>NC_044564.1:55134161-57932838 GCF_007565055.1 Rhinopithecus roxellana
AGAGATGCAGACTCTTGTTTTGGTTTGTGGTCCACAGAAACACACAACAGATTGGGAAACTGAAGTATGAAGGTCCTCGAAAGGTCTCTGGCACCAATAAAGCATTCAGGAGTAAAAATATGAAGATCATGGTTGTTTAAAAATTTTCTCCCAGAAGTCCTTTATGAGACTGATATTAACACTAAGTATTCAATGAGCAGCCTATTTAAAATCCTGCGCCCTAACAATACTGATTTATGTGGCGAAGGCACCATCTGACATCGGGAAGTGTTTCAACCTGCACATACATTACCTTAAAATTGGGTTTCTGAAACAGACCGAAGAAAGGTAGAAAGACAGGGAAATTCTGGTGTGTTTCCAGCATCTGAAACTTCGGCTGGCTATTGCCAATATCATTTCATTTGTTTTCCCGTAGAAAAATGAAACAGATAATGAGATATTTGGTCCATGTGCTTTGTGTATGTACTTTTAAAATGTCACCTTTGGGTAACTCAACCCACCAACGGATTATTAATAAAATTCAGCAACTGTCAAAGCACTTCTCCATGGAGGGAGGTTTGGCGGCGACACCTATTAGGAGAGAGAGACAGATGGCCTTACCTCTCAGCTCCTGCGTCCACAGCTGTGAGTGGAGGTAACTGGGAGGAGGGGTTGTGGGGGCTCCCCTGTACATTATGTCCTGGAGAAGGGTGACCGACAGGATGTGGGGGTGGCACGGCCCCAGCAGCTGTTCCACTTCGGCTTGAATAATTGCTGGAGAAAATGGGAGCTGAAATCAAGGGAGAACAAACATGAGACCGTGCCCCGAAGGAAGCCCACATTTTTTAAATACCAAAGGCTGACAGCAAGCATATTTGAGGGGCTTGTTTGTTTTTCTCTCTGTGGTTTTCAGGGAACAGTTCTCCCCTTCTTGGGTACACACAGCTTTTATTTTCGTGGTGGAACAGGTTCCTCCAGAGCTCACGTTTGACTCACTTCAGGCTGACGTTCACGGCCTGTCTCCTAAGTGTTGCCATGCCCTGCCAGTTCCCTGTCTGGACACTGTATAATTAGTCAATCTTGTACTGTTTGCATCTGTGCCAAAGTCTCTGTATTAGCACTTTTCAGTCACAGGGGATGAGAGTCAGGTAACAGAATATTTGGTCAGCTCACCGAGACGGGCACAGCACAGGCCTTCTTCCTCTTCTCACTGCTGCAGTGAGCCACAGTGGGTCAGCTGGGGATCCTCTCTGTCACTGCTAAATCAACGTAATGAGAACTGGAGCTTCCCTGATCCTAGTGTGAACATAGGATCCTACACCCTTTTAACTTAAGAGTCTAACTAACCCAGGGAATTTTCCTGATGGTGTGATGAATATACTTGGCCTTCATCAAAGAGGAGTCTCTCAAACTACGAAAACACAGCTCTGGCATCTTCCCCCACTGTTGCCCGTTATGACACAGACAGTGAGTTACAGCCCCATTCGCAGGGGCAGCCTAGCCTTCGAGAACTGTATACGACCTCAAACGTGAATATGTGCCCATTTAGATCAGCTAATTGGTACGATGTCACAGAAGAAACTGGGGCTTGTCACTTTCAGAGTCTATCAGAAAGGTTCCCTCAGTGTCTGGGACCTACTCCGTAGACATCTCATTATGCTGCAATCATAGCAGCAGCATTAGGCTGATTCTCTTCAACTTCCTTCTTTGTACAAAGTTATGCTGAGCTCCATACCCATTTCTGTTCTTTTTGAACTTACTCTACTAATATCAAAGAATAAATGGATTTAAAAAAAAAAATCAGGTTCAGGATTAAGAAAGAGAAGCCACATTATCAAAAAGATTTGAGGGTTTAAAAGTTCAGGGAGTTGTATTTTTATACCAGTACCACTTTTCCCCAACCTCTCCAGGATACAATGAGTACCCCAGATGACCTAGCCCCCAAAAGCTTAATCCAAAGGAACAAGAGTTCAAGTATTTCAAGGAACATGTAAAGAGGCAGAATTACCATCTTCCCGCTCAAAAAGCTACTGACAAGGGTGTGATCTGATTTGAAGGGTTTATTTCTGGTAAATCAGCATTCTGTCAGGTTAACTCTTGTCCTCAGAAGCCTGTACCCACCACAGTCCTCCAAAGAGGTGGTGAGGCCTGAAAATGCTTACCAGCTCAGAAAGGCAAGGCTGAGCTTCTGTTGTGTGCGTCAGCTTCCGTACAAGTTGCATATCTGCAAACTCGCTAGAGTCACCTTATGAATCACTAACCTCATTTATGCTCAGCTAGCTCAGGGAACCACAATTCTGCTTGTATTCCAAATAATAATTTTACCCAGGGGAGAAGGCTGTTTGGATTGACTGTGGCAATAGTTTCAAAACTGGTGTTTGTCAGCATGGAGCTCAGTGTTTTATATACTATTCCAAAATCTGATGGAATAATAAAGGTCACAGAGATACTGTGAAAACACAGCTAACTTTTTTTTCTGCTTCAGTGTAGAAATATGAGCTCTCCTATTTATTTTGTTGTAGTTGCTGAATGCACCTAGTATTTATTTTTCCCTGGAGGCTTTTTTGTATGTATGTGCATGTGTTTATCACAAGGGAAGCCTTGCCCCTGCTGTTTACAACCCAATGGGCAACAAGGAAACTTGGTGCGCACACTCCATGCTCTACTCTACGGTCCAACAGAAAGTGTGCTGCTTCTCAGAGGTCTATATTAGTTACACTTGGCATTAGCTACAATGACATAGGCTGGGAAATTGGGGATTGTTTGTAGCCTGCCACTTGCTCAGAGTTAAGCCTGGTTTAGGACCTCTCTTTCATCCCATTTAACAGCCAGGAACAACCATCCATCATCTGCCTGTCCATCATCCATCTGTTCACCCATCTATCATTCGGCCATTTTTTTTTTTTTTTTTTTTTTTTTTTTTTTTTTTGAGACTGAGTCTCGCTCTGTCGCCCAGGCTGGAGTGCAGTGGCACGATCTTGGCTCACTGCAAGCTCCGCTTCCTGGGTTCACGCCATTCTCCTGCCTCAGCCTCCCGAGTAGCTGGGACTACAGGCACCCGCCACCACGCCTGGCTAATTTTTTTGTATTTTTAGTAGAGACGGGGTTTCACTGTGGTCTTGATCTCCTGACCTTGTGATCCGTCCGCCTCGGCCTCCCAAAGTGCTGGGATTATAGGTGTGAGCCACCGTGCCCAGCCTCGGCCATTATTTTTATATTCAATATTGATTAAGTGTCTATTACATGCTTGATACTCTACAATATGTGGGTCCCTGTCCTTGGGGAAACTGTAATTTAGTGAAGCGAGTAGACCTCTCTATATCGGTTTTACCAAAATACCAAGACCTATTAGTGTAAATCATTGAACAGTGTTAAAAGCACTTTAACGCACTGTCTTATTTGTGACCCCACAATGTATCTGGCCAAACCAGACAACTGACCACAGTCATGTATTATGACAATTTATACTACTGAGCTTTTTTCTGTGATGCCCTCTACCTTTTTCTACTCACTTTATTATGTTTGCTATACATACAGAGTTAACGGTGTTCTTTTTATTCTTCTCTTAGCAGGCAATTATTCCACAAATATGTATGGGGTACCTATCATGTGGCAGACATGAAGCTGGGTCCTGGGACAGGAAACAAGACATCCTTGGTGCCTGGTATCTCCAAACAGCATCAGTTCATGTTCATTGAGTAAACAATGATGAACAAGATATAAATGCCAATGGAATGTTGGGGCTCAGTGACTAGGACAGGGACAGAAAGGAACATTTATCTACCAACTCCTATTCCTCATCTGTCGACGGTTGCCCCATCGGTCAAGATTAATTTGCTCACACTTTCAGGGGCACATGTACCAGAGTGGCTAAATGTTCTCCCAGACGCCCGACATCAGGGTATCAGAGAAGCCTCAGGGCAGAAATCCAGAGGGACATGGTGCAGTTGAGGAGAGGTGCTACCAAGCTATGGCTGGTGCATCAGCTGGCTGCATTAGCAAAGGCCACTAGAAACAGGTGGTGAAGGGGATGCTAGGTGGGGCACACAAGGTGTCTGGTATAGGGCTGAAGGCTCCAGAATGTGCCCTCCAGCTGTGCTGGTGTTGACTGACTGCCAATCAAGCCCACGTCAACTGGTGTTGACTGACCACCAGTCAAGCCCACATCCATAGCCCTTCCCTTGAATGCTATGGCTGGTGAAGGGGACAGAAAAGGGCAGTGGTCCTCTTTTAGGGCCCCATGAGAACAAGAAAGGGAGGGCTTTAGGGTTCGATTTAAAATCTGGATTTGGAAAATGTACTGAATAGTTTCTTATCTAGGGTATAGGGAATCACTTCTCTGGAAAACAAGGTCTGTACCTCGCCTTTGTTTTCTATATTATAGGAAAATCTTACTTCTGGTGAGATTACAACCTGGTAGAAGCCTGTAAGTCAGTGTCTACATGAGAGCACTTTGTATGCCAAGTCCATGCCATGACTGCTCATTGTAGACGTCGCTTGTGACCAAGATGATGACCAGAAATTTGGAGGAAGTAACAACAGACACAAGCATGCTTTCCAACATTTATCCAATCTCCATCTCACATACCCTTCAAAAAAAAAAAGGACAACACTCAACACTCTGGAGTCAGAGAGCTGTGGCTTCAACAGAATTGTCCTTTGTCTCTGCCAGTGATCCACTGTGGCACAGGAAATGCCTCTTTTACTTACCCTGACTACTAGGAATTTCTGACCATATCACAGTCATGCATCCAGAATTCAATCTTTATTACTACAGTGTAGGAACATTCTTTTCTTCATTCATCCTTTCAAACACAATTTTCCAGCACCTACTCCGCACTAGGCAGGTGCTAATGTCTATTAATGTTTTAAGTCTGAATACCTGCCGACTTCAGACAGACTTTCCTACCACAACATATGGTTCCAAACAAATGTTCAGGTTTTGCCAAGTGATTTTTAACCTCAGGAAGAAAATCTCCACCTTAGAGTAAAACTGCAATGCCATTTGCAAAAGGAAAAACTTCCTTCTATACACATTCAAAATAATTTTCCAAACTCAACCAACAGAGCACACAATGTGGCCTATCAATCAAAACATAAGGAAGAGAGCTGATCCCTCCAGAATATCGGGCAATATTAACAAAACTGTTGTGATCAAATCAGCTGACACACACAGGCTGCCCCGCAGAAGCAGCCTTCATTGTCTGTGTCAACTCAGGGGTCATTACTGCTTTCAAGGCTGGAAGAGGGCTTCTAAGTGAACTTCCAGACATAGCTGATGACTGGCAGCTGGAACAACTGATTAAGCACAGCAGAGGAACATATTGGAAATTCTTATTGCTTTTGTGATTAAGAGATGGTAGTCTCCCTAAGGAAATAAAAGCCTGTTCTTGAGATGAATACGTGAGACCCGTCTTCATCAGAGGGCCAGGAACTGGCCTCCCTGCTGCCATGGGCTTTCTCTCTCTTAGTGACCTGGCTCACTGTAGTCTCTCATCCATCTACAGTAGAGGTAGGTGGAGGTAACTCAGTTAAGCTTTATAATTTTAACAAAGCAGCATCTGTTGATCTATGTGGTTCTCAGGTGCCATCTCATCGGCTACCAGGGCATTCTAGGTGGCACCTATAGCTCAGGTTAATTTGGTTAGTATGCAGTTCTCTCTTTGTCTAAATGAAAACTATTAATCTGTATTTCTAATGGGTATAAACAGGGAATCCTTGGGGTTACTTCAGCTGTAATATATTTATTGTGTGGATGGAGGGAGGCCAAGAGTGTTAGTAGCATCCCCAAATAAAGATTACTTGTCTCAGGCCATCACCAGAGCAGAGGAAGGCTACCATAGGCATTTCTTGGTAACAGTATTTTCATCAATTTAGAGGGAAAGGATGAAGACCTGGGCTAAGGTATATTAAAAACAGCCAATATGAATTCTTGTTTAAAACGATGTGAGCAGCAAGAGTCCTGCTTCTCAAGCTTTAATGTGCAAATAAATCATCAAGGTAAAATATAGATTCTGACTCACTAAGTCTTGGGGGTGCTGAGATTCTGAACTTCTAACAAACTATCAAAGTCCCTGGTGGTGCTGAGGCTGCTGGTATGGAAACTACACTTTGAGTAGTAGGTGCTGGGGATCCTGTCTCAGCTTCATTTCATCTTCTTGCTGCCCCTTGATACCTTGGAATCAATAGTTAAGATTTATTGAGCATTTATAATGTGCAAAGTTCTTTATAAACATTTCCCCAGTTTACTGATGAGGAACTTGAGGCCTATTCTGGTTCCTGGTTAAGTTACCTGGCCTAGGTCACATGGCGGGCAAATAGTGGAGCTGGAATTCAAACCCGGGAAGCCTGATTTTATTAATAGATCCTATGACCCTACCCACCACCCTATACTGCCTCCCAAAGGCAAGATAGATTCAAGAAAAGGCATAGAAGTGTTGTATCAGGGCCCCTGAACACTCTGTTTGCAAAGGCTGCTTGTTGCCAATGGCCACTAATCCCCCACCACAAACAACACATGAGTAGCTTTAGCCATCAAACTGTGGGTTAGAATGCAAAAAGGATATTCCCATTTCTGTTTCTGCCCATCCTGACAGCAATTCAACATTGAAGAGAGAAGTTTTCCAGCTCCAAAAATTATTTCAGGCAAGAAATTAACTGAATTATTTGGTTTAGAAAACAAACAGCTGGTAGGAAATGTGCTTTTTCCCAAATAAAGATTTCAGATACTTGCCAGAGGCATATTGATCCACTGTTGGGAAAAGAAGAAAGGCAGGGAAGGGTTATTCATGAGCAATTAG
Source organism: Rhinopithecus roxellana (assembly GCF_007565055.1). Taxonomy (NCBI): domain Eukaryota; kingdom Metazoa; phylum Chordata; class Mammalia; order Primates; family Cercopithecidae; genus Rhinopithecus; species Rhinopithecus roxellana. The sequence continues at coordinate 55,140,941 of NC_044564.1, forward strand.
TTATATGCATCCTTTACCACAAGCAAGAATGATGTTCTGGGCTGAAAGGCCACCAATTGTCAATAATGCACCAAGGGGAGGTTTACTGTGCGGATCTGCAACCACTGAGCTGCTTTGTAAATCTGCACTGGAGTCACTCATGGTTGCATTATGGCCATGGTGCTGCTCCTCATGAAGGCTTGCTCTCATAGAAAAGGGGGAACCGGTATTACCCACAGACTGTGAATTCACATGTAAGTAGTGCCAGAGTAATGTTGAGATCCTGACAAATGACATTCGTTGCTTGGTGGCTGGAACATGGGAAGAGGTACTGGCTCACCATTCACCTCTTGGGCAGTATTTCCAGGGTCAAGGCACAGAAGATAAGCTAATCAATGACATCAGGGTAAATGAGCGTTCACAGAGGCATTAAAATGAACGGGAAGCCCCATGTGAATGGTGAGCTCAATCTTGTCTCTTTGTCTCTCTCCCTGGAGAATTTGAGAGCTGGGGAAAGTTCAGGAACAACTGGACAATAGAAATTCTGATTCCCTCCGCCTCATCAGAAATCGGGCACTCTATAGAGATAGTGTCAGCGTGGTTATTAACAGAACAAAACATACACAATGTGAGACAGATAGACCTGAATTTGAATCCTAGCCTTAGCAATGTGTCCTAGGCAAATCACTTAGCCTAAGGTTTCAGTTTCTTCATCTTAAATAAGGATAATACCTCACTGGACTGTGAGGAGGATTATAGCAGGAGCAGAAAACACTTAGCATATTCCTGAACGCCAGTCAAGTGCTCAAGAAACCATTGTTGCTATTATTTGGCTACTTATATTACTGTAATTATTACCATTATTAATAGAACTAGGGAAAGATAAGGGTACCTGTTGCTCCCAAATGGTAAATCTTGAATAAAGAATGACCTCCTATATAAACTACAGATGGAAGAATTCACACAAATATAAACTGTGGTGTTATTTTAAAAATGCAGAAGAGTTTACACATCATACTCAAACAAGCTTTTTATTGTCCCATTTTTTTATATGAGTTGCTATAAAGTGGGGCCTATGAAAGAATCCTCAAGGGTTAAAATGTACTTTATTTTGCAGGAGTAGAGTAGTACACACCTTTGAGTTACAACCCATAATGCATTTCAGTTTAAAAGATAACAAGTCATTTTCATGCATGACTGCACTTCGTTAAGGAGCGAAAATGGGCTGTTACTAAAATGTCAACACAATTGTCCCTCTTGAAGCTTAGTTTATCTTGAAGTATTTTTACACTTTCAGCACTTCTTTTTGTTTGTTTCTCCAAGAGCATAAAGATCCAGAATTTTCAGGATTCAAGAAAGACTTTCCCTTCAGGCATTCTGAAGAAAATTACCAATATTGGGGGTGACTCAGGTTTTGGCCCCCAATGGTGAAAATACAGGGTCTGATATCTTCTGTGTTTTTTTTTTTTTTTTTTCATTTCACCTTGGAGCAATTTAATTGTGTTGTCCTTCAATGAAAAATGCTCTCTGAACCTAAATTCACAAACCAGAAGCAGATTTCTAGCAAGGAAAATACCCTGTCAGGGTCACTTGGAAGGCTGCATTTGGTATTGAGGTTAATTGGAGAACAGGAGAGAGGCCTCAGCTAATCTTAGCCTTGCTGACAATGAGTAGAAGGAACTAGTTTTCTTTTTTCTTTCTTCTTAATGTCTGAGCATTTTCCCCCTTTCCCTGCCTCTGCATCAGGAAGGGCATCATTCCATATTCTACCTGTATTAGGAAAAAGTAGCTTCTTAAGGGTTTGCACAGTCATCTCTCTAATCTTTCCCTTCTCCTTCTGGCATGAATACTTTCAATATTGCCAATCCCTAAAAATCTATTATTTCTGCCTGTCTTTTTTTTCCTTCCCACTTTGCAGGATAGAGTATCATTATCCAGCAGCCCTGATAAGAGGATAATGAAACAATCCCTTCTCAAATGGATCGGGTGACTGTCAGACTAAAATGACACCACCCGTACATCCTTGACATGCTACCCCAAGCTAATTGATAACAAACATTGGCAACTGTCTCCGGTACACGAAGACAAAGAAAACATACTCATGTCACCTGATGGGAGAGCTACCTGGCAATGGATAAACAAGTGTGTTAGGGAGACATTCTATTAAGGTAAGTGAGGGCACGGCTCTGTAGAACATGCCTATTAACTTTGAGCTTAAGCGTGCTGCTATTCTCTAGGGAACAGAAATAAATAAAGCAAAATGAGAATTTATTGATGTCTGGACAGCTACATGAATATTCAGGTTCTCTTACAAATAGATATTCCCCCATGAGCTCCAAACTTCTGCGTAGGCTGCCCAATTACATTTCCACATCATGCAGCTGGATTTATAGCCAGGGAAGGGATGTTAGTGTTTGGAAGGGGATACAGGCTTATATGCTTTTCTGGAGTTCCCTACAATACAACTAGAAGATAATGGCTGATGCCATCCACATAAATGTCAAAAGGTACCATCAAGCATTCCTAAATACCAGGTCTAATTAACTTCATGTTAGGAAAAGCTCCAGAAACATCTGCATATCAGAACAAAGACATTTTGTTACCAGTAGAATGGCATCATCTGGCAGCTCTATCAACTTCTCTGGGACGAACCTTTCATACAGCCCTCTTAGATCTTTCCAAACAATGCATGACACAGCTAACCTCAAATCTCCTATCTTTTCTGTCTTTTCTCCACCTCCCAACCTACCTGCTACTCACCCTCAAAGGATTCATTACACAGAAAGTCAATAAAATAACTGGAATGAGCACACGATTCAGACTACCCTGTGGGAAATCTGTCATTTCCTCCTGGTCTGTGTGTTATGTTAACCCTCACTGGGGCAGAGTGGGAGGGCAGAAAAAAAGGAGAAAGATGGGGCAGACATGGCCAATCACTCCTGGAAGTTCTCGCAGAAAGATCCCTCACCTTTTTTTGGAAATAAAAGTTTTACTTCGCCACAAAAAACAAAGTTGCAGTACAAAATACTGGGTTCCCAATCTCCTCATTACTCATCCCTCAACTATCTCCTACCTGTACCATGTTAACCACAAAAGATATTTCCTCCCTTTCAGAGCGTGCTGGGACAATCCCACCCACTCTACTTTCACATGACTTCTAAAATCACTTCACAGTGAAGGCTTCTTGGAAATAGATTTTTAGCATAGACAGCCAATCTGATTTTTAATGCACTATTATTCTAGCCAAAGTCAAGGGTTGACCTACCAACTCTGAACTCTCTCAGAGAGCCTCTCCCTTTCCTAGATGTGTAAAATGAAGTAACAACAGCCCTTCTGGAGAATTATAGTATAGTGAGGAACTCACAGCTTTGATTATCATGAGCCCTAGGCAAAATGGCATCTATAAGCTGGTTTTATTGTGACTCCAGAGAACCCCCTTTCCTCCTTTTTTCACACTCTGACCATACTCTTCCATGTGGCCATCAGGTACTTCATGTCACCTCCTAGCTTACTTTACTCTCAAGATAGATGCTAGAAAGCACTTACATGCTGTTATGAATTTATGCCCATATACAACATTTTTTTCAAATCATTTTTATTTAAAGGCTTTTATCTGTATCTGGAATGGAGGGTTCAGCCTTCAGTTATATCTATGTCAAACATCCTTGTTGCTGGTAGAAAATATATTTTGAGGAAGCAAGCGATATCCCTGTTAGAATGTGACTAGCTGGGTCCCTAAAGTTCAATATTTCAATTACTTGCTTTACTTCAGGCTTTAATTTATATGTCTAGGAGAGGCTTAGATTTTCGAAAACATAATCCTTGATATTCAAGAATCTGAGATACTTTCCTTTCTAGGAAAAAAATCTTGGGCAGAATAAAACCAGGACTGCTCCTGCCTCTGATCTCTCTGCCAGCCTTTAGCACCTCATAACTAGAATGGAGCCCCACCCATCCTGCGGCAGCTTCTTCCTAAGTGAGAGCCACATTAGTCAGTGCTGCCACAATGGCCCAGGCTGCTTCTGCAGGTGTCTTCTTGCAATTTGTTGACTTTAACCAGTAATAGTTCTATTTGAGGGCCACTACTTTTGCGGTTCCATATAGTGCCCTGGGAGAACTACGAGTATTGGGTGGTACATGTGTTCTGGATGCCTTCAATGGAAACAGCTCTGCCATTATCTGTTTTAAATATTGGGCCTTAAAACGTCTCCAAAAACCCATGGACTAGAAGACTACTAAAGTATTTGCTAAATCTAAAATATTATGGGGATCAATAAAATGATAAAACCTGCATGTATTACATGATCCTAAACTGTCTTATAATACATTCTCCTCTTTAATTCATTTCAATTAATCCACTTTATGAATGCCTTGATTTCACCCAGTCATTCTGATGAATGTCTCAGATGTAAGTATAAAACAGGACTTGGCAAACCTTTGTTTTAAAGGAGCAGACAGTAAATATTTTAGGCTTTGCAGGCAAGAGGCAATGTTCACATTCTTCAGACAACCGTTCTCACCTAAAGGCTAATAACTTAAAAAAAATTTTTACATTAAAAACTCCTAAAACCATCCTTAGTTCTCAGGTCATGCAAAAACATGGGGCAGGCCAGATTTGGCCTATGGGCCATAGTTTGCTGATTCTCAGTGTAATAACTGTTGCATGCTAACTACTAAGAACCATCATGAAAAGACTAGGGAACTATTTTTGAAATATGAAAACTAAATTTGAGGTAAGCAACAGTCAAGAACAGTTTTTTTTAGACACTTTAGAGTATATTTTGAGATAAATGACATGGACTGGAAGAGCCTATTTACAAAATGACCTCAGGACTGGGGCTACACCCCAGCAATACCAAAACAAAGAGTGTGTAAAATTGCACTGGCCAAGGCCATCAATCCCATTTCTCCTTTTCTCCACCTGCCTATCCGTCACAAATTCACTGTTCATTAAATTCATTTCTCAAGCAGGCAATGGCACTCTGTACAACCAGTATAAGCATACTTCTACTCTTCATGGCAACAAAAAAAGTCTCATTTGCAGATCAGAAAATGGGCCTTAGAATACAGAAGCGCCAGTCCTCACCTTGACTTAAATTCTTCTTGGAAGGAACTCTTTATGTCACCACATCTGTTACTGACTACCAAGTAGTAGCACCCAGCATAAAAGACACGGATAGAAGGGGTTCTATTCACTGCCACCGACATTGACTTGGTTCACAAGTAATTATCTAAGATTTTAAGCAAAAGGGAAAGAAAAAAAGAGAAAAGAACATGAGCATCTGCCAACTGCCGGGCAGTGTCCTAAACTCTTTTATGCTATCTCATTTAGTTCTCGTAACAGTCCTATGAAGTCAGTATTATTATCATTACAGAAAAGGAAACATAACCTCCCCAAACTGAACATCTAGGGACTGGAGAACCGGAAATGGAGTTTAGATTTAGCTCCATGTTCTTTCTGGCATAGTGTGCTGTCTTTAACAAAACAAAACAAAACAACAACAACAACAACACTATTTTTGAATGACCAAACCCTAGTAACCATCAATACACAATTTTGACATTGTGAATATGGGGGCATTGCCACCCCAGTGATGGGTTTGTAATCCCAATTTGTTTTTCTTTAGAGAGCTGCAGTAGATTTCCTTAATTAAAAAATGCCATGTGAACTACTGGCAAAGTAGTGGAATACAAAATGTAAAGAAACATATTACAGTTTTCTTTTATTCTACTGAATGATGTTGATTATATTCCCAAAATTTTAGGCTTCCACTTTTCCAGAAGAAGAAGAAGGAGGAGGAGGAAGGAGGAAGGAGGAATGAGGAAGTAGGAAGGAGGAAGGAAGAAGGAAGAAGGAGGAAGAAGGAGAAGAAGAAGAAAGTAGAAGAAGGAGGAGGAGGAAGAAGAGGAGGACAAGAGGGTAGGTAATCGGTAATCTGTGGCACCTGTTCTCTAATTTTCAGAACTATAGCATGTGTTTAGTATTTAGATAAAAGCAACAATAATTACAACTACCAGATGCTGAACACTTACTATGTTTAAAGAACTCTTTATGCAATTTAATCCAGCAATTGATCGCACTAAGAGGAAAAGCTGGGTTACAGGAAGAAGTATCATTTCCATTTATAAATGTTACATTTGAGCATAGATTGGCTAAACCGATGATCACAGGGATTGTACAAAACATAGTCAGTAATGTAATTTAAGAAAAAAAAAGCCGCTGCCATGGTACATGCTTGTAATCTCAGAACTTTGGGAGACCAAGGTAGGAGGATAACCTGAGGCCAGGAGTTTGACATAAGCCTGGGCAAGACCTTGTCTCTACACAAAATAATTTTAAAAATAAATTAGCCAGGTGTGGTGGCACACACCTGAAGTCTCAGCTACTCAGAAGGTTGAGGCAGGAGGATCACTTGAGCCCAGGGGTTCAAGGTTACAGTGAGCTATGATCATACCACTGCACTCTAGTTTGAGTGGCAAAGTGAGATCCTGTCTCAAAAGAAAAGACACAAAATACTGTCCATTCTTGCTTTTTGTATAGCTATGACTCTGAACTGCCTTAGTCCTCCAGAACTATGAATCCTGGATCATTACTTTCCCAACTGCAAAATCTTCTAAAGTAGCTGATGCATCGCATCTTTCATGAAGTACATCCACTTCTCAGAAATGTTTGATAGGCACCTGTGAACCAACCTCAGGAGCAAATTCCTACGCGCGTTGATGAGACTATATCCCATTTTCTTCTTAATCATGAAGAGTTCCCTTTTCTGAAGCCACTCACTCCTAGAAGGTAGAAATAAGGACTTTCTCTATGTCCCCAAGGAAAATGTTCCAGTGAAGCTTACAGACCCCTTACTTCCTAAGGTGGGACTAGGTGTTAGTAGAAACTCCAGGGTAAGACTCAACTCTGAAATCCAGAGCTGATGGGTAGTGAGTGTAGAAGCAGGACATGAACAGCTAAGTTCACTAGAGAGAACAGGACTGGAGTCTCAGGAGCAAACCCAGGTCACAGCTAGAACCAGGGAGTTCTGGAAGCAAGGCAAAAGCAGCATGGAAATTTAGGTAGAAAAACTAAGACTACAAGAAGGCAGCTGCAACTTCTGATGAATCAATGCCTGCTGTGAAGGCAGTGTTAATGGTTTGAGTCATGGCCAGGGCACCTGAGCAGGGCAGATCAGCCCATGACAATATTGAGGAAGACACCATAAAAGCCAGTCTTCTGGGACAGTGCTGATAGCTGTGTGGAATGAATAAATTCCACAATACTCTCTCTATTCAGTGCCTGCAATGTGCTCTCTTATTACTGTAAAATATGGCAAGTCATATCCAAGTTATAATTCATTAATGTCCCTTAATTTAGAGTCTTTGCTATTCTTAACATTGTCAGTACCCATACAAGTATAAAAAAGATGAAATTTCACTGTGGCTACAAACACCCTGAATATGAACAGTTTTTTTTTTTCTTTACTCTTCACATGAAAGAGACATAACCACCTATGTTTTTTTTTCCTTGGAAGGTAAATTCAGTTGAAGCAGAAAGTCAGAACTTTAGACTCAGCAGTCTGGTCTATAACTTCTTAACCATAAAAAGTATTAGCTTCTCATTTCAGAAATTCTATCCTGAATTCTCTGTTTTGCCACCCTTAAGACCTGCTTCAGGTACACCTCAAAGTATAATAGACCCAACCTTCTCTTCTCATATTCCAGTTGATTACTGGTGAAATTATAAGGGTACATGTGCAGGTTTGTTATATAGATAAGCTTGTGTCATGGGGGTTTGCTGTACAGATTACTTCATTGCCCAGGTATTAAGTCTAGTTGTTTTTCCTGATCCTCTCCCTCTTCTCACCCTCCACCTTCCGATAGGAGAAATAATAATAAAAATAACCAATACTTTTCCCAATAAGGATAAAGCTACAATTGCCCAGCCTCACTACTTGCCTCTCCTCAATGAGGTATGGAATTGTTTTTGCTCACCCACAACAATATTTTTACAGCAAAACTTGCATATATTGTAAAACTGGGTGATTCAGCTTAATCTTGCGTGAAAAACTGACATGAATACAAGGGAATAAGTGGATATGAAAAATTGAAGCATCAAATTAAGCAGCCTGCAAACATACAAAGGCATTAACATTAGCTGCATACATGCAAATGTGCCCTGTGCTGGCTGGGAATCAGAATCTTCATTTTCTTCAGCTGAGTGGTTGTAAGATTTCATTCTTAATCAAAATATGAGCAGTGCCATTATAACGCTGCTGTGGGGTGACAAGCAAAATATCCACCTATAGGTTTTATGTAGTGAGAAACAGAAATAGACACTACAGTGCAATTCTAATTCTAACTCCTCCCAGTCAAGATTCAGGTCATGTTTTCCCAGAAGTCATATGCCTACATTTTATGATCTAGAGCAATGGTTTTCAAAGGGTGAAAAACATTTGACCAGCAGCAGCACCTAGACCAGCAGCACCTGGTGGTGTCACCTGGGAACTTGTTAGAAATGTCTGGCAGAAATTCAGATTCTTGGGACTCACTCAGACCTTCTGAATCAGAAACGCTGGGGGTGGGGCCCAGCAAACTGTATTTTCACAAGATTTCCAGGCGATTTGATGCATACTGAAGGACTGGCTCAGGACTGGGGGGGCACAATTAACAGGTTAAAACGACCAGTGCCTACAACAGAGAAGTATGAGGCTTGCTCCTGACCTCCGCATTCTCCAGTCTTACTCAGTGGACCATCCAGATGCAAGAGAGGTTACAAAAACTGCAAGGTTTTGATAGCAGTTCAAAGGAATGCTTCACACAGACTTTGCCAAATGTTTACCTTTAAATCCCTTTTGTGCCCCAAGTTTCCACCTCCTTCTGACCAATTCCAAAACTGTTCTGCTGCTTTTTCACCTTTGTAAATTCCAAGCAAAGCAGTGCTTTTGAAGTTAATGCAAGTAATAACTATGCATTTTTATAATGCTCTATGTCTTTTTAAAGACTTTTACATAGTTATGTTGTTTAATCTTCACAACTCTCCTATAAAGTTTAACCTACTGGGAAATGTGTGTGGTAGTTTAGAACCCTCTAATAAATCTCTAACTTAATAACCATTTTTTGAGAACACACTATATGAGGCACTTTTACAGAAAACTATTTCTAACACAACTCTGCAAGCCATCCCATGACAGCAAATATACCCAATTTAAGAATGTAGAAAACATACTAAAACATATACCATAAAATTACATTAAAATGAAATATTAACTATTTCACAAATTTATGTTAAATCCTGTATAGATTTTTATATGGTGCTATTTATTATAAAAAGTAATAATATTGTAAGAGAGGAGCCATCACCTCCCAGTCAGGAGGGTAGAGGGAAGAGAACAACACGTGACTTCAAATAATCCGGCTCCAAAAAAAGTCTTTTTCCTTCTACATTTCCCATATTATCTGAAAAAAAACACCTATTTTTTTTTTTCGGAAAAATCTAAGGTTACATTCAAAATTTGGATAATTCAACAGGACTTGTAAGTTCTAAACATAACAATTGTTTTATCACCCAATACAATTGGAATCAATAAAATTCCCTTCTTCTTGTAGAGTTCTCTCGTTCCAGCTGTGTTAGCTCATCCTTGATGAGTAGTTTCTGTGGGACTCAAACATCTCAACCACACTGGCCTCTATGATGTCTTCATGGCTTAGGTCATTTGCTAAGGTCATGTTTTACTGAATCTGTAGTACAGCTTCTGTTTGAAAGGAGCCATAATTTTTGCGATCACTCATGGGACAGATCATCTTCCATACAGCATTCACTGTTAATAAATGGACTCCCTGCCAAGACCAGGCACTGGTCTACACTGTCCATGATATCTCAGACTCACCAAGTGTGGGCTTCTATATATCATTAGTTCGTCACAGGTGTTCACCAGAAAATCTATACAAGTACTAAGCCTTGAAAGTGGCATTCCCACTTCAATCTACAGCCTATGAAATAGTCCTTAGATTATCAGATACATCACCTAAATTTACAGGCCTGGCCTGGGGCATTATTATATGGAACACAGAACCTTTGAACGAAAGGACAAAGAAATATAAAGGAGCCATCCTTGAGGCCTGCTCATTGCTGTCTTGGCCTTCCTGTTAGGTTACAACATTGCTCTCAGGTTAGCTCAGAAGCAGGCTTGGAGAGCCCTGGGATTTTCAGAATAGTGGACAAGTAAACACTTTAATTTTATTAAAGTCATCCTCAGCATGGCCTCAAGTGATATTTGGCTACTTTAACCTGGGGCACTATTATCTTTCACAGAAATAAAAGTATTTTCAGGCAATCCTTTCCAATCAAGCTCTGTATTTTCAACCTGACAAGTTTGTTTCAATGAGGGAAGGCAACACTTCAGGAGATGTGCAAGACTGGTATGTTCCAGAACTGCTATCTTCCCGTTCATCTTCATGCTATGCAAACTATCCTTCTCTTAGAATGTTATCAAGCATCATATACTTGACAAGAATTTCCATTGCAAAACCATGACTTCTGCACACCACAAGTCCTCAATCAGTGTGGCTTCTGAAAGATTACGGTATTCAAAGGCAAATTTTACTGCCTCCTATTCTACGCTCATACATACTCAATGGGTTTCCATCAAAATATTTTTGTGATAAATTAATTTACTAGCACTTAAAGGTAGAAGTGACTGACAATCATTAAACAAATATTTTCTTGATTTTGTGTAATAGAACATAAAAGGAAATAACTCCAAGTACTTTTGCTATTTAGCCAAGTCTTAATCTTCATCAAATTGTCTTAACACTTCAGACTTTACATTTAACTAATTGATGAAGTTTCCTTTTGCACCTTTGGCATTTTCATGGTTTGGCTTCTTTCCATAGATCTAGGGCAAAGGTTTGCAGTGGATGTTAATATGTACCACCGACAAGCACATTTCTAGAACTTTAAAAGAAAGGCTTACAAATTTTGTTTTCTAATTTATTCCCCTGCCTGGTTCTACCTCTTGGTTTGTTGCCTACTCTCCAAAACAAAAGGCATAATTCATTTTCTTAAAAGGAAGAAAGTGAGAAAGCAAAATCATACCTGAGGGAAGGAGGAATAAGGAAAGAAGTAGGGCTCAGGCGCGGTGGCTCATGCCTGTAATCCTAGCACTTTGGGAGGCAGAGGCGGGTGGATCACCTGAGGTCAGGAGTTCGAGACCAGCCTGGCCAACATGGTGAAACTAAGTCTCTACTAAAAAAAATACAAAAAATTACCCAGGTGTGGTGGTTGCACATCTGTAATCCCAGCTACTAGGCAGGCTGAGGCAGGAGAATTGCTTGAACCTGGGAGGTAGAGGTTGCAGTGAGCTGAGATCGTGCCACTGCACTCCAGCCTGGTTGACAGAACGAGACTCCATCTCAATTAAAAAAAAAAAAAAAGGAAAGAAGTAGAGAGGGGTAAACTTTCACAGTGATAAGCGACCTGGAGAAGTAAAATTCTGGGAACAAAGTTGAGCAAGATGGTCATCTGCGTGTTTCAAGTGCTCTCAGAGTTACGGAAAATGTGGGTCAACCTGAAGACGCTCCACTGATGGCTGGAGCAACTTAGGTATCCTTGCCCCTTAGGAGGCAAACTTACCACAGCCGGAGGCTCAAATTCCAGAGCTCAACATCTTTTTGAGGACCAGAGGACCAAATATAGAAAAGAGTCATGGACCAAAAGGTGGACATTTGCTTGGAATGACAAAAACATTTCAAGCTGAACCTTAAAATATTTAAAACTCTAAAATTTTAAAAACACTATCAGACATATAAAAACAGACACCAAGACAAATGTGACGGTTTGGAAAATGAGCCATATGCTGTATGCTACATACAACAAAGGTGCTAATGTTTTCCATAGATATGGATAGCATTGCTTCCCAAACCCATTGCCGAGAGGTTTCAATATAGCCAGAGCAGCCCATCACTAGAAACCGTTTATATTGGATGTTAGACCATTTTTCAGTCATTTCTGGTTAGCGTTGACTGTTGACTACTGGGTTCTAGGTCTTAGTAAGATCATAGATTTATGAACTGAAGTAGTAGGGGAATGCTTTACAGGCTGCTTAAAATTGTTTGTTAATTTAACGTGCTGAAATAAATGTTTATATATCAAATATTGAATAAATCAGACATACAAAAACAAAAGCTAGTCATGCTTTTTCATATATATATATCTAATACAAAATATTTATGTGTGTGTTGGTAACACTGCACATTGATATATTTGATGTGTGTATATGCACCCGTACCTGAAACCTCTGTAAGACTGGTCAACGCTTCTTAATCTCATCTCCCTGTGTCTCAAAAAGCAGAGGCTATGTTGTCCCTAACAGTAAGTGCTTAAAGCAACTGATAGAGGTCCAATGGGCCATTACTAAGGCCCAGTTTTGATGACTGATGCTCTCGAAATTTGCTTACTGCCTTTTCTCCCTGCATCTGAATCAACTGGGAACTGTCAAGTTTAAAACGTTATACAAGGATGTCTTTCTCCCATTCCACTGCAATGCATCTGTAAATTTTAAATTATAATGGCTTATTCATACTTTTCAAAAGAAAAAAACAGTGTGCTGCCAAACCTGGCTCTGGAATCAGATGGGGGTGGGGGTGGTATCTGCAACCCACAGAAAATAGAAAATTCTCTTTGTCTGGAATGTGAAGCTGGTAAATCTTTTTTTCATCTTCATAGCATGACTGTAAGAGTGTTCCATATGTAAGGACAATCACTAATTATGTTTGCATAAGTGTATCACCATTACAGAGAGTAGAAAATGCATAAAAATCCAGGCTGAGTAAAAGAAAAATAACTTCCTTATGGCATATTAATCTCTTCTTATTTTTTTTTTTAACTACATACATGTAATTTTCCAAATATAGTCACCTATTATTCAAACCTAGGCGATGCAAGCTGGTCTGGGAGTGTCATCCCATCTCCTTTCCCACAACGGTTGGCAAACATAAATGAACATTCTTACAAGTTGGTCTGCTGTTGTGAAAATTTCCTTAGAGACCTGGGGCTTCCTTTTAAAACATAAAGATGACAACTGTTTCATTAAGAAATCCACATGCAGCCTGCTACCTGCTTAAGGAGGAAACATTTCCTTCGACTCTAAATCAAGTGAGTAAATTTAACATATCTGTGAGGGTTGGGTGCACTGAATTTCTGGCAGAAGTCCACAACTAAAAGAGGTAATGCATTATTTTATTTTATTTCTTTATGAGAAAAAAGAATCTGCTGCCACACCTAGCTCAGGAATCAGAAGGGGTGGAGAGCAATTTGCAGCCCATTGATAAAGAACAACACAGATGATCTTAGGAAAATTTTTTCTCACGGGAGCATTCCTTTCAACCAGAATAAAAGGCCTAAAGAAGGGTAGCTGTGGTTGGCTCTGCCTTTGCTGTCTTTACCTGAATAGAGGTCAGGCCCAGGTCCTGGGGAGTGTCCCATGGTCCCTTCAGCAGCAGCATCTCTAGGGGAAGTGGCCGGCTGCAGGGGCTGCACGCTGAGGCATTCCGTGAGCAGGTCTGGATGGAGCTCTGTGCTGGACCGCAACTAAGAGGAGAAAACAGAAGAGACATTGATAAGGAAAGCTGGTCCTTGGAATATTTTCCTGGGAAGGCATCATGCTCTATCAGTGCAACTCAACCCACAAAAATTTATCAAGTAGCAACTACGGGTAAGGCACAGAGTCTTAACAGAGTGTCAATAAAAGGGTCAGTTCTCCAATCCTAATAACACCTGGCAAGAGCTTCCGGAAAAATGTGGCTAGAGGCGGATTTGACTTCAGTCCTTGATATTTCCACTTATGGGAACTCAACTTCCTATTATACTTCCTTTTATTTGTTCTATATCTTATCAGAACTTATAGCGATAACAACAACAAACTCAAGTAGACTTAATCCATCTTGGAAAGTGCTTTTAAAATAGAAACACTGTCATGAAAACATCCCAGAGATGATTAAGAAATGCCCATTGAGATTTAACTCCTATAGATTTTCCATGAAGGGAAAATACTCAGGTTAAATTTAAAAATATTATGGAACATGATTCAAAGATAAAACAGTGTGATTAACAGCAACAAAACTCCAACAGTAAGTTACATAAAAACAGAACATTTAAATCTTATACATTAAAGAGTTACATGTAAAAAAAGTCAAACAATAAAAAATGCTAAAATAAACTGTAGGTGAAAAGTTGATCTTTTAATGAATAAGAATTTTTTAAGTGTAATTGAAATGGAAAAAAACAATGTAAGATTTAGTGACATAAAAATATTAACGTCCTGCTTGTACAAAAACATAATACCTTAAAAGCAATCTAGAAATATATTTGTTACAAACATTGCAAATAGTAATCATCTTTGGTATTTACAGAGTGCGTGTATAAATCGATTTTATAAAGACAAGACTAAACCTTTAGATACAGAGCTAGAGTATGCTTATGCAGTCAACAAATATTTATTGAGTGTTTGTTACATACTTCTCTAGACCCTAGGAATGCTGACTGCTTTTGTCAAAGTTAGACTCTAGATGGGGAAGCAGATGATGAACAAATAAAATATATACAACCTCAGATGGTGATAAATGCTATGGAGAAAAGTGATGCAGAGAAGTGAGACAGTGCGTAGGAGTAAGGGATGGCGACTTTAGATAGGGGATCAAGGAAAGCCTCTTGGAGATGGCATTCATAAAAAGCTTTGAAAGAAGTGAGGAATAAGCTGTGCAGACCTATGGGGGAAGAACCTGTCTACCCTGCGGTGTGTCTGGATGTTGTAGGGAGAAGTAAGAGTCAAGTAGGGTGAGCATGGGGCCTGGGGCCTGGGGAAGAGAAATAGAAGATGAAACCAGGGATGAAAGGTGGGGAGGTGGAAATGGGAAGGAGACGTTGGATAAAGCTTTGACATGAACCGAAACTATTAAAAAAGAAAAAAAGGAGAAACAGAAATGACAATAAATGTGAAAAATGTTTGGCACACTTGCAAAGAAGTGCAATATTAAAATGTCTTTTTACTTGCTGAATTATCAAAAACATCAAAAAAAAAAAAAAAAACAGTAGTAGTGAAGGTACAATGAGAGAGGCATTGTTCCCACTGTTCATAGGAGTGAATATTGCTACAGTCTAGATGGTATGTGGGAATATTTTTTTCAAGGTCCAGAATTGAAATAATTTGATTCTAGAACTTGTCTTAAGGAAATAGCCAGAAATTTTAAAGAAGATTTTTACCCCCCCAAAATACACACATATATATAATAATAAATAGCATTATGTATAGCAATACCTAATCAGAAAATGTAACTTAAAATGTCTTAAATGTCTACAAGTAGGGCTAATCAATGATTTTACCTCAATTTGATGGAATATTATGTAACCATTAAAATGATATTTATGAACATAAAAGCAAAACTCAAAGTTTTATATATATATACACAAAATGATAATTACATAAAAATACATAAAGTATCAGAAAGTAATGTAATTGAACATTAAAACTGAGTTTTGCTTTCAGTAGCACTATTACAAACTTATTTCCTTCCCTTTTTTAAGATTGTTTCTTCTGCTTTCTGTAAGGTCCTCTGAATGGCCTACACCACGGTGGAGCCATTGTGACCCCTGTGGCCCACATGTACAGGCCTCCTGGAGTCACAAAGGCTGGAGCAACAGGAGAACCACTAAAGAAGAAGAAACAGCTAGTTCCTGCCTTCACTGATTAACCGACCCTGCAACATTCCACCATTCGGATATGTTCCCGCCCTACCCTAAAGAATCAATCGACCTTGTGATATTATGCCTTGCGACCTCCCTCCACCTTGTGACTATGCACCTTGTGACATTCTTTCCCTGCCTGAAAAAACTGCCCCTAACTGTAACTTTCCACTACCTATCCCAAACCTATAAAGCCAGTTCCACTCCCACCACCCCTCACTGACTCCCTTTACAGACTCAGCCCGCTCGGACCCAAGTGAAGAAACAGCCTTACTGCTCACACTTAGCCTGTTTGGGTAGTCTCTTCAATTAGGCGCACGCATAACACTTTCCAAATTTTCTACATTCCAATGATTTCCAAAGCTGGCTTGCACCAATCTGAGGTGTTAATTTTGTGCATCTTTTCCAAACCTTCCATGCAATGATGACAGACTGATAGCTTGAAATCGGTCATAGTGAAAGTATTTACACCATGGAAATTGGCAATTCTACAAACAGGCTTTTTCATCTAAAGAGCTGGTTGCTAAACATTACCAGCACACCGCTGGCAATGACAATGACCAAATTCTGATCAGAAAGGAAGACAAACACACACACACACCAGTAAGTTACTATTTAGAAAGAAGTATTTCCTGGGTCTCAGAAAGCTTCATAAAGAGAGAAACACATGCCCAGATCTTAGCCCAAGAACATGAAAGTGGCACAGTGACCCTAAACGTAAGGAAGGGACATTTAACACAGGTAGTGACTGAGACATAACTTTGTTGTAATTTCCTCAGCTGTGGCACATTGCAATCTCTGACCGGGACTGTCTGTATTAGTGCCTAACTCTTTCAGGACCTTTGGAAGGTATGTTTGTTATTTTGGTACTAACCTAACACATAGTGTCTAAGAAAAACTGGAAAAAATATTTCAAGGTTTGGAAGGAGTTCTGGTGATCACTTTTAATTTATCTTCCATCATTAAAATATGATCTGGGGTCCACATGTTTTACTAAGGGCAGACATGGATGCTTCTCTGCTTTCTATTACCAACTACTCTAGGGTTTTACAGTTATCAGTACCAATGAGGTCTTTGCAAGGAATTTCACGGCTAGGGTTACTCCTGGCATCAAAGGCAGGCAATTCTTTCTTGGCTTCACTAAATATTCATGTTTTCCAACAGTGTGAGTCCATACAACTTTGTGGTGAGAGTTAATTTGGTTTTCTCTGGGATTAGGCATGGTTCTAGAAAGGGCTTCTTAAATTGAACAAGCTTAGGAAGCTTAAGTAAAATTTCCAAAGGAGAGCCATATGCATAGAAATGCAATCATGACATGGAAGTGTAGTATCCCTCCCAGATCTTCAGACCAGGAAAGGGGCTTTCAGATCCCGTAAGGTTTTTAAGCATTCTCTAGTACAGGAATGATCTAAAGGGTAAGGCAGGAGGCACACAACAGAATCTCTTGGGTGGGGTGTCTTTCAATGTAATATAGTTTTATATTTGGAATAAGAAGCCCAACTATTTATTTAAAAAAAAAGACTGCATAATGTATATTTTACCAACATCTGTTTTTTTTTTGTTTTTTTTTTTTTTGTTTTTTTTTTTTTTGTTTTTTTTTTTTTTGAGACAGAGTCTTGCTCTGTTGCCACCAACATCTTCTTAGCTGTTAGGAATAGTTAAAGAAGATAGAAGGAAATTTTTCAAGGACAGGAGGGAGGGTCTTCACCTGTGGTTCCCAGTCTTGGGGATGTATCAGAATCACCTGCAGTGTCCCAACCCAGAGCTGCTGATTCAGTAGGTCTGTGATGCATTTCTAAGTTCCCAGGTGATGATGCTTCTATTGGTCTGGGGATTACAATTTTGGAGCCACTAGTCTCTAAGAAATTTTAGGAGGAGAAACTAAGATTTTTCTGGTTATTGAAAGAGGAAAGGAACTGTGGAAACAGCGAATTATAAAAACCTAGCATTTTTTAATGTACGAACAGAAACCTTGTTATCTCATCTTCCTTGATTAGCTGTGACTAATAAAGATCTTTCTGCAGTAATGACCTTGGGCCTCTATGCTTAGCAGATACTAGGAAAAGTCACAGGAGGAGAAGATACCTACAAATCCTAGGAATGTCTGCAAGTCATTGGACTTGGAGATACTGGGAAGGTAAGTTCCAACTTATGCAGGGATGAATGTGTCATGTTTTGGAGCTTGTTGTCATCATAAAATATCTTGGCAATTTTCTAAGATGCCTCTTTGGGACATCTGGACCTTAGAAGTTTAGTGTTATCTCCTGTGAGAAGTAACCATTAAGCCTAGGGCCATACACACAAAAAAACTATTAAATTTCCTATATAACACATCTGACTTCCTTCAGACCTCATAATAATAAATGGTTAAATGAGGCTCATTTCTTAAAAACAACTTGGATTGTATTCTCTTTCACAGGGATAAAAAAGGTTAAAAAATTGCAATCTAGTTTATTACCTGCTCTTAGCAGAGAGCAGAGGACTTGCCCTTTACAAAGTCTTGACTGCTCTTTGCAGAAAAAAGTGGAATTTGAAACCACTGATTGTCAATTCACCTATTTCAAAGGACTGCTGTGTTGCATGACACCAAGGACCTTTGTTCACATCGTAATCTATGTGAACGGCGTTCCTGGAATCATTCAGCTCAGCTGCCCTAACCACACTCCATTGGTTCCAAAGTGGCTCTGCCCTGATTTATCCTTCTCATTCATTTGTCGAAAAAATATTTCTTGGGCCTCAACCATATGCCAGGCACTGTTCTAGGGGCCGGAAATAAAATAGCAATCAAAACAAAGACTCATTCAGAGAAGTTTACATTCTAGAGAAGTCAGATAATAAACAGTAAATTAAGTAAATTGTAGAGAAGGTGGCAAGTGCTATGGAAACAGCAAAAAGAAGATAAAGGTAGATGAGATTGGGAGTGATGGGGAGAATTTTGACCTTTTTGAGAAGAGATATTTGAGGAAAGACTTGAGGAGTTGGAGAAATTAGCTAAGGATGAAGAGGAAGAGAGTTCCAGGAGGAGGGAATTTCAAGGAGGTCAGCATGGCTGGGTTGGGGTGTAACACTGAGACAGAAGTAAGAAATGAGGTCTGAGGTCACCCTGCAGGCCCCAGTAAGGCTCTTGGTCTTGGTGCAATAGGAAACTAGGGCTCCACCATAAATGCCCACAGTCTCATAGGCACTTCGTCTCCCCTTCTTTGAGAGCCCATGTGAGCTGTGAGGTGTGACTACTGTGATGGTTGGTTTTAGGTGTTAACGTGCTAGACTTTAGTATCCAGTTATTCAATCACTCATCTAGGTGTGTGACTGCTATACTGTGAAGGAATTTCGTTGATAGGCTTAACATCTACAGTCAGTTGACTTTAAAAACAGAAGATTATCCCCTACAATCTGGGCAGGCCTCATCCAATCAGTGAAAGGCCTAAATAGCAAAAGAAACTAAAGTTTCACTTAAAAAAAAGAATAAATTCTGCCTCTGGAATGCAGCATCAGTTCCTGCCCAAGAGTTTTTGGCCTGCCCTACAAATTTCTGACATGTCAGCCCCCATAATCTCAGAAGCCAATTTCTTGAAATTATTCTCTCCCCACTCCCACACACATAATATATAGATATTTATCTTGGTGAGTCTCTTTTTCTGGAGAACCCCGACTGATACAGATACTATTACAATGCACTTTAAAACCACTACCATATGATGGTTTGTTTCAGGTCAGGAAGGAGAGAGCATCATGCAGCTGAATCCCACAGAAAAGGGCTGGATGTGCATAGTCAACAGGAAACACTTTTAAAGACTGCATTTCAATTAAATAAATATACACCAATCTCTACAGTGTGTTGGATACTGTGTACCTCACAACTCTATAGGGTACATACTATTGTGACTTCCATTGTAGAGATGAGAAATCTAAAATAAATTACACAGCTACTAAATGCCAGGCTTGGATTTTGGTGTGTTAGAATCCCAAATCATGCTCTCAGACATTACATTACACTGGTTCATAAAATAGCCCACCCCCAACTTTCTCCTTGTGTCCACACCACACTACACTGCACAGGCTAACACACTTCTCTTCATCTTATGACTCCTTTTTTTTTTTGAGACGGAGTCTTGCTCTGTCTCCCAGGCTGGAGTGCAGTGGCACGATCCTGGCTCACTGCAAGCGCCACCTCCCAGGTTCACGTCATTCTCCTGCCTTAGCCTCCTGAGTAGCTGGGACTACAGATGTCCGCCACCACACCCAGCTAATTTTTTTTTTTTTTTTTTTTTGTACTTTTAGTAGAGACAGGGTTTCACCATGTTAGCTAGGATGGTCTTGATCTCCTGACCTTGTGATCCACCCGCCTTGGCCTCCCAAAGTGCTGGGATTAAAGACGTGAGCCACCGTGCCTGGCCTGACTCATTTATATTCTAGCCCGAAGCCTGTCATTCAGAGCTTGTTCTAGGAGGAAAAGAACCTGGGTAGCCAAGTTCTCTTGTCACCACTGTGTATATTCTGACACCATGCCCTTTAAGGAAAGTGGTCTTTGTTGGAGTAGAGAATGAAGCAATAAAACGGAATGGACCACTTCTGCTTGGTTTTCACTGTCCCCTCCCCTGCAGGTTTGTCACCTGGTTCCATCCTGGCCTAGTAACATGAATGTCTGCAGTTGACAAAAATAAAGCATGGTGCTCATCATTCCTCACCATCTGCATCCTAAGCACACACACAGTGGTCCCAGGGCCCCGTCTCCATTCCCTTGATGATCACCAGTGGTTCTCAGAATGGGGGCACTGTCATGGTAACTTTCTGATCCTGAATGAGATGATCTTGACCCAGGGAGTCACTGAACTAAGAGAGGATACCTTGCCAGAGGTCAGGCCGTGTGAGGCCTTCCTTGCTAAGAGAGGATAACTCCCTTTACTCTTTCTCCTGATTCTGACTTCCTTCTCTGGTTTCTCTTCCTCTTCCCATTCTTCCACTGTCATCTTTTTGGTCCTCACTCTTTCCAGAGAGTTCAGTCAGACTCTGTAGGAATGATGCACACCTCTATCTACATGCTCCCCACATGCTATTTTAGATGTGGATGTCAGGGAAGGCCTCTGTAGACTGGACATTTTGGGCTGAAACCTGAATGAAGCGATGGAGCAAGATATGCAGAAAGGCATGAAATCTACCAAGGAAACAAACTGATGGGTTCTGAAAATAGTCATCGGAGAAGAGTGAGCAAGGGAGCAAGAGGAAGGGTACGGGATGTGGGGCTGGAGAAACTGCCAGAGGTCAGGCCATGTGAGGCCTTCAAGCACATGAAGATTCAGGATTTGCTTTCCTCGCAATGGTGAACCACTGGAAGTGTGTGAGCAGGAAAGCAAGTGGTTTATCTTGTAAAAGATTCACTCTGATTGCTGTGCAGAAAACAGGAGGAGGACAGGTGTGTCTGGTTAGGGGCTATTACAACAATCTGGATGAGAGATGCCAATGGCTTAAGGGAAACAGAGGGGGTGAGATGTGGTCAGTTTCTCTTTTGAAGGTCAAGCTGAATTCACTGTGTAATATGAGAGAAACACAGGAGCCAAACATGGCCTTACGTTTTGGCCCAAGGAACAGCAAAGGAGAATAGAAAAGGAGCAGGTTGGAGGTAAATCAGCAATTTGGTTTTGAATGTTAACACTGAGATGACTCCTGGACTTCCAGGTGGAGAAAACCTGCAGGCACCTGCACACAGAGGGTGGGTTCACAGAGCATGATGGGGCCGGACCACGAACACCAACTCCTTGCTGCATTTCTGCCTCAGGCTCTGCTCTCACCAGTTCATCCTGTGATATCAAATGGACTCTCCTAAAATTGAGTTTATCATGCTATACCCAAGGTACAAATATCCTCATGTATTGCTTAGCACACAAGTCTAAAAAGGCTAAGACATTAAGCACCTCCATACTGTGACTGCACCATGTCCCACGAATGCATATTTCCCCGGGTCCTGACAAGAGCCTATCCTCACTGTCTGCAAACATCCCACGTAGTATGCTGCTCATTCGTCCTGCCCGGAACAGACTCCCTCCTCCTAATGTAACTCCTCCAAGATCCTGTTTATGACTCACTTCCTGAGTGAAGCCTCCCCTGACCAGACCAGTCCACACTGGGCCTCTCAGGGTACAAGAAGAACTGCAGAATCCACTTTCAACACTCCTGTGATTGGACATGTGCACTGGGGCTTTGTTTCTTGTTATAAATTTAATCTGTACAACTGTGTTGGTCAGTCCACAAGGACCAGGCTGACTGCCTCTTAAGCTTTTAAAACTCCACAGCAGCCAGCAGTATGGAACCAGCATCATGGTAAATCATTTAATCACTAACTGCCAATTGGATTTGTAAGAAGGAGCCACAGTTCTTTATGGAAAGGAAGCTACAATCTCTTGGTGAGTGAATATGTCTAAAATAGACAACATGGTCTTCTCATAATTTACCTTCCTAATAGAGAATTTTCAAAGATTACAGGTGATATAGATGTGGCAGAAATTACTGATGCCCTGCCCAGCACTCCTCTGATCCCTTCGATTGGCAATGTGCTGCCACGCCTCAGCTTTGGTGTGTCCCTGCCCCATATTCTGTGTACTTCAGAGTCAATGGCTAGCATCCTCTACCCCCAAACACACACACACACACACACACACCCCAATTACTAAACAGTGCTCCTTTGCCTCAAAGTGAGACAAATGCCAAGATGTTATGTTCCACAGCTCCTTGTGGGACTGGGCTAGGCTGAGACCACCTGAACTGGCACCCGTGCCTTGCTTTTTCCTTTTTCCCCATCCTCTCCTGAGTTCTCTTGCAAGTGCTTCCTTCATAAATCACATGCACCTGAATCCTGGGCTCACAGTGGGCTTGTGGGGCAGCCAACTTGGCAAACATTCTAAACTTACTTTGATTTGGTTCAAGAATGTCGAGAAGCAATCAGCAGCACTTAAAAGGATGCTCTGACCACATTGATTCATTTCTCTTCTGTGCCTGCTTTGCCAGCTTTGTACACCAGGAGTATGGAAACTAGATGTTTAATGAAAGTGGGGTGAACCATCCTGGATAATACCAAAAGCCTTATTGGGGAGACCAAATTAAAAATAAGACCTTAATTTGCCAGAACAATAAGGAGTGAAAGGGGCTTCAGATGTCACCGTGTCCAAACCTCCACCTTATGCCCAACTTCCCTGATAGCAACCTGTAAGTGGCTTGTCAGTCTTTGCTGCTTGATACTGTATAGTAAGGGGCAACGTCCTCATCTCGGTTGTTAGCCTCAACTTTAGACAGTTCCAATTGTCAGAAAGACCTTTTTGTATATTGAGTCCTAATCTGACCCTCAGAAACTATTAGAATTGCTTGAATCCTTTTATTCATACACCTGCAGGAAGGCTCATGGACATAGACTTGTGACAAGTCTGAGTCTCGGAAAACAATTTGTGAGCCTCTGAGTGTTAGTGATTCTGATCTTCAAGGAACTATTTTAGGGCTTAATTGCCCAACCTATTCAGGTGCAAGTAAACAGATTGGCTCCTTCATTTTTATACAATCTCCCATTATGAAGTATTTGTTTAAAATGAAAGTTTTTCAACCTTAATAGCGAAATCACCTATCAAGGTTTGACAAGGTTCCTGCATGCTGAAATTTGAGCTGCTTCCCTAACAATGCAGGGATTTTTTTCTAATATATGAAAACAAAACACCATCAATTGTGATTTGTATTTTTTTTCTTTTTTGTACAGGATTATTCTGTTAATGTTTATAAGCTCTTGTAACAAGAGATGGAAATTTTACTCCCGTCATTTTCTCATTTCAGATATGATTGAATAATCGTTCAAGATTAAGTGAGTCAAGTGGAAATAATTAGGAAAGGGAAAAAGGCCCAGATTCTTCAATTTTCAGTTCCATTACATTTTATTCTAGGAGCAAAGGCATTCTGTTAGTCTGAAGCAAGACATACTTCCAAAGAAAACGAGGCACAATCAAAGGCCTTTTGTTTTCCCTTTCTCCAATGAGCACAGTCCATCTGGGTCATGTATGTTTATGCATCACCTTGTAGGGATCCCTTTGTTCTCCAGAAATCAAATGCCACCAAAATATGTTTCTGAAGAAATGAAGCCAGAAGGAAAGAGAGTAGGATTTTTTTTTTCCCAGAGGGTTAAGGTTTATTACTAGAACATTCTCATCAAGTGTTCTCTGTGACACTTCAAGCAATGTGGATCTTGGGGAATTAACTCATTGCCAAAAGGCTTAAAAATAATTACAATGAATTAACCTATTATATTAATTACAATTAATTTTCAGTTGAATCTAAGAATTCCATCTTTAGGGGATTCCATAGCACTGACATGTAGGAAGTGGCTTTGGCATATGATAGGTAATTAATCTCTAACAATCTGCTATCGAATTCATTTCCTTTAGGAATGACCAATTTGCAAAGAGGACCAATTTGCAAAGAGAAATGAGAGTAAAGACTTAGAGAAATGGCATTGGAAGAAATATCTTTGGGAACATAAGTGTCCAGTTGGGTGTTCTGAACATCTGTATAGGGGATACCTATTTGGTTAGCAGTGACTCCAAAGGCCCCAAATTTTATCCATAGGTGATTAATGAGCATTCCAAAATATGTGAATGGGTACATATGCTGGGGTATATCTCAATAAGATCATGAAAAATCAGTGTCAGTATGGACACAACAAAACTAATGATTATTTAGTAAAAAATGATGATTTATGGAAATTGTTCAAAGAAACATAGAATTTCAGAGCAAAAAGGAACTAAGGTCCAAAAGCCTTTCCTGACAACTCTGTAGCAACACTATCTAGCTAAAATTTCTGTGATGGTGGAAAGGTTCTTGACTGCACTAATTGGTAGCCACTAGCCACATGTGATTAATGAGCATTTGAAATGTGGCTAATGCAACTGAGGAACTTTTATTTTTATTTACTTTTAATTAATTTTAATTTAAACTTATAGTAATGAAGTGCACAGCACTACTACATACGATGGTAGCAGTCCAGCCTTTGTCTAAAGCCTCTTGATGACAGGGAACTTCCTTCCTTACATTAAGCACCCTCCATTGCTAAACAGAGTTCATCATATAAAAAGTTTTGCCTGAAGTTGAACTATAATCTGTCAACTATAGATCCATCCCCCTGGGGTTTATTCCTCCCCTCCTCCCCCAGACCACACAGAATAACTGCTCACAGTCTTTTACTGTTTTTTAGTATTTGAGAAGCTTCAAAATGCTGTAGTATCATAGAATTTCAGCCATGGAAGGGGCATGGTTTAGCTTCTTTGTTGACCCTCCCTCCTTAGCAGGTTTTTCTCCAGGCTGAAAAAAATTTGTTTTGTTATTTATTTATTTATTTTGAGATGGTCTTGTTCTGTCACCCAGGAAGGAGTGCTATGGCATGAATATGACTCACTGTAGCCTCAACTTCCTGAGTTCAAGCAATCCTCTTGCTTCAGCCTCCTAAGTAGCTGAGATCACAGGCATGGGCCACCACATCCGACTAATTTTCAATAATTTTTTTAGAGACAGGGTCTCACCATGTTGCCCAGGCTAGTGTTGAATTCCGGGGCTCAATACATCTTCCCACTTTGGCTTCCCAAGGTGCTGAGATTATAGGCAGGCCAAATTTTTTACACAGATAAGAGGACACTTAGGTAAAAAGAGCTTGAGGCTTTTAGTTCAACTACTGTGTGATACTGGGCAAGTATATTCACTTTCCTGAGTAGCGTTTTCCCTTCTGTAAAATAAGGATAAAATACCATTTAGTGATCTTGGCTGCTTTGAAAACTAAATCAGATAAGATAGAGAACGCATCTAACACTATGCTTGGACACAGAAGTCACTTACTAAAACATCAGTCCCTGCTCTCTCATATAACACGTTATTCCATTCAGCACCTTAATTACTCTCAATACTGAAGCTCAATGGCCTACGTGTAAATGACATCCAAATATTAATACAGTTAACCAGTTGTCTGACCAGGACAGGATAAATACAACAGAACAAACATACCCCTTATTCTAGGCTTTCTGTCTCTATTCATACAACTTAAATAGTCAATAGCTTTTTAAAATGCATGTTCCTTCCTTCCTTTCTTCATTCATTCAGCACATATTTCTTGGTTCTGTACCATGCACCCCAAACTATGCTAGGCCCAGGAGATAAAGTGGTACATAAGACAACTGAAGTTCCCTGCTCTCACATAGTTTACAGTGTGGCATGAATAAAGGTCATCATCAAGTAAAATCCTTAGATCTTTTTCCGTATGTTATGCTCTTTGTTTCTGATGGCACTGTATCCTGGGAGGCTACCTTTTTTTTTTTTTTTTTTTTTGACAGATTCTCACTCTGTCGCCCAGGCTAGAATGCAGTGGCCAGATCTCGGCTCACTACAACCTTCGCCTCCCGGGTTCAAGTGATTCTCCTGCCTCAACCTCCTGAGTAGCTGGGATTACAGGCATGCGCCACCATGCCCAGCTAATTTTTGTAATTTTAGTAGAGATGGGGTTTTACCATGTTGGTCAGGCTGGTCTCAAACTCCTGACCTTGTGATCCGCCCGTCTCTGCCTCCCAAAGTGCTGGGAATACAGGTGTGAGCCACTGCACCCGGCTGGGAGGCTACCTTTCTAAAGCTGCATTGCTGTTGAGTGGTACAGAACCTCTTCTTGGCTACGTATCATTCAACTCAAGCACTCAGCTGGCTACCGTGTACCCTTTTTCAGTGCCTTGTGAAAACTTGATTAAAACATTCTCTGGCATTAAGAACGATGTTAAAAGGCCGCCCCAAAGTGAGTTATCTACAAAAATTGTCTCTACCCTATGAATTACACTACAACATTAGTAACCACTTACAATAGCCTCTCCACAATATGGATCATAAAATATAAGACCCAGACTACATGGAGTTGAATTTTTTATCCTTACTAATGAAATGTTAGACAACTATGAGAAAGTTGTTTAACATTTCTTTACCTTAGTTTTCTTTGTAAGATGTGGATAATAATGGCACCTAATTTATAAGGCTGTTGTTAGGGATAACATGAGATAAGAAAGCATTTCACCAATACATGGTATATAATCAATGTGAAACACGTACTGCCATTTCTATTATTATTTTTATTAACATTCAGTGCAGAAGCACTGTTATCACTCCATAACATGCATTCCTGTTTTCCTTTTTCTCCCACCCATTTTTGGGGACATATTTTCTCTTTCTTTATCAGCTTCTTCCTTTTGTGTTCCACAGTGTGGCAACATGGCAAGGGGAAAAGGATGGAGACTTTGGGGTCAAATAGATACAGGTTCATAACTCAGCTCTGCCCCTACTGCTATGTGGCCTTTGGCAAGTTAATCTCTCAAGACTTCAGAACCTTCCTCTGTACAATGGAGTGATAACATTAACTCTGTAGGTTTATAACATAATTACATGAGGTGACCTAAGGACAATGGCTCTTGTTGCATATAATTGATTTTCTTTTTTACACAAGAAGAGGCTATTGTGTATGTTAAGAGTGAGACCTTTGTTAGTAACACACTGGGGTCTTGCTTATTAGCCTAAGAGCTAGCGTCCTGGACCAGTGTCCTAATCAAGAGACGAGCACAGTTTTCAAGGATGCATAGCGCCCTGGAATTATTCTATCTCAGGAGAATGTAGCCAGTGTTCACCCTCTTGGAAGAGACTAAAACATATTAGAAACCAGAACCAACAACAAAACATTTTTAGAGCACTCTGAGATTGTTAACACTTCGTTTAGACGTCCTTTTACCAAAATCTGTCCCACTATCTAGCTATGCTGGACAGAGTTGAGGAGCTGAGGTTCAAAAGGATGTTGAAATCAGAAAGGCATGCAACTTGTAATTTTTGTATTGTCACATTTGTAAAAACATAATTTTCTTCCTAAGTCAATATTTTTCTAAAACTGACACTGAGAATCTTACATTTTTTTCTAACTGGAAAATGATACACAAATGACACAGTCAAAGGTGAATTCAAGCTTCATTCAGAAGTATATCTTAAAAGCAGAAGACTAAACTGAAGAATGCATTCTTTTTTTATAAAAACAGAGAAGTGTTAATATGGAATTTCACTTTGCCATGAAAAACATCCCCCTTTACCCTTTGGGGCCTGGTTATCGGGTTGTGAAGACTCAAAGCAAAATGAAGGGTTTACTTTTATCACAGCTTCATAAATTCCTCTGACACTGGTTCATTGCACTAATGTGACCACACACATTCCATCCCATCCATTCAAGTGTAGCATTTTTCTTTCTATTCAAGTATTCTCAAGGTTTAATTAAAGCAGCCAGCTATCTAGTAATTACTTCCCCCGTCCATCTTACCAGCTCCGTATTGTCTTCCCTTGAATTGATTTCTGACTACAGCCCCTGCCTATGTTACAGCTTAGGAAGTGTGGGGAGGGACTCACTGTAAAAGTCAGCGGATCTCATTTTCTTTTGCCTTTCATTTCATTAAAACAGATAGAGTGAAGAAGATTTAAGGCTGATTTTCATGTGCTTGATTGTTTGGACAATTTTAAAAATACCTACTTCTAAAAGTTGAAGGCTGTCGTTTCAATGGAGAGCACCTGCTTTTTGCTCTCCCATCCATTCTATACTCAACAGTCAGTTTAGCTTTTCTCCTCATTCAAAGCCCTTTAGTGACTCTCCTCTAAATATTACCTATAGCCCAAATTCATGGGCTTTAACACACTGGCTCTCACCTAGCTTCATGTGGCTTCATGTCCCATGATTGAGGTCACGCAGAGTCAGGACATTCCTGTAATCTTTGTTTATTCCCATTCAAGTCTCATGCTGTACTTCTGGCCACAAACCTCCCTCATCTGGAGTCCCCTTTTCTCTGGACTCTACATATCTACAATAAATTCTGCAAATTCTCCAGGATCCAATTCAATATCACTTGTCCCTTGAAGTTTTCCCAGGCCTTTCCATTCCAAAATAATTTTATTCTTTTTCATATTCTAAGAGCAATTTCTCTTCTTCTTGCTGTTGGCACTCGTGGTTTTCTACATTTTATAATAGCTATTTAGAAATTATATCAATATGTGTGCACATCATAAAAGACAAAAAAAGGCTTTATAAATAACCCTTGAGTGTTTGATCATGCCACCTAAAATAGTCCTTCTTTTTACATGAAAGGTACTCTATAAATGTTTAGGGAATGTGTGAACAAGTAAATGAATGAATGACCAATAAGTCAATGGCTGCTGAGTATTTATTAATCCATGCTTAACCTTTGGGGTAGGCCCCAAAGACAAATGAAATCATCACATGCAACATCAGGGGAAGAAAAGAATGGGGCAGTTTAAATATGCCTAATTAAATGGTAAACAGCCAGGTGAAATTGAACAGAAGTTTTTTTAAAAAGACACTTGGGCAGTTTCTTTCCCTTCCTTCCTTCCTTCCTTCCTTCCTTCCTTCCTTCCTTCCTTCCTTCCTTCCTTCCTTCCTTCCTTCCTTCCTTCTTTCTTTCGTCTCTCTCGCTCCCTCCCTCCCTCTCTCTCTCTCTCTCCTTCCTTCCTTCCTTCTCTCCTTCTTTCTCTTTTTTTAGAGATAGTGTGTTTGCTTTGTCACCCAGGCTGGAGTGCAATGGTGTGATCATAACTCACTGTATCCTTGAATTCCTGGGTCCAAGCTATCCTCCTGCCTCAGCCTCCTGAGTGTGGGACTGAGTGTAGCTGGGACTACAGCTGTACACCACCAAATCTGGCTAAGTGTGTTTTTTTTTTTTAAATGGAGAGACAAGGTCTCACTATGTTGCTAAGGCTGGTCTCGAACTCCTGGGCTCAAGTGATCCTCTGGCCTCAGCTTCCCAAAGTGCTGGGATTATAGGAATGAGCCTCTGCATTCAGCCAAAGTTTATTTCTTTATAATATTCAGCCCACATTCATGCTAAATTTCAATAGACAACACTATTCACATTTATATGTTGCCTCTTGGAATATGCAAATGAGCAATCCTTCCAATAGGAAATGCTAATTCACTACATTATACTTCATATCTCTCATTCATCTGGAAGGGCTGGGAACAAATCCAATTTTCCACCTTTCTTCTAAAGATTCAATGTCTAGTGTAAATATGATAAGTAGAAAACAGATATTTCAAGCTGATTGGGTCCCAAATTATATATTCCAGCCCCCTGTTTGACAGACTACACAGCCAAGATGAGAACCTTCATCTTCTGACCAGGGATTGAGTAAGTGACCAGCTGGTAAACCTGATCACACTGGCCCTGCTCCACATCCAGTCTTTAACACTGCCCCAAAGCCTTTTTCCCCTGATGTAATGCCACCAAAGTAAGAGCTTGCCTGTGGTGTTATTTTCGTCAATGCACGGAATTACGGTCAGTAATTTCCCTCTTCTTGTCTGAGGACTGTGTGTCTTAGAGCAATGCATGAATCACATGACCTTTTGATGCTTTGGTGAAATAAAGCTCCTCTCCTTGGTCATCAGAAAGGAGGCCTGGCTTGGAGAAGTGCCTCAGGGTGAAGCCCAAGACAGGGACTAGACTATCCTACAGCTTTCCTGTAGCTTGTGTAGACTCTGCCAAAGTCATCTTCATGGTCATCATCTACCATTCCTCCTTTAGGTACTGACACCATTCTGTCTGTCTTCTTATCATCCACCCCCTCCAATTATCCCAATCCCCTCTCAAAAAAAACAAAATTCCATACCAGACATTCAGACTAGAAAGTCAAAAATCTAAGAAAAGTGTGGTAAGGGTGAAGAGGACTGCCAGTGGCTGCTCACGGTATACAGATCTCAGAAGCACCGTCCAGGATCGCATCAGTCTTGCTGGTTCTCACAGAATGGGGAGAAACAAGACCGGGTCAAGACGAGGAATCAGGAACAGGTATTATTAACCTTGCACGTTGTCCTCTAAGCTAGAGGACAGGATAGTATTTTTCTTTTCCAGATGCCCTGTTATCTGCAGGTTTTAGCTTGTAAACTTTTGTTCTCGAGGTCTACAAGAAACTCCAAGTTCAGCGGTCTGCTATGTCTAACTCCATTTGCAAATGCTCCAGCCTTCATGATGTTACCTGTCTGTCATAATTATCAGCAGCCCCCTGGAAAGATGCTATTACTGGAAGTAATTTCACATTCTGACATGGCAGGAAGCTAGTACAAGTTGTAGGTACCTCAGATCTCTGCAAAGAGCCATGTATGCTGGTAACTTTTAGTTCACTAGAAATAAATTTATCAAAGAAATACTCTCACATATATATGCTGAAGGAAGGAAAAATGCCATAAAAAGGCATATCTCTCTTTCTTCCCCAACCATCCTCCAAAGAACTAGGGAAGACAAATCAGTGTGGGGGCCATATTTTTTTATCTGACTTAAAAGAAAGAAAATCAGATTTTTTAAAAATCAGAAATTAACAAGTAGAACAAGTCTTCTAGTCCATGTAGAAGAAAATCTTAGAAACAAAGAGTAGAAACGTTAAGAAATAATCAATCCTTCTGAGAATGCTGTTTCACTGTCCATAGAAACTAAAGTCTGTGCTTTTTAGCAGAAACCCAAGAGTCTGTTGACAATAGAAAGCACAAGCCTTTGTGAAACTCCTATAGTAATCAAACATCAAGGAAAGGTAGTATGTGAAATACAGGCGAGTTAATTTTTCCCTGGCATCACGAAGATCAAAAGAATATCTCTATTCTACCAAGGAGACACCCCAAGTCTTCTACCTCCCCACTAGGGGACTAAGCAAATTCCTTGATTTCTCATGTCATTACCACAGCCTGAAATGATGTAACAATAACAGCAAACAGGGGTGTCCCCCTGCGCCAACTCTCTAATCAGGTTCAAAGTATGTTTTGTTGGTTCTCATTGACGCCACTCAAAGGAACTGGTCACTCGTGGTCTCCAAAGTTTTACAACAAATTGTGTGATTAAATTCCTTAAACACGTCTGTCCATTGCTAATCCTCTTTTGCCAACATCCCTTTCAGAGAAAAATTGCAGCGCTGCATGGTGCCTGATTTATATTTCATTTTGAGAACAGGAAGTAAAAGGATTAAAGTTAAGGATTAAAACACTTACTCTTTACTGCATTTTTTTTTCTCCTCCCGAATGGCTTCCTGGTTGCCATGGCTACTGTTCACTGGTCCTTAGCCCTGAATGCACATCTCTTTGCATTAATAAAATATTTTAAATGAGACTTCATGGAAAACAATAGGAAAAGTAGCTTTAAGTTCAATTGCTGTTGAAAAAAGCAGCTAAAATCTTTTTAAAATCCTTTTTCTTTGTCCTTTTATTAGTATATTCAAGAGGGAAACTTGAACTAAAAGACAGCACGGGGACTCTAAAGATGTACAATGCAAAATCAGAATTATTCAGCAAGGGCACAAAGAGATAACTCTGAGATAGTGAGCTGGTCCTTAGCTTACAAACCAGGGTTTGTAGGAATATTAAGGGTCCCTGGGAATTTCTCAAATGTTGCAATACCACAGAACATTTAAAAGGCAAAAATGCATGTAAATGCAGTGTTGCAATTCCAAATGGGAAATAGTAGCCAGGAAATGAAAAACTGAGGTTTTCACTACCACAAAGTTAACTTAACCATAACAATGTAAATATCATTGCTTTGTATCCAAGTTGCTAGTGTTCCTGGTACCAGCCTGTCATAGGAGTGTGGCCAAAGGGGCAATACCATGAACAGCATGTGCTGTCAGAGCTGAAGATGTTTGCATGAACAGTGCACTCAGCTGAGGCTGAGTTAGGCACCCAGAAGAAAGGGTGACATTGACAAGTGAGCAAACACAACTCCATTTGAATTGTTCCTCTAAAAGCACTCCATTGAAATTCATTTTAGAATATACTGCCTACATTCCTTTAAAAAGCCAAGGAAAACTGAGGAGATGGAACATAATAAAACTCCTTTTTAACTTCTATTCTTAAAGCCCAATAGCAGGATATAAATTGCGAAGTGACTTCTAAATCACTACTCCATCCTTTTTTTTTTTTTTTTTCAATGCTTTCTACTTCCGAGTTTTTCACTGCCTTGTCATCTACTGGTTTCAAGTTATTCCTTTATTCCCTGGGGCCCCACTGAAATGACCTCATCCAGGTCCAAGTATACTCTATTTCTGACTTCTTTCAACCCCATATCCCTATTGAAACCACCATTCCTGTATAGTAGCCATAGAAAATAGACATAGTCGCTCCTTGAAAATTGGTAATTGAACCCACATTGAGGTATTAATGGCAGCGAAGGGACTGTTGCACTGCCTTTGCTAGACAATGAAAAAATAACTAATAGGGATCTTCTGGAGATAATCCTATAACTGAAAAAGAATGATTGTAATGGCGGCAATTTTATGCTTTGTAGAACGCTAGTGGTAAGAATAATTTCAGGTGGGGGCAATGAAGAACATCTATCAAATCATGAGATAACTGATGGCATTCACAGGCAGGACTGTAGAATCTCAAACAAATGTGGATGAAAATGTTTAGGGCTAAATGTAGACTGGCAAGATAGAGAGTCATGTCTTTCAAATATCCATGTTCCCTCCTTCCTGGTTTCAGTCTTCTCTTTTGGAAACTACTTTTATTTTAGGACTATCCTGAATATTTAGGGTCATTTGAGGGCAGGCTGGGATTAGTGTTTGGCTGTCCTTGCACATTTGCAATTAAGAAGGACCAACAGGAACTTCACGTTGAGAGGTAATTCTCCATGATGTGATGTGTCTTGTGAGCAGGGAGGGACACTGGCAATCTTTCTGAACTATCTTTGCAAAGATGCTTTGAAAAACCATGACAGTGCCTCCCTCCTGATCAAAAGGCAAGCATGTTTATGTCCATTATAAAAGATTCAAATTCCCTAAGCTCAGAATTTCCCTCTTATAATACAACCTAGTGCCTGGCCCTCTTCATGGTACCTTATGGGAACTAGGACTTAAAAAACTGGCATAAGAAAATGATGATACTCTAGCTACCACTATTACTATAAATGATACACTGTCCTTTGAGACTTTGACCCAGGAGTCTCATGTCTTCTGCCAGTATCCATGAAACTGTGGCAGGCTAACTTGCTAGCGTGTAACCTAGGGTAAAATCTCAGACTCTTTGCAATTCTTGCTCTCTAAAGGGCCACCCCTAGGAAACACATGGCATTGAAAACAAAAAACAAAAACTGTGGGGTTCTTATCTATATCATCAATTTGAGTCACCCCCAATCAGTATGCCAGAACCACTGTAGAGGTCCAATTTTCAACCAGTTCAGCTAAAGAAATGCCACAATGACTAATGTTCACCAACCAACATCTTGGAATTAGGGTCTGCTTACAAGACCCCAGGAGGATTCCATAGGTGTGAGTTCTAGAGTTCCTTGGGGTACTTAGCTGACCCTACATATAGGGAAGAGGGTGGGAAAGTGCCCTGAAGGATGGAATGGGGACCAGTGACCACGTGGGTCTCAGTATAGGATCAGGTTGCCCCACCTGGATGGTACTGCTGACCTAGCCACCAAGAGGAGAGCTTACACAATTTTGAATTAGGTACTCCAAAGCATGGGGAAAATCTACCACCATCTCTAACAGAGGCCACAATAGAATTCATGCCAAGAACTAGTTGGTAAGTTATAAAATTTTCAATGTTGGGAAATCAGAGAGCCACAGTCAGAATGGTAAAGCCAAAAGAGCACTGGATGTTGAGTTAGAAAAATGCAGCCTGAGTATAGTTCTACTGCTTACTGAATGTGCTTTGTAAGTCATTTAACTTCTCTGAACCTGAGGTCTTTCATCTCTAAAATGAAATGAAATGGGATCAGGATACCCCAACTGGATGGTACTGTTGGCCCAGTTACCAAGAAAGGGGCTTGAAGAATTTCGGAAAAGATACTTCAAAGCATGGAGGCTCTATCATCTCTAACAGAAAGCCACAAGAATAACTGTAATACTAGCCTGGTAGAATTGTTTTGAAGACTGAAAAAGTAAACACACATGAAAATACCCAGCAAACTGGTATTTGGTGATTATTATTGTTGGCCTTCCCATTTCTTTTAAACTATTATTTCATAAGTAAAGAGAATAAAAATAGCTAATGGCATCCATTATGTTATTACCGACTGTTTTAAATATCAAATCACCCTTTCTTGCTTTCGGTGATGGTTGAAGAGATAAAAGTGGTACTGAGTTTGTGGGTGTTTTTGCTACATTAAAAATCTCTAATCAATTTCATGCCTAACATTCTATGGGGAAGGGAAATCATCATGAGGGTAGAGATGGGAGATGGGTAAAATATTACAAAGCATCAGGTTCCTCAGTTCATTTATGCTATGATTTAGGGCTCCCTATGTGTCTGAGTCTTTGTGACTCAGAAATTCAGGAACTTACTCTTGACATATGTTTGAATATAAAAGAACAGGATTTTTTTTTAAAGAAGAGGTGTGGGATCATCTTTGGATCCTTGGTTGCTATTTTGAGTACACAGAAATGAAATCCGATTTCTGTATTTGCTTATGTACACATGAGGAAATGAAATGTCAAGGATGTCCTTTGCACTATTATCTCAAAATACAGTTTCTATTCAAAGGCTATGATGGGTAAACATTATCTAAATTCCTATAGCCTAGCTGGTGATTGTGTGCTAGGCTAGCCCAAAGCACTATTGTGAAACAGAGCTTCTTGTCTTCTTGCCCTGCCAGCTCTCTACCTATATTTTTCCTTTTGAGTCTCCTTTTTCAAAGTTCCGTGATGTCCTTAGAGATTTGAAATGAGGAAAACTTCCCATTACAGTAATTTATCTTTTTTACCACCAAACTTAATGATCCTGCATCACAACCCTACAGGACTTTGCAGTATGGTTGTCACTGAATCTGAAAGCAAATTGGAACTAAAGTTTTGATTATGCACAGTGGTGTCATGCATTATTCCTTCAAGATAAGGTGTACAGTTTAACAGCTGCCTGCAATGTGTATCTCAAAATGACGACAGTTAAAATTGTATTCAGATTACCCACAAGAAAGTGCCCTTCTCATTTAACTAAGTTGTGTCCAGGAGAAAAGAAAGAAGCTATGTGCGGAGCACTTCTATATTCTGCAGTTTGGGTTTTTCACTAAATCCATCCACATGCATGGTCTTATTTGAATCACACAATCACCCTGTGGAGGTAGGTTGTTTTAGCATGGGAACCTGAAGCTCAGAGAAGGTAAGTAATTTCTCCTAGAGTCAGAGCTAAGATTCATACTCAGTCAGGCACAGTTCCAAAGCCTTACTTGTTCTTTACAAAAAACAAGAACTACCCCCATCAGAAGAGCAGTTTCACTAAAATGGGAGAAAGCTGGAGTTTAAAGAAATAGTGGAATAATGAGCTGGCCTTTGTAAAAGTGACATCAAAACAGAAACCTTTAGATGGGGGAGAAAAATCTAAAAATATATAAAAATATATCTATAGCAAATTTTCTATGATTAAAAAATCCTTTACACAGCAAATCAAGTTTCACAAATGGCAAACTACAAAAATATTTGCAATATTTATGACAATTAACTAGTTAACATCTGTTATATGTAGTTGCTTCAAATCAATATAAAAATTATCCATAAAATGAGAAAAGACAACAGATAATATAACACTGAAATATAAATGGTTAATAAATTTTGAAGAAATCAAATCTACCAGCAATCTAAGAATGTATATCAATAGTTCATCTACTATTCATCCATCATACTGTGTACACACACACACACACACATACACACTCTCTCTCTCTCTCTCTCTTTCACGTCACATTGGTAAAGTGTAAGAAAAAAGTTGGTTTTATATAGTCCTAACAGAAATTCAAATAAACTGTTACAAATTTTGGGGAAGTCATTTTGGCAATATGTTGTAAGGGATTTATTCGAAGCACTTTAGGATGTGTACTAAGATCTATATACTAGCATATGTGCTATAGAATTGTTCATGATAGTACAATCTTTAAAATAATCTAATTGTCTGAAAATAGAAAATTGGTTAAGTGACATGCAGTGTATCTTTAAAACGCAGCTATTAAAAATATAGTTACTGTCAAGGCAATATATTCTCTATATACCGCTTAGAAGAATCAAAACAGAGGGACCTATAATATGATTGCATATGATGGGAGAAAATATATAGAAAGATAGGCACCAAAGTAAAGCCACTGTGATTCATTGATTGGAAAATATATTTTAACATCTCTGAAATCAAGACAAGTCTTACAATCAATGGTGTCTTGGTTTCAAT
The DNA here is from genome assembly GCF_007565055.1 of Rhinopithecus roxellana. NCBI lineage: Eukaryota > Metazoa > Chordata > Mammalia > Primates > Cercopithecidae > Rhinopithecus > Rhinopithecus roxellana. Next base: position 55,177,873 of record NC_044564.1, read on the forward strand.
GAAAGTTTGCATACGTCCTCATTTTTTTTTTACACAAATAGGCATCACTTATGTAATTTTAAAAAGAAGAACGGACTCTGAGCATGATATCACAACGCTACTACTACCTGGCTTATGTGTATTTTTTCCACAGGAGGGAGTGGTGAAGGGGAAATGTGCAAAAATAATTGCTGGGGGTAAGGTGGGGAAGGATAGGAAAGAAGTTAACAAGAGAGCTCATCTAGTTAGTCAGGGAATTCAAGGTTCTAAGTCTTCACAAACTGCTACCAAAAACACTTGTAAATGTGATTATAAAAGTATGCTTTGAAAAAATACAGAGCGATAAAGCCAAAAAGATGGAGAAAGAGATGCATATCCCAAATTTCAATAAGGTAAAAAAGATACAGCCTAAAAATGTATCTAATGACCAGAAAGCTTCAACTTTATGGTTGGAAAGATTCTAGGAAGAATAATAGGTTGCCAAGCAGTAAAGAAGGAAGGAAGTCAGTTGGAGTTAGATTGGGGTTATTGGGAGCAATGAAAGAATCCTCATTTTCTTTTTAGATACCATTAGCAGAAAGCCACTCCTAGAATTCCAAGATAATTAGCAGTCCCTCATGATAGCATTTGGAAAAAGACTGAGAAACCTAGAACTGATGACACCATGGCTGGGTATAGTAATAGCTGGATGAGCCACTGTATCTAAAGACTGTTGATTAATGGAAATATGCCAACCAAACTAATTGCCTTGTCTCCTTTCACTGTAAATACCTAATTCATTTCCCACATTACCACTATAATTATCTTTCTAAATCACAGATCTGACCACTGTATATGTTTAACACCTTAGCAGGGCATACAAGGCCCTTTAGCACTGGTTCCTTTGTCGACCTTTTTACCTCAATGCCTATCTCAATAGCCAATAAATGACACTGCAAGCCTTATGTGACCCTTGCTGACACTGTACTCTACACCACGAATGAAATATAGAGCATAGAGACGAATGTAATCCATATGCCAAAAAATCTGGAACCTGGGTAATAAGAAAAAATTGCGGGAAACTAGAGATATTAAAGGAGAATTTCAGACATCAGCAAAGTCACCATGGAAAAGCAGCAGCACATTTGGAAGACAGAAGTAAAGCCCATGTGCAGGTGTTTCAGAAGCGTGTTGTTTTTTTTCTCTATAGCACAAGGATGTTTGAACATATTAGAGTTGCTAAATAACAGGAATACCCAAAAAGACTGTCACAAAAGTCAGAAAGTTTAAGATGACATGAAGAAGCTTTATGAATATCTTTTGGGATTTCCTAAATGTGACTCCCATACTAGGCTGCAGGATGGATGAGGTGACATTTAAGGATGCATATAGTGCTGATGGGCTATAGCCTAGACCTCATGTAGTGGCAGTGTGGCAAGCAACCATCCTAAAAGCCGTGCCTTTCTATTATAGTTAAAAGAATAGCTGTGGGCCAGGTGCAGTGGCTCAAGTCTGTAATCCCATCACTTTGGGAGGCCAAGGCAGGTGGATCACTTGAGGTCAGTAAAATCTATGGAGCCTCTCCCCAGAAAAATATATTTTGCATATAATTTCTGGGAGTTCATGAGCGTCCTGAAACACAGCCATCCATGGGCCTTTGTCCATGGTCTATGAGCCCCAAGTCAAAAACCCCTGAATATAATTAGATTTCACAGGTTCAAATTTGATTTAAATTCCCTCTAGTTTGGATTCCAGCTTGCTTTCCTTTGTCTGGATCTTCTGTTGTGCTATCGTCTGAGTATCTATATGACCAGAAAGACTGGCTCTAGTAATCACTGAAAGAATATTCAGTTCTTAGAAAGGAAAATATTTCCAAGGATACTACTGGTCTGTTGTCAGTTACAGTAGACTGCCATGGATTGCAGGTATGTGGCATAACAATGCTTTCTACTGAACTAGCTCCCCTTTCACTTCTGGGGCCCCATGTTGCCTTTCAAGCTAGTTGCAAAGAAGGGAAAATGGAAAAACCAGGGGAATGTAACTTAAGGTAAGTCCTGAAGCAATTCATGGCACTGCTTAAAAGAAGTCCATACCTTCTGAGGTCCAATCCAAACACCACTCTAAGACAAGGCCATCTGCCTGGTATGCACCATGAAAAATTTTTGTATTAGGCTTATCCACGCCCTTGTGTGAAGTCACCCTGAAAACAAACCTTCACAGATCAGAGAGCCAGGATACAAACAAATGGGAAGATACTGCCCATGGATATCAATGACACAGCTCAACTGAAGCTGAAAAGGAAAGACAAGAGAGAACTACCAGAGGGAGCAGTGCTTGCACAAGGGACATGAATACTTTGGTGGGGATGGAGAGGGAGTGCCTGAGAAGGGCAATAGTGAGCTGTGTTATGAGATTTTAGGACACTATATTTAGGTAGCAGAGAGCCTGAGCTAAATGCTTTTATTCCAAAGTGATTTTCATCAAGAATGCACAAAATTTAATAAGAGACAGGGAATAAGAAGCTTAGAAGGCTTCTGTCAGTCAGTCAATCAGAAAAACAATTATCTAGGAACTCTTTCCATAAGGTAGCTGTGCTAGGCACTGTACAGCCTGAATAGCTCATTAAAGCACCTGTCAGAGGGTCCTCATTCCTTACATAGTTGGCCAGAACTGTGCCCCAAAAACCTATTTTTGGTCCCAATTACCAATTTTCAGGGGGAATAGAAATAAAACTACTTTGTTACATTTGATAAAATATTGTAATGTAATAAAGAATAATATTGACCTCCTTATTGCTTTTGGACAGTAAATACAAGACTACTCCTTAACAATCTCTGTCGTTTGCGAAGGAACTCCCAAGTACCATGTTCCAGAAGCTCTCTCTGTGTGACTTTATCATAGCATTTCCCCCACTGTACTGAAAGCAGGCATCTACTGGTGTCTCTTGGTAGAATGTAATCTTCAGGAGGGCAGGGCCAGGTCTTGTTTCTAAATCCTCAGAGCTGGCATGGGGCCTCGCCTGTACTGAGTACAGCAGGTCCTGGAATAATGTGGTGTCTTTATAGTGCTGATGAGAAAAAAAATTGATTCCTGACTGGAGCCACTGTCTGTGTGAAGTGTTCTCCCCATGTCTGTATGGGTTTCTCCAGGTACTCTGGTTTCCTCCCATGTACCAAAGATGTTACCATTAGGTGAAAGGGTGTGTCTACATGGTCCGTTTGTGTGCGTGTGTGTGCGTGTGCGCGCACTGTGATAAGATGGAATCCTCTCCAGGCCTTGAGCTGTTGGGGTAGGATCCAGCCACCCTCAATCTTGAACTTAAACAATTGGGAAAATAATTTTTGTATTTGCTTTTAATAATCTTTCTTAAATGTACATAAGCTCACATTCACTTCAATGTTTAATGTTAAGTGTTTGAGATCTTTATTTGGAAGTTTGATGATGTTTTTCTGACCAGAAATATGCCCTAGGAACTTAATTCTTGTTTTATCAATTAGCTTTTGGTAAAATTGGTTTTGTTACACATCATGTCGCTTAGAGTTGCAGTTTCCAAGAACCTATCAAGGCCATTAAGTGAGGACAGAGTGTACTCAGAGAATCACAAATGCTGACCATCTGAGTCATTTTCTTAAGTGGGAGCACTAAGCTATGCTTTTCACTGTCTAGCATGCAGTCCCTCAATTGAGTGCCATCTCATTTAAGAAGGACAGGCTGCAGAAAGGTGCAATTAAAACAAATTAAGATGATCCTAACATCTATTGCTGTAGTGTTAGTAGTATCAGGTTCTCTCTTTTTTTTTTTTTTTTTTTTTTTTTTTTGAGACGGAGTCTCGCTCTGTAGCCCGGGCTGGAGTGCAGTGGCACGATCTCTGCTCACTGCAAGCTCTGCCTCCCGGGTTCATGCCATTCTCCTGCCTCAGACTCCTGAGTAGCTAGGACTACAGGCACTTGCCACCATGCCCGGCTAGTTTTTTTTTATTTTTAGTAGAGACAGGGTGTCACCATGTAAGCCAGGATGGTCTCGATCTCCTGACCTCGTGATCTGTCCGCCTCAGTCTCCCAAAGGGCTGGGATTATAGGCATGAGCCACCGCGCCCGGCCCGCAATGCTTTTTAAAAATTTGCAGCCAATCTATATTTTTTTCATTTATTTCTTCCTTTCCTCCCTTCCTCCCTTTCTCTCTCTCTCTCTCTCTCTCTTTTTTTTTCTCACTCTGTCACAAAGGCTGGAATGCAGTGGCATGACTATGGTTCAGGTCACTGTAACCTCTGCCTCCCAGGTTCAAGGATTTCTCCTGCCTCAGCCTTCCAAGTAGCTGGGATTACAGGTGCATGTCACCATACCTGGCTAATTTTTTTGTATTTTTAGTAGAAAAGGGGATTCATCATGTTGGCCAGGCTGGTCTTGAGCTCCTGGCTTCAAGTGATCCACCCACCTTGACCTCCCAAACTGCTGGGGCTCCCACAGGCGTGAGCCATTGAGGGACTGGCCTCATTTCTAATTTCGTCATTTGAATGTGTTCCCACTAAAAATATGCTCAGCTCCTCAGAGAGGCCTTTCCTGCCCATCTCACCTCAATAGGCCACCCTCTGTTAATATCCATATCAGTACCCTTATTGTTTCCCTGTCTGTATTTACGTTGCTGACTTTCCGTGTTTTTTTTTTTTTTTTTTTTTTTTTTTTACTGTTGTTGGACTTTCATCAAGAGAATGTAAATCTATGAGGGCACAGAACATGTTTGTGTAATGCGCATTTCTATCTCTGGATCTAACCTAGTGCCTGACATGCAATAAGTACTCAATAAATATCTGTTGAGTAGAATAAATGGAATTCTTTGAGATTGTACTTTGCAAGTAATTTAGTAGAAGAGTAGTTTGTTGAGATCCTACAGAAAAGCAAAGATGGTTTAGTTGGCCAAGTAATTTTGAGCAATGCCTAATACTATCTTCCTTCTGGAATACTCGTATATCCAAGGCTCTGAGAACTCTTGCAAGAAAGAAACCATTGAATAGTACTTAGCTTCGTGTGTCCTAAACTTATATGACCAAAAAGTCTTTTTAAAAGAAATATCTAATAACATTCTGTGGAATGTATTCTAAAGCGCACACCTTGGGAAACAGCTTTAAGCACGAAATAAGATCCTGGACCATTACCCCAGAGATAGTGGTAGACATCTTTCGATCTTTTTCTATACTTACTGAAAGGCCAAAGACAGCTTCTCTGATCACTCAAGAAAGGAAGAGAAGCTTATTCTCACTAAGTGGTCACTTTCATTGACAACCTCTCCCAATTCCTGCAAATTATGGATTCTTACCTCTTTTTAAATAGCTCCCATCACCATGCAGCATCAAAATGCTCTGGAAAGCATAGCTGGCATAATATTGGGTCTACTTAAAAGGGAAGCCTCTAAGCAACTGGTTTCAACTTCAAATCAGTGCTATTGGCACAGTGTTAAATTTAAGATGGCTTATTTTTTCATTTGAGTTTAATTATTAATTAGCATAAAAATTTCTAACCAAAAGCACTTGTTTTACAAAAGCATCTCCCAGAGTCTTTATTGAAGTAAGTTACTTTCAAATGAGAGCATCAGGATATTCAGGTATATCTCACCATCATTTTGAGGTGTGAGGTAAGTAATGCATCATCAACAATGATTAAAGTACAGAAGTTTGTGACTCACTTTTAAAAAATCAGTGCTATTTGAATGTCATCCCTATAACAGCATCACTCTCCCTCACCTGCATTCCAATATAGTTTCTAAAATGTGAGAGGAAGAGGTGGACTAGTTCATCTTGAGATGATATGTCTGTGATATGTGCCTATTACTAATATTCTATTAATAGTATAACTGATTTTTAATTTATTCCTGAGCAGAAACAAGAAAGGAAAAAAATGAAAAGGGATTGCAAAATCTGGGGCGGCCCCTGGTCATGTATCCTACTTGTGCATAAACCATCTGCCGTCTAGACCATGACTGAAAGCAACTGACAGAAAAAGTGAGCCTTATTAGTCCACTTAATATATGCTTCAATTTAAAGGAAAATATATATTTTCACATAGCTCTTAAAGATTCAAAGAACTGTACAAAGCAAGGTGAGCTTATGTGGTACTTAATGAAAATTTTCTGGTATTGAGTATATAGCGGGGAGAGGTGGTGGTGGCTCTGAACCGATTCCCAAAAGTTACCAGTTCTCTATGAAGAGTTACAGTAAATAGACTGCCCTAATTTTGCCAGAAAGCAATACAGAGCTGTTCTCTATGTAGGAAATATAAATGTGTGTTGCATTTGCACCCATTTCAAATGCTTGGTTTATAACAGCTTGTTTTGAGGTCACAAAAGTGAAAGCCATCAACCACAGCAGATCATAGGTCAATCTTTAACAAACATTTAACAAATCACAAATAAAGTTTGAATCTTTGTGGAAACGTGAAATGGATGAAAGATTCATGTTACCTCTAACTTCTGGTCAGGCATTCTTTGCATGCACTTTTAAAAAGTCCATTTCGATATCAGGCTAGAGTTAAAGGAAACCCTCCTGCTTATGGCACTTCCAAGGTGAAAATAAAACATTCTGATAAAGCTCATAGCCTTGAGGAAAATTTCAAGTGGCTTATTGCCTTAGTTTTCTCTTATTTCACTTACTCATTATCAGACAGAATTGAAGGACAGATTCTGCCTTTTGCTCTACAGGCTAACTTCTTCTATTCTCTGTGGAGACCATAGTCGGTGACTTGAGTATTTTGCTACCCATTTTTCTGTGTAACCCTTGATTTAATGGACTCGAGATCTGCAAAGGACATTCCATGAAAGATGTCTGTACATCGGCTGATGGGATGTGTGGGTGTGCACGAATTATGCAAAGAGAAAAGTTACTCTTCTGCATGCAATGAACCAAATTATCCCCATTCCTTTGCAGAAGAGTTTTTTTCTTCTTCTTTTTCTTTCTCTTCACAGCTTGAATAATGTTTAGTTGGGATTTCAGGTTTTTCTGGTTTTCAGTAGGATCCGACAGGTGTGGGAAAGGGCCACATGCCCACAGTCAGGGCATCACTTATGAGATCCCTGCCTCTCCTCACATGCATTTATCTATGGCTATGGGTGTCTTGTCACTGGCCCTGATGCCACAGTAGGACTCATAAAACTGGCAACGTTAAGACCAAAATAATGTCATTTAGTGTCTAGGGGGAGGTTACAAAGAGGATTAGAGGCAGGCAGGCAAGCAGGGTATATTAAATAAGTCCATGACTAACAGAGTGTGACAGAAAAGGGTTTTATTCTTTTCAACAAAACAATTCCCTAGGACTAGGACCATTACTCCACTGTGCCTTTATCACCTTGGGATTTTTATGGTTGTTTTTGATTAATTCGCATTTTTGTAAAGGCTTTTTTGAAATGATGCCAGTTTTCAATTTTTAATTAAAGTCGTAAATAATCTTAATTCTGCCTTAAAAGGTTTATTGTTTCTTTTTTTTTTTTCATTGCTGCCAGGAAATATTTCAAATACCAAGTCCTGATGCGAGTGAGCAATTAGAATCTCTCCAAGGTCTAGTAACAACATTGTACCATGTAAATATTACACACTGGTATATCAGCACAAGATTTGGAAATATGGATTGACTAGTTTCTGGTTTATTAGCAACTGCTTCTCCTGGGAGTGACATTTCCTTTTTTTGTTGGATGGAGCAACTTTCATCATTTTAATTTCCACAAATTAATCCATCATGGATTCATAAAGAATTTTTAAAATCTTTGGACAAAAAGACAGGCTAAAATCGGAAAGTAAACACTGCAAACTTATCACTAAGGGCTGCGCAATGCAAGTCAACAAGTCAATGAAATCCAATTCAACCACTTGCAGAAAACAGTGAACATCAAAAGCTAAGCCATTTGAGAGACAGGGTCTTCTTTTACATAAGACAAAATTAAGATAACACTGCAATATTTGACATGAGATTACAATACTGCTCCTTGAAAGTGCACCCTTGTTTATTTAGATTGCTTGTTAAATGGTGTCTGCAAATTGTCAGTAAAATAATATTTTGTAGTCTCAAGATCTGGTTTTCTTTTTTCAGTTAGTGCTTCAATAATCTCTCACACAATCGAAACTACTCTTTCTTTATACAGAGGCTGAAACAAATCAAGTTTGAACAGGAGAAACCATTAATAATTCCTGAAAATATCCCATTACATTTCCAAATCTGTCAACCTAGGTTACCTTCTTAACTTGAACATTACAGTGTTGCTTATTTGTCTAGATAGGGGACTGATACTCTTTCACGTCCATGACAATTGTTAATCTCTACAAGGGTACTCTCCGATGTTAATGACAGATTCACTATTACAATAAAACCTTACACATTTGGACAACTTGGAGGCAGAAAATGATCAGATTCAGGGGGAAGAAAACCCCCTCATCTAGAAGGTGTTTTTTTTTTTTTTTTTTTTTTTTTTTTTACTAATTCAAATTTATAAGGTATATATAGATGATAACAAAACAACAGACAGTGGTCCTGCTGAAAGTAGTTAATACCATGCAAAAACGGTGTGTTAAGAAGATTAAGCACGTGCTTTCTCACTTTATTTACATTATTAATTAACTTAGCAGTTCCTTTGCTTTTCTGAAACACAAGAGCAAATCCAGTGTCTGTCTAATGATCACAGATATCAATTTACTGGGATTCCAATTAAAGAAATTTAACTATATTTCTAGGGGAAAATGATTTTAACAATTAACTTACAAGAGTGGGTTTGTATGCAATTAAGACTATCTGTCAAACCCCCTGACTGAGCATTTTTCTAACTCTCAAGGAAAAGGTCAAATTCTTCCCATATATGCACCCTTGGCTGGCACTGTGCTAACACTTCTCAAGGAAGAAAAAAAAATCTCAAGTAACAAGAAGACTACAGAGCATTTCCCAACATAAAAGTGTTAAATCCCTATAAACCATGAAAGAATGCAAAATTTCTCAGTAGAAGCCATGGTGACCTGAAAACCCTTGCCATGGGGTTCAATCACTTGAAATACGTTGAGTCTTAAACTGCCCTTAAATTTGTTATAAAGGGCCCTTAAATGAATCAAGAACCCATCTCAATACCAATAAAACACTCAAAAAGCCAAGGTCAGCTCAACATGTTTTCTGCCATGAATAGAAGATACTCATTGATCCAAAAATGTAAAAACTTAGTTATTAGGAAATGCCTTGAAAGGTAGTAAACTCTCTGTCTCTGGAAGGGTTGAAGCACGGTGCAGTCAACCCCTTGCTAGACATCTTACGGAGTTAGGAGAGCAAGCCAGGTGGACTGGCTGGTTGGTCTCTAACATTTCTTCCAAATCTGAGATATTATGATTTTTATGAACTTTGAAAATGCATTAACCCCTCATTAATGTCAAAGTGATTTTAAGTTCAATTCCTTTTTCAGATTTTCATACAAATTCAGAAATCTGCTTTTTCTCTAAGCGTAAAGAATGCTCTCTACTTGTCCTAGAGACTTACTTACCTTCTTCATTAGAGCTTCACGATTTTGGCTAATTGATATTTTATTAGCCAAAAAAAAGTACTTATTTCCAGAAGGATTTCTGTGGTGTTGTTTTTCCCAATTCAATTATGTTTAGCTATCTGAACTTAACTTCCACAAAAGCTTTTTGTTGCTTTCCAGTTTAAGGGACCTTCCTTACTTTTCTCTGATTCCTATTATACAAGCCTTCCCCAGAAATTCGCATAGCTATATCAGCTATGCAAACCGTAGCCTCGCTGTTACTTCATGGGAGACTTACCTCCTCAAATGGTCTAAAGCAGGTTACACCATGAGAAGTATAAGAATTTCAAGTGCCCTGCAGAAGCTTCGTGTACTACAAGAATAATTTGAACATGCTTTTCCCGACTAGAAGATTCTCTTTTAAAATTACCTTTTTCCTTGCTTGTTGATCTTTGGAAGAATGTGCCTTCACATGCTTTCTTAGGGAACTTGGGTCTGTGTAGCGTTTGGTACATCCTGGAATTTGACAAGCATAAGGTTTCTAAATGAGAAAGAAAGAAAGAAACAGCTGTGGTTAAATCATAAAGGTAACTGGGGAATGTTTCACTCAAAGACTATTGACTTCAGAGCATGAGCTGTTACCAATTCACTGATGTGAAATGCTAGCTAATACTCATGCATTTTAATTACGAAGTCTAGTAACTTTGCATGATGGTTAAGATAAGGGTAAACTTTCAAGAAACAAAGAGATGCCCTATCCTTGATGATTTCTAAGAGATTGCTTTAGTGTACACTCTAACCACAAAACCGCTTGTGGCACTTTTTAATGTGGAAATTATTAGTAAGCATCTCTAGTCATACTTACAGTTATGTTTCCCTGAGAATAATCTTTGGTACTGTCAGAAACTAGTAAACACAATTCTTTAAGGGTTCAGGTAAAGAAGCTGTAGTAAAGTCCAGAAAAAAACTGGGTATTTTTCAGAAGAAACCTGATTCAGAAGAGAAAGGGAGAGAATTAAGAAGAGAAAATTAGTGTAAAGTGAGTAAGAGACAGTAGGTTTCAAACAGACACGTGAAAAATCATCCAGAGAAGCATTAATATTATTAGTTGCAGAGGTGTCCTAGTGTTGAGCCTGACTTAAGTGAATAAGCTCTTGGCTGAGTGCAATCAGAACACACATTTTGGCTATTTCAATTCCCCCATGCTCTTGGGAGATGTGAGGTATGGTGCTTAAGGCTGAGTCTAGGCTCTTTTTTTTTTTTTTTTTTTTAGATGTTGTTTTGTTATTGTTGCTCAGGCTGGAGTACAGTGATGAAATCTCGGCTCACTGCAACCTCTGCCTCCTGGGTTCAAGTGATTCCCCTGCCTCAGCCTCCTGAGTAGCAGGGATTAAAGGTATGCACCACCATGCCTGGCATTTTTAAATTTTTGTATCCCTCGTGCTCGGTACATAATAGAAATGAATGAATAACAGCAGCTCACACCCATTCACATTTCAGCACTTATTCCTACTGTTATGACCCTTAAACTTATCAAAGGTTTGTGGCTATGACTCTTCAGTTGTGAGATAAATCAAAATCTTCTGCTTTTTCAAGAAATGAAAAATTTAAAAATCACAGGATTAACTGTGTTTATAACATATATTAATAGTAACTGATCTGCTTAGAGTCTCATCAAGTAAGGTATTAGAGCTGTGCTTGTATGATGTGAAATGTAAGGAACAGACCTGAAACCCTGTCTCAGGATTCTTGCTCTAGAAACTTGTTATAATAAAATAATAATCATCATCATCATCTGACTAATTTGATTTTATTGTTGCTTCTGTTTTTATGTACATGTGTGTCATTCTGTGAGCCAACAAATAAGTGGATTACATTATTTGACCTGCTAGAAGCCATATTTATGGTTCACTCCTTTTTTGTGTGTCATTTTTGATTCCAAGAACAAGGTTAAATCATGAATATACAATTTAATTTGACATACCAAACTTGAATTCTATGTTTGATATCTGCTGTGTTCATTGACTGACTGACTGACTGTCTGGTTGGTTGAATCACTCAAAAGTATGCTTCTGGGATGTGCTCGGCACTGGGTTTCAGATTAGGGATCTAAAAGTGAACAATGGATAAAGCAGGTTCTCGATATCTCATGGTTTCTACAAAACAGTGAGATTATTGGCTAAAGTCACTTGCCAGTTAGTTTCTACTGAGTAAGCAAAGATTTTCTTTAACTTGGGAATCTTTTCTGAATTCGCATAGCCTTCTTGCACTAGCCTTCCCCACCCTGCCCTGTCTTCAGGAGCGCAACTAGCTAAGATCTTTACTGGCAATCCCATTGTAAAAGCTTATGCTTTGAGCATTAGAGGAGATGTTACATGTACAAAAGACTTGATGACTATTAACAAATTATATACACTGATGCCATTATTATTACCATGATCACTACAATTTAGGTTGGTAATGTCATTTTCTATTTGAATTTTTTTTTTTTTTTTGAGACAAAGTATCACTCTGTCGTCTAGGCTGGAGTGCAATGGCACGATCTCGGCTCACCGCAACCTCCGCCTCGCGGGTTCAAGAGATACTCCTGCCTCAGCCTCCCAGGTAGTTGGGATTACAGGTATGCACCACCATGCCTAGCTAATTTTGTGTTTTTAGTAGAGATGGGGTTTCGCCATGTTGGCCAGGCTGGTCTTGAACTCCTGACCTCAGGTGATCCACCCACGTCGGCCTTCCAAAGTGCTGAGATTATAGACGTGAGCCACCATGCCCGGTTTTCTATTTGATTTTGAGATGTTCTTGGAGAAAGCTTGACTACACACTCACTGTTCCTCTCAGCTGACCTTCACTTTCTTCTCTTGTTGTCAGCCACCAGGGAGGGACTGGTATGCCAAAATAGCAATGTCAGGGACTGATCTAAGTAGTACTGCTGCACCCGTCATTTTATCTCAGGTTATCTAAGCTTTAACTAGCATGCTACACTTCATCCAACTATATATTTTGTTATTTTCCACCTGTACTGTACAATTACTTTCCCTGTCTAGATATTAAGATGCTAATAAAGAAATTAATTAATATAACTATTAAGGGTTAGAATTAGGAACTCAGTAATCTTTATGGGAAAACCATTTTTTCTACAAATAAGGAATCCACTTAGTTGAAGAAAGATACTTTATCCAAAATTCTGACAATATTAGCATAAGGAGTGCTTAATGAAAGGGAACAAGGACCTAAATTTAAATAATAAATTCTTCAAGCAAGTACAGTTTGTTTTTAAAATCAAGTGTGTGGTTTCTATAGGATTTTAAAAGAGCTTACTGATTTGTTAAATGTAGTAAAAGTTTAAACAGGAGCTAGTTTGGAGCTTAAAGGAAAAAATGATGCTTTAAAAATATTTAATAGAGAAATAATTTTTCCAAAAAAACAAAAATAGCTGAGTTTTAAAAGCTATTGCATTAACAAAAATCGGGAAATCACTGTATTAGGTAGTTTTCCTCAAATGTTTTTTTTAAAAAAGATATATATTTTTATTCCAAAATGATTTCTGAAAATGCTCTTAGTTTGATTAGCTAAAATTAGCTCCAAGCAAAGGAGGCCAGTGCGACACCATAACACTTAGCCTCACAATAGCTCTTTCTAACTACAGATAACTAGGTGGAGTAGAAGCAATTTCTCAAGACAGTCTTGTCTCATAAATGTTCATTCTCCCATGATAAAGATTAATGACAAATTGGAAAATTTGTTTGATCCCACCAAGAGCATTTTAGGCACAACAAAATAGGGCATTTTAACACAATTTATTCTTTTTTTTTCTTTTTCTACTTAGAAAAATCCCACTATTCACCACATTTATTCATAGTATTCTATTTTATTGGCCCTAAAATCACTGAATTCAGGTAGAGTAGAAACTGGGTCCATCCTACACCCATGCTGCTCTAACTATATTTGAGATATTTACTAGGCAAACCATCACATTTATGCATATTCGGGGACAATTCTGTTTAGAAAGGTTATGTGACATATAGCTAAAATGACTTCTATGAATATGACTAATAGAGACTAATATAAAATTTAACAAATATGTCAACTATAACATCAGAAGGATCTTAAATATGTATGAGAAGGTGTGTAGAAATAACAGTATCTTTTCAAAATTCAAACTCTAGTGTAGTTTAATAATAGACATCAGAATGTTAACACCGAAAAAGTACTGTCATGAATACATTATTTGCAAGAATGTGGGATAAGAGATCTATGATGTGTATAATACACTTATCCTGATGGCTTTGTTAAGCAAAGTGAAATTACATAGAGTCTACCTGGCCTAGTATAAGGAAAATGGCATCAAAACCTGGGAAATGCAAAGGAGGGCTATCAACGTAATTGAGAAAATAAAAGACAAGAATCATAGAAAAGGCATTTGGGAATGAGCAAAATGTTGTAGCATTAAGGGAGTTAAGGGTGTAATAATGAAAATCAATTGTTCTCATAGGGTTGATGTCAAAGAATATGCGGCTGTTAACAGATAGAAAGCATGAGGAAACTGAACTCTTGGGAAAGATTCGCTGTTTCTTCTTAGATTAGTTGAAGGTGAAAATACCAGGTGGTTTCTAAAGCAAAGGGCCAAATTCACTCTTGAAAATCATTCCAGCCGCAAAGTTTTATGTCAAGAGGAAAAGAACCAGGGTAGAAAAAAACAAAGAAAAACAAACAAAAACTGCTTCATATTGCTAGCAATAGCATACATTACCAACTTGATATCTGAATACTGATTTTAATGCCGTCTCTACTGATCACTCTCTGTACTAAAATCCACTACATGACAGCCCCTAAACTGCTTTTGCTTTGTACACAGTGGTGACCAAGTCACCCTTTTGTCCCAGGAGGTTGTAATATTTAGAATAACCTGCTACCACAGAAAAATGGAACAGCCAAATAGGGCCCCATCTGGCCTTTTACCAGGCTCCACTGCTGCCCTTGGCATTGTCCCTGTAACCTGCAGACCATAAAGCAAACACTTCACCAGCCCACTATCAAGCAGGCACTTCCTCACACCAGGTTCTGGGTTGGAAACTGGAAAGCTCCTGCCATTCTTACAGTGTCCAGATGCGTCCGCTGGTGTTTGGCGCGGTCGCTGGAGTTACTGAAGGCCTTCTGACAACCCGGATGCTGGCACAAATACGGCTTCTCGCCTGTGTGGCTCCGCAAGTGGATCTTGAGATTTTCAAGCCTTGAAAAGGCCTTCTTGCAACCTTCAAACTGCAAAAAGAAAACAATTTTTGGTTGTTGAGAAGAACCCTGGATATTTGAGTCTGGGGGACAGGAAAAAGAAAATGTCCTTAGTTTGTACTTTGGTGAAAATGATAAAATAAAATCAAATCCAAACATTAATAAATATTGCTCCTAAAAATATCCAAATGTTTATGTGAACTGCATTTTTCCACTGAATATACATGCCACTTTCTGTACCAGATTTGGGTCCCAAACTGATTTCTGTGATTACTTATGTCAGAGAAAATTCACTGTGAGCCATCTGGCTCTGTTAATAAAAATACAGTAATGTGTGTCTTAAAGATTTATTAAAAATTAACACACTTTTCCATTTCCAAATTGGCCTAAATTGAAGGAACTGGAAAAGAAGAAACTTTCTGACAACTAATAAATTAATAAGAAAAAATCAGAGTGATATATGAGAAAAAGGAGAATTGAAGATCTGAGAGTCCAGGATGAAAAAGACATGCGTGCACTAGATCAATATGATCATACATTTCCTTAACTATATTTGTAAGTTTTTCCAACCCTCAAAAGAGTGACCATGTTAATATATATGGTAATGACAAGGCTAATGAGATCAAGTTTTTAACACACTTTTATAAAGGAAGCTAAATAGTGCAAAATCATTTTCCAAATAAATACTTTAATCTTTTTTTACTTTTAGACATTTTGTTATCTAATTCATGAGGAAAAGAAGATAAAAGACTTAAGATTTCAATAAATGTGTCACTGGTTTGTCAATAGTATTTATTGACGGTAATATTTACTCAATGTCTTCTGGGGCCAAAATATCAGCTACTATTAATAGGGTCAAAGTGATTCCAATCCTTGAAGTAACAATCTAATAAAGAAAACGTGTTAGAGAAAGCCTATAAATAAAGCATAAAGGTAAGATGGGGATTTATCTTTTAACTCTCTCTTCGATGCTAAGTCCCAGAATATTTATGTTACTTAGACAGTTTTAATCCCATTTGAGTTCTCACTGGAAGGGAAACGGAGAAATATGGAAAACCTACTGGAATGAAGCATAATACATTTAGAGCAATTAAGAAGCCTCACTTCTTATAGAGAAATGCAGTGGGGTGAGGGTGTGTACGAAAGGAAGGTAAGTTCCAGATGGTTCCCATTCAAAATTAGCAGGTATAACTTAACCTTGCTGCAAGAAGTTTTATAAAACTCTTTGGCTCTCTTACTTACGATAATAGATGGTAGAGGACATTGTTCACAACAGAATGATCTAGAGCCAGCCAGGTTTTGGTTATTTGAATTCTCATCTTTAGGTAAAGGATGAACTAAGTAAAAAAAATAATTAAACATGTCATAACTCCATCTATTTAAATTGTCCAGATTTTGCATGCTGGAGTATTTTAAGAAATTTATGAAAGTTGTACTTATTTTTGATTGAGAGTTATACATGTTTCACAGACATATGTTGGTTTATTTCAATTTTGATATTTTGCTTAAAATAATTTTGGTGTTTTCCTGATTTCTATTTCACATAAAAATAAATTTAGCCTGAGCAGAAGATGAATGCTGACGAAGCCAACTACTTTTTCAGCAGAGTGAAAGGAAACGTCACTAGAGGGAGAGAGGAGTTAAGGGGCTCATTTCTGCAGCTTTTCAAGTGACTCTCAAATTTAAGAATAAAGGGGCTAAAAAATTAAGCCCCAACTCATAGCTAAGAGGCCTCTGCTGACCAAACCTCTGTTTTTAGGGTTCTCTTTGAATGACGACTCAGAGAAAACTCTTGGAGCTCAGTTTATTTGACTTGGAATCACCTGGTGGACCACACTTAGGTCTGAAATGAGCTTGCGGTTTTAGACACGCCAAGTCTGTAGCCTAGTTCCTAGCAAGGCTCTTTTGTAGGGTGGATTCCATTTTGGGGCCAGCTCCAGGGGCACGTACCCAAACCTGAGTAGGCCCCATATCCACTCTGTTCCACAGTCGCCTGAGATCTTGGTCTGAGAGAAAGCTGCATTGTTTTAGCACCAGGATGAGAGTGAATAACTACTTTAGAATAAGATTAATGAGGTTTCTGTGAGTACAGGATAAAACAACATCCCTAGTTCTACCATAAAGGGATTAGAAGGATCCAAGACATGTCCCTGACTAATTCAAACTGTTCACTTGATAAGACATAAACTATATGTAAGAATACCATTTCCAAGTCTTTCCAGTTAAATGTCCACTTAAATATTCAGTTAAAACTCAACTAATTGCTGTTATTACTCTTAACAGAAGCAATAATCAAAGACCAAAGGGCTTACTGGATTCCAAGCAAATCAGTGCAAAATGAACAATATCTCAGAACATCCTGACCATTTTCAAATAGCAAGGACAGAGGAAAATACAGGCACCTGGACTGAAAATTACAACAAAAAGATTATCTGTAAAATAATCAAAATCCAGTTGATATCAGATGATGTTTCCTCTGTAACAAGAAAGGGCAGAAGACAACAGAATACCATTACAGTATTCTTAAGGGAAAAGTTTATGAATGAAGGGTTTGACCTCATTATGTTGTATGAATAAAGGCAGAAGAAGAAAGGCAATTTCATGTAGTCAGGGGCTCATAACATATACCCCCAACTCACTCTTGTTGAAGAATTCACTTGCAGGAACCATAGAACCCAAGACCAGTAAAATCACACACTAAAGGATTAATAAATGCCTTGGTGAGGCACCAAATATCCAGCTCCTTACAGGAGTGTGCAGGGCACCACACCTGAATGAACTTGTCACATTGACAATTCTGCCGAAAGAGAAAGGAGGTGCTATTCATTTCTCTAATGGTGTCTGGATGAAACTTGAAAGCAAACAATTTTATCCTGAATCATTATCATTTATTATGGGAACAACCCTGTAATTCATCACAAGAATTTCCTCTCCCTCAGGCAGTTTTACCCCTAGATTTATAAGTTCAATTAAATGCAAATGCATTAAAAATAAAACAACATTTAGGTAGGCTTATAAAAGACTGTTATAAAATATACCAAAATTAGATTCTTTGACTGTTCGGGCAAATGGATGCCTTTTATCCTTCTTATTTTTTTCATGTTTTCCAAATCTTTAATGAGGAAGCAAGTCTCACCTTGTAAACTGACATCTACGCTTAGGGAAGCATGGAACATTAGGAGTGTTTCCTTGGGTTTGGCCAGATGCTTTCTCATCGAGGTTCCTAAAGTTCAAGCCCATCCTGAGATCCAAGGTCCAAATCATTAACTGACTGCTTGTGTCACTGTCACTGGACAACTCCTACCCAAATTGAACAATATCCTATTTTCAGATCTTCTGCTTCCTGGACAAACTATAGAACCATGAGCCCAGGACTCAGTGACACATGACTGAATGATCAGGCCAGAGTTTGCCCGAGGTTCAAAAACAGACTACGAACAGGAAAACAAGAGAAACACTAACCAACAAGCAAACTCTCAGAATCCAAGGGGGAAACAGAAGGTGGCTGAATAGAGCACAAGGGAGACAAATGCAGGGTGACAGTGTGGGGAGCAGCAGTGGTGGAAAAGGGGCCTGGTGTGCATTCAGCATACCAAGCTCCTTGCTAGAAAATTTCCCCTATGTTAATAATTTTATCTAAATAGCATTATTTTTTCCCAGCAAATACTGGGTAAGCCCTATGTGCATGAAAGCAAGGTCAGTGTGTACGACTGGGCAGGTTACATACTGATGCACCCCTGAGGAGTGTTTCTCAAAGACGGGGTCCCTAGACCAGCAACAATGGCAGCACCTGGGAACGTGTCAGATCTACACATTCTCTGACCCCAGACCTATAGAATCAGAATGCTGGGAGTGAGGTCCAGTCATCTGACTGCTAACAGGCCCTCCAGAAGATTCTGATGAACACTGCTACAGTGTGAGCAGGTGAGTTAGGGAATGCCATTCATACTGTGATCACTGTTCATTTATTGATGAAAATCTTGTGATAAAAGTAAAGCATTTTGGAGAATTTACCCATTTCTAATTCAGACAAGGGTCATATGGACTAGTGTAGCAGCGACCACCCTAGGATGGAAAAGACATCTCCATTCCAGAGCGGGCAAAAAGGACAAAATCTCAGAATCTCCATCTCTTACTGGAGACTCTTTAAATTCCCAACTTTTTAATCTGCCACTAGGCAGATGTCTGGTTCTGAAATAGGTGTGCCCACAAGTTCCCTCGATGGCCTCCTGACCAATAAAACATCCCATACTTCTGCCCATTACATTCCCTTGTTGAGAAAAAGCACAGAAGGGGAACCATCATTTTCTGTTTGCACATTTCAGTGGCTTTGCGGACACATATGGGAACGGTGCATGAAACTGTTAAGTGATAGAACTTACACTCATGGGTCTTGAAAATACTGCATTGAATGAAGCCTCACTCTGAGAAGGATTTCTTTAATTCTGAGGCTGTTTTCAAGCAACAAACTTTAATTAGAAAGTTTAAGTTATTGGAAACCTAAAAAACCTTAGCTTGTACCACTTTGCTAATTTAGATTATTTTATATTTAAAGAATCGTAGCTGGACTGTAATCACCATCTATATATATTGGCTTGATTACGGATTGTTGACATTAAGTGGCATTAAGATGACCTTTGAAATATTACTTTCCCTTTCTATTAGAGGCTTTTGTGTAAGGTTCTCAAAATGAAAGGCTCATTAGACACCATTAAAATAGGATTTATTCCATATGTGTAACCAATAATTAAGTAGAATATTACTCCCTCCCCTAATCAGCTACTTAGAGTGCTGAGAAGCATAAGTTCATATTCAAAGCAGTAATAACAGCAAACCTTTCCTGATCAGGTTTCCATACCATTGCTAATGTCAACTAAACCCAAACAGAAAGGAGTCTATGATGCCGGACATGCTTTTTAAAATATACATTTGATTTGAATTAAGGCTTAGCGTTTGCAGCTCTGGGAGGTACACACTTTCACAATTCCGTCAATTAAGACCAATTAATCCCATTAGTGATGGCTGATGCTAAGATACGCATCAAGAACTGACTGATGAAGTATATGCCAGTTCACATCTCCACATACAGCCCAAAGATAACAGAGAAGAAATGCATGGGCAGGAGGATCAGCAAATATTTCTAATCCTGCCGGTACTGTCAAAGGGACTTCCACAATAAGTCCAAGAGTTCAAGTCCACTTGAATCAAGCATGTACCTTCAAAAGCTGTAAATGAAAGATGACTTCTGTGACTCAGAAAAAGATGGTCAAAGGGCCACCTTACACACTTGAGGAGAGGTGAGAAATTTGACACATGAATTCAGCTGGGATTTAGTTCTGGAAGCTTCTTTCTAGACCACTGCTTCCCAGCTTCACCTGGGAGACTTGTTAAAATACAGACTCTGCCTCACTAGGGCTAGGTGGGACCTGAGATCCTGCATTTCTAACAATCTCCCAGGTGACACTTCTAAATGGTGAATGTTTGAAGGTTACACTTTGAGAAGCAACATTCTAGGGATCATTAGGTCACCCTAATCTCGAAAAGGCACAGTTTGGTGGGATTTTAAAAAGAAGAAGTAAAATAATCAAAAGAACTAGAAAATAAATAAAAGAAGAAAAGAAAGAACCAAACTGTGGCAGTTTCACACCTTAGGTTGTGAAATAGTTAAATCTAATTTTAAAATTTAAGTGGGAAGATAACAGGGGGAAAAAAAAAGTAGAAGAAAAGTCAGAAAAGAAGGACCGAGAATCACAAGAAAGACTGCAGAAGCACACTGGGTTTCTCCTTCTGCGGACTTCACATTTGGACATACAGGTCACCTCATGCCACTCTGGTTTCTGCTTCCAGTGCATTCTTAATAGTACTAGATGCTCTAGCAAATCTTAATATTTACATCAGTTTGTAGAAAGTGCTACATAAGGGAGAAAAAGAAAATCATTCAAATGTTTTGAGGCTTTTAAAAAGTATCTAATTCATGAATCGATTGTGTGGAATAACAGGGAATTCCTTCTGCTCCTTGTTTTGTTCAGACTAATAACTCCACAATGGGGACAGAGAACATGCCCCTATATATTCTTGCTTTGTGATTTTACTCATGTTGCAGTCTAATCACCCTCTTGTCCTTAACAGAGCATTGTACTCAGGAGTTACTGGGTTTCCCTTTGGTTTGGTAAAAGGTAATACCTGATTTTATAACATTTCAAAGGTTCTACCCTGAGTAATAACAGCCTCACTGGAAATTTATTTAAAGTTGTGATAAGGTTGTCCCTGGTTAATTTGAGAGTCCTCTCAACTTCAGGGGAATCAGTGTAACCCAAACTGAGTTTCCAAAGGTTCCAAGTATCTAAACAGATTTGCACTTGCATTTCCTACAACAATCTTCAAAGTTTCCCTGACCCTAGGTTTGGCTGGGGCAGGAAGAGGGGAGAAAAGGCTGTGACACTTTGGTCTCAATGAGTCAATCACTCACTGAGTGCGTGCCAGTCATCTGGCATCTGGCATTCTGAAGTGGCCTACAGTCCTCATTTACCCAGATTATCTGGAATTATTAAAATTTTTGTAGAATTAATATCAAACTCTTTCTGTAATGTTTTCCTAAACTGTAATAAAGAGATTCAAATTACTATGTTTTTCCTTATTATTCTGGTGTACAAAATGGGCCTATTAACTAGCTCATACATACAACTTCCTGGCTTCTTGTGCTGCTTATTTTTGATGAAGAAATCTGTATAAAACAAGGTTTACTGAAATGGACAGTACATACACGTTTCTTATTGGTTTAAAGGAATATGTTGCTTTTTAACATTTGGGTCATGAGTAAACAGCTGATTCCTAAAAGAGTCTTTGAAATGAGGTAGCAAATTTAATGAGAGTTCAACTTAAAAAATGAAAATGAAAAAAACTTTTCAAGAAGCCACAAGACAATGTAGAGAGAAATATGTTATTCCTGTTGCAACATTTGAACCATATTAAATTTTTGTGGAAATTATCAAGTGTCTGGTTTGTAACAATTGAAAGGATCTGAGGACAAATGGAAACTCATCATGGGTACTATACCATGACTGGAAAAAGAATATTCACAGTGCAACATTGATACTTAAGACATATCATATGGCCCTCTCTAGCTATTCTACACATATAAGGTATCATGTATTATTCATGTTATACCAATATAATGCCAGAAAACTACAATTTCAAGTGAATAATTATTTCTGTGAGTGGGTAAATAATGAAAACTGGTTGTCTGGAGGTTATGTAAACACAACAATAAGTTTTTGTTGCTGCTGTTGTTTATTAGTATTGATTTCATTCAATCTGTGAATACATATCCACAAGAGCATGTATACTTCAAGGGTTGACAGACAACAAAAAATGCATTTGATAACATGCCAGTAGAGCAAATACGTTTTATGGCTATGTAATTAGCTCTGCATAAACATACCTATCTTACTCCATCTTCTGTTGCTAGAATTGAATACCACAGACTGGGTAATTTATAAAAAATAGAGGTTTATTTAACTCACAGTTCAGAAGACTGAGAATTCCAAGGGCATGGCAGCAGCATTTGCTGAGGGCTTTCATACTGTGTCATATCATGGCAGAGAAGCCAAAGGGGAAGTTGGCATGTGAGAAAAGGGGGCGGAATACAAGAGGTGACCTCACTTTACAACAGCCTGCTTTGGAGACAACTAATGCAGTCCCACTAGAGTGAGAACTCACTCACTCCTGTGACAATTAGCCCAGGCTCACGGGAGCAGCATTAATTCCTCTTAACAATCCAACCACTTTTTAAGGCCCACCTCTCAGCACTGATACATAGAGGGGGACCAAATTTTCAACATATGAACTCCAGGTATCATACTCAAAACGTAGAAACAGCTAAAAGCAACCAAAGTATTTAATTTTCTGTGTACCTGTGTTTCTGATCACCATGTAGCCAGGTATAATCCATGTACATGTATCTATAATATATAAGCATAATACTTCTATGAAGTATAAAGCATACAAATAAAAGCAGTGCTCAGATGTTTTACTACTCTATATTAAAGAAAATAATTATTTCAAACTCTAAGTACAGCAGTATACCAAGTGACCTCCTCCATGCAGACCATGCACATATTGAGTTTCTCGCACAACGAGTACTGCATTAGGCTCTGCAAAAGTAACATTGGTTTTCATCTTACCTTTCCTGCGCTCATAATGTGTTGCAGGAGATAGACATACATGCAGAATAAATTTGGAATCTGACCCTGCTTGCTCCAATACCCCCATATTATTTTATATATATAAAAATGAGATGACTATTGCAGAGGTGAGGAAACCAAGAGAAGTTTGGATAATTCATCCTTTCAATTTTAGGCAATATTTTTGTATTAAAAAAAGTCAGAAACATTCTCTATAACTTTAGTTTCTCCAAATCATCTGCCTCAGAAATATACTTTCAACTTTCAGAAGTCAGATAGGGAAAGATGAAGTAAAAGACAACAAATTAAGCAAAATGAAATAAGAAGTAGAAAACAAAAAACAGAGAGAAAGAGACACTACAGGTCAAAGAAGGGAAGGGGGAGGAAGAAAGTATGAGATCTATGGCTTAGCATATATGTGATCAGGCCTGTCCCCTCTTAACTATCCCCCCATATCTCCTACCTGGGCTCCAGGCCAGCCAAGCTGCAGTTCCCTAAGTAAGCAGCATGTTGCTCTTTGCCTCTCACTTTTGCGTATACTACTTCCTGTGCCTGGTAACATCCTACTGACCCTTTAGCTTGGTGCCACCACCTCTGGGAAGCCTTCCTTTAGGCTTCTGCCAAGGCACAACAGATCAGTGCCCACACATACCCACCATGCTTTGCCTACTGCCTTGCTAACACTTGGAAATATAGTAATTGGATTGTTTGTTCCCCCTACTAGGCTGTGAGCTTCATAAGGACAAGGTACTGAGTCTTATTAATACTTTCGTTGCCAGCACTAGGTACAGGGCTTGGCATATACTTGGCAAGTGATTGTAGATTATTTGCTAAATAAATGCTAAGGAAAATGGAGAGAATGAACTCTTTGTAAGAAAGTATATTGATTTCCTAGACTTTCTTGTGCAGTAAGCTCATTAAGGCCTTTTAATTAGGTAGGGTTAGTTACTGCTCATGATGACATCAAATGGTCAACACTGCAAAAGCTTTTGTAAAATATATTTATAGGTTTTAGATGCTGAATTTTAATGTCCTATAGAACTACTGTAAAATGTATCTTTAATTATTTTAATATTTAACCATGTGAGGAAAAATACTAATAACAACATATGGTTGTGATTTTTGTGAATGTGAAGCATTTACTTCTTTATTGATATTCTGAGAAATTTGTAGCAACACTGGTGAAGTAAGTGAGCTGTTTTCCTACCGCTCCCTTTTCCAAATCTGAGCTAAACATACAGATCTATTGGGAACATGTTATTAGCAATAATTCAGGGCACACAAATGTGTGCCTTCTTCATACATAAAGGAAAAGAAACTTTTAAATTGCCCTTTAAAAGCTGAGTTAATATGCTGTCACATATGCCAGGAAAGAGCCTCTCATCAGAGTTTCTCATGCAAAGAAAAAAGATCTTTCGACCTTGCCCTGAATTACCCTGAGTCAAGTGTCCCCACACAGCAGGTCAAGCACTTTCCCATGATGCCATGCCTCTGTCAACCATCCTATAGCCAACCTCTCAGAATGGGAGGCAGAGACTCCAATCCTGTGTCCCAGGTTATAACTATGCTTGGCTACAGGGTTTGTGTTCAAAGCACATGGGCTGAAGCAAAGCCTTGGCTCTGTCTTCCCTGTTGGCAATGGACTTGGCTGCCCAGTAATTAATTGTCTTTGACTGCAAAGATGAGAACTGCCACTGCTTGCCTTCAGTTTTATTAAGAATTGGCATGCTTGGTTTAACAGAACTAAGCAATATATTTATTTACTATGGTGTTTCCCAAAATGATTGCTGAATTCTGTCATCTCTTGACTGAGAAACTGTTTGCGGGTTGCAACAGAATGTATGCTAACATACATACAGCAACACAAACCTCCAAGACAAACTGTTTAAGTCAATTTGCTTATCATATAGGCATATAGGTGCAAATATGTGCATATGCATTTGTGGGTACAGCCATGGGCACACACTTTAACACTTGCACACATATCCCACACAGATTCTGTAATAAATGTGTGTGTTTAAGATCTGTGTGCAGGGGTGTAGAAGCAAGCATGAATTTGCCAAGAGAGAAAAGGAAATTCACACACGAAGAGAATAATTTACCATAAATTGGCCCACACTGAGTTTATTCCAAAAAACGGAGTGCAAGATGCCAAATTTTTAATGGCTCTTGCTATTCCAGATCTGGCCCTGACAAGCTTTGGAAGAGATGCAAGTGGGCAGGAAAGACGGGATTAAAAAATTATATCTTAAGCCTTTTCACTTTCAAATGTAAAATTTCCACCACTGTGACAGGGGGAAAGAGAGTGGCAGGGATATTTTCCTGACACTGTGCTTTTCTCAACAAAAAGCCATCGATTTCCACTATGCACTTCTTAAATATAAATCCTGTACTTCTTGTTAAAAATCATCCGTGACTGGCTGCCTAAAAAAGAAAGAGATATGAAAATAATGGAACTCAAAACCTTGCATTAGCCCTGGCGGCCATTACAAAGGGGTGATCTCAGAGTGATGCCTTCACTGCAGCTCCATAGTCCTAGGATTGACAATCTTTTGTGACAACCCACACTGGTTCATCAAAACCACTCACTTGCTTCTAAAATATTTGCGTCACCTCCAGTTTCTTTTCTTTCAAGGTGGAACTTTTCTGCATAGCTTTCCCATCACAAGCCTAGCTGTCACACAGCAGGGACTCAGAAAACCTTTCATTCTTTCCACTTGCTCTTCTCTCTTCTTGTCCTGATTTTAAACTACTCTATCCCATTTCTGAATGTCTTTCTCTTTTGGTTGATGAGGAAATCTCTCTCACATTTTACCCCTTCTTCCTACATGCCCTTCATCCTATATGTTCACTCATGGGTAAGAAACTGTCATTAAATCCATTAACTCTTTCTACTGATGACCTTTTAAGTCTTAAGACCCACACTCACAGTTATTCAATCACTGTTATGCATGCACTGCACTTTGATCCCTATAATTCTTACGAAAAATACCTTGGCTCAGAATTGTAACCTCAATCCCCCTGACTGTTCTACTTAATACACCTTCCATCCCCTCTCTGGAACTTGACTCCAATGATCACAAGAATAACAGATCTATGAAAAATTCTGCTTAAAATTATAAAGTCTAGGGTAGATGAAAACATTTCATCTCAGTTTAAATTTGATGAGAATACGGGTCTAATTATTTAGAGTAGTTGGCCTTTGCATTGAATTTAAAGTATATTGTTTATTATTTCCATAAAAAGTAAAAGAATTAGTAAAATGAGTTGTTTCCATGATATGTTTCTTCCTTTATTTTATCTCTTTGCCATCTTACAGAGCCAAAAATTTTGGCTGGAAAGTATTTAGCACATAGTAAATTCTCAATAAATGTGAGCCACTATCATCAACATCCATATGTATTCAAATTATCTACTATTTTATTGTTCCCATTTTACAAGTGAAGGAAATTGAGACGTAGAGAGGTTAAGTGACTTGCCAAAGTCACACAGCTAGTAAGTGAAGAGCCTCAACTAGGATCGTGGCCTTTTGGCTCAGTTATTTAACCAAGTATTCCCTCCGTGTAACTCCAAAGGAATGTTATTTTTCAAGAGGTCAAGGAGATAAGAAAAGAAACATGTCTTAGAAGGAATCCAGTTGTTCTCTTTTTTTCTCTTACAAAGTAAAATATATTAATAATTTAAATTCACAAAGACCAACTATCCTAAATTACACTAATCATTCTCATCAAAATCTGAGCACAGAGTTAAACCATTAGCAATGACAGGAAAGTACTGTGAGGCTTATGTTCTTGGTACAATCTTCCTTTTTAACTAACTATACTTCTCAAATAAAAACAAATGTGGTATGCATCTGTGAGCCACTCAGAAGCCTGGGCTGCTGAGAAAAAAATGCAAAGTGATACCTGGCATAAAAGAGTCAACATGGCAATTCTAGAAGAACCTACAAGATTGTACATTCAGCCAAACAATTAAATATCTTACAGAAAGATCCCTTTTCATTTTATCAAATACAGGATCCTGAGAATTACTACCAATTTACTAACAGTAACAAAACTTGGCCCTTCTTAGGTGCATACTTAGCTTAGTTTTTCTTCAAAGTAACTTTACCTATGGAAAAAAGAAAGATGTTTTAGAAGTTCACATAATCTAACAGGTGCCTAATACATATTCGGTGCTCAACAAACTGTCTTTTCCTGGAAAAATGATAAATCAATGGAATATTTGCCTAAATATTTGTTGTAGCACTTTCAATTCTCTTTGAGGCAAAATTCCTCAAGAAAGAGAAAAATAGTTCATTTTGCTATTTTCCACTGGTGGATATAAGAATCCAATCTGCATCATATCAGAAGACACATGGCTATTGACTGTTCCATTGTTAAACTTGGCCTAGACCTCTCCTCTGAACCCTAAGCCCTACTGCCTATTCAGTATCTCTACACTGAGGGCTCACAGGCATCTCAAAAGTACATATTCCAACACTTAACAATGACCTTTTCCCCCAGAGTCTTCACTGCCTGCTCTTTATTCACCCAGCAGTTCAGCCCCAAAACCTACAAGTCATTCTTTACATTTCCCTCTCCCACATACCTGCCTCTAATCTCCAAGTCTGCAACCATCTCTCAAACATGAATACTTCTCTCCATCAATATCTGACTTTCCCTAGGCTAAGCTACTATGGCATCCCACCTGGTCTACTTCAGTGATCTCCTAATAGGTCTCCCCCATCCACTCTTGTCCTTACCCACCATCTAGTGTCACACTGAAGCTGGAGTCACTTTCGAAAACTAAAAATCTAATAATGTTCCTCTTTTGTGCAGAATTCTTCAAAGATTTCCCACTGGTTTTCAGATAAAGTCCAAAGCCTCACCATGGTTTATAAGTCTTGCTTGATGTGGCTCCGCCTACTTCTCCAGCCTCATCCTCACCTCTCCTCCCCTTCCCTTTGCTCCCTCAGCTCAGTTTCTCAAGGGCGCCATGCCCCTTCTCACCTCAGGGCATTTGCACATGCTATTTCCTTTGCCCAGAAAAATGTTTTCCTCTTATTTGCCTGGTTAAATCCTAGGCATTATTTACAGCTTAGTTGAAATATTTCTTTTTCAGAAAAGCATTCTCTGTCCCAGTGGTTATGTTCAGTATCTCACATATACACCCTTATAGCATCCTCATGGGATGTGAGTCCATTAGGACAGGAACCAGGCTTCTCCCTTTTCATGATGCAGCAGCGTGTGCAGTAAGCATCCAATGCAGATGTCTTGAATAATGGACAAGTAACTTCTCCATTAAAATGCAAGTTATTCATATTAAAATGCTTTCTTCTTCACTTCTCCTCCCTTCCTCTCTTTCTTTCTCTTTTTGAAACTATGCTTTTAGGGCTTAAAATCTGCTCAGAATAACCATAAATTCATAGGAACAGTGCTTGTTCTAACAATGGGGAATAATAAAAGATGACACAAACTTACAGAACAGACCTTCAGGTCTGGAGACAAAAAAAAAAAAAAAGGTTTGTGAAGCCCTCTATAATTTCTAAGTTCTACAAGAAATGCATGTTTTCTAGATTCTCACTGCACACACAGAAATATCTCAACTCATTTTGACAGAGCTATCCACCAGGGAGATGAATAAATAGCTTCACTAAATACATATGGCGCAATTACACCCAGCAATAAGTGACAATAGGTCTTGCTTTATAGTAATCTAAAAATTCAAAGCCCAATTATTTCAGCTTCTCAGTAAATAATACTGAAAAGATGTGGTAGTAAAGCAACTTAAGAACATACTGTATTAGTAAACGCTAATGATCTCTTTATGATCCACAGAGCCACTTCTTTTTCTTCTGAAGGAAAGAAAGCTTTTTGTAAATTAAGAAAGAAAAAAAAAAAAAAAAAAAAAGCAAGCCATCCATGAGCTACAGCCAAGAACAAAATGAAAGCAGGGAGTACTCCTTTTGATCTTTCAAGAGTAGTATTTAGTTAAAGAATGTATGCTGGACTACAGAAAAACATGACCAGAAACATGAGCATTTGAGACCTGAAAAACAGACCACTGGCAGCTGGCCCTTTGAAAAATATATTTATAAGAAAAAATAAAAAATAAAAAAAGTGACCTGTACTCTATAGTTCTAAATTTCAGGGTGAGCTGACACTGACTTTAATAAAAGGGGTCCGTTTCAGACTTCTTTTTGGAATGCAGAAGCACTGCAAGTAATTGGTATAATTAGCAGTTTAGAAATGCAAATCAAATTCGAACTTGAAATGACTGAGATGGAAAAGCAACCTCAACAGGGAAAAGAGGAGAGAGAGAAACAGAGGAAGAAGTATGAACACACACACACGCACGCACGCACACACACACTGGCCTTTCTGGATGTGTCTTTTACTGAAGACACAGTAAAGGCAGATCTGGGATCCAGCTGATCACTGGCACACTGACTGAACTTTTAGACAACCGTGGTGAGAGAGAGAGGGGAAACCAGAAACTGCCTAGCCACAGGTTCCCCCAGGCCAAGATAATCTGGAGAATGACAATTCACAAGGCAGATCTGGAAAAAAATGCCTATTTACGCTTCTGTTTGCATACTCCCTGCACTTCTGGTGTTTGTTATTTTTCTAATTTGAGCAAACCATGTAAGCTTTTGATATCTCAAAAATAAAATCATATGGCTAACAAAGTATTTGTTTAGGGAGAAAAAAGTTAGTTCACTGACATAGGTTTACTTTTTGGTCACCTTACTACTGGGATATCGTAATCCACCTCTTTGCTCTTCTGCTTACTTGTGACCCATTTGAACCAGAAGCTGCCCAGAGGCACCACCACCCAGGGGAACCCTGGCACTCTCTGATGCTCCAGACTGGACCTGGCCAGGCTCACTCAATTTGCACCTTCTTTGCACACTGTATTTTTCCTTTCTAATTCTTTACCTATCTGCCATTAAGTACAAATTTCAGTAATCATCTGCTTAACAGCACTCCTGGGTTCTGCATCTATTTTGTTCATCTATTTCCAGAGCCTGTCGCAGTGCCTGGAACTTGCCAGGTGCTCAATGCACGAAAATCACAAATTCTGGGATTGATGAGTAATAATGGGTCAGATTATCCAAATGTCAAAGCTACCCTTTGGATCTTCATTTATTCAATGATCGAAAGTCAATTACTGAGACTTTATCAGGTAATTTTTGTATGGAAACAACACATAATATCTGAAACAATAATATACCAAATGGTATCCTCGCGCAGTGCTTCTTAGACTTTAATCTCCTTGGGAGTTCCTTATAAAGCAGACTCCGATTCAGTACGTCTGGGATGGGGTCTGGATGCTACATGTCTAAGAAAACTCCCAACCGATGCTGATGCAGCTGGTCTTCAGGCCACACTTTGTTTGGCAAGATCCTGGGGGAGCTAATTGACAATCCCAACCCAGCTTTCCCCTTATGCAAATCTTATTTATTTTTCATTAAAAAAAATCACATTGTGATTGCAACCTAGGCAGTTCCTGGTTCAGATATTCATAAAGATGTATTCTTGGGCTGTTGAAGAGCCAAGTCACCACTTCTTTTTTTTTTTCTGAGATTTGAGGGATCTGCACTACACATATTGTCTGATAAATTCTGCCTCTCACCAGAAAATTTAGCCATATCTTTAGTACCCCAATGAAAGATTCACTTGTATCAAGGGAATCAGGAACGGAAAAAAATGAACTTGGATTTTCCATAGGGTATTCTTTTTATGGTAGAATCTTTCGAGAATATTTGCCTTGTTTTGTTGGTTTTTTGAGAAATTGTTACATATGCAGCACTTAAGTATTTATAATGTACAGAAGGTCTTCTTTATCTCTCAGGATTTATTTCCACTTATGTGATCAATATTGTACAGATCATTCTTTCCAACAGTTTCTAAGCTATTGTAGATAGACTAAAATGGGCTGATGGATATCAATATTTTGATCTTTACACTGACTTCCATATCTCTTAATATTCAATAATTCCCCCTTGTAAAGTGAGGGTTTGAGTTGTTTCTTCAAACAATGACACAGTAATATAGATGTTTTCTGCAGGCAATATCTGAGTATTTCTTCGTACAAATGGTCTTGCCTCATATCACAATGCAAAGAGCTGATAATGTATGTTTAATGACTTTTCAATGGATTAAAAGTAAGCCGTTGAAAACATATTTTTGATAACAATTCTTTTGTTAGTACTTGTTGGCTTTCCTGGAGGAATATTGCCAATGATAATTAGATTTGCTCATTATACATATATATAATATATATATATATATATCTTCTCCACCTCACATACACACAGACACAGACACACACACACAAACGCATACACACACATGCATTTGCTGAAAAAGTAAATATGTGGCTTTATGTCTGTAGTATACCAATCAACATATCGAAATCCAAATTTAGAATCCTAATTCACAATACCACTTTTTTTTCCCTTTTTTCTCCCCCTCACTTGGAGTAAATTAAATTCAGCCTTTGTTGGAAGGAAATGTAAAATGTGTTTCACACATATATTTAACACTAATCTGTTCTCCCTACCTTAATTATGCTTTGAATTTCTGTGGGATCTTACATTCCAGGGTCTCAATTTACTTTTATAAATATTCATAGATTTTTTCCATCTCTATTAATGGTGCTAAAAATTACCTTTCTTTTTGCATTTGGAGAAACTGAGGCACTAGGGAGCAATCTATGGTTTGTCACTTAACACAACCGTAGAGCTGCAAATGTGACCTAGAAGCTCCTCGATAAAGAGGCAACCCTCCCGCCAAAGCTTAGAAATAATGGTACAATGTTCACTGGAGGATTAAATCAGAGCCAGTCTGCTCACATTCTAGGCACAGCTACATTCTCTGTGTTGTCTTTTCCTTAGTACAAAGTGCAGTAACAGAATAGCTGCCCCGTGGTTAAAGAGAAATGATTACAGAAAAGAACAGTTGGAGAAAACAAGGCAAAAGTACTTGGATTTTACTCAGTGGGAGTCCATCACAGTAACTAATGGGCTGAGAATGTTTCTATTTTTTCACCAAGTAATCCATATGCAAATTTCCTGCAGTATTCAATATGCACTTCCAAGCTCAGTAAATGTTTTCTATTCTTTTCTGCTTAGCTCTCTCAGCTTTTTCCAATTAGGCCCTGTTTATTTAGAAAAAAAGAAAATGTCTAAAGGAAGGATTAAGCTCTGTATCTTATGGAGAAAGAACGAATATTAGAAATTCTTTCAGGATCTAGAGGATGCATTCTTTACTCATCCTCCCCGCTGGGATGGGTAATGAGAATAAAGTAAAAGAGGATGAAGCTTTTTACTTCATTTGGTTTGTTCAGCTGAAAACATGCCTTTGACGATCTGGAATTAAATCCAAAATGCGTGACAATTCAGACAATGGTGCACATGGAATAAGCTGGCGGGTAAAAATAAATAAATAAAAGAGAGATGCGAAAGCTCAAAAGGCCCCACCTGGTGAGCAGAAGTTCTGCAAAAGCAAGGGAATTCACGACGTAGAGAGGACAAGGGGACAGGCTGCGG
Organism: Rhinopithecus roxellana; assembly: GCF_007565055.1. NCBI lineage: Eukaryota > Metazoa > Chordata > Mammalia > Primates > Cercopithecidae > Rhinopithecus > Rhinopithecus roxellana. Next base: position 55,210,255 of record NC_044564.1, read on the forward strand.
AGAGACAGCACAGGCTAGAGTTAGTGGCTGTGCCAAATGAAGACAACCTGGGGAACAGAGCTGTAAATCAGAGAGATGTTGCAAACGCATGGCCTCCCAGGGTAGTAGTCAGGGAAGACGGCCAGCATGAGTCAGGCCTTCCCATCTTCAGTCACTGTACCCGTGAAGACACGTGGTGTTCTGCCTATCTCTGTTAGGTTTTAAATTGAAAGTTGAAGGTCAAATTGTGCTTCAAGAAAAAAGTAAGACAGTTTCTCAACTCAGCTTCAGATCTTTTCTATCTATTTGTTTATTTATTGAAAGAGAGAAAGAGAAATAAAAAATCCCTGAACTTGACTTCCTTGGCAGACAGGATGGAGGTGTCACGGTGCCTGAGAAGGAATTTCTGACCCTGAGGATGGCCTGCTTCAAGAGGCTGCTGTGACACCACAAGAGATATTATAGATGATATTTTACAAACCTAAAAACATCATACCGATGAAAAAGGGGTCAGGAGCAGTAGTTATGGTTGGCGTTGGATTAAAGAACAGGAAATAGCCAAGATGCTTCCAGGATCTTGGAACAGATTCTCACCAAACAGGGTTGTAAAGAACTAAGCATGACAAGTAGCAAAATGTCAGATTAATTTTCTCTCCTAAATTAATTAATTTAGGGATTCAAAAGCCATAGAGAGTAATAATTGAGAAACTATAGTTAAGAATAGACTGTTCACCTAGTGACTAAATAATACACAAAGCTCTTCAGAAATCTTCATGATAAGTTGACTTGCCTAAAAGACCATAAATAGGAAAAATCTGGGGAAAAAAAGTGTCAGTATAATCAGCAATGAGAAGTCTCCCTTTAATGACAGCTATGGGGAAAGATGGGCACCTGAAAGAAGTAGTATATACATACAAGTGATTGACTAGGATCATACCCTAGACTGCTCCCATAAGTATTTCCTACCACAATTGACATGCTCCAGATTCAGGGAAAAAGAAAAAAAAAGAAAAAAGAAAAGAAAAGAGAAGAAAAACGAAAAGAATTCTTCGGCCGGGCGCGGTGGCTCAAGCCTGTAATCCCAGCACTTTGGGAGGCCGAGACGGGCGGATCACGAGGTCAGGAGATCGAGACCATCCTGGCTAACACGGTGAAACCCCGTCTCTACTAAAAAAAATACAAAAAGCTAGCCGGGCGAGGTGGCGGGCGCCTGTAGTCCCAGCTACTCGGGAGGCTGAGGCAGGAGAATGGCGTAAACCCGGAAGGCGGAGCGTGCAGTGAGCTGAGATCCGGCCACTGCACTCCAGCCCGGGCGACAGAGCGAGACTCCGTCTCAAAAAAAAAAAAAAAAAAAAGAAAAGAAAAGAAAAGAATTCTTCATCCGTGGTCAAACTACCTGCTTACATTGGCTTACATTGTCCATGAGAAAAAACTGTTGTGGCTACTACATTACCTAATGGTCATTTATAAAAGCTGACTTTCATTCTTTAGCGTACCAGTTGAAAGAAAAAAAAATCACCTCCAATAGGTTTTATATTTTCAGTTCCAAGACACGGCAATGCTCTCAAATTTCAGTTTCTCAAGTCTCAAGCTTCGAGAAAAATAAACTAAACAAAAGCCTGCCAAAAACCCAGGCTGGCTATTAAAATGTTACAACCAACCACCATGAGTTTGAGACTATAGATGGTATCCAAATTAACAGAAATGTCCTGGACAGAAGCCTTCAGATCACCATGGAACGGGCTTTGATGCCCTTTGTCTAATTCTGTGGAGACCCAATCCTCAAGCAGAATATTTTTGGCCCATCAAATAAAGGCCTTTCCCAGGAAGCCAAAGGGCTTGGAGACATCGCTCTGATTCTCAGCCCATTCTTAAGTAACTCAACACACTGGATCTAACCCCTAGCTTTAGAGTACACCAAAAGACGTTGCATGAAGGGTTGCTTTATTTTTTTTTTCCGTTTTGATCTCACAGACCAGTTGTATTTTCTTCCTCCTTTCATTACTGAAGTAACTCCTTCCATGTGCCAACTTTGAATAATCCTCAAACAGTAATTTCATTACAGAAACGATCTCAGTTGATCAGGCTGTAATGACTTTGGATGTTTCGTCTTTATCTGGCTTTTTTCTTTTGCAGCTTCACTGACATGATGAGAGCTTCCCAAAAAGGGCAGGCTTCTGCCTCAACTCTCAGGTACATCAATAATAAGAACAATCTACACTTGCAGTCACAAGCTGATTAAGCCCCCATGTCTTCCCTGGCAAATCGTCTAAGAGCTCCATCCTTGAGAACTTGCCCTGGAACTCACAGCATGGCATAAGCAGTTGGAACTAAAACCTGAAAAATCTTTACTAGGCCTCTAAGCCACCTGCCTCCCACAGTGCGGCGGAATGGGAAGAAAATCTCAAAGTGGCTCCCTATCTACAGTATATATCTGTTATTTCTTTGATGGTGTGGCCTAGGGGTCTCAAATGGAAAAGCAGGATAAAATAATCATCAAGCAGTGGGTTTGGAGCCCTTTCCTGAGAGTGTTTTACACTGCCTACACATTAAACCTGTTCTTGTTTATGCAGTAATCAATGTATTTGGATTGAATAACACTTCCCCAGTTTGGCTGCCTAGCCAATTAATGTCTTTGCTTTCACCTTTATAATTAGCACATTTAAAAGAAGATTTAAAAAGTTGCTATTGAGGTGGCAGTGAGGAGAAGGCACTGAGCCTGCGTGTGCAGGAGGAACAAAGACTCAAACTACAGGGAGTTGCAAGATGAACCAGGAGATGGGATTTGCATATTGCAGACTTGTCAACCAAGGGACTTATCAAGCAGCCCTAAGGATATACCACCAGGGCAGTACTGACATAGAAAATTAGATCCTCACCCCAGAGGCAACACTAGAGAACAGCGATTTTAAATAGAAGCCACATTTAAAACCTTGCTATTAGGCACATATATATACCATGACTCTGGAAAACAGACAAAGAAATGTTAGCACCAACAGACCTCTTGGTGAGGTTTCTTTCATTGTCATTCCCAGTCCATCTCAGATGCACAAAGGAAAGGGCTTTTTCATGTTTTTCCTTTTGTCTGAAAAAATTAGGCATTTATATCACCTGCTCAGATTCACACAAAGACACACACCATAGATATTGCAAGGCTGTGCAAAATGCTCTGCCTGAAATGCCCATGTTGCAAATCAGGGAGCTTCATGGGACTGGCAAACAAGACCTCAAACAAAGTGATTATCATGGTTAATAAATCACATCTTCAGTGAGGGAATTTAGTGGCAGCAAACGTCACACTCTTAAAGTTCTTTATGAAAAGTTGATTGGTAATGGAAAGCTGTGGCTCCTTTGGTAATCCTAACCCCTGATTGACTTTCCACCAGAATGTTCCAACATTGCCTTCCACTCTCTCAGTTCCCTGGAAACATATTTTGGAGGTAAATGTCTGCCATATATGACTACCAAGCCCTTAAGTGAACAACTGCACAATCCAGAGTTTTCATGAGTCTTCAGGAGCTTTTCCTCCCACATGTATAATAACAATAAGGCTTTTGGAAGATGAGAGGAAGAGAAAAATGCACCATTTTTATTGAGTGTCTAGTATGCATGTGCTATGCCGTGGGCCAGACACTTTCATAAAAGTTTCCTAAGTTAATTCTTATTTCAAAAAAAGTCATGAATCATTAGAGTTATTTTACTAATAAAGAGATCAAGACTCAAAGAAGTTAAGCAATAATGCCCACAAGTAATGCTAGTTGGGGTTGGAGTCAGACTGATGTACCTATAAATCTCCTCATTCTCCCCCCTCTATTCTGCTATTCCAAGATTCTTAATGGGCTTCTCTTTTTAAGTGCAGGGCCCTGTCTTATACTTCATTTAATAAACAGGCGTTGGGCTTCTACTCTGGGCTGGACGCTGTGTAGGATCTCAGCACACGAAGATAAATGGGATAGAGTCCTTGCTCTCAGGAAACTCGTCCAGTATTTGGCCAGATGGCCATGTAAACAAACAAATGCAATAGAATGAGATATAATAAAAGACACAAGTGAATAGAGACTATGAATCTGGGATACTATACAAGTGGGTGTCAAAGTATAAACAGGAGTTCAATGTGCAGAGTGGGTGCTTAGAGAAACACAGACAGAAGAAATAATATTGGCTAAAGCCCAGAGGTGGAAAAATAGACAACATGCTGTTGGAGGAAGCCATAAGAGAATAGCAAGAACTTCTTGCTGGTTAAATATGAGGTGAGAAGTCTGCATTAGTCTTCAATAAAGACAATAGGAAAGCTTTGGGATCTACTCTGTACTTGCCACATTGCTTTGTGTTCAGTAGGCACTCTATGAATATGGGCTTTTGCTGTGGTCTGAATGTTTGCATCCCTGCAAAATGCATATGCTGAAACCCCATCCTCTAAGGTGATGGTATTAGGAAGTGGGTCCTTTGGGAGGCCACGAGAGCATTCTGCAAGGATTAATGGGCAGAGCCCTCTTAAATGGGATTAATGCCCTTATAAAAAGAGACTCCAGAAAGCTAGCTAGCTAGCTCCTTCTACCACGTCAGGACACAGGGAGGGGGTGCTGTCCATCAGCCAGGAAGTAGGCTCTCACCAGACACTGCAACTGCTGGCACCTTGATCTTAGATTTCCCAGCCTCCAAAACTGTAAGAAATACATTTCTGTTGTTTATAAGCCCCCCAGTCTATGATATTTTTGTTATAGCAGCCCAAGAGGACTAAGACAGCTTTAAAATGACAATCAGAAAATGTAACTCCTCTGACTAGAATGCTCCACTGGCTTCCTACAGTACTCACAAGAATCTCCAAATTCCTCTTTGCAGTTGCCCAGCAAGGCCCATGTGATCCGGTCTCTGCCACATCTGTGAGAAAATCCCTTCCCTCATCCTCACAAGCCCTGTAACTTCTCTTCCTAAAAGGCATAAAGCCCTTCCCTCCTCAGGGCCTTTCACATGCCATTCCCTGCCCCAACACTTCACCTCTGACTCTTCTCAGGAGTATTTCTTCTCCTAGAGTCTCAACTTTATTATCACTCCCTCCCAAATAGAGCATAGTGACTATTTGGAGATAGGGTCTTTCCAGAGGTAACCAAATTAAAATGAGGTCATTAGGGTGGATCCTAATCCAATATGTGTGGTCTCCTTACAGAAAGAGGAAATTTGGGCTGGGAGCCTTGGCTCAAGCCTGTGATCCCAGGACTTTGGGAGGCCGAGGCAGGTGGATCACCTGAGGTCAGGAGTTCGAGACCAACCTGGTCAACATGGTGAAACCTCGTCTCTACTAAAAATACAAAAATTAGCCGGGCATGGTGGCGTGTGCCTATAATCTCAGTTGCAGGAGAATTGCTTGAACCCAGGGGGCAGAGGTTGCAGTGAGCCGAGATGGAGCCACTGCACTCTAGCCTGGGCGACAGAGCAAGGCTCCGCCTAAAAAAAAAGAAAGGAAATTTGAACACAGCGACAAACACAGAGGGAAGATGATGTGAAAATACAGGGAGAACACTGTGTGAATACGAAGATGGCCATCTACAAGCCAAAGAGAGAAGAGCCTGGAGAAGATCCTCTTCTCACAGCCCTCAGAAGGATCCTACCCTGCCGACTTCCAGTCTCCAGAACTGTGAGACAATAAATTTCTGTTACTTAAGGCACCCAGTTTGTGGTAGTTTGTTATGGCAGCCCCAGCAAACTAATTCAGCTGCCACATTTTCCATTTATTTCTTCTACAGCATTTGCCACCATCTGGAATTGTCTGGTTTATTTACTTGTCTCTTACTATACCTATTCATTAGAATGCTGTCTCCATGCAGGCAGGGATCTTCTCTTGCTTTGTTCATCATTCTCTGACACTCAGGATGATCCTGGCACATAGTGGGTCCGCAGTATGTTGAATAAATTAATAAAAAAGACTGTGTTTTGGTGGACCAATAATTGGTAGTTATTTATTTGTCATGTACTCTAATGAACCTACACTTGGTCACAGGGCCTACCCACCCTGGGCAGATGAGAGAAAACTAGCACTTGGTGAATCAACAGAATTCACTAGTAGTGAGATCAGCATTACCCACTGGTGCCTTACAAAAATGTAGCTCTTTGCCCAAGTTCTTCACATGAACATAGTTTGAAAGATCCAGTTGTTTCTTTCAATGTCCTGATGTTTTGCCCAACCAAATTCAATTGATTGAAATATAGCCTGCTGATGCTTTCGTAAGGCTAAAGAAGTGGATGGCAACCCTCCACCTCTTTGCTGAATGGTGTAATTGGCCTGCCATAAAGAATTGGGGAATTTTAACACATTCCCCATTTGGCTGAGCTCACCAATTATTCCCCAGTTGCTATAAGAGCCACAGACTTTTCTTCTTTGGGGTCATTAAGCTTGTCAAAACTAATCTGTCACCACAACTGCTGACCCTCATTGCTCTGACAGCAGCACAAGGATCACCCTGAATAGGCTCTTGCATTATAAGAAAGTAAATGGCTCATCAGAACCCACTGTGCTCTTGCTGTTGCCTTATAATGGCCTTCTGACCCCAGAAGACGTAGAAACAGTATCCCATAAGTGACACAAGTCACAAAACCCCGTACTAATCATTGTGGTGTTATTAAAAATAAATAAACAGGTAGAATGAATAAATGCTTGGAATACAGGCTTGAATCTGATATGTGACAAAAATATACTATTCTCCAGCTTTGACAAAATTCAAATATATTACATGTTTTCTCCATGCAACCATCCGATGGAAGTCAGGTGGAATTAAACATGCCATAAATCATAGGTCTCTAATAAACCAGTCAGAATAACATTCTTTGAAAGTTTCTTGATTGTAAATGCAAAAATATTCCAAAATCAAGGTTGCCAACATTCAATAGGAAGAAGGAAACTTGCTGTGAGGAAATAGCATCCCATTTTGAAACAGTACTTTGTGGGCTCTCCCATATTGAGAATAGTTACACACCATTTGCTAAAGTTGGCAGGTTTAGTGAGTCTACACACAAGTCTCTGCACAATTAGACAAAGGTAAGAACAAATCTATTATAAATTTCAAAGAGATGAGGGGATCTTCAGTGACTGCCAATCAAGCATCATGAAAAGTTGCATTAACTCTTTTCAGGCCGAAGGATACCATTTAATATAAAAACTAATGAAACCTTCAAGAAAATTAGTTACGATCTCAAAGGATCTTGATATAAACATGGAATATGAAAACAGCATTTACTGGTCCAGCATGGTGGCTCATGCCTGTGATCCTAGCACTTTGGGAGGCCGAGGCAGGAGGATTGCTTGGGGTCAGGAGTTTGAAACCACCCTGGGCAAAATAGTGAGATCCTGTCTCTACAAATAATAATAATAATAACAATAATAATAATTTTAAAAATTAGTCAAGTGTGGTGGTGCACACCTGTAGTCCTAGCTACCTGGGAGGCTAAGGTAGGAGGTTGTCTTGAGCCCAGGAGTTTGAGGCTGCAGTGAACCATGCTGGTGTCACTGCACTTCAGCCTGGGAAACAGAGAGCCTTGTTTCAAAAAAAAAAAAAAAAAAAAAAAAAAAAAAAAAAAAAAGAAGAAGAAGAAGAAGAAGAAAGAGGAAAATAGCAGTATCAAAGAACTTTTGTTCTTTTCTCCTTAAAAAGATGCAACCCTAAATAGAACTGAGTTTAGAATAATTGGCTGCAACTAAATTTTCTTGGTGGCAGTATAGATTAGACACAATAATACTTTCTTTAAATAATAAAGAGAGGCTAGAAATACCTGGTGCCCACACTCATGCCTCACTAGTTTCTTCCCCAGCAATCTTAATTTTCTCTTTTTAAAGGGGGTACCAGTTCCCTAATGAAAATTAACACTATAAGTGTACAACTGGCAAAAGGATTAAATCTCTTGACAAAAAGCCAAGTCTTTGGTTGTTTACTTATATTTATTCAAACAAATCTGTAGGCTCATAGTTTGTCACTGATGTCATGCCTTTGAGCAGTTTTTTGTTTGCTTTTTGTTTGAGAAGAGATTACAGGATGGGTTGAGGAGCAGCAAATAGGGAGAAACAAGAGAAGGGGGGGAATGTGAAGGCCAGGATTCCATGGGAGTCGCAGATTCAGCTGAGTGCTAATGATGTCATTTGGTCTTCACTCTAGCAACAGGGATCCCCCACCCCCACACCCTGCACTTTCAGGAGGGGTAAGCTAAAAACTTGGCAAATGGCATAGTAACAAAGTCCTGAATTGGCAGCCAAGATCTGGATGTGAATTTTAAGTTGTTTTCTCCCCAAATGTCCAACAAGATCTGCTGTGATTTAAGAAGGGGGGAAAGAGATTTATTGAGGTATAAAAAGCCACATTTCAGAGTTGCCAGTGCTAATCAATAACTGGAATTTGACAAAAGACCATGTTAGGCTCAATAATGAAAAGGACACACATATAAAGGCAAGTATAATTACATGGTATAAATAAGGGAGAGGTTGCCAAAGACTGCATGTTGCCAAGTGCCTCAAATATTCATGTTCTTTGAAAGACTTATTTTTGTGTCTACGGAGGATGAATAAACCTCACTTAAAAAAATAAGGCTCTTCCCAAACCTTTGCTCATTTCTGGAATTGAACCCTTTTGCAGGTTCTGAAATGTTTAACTTTGTTTTTCATTAATTCGACATGTTCACACATCCCCTGCACTTCTGGAGCTCTGAACAAAACTGGCAGCGAGAGTATGCTGGAATATTGAAGTGAGGACTGCTCCCCCAGTATCACCGGCCCTGCTGGAGATGTGCCGCTTGTTCTCATAAGACGTTAGGGCAAACTCTGCACCCTTCTGAAGTCTGAGTTATCACAGGAAACTGAAAACCTCTGGTGCTTAGCCAAGTGGCTTCCCGTCTCCAAACTGTTAGTGACTTAGCCAGAGTAAAAGTCAGCTCTGTGTACACTGGGACCATCCTCTAACGCAGAGACCAAATGAGAGGAAAATTAATTGCTGAATGATAGAAGTTTCCTCTTTGACTCTCCAAGCAGGGGGGTCATTTAAGAGTTAACTTCTGCTTTGTTCTTCAGCTTTAGAAATGCAGGTAAAGCACAGATTGGGTTCACTGCCAATCCAGATTGATAATCTGATTGTGAGGCTGAAGTGGCATCAGGCTTCACTGAGACACCAAGGATGATGGTCCCTGGTATGAAAACTGTAAAAGAACTAGCCCTTCAGAGACAGTGCTTGGAAGGGCTTTCCATATCACTTGAGTCAGTTTCATGTTTCGTTTCTGAATCTAATTGCCATGAAACTACAATGAACCAAACACTATACTCCACTGGTTGAATTGGACACTTTTTCCAATCTGTGATGGTGCATGCACTGCTTCAGGCTGTCATGCATGTTCCGAGTAAACAACTGCATCAGCACACTAACAGATACAAGTTCCTGGTAGCTAGAGGTATTTTCGAAGCAGACACCGAGAGAGTGCTGGGCAGCAAAGTATCATTGCTGGCCCAAGCCATTAGCTTCAGGGAGAGGATGTGTTATGTTTACCACAGATTGATGGGACTAATTTACAGAATCATCGGTAAATGCTATGTATCTCCTCAGTGTCTCACATAGCCTTTTGTAGACAGAAAGATAAATCTGAAGCTCAGAGCAAGCTCATTTAATTTTCTCCTGACAGCTAGTAATAACAGAAGCATCTTATAAAGGTTATGTTTCAATGAAAAAATCTATTACTGGGCGTACAAAACACACTTGCATTAATTACATTTTCTTTGCACTGCATTTAACAAAAGGTCAAGAAGTTACCCCCCAAAAAAGGAACAAATAAAGAGAATTCTACCTATCTGAAATTTTATTTTTCTAATTTTCTAGGAATTCAATCACACACTCTGTCCTTTAATTAGTTACTACATTTAATTAAATCTGATGTTCTGAAGATGACTAGCCAGAAATATGATCAGATATATAACAAGGATCAATTATTCTCCAGCAGATGATGTTTCTATATTTCTAAAGTTGCCTGTGTCTAGAACATACCTTGCCTGTCATGCTGGAATATTGGAAAAGAACAAGACACAGGGACAGAGTTTTTTCATATTTTGTCTTCACAATAGGTATCAGGTGAAATGATTTATAATAGCAAAAGTCAACACCTTTTATTTTCAGTGTTTCTGGGCAGTAGCAGGACATGAATGTGAGGTAACACTTTTTAAGGAAATTATGGTGCTCAAAAGTTGTAAATAGTGAAGGTTATCTTAAAGAGAAAAGAAATGTTCCTGAACTGAGAAAATCTCTAGCAGGATATAGAGCTAAGGGTATTGTGCCTGTTTGAAGTCAGATACAAATAATTCTATTCTAAACTTAGTTAATTACCAATTGTGTGATCTTGGACAAACAAAAAAAAAAAAATTAGGAAAATGAAATAAAATACTCTGAGGGTCACACTTTCACAACTTTAATGCTTGAAAATGAAAATAATAAATCTCTCCTAAGGTTTCTGTGGTGCTTAAATGCACACGGTAGGCTGTCAAACAATAGGAATGTCCTTCACCCTGCCTCTTTCCTATTTCTTTTTTTTTTTTTTTTTTTTTGAGACAGAGTCTTGCTCAGTGCCCAGGCTGGAGTGCAGTGGTGCGATCTCAGCTCACTGCAACCTTTGCCTCCCAGGTTCAAGCAATTCTCCTGCCTCAGCCTCCTGAGTAGCTGGGACTACAGGCGTGAGCCACCACTTCTGGCTAATTGTTGTATTTTTGGTAGAGAGGGGGTTTCACTATGTTAGTCAGGCTGATATCGAACTCTTGACCTCAGGTGATCCGCCCGCCTCAGCCTCCCAAAGTGCTGGGATTACAGACATGAGCCACTGCACCCGATCCCTCTTTCCTAATTCTATCACTCTAATCCACTGGTTCATAACTTTGAATCAAATCCTATGTCTTTATCATCAACAGTCTAAAGAAGAGTTGTAAAAGATTTGTAGGAAGATTTAAACACTCTAACCTCCTGAAGAAACATGTGCATGGTGAAGGCCAGTGCAGCAGAAGGATTGGAAGGCATGCTTCCAAACCCAGGTATGTTCCTAGTATTTGCAGCAGGCAGTGATCTCTCATTCAGCAAAGACAAGCTGCAGATGTACCAGGTGATGACCCAGAGCTACTACTTACCAACTCCTCTCTCATTCTGTGCTGCTTATTTGGACCCTAGGAAATGAAGAGAGTTGGAGAAAACAAAAGGTAAGAGATACACTACAACTTCACATAACTAAAACCACTATGTATGCACATGTCATTGCATGTTAAAACCTTGTTCTTCACTGTGTGGCCTTCAAATCAGCTTCAGCACCAGTGTCACCTGAAGCTTGGCAGAATTTCAGAATTCCAGACCCAATTCCTAATGAATGATAATTTTCATTTCAACAGAAAAGTCCGGTTTAAAATGTGAAATTATGGTCTTTTGTTCATTCTTAAACTTTAAGCTAGAGTATAAGCTCCAAGAGGGAAGATATCTTCACCTTATTGGAAACTGATATGTTCCTAATGACTAGAACACATGCCTGGTACATACTGAAGGCTCACTATATAACTGTTGAATGAATGACTGAATGGGACTGATGCAATCCATGACTGTTGCAACAAAATCCTGGCTTCTTTGGATGCCATTATGGGACATGACTATTGTAATCAGCAGGAGCACTAAAGTGTATTCTATTAAATGCAGAAAATATTTATTAAGCAAATTCCAAGAATTATGACACTGTAATAAATCAAACAGGTGTTGATAGGTTAAATTTGACTTCAATGATGCAAAGCTTATTTTTTTTTTCAGATAATGCTAATTGATGGTATAAAAAAATATGTCACATGAACTGCTTTAAAATTTTACCTCTTTAGGCCAGGCACAGTGACTGACACCTGTAATCCCAGCACTCTGGGAGGCTGAGGCAGGCCAATCGCCCGAGGTCAGGAGTTCGAGACCAGCCTGGCCAACATGGTGAAACCCTGTCTCTACTAAAACTACAAAATTAGCCAGGCATGGTGGCGCACGCCTGTAATCCCAGCTACTCAGGAGGCTGAGGCAGGAGAATCACTTAGAACCCGGGAGGTGGAGTGAGCTGAGATGGCACCACTGCACTCCAGCCTGGGCGACAGGAAAAAAAAAAAAAAAATAGATAACCTCTTTAAACAACTTTTTTAAGGTGTAAATTACATACCACAAAATTCACCCAATATAAAAGTGAAATTCGATGATATTTTCAGTAAATTTACTAAGGTCTGCAACTCTCATCACAATCCAGTTTTAGAACATTCTCATCACCCCAGTGAGATTCCTCACATCCATTTACAGTTAATCCTTATTCCCACTCTCAACCCCAGACAACTTCTTTCTGGGTAAAAAAAAAACAAAACAAAACGACACTTTGAGGATTTCTCAATCAGGTACATGATTGATACAGTACATGCAATTCTTCTTGGGCATTTAGTAAAGAAGTCCAGCAAGGATCTCTATCTGCCAACACCTGGCCAATTCATTTTCAGTTACTGTGTACCTGAAAATCATTTTGAAATCAATTTTTCTTTAAAAATTTCTCTATCCTGATGGGCGTGGTGGCTCATGACTATAATCCCAGCACTTTAGGAGACTGAGGCGGACGAATCACCTAAGGTCAGGAGTTCAAGACCAGCCTGACTAACATGGTAAAACCCTGTCTCTACTAAAAATAGAAAATTAGCCAGGCGTGGTTGCACGCGCCTGTAGTCCCAGTTACTCAGGAGGCTGAGGCAGGAGAATCACTTGAACCCAGGAGGCAGAGGTTGTAGTGAGCCAAGATGGCGCCACTGCGCTCCAGCCTGGGCAACAGAGCAAGACCCCACCTCAAAAAAAAAAAAAAAAAAAAAAAAAAGAAAAACAAGAAAGATATTAGTATATGAGGATAAGTATACCAGCATATTTACTGCTTAATTTGTTATAGGGGCAGAAACAGGACACATGCCTGAATCCTTGGGTTACAATACATCAATACTACGGACTGTGATGCAGCTATCAAGAAGAATGTGTTAGAGTTACAAGAAGTGACCTGGAGAGAGATCCATATTACGATGCTAAGAGACAAATGCAATGTCACGAGAAAGATGCATAATATGATCCCATTTTCTGTAAGGAAAATCATATATGTGTATATATTTGTATGTTTCTACAACCATAAAGAACGTGCAGAAGGACAGACACCAAGCTCTTCACACTTATTATTTTAAGCGGGAGAGTGATGGAGGCTCAGGAGGTGAGGAAAATACTTCGTGTATTGTTGTGAGCAAATAATGCTTTGTTGTTTGAAAAGAAAGACCCCATAAATCATATCTTCAAAAACTGTAATTACATTTTCCATTAACTCAGGTTAACTTTCTCATCCCTTCTTTTTCGCCATAAATCTAAATTCACACAATCTGTCCCAAGGTGTGAGCTAAAATATGATGTGGATTCTTGAGATCTCTGGGTTATAATTTTAGAGTTTTCAAAATTGGATTTCAAATTTATTGTCACTAGTATAAGAGGGTGAAGACTTTGGCAGCATGATTTTATCATGTAGCAGGAGCACCATCATTGTTAGCAGGAAGCCTTGCCTTTAATGGCTTTCAAAGTTCTTCTAACTGAATGGGACAGTGGAAATACAGTAAATGCTTACACTCCCAGTGCTGATCATAGGGAGCTTAAGAGCACTTGTCTCAATACTCATGGTAGCCTAATTAAATCATACAGAAAGCATATCAGTTAAGCAACAAACAAAAATTTTTTTACTGGAGGTAGCATTTTCAGTATCACCAAATGAAATGCTGACTATATGCATATGGAAAATACATATTTGTGTGATAATCCGCCTATACAAATGCTTAATAGCGACATATTAAGGAAAATGTTTGATTAAATTATACAAATTATATCAGAAAGCTAAGGTACTGTATTTTTATTTCTTCCATAGGTAAGGTTTTTTCACCTTTATAATGTTATTCTTGTCAATTTCATCATTTTTAACAGTAAATCTTTTAATTTAAAGTATTATATCCAGGAAGCTACATAAATGATAGTGTACAATTCAGTTAATTGTTATAAATTGAAGAATTCATGTAACCACCGTAGATCAAGAAATAGCACATTTCATTATTACTCCTAAAAGAAATTCAATCTTTAATTCCAGGAATCAAAGTATAAATTACCAAATACATTTGGTACATTTAGGGAGTTACTCCATCCACTGGGGTTTAGACTGGACTGTCTGGGTAAAAATCTAAATATAAGTGAGTGAGCAAATTTAAATATGACTCTACAGAGTCTAGGGATAAAACATCCTTTGGAAAAGGCTCCATCAACACGGCTTGGCATTTTTTTCCATTGTGTCACAGAAGCAATTGTCAGGACCAATGACTTGTCCATCTTTGAATCACAGAGCTAAAGCCAAACCCTTGACTCATCTCTAGGTTCATTTTTACCCTTGTTTCCTTTGTCACCAAGGTGTAGTGTAATGAAATGCATATGACCTGGCAAACTGAACAATGAGCCTCACTGTTCAAAGAAGGTAAAACAGACGATTAATTTGTCAGCACAAAGTGAAGATTCAGAAGGCTGAAATATCAATCTCTTTTTCAGTCTATTATTCTTTCTTTGAATAAAAGGTTGCTTATAATTCACATTAGGTTAGAAATGCAGAAGTTCAAAAGCGAGCAAACGTTGTGCTATATACTCCCTACACCTCACATGAAATATCTCCAAAGAAGAAGAGGTCTGTGGAAAGGATTGATTAAAGCCCAATGTTTCCACCCGAAGTAGACCTTCTTTTGGTCTTGCACATATCAGATACATAGCTATTTGCTGACTTGATCAGAACTGATATAAGGTAATCAAGATCAATTTCATGAAAGCAGAGATCTCAGGAATATGGACCATGAAGTGATTGCTGCTTACAGTACACGGCACTTTCAGCTGGGCTCAAGCTTCCAAAAGCCCAGGATAGCTCTTTGATTCTTCTGGGGATCTTTTTTTCCCAACCAAATAGAGCCACTGTGAAGAACTCAGCTTGCTGTGTATGAAGAAACCAAAATAACTTGGGTCCCTTGTTTCTGAGTTCCATGCCCACTTTGTCAGAAGCCCCAGAGGGTTGCTTTCAGACACTCCTAATAACAAGAAAGCTAGGCAATCCAGCATCTCTGTCTAGAAACTGAGTAAAATTCAAAAAGTGGCATTTTTACAGTATACTTTCAGGGAAGGAAGCTAGCTGAGGGGCTTTAGATCAATTCTGTTATTTCCTGTTTCGGGGCAAATCTTGCAACTTGGTGGGACAAATGCTACCTATGTTAAAATATTTTATTTAGAATTGTACAGCATTTCATGTACCAAGTGAATAACTTTACTGCATTCACACACAACCAGGAAGTCAGTAATTCAGTATTAGCTTTCGTCTCTGCCTGAATCCAAAAATCTGGCACATAAGGTAATTTGAAAACAATTATTAAGGGTGGTTTACAGAGCTGGTACACACATATAACCACCAAATATCTGGCACAGATCCTTCTACTTTAGCTCAGAGATTTCCTAAAGAGGAGAGTAAACAAGACCCTCTCTGTTTCACTGATGCTAGTAAAGGGATTAAAATAGTCATAAACAAGATTTTTTAATGGTGGAAAAACTCAAAAGCAATGTAATCTTACAGTCCTTATAAGAAGATGAATCATGGTGATTCTTTTTTGACAGAAAACTCTTGGTAATTCATGGAACAGGAAGTCCAAAGTGCAATTTCTTTCCTAGACAATCTGGGCAAACAAATGCATTATTTGTAGAAGAAATTTGTATTTTTATCAACCTAAAACTTTGCCATAGGCATCTTCTTTAAAAATACAGAAATAAGAGACAATGAGTGTTACCTTGCCCCTGAATGAGGCCCAGGATGCTGCTAAACCATCCTGCAATGCACAGGACAGCCCTCACAACAAAGGACTATCTGGCTGAAAATATTAGTAATGTAGAGGTTGAGAAGCCCTGTCCTATAGCATGGAGTTGCAGGATTACTCAGGGGAGCAGAAACTGAGATCAAGTTGATCATACACACAAACCTCTCACTCAACCAATTCAGTTTCTTCTAAACTTCGGAGAACAATTTACCAAGTAAATATCCTAGTGTGAAGCTGGCAATTGAAGAGAGAAGGATGAGAAGACTAGTCTTCCCAAAGTTAAACAATGAATTCAAAGCAGGTTCAGAGGCACAACACTGACTGTATTTGTCCTGCTATATGACTTTAGTCTTCTGTGGGGAAATAAAAAAAAAGGATGGGGAAGAAGAAAGGGAAGGGAGGGAGGGAGAAAGGGATGGAATGGAGAAAGGGAGGGAGAGAGGGAGAGAAGGAAGGAAGGAAGGAAGGAAGGAAGGAAGGAAGGAAGGAAGGAAGGGAGGGAGGGAGGGAGGGAGGGAGGGAGGGAGGGAGGGAGGGAGGGAGGGAAGGAAGGACGGAGGCTAAGGAGGGAAGGAGGGAAGGAGGGAAGGGGGGAAGGGGGGAAGGGGAGAAGGGGAGGGGAGAGGAGAGAGCCTTATGGTTTCCATCACCATCAAAGAATAGAGCAATGGCAAGATAGCCATGTCACCCACCCCTCTCAAAGCGGAGAACATCTGGAGCTCATTCCAGATCTCCTGTCCACATGAAGACACTACACACTTTCTGGCTATGTCACATCAGAAGGAGCTTGAGGCTGAATTCTATTTTATGTTTTAATGGTGTCACTGGCACAAAGCAGCCCTTGCTGGGTTGAGGGAAAAGTAACCCAGCCTTAAAAGAAAAAGTCATTATCTGATCCCTATGCAGTCATCCCCTACACCTAAAAATGGTATTTTTCAGAAATAAGAAAATTCTAAATAAGCCATTGGGGGAAACTAATAACAGGTTTGTGAGAAGAAGAGAGAAAGGGAAATGAAAAGAGATCTATTGCACAACAAAGACACAGACACAACTGACACGCAAGGGCTCTGTTGGCACATGACTGCCAGGATGCAAAGCTGGGTCTAAGCACAACAAACTAACTCATGGTACACATGGTAGCATGACAGGCCTATCTGATTGGCACACCGTAACTGCTCTATTTCATGTATTTACACTAAAGCCTTTAATAATAGTTCTTTGACAAGTACTGTCATGTATTTAACTGATTGGCTCCAGCAATTAAATCCTACTACACTTTAGAATGCTGGACTATTCTGCTGCTTCCCAGAGTTAGAAAGAAAGGAGCTGACTCACATCTCACCCATCTCACTCCAGGTCAACAATGGCACTAGAGGCAGTGCTGGGGATACTGAGGATATTGCTGTTTTGAGTGGCATGTGTTTGCTATGGAGAAAACAGTGAGTAACAGGCAAGATCCTGCTATTTGTGGTCCAAAATGGGGCTTTTGTTTAGAAAGGTGTTTTGGGACACTTACTGCTCACATAACACACTAGTGTGTTAGCATTTCATATCTCTACTAGATTTTATGTCTAGATCAGAATGCCATATAAGGGTATGTTTTCCTATGGAAGAGTAAAAGTCTATGTTGTTTACAAAAAACTTCTGCTTTAATGAGTACTGCTTGATTTGGGGAAGATGAAACTGATATAGGTCTTTTTTTTCCCCCCTCCAGTAAGGCTTAAAGATGGTTCTTCTCTTTTTAGGATGACATCTGTGCATATGACAAGTCATCCCAGTTCTTTATTCCTCTACCTAACGTAACTTCAGACTTCCCTCATTCTATACTCTGATTATTGGTTACCTCTGGATCCTATAAATGGGAAGGGAGAGTATGATCACTGCTCAGTTTTGGAGGGCATGTTAGCCTTTTCCAGCTGCAAAGGCCCTGTGTTACAAATAATGGGGTCCTGAAGGGGAGCCTCCCAAAGGAAGCCTGAGCTTCTCCTTTAGTATTCGGGCTGGCAAGTTTCTACCCTATTTCTGGTTTCTTGACTGTAGTTTCAAAAGGCTTTTTTTTTTTTTTTGGTTTGGTTTCTGATAGATTATCATAGGGTCACATTTCAGATAAACCATCTTTAAGCACTTTTCTCCTTATAAAATACCACTATGAAGTGTAGTGGGCACAAAAGCTTTAGGACTTGAGGTTATAGTGCTATTTGAAAACTCTTTCTACCTGTGTGTTTAGTTTATATATTTACTTTCCTGGTATTAGTAAGTATATATGTTCTAATTTATTCCTCAAATTGTTTTAAAAATGATTTAAGAGAGACTTCACTTACAGAAAAGCATATGTTGATCTTTGCATTATAATACTTCTCCCCAAAACACATGTTAGAATGAGTCACGGTAGTTCTAGTGAATCCCTCTTTTGACGCTGATTACAAGAGTTAAGCAAACTGCAGAGTTTGAGGGCATATTCCTCCACATTTCTGACACCACCTGTAAGTCTGTGGTGGGAGGTGTCCTCAAAACACCTTCAGGTGCAATAATTCATGAGAAGGATCCACAGAACACACTGAAGTTATCATATTCATGGTTATGGTTTATCACAGAGAAAAGATACATATTAAAATCAACCAAAGAAAGAGATGTGTAAGACAAGTCTGGGGTTCCAAATGCAAATGCTGCCATTGTTCTCAGAGTGTGTTATCCTCCTGGGATCAACATGTGACAATATACACGGAGTACTGCCATCCAGGGAAGGTCACCTGAGCTTTCGTGTCTAGAGTTTCTACTAGGGCTCCATTGCATCATTGTTCAGTTGTTCATGTGGTAGATCTCAGTCTCCAAGTTGACTGATATTGTGTGTCCCAAAGCCTCCACTCTAAATTACCTGGTTGGTCTTCCTGGCATGGCCTGTCCCAACTTAACACTGTTGGGTGTGGCTGGTCCAACCTAACATCTGGTGTGGCCAGCTCCCAAATTAAACAAAGACACTCCTATCAGATATAAATATGAATTACCTCCCAGAAGTTGAGGGCAAGGAGAACTCTCTTTGGGCAAGGTCAAGTTCTTTATTACACAAAAAATTTACCTGTTATTACTAATTGTGCTAATCCTAGCCTATTCCTAACTATGATACTTTACTATAAAAATCATTTTCACACAAAATTGTTGGGAAATTTTTAAATGAGAAGCAAATTAAATCTAAGAATAAATATCTCTAATAACATAAAATTAAGACTATCAAAACCAGAAGGCAACATCCAAATAGTAGTTAAAAATAAAATGAGAGCTTGAAAAATATACACCATTTCAAACCACAAAAGAAGGGAAACCATTAAAATTTTCAACATTTTATTTTTGTAAAACTTTTACATGTTTACTAAATGTTGCTGCTGAAAGCTAACCAAATTTTTTATTGTAATCTGAAGCCTCACAGATCTATGTTAGATTTCTTAAAAGAAAATTCTTATAAAAATCAAACATTTATGAGCTCAGATCACTTATGATTCCTGTAAGTACAAAAAATAAATGGACATATGGTACAAATTCTCACTCATTTCTACTTTATTTTGCAACTGAGATGTGTAAAGCTCTTCAAGACCTTCCCTACCATACATGAAAACAGAGGAAAGAGTTCTGGATTTACACCTTTTTTTTTTCCTTTCCCAACACGAAATTTTATGAATTACATACAGTGACAGGTCAAGAACTGAGTTTGAATAAATTAATGAATGGTTTCTACTGCAATCAACAAATTCAGTGAATACAAAGAGACTATGGTTTAGTTTTTACCTTTTTCCTTCTTTTCTAATTAAATTCTAGATACAGAACCTCCCTCAAATGCAGTTAACAGTGAGGTTGTGCTTCTGATCAACAGAAGCTGCTGGATTACCTTGTCCACACATATAAAAAAGTAGTAAGTTCCATAAAGAATCTCTGTCCCTATTTGAAATCTCTATTGTTTAGTGCTTTTAATGCAATCGAGGCACTGACTGGGAGCAGAAAACTATCCTATTGACAGACATATGGGGCCTCTGTTATTTTCTAAAAGTCAATCAGCACCATTTGTGCCCGCAGAAAAACCAATCGCTCCCTAATGCAGAGGACAGAGAGTACATGGGGAATTTACAGTGAAACTATTACAAGTTTAAAAGAACAGCATTCATGTTTTTTTCCACCTAGGAAGTGTTAAAGACTATGAATTGCAGCTGAGGGAGAATTAAAGTCCCTATTTACACATTTCACTGCGCCTGCAAAGCTGCAAAAGAAATGAACTTAGTTGCAAAAGTATGCAGTTCGCTCAGGCAATTTCATTGTCTTAGTGTACGAGAAAATGTCCTTTGATGTCATTAGCTAGGAAAAGGTGAATACTCAGGAATCAAAAAGCACCAGAAATGTTAACATTAGAAAGAAAAAGAAAGGTGATAGGACTAGAAACGTGATAAGGCACATGGAGATGTGTGGGATTTGGAGGAAGAGGCATGCGGAGAAGGGAGAGAAGCCTCCTAAATCAGGGATTTGCAGCTGGGATGGGAAAAGATTAGAATTTTCTGGGGTTGCAGTATAGTTTGTAAAAGGACATTAAACAATAAAATCTTATATTGTGAAATACAGAAAAATACCTTTCAGTTTTGTAACACAAACCTTGGTTGAGTCTAGCCCTATGAAATCTTCTTGGCTGATGGAGATAAGCCCATTCTAAACTAGCAGCCAAGAAGATTCTCAACAGGAGAGGGAGTGGGCAGTTGGAAGAGTAATGTACAAAACAAGTACACCCCCAGGGGGGCACAGGAATAGGCAAAGGACTGAGATTTGGTTTGTGCTTATCGGAAGAGGGCATAGTGTTTTAAAAGATTGAATAACACTGTCCAAAGTCATCCTAAAAGTATTACTAACACCTTCAGAACTCTGTTTAGTAAGGGCCATTACTGCTGTATCTGTCAAAGTAACCTTGGGCCATTTGACTTTTTGGAATACAACCTCTGGCACTTTTCTGGAACCTAGCTGACCTCTGGATAGGGTGATTTATTGTGTTTCTGCATTTGCATAGCATCATTTTTTTTTTTTTTTTTTGAGAAGCACAAAGTACCTTATAGGTGCTAACTTTTAAATAAAATAAAATGTCTAAAATAGGCTAGAAACCAGTAACATGCCTCAAGGTTTTACTTGCATTCTTCCAAATAAACACATTTGGCTCTTTTTTATGTCACTGGTTTTTGTCCATCTTGACAAGTCTCACAGATTCATTAGGGGGAAAAAATATCAAGCTATCATCATATAAAGACCCCACAGAAAACATCAAGAAATTCAAAACCTCTCTCTGCTTCCACAGCCCTCATTAAAAAATTGCACCTGTCAATAAAACACAGATAAATTAGGTGACTGTAAGTGAAAACTGCTAAGGTAAATCAGTAATTAAAAAAATTAAACCCCACGTAGGTGAAACACCATAAATCTGTCACTGTCTCATCAGATCAGGAGCCAATCAGGTCCTGGCGGGCCATATGTGTATTTATAAATATATCTGCTAATGTAAAGGTCGCACTGCTCACTGCTCAGGGAAATCAGGCACATTTGGAACCATCCCTAGAAGATTTTGGTTTCTTTAAAAAAATATTTTGACAATTTGTGACAAATGCAATCCTGCCCCCATATGTTTTGTACTATTTAAAGGAAAATGACACCCAGTTGCCTACACATCAACACGTGAATTTTTTTTTCCTTTTAATAATGAAGTTAGAAGATGAGAGAGGAGGCTGGTTATCTTCCATACATTGTTAAAAGATGTAAATATCTTTCCAAACTTCATATTTCCACACTTGTCCAAGAGGACAGAGCTTCCAAAATCTGTGTTACTGCTCATGACATAGGAAATCACAGAAATTTTTCTTCCAAATTGGAGGCTGAAGTGGAAAAATAACTGGAATGACAAGAAAGTGATGGCAGATTCTTGCCGCCAAACGCAGTCTTCTGCCCCACTGCCTTTTTTTTTTTCTGCTCAGTAACTCCTTCCCCTTTCTAAATATGGGGAGGAAAAGGACTCTGTTGAAATGCTCCCCTCTGACACCTTCTGAAGAAACCTCTAATTGATTAATTTAGAACATCTGGATGAATTCAGAACCTCTCAATCAGGACCGAGAGTAACATCATCATGAGGCTGAAAGAGCCAGAAGTGAAGAATAAGCTTCAAACATGACACACCCATTTACTTGCATCTCACCCCATTCCTTAGTGCCAACACAGTGACAAGGTTTCTCTGTGGCATGTGAGACAGAAATCCTCCCCCACCAAAAAAAAAAAAAAAAAAAAAATCCCACAATTGGATGACATCTTTGGTAGAAAAAAAAAAGCTTCTGACAAGACAGAAAGGTATGAAAATATTTTGAGAGAACTTGTTTAATCGCCTAGCAATGCCTTCCGTTCAATTTAGCCCTTGAATCAGAATAATCATGACAGATGGCTCCTGCTAGTTAAAAAAAAATAGCTAAAATTTCAGATAACGCAGCCTTCTGTCATGTTCTCCTACTCTGAGGTTTATGCAGTTTGTTTAGCAGGCTCTGAACTGCATACTGCTAGTTGATGACCAGTTTTCATTTAGAAGCTGGAGAATTCACACCACTTGACACCGTATGCTCAGAACTCCAAGTGGGGAGAAATATTATCAGTGCAGATGACAAAAGACCTTGCTAGGCCACCCTTCCTCCACCCAGATATTAGATCCACATTTTATACACCAAGCAATGTTTAAAATGTAAGGACCGAGAGGAAAGCTCTTGGCTCTATCAGTCTTGCCATCTCTTTGTAGTAGAACAAACTCCTATCTGATGCTATAATTACAACCCTAATGGACACACTTAATTTATTTTGGAGAACTGAGGTTGATATCCACTAGTGCTATTATTAAAAAGACTAATGAGAGCTGTTCGGTAAGAAAAGAAAAGATTTATTGAATTCCTTTTGGCACCCGGCACAGCTTAGCAATTTTGAGAGCCCATCAAAACAGCAGATATATACCCTGCTCAGATGTGCTGTATGGGATGTGAGCTGGGTTTCAGATTTTCAATAACAAATCTGTCACTCCGATTTTAATTAGACGGCTTAAAGCAGCCACATCAATAATGGCAGAATGACGGCTTAGTTCAAAGATCATAGAGATGTTACTTTACTTTAATAGTTCTTTTATACAAGTACATATTTCAGAAGTTTGCAAGGCATTCATCCTGACTACCCCTTTCACCAAAGAGGAGAAAAAAATATTCTTAATTGAATTGAACCAGGAACACTAGCAGTCATCACCGTTTCTACAGCAGGCTGTTGCATCCAGCTGGTGAGGAGGTCTAATTTCACACCACGCAGCAATGAAGTGCTGCTAACTTTTATTTGTGAGTGTGAAACGGTAATATTTCATGACAATGAAAGGCCAGTTGACACCGCTGGGTGCACCCTCCACTGCTCCAAACCTGAGAGACAAATGGGAGGTCTTGGTTGAGTACTGACAAACAAACGGATCTTTCTCATTAAAAGCTCCCAGAGAATGAAGGGAGGACTCAATTTGGGATGAAGGGTGAAGCCCCCTAGAGAAGTTCCCATTTAACTATGAACACTCCTCTGCTCAGATAGTACAGGAAAGTTGATGGTAATCTCAGAGTGAAAAACTGGCCGAAGTCCAACCTTTTTTTTTTTTTTTTAAACTGGGTGGGGATAATGAAGAGTTGTCATTTTACTCCTTTCTATTGACTCTTGTTACATGAATCAAAACACTGGCTGAATAAATATTACATAAATAAACACTATTAGTATAGAGAAACTATTACTATATTGGTATACATCTTCCACACTTTGATGGGAATATGTATGTACACTTTTCTTTAAAAAATAAAACCATTCTATACATACTGTAAAGATTTCTGCTTAACATTTCTGCTTAATAATATGGTTATTATTTTCCATGTCAATAAATATATATCAACGTCATCATTTTAACAATTATATACTATTCCATTGTACAAATAATCCATACATTATTTAATCAATCCCCTCTTGAACATTTAGATGATCTCAAATTATTTTGCAATGGCATGTGTATATGTGTATATATATAAACACTAATATAGAGTACATGAACATGTACTCTCTATATGTGAATATGTATTATACACATACATTATATAATTTGATTATTATATTAGAATAAATTATCTTAGGATAAATTATTAGAGCTGGCACTCCCACGTCGAAGTATCTGCATTTTTACAGAAGATTTCATATGCGGTCAGCCCTGTATATCCTTGAGTTCCACATGTGCACAAAATCAACCAACCTCAGAATAAAAATATCTTTTAAAAATACAACAATAAAAATAATACAAATAAAAAATACAGTAGAACAACTATTTACATTACATTAGGTATTATAAATAATCTAGAGATTATATAATGCATACAGGATGTGTGTGGTTGTATGCAAATCCTATACCATTTTATATCACGCATTTGAGCACCCATGGATTTTGGTATCCTCATGGGGTCCCGGATCCAATTTTGCATGGATACTGAGGGAAAACCATATATCACTATTTTAATGGGCACAGAATGTGTTTTTTAGAAGCATCTTCTCCTGGATCAGATCCTGACAAAACACTCTAAACCTGTTACTATCACTTTCACAGCATCATTCAAATCCACAATTCTATCTCCACTTCCTCTGCAATGCTATTCATCACTCCCCAGAATAATCTGAACATTCTCTGGACCCAGTCCCTGCAAGTCTCCCTCACTGTTCTGGTCAACCTTCAATAGTGTAGCCAAAATTGTATTGACTCCTCATAGACATGACTAACATCCTTCATGTTGTCTTAACACTGACTTCTGCAATATCTAAATAGCACATGCTTTGAGTGAAGACCATAGCCCATGTGCCAATGCCATTTCATTGCTCTGCAACAGCTCTGCCTTGTTTCAGGCTATGTGACTTTGGAACAGTGACATCCTCTATGTACCTCAGTTTCTTAACTGTTCTGAGTATTTCCTTCAGGAAGCCTTCTTGGACCTCTTATGTCTAGGTTAGGGCCTTTCTCTGTGTCCCCATAACACTCCATACTTCACCCAGCACAACACTTACCACACAGTTTTATGGATGCCTGGTACCTGTTTTCCCCAACACTAGACTAACACAGTAGGATTCACAGGCATCAATCTTGGTCACTATTTATGTGCCATTCACTGAAAAAGATAATCACTGAGTGCCTACTTTAAAAAGATAATTATTAAGTTCCAGATGGTATCTCTGGAGGAACTAGGGATACAACAGAGAACACAACAGATAAAGTCCCCACTCTCATGTGGCATATATTCCACTGGGGAGGAGCAGACTGACAGTAGAATAGGTCAATGTAAGGAATGGCAGATAATGGTAACTACCAGGGAGGCAGGCAAAAGAGAGGGTGGGGTAGACTTGCTGTTTAGAAGTGTGGGGTCAGAGGTCTCCCCCAAAAGATGACCTCAGGAGAAAGACCTGTTGGTGTCTAGAGTTGGGAGAGACCAGTTTCCTTTCAGCAGCTGACTTCTTCCTGTTGGTTTTAGAAACACAAGCCCTATATCATATTTTGTTTAATATAAGAGGTCTGCTGCTTAAAAAGAAAAAAAAAAAAAAATCCAAACGTAGCCTCTAGCATAAATGGCTTTGTGCTAGGCACTATATAGTGTGACTTTAAAGCTGGCATAATTCCCCAAACAATGAAAGCTTCTGGTGAGAAGCACGTAAGTATTGAGAGAACTGATACACTGAGAGGAGGCCCAAGTTCACACTAGACGTAAGTGGCAGAGCTGGGATTAAACTCCTTGTCTGCTACCTCCAGAGTCCACATCTCTCTCCTCTACCCTGAAATGTAAGCCAGTCAGACCAGCAGGCTGCCAAGTCATTTTAATTCAAATTTGATGGAGCTGCCACAGCATTGATATTGCTTTGTTCGAGTTTGCTTCCCAGATGACCTTGCTGTGTGTTTAGAAACACCTTTGACAGTCCATATTGAACATACCTAAAATGGTCTTCACTGTAAGAGTTCATTGATTGTGCCTCTGTATGTTCAGAGTGGTAATGTTTTTTAATCAGAAGGCATTTTATTTGGAATTTCATTTCAAAAAATGCAGTTAGTTCTAAACAGTAAATACAAGGTAAAGGTTTTTTAAGAATGTGCCTAGAAAGTATTGCTCTTGGCCCAATTTCTACATCAGATCACTGTCCAGTTCTGCCTTCTGCTTCTCACTGACTGTTTTCTTCTTCTTCTTTTCTGCTTGCTTCCCTACTTCCAGCTGCCAGCAAGTCAGATAATTAAATGCCAAAGTAGTGACACTTGGCATTTCAATGAGCGCTCTGTATTTACTACACGGTCTCTCTCGACAGCCCTCCTGCTCAGCATGCGTGCAAGCTCTACGCTGCTCTGTTGAACTGAAGCGCTCCTTTGTTGCAGGGCTGGACAAACTGAAGAAAGATGAACTCAGGCAGCAGCCCTGACCTGAGAGGAGGGAGTCAGCAGATTCCCTAACTTCTCTCCTCACCACCTCTTGGAAAACAGACACCTCACCAAAGATATACGGATGGCAAATGAGCATATGAAAAGATGCTCCATGTCATATGGTATCAAAAAATGCAAATTAAAACAACAATAAGACACCGCTACACACACCTATTAGAATGACCAAAATCCAGAACACTGACGACACCAAATGCAAGTGAAGCTGTAGAACAACAAAAGCTCACTTTCTCATTTCAATTAAACAAGCATTTGTTAAAACCTTAGCCCTCTGTGCTCAGCCCTCTACTGGGACATTTTAAAAATGAATTTTGTATTAAAGGGGATAGGACTTTAGGTCTTTTCACTTCAACCAGGTACTGCCAGAATATCGCACTACACATGAATTAGAAAGTGAGTTCACCTTGATAAGCTTACCCAATTTGATACAAAAGCTATTTGTCAGACAGAAGTAGACACTGGATGCAAAAGTCTGACTCTAGCTTCCAAGGCTGTAATGTAGACCTTGGAAGAACTGTCTAATTCAAAATGTGCCTCTTCACCATTAGGATGATGTGTTCAGGCTGCAGCTTAGCCATCACCTCCTCCTGGAAGTCCTCCCTGACCCCAATGAGTCCGGGTTAAGTGCCCTCCTTGGTGGCTCTGATGCAGCCAGTCCTAGACCACAAACGTAGAGGAGAGTAATCCTGTCTTACTCACTGAGACTGTCCCATGCCAAACACAGTACCTGAAACATATCAGGGGTGTGATACATAGTTCCAATTAAACTGCTTTGCAGTGAGATGATAAAGCCTTTTCAAATTCCTTTAAGCCACATTGAGCTACATACGGTCTTAAAATCAATATGATTATTAAATTCATAGGTAATATTTTATTAATTCATCCATTCAAATAACACATATTTACTGAGTACCTAGTGTTTTTCCAGGCATTGTCCAAAGGACCCACTATTCAAATATTCTCTTTCTTCCTCCCGTAAGAGTTTTTACTTTCTCCAATCATAAAAGCAACCCATGGGCTACATGCAAGAAATTGGGTTATGAGTGCTTTGGGGTAAATTTCCAATCAATGACCACATCATGGCTAGTCTGAGGCAGGAACCATCACATCACAGAGCTGCCAATGCCTCACAGAGTATATGGCATCTAGTAGACATTCAATCAGTATTTGTGAAAATGTGAATAAGCAAGCAACTCAGTTTCACTCTTCTGCCCATGCTAAGGCACTACTGCATTTTACAGAGAAAAAAAAGAAAGGAAAGAAAAGAGTACTAACCATGAAAATAATTTACTATGGGAATTTTATTTGGAGTGAAATCAATAACTAACATGCAAGGAGGCTGCATGTTCTTGAGTGGGATGCTACCTCCTCCGTATGCCTCCTCGCTTCCCATTAATATACAAATTGCTTCCATCCAAGATGGTCACAGGGACTGGATTTACTTTTTGATCTAAAATGCACACACATACACACACAATCCAAAATATATAAAACAACATTTTTCAAAACACTAGACACTGGTCAATGAAAGAAAGTGATTCCCAAAAGAAAAATAATAATTTTTAAAAAATGAAATGAGACCCACTATTCCCATGGCTTACTTTCTGAGAAAGTTTCCATGCAGCAGCACAAGGAAGAAGGAGCCAGGCAGAATGCAGCACATCCCCTAAGCTGAGGAAGAAGAGCAAGGGGATATGTCAAGGAAACTAGAGCTCACAGGACAGGAGAACAAAACTGAGATCACCCCAGAGAGAGAAGATTTACAGAGGATCCCCCTCAAGTATGCAGCAGAGAACTGGTAGGTATGTGCATGTGAGTAAAATGAGTGTGAAGAACAAACTAAGCAATTGGAGGGAAAAATGCTGGACACTCAGACAGGGTCCCTGTTACTCCTACCAGCCAGACTGGAAACACTTAATTCACAGGGATTGACTAGAGTTCACAGGACAGTCTTGCCTCAGAAGGAGGGAATAATTAGCCTCAGAATGATTACTGCCCCAGAGCTGCCTAACAAATCATAAAAACAAGATGTTGAAAGGATCAAACTAGTTTCACATAACTTACCTCATGCCAGAGCAAAGTCTAGGAGTATTTATAGGAAGGTCCCTAACAATATCAAGTACTCAACAAGATAAAATTCACATTGTCTGGCATTCAGTCAAAAGCTACCAAGCAACAGACACCTCACCAAAGATATATAGATGGCAAATAAGCATATGAAAAGATGCTCCATGTCATATGATTTCAAAAGAATGCAAATTAAAACAACAATAAGACACCACTACACACACTTATTAGAATGACCAAAACACCAGAACACTGACAGCACCAAATGCGGGTGAAGTTGTAGAACAACGGAAACTCATTTTCTGCTGATGGGAAGGCAAAGTGGTACAATCACTTTGGAAGGCAATTTAACAGTTTCTAATAAAACTAAACATACTTACCAACTTTCAAACACACTCATACTACAAAACTAAACATACAATCCAGTAATCGTGCTCCTTGGTTTTTACCCAAAGGAGTTGAAAATGTATGTCCACACAAAAACCTGCACAGGGATGTTTGTTACACTTTTATTCATAACTGCCCAAACTTGGAAGCAACCAAGATGTCTTTCAGTAGGTAAATGGATACATTGTGGTATATTGAGGAGATGAAATATTATTTGATGCTAAAAAGAAATAAACTATCAGGCCATGAAAGGGCACGGAGGAACCTCAGATGCATAGTCCTAACTTAAAAAGTCATTTTGAAAAGGCTTCTTGGCCAGGCACGGTGGTTCATGCCTGTAATCCCAGCACTTTGGAAAACCGAGGCAGGTGGATCATGAGGTCAGGAAATCGAGACCATCCTGGCTAACACAGTGAAACCCTGTCTCTACCAAAAATACAAAAAATTAGCTGGGTGTGGTGGCGGGCGCCTGCAATCCCAGCTACTCGGGAGGCTGAGGAAGGAGAATGGCATGAATCTGGGAAGCAGAGCTTGCAGTGAGCCAAGATCACGCCACTGCACTCTGGCCTGGGCAACAGAGCAAGACTCCGTCTCAAAAAAGAAAGAAAGAAAAGGCTTCTTTTATTCATAGCTGTCCAAGCTTGGAGGCAACCAAGATGTCTTTCAGTGGGTAAATGGATAAATTGTGGTATATCTAGGCAATGAAATATTATTTGATGCTAAAAAGGAATAAACTATCAAGCCATGAAAAGGCTGGAGGAACCTCAACCTCAGATGCATAGTGCTAACTTGAAGTCAGTTTGAAAAGGCTACAAACTGTATAATTCCAACTATATAGCATTCTGGAAAAGGCAAAACTATGGAGATGGTGACAATATCAGTGGTTGCCAGGGTTTCGGGGGAGGGAGAGATAAACAAATGGAGCACAGAGGATTTTTAGGCAGTAAATGACTCTGTATGGTACTATAATGATGGATACATGTCATTATATATTTGTCTAAACTCACAGAATGTTCACCATCAAGAGTGAACTCTAACATATGCTGTGGACTATTCTGGGCAATTACGATGTGTCAGTGTATGTTCATCAATTGTGACAAGTGTACCTCTCTGATGGGGGATGGTGATAATAAAGAAGGCTCCGCATGCGTGGGAGCAGGGAGACATGGGAAATCTCTGTACCTTCCTCTCAATTTTGCTGTGAACCTAAAACTGCTCTAAAAATCTAAAATCTTTTTTTTTTTTTTTTTTGGGAGATGGAGTCTCGCTCAGTCGTGGCGCGATCTCGGCTCACTGCCAGCTCCTCCTCCCGGGTTCGCATCATTCTCCTGTCTCAGCCTCCCAAGTAGCTGGGACTACAGGCGCCCACCACTACGTCCGGCAAATTTGTTTGTATTTTTAGTAGAGATGAGGTTTCACCATGTTAGCCAGGATGGTCCCGATCTCCTGACCTCGTGATCCGCCCATCTTGGCCTCCCAAAGTGCTGGGATTACAGGCGTGAGCCACCTCGCCCAGCCAAAAAACTAAAATCTTTAAAAATAATTTTAAAATCTCAGAAACGAACAGGTATGGAATGCAGCAGGAAAAAATGACCCCCAATGTGAAGAACCAAACCAGCTTTGATGGATGTGATAACTGACACAGATGTTACAGTTAGCAGACAATGCCATTAAATTACTTGTTATAATTGTATTCCTTATATATTCAAACAGTTAATGATAGACATAGCAGATATATTTCAAAAAATCAAACTTGTCGAGATGAAAATCGCAATGTCTGATAGGAAAATTACACTGGAAGACATTATCAGCAGAGCTGACACTGAAGAAGCAAAGATTAGCCACACTGAAGAAAAAGCAATAGGAAATATTAAAAATGAAACATAAAGAGAAGAGAGAAATTTTAAAGAGAATTGTGTTTTAAAAAGAAACACAAAGAGAAAAGAGAATTTTATGATCAGAGCATCTGCGAGCCAGCCTGGTTATGTGTGGCTTCAAAGCTTGTGTTCTTCCTACCCTGGCATGCTACTTCAGCTCCATGGTGGTTAATCCACGCCTTCACTGCCGCCATCTGACTGCCTCGTTGAGGTGGCTACTTTGGGTGATGTTTACTGTGGAGCCCTAAACAGGGAAGGGAGTGTGTGTGTGTGTGTGTGTGTGTGTGTGTGTGTGTGTGAGAGAGAGAGAGAGAGAGAGAGAGAGAGAGAGAAGTCTATATTCACAATATAAATATCGGATCTGGGCTGAAATACATGACTAGATGTGGGGTTGTGTCCTGAGTACAAAACTCAGTCCCCAGCATGTTGGCTGTGGTTAAAGTGATCAGGCATTAGGAAAAATTATAGGGGAGCAAGGAGCTGCTCTTATACAAAAAATCCTTGTAAAAACCAGTAAGTTCTGAATTTACTCTTGACAGATTAGTATGACCCAAAGCATCTGAAAAACCAGCATCTAATTAAAGATAAAAATAAAATTTCTACTATGGCCCACTATCACAATGCATATAATTTTTTCTCCAAGAATAATGAAAATAGCTTACATTAATATGGCAATTAGCTCAAGTTTTATTTTTTCTAAGGAAAATAGGCTTTGCTTCCTATCTCCTTCCAAGACCATGTGGTGGCGTCTTGGGGCCCTGGGTCTGGATGCAGCAACAGTTCCAGTTGCTGGCACCAGACTTCTGGCATGGACTCAATCACTATTGATTCATTCAATTTTTCAATCAAGAGATGGCATCAAATCACCAAGTCAAAATTTCCATGACTGGAAGAGACAGCAACAGACCATCAGTCCATTTATCATTTTTAGCTGCCCACCATTTGCTCTGCCTTACTAATTTACTACAATTTCTTTTGGGAGAATTAGCTCTTCTCCAGTAAGTACAGTATGAGTACAAGGATAAATCCAGGAGCTGGTCTATAGCTCCTATAGCAACCAAAGAGACAAGTTCGGCCAGGGGTTGGACATAATATCTATTAAAAGTTGGGCCACTGTAGGATGGATAATTTCCCCTGGGCACTGCATTTTGAATAAGTAATTCAACTGTTAATGAATTGGTTGGAGGTTGTTCATCATAGGGAAGGTGTGCTGAACACCTTCACAGACCCATTCACAAACTCTGAAAACTGCCTTGGGTTCCACTCAATCCCATGCACGGTCCTCAAGACCCCCATTGATCCTGTCACCCTGCCACCCTTTAGTCACTTCACCTTTGAACTAGGGTTAATAATAGTTCCTACCTCAGAAGGACATTATGAAGGAGAGTTAATACCTGGAAAATGCTCGGGGCAGTGCTTGGCAAATGGCGAACAATAAATGTTAACAACAATATATAATAATGAGTGTAATACTATTATTATTACCATTATTATGTTCTGTCATTTCACATCTATTAAATGAGAGAAATGTATGTACCATATGAATACATTCGTGATCAAATGCTATACTGTATGTCAAAGGGATCATTACAATATAGTGCTATACAAATTGAGGTGGTATTGATCATAAGTTTGAAAACTCTAGCTTAGAAAGCCTGATTCTTATACTCCATAGATGGCATTCAGAAAATCCATAGACCATCTGAAATAGCATGCAAAGCTGTGTGAATATAGGTGTGTGCATGATTCCAGAGTCTGTCTTGGATTCACAAAGTCATCCATCCCCTGCAAAAGATGCAGATGCACGCCACTGCTCTAGATCTTGCAGGGAAAGATGTCAAGTTGTTTTCAACCTTATCTAGTGCTCTTCTAAGATTCTGGGACAGCACTTAAAATGGAAATAGCCCCCAGGGCAGCTGCAGCTCACAGCAATTCCTTGAGCTTGCCCACATCTGAAGAACCTTTGGGATCACAAGGTCAACCTGGTAGCCAGCCAAGTGAGCTGGTGGCTCAACCAAAGGCTTACTGTACAAGAAGGAAGCAATCTGCTTACAGGCTGCACCATCAGCCATGAAGGAGAGGGGACCACACAGGTTTGTCCTCTCTGTCTGTTCAACTGGAAGTGATGACTTAAGGTTGTCTTTGAAGACAAAAAACAGAAAAGTCTGCATTTCCAGTATACTGAAGGTTCCAAGAGTATGTGTGGCTTGATTAAAGCCCCACTGGCACATAAGGATAACTGCACAGTTAGAATAATGTGAGACAGGAGAGGGGTGAGAAAATGATGGAAAAGAAAGCCTTGCTTACATCAGCACAGGGTTCAACATGAGAACAATTTAGGACTTAACAAAAAGGTATTTCCTTTGTACATAGTATTATGGGATCTGAGGCTAGAGGTCCAGAACTTGGCTACTCTCAAGCATTCTTCCATCCTCTGTACTTCTGTTTCTTCATCTGTCAACTAAGGTATCAGTGAAGAAGGCTTATGTTCCTTCAGCTCTACCATTCTGCAAATTACTGGAAAAAATGACAATTTTATACATTAAAGGCCAAACATTCTACTCAAAGTCAGTTACACTTGCCAGGCCCAAATTATCACAAATCTAAAGCAAAGTAATTCAAGTTAATGAGTTTTTACAGCATGAAAATCTTCAGCATTGGCCTGTACCCTGCCCACAGTTCTAATGATTGAGCAGAATGTTGTTAGCCCTTGCCAAGGGACACTAAAGTAGAAGTTAAAAAAAATGACAGAGAAAATGAAAATGGATATCATGTGATGGACTTTAGATGATCATTAAATACAGAATAGAAAAGCTGAGAAAATTAAATTTTCACTTGTAAATAAAATGGAGCTATTTCATTATGAAAATAATGCTTGCAAATTTTAAAGTAATTTATTATGAAACTCATTTTTCTTCTTAATTAAAAATGCAAACAACGTCACATATAACTTTAAAAGGCCAAGTGGATGGACAATGTGAGAGAAAAAAGAGAACAGATCCTCTTTTTGAGTAATGTCTGGTAATGCAACTTATGTCCCCTGAAGTTGGGACATGTCTGCACTCTTGTCTGCGCACTCCAGTACTTCATACCTCATGCTAAGCCTTGAAACTGCCTCAGACCTGAGCCACATATGAAGTCCAAATGTTTTTTCCCAAGTCCTCCCTGTAGAAATCTCCCCTTTTGAGAAGGTCTGGGAACCAATCTTTGGCTCTATGTCCAACCCATTGATTGCATCTGCTGTTCTCTACTTAAAACTCATACAAAACCTTCTGGTCATTCTGCAGCACACACACCCACAACTACACTCCCAATTTGGATGAACTCTAAATGCATAAATAGTAAACCATGACAAAGGTTTCATTATAAAGAGCTCCCTTGACTAAATCAATCAGTAAAATATTTTAAGCTTCTACTGTTGCTATGACAGAGTGAATTAGTTAGAGGCCACAAGGCATACAAAATACGCACATAAAACACAGTCTCTACCTTTTGTTTTTTTTTTTTTTTGAGGCGGAGTCTGGCTCTGTCGCCCAGACTGGAGTACAGTGGCTGGATCTCAGCTCACTGCAAGCTCTGCCTCCTGGGTTTACGCCATTCTCCTGCCTCAGCCTCCCTAGTAGCTGGGACTATAGGCGCCCGCCACCTCGCCCGGCTAGTTTTTGTATTTTTAGTAGAGACGGGGTTTCACCGTGTTAGCCAGGACGGTCTCGATCTCCTGACCTCGTGATCCGCCCATCTCGGCCTCCCAAAGTGCTGGGATTACAGGCTTGAGCCACCGTGCCCGGCCCACAGTCTCTACCTTTAAGGAGTTTATAATCCAACAGCGAAGGTAAGACAGAAGTAATTCATGGACTGTGCCAATCACCTATGGAGGACAGAGGGGTTGAGAAGAGAGACTGGTTCTTAGTGAAGTAATACCTATGTGAAGTATCACCTATGTGAAGTATCTAGGAGCAGAAAGAGTTCAGATTTGGTGACTAACTGATGATACACAAGGAGGAAGAGGAGACAGAGGAGGAGTCAGGACTTTCATGTTTTCTAGTTTTAGTAACTAAGAAAAGGGTGTTGGTCATTATGAAGGCAAGGAGAAAAAGGAGAAGGACAGTAATATGGTTTGGCTGTGTCCCCACCCAAATCTCACTTTGAATTGTAGCTCCCATAATTCCCACATGTTGTGAGAAGGAGCTGTTGGGAGACAACTGAATCATGGGGACAGTTTTCCCCATACTGTTCTCATGGTAGTGAGTAAGTCTCATGAGATCTGATGGTTTTATATGGGGAAACCCCTTTCGCTTGGCTGTCATTCTCTCTCTTGCCTGCTGCCATGTAAGACGTGCCTTTCACCTTCCACCATGATTGTGAAACCTCCTCAGCCACATGGAACTGTGAGTTCATTAAACCTCTTTTCCTTTATAGATTACCAAGTCTCAAGTATGCCTTTATCAGCAGTGTGAAAACAGACTAATACAGAGAGAGACGCAATGATGACACAGAAGGTTCTGTCTGAGACTTTCTCTTTTTTATATTCCTGTGGAGAAACAAAGAAATGTTTCCATTGGGCAGTGGGTATAAGGACAAAGAGGTTGAGCTCTAGGTTCTGACACCCAATCTTGAAGCAAATACTCTAAGAAAGGTATTTTGTAGATGAGAATATTGAGGTCTAAAAGTCTAAATAATTTACCTAAGAGAAGATAATTTACCTAAGAGAAGATCTGAGATAACTTACCTAAGCTGCATAACCAAGACTACATAAGCAAGGCTGGATTTTGTTGATCTTTTCTTCATAGTCTTTATTTTTATATTCTGATTGAGGTTTCATTATGTGAATAATATCACTCTCCCGCAGCACAATATATCTCAACTCTTTTTTTATGTGAACATTTCTGGGTAAATTATCTAGCCTCTTAAGACCTCAATGCTCTCATCTACAAAATGGAGAGCACATGAATACTTATATTATAGGGTCATTTTGTGGTAAGGATTCAATTAGATAATACCAGTAGGGTGCTTATGCTTAGCACAGTGCCAGTTGCCTAATAAACCTTAAACAACTTCTCCCATTGGCAGTCTTGGAACTCAAAAGAAAAATCTCCAGATCCCAGGTACCCAGGTCTAAAAGGGCATGAAAGTCATAGCTGGTTACATCTCTCGCAATAATTCTCCCTATCTGGCCTCCTGCAATGGACATGCCATGTCTTCCTAGAGTATTTGTTTCCTCTTCTGAAGAAGGTTCTGACCAAGACCTCTCCTAAGCAGTTCTTCCCTCTGTTCCCGCCTCCATTCTCCACTACCACAAAGGCCTTAGGTTTTTAGCACCTCCTACATTATCCTCATCAAAACTCTTACTGTAAGTTTTTTTCACTTGCCACCACACTTTTCTGAAAAACTAATGGGATTCTATCATTTGGCTGTTGAAAAAGGCTGCATGCATCTTCATTGCTTCCAGGAGAAAGTCTTGAGGCCAGCATAGGAAGGTGTCAAATACCAACACTCAACCTCTTCTTGTCATGATCTTACCTGTAGGCACCCCTAGCTATAAGATGTTTCCTATATATGTTGTACCCATGTGCTTTAGTACATAGTGCTCCCCTATAAAGGACACTCTTCTGTCTACCTCTGTGTTCTGAGCATAACCTTCATATCCTCAAAATGCAGCTCAAATGTCACCTCTGTAGAGAAGCCTCCCCCGACCCACCAAGGCAGTCCCACCCTCCTAATTCCAGGTCTCACAATGGTTATGATTCAAAGTTATATTCAGTTGTGCTGGATCCAGGTTTCAGACACTTGACAAAGAAAGCCCAAAGAAAGCTCCATTCCTTTGAACAGAAGATCTGAGATGGCTTAAAGCACAGCTGTATGAATATAGTTTCCTCTCTGCACAGATCAAACTGGGATTTGGCTTATAGATGGGCTATAAGCTACTTGTGATTTTTTCATAAACAACATTATATGATTTCTTATTCTGAGCTTTCCTATATGTAATCGTGCACAAAGTCTAGTTACCTTAATTATTAGTGAGAGCTAATTCAACTTAGTCCATGGTGGAGCCTTTTTGGCTGGATTCCTAAGCCGCGGTAGCTGCGTAACCAAGGCTGGCTTTTGTTGATCTTTTCTTCATAGTCTTCAATTTTATATTCTGTTTGAGGTTTCATTTTGTGAATAATGTAATTCTCCTGCAACATAATATGTCTCAACTCTTTTTATGTGCACATTTCTGTAACATGGAGCATTCCAATAACATTAAGCATCACTGCACTCCTCAAAATTAGACTCAATACACTATCATGCAGCAAAAATTCTAACAATCTACCCTTGGAGGTGTATTTAGAGTCCAAAAAATTGAATGTCATTATCGCCATTCAAAAAACACAAATGAGACCATAGAATTAAGCCTCTCGATCAGTTACCAACATCTAGTTCCAAGGTCTAGAGGTTTACATATGACACCAGTTGTCCAAATAAGTAGCTCTGGACTCTAGGGAATCAGAACTCCCTTTGTCTTTTGACTTGCTCAGGACAATTGTGCTAACAATATGCTACAGGCAGATAAACTCCCAGCATTCCCTGCTATGCTGAAACGGAGACCACAGAATGTCTGGCTTCAATGTCACCACAGCCTGCAACAAGCATGAGATGCGTCTAGGGAGCAGGCTGTGTTAAAGATGCTGTTTGACAAGTTGACATAAAAGGGGCTATAAATATGCCATTGGTTCCTGATGCTGGAAAATTCTTCCTGACATGAGAATGGTGCTTCTCCCTGACACTGAGAAAAAACATTTCAGATTAGTTTCAGGCCAGCTGAATCTTGATGGATCTCTCAGTGAAACTCGGGTAGAAGCCTCCCTCCCCTATTTGGCTTCAAAGCACCCTGTTATTTTTCATTTGTGGCTCTTAACCCATCATAAGCAAATAATTCTGTACTATCAGTCTTTCTCACAAGGCAGCAAGCACCATGAGGACAGAGATCTTGTTTTTGTTGTGTATAGCTGTATTCTCAGGTGAAGTAAATAATTCTGTACTATCAATCTTTCTCATAGGGTAGCAAGTGCCATGAAGGCAGAGATCTTGTTTATGTTGTTCATAGCTGTACTCTCAGGTTACTAGAAGTTTCTGATACATGGCAGGCAATAACTATCTATATAATGAAAAAATTTGCAAAATACCTTTGCTTTCCTCACCCCAAATTTCTTCCACTGCCTCTATCCCCGTCTCCTCTCTAGCTACCTCATGGATGGAATATAATTAGCTCCAGACACCTACGGCTGTATCTGAAGTTGAGAAATGCAATTAGGACACTCACCTTGCTGGCATTTTAAATACAAAATCATCAGAATTAGTGACACAAAGATACCAGACCCTAAATATTTGTTTTCATATAGGAAATATAGGAAGAGTATAGGAAGAGAAATGGAAGAGTTTTTTCTGTTTTGGCGAGAAAAGTTTTGATGAAGAAAAGAGTTTGAAACTATCTGTTGGCTAAAATCAAGTGAGCAGACATGTAGTATCTTTGCCAGACTTGGCCCTTCTAACTGGCCAGAAACAGAAAGGATCTTATAAATTGTATCAGTTCTCACTTATTTCGATATTAAATATATAGCAAATTTTTTCCTGCATTCATGAAGTGATCCAGCTTTTGTCAACAAGATAAAAAGAAGTTTCTCCTTTGTTTTCTGTCATGGGCTACTTGTTAAAGAGGAATGCAGTCATTCATATAAACACCGTAGTATGTAGCAAAACATTTGATCATTACAATTCCAGATGACTAGAGTTGTAATAAGCTGTGCACAACCTGGTGAGAGTAAGTAGGACTGTACTGGGGTAGGAGAAATGTGGGAGAGATGGGGTCTCCTCTTTATATAGGAAGAGTAATGAGTAGTGTTAGAGGCATGGTCATTACTCTTACAGAATTTACAGCTTAATAAGAAAGATGAACCTGAAAAGTTATAATCAGTTGATATGGTCACACATGGAAAGTACTTAAATGATGTAGAAAAAAGGAACATCTCAAGGAAACAGAGATATAAGAGATATAACAATTATT
Source organism: Rhinopithecus roxellana (assembly GCF_007565055.1). Classification (NCBI taxonomy): domain Eukaryota; kingdom Metazoa; phylum Chordata; class Mammalia; order Primates; family Cercopithecidae; genus Rhinopithecus; species Rhinopithecus roxellana. The sequence continues at coordinate 55,249,035 of NC_044564.1, forward strand.
GGTCTGGGTGTATCTTATTAAAATTTGCCTGGCTTAAGGGTATTTTACATTTTCATGATTTAAAGGGCTCAAAATTGATTCAGATGAGTAAAGTACAAGTCCATCACTAATCCCAATATCTCAAATTTCAAGCAGGATCCAGGAATTTTTGTCTTCCTTACTACTTTAAACAAACTTTTCTTATTTCTTTCCTAGGACTTGCTATGGTTTGAATGTTTTTGTCCTCTCGAAAATTCTTGTTGAAACTAAACCTTCAATGCAACAGTGTTGGGTGGTGGAGCTAATGAAAGGTGGGGAGAGCCCTCAGGACTGGATTAATGCTGCTATATCAAGGGCTTGTGATAGTGGGTTCACTTTCTTTTCTTTTCTTTTCTTTTCTTTTTTTTTTTTTTTTTTGAGACTGAGTCTTGCTCTGTTGCCCAGGCTAGAGTGCAGTGGTGGGATCTTAGCTAGATTCAGCCTCTGTCTCCCAGGTACAAGCAATTCTCTTGCCTCAGTCTCCCAAGTAGCTGGGACTACAGGTGTGTACCACTACACCTGGCTAATTTTTGTATTTTTTAAAGCACACTTGGGGTTTCACCATGTTGGCCAGGCTGTTCTCGAACTGATCCACCTGCTTCAGTCTCCCACAGTGCTTGAATTACAGGCCTGAAGAGAGTGGTCTCAATTTCTTCTGCACTTCCGTCATGTGAGGACACAGCACTCTTCCCCTCAGGAGGATGCAGCATTCAAGGCACCATCTTGGAGGCAGAGACAGAGCCCTCACCAGACACCAAACCTGTGGGTGCCTTGATCTTGGACTTTCCCAGCTTGTGAAGAATAAATTTCTGTTCTTTATAAATTACCCAGTTTCAGGAAAGTTGTGACAGCATCACAAAATAGTCTAAAACAGGTCTCCACAGAGATTAGGGAGATGGGGCCAAATTAACATGTTTGTTAATGGTCCTCATCAATATAGAGGCTCTTTGGAGGCAGGAACTGGGTCTCCTCACAGGCATGGAGTCAGTGCTCTGATCAAGTTGATACCCACTGCTGGGCAAAGCTGTGCTACCACTGTGAGTCATCCTGAAGAATACTGTCACATTAACAGGCTTGATTTAACCATTCCACCATGCATACATGTTAAGAAAAAACATGTTGTACATGACAAATAGGCACAATTTTTGTCAGCTAAAAAATGAAGAAAACAAGAAGAACCTCATTCCTTTCTTCAAACAGCTTACCATTGTTGTTGAGGAGACAAAATGAGAGCATAAGAAACACAGAGAGAATAATTCAATGTTAAGAGTTTTGGGAGATTAAGGTGAAGGCAGTGAAAATTGAGAGAAGGGAGCACAAGTCAGGAGGATCAGAAGGATCATGGGGGAGTTAAGACTGAGGAGGCCTTCAACAGTCTGTTAGGATAAAGGATAAAGTTCACCTTCATTGAGAAGGAGACCCTGGGAAAGGTGGGGAAGGCAATTGGAACTGTATAGGGAGGGGCTGAGGTACAGGGGAGAGGCCTGGCTGCTAAGAAGGGATAGGAAGACATGGGTTGAATATAGAGAGCAGAAATTCCTATCCACAGACCATGGGAAACTTTTAGGCTCAACAGGGAAAGGTGGCCCACTGTGGAATCATTTCTTGAAGAAATCCCCCTCCCAGTGTCCCCCAGGCCTTGACTTTCATCTGTACTTGAAAGAATAAGATTAAAATGCAAGGAGTAGGAGGTGAGATATGGAAACCTATGCATACTCAGCAGTCAAGGAGGCCCAAGGGCTGATGTCAGAGTCACTTCTGTCAGGGAACTGGCAAGGGGCAAATAAAACTGAAAGGCATTGGCTAAGAAGAGAGAAGGAGCAACAGCGGGTACCAAAATTCAATCTCTGAGGTAAAACGCAACAAAAAGCCATCAGGAATCCACCAGTCACACTCTGAAGACGATATTTTTCCCAGGCTCCCCTTCAACAGAGTGAAGCCAGGGGGACTTTTATCCTGTTAACCTGGGTGCAGCCCTGCTTCCCACGATGTGTGAAGAAGTTGTTTATTCATTTGAGGGCTGGTTTACAGCCACATTACTCATAATGTTGTCAGTTTACCACGGTATCTGTTATTCTGGAAATCAAGAAGCACTTAGAAGCTAACTTTTACATACTCTCTTAAAAATATGTCTTAATAAATAGTTATGTGGGACACTTTTTGTGGGAGGGAGGGAGGGAGTTAACTCTTTCTTGGGTTATTAACACAGCACTGCAACAGAGGTGACAAAACACACTAAAATACAAGGCAGTCTATGGCCCCTTGATGACTTAATAAAGCTGGTACATATCTCAACACTCTGAACAAATAAAAAATTCAAAGCCCATTGCATGGATGGATGGATAAGTAGACCGATGGAAGCTAGTATATTCATCCTTTGTGCTAACATATCCATATTTCTTGAAAGTTATCTCACTAGAGACTCCATAAAAGAATCTTAGTTTTATGACTAAGTTTAGACTCCATAGTTCATGATAAATCTAAATCCAACCTAAGAACTCTGACTAGGTTGGGGCTATGATGTGGCTGGTTTTCTGGGGCTTTGGAAGACATCATAGCTAACACTTTTCATGAGACCTCTTGTATCATATAACCTTACCAAGCAGATCCAGAAGACTAGAACCTCCCCAGGTGGATGCCTAGCCACTTTCTGGCAAATTGCTTTCACAGGACATTCCAAACTCTGAGAGCTATTTCAAAAGTTTCTGGAGAGCTTTGACAGGCTCTGAACTCCAGTGTATCTGCCACAGAGGGAGGGAGGCAGGGAGTCATGTTAACAGTTTTAATCTTATTCCACCTGCAAAGTAATTGCTTACACTTAAAAAAAAGTGCTGGATTGGCCTAATTTTATTATACCTTTAAAGAATGGCACATTTTAATTCTTTTGCTGTTTCTGCATAGTGCTATTATATTTACTTGATAATGCAGAGAACAGAAAAGAACATGACATTCTAAAATGTATTCTTTCCCATGATTTGCCCTTCCTCTACCAGCATGAGGTATCTTTACCTCTGTGTGTTTTATTTTTTTCCTACATAGCTACATAAATTTTAAAAAGAGATCATCCGACTACACTGCCTCTTGTCGTCTCTTTTTTCACTCCTTTGTATTAAACACAGCTCCTATCCAAGGCAATCTTGGCAGAAAGACCCTATCTCTCCCACATTTCTCCTACCCCAGTACAGTCCTACTTACTCTCACCAGGTTGTGCACAGCTTATTACAACTCTAGTCATCTGGAATTGTAAAGATCAAATGTTTTGCTACATACTACGGTGTTTATATGAATGACTGCATTCCTCTTTAACAAGTAGCCCATGACAGAAAACAAAGGAGAAACTTCTTTTTTTCTTGTTGACAAAAGCTGGATCACTTCATGAATGCAGGAAAAAATTTGCTATATATTTAATATCGAAATAAGTGAGAACTGATACAATTTATAAGATCCTTTCTGTTTCTGGCCAGTTAGAAGGGCCAAGTCTAGCAAAGATACTACATGTCTGCTCACTTGATTTTAGCCAACGGATAGTTTCAAACTCTTTTCTTCATCAAAACTTTTCTCGCCAAAACAGAAAAAAAGTTGGCTAGCATCTCAACTTCTCTTATTTTCTCTATTCTATACGGAAGGCTTCAGGTAGCTACCCAGAAAGAAGGTAGGATAATTGAGGCCTAAGTCACCATAGGGTCACTGGCTCTTAAATATAAGCACAAATGAAGCCAACTCCATAATTCCTAGAATTAGAAGAAACTAGAGTGAAAATCAAAGTGAAGGGCATTGACTGAGGGTCTCTTGGCCAAGAAACAACATTCTCTTGCACTTGGTATATTTCCTGTACATGGAGCTTGATGTGGTTTGGCTGTGTCCCCACCCAAATCTCATCTTGAATTTTAACTCCCACAACTCCAATGTGTCATGAGAGGAACACGGTGAGAGGTGATTGAATTATGGGGCGGGTCTTTCCTGTGCTGTTCTCTTGATAGTGAATGAGTCTCACAAGATCCGATGATTTTAAAAAGCAGAGTTTCCCTGCAAAACCTCTCTCTTTGCTGCTGCCATCCATGTAAGACATGACTTGCTCTTCCTTGCCTTCTGCCATGATTGTGAGGCCTCCCAGCCATGTGGAATTGTAGGCCCATTAAACCTCTTCTGTAAATTGCCCAGTCTTGGATATGTCTTTATCAGCACCATGAGAACAGGCTTATACAGTAAATTGGTACCAGTAGAGGGGGACGCTTCTGTAGATACTTGAAAATGTGGAAGCAGCTCTGAGACTGGGTAACAGGCAGGGATTGGAACAGTTTGGAGGGCTCAGAAGAAGACAAAAAACTGTGGGAAATTTTGAAACTTCCTAAAGACTTGTTGAATGGCTTTGACAAAAATGCTGAGAGTGGTGTGGACAAAAAAGTCCAGGCTGAGGTGGTCTCAGATGGAAATGAGAAACTTCTTGGGAACTGAAACAAAGGTGACTCTTGTTATGTTTTAGCAAAGAGAGTGGTGGCATTTTTCCCTTGCTATAGAGATGTGTGGAACTTTGAACTTGAGGGAGATGATTTAGGATATCCGGCAAATGAAATTTCTAAGCAATAAAGCATTCAAGAGGTGACTTGGGTGCTGTTAAGGGCATTCAGTTTTCTAAGGGAAGCAAAGCATAATAGTTTGGAAAATTTGCAGCCTGACAATGAGATAGAAAAGAAAACAGTATGGCAATTCCTCAAGGATCTAGAACTAGATGTACCATATGACCCAGCCATCCCACTACTGGGTATATACCCAAAGGATTATAAATTAGTCTACTACAAAGACACATGTACACGTATGTTTATTGCGGCACTATTCACAATAGCAAAGACTTGGAATCAACCCAAATGTCCATCTGTGACAGACTGGATTAAGAAAATGTGGCACATATACACCATGGAATACTATGCAGCCATAAAAAAGGATGAGTTTGCGTCCTTTGTAGGGACATGGATGCAGCTGGAAACCATCATTCTTAGCAAACTATCACAAGAAGAGAAAACCAAACACCGCATGTTCTCACTCATAGGTGGGAACTGAACAATGAGATCACTTGGACTCGGGAAGGGGAACATCACGCACTGGGGTCTATCATGGGGAGGGGGGAGGGGGGAGGAGGGAGGGATTGCATTGGGGAGTTATACATGATATAAATGATGAATTGATGGGTGCTGACGAGTTGATGGGTGCAGCACACCAACATGGCATAAGTATACATATGTAACAAACCTGCACGTTATGCACATGTACCCTAGAACTTAAAGTATAATAAAAAAAAAAAAAAAAAAAAAAAAAAAAAAAAAAAAAATATTTCAGAACCGTTTTGACAATTCAAAAAAAAAAAAAAAAAAAAAAAAAAAGAAAATCCCATTTTCTAAGGAGAAATTCAAGCTGGCTGCAGAAATTTGCATAAGTAATGCAGAGTCAAATGTTAACCCCCAAGACAACAGGGAAAATGTCTCCAGGGCATGTCAGAGGTCTTCAAGGCAGCTTCTCCCATCACAGGCCACGAGGCCTGTGTGGAAAAAGTGGTTTTATGGGTTGGGCCCAGGGTCCCCATGTTGTGTGCAGCCTAGGGACTGCTAGGGCAGTGCAGAAGGGAAATGTGAGGTTGGAGCCCCCACACAGAGTGCCTCCTAGGGCACCACTTAGTGGAGCTGTGATAAGATGGTCATCATTCTCCAGACCCCGGAATGGTAAATCCACTGACAGCTTGCACTGTGCACCTAGAAAAGTCGCAGACACTCAATGTCAGCCTATGAAGGCTGCCGGGAGGGAGGCTATACCTTGTAAAGCCACAGGGGCAGAGCTGTCCAAGACCATGGGAACCCACCTCTTGCATCAATATGACCTGGATGTGAGACATGGAGTGAAAAGTGATTATTTTGGAGCTTTAAGATTTGACTGTCCCACTGGATTTTGGAATTGCGTGGGCCCTGTAGCCCCTTTGTTTCAGCCAATTTCTCCCATTTGGAATGGCTGTATTTACCCAATTCCTGTACTCCTATTGTATCTAGGAAGTAAGTAACTTGCTTTTGATTTTACAGGCTCACAGTTAGAAGGGACTTGTCTTGTCTCAGATGAGACTTTGGACTGTAGACTTTTGAGTTAATGCTGAAATGAGTTAAGACTTGGGGGGACTCTTAGGAAGGCATGATTGATTTTGAAATGTGAAGACATAAAATTTTGGAGGGGCCAGGGACAGAATGATATGGTTTGGTTGTGTCCCCACCCAAATTTCATCTTGAATTGTAACTCCCACAATTCCCACATGTTGTAGGAGGAACCCAGTGGGAAGTGACTGAATTGTGGGGGTGTGTCTTTCCTGTATTGTTCTCATAATAGTGAATCAGTCTCATGAGATCTGATGGTTTTCAAAATGGGAGTTTCTCTGCACAAGATCTCTTTGCCTGTTGCCATCCATGTAAGATATGACTTGCTCCTCCTTGCCTTCTGCCATGATTGTGAGGTCTCCCCAGCTATGTGGAACTGTAAGTCCATTAAACCCCTTTCTTTTGTAAATTGTCCAGTCTTAGGTATATCTTCATCAGCAGTGTAAGAACAGACTAGTACAGAGCTTAATTCACACACAAAAAAACATTTTTCCTCACCATTTTAGTCAAAATTATTATTATTATTATTAATTATTACTGAGACAGGGTCTTGCTCTGTTGTCCAGGCTGGAGTGCAGTGAAGATCTTGGCTCACTGCAACCTCCATCTCCAAGTCTCAAGCAATCCTCCCATCTCAGTCTCCTGAGTAGCTGGAACCACAGGTGTGTGCTACTACACCTGGCTAATTGTTTTTTGAATTTTTTGGTAGAGACAGGGTTTCGCCAGGTTGCCCAGGCTGGTCTCAAACTCCCGAGCTCAGGCAATCTGCCTGCCTCAGCCTCCCAAGGTGCTGGGATTACAGGTGTGAGCCACTGCACCCAGTCCCAGTCAAAATTAAATAAAAGTATCCTGTCAGAATGAAACTTCTACAGTTTGAGGAATCATTAACTACAAAGCATTGTTTCTTGGTACATGAATATTTGGGACCAGAAGGCAGATGTATGCTCCTCTCTAGAATGCCATCTTCTACCACAGATTGTGTGGATATACAACAGCTATTACTAGATTCACTATTTTCTAAGAAACAATGTCAATTAGTAATAGGAAGAGATTTTTCAATAAAAAATTTTAGCAAAGGAAGCAAAGTTTTAGCTCATGTGAGAAATCTAAGATTGGGAAAGAAAAGTTTTCCTCATATGCAACATTCAACAGAAGCAGAGGTCATTCGTGTTAGGAGCATTTTGTACAAACTCAAACAATTTCGTGATAGAACAATCTACTTTTGTAAAAGTTATTTTCCCTCTAGTTCCTGCCATTCCCAGTTAAAATTAAAACTTTATGATATTGCTAAACTATAAACTATGTAGTTTGTTCTACCCACATCAATTATAAATTCATTTGCGGAGAAAAAGAAGAGAAATAAATCAGCCATGCTAATTAAAAAGAAATTAAGCAAGAAACAGTCAAGAAGGACTTTCCTGAAGAAAAAGGAAGTCTTCTTTACTTAAATTATAGAATAATTTATAGAAAATTAAAACTACAAAACGCATTTTCAATATCTTAGAGCCACTGGGTTTGGTGAACAATGGTGTTTTGCATGTCTACATTGCAGGCATGCACTTCCTCCAACAAGATACCCTCTGTCTTCTGCTAATACCTCTCGTGAGCAGAGCAGATGTAAATGTGTTCACTCAGCAGTTTAGGAGTCCATCATAACTAAAAAATAAAGGCACGGATACAACTGTAGATAATTTTGCTTGGCTTTGATGATTACTATTAATTAAATTCTAAATACGGACTGAAGCTTCCTTGTGTCATAGTAATTAACAGAATTCCACTCCCTTCTCACCACCCTCATTGTGATCTCTCAAGCAGATTTATGAAAACTATGTACAATTAGGAATACTTTTCTATCACCATTAATCCTGTCCTCTGATCTTTCTTCCCCGTTCCATTTGTACCAATGAGTTCCCAATTCATATAAGCTATTCTCTGGAGGCACAGGACTGGTCTCCTAATTAAATATTAAATGTCTTGAGAGCAGGTCCAATGTTGAGTAAAATGTGGTAACTGGCCAACAAAATAATGCCACTTGCATAGACCAGGAAGAAGCTTCATATTAGTGGGATCTTTGCTGATATGAGGCCATCCACATAGAAGGGCCATCAGCCTCATGCCAGCTGTACTGTGGCCTAGGAAATGGGGGAATGGAGGAGATGGAAGGTTTTAGGGACAAGCAAACAGGACCAGATCCAATAACACACACACACACACAATCAAAAGCACAGGGGCTGACTTCACAGATGATTACAAATCAACCTGGATAAGATCCTGTAGGCCTAATGCCACTTAAACCAATATGCCACTGACTTTAATGGAACTTTTGCCTCAATAGGGGAGGATGGAATGAGGCTCACAAATGTATCAATAATTGTGACATAAATACTTATAATAAAGGTACAAAAAAGAAAAACCTTTAAGAAAGTGACTATATGCTTTTAAGTGGATACTCAGGGTGGGCAAGTGGAACCAGCCATAAGGACCCAAACACAGCAAGTCTTCCAATCAGGGGATCCTTTCACCCCTGGAGCCGGATGCTCTCCTCCCCTACTGGGGGCACTGACAGGGAAATCTCACCACACGCCTCCTCCACTGAAAGTCATCTGGTGGCCCGACTGTGAAGCCCTTTTGCCCTCTCAGGTGGTACCAGTAGGGACCAGTGGATGGCCCAGCAGCATCCAATAAACTGAGCCAACCAAAAATAGCAAATGCCTTGAAAACCACTGCCCTTGGAAGCACAGCCCACTAAAATACGCAAAGACCCATGTGCTAAACTTAACAGGGTGTCTGCCTGTTAAAGTAAGTTTGGAATGCAACCCAGAGTTTCCAAACATACGAAATGTGCAGGATATAATTTAAAATCACCCATCAACTAAGAACCAAAAAAATCACAACTTGAGTAAAAAAAGACAATCAACTAATGCCAATACCAAAATGGATCAGATGAATTAGATCTTGAAATGAACTGAAAAGGATTTTAAAGCAGCTGTCATAAAAATGCTTCAACTACGAATTATAAATTCTTTTGAAACAAAGGGAAAAAATTAGAAAATTCCAGAAAAGAAATGGAAGCTATAAAAAAATGAAAAGCATAAGCTATAATAATAAAATAATAGTAACAGAGATTGTGAAACTTGCTGGAAGGGCTCAACAGTAGAGGTGAGAGAGGACAAAATTAGTGGACTTGAGGGCAGGACAATAAAATTTACCCAATTTCAATAAAAAAGGGAAACACATTGAGAAAAAAATTAACAGCACCTCAGGGACTTGTGGGACACTAGCAAAAGACCCAACATTTGTATCTTCAGAGTTCCAGAAGAGAAGAAAGAGAGTGGAACCAAAAGAGTACATAAAGAAATAATGGGCTGGGTGCAGTGACTCACGCCTTTAAACCTAACACTTTGGGAGGCCGAGGCAGGTGGATCACCTGAGGTCAGGAGTTCAAGAGCAGCCTGGCCAACATAGTGAAACCCTGTCTCTATTAAAAATACAAAAATTAGCTGGGCGTTGTGGTGGACGCCTGTAATCCCAGCTACTCAGGAGGCTGAGGCAGGCACTTGAACCCAGGAGGCAAAGGTTGCAGTGAGCCAAGATAGTGCCATTGCACTCCAGTCTGGGGCACAAGAGTGAAACAACAACTAAAAAAGAAAAGAAAAGAAATAATGGCTGAAAACTCCCCAGATTTGGCAAAAAAAAACAAAAAACAAAAAAAAAAAAAAAAAAAAAAAACAAAAAAAAACACATAAACCTACAGATTCAGAAAACAGTGAATCCAAACCAGATAAACTCAGGAAAATATACACTAAAACACATCATAATTAAAAATTTTAAATCTAAAGAGAAAGAAAATCTTGAAATAATCCAGAGAAAAAGGATAAATGAACATCAATTCAAATGACAGCATATTTTCCCTCCAGCTTTACTGAGGTATAGTGACGATGAAAATTGTATATATTTAAGGTCTACAACTTGATCATTTGGTATATGTATACACTGTGAAATATTCACCACAATCAAGCTAATGACTGGGCTTTTAAATCTGTAACCATGTAGTCCAGAATCAAGCGCTTTCAAGTGGGGAAATGAGAGACTTGTCAACTGTGAAGTTTATATTCAGGGAAACTATCCTTCAGAAATGAAAAAAAAAAAATTCTAAATGAAGAAAAAGACTCTGTCACTAGCAGACTCACCCTTAATGACCGGCTAAAGAAAGATCTTCCAACACAAAGGAAATGATAAAAGAAGGAATCCTGGTGCATCAAGAAGGAAGAAGATTCAATGAAAAAAGCAAACTTATGTTGATGATTGAAATAAAAATTGTAATACCCTTGATACTCAAGGTGATGACAATTAAAAATGGGAAAGGTAAAGAAACCTAAATGGAAGTGAGGTTCCCATAATTCACTCAAAATTTATATGAAAAGGCACAGCCCTATATTAATGTATAGCTATAGTAATCAAGACAATGTGGTATTGATGAATGAACACATAGATCGACTGAACAGAATAGACAACCCAGACAGGCCCACATAAATATGCTCAACTGGTATTTGACAAAGATGCATAATCAATTCAGTGAAGGAAGAATAGTCTTTACAACAATTGGTGCTGGGGCCATCAAGCATGCATGGACAAAAAAAAAAAAAAAAAAAAAAGAAAAGAAAAAAGAAAAGAAAAGAAAAAGAATCTTGACCTAAACCTCATACCTTATACAAAGATGAACTTTAAATGGAATATAGATCTAAACGTAAGAACTAGCACCATACAACTTTTAGAAAAAAAAAAAAAAAGAAAGAAAGAAACACATTTGTTGGGATTTAGAGTTAGGCAAAGACTTCTTGGACTTGATACCAAAAGCATGATCTATAATATTTATAAATTTTTTCTCATCAAAATTAAAAAACTTTTGTTTGGTGAAACCTCATGGGAAGAAGATGAAAATACAAAGAGACAGGGGAAAACATTTGCAAACCACATAAGCCAGCTAAGGACCAGTAAATAAAGTATATTATAAAAAAATCTCAAAATTCAATAGTAATAAAACAAACAATCCAAATAGAAAATGGGAAAAGACATTTTACTAAAGAGGATATACAGATGGTAAATAAGCATATGAGAAGATGTTCAACATCACTAACCATCAGGAGAAGGCAAAGTAAAACTACAATGAAATATTACTACATGCCTATCAGAATGGCTAAAATTAAAAAGAGTGACAATACCAAATACTGGCAAACATGTGAAGAAACTGAATCACTCATACATTGCTGATAGAAATGTAAAAGGGTACAGGCATTCTGGAAAACAGTTTTCTTATAAAACTAATCATAAAATTACCACATGACCCAGTAATTGTAGTAGTGGGTAATTATCCAGAGAAATGAAAATTTGTGTTATGACAAAAAACTGTTTGCAAATATTCATAGTAGCTTTATTTGTAATAGCTTAAACTACAATCAGCCCAGATGTCTCTCACCAGGTAGACAGTTAACCAAAATGTCAACTACTGTGGAATACACATATACCATGGAATATTACTCAGCAATAAAAAGGAATACAATACATGGAAACTTGGATGAATCTCCAATGAATTCATTTGAGTGAAAAAGCCAGTCCAAAGAAGTTACATACTGTATAATTCCATGTATGCAACATTTTTTTTTTTTTTTTTTTTTTTTTTTTTTGAGACGGAGTCTCGCTCTTTTGCCCAGGCTGGAGTGCAGTGGCCGGATCTCAGCTCACTGCAAGCTCTGCCTCCCGGGTTTACGCCATTCTCCTGCTTCAGCCTCCCGAGTAGCTGGGACTACAGGCGCCCGCCACCTCGCCCAGCTAGCTTTTTGTATTTTTTAGTAGAGACGGGGTTTCACCATGTTAGCCAGGATGGTCTCGATCTCCTGACCTCGTGATCCACCCGTCTCGGCCTCCCAAAGTGCTGGGATTACAGGCTTGAGCCACCACGCCCGGCCGTATGCAACATTTCTTAAATGAAAAAAAATTAGTACTAGAGGACAGATGAGTGGTTGCCAGGAAGGTTAGGGATGGCGTGGATAGGAAGTAGGTGGATGTAGTTACCAAAGGGAAATAGGATAGATATTAGTGGTGTTGGAAATGCTTAGTGTCTCAACTGTGATGGTGAACCCAAGAAATTGCACTAGCAACACATTGTATAGAACTTACACACACACACACACACGCACACACACACACTAGTACAAAAGTGAGGAAGCCTGAATAAGCCATGATTTGTATCAAGCTCAATATTCAGGCTGATATCATACTGTAGAGTTTTGCAAAATACTAACATTGGGGGAAACTAAGCAATGTGTACAAGGACTCTCTCTGTATTACTTCTCACAAGTGCATGTGAATTTACAATTATCTCAGCAAACACTTGAAGGCTGTCACAATGTGAATGATGAAACTAGGAAATATTTCTACCATGAAGTTCATTTTCAAACATGGCACATGACCACCAAGGCCTGCTGTACAATGTGGAAAGAGCCATGGGCAAACTGCTTTTTAGCATAATTCTTCATCATTCTGTTAATCATCACCAAAAAGCCACCATTTCCTAAGTGCAAGGGGAGGGAATGTTACATTAACATAATACTAGAATCACTGCAGAGGAAGGTAGATGCTAGCAAACATCTTACCAATCAATTGGCAATTACTGATACCAACAGGTCTTAAGTTCCACACGGCAGTGGCATATCTGTTTGCTTCACCAAAGATAGTTCTGCACCTGGCATAGTCCTTGGCTCATGATGGAAAGAAACCCAGTAGTGCTGATCAGTGAATGAGGAACAAACTCATACCTCATTCATCCATAACCTTTCTGACAATCTAATCTGTGGCATGCGAAAGACGTTTCCATTAAGTAGGAGTTTACAATATTCTGGTTCTGTAGGATGAACAGAAATTTCCTGGCACCCTGAGGATTGTCTGAATCCCTACTTCTTCAAGGTTCCCTCCAAAATAGCACTTGTCTTCTACTATACAAAAGAGGGAAGGAATACCTGACACTCAGACAGCCGAGGTGTAACTAACCTGAAACTGTGCAGCCATAACATTGAAATTAGTTTTCAAATAGCCAAATGTATGCATGTTCATTTTAGTATTTTAAAATGTTAAATTTTCTACAAATTAAATTTCAAGCAAATTTAATGACAGAACTGACTTTCTCCCTCTCTTCCAAAATATACAGGATCATCCCTGGCATCAAGCATGTCCTCAATTTTGAAAAACAGGCCTAACCAACCAAGGGGTTCTTTGAAATACGGAATGTCAAAGTGAAGCAGTTTTGTTTAGCCAGGAGTCAGATTGATGTTTCTGACGTCAAAAATTAGGGCTAAGGAACTTGACAAGCACCTTAGAGTCTCTTTATCCCAACTAGTTCTCAAGCAAAAGGTTGCTCTCAGCATAGCAGCAGAAATACCCAGCTCCTGAAATCACTTGTAGGGAGAGAATGTTAGGTAAAAAGGAGTCATCTCAGACATATCGTAGGAGGAAGTTGCGTTTGCATTTAAAATGGGAAGGCATTTTATTGAGATGCCTTGGAGATGAGTGTACAAATGGGCACAACAGTAGCCATCACTAAGACAAATGTCCATTTTGACTTTGACTTTCCCCTCAAAGCCTCTTTAATTAAAATGAAAAAAAAAAACAAGGTTCAGCAGATGTCATTGGGTACAAGTCTGAAGAGACATTAGTTAAGTACAGGAGACAGTAGAAATAAAACAAAATGAATCAATTAAAAAACCTGGACATAACAGCTGAAGTTGTGACTTCATTTGGAGGTTTAATATGCTGGGAAACTCAGAAAAATTAAACATGTCTCGGAGTCTTAACTTCCTATATCTTAATTTGCCATACTTCACATAGTGATCAATGGAACTACTGATATTTTCATTTTTGTTTTAATTATACTTTCATATTTTAACTGTTGCTTATCTTGGGGTTACTGTTACATTATATAGTTCAAAATTTCATTAAGTAGGCTGAATTTTTAAATGAGACACTGTATCTTAAGGCTAATTACTTTTAGACAATTTGAAGTCAGATTTTATAATATACAATAAATAAGAAAATAAGATTTCCCATTTAAAACTCTGCTTTGGGGCAGCTCTGTCTGTTCATGTCACAGTCACAATGAATGATGTTAGAATGTAACATTTGGAGGACAGGAGTAGTGGCATTTATTTTCACTTTATATGGTACCTAGACTAATGCTTAGTGTAAAAAAATATGTTTTCCAGAAGTAATTTTTTGGGGAAAAAGTGATTCATTTCAGTTATATGAAATGTGAAAGAAAACTAAAGAAAGCAAATACAAGGAAATAATAAAAATGAATTATCTATGTAATGATAGTTGCTTCTCTTAGGAATAAGGGAAACAAAGGTGTTTCCTTGTTAAAAGTTCTACTGAGAAGAGTTCAAAAAAACTGCATTTCTCTCCTTCCTCATGGGTAAACAGTGAATGCACAGAGGTACTAAACCAAATCCTTCTCAGTGTAAAGGAGGAGATGGTTGTTTATGGGATAGAGTTGGTACAGCTATTCCCAGAAACTCAATATGAACAACTGTATTTATTTCCATTATTAAGGAGTAAACAGTGTTGAAGCTGGATGATGGATATATTCAACATAACTGTTTTTTCGACTTTTGACCATTTTTTGTAAATTTTCATTGTAATAGTAAAAACAAAACATTAACAGTGTCTTCACTACCTTTGTAAAGGTATTCCTGTCTCAATATTTTTCCAGTTTTAATCTGGCTGGTGGAAAACAAAAGATCAGACAGTATGACATCTAATAATCTCTACCATGACCAATTCTGATAAGGTCAAACACTTTTATCCCCCAGGAGGTGTCACACAAAATTTTCTTTAGTTTAGTTTGAGGTGTATGAAGTTTTTCCACCTGTGAATAAAATCCTCAGCAAATCCTTGTAGAGTGTTTTCCTTGTGTAACATGGAGCCAACCAGCTAAGGCTCTCAGTAAGGCTGGCTGCCAGGGTAAATCATATCTTTCCTGGCTTTACACGTGAGCCAGATGTTGGGGATTTTCTGAGCTACAGGATCGTGGGGAAAAAGGTTTTTGCATTTCCTGTGTTCTCACTCCAGCTCTCAAGCTTTCAAGATTCATGGCCAGTCAACAGTGTCATGAACTGGCCTGAAAATATCCCAGATTAAAACCCACTGACAACACACCTGACTCTGCCATCGCCTCATACCATTTGTCAGATCAGGATCTCTTTGTACTGCTGCTTCCCCTGACAGTTCTGAGGGAAGCCAGAGAGGCAGGTGTAATCTTTAATCTTCTGAAGCCTGAAATTCAGTGGAATTCAACTACCACTGTAAAGGAGCTTATTTTCTTGTTAATATTAGTAGCATTTTAAAATACTATGAATACTAAGTCAAATATGACAAATTTTTTTATCATATAGACAATTTAGAAGTATGTAAAAATATGAATGTATGTGTACATTTCATGTATAGGTAAAAATCCACAATAAATCCACTGTCTGAGGAAAACTAACATACATCCTTTTCCTGTATTTCCAAGGACAAGTAAGGAATTTCCTAGAGTCCTAATGAATGTTATATATGCCTACATATGCCACCAGAGGCATGTTTGTTTATTTGTATATATCAACATTCATTTAAACATTCTATCATAAGTATTTTCCTCATTACTAAATACTATTAAATAACTTTTATGATTGCATGATTTTAGCAAATGACTACACCATAATTCATTTAATATTGGCCTACTGCTGGATTACTATTGGCCTACTGTTGTATTACAGCTAGTGTCACAAAAATTGTCATTTTTTCTCTGTTATAAATAATTTGCATGCTACATTTTAAAAGTATTTTGACAGAGGAAATATTGTCTTATTTTTTCTGAACACTCACTTCCTTTCTGTTCTAATGCAGCCTTCCTAGGAGCAGTTGTTTCTAAACTCTAATATGCATCAGAATCATCCAGAGGGCTTGTTAAAACACAGATTTCTGGGTCCCACCCTCAGAGTTTGTTGACTGAGAAGGTCTGGGTTGGACCCAAGAACTTGCATTTTTAAAAAGTTCCATGGTCTAGGACCACACTTTGAGAACCACTGTTCCAAAGAACCACCTGCTTTATACTCTGGTTTCTCTTCAGATCATACAAATCTGCCTTTTAAAAAAGCACCTGTTGGAGCTATGAAACTGATGCAGCCAGCAGTTTCTCATTATGGTCTCATTCCCCTTTACATTGAAAAATACAAAGCTACTTCAATTGCCATTTCACAGTACAGCTCATGGCCTGGAATGGGCACAGGTGCCCTCTTTAGGTTGAAAATATTTGGCAAATAAGGAATGCTGGCAAGAGAGACTGCAGTTTTGACACCTACACCTTGATTTGGGATTCATTTTTCTCACTCAGGGTTTGGCAAGTCTATGTCTTCTTTAAAGTGAGGCTGAAAATAAGCTCTGACTCACAAACCTAGCTTAAAACACCACAAGGAGTAAACAACTATTTCCATAGCTAATAATTATTAAAATATATTTTTGAGTTTTTACACAATTTGCCTGTATAATGAGATCTAAGTATTTACCTGGAATTTCTACATTATTGTGTGAATAAATTATCATAACTAAAACCTGTCTCCTGACCTCCAGCCTCCCCCTGATGTCAGCCTGTGCTCAACCCTGCCACCAACATTGTCTTTTTAAAAATCAAAACTTATTCCTTATTTACTTCTGTCCCCAGCAATATGGCAAACGGAACGTTCAGAGAAACCACTTCTGACACAGCACATCTAAAAATGGCAGCTAAAATGTATAAAAGAATATCTTTTTTAATGCATGGCTGACCTAGAGATAAAGTGAGGGAATGCCTCAGAGGCCAGAAACAAGCAAACAAAAAGCCCAGCAATCAGGAGTAGAGAGCAAGAGTTGGACCTATTCTAATAATTCCAGGTACCCGAGAGCTTGGCTTCTAAGGGGACAGTTGAGAAGAAGAATCAAAGCATGGGTCTAGAATTGGATCTGAGTTTAAACAGACACCCACATTCACAAAGCAAGAACTTCTACATGGCAACACAGTCAGTAAATAAACTGGGAGAAACAAAACAAAACCTGACCTACAGAGTGAGGCAGTTGGCAAAGACATCTTGGCTGTTGGTGGAGAAGGGAAAAATTCGTCTCTTAAGAATTTTTAACCACAAAACCTGGGTTTGAAGCCTGAATTCATGTTTCTCATGTGGTCCCAAACACTCAAAAGCTGACATTTTAGTTTAAATTTATATAGAGTTAATATAGTCTCTATGCTTCAGGTAGCAACAATGACAACTACTCCATGGAAGAATGCATCTAAACCTAGGTCTCAAGGAATTCCCAAAGATAAAGTTCTAAAGAATGGCAGCTTATACTAAAAACTATTACCGTGAATAATAGCAGAAACAGCCAGTAGAAAACACAGTATAGAAAATAACTGAAAAGATGATCAACTATGTAAGTATGTAATTATCAGATACATAAGTATAAATAAATTTTTTAAAAAAAGAAAACAGAAAAATGAATGTATAAGAAACAAGAAGCTGTAAAAATTGACCAAGAAGTTTTAAAAAATAAAATCTACTTCTAAAAATAAAAATGTAATTATTTTTAAAAAGTTTAATTTATGAATTAAGCAGTGGAGAAGACACAGCTAAAGAGAGACTTAACAACTTTGAAAATGATTGTGTGTAAATTAAACACTAAACTTCAGTGTTTTCATCTAGTGCATGGAGATGACAGTGCTCCATTCATAAGATTGGTCTGAGTACTTAATGTATATAAAGGGCTAGGTGTGCCGGGCGCGGTGGCTCACGCCTGTAATCCCAGCACTTTGGGGGCCCGAGGCGGGCAGATCACCTGAGGTCAGGAGTTCAAGAGCAGCCTGACCAACATGGAAAAACCCCATCTCTACTAAATATACAAAATTAGCTGGGTGTGGTGGCGCATGCCTGTAATCCCAGCTACTCGGGAGACTGAGGTCGGAGAATCTCTTGAACCCAGGAGGTAGAGGTTGAGGTGAGCCAAGATCGCTGCATTGCACCCCAGCCTGGGCAAGAAGAGCAAAACTCAAAATTCTATCTCAAGAAAAAAAGAAAAAAAAAGAAAAGTTGAGTTGTAACATTCAATAAACAGAAAAGCTCAAATTTACATAAAATCTATCAGAAAATAGAAATGGGACAAGAAATGAACATTTTATGTGATCCCCATTCATGACTATACTGCCAAAATCTTAAGAAAAATATTGGCAAATTAACTCATTCAATATATATGCTAAAAATATATACATCGTGACCAAGTTGAACATTTTGCTAGGAAAGTGAGGTTCATTGATCATGCCACTGAGGAATCAGGGAGAAAATCATATGACTATCTCTACAGGGGGAAAAAAAAAAGGTTAATAAAATGCAGCAAGTATTCAGGGTAAAAACTCATAGCAAACTAAGCATATAAAGGAACTTGTTAACTTGTTAAAAATATGTAGCAAACATCAAAGTTAGTGGGGAAATATTTCTTTAAATGTCTTTAAAGGAAATAGGAATAAGAAAAAGAGTTATGCTATGAGCATTTCTATTCAGCATCACCTTGGGAAGTTCTAGTTTATATAATAAGATAAGGAAAACAATAAAGTATATCAGGATTAGAAAACAGTCATAAAAATAAATGCATATAGATTATATAACTTATACATAAACCCCTACAGAAAATGCAAATTATCAGAATTAAGAGTTCAAAGAAGCTTCATTCATTTTTATCATTATGTGATAATTCATTATTGTCACTGTTCTTTGTGGTGCTTAAATTGCCTTACATGGCTGTGGAAATCCCTTTAGGCCAGCTCAAGCATCTTTATGACATGATTCCCATTACTCTTTGAGTATCTCCTTGCTTTTTGGTCCAAAAAGATGATGATCCAGACTCATCTTAGTCTTTCCTTAATCCAGATATGGAATCAGCCATTTCTATTAAAAGTACTGTTTCCTTCGGGTAGAAAATGGTACTTAGAAATCAAGACATTAGTGCTGAATGTGTATACTGCTAATGAGGTGTCATTCTCCAGGCACCTTCAATGCACAGAGCTGGGAAATATATTATTTGAAATCATCAATTCATTCAATAGAGTTAATTCAAATATATCACAGAGTTTTTCTTACCTTTATATTTATAACTCTTTTGTAGTAAAAATTGTGGTTTAGAATTACATTAATGTACTTACCTACTTTATACTACTGTATATATTTTTAGTAATTACAATATAAATACTAACACTAATAATAAACCTAGTAAGTAGAGTTTAAGATTTCTTTGCAGTTTCTTTGTCTTTAAAATTTGTCCCATAAAAATATATATTCAGAGCACTATGCTTAAAAATAGTGTGAATTAATTAATTGCTCTGTGGCTATGTAATCTATTTGATATATAGTTACAATTATTTTCTTTCTGTTTCCATTCAGTTTTAAAGTTTACTAATTTTTATCCTTTATGGTTTTAATTTTATTTTTATTAAAAATAATATTAAATATTAATATTTTGTTAATAGAATAATATTTTATTAAAATATGAGTTGGTTCAAAAGTCAAAACTATATAAGTAGGTATTCTCCAGTCATTATCACTTTCAATACAATTACCACCAACACCATCTAGTCCACCTTTTTATTACGTTTTGGCTTATCTATCCTGTACTTCCTTTTGCAAAATTAAGCAAATAAATACCAGGACATATACACATGCACATGTAGAGTTATTTCCCTTTCTTTCTTTTAAAAAAAAAAAAAAGGTGGTATAAAATACATTCTCTTTTGTATCTTGCTTATTTCCATCTAACAATTATCCTGGATATCACACCATATCAGCTTATAGAAATATTCCTCGTAATTTTACAGCTTCATAGTATTCAACTGTATGGCTATGCCATGGTTATTGAACCAATCTCTGTAATTGCAGATTTGGGTTTCAATATGTTGCTATTACAAAGACTACTACAACAAATAACTGATACTGCTGTTGTTTCATATTTGTAGAGGTGTTTCATCAAGGTAAACCTTTAAAAGTGAAATTGTTAGCTGGAAAGATGTAGATTTGTATACAATTCCCCTCCATGGCAGTTGTAATCATTTTGCATTCTCACTAGCAATGAGTCTGAATGCTTGTTTTTCTAGAGTCTCCAAGAGTGTTTTTTAAGGGAAAGGGTGCATTTCCATGCACCAGCAATGAAGAGTTTAATATTTAATTTTTTAAAATTACCATGTACAAAAAAATAAAAATTTATAATATACCATGGGGGGAAAAACTAACAAAAATTGTATGAGATTTTTAAATAATAAATGCATAAACGTTTATTGAAAGAAATTAACAAAGATAATAATTAAGAGACGAAGCATATTCACGGACAGCATATTCAATAGGAAGAGTCACTATTTTAAACATGTCAATGACTCTATAATTGATCTACATATTTAATAAATTCTAGCCAAAGTCTTAACAGGATTTTTCAAGTACCTTAATGAACTTATCCTGAAATGATCTGGAAGAATTAACAGCTAAGAACAGCCAAGTCAGGTTTAAAGAAGAACAGGGTGGGGAACTTGCCCCATCAAATAATAAAACATAGTCATTATGCAATGCAATATTTAAGTGTGGGGATAGAAAAATAGAGAAATGGAAAAGAATAGGGGGTCCCATAAACAGGACCATTAACGTATGAAAAAGGTACAAAAGAGTGATTTCTCTCCAAGGGAAACTCTCGTACATATGCTTCCAGTAAACAAGTATACAAGTGATCAGAGCAATGTTACTTAGAATAAGAAAAAACTTGAAAAAATCCAAAGATCCATAATAGTTAAATGAATAATGAAGTCTGGTATAATTACTTGATAAATAGTCCATAGGTATAAAAAATCAATGATCCACAGATTCACACATCAACATGGATAACTCTTGAAAACAATGCTGAGTGATGAAAGGAAATCACAGAAGAAATATATTTAGTAGGATCCTATTATATACACTTCAAAAGCAGGCAAAAGCAAACACTTAAAAAGCAGGCAAAACCAAACAATGTATTTTTAAGGTTGCCTATATATGTGGTAAAACTTTAAGGAAAAGCAAGAAAATTGTTAATACAAAATGAATATTAAGTAGTAATGTCTTCTGATGAGAGGAGGGAGAGGATTGGTGAAAGAGACACAGAGATTCTAAGAGATCAAGAATCATCTGTCTCTGAAGTTGGATGTTGGATTCATCAGTGTTCTTTTATTTATTATTCTTACTTAAAATATACATATGTTATATTCACTCTGGTAGGTAAAATACATTTATCTACCAGAGCGTAGAAAATGTATCTACACCCAAAGTTTGTTTAGAAAAAAAGAAAAGGTTATTTTCTCAGTCCTTTGCCTAAAAGCTTCTAGTGGCCCCCTGCTGCTTTACAGGACAAAATCTAACTTCTAGCAAGGCAAACTAGAATCTTCCCCATCAGCCTTCTAGTTACCTTTGCAGCTTCCTCCCTGCCACTCACCTGCATTCTAGTGACACGCTGAATTATCAGATGCCCAAGCCCATGGCTGAGCTATATACCTGCAGCTCCCTCTGCCAGGATGTGCTCCTCATGTCTCAATCTGGCCAGTTCCTACACTTCCAAAATCAGCAAATGCCAGCTCCTCAGTGGAGTCTTCCCTGATCATTCTGATGGTCACTCTGTCCTCTGTACTTTCACAAAGCTATATGTCAATTTTTCTGTTTTATGTCTCTCCTCCTTTGCCTGTGACATTTTTGTAGCCAGAACTGGCTTTTCAGCTCAGTTAAGCCAACATTTCCTGTGTGTTAATTTTATGTCATGCACTGTGGCAGGCACTAAATTTATCACAAGTAAGCCCTACTTCCTAGCCTCAAACAGCTTGCAATCTAGTCATAGTCATGTCAGTGTTCTTCATGCTGATTACAATCCCTAGCATGTTGCATATCCTTAAATTATGTCTGACAAATAAATGAACAAATTAAGAGAGAAAGAATAATTACCCCTTTCTTATTCAAAAAAAAAATCTTTTGGCAATGAATCATGCTTTCAATGGCGTTTATCCGTTATTTTTTAAGGCTGTAAATTGTATATGCCTGTCAAAGACTAAAGTTTACCTAAGGAAAAAACACCAAATGTTTATCTTAATGGGTGTATTTTAATTATTCTCATAGAAATTCCAGAAACAAATAAATTTAGCCAACCAATTAAAACTCAGATTCATTATAGCACACAATACCAAACAATAACACAAGACAAGTTGTATTAATGGAAAATGTTAATGAAAGTATTCCTTTTTGGTCTCTCCCACGTAAAGCTGTGTTTGTAAACATGTTTACTTACTGTTCATTTTCTTTAAAAGGAAAAAAATTCCCAAGGAAGATTTCAAATTAAGCCTTCTCTTAAAATTTTTAATTTCTAAATAGCTTCAGGCATCTAAGTAAGCAGTCATCATATCTGCCATTTATGAATATTACATGCCAAGGAATACTTTCAATGATGCATTTTGCAGACACCAGCTTTCAATAAACCAAATACAGGAAAGCAAGTAATGATCATCTGTATAATGTGGTTATGCCATCTGGATATATCTTCATTCTTCCCAAAATGGTCTCTATCCTTTGGTGGGACAAATGTATTAATACATCATTCTGCCATATACATCTTATTCTGGCCCGCCTGGGTGGTTCTCACTAGTCCCACTGTGATACTATAAACAGTGGTCCCTCTAATAATGTCCACTTCCTATTCCCAGACTCTGTGAATATGTTGCATTACATGGTAAAAAGGACTTGGCAGCTGTGATTAAACTAAGGATTTCTGATATGGACAGATTATCATTATCCCGGATCATTTGGGTGAGCGCAATGCAACACAAGGGTCTTCATAAGAGGAAGATAGGAAGATCAGTGAGTAGTAGGAGATGTGACAATGGAAGCAAGAGGATGGAGTGACATGAGTAAGAAGTCACAAGCCAAGGAATGCAGGTGGCCTCTCGAAGCTGAAAAAGTCAAGGAAACAGATTCTTCCTTCAGAGCCTCCAGAAGGAAACAGCCCTTCTGACTTTCATCCAGTAAGTCCAGTAAAATTCATTTCAGACTCCTGATCTCCAGATATGTGAAGACAATAAATTTGTGTTATTTGAAGCAACTAAAGGTGTGATAATTTGCTACAACAGCAATAGAAAACTAATTCACCCACTGAGTAGGCTTCACCCCTGCTTGCATTATCTTGCCCCAGCATTGTTCTGGGCCCTACATAATACTCAGTTCTCTCATATTTGAAACTGTTTTCATGCCTCATTGGTAATCCTTTATACTCTGATTTGTATTAACCTGATACTTGTTTTTCACCTGTGACAGAGGCTATCGATTGGTCACTTGACGTCATTCCCCACTCATTCTCTCTTGCTGTCTCATTCTGCAGTGGCTGGAAAGGCAAACACTCTTTCCAATCCCTCCTTGCAAGTGGGGATGGCAATATGACCCAGTTCTGGAAAAGCGAGGCATATATGGATGTCTGCTGGGAGAAAGAAAATGTTTGAGGAAAACGTTTGTTTCCCTGGTAAAAAGGGAAGATATTACCAATGTTACCATTTCTCTGTCTTCCTGCCTTAAATACGAGCGTGCTGGTTAGAACTGCAATAGCTGTCACAACCATGAGCCAAAAGTCAAGAGATCCACAACGACATGGCTCTGATTTTGCTAAGTCACTGAACTAAAGCCATAGTTGCATACTTCTGGAAACATCTGGTTTTGTGAGAACAATATTTGTTTAATCCACTTTAGTATGGTTTGGTGTTACCTGAAGCTGAAAGTATTTCTAATTTAATATACTACTTTAAAAAAAGTTTTACATATAGGCTGAGCACAGTGGCTCATGCCTGTAATCCCAGTACTTTAGGAGGCTGAGGCAGGAGGATCACTTGGGCCTTGGAGTTTGAGACCAGCCTGGGCAACAGAGCAAAACCCCATCTCTATTTACAGAGTAAGACACCATCTCTATTTAAAAATTTTAGCATACTATCTTTCTCTGGTAGCCACCATTATACTACAAGAAACTGGACTATGGAGGCTTAGGAAAGTATATAACAGATTTCTCTGTAGCACATAGTTATAAATATTGCTACATATATTTTAAAATGAGAAAGAGGACAGAGATAGAGGTAGGAGACAGAATAGGGAGAGAAGGAAGGAAGAAATTTAAACCTGAACTTGAGTCACTGCTACCAAACCACAAATTGAAAAAGAAATGCTTAAGAATAGAGTGGCATCCCCCTTAATTGTCTCAATCTTACAGAATTGCATGCTATAAATACACACTGAAGAACCATGATGAGAATCAGGTTGAGAGTTCCAAACTTCCAATGATCCCTTCTAACATCTTGCTCAATGTACTGAGTGTCTCTAAGTCTCTTCATCACCATTCTGCACATTTGAATACCAAAGTAACTCAAAGAATTGCTAAAAGGAGCTTCATTCACTGGTTCCAAATAAGGTATTCCAGAGAGCTGGAGAATCCACATAATAAAGTTCCAAGGACAGTCATCTGGATGATGGTGAGCTGTCTCATGGAAATTAGTGTCAATGAAGACAGATGCTTACTCTTGCAACTTCCAAAAATTCTCTCTGTGATGCTTGTATCATGGATTACCCTATGAGATTTGAGATTTGTTAAAGTTATTCGGTAAATCTTTCATGGTTAAGGCAGAGATCTTAAAAGGGCTTTTTCATTAGTACATTCCACTTATGATAACTATTATTATGATGTCCCAGTGCACCAAAACATTCAGAAGCTGAAATAAACAACCTGTATCACCTACTTACTCTATGTCAGGTAAAGTGTTAGAAACTGGGGCAAGAGGAAACCACAGTTCTTGTCCTTGTGAATTTCAGATTCTTATTGAAGTAACAGACATGAACAAATAAATATGATATGTTAAAGGTTGTGAAAAAGGAACTGCAAGTTATTTTGGAGGAACAAGGGAATAAATTAAAAATATGAGGAAAACAACTCCTTTTTATCAATTGACCAATTGATGACCAGACCAAGGGAGGTAAACAAGAAAAAGACTCCTTGATATTTGGTAGGTCAATAGAGAAGGACTGTTCTGAGTAAAGAAAATAACAGACCAGATGGAAGTGATGGGGCCAGGGAAGGACTTTAATACATGAATCACCTAAATCCCTCTACAAATACCAAAAAAAGTGTTTTTGATGATGAGGCTGGGGCATGAGTTAACAGCTAGCAGCAAAGTCACCCGAAAGGTGAAGGGATGAAAGGAGGATCCAGCCAGACACTGTTGTGTAAAGTCAACTCAAACAGCTGGCAAGTGACTGGGAATGCTGATCTACAAGAAAAAAGAAAAGGGCAACTTGGAGAAGTTTGGCATCACTGAGCATCTCTACGGCATATCCAGGACAAGACCACTGAGCAGTTCTCTTGGTTTAGGGGACACAATGGAAATGGGGGTACCACCTATTAGCCTCAAAGTGTCATAGAACACTGAAACAGATGGAGACTAACATTTACTGAGAAGATACACTGCATGGTCCTTACAGAAGTTAACCTATTTAATCCTTTCAATGATCCTGTGAGATACTTATTAGTGACCGCGATTTAGTAGACTTTAGAATATGGACTTTTAAATATACTTATATTTGAGTCTTGGCTCTTTCATATATTGTTTTAACAATGACATACATTTAAAAATGTAACTGAATAAAGAAGTAACCTTGCCAATGAAGCATAGCAAAGCCAAAGTAAGATTAAATTCTACAGCTCCTCAATCACAGGCAGGAATCTAGGCCCCTGAGTCCTGATGCCCATAGTGGTTAATTCTCCACTCTTTTCTGAAACTGTCATCAAAAACATTCAAACTATAGCTCCTACTTTCACACGTTTGTGTCATTTCTGCATTTGGTATTCTTTGTGGCACCCAAAATGTCTTGAAATAACTGTTGTAAGAGAGTAAGTTGGTGCATTCTTTTTTGGAGGGGGGGGGTAGGGCAGGCAACTTGGCAATGCTTACCAAAATTGCAAATGTGCATACTCTAACAATCCCACTGTTACAAACTTAACCTGTTATTAGACAATAAGAGCATGTCCTGCCATTCATTCATTCATTCATTGATTCATGTGTGCACAGATGCATATACACAGATATGTTTATATATATACATCATGCACACATCCACAGATACATACATATTCATACTCACAAGAGGCTAATAGGAGGCAGAGTAGCACACAGCTAAGAACATGGCCCTAGGAGCTAAACTGCATGAGTTCAGATTCTGATTCTACCACTTTCTAATTGTGACCTTTGGCCTCTTGGACCTCTAGTCTCAGTCTGATCATCAATAAAGTGGGGATAAGAATAGTACTTACTTCATAAGTTTGTTGAAAGGACCAAATTAATTGTACACGTAAAGGACTTGGGCCAACCACTATTAAGTACTATACACATGGTAGCTGTTGTCACGAATATCAAACATTGTAATAGCAAAAGAATCTGAAAATAACCTAAACATCTGCCAAGAATAGAATGAATTCATGATGGTATATCCATATAAAAGAAAATGATAATGCCATCAAAGATACTTAAATTATCTACATGAGTGGCTTGCCCAGAAGAGAATAAAAAAACATTTGTTAGGCAAATAATTCTATTCTGGGGTTCTCTGGAGATTTTCTTCCCTTCAGTTGTCTGCTAGTCATTTGTTAAATTAGTATAGTACTACTGTAGTCTGAAGTGGTTCAGCATGGACAGAAATGTGAGTATATTTGTACATGGACGTAACATCTTTACAGACCCACACAGGTCCTTCCTACCTGCTGTTTCACTCTGAAATTCATAGCTATTATGGGAAGAAAACTTGTGAACCATTTTCCTCTCTCCTCTGCTTTCAATGGACTTTCCACAAAGGCTGCCAAAATAATTTGGTAGAATGCACGTTTTCCTGCCTGGATCTATAATGTTAGGCCCTTTGCTGTAAATTCTCTTTTCACACTCCTTGCCTGACAGGTAAACAGCATGAGAGCTCCTTTTACAAATTATTCTGAACACTGCTTTTAACTAAACTTACTCATATGTCTCAAAAAAAAAAAAAAAAAAAAAAAAAAAAAAACTGGAGTATTTCTAAATCGCAAACAGCCATACATTTGAAATTTTAAAAAATAAAGTAAATGGGTAAACCAGTCAATAATATAATTTAGCTGCAGGCCAGATTATAAAAACATGCCATTATTTAATTGAGGTTGTGCCCTGAGCACATCACTGAGATGAGGAACATTTGAGGACCTAGGATGGTTTGCTGGTGAGGGGTGCAGGAAAGGACAGGGAACGCAGGTATGTTCCTTGATGACCAAACACCCAGCCATTTATTTATTTATTTTTTTTTTTATTTTTTCTTTTTTTGAGATGGAGTATCGCTCTGTTGCCCAGGCTGGAGTGCTGTGGCGTGATCTCGGCTCACTGCAAGCTCCTCCTCCTGGGTTCACGCCATTCTCCTGCCTCAGCCTCCTGAGTAGCCTGGACTACAGGTGCCCACCACCACACCCGGCGAATTTTTTTTTTTTTTTTTTTTTTTTTTTTTTTTTGTATTTTCAGTCGAGATAGGGTTTCACCACGTTAGCCAGGATGGTCTCTATCTCATGACCTCATGATCTGCTCATCTCAGCCTCCCAAAGTGTTGGGATTACAGGCATGAGCCACCGCGCCTGGCACACCTAGCCCTTTATATGCATTAAGTACTCAGACCAATCTTATGAATGGAGCACTGTCATCTCCATGCACTAGATGAAAACACTGAGGTTTAAGACTTGCCTATGTTTATTGAACAGGAAATGGATACAGCTTAGATTTAAAATCCAAGCTGGCTTGTTCTAAAACTACCCTGCTCTTTCTTCTAAAGACCAATATGTCCAGGTAAGAGTTTATTATTAGACTTCCATAATGGTAAAAGTTAAAGGTAAGGATGAAGGAACAGTTCTATCAAAAACTCCTATGGTGATGCTGTACTCAGCAATGCTACAAAGTAACAGATGTTTCATATAGTCCTGGATGCAAGCTGTCTAGGAAAGAAGCAAAGGTTATAGCCAAGGCCCAATGTCATTGAGTTATTTTACTGTTGGCCAAAATGAAGTGATGATACATTGGTGATCTAAGCATTACTGAAATTGACACAGAAATTCTTGTTTACAAGGAATAAGCCTTGAGACCAAGAATCCAATTCATCTTTCTAGAGGAAAAGACTAACAGGAGAGAACCCCAGGATACCCACTGCACATCCAAACACCCAACAGGGTCACAGTGCTTGGTTCAGCCCTGCTTGAGCCTTCTTGGTGCTGCCTGGCCTCAGAAGCCCGAAAAATAGGGGGGACATCAGGATTAGGAATAGTAGCAAAAAGCCCTGGCTGTCTTCCTTCTGACTGGACAGTAGAGATCTGACCTTTTACCCCATCTTTCTCTGCCCCCCGACCTTAGGCTGAAGAGGGAAGTGAAGTCCAAAGCTCTCTTTATCCCTCTCCCTCTTCCTGGTTCAAGGTCCCCTTCCTTACCCTGGTACCAGATATATCCTTCTTTCTGAATGTCTTTCTCTCCATTTTCTGCCACAGGGAAGAGATGTATCAATCTTTGCTAAAATTTCAGCTAAAAAAGAAATACGGTACTAACAGTCTCAGGGATAGTTGGAATTTCAGTGGGGATTCATCAACAACTTAAGAAAAAAGCCTAAAGACACTAAAATAATGCATATCTGATGGTAGAATTTCAGATACTCTCAAAAAGAAACATGAAATATATAAGTTTTTGTGGGCACACATACACACATAAGAAACATATAAAAGAAAGATAACACACACAAATGTAATTATAAAAGAAAGTGTATCTGGAGCACATAAATCAAGAAGTACATATGTGCTCTCCTGCTTTGTAAGGATCAGGACTTGGGTAGCAACCACAGACATTCTTAAGGCTATTGCTTACCTCCAAATACCCATGGCAGGTGAGGAGGGCGGAGGTCACTCCAGCCTCTGTCACTCCAGATAGCTTGGACCCTTGAGCCCAATGGCCAGTCTTCTGTCAGTGTACTTCTCTGTGTACACCAGGGTTGCATATCCATGCTCCCTCTGTACCTAAGCTCCCCCAGGCTTGAAGAAAGGCCTTAGTTCCACAGTTTCTTAGATTCTATCTAAACTTATCTAACAAATGCTCCCAGCACCTGAAATGTTTGTTGACCATAAAAGGCCTGAGAGTGGTTGAGAGAGGGCTTGGCCTAGTTTTTACACAGCTCAGAAGGATGCTATAAGATCCCTGAGGTTCATTTCCACAGGCCCAGCAATGCATCCTGCTTAGCTCAGAGTAGGCCCTAAAATTATATTTGTTCAGTGGCCCTGAACCGCTTGGCCATGACAAGTCTAGCATCTCAAGCAGGCTCAGAAATATCCATCAGCCCCCAATAAGAACACTGGTCCCAGAGTGGCCAGTGCCATTCCCTGCCCTCATTCTGCACCAAGGTGAAGAGGGGGACAGAATGTGCTTGTTCAAAATGCTCCCCGTGTACATTCAAAATCCAGCCCCTACTAAGACCCCTAGATAACAGAAGTGGGGCTTGTAGAATTCTGTGTAGGTGACATACCTCCAGGTGTTCCCTTATCCTTAGCTTGACATCTTTTAACAGAGGGGCAAGAGTTGATTTCTGTGGCCAGCTGGTGACTCTCAGAAGACTCTGTATTCTTCTCCCCACCTAGACTGTGAGCAATTCACAAAGTACATGCTCCGTGTGCCTGATTATGTGAATTCTGTGACATAAAAAGAGCCACGGGCTGGGAATCTGGAGGCTTCTGACCCTGATCTAAATGCCACCAATTGAACTCTAAAGCCAGTGACATTTAGAGTTGAAATAAATTTTAGAGATGACTTTGTTCCAACATCTACCTTTTATAGGTGAGGAAATGGAGATGAGGAGAAATGAGGTAATTTAACATGGTCATGCACTTGACCCAGCAGAGTCAGAAGTAAAATTCAGGTCCCCTAACTCACAGCCTAGGACTCTTTCCACTACAGCATCTGTTCTTCACAGGTTGGCATTCTGCAGTGCATGAGATAGATATGTTCCTGAACCGGAGTCACACATGCAACTCATTCACTTGACCCTCCAATATTCCTTCTCTTCTCTTACTCACAAGAAAATGATGAATTTGTAGATTAATGTCATAGAATCTAAGTTCAAACACTGAGTCAGTCTTGCTCGCTTTCTCTCTCCTTCCACAGCCGTTCCAGAACACCATGTGCAAGAGAAAACAACAGAATGAAAATTGCTCACATGGAGCATGAGGAGGCTGCCCACCTCCCTCGCACAGCCCGTGTGCAAAGACAGCCCCTCAGCTGTGCTGCAGACACAAGGTGGTTCATGCTTATTGTTTATTGTGACAGCTGACAAGCCAGCTGGCACAGATCACTCCTCATTTCCAATAGAGACACTACCAGGACACGTGTGACAGGCACCAGCTGCCACTCAAGAAGATGGGTGGCATCCCTGCTGGCCATCAAGGTGCAGCCATGGCCCCAGCCCTGAGACCTGCAGCCCTCCACATAACTTCCCACCAGAGAGCACAATTAGGACCTGCTTTGTACTGGGGACTGGGTGAAGGAGGCAGCAGCACATTCCTGCTGGCCAGGTGGTTGGGGCGATGGTTAGAGCCAAAGGTTGTTCTAATGCTCCCCAAGGCTCTGTGTTACATTTGGCAGAAGAATGGCAGTTCCAGAAGAGCAAAAAGGAGAAATAAGAGGCAAAGAGTTGAATCTGAAACACACGTCAGGCACCACGAGAGTGGTGGGCTGAACATTCAGGGATCTGACAGCCTCAGGTGCAGGAGGAGCCTCCTGCCCTCCAACCTAGGCAGGTCCACCTGGATTCACCAACATGGAGAAGTGGCCCCTTGCGCAGCTAGAGGTGAGGTCTGAGGAGGGGTCTGGCTGCCCTGGTCATAGGACACAAAGGAGGCTCTCAAGTAGTAGGGGCTTTCAGTAGCCCCTTCTGCTCCCAAGTTTTTCTCTGCCAAACTGCTCAGCAGAGTATGCAGCATGGGGTCTCTATGTCAGCACTGCTGACATTTTGGGTTAAATAATTATTCATTGTGGTGGGGGGCCAATATCCCTGGCCTCTCCCCACTAGATTCCGAAGCACCCTCCAAGTTGTGGCAATCAAAAATATCTCCAGGGATCCCCCCTGGGGTGGGATGAGGGCAGGGGTAACAAGATGGATAGAATGGAACAAGATGGAAAGCCACAGGTATAGAGGTCAAGAGCACAGGCTTGGGTCCCAGATGGCATGGACTCTTAATCCCAACTCTGCCACTTACTAGACATATAACCTCCACCAAGTTCTTCAATCTGATGTGCTTCAATGTTTTCAGTTATAATATGGGAAGGTGATAACATCAGTCACTTTACAGGACAGTTGCAAATATTAATTTATTTCCTGCAGGCAAAGCCCTCAGACTGGCCCAGAGTTAGCATTCGTCTCCCCTTTAGAAGCCCAGGAATACTTCATTTCTCCAAGTCCCTTACCGCAGGGCTCCAGGTTACGGTCTACCACTGAGAGGCATCCGTGTACAACTTGGAAAGCAGAAGTGAAGAAGCAGCCACAATTCCTCTCCGGTAATAGCAGGCAGGACCGTGTGAAAGAACAGACATTAAATTTGCCTCAGCTTCCAGACTTTCTCGTGAAAATCACCTGCTTTGGTGTCATAAGTGACTGAGATCATCTGTGACTCTTTCCTTTGATTTCTGTAGCCTCCTAATCTTCAGAAAGCCAGATACAGTTTTCCCTGTCTTCCTCCACCAGCCCTTCTAATCGTTCTGTAAGGCACAATTTTACTAAATCTCTTCATGCATCAAATTTTACTAAATCTCTTCATACCTACAGTGGATCCTGTGTTCTAGACCAAACTCTGACTTGTGAACCCATTAACTTGATGGAGGTTCCAAAGTCCTACCATTAGGAAAATGTTCCTGGGAGTAATCATGCACTGGTATGTGTGCAGATATGCATGCATGTGTATGGATGTACTTAGAGTAGAACCTTTATTTTTAAAAAATCACAAAATAGAAAATAGGTCAAAGCTGAGCTACTCAAGATGGATAGGAGTCCAGTGGGGAGTGGAGGTAGATGGACTGACCACAAACTTACATTTTATTCCCCACATCTGTAGAATCCCAAGGTTCTGAAACACCCTATTTGCAAATCCCTTTAGCAAGAGCAGGGTCCAAAATGCATGCCAGTTTTACGCATAGGAAGCGCTACAGAAGAAGTTCAAATAAATAAAGCATGCCCAGAGCACAAAGAGGGTGGCAAGCAGCTGCTGAGGTGTGGCACTGGAGAATCAGGTTCGTAAGAGTGCTCTATCCAGCCCTGGGAAGAGAACAGGGTGAGTAAGAAGCAGAGTCTCTGTTCTCAAGGAGTGTGTGGTCAAATGGCAGATGAAAACAGAAGCAAATGACCAGAAAACAAAGAGAATATAGAAATGTGTTGTTATGAGGCACTCGGCATTCAGTGGCCTGAGTGTCTTAGGTCCTATTAGCAAGGCCTTGGGGAACAGATGTTGGGCTGTGTGGTGTGCACGGTACTCTCATTGATTCACAGAGATGTACGGGCAGCCCATTCACAAAGGGTCTAGAATATAAAGCTGCCCAAGCTAAGACCTGGCAGCCCATCTACCTGCTGAATAGTGGCTGAACTGCCCTGGACCTTCCATCTCTAGTCCAGCTGACCTCACTGAATAGGAGGGAGTTGCCCTATGATCTTTATTTTCTCATTGATTTTTGGTAAATTACTTTCATCTGGCCAGTTTGCTTTGGGTAGGCCAGACACCTTACTCTCACACTTCATTTTCATTTGCTTGTACCTTTCCTGAAATTCTAGGTATTCATGGGAAACTGGGCATATCTTCTCTTCACATTTTTTTTTATTGTTTTGACATACCCGCCAAGAGATTGGTCTCTCTTTCCAGCACTGCTTTCAAAAGTCAGATTTTTATGGTTGAGAATTCTCATTAAAAATGATTACTTTTGGCAGCAGAAGTCAGAAAGGTGACAGGGGAGGGGGAGGTATTAGAGGCTCTGAGATCTTTCTTCCATTTGCAGAAAGCCTTCCTGTAAAATAAACATCTTGGGAAGAAAGAAAAAAATGTAAAACATACAAAACTCCTTCTAACTTTTCTATGTGCTATTCAGAGAAATTTTTTAAGTATAGGGGCTAAACCACCATCCCATTACCTCTTCATACCTACTCATTAGGCTGCAAACACTGCAAGTATGGGGCAGTGTTTTCCATAGCTCAGATGTCTCTACAGCAGGCACCAAAATGCCTGGCATGAGCAACATCAATAAATGCCTGGTGAATAAACAAACCAATGAATTTCTATTAGGTATTAGAAGAGTGTGGTTAAAAGTAGTCAATGTATATTTTGAAGAACCAATATAGAACATCTAGCAAATAAAATTCTTTTTGGTGATGGTTATATGTCTTCTTTTACCTGTATCGGGGGAAAACACACACACACACACACACACACACACACACAAAACAGTCAATGATCATTTCTAACTTCCTTCCAATAATTCTCTAAAGGACATTGGGCACATCAACTTTTCTTGGTGCTTTTTAGATATTCAAGCAATTTCTTGAGGACACTGTGATTCACGTTTCTATTGGACTAGTGAGTAAAAATATTCTTCCATACATTTTTGTGAAAACCACTATGTTCTTTTAAGAGATACCAGGAAGTGGCGGGGTGGAGGGTGCTGGTGGAGCCTAGTCACCATCTCTCCTGATCTTTGTCTTCTATTTGTTCACATCTTAGATCTTCATGTATCTCCTGTTTCTTTTTTCTTTTCTTTTCTTTTCTTTTTTTTAGACAGCTTTTTGCTCTTATTATTCAGGCTGCAGTGCAATGGCACAATCTCAGCTCACTGTAACCTCAACCTCCTGGGTTCAAGTAATTCTCCTTCCTCAGCCTCCAGAGTAGCTGGGATTACAGGCACCCACCACCACGCCCAGCTATTTTTCGTATTTTAAGTAGAGATGGGGTTTTGCCATGTTGTCCAGGCTGGTCTCAAACTCCTGACCTCATGTGATCCTCCCACCTCAGCCTCCCAAAGTGTTGGGATTACAGGTGGCTCTGGTTTTTATATGGAAATAGAGCAAAAATTTGGTGTCCTTTGGGCATCTTCAGCTCTCTGTGACAGTGTAGTTGTTGGTGATGCCTGTAAATAAATTTGGGTTCTCTGGTGGCCTGTGACATCCCACATCCCCAACCTCCCAAAAACCAGTGCATGCACTTCCCAGAGGAAGAGCCACTACAGACTTTAAGCAGCTTAAAGACTTACATGACAGACTTTTAGACAGCCTATGAGCTTAAATACTGCTTCCATAGCAAACTCTCTTCCTTGCATATTTTCTTTTTTAAAGGTTGTTGTGACTTTTATTCCTAATATCCAAGGAAGCTGTAATAATTATGTTAAGATTCAAGGTATACTCTCTTATGACATAATCAATTGTCTGTCCTTGGAGATTCATTGTTTCATTCTATATGACTGTAGCATTTAAATAAGTTAATATGAATAAAAGACTAATCTGTGTATACATCTATACATTTATAGCCTGCATACAGGGCCTGGCACAGAGCAGGACTTCAGTAAGTGTTCATTTGGCTTCTCTATCAAATGTAGAACACAGGAGGGCTCAAGAGCTACTATTATTGGCTTAAGTTATTCTCCGGGCAGAAAGTACTAGGCCACCTTTTCTTCACTTTTCCAGTCAGTGCTTGATCTTCAGTGGCAAGAGGAAGTCTTGAGTCAAAAGAGTCTGAGGGCCAGAACTCCTCCATGAATTAGTATTGTCACAGGCAGGCTAGGTAGGAGATAAAATCTGGATGACCTAACTGTGAAGGGACAAGGCAAAGCACATGAACATTAAGTCCAGGTAGCGCTTGTTAAGAATTTAGAGAGGCTAGTGCCTTTATGTACAATTGGGCAGGTTGTATTCAGCACAAGAATCCTCAAATCACAAAGACAGGGGAGTGCCTTTTACTTCTTCATGTAATGGTACTATCTGGCTCACCATGATTCTGAGAGAGCCTTGAAAGACAAAACACAGACAAACTGTGGAAGAGGTTTCACATGTGGCCCAAGAATCAAGAAGACCCCCATGAACTCAACATTTTCTCCCAGCCAGTAAGCTTTGATACGTGCCTTTCTGGTGGCAAAACCAATGCCTGGATTTGGCCTCAATGAAATCTATGAGGTTTCTAAAACCAGTGTGGAGAAAATAGTGCCTTGAATATTGGAGAAAATAACATAGAAGGCTAAGTCACAGAATCAGAAAACTGAGAAGTGGTCTTAGAAATTGTACTGGGTTAAATGGTGCCCACTCCCTCTCCACCACTACAAAGTTCATGTCTACTAGGGACATCAGAATTTGACCCTATTTAGAAATAGAGTTGCTGCAGATGTAATTAGTTAAGATGAGGTCATATTGAAGTAGCGAGGGCCCTTAATGCAAAATGAATGGTGTTTTTATAAGAAGAGGAAAGACACAAAGACACACAGAGGAAAGACAGCCGTGTGAAAATGGAGGCAGAAATTGGAGTGATATAGCTACAAGCCAAGAAATGCCAAGAATTGCCAGCAATGATTAGAAGCTAGGAAGAGGCAAGGAAAGATTTTTCTTCAGAGCCATCAATGTAAGCATGGCCCTGTCCATGAACTTGATTGAAAACTTTTAGCCTGTAGAACTGAAAGAGAATAGAATTGTTTTAAGCCATCCAATTTGGGGTACTTTGTTAGGGCAGCCACAGGAAATTAATACAGAAATCACCTCGTCCAATGCCTTCAAAGTGCAGATGTACACACTCAGATCTGGAGAGACTTGAATGGCTTACGCAATGTCACAGGGCTGAATGCTGGCAAAGCTAGGACGATTCAACCATTCACTCACTGGTTCTTTCATTACTTTCGACATTCACTGAGCTCTTTCTGAGATCACCGTGCCAGACTCTGGGAATGATTAAAGAACACTAAGACCCTTCCCTTCATGGAACTTTCATTCTAAAAGAATTGATAGATAATAAACCAATATTTACACAATCAAATATTTAATTGCCAGTAAAGTGAAAGCTATAGAGAAAACCTGGTTCCAATAAGAGCACATGGGGATTTGACCTAACCTAGGGTTTAGATAAAGTGTCCACGAGAGGCTGGGCACAGTGGCTCACGCCTGTAATCCCAGCACTTTGGGAGGCCGAGGCAGGCAGATCACGAGGTCAGGAGATCGAGACCATCCTGGCTAACACAGTGAAACCCCGTCTCTACTAAAAAAATAGAAAAAATTAGCTGGGTGAGGTGGCAGGTACCTGTAGTCCCAGCTACTCGGAAGGCTGAGCCAGGAGAATGGCATGAACCCGGGAGGCGGAGCTTGCAGTGAGCCGAGATTGTGCCACGGCACTCCAGCCTGGGCGACAGAGCGAGACTCTGTCTCAAAAAAAAAAAAAAAAAAGTGTCCACGAGAAAGTGACATTTGAAAAGAAATCTAAAAGATATATTAGAATTAGCTGACCATGGCACGGAAGGCTATGTGTGCAGGCATGTGAAGAAGGAGGTTTTTGAGGGGGTAGATAGGTAGTATTAGAGAATAGCCCAGGTAAAGAGTCTAACCTTCCCCTCAATCTTCTTTCTTCTACACCGCCTTTCCTGGAAACTCATACCAAAGTAAGGCAATGTCATTGTTCTTTCAAAAAATGTTAATGAGATGTTAACTATAAAATATTTACAACCTAAAAAAGACAGAGGAAACTCTCATTTGCAGCATGCACTGAACTATGTCTACCCTAGAAATATCATAACATGCTATCTGAAAATTTTCACCTTTTGCAAAGCTGAGAACACCCTCTCCCATCCTCCCATACCATATATGAAGTTAAATCTATCCCGTCTGCAAAAGAAGTTCAACAACAATAATAAGGATTTTCCAGCCAAGCGTGGTGGCTCATGCCTGTAATCCCAGCACTTTGGGAGGCTGTGGCAGGTGGATCACCTGAGGTCAGGAGTCTGAGACCAGCCTGGCCAACATGGTGAAACCCCATCTCTACTAAAAATGCATATTATTAGTCGGGAGTGGTGGTGGGTGCCTGTAATCCCAGCTACTTGAGAGGCTGAGGCAGAAGAACTGCTTGAACCCAGGAGGCAGAGGTTGCAGTGAGCCGAGATTATGCCATTGCACTCCAGCCTGGGCAACAGAGCAAGACTCTGTCTCAAAAAAAAAAAAAAAAAAAGATTTTCCTCCACAATGACCATCATAAACCAACCTGGCCGTCATAAATAGGAATTTGGTAAATACTGTATAGCTAATAAATCATCGCAATTACACATGCCTGTGGAATTCAAAGGTTGTTTGTGGAAGGCTACTAAATGTATGGTACTATTACAACTGTCCTACACACAGAATTTTTTCTCTGAATAAGTCACCAAATGATAATTCAAAATGGGTCATGCTTTCCACTTCAAGTTCATTACATTCAAAGTAAACTGAGTGAGTGAATGACTGGCTAACCCCAAACACTCCTCACCCAGAAAGTCAATGGTCACACAGCACTGTCATCTCATAAAAATCCTTGCACATCTGAAGCTCTTTTATATGGAGTCTAACCAAGAAGTCAGGAAGACTCAAAAACTACTGAAATTCCCTTTGTTTTTTAAATGAGCTCCTGGCCAAGCTGTCTTTTCTTTCTATAGTGGGACCTTAAGTTTTGTGATTCCTTTACTTTCTCATTTCTATTCTACATTAAGTAAATAAGAAGAATTATACATTCCTAAACAGAACAAAGGGACTGGATGAGCTCAACGTAATACACCAGTTCAGAAATGCCAATAGGGCATTTCAGAAGTTTTCATGTGAAGTGACAGAGAGGTTCCCCAATGCTGAAAAACAATGCAACTCCTCTGTCTTGAGATTTCTGAGCTTGTTTGCAATAATTGCCTTTGCCCACCCAACCCATCTCATTCAGGGAAGGCTCTGATGTCTTTCCACAATTGCTCTGCTCTGATGTGGACTTGAAAAAAATTCCTCCACATGGATGCACTCAATCACCCAGCATTAAATGAGACATCTAAGGATTCTGCCACTCACCATATCTGTCAGGTTTCCTCAGCCCTTTTAGGACTCCATTGTGCAAAGTCACTACAATCCCATTACTAGCTGGCATATGATAAGATGATAACTAAAGTGAACACAAATACTTAAACAGCACAAGGAACTGCTGAGGTCTCACTCTTGGATAATGCAGCCCAAGAGATTTCCTGACACCCGATCCACAAGCTGAACAATCACATTGCAAAATGCTTTCAATGTCCAGGAACAACCATTCAATCGGCCATCATGTGCCTGTCATCTGGTCCTGAGTGCTTCTGAGAAGGGCAATTTGGCCTTTATTCTCTGCAAACCTTTCTCTTTCAGAAACCACTACGTTTTTCTAGACTTTTTC
The DNA here is from genome assembly GCF_007565055.1 of Rhinopithecus roxellana. Lineage (NCBI taxonomy): Eukaryota > Metazoa > Chordata > Mammalia > Primates > Cercopithecidae > Rhinopithecus > Rhinopithecus roxellana. Next base: position 55,287,782 of record NC_044564.1, read on the forward strand.
CCACCAAACTGCCACCCAGATATCTGCAAAGGTCAGTTCTTACTACAGACTGGCTTTGTATATGACTCTGTACATTGGCTAGGCATTTTCTTAGGTGAAGAGAGATGCTGGTTTAGTTCTAGAGAAATAACTATCATTAGTCAGAGTGGTTTAACTGTTCATTGACTGGTCTACACTCTGCAGCAGGAATAGCAAGCAGCATGTCCTTCTTCAATCAACACAAGATGTAATTTGGGTGCTGAATGCAAAAGATACAAAGTAGACAAAAGATACACTGTCCAAGAAGTTGGCAATCTATTTGTGGAAGCTTGTACACGCACAGGTGCACACACCCACACACACACACACACAGGTAATACAAGGCAGTATACAAATGTCACGTGAGGGATAGAAAGCAGGGAAACATAAGCAGTTGGAGAAGGGAGACAACTCTCTCTGAGCAGAAGTAGTCTTAGAAGTCTTCCCAGGGTAGAGATGATCAGAGAGAGGCTGTGAAAGGTGGTGAGGGTTTAGATACACAGTTAAGTTTGTGGGGATTTTCAGGAGGGGAAGAGTCACAGACAAAGACAGAACCCAGGATGCATAGCCTGATATCACAGTGTTGGTAGAGAAACCCAAGAATGTGCAGGGGAAATATCCCTCCTAAAAATACATGTTTCCAAAGTGGTAGTTTTTCAACAATATTGAAGGAAGGGCAGTAAGTCTCTGATGAAAAGAATTCAGCAGAAGCTGTGTGATTGCAAAGGTCAGTCAGTTCAGTATGTAATTGGAACATGGGCAGTAGGACTGTGAGATGAATTGACCATGCTGGATGAAACTAACGTCTTTTTAACCTGGCAGCTTCCCCACCAGCCAAGGGGGCAGGCCTTGTACCAAGGCCCAGCCCCATACTGGGGAACCTACTTCTAATAAAACACAACCACATCTCAGTGCTGTGATAATCCTCATAAACATGTGCATTTTTTAATCTTGGATTGAAAGAGAGACAAAACTCTTCTGATAAAGGAATCACAATTATAAAGTAAATCCCAAAAGGAAGACAGGAAGAAAAGAAAGGAGGTAGGAAAACTGAAATCAACTTGACTGCTTGCTAGGACTTTGTCACATCCTCACAGGAGGAAGACTGAATATAAAATGAGCAATTAGGATGAGGTTTAGAAATAACTTCTAGGCTCTGCTTCTTTATCTAAACTCTCTCCTCGGTTACATGGGGCTGGCTCTGGCAGCCCTGGGGCAGGGATGCACATATTTGTCCCCAGAACCCACAGCTGAAAGAGAAGTCACTGAGGAAGGAAGCAAGATGAATTACTTCTCTTGCTGGTTGTTTCCCATAAACTAAAGGAACACTTGGGGTGTATTTTTCAAGTCATTGTTTATCATCTTTGAATTAAATTAGGCCTCTTAAACAGAAGAAAATATAAGGGGCTTCACAGGTTCTTAGCTATCATTGGGATCTTGGCTGGGGTTAGTGGGTTTCAAGAAGGGAAAAGCTGAGGAAGATGACAGAGAGTAGTTTCCAAATCAAAGATGCAATGGCTCTCAACTATTCACCTAAACTCTGGGATTGGACAGTCCCTTGGGAACAACTTTGTCAGTGACACCCAATCCCCTGGGAGGCAGGTATACACACATGGAAAAAGAAAGTTTCCCCAGTGATGCTGATCCATGCCCCTTGGGAATCACTGCAACGGAGGGAAAGAATATAAATGGGGACAAGCTAATGAGACCAGCTTTCCCTGACTAGAAAAGAAAGACCCTCTGTTCTCACTTAGAAAAGCAAGTGTGAATAATCTTTGAATGTGACGGTCTGAGGTTCAAATTCCAGGAGTTTTACTTACTGTGTGTGCCCCCTCTGGGTCTCGAATTCCTCTTAAAGAATGAGGTAATAGCAGTTACTTCACACAGGGGTGGTGAGGGGCAAGGAGGTGACCAAGCACCTGGCACAGTGTCATTGAGCAGGCAGTTGATGAACACTAGTTCAATCCATTTGATGCAGGATGAAGGATGGGGTTAGGAATTAGATGAAAATATAAAGAATGTTCACTCTTTGGAACATTAAAGCTTGATAACAAAAGATGGAAGTTCTTATGGAATGGTGTTTAAAGTTTAAATGGTGCTCTCATCTTTGTGACTCCTTTGTCCCTCACAATCATCCTCGAGGATCATTAGAAGGTAATGGTGGCCCAGAAGATTAAGTCATTTGCCTGACATCACAAAGCCAGCAAAGAAATACAGAGGTAGGAATAGACGCCACATGCAGATCTCTGATTATATCACACAGCCTCACTGTCTGGCAGCTGTACCACCCACTATGTATATTTCTTCAGCACTCACACCATAAATATGCTCACTTAGCAAATATGATTGAGTGCCTACTATGTGCCACTTGCATCTGTCAGTGAACAATACAGCAAAGACCTCCCCTCTCAGAGACAGCGGAGGAGAGGAAAGGCGGGGGAAATCAACAACAGGCGGGAGACATAGTAAATAAGTAAAGCCGATAGCATGCTACACATTGGTAAGTGCTGTGGAGGAAAAGAAAAGAAAAATTAGAGTAAGGGAGATCGACAATGTGAGGGTCAGGGGAAGGTGCCAGCTGCAATTTTATTTTTATTTATTTACTTTTAGAGACAGGGTCTCACTCTGTCGCCCAGGCTAGAGTGCAGTGGGGCAATCACAGCTCACTGTAACCTCAAAATCCTGGGTTCAAGCAATCCTCCCACCTCAGGCCACCGCCAGTCTCTCTCACAAGTAGCAAGGACTACAGGTGCATGCCACTTAAAAAATTAGCATCTGGCTATTTTTTAAAAGTTTTTGTAGAGATGGGGTTTGTTATATTGCCCAGGCTGGTCCTGAACTCCTGGCCTCAAGTGATCCACCTCCTCCCAAAGCACTGGGATTACAGGCATGAGCCACTGCACCTAGCCTACAATTTTAAATACAATAGTAACAATAGACCTTACAGAGAAGGTGATGTCTGAGCAAAGCCTTGAAGGAGGTGAGAGAGTTAGAAAGCGGGTAACAGGAGAAGAGTACAAAGCAAAGGGAACAGCCCATGCAAGGATGCTAAGTCAGGGGCATTCCTCCTGGTGTGCAGCAGGAACAGCTGCCCTTGTGGTAGGAATGGCTGTAAAAGGGGAGGGTAACTTAAGGGAAAGTTCTGTTTTTTTTTTGTTGTTGTTGTTTTGTTTTTTGTTTTTCTTAAGACTGGTGCAAAAAAGGCTTGGGTGCTATGAGCACACTGCCATTCTTCCTGGCAGAGATTTGGGTTGTCAAGACCCTCTCAAACCAAGCATGCTGTTCATTGAGTGCTTACGTTTACATCATACCCAAACACCTGCTCAATTTGAAGAAATTTCACCAACCCTTTTGTTTAGTATAAGAGCATAGTGTGTTTTTCATGCTTTAAACCAATTAGGTTGGCTTTATGTGAAATCTAAGAGTCACAAACCACATACTTATGCAGTGACATGGATTCTGTCACCAGGCTTTTCATCTTTGTTCTAATCTTAAGATGTAATAGATTTTGCAGTAAAAGCCTGAGCTTCCAGCTATGAGATGCATTTTAGGCTTCTCCCAATTATTTACGTAGTGTCAGATTATAAATGTCTGATATTATAAGAATTAGTATTGAGCTGCAAGAACAAAGCAAATAATTACCAGCACCACACATGGAGGATTGTGTTTCAAATTCTCTCTTGCTGCCACCCTGATGTAAGCAAATGATACTGGTCGTGTATCTCCTGATCACAGCCACAGTAACACTCACCACAAATCAACTTCCACCTGCTCGCAGTTCCAAAAATAGAGCAGCACAGAGATTTCCGTGTGCTAGAGAAAGCAGTCAGTCTTAGGGATTGAAAAAGACATAGTTCAGATGCAGGACTTGTCAAAGAGTAACAGGAACTGAGCATCTGCAGTTCTGGGACAAGTCTCCAAAAGAGCTCACAAAGTCTCTGAGACTGTCACCTTAGCATTTTACTACATCATACAAAGTGTATATACTATAGTATGCTATAATATCTGTACATGTATATGTATCTGTGTATGTGTATACACACTATACGACACTACATTAGAGATAAAAACCAACTTTGGAGGATGGTTCCAACTACATAATGTGGGCTATCAAAGAACAAACCTGAATCAATAATTCATATTCATTTTTAAATGATTTATAACATTTTATATGTGATTTTGATACAACTGAATAAGAGATTTCTCATGGTCCTTTGCAAAAACTATCCTAACCAAACTTAGCTAACTAATGTTTAGTTTAATAAGTTAATGCCACCATCAGGTAGAGACAAGATTGTATCCTATACACAGCAAATCATCACAGAATATGGCAATCTGTAGCTTCACATCTGCTTGATATGTGGTAACTTCAAGGCTTGGGTAAATTCTCATTCTTTATTTTATGCTTTACAAATGTAAGCATCCACTGTACATTAGTCAGATTTCCTGTTCAACAGTTGAACACTGGTAGAATCTCATTCTCAATTAATATAACATTGCACTTAACAATATGAGGTTATTGCCACATTCCTCCTGGGATACCTTAGGGCTTAGAGACTTTCCTTGAGCTAGCTCTAAGAAGTCTCCAGGTATTCTGTCAGAAACAAGCTGCAAAACACTTGCCAAGCTTTCTGAAATTCTTCCAGCATGTGACCAGCTGGGCTTCACCTGGGTAATTCACAAAGCAATAGCTTTTTCAGTTTATCAGGAACAACATATCTCAAAAATTTGAAGCTCCCACAGCAGTTATTTGGGTGCCCTCCTTAGCCAAAGAGTAGAAACCAGATACACACAGTCACAAAGAAAACATATTAAATAGTGGTTCGGTTATTGTGTTTGTTTGTGTGTTTTGTTTTTAGTCTCCAAAGCACTTAAACACTTCTCAGATGACAGGTGGTGACAACTTAATGTCTGAAGACTTGCTATGCCTAGGCACTGTGTTAGGACCATTAGACAGAATTTCTCATTTAATTCTTACAGCAGCCTGCTCAAATGTAAGTCCACGAATATCATCCCTATTTCACAGATAAGCAAAAAGAGGCCTTAGCAAGATTAAGCAGCTGATGCACATTGTATGGCTAGGAAATGCTACAGCTTACATCTCAGGTCCTGTGCTTGGCTTGATACCTCGATGATTATAATTCACTCCATTCATATCTTAGGCTTCCCCTCCTTTTAGAGAGCATATTTTATAAGAGCACATTTTCAGCATGCGTTTCCATGAAAAAATCCCTATCCATTCCCCAACCTGGTTCTATCCATTTATGCAAAAAAATTAAACTTTCTAAACTGCAAATATGTATGTACTGCTTGGTGGCTGGATTTAGCAAAAATGCCCTGTCCTGATTCCTTAAAAAGTTAAACGTACGCCTACCCTATGACCCAGCCATCTCATTCCTAGTAATTTGCCCAAAAGAAATGCAAACATCTGTCCACAATGCGACCTGTAAACAAATGTTCATCGACCCTTATTCACAATAGCCAAAAACTGGAAATGGTCCCATAAGGAAGTGGGTAAACAAAATATGATATGTATCCGCCCAGTGAAATAGTATTCCACAAGGTAAAGAAATAAGCTACTGATACATGCAACAATATGGATGAATATCTCAAGGTGATCACAGTAGTGAAAGAAACCAGACACAAGAAAGTATACACTATATGATACCATTTATTCTAGAAAATGCAAACTAATTGACAGTGACAAAACCCAGATCAGTGGCTGTCTGGGGCCACGCACTGAAAGAGGAAGGGATAAAAAAGAGACATGAGGCAACTTTGGAGGTGATAAAAATGCTCTCTCTGTTGTCTTGTTTATGGTGGTGAATTCATGGAGGTACACAGCCGCAAACCCCATAGCATTCTCTCTCTAAAAGAATGTAATGTATCATACACAGATAAAACTCCAAATATTTGAAAACAAATTATATAGGTTTGTAAAGGAAAGCATTTATATATTGAACTTCAGTGATCAAATCTTTTTTTAAAACATACTTAATGATTTTTTTAAAGTGCCCAGTCCTTATCCAGTGCTACACATGGTTTGAGCTATCTGCATTATTTGTTTTAGATTCTAAGTTCCTGGTACTTAAGAACAAATTTTCCTTTTTAGTTTAAGTCCTGTGCAGTACCCAACACTGCATTAAGCAGCGAAAGTATTCAGAAAATTTAAACAAAACTCCATCCTGCTATTTTTTATTGTTTTCCAAAGAAATCCTGGGAACAGAATCTAGAGTGAGCCTGCTAGCTTGGCCAACGGACCCTTAAAAAGTGTCATCAAGGAAATGTTTGCTTTTGTTCCTAAACATATAAAGATTGCCAAAAACTCCAGACGGTGGGTGAAAAATCACCTGCAAGAAAGTCTCAGGACTTTTCCAAAATCCTTTTTATGTTAAGAGACGTGTTACATTTTGTGGCCCACAGAGCGAGCATTGCCTCTGAAAGCCAAGTGCAATCTTGTGTGCTTGAACTTTCAGGTTTTCTACACGACAAAGGATAAGGGGAAGGAAGGTGACAATACAGAGCTCATCCCACAAGAGGTCAGAGACCAGAAAGTATTCGCAGCTCTGGGTTTGCTCCCATCTCCTCTCCTTCCTGTTGTAATGAGACAGAAGACTTTATCCATGTGACTGAAGGTGCTGGTTCACAAACTTTGTTACTGACCCTCAATTAGGTAAGTACAGAAACTGAGAGAGTGTTTAGAAACTCATACAGCATTTTGACTTTGCTGTGACCAGTGGCCTCAATGCTCATTAAACAGGGTATAGGCTGGATCCAGTGTTGTCAAACAAGGGTGGTGAATCTAGTCATGAAGAGTAAGGCCATGTTTCATTCACAGAGGATAAAATTAAGAAGGAAAAAAAAAAAAGTGGTCCTCCTCCAAAGATGGTTTGAGAGGCAGAGTTGCATAGTGCTGCTTAGTCCATAAAAGTTAATTTTTTCCCAAAGTGATGATGGCAAGAGCCAGAAAGAGGCAATTCTCTAACAGCCAGTCAAATCCATGCAACCCCCAGTCTGTCTGCAGGTGTTCAGATTGAGACTGTATAGTGAATTAAATAAACCTTCTCAAAAAGGAAGTTTATCCAAAGTGCTATGTTTCCATTCTAATTAGCATCACGGCTGTACGAGCTGCAAATACGGTTGTCATCACATCAAGAATCAAAATGAAGGTCATGATAATGACTGTGTGGATAGAATTAATTAATTTTTTGCATCCCTGTAGGAACACACTTATTCTTGAATCAGCCCCATTAGTTTTTGGAGTAGCCAACTTAGCAGACACAGATGGGGCTACTCTGTGTGGCCACTGCTTAAACCTAATTAGGGCAGAACTAAATGAAGCACAGGAAACTTGGTCTCTTCATTCCTCCTGTTTTCCCACAGTGATTTACTGGTGGGGAGCTCAGAGTGTATGACAGATAGGTTGTCTCGCATAACACAGGGAGTGCATGGAAGGAGGTCTGCTCTTCCTAATTGCTGATAAAACTGCACCGATTCACATGGATAAAGATAGAGGCCAGGACTTTTAAGATTACAGGCAAGATTTACTTAATTCTTCAACTTTTGTATCTCAGCTCAATTGTCACAGTCTTTCCCGACTTCACGGATTAGACTGCTTCCTCCTGTTTATCACAGATATGACCAAGTTAGTTCTGTGATTCTTAGATTGGTATCCATCTCCCCTACAGTTCAGTAATCTCCACAGGGCAGTAATCATGCCTGTCCTGTTCATCGCTCGATCCCTAGCACTTAAGCACAGCGATGAGTAATAGAACATACTCAAGTCGGGGTGTGGTGGCTTATGCCTGTAATACCAGCACTTTGGGAGGCCGAAGCAGGCGGATCACCTTGAGGTCAGGAGTTTGACACCAGCCTGGCCAAAATGGCGAAACCCCGTCTCCACTAAAAATACAAAAAATTAGCAAGCGTGGTGGTGCACACCTGTAATCCTTGCTACTCAGGAGGCTGAGGCAGGAGAATCACTTGAATCCAGGAGGCAGAGGTTGCAGTGAGCCAAGATGGTGCCACTGCACTCCAGCCTGGGCAACAGAGTGAGACTCTGTCTCAAAAAAAAAAAAAGAAAAAGAAAGAAAAGAAAAGAAAGGACTCAAATAAACGTGCTGAAATAAAGGATGAGTAAATGGATGGATGGAAAAATAAAGCCTCTAGATATCAGACCATATAGACAACACTTTGACCCTTGGTTGTTTTTCTGTTTGTTTGTTTTTTGAGACTGAGTCTCGCTCTGTGGCCAGGCTGGAGTGCAGTGGCACAATCTCGGCCCACTGCAACCTCCAACTCCCTGGTTCAAGCGATTCTCCTGCCTCAGCCTCCCACCACCACGTGGTGGGATTACAGGCACCCACCACCACGCCTGGCTAATTTTTATATTTTTAGTAGAGGTGGGGTTTCACCATGTTGGCCAGGAGGGTCTCGATCTCCCTGTGATCCACCCGCCTGGGCCTCCCAAAGTGCTGGGATTACAGGTGTGAGGCACTGTGCCCAGCCTGGTCCATGTTTTAGATCAAATGATAGAACTAATCATGAGTCTCACATAATTATTAAAATTTTTAAGAAGAGAGAATAGGCCACAGATGTCTTATTATCAACTCAAAAGAAAATATTCCTAAGAATTCAGGGGTAAGAAATATACTAAGAGTATTTAAACTGTGGTTCTTGCCCATGGGGAGTTTTATAAATGAAATAGCTCTCTTTTCTGGAATAATCAATAGATTACTGAGAAATAATAGAGAAAGAGACCTGGATTATTCTGTATTACAATTAGGACAAAATGCTACAGGTAATGTTTAAAAGTAAAAGTCATGATAGAGAACAACAAATTTGCCAACATAATCTATGCTTTGAGTCTAATCATAATCCCTAGAACATTAACATTATCAATTACAAATAATAAAAATCTGCAACTATATGATTTGTCTACAAAGGCTTTCTTCCAACATCAAGATTATAAATGCACAGGTATTTTACCAAATAGGCCCTCAACACTCCAGTGGCTATCTCAATTTTAGTTGAAGAGAGTGGATTTACCCACTTAGTATTTACTGAGAAACAGTGTCATTAGATATACTACAGACCAGACTCAATTATCAAGTCACATAAACATAAATCCATTAATTTTTTCCTAGCAAACATAAATTATTTTTATCATTGTACTATCTGAATAATAATGCTTTTCTGTTATCATGAAGCAACAATGCCTACAATGAGTTTCATTAACATGCATTGAAGTATGAAAGCTCAACAAAAGCATAACAATCTATGTACTTTACATTTTATTGTTCTCCATTTTCCAAAAAGCATTTGAGATGACCCAAAAAGAGGAAAAAGTCTATCTATCTATCTGTCTCTCTCTCTCTCTCTCTCTCTCTCTAGATATATGAGACAGAAGGAAAAAAATTCATCTGCATACATAATATAGTTCAAAATAAAGCAATTCAATAAAGCATAGATCATTTGGTGATAAATAATATACTTCTAAACCTAACTAGTAGATATTTTGACATTTCTTTTCTTTAAGCATATTTATTGGACTATTTTTAAGATATGCATTAAAGCACTTTTACCAATATCATTTTATCCATTCAAATTATCAGGAGAAAAGGAGGTAAAAGTGATGAAATTAACTTTTATGGGCCAAACACTGTAAATATGATCTCATTTAATCCTCACAGTATCCTTTCAAGAAGGTCGTGTTACTCTCTTACAGATGAAAAGAGAGAAACAAAGATAAAACTTATACAGCTGAGAAGAGGTGGGGCTGGAGTCAAACCTAGGACTGTCTGACACTGAATTCCATGGAGTCTCACAATTTAAAGGCACATGTGGGAGAGGGAGAGGGAGACAGCAATGGGGATTCTTTACATTTCAACCCTGCCCCATCTTTCTCTCAGCAATAAATGTGAGCCAAACCTTTGGACACAAACACAACCTGACTGACTGCACTGTAATCAGTTCCACTCACATAGTAGTTAACAATCTACCGGGATGCAATGTTAGTAACCTGGTTAAAAGTATACATTTATTTAACTGAACAACGCTTAGCCATTTCAGAGTCACTACAATGATTCCAGAAGATTCTGAAAGATCCATCCAACCAGGTCTTTAAGCCACAAGAAGACAATGTAATTCACAAACATTGTAATTTAGCAGTTACTCACAGCAGGAGTTTTGCTAAAACAGTTCACAATTGGATACGCTAGGATGCTTTTCTCATTCCCAGATTTGGTAAAGGACAACCAGTTCATTTGAGGATTGAAACATTTTCAAAGTGCACTGTAAAATCAGACATATTTCGCCCCCCCACCCCAAAAGGTTTGAGGCTCTTTTTTTCTCCCAAATCTATTGTTCAGTTAATCTGCGCATGCATGCCAGAATATTCTAATTTAAATCTGAGCCTGGAACATGCTATATTTTGTTTCTAGCTGCAAGAGTGTGAATGCCATAAATAACATGTACTGTGCTTGTTCTCTGTTCCTAAACAGTCTGATAAGCTCATATTAAAATCATTTCAGCAATCACATTTGACAGCTCTCTAGAATCCTGTTCTCTCCAGCCTCCTAACCAGTCCATTATTTCTGCCAGTTTCCAGGCAGACGAGACATTCAGACACCTGTCTCTAAATGAGAACAGACAGCCCTGGTAGAACCCTCGTAGGAGAGGTATGCTCCAACTAATAGGCCATCAATCTGTCAGTGGCTCTTAAGCCCCCTTAGTCTTGTCCAACTGAAGGCCAGCTCGGAGCCTTGATCAAGGGAGAACACAGTGGGTGAGAGTCCTGTCAAGTCCATTCCAAGGGATCTGTATGCAAGGATGTATGCCAGACCAAACCAGCGCAACCCAGATCCACTACAGTGGCAGCATAGTACTTATCTTCCTGTAACTCATTCATCCTTTAAATAAATAGTAATTAAACATCAACCAGGTCACAAAGACATCATGTGTCATAGAGAATTTTGAAGCTAGACAATTTCTAGGGTTCATTCCTGACTCCAACGCACATATAGGAGCCTAAGTATCTTAAATTTTCTGGGCCTCAGTTTCTCCATCTGCAGATGGTGATAACATACATCACTTCACAGGATTTCTGTGAAGATCAAATGAGATCATTCATTTTGTAAGACATCTAGCATAATGCATTACTTCATAAAGAGCTACTTAATAAAAAACCAATTCTCTTGTTTCCTTCTCTTCTTGGGACCAAAGGATTTCCCATTTTCTCAAATCATGCAGCCTTTATATTAAAATCAAGAGCATATAGGACACTGAGAAGGAAACAGGGCTTTTCTCTTTTTATTTTTCAGTAAAATGGTTATTGAAGTATAACATTCATATAGAAAAGAGTATAAATCATCAAGGTAAAGCTCACTGAATTTTCACAAAGTGACATACCTGTGTAGCCTAGATCAAAAAACACAACAACAGCCTTCCAGGAGCCCCCTGTGCCCAATTCCAGCCATTTTTCTCCAACCCTAATTCCCTAACTGAATCCCAACACTACAGATCACTTTTCCCTGCTTTTGAGTTAAGTAAGATTTTAATTAGATCTGCTCATACGAATGGCAAATGGAAACACATAGAACATTTTATACGAATTTGCAGCTAATTAGCTAAGTCAAAGAGATAATAAATTATAAAAAGAAATATATACATTGATAGCAAAGAAGATAATAAAGGTAATAAATATTGCCAGGACTGTTAGGCTCCCTCCTTTCTCTTATTCCTTATGTAAACACTGTCGAACAAGCAGAGAAATCTTACACATTCAGATGGTAAGATGCATTATATGTGCTGTCTGTGTGGTCCTCGATTGAGAAGTAGACATATCACTCCAAGATGATGATGAAGAAGGAAGTGTATTTTGTAGAAAAAAGAAAAAAAGATCTAATTCTAAAAGCAGTTTCCATTGCCCAAGCTTAAAACACAAACCAGTAATTTCCCCCCAAATACATCTAAGTCTTAAACCTCACTGATAGCCTCCTCAATACCTTAAAAACTACCTTTGAAACCCTTGGAACCCTTAGAAAACTAACTTTGGAAATTCTCATCTAGTCAAATGTAACAATATTTGCCCTTCAGGATTAGAAATTCCATCAGAACTTTTCCTCCCCCTAGACAAAAATGGGTGCTCCCCATCATTTTTTAAACATTTTTGTGGGTTCATAGTAGGTGCATATATTTATGGAGTACATGAGATGCATTGATACAGGGATGTAATATGAAATAAGCACATCATGGAAAATGTGTTATCCATCCCCTTGAGCATTTATCCTTCCAGCTACAAACAATCCAATTAAACTTTAAGTTATTTAAAAATGTACAATTAAGTTATTATTGACTATGGTGACACCGTGGTGCCATCGAATAGTAGGTCTTATGCAATCTTTCTATTTTTTTGTACCCATTAACCATCCCTGCCTGCCCCCCTCCCAAGCCCCCAACCACCCTTTCTCAGCCTATGGTAACCATCCTTCTGTTCTCTGTTTTCATGGGTTCAATTGTATTGATTTTTAGATGCCACAAATAAGTGAGAACATGTGGCGTTTGTCTTTCTGTGCCTGGCTTATTTCACTTAGCATAATGGTCTCCAGTTCCATCTATGTTGATCCAAATGACTGGATCTCATTCTTTTTTATGGCTGAATAGTATCCCATTGTGTATATATACCACATTTTCTTTATTCATTCATCTGCTGATGGACACTTAGGTTGCTTCCAAATCTTAGCTGTTGTAAACAGTGCTGCAACAAACATAGCAGTGCAGGTATCTCTTCAATATACTGATTTCCTTTCTTTTGGGTATATCCAGCAGTGGCATTGATAGCTGGATCTTACAGTGGCTCAATTTTTGTTTTTTTGAGGAATCTCCAAACCGTTCTCCATAGCGGCTGTACTAATTTACATTTCCACCAACAGTGTATGATGGGTCATTTTTCTCCACATCCTCACCAGAATTTGTTATTACCTGTCTTTTGGATATAAGCCATTTTAACTAGGGTGAGATGATATCTCATTGTAGTTTTCATTTGCATTTCTCTGCTGATCAATGATGTTGAGTACCTTTTCATATGCCTGTTTGCCATTTGTATGTCTTCTTTTGAGAACTGTCTATTCAAATCTTTTGCCCATTTTTTGACTGGATTATTATATTTTTTTCCTAGAGAGTTATTTGAGTTCCTTATATATTCTAGTAGTTAATCCCTTGTCAGATGGGTAGTTTAAAATATTTTCTACCATACCATTCTGTGAGTTGTCTCTTCACTTTGTTGGTTGCTGTACAGAAGCTTTTTAACTTGATATGATCTCATTTGTCCATCTTTGCTTCGGTTGCCTGTGTTTTGTGGGGTACTGCTCAAGAAATCTCTGCCCAGACCAGTGTCCTGGAGATTTTCCCCCACGTTTTCTTGTAGTGGTTTCATAGTTTAAGGTCTTAGATTTAAGTCTTTAAGCCATTTTGATTTGAATTTCATACATGGTGAAAGATAAGGGTCAAGTTTCATTCTTCTGCATACGGGTATCCAGTTTTCCCATCACCATTTATTGAAGAGACTGTCTGTTCCCCAGTGTGTTCTTGGCACCTTTGACCCCATCATTCTTGATGGCATGACTGCAACTTCACACTACTCGCTGAGAGGTCAACAAAGAGTGCAGGACACTAGGATGAAGACAGAAATGCTGAGTTGTCTGCTTTTCAAATATTCTACAATGTAATGAATCTTAGTCACCGACATCGTAGCATCATGTGCTGACATTACCAAAAGCTGCTCAAAAAGATGATCAGCATCATTAGTCATTAGGGAAATCCAAAGCGAAACCACAATAGATAACACAACCACCAGGAGGACTACCAAAAAAATGGAAAATAACAAGTGTTGGCCAGGAAATGGAGAAATTTGAACATGAGTGCACTGCTGGTAGGAATGTAAAATGGTGCAGCTGCCACGGAAAACATTTTGGAAGTTCTTCAAAAAGTTAAATAGAATTACTATATGACCCAACAATTCTACTCCTAGATATTACACCCAAAAGAAGTGAAAATGGTACTCAAACAAATACTTTACAGAAGTACTATGTACAATAGTCAAAATGTGGAAATAACCCAAATTTCTATCAACAGATGAATGAATAGGTAAACAAAATGTGATACGTACATGCAATGGAATATTATTCAGTTATAAAAAAGGAATGAGGTACTGATACATACTGCAGTGTGGATGAACCTTGAATACATGCTAAGTGGAAGAAGCCAGACACAAAAGGTTATATAATACATGATTCCATTTATATGAAATGCCCAGAACATGCAAGTACACAGAGACAAAAGCAGATTGGTGATTGCCTGCGGGCTGAGAGGAGGTAAGAAGGGAGAACTACTGATTGATGGGTAGATTTATTTTAGGGTGATTATAATGTTTTAAAACATGATATAAGTGACGGTTGCACAACATTGCAAATGTACTGAATGCCACCAAACTACAGACTTAAAAACAATTTCATGCCACGTGCATTTCACTTCCATTCTTAAAATGTCAAGAAAGATAAATAAAAACCAAAAAGATGGGGAAAAAGACACTGCTCATAGGTACCAAAGGAAAAATATACTCCTAAAAGTATAAAGGTGATGACAGAACAGTCAAGCAATTCAACTGAGAGGTCAATTAGAAATTGTTCCAATGGTTCCAGTCCCTCTCTCTTTGGCAATACAATAAAGGTTCTTTTAAATCCTCGTCTTTAAATCATTCTTTTCAAACCCTCATTTTTTCATGCCCATATATACAGGTCAAAGAGCCTAGACTCTGGCTAGCCAGGAAAAACCTAGCAGATAGCAAGAGTCTAGACAGATAGGAGGTTAGGCTGAGCCCAGGAGGTCCTTTTAGCCTAGGCAGGTAGGGTACAGGGATCAGGAGGTCAGACAAAGGCAGCCTGAGCAGCCCTGCACAACAAGGGTGAGACCCACTGTCTGGCAGATCTAAGTGCCTTCAGTCCTGTGCAGCCTGCCTGATGTATGGATGTGAAAACCCTGAAACCACAGACGAATGTTCACTACACACAGGAGGAGGTTTCAAAAATGCAGGTGAACACTTAAGGCAAAGCAAGAGGGGCTGGTTTCAGCAGAAGACGCTTCACTCCTTCCCAAGTTTCTTAGGATTGGCTCTAAAATCTGCATTTCAGCTAGGAACTTCGGTCCTTAGCAGTGTAATCACCAAGAACCAACTTTCACACAAGTCTACAAAAATTACAAAATGCAAAAGCGTATAATCTCACTTTCTTCTTCATAGAATGCTTTTTTCAAAATTTTATATTGTTTTATGTATTTTTTTAAAATATTATTTTTAAAGAAGCTGTCAGTTGACAAACATATTTAGAAATGGCAGAATGGCTCATAAAACAAACTGAAAGTGTAGAGCCGTATATCATGTAGCAGCCTAACAAATTTGAGTATTTTTAATGTGCATCAAGGAAAACATATGCAAAGTGTCAAGTGACAAAGGAATAAAAGATTTCACTCAGTTAGATATGCTTCAACATTTTCAAGACGGTGGCGCGATCTAGGCTCACTGCAAGCTCTGCCTCCTGGGTTCATGCTATTCTCCTGCCTCAGCCTCCCAAATAGCTGGGACTACAGGTGCCCACCACCACGCCCGGCTAATTTTTTTTTGTTTTTTAGTAGAGATGGGGTTTCACCGAGTTAGCCAGGATGGTCTCAATCTCCTGACCTCATGATCCACCCGCCTCAGCCTCCCAAAGTGCTGGGATTACAGGTGTGAGCCACTGTGCCCAGCCGGAATTGAGAATTGTTGAACTTCTCAGAGTTCTGCACCAGAATGGCACAGTGCTGGGAGAGCTTCCCATACCCGACATGACCCTTTCTCTTTCCACCCTAAAATCTATCTTATAGCATGAAGGGTGTTGCTCCCTCACCCAAAACAGCTGTCCCTTGGTCACCCCTTAAGGCTGCAGAGCACCCACTTCAGGAAGATGGAACTAAAGAAAAAGCCAGAGAAGACCCTAGAAGAAGGCTCCAGGCCATTTGGGCAGAGAATTTAAGGCCCCAAATATCCACAGAAAGGTCTAGAAGGAGGAAGCACAGGCTGAAGGAACCACACCTCCTTGGACTTGCAGACTCCTTGTCTCATCGGGAAAGGAGAAGAGGGCCCTTCAAAGCTATGTTCCTTGAAGTGTTTTCCAAATAGGAGCATGGACTCCCCCTTGGGAGCTTCCTAGAAATGGAGAATCCCAGGCTCCACCCTGGACCTATTCAATCAAAATCTCTAGGTGATTCCTATGCACATTCAAGTTCAAGGGCAGGTACTAAAATAGGCACCCATTTTGTCCAAATCAAAGGGTGATACTGTATCCAGAGACTACTAACTCCTTAAATGAATGTCAGCTATTTAAGATGAACTAAAATCCCACTCATGCACATGGCAACACAAGGATTTGTTAAATTGCCCCAAAAACATAGGCAAAGGATAAAAAAAACTAGAATGAGATAGGTTCTATCTGCATTTCTGGGTTCAGATTAAGCCATAAGGTTTTTAAAAACTGTAATACTATAATTTTAGCATTTTGGGAGGCTGAGGCAGGATTCCTTGAGCCCAGGAATTCAAGAACAGCCTAGGCAACATTGTGAGACCCCATCTCTATCAGAAAAAAAAGTTAAAAAGTTGGCTGGACATGGTGGTGAATGTCTGCAGTCCCAATTATTCAGGAGGCTGATGTAAGAGGATTGCTTGAGCCCAGGAGGTCAAGTCTTAGTGATCTGTGATCACACCACTTGTGCTCCAATCTGGGCAACAGAATAGCACCTTGTCTCAAAAAAAGTCATAACAGATCCCCAGAAACTTTATTAATTCTATCAAGGCATAACACCAACAGAAAACAAGTTAGAAACAGAAAAAAAAGTCTGTTTCTGTAATCAAAAGCAGGATTCCATAGCCTAATTATTATATTTTCAATTAAACCAGAGCTCCTGGTATGTTTTCCTTCTTGTTTCTTGAATTAGCAGAGACCTGTAAGCATGTTCAGAGCAGGGACATGTTAACTAAGGACAGAATTTCCCAATAAGAAGCTCAGCCCACAACATCTGATAATTAGGAATGTTATAACAATTCACTGACCCTTCAAGGACCCTTTTGTGTTGGCTGTCCTCGGGGATTCACAGAAAGCGGTATCACAATTTTTCCCAGTTGTCACTTTCACTGCTGCTTTTGCAGACTGTCACATTTACAAGTCTTCAAGAAATTGTTTGGGGAGCCACATGACGCCAGGATCTTAGGAACTCTCTTTTTCGACAGTATCTGCCTTTCTGCCCTTAGGAGTCCTTTAACCTCAACCTGAGCACTTCTTGGGGGAAGAGTTAAACACCACAATTCCTCACATCCTAGAGTATGGAATCTTGTCTTCAGAACCTGAATGTCACTTGGTGTCTTAGAATTACCTTCCTCTTCAGAGGGTGAGTGGTGAGGGGGACCAAAACACGAGTGTGTGTGTGTGTGTGTGTGTGTGTGTGTGTGTGTGTGTGTGGCGGGCGGAATCTTTTTACTTCACCTACTCTTGTAGTAGCAGGAGGGTGCCTCACTTCACCACACTGCTATGTGTACTATTATTGCTAGGTGAGCCAGGACATGGAGTTTCTGAATATGTTTGCTCTTGATAGAAGAAATGCAGATGAGACAATAAAGCAGAAACATGAAAAGAAGCAGCAACACTAGCCTAAAAGTACTAGGAGTAGAAATAATCTCAACAAGACCACTTACTACAGCTATACAGAGGGCTAAGCAGTTTCCAAACGTGCACGTTTTCATTTCATCTCCACTATAACATTTATGGCAGATGTTATCTCCATTTTACAGGTGAAAGCATTAAGACTTGGATTACTTGTTAGAAGATCCTACAGAGAGTGAGCCATGACTCAAAACCAGGTCTAGTTAACTAAAGTAAAACTCTTGACCAGTGTATGATACTGCAGCAAAAACAGAAGGCTCTGGAAGGTCCAACTGGATCCCTGCATGTTTAACAACCCCATAATATTCCAAAGCTACCTCTTACCTATCTCCTATTCCACCTTCTATCTGTCTCCTACTTAAATTTCCACATCTGGCCAAATTCTTTAACTTTAGCTCCCACGGATTCTCCATTTTCTGCTTTCCCTTCCTCCTGCCAGTAGCCTAGTTGAGGCTCTAGCCACTTCTCTTCTCTGTTACTGCAGCAGTGCCCTAACTCATCTCCTCCATATAACTCTCATTTCTGTTATACATCCTCCACCTGGTGCCAGAATAAGTTTCCGAAAGCACAGGTCAGGGATGGCCCCTCCTCAGCAACTATCCAGCTTCCTAGAAGGCACAGACTCATACTAACTTTCCTTCCTGTCTTGCCTTCAACCACATCGGTCTTCCTGTACTTGACCCAAATGATTGGATCCCTGCCCCACGCAAATGCAAGCCCACGACTTTGACCATTGCTCCTTCATCTTCTGGGACTGGAATGCTCGTGTCTTCACTCTTTCAGTCAAAATCTGTCCATTCACTCAAGGCTCACTCAGGTGGAACCTCTTGCTGCCTGCCCAGATCCCTCTGTCAGAATGAATCCTTCTTTCCTACATGCTCCTATATGAGATGATTTGGCCTTGAGCTGCCTGGAGTTTATTCTATAGGTTTCAATTTGCCTGATTCCTTGTTATGCTGAAAGATTCAAGGTCATCTTTAAGACCTCAGTGCTTTTCACAGGGAATTACCATCTGAAAAAAGTCCCAAGTGAGGATTTTCCTTCAGAGTTTGAAGACTTTTTTAACTCCTCAACAGCAACAAAAATTCTGGGCTGCACTGCATTTTACATTTGGTTTTTGTTGTTTCTTTGTTTTGTTTTTTCTGGCTAAGAAAACAGAAATCAAATCTTTTTTTTTTCTCTCAGGCCTTGCCCTACTCTAATTTCAATCCTCTCTAATCTTTATTTTCTACTTTATACTTGTAGTTTTACTATTCTCTGCTTCGCTTAATTTCTGTAGAACAAGATAGGATATGAATAAACAGATGTATAAATAAAGAGTGGGTTTTTGAAAAATGATTGACAACTTGAATTGAAAGCAAGACTCCTGTTGGGAAAGAAGTAGAGAACTCAGCCCAAATTGGTAACAGTTTCTATCAATAGCCAAAATGGGAGGATATAAGACTCAAACCAGAAAACAGTTTGCTCCCTGAGACTCCAAGAGTGCTAGAGGAAAACCAGAGAGGCTACTGTGAAGACCTGCAGCCTTAAGCACTGAGAGTCACATACTAAATAGGCACCCAGCAAACGGCGCATTACCTGAGAATTTTTTCCTTGAACTTTGACTCCCAAATTCATTCCCACCATAGTGATTACTAGTTGTTCATAGGACAGAGGTGGGAGAAAAAACTGTGGGTGATATACCAGGAGGAACTTCAGGAAAGCCAGTGTTTGGAGGACTCATTGATACCAAAATCCCTCCCTACTCCTTGTGTTTGAGTATAACTACTGATCTCCAGGAGAAATAAAGACCAGTGGAGGGTCTAAAAATAAAAGGGGCAGACTGCAGAGGATTCTTAGTCCTATCAAAGTTACTACCCCACTGCAGCTATGGCAAAAAGAGAGCCAGAGCTGAAGACAGGGGTGTCCATGTTCTAACCTTTGCCGTATAATTTACAAGGGAAGGAGACTTGAGAAAAACCACCCCACTCTCTGAGCACCAGTTTTCCCCATCTGAAAATGGGAATAGCTTTACCTTCCTTACTGAATACTTTGAAGATTAAATGAAATGACAAGTGAACTTGCTTTATAAACTCTTCATAGACAAAGCTGTTAATTTCATTTCAAGAAAGATTTCTTGAGAGAGCACAGGAGCCTAGATCACGGATACCTAAACCAAAGCTTAGGACTTGCATTCTAATTCTGTCACTTCCTAGCTTTGTGACCACAGGCAAGTTACTAACCCCTCCGTGCCTCAGTTTTCTCATCTGTAAAACAGGATAGTAAAAGTGAATATCTGATAGGTTATCATGAGATTAAATTAGCTATGTTTTTACTTGAACAAAGATTGGCATATAATAAACATTATACATATGTTTTATAAATACATCAGTTGAGAATACCCCACAAGCCAAGTTCCATGCTGAGTGTTGCAGTGGGCACACATGTGCGCACACAACACACACACACAGAATAAATTCTGGGGGAACTTTCACAGGCCCAGGCATTATTTTAATCCATGATCTAAGCACTAGGAGATAAACTGCTCAGGAACAGAAAAATAGATACTAACCTTGCCAACAGACTCATAGTCACAATTCTCTTGAATTTCAAACTTAAGATTGTCATCGTGCCCTTATGGTCACTTAATTAATTTGCAGTATCTCTCCAAGAGTTGCTTATGAAATGTTCAAGTGTTTTTTTTTTTTTTTAATACACCATTTTATTCAATGAACTATTATTATGACAGCTGTGGAGAAATTTCACTTTGGTGTTTTCCTGAAGGAATATTTTATACACACTTTTCAGCTGCCCACATTCAGGGGAGATACAAAATCCAGGAAGGGAAAGAAAAAAAATCACCTCATTGGATAAAATGTTTTACAAGATAGCCCATCTGTCTTTGTGAGTTCAGAGTGTTTTTGTTTTTATTTATTTAAGTGGAACTTTAATGAGGAAGAATAACATCTTTCTCCTCTTCCTGTTCACCTGGCTTGGAGGAAGCAACCTGGTAAAACTTCAATAAGGCCCAAGTAAATTTTGTCACTCTTGGATTAATTTATTTGTAATTAATCAAGGGTTTTATTCGTGGATGATTAGCAGCCAGCCATATTCCAGTTTTGACATTCTAAAAATATTTTCCCATGATTGACTACTTCTTTTGAAGTGTGGTAGGAAAGTTGTCCAACTTGTTACCAGGTTCCAAAAATCCTCTCTGTTGACACAGAGGGAAACCTCTAATTACATGAGTCACTGTAGTTTTACAACTGAATAAACTGTTAACGAAACTGGAAAAATTGTCATCAAGATGATAAAGGCCATTCTGGAACTCAATGCCAAATAGTCCCAGCTTATACCTTTCAGAGAAATGACCACTTGTAAAGAGACTGACGTATGGGAGATCAAAGGTGAAATCCAATACACTTTCCCAGGCCTCAACAGGCCGCTTTATCCTGATTAAAAGGAAAAGGAATTTCCTGGGCATGTCTCTTTAATGTTTTTATCCTGAAAGTGGGCATGAGAATACATTCTGCAAGCCAGCATGCTAGCATATTATAAAAGATGATGACCGGCCCTTTGGTGAGTGACATAGTTTGGCCACATGTATTCAATTCTCCAGTATTCTTTCTTCATTGTTTTCTTCAAACTTTACATCTGTACAGCTTCCTTAATCCTGATTTCTTAAATGTGTGAATCCAGCCTTTAAATGCATTCAACACTGTGCATTCAAGTATCTCTGTCTGTAGAAACATCATGAAGATCACAGACTGGGCTCCTCATAATTCTGATCACCTTTGCCCCCAGTGACCTCCAAGGAAGCCTAATTTCCCCAATTGAGGAACTGCCTGCCCACTCCATGTCTTCTTTCACTGTGAACCATAGGGTAAAGCTGAACAGCTTGCCACAAGAACAGGAATCATCCATCTCTTACAAACTTGAGGAGGGAGAATAAAAAAAGAAAACCAATGTAATAAGCTTGGGCACCATACGTTGCTATAAGCCTGCCCTTTGGGAACACTTTAAGGACTCTTTTCATACCTAGGGTGGTTCCACACTCTACCCACTTCATATGGAATTTAATAGGACACCTGGTTATTCTCTGGAGAGGGTCCCACATATTTATTCATAAAGGTATTTCTGCATATATTACGTAATTGGTGCCGAGGACCAAAATTTGAAGACTTCACTAAAATAAATTATTCTTCCCAGCTGCCCAATGCAGTATTATCTAGCCACTGAAGAGCAAAACAGAGAAGCCACCAAACATTCTCTGTAGGTATCCAAGCACCTCTCTCTGTCTCTTCCAGACAATATATTCCCTATGAGCTATGTGGAAAAGGCCTGTGCTTCTCAGAAACAGGCTGCTCTGGTGGGTCTCCAGCCCACAAAATCCAAAACTTCACAGCCACAGGATGGCAGCCTCAAAAAGGAGCTTACAGACCACCTCGTCTAACTCCCTCAATTTTCTCGGCCAGAAAAATAGGGGCCAGGTAAGAGAAGTGACTTGTCCAAGGAAGCACCACTATTTAGCAGAGCCTGACCCAGAGCCTGCCTGGCTCCCAGCCCAGTGCTCTTTCCCATGATATTTTCTAAGATCCATGTGTTTTCCTCTACAATCTGTCCAGATTCTGTTAGGATCATAGAAATGTCTGGGAGATGTTGAGTGTTTTTCAGTGACTACTGTTTGGACGAACGGAGGCTAGATGGTGCACTTCCGGGTTCTTCTTCACCAACTTTTCCCGCTTGCGCAAAAATGCAGCCAGCGACCCGGGAAGGTGCAGACCAAGCGGGCACGCGCCAGGTGACGTCAATCCGAAGAGACCAAGATTTACCTGGTCGAACCTGTGGAATGCCCCCCGACACTCCCGTGCCCCGCCTATTGCCCTCCCACTCCTAGAAAAGCCACTCCAGATGGACGCCACACGCGGACTTCCCAGCCCCACTCCTGTCGGGA
Source organism: Rhinopithecus roxellana (assembly GCF_007565055.1). Classification (NCBI taxonomy): domain Eukaryota; kingdom Metazoa; phylum Chordata; class Mammalia; order Primates; family Cercopithecidae; genus Rhinopithecus; species Rhinopithecus roxellana. Next base: position 55,310,477 of record NC_044564.1, read on the forward strand.
TGTCCGGACTGTGTCAGGAACTCCGCCCGAGAGCCCCACCGGGGGACTCTGTCGGCCTCCTTTGCTGGAGGCCGACAGACCTCTCCCTATCCACCTTCTTCCTTGAAGCTAGGTGACCAAAAATAAATTTGCAGTTTTGCTCCTACCCTTGCCTACCCGCTGGTTCTTTTGTGCTCGCTCGGCTGGTCTTAGAAAAACAAATCAGTTGGTGCCGAAGACCCGGGAGGAGACCCCTCCTCAGGCCTCTAAGGGTTGAGGAACCTCCTCCTGCTCCCACGCCACAGACGGACCAGGACCTGAGACCCGCTTCCCTCACTCTCATGGCCTCTCTGGGGTAAGTGCCCTTGTCTCCTCTTTACCTCCCTCAGCCAAAAATCCTGCGCAGGTCCGAGGTCCCCTTTTGAGCCACCAAGTGGCTCGGGAGACCCGTTCAGGACGGAGACGTCCGCCTGAAGGTAATCTCCACTTTGGCTCCATGAGCCTCCAGTCTGTCTCTGCTGGTTTCAAAGGACGCTTTGAAGCCAGGCAGAGATCCACTTCCATTTCCATTGTGTCCATTGTGTAAGTAAAGAGGAAACAAATGGGAAACCTCCCAGTCCAAATTTCCAAAGAGCACCCCCTAGGGCGCCTCCTAGCCAATTTAAAAACCTTACAGCTTGAACAAGACCTTAGGAGGAAGCGGTTAATTTTCCTTTCCACTGAGGCGTGGCCCCAATCAGTGGCCACCACAGGGCACCCTAGCAGCAATTTCTGCCAGCGGCTAGGCAAGTGGTCTGAAATTAATTACATACAAGGCTTTTGGGCCTTACGCTCTCATCCCGATCTGCCCTATACTCCTCCTTCTCTCCCCTCTCTCTCCACCCCTTCCCTTCCTGCCCAGACTCCTCCTCCTCCCCCCATCCAGACTCCTCCTTCCTCCTCCTTATCTACTAGTAATCCACTCGGTCCCGTACCTCCTTCGGGGCCCCCAACTGGCTGTCTTGAGTCCCCTATCTGTGCCCACACCCTCCGACAGTGTTAGCACCTTTGTGAGAGGTAGCTGGGGCAAAGGGGGTAGTCAGAGTACATGTCCCTTTTTCACTGGCTGATCTTTCCCAAATTGAGAAGCGTTTAGGTGATTTCTCAGCTAATCCTACCATATACATAAAGGAATTTAGATACCTTTGTCAGGCCTATGACTTAACTTGGCATGATCTCCAGGTTATCCTAACCTCTACCCTAAACTGACTGAGGTTCTAACCCAGTATACCCGGTTAGATCCGGCCTCCCCCACAGGGGCCACCATTTTGGCGTCTTATTTCATTTCTCAATCAGCTCCTGACATTCGTAAAAAACTTCAAAAGGTAGAGGATGGTCCTCAGACACCAATACAAGACCTAGTTAAATTAGCCTTTAAGGTCTATAACTCCAGAGAGGAGACGGCAAGCTTGCCTTGAACAGAAGGTCCAGCTCCTAGCAGCGGCTTTACAGCCTAGTCGTAACCCCAGGCCAGAGAGTACACACCCCACAGACTCCAAGGCTACAAAAGGAGCCTGCTATAAGTGCGGCAAGGCAGGACACTATGCCAACAGGTGTCCGCGAGGTCCCCGAGCCCCAACGCAGCCTTGCTATAAGTGCAAGGCGTCAGGACATTGGGCCAGTGAATGTCCTAACCCTCGTCCACCAGCAACCCCCTGCCCTCCTTGCCAGCAGGGAGGACACTGGAAGTCTGATTGCCCCACCCTGAGAACAGGTGCTACGTCTCCACGTGACCCCCTTTCCCAGGATCCTGGGAGCTCCTTCCAGCTCCTACATCTGGACGACGACAACTGAAGGTGCCGAGACTCGGGGACCCCCCATCACCCTCGCCGAGCCGCGGGTAACTCTCCTGGTAGCGGATAAAACAATTTTTTTAATCAACAGCGAGGCTACCTATTCTGTTTTGCCGTCCTTCTCTGGACCTAGCCTTCCATCCAATATCTCTGTAGTAGGAGTAAGCGGAAAGCCATCCACTCCACGAAAAACTCCACTCCTTAATTGCTGCCTGGCCAACAACTACTTTGCGCACTCGTTCCTCATTCCCAGCTAAAAAGGGCCCCACCGAAAGCAATCAGTGGAAATCAGTTTGGCTTTCCCCCACTCGCCTCAAACTTACTAAATTTTCTTAACTATCTCATACTCCTCAGCCTTGCCAGGACTATCCTTCTGGGTTTTGCCCATATTCCAACAAATGCTTCCATTCCTCATTCCTATACTAATACGGTGCCTTATTTTATGTTTTGTCCCCATTTTGATCAAATTTCTCCGTGCCAAGATTCCGTATGTCCAAATGCCAACCATGGGCCCCGACCTTAACGATGCCCCTTAACAGCAGGAAGTAGCCAGACAGACCACGGCACCCCTTATCACTATTACCAATAAAAGGTTGGACTGTTTGGACGAACGGAGGTAAGATGGTGCACTTCCGGGTTCTTCTTCACCAACTTTTCCCACGCGCGCGAAAATGCAGCCAGCGACCCGGGAAGGTGCAGACCAACCGGGCATGCGCCAGGTGACGTCAATCTGAAGAGACCAAGATTTACCTGGTCGCACCTGTGGAACGCCCCGGACACGCCCATGCCCCGCCTATTGCCCTCCCACTCCTAGAAAAGCTGCTCCGGACAGACGCCACACGCGGACTTCCCAGCCCCACTCCTGTCGGGATGTCGGGACTGTATCAGGAACTCCGCCCGAGAGCCCCACCGGGGGACTCTGTCGGCCTCCTTTGCTGGAGGCCGACAGACCTCTCCCCCACACCTTAGGTGACCAAAAATAAATTTGCAGTTTTGCTCCTACCCTTGCCTACTCGCTGGTTCTTTTGTGCCTGCTCTGGTGGTCTTAGAAAAACAAATCAACTACTACAGTATAATGTCACAATGGTCAAGTATTACAGGAGTTAGGGCACTCAAGTTAGAAGCAGATGGAGCAAAAGTATCATTTTAGAATTTAAGTGCACAGTATAAATTGGAGGATCGACAAGGCCAATGGGTGAATGCCAAGCCCAGGGCCAGTGCATCACAAATGTGGAGGCCAAAACTGGGAAGATTTGAGTCTTAAAAGGAGAGCCAAGGGAAGCTCTGCTTAAGTGGATTCCAAACAGAGGGTAACTGAGACCTCCTGTTTAATGAAATTCCATCTTCTGCTCATCTGCAGGAAAGCCTCCTACATAGTCCTGGTACTCAACTGGCCAAATATTTACCCATTAATACCTTGATTTATGGAGGGGTGGTGATTTTAATAGAAATATAAATGGGGACATGTGAATCACAGCCTTGGTCTTCAAAGGGTTTTGCAAACGTCAAAGGGTTTTAAATAATACGTCTAAATTACAAAACATTTTACCTCACAAGGTAAAAAAAAAAAAAAAAAACCTGCTACATTGTCCCCTAGTTACAAAGGTTTTCTGTCAAAAATTATTAATTCATTGCTTGAAAATATTTGTTAGGTTTTTAAATGAACTCCCAAAGTCTATTTCAATAACAAACTATTACAGCATGCTACATTTACAATAGAAAAGGAAGAAATCCTTTTGGTGATGGTATATCACCAAATAAGGACAATCTGAACAACAAAACCAGATTTTAGATCTTTCCCTAAAATATTTAATGCTAGTAAATGAAGAAAAATATTCAATGAATAAGGATATGGAAGGAATGGAAAAAATCTGAACAGGAACCCCCAGCACTTTGGAGAACTATTAAAGTGGACGACAAAGACAGAGTTCCTTCAGTGGAACTAAGTGGGCAGTGAGTTACAAAAGATGGAGAAAAGGAGAAAACACTATAAAAAGATGAAAACAGGCGATGGAAAGGTGTTCAGTAGATCGTTCTACCACAGTCTTGAGTGGGGCTGTCAGCTGGTCAATTGGGTCATTGTTCTTTAGGTAAGAGTTGAAGTGAAAGTCATTAACAGTGGTTCTCAAAGGTGGTCTCCTGGTCCAGCAGCATCAGCACCGCTTGGAAACTTTTTTGAAATGCAAAACATCAGGACCCACCCCAAACCTAGTGAATGAAAAAGATTTCTTTCTCAGCATTCTAACCCTGCCCCACCCCGTGATTCTGATGCATGCTAAACTTTAAAAGTGACAGATAGTTACGTGGAGTGAGTACCATCAAGAAGCTGTTCATTACACAGGACATCTGCAAGGCAGGTATTTTGGCCATGTCCAGTAGTGACTGTACTTCTTTAAAACACTGTTTCTCAAATATGACTGCACATGGGAATCCCTGGGAAGCTCATTAAAAGCCCCAGGGGATGTCTAGCAATGACTGGGGATATCTTTGGTTGTTAAAACAAGGGGGTGTGAGTGGGAGTTTGCTACTGGCCTCTAGTTTCCTCTACCAACTGGAGATAACCGAAACTGCCAAACATCCTGCAGTGCACAGAACAGCCTCTGCTTCAAAGAACTATCTTGCCCCCAGTGTTATTAATGCTGCTTTTGAGAAACCTTGCTTTAGGCAAATCAACTATCTCAATTTGTTTTAGTTTTTGCACCTTAGACTTGGTGGAAAAAAGCTTGGGTTAACTTCATGGGCACCACCAATGAGACTCAATTCTGCCTCACCGGAGCTCCCTTTTTAGTGTGTGTGTGTGTGTCTGTGATGTTATCAGGTGCCTGCTCAATTATTCATAAAATGGTGCTTCGTTTCCTAGTCATTATGGTTCTTGTTTGCCTATGCTCTTGTGAGACAAAGTAACAAATGTAAGATGCCATGTTTCATTTCTGCTCCTCTGGAACCTAATGTCACAAAGTCCCTGACTCTCTGACAATGTGAAGCTCTCCAGAAAGATGTTCTGAAGACAAAACCAGATAGAGCACACAACCCCCCATGTCTCTTGCTTGAGTCACTATTTCCTTAAAAGATAAATGACCCTAGTCCTTGCCTTTTTCTACACATAAGATAATGTCTGACAGTCTTAGTGATTATGCTTCTGTAATCTATAGCCAGGTATACTCTTATGCCCAAACCTTGATATGACTCTGCTTTAGCGTAATTCTGGGCAAGTTTGATGTGATTTTGCATGTCCTGAACCTCCACCACCTGTATATATGCAGTGGGCTGAAACTGTGCTGACAGAACCTCTCAAGAGAGCTATTCTCAAGGTACAGGCCTCATCTACAATCCTCAATAAGACTTCTGAATAGAACTAATGTTAGTCATTTCAAAAGCTTTTTTTTTCTTTAGTCAACATTCTCTTGGTCAGGAGATTCCTGAAGGAAAGAAGGATGAGTGGAGAGATTTGGATACCAAAATTTCACTCTGACACCCTCGTCATTCCCACGGCCAGCCTTGATTCTTCATTTGCAAGTATACAAGATGTAAATATTATCAAGCCCAAGGGTCAGCAGAATAGAGAGGTGAAATGGGAACAGGGTTAACTGTCAGGCAAACATAGACTAAACCTAAACTATTTTCATTAAAATGGATTCTGAGAGCTGCTTCCGGTTAACCCATGAGTATATAAAACACGCCTATTGCTGCTGGGAATCAACTGTCCCAAACAGGCTGACACTTACTCGTCTGTTTTTATTTTGCCTGAAGAATGAGTAGATAAAACCCCTCACCATCTAGTGCCTGTTTTACCCCAAATCTTCTACATCCACTGTTCCAAAGATTTCCACACTGATTCTGAGCAATTTATGTAAGCCCAGGTGTTCAAAGTTCCAGGTTGAAACATTTGGTTAATTAACATGCTGCAAACACTCAAAATCACTTCAGCTGCCACTAGAACAAAACAAAACTCCCAAAAACAAAAACTGTGGGGAAATACAAACAAACGGTGGTATTCTTTGGAAAACAATATATGATTTTAGTGACAATAAAAGCAGCAAGGGCTTCCTTGATTTAATACTGTGTTTCTAAAAAACGTTTTTCTAAAGGAAATTATATTGAGTTTGAGTAAAAACTTGAAAGTACACATTATTATGAGCAGAATGCAGCTATGTGTCAGGACGCCAAGTCATTAGGGCTTACTTGAAAAGAAAAAAAAAAAAAAAAGGTACAGTGAAAAACAGCGCAAACCCCAAGAGTGGCAATCTTGGAAATATCAAAAGAAATGGCTATTCTTCTACTAAGAACCCAAAATGGTTTTTCTCCCCCGGAGCCACAATGCTCTCAGCTGCGGTTCTCTCTGCATTCACAGCTTCCCAGCCCCTCCCCTTCCCATAGCCCCACTCAAGGTCCCAATTTAACTCCTGCATTTTAATCCTTTTAAACATTCATTTGTTCCTTTCCTCCCAATCACTTTCAGTGAGACTTTACGTCTTTGGAAAGGGGCCAGAAGTGGTTCTGTCAGAATTAATTTTTTTTCAAATATGAACTGTAGAGTGTTGAGCAAGAAATCCAGTTTTCTTAGTTTTGAGGTGGGAGATCAGGGTGAGGTACACTGAGTTTTTTATGTATTTTCTAAGAATTAAGGCAGGTGGGGTGAGGGTGGGGAGCAGTTCTGGCTTGAGTTGTGGTTGGATGCCCAGGAGATACTCAGGTACAGCTGGTTTGGGGTGACTGGCAGGCTGAAGGCTCCATCAGTCAGTCTGCAGGAAGGGCTGGGAAGGGGCCTTTAAATCATATCCTAAAGAAGGAGAAGGTCAGCACCACAAGTTTGGTCCCAAACAATGCCTCAGTTATTGGAGGGCTGGGGAGGTGGCTTTGCGTACACTATTCTATTGCTGAGTTTGCTCCCAGGAAAACCTTCTTCTCTACAAGTCCCAAAAGTCATGGACATGTGAATAAGCCTGAAAACATAACAGAAATATCTGTTTTCACACCATCTTTGAGCTGGTGGGAACTGACCCAGTACCTCTTTGGAATAATGTGACAGAGTAACACGAAGGAGAGAAATTATTTCCTATGAAGACAAGAACAGGATGTATCTTCAGTTCACTTGTAGTTCTGGAGAACACAATGCAAGCTGTGGGTTGGGGGCTCCCAGATATATCAGCTGCCAGAGCAGCAGACCCTGATACCTGCAGCACTGGCCAGCACCCACAGTTGGGTGTTGTCACCAACAATGGAAGGCAATATGATGGGCCTTGTCAAGAGCACAGGTAAGGGCCAAGAGGGCAGAGCAAGCAAACATCACCAACAGGGTCCGGTACAGAAGAGAAAAACTGGCAGACACGTTCAGTGTCCCAGAGAAGCTGAGCAACCTTCTGAGGATGCCCAACAGAAAGGACATGGGAGAGGGAGTCTGTTCAAGAGGAGAATGAAGTTCTTACAACAAAAGAAAGATCAAATTCTTAGGAACAGTGTGTGGCTCTTAACTCTACCTGCGAAACCAGACACCCTCCATCTCCTAGTGCCAAGGTCGACTAAATAGGCATAAAGCATTTATGCATATGATTATACAGATCTGTACCAAGACTGTAGGAGATATTAAGTAATTTCCCAAAGCCCCTTAGAATATCAACTTTTTTTTTCCTAATTGTTCCTTTCCTTTAAGAATATAACACACAGTCTCTCTCCAGTCTCTTATAGTCTCTCATTTCTCTCTCATTTTCTGTTCCTGCTATCCCATGCCTAGTCCTATTCCTGGTTTTCAGTGAAAATCATTCACAGAGAAGGAATCCAATGGGTGCATCTTATCCTACGTGGGAAAGAGCTTTTTGCTGGCCAGCACATGGATTGATTGTCTTTGGGTCAGGCGCACATCTGCAGTCCAGGTTGGGTACAGTAGACCTGGAGGTCTACAAGGTGAACCATTACCTCAGAAAGAGGTCATGGGTATGACTGAGGGTGACTGCTCACAGTACTGTCACAGAGTTAGAGACACTAGCATGCTTTCTCATATTTCTTTGAAAAGAAAAGCAAAAACCTGGGACTAACATAGACGCTTCACTTTCTTTTTATCTTTGGGCAGATCCATTCCTAAATTTTTCCAGACACCATCTTAAAAGTCCCCCAGAATAACAGAATGAGTAAGAAACAGACTACAAAATGCAACGGGTGAGGAAATATTTTTGATCAAGCCAAAAGCAAGGGTAGATGTAAATTCTGAGGAAGCAAAGACTCAGAAAGCCATTTGGTAGTGCAGGAATAAAAAACAAGGCAAAGAACAGAGCAGAGTCTGTTTTCAGCATAGGACTAGGGTGGAAGTCACTGAACGGTGGCCAACAGTGTGGCCAGATAACCTCCCACCTAGAGTTGCCTTAGATCTTCGAATTCCAAGTCCTGACATTTATCGATTCAATTTTGTGTTTCCAAGTGGCCATTTTGGTCATATTGATACTGCATCCTTATCGTAAGCTCTGTTACTTGAAGAAGGTCCCCTTGCAAATGAAGGAAACTGATGCACACACTGGACCTTGTGGATTTCACGTAACTAGAAAGCTGCAGGAAGATGAAGTGTTCTGAACTTTTTGCTATAAAAATGATTTTTTTTTTTTTGAGCCGGAGTCTCAGTCTGTCACCCAGGCTAGAGTGCAGTGGTGCAATCTCGGCTCACTGCATCCTCCACCTCCCAGGTTCAAGCAATTCTCCTATCTCAGCCTCCCGAGTAGCTGGGATTACAGGCACACACCACCACGACTGGCTAATTTTTGTATTTTTTTTTTTTTAAGTAGAGACGGGGTTTCACCACATTGGCCAGGCTGGTCTCGAACTTCTGACCCCATGATCCTCCCGCCTCAGCCTCCCAAAGTGCTGAGATTACGGGTGTGAGCCACCGCACCAGGCTGAATTTTTTCTTTTATACATGCAATGTAACAACTTGGAAAAAGAAGTCCTGGCCCAAACAGCAGATGCCTAGAAAGAATCAGACAATAGGTTGAAGGTGAAATTAAACAGTCTTGCAATCACAGCTCTAGATATTATGAGTCCTTGCAACAGAGATCACTAATGTTCCGCCCTGTCAGAAATCTTCGCGTAATCTTGGAAAATGAAGGATGTGCCAAAAACTGGAGGACTGGCAAATGTCATTCATATTTTTAAACTGAAGAAGAAAGATTCTAAAAATCATATAGAGGTCACCTTGGAAGATCTGGGGGGAAGTCATAAATGATTTATTAGGATGCTCATGACAAGACAGAAAAAAAAGTGCAATTGCCAGGAGGCAGCAAAATTTTAATTTTACTCAGAATTGGCCACATCAGCCTAAGCTCATTCTTCCCTTCATTTATATTGCTGTACCAAAATATGGACTTCAACAATGTGTTTTATAAGGTCTCTTATGGTAGTCTTATAAATTATGGAGGGGGTGTAAAACTTGTTATAAACTATTTTCACAGTTGATACTTACCTTAAGAGAGGATTCTAGTAGCTTACCACAGGGCTCTATTCTTGACCTGCCCAGTTGAACATTTTCATCATGCACCCATTTGAAGACAGTAAAGGCAACCCTACCAAATCTTCAGAGGCACAGTGCTGAGAAAAATAGTAAAGACCCTGAACGGTACAGTATGGATCCAAAGAGAGGTTTGGCAAGCATGAGAGATGGGTTGGATCTAGCAGGAGATAACATTTTGGGGCCCAAATAAACAACCATATAAGTAGAGGCTGAGAGATACATGACTTAAGCAGCAGCATAAAGAAATGCTATGTTTTCATCAACAGAAAGCTGAACATGAGTCAAAGGTGGGGCCAGGCAATCAATGAAGCTAATAAGATAAGTTGTACTTAATGTGCATGTGATTTTTAGAATTAAGTAGGTAATAAATCTTTTCTACTCTGTGCCATACTTGAAATATCATCTTCACTTCTAGCGTTGCATTTTTTGAGGGATGTACATTCACTGGAATATATTTAGAGTTCCCCTACCAGGATAATGCAGGAACTCTAAATTGTACTATATGAAGAATGGCTGAATGAACTAGGTATGTTTACTTGGTAAGTATGGGTTGGGGGACATGGCAATTCTTCCTTAAATACATGAAAAATGAAGAGAGGCAATACTTCATCTAGGTATTGCCAGAGGGCACAATTAAGAATGAAAGTTGTAAAGGATATTTTACCTCAGTGTGAAAACAGTATAAGCCCTGGCAGATGCTCAAAGGCCCAACAACCACTAACGGGAAAGTTGTCAGAGTAGACTTTAAAATGGATTGCTGAATTGATGATATTCTTTGGCTCTGTGTCCCCACCCAAGGATCACCTGGAACTGTAATCCCCATGTGTTGAGGGAGAAACCTGCTGGGAGGTGACTGGATCATGGGGGTGACTGGATCATGTTTCCCCCATGCTGTTCTTGTAATAGTGAGTGAGTTCTCATGAGAGCTGATGGTTTTATAAGGGGCTCTTTCCCCTTTGCTCTGTCTCCCACCTGCCACCATCTAAGACGTGACTACTTTCCCTTCTGCCATGATTGTAAGTGTCCTGAGGCCACCCCAGCCATGCAGAACGTGAGTCAATTAAATCTCTTTCCTTTATAAATTACCCAGTTTCAGGCAGTATCTTGATAGTAGTGTGAAAACGGACTAATACAATTGGGTAATCTTTTAAGGTCCTTTTAAATCTTAAGAGTCTTTATTTTTATATTACTTTTTAAGACTAGTTCTGATCATTTCACTAATCTCAAAAACCTGTTACTGCTCCAAATTATGAACAAACTTAAATCCACACCTTGTGACCTACCCTTTCTGGTTCATTTACTTTGCATTTTAGCTTCACATATAATAAAGTACCTATTAGGCCGGGAGTCAGAGATACATAAATGACTTACACATGGTTCCTAACCTCAAGATGCTCACAGTCTAGGGAAAGAAAAAAATCATAATATAACGATGTCAGTATGAAAAGAGGTGGGAGTTGGCTCAGTGCTACCCCATGCCAGCACAGAAAAGGGGACCCTAGTTGATTCAGGAATGTTCTGGAAAAGACATGAACCTGGGTTTTATGGCTCCAGAGCCAGCATTCCTGACCTCTCCGTCTGCTTTTCCGGTTACATAGAAAAATAATTCCAATTAGTGTAGGCAAGGCCAGTGAACTTCTGTGAGATGAACTCTGTTGGGACAGCAGAAATCTACTTCACCAGCTGGTAGGCCCAAGGAGGTCTGTGTTCTCTGGTTCTAACTTTTCCAACAATCTCTGTGTAAGAAGTGGGGGCAAGACTCAGGACTCAGGCAGTGAGGAAAGGGGCCTCACTGTGTTCTCCAATTGAACTCATGATTGGAGAGCCCTAAATAAAACTGGTATTTTGCCCCCATTTACTGCAGTTCTGTGTGTTCATACTGAATTTATCCAGTCCCCGAAGAAGAGTGAGGGGTAACAACCTTTCAGAAAATTCTATTATGTAGGGCTGGCTAGAGTTAAACATAATGCAACATTTAAATGAAACAAAGGAAAGTAAACGGTATTTTTAGATTCAGAATGATATGCGTGAGGATCAAGAGAAGAAAACATGTTTAGCAGAAGATGGAAGGGTAAAAATCAAGCTGTTAGACGGTTCATGCTCTGTAAGGGATCCTGCTAGAAACTTATTACCCTGTGGATCTTTTTAAACAGTCCACCTTAAATGCTGATATTATATGGGGCTATCATATAGCCATGCCATGGCTCAGTATGTGCATAATATAATATAAGCCGTTCTCATAAATAGAAAAAAAAGTAGCTAGCACAGTCAGAAACAGCTGGCTTAAACACATTGCGGTATTCAACTGTGTGCTTATTTTTAAATTGCTTCAAATCGCTCTGAAGCCAATGACCTAATGAAGAGAGAAGCATCTCTTTAAAGAGAGCACAAAAGCATCCTTTAAGACCATGATCAATAGATGGCAGTGTCTCTTCCAGCACTGAAGTCCTCTCTGTGGGGCTCAGATGAAGCAAACTTTCTCAGTAATTTCACCCCTCTCAAGGGCTGTCTTTCCAGCCACCAATGAGGTGACTAGGCCTAGCCTGTGTACCTGTTAGGATTCCTGCACAAATATCTGACCAACAACTTCGTAACTTTCAACATTTGAGCCCTTTTCTGGAAACAGGCAATGTAGACCTCCTAACCACCATCTCTGGAATGCCAGTGACCCTACTGCATGCTTTCACTTTCAAATAGTCACCAACATGTGGCAGGACAGGAAATTATTTGGGGATCCAACCAAGTCAGCAGACCTCAATCTGCACTGAACACCACAGGCATACAGAGAAGGCTAAGAACAAATGTTGGGGTTCTAACCAAATAGCAGTTCAGATACACACCAGTGATGCCTGAGCAAACTCTCACACAAGCACACAATGCAAGAAACAAACACACATCTAGATAACAACAACAGCTGCACCTTGATAGGAACTACTCCAGAAGTCTAGGATACAGAGAGATTTCCAGAGCTTCAGCCAGTGTACTGCTTGTCAAAATACTCAAATACAACCATACTGGTTGGTAAATAACCTCTGTCTTAATACCTAAGATCCCCCTGCTACTGGCCTGGCCATCTGGACTCCTTCTGCAGGGCTCCTTCCTCACCTCCCTACAACATGACTGCTAAAAGATAAAAGCCTAGCATGAAATGGGCCATCCAGGACCTTGCTCCATTAGTTGATGCCCATTCCAATTGGTCAGTGCTGATGCCAGGCTGGCTGTTAAAGGCTGCAACTACTGCCAATGCCCACAGCCCACAGATGCTGGCAGGAGTGTCCTGTGCTGAGCTATTCATAGTCTGATTCTTTCTTCATTCTCTTTCATACATACATCCCCACCTCCAACACATTTGCGCACACATAGGAATAAACTTCCTGCATTAAGAATCTTCCGAGGAACAACCATCAGAGTGAACAGGTAACCTACAGAATGGGAGAAAATTTTTGCAATCTACCCATCTGACAAAGGGCTAATATCCAGAATCTACAAAGAACTCAAAGAAATTTACAAGAAAAAAACAACCCTATCAAAAAGTGGGTGAAGGATATGAGCAGACACTTCTCAAAAGAAGACATTTATGCAGCCAACAGATACACGAAAAAATGTTTATCATCACTGGTCATCAGAGAAATACAAATCAAAACCACAACGAGATACCATCTCACGCCAGTTAGAATGGCGATCATTAAAAAGTCAGGAAACAACAGATGCTGGAGAGGATGTGGAAAAATAGGAATGCTTTTACACTGTTGGTGGGACTGTAAACTAGTTCAACCATTGTGGAAGACAGTGTGGCGATTCCTCAAGGATCTAGAACTAGAAATACCATTTGACCCAGCCATCCAATTACTGGGTACATACCCAAAGGATTATAAATCATGCTACTATAAAGACACATGCATATGTATGTTTATTGCCTCACTATTCACAATAGCAAAGACTTGGAACCAACCCAAATGTCCATCAATGATAGACTAGATTAAGAAAATGTGGCACATACACCCCATGGAATACTATGCAGCCACAGAAAAGGATGAGTTCATGTCCTTTGCAGGGACATGCATAAAGCTGGAAATCATCATTCTCAGCAAACTATCACAAGGACAGAAAACCAAACACCGCATGTTCTCACTCATAGATGGGAACTGAACAATGAGAACACTTGGACACAGGGCGGTGAACATCACATATCAGGGCCTGACGGGGCAGGAGGGATTGGGGGAGGGATAGCATTAGGAGAAATACCTAATGTACATGACGATTTGATGGGTGCAGCAAACCAACATGACACATGTATACCTATGTATCAAACCTACACATTGTGCACATGTACCCTAGAACTTAAAATATAATAATAAAAATAAAAATAAATTTACAAAAGAGTCTTCCAAGGAATGTCTCAAGAATGTGGAGTATATATATCTGTACAGAACACGCTATGTCATGTTAGGGGCCTTTATTGTTTTTATACCTTTCCTGTGGGATTCTGATATTTCAGTGCTAACTTTTTAAAGCCTTCAAACACTGGAGTCCACTGAAAGTCACTGGCATCACTTTTACAAGACTGGTTAGGCTCTAACCCCTCCCCATCAGAGATGGGCCTCCATGTAAGAGGAGATAAAAAGTGTAAGCCTTCACACCTGCAGGTGAAATCCTAAACCTGATAGTCAGGGTCCTTGCAGTTGGGGGAAGCTGAAGGTTTCACAATAAACTACAAAGATTTATTTTTCCTCCTGTTGGAGAACAATAAACTCCTTCTGAAGAATGTAGGATCCTAGGCAAATAATTACTACTAAGGCACATGTTTCAGAGGACTGTCTGAAAGCATCCATTGATAAACTCCCGTGACGCCTAAAATTGATTGCCCTTGTTCTCCCAGCCCCTAAAGAAACTGGGTCAAAATGGAAGCAGACAATGAGCCTCAAACAAACAGAGCAGACTGAGCCTCTCTTCTCTCACGTGTGTGTTTATGAGGAAATTCAAACATGGCTTAAACAAGACATAGAATTACTTATTTCTAATGTGGAATGTGGTAGAAAAGTATCTGAAGGAAAAAGAAAGGTGTGTGTGGCAGGGGTGAGGATCGGGGGTTGCCACTTACAAGTGGTTAGGTAGACAGAAGCTATCGGGATCATTCTGGACTGCTGGAAATTGCTACAGACTCAACATTTTCTAGGACAGTCTGGTATAGAGCTTTGTATCTAAACCTAAATACATCAAAATCCACCCCTTGAAAAATGTAGCCAAACATATCTCCACCTCCTAATAACTATGTGGATCAGAGGAACTGGAAGAAAAAACAAAAAGGTCAAAGAGGCCTAACTAGTATTTTATTCACGTAATTCAAAGAAAGAACAGGGTCATAAAGACTTGACAAACTAAATGTATATTATTTGAAAACTGAGTTTTGTTTGCTTGTTTTTAAAAAAGAACATAGCATTAATTTTTACCAGAAGTTTGAAAACTCTTCAGATGTCATCAAACACGTTTCTAGGCTGCAGGATTTTCACCAATTTCTCCCATATGTCAGATGCATGACACACTAAACTCCATTAACAAATAGGGCACAACTGCTGTGGCTAATATTTTAATGTTCAGTCAAAGATGGACTTTTTGCCATTTGTATTTATTTTAGGTGCTGGACCAGCGGAAGGTACTAATGTTTATAGATGATACATACAAGGTGAAGGTATATGTATCACGCATATATACAGGGACTGAATCTGTCTCATTGCTCATTTGTAGAACACAATTACAGATTAGAGTGCACTGGGAGAGGCCCAGGTATAAAACACATCCTGTTCACTTCTAAATAATTTTGGGCTTAAAAGAATCATTGGAGAGATGTGCACACCTGAATATTTGCATACCTGTGTTTAGGTTCACTTATATTTCGATAAGTCCATGAAAGCCTTCTTTCAGAGGGATTGGCCTAAATAAATACCAAATAAAACTTTCTCCCCATCCTCCTGAAATAAAAAACTAAGACAGATAGGTATGTTTCATTTGCAGGATATTTTTCAAGTACATATAAATGTCGCTTCATAAAGACTGGTGTCAAACATCTCAATTGGGTTTAATTTTTTTTAGCTGTGGTAAAATTTATGTTAACATTTACCATTTTAGCCATTTAAAAGTATATACTTTATATTAAATGCATTCATAATGGTGTACAACTCTCACCACCATCTAGTTCCAGAACATTTTCATTACCCTGAAAGAAAGTCCTATAGCCATTTAGCCATTCCTCATTCCCACCCACACCCTGGCCCCTAGTCAACCACTAGTCAGATTTCTGTCTCTATAGATTTACCTATTCTGGACATGTCATAGAAACTGAATGATACAATATGTGGCCTTTTGTGTCTAGATTTTTTCACTTAGTACAGTGTTTTCAAGGTTCATCAATGTTGCAGCATGTATCAGAACTTCATTCTAAAATTTCATTGTATGGATATACCACATTTTGTTTATCCATTCATCCACTGATGGACATTTGAGTTGTTTCCATCTTTTGCCTATTATGAGTAGTGCTACTAAAAACATTCATGTACACGTTTTTGCTTAAATGTCTGTTTTTAATTATTTTAGGTGTATATACCTAGGAGTAGAATTGCTGGGTCATATAGTAATTCAGTTCAACCTATGGAGGAACTGCCAAATGGTGTTTCACAGCATTTATGCCATTTTGCATTCATGTTTAACTTAATTATTTTTTAATTTTTATTTTTTTGAAAGAGTCTCACTCTGTTGCCCAGCCTGAAGTGTAGTGGCACAATCTCAGCTCACGGCAATCTCTGCCTCCTAAGTTCAAGCAATTCTCCTGCCTCAGCTTCCTGAGTAGGTGGGATCACAGGCACACACCCCCACATCCAGCTAATTTTTGTATTTTTTGGTAGAGACAGTATTTCGCCATGTTGGCCCGACTGATCTCGAACCCTTGGCCTCAAGCAATCCACCTGCCTTGGCCTCCCGAAGTGCTAGGATTACAGGCATGATTCACAGCGCCTGGCCTCATGTTTAATTTTATAACCGGTATTAACTACCATGAGGGGCCATTGTGGGATCAAACAATAGCTTCTCCTTATCATCCAGGCCCAGCTCACCAAACACCTCCTGAGACAGAACCTTTTGGTCAAGCAAGTTACAAAGCTCCTCCTCCCTACCCCAGGCACTTTGCTGACATCATTGGTTCAATCTCTTCATAGCACTTTCAGATTCCCCCAAATTATTTATTTATTCACTAGTTAATTGTCTACCTCTCTTCCTTTCCAGACTTAAACTCCATGAGGGCAGAACTCTTCCTGTCTTGTTCGACACAATATCTCCCAAGCCTAAAACAGTCCCAGGCACATAGCAGGTCTTTCTCTAGTGGATAAATGTCTCAATGGTGCTCAAGGTTAAAAAAAACAAAAAAACAAAAAATCTACAAGACAGAGGAAGAGCCAGACTCAGTGCCTATTTGTTTTCTTTCTTCATTTAAAAAAAGAAAAAACAATTCTGGATAGCAACTGGCAGCAAAGCCCCATGAAGAGAAAGGAATATGGCCCCAGAGGCCACCCAATTAGTGACACAATTGGCAAACTGTAGACTGCTGAGATTTCCAACGTTCTTCTAAAGCTCTACCTTTCTTTATGCTGCACAGACCATCAAACATGGCAATCTGTTGTTTTTGTTCCTGAGGTAAAGACAGTTTACTTCAGGCTTTGAGATTTTGTTTTGTTCTGTTTTGTTTATCAAATAAAAGCCTCCAATATCTTACTTCAAGGTCAAAACAAAAAGTCAAGTTACTCTTTGAATAGCTTCTTGCTATTTGAATGAGAAAGGAGAACAAAGAAAAAATGTATGAGTTAAACACAAAGCCTTCAAAAGGTCTAACTTCTTTAAAGATGAAGAGCTGAAGATGAAGACACAATAGCTTGGAGAGGTTAAAAACCCACCCAAAGTCACAGGGCTCTCTGGTGGCACAGCAGAAAGCCTGTTCACATTTGCCAGCAGAACATCAGCTCTGTGAGGGCAGAGACCTCATCCTTCATGGTCACTGCTCTATTCTCAGCACAGACCAGAGCCTTCAAACAACGTACTCCATAGATGTTTCCACAACTCCTCAAGACCTCCACCTTTCTGAGCTCTCAAAGGCACAGAGCAATAACACATATTTTCCCAAGCTCGGAGGAACCACCTGAATTAAACGGTTGGTTATAAACATGTTGGCGAGAGTCATAGGAGGATGTGCTCTGGAGTGAATTCTTCAGTCAGGGCCTACGGGTTCTGCAGGTACAGAAATAGCAGTCTACAGAGAAGGAGGCGAACATAGGTCTCATCAGTGTAGAGCAGGTCACAAGTCACACTGGTCACAAAGTTTCCTCCATGACAATTCAGAGCTTAAAGATCTAATTGTCATTCTTCCTGAAATTTGACTTATTTCATTATTTCCCCTATAAAACTGTGCTGTCTCTCAACAACAAAAAAAAGTAATAGCACATTGCAGTTGGTCAAACTAGAACGTTTTGAAGCCGGAGTGGATTTTTTGTTGTTGTTGTTATGTCTTGTTTGATGGTCTCTCTCTGTGTGTGTATGTGTGTTCTTGAGCAAAACATTTGAGAAACTGTCAGTTTTCCACATTTTGCCCCTTGACATGCTTGACCACAATGGGTTTTCAGGGCTCAGAAGATTCCATTTGTTAAAATGAAGATATTGGTCCAAATAATGGTCTCCCAAGTCTTGCCACAGGAGCTACAAATGAGCCTTCCTGGGATTTAACAAAGATCTGGCTAATGTTGATATCTAGAGCTTTTTAAAAATCATGATTATGGTACCTGATTTTTAAAACTGTATTTTCCTCTTTTCGTGGTCCAGTGAGTAAGGGGAGAATGAGAGAAGGCAAGGCCTTTTTCATCTTTCTCCTTTCCATTACTTTTGCATCCTGAACCAAGAATGAACAGTACAACTGGGGCTCCTTGCTTCTCAGCATATGGAGTTGTCATTCTTGACATCAATAGAGTTGGCAAGAGCCTCTGTTTTCTCTTTCCTGGGCTATTCTGAGAAATGTAGCTACAGATGTCGAGTCTGACTAAGCAGAATCTGGCCTCAGATTACTCTAAATTCCAGGTGCAACTAAATCAAGGGTGCCTCTGTGCATACTTGTTCCTGATCCTATTTTTTCTATGTCCCTCAGCATCACTGGCAAGCCCCTTTACTGAGCTCTTTCCGTATGCCAAGTTCAGGGCCTGACCATGGGAGTTCCAAGATGATCAACACTGAGTAAGTTCTCAGGAGCTTGCAATCTTGAGATGTACAAAAGCTTAAAATATATCATTACACTATAGAGAATCTGCAACATTAAACCTGGTAAGAAGGCTTACAGGACCTTCCTACGGAAGGTTCAACTTGAAATGTGAAGCAAATATGTTACTCTGCTGCATGTTCAAAGGCTTGCGGAGGAAACAAGGAATGGTGGTGTTATCACTTTCGATGGCAGGTCTCTGTGATCAGATCCAAAACAAAACACACAAAGGCTTTTGTTTTCCATGGATCAACCCCAGCAAGCTGGCTCAAGTCCAACAACAGCCAACTTCCAGCTTCACTGGAGGGATGTAAAGGAGCCCTATCAATGGTCTGCCTTTCAGAACAGGACTTCTCTTCCTTTCTTAGAACATTTCTTTTGCAGGTAAAATTGGGTTCAATGAACCTCGATGGCAGTGACAGAGGAAGGAAGGAAGTCTATATTCTGAACAGGGTAAGCAGGCAAAGGAAACTCTCTTCCTCCTTTGCCAAAGTGATGGGGAGAATGGTGAAGGGTCGATAGGATGATCATGTGCCATTAATACTAGACCCTGTTTAGTTCCACACATCAGCTATGTCTGTCCCTATTGTAGGCATCATCCAGCCCTCATTTGGCCTTGATTATATGGAGCCAAGATACAATTCATCCTAGCGTATAAGAATGGCACCAAACAGGGTTTTTGCAATAGCAATTCTAATAGCAGGGTGTCCTGCAAAGTAGAATTTCTAATTTATCTCTAACATCCCTTCCAGCTCACAGAGCCTACATTTGAGGACCAACCTTGAAGACATGGGAATAAAACTGTTCTCTTGGGGATTTTATTCTTATTTCACTGTCATAATGTAAACTCTCTGTGGATGCAGCCTCAAATACAAGACTCCTTTTTAAGCTACTAGTTTAAAGAGTGGCTGAGATGGGCACCATCTGCTCACAGGGTTTCCTTTAAGTTGTTAAAATCTTCCTTTTCCCATTTAGAATTTAGAGTTTCAAATGGAATACCCTTGGGAGAGGTAACAAATGAAATGAAATTCAACCTAAGATTCAAATGCCAGTTTTGCAGGAGACTTTCTACAAAGCCAGACTTTGGGAAGAAAGTAAAGGTTGAAGAGAGAAGAGAGGAAAAAGCAAAGGGAAGAAAATAGAGAGGAGGTGAGAGACAGGATATGAAAGAAAGGAGAAAAGAGAGACAAATCCAGACAAACACACATGTGTGCATATGTACACACAGTGACGCACACATCCCCACCATGCACACACAAACTGTGAGGTCAAATGGCGCTTAGTAAAAAAGTGGAATCGATCTATAAGGAAAAGAGAAAATATTAATGGATAGGGAAAAGAGTTGGCAAAAGCAGCCGACTAATTGCCCAAATAAGATCATCTTTGGGTAACAGAAAAAGCTGCTCCTCTTCAAGACACATTTTTTGCCATCTGTCAGGGAAAAAAGCCACAATAATCATCTAAATTTATGATGACTAAGAATGTGAATCGTGCTCCCTGGAATTATACAGTGCATTATCTGCATGGCCTTACATACTGGCCATGCATCCCCCACTACAACTAGGTTCCTAAATTTCATCTCATTCAAGACCATGATTCTAGAACACCTGGATATGCAGGTTCATGAAGAGTCAACAGTGCCCTAAGGAACCAGAAGTAGAGATAATACTCATTCCAGGGTTGGCTTCATGGGCATGAAAGGCTGTGCAGTCCCATCAGCCCCTACCCTTAGAAGGGCTTCTCACTAGGTCTAATGCTCTGCTGTCATCATTTTAAAATTCTTAATCATTTCTCAACAAGGGGACCCACATTTTCATTTTGCATTTGATTCTGAAATTATGAAACTCATTCTCCTTTATTCAGGACTAAATTCTCCCTGCTTGGATCTATCCCTAAAAAACATTTCTAATAAAGATATCAAAACATTTTTACGCTAAAGAGCTTGATAGGAAAGCACAAAAACAGGTAATAATGCACAATTTTTAAATGGATAATCACAGAAAAATTAAAAGCAGTACTTTTTTCATTTCCTGGAAAAAGCTTGAGTTCAGCAGGCATTTGGGGTTTGTTTCAGAATCATTATTTGTCCTTGAATAAAAAGCACAATGTAAAGTCACATTTTGTGTGAACCAGTTTACTCCTCTTCAAATGAAAAAAAATTGAAAAAGAAATAAAAAAGAAAGAAAGGTCAAATCGACTTCCTAGGGAACAGAAGAATGCAGCTAGAAAAAAAAAAAACAGTTTACTCAACTTTTTCAATGGTACCAAAAGGAACCTTTGACACTTCTTGGCAAAGACATGATAATACTTTTAATGCTATAAGAGAAAAAGGATCTTCACTGAGAAAACTTCAGAAAAGAGGCCTTGATGATGGGCTTATGCAAAATGTACACGGCCTTGCTATGAACCTTGATCTTTTTCACAGGTAAAAAAACAAAAAGCCCAAACTGTAAAGAAAATACAATATTCTAAAAATATTTATAGGTGTTTATCTTTATTCTGGGTTTTGGAACTCAAACATTTTCTTCCAGCACACCTGGTCTTTCGAATGAGTGACCCCTCCAAACAAAGCTAAGAACAAAAGACAAAGAGAACATCCCCTGATGCACAGATTGTACTGAATCACAAATGTACCTATATCACAAGCCTTGTTTCTAGAGAAAAGGAAAAGGAAGTAAATCCAGGATTTAGCTATGAGCCTAGCTTCTTGGGTCACTGATTTCTCCAGCCAGTGATTGTCTGCAGACCTTGTATTTTTCCTTGTTTTGTTTTGGCTTTGCTTTTTATTTGCTTGTCTATAATTAACAACTATGAGCCACACATACACAACAGGGCATAAAAAAAGCATGGCAGAGAGCAAGAAGATACTGCTCTGGGTTCAGAAATCACAGCTCTATTCAACAGTATCTTTCTTTGCCTACTGATCTCTTTGACTTTCCAGACTCCCAAGACATACTTTCTTTCCCATATTTAAAATAATAGTTTCCATCTCTTTGCTCAAATTTCCCATCTATTCCTGCATGTTATCTATTTTTTCCAACAGATCCTGGAATGTACTTAGCATAATAATTTTAAACTCTCCCTAATAATTCCAAAATTGGGCCATCTCTGTGTCTTCTTCTATTGATTATTTCCTCTCTTGGCCAAGAGCAACATTTGCTTGCTCCTTCTTATGTCTTATGACTGCCTTTGTGCCAAACATTTTGTGTAAAAGAACCATAGAGATTAAGTTAATATTTATTTACAGAAAAGGCCTCACACCTTCTTCTATCAAGCCACTAGTTGAGGAAGGGGGCCCTGAGTCATCTAATCTACAGTTGATCTAGGTCTGAGTGTTACTGCAGCTTTAATTAGATTCAAATCACCACTTGCTTAAATATTTTGAGGGTGGGATCAGGCCTTGACCTTTTGGCAACTCATGAGATCTGAGCACAGACAAGATTTCAGAGATTTTTTCTCTATGCTTTATGGCCAAGCTGTCAGTTTTCCAAACTAGGGAATATTTATCTCAGCTTTAAAGCACAGGAGCCTGCTTTTTAAGTCATTAAAAAATTATCTTCATTCTCCATTACACTCCTGACTTTCTGCACCTCTGGAGATCTCTGCACTGCTGCTCTGCCTTCATCCTTCAGATAGTGACTACAGAAAACTGCCAGAGTGCTATGATGGGATTTCTCTTAGCTCTCCTGCCCTGTTCTCAGCCTATACCAGGCCATTGCCTTGCTTTGTGGAAAAACCACACATACCTTACAGAGAAGTTCTATTGGCTTTCCTAGCCTATTCTTGGCCTTCTGCCTACCATCCTTCTGCACTTGAACATCCATGGGAATAACTTGGAGAATGATGCAGGGATTGCTCTGTGATTGGAGATCCTTAGGATTCCAAACAGCCAACATGTGGCCATTCAAAATTAGTTAAGTTGGGCTACTTTCTTCTTACCCTGAAAATGACAGATTCCTCCTCTTGCCAGTACTTTGCCAGGGATGAAAGCAGGCCTCAGCTTGTTCTCTCCTGAAAGGGTTTGTCACTTTCTCAAATTTATTTGTGTGTGTGTGTGTGTGTGTGTGTGTGTGTGTGTGTGTGTGTGTGTGCGTGTGTGTGAGAGAGAGAAAGAGAGAGAGAGAGAGAGAGAGAGAGAGAGACTGGCTCTCCTACTAGCTCAAAAAAATCAAAAATCTATGATTTTGTTGTTTACTCTCATTTTTAAGGCAGGTGTGAAAGTTCCTTGCAACTTTCTACACATGTTGAATCAGAACCTTACCCCTACTTTTAAGACATGTTGAATTCTGAATGCATCCTTCCTCCTGGAACCCAAGGTTCCTGGCCAAACTGGTCAACTCATGTGAGCCCATTTGGTAGCCCTGGTAGCACATATCAGGCATTTTACTGAAAGATGTCTCAGCCAAGCTATGAGTTTGGACATCCCAGCCTACTCTGAACCTCTCAATGGAATTCCCACATCTCACTTAATACTACTCTCAGTTATCCAAGACTAACTGCCTATTTAATTGACTAAACCTCCCATTTATGTCTTTACTTCAACTTTCCAATTCAACAAACATCGTCTTTTGAACCTCAAATCTGGTTCCTGATTCTCCTCCTAGCCGGCCTGTTTCTCATCATCTTCAGTGGTCATGCCTCTCAAGTGAACCTAACTTTGCTCCTTCCCAGCTCACTAATAGGTGGTGCTATGATTTAATATCTGTCCCCATGTTGAAACTTAATCCCCAGTGTGGCAGTATTAAGAGGTAGAGCCTTAAGAGGTGACTGGGTCATGACAGCTCTGCCCTCATGAATGAGGGGTTAATGTATTAATGGGTGATTATGAGAGTGGAACTTCTGGATTTATGAAAAGAGAAGAAAGACCTGAGTTAGTTCATTCAGACCCCTTGCCAGGTGATATCCTGTGTGCCTCAGAACTCTTTAGGGAGTCCCCACCAACAAGAAGGCCTTCGCTGGATGCAGCCTCTCAACCTTGAATTCCTCAGCTTCCACAACTGTAAGACAGAAGTTCCTTTTCTTGTTAAATTACCCAGTTTTGGGGGTTATTTTAATAAGCAACAGAAGAACGGACTAAGACATGTGACATATTAATTTATTATTCTCTGTAGGTCATGCAGCCTCTGCCCAGGAATCAAAATTCTCAGTTCTGCTCACAGGTACCATTTGAATTTGACTTTGCCCATGGATTTTCTAGACTAAGAACGACCTGCTAGTTCCTACTTTCTGGCCTATCTCTTGCACGCTTCCGATACCCCGTTCTTCTGGTTCAGTTACACTTACACATCCTCTGCCCATTCTTCGATACCCCGTTCTTCTGGTTCAGTTACACTTACACATCCTCTGCCCATTCTTCTTGTTCAGTTACACTTGCACATCCTCTGCCTCATAATGGCTGCTGATCAATTGTTAGCATTACATCACAACATAAGAAGAGAATAAAAAAGAGGACTTTCCATTCTAGACTTGGAACCTCATGTAAATAGCCATAGAATGGTTTAATTGGACACTTATAAAGACTGAACTACAAAGGATATATATTAACAAGTTTAGTGTAAAAATGAGATGTTGATACTTTTTTAGAGTCTCGGGTATACATCAAAGTTCAGCAAGATACTTGAATTATCAAAAGCTTCATGATGGCCAAC
This sequence comes from Rhinopithecus roxellana, assembly GCF_007565055.1. Taxonomy (NCBI): domain Eukaryota; kingdom Metazoa; phylum Chordata; class Mammalia; order Primates; family Cercopithecidae; genus Rhinopithecus; species Rhinopithecus roxellana. The sequence continues at coordinate 55,334,714 of NC_044564.1, forward strand.
AACATGATGCCCTGAAATGCTTCTAAAGAAAAAAAGCAGCATGATATCCTTTCTGCAAGCTTGTACTGCACATAGTCCATGAAGAATTATGCTAGAATGTCACAAGTGAGAAATAAGAACTGTCAATACACATGTTACTCTGCTCCTCCCGGTTTATCAGTGTTCAGGGTGTCCTGAGACAGCTTCCTCTGCCTAGGAGATCTGAGCTTCTTTAAGTCACGTGGCAAAAGGGAGCATGAAAAATGGGGAAGGTGGCAGGACTCCTCATCCTCCTTGTCCTCACTTACCCAAGGTTTCAGGCTGTCCCAACATCTTTTCTGGACATAATTTCATTACCACAATATGAAGACTGAATTACTTCCTTGCCAATCACACGAAGTACATAGGTTGTGAAAGTTAATGTCTGCGAAGGACTGTGCGTTCTTTGATGCAAAGGAGCTCAACAAATGCAGAATCATATTAAAATGATACATGACCCCTGTGCCTTAGTGACTAATTCAGGAGAGAAAGGCATTTCATAATGACAATCTTCATGATGTTGTATAAGGTGTTCCCTGAGGACTGACTGCCAATTTCTCATATTGAAAATACTGGTAGAATTGGGAGAGAGAAGGAAGGAAAGGAAAGAAAGGGATCTAAACTTGTTTTGCTTCTGTGCCAGTTTCGGCTACATATAAGGCCTAGCTTTAATCATACAAAATATCCAAGGCAGAGACAGAATGAATCCTGGTTTAGGATTACGAGGCTGAGGGACTAGTGTCAACTATATCACATATTTGCTGTTTGATCTAGGTTAAGGCACTTACTTTCTCTAAGCCTCAGTTTCATACCTATAAAATTGGGGTTATAACTCTTCTGCCTACCCCATCATTGCTGTGAAGATGAAATAGCATATGTAAGAATGTGAAGTACACAGGAAGTGCTGTATGCAAATGTTACAAATTCTTATTGCTGTTATATGGACCAAACAGTTGGAATAAACTCTCTTGACACTTTATCTCACCAGACTAATAGATGGCAAACTGGGTTCCATTTCTACAAAAAAGCAATGCACAAAGAAAAATGTATATCTGAGTCAACACCACCTTATGTCTGCCTAGGGATTTGATTTGCACATTTCACAATATTCCAGAAGCAAAATGTATGAGATGTGTCCTTTCTTACCTACTACTCATATATATTTTTATTCCTCACTTAAGTGAAATTTAACTTTTATAAAACATGTGATATGATGGATAACTCAATATAGAAGAGACTTTTATGCGCATGTAACAAACTATACTGGAAAGGGGATGATATGCTTGGCCTGCCGGTTCAGGAAAGCATAACATGATTGAAACCACATCCTACCACCGAGAGTGGGTTACCCCAGGAATGAATGATGATTAAACATCTGAAAAATCTATTCATGTAATTTAGCACATTAAAAGAATAAGAAAACCAACCAGGTGATTGTCTCAATAGAGCTTTTAAAAGCTCTTGGTAAGAGCCATGCAAGTTCATGATTTAAAAAAACAAAAATGGTGTTGTATTAAGAGCATATTCACTAAAATTAGAAGTACTGCATATTTGCTATTAACTCACTACTAGAACTCAATAATGTATAATGGTCCTGAATAAGACAAACAAGAAAATGAATGAGACATAAATATTAGAAAGGATTACCTAGAACATCTTAGAAAATAAATTGAGAAAAATTAAAGCAAACGAGAGTTCAGTAGGTTGGTCAGACACAAAATCATCATAGAAAAATAACTCCTTCACACTACCAACTAATTAAAAAGTGAAGGTATAATGGGATCTCATCTCATTCAGTGTACGTGTGTGAGTTCCCAATATTCAATAATATACCTACTGAAAAAAAGTGAGATACATAAGTAAAGAAGAACAAATCGCAAAATTTCCTGTTTAGTGAAACAGAAAAGGTCCTGTTCCAGATGTCAAATATATTTTAAAGACCTTTTTTTTTCAACTCTGAAATGTAGAAACTCAATAGTTGACAACTAGACCACTGAAACAGAGGAAAGAATCAAGTTATAGAATAAGGCAACATTAAAATATAGTTTATGCTAAAGGTATCATATTATCTCAATAGGAAAATGATAGACCTTGTTTAATTATGCTGAGAAAACCTATTTACTGAGGAAAAAATCTAGATTTATACCTTGTATTATACAGTACATAAAAATAAATTCTACAAGGAATAAAGAGAGATGAAGAAAAGTTACAAAAGTATTAGAAAACACAGGTTTTTTTTTAAATAGTAAGCTAAAGAAAACCTTCTTAAATAAGATAAAAATACACAAATCATAGAAGTTATTGATAACTATGACTACCAAAAATTTAAAGCTTTTATACAAGAAAGCACAGAAATGATACTTACATAAAATGCATGCATTAGTTCAAGGTTTTCATTGATTGTCTTATTTTCTATGGGGTTCTGAAATTTTCATTTCAGAAAATATAGCTACTGGATTTATAATAATGGTTATGCAAGATTCACATCCCAAGGCCGAGGCAGGCGGATCCTTGTGGTCAGGAGCTCGAGACCAGCCTGGCCAACATGGTGAAAACTTGTCTCTACTAAAAATACAAAACAAAAAAACAAACAAAAAAAATGCCTGGTGTGGTGATGCACGCCTGTAATCCCAGTTACTTGGAAGGCTGAGGTAGGAGAATCACTTGAAGCTGGGAGGTAGAGGTTGAAATGAGCTGAGACTGTGCCAGTCAGAGAGGAAACTACTTAAATCCTATTTCATTTCCATTTTCTCATATAGGGAATTAGGCTTCAAACTGAAATTGAGGACTAATTCAGAAGGAAAAAAATAGCAAGAGCGCATGTTACCTAGGTCCCAATGTCCTGATACAGATGGGTCCTGAATCCCCAGGGAGCTGTAAGTATTTGTAGATGTGATTGGAGCACCACCATTCATCCTCTGGGGGCAGGGCAAAGAGGTTTGAAGATTAAAGTTGGCACTGTTACTAATTTTTTAGAGAAGGGAAAATGTTGGATTCTAGAAACTACAAAAGGTCAATGACTTTAGTCCCATTCCCAGTCAAGAGTATAAAGCTGGCTATTTTTTCTTCTGTAGGCCTAGATTTCTGATTTTTCCCAGAACCCTCCCATTCTGTAGAGTTTAAAAACCAGCCCTTCCTAGGGGCAAAAACACCTCTGGGACCCCCTTCTCAGGCTTTCCCTAATTCACAGCCACCCTCCACAGAGTTCTGCTGTGCTAGCAACACAGCCCAAGGCAGAAAAAGGAGCATTCGAGAATCTGAACAAAGGATGATTCAAGAGCAAGAGGAATGAGTTATTTTTTAAGTACTACAATATTTGTTTTATTTTCACACACTGTATAAAGCCCTTTGCTTTTTATTTTACCTCTTTTTAGTCTTCTCATACTAATGCTGTAAAACAGCCAAAGTGAGAAATTTTCTGTCATTATTCAAACTTTAATATCAAATTTGCTTGTTTTATACAAAGTCCCAACTCTTCTGCCTTAATGTATTAAGTAACACAAATGTCATGTTTTACCAATTAGCTAACAGGCTTATGAAAACAGAACTCTATGTATTAACTGTGTAAGTTTCCTTTGGGCCAGAAAAAAAATTAAGTAGCAAGTTCCAAATGTTTCTAAATCCACAAAGCAGTGTGATATTAATTAACTAAACTGACAAGCATAGAATGTTCCAGGTGAAGAGGTCTAAGATGCCAGTGTTTGGCCACACTTTTATGGATGTATAGATGACATCCATAAAAATTACATGGTTAAAGCATACAGTATATTTTAGCCCTGAGATTATATCACGTAGTTCTAACTTTAATTAGAAAGGACAAAGGAAATACAGGCTAAGAAGACTGTAATTTTAAATATAAGATTAAAACAAGGATAGGAAAATAGATTTTTGGCACATAAAAAATATGAGACTTCCTGGTGAAAAGGTGGTATAACCATACATATGTCACTCTGCCTCCTTCCAACATCTCATTAAAATGACCCAAAGAATATTAAAAAAAAAAAAAAAAAAAAAAAAGGTTCATTAGATCCTTTAATGAATTTGTAAGGAAAAAAAATCACATACCAGAAATTTCAAGGCATTTCTTTTTTTTTTTTTTTTTTTGAGACAGAGTCTTGCTCTGTGCCCTAAGCTGGAGTGTAGTGACACGATCTTGGCTCACTGCAAGCTCCACCTCCCGGGTTCACGCCATTCTCCTGCCTCAGCCTCCCGAGTAGCTGGGACTACAGGCGCCCGCCACCACGCCCGGCTAGTTTTTTGTTTTTTTTTTTTTTTTTTTTTTTTTTTGTATTTTTTAGTAGAGACGGGGTTTCACGGTGTTAGCCAGGATGGTCTCGATCTCCTGACTTCGTGATCCGCCCGCCTCGGCCTCCCAAAGTGCTGGGATTACAGGCTTGAGCCACTGCGCCCGGCCGGTATTTCTATTTAATAAAAGAGCAAATAGTACTTGCTTGTAGGTAGGGCTAACCCTATCCGAAACACCCCGGCACAGAAGTAAAAGAGACTCCAGCAGATCATTAACACTCATTGCTGGGAGGCAGATGGGAGCCTATCTGAACCTCACTAGGGTTTCCAGAAGCATCCAGGCAGGGAGGCACCCTGGGTGGGAAATCCTCTGGAGTGCATATTCCTGTCTTTGATGCTGATAGGTACACCCTCTGTAGAGCACATGCATTTTTCCAGCCACTTCCTGGTTATGAAACAAGAGTATAAAAGCAACTTACCAGCCCAGAAGTGAAACTCCCTACCACTGCTGCTGCAACCCCACTTCTCTCCCTACTACTCTAGGCTGCTGGATTTCTGACTGGGTAATGTAAAACTGCACTAAAACTCCTCCTTCTTTCATCTGAGCCTTAGAGAACCCATCTGTGTCAGTTGTCAAATTATTGACTGTCAATTTCAATTCCACCCTTCTTTGTCCTGCTCTGCCATACTACAGCTGGACCCTGTAACATTTATCCTTTGCCAGCTGGAGAAACATTAGGCTTTGCCAATAAAGGAAGCTAGAGGGACACTGCAAGGTGAAGTGGAAGAAGGGATTCTCATCCTTGTTCTAATGTGCTTTTCTCCTTGTTTTCATTGCACTGCAGCAGCAGCATGTGGGACGCCCAGTGGTACTTACTCTGCAGCAAGTTTCTCCAGTACCCCAGTGGGCATCTTTCTGTGGATCAGCCCCAGCCCACTGACACCCAGGCAGGGAGCTTCTTGTTCAACAGCTCTGGCCCACCAGCAACTCACAAACCTGTCCACCACACAGTGACATGCAGCCAGACCCTCCCCAATGGGATCTAATTCTCAACTTTGTTTGAACAGGAAGTTATCCTTCTTCCAAATTCCTAGTTCCTTCCTTACACAGTCCCCTTCTGCCCTGGAGAAAAAAACTGCTCCCTGCATTTGCCATTCATGTAGACTTAGAATCTTCTTTAATTTTTTTTAATACTTAACACCTTTGACTGGCTAATACTTTATATTAAAATTCTTTATATTAAAGTATAATATAAAGTATCATAATACTTTAAAGAATCACTTTATATTAAAATTCTTTAATATAAAGTATTATATTCCTTATAATTCTTAATAATACTTTATTTTAAAATTATTCTCTCCAAATGACTGGTGAAGTTTGTCTCCTGATTGGAACCTGACTGATACACTGTCTTAACACTTAATTTTGCATAAGCAGAGAAGCTCCTTTATAGGAGTGAACAAGGAGAGAAAGAGTACAGAACATAGAAAAAGATGCTGTAGGTCAAAAGAATGCAACAGCCATGAAGAATCATTGTAAAAACATCCCTACGAAATAATTCTACTACAAAAAAAGGAGAATATTTTTTAGAATTTCCAATTTATCTCCTCAAATTCAACAAGATTCAAACAGGCACTTTATGTATGAAACTAGAGCAAACACTCACAAAGGGGGAACTCCCAAAGACAGTATAGAGATGAAAAACAGATTTGCCAAATTTAAAACATGATAAAGACATGAATTGCAGATTAGATTATAAGACAGAAAACAAATTAATAATATCTCATTTCAAGAAAAAAACCATAAACATTAGAGCAAGAAAAAAATATGGTTACCAGCAAAGAATAGATTGAGCCCAGACTTCTCCTCCATAACAATAATAGTTAGAAATAGAAATGAGGCAATAACCACTGACCTGTAAAATAAAAAGATTATGATGCAATTATTCAATATCCAGTACTGCCATCATTCTTGGGTAAAGATAATAGAAAAAGTCCTCAGAATATATGAAGTCAAAGAGCATTATGCTATGTATCTTTCCTGAAAAAAGTCCTCAGAAAGCCTGCAACTAGTAGAGAAAAGACTCAAAATTAAGAGCTTAGAAAATGGAGAAGTATTACTATAAAAGGGCTGGTAGTAAGCCTGAATTTAAATGTTCTAATTAAAATTTAATGTCATTTGCAAGACTGTAAAAACTTAAGGCAAATTTTAAAAACCTTTTTTATTTAAAATGCAAAATGTAATAAAAACAATAATTTTTCAATCATTGTAATAATCAAATCCTAAAGCTTCAGTGCAAGAAAGTTATAGAAAAGATGCTACATTTCTTATCTTACAGAGAATCAATAGTATTTTATTCATGATTTTGAAAACGAGAAAAATAAGCAAAATATTTAATTAGAAAATTAATCTGAACCAAAAAACAAGATTTATAACTTCCAAGTTGCAAAAGGCAAAAAGGGCAAAGAAATATTTTATGTAGGCAAAGGAAAAAGGCTAATGATATTTTTTAAATGTGTTTCTGCAGTGAATTTATATCCTTTATAGCTATTTTCTATTTTGTTTACAATGACCAAGTATAACCTGTATAATCAGAAACAAAAAATAAATATTAGAGAAAATCCTGGGGCTCAAAGAGCAAGAATTTCAGAAGAGACATTCCCATTTGTCATCTACTTGCAAAGTCAGTCAGTCAACATGTACCTACAAATGGCCTCAGAAGACCAAGTAAGGAAACAGAGCCTAGTCACACAGTGAAAACCTTGAAAAAGAGTGCTGTCAAGGGATTTTTTTCTTTCTTGACTACAGGTTTTTGTTATTTTGTGTGTGTGTGTGTGTGTGTGTGTGTATGTGTGTGTGTGTTTAGTATGTCTATTCAATTTCTTGCAATGCACACTTGGGCAATAAATCCTGGTCTGTCCACTGATTAAAGGGTCTCAGAAAAATAAGGGATTTAAAAAATCAACCATAATGTAACCCCCTTGCCCTACCCATGGAGAACTAAGGCCCAGAAAAGTAAGTGGCTTGTTCATGTCGGGCCAATAGAGTTAGTTCCAATAAATGTATGGGATTAGCAGGAATACTATAAAACTCATAGTTTTATGAAGCCTTGAGGGCCTTGGATAAGGCTCAATAAAAATGCCCTGTTGAATATGTAGGAACCTGCTGAGCAGAGGAGATTTCTAAGATACTGGCCAGCTCTAAAACTTTATGGTTGGGGGAATTAATTGGCTACTTTGTCTTCCAGATTTTGAGACTTACAGGTTGCTCTTCTGGGTCTCCTTCAGATTCTGGCCTGAAACCATTGGAAAGCCTGCCTGGCTGGCAGCTGAGCCATTGGATTGGCTTCTCAGCCATTCCAAACCTCAGGCTCAGAAATCTTCCAGTTGCTATCTCCAGGAGAGAGCAAGATTGGAGATAAGATATCTATACAGAGGCCGGGCGCGGTGGCTCAAGCCTGTAATCCCAGCACTTTGGGAGGCCGAGACGGGTGGATCACGAGGTCAGGAGATCGAGACCATCCTGGTCTACACGGTGAAACCCCGTCTCTACTAAAAAAAAAATACAAAAAAAACTAGCCAGGCGAGATGGCGGGCGCCTGTAGTCCCAGCTACTCGGGAGGCTGAGGCAGGAGAATGGCGTAAACCCGGGAGGCGGAGCTTGCAGTGAGCTGAGATCCGGCCACTGCACTCCAGCCTGGGCTACAGAGCGAGACTCCGTCTCAAAAAAAAAAAAAAAAAAAAAAAAAAAAAGAGAGAGAAAGAAAAAAAGAAAAAAAGATATCTATACAGAAAATCATTTATATATTTAAAATGCACATGAGCCTCAACACACACTAAAGACCAGTCCCCGAGTCTGAAACAGCCAGCAGTGACTTTCACAGATTCTTATTATCTGTGAAACCAAGGTTTCTTTTTAACCTATCTGTCAAATACTAGCTTGTTGTTGTATTTTTCCAGAATATAAAACAGCTTCTTTTTTTCAACTGCATACCTACCTCCAGATTGAGGTGAGAAGTGCCTTGAAATGAAAGTAAATGTGGAGAGGTGCTTTTTTGGTCTACAGTGCATACTTACAGGGAAATTAAGCCATTAAATTTAGTCAAGAGCCTTTTACAGCTGTTTTGCTATTTTGCCAAAGCTCTTTTATGAAAGATTTGGGAATCATTCTAAAATACCATGGTGGATTTTAGAAGAAAAACTAACTCCAAGGACACTATGTCTTCTCCAGCTTGAGGTGTAACTCTGAGAATTTCCGTCTGGAAGTGGAAGCCTGCAGATGTCAGGAAGAGAAGCTTTGGACATTCTCCAGCTGTCCTTGACATGACTGTCAGGGACCAGGAGAGACCCAGAGAACATGGTCTATGGTATCAAGGCACAGGGGCAGCCATTTCAGCCACAGTTCATTTGGTCCAGCTTACTTTTATCTGTAATTAAAATACTCAAGTGATTCTGACTCTATATATATATATAGTTTATGTATATATATATAGTTTAAATATATAGTCTGATATGTATACTATATATATATATATATATATATATATATATATATATATAATATGACTCTTCCATATTGGATCTTAATTCTGTTCTCACTACCTCTGCTTAAGTTGAGATTTTGTGGTTGAGTCAGCTTTATAGAATAGTATCTCCGATTCTTCAATTAGTTCACCCCCTCCTTATCATAAAGTTCCATACAGATCCATTCTGAGCTGAATTCCCCTCTCTTGGGGATAATGATTTAATGGATAATGATTTAGGATAAGTTCAGGTTTCCACCAAGGAAAACTAGTAAGCAACCTGACAAAGACTGCTTACTGGGAAGTTTTGTTTGTTAAAGAAGGTCTCTCAGACATCTGAGACTATGTCCCTAGACACAGTATTGTCTCTCTATACACTGTGACCAAAAAGTCTCCAAAGGAAGTGGTGGTTACTCTGTGTGTGTACGTGTGCGTGTTTGTGTGTGTGAGAGAGAGAGATGGAGAGCAAGTGAGAGAGAAAGGAGGGTGTGTATGTGGGTAGTGGGTATGTGTGTGTGTGTGTATATACGTAAGCTGTACATAATTCTCTCTCTTACATATCCAGGTGAAAGACTTTGTGTTATTATTCTGTTATTACTCTGCCCCAAATATCCAAATTGTTATATCCCCAAGCAAGTAATCAGCACTCAAATATTTAAATAATTATGCAATCAACTAATCAATTAAGACATCTGTTGCCAGCAAGTCTCCAATTATTTACAAGAATGCTTTTTACAGTTCTTTTATGGGCTAGGTACAAGACCCTAGGTAAGATAAAAAAGAGCTTCTCAATACAGTAGCAAAATTAAAGCACCCTGCTTTATGTACCTGTATGTTAGCACTCAGAAATATGCACATGTACACTCATAGGAAACAGCTTTGTCATTATTTTTTCCTTTCACCACTGAAGTCTTTTTTCTTCCTTTAAAACTTGTTTATGATGCTTTGACCAATGTTATGCAAAGAGGTCTGTAAGATCTTTCAGTTTGAACTAATACACTAGAAGTTACCACTCAGGAATTAGCAACTGTCACAAAGTAGTCCTTGAATTTAAATAAGGAGACAATGCAATGTTGGGAGGCATGGGCTTCAAATGCCTAAAGAAACATTTCAGAGGTACAATGTATGGGAAATGTTCCCAGCAGATAACTGTAATGTAACCATTGGGCCAATGTGAATAAGGAAATAACTCATAAGTAGATGTCCTTAATCAAAACCTTGCAGTTTCTGTCTCTCTCACTCGCTCTCTCTCTGTCTCTCTCCCCCGCCCCCCGACTTTTCAAGGTACAGAGGAAAACTTTCCACAATCCAAAATGATCCTAGAGAAACAGAAAATACTATCAATTAACTCTCCTGAAGCCAAACTAAACACTAACTTTGCCAATGAGATACGATGGGGTTAGATTAGAATAAGGATTTGAAATAAACTAATTTCTGATTAATCCATCACCTTGAAAACTCCACCAATGTTTATTTTTCTATCCTGGATACCAGATTTTGAGTTTTAAAAGGAGTGCATGAATATCTGCTACATGCTAAGGAAAAGAATACTATGCAAAACTTAAATGTTAGCTGCCAATATTGGTACCCTTTAGGAGATCTTACTATCACATGTCTGTTCCCAGAACTGCTAAAATCAGAGGAAAGAAGGACAAAATTCACTTTTCCATTTGCCATCTTCCTTGAAACCCACAATTTCTAATTTGCCATTTTTGTTCTTTGAGAGAAAAATTATTAAGGTGGTTTTATAATTTTAAAGTATTTTCCTAATATATCTTTTTAAAAGTCACCCTGAGAATTTCAAAAGAGCCACAAGAATGTATCCATAACAATGCAAAAGATAAACAATAGAATATCAAGAAACACCAGAAGATGCAAGGCAATAGGTAACACTGACCTGCATTTGGAGCACTCACTTTGGCCAGAGAATGAAGCAGACAGACAGCTCTGAACAACAAAAAGGATTCAACTCAACATATGCTAGGTCTTCCTGTTGTCTTAGCCACTGAAGAAGTCCAGGCAAAGCTGTGCAGGGATGTCTTCTTAAATCATGAAAATCAACCCCTCATCCTTTACTTCCAGTTCTGTATTTTGTCTTAGGGGTCTTTCCTTTATGGAATGGACTGCTTTCAAATTACTCATCTCCTTTCTTAGAGGTCACTTTGATGATATTATTTAGGCTTGACCATTTTCTAAGTATAGGCTCACATACAACTCAAACCCATCAAAGATGGGCTCTCTATGCCATTCACAATCATTGCAGTTTGAAATATTGTGAAAATATTCAAACTATGAAGCCCTTAGTTGACAAGTACATAGTATACAAAGTTCCCATGTGGTGGGTGGGTACGGTCTCATGGCAGGTCAACTCTCCCATGACAATGGAATCAGAATATTTTTAATCTATCCATAACACTTGGGCAGTAATGGGTTATTTTATTTATTTATTTATTTATTTATTTTTTTTTTTTGAGGAGGGTGTTTCTTTAAAACTTCCAGCGACATTTAAAAATAGTCATTATTGAGCTATCAGGATTTGATTCCCATGTATAAAATGCATTCACTGTAAATAAAACATGACATTTTTCCTCTTTATAATTCACTGAAAAGTTTAGCCAAGCATGAACTTTTTTTTTTAATGACATCCTTCTTATTACCAAGATTTCTGCACATGACAGAGTATTGGCTTTCTAAAGAGAACTGTGTTTTTTTGTTATTGTTATATCACTGTGCTGCTGTTGTTGTTTAGTTTCTTTCTTTTATATAAGTAGAATGAATTAAAAAGAGAACCTTGTAATACACATGAACAGCCTAACCAAGTCATACTTATCATTTCATAGTTCATGTGCAGCCCCAAATAGAACTGAAAGCCCAAATTAACAGTAAAGCAACTCTTAAATAAAAGCATACGCTTTAACCATACAGCACGATGTTTGTATTTATAACTCTTTTTCACTTTAGGTGTACTGCTTTGTTTTTTAAAAAATATATTGGTCCCTTAAGTAATTATACACCCCTTTTCGGTAAAAAATGGCTCCCAATCTCAAATTGGAAAGCAGGCTTATAACCTTTCAACCATTTGAGTTGCACACCTGTTCCTCAAACACTCACCAACTGAAATCTATAGTAGAGTAGAGACAGAGACACATTCATCTGCCACAATTTACAAACATGATCACTACAGCTGGACTAGCACAGAGCACTGACGGCAACATTCATCTAAATACAGGATGCTTCAAGTAATGCGTCTCAAACCTCAGTGCACAATCAAATCACCTGGGGATTTGTTGAATCTTCCAATCACCAGGTCTCACAGCATACCTTTTGGACTCAGAAGAAAACCTTGGATGGGGCCTAGAATTTTGAATGAACACCCAGGTCATTCTAAAGCAATCGTGGGCTCCCACATTCTGAGAGTCACTCATAAGTATATCCTGCATCTCCACGCCCAGGCTTACAGAGCTGGTAGACAGACACTCAGAGTGAGACACGTAGGCAAAGCTAGCTAAGCAATACAACGCACAGCTGCAAAGCAGAAACTCAGGATTGCCCCTGCTGGTGGTTCATGATGTTGCTGTCATACCACATTTCTCTCCCTCGAAGCACTCCTCCCTAACCCTGACCAGACATACCACCTATGCAGCAGTCGGATTACCTGAATTCACACCCTCACTCCTCGAATAGCTTAACTTCTCTCTGCCTCTGTTTCTTCACATCTCATATGGGCATAATAATGAGTTACTATAAATTGTTTAAATAAATTATTTAAGTGAAATAGTGCATGAAAGTGTATATAAAGCAGCACCTGACATACAGGAGGTGCTCCGTAATTGTTCTGTGTGTGTCTGATGTGTGTAAGTACACAAACTCCTGCTTACAATGCAGAATAGAAAAGAGTAACTGAAGAAGTAAGCTGTAGAAGGCCATCATACGAACTGAGAGCCAAGGTGCAAGTTTGAAGTTTTATTCATTCAAATTTGTACAAGGCATGCACTCCAAGCATTTCCACCCACTCTCTGGTATTTCTATTTCTCAAGGTCCTTTCCACCTGGCTGGTTCCTCATCCCAATCCAAGTCACAAGTTAGTCTTCTTACTAATTTATTGTCGAGCTAGCTGTAGCCTAGGGATGGTCAATATCATGAACCAGGGGTTCCAGGGGAGCAGGGTCATTTCTGTGTGGGTCCCCAAACCACAGTTTGGGTTCAGGTTGAAATAGCACTCCACCTAAGCCATGACTTGGTGTCCTCATCGTGTGGGCTTTGTCAGAGAAATTCTAGGAATTAGGTCTCCTCTTTTCTGATTATTTGTTTTGTATGCCCCTTGCGGCTCACATATCTGTAAACACACTCACTTACTCCTCCTGTTAGTAATTTATGGAAGGATGATGTCATCAAGCCCCACAGTCCTGAGAGATTCAGACAAATTTCCATCCCGGTTCTCCATCTCTTCTGTGGTCAGTGTCCTAGGCTGGTTTCCTCCCTTGTCAGATACAAAGATTCTACCCAATTGTATTATATTTTCTTATGGCTCCATATTTTATAACTGAATCATCTACTGTATCATAGGAGACGTGCTTTCCCTATTCCAGTGATTTGGAAACTCCATCACATCGAAGCCAAGTTTGGGGCCCCACCCCTCTACCAGAACCTTTTCTGGATAGCATTAGCTTAAAGCAACATCATAGGACTTAATTTCATTTCAGCCTCCTGGTCTCAGCCATCTCTGTCACTTCCAAAGCCACCATGATCTTGGTAACAAGATCTTGCCTCCATTTGGTCATTAGGCATTTTTACCAAACTATAGAATTTTAGAGCCTGATGCCAATTCAAGAGGATCATCTACCATGACCTTCTTCATTCTCCAAATGCAGAAACTGAAGTTCTCCTTTAAGAGACTTGCTCAACGTCACATAGTTAGGGAGCAGCATATAGTTTTCTGACCTCATGATGAAGACAACAGATGTACTCATCAAATAAGTAGCCATAGGAAGAAAAAGATGAGAAAATCATTCAGTGATAGAATTCAGCCTTTAAAAGACTGAGATGAACAACAACAACAACAACAAAGGAAATTTTGGGAGGAGATTAATATGTTTAGTACATTTACTGTGGTGATGGTATCACGAGTGTATGCACATGTCCAAATTCATCAAAATGTATACATTAAACATGTGCAACTTTTATCAATTAGATGTCAGTAAGACTTATTGAAAACTTAAAAAAAAAAAAAAAGATATATTCAGGTCGGGCGCAATGGCTCACGCCTGAAATCCCAGCACTTTGGGAGGCTGACGTGGGTGGATCATGAGATCAGGAGATCGAGACCATCCTGGCTAACACGGTGAAACCCTGTCACTACTAAAAATACAAAAACAAAAATCAATAAATTTGTCGGGCATGGTGGCAGGCACCTGTAGCTCCAGCTACTAGGGAGGCTGAGGTAGGCGAATGCCATGAACCCGGGAGGTGGAGCTTGCAGTGAGCCAAGATTTTGCCACCGCACTCTAGCATGGGTGACAGAACAAGACTCCATCGCGAAAAATATATATATATATTCAATAGGGGTCAATATATAGCCTAGACATGGGTGCTAAAAATAGTTTTTAGGATATTTGCAAAAGATTTATTCAAAATAGCTCAACACTAGAAACAACCCAAGTGCCCACCAAGAAGTGTATCCACAGGCAAACTGACACAGTCACACAACAGACCACTAATCATCAATGTGAAAGGGAGCTACTTAACCATGCAGCAACAGATGAATCTCAAGAACATTGTACTGAGGAAAAGAAGCGAGAAACAAAAGGGTACACACAGGATTATTCCATTTATGTACAATTCTTTAAAAGGCGAATCTAATCTATAGGAATATAAAGCAGAGAAGTGGCTGCTTAGACCCAGAGCCAACAGAAGGATCGACTGCAAAGGGGCACAAGGGTACTTTGTGAGGTGATGGAAACGTTCCATGTATTGACTGTGGTGGTGGTTTCACAAGCGTACACATTGGTCAAATTTCATGGAACTTTATATTTAAAATGTAAAATATTTACATTCTATTTAATGTACATTATAGCCCCATAAGTTGATTAAATAATACATTTTAAATCTGTAGAGGGTAGGAAGACTTGATTAATGAGTTCCATCTACTATCCCATAAGAACTATAATCTCCATGTAAAAAAATATATTAAATTTTACATGATTATAAATTTACCAGGGAGCAACATAATTGCAAAAGAAAAAGAAAGAAAAAGAATGCCATCTTAGGTTGTCTTACTAGAACTATGTTTCTCAGATGAAGGAAAACTGTGATCCTATTATACTATGCATTCATCAACGCATACCTATAGTGTTATCTCCTATGACAGATTCCCATGCTTCTATACCTAAAGTTTTGTACTGAGTACCACATTAATGTTTCTTTCTTACAAAAGGAAAAATGTACTATTATTAGTATATTTCAATGAACTGTAAATTGTAAACTATGTTTAAATAGTTTAAAATACAAATAAGTAGAAAAAAAAGAACACTGACCACTACCTCTCCACCTCAAAATAGCCACCAATCATATGTTGGATATTTATCTGTAGTACATATCCTCCAGTCTTCCTTTAAAAATGTGAATTTAAATATGTAAAAAAAAAAAATGAATGTTTCTGTGATGCCACTTCATAGCCTGTCTTATTTTTCCTAAAAATATAACGTGACTTTCTTTTCATAATGTTAAATTTTTTGGCTGGGCACAGTGGCTCATGCCTGCAATCTCAGCATTTTGGGAGGTCAAAGCGAGGGAATGGCTTGAACCCAGGAGTTTGAGACGAGCTTGGGCAATATGGCAAAACCCTGTCTCTACCAAGGAAATGCAAAAATTAGCCAGGCATGGAAGCACATGCCTGTAGTCCCAGCTACTTGGGAGGCTGAGGTGGGAGGATGGCTTAAGCCAGGGAGGTGGAGGTTGCAGTGAGCTGAGATCATGTCACTGCACTCCAGCCTGGGTGACAGACCAAGACCTTGTCTAAAAAACAATAACTACAATGATGTTAAATTTTCTTATTTGTCATTGATATCTGCTGAGTACTCCAAAGTCTAAAGCAATCCCCTATTATTGAACATTTATGATTTCTCCATGTTTTTTAAAAAAAATCAGCAACTTTGAAATTAATAACCTTATAGCTTAATTTCTAGGCAGACAAAAATTTATAAGGATAAATTCCTAGAAGTGTAATTGTTAATACAGAAAGTATGCACATTCTTAAGGCTTTCAATTGGCACTGACAAATTGAGACCCACATTTAAAAGAGATGTTGACAAATTGGCATGTATCCAAAGGATGGCAACCAAAACATCCATGCAGCATGTTTTTGAGACATGAGAGGGACTGGGCATAGTTGTCCTGGAGAAAAGAAAACTTAAAAAGGAAAGATACTTTTCCTTAAAAAAGGAAAGAGATTTTGTTTTTCTGTCTGCTTCTTTGTTTCTCATTTAAAGCTGATTCAACAACAGAACAGGAAACATAATTGGCTGGGTTGGCTGTTAAGCTATTGGCTGTTAAGCTATTGCATCTCAGCTTAAAAAAATATCCTTCTATGCTGTTCTTTGTGACACTGGAAATCTACATTATTTCTCCTTTGCCAGGGGATTCCCTGTCGGCCTCTACCAACAGGGGGCGCTGGGGGGCAACTGAAGGAAGGAGAAAGGGATGACTCATCCTGTTCTCTTGTCAGCATCCCTCCACTAATGGTTCTTCATCTTGGCCGCAGCAGTGGATTCCAGTTTGTCATTTTTCCAACACTTCCGGAACCAGCCTCCTTAGCAGTCTCTTCCTCAGAAATCTGGTTCCCAGCTCCATACCTTCCTCTGAGCTAAGGTTTAATAATTCCAACCTCTTTCCTTTGTTCCTATCTCAACAGGGAACAGCTACTTTATGCAGCACTTTCTTCCCTTTTTTACTGTCCCAGTTTTCTGATACCTAGTTCACAATTCTTTGTAGTATAGTGAGTTCTCTGTTAAGATGACTGGTGTGATTCCAGTCTCTTCATTGGACCCTGAATGATATGGTCCCCCATTGCGGGAGCTAAGTAAATTAAGAATGAATTACCTCTGGCCTAAGAATTTGTAAAAGAAATTCCTGGATCAAAAGTAAGTTGCACCAGACCAGTGGTTTTTAAAATCACTTTTTTCAATACAATCATTTTTGCAAATATAATATTACGTCAAACCCTATATGTATAAAAGCAGCGGTGCTTTGACTAAAATGGAGGTATGGAATATCCTGCCCCTACCTGCCTGCCCCACTACACCAGATGCTTCTGCAAACTCCTGCTCCTGCCCCATTCTTCTGGGAAACCCCTGGGTTCAGTAGGGGTTTGTCTGACAATTTCTGATCTCAACAACTCAAGTACACTTCCAAATCTTCTGATTCTGTAACAATGTAATTCTTCTTGCATGGCCTCAAGGCTCTCTGGAGATCTATGTGGCCCAATAACAGCTCAAGCAAAACAAAGGAACTGCCACAGGCTGCCTGGTATTCACCAGCTGTCCCATCTACAGATCAGGCCACAAAAGGAAGCCAAGAGATCTTTGCCAGTCAGGCAGGGTAACGCAATGGAGAAACCATTACAGTTGTGGTGCTGCCATTCCTGCTGTTAGGTTAAGGACAGGTCAGCATTTTTCACTACAATCCCCCTTCTTTCAGAGGTTTCTAACATGGCTATAGAAATCTGCCCTAGCTTCAAGTTTGGCATGAAAGTTTTGGCTCCAGGCTGTCCTTTCTTTCAGCGAAGCTACTAAGAATGTGTTCAGCTACTTTAGAATTCAGAGAGGACACTGGAAGATCAGAATAAGAGAAATCTGTGCTTTGAAATACCTCCCCTCTGCACGCCCCCCACCCCCACCATCAGAAAAATGATTAAGCTACCTTTCTTAAAAACAAATGTTTTCCAGGTCTTTGGCTGAAAATATAGCCTTTCTTCTTTAGGAAATTGCTACATAGAACCAAACTCTTTCAAGGTAAAACATCTTAATGCAAACAAGGTATTTCATATTAAAGGTGGGTTTCCTGCATTTACATTCTACTGTGGTTTGGTTTCACCTTATATCATCATTACCTTCTCTGATTCCTTGAAATAGGGTCCCACTGCTTTTGGAGTAAATTCCAAACATTTAAATTTTGCACAGATTACATTTATGCCTTGCAAATATTGAACAACAGTCAAAAGGTATTAGAATTATTCCCTCTTTGCAAACGAAAAGATTGAAGCCCAAAGAGTCTGACTGGCTTAAGATCCTACTCAAAGGCAAACTAGGAAATAGACTGCCTTGTACTTCCTCTGAGAGGTATGCTGCCTCCTTAAACTCCTGCAGTATTTGCAAGCTATAGTGAAGAAAGCAAAAAGGGAGCCCACCACCTGAAAGCTTCTGCAAGTCTGGAGCAGTTCATCCCACTGATAAGATTCTCATCTGCCTGTCCAGGAATGTTCCTGTAATCAGCGGAGGTCACGGCAGTTTCAAAGTCCGCATTCTGTTCCTCTGCCTTTGGGACACCGTTAAAGTCACAATAAGAGGAATGCCTTTATCCCCAAGCATGTCCTCAGTGCTGGGAAGAGCATGGCTATGGAGCCAGAGAAACCTGGCTTAAAATTCTAGCTTTAAATCCACTCAAAATAAGGAAAGTCCTCCTTTTCTACCTTTGAAAGACGGATGTGAAAAAAAAAAAAGAAAAGAAAACCTTCCTGAAACAGGTTGCTGTAATCATTCAAAGCACCCAACACCCAACATGTAAGAGAAATTCAATGAATCGGAGCTACTGATAAGCAAACATCAACATTGCTCTCCCAAAATAAAAAAAAAGGAAGAAAATAGAAGAAATAAGAAAAAGGTAGTTATTTAACAGATACTTGTTGAAAAAAGAAAGGACACTCTAAATACTCTCTTCCTTAAGGATGGAAAATATGCACAATGATTTAAGAAGGTGACACACAGGATCCATTTGGAAAATGCTGTCATAAAAGTGTGCAGCAATCTGCCTGCTTGTCAAATTCAATGACTGACTATATTGGAGCCCCCCCCCCCGCAGCCTGGCTTCATGATTGGATTGAAAATTGTGTGCTGTGGTTCCTATACTATCCTTTCTTCCAATTCCAAGACACCTCACATATTAGTTTTCTCATTTATTTTTCCAGCATTCTTGCATTTGTAAGCATTGCCTGAGCACCCACCATGTCTCAGGCATTGTACTAGGCACTAGAGACACAGAGGTTAAGTGCCAGAGCTCAGATTAGGGTGAGGTATGATGTATTCCCCATAGGTGAATCATTTAAGGGGGCTCAAAAAACTCAGTTATCAGGATAAAAAACACTTTGATGCAATATTTAAAATAATCAACATTAGTACAAAAAAATACATGATGAACAAAATATCAAAATTTTAAAGAAAGACAAGATGATTTAATATTGCTGTGTTGAGCCATACTGGAGATGAGCAAACGGACAAATCACTAATGTGTATTCTATCCTATTTAAAATGTTGATATTTTGTTCACCATGGATTTTAAAAATTAATACTGATTAAATATTACATTAAAATATTATTTATCTTCATTATTGAGCTTTTGGCACCCCCTTAGATTTCTGACACTAATCCTGGCCCTGAATAGGACATATTTTGTAGCTGGCTGAAACCTGAAATACTAACATCAACAAAAGAGAGAAGTCTAGGGGCATTGAAATACATTACAAATATCAAAGAAAGATAAAGTGAGGGGGCAGATATCGCAAGGCTCTTCAGTGGCAATACTTGCAGCCAGGCCTTCCACTGGATCATCCTGACGCCTGGGCATACATCATACAACCTTCTCACCCCCTCCACCTCTCAAGGAAACGGTGTTTGAGGTGGGTCTGCTCACCACAGTTCTTGCACACTTGCAGCAACACAGGGCAACTGATTTTCATGAGCAAGGTTTCTACTCCACAGGGCATTTTTCCAATCTTGCCTGGCTGGTCCTTGATTACAGCAGTAGAGGGTAGAATCTGCCCCAGAACTATTTGGCATTCGCTATTCCTAGGTTACACAATGAGCTTCATATTCAATGCAGGCCAGGCACTCAATTTCTTGCACATCACTGAGGAATACTGTGCTAGAAGGGAGCATGACTACCAGACATAGCTGGTACAAAAATGACCCACTTACCTTCTACGCAAAGTATTCTTAAGCATCTGGACCCTCCCAGCCAGGCCTCTGCAGTCCTTTGTCTTTACCACATTAACCCTTTTTACCCTGTTGCATATAATTACTGCAATGGCAGAGGCTGTCAGCTGTGTAGTAAATTAGACTACATTTCCCAGCCTCCCTTGCACCTACACTTGGCCATGTACCTGGGTTTTGGCCAATGGAATGTGAGGAGAGCGACTTACCCATTGTCAGTCCTCTCATGAGGAATCCTCATTTTCTTTGCTCTTTATCTGGCTAAATGGAGAAAACACTGTGGATCCCCATGATAGCAGAATCTAAGGTGAATGGAGCCTCGGTTCCTGGATAAACACGTGTAAAGCCCTCCCAACTAGTTGGAAATATACTTTGATTGTGCTAAGCCACTGTGATTTGGGGGGACTGTAATAGCAACCAGCCTATTGTGATTAATACATTTCCCCAACTAGACTATAAACTCCTTACTGCCAGACTCTGAATCGGATGCATCTCTGTTTTCTCAACAGTGAGCTGCATTGCAGTACAATTCTATCATAAATTAGCCACCATAATTTCCCTCCAGAAGCTCTTATATAGAAGCACCTCTATCACCATTACCAAGAAAATGACTAATAATAAATTGTTCTCCTTTTTGTACTCTCAAACTTGAAAATGAAAGCAGAATACTCCTAGAAGCCACTGTTAATTATGATCACTAAATAGAAAAATTCATGCTTCTTAAATGCCACTTGATATGCATAATCAGCTAATAATCTAAACATAAACAAACATCCAAAGACAGAGGACAGAATCAGAATGGGAGCCCCCCAGAAACATAACTTGAGTTTTCCTCTGGAAAGATTTCTAAATGCACCATGGTGTCTTAGGATATGTTTGTGCTCTGTGCATATCACAGTTGACATCTTGTCAAAACCAAGGGAAATAATTGCATCTCCGAGTAAGAGTTTCATGCAGGCAGCAATTTAAATGTGGCACTGCTTATCAGCACCAATTTACTAACATCTTACTGTATATAACTACGTGTGGTAGAAGAAAAACTTCTACATCCTTACCAAGATTCAGGCATAAAAACAAAATCTGTTACACTTCCAGTTCAAAAGAAGATAGAACAAAGGAAAGGGAAATAAAATAAGAAGCTGTGTTTCTTCCCCTTAGAAATAAACTTTTAAAGAAATTTAAGTCCTAAACATTACATCTTCATTTGAAATGCGGTGGGCAAGATATAAGCCATTTTTCTCAGGTCTTGAGGGAGAAGAAAAACAACCTATCTTATGAGACTATTAAGCTAACACCTCAGCAAGCTGCAGGCATGCTTCTCATTTATTACACGAAGCTGAAATCTTCTGACAGTCCATAATTATGTGCTGAGAACTCTAATGAATAACTCTGCATCAGAAGGATTCACGAAACTTTGATCAGTGTCCCGGGAGGCAGTGGGTCAAGATGAACCCTGAAATCTGATTAACTTTACCATCTCATCTAACATTCTACAAACACTGTTTTGTAACTCTCCACTCTTTACTTGGATATTCTGGAAACACAATTTTGTCAGACATACTAAAGCAGTTCTAAAAACTGTTCATATTCACTTTCAAAACAGACTTAAGATGGAGTTTGTATCATTTCCCATACGTATTTTTTGACACCTCTTTTTGTTCCAAGGCCCATGGTCATAAAAAAAGTTATGTTTTGGGGTTCAATGCTATTTTAGATGGGTAACTAGCTGTAATTTAGTACCTTGTTCTCTACAAGTGCCAAAGATTTTAGAAGACCTAGGTCTGAAGTGGTGACGTGTTTAAACTGAGTTATCCACAAACCTTTTTCTCTGTTTAGGTTTAAGATACATAAATAAGGGAACAGAAATTTGATTTAATTGAAGCTGAATCATCTGAAAATGGAATAGAACTCATGCCTGTGGTTTCATCCACAATTTGGTTCAAGTGGTAGGTGTGTTTATGTGTGCTTAATGAAAATACAATTGTCTTGTGTACCCTCTTACTAGCATTTGGGCAGGAATAGAGCACAAAACATGTGCCACTATTCCTCCTCGTTGCACCAAAGCAGACATCACTAATCAATATCCTACTCTTTTAACGGAGCCTGGCAGTCCATAATCCTTACCATAGCCCTCTAGGTAGCTGCTGCTAGACACATGGAATTCAAATACTAGGTGAAATGTAGTTCCCAGCCTTGAATTTGTCCTGTTATTAATGAATGTTTGAAATGGAGAAGATGTTGGCATTTATGTTGTTCAATTCTCCCATTCTATGGGCAAAAAAACCTGAGAAATTGAGACATTAATTTACTTTCCATAGATCATACAGTCAATCTGTAGGGACTTTTTAGTTAAACTCTTTTGAGTTATTTTTTATGTTCCTTCTTGGTATGATTTATACCACTGAAGATGTGTGTGACAAGGTTTAAGAGTAAGTAATGAGGTCAAGAAAAATATCTCAGGTGTGTTTTATAAACCAAGCCAAAAACACAAGAAAAAATCCACTGCAGAAAGTGCAAGGAGAGCTATAAAATTACCCTCTACCTTGGAATCTATGCAAAATGGCCAGCAAAGCTTACAGTACTCTTGCCCTATGTACCATTTGCTTACATCAATAATTTCTGATTTCACTTGTTACATCATGCCAGAATAAAAGCCAACACATGTAGAAATCACCTCTAGAGAAATAAACTGCCTCTGTTTAACTACTCTGGGTTCATCACCATTTACACTATTGCAGATGACTTCCTGCCTCTCTCCAGGACTTCAGATGGAGCTGCTCAAGGCTCCGTTACCATTCAGAGTCTGAGGTCAGAATTTTTAGAACAAAACACAGCAACTTTTCCAGGTCTGTTTTTAAAAAATCCCATTATGTGTTTTTGGCTTGGTAGCATTAAAAAGACAGCGAGAACTCCTTCGGGAGGGGAGAAAAAGACTACGAAGCCCTCAAACCAACAGCAGAGTGATATGATGCCAACAATGTGTAATCTTTCTCTCCTTCCTTCCTCTCTCTCTCTCTCTCAAACACATACACACACACACACACACACACACACACACACACACACCCCTCTATTCCTACTCTCGCCTTAAACTTAGAGGGGCCTGTGATAGGATATCTCTTATCTTGTGGTTCTCTACATTTGAAGAACCTTTGGTAGAAATGCATGTGCAAGGACAGGAAAAAATAATGGCAAATTGCTAATGCTATCAAGCCAAGAGCCTCCAGCAGGTTCGCGTGGTGGAGAAGAAACAGCCACGGGAAAGGACTTCACACAAGGAGACGAGGAGGAGCAGCTGGGGAGGAGGTGGAAGTGGGTGACAGAGACATGGAGCCAGAAACAGAGCTGTGAGGAAGAAGGGGAAAAAAGGCTGAGCAGCCGAAGGATGGTGGTTAAAATAACTTGTGGTAACAGAGTGTTCTTTGTTACCACACACTGCTCTTTGTTATCACACATTACAGAAAGTTATAAACAACAGAAGCATGCCGTACAGTAAAGCTGCGCTTCAAGCTCCGGGCTCTGGTGACCTAACAAACTCCTTGGCTTCCTCCTCGTGTGGACTGACGCTGTTTCTAGAACATCACGTTAGGATTGTGGCCATTAATCTGTACATCTCAATCCATGCACAGGAATCTTCCAAAATGCTTGGCACCATGTTCTTAAAGAAGCCTCTTGCATTCACATTGATGCAGGTCAAAAAGACGCAGGTAAGGGTGACTCCATCCTGGATGAAAAGTGACTATCAAGTTTTGCAAACAAAGCAATGCAAAAACTTTTTGGGGGAATAAAAAAAAGCACATAGAAAATGATCTTGTTCATGTTTATACATAAAATTATATACTCAACAGAAACAACAAAACAGCTTGCAAATGAAGGAATGGATAAATAAAAAGCTCTCTCTCAATCTTGTAAATTCAAGTCAAGTAAAGCAATGGTCAGACACTAAGGAACACTCCTTGCTCAAACCCCCACCACTGTGCTATTCTCTACTGTCATTTTGCCTTTATAATCAATCGGTTTGCCTCTATCACAGATGGCTTTTTTTATCTTTCCTCCATTTAAACAGTGATATTTTCTCAGGGTTCTTTTTTCTCCTCATTTCTTACTCTTCATTTTGAAGGTGCTTTGTTTCTCTCCAGATTGCTGGTATCTTCCTGTACCAGCAGAGCTCACCACTTCTCCTTCTGTAGTCTCTCTCAGACTTCACTTTTCTTCACGGCCACTGCCACCTTCTCATTTTATCCTGTCCACGTGATAGCCAGAGATAAAATCCCCACTGATCTCTACACTGACCCTTTCTCCCCTGCCCATTCTATCCTTCTGAGAACCATCAAAATTATTGATATATTATAAATATTTGTCCCTGCCCAAATGTCATGTCGAAGTGTAATCCCCAGTGTTCGAGGTGGGGCCTGGTGGAAGGTGACTGGCTTTATCATGGGGGTGGATTTCTCATGAATGGTTTAGCGCCATCCCCTTGGTGCTGTCCTCACAATAGTGAGTGAATTCTCATGAGATCTGGTTGTTTAAAAATGGTGGCACCTCACTCTCTCTCGCTCCTACTTTTGCTAAGTGATGTTCATGTTGCCTGCTTCCCCTTCACCTTCTGCCATGAGTAGAAGCTTCCTGAGGCCTCCCCAGAAGCACATGCCACTATGCTTCCTGTAAAGCCTGCAGAACTGTGAACCAATTAAACCTCTTCTCTCATAAATTACCCAGTCTTGGTTATTTCTTTATAGCAATGCAAGAATGGCCTAATATAATTATCCTTCTAAAAGACAGCTATGCTCAAGTGCCTCCCATGTGCACATGCTTTTAACCATTTCTTTGTCCTTACACGAGTTGTCCAAACTTCACAGGATCAGAAATTCAGTATCTCTGACAATCTGACCTTAATCACTGGATGTAACTACCACTGCACATATCCTACTCAGACAGGTATTTTCAGTATTTTATTTCTTTGAACATATCACTCTTTTGGCCTAGAATTTACTTGTCTCCACCTCAGTCTAGTGAAATCCTCATCCCCCAAGTCCCAACTGAAGAATCATGACCTCTATGAAACTTCCCCAACCCCACCCTGGGGCAATGAGTCATTCATTCCCTCCTCTGAGTTATCACAGCACTTCCCCATATCTCCATCATATCACTGAACATGTCATATTCCAAGCTATATCTTTATGTGTATCATACTGTTAGCTCTCAGAGACCAGAATCCTAACACAGCACCTGGCACATATGCAGAATATTTATTACGTTGGGTTGAATTCAATAAAATTGAAAAAGGATCTTCCAGAAAACAAATCTTTAACAATCAGTCAGAGACAGGAAATTGTGAAAAGAGTGTGTCTCCAGAGAGGAAGGATGACAGAATGTGTTAGGAGACTGACTTTCCACTGTATGTCCTTTTGGAGAGCTTTAGATTTTTTTTACGATGTAAGTGTACCACTTGTCAAAACAGTGCTGAGGAGGCTCTACGGCATGTGCCTGGCACTGTGCACAGGGGGGACTTTCGGTGTTATGAACAACTTCACTAACTAGAGAGATCCATGAACCTGAATAACCCCTGTGGAGATTAACCTCTTTTTCGCCTCAAGTCCCACAGAGTCTCGCTGTTCTTGAGTTGTAGCATTCTCCACAGTCTAACTGATAACGGCATGATTTAGAGACCTATCCTCCACACTGGACCTGGAATCAACCCCTAGACAGCAGAGGCTCCCTACTCTTCACCTCTGCATCCCTTACAAAATCCTAGTTTAGTGCTATGTGTACATGTGGCAGTCAGCTTGTAATTGTTTAGCTGAGTTGGACTGGCCCTGAAAAAATGGCAAAGTCTGAAATGAAAATAGAAAGAATAACTATACTTCTTTGCAGCCAATAAATCATGTTAAGTGGAGGCAAAGAAGATAAAACTTAAGATATTACTAATAATTAATAATAATAAATACTAGGTTTATTATGGTCAGATGAGTACAGAGGTAGAATAGCTATAAAAATGTATCAGCTATTTTTTCATCCCTGATTTAGGTCATGGATAAATATTTATTATTTTTTCTCCACTTGTGGTGGCAAAACGTACTTTCAAGTGAGAGCCTTAAATATATGCACATCCAAAACAATACAGAACCACTATTGAGTGAAGATGAAAAAAGTTTTGAAATGAAAGAAGAAAAGGAAAATGGATTCTGAAATGATAGCCTCATAAACAAAGCAGGAAAACAATCGGCAATTTCCAGATAGATCTAAGGCCTCCCTCCTCCAGTGAAAATACCCCCAACTAAATTCTTTAGTGCCAGGGAACAGTTTGAAAATCCCATAATATGGAGAAAAGCAAAACATACAGGATGTGGGCTCTGTCCTCACTGAGCTTAAAATAGTTGTATTAACATCCACATGAAAAGTTAAAAAACAACAGATTTAAGGGGGTAAGGTACATCATCATAGAATTCATAAAGGTAAAAAAAAAATTCATTGAGTACCTAATACTGAAATTTTTAGTATTCATATTCCTATATGAACTAAGGGTAAGGTACCAATCCTGCTACAGTCCAGGCCTGACTGCTTCCTCCATGAAGCCTTCAGTTTCTTCCCATCCACACCCACAAGGAACTATTCTCTTTGGGCCCTCAACACAAGAATTTATCCATACCTTGGTTATCTTACTTTCCATCTTGCTTTATGGCTAGTTATGTACATGGACTGGCCCCCAAATGAACTTTAGACTGCCCTAGACAGGCTCCACATGTCATTCATGCACTAACAACTCCTCAATGCCTTTGACACAGTTGAACTCAGCTCACTGGCTAGACAAGATGTGAGCACAGCCATGGCAGATCAGGATTTGTCTTCAACCCCAACATAACGTACAAGAATCCAGCTTCCAAAAGGGAGAAAGAATAAAGAAGAAGGGAAAGAAAGGAGATGAAAACAGAGAGGTTAGTATTATGTACATCAATCCTTCTATTGGGGCACCTGCCACACTTAATTTAATTTACTGACCTGCCTCCTTTTGGGAAAAGGCGTTGGTTTTTATTTACCTTTGCAGTCCTGTGGGTCTAGCCCAATCCTTGGCATAAAACATATGCTTAGGCTAATGATTAGTTGGTGAAACATAAAGAAGAGAGAAGGTAGGAAAAATAAATGTTCTCATTTATTAGTGCTCACTGAAAGGAGAAATGAATGATAGTCAAAAGAAGTACAATCCTCCCTTATTTTCCTCATCCTAAGTTGGTCCTAAGTGATTTGCTCTTGTGCCTGTCCTTTAAACCAACTTTGAAAGATTATAAGTCAAAATTCACAGCAAAATTATCTTATTTCTTAAAACGCGCTGTTCCCCATTGCAGATGGAATTCACTTCAGTAAATATTTACAGAGCACCAACTACATACAGGATGTATTCCTAATGCCAGAGAGTAAAGCAATAAATGTGACCTTGTCCCTTCTCTTCAAGGATCCTACAGTCTAGCGTGGCATTCCTTGTGAATTTTAGTGCCTCTTACTATGACGGAAATAAAATCATGTAGTTTCACATTTATGAAGTCCCACATTTTAAAGCCAAGGCCAAAATGGATATTTCTTTTCAAAGGTTGAGACACTTCACAGCCAAAATTCTACATGGCAGGTTGCCAGTCCAAAGGGCTTCATCCCAAAAGGCCTGTTTCCATTCCTCAAGAAGAAAATGAAATAGCTCCTCAAATGGAGTTACCAATGACTTAATTTTGACAGAAACATCTATATCCATGAGCTGTGTTAAAACAAAGCTGGTAGAAAGACTTTCCCCAACAACTTGCTTTAAAACAAACTGTAAATGTTTGCTTTGCTTTTATTTTTTATGAATTAGTCCCGAATATTTTGATCTGGCCTAGTTTTTTATGTTTCCTAATAATCCAAATATTCATGTCCGTCTCAACTGCAGTGTGGAAGTTTAAACTCAGGTTTTGTGGGGATGCATTGATCCACTGTATAAATGGAACAGTACTAACAAGACACGTATCACCTCTGAAAATTGCTGTTTAATGCTGGTGTATCTCAAAAATTAAAAATGAAGACGTCTAAACAGTCTAATCTTGAAGAGTGGATACTTTTTTTCCTTCACAAACATTTTAAGAGAAAAATGTACATGTGTGTGCATAAGTTAATAAAAAACTGTGTCTTTACATATATGACCTTACATAATCAATCAACATGAATATGAAAAAAGGAAAACATTATAATAAAATTGCTGAGGAATTATTAATGAAAAACATTGCCAAAATGTTAAAAACATAAAAAACTGGCCATGTGTGGTGGCTCACATCTGTAATCCCAGCACTCTTGAGGCCAGGAGCTTGAAACCAACCTGGGCAAACCCCATCTCTACAATTTTTGTTTTTTAATTAGCCAGGCATGGTGGTGTACACTTGTAGTCTCAGCTACTTGGGAGGCTGAGGTGGGAGGATCGCTTGAGTCCAGGAGTTCGAGGCTATGGTGAGCTACGATCATGCCACTTCTAGCCTGGGCAACAAACAAGACCCTGATAAAACAAACAAAAAAAAAAAACATAAAAATTGAATTCTCAGGTGTCTCCACTAATTAGACAGTGACGAGGGGAAAAATCCACATTTCCGGGTGATCATAAAGAGGAGTATTTATTTTTGGTCAGACAAAATGGTGCCTCCCCTGTGTGCCATGCCCTCGGCAGAGGGCTGCAATGTCCAAGAACTCTGCTCCTTGCTTGTTCCCTTCTCCCCTGTGTCAGTGGGTTGTCCTGCCTGGGCTCACAGGGACTGCAGGGGGTATGATTCCTATTCCCATACCAGCTTTGTCAAAGCACTTGTCCCAGAAGTGGATCCCATCCCTAAAACCCATTTTAGACAGAGCTGTGACACAGGTGACTGGCATTGCCCCTTCCCTTCTACATAGGCCCACTGTCCTCATTATCTTTTGGGAAACACTAGACTTCTCCTTAGTGCTGCCTTCCTGCCTACAGCCCCGACAGATTCAAACTGTGGTCCTGGCTCAAGAAATATTTGATTTGAGTTTAAGAAAAGCCCTTGAATTCATTCACCTCGAGGATCTAAAAGTGATTCACACTCAATAAGAACAAAATAAGACTTGGTTACAGTACCCAGGATGTGATACAGAATTTGTTGTTTGCCTTCTTTGGGACTTAAAGTTTAAAAAAAAAAAAAAAATTCAATGAGGCTCTCCAGGCAGAATCAAGTGAGACAAAGCTAAGGGCGAAAAGAAAAGGGAAAGCCTCCAAGTCCACTGAACATGTAGCACTTGGACCACCTGGTCCAAGACACAGAATCCCAACTGGAAGCACTCAGGGTGGTATTCAGGGCAATGACACTGGAATCAGACGGGTTTAGGCTCAAATTATGGCTCTACCACTTGGCGGCCAAGGCATCCAGTGTTCCTCAGTTTCCCCCAGTAGTAGCTCCCTCATAAGGCCCTGGGAAGAAGAGATGAGCTGAGGCATGTGAAGTGGTGAGCATAGCACAAAACACACTCTATTAGCTGCTACTGCTGAGGCTGCAACTATTAATATTGCTGGAATGCTGGAGTCACTAGACAGCACATTCTGCAAGAGAAGTTTCACGCATAGCACAGTGGTTACAACTGCACGTTCTAGAATCTGACTGCAAACCCCAGCTCAGCCATTTTCTAACTTAGGTAAGTTCCTTGAGCAATGTATTTAACCTCTTTGTGCCTTAGTGTCCATATATAAAAAGGGGGATGATCCATTAAGCTGTTGCAAGCAAAGTTAGTATGTATAAAATGTTTGAGGCTGGGCATGGTGGCTCACGCCTGTAATCTCAACACTTTGGGAGGCTCGAGTGGGAAAATCACTTGAGTCCAGGAGGTGGAGACCAGCCTGGGAAATATAGTGAGATCCCATTTCTACAAAAATAATTTTTAAAATGTTAAAAATTAGCCAGATGTGGTGGTGTACATCTGTAGTCCCAGCTACTTGAGGGGCTGAGGTGGGAGGATCTCTTGAGCCTGGGAGTTCGAGACTGAAGTGGGCCATGATCAGACCATCACACTCCAGCCTGGGCAACAGAGTGAAACCCTGTCTCAAAAAAAATTAAGTTAAAAAAATAATTAAACATTTGTAAGATCAGTACACAGTAACCATTTTTCCATTTATCCTTAGTGGAAATAAAAATACAAACAATAATAACAAACACAGATCACTTACTATAAGCCAGGCACTTCATTAGACTACACACATGCACGCACACACACATACACACAACGTAAGTATGAATGTGCAGTCATGTGTCACTTAATGACAGGGATATGTTCTGAGAAACATGTTAGGTGATTTTGTTGTATAAACAGCAGAGTGAACTTATGGCAAACATTCCCCTTCGCTCGACTCTCACGTCTCCTTCCTGCCACCATATGAAGAAGGATGTGTTTGCTTTCCCTTCCACCATGATTGTAAGTTTCCTGAGGCTTCCCCAGCCCTGCAGAATCTTTTTTCTTTATAAATTACCCAGTCTCGGGCAGTGTCTTTATAGCAGCATGAGAACAGAATAATACAGTAAGTATCTGTGTATCTAAACGTATCCAAACATACAATGGTATGGTATCTGAACACAGAAAAGGTACAGTAAAAATACCATATAAAAGATAAAAAATGGTACACTTGTACAGAGCACTTACCAGGAATGGAGTCTGTGGGACTGAAAGTTGCTCTGGGTGAGCAAGTGCTGAGAAAAGTGAGACCCTAGGACATTCCTGTACACAACTGTAGACTTTACAAATACTGTACACTTAGGCTACTCTAAATCTATTAAAAAAATTTTTTTCTTTAATAATAAATTTATCTTACTGCAACTTTTTTACTTTATAATTTTTTTTTTTTTTTTTTGAGACGGAGTCTCACTCTGTCGCCCAGGCTGGAGTGCGGTGGCACGGTCTCAGCTCCCTGCAAGCCTTGCCTCCTGGGTTCATGCCATTCTCCTGCCTCAGCCTCCCAAGTAGCTGGGACTACAGGTGCCTACCACCATACCTGGCTAATTTTTTGTATTTTTAGTAGAGACGGGGTTTCACCGTGTTAACCAGGATGGTCTCGATCTTCTGACCTCGTGATCCGCCTGCCTCAGCCTCCCAATAAACTTTATTTTTTGTTTGATTCTTTTGTAAAAGCACTCAGTTTACAACACAAACACACTGTACAGCTGCACCACAATATTTCCTTTATTTCCTTATTGCATAAGCTTTTTTCTTTAATTTGTTTACACTTTTTAAATTTTTTGTTGAAAAGACATGAACACACACATTATCCTAGGCCTACACAGGGTCATGATCATCAATATCACTGTCTTCCACCTCCACATCTTGTCCCACTGGAGGGTCTTCAGGGACAGTAACATGCCTGGAGCTGTCATCTCCTATAATAACAATGCTTTCTTTTGAAATACCTCCTGAAGGAGCAACCTGAGGCTGTTTTATTAACTTTCTTTTATAAATAGAAGGAAAGCACTCTAAAATAATAATAAAACATATAGTATAGTATAGTACAGTATAGTATAGTATAGTAAATACATAAACCAGTAAAACAGATTTTTATTATCAAGTAATATGTGCTGTGCATAACTATATGTGCTTTATTTTTATACAACTGGCAGTGAAATAGGTTTGTTCACATCAGAATCAGCCCCATGCACGTGAATAATGAATTGCTCCCTGATGTGACATTAGCAATGACTTCAGTAGGTGATAGGAATTTTTCAGCTCCTTTATAATCTTATGGAGCCACTGTTGTATGTGTACATAGCCACTCTTTGACCAACATGTTGTTATGTGGCACATGCCTGCATGTATATTTCATTATCCTCATTTACAGATGAGAAAAATGAGGCACTAAGTGGAAAAGTAACATGTTGGCCTCACAGCCTGTAAGTGGCAGAGTCATGATTTAAATCCAGGCAGTCTGGCTCCAGAGTCCATGCTCTTAATCACTATGGTATGCTGCCCGGAAAAAAAAAAAAAAAAAAAAAAAGTTAATATAATGAATGAATGTTCCTGCTGGAAAAATACTGAAAAGAGCCAGTCACTTTGCCTCCAAAGTTTTCACTGAGTAAGGCCAGCTCTTGCAAAGCATGTATAAGGGAAGAACCAAGGCATGCGGAGGACAGAGGAGAGCAGACTCAAGAGACTCGGTGCTTCCTCCCTAGGGTAGCAGGGGCTATTCAGCCAAAGCCTGAAGAGAAGGGTGGCCTGGAGGCTTAAAAATAACTCAGGGTGCTGGCCCTAAATCCAAAGTCACTTGGTTTTCTAGCATGTTTTAAACTGGCAAGGAGCAAATGATTATTATGGGCTTAGCCTTCTAGTGGTATGATAAGGGGCTATAAATACTCAGAAGACTGGATACTAGTCTTGAGGAAGCTTATCACAGGACAAGATACCTTCAGCTTCCTTGCTAACCCACTGGCTGAGTTTGATTTGTATGTCTGCAACTCTTCTAGATTGCAGCTATGTGTGTTGGGTTTCATGCTGCTTAATATATATATTTTTAAATTTTAGGCCATTTAAGGCCAAACACGTATTCTTTGGTTATGACAAGACAAGTTGATCAGAAGGCCTTATCAATACTTCAGAAACCCTGAGATCTCACCTTATAATATTGCATCTCAGAAACTGTGGAATTTTAGGTCAACTGTGTATTGAATCAATAGTTTGCTGCTGACTAGTTCTTAAGAGTGATTCATTGCTTTTTTCATCCTCGTTGAATTCAGTTTCCTGCAAATATCTGAACTCTGGGTTCTTCCAGATCATCTGTTCAGTGGATGTTTCCCAATAAATGGCTTTAAGCAATTGAAAATCTCAACCAAAAATACCTGAAGATAGACAGAAAGAGATGGGAATGGAACATGGAAGAGAAGAGGAAAGGAGGAACAAGAAGAACCGAGGAACACAAGCTGGGTCATCAAATTATTAAAAAGACAAACATTTCTTACCTACCAGATTAGCAAATATCAGAATCTTGCTAACATACTTTGTTGGTGAGACGTAGGAGAAATTGATACGCTCATATATGGCTAGTGAGAGTGCAAATCAGTACAATCTCCTCTGTAAGTGAAATCTGCCAACATCTACTCCACTTTAATTTTTATTTTTTTACTCTAAATAAAATATTCTTACTAGTTCCTATTTCTAGAGACAGGTTACGTGCCAGCACTATAAAGGTCAAAGTGGGATAGTATGATCCTGAACAATTTAGATTAGTAACATTTTACAATCCTCAGCCTATAACAGGAATGTTCCATTACTACCATGGCAAATACAATTGAACATTCATAAATAACCGAATGAAAGTCATAAAGCCTATAAGGGTATTTACTTATGTGCACATATCAAAATCCAAATACTCTCATTTCTCAACTAGCCAGTGTTAAAGGACCATGCCTGCACATTTCTTCTATTCTAAAGGCAATATGTTCTCATTTAACATTCCTAAAATTAGAAGGTCTTAAAATTAATGATCTTAGATCTGATGGCTTATTTTAATGTAGCCACTTGAAGTTATTTGGCTCACAAACTAAGACAAAATTTTAAAATCACAGTGTAAAGATATTTTCTACATAGCAAATGAAGTATTTTTAATTGCTTAATTTTATTTTTATTTAACATAGTAATTGTACATATTCATGGAGCACATAGTGATGTTTCAATATACGCAATACATAGTGATGAGATCACAGTAATTAGCATATCCATCATTTCAAACATTCATCATTTCTTCGTGTTGGGAACATTCAATATCCTCCTTTTAGCTATTTGAAACTATACACTATGTTATTATTAACTATTGTCATCCTGCAGATGAATGAAACACGAGAACTTATTCCTCCTATCTAGCTGTAATTTTGTATCCTTTAACAAATGTCTCCCTATCTCCGCCTTCCCCCTACCCTTCCTAGCCTCTAGTATTCTCTGTTCCATGTACACATCCTTTGAACTAGCTTTCTACTTCTGGACATAAATGTTTTAACTGGGTGTCAACTCATGCTATACTAAAAAGCTATCCAAATTCTGAGTATTTCTAAATTTCAGGAGAGATAGTAATGAAGGGGTTTCATAACAACCACAGGACCTACAAATTATATGTACTATAACTTTGCCTTCACTAGCAAGTAGATGGAGATTGTATTTGCTCATAACTCTAAATCTTTTGGTGAGACTAGATTGGGAGGTTTGCCGAAGCGGCTGCTATGTTTTATAGAATTCAACAGTAAGGATTACTGAGTGATGGGTCAAGCTATATTAGAAGAGGAAGAGTCTGGGCCTAAGAAAGGGACATAGGAGTTCTACTGTTTCCTCTACAACAATTCTTTCCTCTTGAACAAGACACCACTACTCATCCGTGAATGATGAAAGTAAATGAGCTATAAATTTGCTTCATGTTTAAGGATCCATCTATACTACAGCTAAACTGAGTTAAACCCACACAAAAGGAAAAAGGAATTAACATTTAAGAAGTGAGTTCCTACTAATTGTCTGCCATTGTAGTTCTCCATTATGTCTCTTAACCCTGCCAACAACTCCACAACGTAAGTATGATTATCCTCTTTTTACAGGCTAGGAAACAGACATTCAGAGAAGTCACTGTCCTGGTTTCAAAGCCAACAAGTTACAGAGCAAGGAATCAAACCTAAATGGTTCTACCTACAAAAATGGGCTCCTTGCTCTTTGGTGTATTTTCTCTACACCCAGTAACCTATACAAAAAAAAAAAAAAAAAAAAAGTCTCTATCACAGATTTTGTCACAATAAAAACACATCTAAATGCAAAGAAGAGAGATATATTTTTAAAGGAAAATAAGGAGAAAAAAACAAAGATAAATTCATTAACCAAAGGATTAAATAGTTCACATTTAAAAACAAAAAAACAAAACAAAAAAAACTCTGAATCACCAAAAGTGACTTAAAATCTATGTTTCTACATAGTGTTAAAATAACCAGACGATGTGCGGTTAATTAACTCTGTTTAGACTAAAGTAAATTTGGGCATTTGGTTCTTTTTTCCTACCAGTTGTGTTACAAGGACATACAGTGAATCACTCCTACATAGTCCAGGAATAGTTTTCAACTGAAAGGTCATTTGTATTGTTAACTCATACGAAAAACAAAAGTAACACATTCATCCTGCAAATAATCCAGAACTCTAAGTTCTCAATGGCCCTTTCTTTAATTCAGTAGTCATTTATAATTTTTAAAGGTGGGGTTGGAGCTGGGGGTGGTGGAGTTCTTACTGAATTTACTTAAAGTTAGTGACTGAAGGACTAAATTAAAATTACATTTAATCTGAATTTACTCCTAGTGTGGACGATTCCCTCCCTGAGTTCAGGAGAGTGATCTGTGATGTGATCCAGTGTTCTAAACAAGGCTGGAGGGAGAGGAGAAGGGAGAGGCAGAAATGAAGGGGGCGGAGAACAACTTATAAACTAAAGGAGGTTGGCCAGACGTGGTGGCTCACACCTGTAATCCCAGCACTTTGGGAGGTCAAGGCAGGTGGATTGCTTGAACCCTGGAGTTAAAGATCAGCCTGGGCAACAGGGCAAAACCCCGTCTCTACTAAAAATACAGGAATTAGCCAGCCATGGTGGCGGCCACCTGTAATCCCAGCTACTCAGGAGGCTGAGGCAGGAGAGAATCTCTGGGACCCAGGAGGCAGAGGTCGTGGTGAGCCAAGATCATGCCACTGCACTCCAGCCTGGGTAAGAGAGCACGACTGTGTCTCAAATAAATAAATAAATAAATAAATAAATAAATAAATAAATAAAGGAGGAAAGGAAACAAAGGGTGAGATATGCTGGACTCAAGTCACTCCTCGCTCCACGGGGAGGGCTTCTGTTTGCAGACATTTTCCTCCCATTAGGGCCCTAAATGTTTGACGAGCTGCAAATCTCCAACTTGTAGGGGCAGGACCATCCTTTCTTCCATCTGCCTGTCACCTGAAGTCACAGAGAACTGATATTGCCTCTACCATAAATTAAGAGTCAAAAGGAAAATATTCCTCCAGGATTCAAAGTAAAAGAAAGTATGAGTGAGTCTCTGCTTAAGGAAGATCTATAACATAACGGGATGTCTACTCTAGAAGAAGGAATAGGGAAACATGCAGGCCCAGATGAAATCCTGGGCCTCAGTGCCCGCCTGGGCAAGAAGGGGTGGGCTCAGTTGATGGTCTTGTCACTCTCTCCTAGAAGTCACCAGCACACCCTTCAGTGAGAAGGCACAGGAAGGGAGGAGGCATCTCCTAGGACTACCTCCGCCAGCTTCCTCCCTCTTTTTTGATTAAAGACGTCAGGAATTTATGGGTAATTCAATGCAAAATGCCAGAGATTTTACCAGCTTTGCATACTGACCAAAATATTTTGCCAGGATAAAATATTTTAGAATACAAACAGCCATCGGTATGTGCAGTGCTATTGCTGTTGAATGTGAAGCACACTGAATTGCTCAGTATCAAAAATATCTCCTGGTTAAATCCTGACTCTGATAAACACAGGCAGCAGGCAGTTTATTGAGATCATATCCTAAGAACCCCATTGGTGCCAGATTTGCATCATCCACAAAAGCAGTGGGAAGGCCCACTAACCAATTAAGACACACACAAAAAAACCCACAAAACAAAAAAGTCTGAATTCTAAAATATTAAGTTTCAATGTATTTTGTGGGCCATTTCTGGGCTCCATTCTGTTCCATCAGTCTATTTTGGTATTTGTCATATTACTCTTACAGCTTTATGTATATCAGAAATAGTTCATAACTTTTTAAAATCAGGGTCTCAGCATCACACTGAAAGGCCCATAGAGTCTTCCACACAGCAGGACACTGGATGATTAAAGAAAGAAGAGCTGGTGCAGTTGAGACACATGAAAATAAAAACAAATTCTCATCTCTCAGGATCTCACTGAAGCTACGGAAGAATTCACTTTCAAAACTTTGTAACACTCTGACTTAAATGCTAATTCCCTTTTGTGATTCTGAGTAATGACTGCTTTTAAAAAAAATCTTGCAGCAACACAAATCCATGTCATTCACTGACCTTGGTATATTCCTAATGAGATGTCCCTCTGTGACCCAAGAATTACTAATGGGGGGCTGGAAATAATGAATGGAGGAGTGGAAGATGAATGATATAGAAGGGGCACCACTAACATTTTCCACGAGCAAGATCCATACGCTGTGTAACAGAAACATAACAAACGGCTACATAACAAACGGCTTCATCAACTAACCCTCACCCCTGAAGAAAGCAACCAATAGGTCTGGCAGCAGAATCCAGTAAACATATTACCCTGAGAGATAAATTGGATGTGAACTAAGGCCTCTGCAGCATTTCTTTCTCCCAACTATGTATCCTACAACTGTGCCTTAGAACCATCAGTGTAGTTCTAAAAACGTAATCTCAAATTTATCGAAATATTCTGCCTCATCCTTTGCTGTAATGTCATACTTCTTTACCTTTTTACTTTCTGTTTATAGTACAAAGTTATGATCAAAATGGAGATGTAAAATTCCAAGGATCATGATTTAAACAAAAATATACTCTTGAATTAATTTTCCCTAGAAACTTACTCATTTGTTCACCCCAAATTAGTTCTCATGTACTGCCAACAGACAAAAACCTGCATGCAGAGCTCAAAAAGTAAGAGATACTCACATCCAGGTCTCAATGTGCTGATCCCAAAATTCCCAGTAGTCAGCTTCAGAAAACACATACTACAAGTAAGTCTGAAGCCCTGATGCATAACAGACCAGAATGTGTCCCGAACACCATCCGGTTGACCCTTCCCACTGCCCTCAAGACAAAGTGCAATGTCCCACAGCACAGCTTACTGCAGTCACGATGGCAAGAAGGAATAAGAGGCAGGGGCACCTGCATCAGCCTCCAGGTGGACAGCACAGAGGGAAGTCTGAATTAGATTCCTAGGGCTGTGGTGACAAAGCATCATAACCTTAAAATAACAGAAACGTGTCGTCTTTAATGGGTAGCTTAAAATAATAGAAATGTATCATCTCACAGGTCTGGAGACTCGAAGTCTGAATTCAAGGTGTGGGTCTGAAGACTCTGAAGGAAAACCGGTTCTATGCCTCTCTGCTAGCTTCTGGTGGTTTGCTGGCAATCTTTGGCTTGTAGATACATCACTCCAACCCTTGCCTTCACCTTCACTTGGAGTTGTCCCCCATGCCTCTGTCTTTTCATATCACCTTCCCCCAATGCACACCTGTCTTTGTGTCCAACTTTCTCTTTTTATAAGAACACCAGTTGCACTGAACTAGGGCCTGCCCTAATGAATGCATTTCAACTTGATTCCCTCTGTAAAGACCATGTTTTCATGTAAAATCACATTCTGAGGTACTGGGGCGATGACTTCAACATACCTCTTTTAGGGGAATGTAATTCAACTCATAACAAAGTCCTCCTCCAAAATGGGGTTTGATTCTAAGTCCCTTCCAAACCTAATTTCTATTGGTTCCTGCTTTGCAGGATACAATAAGTTGCATATTAAGTAGGAAGAGAAATATATTTTAAAATGTCTGCATTGTACTCATACCTCACCTCATTCCACAGAGAATTTAAATTGATTAAGATTTGTTTTCACCTTCAAATTCCTAATATTATTTTGGGTGAAAATGAAAAGATTTACATCATAACATAAAGATTTTGTCATCTGTTAAATAATTTTTTAACTTGGGCAATTCTCTCATGTAATTTCTCTGACTCTGAGTTTCCCAGCCTGTAAACTGGAAACAATTAGACCACCCATTCTGCCTCCCATACTGGATTTTGTAAGAATAAAATGACACATACTATAGAAGAATGTTTTGAAACGTAAAATTGTGTAACAATAAAAGGTCATGGTATTCTCAATCTGACATAGTTTTCTTTCTGTTATATATTGGTAAAAGAGTTCCTAGAACAGAAACCAGAACAGGTGGTGTAGTATGCAGGTACGAGGTTTACACTGGGAAGTCATTTCCCTTCCATCATAATTGGCCCT
This sequence comes from Rhinopithecus roxellana, assembly GCF_007565055.1. NCBI lineage: Eukaryota > Metazoa > Chordata > Mammalia > Primates > Cercopithecidae > Rhinopithecus > Rhinopithecus roxellana. The sequence goes on from NC_044564.1 coordinate 55,373,707, forward strand.
GCTCCCTGCCAGGGCTGAACTGTGAAGCCACACACTATCCTAGTCATTAACCTTACACCCTTACATGCATTTTAGTCCCAAGGAAAGAAGACAAATAACTTCTGGAAACATGAGAGAGAGTATTTGTATTTTTTAAATGGGGGTGTACAATAACATAGGATAAAAGACACCTGGATAATCAGGGAAAACAAAGGGGAAAAAAGCTCACTTCTCATACTTCTTGAAAATATGATTGAGAGATGTACAGTTTCTTGTATTAAGTAAAACCATACATTTTCTAGAAGAACCAAATTCAAAAGAACAAAATTACATAATCTTAAACAGGATCAAACGATTCTGTGTCAAATTCTGAGGCCTTTTTTTAACCAAAGGAATAAACCCGTGGTGTCCCTTTCTTTTTAATTTAGCAGGACTCAGTTGGCTGTTTTTACAAGTAGTATTATAGAATTATTTAGTGTTCTAAGTGGTCTAATATTGAGGTGGGGGACAAAGGAAAAAAACTAATTCTTGTAAGTCTCCCAAGTATAGAAAGCCATTTTACTCATCTGTGCTACCACTCTACAGTTTTAACTAACACTGGGGTAGAAACTACCCCCACAGATGGGATTCTATGTAATCTATGTGCATGGCACCCCTCCTGGAACATTGTACAATATCAAGGAACACATAAAATAAATGGCACCACTGGAGTTACGTAATGTAATAGCCACCCCTGGTGGGAATGGAGGAAGGAACTGGGATGGGGGCCCTGCAAAACAACAGAGTATCAAATGAAGGAAACATAAATCACAGCAACTTCATGGAAGGCTGTGGTGGAACAGAAAAAAGTACTGACCAAGGAACCCAACAACCCTGCGTCCTGGTTCACAACCCAGTACGTACTGGTGTGTAACCTTACATAAAATCACTTGAGCTGTTTCCTCGCCTTAAAATGGAAATAAAAATTGCAACCATCTTTTCTACTGCAAAGGATTACTGTGAGAGTCCAGTGAGATTACGTATGGGACAGTGCTTTGTAAACTTGACTTCAATGGAAGATGTTACTATCTGGGGTATAGTACAGCTTCCCTATAGTCTGTCTCAAACTATGAAACTCTTTTCTCTCTGGGGTCCAATGTAAATGTTGAAATGCAGCTGCTCTTACTTAATTCTTGTTCTTTCATGAGCATAGTGGGATATTTGTTATTCTGTATAAACCATATAAAGCTGTTATCATTTGTCAGTGCCGATTATTGCTACTAGTTGTTCTAAATAAAATATCCCCAAACTCAGTCTAGATTCAAGTCTCCTGGGTGGAACACGTTAGCTAAACAATCTTATAATTTAGAAATTATTTTTCTAGGGTAATGCATGTAACTACCAATAATTATACCTACTATTTACCTGATTAAGATTCAGAAAGCTGTTTGTTTTTAAACTGTTTCCAATTAGCTGGTTTCAAAAAAAAAGTTTAATCTTATAAGCACTGCCGGCTTGACACAGTTGTAGATCTCAAGCTTCTTTTTGGCTTTTCTTATCAAAGTTGGGTCATGATGGAAAGATAACTCTTTCCTGTTAATGAGTCACTATATCTCATGCCACCTTGCACCAAAAGCGCACCCTTTCCACAACTTATTCCAATCAGAAGAATGAACTAGGTTTCACTTCTAGAACAAAGTGGCAGAGCATCCAAGGACACAGATGCTGTAAAACTGCAAACTTAAACCACGAATTTTCTGTATATTTTCAGTATATTACTGTTTTAATATCAATGTTGAAATGGATGAGCAATTGATCATTTATAAGGATTATTCTCCATCTAAGCCTAGAAATCTGGCTTAAAATACGCACTATTTCTGCCCCAGGGTTTCTCCACCAGAAGAAGATAAATTCTAGACACAACAATTATTCTAAGACAATTCTCCATTTATATCAGTATTTCTATAAGAAAACCTCAGTGTCAACTAAGTACTTGGAACAGTTCACATTCCTTCCTGCTATAATTCTGGAAGCATAAAAGATTACTTCCCCCATCAACTAGCCATCAGAAGCTTCACAGGTCATAGCTGGGGTCCTTGTGAGGCTAGGGAAGCGGCTAAGCGAAGTTGTTTCTTAAGCCAAGTATCTGTATTTCAGGCACTGATTGAAATCTCAGAATAACAGCCCTGTCTCTACAATAAATAAGGCATATAAATTCTCATTCCTGTCACCCAGTGGTTCTCAACCAGGGGCAGTTTTTTCCCACAGGAGACATACAGCAATGCCTGAAGACATGTTTGTCACTACTGAGGGTACAGAAGTAGTGGCATCTGGTAGTTAGAGGCCCGGGATGCAGCTAAACAACCGACAATACCCAACAGAGCCCTTCATCAAAAAAAACCCAGTCCAAATGTCCAAAATGTCAATAGTGTTGAGCTTACAAAGCATTGCCCTAACTAGTAGGATAGTATATCTCACTAGAGAATATAAGACAGTCCTCAAATAAATCTCTAGTCCCTCAGACATAGTCTTAAATACTAAATGTCACTGCTTTTAAGCACCCAATATGCTTTTTTTCATAGTCACTGGATGGAAAACACACACAAACAAACACACACACATAAGCCTTTCAAGCACTATTGCAAACTCCATTTTCTTTTCTATGTCATCCTTAAGAGCTTTACATAGAAGGAAAAGACAGAGGAATAAGGAGGTGTTGGAAAGATAGGACACAATAGAAAGGACAAATACATGTAAAATGAAAAAAAAATCGCTATCCTTTCTCTGTGTTTGGACATGACATAACACTCCGGTCAAATAAAAGAGGCATCCCACTGGAGCCAATGAAGTTTTATTGCTGTTTATAAGCCATAGACATGAACATCATAAAATTTTCCAAAAGTTAAAACACAAAGTTTTGTTCCCTAGCTATCATAATCACAGTAAACAAATTCAACACATAGTACACAAAAGGTTTTTCATTTAGCTGTTTCTATAGTAAGAAGAAATATAGTTGTGTGATCTTGAAATTAAAATTATTTTTACAGACTCATTAGGCTTCACTGGTCAAGAACAGCACATGAGCCTTGAACATTTAGAATGTGAACCTGAGTACAACCCATAAGACCTTTCAGCCAGTAGCCATTTCATGTTGTTTCTCATCAACACCATGGAGATATTACCAGAGCAGTCACTCTAAGGAGAAGTCAGCCAGGCAACTAAGAAGATGCATTCAGGGAAGGCAAGATACCACCAAATTCACTGAGAGATTAACTTATTAAAAGATATAATCTTAGAATCTCACTGTTGGAAAAACAGAAAAAAACTACCAATTGCTATTTGAATCCTCTCAACACACACTGACCAAAAGGTCTTCCTGTCTGTTCCTGGACTCTGTCATCACCATGTCACCTGCATGGTAGAACTAACATAACTGTTTCTCAGAGTGTTTACTTACATACTGTTGAGGTCTGTAGGAACTAAGATGTATGGATACTGTTGCTAATGCTCCCCAATTTTAAGAGCATAAGACCATGAGGGTGGAAATCAATATATTCTCTTGGAAGAAGTCCCCCTTGTTTTTTGTTTGCCTGTATTCTGGCCTGGAAGCATAAACACAGGGATTTCAATGGCAGGCTCATTGGAACAACCACTTCCATTCCACCTTGTTGCTTTCAATGGCCCCTTGCAATTCTCCTTGATACATCCAAGGTGGGGTCAGGGCAACACAACAACACAGGACGAAGGAGATACATGGTATTCAGGCGTTTGGTAAAGAGAAATTCACTCGTTCTTCTACTCCTCTCACCTTCCACCAACCTGCCCCTCAACCATGGAATACAAGGTAGGCACCAATGTTGTCATGACTCTACTTCTCATCTCACTTTATATTAGGTAAGTCAGGCTCATAATTTTAAATGTTATCTAGAAATAGGTGGTCCTAAAAATGGCATCAGTCTAGACTTCTCATCTGATCTCCAGATTCACCATTTGAATGTCTAAAAGGCTCCTCAAACTTAACACGTACAAAATCACCCTATCTGCTTCCTCCCTAAATCTCCTACGATCATCCCTATCTCAGTTAAAGATAACCCGCCTCCTTCCAGGTACATGAACCAGACCTTAAAGTCACCTCTGACACTTCTGTCTCTACACCTCGTATTCAATTCAGGTCTAGCTACATATGTTTATATAGCTAGAATCCAACCAGCTATTCCAACTTCTACCACTGGATATTAAGAAGAAAGACCAGACAGAAGGCTACCACAGTGCTCCCAATCCTAAGAGGCTTGGTCTTCCAACTTCTGCTCCTTGTTCCCCATCAATCTATTCTCCACACAGCATTTAGGGATTCTATTAAAACATAAGTCAGACCCTATCACTCCTCTACTCAAAAGCATCCTTTCAGTGGGCTCCAAGGTCCTAAACAATCTAGCCCCCATTTTTCCATCACCGTCACCGTCTCTTCTCTTCTTCCCCTTCACGCCTCTCCATCCACCCTGGACTCCTTGATGTTTCTAGAACACAATTGGCCAACACTCCTGCCTTGAGGCCTTTGTATTTGCTATTCTCTCTGCCTGGAACTTTCTTCCCCCAGGTATCTGCATTATTTATTATCTTCCCCCTCCAGAGTATAAGCTCCAGGAGGATGGGAGTTAGGGGTCTGATCTGTTCCCTGCTGTATCCTCAGTGCTTAGAAGAGAGACTGGCATGAAATAGTTGCTTAATAAATAGTTAAATGAGTGAAATAGAGATAGTTGTCAGAGGACTTGCTGTTTTGCACCTGAAAGTCACATCTGGAGACCAAGAGAAAATGCACACCTATAATTAGAGGAACAACTCAGTATTAAAATGTAAGCCAAATATTTAAAGATCTAAAATATCTATAAATGAAACAATGATGTTAATAACCTTAGAATTTTTCCATATAAAGACAATTTTCTTTTATTTCCTTTCCTCTTTTAAATTTTGTATCATTCCTATCTGAGTGAAAATGAGGGCAGAGACAAAACAAAGTGATTTAGAGATGGTCAGTAGAATGGTTTTTAGAAATGCATGAATTCTGTATTTAAGAATTTGAAATTGTCCCCCATTGCAGACACCTTCAATTAAGCCTATTCTAATCTTGGCTAAGTGAGAATCCAACTTCATAATTTCACTCCCAGGCACAGCTGTTTGACAAGTGCAGCAGGAGCCTGTCAAGACACTTGGCAGCATCATTCCTTTGGAACACAATGGACTTTTTTTTCCTTTTTGGCAACCCCTATTACTCACTGATGGTAATTAGCAAACCATCTTTGGAGGAAATGTATAATCAGGCAACTAAAAGTGCCTTTTATGAAACTCCTCCTTGAAAATAAATCATTGACACTGCAAATGGTCAATATGTACTCTTAATTTTAAACTAAATTGCCCATTGATTTACCAAGATCTATTTTCCTGACTCTGTGGTCTAGTGACATTCATTTTTTCCGAGGTTCTGAATTCATGAAAAGTGACAGTGACACAGTTGTTTATTTTGATTTACTATCTCAATAGAGCAAGCAATTAGAGTGATTTCTCCCTTATTCAGATTATATAGCTCTTTTCTTGACTGGTTCCATCATAAAGCCTCATTCTATGGGCACAGCACAAAACCAGAGTCACAATCTAAAGCTAGTCTTCCCAGGACACACAAAAGAACAGGATCAGGGTGACCTAAGCCATAAGAAGCTGGAGTCCTCACCAGCAGTGGGTCAATGCACTAGGCTGCTGGGGAAATACTTGCTACAGGGAGGGACAACTAGAGATAATTACAATAAACTCAATCCATGCCTCAAGAACCTGAATTCTTCCTACCTCAATTTATGATGCAGTTTGGGGCTTTCAGAAACAAACGGCACCTGTCCCACTTTCACACCTTTATAACAACTTGTATCCCAGCACACCTTCCACCAACACCTTAGACAAGTTTCGACAAGTGCTGCTGAATCACTTGAGATGGGCCAAAAGGTCAGGGCCCTGAAACTTTGTCAGCGTGATTATCTAAAGCCACTGGAAAGCACTCCATGTGCTTCAGGGAACACTTTTCATTGCACAAAAGCAGCTTTGTTTCTGTATACGTGACGCCTCCTAATTAGAATCAATGATTTTTTTTATTGTCGCTCCCGATAAGCTTGTTTGCCTAGCTTCATTTTCCTAAAACACTTTAAACGTTTCTAAGAAGGGCGAATGTCGGTAGAACACTGAGACAGGCCTTAACCCAGGGCTGTGGTATTGCATGATGTTTACAATTTGTCATCCTTGGGGGTAATTTTGTAAGCTTAAACACACTAAAGGACATATTATAAAGAGCCAGGCAATTTCATTTTGTTTGAATATATTTATGGAAATGGACCAAAAGTGTCCATAGAGGCACATTGTCATTTTTTCCTTGAGTGTGTGCCAGTTCATGACCAAAAGCAAGCATTCAGAGAATAGAAGAGCATTTATGACCACATTGTGTGTATCAAATAAGCTACTTTATGAACAGATGGGGAGTATTGTGTTTCAGGGTCTTAGTAAAATAGCCCTTCACACCAAATGTCTGTGCACAATGCTAGAACTCTCAGTGATTCATTTATAACCCTGCCCTTGATAATGAGCAGATCTCCCTTGAGGGTAAGTGCCTGTGGGACAATAAGACATCACACATACTCATGGCTTAGAAAGATGACGAGCAGGGGGGAACTGTGCCCCAAGAACATGCAATTTGGACAAGGTGGGAAAATATGAGTAATCCACTTGAGATAAGGAGCATTTCCCCAGCAGTGGTGATTGTATGGCAATGGAATCCTTGGAGAGTCAATAAGAAAAAAAAAATGGTTGGGCTGGGAAAGATTTAATAAGTTGAAAAGCAAGTTATAGGAGCCAGCACTGGAAAGAAAAAAAAATAAATGGTCTTTAAAGTTCTTTGATGAGACCAGGTCACCACTCACAGAAAGCTCCAAGATCAAGATTGAAATGTGTTTTCTTTTCAAGGAGATATAGAAAACAGGGGTAAGTCAGAGAAGAAGCAGAGGGCACTTCTAGTTCCTTGTGGCAGATACTATACTCTGTGTTCACCAATACTCTGTGTTTAAGTGTCCTCCTAGACACACAGGAAGACCACTCTTTCCAACTGTCTTTGCAGTTAGTTGAGGTCATGTGACTGAGTGCTACCAAATGGGATAAGAAAAGTCAAGCCTGTCACTTCCATGCCTGGCTCCTAAAACCTCTCCACAATCCTCAACATCTTACCCTAGACTCAGATTGCAGAGCCATTAGATTGAAGCATCCCGAGTCACTATACAATCACAAAGAGTTAGCCACATTAGAACAAAAACAAGAAATAAACTCCTATCATAGCAAGCCACTGATACTTGGGTTAAATTATTTTAATGTATTCCAATAGTACTCCCTTCTTATCATTTGCCTTTTTAAATATCATGTTACTGCCCAAGAGTATCTTTCATCTCATTCCTAAGCAGAGTGATCTCAGAGACCATCAAGAGCAATGGAAAACTTAATTTGTTTTCAGATCGTAAGAACACAGGTTACCTAAAGAAAACACGTGGCTGGCATCATTTTCTGAGGAGCCAAAGAGAATAAACTGTTCTTTTCTTTCCTATGAATTCACACAAAACCATTTTATTTCTTTATTTTTAAATTTTTTATGGGAAATTTCAAATCTTCACACAGTGCAAATAACAGAATAATAAACCTCTATGTATCCATCACCTAGCTTCAAATGTGTGTGTGTGTGTGTGTGTGTGCGCGCGTGCGTGCATGTGTGCACATTTGAGGTCTACAGTAGGTTAATCATTGAGCCACGTGCTGTGGGTAGGATTCAAAGGTGAATAATTAATGATCTTTGAATATGTAGTAGGAAGAAGAGAGTCTGAATCTCAAATCCCAGAAATTACTTAGCTCTGATGGTGATAGTGCGAATTAAAGTAATATAGTAGCTCAGAATTTGTGTAACATAGTCATTTTCTTTCACCTCCATTTCACTGAACAAGTTTTTGGTCTAAGGAAGAGGTTTAATACTTTGTTTCTCGTTAAAATGTAGATACCCTTGGGAGAGCCAGCACTCTGAATCTTTTCTCAGCTGTTCACCATTATATGTATGAATTTCTCTTTCCCGCAGTTCTTTCCCAAAAGCAAGCCTCAATTCAATGGAGAGGAAAATAAGGAGCAAGGCATGGGGCCTGTGAAGCAGCATGGAAACTCTGAGGGAAGAAGGCAGTAGGGTTCACCACAAATGAGATGAAAGACAAATTTCTATTTCAGAATTTTGGTTAAGGCCAAGTCCTCCATTTTTGCTTCATTACAACTGTTCTCTCAACCCCAAATCCATTCTGTTGGCTAATAAATCACCATTTGCTCTTCGGGGCAATTTTCATACTAGACACTGGGACTAGGGATGGGGAAAGAGAGTGACAAAAGAGAGTCAGCAGTAACAATGTATCTCATCAAAAACACATGCAACAGGCCCAATACCCAGGCCCCTATTTAAAAATGAAAGCACTTTCAAACAAACATTCTAAAACACAGAAAAGAAAATTGTGTGGTGAGAGAAGCCTGAGAATCTGCCTCATAAATTTTAAAAGCAAGGATCCAGGACCAATCAGATGCCCTCTCTAGAACATTCTGAATGTCTGAGTCCACTGACCTGGGCCTTTGGCTGTGCTCTCCGGTCAACAGGCAAATGACTCTACAACCTTGGGTGGCTCAAACCCAGGGGAGGGCTCGTGCTGCCAGAGAAAGAAGCTCAAGTAACAAAAGGCAAGTCTTCCTTTCATGCTGCCTTCCCCAGTCTAGAGAGACATGGGGTTCTATGGTGTTCAGGACTGAGTCACTGGGAACGGGTGCCATTTTGATGGGAATTGATTTAATTTGTTCTCCTCTAAACAGCTCAAGCATTTCACTCTGTTCTGTATTAATTCAGTCTGAGCAGAAAAAAAAAATTCCAAAGTAAATCTCAGCAGTGAAGGAAAAAAATCTTGAAAAGGCTGACAAACTCAGCATAATGAGCACCAGTCCAAACCTTTGTTTAACAGTACAATACTTCACTCTCTTTACAGATTATAAAAGGAAATATTTAACTAATGGAAAGCTACTCATACTTAGGATAATGTATGCAGCCTCTGTCCACATCTTAATCATTCTACATAATTGATCAAATAACTCTGGTCTCTAGTCTTCCCCAGATTTTTAATTGTTTTCTTTAAAGTCCACAACAGAAAATGCTTTCATGCTAGTCTACATTGACGTATTTCCCTAGCTGATCACTTGGCGTAAGATAAACGTGTGTTTCATATGATAGCTGCCAAGGGATATGTTTTAATGAGGAATTAAACTATAAACTTTAAGAGATAATGGAGAAGGCCTGGGGAAGTCAAAGTTTCATTTCACATCCACTGAAACACAGTGCTTGCTACCTCAGTGATGCTACCCTCCTAAGATATGTTTTATTGACTACATTTGCATTTATATTAACTAGGTTTCCAATTCTTAAAAATGATCCCTATTTGGTAGTATAAGTCCTTCATGACTCCTTCCAGCCTCACTTCCGCTACTACCTAGTCTTGGACCATCAAACTACTTGAGAATTGTTTCTTCCTCTGTGCTCTTTCATACTCCTGTGCTATTTCATACAGCGATGTGCAGACTTAAATGGCCTCCTTTCCTTTCTCTGTAAGAATTACTGTCTTCTTTCAGGATGCAGTTACCTCCTCTAACAAGCCTGCCCAATCTCTACAGGCATACTTGGGAGCTTCGTCACCTAGTTTTCCCATTAAAAGTTTGCATAGCCATATATCACAGCCCTTGTTTTACTGTTTACACAATTGTCACCCCAACAGACTGTGAGCTCCCAAAGGGAATGTCTCATTTATTTCTGTGCCCCCCAGAGAAGGTACATGGTTTGCACTCAGTGATCAAATGAATGAATGAACACACAATGAGTGAACACATCAGGACACATACTATTTGGGTAAGGTAACTATATACCCTAATTTTTTTTCAGGACAATCCTGATTTAGACTGATGTTCCAGTGAGACAAACCCACTTTCACTCTCAAAAGTGTGCTGATTTGAAAAATAAAGTATATGCTCACCCTAATTTTAGAGCATTACGGTATATATTTACCCAAGCATATTGCTCCTGCCTGCCCAGAAGCTAGTCATATCATGTTCTAATTTCTCAACAACTTTTTAAACTAATCATTTAAAAAATTATTCAAAATTCTCCTTCTAACAAATTAAGCATTCTCCCTACTCAAGCTCTGTACCTGTGGCCCAAGAAAAGGAAAATAAATACTGTGCTGCAAAATAAAAACACACAGGTTTCATTCTACTTTCTCACCAAATTCCTATCTACACCAACCTCCTATATGAGTGATGACACCTATTAGACAGATTGGTCTCCCTTCTGGATGAAGGACACAGGCTTCCCAGAGTTAGAGTAGACATAAAATCAAGTCTTCCCTATGCAGGCTCTGGGTTAACCAACCACAGATCCACTGTCCAGGGTTACAACAAGCATTGTCGTATTGATAGCTTACTTAGAAGCCCTGACTCAGCAATTACAGTAGAAACTAATAAATTTGTCTGGAAAAAAATATAAACATTCTTTTCCAAATCATTCTACTCAGAACTTGAAGAAAACATTTCTGAAAGATCAAAGAGAATCAGATGACCTCTTCTTTTTGGAAAAAGAAATGTGTTTGATCTTTCACTCTACACATTCAAATTCTATCTGGACCCAAAAATGACAACACAACCACTCAAAGAAAAGGCAATCAAGAAATACTCCAAAGGTCACAAAGGGTGTTTCTAATATATTGCCAAACTAATTTTCCACACTGGTGCAGTCGGAAAGAACTGAGAAAAACGTATTTTAGAATCTATATATGAACAAATCTCCAAAGGTTCGACATACATTCCCTTAATCAGATCATTTATGAAAAGATTTACATAATTCTTTCTAATTTTAAAGACATTATTTGAAGGCATGAAATTAGAGAAAAATCACAAAACAAATATGAATTAAAAGGAACATTAACCATCATGTAGTTAATGATTTTGTTTAATGAGGATAAAGCCTCAAATATTTAACCTCTTAGGGTTGCTCTCATTATCTATTGTTTTTCATTAATCCTAGAATCACAGGGCAAAGAAACATAAACCACGATTAGCTTTGAAATGTTTGCCCAAATCTGCTATGAATTTATTTTCAGGACAAAGTTCATGAAAGGTCAGTTCCCCAGGTAAACTGAATTAAATGCTTTCTAAAGGGAAACCAAATTAAACCTTTAACCAAATGGCAGATTTCTAAACTGTGTTTTGGGATATGAAATCCGATTTGACAGATGCCTTATAGACTGTGGTCAATGCCCCATCTAATGAGGATTTCTGTGGTTTCGTTTTTACCTACACTAAGGGATTTGTAATTTATGGTGACATATATGTGTCTACAGTATGTTGAACATGTGCTTACATAGATAAATATGTTTGTATCTCTTACATAAAATTGCTGGGAAAGAAATCTTAAGACTTGGTTTTATTTTTTAAATCATGGAGTTTGCTTTTAATATCTGACAGACCGATGCCTTGTGGGATATGACTTGGAAGCTATACTCACTCTGATCTTTACCAGATGTTCACTGGTGGTGTTTCAGCCTCAAGAGACAAAGAGGATATTAATGTTAATTTTATTTATTTAATCACATCAGGCAGATTTGATAAAAGAGAAAATTCAATATTTTGGTAATTTACCAACTCTTCAGAAATGTCCATAGTAGCAAAAGTGTTTTGAAGATCATTTTCTATTAAAAGCTGAAAGTCTGCATTGTGTTTGGAAGAGAGAATACTCTATCTTACTTTTAAAAATGGGAACAGTGTGACAAATTTGTCAGCTCCACTGCTAAATGAAGGAGGCAAGGAGGTGGCGACAATGTATACATGGTTCAGTGCAAGACTCCTCCCAAACTTTGACTAATAATTGTAAAGAAAGAGACTCTGAACGTGAAATGGACACTCAGTTGAAAGCCTTCTGACACTACCAATCACTCTAATATCTTATCTTGTCTCTGAATTTTATTACAAGAGAACATTAAACTACCCTAATCATTGTCAGGCCATTGATAATAATGTAGAGATTACTGTCAGGCCATTGAGAATAAGTAGACATGTACTCTCTACTAAACACTGCATCCTTGCATCTTAACAGAAGTAACAGGGTAGGCTTTTATTTATCTAGCACTAATGTCAGAACTGGAAAACTTTTACAATACTGGTTCTCAACCTTGAGCGCTCATTAGAATCACCTTGGAAGCTGCATCCCAGGTCAACTACATCACAAATTTTGAAGATGGGACCCAGGTAGGGGTACTTTGTAAAACTCCCCAGATGATTCCAGTGTCAGCCAGGGTTAAGAACTGCAGCCTCAGAAGCTCTAAGTATGGAACAGCTAAATAACGCAACAGTCTTGGAAAAATCAATTTCTCTGGGTTTTGTTCTCATCTAAAAAAAAATGATATGGGTGGGAAGCAATTGGAATGTGATAGTAATTGGCTTTCATTTATTTTTAGATAAAAATATATCCTTATAGCTATGAAATAGTTCAAATAGGCAGTAAAGTATACCAAATATTATAACAGACACCTATGACACCTATATTACCACCATCAAGTTAAAATAACAATATTTTGCCATATCTGTTTCAATTCTCTCTCTGGAAAAAAAGAGAAAGTAAAATCCTCACATCACATCTCTTTCTATTTCTTTCCTTTTGAGAGGTATCCACTATCCTAAAGTTACTAATTACCCTGCCCACATGATTTTACTGTTTAATCACATAATTATTTATCTGTTGTATAATATTGCCCAGTTTGTGTTTAAATATACATAAATTGTATTAATACCATATACACCCTTGTACACATATTTTTTTCACTCAACATTGTTCTTTGAAATGTATCCATGTTAATAGATATATATGTAATATATGTATGCGTATTTTAATTTTAAACTCCTTTATAATATTTCATTAGGAATAAGCCACAGTTTATTGACTTATCTATGGACAGTTATGTTATTTACACTTTTTTTGAGAAACAAAAGCAATAAACACCTTTTTTCATGTCTCCTTGCCACTATATACAAAAGTTTCTCTAGGGTAGGCACCTTGACACAGTTTTATTGGATAGACTCATCTTCAACATGACTAGGTATTACCAAATTGATCTCCAAAGTGGTTATACCAATTTACTCTCTCCAACAATGTTAAAGTATATCCACTTCTCCATACCCTTATTGATACTTGGTATTATGATAATTTATTCATTGTTGCCAATATGAGGATTATGAAGTGGGGATTAAGAATTATGCTTAGATGATATCTTCCTAAGGTCCTTCTGGTCATAGACCACATCAATACCAAGTCTTATCAAAATAAAAGTGGATATGAAAAAGCTCTTCCACAGCTTACAATGAATTTACATTTCCTCAAGACATGTCTTACGAGGCCAAAGCTGGCCTGTGAACCCATACATCAGGCCATAAAAGAGGAATGGGGACATGGTTCCAGCTCTGTATTTATTTTCTTGAAATCATAATCCAATGTTACTTAAAAAGCACCACTGCCCAATATTCAAGCCAAAGCAAATACTCTGGATTTTGCCAGGCAAAATGCCTGTGGAGAAATGAGTCAATTCATACAAAATTCAAAACTGGTCTTTGGTCAGTGACATTTTCATGAAAATCCGTGGGTGGGTAAAAGTTTTGAAAAATTCCTTTTTGCCATTGGATAAAATTCATCCAGGAAAAATAAAATTTAAGTGGAGACCCACATTCCCCCTAATTCCCTTATCAGCACTTCCTAACCTGCTAGCACAACTGCTTTCAATCACATGTGAAGGCAAGTCATCCCTGTTTCTGATCCTAGCAACAGAACCCTGTGTCTCTCTACTCACTCTGCCCCAGATAGGCAGACAGGCTTTCTCATGAGAAGCACCAACAGACAGAGCATGCCTAAGCTCATTCAGAACACACTCACTGGGCACGTTACCCAGCCACCTCATGCTCTTCAACTTAATAGCAAAAAGATCTACAGTAAAAACATTCTCAGGGTGCACTCTATTGGAACCATTTACCATGGATACTGTTAGGGATGATTAGTGTACATCTATGGTTTGGGGTTACACTTCATGTTGTCCTTTTAGGAACATGAAACAGGGATTTGGGAAAGGGACAAATTCAGAGACTCCATGACTTGTTCTGACCTGTGACCTTACCATCTCAGAAAAACTTAATAGAATTCCATAGTTATAGCTGACAATGCTCAAATAATTTGATAATTCTGAGGTTTACCAAGGTTGCAGTTGGTCTAAGCTCAGGAACGTCAAAATAGAGAGATTTAGCACCTAGAAATTACTATAGTTAATAGATAGCAGTGAATGGAGTCAGGTATTTTTAAATGTAATATTGGCATATCCTGGTTTCTGACTAGCTGAGGTCTGCCTGCCTGTCTACAGAAGCCTTTACTTCTCAAGCCCTTTGCCACTGGATGGGAATGTGTCTGCAGTTGAGACCAGGCCTGGAAAGAGAGCAGCTGGTTGGGTTTTCCACAGAAGCAATAAGAAAGAGATCTACAGAAGGGTGGAGTTGGGGGGGGAGGGAAAAGAACCCATTCTCTTCTTCCAGTAAGTTAACCAAATAATACATTCACAGCCCTCCCCCAGTTCTGCCACCCAGAATCCTGAATGATGTGAATCCCAGGGTTCTGATAAATCCAGGGAGTCATGGTCAGAGATTCTGAGAATGTGTTCTCTCATGCATGACACGGAATTCGGCATGAGGGAGGATACCAGTGGCAGCCGTTTACTGTAAGCAAGCCATCACTGAGTTAGCCCTCTCACACACCCCTATTTTACCATAACTTCCAGAAGCTCTTTGTGCTGCTTGTAGTCATGGTCACCAAACACAATGTGGTCATCATTTCTTTCTTGGGTCAATAAGCTAAGCAAGTGAAAATGACTAACTCTAACTATAATACACAGAAAATAGCAGTTAAACATACGTAAAACAAAAAATGGCCTGGGTCTTACAATTTAGACTGCTCCTAGCCCTGCAGTGTATGACAAGCCACAAAAACCAAAGATCACTTCACATCTGCAAAAGAAGAATGTGGCCATTTTACTTGGCAAAGATCTTGAGCTTTGAGTCAACTACCATCAGATTTTAAATCAGTAGGAGATGAAACATTTTAGTTGTAACAGTTGTATGTGTCTGGACTCCAAGACTACAAATACGTGTTTTGCAAAAGGCAGAAAAATACATTTTTTCCAGGTGTATATCTACTTTTAAAACCAGGGTATTCTATCCTTGGGTTACAACTTAAGAAGACTGCTAAATTTTCACAGCAAAATTAATTGCTGCCAGTTGGCTATCACCCTACAAATCAAGCAGATGACATGTAGCAACATAACAGTTTTCAGAAGACATACCGCCCATAATATGTATGTTTTAGAAGAAAATGAAGGCTTCCTGCTAAAAATATATAGCCCCAGAACTAGAATTGCAGCATTAGTCAGCTCCTAAGAAACCCTGTTTATTATTTGCACTATTACATGTGTAAATAAATGCTTTGTGGTCCTAGATTCAATACACTGTTAAATCACCAATCTGAATTTTATAAAGATTCCATCTAGAAGTGGGGAGTGGGCAGATCAGAGGTAGAGAAATTATCTCCCATACATCCTTAACAATACAATGAGAAGCTATGCATAAGCCTGCAAACATTAACCTATCAGCTTATTATTTCACTGAACTATTTCTATTTTTGATGTTCATCATGCACTTCAGCAAAAGTCAACTTTATAAAGTTATATGTCTTTGCAAAGCCTGGGAACAGTAGGAAAATGGGGAAATCCTATTGCACAAAAATTAATTTTGCAATGCAAAAAATATTTTTCTGGATAATTCGAGCCTTTATGTTTATTTCAGTAAAGCCAAATCCAGTAAACTATTTTCAGCCAGGATTAGTCAGAACTAAAAGGTTGGACTGTTTTCCTTCAGAGGCTGAATGTCTTTCCTGCCTGCAATAGGCCGGTGTGTTCCAGAGTAAATGGATTTGCCTTCAATTGCTTGTCTCTTTCTGCCATTTTTAATGCAGAACCCTAGTGACAGAGTAAGGTTTTGCTGTCTGGAAAGCAATTATTCTTTTCACTCATATAACCTGGCATTCTCGCAAGGTATCAGCTTCAGGTTTTCCTTGAGAAAAATCACAATGTGGTGCATAATGTAGTGACAAGAAATGCAATTCCATTCCACAGGAAATTCTTAAAACTCTTTCAAAAATACCTACTGCTCAGTGAAAAAGTACTTTGAATACTTGCATTATAGCTATCACCTGTTTGGTTTGCTTTTACATGAATCAGAAACCTTGGCCAATCTATAATCAAACATACACATAGTCCAGATTCTTTTTCATCACTGACATACTACAGAAAGAAGGAACTTGGGCTGGGGAACCATAGTACAAATAAATTTCTGTTCAAATTGATTTATATATTTCACATATTTAGTGACCTGCACCATACTCAATATCCAGGGAATACATAGAAATCTTAGACTTTAACTCTAAATGAAATATTTCTGTCCATCTAAACTAATATAAAACATATGTTCTTCTTTTTCCAAGACTTAAGTGAGCTGTCCGAGATTGTGCAAAGCCATCCCATGATCCCAAGGGTGATGCCCTGCTTATAAACCCTGAGGGTTTCTGTGAGGTGTGAAATTGTTGTGAAATCATTTAAGAATCATATTATTCAAAAATAGTACATTTTGCCAAGAAACAGAGAGAGTTCCAGGATGGATGTTGTGAACGGCAGAGGCAAGGAAGAAAGAGACATCAGGCCCACTTCCCTCAGCACCAAAGGCTTCCCTGCTCTTTCTCCTCATACCGCTCTACAAAATTGCCTCTTAAAATTAGTCAAGATCCTGCAAGATTCTGCTCCTGTGTATCCCCTGGGTGATTTTATACTGACTATAAATCATTAGCTAGTCTCTCAACCCTGGAAGGTACAGAGTGCAGGCATGTGGATGCATGCCAGAACACTTTTACCAGCCAAGTTGCTAAATGGTGAGTTCCTTTTCAAATACCAAAACCACTCTTCTCCCCATCCCAGTTCTAGCCGGTTATTGGAGGGAAGGAAAAGTCACTGAATATTTGCTTTGGAAAAGAACTAAAGCTTGCTGATGTGCAATCTGTGTCCTTCTGCTCTTGCACATCCATCCACATTAAGGAAATTCATAGTTGGTACCTGTCTGACATCTCCTTTCCAAGATTTTACACAGTGTGGCAGACTGATCACCTGCTGGGATGGATCATGTACCTTTGCAGGAGGAAATATAGAAATGGAAAGCCACTAATCATGGAATAAACCTTCCCCTTCCTCAAGCTGAAGAGGAACCCCATCTCATGGATACCTAGACCACCACGCATGCAAACTCCATACAAGAAGCAAAGGTCCTCTGTCCCATGGGCCGAGTTGGGAAAAAACACACGTATGCAAAGTAAGCCGGGCCTTCAAGAGAGGTCACCTCTTGCGCTTCGGAAACTCACCGTACACTTGTTGGGCTTCTCCCCGGAGTGGACTCTCATGTGGATCAGCAGTTTATAGCGGGCGTTGAAGGGCTTGTATCTTCGAGGGCAACCTGCCCAGAAGCAAGCGAAGTCCTCCCCTTTGCGCTGGTCGATGTGGACCTTCTCAATGTGCCGCACGAGCTCCTCCTGCTGGTCGTACAGGGCGCTGCAGTCGATCCAGCGGCAGCAATGCTTGCCCCCGACGTCGTCCATCTCCCCGTCGTCGTCCAGGGCGGCCTGGGGCAAGGCCAGCTGCTGGGCGTGGGGCCCGAGCTCCGGGTGATGAAGGTGCGGGTGGGCATGGTAAGGGGGTGGGGGACCTTGGGGAGGCGGCAGAGGAGGGAGAGGAGGCGCGGGGGGCAGGTCTAGGGTGCTGCCCGGGAACTCCTCTAGGCGTTCCGTCTTGAACAGGCCGGCCGGCTGGCTGTCGCGGCCCGGCAGGCCGTGCTGCACCACCATGTTGTTGACCAGGCCTGGCTGGAGGCCCCCGTGCTCCAGCTGTTGCATGCGGTCGTACTCCAGGGCCCCGTCCTCGCCGTAGGCCGGCAGCGCCAGGCCTCCAGGGGTCACCAGCACGCCCTTCTGGCTGCTGGGCACCGGGCACGGCTGGGGAATGCAGCTGCCGCGCACGCCCAGGAAATGCCCGTAGACCTCTGGCTGTGGGGACATGTTGGCCGGGGAAGCCCTCGACCCGTTGATGTAGGCCACCAAGGACGTGGGCGACGTGCGGATGATGGTATTGAAATCTATCCCGATGCCATCCGACAGCGGGGACAAGGACAGTGCTCTCTTCTTAGAGCGCGCCGAGTGGGACCTGGTGGATGAGTGCCGAGGACTAGGGTAAGGAGAGTGGCTATTTTCCATGCCAAAAAGGTAGGATGGCAATGAGTTAGAGACACTATTGCTGGACATGGATGTCCCGGGAGGAAGGCTAAGGAGGTCCCCTAGATCAATGCCATTCTGAGAGCTGTGGTTGGCGGAAAGCGAAGGGAGGGCCCTGTAGCCGTGAGACCACTCCTGCTTCACGCTGGAGGCCGACTGACTTTCTGTCAGACTCAAAGTCGTGGACGCCAAAGACTCACGCGAAATAAGGGACCTGGAACAGCAGCCAGAAGGGAAGGAAAAAAAAAAAGATAAACATTTTAGCAGGATATGGATTGCTTAAGAGCTAAAAGAACACTGCATTGACAATCCCTTAAGTATTTCCCCTAATTACGTTCTGTGCTAAACACACATTCTTGGGCTAAGATAAAATCCAAGGCTTCTAGTTCCAGGTAAATAACATCTTACCAAGAAGAACAATAAAACCTAATGCTCACTGAAATAATGTAACAAAAGATCTATTGTTATAAATAATCTTAATACTTTAGTAATAAATAGTCCTTGCTTTATTTTTAAATAACTTTTTCAATATGGGGGAAAAATTAGAGACCTGGGAAAAATTACTGATACCTGTTAAAGCCAACCAAATAAGTACTTGTTAAGCACCTACTGTGTGCAGCATGTTATGACAGGCTTTTCAGGCAATACAAATCTAAATAGAATCCCAGGCTTCAAGTAAAATCCATTTGGGAAAGCAACATATAAACTCATGCTTTATTTGAAAAAAAGCAAACCTTCAAAGTCAAAGGGTTGTCCAGGGGACTTAATAATTTCACAATTTAGTTTCACTGATATTAAGGAATTATCCTGATTTTTTAAAAGATAGTAATTCACATTGCCAGTACTTAGTCACATCAAATCACCCCAGGAAAGGAAAAAAATATAAAAAGCAGCTATAATATATAAAGGAGTAACTGATAACAAGTCATATCTGGAATTAATGCATTGGAGCCATGCAAGATTTAATCACACTTGCTAGCTGGGTTTTCTGTGAACTCTCGTCCTTAAATCCAAGCAGCTTTGGGCCAAGAGCAGATCATTCACTTTCTGTAGCTCACTTTTGCAACAATTCCTCTCCTATTCTTCTTACCCTTTAAAAAACACACCCTATGTCTCACAATATATTATCTGCATATCAAAATGGTTCATAATGTAGCTCTGGTCACTTTAAAATTCATTTTGTTTTACTGTGACATTGTTGCCTTGAAAATAAAAATCACTTCTCAATCTTTTGGCTAATATCAAGTGTGAAAATAATTAAGGAGAAAAGATATGTCCCTTGGATGAAAATTTGCCACAGAGGCAAGACATAACACACTGTATTTCTTGACCAAGACATGGTATATATCAGAAGAACCTGGCTTATTATATGTACCTGCATTGACTTTCTACTGAGATCTTTTTTTCTAACAAAAAAGTTAATCACAACAAAACATTATATAAAACGTGTGTCTTCTCAAAACGAACACATTATTTCCAGCTGTTAAACATCAACCTGTCGCAAAGGAACTGAGGGAAAAGAGAAGCATTTTCATCCCACCTGTTCATCTTACTCCATCACAAAATGGAAGCCACAAACACCATTTTGTATAAGCATGTGATATTAGCAAGAAAAACATCTCAGCTCCAAAATGCACAGTACAAGGTGATAACACCATGATCAACGAGATGTTACCATCAAGTGAAGTGATGTTTACCAATGACAAACACAGCAGGAA
Organism: Rhinopithecus roxellana; assembly: GCF_007565055.1. Lineage (NCBI taxonomy): Eukaryota > Metazoa > Chordata > Mammalia > Primates > Cercopithecidae > Rhinopithecus > Rhinopithecus roxellana. The sequence goes on from NC_044564.1 coordinate 55,393,915, forward strand.
TTTACATCCAGTTGCCCTTGACATAGATTTTCCTCTTGATCCATATCCTTAAATTCAGGTTGTAGTCTTTTTGCAAGCTCCAAAGTGGTTTTGGAATCATCTAGTTTTTAATTCCCCAAGGACACTTTTCAATTACTTTCCCAGCATACTTGCAGCATGTGGCTCTTCCTGCAGAGCTCAGCTGAAGGATCCTGGTGATTGGATGTCAAGGGGCCTTTTGGTCTCTTCCCCAGCAAGATCCAGGAATTGCTTTCGGACCCAAACTAAATTAGTAGTCCTGTCATATATAAGGCAGAGACAACTGACTGCTTTACACCCGGAGGTTGAGAAGGTTCATAGAACATAAAGAACCAGAGCTTTGGCAGAGCTACATGCCTGAATGGATGCACATTCTCAGGTGCTACAATTGCCTGTCACTGTCATACTGGAGCATATTAGATTGTTAAGTCATGACTAACAGACAGAAGTATGTTATCCACCTATATATACTTTGCTTATAAAATTGTATTATTTGGTTTCAGGGCAGCCTATAGTGAAACGTTCATTTGCTCCATTGTTGAGAGATGATTCTCATTTCTCTCAAATTATACCTAAATATGGCTCAATTTAAATCTGAGCATAAAGCCATGCAGGCACATTCTATAACTTCTTGGACATCTGAGTTTTCTAAGACAATTATCATATATTTTTCAGAAAGCAAATTCTATATTCTATTCATTAAAGTATTAATATGAACAGAGAACTCTCTTCTATCTCAAACACCTAATAAGAACAAAACTTCCCCCAAATGGCCTTTGCCTAGCAGCCAGTCTCCCTCCTGTGTGATTACTCACATCTTTTAATCTTTCAAAGCTCTAATCCTTGACATCTCTCCCCAATACACTAGCTCCCAGTGAGAGTTCTCTTCCCAAAGAAGTTATATACTGTCTGCAACATGTCTTAAATGTAGCTAACTTCAGGCATCTGTGGGTGTTATATTCTTCAATAAATTTCAAAGTCTTTTTAACAGAAGGGATCGTTTTTATCTTCCCAGTGCCTACTAGAATGTTAGATACATACTAAATAGTCAAAAAACTGTTGATTAGGAAAGTAAATAAATAATATAATGACAATGGAACATTATTTATAGCACTCACAAAGCGTTTTCTCTATATATGATCTCATTTGATACAACCTGTCAGGTAAGTAAACTGGATTTTAAAAATAACTTTTATTTTACAAAGAATAAAACAGGGTTTGGGAAATTTCTCCCAGTAACACACACACACATACATACATACATACATACATACAAACATACACCCCAAAGTTCTTACAGAAATACAAGTGAAGCTGTGCTTGATAGGCAGTGACCTACTGGATGATACACATTCTCTGTTGTTTTCTTTACATTGTACCCCACATGTGACCCACAGTGCTCTGCTTAATTGAAAGACCTGGTATAACAGGCTTAAAGTCACACAAGCTACGATGGGCACCCAAATTTTCTGTTCTTTCTGCAATAATATATTGAATGAATGTGAATGGTTCCAAAGGGTTCTCGCCTCTAACTCCTGCTGCTACCCACACCAGGCCCACGGCAAAGAAAGTGACAGCTGTATCATCATTTGAGAGCAATCTCCATTTCCATATGCTCATTTGATCCTAATGATATTACTTCTGGTGATTGGTTAATTTGGAACTATATGTAAAAGGAAAGGAGACAGATCTTGAACAAAATAAAACTAATAGGAAAACTCAGAAACCATCAGCAAAAATGATTAGGGTGGCTGGTCAAGTAAGAACTCAGTAACTTGTATGGGGCCATAAGAGCATGAGAGGCCTGATGACCATGTTAGATGTTTGCTTCAATGCCAAGCTCAAAATAAGTTCTAATAGATCACATGGAGAATTCCTCAAAAGAAAAGATATATTTCCTATATATGTAGATCATGAAAAAGATGGCCAGTCGTAGTCTATCTGGAAATTTGTGTCTATGTGCCTCAGCAAATCCCCCAAAAGAATTAGTACTGTATTTAAAGACAGGATGGCTTTATAAACTGTTACAATTTACAGAGAGCCTGGAGTGCATCCTCAGCCCCCTTAGCCTTCTCTCACCTTTGTGGATATACTCTCAAAGGAAACCATCCCCAATAATTTCTGATTTAGGAAATAAAAATCTAAAAACAGTGCCCTTTTGGATCTGGAATGACATTCTGTGATGGCTGAACTTTGTCACTGACAAGCTAAGCACCTGGACTTTCTGTGTCCTGGTTCCATTGGGTCTTAAACAGAAATATTTGCAGGTAGCTTATGAATATTTAATCATAAAATGCAGGATTATGATGCATGTGAAAACACTAGAAAAGCTAAGTATGCTACAAAACCCATGCAGGTAGCATCTGATCTTTTCTACTACTCAATGTTTGTTAAGACTGCTCTATGAAACTGCTGTATGATGTTATTATATCAGCACCTCAGCCTTGTCATTTTAGGGGAAATATATACAATGACCTCTGTATTCGAGTTTTGGCAATGCCTAAATCAAGAATGGCTCCTGGATCTTCAAGATGGTAAGATATAGTTTGCATTTATCATTAAGCACAGGTAATCAGAAATGGTTGGAAAATTAATCTAGGCAAATATACAACATTAAGGCATGATTCTTATCATTGGATTAAATAGAATCCAACAAAGCTAAGGAAAAAGAGCTTTTCCCAAGATGAGCACACCCAAAAACCATACCCAACGGAGGTCAAAAGAAAAAATACAAACAGACAATAAATCTATGAAACTTCATAGATTTATTTATGAAAACTTCAATATTGTCAATAATCAAGAATGCAAATTAAGATAAAATAACATTTTACAGATCAAACTGGCAAAGTTTCTAAACTAGCAAAAGTCCTAAAAATAATAATACCTACTAATGAATGGTGTCTTAGAAAACAGGCACTCTCTTATACTGCTGGTTAGTTTATAAATTGCTAGTGAGTTCCTGCAGTACAATTTGAGAATATGTATAAAAAGCCTCAAAACTCTTTTAACACATTTTACTTTTAAGAATTTATTCTAATAATCAGAATTGTGCAACAGAAGATGTACAGAGCTGATCCACTAAAGCATTATTTATAATATTTAAAGAATCGGAAACAACTAAGTGCCAACTAACAAAAGACTGATTTTTAAAATTATAATTTTATTTATAAACTTTCTTTATAAAGTGGAATCCTGGACAGGAAGAAGCCATTATATGATGCTGAAAGAGGCTTTTATTATAAAAGCTTATAATTGTTAACTGGAAAAAGGTAATTAAAAACTATGTAGATTACTAGATCAATTTAGTGGAAAGGAAAGCCTATGTCTATTATATATGTTTAAATATAGCTAGAAGGATGTATATCAAAATTCCACCCATGGTTGTCTCTGCAGATAGAATTCAGGATGACTGTCATTTAGTGCTTGGTACTTTTCCATGTTTTCCACATTTTCTGCAGTGAATAAGAATTATATAATCAGGAAAAACAATACATTTTGCAGCTTTTCATAGGGCAGCATCTCTCAAACTGGACAGTTCATGCCTCCTTTTCCACTTCCATCCACTCCCAGCATGCCCCCAATGTATAAAACACTAAGCTGATTCTCTCCATCTTCTCTTTATCCCTGGTAAAATGTTGAACTTTGCCTCTTATTGAACTGTTGCCTGTTATTCTTTCTCTCCATTGATGAAATACACAAACCAAGGCTCACAAATAAATGCAACCATTCCAAATTGCTAAAAGTAAGTTCCATATTTCACCAAGCCAATTCCCAATTCCTGTTTCTTTGCTCATCCTGAAAAAAAAAAATTCCATAGAAGGACTCAAATAATAAATACATAGTCAAAAACACTTGTCAGTGGACCATTAAGGTGTTGTCTTTTAAGGTTATAAAATTATGCTAAGGAATCAAATATGCCAGAAAACAATGAGATAATGACCCCTCTCTGGCCGACCCATAAAAGGGACTGCATAAGATATATGGCTTAAGCAGTCTGTGCCCTGACTACTGTCAGTTTCACCATTAATTATGACTTCTGCCTTCAAGGCATGGGCTGGACTTGCCACAGAAAGGAAGCTGAAGGCTTCCCAATGACACCCACCGCATGAGCACAGTTCATTTTACATGCAGCACTCAGCAAGTCTGAGGAGTCCCTTAAGGCATAATCATCAATGGGAAAATGACAGCAGCTTCCCATCACAAAAAGTCTCAGGTGAAAAACAAGTTTCTATCTCATGAAAAAATGGGCATAAATAAATGATTCAGGAACTATGATTTCAGAGTCTCAAATAGTGACTAGGAGGGACAGCACAGAGATACAAGAGGGGAGAACGGGGTTAGAAGGAAGGAAAGGAAGAAGACACAAGATCCCAGAACTGCAAGGCACATAGCAGGTTACCGATCCTGGAAGGAAGAGGAAGCAGGGGCTTAGAGAGTAAAATTCCTTTGCAAGACCACAGTTATGGCAGAACCAGAACTAAGAGGCAGAAACTATGGATTGTGTTTTTCCAAGAAAATAACTTCCAGACGATAAAATAATTTATTTCAAACATAAAAATAGACCTTAAACACTGTACAGTATTTTAGTTTTATGCCCCTCCCACCTAATATCAACCTTGAGAGCGATAAAACTTTGTCTGAGGGGTGATTTCCCTTTTCTATTCAGTTCCCTCCTTTGGAGATAGATACATGGCATTTATAGTACCTACTTACTGTGGAACCTAATCGACATTGTGTTGAAATGTTATGTAACTCAAACACAAAAGTATGCCTTTCCAGACACATCAGAAAGTCTTAAAATTTATGCTTTGTATCGTTACTCTCTCTACTAGGCCCCTAAACTTCAACTATTATATTACGCAGATAGTAGGTATTTAACAAATATTTAAGTAGATGGGTAGCTGGATGGATGCACAGGTGGACAAAACAGATTGTAGAGCTGCCTGGAAACTATGCATCATATTCATAGAAAACCTGGCAGGTAAGATAGGTGTACATGGACCATGCAAATTTGCTAGGCCATGATATGACTGCTTCACCAGAAACTGACAAATTTACACACCGTGTTTCAGTCACTGAGGCCCCGCAATCTCAAATTAGGTATTCATTTCACTCACACCACAAGACAGTAGGTATTAAACCATTCCTCCCAATTAAGATGATATGATGGCAATACTTAGTTTTAGACATATTCCCCTACAAACCTCAAATAGAGAGAGTTGCTTGAGTGCGTAAGTGTATGAGTGTGTGTATTTGTGTGTGTGTATTTGTGTGTGTGTATATTTTTGTGTGTATGTATTTGTGTGTGTGTGTGTGCGCGTGTGTGTGTGTGTGTGTGTGTGTGTATTCAGAAAGAGAGGGAAAACACTCATGGGGTGTGTTTATACCATAAAGAAAGGGGAAAAAAAAGTTAACTTGAGACCTGGTATCTGAAGGAGGTATATTCAGGTTGGCTGCATTCATTGCCCTCTGTAAGCTAGGACTGATCTGGTTGCATGCTGTAGAGACCTGGCTTGCTGGAGGTGAAATGGGTCCCAGTCGCTGAACCATCATGGGACTGCTGGTGACCACTAGATTGTTGCAGCTGCCTTTTCCAATGGACTTGCACTGAGGCCCAAAGCCAAGAGCCCCTAAAAACAAATGAATCAAGTTAGCTTTCATGTCCCTTACATCAGAAATCAGTAAACACAGACATGTGCATGCTTATATCAGGACCCATCTTTAGAGACAGTCCTCAGATCATTTCTTTATTTTTTTTAATATTGATGATAGAAAAAGCTTTCTCCAATTCTAATGACAAAGCCATAATGCTATAAGAGAAAACTTCCCATAATCAGCACTCATACAAAATGTGCTTAAATTTTACTCCTTCTATGTATATGTCCAGTTATACTAAAAATCATATTTTATAATATCCTTCCCTAAAGGATTAAGGTGGTAAGTAGATGGGATTGCCTGTATCAAACCAAGTTTTTTCCTAGAATAGCTAATATCTTGAATCACCCAGCAAGGAAAAAACCTGTTTAACTGGTTTACTTCATTCCAAATCTGTACTTTGAAAAAGTCTTTTTACAAGGATGTAGTCTGGCTGTGTCTCTCTGCTCTTGACTTTTTTCTCCTCATCTCAACACATTGTCATTGGACATCTACCCAATTTTTTAAAAAATCAGGATGACAGAGTTGTAAACAAAATGCTCATTTGAAAAACAGCATGGTAACCAAATTGGACATAGATTTTTCATTTTCATTAGTAACAATCAGTGTAGTAAAAGCTGGTACATACCCAAAGGGGAAAGAAAAAAAGGAACCCACAAGAGTCTTTGTCATTATGGAAAAGTGAAAACCAAAGACTTTGAGAAAGGCAAACACTGCCATGATTCATTTATAAAAAAATCATAATAAGTTGAATCATTCTAGACATTCTTTTTACACGGATGCATTTTTTCAAACTTTTTTTTTGTCAACTACCTCGTCAAGTCTCAGTAACTATACACTCTGTTCTCATCTCTAGCAAACAAAAATATATACGATCTCAGTCTTTAACAAATTAAGCTTTACATTTTTCTCAGCAAATTTCCCATCTTTTTCATTGATATATTTGGGATCGAAGTAGGAAGAAAAGTGTCACTGTCACTTTTCTTAGCTGTAGGGGTTCATAATTTCCTGTTTTGTTTTCCCCAAAATTAAATCTATTGATTTAGTGCCTTTACTTGTCATCTTTTGTAACATTCTTCCCAAGAGCCCTCCAAACAACAGAACAAACAAGACATTGGAGCAATTACTGTTTCCATCAATGCAGCCCTATCTCAAAAATGCTGGGGAGTCACAGCATCATTAGCTGCCAGGAATCCTGGTCTAGTGCAGACTTACGGGACACTAAAATCCAAGTGGCAATTGACCTGCACAAAATTACACAGGGATTCAAAGAGAGAACAGAAACTGATTCTACTAGAGTGTATTTTGATGACACCTGTGTGCTTAAATTTAGGCTCTGATATGCCTAGTTTCTTCCTTGTACACTTTCCAAGATTATTCGCTCCAAAAGAAATTTCTCTGATTTTCTTTCCCAGATACATAAACCAGAACCTCTCCTTTACCCCTCCCATTGCAGTTTATATCTGATCCATCTTCTGTGCCTTAAAAGATGAGTTACAGATATTCCGTTTTCATAAGTCATAAAGCACTGTTTTATCAGGGCTTCATCTTGACACCAAGAATAGTAGGTACACTTTTATGTAATGCATCATAAATTCAACATCTTTAAAAATCTCAATAAGCTACATGCATTAGCTTTTCAAACTCCCTTTTTACCTTGAAAAAAAGGCAATGTGATGGTTCATAGCCTAGTCCAGTATATAAGACTGAATGAATGAATTCTCTATATGAATTCTCTCCCCGGGTCCCATTGCTACTAGCCACTACTATTAAAAGCAACATCAAATATCAAGTATTCTGTCAAATTTCATGTCACATATTTATCTAAGGAACTCAGTCATTCCATGCCTATTTCCTCTTCAGTAAAAAGGTATTAATATCTATCTACCTCTAAAACAAAGACAGAGCAGCTAGAACAGCATCCAAGAAATACTACTTGATGGCAAAACATACTAATAGATAATTTCATAAAACTAAAATGGCACATATTATAAGGTGTACCATTATTTTATGTACCAGTAAGAACATGAACTGCCAGTCCAACTAGTGCATGATGTCCAGATTTCAGAGATGTTGTAATGTAAAAACATGCACACCTTAGAGCCAATACAAACTAATGTGATCACTGAAACATTTATTTTAACCCTTACTTGTTCATGCTCTTCTGTCTGCCTGGAATGCCTTTACCCTAACTTATCCACCTAGTGAGCACCTCTGCATCTTTAAGGTCCAATTCAAGGGTCACCTCCTATATGACCTCCTCCTGCACTACCTGGTAGGCAGATCTGACCACTGCTTCTTTCATTTGTCCACATCTGCCATCACACATGTGCCTCAGTACCCACAGCACTTCAGGGAACTGGACTCTGTATGTGCCTGCCATCCTCTCATTTTTATACTTCACTGCTGTTTAAAGACAAAGTCCTTGTTTGAGGCATCTCTACTTCCTTAGCACCTAACATAGGGTCTAATGCACATTACATAATAAAGTCTATCCAGTGAAATTAGAATGAATGAATGAAAATAAAAGATCCATATAAGTGAATATTAAATACTGACAAGTTATTCCACTGAAACTCTCCTGGTTATCTTTTTTGATACACAGTGCCATTTTTCAAAAAGCAAAAACAAAAAAACTCCAAGTCAATCCTTTGATGCCTCACCACAGAATTGCTAACTAGATCTGAATGGAATATGAAGTCAGTGGGGGTAGTAATTATAAATCTATCTTTCTGGGCCAGAATTTTACACTGGTCAAGGCTGCCTCTGTAACTCTCTACTCTGGATTCGTATATTCACACTGTTTCTTGCTTTGTAGTAAAGAAATGCTAATTATCTCCCTAATATCTCCACATTCTTACTATACCACCTCCTACTCCCAAATTCACTGGTCAGCTTTATACTTGATCTTAGCCAAAAGGCCGAGAAGCAATCACTGGTCAACTTTAACCCCATCTAAGCACAAATGGTATCACAAATGGTATCCTTGAAGCATGAAAATTAATGGTGAACTTCTTGGGAACATATAAATGTTTGTGGTACAACTATGAGGATGTTCTGGAAAGTGGAAAATAGCATCATCTGTCTCACACACGCAGGCAAACAAGTGTGACCAAGAGCCACTGTGCTCAATACAGCCATCTAAATTTTTTTCATAATGCCAGAAGCATAATGAACACCTATACCTCCAGACTACTCAGAATTGTGCAGCGTCTTGGAGTGTGGGCTCTGGAGACAGCTTGCCCGGGATCTGCTATCTGGGGACTTAGGCAAATTACCTAACATTTGTGTGCTATATTTCTCCATGTCTATGTCTTCTCATCTGCAAAACAGGAATAAAGTTAACCCTCCCTCTGATACGGTTTGGATCTGTGTCCCCACCCAAAACTCACATTCAACTGTAATGCCCAGTTTTGGAGTCGGGGTCTGGTGGGAGGTAACTGGATCATCGAGATAGAGCCTTCATGAATGGTTTTGCACTGTCCCTTTGGTACTATTCTCGTGTTAAGAGTTCCCATGAGATCTGGTTGTATAAAAGTGTGTGGCACTGCCCACGGCTCTCCCTTCCTCCTGCTCCGGCCATGTAAGATGTGACTGCTTCATCTTCACCTTCTGCCATCACTGAAAGTTTCCTGAGGCCACCCCAAATGCTGTTATGCTTCCTGTTAAGCCTGCAGAACTGTGAGCCAATTAAACCTCTTTTCTTTATAAATTACCTTGTCTCAGGTATTTCTTTACAGCAATGTGAGAGTAGACTAATACAACTTCATAAGGTTGTTATGCCTCTAGTATTAACAACATACATAGAGGACTCAGCACACTATCAAGCACATAGTAGGTACTTAATGGATGTTAACTACTATTGTTAGTTGATACTATGATTGTTACATGCCTGTCATTGCTTTTTTGCTCCATTCTCTTTCTAAAGAAAACATTCCTTTACAATTGCTTGCACAAAACAAGATAGTAAATGATGCTGTTTAATTCTCTTCTCATTTCCAATATTCTTTGTTTTAAGTCTACAGCCAATTTTTTTAAAAAACACCACGTGTCATCACAGAAGAAAAGTTTTCAATTGGCCAAGTTTGAATGTCCCTTAGCTTGTTATTCCTGAAAACTTTTCTGACTACCAGATGTGCCAACGACTTGTGCACTGGTTTTCATTTTGAAATACTGCTTATTTTTAGAGACTACACGATGTATTTTAAAAATGTGTTTACTGCTCAAAGGAGGACCTAAGTGGATGGCATTCTGAGTACCACATACATTCTAGCCAAAATCAGTGTATGCTAGTAGGGAATGCAAACGTTTTGCATTTTCAAATTTCTGAACCTAGAGTTCATCTTAGCAGGGCATGTTTTTAATTAATGTCTTCATTAGTTAAAAGGGTTCTCTTGAAGTCAAATGGCTGATTATGTCACAATTATCACTACTGAGGCTGCATTATTCAGAACTATTTATGTGTATCCACTGGTTCTAAAAATGACATAGATACAGGGAGAACAAAAATGAAATATATTTGGGAAGAGCAGAGAGAAGTAACCAACAGTAACATTGTTATTGTTCATTTATCTGACTCTTATCAAATGCCAACCACTAGCCAGGCAGTCCACAGAGAAAATGGTGAGCAAGATTAACCCAGTCCCCCATGGAGCCCACAATCTAGCCATGACACACCAAACCAACCATTCATTATAAAAGAGGTGATCCCTGCTACTAGGTGGGGTCATATAAAATGATATTCTTAATAGGTCTAAAATGATCATATAAGAGCCATTTCTATATGGCTCAACCTAACACACACGCAAGGTGTTATAGAAACAGAAATATACGTATTAGGGTTTGAGTCCTGCCTCCCACCCTTACTGGCTGTGTGATATCCGGAAGGTCCTTAAGGTCTCTGTGCCTCAGCGTACTGTTCTAAAATGGGGACAGTAATAATACCTAACTATAAGGTTGTTCTGAGGACTAAAAGGGTTAGTAAATATTAATATATGCCCCACTGCCTCTAAGCAGCAGGGTTTTCTTCCCAAACTTTTCCTTGAAAACATTTTTAAAGCTACAGAAAAGTCACAAGAAGAATAGTCAGATGAGCTTCAATTTATCTAATGTTCTATCTATCTATCCATCTCTCTATATAAACTTATTTTGTATTAGGAGTATTAATTTTTGAAACATTTAAGAATAAGTTGCAGATTTCATGTCTTTCATTGCTAAATATATAGCCATAATACAATCATTGAATTCAAGACACTTAGCAATGATGTAGTAGTAGTATGTAATATACCATCTACACTCAAATGTTACTTACAGAACAATTGTTTTCCAATCCAGGATCATGCATTGGAAACACAGGTTTTGAGACTCACATTCAGGTGGGCATTCAAGAATGGGATATCACCAACTAGGGTTGGGATATCACTCGACACTTGGGCACTAAAAGCAGACAGAAAAGTGGAAAAGATGGTGGAAGGAAAGAAGTGAGAGGTTAACATTACATAGCACAGTAGTTAAGAGCCATAGATTTCCATCCTGGCTCCACCACTGCCTAGCTGTGTGACCTTAGACAAGTTACTTAAGCTCTCTGTGCCTCAGTGTCCTGATCTCTCAATGAGGTTAACACTAGCAGTTACCTCAGTTTAGAGGATTAAAAAGTCTAATATATGTAATAGTGCCTGGCACTTAATAAATTCATTGTTAGTTCTATTTATATTTTATTAAAGAACTTGTCTCTCGTATGGTACCTTTCTGATATTGTATCTAGCATCTCTTCTTCTGAGTGCCCAGAAACAGCATGCTGACGCCTTCCAGCCCAAGACCTTCTACACACACACACACACGTGCACACACATGCACACACACACACACAGCGTACATCTGTCCTCGCCTGAACAGGCTCCAGACTTTATTTAGGCCATTCTTGTTCCTCATATCCATTTTCTCTTTTTTCTCAGCTATTTTAGAAAAGAATGATTACTTCAAACTAAGGTGGCAGTGACTAGCAAAATACCTCAAGAACATTTTACTACAAAACAATAATACAATAGAAAATAAGTAAAATTTCAAAATGTGGCAAGAAAGACTGAAAGGAATTTTTTTTAAACCTTTCAACCATACCCTTTTACTGTGCAAACCTGTTTTATATAAGCCTGGCCCTTTTATTTCCTAGCAAGCACAAATTCAACATACAGTTGAAGTAGAGTTGAAAGCCAACTGAGATTATTTGCAAATGAAGTTTTTGCAACTTTGAGGCTCCAAGTTTCCCATTATTTCCAGTTCTAAGCACCTAACTATCCCTAACTGGCAAGGCTTCCTTTAATAATGAAATTAATGCCTAATATAAAGTATGAGTCTTACACCTCCTTCAAAAGCAAATAAGTCCCAGATGCTATTGGAAAATATTTTGATTTTGCATGGGAAATGGGGACTGGCCTCCACAGCCAGCTTGTGGATGTAACTTTGGTCATTTAGCAGAGTAATTTTACCTCTGAGTCTTAGTTTCTTCCATCTCTAAAAGACAAATAATACTATACATCCTACATGGTTGCTTCAAGGATTATTGAGACCCAACATATATGATGTGCCTGCTCAGTAAATAGTAGTTATAATTTTTGTTAATGTTATTGTCATTATTACATTATGGAATGATATTTTTAGTAATGCAAATTGAGCCATAATGGGGAGAATGAATATCTAACTTAGGTGTGCAAAATGGTGGGAACACTTCTTTCTAGCCATCTTTTAAGAAAGGAATTGTCTCTCGGTACGCCCTGGCTCTTCTCTGCCAACGTAGAAAGAGTGAGTGGGGATGAGTAGTTCAGGGAACCCTTCTTGTTTTCCTCTGGGGACTAAGCTTACCTACCATGAAGAGACAGAGTTCTTTGCCACATGGTATATGCCTTACCTAGGAGGCTTGTCCTGAAAGAGCTGCCCTGGACTAGGGAGATAAGATGGCCTAATTCTACGGTCCAGTCAGCAGGTCCACTGGACTCTCACACAAAGTTATGCCTTCCAACACATCCTCTATCAGAAAAAAGAAAGAGAGACTCTGGTGGGAAAGAAATGTATTATTTATTGTGGGTCTCCTCATAGACCCCAAATTATGTGAGGAATTATGGCATACACATTTCATCCCTGAGGTTTATGAGCTTAGCACATGTTAAAGCATTGTCTAGAATTGTCTATTTAGATAGCATTATCTCTCATTTATTTGGGATTACCTTTATTGCTATTTTAAATTTAAAAATAATATGTATTTGTATATGTGTGCATGTGCTTTAAAAGGCAAATAATGCAAAGTTATAAAAAGTAAAAGCTCATATTCCACCCCCACACACATATATCATTCCCTTAAGGTAATGAACTCTAACAGCCGAATGTGTATCCTCCCACATTCTTCTCTAAATTCATTCAAATATGAGTATGTATGTTCTAATTCTAAAGGCAATGTGAGTTAGGCACACATTGACCCCTATATTCTTGAGAGAAGTCATCAAACTATGACGGTTTTGACAAAGAATAATGTCTCTAAACTAATACTGAAATAACATATCTAATATACATTTATTTTTATAATATAAGAATTCTATTATAATACATATATAAAGAATATATATTCTTATAACACATTTATTCTTATAATGAAACATAAGTGCCCACCAATAAATAAAGAATAGAATCTTAGGCAAGGCATAGTATCAATCCAAGACTTTCCTCTTTTCTCAAATGGGAGAAACATCAAGTATATGAAAGAACTTTGAAAAGTATATTCTTTCACCACAGAAAGAAACAGGTACCCTTCTCTCCCATCCGCTATGCAAAAACAGATCAATGAAGGTAAGCACCGGTCATCAAATTCCCTCACCTTTCATGAATACTCCTCCCTAGAGCTAGAAACATCCTGCATACAAACACCCTAGGCTTGTTAAGTAGTATTTTGTCAAATTCGTAATATTTCACTGCTGAGATACATTAGTAACAATTTAATGAATATATGTGAATGTGTGGTGTATTACTCTGAAATACAGTAAGGCATGGCTAAATGGCTGTGAACACCAAAGGATGACATTTAGAATGAAATAACCGGCTCCTACATTCAGGGACAAAGCAATCCAATTTGGCAATTGTGACAAATGCTCAAAACTGTGCAAAACCTATGGGAGGTAAGGAATGATGGATATAACATCCTGCCTCCATGGCGCTCACAGTGCCTGAAGAGATAAGATACACTTACCTAGGAACAATTGGATAATGTTGCTAGACTGTACAGGATTAAGCATGAAGCTAAATCACAGAGACAGGAGCTCAGAGGAGGAGGGCAATTCCTTTGTACTAGGTAATTTATGAAAGAAGAAGAGTATGAACTACAAACACATTTCCCAAAGTCCTTCAGGATGTCCAAAGATGTTAAATGACTATTAAGGTGGCCTCATGGAGATGTCCATGGTCCAGTAACTTTGGGAACCCCTAATACAACAAAGTTAAACTTATCTCTTTACTGTAAGTCTTCTCAGAGCCTTTACAAATGTAAATGTATGCGATAAACCTCCCAGAAGACCAAATAATATTTAAAGTACATTTGTTTAGGGAGGTTTTCCCAAGAGACTCACCTAAGACTGGCGTTCTAAGGAATACCCTTTAGAAAACAGTAAGCTAAAACATGAAGGAAGAATGAGCACACAAATGAGAAGGAAGTAGTAGGGTGTAGACACAGAAATGAAAGGGAGGAGGCACAATGTGTCCTGGAGAAATAAAGATGAGCTAGGGCTGCCTACAAGAGGAGAAAGGGAGGAGATAGAGCTTAGAGGGTTGGTTCAGTCACCCCGGAAGAACTGATTTAAAAACTTGACATTACTTATCCAACAATGGTTCAAACCTGGCTACATATTAGCATCACCAGGGAAGCTTCTCAAATGCAAATCCCTAAGCTCCACTGCAAACCAACTAAAGCAAATGATGCTGATATAACTAGTCAGCTGATGTGCATCTGGGACCCTGTGCTGTAGGTAGAGGTGCGTCCCATTAGAAGCAGAGTTCACCCAAGATTAATCTGGAAGAGATGGGGAGAAAGGCTGGAGGAGCACATGAACCAGCTGCACAGCCAGCAGAGCAGCCACAGGGTGGTAAATGACAAAATAAGAAAGCAATGGTTATGAAGCAAGTTAGAGTAAGGATTTTATAATTAGTTGCTAAAGATCTAGGCGATCACATTTAAATGGGAGAGGGGGGTCTATTTGGTGATGTCATTACAAAGACAGTCAATAAATAGGTCAAATCTGAACCCAGGGAGATTCACATGAATCATGCAATCTCCCACCACCTTGTCTGCAGGAGTTCAGCTTGAATCTTCCATGTTTATCCCACAAAGAATGTAACTTTCATACCAGCATTCTTCCAACCTTAGTCAGCATTCAGGAATGCTGTCCACCAAATATGGAATCACCAGCATTACTAACTGCAATTTATCCCTGTATTAAATGGAATCACATTTATACCCGAGATTAAAATGTATCATATTCCTTTCTGTACCACTCAGTGCCCTGGAGTTCTGTGCATGAAGCCTCAATCTTGCTCCCCACCACAGGGCACTCCCAATAAGATGATATTAAGAACCCACAGTTCTGAGCCACTTCATAAGGATGCAAAGATAAATTAAGCAATATTCCTGGAGTTTATATTCTAAAGTCCCATCCGTCAGCTATTGTACATCAATTATCAACTAATTAGTAGAGAGTGCTTATGCTGACCCTTCTGTTCTCTCTTGTAATGATTTGCCAAGTTACCTGAAAGCTGCTCTGCTCCATAGAGACTCTTAGTATATAGCAAGAGTGTTAAATAAAGTTCACCAACAATTAGCCTGGAAAACCAAAGAGGAAATGTAAGCACATTTTATTGCTTCACCCTGGACAAATTTTCTAGCAATCCCAGGGTAAGAAAGCAGATACATTTGTTAACTAAGCAAACAAATACTCTGAAAAACTGAAACACCAGCAGAGGCACAACTTCGTCATTTATTGCTCACAGATCAGGTATTTGTTTACTGTGTCCCTGCTCTATGCCACACTATATACTCTAGGGACTGTGGACACACAGATGAGTCAAATCATTCTTGTCTACCATCTAATTTAATAGGCTTAGATCAAGCCTCATCTGGTGGACTCATCTGTGAAAATACATAAAAGTGGAATTATTATGCTTACTGTGGAAAAAGAGGACTTCCACAAATATAAGGAAGAATGAATGGAAGGAAGGGAGAACGCATATTGTCATGGGAGACAACTGCCTCAGTTTCCCAAAGACATATTTACTGGGTGTTAGGCTTGGCCCTAGGCCATACGGCTAGCCCTTGGTCAAAGATCTTCCAACCAATTGGAGAGTGTTAACTAACACAGGAAACAACTAATCTTAAACTGAGTTACTTCGCTGCTGAGTACAAAAAGAGCTCAAATGAGGAAAAGATCTGAATAAACTGGAGGAGGCTTAGTAGAGGAGTGAGACTTCATCTGAGCCTTTCAACGGCAGGAGAACAGGGGCCAATATGAAGAGTTGGACAGCCAAAATGAAGGGAGGGGCATGTGCTGAGAAAGTATTACGGAGACAGCCTGGGGGAAGCAGGAAAGAAAGAGACACTAGGGCCAGAATAGCTTCACTTAGCAGCTGTGTGACCTTGGGCAAATGCCTTAAGCTCTCTGTGCCTCTATTTCCTTGTCTGGGAAATGGGAATGATAATTGCCCCCACCTTCATAAGGCTGTTTGGAGTACTAAATAAGTCATGTATGTAGACCACTTAGAACAGTTTCCAGCACACAGTAAGTACTGTATCAGCTGTAGGAATGCATATTCTTACTAAGGTGTTATCAGATTGCACACAGCCTCCAAAACTAGGCACCCCAAAGAGCTACAGTAGGTTTGTAAGCATGGGTATGTTGTGAGGAGGAAGAAAGAAGATAACAGTCTAACTATTATCAGTACATTTGGAAGCAGAGCAAAGGCTGAAGGCAGGAAACCAAGCTAGGAAGATGTTGCCATAATCTCAGGATGAGACCAGGCCGGGAAGAGCAAACGGAGCAAACAGGATAAGCCCAACTTATCTTATTAAGCAAACAAGTAAGATGGTTCCTGAAGTGCCTTTAAGAAGTACTAGATTTAGAATCTTTCTTCCATGAATCAAGGTTGTATATCTCCCAACCTGCTTTTCCCTGCCCCAAGCGAAACAAAAGCAGAGGCTGGGTGAGAAATGGCAAAGCTGCCTCTGGGTGAGACTCCCTCACTGTATGAAGCAACGACTGGGTATCCCCCAGACAGCAAGTGCTCACCGAATATCTGTTGGATTAATAGGTAATGAATACAACTTTTAAGAACAATTCATAAGTCAAGTATAGTTAAAGGCCATGAATCAAATTGAGCAGTTCCTCTGAAATGTGAGTCATGATACTGAAGAAGACTGAGGTCCCTGGTGGACACAACTGTTTATATGTCTCTAAATTACTGAACAGCCAGAAATATTACTCGTTCGCCTCCTTTGTCCATATTCCCTCCTGTTACATACAGATACACACGAACACATTCAGTGTGAAAGGAGGGTAGTCTAAGCCAGCAGTCCCTAATCTTTTTGGCCCCAGGGACTGGTTTCGTGGTTCATGGTTTCATGGAAAGCATGGAAGAGGTAAAGAGGGTTGGGTAGGGTTCAGGATGAAACTATTCCACCTCAGATCATCAGGCATTATTAGTTAGATTCTCGTAAGGAGCACACAACCTAGATCCCTCACTTGCGTAGTTCACTATGGGGTTTCTGCCTCTGTGAGAATCTAATCCCACTGCTGATCTGACAGGAGGCATAGCTTGGGCTATAATGCCTGCTGCTCACCTGCTGCTGTGTGGCTTGTTTCCTAATAGGCCACTGACCCATACAGGTCCACAGCCCGGCAGCTGGGGACCCCTGGTCTAAGCCACTCAATATAAATCAATGGGACTTTTTTTTCAGTATGTAAGAGCTGGTTCAGAGGCAAAATCCCAGCCAATTCTTCATATTAGATATAACTTAGTCTGTAAAAGGCACATCTTACATAGTCGCAATAGCCACCAGACCAGGCAGATCGCTTGAGCTCCGGAGTCTGAGACCAGCCTGGACAACATGGCGAAACGCTGTCTCCACAAAAAATACAAAAATTAGCCAGGCATGGTGGCGTGTGCCTATAATCCCAGCTACTTGTGGGGCTAAGGTGGGAGAATTGCTTGAACCTGGGAGGTCAAGGCTGCAGTGAGCCAGGATGGCACCACTGCACTCCAGCCTGGGTGACAAAGTGAGACCCTGTCCCAAAAAAAACAAAAACAGAACAAAGAAGCCAGCAGACTACCTTTGTTTTTCCCTAAGCAGTAATTTCCCATTACTGTCCAAAAAGACACATTCTCTATCATAAATCATTTCTGCTCCATCTTCTGCATGGGCTTGCAAGTCCAGATGGGATGCCCAGAAGCCTCAGACCCAGAGGGAAGGAAAACAGTAATGAAGATTACATTATTTTGCATTAAAATTAAGTCACCCATATTTCCAAGAAATGGAAAGTACCCAGCTTCCTCCCAGAAGACCCCCAGAACTGCTCAACTATCTCATAGGTCAGATACCCTTTCCTCCTCTAGACTGTAATTCTTAACTCCCAGCTCCAAAGCCCATTCAGTAGCTCATGTTTATAGCAAGAAAATTCAGGGAGCTATTATTTGTATTTTGTGCTCCTTCGTCTCAAGAGAGATTACTATAAAAGAGCCAAGAGTAGGCCAGGCGCGGTGGCTCAAGCCTGTAATCCCAGCACTTTGGGAGGCCGAGACGGGCGGATCACGAGGTCAGGAGATCGAGACCATCCTGGCTAACATGGTGAAACCCCGTCTCTACTAAAAATACAGAAAAAAAAAAAAAAACAACTAGCCGGGCGAGGTGGCGGGCACCTGTAGTCCCAGCTACTCAGGAGGCTGAGGCAGGAGAATGGCGTAAACCCGGGAGGCGGAGCTTGCAGTGAGCTGAGATCCGGCCACTGCACTCCAGCCTGGGTGACAGAGCGAGACTCCGTCTCAACAACAACAACAATAACAACAACAACAAAAAAAAAAAAAAAAAAAAAAAAAAAAGAGCCAAGAGTAGACACTGCTTGAATTCATCTTTTTTTTTTTTTTTTTTGGCAGAGTTTTGCTCTTGTTGCCCAGGCTGGAGTGCAGTGGTGCAATCTCAGCTCACTGCAACCTCTGCCTCCCGGGTTCAAGAGATTCTCCTGCCTCAGCCTCCTGAGTAGCTGGGATTATTGGCGTGTGCCACCACGCTCGGCTAATTTTTTGTATTTTTAGTAGAGACAGGGTTTCAACATGTTGGCCAGGCTGGTCTCAAACTCCTGACCTCAGGTGATGCACCCTCCTTGGCCTCCCAAAGTTCAGAGATTATAGGCGTGAGCCAGCGCGCCTGGCCAAGTTCATCCTCTCTTAGAGTCTTGTGTAGAATTCTAAATTCATTGAGATTATTCCAGGTGCTCTGAAGGTGGCAGAGCCGTCTGAAAGAGGAGAGTGCCTCTAGGAGGGAGACAGGAGAAGGAGAGAGAGAGATGGGATTGCCCAAAGTCTGGCAAGAACAACAGTCTGATGGTCCCTGAGTAGCAAGGCAGCTCCCAAGGAAGGCAGTGGGGGTAAAAGGTATGGCTGCATGACCAAAATACAAAGGCCAGACCTTCGGGCCTGGGCTTCCACCCCAGCAAAACTTCCTGTGTCCAAGCAATGCACAGAGCAGCAGACTGCTAGAAGCCATGGGGGGCTTGGTCAAAGGGCATCTCAGCAGTAACCTGAAGAAGCAAGAACAGAAAAGCTCCTGGAATGTTCTGCTCTCTACAAACACCCTGGGATTCTGTGTCACCTTGGTAGCGTATCAGGCCACCCCAACTAGCAACGACTGAGATTAAATTTCCCACTAATAAGTAAGATGGGATCTTGGCATCTGATTTATTGTGATTCAAAGGAAATAATTTAAAGAACCACTTCTTGTATACATAAATTGGTAGAATAAGTCATACTCACTACAGATTCGCTGAAAATTGGAGAGGTAGGAAGGCTAAAATATCTACCTTTTGGCTCAGAAAACTTGTCATTGTATAAAATCACATAACTTTAACTAAAATAACAAAATATAAAAATAAAATTTTAACATCACAAATCTCAACACACAGGCAATCTGGCTGAGGCCTACATAATGTAATTCCCTTCTGTTTCTTTTATTTAATGCTATTTTTTAACTTATAAGAGAACTAGAGTAATGTTTCTGTAAATATGATTGGAACATGAGTTAGTATCAAAGTAAATGTGACATTTTATCTCTGCACCTTGTAGATGCGAATCCAGATACTGTACCAGCAATAACTCCCAAATAATCATATCTGAAATTAGGTCAAAAAATGAGGAAGAACAGAGTAGGTGCTCACTTCCAACCCAAATTCTTTCCCATCAAAATGAAAAAGCAACCATAATACATATTGATGCCAGTATGAAAAAAATCTAAATTAAGAGTTGTGCTTATGTTCTCCCTAAAATAATACGATTTTAAAAGTAGTGGTAGTTATTTATCTGAATTTGAATGCTACAGCTGAGAATAAACATGAATAAAAGTTAAATGCTAATCAAGTTGATAGCTTATACCCTGAATAATATACAAAGTCTTAGAAGAGAGTAAATAACACATAATAAACAACATAAGATCCTATGGTTTTCAATGTTAATGAGAAGGAGAGAAACAAAATCCTTTCCTAATCATCAAAGGGTCAATTAAGTAGAGGCCTTAGCTTGGGGGTTAGAGTGACTCCTCATTCAACTGTTCCAGGTGAATCAAATTATAAACTCTGCCAGGATGTGGTCTCCTGTGTTCTAAACATTCCGTAGCAAAACAAAAATAACAAAACTACAGGCAGAAATCTCATTTTGATCTTCCTGTACAATGAGTGGAATACAAACCTTGAAACAAATCCACAGTTTGAAATAAAATATTATTATAAATCCCCAAAAATCATTGGGTAATATTAACACCTTACAATGGGCAAAAAAATTATGAAGAGATCTCCAAAATATTTCCAATAAGGAAGACTGTCAGACATTAATCTCAGCAAGCTAGTACTAATTCTAAATTCTCAAAATGGAATCAATACAATTTCCTTCCAAACCTAACCCATCTAAGTGTAAGAAATTTTCACACTTAAGGATATGCATGTTTCAGAGAAATTTTGAGAAATCAAATTATGTTTTAAGGCTGAAAGATCAGTGAGGAAATAAATCACTTTGGCAAAAATTCACAGGTATCCACTTCCCTTTCTTCTCTCTTATAGCTATCAAGTACTAGTTAGCCAAACCTACTCTCTGACATACTCACCTTGTAAAATATCCAGAAAAAAAGAATAAAGATATGTTTCTATTTTCAGCTTTACTGGAGCATAAATGACAAGCAGAAACTGTGTAAATGTAAGATGTATAATGTGATGATGTGACATACGTACACATTGTGAAACAATGACCACAATCCATAGTTTACATACCCATAACCTTACATGGTTACCTTTGCGTGTGCACATGTGTGTATTTGTGTGTGTGTGTGTATAGTGAGAAGTTAAGATCTACTCTCTTAGCTGGGCACAGTGGCTCATACCGGTAATCCCAGCACTTTGGGAGGCCGAGGCGGGCAGATGACCTGAGGTCAGGAGTGCGAGACCAGCCTGCCCAACGTGGTGAAACCCTGTCTCTACTAAAAATACAAAAATTAGCTGGGCATGGTGGCAGATGCCTGCAACCCCAGCTATTCAGGAAGATGAGGCAGGAGAATTGCTTGAACCTAGGAGGTAGAGGTTGCAGTGAGCTGAGATTGCACCACTGTACTCCAGCCTGGGTGACAGAGCAAGACTCTGTCTCAAAAAAAATAAAATACAAATCTACTCTCTTAATAAATTTCAGGTAAACAATACAGTACTGTCAACTATGGTCACCACATTGTGCATGAGCAATCTCCAGAACTTATTCATCTTTCATACACTGAAACTTTGTACTCTTTGACCAATATCTCCTATTTCACCCACCTCCCAACCCCGACAACCACTATTTTACCCTCTGCTGCTATGAGTTTCCAGTATTTTGGATTCTACACCTAAGTGAGATCAGCCAGTATTTGTCTTTCTGTAGTATCTTTTGTCTTTTTCTATCAAGCACACTGAACTATCTATGATGAAACCATCTAAATGTTCGAAAGAAATTTTCCACCATCTTCAGAATTCTAGGATCAAGCCAGTGAGAAAGAAAAGAGAATAGATAACTTCTCCCTTCCTGTTTAAACATAGTGAGCACCTTTGTATGGAAAGATTTTCCCATTACCTTCTTTCAAAAATGTGTCAGCATGGTTTGGGGGAGGGTGGGACGACAGGGCAAGCGGGAGAGTTGTTATTGGACCTCAGGGGAGAAAGCAAGGGAACAAAGATTGAGAAACCTTGCTCCATAAATGTTGACCTGTCATCTGACACCACAACATAAGGAATACGAGTAACACCTCGGTCCAAAGGAGGAAAGAATAGAGTCTGAAAGAAATCTGAAAGGAAGGCAGATAATTCAGCTTAACCAACTTGTTTTTTGACACGTAGCCTTGAAAAGAACAATTTCACCTCAGAAACTTGGCGAATGCAAAGTGATATTTTTTGAGAGGTCATAACACGCATTTTACTAAATGCATGAAGAGAGAGTGAGGGAGAAAAAGGCCAGGTATCTGAAGACAGGAAAGTTGTCAGGTTTCTTGTTTCTGTGTCATTTTTGTTTAGTCGGTCAAATGAAAATTCAAAACCGTATAATTAGATGGTTGTTTATACATGATTAAGCATGAGCTCATTGGACTCTACATGCCAAAAAGTCAGAGATGTGGTTAAGGGCAAGACGGAACTATTAATAAAAGGAAATAAAGCTGTAATACATTTTTCACTTATGAATAAAAATAATTCAAAGGTCTCTAGATGGAAAAAGAGAAACAAAATCAACCATGAGTAGGGGCAAGAAACCAGATAATTTTATAAATGGTTAGAATTCAATAAAACATAAGCCACTGGTATGAAAAGGCTTTTTTTCCTCCTCTATGATTCTAATCCTGTTTTTTGCTTCTCGTAAACATAACTCACAATGAGAACATAACAAAACTTACCTGTATTATATTTCTTTAGAATTGTTCTGGGAAATATTTAAGCAAGAACATGTTGTTCATTTACAAGAGTTACTTGTTCTTCATAACTGTCTTCACCAGTAATCCTCTCTGGAAAAACCAATAGCTGTCAGCTCCCTTTGAAAAGGCAGTGTCCTTTCATTTTTAACAACTGCAGAATTTTCTTCCCATAGTGAAGTAAGCCCATTGAAAGCAAGGTTCATCTGACCATAACCTTCATAAAGATAAGGCAGATGTTCCCAGATCCCCCACAGAATCTGTGATTTTAGATTTGGGCTCTGAAAACTGGTGAATCAACTGCTCATAGACCAAACACCACACTATGGATGAGGTCAGTGGGCAAGTCTTTTGGATGACAAAGAAAATAAACTGATCCAGGATCAGCCTACTTACTCCTTGTTAGGTAAGATTTTGAAGCCAATACTACAACCTCCCACTATTGGGAAAATACACCAATGCAGGGTACCTCTGGAGAACACCCTGGCAAATGAAAAACTACACCCAAAGGTGGTTCAATTGTGTGTGTTATTTTCTGTAACCAAACATATCTTTAGGTTGCCAAGGCTAGCACCTTCGCACACAACTGCTGTGGTACATAGTACAGCCAATTGAATGGAACACAACCTAAAACTAAAATGACCAAAGCCCATAGGATATCCAACATGCAGTTCTTAAGAATTAAGCTAAAATGAATCTAACAACATTCAAAAAGCCCATAATGCCTAAGAAGCATGAACACCGACTTTTATAGCCTGACTCTGAGAGCAGTCTCCAAGTCACATCAGTTCCCTCTGTCAGAGGGACCTAATATCTCAAACTTCCCTCTCTTTCCTCTCCCTTCCTCCTCTTCTCTTCCTGCCAGCTTCCCTCCTCCCTTTTGCTTCCTCCCCAGCTTCCCTCCTCACCCTCCCTCCCTTTGTCTTTCTCTCTCCATCTCTCTCCTTTAGTATCAGCCAGTTCTGACTCCCAGAGAGAGTAATCTTCTCTGGAAAGTGCATACCCGCTCAGTAGAATTTAAACAATATACTTCATTTAAGCCTGTATGGTAAACTACAAAATATAGAAATTCCTAAAAAGGTCATTTCCAAGAAACTAACATGACTATAAAGTACAAATCTGAAAAGGCATAGAGAATTGAGACAAAGCACAACATTCATAACTAATTTGGCAATTTTAACCTACAAAACCTATATATTATCTACATAGATAGGTACTTTGTTCTAAGACACTTTTTAAATTATTGACCTGATTTTGTCCAATTCAGTTCTTAACATATTCATTTAGTGCAAGAAGCTACCCAAAGCTGGTAGAAAAGTGCACTTTCATGAAACAAAGTATTTATGCACCAGAACTTGACGGATTTGTGTTTTTAATGTTGAAGGAAGGGGCAACATCTTACTAAATTAATAAATATCGATTATTTGAAACAGTTGAATATCTACTATAGTTCTAGATAAGAAATTTGATAATTTATTCCTAAACAATGTGTGGCATGTAACTCAAAACTATTTTTCATCAATAATTAGTATTAATAATTAACAAGGGTAAACAACAAAAATACCTTTTGGAAATATTTCAACCTGGCCCTTTCCTCATTCCACAGGCCGCCTGTTGCCAGTCTTTACCCTCAATTTAGGGTTAATGACTAAACTGTCCTCATCTCTGACATGCAACACTACCTAGCAGCAATCTTCCCAAGAATGTGTTCACCAATACATTTTGAAAAGAATAAAAGTCTTATCAAAGTCACTGGAATCTGGCGAACTGATTTTTAAATTAGCAACTGCAGTTACGATCCACTCCGTGGTGAATTAGATTTTTCAGCAGTATGGATAGAACCCTGAATAAACTTCATCTCAAATGCCTATTCTCCTACCTAAATACGTAATTTCTTATGTCTTTAATGTAAGAATTAGCCTACTAATAAAAATTAAACAGTTCTCTAGATAAACACAGCAAAGAGGAAGGATGCTACAAGAGCTACTCATTTAAAACAGGCCAGAACCAATGTACCAGGATTTTGTTTGGCACTTATTCTGAAAAGCACTACATTCAACTTTTAAAAACTATCTTGCTATTGTTTCTCAATTCGATTGTCCAAAAGCATCTTTAGAATCAAATGCACTAGATCTTATACCAAATTAAAGGCATTTCACCATATGCCTCTAATTTTCTAGCCACCCTGCCATAGCACCTGACATTTAGAATTTTAAGCCTACTGCAATTAATCTCCTCTGGCCATTCATTTCTTCCCCAAATTGAACATTATGCAGGCAATATTCTAAGAAGTTCTGAAAGTTCAATGTCATACAATATTTTAATTTCTTACAGCAAATACAAATTCTACAATTCCTAGTCCTCTTCCTTTACATACCTCCATTCCATACATTGCCATTATTCTTCCTGAATACTGATCAAAATCATCAGCAAACGCATCTCATGCTTAAATTATTCATGTTCCTGGGCTGCTTGGCCACTGACATTTTAAAGTGTTAGAAGTAAGAAGTCCTTGCACTGCGGGGCTTCCTTTGCAGTGTCTGCTTGTGTACCTGTGTGGGTATAGAGTTGTTTACATCTTGAACTTTGCTGGGGGCCTCAGACAGCTGTGCAGAGTACTGTGCATACATTTCCAGGGCTACTTGCTCCATGGTTTTACAAAATGCAGCCAGCAGGAACATTCAGGGACTGCTAGGACATTCAGCAAAGGCTGGTTTGCAGAGAGGAAAGCATCTGACAAACTCAGAGTAAGAAACAATGACTCCCTTCAAGTGGAACTGCTGGTAAAGTCAGTTAGTGCTGGCCAGCATGAACAATACTTGGGCAGGTCATTAACTTGCCTGGATCAGAGCAGCTGGGTGAACTCACCCACCCACCTTTCCGGAAGCGAAATTTCACTTGCTGAGTTTATACCAAAAAAAAAAAAAAAAAAAAACTATAATATTCTAATGGCTAAACTAGGAATGTGTCTGAAAATAGCTAACTCTCTGCAAACCCTGCATAAGACATCCAGGGAATTCACAAAGGTAAGTCAACTTACTGTCTGCTGTTTCAGTTTGCACACATCTCTATAATAGCTACATACGTAATACATTGAAAATAAGCAACCACATATGCAGACCAGGATTTTTTGAAGTGAGGTGGTTACCGCTGTATTACGTTTCTCCCTCTCCTTTTTTTCTTTTGCATAGGAAAGAGTAAGTTACTGGTTAACTACACGAAGGAGTTAACATTTAACTTGAACACTGGGATTGCTTGAGCTCTTAATCCCTCCCCCCTTTTTCTTATTATAGCAAAAATAGCTTCAGGAAAACTCTTACTAATTATTACTGATTCTAGATGAGATCTGGCTATATCAGTTTCCTTGCTGCACTCACAGGAGGTTAGATTTCAGCCTGAACTCACCACTACAGTTCTTTCAGTCATAGTCCACTCCAGGCAGCCTGAAATCCCTGGTCACCAGACCTCACATCCCTATACTCCCCATATTTCCATTCTCAAAAGATCAGCTCAAATGCTGCCTCCTTGAAACAAACCTTCCAGATTCCTTCCTCTGATGCCAGGTTTACTGTGCTCTATCCCTCCTCTAAACTCCCACATAGTTATTTGTTTGTCTTTTGTGCTGTGGATCAATTCTACCTTGTGTATCTATATCTCACCTTTCCCCCTAAACTGGAAGGTCCATGAGGACAGGGACTATATCTTACCCACCTGGACCCCTCTCCATCACCCCCAGAATATCAGGCCTCAGCTTCCTGCAGAGGCCAGACACTCACTAAATGCCTATGAACAGGTAATGTCCACATCATACCTGTAGCAAGTTTTAGTAAAGAACTTCTTTCCACAGGTAGGTGAAGAGAGGGCTACAAGGAGGATGGGATTGTATAATTCAAAATAGGGGGAAAAATAAAAATAAAATAAACAGAGAAATTGCTGAGAAGCCTGGAGTGGGGGTAATGTGGCCAGAGCTGCCACTTTGTTGTCCTGGCCATTCCTAACCCATTCTCCTCTCTCCTCCCCAGGCTGACTCCACATCTCATTGCACACAAAGCTCCTCCCTATCAACACAGCCTTTTCCAAACTGTTTGACTTGTCACCTTTCCCGTGAAGCCCTCCGTGGAAACAAGATTATAACAAACCTCTGTCTCCTCTCCTTAGCTATTCATAAATACTACAAAGGAGGTGCAGAGTTTACCTAGCTATCAACATGGTGATCATACTTCCTCACCAAGAACTTGTACTATTACAGCTGCTGCTGCTACTACTACTACTAACAATAATAATGATAGTGACTCATCTATACATTTAAAATGAAGTGGAAGTTAAAGTAAGCTTAATGGAAGGCTTACTTGATGCCAGAGGAGGATGCCCAGCTGTATTCCTGGATTAACTCATTTAGCTCCCACAACAACCTTGATTATTACCATCCCATTTCACAGGGGAGGAAAACTAAGGTTCAAAGGCAATATTAACTTGCTAAGAGTCAGTAGTCAAATCCCAGCTAGCCCAACTCAAAACACACACACAGGTGGCTATGAGTTCATTCATATTCCCTTAACCATCACCTTCCATATAACTGGACAAATACTCCTAGATGGAGAGAACACAGGACAATTGCCACTCTTCTCCCAAAGCTGGAACTCACACTCACCCAGAGCCTCCAACCTCTTGGTTTCCATATATAAGCAATAGTCAGGCATGACACCTTAATTTATTCTGTGCAGGTACCATAAATGGTGTCAGGCATGCAAGTATAAATAGATGACACTAGTCTAACCTTTAAAGTAGTGGTTAAGTGTCTATTATATAATCCCTCTTACTTTCAGGAATTTTTGATGCATAACATGAAATTCATTTGTTCTTTCACTCATTCAGGAGTTAAAAACTGCATGGTAAGAGCAGGTGAAACAGAGATCAAGAGAATCACAGCACAAAATAATGTCTGGTGAAATAAGGTAGGATAAAAAAGCTACTGAGACACAGAGAAGGAGATGATGATGATGATAATAATGATGGTGATATTTAGAAACAAGATATGAAATATCTTATCTGCACTTGCATATATCTTACTACAAAAGGGATTTACTAACTTTTTATTCAAGAATAGTCTTGAGTGCGCACAGTTCATACGGATATATGTTAGGGTTATAAGAACATGCACATGCGGGTACACGCATGCACACATAAACACACACACACACACACACACACAGAGATGAGCACAAAGACAATTTCACAATGAATCTGGTACAATAAAAGGTAAACAGGAGGTTCCCCAGAGAAGCAACCTCCCATACAGACCCAAAACTTTTATAGGACCCCCTTCTACTAGAAACCAACCTACCTTAAAAACAATGTAAATAAAGTTGAAAGGGGGGTCTTTTCTAAAATTCTGCCTCAGTAGCCCAAACTTTGATCTTATAAAACTGAACTGACCTAAAAGCAGAGTCCAACTAGCCACTGACTGTCCTCTGCTTTCATTTACCAATAAAAATATTCATATAAGGAAGAGGAAAACGTAAATACGTAGGTAGATGGGGTCAGCTATATGGAGGCAAGAGAAATCTATGCCAGGGCAAAGTCGCAGGCCAGAAGGCCAAGTTCAGTCTATGGCAGAGTCAGCCAAATCACGACATTCAGCCTCGTAAATTCACATACTATGGCACAAACCAGATGCTTAGTAAATAGCGATTCCTCTTGTCATCTGCAAATCACATCAGAAAACCTTTACTCTCTCCTATCTTAAAAGACTATCTTTAAATCAGAATAGATGATGAAACAATTTCAAGGGTTTCCCTCATAAGAAAAAGATGTATCTCTGCCCCCACCATGCTTTGAATTCATAGATTTAGAGGCCAAGAAAGAAGATTAGAAAGCATGTGTCCAACCTCCTTATTGTATAAATTGTAAAATTCAAGTCCAGAGATGTAAAGTGACTTTCACCCAGTCACACAGCTAGTTAATGGCAGCATCGGGACAAAAATCCAAGTACTTGGGCACCCAACTAAACCCACTTTCTAATGTTTCCTACTACTTTTTTGGGGCTGTCAGTTATAAATGGTGCTTAATGATGCAAATACCTCTGAGGCAGTTAAAAATGTCTTTTGCCTTCAAAATAGAGTGAAGATGGCAGATGATCGACTCCTACACAATGAGCATTGGGTTGGGGACAGGAGCGTCCATAAAGAGATGAAGAGTTGAAGGAAAAAAGGGGTAAGCACAGAGGAGGAGATCAGGATGAAAAGCGACACAGAGATGCCTACTTAACAACTGTGCCTAGAGATCTACTCTGTTTCAGTCCACAAGTTGAATCTGAAAACCCCGCCAGAGACTTCTCTCTTCCATGTGTCTTTGATACAGAAGCCTGCATTCTCCCAGATCAGACAAAACGTACGACTCTTCAGGAGAAAAAAAGAAATGAGATTGTTACATTTTTAAAAAGAGGTTCAGTGTCAGTTTGCCTCTATCTCCTTAAACCATAGGTTTAAGTAGAAGCACAGCTAAACCACAGGTTTTATTAGAACTTGTGCCTGCTTATTCATCCACCAAATGTGGATTTGCCACTAAACCAACATTCAGACTGCTCAGAGAGAGCAAGCACCTTGCTTAGAAAGGGGGAAAGTCTAATTTAAGCATATGGAACTTGACAGTATAATTTTTTTAAAGATTCTCATCTCAAAGAAAAGTTTACCAGCAGTAAGTGAGGCTCTAAGGCTGTTATTTCCTGGCAAAATAATTGCAGAACAATTGTCCAGTTCACAGTTGTGCACTGAAGGGATTTCTTTGGATTGTGGCCTTACTTTCTTCATCTTTGTTCTAAATAAAAATTCTGCCTTCAGGAGTCCTGAACAATGAAAGGGCTCTTCATTATGTCTATGAGTTTGGATAAAGTCCTGTGGCACAGAGACCATGCCTGGTAATGAAGCATAATAATCATCTGTTCCTTCCACAGCAGGAGAGAACCTTTGGAAGGTGACAGAATGAGGGGCATTTGAGGTTAAGACCCTCAGTCTTCCTTGGGCTCAACTCTTACCCAAAGGACTCTCTTAAAAAAAGAATGAGAAGACATACAAACATCATGTAAAATTCAATATTATTCAACAAATATTTATGACATCTCCAGTTTGCACAGGTCTTCTATGAAGAAACCAGAACCTCAAACCCTCCCAGTCTCATATCTCACCTAGACAACCAACAAGTAACACAATATTTTTCTACGGCCACTCTAATCTCTATTAGTTGCCACTTCAACAGCTGATGAAAGCTCTGCTTCCTCCAACACCATTAAACCATAAAGGATGTGTGAGCCCCAGGAAGGAACCAAAGGAAGAACTTTCTAGAAATCAGAAGTGACCGGGAACCTTTGTGAGGCAGAGTTCTTGTCCAAGGAAGAATACAGGGCGGGGTTGCCAGGATACTGCAGAGAATGTAGGGGGAGGGGAATGGAAGAGAAAAATCCCTAAGGCCATTCCCAACTCTATAACATCTCAGAGGCTTTAAACACAATGCCAAGGTTTGTGCTACTTTCCATTCTAGGATCATACACAAATTATGTGACATGAAGCAGAGTATTTAACTTCTCTAGGCCTCAGATTTATTACCACTAAAATTCAGGCAAGGAATTAAGTAATCTCTCAAATCCTTTTCAACCCATTTTCTGAGTAAACGGGGTGTTCACTCTCTCCCCTTTTCCCCAAGTTAAATTTCAGAAATTCTTTCTACCTCTAGAATTCAACAGAATCCACGAAAAATCGCTATAAATGAAAATTCAATAAGGTGACAAGACACAATGTAAATTTTACAAAGGCAACAGGTTTCTTATATACCATCAATTATGAATTTTAAAATATAATGGAAAAAAAGAATTAAAAATTCTTAAGAATGGCATGTAATATGAAGAAAACTACCTGCTTCTGAAGACCTAAATAAACATAGATATGTAAATGTTTCTGGCCGAGAAAGCTATATATAATATGTTCATGCTTCCAAACTTTTTTATAGGTTGAACGCAGTGCTTCTTAGTCTCTGCATTACTGGCATTTTGTGTTCCATAGTTTTTTGTTGCAAGAACAGGGGTGTTCTGTGCATTGTAGGACGTTGAGCAGCATCTCTAGCCTCTACCCACTAGATGCCAGTAGCACCCCTAGTGGTGACAACCAAAATTAAACTCTGTCTAGACATTGCCAAATGTCCCCAATGAGCAATATCATGCAGAGAGAAAACCACTGAATTAATGCAAAGTCCTAATGGGCCTTTCCTTATTCGCTACCTTGACAACGGGATTCTAACTTGGAAGAATAAAATAGTACTAATAGTCAAAAATATGAAAATAAAAATTGTGGGTTGTGCACGGTGGCTCACGCCTGCAATTCCAGCACTTGGGGAGGCTGAGGCAGGCAGATCATTTGAGGTCAGGAGTTTGAGACCAGCCTGGTCAACATGTTGAAACCCTGTCTCTACTAAAAATACAAAAATTAGCCGAGTGTGGTGTGCACTCCTGTAATCCCAGCTACTCAGGAGGCTGAGGAAGGAGAATCACTTGAGCCCAGGAGGCGGAGGTTGCAGAGAGCTCAGATCATGCCACTACACTCCAGCCTGGGCAACACAGTGAGACTCTGTCTCAAAAGATATATATATTGTGGAACACAGAAGGAAGACTAATTAAACAAAGGAAGAATAGAAGCATAAAATAATGACCCCAAATATACAGTAAAGTTTGCATATTATTGCATTACAAATGAGTGGGGGAAAGGAGATCAACAAATGGTAGTGGGTCAAGAGTTTACTATAGTTTGGAAGGAAAAATCAAAGCTAGATGCTTACTCACATTACTTGTATAGGTGTTCTGATTATCTACTGCTACATAGCAAAGCACTCCATAACTCAGCATCCTTAAAACAACAATTTATTATTATCTCTTGTGGTTCTAGGGGTTGACTGGGCTCATCAGGATGCTTCTCATTTGGGCTCTCTCATGCACTGCAGTCAGATGTCACCTAGGACAGCAGTCATTTGAAGGGTGGGCTGGATGGACATCTAAGTGGCACACTCCCATGCTGCCAGGTGATGCTGGCTATCAGCTAGGAGCTACGCTGGGGCTGTCAATAAGAACACCAACACATGGCCTCTGCACATGACTTGAGCTTCCCGCAGCATGGTGGCTGATTTCCCAGAGGCAGAAAGAGGGGTCTTTCTGGCCATGTAGAAACATGCCTCCAACAGATGCAGCATCACTTCTGCTGTATATCATTGGCCCAAACAGCCTTGGAGCCCATGCAAATTCAAGGGAGTAGAGAAATGAGAAATAGACTCCATTTGTTGACATGAGAGTGGCAGTGTCATACCACAGAAGAGAATATAGAATGGGAGCTATGGCTTCAGTCATCATTGGAAAATACAATCAGCCAAAATATGTCACAAGAAATTCCAGGGAAATAAAGAGCTAAATATTAAAATAAAATGTAAAACAACTAAAAGCAAATGTATTTGAATTTTTTACTTCATTTTAGGATGCAGAAGGCAAAGATAAACAGATATAACTACAAAAATACTTTAGCTCAAAAAACACCACAAACAAAATGAAAAAGCAAACAGAAGACCAGGAAATATATTAGCATTCTATATCACAAAGAGTTAAAGACTTAAATGAAGAGTCCTTATGAATCAATGATAAAGATAAACATTCATGTAGGGGGAAAAACAAAGGGCCTAACCAGTTCACAAAACAATCTAGCAGACGAGACATAAAATGGACACAATATTCTGCCAGTAGATTGAGTTGAGAGTGTAATATGCTATATAAACCTTTGGGGAAGGAACTTGGTAACACAGTCAGAGGCATTTAAAATGTTCATTTGACCAAATAATCTGCCATATGAAAATATTTAGACTTTAGATCATCATTTTTAAAGATATTTGTTACAATATAATTTCAATAAAAAAGAAAGCAAACTTGATTAAACAAATTATAGTACACTTTCTGTATACATAAAAAATTTCTGCTGCACTTAAAAATTCTATTTTCAGAGAATACTGAACTACATGGGGAAAGATTGTAACACTATGTGGAAAAAAAAACATGAAACTTTATTTAGAATAAAGGCACAAGATACATGCATGTCTTTGCTTACTAAAATATTAACAATTGATATCTGCATCTACAAAGTACTTGTAGATAACTTTATTTTATTCTTTTTTTTAGTATTTAAAAAATGTTCTGCAGTAAACATACATGATTTTTCTACACTGAAAAAAATGTTATTTAAAGAAAAAAATACTAGCGTTAATGGGTAAAACACTAAAAAGGTCATGTTACTGGATCACTGCCAAAAGATTTTTAAAAAGCAAGTTAAAAAGCAGGAGAATAAGCATGATTGTGCGGCAAATGACATCAGCAGTGGATTACACCTGGAATCACTGACCCATTACATGGCGCATTTTGTCCGTAATCAAGTAACTTTCCCAAGCTCGTGACCTGGCCATGGCGTAGATTCTTAGGCAGTTGTGCAGTGTAACTGCTTTCTAAACTTTTCTCTTACCCCTTTCAATATTTGGCATATTTGTTTTCTTTGCTGAACTCAAAACGCTTCTGTCTTCATAGGCCTTTTAAATGATGAAATATTTAGCAATAATTTGTACTCACACATAGGACATTAGTCACCAGTTATCTTTTAACCAAAAGCCCTCCTGAATTTCGGAGAGTCTGAGTCAGGTACAGTCTCTACTCCTCCTTCAAATTAAGTCCAGCAACTCCCCAGGCCCACAGCTTTCCAACTTAAGCCTGCATCAGAATTTCACGGAGGGCTGTACAAGCATAGCTGCTAGGCCCACCCCAGAGTTTCTGATTCAGTGGGTATAGGGTGGGACCTGAGATTTTGCACTTCTAACAAGTTCCCAGGTGATGCTGATGCTAATGCTGCAGGTCCCCTGCTGTGGGAACCACTGCTCAAGAAGATCATAGGAACAGCTAAG
The DNA here is from genome assembly GCF_007565055.1 of Rhinopithecus roxellana. Classification (NCBI taxonomy): domain Eukaryota; kingdom Metazoa; phylum Chordata; class Mammalia; order Primates; family Cercopithecidae; genus Rhinopithecus; species Rhinopithecus roxellana. The sequence continues at coordinate 55,427,765 of NC_044564.1, forward strand.
CATCTTCCCACTACATGCTACTGCGATTCATTTATCCCCTATTATTCACATTAACAGTATATTATTTGGTATCTGTTAACACATTCAGTCATCCATAACCCAAATAAATCCCCGAACTCCTCATACCAGTTTCAGGTATGGAAGTACATTCAAACCCCAACTCCAGCAATGGATTAAAAAAAAATCACCTCCTGTGTGGCCATTCCTCTTGATTGACAACTCTTATACCCTTGAGCAACCCTGAAGCCTTCCTTCACTCTTCCATTCTCTCACATGACAAAACAAACTCTCCTCACATTCACATAGAAATAAGGTTATTCCCTCCCTTCTTCCTCCATTATCTTCATTCTTTCTTTAATGCAGTCTCTGCCCTTTCCTACACAAATTTCTCTACTTCCTTTCCTCTCCTTCCCTTACTAATTAGCTGATTAAACCTCAGGAGAGAAGAACTAAATCACCCAGTTTTTGTCCCCATACACATGCATCCATTCATCCTCCCCATCCACCCAATACACACTTAGCAGGTGCCAGCTGTAAACAATTCCTGTGTTAAGCACTACAGACAGAATGTGGAGGCAAAGGTGGGATCATCTAGAGGTAACTAGGGCACACAGATGCTGCATGGACAAAGCGTATTTGGTCTGAACGGTGGGTTCAGGCCTAAATTTTATGTTTCCTAAAACACTTCAACCCACTGGAAGATAAAACATCTTCTTCAGAGTTTCATTCCTTTGATTTCACCCCATTAAAATTTACATATCCTTGTGAAGGGTAGCCCTTTAAGGGTCATTATGCTTAAGTGTCAGTAAGTTTCATGTCCTTATCTGATGAGGAGGACCCTGGATATCCTGAAGAACAGAAACAACCCTTAGGGAACAAAAGGGTATATGATAAGAGTGTCCCTGAAAAAAAAAAAATGCCCTCTCCTAGCTTGGCTTGCAGTGGTTCTCAAAGTGTGGTGCCTGGACCAACAGCATCAGCATCATCCTGGAGCTTATCAGAAATGCAAAGTTTCTGTCCTCACTCCATATCTACTGAATCAGAAACCTGGGAGTAGGGTCAACCCCTTGGCATTTTCAACACTTAAGTTTGAAAAGCACTGCTCTAACATCTGTCACAGTCCCTGTATCTCTTCCATTAACATATATGATTACTACAGGTCCTAATAACTCATCAAACTCCTTCATTAGTGTATGAATATTATTTTCAGAAAGGTGCATGCAGTAATTATAAGCTATTTGTTAAGAGCTAGGCTCTGTGGCAATGGGGTAGAGGTAGGTGCCTGTGGCTAAGAATAAGGAGACACCAGATGAAAGGAAGATGGCCATTGATAAAGGTGAACATTAACAGTTTTGTTAGGGTTAGTCATCTGCCTCCCAAATTGGTGTGACTTACAGTGAACACCAAAGCAGGACTGATTCTGCCTGCTTTTGAAAATTCTCAGAGCTCTCAACAGGGCACAACTTTGCATGTAGTTGAAAAAGGCCCATATGAATCCCTGTTGCACAATGAAATGTTCATCTCATGTTATTTAGCATCCTTGGTCTCTCTTTGGGGTGGGGAGCAGAGAGGAGGGAGGAAGATGCATATTTTTAGTTACAGGGAACGATTTATCATTCAGTGAAACAGCATACATAGAGCCTTAAATCAAGTATGTGGAAATAATGTGTTATTATTACTAGTCCTAACTCTGCTAAATTATAACCTATAAACCCTCAGTGCTTGACTTAAATATTCAATCCACATTTGCAGGAAATCTAAATGGTTATTTCCTCCTTTAGTGCATGCATTACAGGAGGATTTACTAGTGCTTCCACAAAGTATATATGAGGAGCATGTTATCCAAGATGTCACTGTAACCAGGCACAATTGATAAGCACACAGCCCACATCACGTATGCATTCTGGGAGGCTTTATGTGCAGTTAATTAGTTTAGCTATTGCTTTCATGGTTCATTTAGAAACTTCATGCTTCATTAAATATCAATAAATTTTATCCTCAAAAAACCTTTTCAGTAAAAATATGATTGTCTCTTCAACTGATAATCTTGTTAATGGATGTATATATTGCAAGCATGCCTATGAGGACTGACAAAACTCTGAATTGCCATGGTTGCAGCACCCTGAAGTAACATGCAAATTTTATTCTGTAGTTTAACACACATGCCTCATCCACACATATTTTCTTACAGTAGAGGGGAAAAAATCTTTTTTTTTCTTTCCAAAATGATGCCTCTTTTAAGCTTCTATTTTTATTCTGTCGAGAATTCCTACTTATGTTTCATAAGCTCCTTTCTCCATTACATCAATTCTGAGTTTCTCTTTATTGGAAAGACGAGCTTTTAGCAACTTTCTGTAGCATGAAAGAGACGTTTTCAGTAAACACATGTTTGCCATATCCCTGATACATGTGTCCAAAGAGGGCAGAGGTCACAGTTACTGGACTGTTACTGTCCCCTCTGTCAGGGAATTATCTGTGCTGTTCACTGAATAACAGGATGAAGTGGGTCAGGCAGGAAGGGTCAAGATCAAGAAAGAAGAGCTGCATTTACCTAAGCAGAAGTAGTGCCTTCTGCTATACTGTCTCCTGTATTCCAGATCCAGCTCACATGTCTTTTCTGTAGAGATGTCCCCAACATGCTCAGACACAGAAGTTGTCACACTTTTCCTCATTTTCCTATAGCACTTTGTTAAGGTTTTTCACTACTAAATGTATTATATGAGAGCATTCATTTGCATTCATTCATTTGTTCATCTATTAATTCAATAAAACATATTAACCAAGGATACAATGGTAAATAAGACAAGTAACATTCCCCCATTTTCATAAAGTGCACATTGTAGTGGTGAGAGAATACACAACAATATCAGTGAACGAATAAGTGAACACAATAATTTCAAACAAGGATAAGTGCCATGAAAGACATAAAATAGATAGATGGGATGGGGGGCTACTCTGAACTGAGTGGCAGAAAAGGCCTGTGGAAGAAGTGGCTCATAAGCTGGGATGCAAATAGTGAGAAGAAACCAGCCATGCAACAATATGGGGTGGAGTCCCAGGCAGAAAAAAATGGCAAGTACAAAGACCTGAAGGCCGAACCAGCTTGGTATGCTAGAGAAAGGAAAAAAACAAAACAAAACAAAACAACAAAAAAAAGCCAGGCTAGCTGGAATGTACTCGGCAAGGGAGAGTGTGGTACCAGATAAATTTGCAGATGGCTCACCAGTCTCTACTTTAGACTACAAGCTCCTAGAGAACAGGGGCTGTATATTACTTGAATTTGCATCACTAGTCCCCATCCCATATATGGTTCTCATGGCTAACAAACGTGGGTAGAATGAATGAACCAGATGAACCATCTCCAGGTCATATGTGAAATACTGGAGAGTTTTCTAGCATTTTGTACAATCTCTGCCTTGTCTTGGCCCCTTCTTTCATCACAGCCGATCATGTTCTACCCTTTCTATGCAAATACACCATAGGTTCCCAATGCTAGAGAAGGTACTTAATAGTTATTTTTCTGGCCGGGCGCGGTGGCTCAAGCCTGTAATCCCAGCACTTTGGGAGGCCGAGATGGGCAGATCATGAGGTCAGGAGATCGAGACCATCCTGGCTAACACAGTGAAACCCCGTCTCTACTAAAAAAATACAAAAAACTAGCCGGGCGAGGTGGCGGGTGCCTGTAGTCCCAGCTACTTGGGAGGCTGAGGCAGGAGAACGGCGTAAACCCGGGAGGTGGAGCTTGCAGTGAGCTGAGATCTGGCCACTGCACTCCAGCCTGGGTGACAGAGCGAGACTCTGTCTCAACCAAAAAAAAAAAAAAAATAGTTATTTTTCCATAAGAGACAATATATCTGTGGCCAGGAGCAGTGGCTCACGCCTGTAATCCCACCACTTTAGGAGCCCGAGGCGGGTGGATCACTTGAGGTCAGGAGTTCGAGACCAGACTGGCCAACATGGTGAAACCCCATCTCCACTAAAAATACAAAAATTAACCAGGCGTGGTGGCACATGCCTGTAATTCCAGCTACTGGGGAGGCCGAGGCAGGGGAATCGCTTGAACCCAGGAGGCAGAGGTTGCAGTGAGCCAAGATTGTGCCATTGCACTCCAGTCTGGGTGAAGAAGTGAGACTCCATCTCAAAAAAAAAAAAAAAAAGAAACAAAGAAAAGAGATAATAAATCTGTGCTTGGGGGTTGGCCCACGTAGTTCCACAGATGTCTCTTGTGATCAACGATGAAATACATTCAGGAGACAAGAGCCAGGAGTTAAGACGGTAAGCCAATAAGGTTTCCAAAGTAGCTCAGAAGAGTTCAGACTCATGTCCTCAGACTTGTTTATTTATACAGTATTTCAACTCAGCCAGTAACAGACAACCAAGAATGAATGTTAGTATTAGTATCATCATTGTGATCATCATCACCATTATTATCTCTTTGAACACAAAATAATGCAAACGAACTTTTCCAGTGAACTTTATTATCATAAAGGATGAGGAGAAAGAGGAAAAAGAGACAGCCTGCTAGAAATGCTTTCCACTCCACAAAATATTTTCAGTCCTTCCAAAATTGGTCTATCTATTTTGCCTCCGCTATTTCTTCCTCACTACAGGCATAGTAGGTGGGAGACAAATTTTAAATAATGGATGAACGAATACCTGGTTTCGTTTCTTCAAAATAACCTCCAGTGGTGATAAGGAACTGACCACGCTGGCACTGACAGGCTTCAAGACCACCATAAATCCGCAATGCCAAGTGTGACTGCACTGGATATGTGTGGGAAATAGAAACTTCCCGGATTTATGCAAACCAGTAAAAATTCCAAAAGGGTCTGATGCCAGGAAAATGCCTTATTTTGTCAGAAAGTACATCTCCCGCACAGCGGCAGGCCTGGCATAGCTTGAACCACATGTTAAAAACAAAGCAAAGTGACATGCGATACAGGCCTTACTGCTTGATGACAGAATTCATGAGCTGTCTTCACTCTGAGCTTTTCTGGAACCAACTGAGTCCACATTAACCCAAGCTTGTTTGACAGTTTCGTCTTATCATGTGATTTTCTTCAAAGTCCTTGTATTTTAGGTAAGACTTATTTTCTCGTTACAACTTCAAGATTTATCCCAGATTACAAATAATAATGTAATTCTAACAAACTCTGTACTTTCCAACCTACTCTATAGCCAAGTTAGGGTTTCAGATATATTCTTTTTTTAACTTCTGGAGGCATGTAGATGACTTCAAAAGAATATTTAAATCAGCTGGTAAACCAGGTAGTGGCACCTGTCTCAATACTCATTGTGCGTGCAACACTTCCATATCTGTATTGGTAATCACTGCAGTCTAGAGGATATTACTTTTATGAAAGTCAAATTTTAAAAAATAATGTTGGCTGGGTGTGGTGGTTCATGCCTATAATCCCAGCACTTAAGAAGGCCAAGGTGGAAGGATTGCTTGAACCCAGCAGTTCAAGATCAGCCTGAGAAATGTAGTGAGACCCCATCTCTTAAAAAATAAAAAACGAAAAAAAATTTTTTAATTAGTCAGGCATGGTGGTAGTCCCAGCTACTCAAGAGACAGAGGCAGGAAGATTGCTTAAGCCCAGGAGACCAAAGCTGCAGTGAGCCATGATCGTGCTACTGCACTCCAGCCTGGGAGACAAAGCAAGAGACCCTGTCTCAAAAATAAATAAACACATAAGAATTTTAAATTTTTTAATAAAAAATAATATTAGCCTCAAATTTTAATCAATTTGAAAGTTTCTGTTTTAGCATTGCCACAACACCTGTTCTGATCATGGTCAATAAGAATAAAAAGAATGTTTATACACATGGAGAAGAGGAGCCCCATGACAAATAAAGGGTTTCAAAAACACCTCTTCTTAGATGCATTGGACTTGCTTTTCCCCTTTAGTCAGTGTCTACTTGTCTCTCTCCAACTCATCTAGCCCCAGTTATTAGGGTGAAAAGCAGATACTTCACTTGCTGTGTCAAGTTTTCTAGGGCTGCCATAAGAAAAGTACAACAAACTGAATGGCTTGAAACAAAAGGATTTTCTTCTCTAAGTTCTGGATGCTAGAAGTCTTTTTTTTTTTTTTTTTTTTTTTTTTTTTTTGAGACAGAGTTTCACTCTGTCGCCCAGGCTGGAGGGCAGTGGCGCAATTCTTGGCTCACTGTAGCCTCTGCCTCCCAGGTTCAAGCAATTCTCCCCACTCAGCCTCCCAAGTAGCTGGGATTACAGGTGCATGCCATGCCCGGCTAATTTTTGTTTTTTTAGTAGAGATGGTGGTTTCACCATGTTGGTTCTGCTGGTCTCAAACTCCTGACCTCAAGTGATCCACCTGCCTCGGCCTCCCAAAGTGCTGGGATTACAGGCATGAGCCACTGCACCCAGGCTGAGGCTAGAAGTCTGAAATCAAGGTATTGGCAAGGCCAGGCTCTCTCTAAGGCCTCTAGGAAAGGATCCTTCCTTTCTCCTTCCCAGCTTTTGGTGGTTGCCAGCAACTCTGAGCATCCCTCAGTTTATAGACATGCGATCTCCCATCCCCTCCTCTGTCATCACGTGGTGTTCTCCCTGTGTGTCTTCTGTGTTCACCCTGCATTCTTGTCTCTGTGTCCAAATTTCTTTCTTTTTATAAGAACATCAATTATTGGACTAGGTCCCACTGTAATCCAGTATGACCTCATTTTTTTTCACTTGATTACATCTACAAAAGCTCTATTTCCAAAAAAACAAAAGTCACATTCTGAGGTTCCAGGTGGGCATTAATTTGGGGGCATATTTTTCAAGCGAGTGTGATTTGCAGCCAGTATCCTTTCAATTATCACTTGGTCCAAGGAATTTGAAGAACATTTGCAGACAAAGTAGTTACCCAAGCAAGAACAATGGAAGGAAGGTGATATAATTCAATGAAGAAGTCTATCAGGGAAACCTGCCAGAAGCTTGATGGTTTCAGAATGGAAGATTCTCATCTATAAGATCAAGCACTGGCCGGGTGCGGTGGCTCACGCCTGTAATCCCAGCACTTTGGGAGGTTGAGGCAGGCAGATCACGAGGTCAGGAGATCGAGACCATCCTGGCTAACACGGTAAAATCCCGTCTCTACTAAAAATACAAAAAAGTAGCTGGGCGTGGTGGCACGCACCTGTAATCCCAGCTACTCTGGAGGCTGAGGCAGGAGAATGGCCTACACCCAGAAGGCAGAGCTTGCAGTGAGCCAAGATTGCACCGCTGCACTCCAGCCTGGGCAACAGAGCAAGACTCTGTCTAAAAAATAAAAAAATAAACAATGAAAAAAAATCAATCACCAACAGATACATCGATGCAAAAATACCTACACAGCCACCTCTTCAAGAAAATGTTCTTTTTAACTGAACTAATCTCTTCTCTGGACCCAGCTCCCTAAGTAGGGTACTTTCTACCCTCTCATCATCCACATGAGGATAGAGAAGGGAAGCAGCAACAATGCCTGGGCATCATGCTAGGGACTCTACACATACAATACATCACCTCCACTAGGAAAGAAAGAAACTCAAGTTCAAAGAGATAAAGCAATCAGCTCTAAGTCATACAGGAGAGTTAGGGTTTGAACACAGATCTGCCTGGGTCCATAGCTGCTGCCTCATTTTTTATGTCTGAGCATGCACGCGCATGTGCACATGCACACATACACACGTACACACACACATACACACACACACACACGCACACACACGCGCGCACACACACGCGCATACACACACACACACACACACCATTTCTCAAACATGCCCCTTTAATTTACCTATGTCTGAAATTCATCATTTTCACAATCCATGGAATATTAAGAGCTGGAGGATACCTCATTCAACATAACAGTTTCATCTTACAGATGAACAAGAAATGATAAGCAAGTGATTTGTCCAAGACCATGGGAATAATTTGTGACCAAATTGAGAATAAGTCCTCAGACTTTCTGGCTTCTAGTCCAGCCTGACCACATGCAGCCTCTCAAGTGGTATTTCTACCCAGGCAGTAAGACCACATTTCACAGGCAGGACAGCATGGCAGTTTGGAGTGTGAACACTGAAATTAGACTGCACAGATTCACATCTAGGCCCATTGCTTATATATATGTCACTGTCATATGACATATATGTGTTATATATCGGTCATTGAGTAGCTGCTCTTCAGTATTCTGAAATATTAAATGGAGGTAATAAAAGCATCAACCACATAGTATTTAGTGTCTCATAGGATTGTTGAGAAAATTAGGTGTGCTCAGAATAGTGCTTAGTGTACAGTAAATGCTCAGTATGTTAGTTGGTGGTGGTGGTTTTGTTGTGCTTATTACACTATTATTACTGTTAATGATAACAACAACATACAATGAAAAGGCTACAAATGAGAGAGGCCAGTGCTTTTCATCACCATGCATTTCTAGCAGCCACACTGGCTATAAGCCCTCATTCATGGATACCATGGTACAGTTATTTCCTGGTCCTTCATAAGAATTAACTTTAACCTTATTTCATAATCTACTTTATGCCCATCCAATTATCACTTCGGAATTCCTCTAAACACAAGATACGCACAGGTCTATATGCTGCTTTTAATTTCCCGGATGGTATGAGTCCACATTTAATTGCCTCCTTCAAATGACAGTGGGTCATTTAGTGTCCTTAAAAGCCAACAATGTTATTACATCCTGACTCTGACAAATCCTTGCTCTTGTCTCTCTCAGCTTATCTCTGTCTCAGGAAGGCAAACCCTGGGAAAATTATACAAACAGCCCCAAATATTTGAAATCAGCATTGTCCTCCCGTACTTACGCCTCTCTGAAAGCTTAGAGGACTTCGCTTTCAGTTTGATTCTTTCATTAGCCCAAGGCTTGCTAATTAATTGGAATTTTCCAGAGCTTTTGTTGTTGTGACAAAGAAGAACAATGCAAAAGCTCATTTCTTCATGTTAAAGAGGGTCTGTCCACCCTCCAGAGAGTAGCATGGAGACGACAGGGATAAGAGGCAGGATTAACTCGACTTTGAAAGGGTCAGACTTCGTGAGTTCCTGCTCCTCTCGCTTCTTCCCACAGCTGCCTTCATCTTCACCAAAACTGATTTATGGGAAGTGACATCTTAACCATGGCTTTTATCCCTCCAAACGAAAGGCTGCTTAGAGGGCATTATGTATGATTTAAAATTAGATGGCAAAGAACATCCCATAAGCATGGAACAAACAATACTGGAAAGCAAAAGATATTGTATAAAGTGAGAGGCTTACTGAAGAATGAAAATGAATAGATCAGGGAGAAAGGCAGTAAAACTCAGATGAACACTCCCAACCGAAGCAAAGACCAGACTTAAAAGAAACAAAAAGATGCTTAATCTTGACAAAAATAGTACTGTTTAAACCAAAGATAGCAGAGCAGCTGGAGTCTAGGGGAAGTGAAGGGAAGTGAAGATAGATTGATTCTGAATTTTGTTCTTGGTTTCCTTTTTAAGATATCATGCTTTGCTTTGGTACACTGGGTTACTGGGACTTGTGGAAACCCACGTAGGCTGTGTTTCATCCACACTGTGAGAGGCTCTAACATACTTTGAGGGTCCACAGACGCAGGAGAACAGAGGCTGGAGGGGCCCTCAAACATGGCAAATAGACCGTTCCCAACATCATCTCTGCAGAGATGATATGAACACCTCCTTGACTACCCAAGGCAAAAAACAAATCAGCCTATTCTTTTTAAAACTACATTCCTAGCCGAGCGCAGTGGCTCACACCTGTAAACCCAGCACTTTGGGAGGCTGAGATGGGCGGATCACCTAAGGTCAGGAGTTCAAGACCAGCCTGGCCAATATGGTGAAACCCCATCTGTCCTAAAAGTACAAAAATTAGCCAGGTGTGGTGGCACATGCCTGTAATCCCAGCTACTCGGGAGGCTAAGGCAGGAGAATCGCTTGAGCCCAGGAGGCAGAGATTGCAGCGAGCTGAGACCATGCCACTGCACTCCAGCCTGGGCAACAGGAGCAAAACTCCGTCTCAAAAACAAAACAAAACAAAACAAAATCCTACATTATTTTCCAGAGGGGGAAAAAGATTTTCTAAGTTATTTGTTTATAGATAAATGCTTATGAAAAATAGTTTCTACTATCCAGACCCATACAGTCTGAAATAAAGCTACACTCCGAGTTTCACTGCAGCAGAATCAGGAAGGCTTCCAAAATTCCTGCTCCAGGCTGATGCCTGATGGGTGTCACTCCAGTCACCTACGATGCCACGTGGTTTTGACAAAGTTTAGTATGATGTGCCTATGCAGATATCCAGATAGAACTACAAATATACAGTTGGAAAGGAGAGCCTGGAAATGGAGCTAGAACCAGTTTCTGGAGATAACAATAAGATAGAGTCTTCAATGTGCGTGAGATTGCTCAGGCATCATGCATACAGGGGATGAAGAACAGGGACAAGGATAGAACTCTGGAAATCTCCAATGTTTGGGGAGGCAGGAAAACAGGAATCTGCAAACAAGGGAGAGAAAGTCTGTTGTGCTTGGGGACGGGGAGTAGGAGGGAGCCGGGTGGAAGGGGAACAGAGCACAATATTTAACAGTGCAGGTCCTGAGGTGAGACCAGGTGTCTTCAAAGCCTGGGCTACTGCTTACTAGACTTGGAACCTCAAGCAAAGTGGGGGAACTTCTCTGCACCTCAATTACTCCCTCTGGCAAATGCAGAAAACAATAGCACATCACACAATTGTTCTGAGGGAAAGTACTTGACACAGTGTCAGGCTCATATTAAACATCCGAAAACTGTTTATTAAGAGGCAAATAGGAACTGAAGAGATCTATAGGGTTAACAGTGACTAGGAGCAACTCAGATCCTTTCCCAGGATACATTTTGATACAGTGAAGGGTGGAAAGGAAAGCTGCAGCCCAGGAGACACGGGCAAGAACCTGTAAGGACAAGGAAAACCACAGAACAAGGCAGATGGGGGCCTCGGGCTAATCTTTACTATAAAAAGAGGCACATGATATTTGATCACTTAAGAGGTGATGGGAAGAATAAACCAAACAAATAACCATTCTCACAGCAAAATACAGAGTGAAAGGAGAACCGCACTAATGATGTAAGTTCAAGTGCTGGCCTGAGTACTAAGCAACTGCCCAACCTTGGAAAGGCCCCTTCTCCTTCCAGTTGTTCAGTTTTATGTATTCCCAAATGGCCACTAAAGTCCCTTCCAGTATGCACCATTTATGATTTTCGGTGTTCTATAACTTCACTTAAGGATTCTGTGGCTACACATGAAAGCAGTTACTCTGATGAAGACATAAGGGAACAGAGGGTCTTCAGCCGCATGTGTTCTCAGCATGAAACAGAGGACTCAAGAATCACCTAAGGGTAATTAAGAGGGCAGATGGTAAGATGTAGAGACAGCCAAGTCTTCCTCCTCTTTCCTCTTCCATTTGCCCCAAAACCAGAGATGAGAGGAAGGGGATAAAAGCAGCTAAATCAAGGTTGAAAACAAAACGTCATGTGTGTTCCTGTTTGCCAACAATTCCAAAACGCTCTTTGAGTGTGAGGGCCAGGAGAAGGTGGATATAAGAACGACAGACAAGTGAACAAAACACTGATGCAAGTGGAGAATCAAAAGTAAAATCAGTTCATTTGGATTCGAAGGGATAAAAATAATGCCTAATTAATCCCAAACCCTCATTGTACCATTGACAGAAATGACGTCCAAAGAGGATAAGGGAATTGCCCAAGAGCAAAGCTGCAACAGGAGCTCCTGTTTGCTGACTCAGTCCAGTACAGATTCCATAGAAGTATATATCTCATTGGTCAAATTCCAAATTATGACAATTCCTGCTAAGAGATCCTGTGTGGGAGGTAAGTGACTTAAATTGCTAAATTCCTGGGAATTTTTTTTATTTCCCCATGTTCATGAAAGGCTCAGAGGACAAACAGGAAAGAAAAATAAATGTATTAAGCCACTACTATGTGCCAAATATTATGCTAAGTGATTTCACATATATCCTCACATAAGCTTGCCACTCTGTGAGTCTAGCAGGCTCTGAGCCACTTGAAAAGAGGGCAGTGTCATACCTATCAATACATTCTCCATGCCTGACAGAGTGCTGGTACACAACAGGTGCCCAATATATGCTTGCTGAATGAATGTAAAATTTGCCTGGTGCATAAAGGGAGGATTAGAGAGATTAAAAAACGTATTCAAGGTATACATGTTGGTAGCACAAGTGGCAGTGTCAAGATTGGAATTTGGGATTGCCTGATACCATAGCTCATTCATGTTCCTTTCACTGAACAGGCTGCCTTTCATATACTTTTCTGCAAATCCAACAGTAATACTTATTTTCTAACAGACGGACTGATGGATTTCCAAGGCACCTATGTCTTCCAGGTCCTCTTCGTGAGTGTTTCCTCTTTCAAAGTGTTTGTTTCAAGGTGCCACTTTCGGTCTGGTTACTCCTCTACACTGGCCAAGCCTGATCAGAATCTCCAAAGGCTCTGACCAGGACACATTCTAAGGGCCAGCAGCAAGGAGGGCAAGGAACCACAGGAGGAGCACCCTGGCCTAGGGCTTTAGTTGGAGTCTGTTCCTATCAAGTGGAGATAACATACCTGGACTGGTTAAATGCAATCTTTTCCTCACCTCCTTGACAGCAAAGGCTTTCAACTGAAAACTCAGCAAGCAAATCAGACCAGTTGTTGCCTTTCTTATCTTCTCTCTCTTCCCTCTCTCTCTTACACACACACACACACAGACACACACACACATACACACACACGGGAAAGCTTTGGATTATCTCTCTGTTGTAAATCAGTCTAAAGTATATTCAAAAATAAAGGTTTTTTTTTTCCTAATTATACATATAAGACAAGTCATGTCTTAAAGATATTTTTGACTTGAGACTGTTAACGGGACTCTATTTGTTCCATCCAAGAAAGCCCAAAGAAATGGATAATGATCCAAAGCAGACTACATCTGAGTGGTTCTGTATATTATATGCAAAGAAACGTTCCCACAACAAAGTCACTAAATGAATGTCACTATGCTTGAATAGAAGAATGAAATTGAATTGTGATAAAAGCAAGTCATTTAAAGACTCTTTAGCTCATGTCTACTAAATTATCCTGAACATTATGTGCTAAACAAAGGCTCTGATACTCATATTATTAAGTAATAAAAACACTTTGAGAAATAAGCCAACATTTTTACTTTAAAAAAGATTTATGTATCATTTTCTGGTTTTATGAGTGTTGTAATTGTCTTCCAAACCTTTCAACAATGCCAAATACTTTTCCAGTCAAACATTCTGCTATAGTATTTTCTCTTCAATGCTGAAGGCCACAATGGGATGCCTATGGTGAATTAAACAACAGACTCCATAAAAATAGACAGAAGCCTTGGTCCCTCGTTAGGCCTAATTGTCGAAACATCAATCTGTTTACTCTAGATTCTGTAACTGTTAGACAACGAGAAAATTTCGTCATGCAAATTGTGGTAGCAATGTAGAAAAAATATGAGTTATTTAATTTATAAGTGACGAGTTTTTAAAACTAAGTCTCAGGTAGTATTTTGACATTTTTTCCTATGGGTCACAGATCATCACCACCACCTTTAATGAGGAATATGGGAGAGCTGATTGTCCTGTCTCTACATTTTAGAAGTCTCCAACCCTAGTTAATTGTTGGTCAAGCTTTCTGCAGCTGTCCAACTATCAACTGATACTCCTCTGACTTTTTATCTCATAAATGAGACCTCTACTGCTTGGCAGACACAAGGAAAGCATGAGGAAAGTCATCAAGATTTCTACTTTGTATTCACTGACCTTTAAAAAAAAATAACATCATTACTAGCCTCAGATTCTGGAAGTTACTAATCAGTATGAACACCCTAAGAAGTTTACCAAAGCTTTCAGATAACTCCAGGGTGTTGTCAGAGGTGAGGTCGACAGATGTCATTTTAATTTAATGAAGCAGAAAGAACACAGGAGAATGAGTTGGAAGATCTGGGTGCCAGTCTCACAGCTACCACTTAATGTGCCGTGTGGCTTTAAACACTGTGCTTGTGATCCAGTATTTTCTTTTGCTACAAAGGACACTGGGAAAATTGGTGAAATCACCAAGGTCTATACAGACCTTGTGTATAGACAAGGTATATTAGGTAATAGTATTTATCAATGTTAGTTTCCCGATTTTGACAATTGTACTGTAGTTAAGAGAATAACTTGCATAAGAAAATGTGTATGTTTGTAGAAACTGCACAGTAACGCATTTAGAGGTAAAAGGACATCAAGTCTGTAACCAACTCTAAATGGTTCAGGAAAAAAACACAGGGAGGGGATGATGAAGCAAATGTGGTAAAAAGTTAACATTTGGGAAATCTGGGTAAAGAGTATAGGAGATTTCAGTGTATTGTTCTTGCAATTTTTTCTATTGTCTGAAATTATGTCAAAATTAAAACTTAAAATATAATGATGCATAGGAATATAATTAGCGATCAGTAAATATTCACCAAATGTCACTTTAATTTCTCTCAGACACAAGTATCCTCACATGCAAAACGAAAAAGGGATAAGCCAAAGAATTGTTTAAAACCTGGCTAGCCCAAACTGTCTCTGATTCTGTGATAAGTAGTAAATCATGGATATAGTAATTGCCCTATACCATATGGAGAAAGCAATAACAACAATAGACATGCTTTCTGCCTTCAAAAAGGCTGAAGTGATAAAATAGAGATCAGTGTCCAGGATGAGTTAAAGTGATCTGAAGAAACTTTTTCTGAAAATACGAGTTTCAAATGGGCTCTCAAAGGCTGTGAAGACAGGAATTAACAATAAAATTAGAGAAAAATTTATGGAAGGGCGACTCTTTTGGATAGAGAAATGGAAATAAGCTGGAGGAAGTCTCTTGCCAGAATGACCAAGCAAGTATGTATGGATGGCTAGGATGAGTGAAGCTGGGCTGGTCAACAGATCTGCACTGTTCCAGTCAATTTTCCAAAACCACCCATGAGTCAGCAACTAAGGCATGGGACATGGTGTCAGAATGCCCTCCCAGCTCTATGGGAAATCTCCAATTCCACACGCCATGTACAGTGTACGGAAGTCTCTGAGACAGTCATCTAGGAGCACACTTCAATCTTGTTCTCCAAGCACATACCCAACACAACATGCCAAAGATCAAGCATGTGTGCAGACAGCAAACACTGTTCTGATCCTAAAACAGTAAGCTTCCATCAGGAGGCTTACACCCAATGTACAGTGGAACTCCTTTCTCCATTTTGGAAAGACTTTGAAAGGCAAGGCTATCCATATACCATCTGACTTTTCCTACATGTTCAGGGTGTGTGTTTTATTAAAAACTATCTAAATCCACATAGCCAGAAGGAACATTCAAAAGACTTCCATTGTAAATACTAGTAAAAAATGTTCATGAAATCCTCATGAATTCTCATAACTGGGGATCCTAAATAGAGACAGGCAGGAAACACAATGAAGTAGAAAATGTTGTCATTTCATTTCAATTAACAATTATTTAATTAAGAAATCATATATTTAGAACTGTGTCATGGTAGCACATGCAGATCACACAAAGGGAAAAATACGAAAACAATCAAGCTTCTCTCAAAAGATGAGATTTATTCACATACATGGTGAATGCACTTTAATGAGTATCACCTGTAAGTCGTATTTAGGATACCAGATATTCACTTCTGAAATACTATCAGTGTCCATCATTGAAGGGCTATTACCATTCAATTTTTCAGGGATGGGCATGGCAATATACACATACATATGAGTACCCTATTCACCATAACAGTATAAAGATAAAAGAGTTCTATTTATTCACTAACAGAGAGTCTAGGGAATAGCTTAAGTTAAGCCTTCAAAAATGAAATGTGTTTTACCCAAGCCTAGTACTAAGAAAGATTCTGTACATACTGCTTAGAGAGAGATTAGATTGAAATTTAACCTATCACATTCTGTTCTCCAACTTGAAAAAAAAAAATGTTAAACTCTGTCTTTGGGCTTCCATTTTTAGTGTCAAAAGAAAGAAAGAAAGGAACACAGATGGAATAAACCTCATTCACTTAATTTGAAAATCAGATGCAGACTTCAAAATTTGGAATAAGGAAAGATTCTTGCTGGTTGATTTTGTTAAAGAATTTATCTTTAGCTATCTGAGGGGAGAACTGCTTACATCATTTAGTGTGACCTTTAGTGGATTGATAAGTCATCACATGATATACAATTTTATGACAAAGGCAATCATATAGAAGCAATCTAAGATGGCTTGAACTGTTTTTCTTTTGATATAGATTAAGCTTAGAACTTGGTCTACAGTGGTTAGACATTGCAGATTTATAATGAGTGTAATTTGGAACTACAGTACCATACGCAGAACAAATACTTAAATGTCAAATTGGCTGATGATTAAACAACTGAAGAGGGCTGGCTGCTAAGGAATACATTTAAAAAGTCATTTAAAGGGAAACCAACAACCAAAGGTCGAAAAGTGGCAGAATATCTTTTTATTTTGTTTTATTTTACTTGAGGTGATAACAACCACAAGGGTTTTTTGTGGTAGTTTTTTTTTTTTAATTCCAACAATTAACATATCTGCTAAATATTTCTCTTTTTGTAAAATGCCTCTTTTATACCAAATTCTTGTATTTAAGGGTATATGAGAAATGAAGTTTAGCTCTGCCTCCAAATGCTAAGATGTGAGGAAAAAATATGTGCCCCCGAAATGAATCACATTCAGGCTTGGAATAAATTCACATGAATATGTATTTTCTTATTTACTTGGAAAGTCTTGTATTTGCATCTGTCTTTCTTACTATCAGTGAGCTTTCTTTTCCAGGGTAGTGGCTCAGCTCCAGTCCTCAATACGTGCAACCCCTTACCTACAACTCCATTCCTAAGGGCAAGCAGGGCACTGACACAGGTATAGGATGCTCCACTCCACCAAAGTCACTAGGTCCCCATACTGAGTAAGACACATGCAAGCAGTTTCTCCTTGTTTTGTACAGTACATTAACTGGGAATCTAGACTTGATTCTCAACATCTGAGTTTATTCCAAATCCAAACGTACGGTATTTTTAAAGTCCCCTTTTATATGGATATTTGGCACTTTCAGAAATACCAACTATAGACAGTTATCTGGACCTGGGTTTTGATAGCAAGCATGATATAAATATTTTTTAATGAACGATAAATGAATAAATGAGTGAATTCATATTAAATGAGGACATGTCATCTGAAATGAATCATGGTACAAAAGGGCTTTGCATGTCCTCTCCACAGGCTAGGACAAGGAAAGTCTATAAGAAGGCAAAAATTATTAAATTGTTAGGAAATAAACTCAAGCTATGCAATACCAATCACTGTTAGAAAGACTGCAAGCTCCCTGCAAGCAAGGGCTTCTTAATCAGGGGCCATACTCACAAATGCTCTCCAAGGCCAAGCAGATGGAAATAGTACAGGCTCCATCTAAAGATCAGGCTATCATGTAGGGAAGCAGGCCAGATGGTTGGTTGCTCTTTCGATTTCCCGAGAAAAGCCAAATTCTAAATTGTTTTGTAAAATCCTCTCCTTTCTAAATGTTCACTCTGTATTTATTTTTTTTAAACACTATGTGGACTTAACAAAGCACAACTGTGGGCCACATTCCACCCATGGAATTGGAACCTTGCCTCTAAATCTTTCTACATATCAATAACTCATTGCTTATTTTTACCTTATCTTTAAATCTGGCAAAGGGTGGGAGGTGGTGGTGTCATACTAATATCACCAAAGAAATTCGCCCAAACAGGAATACAAGTAGGAAAAACAAGCAGAGCTTTGAAGTGGCTACATTTCAGTAAAAGCTCGTATTATATTAAGATTTTAATCCCTCAATCTCAGCAATTATGCTCAAGCTTCAGGTGGCAATATGTTTTCTCCTATTTTTTTCACCCTTATTCTCATCCCCTAATTCATCCCTGACTTGTCCTATTTATTAACCATGCCACATATGTCTTCTTCTCGTCTTGTAAATAGCTTCAAATTCTTGGAACAAGGTGGGGCATAAGTAAATTTCAACAAATAAAGTATTTCAGATGTTCACATTCTAATTAAAGGCAAGTGTATTACTATATATATAGAATATGTATATGTGTATGTGTGTGTGTGTATATATATATGTTTTTGAAACAAGGTCTTGTTCTGTCACCTAGACCAGAGTGCAGTGGCACAAACACGGCTCACTGCAGCCTTAACCTCCTGGGATCAAACGATTCTCCCACCTCAGCCTCCAGAGTAGCTGGAACTACAGGCATGTGCCACCATGCCCTGCTAAAGAACTACATATTTTTAAAACAAGATGTGATCCCTGAGGGGTAAGATTTTTCTGAAGCAATACATGTTATTGAAAAGTTCTATATCCAAAATTTAACACTGGAAAATACTGGAAAATCTTTTTTTGAAATGATTTATGTTCTTGGGCCTTTAGCTAAAGAAGGCATGAATCCTAGTCCGAGTACCCGGTTAAAACACACACACGCGCACACACACACACACACTCAAACACAAGCATTTCTACATAGAAAAATAATCTAAATACTCCTATAAATAATTTTTGTTAGAAAAACTTAATTTCCACATTTCTATCTTAGTTTTTACTCTCATGTTTCAGTATATTTAGACCTCTTTAGGAAAGTCTAGTTAAGTAGGTCAGTCCATAAAAACCTTTTGCAGCAGAGACATCACTCTAGGAGAAAAAGAAATTAAAATAATAGTCTACCCCCAAAGAATAAAGGTAACTATAAATACGCAAAAGATAAAACAATAACATGAATTTCTTCATATTAAAATAAATAGCATTTAAGTCCTTGTTATCAGCAAAGTAAACAGGTTTCATGTGTTATACCTACTTAAAACATAACCTGTGAACTTCAGCTAAAAAATATTGTTTGGACATGCCAAGGAAAATATACAAATAGATATTTTACAATTCACCAATTTTTTACAAAGTTCTAGAAATCCAGTGACAAATGTGGTATATAAAAAATATATAAATTATTTCAACTTAGAATAATTAAATCATAAAATACATAGGGTACAAATACCACATTCTGTTCTAAATTGTTATCTTAGGATCATCAAAAGAAAAAGAGGATTTGGATTATGCAAAAAATGATTCCTATATATATAATCAATTATCTAACTGACATTTTTACAAATCTACCACTACTTCGCCTTTTATTGCATATGCTAAACAAGCAGATGCTAAGTCTGTAAACTGTGAATTAACCTCCTTTTTAATTAATTGTTCCTTTGGAAATACTGGCTTTTAAATCCCATGCTGCAGTTGCTTCATCTTGGAGACGTGTGCCAATCTCATATTCAGGTTCTTGGGCTGTATTCCAGGAGGCAGTACACATTGATTCCACTTTTAATTATTTAATGACTCATTTGCATTTTATTTATACATTGGCATCTGACCTGGTTTAATTTTAGTTTATTCCAACAATAGGCCTGCAAGAATCTAGATCAGACCATCTTCACAGCAAATATGACTGATGATGCTGGAAGGAGTGACATAGCTCAGAAATAGGTCAAGGGTGCAAAGGGAAGGGATCAGAGTACACTTAATTGACAGGGGCAGGCCCTCCTCAAGCACACGGTTTTCTGAGCTCAGCACTCCTTCCTTCTTTTAAAGAGCGGGCATTTTAAGCAGGGAGTTTCCTCAATAGTTCTTTCCAGAACTTTCTGGATATCTCTCTACATCCAAAATTCTCCCTTGCTAACTGGACCTGAGAATTCCTCCATTAGAACCTCATACTCTCAGCCCCAAGCCTCCTTATTAAAAGCAAATGCACTAAAGAAAGGTAACATCAAAATCTGTTGATAATGTTATTTTGTCAGAATGAAGGATCTGACAGCAGTTTTCTGAAAGGACAAAGAAGGGAGACTGAGAGCTTTAGGGAGCTGGGCACTGGGTGAATGGAGGCAGAGAAAGAGGTCTGAAAAGAAATGTCTCCTCCACAGTTCTGGAACTTATCCCATGCTAGGCCTTCTCCTAGTCATGAATGCATAATAAAAAGCTGGACCTCCAGCTACTGAAGACAAATAACTTTAACTTTTATATATTCCTTTGAGACACACACATAAACACACACAAGGTTCTTAATGTGGTGGTCCACAGACCCTGAAAATCAGAAACTGCCATTTGTTACTCTCTTGGCAATGCTGGAACGGTTTATCCTTCTGGAACTAAACTTCTGATTCTACCCAAGTCCCCACTGTATTGGATAAGAAATAAATTTTCAAAGTCCAAGTACTTTCCCCCATGCAAAACTACCATAACGCTGGGAGAAGGCCCAGAGGAAGTGAAGCAATGTAACAAACAGGGATTGAATATTTCTTTTACATCATTTCTTTTACATCAATTCATGCACTGTATTAGGCATATTAAGTGTCTTTTTTTGGTTCAGTAACCCCATAAAAGAAGTATCATTATCCTCATTTGACAGATGAAAAAACTGAGGCTAGAGGTTTCCCAATTTGGTCCAAGTATCATAGGTAGGAGACGACATAGCCAGAATTGAAATCCAGGGCTTCTCCTTTTTCTGAGCTAATGAAAGTGTCTTTATGTTGTTGAGTCCTGACTGAGCTCCAACCCTGCACACAGAGACCTGCAAGTGTGCCAAATGACACAAGAAAATCTCCTCTGTTCACAGAACCAAAACCATGCACTGAAAGGCAGGCTCTAGCCCCCTCCTCATTCCTGGATTCTATCAGAAAATAACCCAGAATCAAAATCTGGTGGCACTTTTGGTGGACTTGTCAGGAAGAGAAAAAACTCATTTCCCCCTATCTTACAAAAGTAACACAAGACAACATAAAAAATTGGGAAAATATGTTTAAAGTCAAAGAATAAATAACAACAATTTGTAATACAACTGCCCAGAGATAATAGTAGCATTTTAGGCTATTTCGCTCTAGTCTGTCCTCTCCACCTATACATGTTTGGAAACATTCAGCTTATATTTTATAGGCAATTTTGCATGAAGTTCTGTCCATTTAATTGTACTTTAAAATTATTTTAATACTTCTTGAAAACTATTTGTAGACTTAATTTTAATATTTTACCATTCAGCATTAAGTTTACTTAACTATTTCTTTACTATTGCACTTTTAGGGTAGGAGGAAATATTTTCACTATTAAAAAAAAAAAACACTGCGAAGAACATCTCTATGCACATTTCTTTCACGATATTTCTTTTTTCTTTTTTTATCTTGAGATATCTTGTCTCCCAGGCTAGAGTGTAATGGTGCCATCTCAACTCACTACAACCTCCGCCTCCTGGGTTCAAATGATTCTCCTAACTCAACCTCCTGAGTAACTGCAACAAAAGGCGCCCGTCACCACGCCCGGCTAATTTTTGTATTTTTAGTAGAGATGGGGTTTCACCACATTGGCAAGGCTGGTCTCAAACTCCTGGCCTCAGGTGATCTGCCCGCCTTGGTCTTCCAAAGTGTTGGGATTACATGCATGAGCCACCGCACCTGACCTCTTTTACTGTATTTCAAATGGTTTTTTCAGGATCAATTAGTAGAAATGCAGTTATTGGGTTATGTGTTAGAGCAACATCAATACATTTAACCCCTGACAGTATGGGTATGCCCTGAAATTTACACCATCATTACCAATGTATGGGAACCCTAGTCTCAAGGTGTGCTACTTACCTACTGAGTGTTATCTTGTCAATTTGATGAGCAAAAACAAAACAAAACAAAACAACAAAATCACCATTGCTTTAATTTATATTCCTGAGTTCAGTTTTCTCCAAAGGATTATTTCCCCTTTATGGGTGGTCTCTTCATGACTCTGCCCATTTATCTATTGGTTGGCAACGTATGACCCTGAATTATCTTTTTGTAAGGTGCACCAGTATAGCAAAACAGCAGGTTCACAGAATCAGGAGACCTAGGCCTTGCCGTTAACTAGTTGGAACACTTGGGGCTAATCACTTCTAGATCAGCCCCAAATTTTGGTTGACACGGTCAATGGAAATTGTACACAGAGCCCAATGACTGAAACAGATACAGGTGAAGGTGCTGGAGCTGAAGCAAGATACCCCACCTTCTCCTCATTCACTCAATTCCTCCCATAGCTTCTGAGACACCACAGAGGAACCCTAGAGTTTCAAATAATAAAATAAAATCCTACTGAGCCTGTTGATTTCTAAGATCTATTTTAGCTTCTATGAAACCAACCTTTCCCAGGTGTAAAAAGAAACCTTAGAAACTACACTAAGATTGGATGAGTCTGGAAAGCCAGCATCCAAGAGACGTAGTAAGAAATCCTCACATGGAAAGTATTCCTGGTGGGTTTGAAGGTATTTTTTTTTCCTTTCTGAAAGTGCAGTTGGTGCCAATAAAGAAAGCAGTACTGAATAAGCTATGCGACAGAAAGACAGTATTCACAATGCTGAATGTTTCCAGCAGATGTATAAACCATTATTCAGAATTCACTAACTCCCATCACAGCTTGGGTCCTGGATGAGATGAATTCATATGAAATATTTCTTCCTTGATTCTTCCAGCTGAAACTGAGCGTCAAAGCACATTGATTATCACTACCTTTGGGGAAATACAGTAATTTATGGAGTGAAGCTAGCAATTATTATATCCTTTCTCAAAAGCCCCACATTTCAGAACATCTTTTCACAGGACTGTTTCTTATTCTTAAAGATATGTTCCTATTTCCAAGTGAACTAGAATGACTCTGGTCAGTTGCACAATGCAGGATGGGTAGGTGGAGTAGGCATTTACACAAGGAGATCCTAGAGTTGCTGAGTAAGACAGCCCTGCTCCAAAAATTTCTGCCCTCACAGTTTACTCTGCCACCATGCCTGAGATACCTACTTACTCTTCTAGGTCACTTTTCTAAAAGATATCCTGCAAAGGAGGGTGGAAGAGGTTGGATAAGAGATTATATGACCTATTATCACTTATGAACAGTCTTTAGGTTGAGTAGAGATGTGACTCTTATGGCAATGAGATAGGAGAAGGAGGGGAAGGGAGGGAAGATACTAGAAAAATCCGCAGCTAGGAACATCCAGTGTCTAGACTGCTGCTGAATACAAATAAATAGTTAATAGGGCTTTGCTGAGCTTTGCCTGTTTCATGGTTTTGC
Source organism: Rhinopithecus roxellana (assembly GCF_007565055.1). Lineage (NCBI taxonomy): Eukaryota > Metazoa > Chordata > Mammalia > Primates > Cercopithecidae > Rhinopithecus > Rhinopithecus roxellana. Next base: position 55,450,944 of record NC_044564.1, read on the forward strand.
CTAGGGCTTGACCTACATATACCTTAGCTATTCCAAATATGCGAGTGCAAATACAACCCCGACCACTGTTTACCATAAACACAGGAAAATAAAAACCCAAATTTTCTACACAAATTCAGAATCACTATGCCATTTTAGAGTGTATAAAATTTTCCTGATATATAGAGGTTGATCAGAAGTATTTCACTAAAGACATTTTTCAGTAACCTACCCCACACCCATTATTCATTAATAATATTTCACAAAAATCACTAAGAAAAGAAACAAACATCTTTGAGGGTATCTAGCATAAACATTAGTTATTTAAATATTAATAAATTTAAAATTTTGAAGAAGAGCTTTTACTATTTGGGTTTTATTTTACAGTTTCTACTAACTTATAAATAGATAGTAGTTTAAAGATAATGTGAATTATTTAGGGCTGTAATTACCCAAGTTTTTGTTATATAACTTGGCAGACAGCCATTCTGCAATCACAAAAAGTCACACTTCAGCCTGAGTTTTGGATGGTGCAATAATTCACACCTTGGACATTGTTTCGCCTGAGTATCTTACTGCTTCATTAAAGATGCTTACATTTGGATAGTTTGCAAATGTTCAGTAGGAAAGACTGAATCCAAATGTGTGAACCAAACAAGAGAAACTTATTGGCAATTTGAGAGCACAGGGGCTATTAATAATGAGCAAGTCAAAAAGTTACTCTTCTTTCCCTGTGTCGAGGTTTGCCCTGGTGACATGCATGCATTTTTCTTTAAAATTATTAAGACACCATCTATTACAAAATATATGCAAATTACAAAATACATGCAAGTAATCCCCAGCTTTCAAAGGTCTTCTAAGATTCCTTATGTAGGTAGCTATATGTCCCTATTTGTTTGGGATAGTCCTGGAGTATTATTAATAGCATCCCTTTAACCCTCAAAAGGGCTCCGTTTAGATGATGCATTATTTGGAAACCCTATTTATTAAGTCTCTCTAGTTTTTAACCCAGGACACACTCTCCCATAGAGAGAAGAAATATAAGCCTTTAAAGATCATCATTTAAAAGTTAATTTCTAGGCCAGGTGCGGTGGCTCACCTAGCACTTTGGGAGACAGATCACCTGAGGTTAGGAGCTCGAGACCAGCCTGACCAACACAGTGAAACCCCATCTCTACTTAAAATTCAAAAATTAGCCAGGTTTGGTGGCCCGTGCCTATAATCCCAGATACCCAGGAGGCTGAGGCAGGAGAATTGCTGGGACCTGGGAGGCAGAGGCTGCAGTGAGCCAAGATTGTGCCACTGCACTCCAGCCCGGGTGACAGAGCAAGACTCCATCTCAAAAAATAATAATAATAATAATAATAATAATAATAATAATAATAATAATAATAATTTCTAGCCATGTAACAGCATTTTTATGAAAAAGTAGGCTTGAAATTAAAACTTGGTATTTCTCCATGAGCCTGCATCACTTTCTTGGATATCCCACACATTGTTTATGCCATTTGACGGATACCTGATTTTAGAGACTCCACCACCTCTAAGTTATCAATGGTTGCCCATGTCAAGGCTGAGCTGGGGACAGTCAGTGAGGGGCAGTGATAGAGGTCCTGGGATAGAGAACAGGATGAGAGTTACACGGGGTCCATACACATGGAGAAGATGGGGACTGGAGAGACTTGGGAACAAAGAGTATGGGACACAGTTTCCTACTGGCATGATCTCCAAAGCTACTCCGGTCCTAGGTCAGCAATGACCCTACCCCATTCACATTTTTCCAACCCTGCTCACCAATTTAGCTGCAGGAGGAAGTATTCCACAACAGGAAGAACAAAGCCTCTCTGCCTCTTCCTAGCTCAGTAGGGCAGGCTTGGGCTGTTTAGCTGCTCTGGGCCTCTGTTTCCTTATCAACAAGGATGCCCCCACCTAAATTTTTATGGCTATTTTGGGATCAAATGAAACCCCCTTTGTGACATACTGCCCAATATTGCACATAGCTGCCACTCACCAAGTATCAGGCCTATCATCAGAAGTATTTAGTTTCTGTAAACTTTCTCTTTCCAATTTTAATCTGAGGATTCTGTCCTTCCTGCTCCATGAAAGAATAGTAGATTTTAAAAGGGAATAGCATAAAATCCTTCTATCTTATATGCAAGCCAAACCCCCAATTCTTGTGCACTGATTTTATTTTACATATATAAGAGTTATAAATTGGACAGTCACAAACTAGAGGTAAGTTCACCACCATCCCAAACTGAGGAGTGGCGGGATAGCAGAGGGCAAAATATCAGTGAATAAAATCTCCAACTGGTTTTGTTCTGATCTACCCAAGCACAGGTGCTGGTCCCAAGTACAGGTCCCACCCAAGTACAGGTCCCTTTTGCTCCATGACTGCCACCATCTCCCTGGGCATCCTGAATGTCACTCTATTTTGGAGGTGAGGAACAAGGGGCTAACAAGTGCCCTTGGATGTTGAAGCAAGATGTCCACTTCAGACAGGTAAGATGAGCTGAGTCAAACTTCCAGGCACAGGCATATCATTCCTACTCTAAGATGAGCAGATGCCTGAGCGCTAGCCAGCTCCTCAGAATGCTTTTCCCTGATGGTAATGAGAAGGGCTTCAGGCATAGCTCCTTTCTGCAAGCATCATTAAGAGATGCTCCTTTAAAGATCCACAGGTATTGGCCAGGCCCTACCCATCTCCTGGACACTAGGGCTGACCATGGACAGCACTTACCTCACGCAGACACTCTTTTATTTCTGGTCTTCCATCGTTCACAGGAACCATCCTTACACCCATTCCAGCCACTTGGCTCCCTTGCCTACTCCTCCTGATCTCTCTGAGCCCTGCTTCTCTACTGATAACAGCCAGGTACTCCAGCATGACTGTGCTCCATGGCATCTAGGCTGCTACTGCCCTGCTGGCTTACACAGAGGGGTGAGACCCAAAGACACTATAGTGGACATCTGTCCTTCCTGCTTGACCATCATCATCATCTCCTTTCTATATTTAGAAATTTTCCCACCAAGCACAGCCCTCTTTCCTTATAGAAGATAAAAGTACTGTACAGTCTGACATGCACATTCAAGTGACTTTACTATTCCTCCCATTGAGAGGTGTAATCTATCTATGTATTCTTTGAAGCTGTACTTCGCCGTGAGTCTTGCTTTGGCTAATGATGCAGAGGAAGGGACTTGAAAAATGCTTGAGCATTGGAGCTTACTGCTGCTGGGAGTCCTGTGATCACCAGGCAAAGAAGTCTAGGCTAGCATCCTTGAGACTGAGTAGTCACATGGAGACAGACCCCGTTCCAATTATCCAAGCTAAGGGCCCAGATAGATGAAGCTATCCTATGCCATCCAGCCCCAACTGAGTTAGCCCAGACCATGAGAAGCACTCAGCAAAACCACAGAATTGTGAGAAAAAATAAACATGTATTAGCCACTAAGTTTCAGAGTGGACGTTAAGCAACAATAGATAACTGATAAAGCAAGTATAGCTTTTTGAAGATGCAAATGCATCCATTCTTTAAGTATATTTGTGTTGAGGTATTACATGCCAACCAGAAAACAAGCAGAGAATAAAAAGGTTCCTGTAAGGACCATTTTTTCCTTTGGGGTTTGTTAATGTTGTTGTTCATTTTGATCTGAGTTTTCAAATTGGTGCCATCTGGCTGAATTTTATAGACAAATAGTTTAACTGAGCAGTAGTGTGTTAAAAATTTTTTGGAATGTGAATCCCTTCAGAAGGGGCACGTATTCTTCAGTTCTGCCACAGTCCTCATCATTCTACAGTGGTATAGTCCGTACTCCTTCAGCACTCTTAAATTACCTGCATGGCTTTGAGAAATACCTGATTTTCCCCCAATCTTAACCAGGTAGGGTAATAAATTATGGAACACTAGGTATAGAAAACCTGAACCTTCTTCACACTGTTGGGGATACTTTATCATCGGTGACAGTATAGGGCAGAGGTTGAATTGAAAAATGGATTAAAACCTGAGAAAAGATGATGAGAAGGCATGGGGAGTTGGAGGTATCACCACAAACATCTTGAAGAATGTTCACAGGGAAAGAGATTCAATTGCACTCACTCTTCATCTTCCTCTTTTATATGGGCAAGATCTCCATGAGTCATAGTTCTCCCAATAAAGGAATAAAACACAAGACAATATGTGAGATAACTGGGGACTATCTTGGAGACTAGCTACCACTGATGTCTTAAAAAAGCAATAGGAATGATGATCAGGATCACTCAAGGGTGATGATGATTGCTACCACTTATTGAACACCTACCATGTATAAAAGCATCCGAGTGCTCTGTATGCATCACCCTGTCTGATTTTCCCAACAACTCCTAGTTTACTAATAGGAAAATTGAGAAGCAGAAATACATGGAACTTGCCGAAGAATGCATGAAAGCTTGTAAATGGCACCCCACTGCTCATACTCTAATCCCCCTTTCTCAGTCACAGTGGAGGGTGGTTATGGGTAGTTGACACAGATAGTGGTGAAGCCCATGTGCTGTCTGGAAGTCATTTGCTGTGATGCTATTTGGCCTGGAGAGGACTGAAAAGACAGCTATCTTTGGGTTGTTAAGGCACTGCCACAATGAAACAACAGTACATGACTTCCATGTTACTTCTGAGAAACAGGCTGAAGCCAGGTGGTAGATATCATAGGAACAAAAATTTAAATTCAACATAAAACTTTTTTTTTTTTCCAAGATGGAGTCTCACTCTGTTGCCCAGACTGGAGTGCAGTGGTGTGATCTCGGCTCACTGCAAGCTCCGCCTCCCGGGTTCACACCATTCTCCTGCCTCAACCTCCCAAGTAGCTGGGACTACAGGCGCCCTACACAACGTCCAGCTAATTTTTTGTATTTTTAGTAGAGACAGGGTTTCACCATGTAGCCAGGATGGTCTCGATCTCCTGATCTCGTGATCTGCCTGCCTCAGCCTCCCAAAGTGCTGGGATTACAGGTGTGAGCCACTGCGCCCAGCCAATTCAGCATAGAACTTTAAGGAGAAATTCAGTGACTGCTGGGGTCACTTCAGCCATAAGAGTCCATGGTTTTATGAAAGCAACATTAGCCATAAGCTCAAAAGTTCTGAGAGGAACCCTTGTTCCTACACCCAGATGTTTCCATGCCATTCATTACTCATATAATAGATATCCTGAGCAAAGACTCCATGCCTTTTTCATTAATTAGCCTCATTTTCATTAACTTAATCTACCTTCGGCCGGGCGCGGTGGCTCAAGCCTGTAATCCCAGCACTTTGGGAGGCCGAGACGGGTGGATCACGAGGTCAGGAGATCGAGACCATCCTGGCTAACATGGTGAAACCCCGTCTCTACTAAAAAATACAAAAAACTAGCCGGGCGAGGTGGCGGGTGCCTGTACTCCCAGCCACTCGGGAGGCTGAGGCAGGAGAATGGCTGAACCTGGGAGGCGGATCTTGCAGTGAGCTGAGATCTGGCCACTGCACTCCAGCCTGGGGGACAGAGCAAGACTCCGTCTCAAAAAAAAAAAAAAAATCCCTACTCGGGAGGCTGAGGCAGGAGAATGGCGTGAACCCGAAAGGCGGAGCTTGCAGTGAGCTGAGATCCGACCACTGCACTCCAGTTTGGGCGACAGAGCGAGACTCCGTCTCAAAAAAAAAAAAAAAAACAAAAAAAAAACTTAATCTAGCTTCATAGTCCAGCACACTATACTGCAGGAAGTAGCCATCCTGAAAATCTACGAATTTTTTTCTGAGCCCTAGTTTTTTGACTCCAAGCTATGTGACCTTATAAAGTCCCTCTCCCAGTCAAGACCTCTGTTTCTCCATTTGTTACCTAAGGACACTGATTAGATTTACTTCAAAGGTCTCTTTCAGCTTCATCTTCTTAATGTTAGTTACCTCTTACAAAAATTTAAAAAATAATAATACTTCCTAAATTACTTTCAACTAGACTAGCTTTACATGACAACTGATTAAAGAGTTCCTTCTATTTCTTACTGCCTGGTCATGATTCTGAATATTTATTTGAATCTTTCGCAGGTTAGCTGTTTACATGTCTGACTTTCAATTAGCCTTTCAGATCGTTAAGGGCAGAGAACTATAAATGATCCTTCTAATATAATGCTGCTGCCTAGCATAGTAGGCATTTTAATTAAACTAAGTAGTTAAATTAGCTGTAGTTGCAATTTAAATTCATGTGACAAATTTCAATGCGTTTTATTTTTATTTCCATAGGAAATCAATGAGGAACATGAAAAATGATCTTATGGTTATAAAAGAAACAAGCACTGAAAAAAAATTTTAACTTAGGCCATTTATACTGAAAACACCAATTAACAGGAAATAATATTTACATATAATTAATCACACATTCCAAAATCAAGGGTATAAGCAATTACGGCCAACTCTTGATTATCCTTGGCAATGTAGAGGGCATGGCTTAAGCACAATTGTGGATAAACACTAAATCTAACCTAAATTCAACAATAGGGAGCCCTTGTGTCCTTGTATGAAGATATGTGACTGCACAAGAATATTGTTAAGGAGAAAACTTGATTAAAAGTTTATTTTATCTATAAAAGAAAATATCATGCAGCAACCAAATAAAGAATATAGTAATATAATGTTACTTTTCCTAACAGCTGTATTTGAATACCCCGACTCGAAAGAGAGAGACTTGCTTTTGTTGGGCAAATGCTTGGATAAGTCCCCTTGGTGGGCATCTCAGACTGAGGGAGCCACTCGAATCTGGGACTAAGAGACACAGGTAGAACTGGTCTGCAATAAGCATGATTAATGTGTTTGCTTAAAAGAGAGAGAGGAGAAAAGAGCACCCAACCCAGGCTGGCACTTCATGTAAGTGAAGAGTTCCGACTGGGGGAATCCCCTGGAGAGATCTAGAGAGACTTAAACAGCAGATTTCTCTGTGTGAATACTAACTCTCCCCTGTACAACATTTGATAAAGTCTACAATACATTTAGTGCTTTTATGTAAGTAGATGATTGTGGAGTGGAGGATGGAGTGAAAAGGAACTGAGGTTGTGCATCCATCAACATTACATAGCAAAAAAAAAAAAAATGAATTACATACAACAGCATTAAACGTATGGGTTACATTAGAGCCACCGTTGCTGACATAAAAAGATAGTCAATGTGTATTTTTTCAGAAACAACACCTTTATTGAGGTACATTTTACACACCATAAAATTCACCTTTGGTTATGAGTAAACTTATCAAGTTGTGTAACTGTCACTGTAACCTAAGATTAGACCAATGCCAACATCTCAATAAGATCCATGATACCTATACACAGTTAATCCCTGTTCCCATCTCCAACCCTAGGCAAGAACTTACCAACTTTCTGTCCCTATCAATTTGACTTTTCGAACATTTTGTACCAACGAAAAATGCAAATCACAATATGTGGTCTTTTGTGCCTGGTTTCTTTCACTTAGCATAATTTTTTTTGAAGTCTGTATGTATGATGCACGAAGTTTGAAGTATGATGTAAGATGTTTTAGAATTCATTATTTTTTATTGCTGAATAGTATTCCATTATATGGCTAAACCATATTTTGTTTATCCATTCACCAGCTGATGGACATTTGGGTTGTTTCTATTCTGGGCTACTATAAATAATGCTGCCATGAACATTCACATGCATGTCTTTGTGCTGACATATTAATATATACTTTTTTGTAGGGGAAAAAAGTTGTAGAATATCAACAATTCTAAGAGCTTTATATTTTAACTTCCTGGAAATTAGAGTGTGCCTTACAGTTGATGGTTTATATATCCATCAGCGTCACATAAGGAAGCAGATGGCACACTCAAATTACAATGCTTTAAGGAAGATTTAATAAGGGGACTAAATATAAAGGTAATGGCCAGTTTGAAGAAGAAGGGAGTCAGTCAGTCATGTGGATAACAGTCTGCACCTTGAGAAGAAAGTGCTCTTCTAGCTAGGACCAGGTTCAGCACAAGGCATCAGTTAGGGACAAAGCTATAGGAATGAATCACCTTCCCTCACTCTTCTCCTTTCCTTCGGCCTCTTGCAAAAGTTCCCCATTGGCCAGATCCAACTGAAAGCTGGAGGACAAGGGAGCCCAATGACATGGTCCACACAAACTAGTCTTTCAGGGAAGAGGGTAAGGTGGAGAATGGATATGGAAGGACAATCAGAATACATATCTGGTGCCCTGTGTCAAAGCTAAACTGGCAGAGCTTTCCTCTTTCTTAGTGATACACAAAACAGTAGTGTATTTTCAATTGAGCATTCCAGATTTGATGAAAAAAGGAAAGATTCCAGTTTCATAAAAATCATTATCATCAATGCATAATAATGTCCATATATGCATGAAATAAAATCTGGACATAAATACTTCATCTGCAAGAGAGGAATTTAAGATGGAATTTACTTGTCTACATTAAACAGTTCTGTAATTTTAGGATTTTTTACAATGAGCATATCCTATTACCAAGAAAGACCTAGATCTTTGTGGTTTCTGAATACCACATCTTGGTCTTCCTCTTCAAACTTCCTTTCATTCCTATTAACTTCTTTCTGTTTTTCCAAACCCTTTTCCCTAACTGATAGAGAACCTGGCCTTCTGCCTTACATTTAGAGAGCATTTTAATAAATATGTGTTAAATAGAGGGAAGATTTAACAAACAAGTCAATTAGTAAATGAAAATAAATTGAGGAACGTGGTTTAATCACTGGCCCCACTGGTACCTACCTGTTCCTCTACAAGGTCCAAGGAAACTGAAGACCATATGAAAAATACTGATGAATCAGAAAGGAAAATGAAGAGAAAAAGAAAAAGAAAATTATTATTAAATATTAATATTTCTAAAGCAAGAGAAACAAATTAGATAAAATAAAATTTTGCTAAAGGAGGTAGGAAGTGAGTGGTTAAGAAGATTTTTTTTTTGGAGGAGGTCTCTAAAATGTGTCTATATATCTTTATATTTGATTCTCAAAACAGGGCCATAATCTTTCCAATGATCTCAGAAGGAGTTCTTGTGATAAACATTGAGCATGGCAAAGAAAACCACAATTTCTGAAGTAGAACAAAAATAGTAAAGAATTGATTTTCTTAAAAACACTCAGTTTCCCATAAAAATTTCTTTATCTCCCTGCTTTACCCACACTAAGCCTTTACCAGCATTCAGTTTTGTTTCATTTATAACGTTATACTGTGCCAGAAAAAGTCTTTTAGAGTTTCTTGAGATGAAAAGTGGGCTTAAAATATTTTAATAAAATGTAAAAGGTGATACCTCAGTTATTATTTTCTAATTTTATTTCAGTGACATGATGCCTCAAATAATATTTTTGTGGACTAAGCTGAATAGTTAAGCATAGTTTATAACATCATTTATACGGGAAAACATGTTCCAAGTTCTGAACAACCAATTTACAAACAAACTTTTGGAACTCAACCCATTCCTATGTTAAGAACTGCCTGTACTGGTTTCAACCTGTGAACTCACCAACAGCTTGGTCAGGGTTGTTAGCAAAATAGCAAAATTGGCTCATTTAACTATTCCATTCCACTTATTCATTTGTCCATTCATTCATGCATGCATGCACGTATACATGCATTCAGCAAATATTTATGAAGAGCCTACTTTAGCAGGGCCCTGGGCAGGAGGTGAAATGATAGGAACACAGAATAGAATGAGACATGGTTGTTCCATGACAGAAAGAAAGAGAAAAAGAAATGTAAATGGGAGACACTCCAGGAAGGGAGGCCAAGGCCTCAAAAAGAAGTATCTCGGTGTGGGCAGGATACTGCAAGGAGGTCAGCATTCTGAAGAGTGCAGTGCAAGCTATGAACTGGCAAGCTATGATGCTGGACCTGTGATCATGAGGGACTCAATAAGCCATTTTAAGTAAGATGAGCCTTATTATTTTAGTCTCTGTTGGCAAACCTTTATGGGTTTAAGCATTCAAATGAAATGTTCAGACTTATATTTTACTTAGCTAATTCTGGTAACCAGGTAGAACTTGGGTCAGCAAACCTATAGCCTGCGAGACTTTTGTACGGCCCTATGGGCTAAGAATTTCTTTACATTTTAAAATGGCTTTTAAAAATCAAAAGAAAAATCATATTTTGTGGCACATGAAAATTACATGAAATTCAAATCTTGGTGCCCATAAATAAAGTTTTACTGAAACACAGACAATATTTGTCCATTTACATAGTGTCAATGGCTGCTATCACAAAGGCAAAGTTGGATAGTTACAACAGAAACCATATGGCCTAAGAAGTCTATAATTTTGCTATCTGGCCTGTTACAGAAAAGGTTTGCAGACCCCTATTATAGAAGATGGATAAAAGAAGAAAGATCAGTAAGATGGCTTCTGTAACTCAATAGACAGCTGAAAAAATGACACAGGACTTAACTAGGTTAGTGGTAACAGGAATGGTAAGGGCAGGGCAGTTTCAGTTACAAAGGTACAAAATCTGCAAGGTGTGGGAACACAGGTGATGTCAGAGATAATTTCAGGTTTCTGTTCTGAATAACTAGGAAAGATGGTGGTGTCTCCACCTGAGCTGGAGGGAGGCTGGGAGGAATGAGGTGCTCTTGAGGACATGTCTGTGCAGATGTCTTAGAGGCAAATGAAAATACATTGACTAAAAATGCAGGCTGCAATGAACCCCCATTCATTTCACCTCTGCACATTATACACTAAAATCCATAAACCACTTTTCATATGCCAAATATGGACTTTGTTTCCCTGGCTGACGAATGAACATTTTGACCAATCATGTGGTAAGCATGCTTAGCAACCAGATGTTGTGGTTCTGGCAGTAACAGCAACATCTTTACCTAACAATGTTTATGTAATTTTGTGGTTGCTGGTGTTTATTACATTTTGGCCTTGCTGCTTTATTTTTAATTTTTAATTTTTATTTATTCATTTATTTTATTTTATTTTATTTTTTTGTAGAGATGGAGTCTTGCTCTGTTGCCCAGGATGGAGTGCAGTGGTGCAATCTCAGTTGTCTGCAACCTCCGCCTGCTGGGTTCAAGCAATTCTCCTCCCTCAGCCTCCCGAGTAGCTGGGATTACAGGCGCACACTGCCATACCCAGCTAATTTCTTTTGTATTTTAGCAGATATGGGGTTTCACCATGTTGCCCAGGCTGCTCTCAAACTCCTGAACTCAGGCAATCTGCCCACCTCGGCCTCCCAAAGTGCTAGGATTACAGGCAGGAGCCACCGCACCCAGCCTGCCACTTTATATTTTTAAGACAGAGAGAGGTAAAAAATAAGAATAAAATTAAAATGTTGAAACTAGTAACAAATATAAGCTTCATAAACGTCAAAAATTATTTAAAAATTTTTCCAAGATGGTGGATTCTCTCATCCAGATGCCTGGAAATCTGCCTATGTGAGAGGATTTTAGCATGCCTCAGCCACTTGGAAATAGCAAAATAGTGCATAAAGATGAACTCTGTGAGCTTTAATTCAAGAAAGAAAATGGAAATCCACCAGAAATACATAGACACCCCAAATCCAAGGGAGGCGAATATAAACAAACACCCCACCATGGCAGCATCTGGTTGATAAAAGTGAGTGAAGCCCCAGTACATGAGAGAGGGAGGGAGTCTCCCTCTGTGACAGACCTTTCCACTGCGGGTCCAGGCAACCCCGGCCGAGGAAGTATACTTTGTTTTTCCCAAGCCCTGGAGCTAACTTAGGGAGAGGCTTGAAGATACTGTGAGGGAAAAATACTGGGAAAAGCTGCAGATGTTTTCCCAGACCAAGAGCAGGAGGCCATTTTTAATCCAAGTACATACAAAGTCAGTCATTCTGTGGTAACCTGGCAGTGTAACCACAAAGGCATTTTAGTCTCAGCCCAGAGATTGTAGTGCCTTCTCTGGAGCAGGCTGGGGGCCTCCACAGCCGGAAATGTGAAAAGTGTCTCAGCAGTAGGGCTAGAATTGTGCTCTCCCCCATTGCAAGCCAGGGGCAGGAGAAGAGCTCCTACAACTGCAGTTTCTCCTAGACAAAGAGATGTGCTGCCAAGTCCAGCTTGGCAACCTGGAACCAATCTGCATGTGTCATTGCTGAGTGCCCCAGCCTGTTCCCCTGAGATCATGGTGCAGGAGGGCCCTCTCCGCTCCACTCCTAGGCAGAACTCCAGGCATTTGGAGCATCTGCCGGCCTGGACCAGCAGCCTAAGCCACCCCACCCTTCATGGATATAGATCATGGTGTAGTGGGGCTCTGCTCTATGCCCAGGCAGATCTCCAAGTATTCAGAGCCCCTCCTAGCCTAGATCAGCAGCCTGAGCATCCCACCCTTCCTGTGCATAGATTGTGGTGCAGTGGGGCTATCTCTGCTCCACACATAGGCAGCAGGCAGATCTCCAGGCTTTTGGAGCATCCCTCACATGAACTAGCAGTCTGAGTTGCCCACCTTCCCTATGCAGAGATGCTGTGCAAGGGGGCCCTCTCCACTCCATGCCCAACCAGATCTCCAGACATTTGGAGCACCCATTCGCCTGAATCAGCAGCCTGAACTCCCCTACCCTTCCTGTGTAGAGATCATGGTATAGGGAGGCATTCTCTGCTCCATATACAGGCAGATCTTTGAGCATCTAGAGCATTCACTCTCCTGGATTAGAAGTTTAGGCCACCCCCCTGCCCCCACCCCCCACTCCATCACCTTGCAGAGAACTTAAGGCCAAGGAGGCTTCCCAGCTCCATGCCTAGGCACATGTCTGGGCATTTGGTGGCGGCCCACTGGATTGTCCCTTGGTGCTGGTGCTTGTGCCTGCTGTTAGGGGAAGTGTAGGCAAACCTGCCCAGTCCTGCCCTGCCCATCTTGCCACCCACTCCATCGGGGCTGAGAAGGGAGCTCAGACCACTATGCACTCCATGAATTAGCCTGTTGTCTGAGTCAGTGGAGAGTTTCTCCTAGTGAACAAGGATCAAATATACACCCAGCCACAAAGGCCACAGCCAGCACTTACTCATCTGCGCCATCTACTGGTTGGTAGGTCAAACTGCACAGCCCAATATAAAACCTGACAACCAAAGTGCACACGGCCATAGAAGCAAAGCCGAAAGACCTTACCCAGCATTCTCTACAGTCACGCCCCCTAGGAAGGGAAAGGGAAAGGGAGAGGGAAAGAGAAAGAGACAAAAAGAAAGAACAAAAATATATATGGAAAGAAAAAGAAAAAATCCTACCTGCATGAAATTAATTACAAAAATTAGCAGTGCCAGCATTTCCAGATGAGAAGGAACCAGTGCAGGAATTCCAGCACCAAGAAAAATCTGAATGTAGTAACGCCACCAAAGAATAACACTAACTATCCAGCAGTAGCCCCTAACCAAAATGGAAACTCAGTTATGACAGATAAAGAATTCAAAGCATGGATTACAAGCAAGCTCAACAAGATCCAAGACAAGGTTGAAAAATCAACACAAAGAAACTTTGTAAAGCAATCCAGGAAATGAAAGAAAAGACAAACATCTTTAAAAGAAATTAATCATTAATCTAATTCTAAAAATTGTATTTTCAAATTCCTCACGTGAGATTCCTTCCTCACGTGAGATTCTAATTAGATTCTAATTAGAATTCTAATTAGAATCTAATTAGAGAATTCTAATTAGAATCTCACATGAGGAATTTGAAAATACAATTGAAAATTTCATCAATATGACTGAACCAAGCAAAAGAAGGAATTTCAGAGCTTAAAAACCGGTCTTTAAAACTAACTCCATCAGACAAAAATAAAGAAAAAAAGAATTTTAAAAATGAACAGTTTTTGAGAAATATGGGATTATGTAAATAAAGTGACAAATCTTACAAATCATTGGCATTCCTGAGAGAAGTGGAGAAAAAGAAAATACCTTGGAAAACATATTTGAGAGAATAATTCACGAAAATTTCCCCAATCTTGCTAGAGAGGTGGACACCTAGATACAAGAAATCCAGAGAACACCTATGAGATACTACACAAAATGAACATCACCAAGACATATAGTCACCAGACTGTCCAAGGTCAATGGTAAAGAAAAAATCTTAAAGACAGCTAGGGAAAAAGGTCAGATCACACACAATGGGAACCCCATTAGTTTAATGGCAAACTTCTCAGCAGAAACCTTACAAGCCAGGAGAGATTAGATGCCAATTTTCAGCATTCTTAAAGAAAAGAAATTTCAGTCAAGAAATTCATATCCCACCAGACTAAGCTTCATAAGCAAAGGAGAAATAAAATCTTTTCCAAACAAGCAAGCCCTAAGGGAAGTCACCACCACTAGACCAATCTTCGAAGATAACCGTAAAAGAGTTCCAAACATGGAAAGGAAAGAACTATACCTGTTACCACAAAAACACACTTAAGCACACAGCCCACAAATCCTATAAAGCAACCACCCAATAGAAACTACAAAGCAACCAGCCGGCAACTTCATAATAGGGTCAAAATCTCACGTCTCAGTATTAACCTGGAATGAAATGGCCTAAATCCCCCCACTTAAAAGACACAGAGTGGCAAATTGGATAAAAAACAAGACCAATCTATCTCCTGTCTTCAGGAGACCCACCTCACATGTAATGACAACCATAGGCTGGAAGTAAAGGTTTAGAGAAGATCTGTCACACAAATGCAACACAAGAAAGAGCATAGGTAACTATCCTTATATAATATAAAGCAGACTTTTATAACATCTATAAGTTATATATGATAAGTTTATATATACGTTATATATGGTAAGTTTATATGATATAACTTATATAAAACAGACTTTTCCAGCAAGAGTAAAACAGGACAAAAAAAGGTAATACATAATTTTAAAAAGGGGGCTCAATTCAACAAGAAGACTTAACTATCCTAAATACATATGCACCCAACATTGGAGCACTCATATTCATCAAACAAGTACTTTTAGACCTACAAAAAAGACTTAGAGAGCAATGTAATAATAGCAGGGGACTTCAACACCCCCACTGACAGCATTAGACAGATCACTGAAGCAGAAAACAAATAAAGAAAATCTGTAGTTAAATGCAACACTTGACCAATTGGACCTAATAGATATGTACAGAATACTCTACCTTCAACCAAAGAATATATATTCTTTGCATCTACACAAGGAATATACTCCAAAGCCAACCACATGCTCAGCTATAAAGCAAGTCACAATAAATTCAAAACAATCAAAATCATACCAATCATACTCTTGGATCACAGTGGAATAAAAATAGAAATCAATACCAAGAAGATCTCTCAAACCCACACAATTACATGGAAATCAAACAACTTGCTTCAAAATGACTTTGGAGTAAACAATAAAATTAAGGCAGAAATTTTTTACAAACTTCAAAATAAATGAAAACAGAGATGCAACATACCAAAATCTCTAGGACGCAGAAAAAGCAGCGTTAACAGGAGTTTTTAGTGCTAAACACCTACCTTGAAAAATTATAAAGATCTCAAATTAATGAACTAACCTCAAACCTAGAGGAACTAGAGAAACAAGAATAAACTAACTCCAAAGCTAGCAGGAGAAAAAAATAACTAAAATCAGAGCAGAACTGAAAAAAAAATTGAGACCCAGAAATCCAAAGAATCAGCGAAATCAGAAGTTGGTTTTTGAGAGAATACATCAGATTGGTAGACTACTAGCTAGAGTATTCAAAGAAAAAAAAACAGAGAAGGTCCAAATAAGCACAAATAGAAATGATAAAGGCAACATTACAACCAATCCCTTAGAAACACAAAGGATCCTCAGAGACGATTATGAACACCTCTATGCACACAAACTAGAAAGTCTGAAGGAAATAGACAAATTCCTGGAAACACACAATCTGCCAAAATGGAAACAGGAAGAAATTAAAACCCTGAACAGACCAATATCAAGTTCCAAATTTGAATCAGAAAAACAAACAAACAAACAAACAAAAACTACCAATCAAAAAAACCCCAGGCCAGATGGGCTCACAGGACTCACAGCCAAATTCTACCAGACATACAAAGAAGAGCTGATACTAATCCTACTGAAACTATCCAAAAAAATCAAAGTGGAACAACTCCTGCCTAACTCACTCTGTGAAGCAAGGATCACCTTGAGACCAAAACATGGAAAAAACCACACTGAAAAAAGAAAACTACAGGCCAATATCCCTGACGAACACAGACGCAGAAATCCTCAACAAAATCTAGCAAACCAAATTCAGCATCACATCAAAAATCAATTCACCATAATCAGTTAGGCTTCATTCCTGGGATGCAAGATTGGTTCATCACATGCAATCAATAGATGTGATTCACCACATAAACAGAATTAAAAACAAAACTATTTGATCATCTCAATAGATGCGGAAAAACACTTTTTATAAAATCCAACATCCCTTCATAATAAAAACCCTCAAGAAACTAGGTATCAAAGGAACATACCTCAAAATAAGAAGATCATCTATTACAAACTCACAGCCAATATCATACTAAATGGACAAAACCTGAAAGTATTCCCTTGACAACTGGAACAAGACAAGGATGACCACTTTCACCACTCTTAATTCAACATAGTACTGGAAGTCCTTGCCAAAGCAATCAGACAAGACAAAGAGAAGGCATGCACATAGAAAAAGAAGAAGTCAAACTGTCTGTCTTTGTGGACAATCTGATTCTATACCTAGAAAACTCTAAAGACTCCACCAAAGGCTCCTAGAACTGATAAACAACTTCAGTGAAGTTTCAGGATTCAAAAATCACTGTACAAAAATCCATAGTCTTTCTACACATCAATAACATTCAAGCTGAGAGCCTAATCAAGAACAAAATCCCATTCACAAAAGCCACACAAAAAATAAAATACCTAGGAATAGAGTTAACCAGGGAGATAAAAAATATCTACAACAAGAACTATAAAATACTGCTGAAAAAAATCATAGGTGACACAAACAAATGAAAAAACATTCTATGCTCATGGATTGGAAGAATCAATACCATGACAATGACTATACTGGCCAAAGCAATCTACAGATTCAATGCTATTCCTATTAAGCTAATAACTTCATTTTTCACAGAATTAGAAAAAGCTATTCTAAAATTCACATGAGGCTAGGCATGGTGGCTTATGCCCATAATCCCAGGAGTTTGAGAGGCCAAGGAGGGCAGATCACCTGAGGGCAGGCATTCGAGACCAGCCTGGCCAATATATAGTGAAACCCCATCTCTACTAAAAATACAAAAAATTAGCCAGATGTGGTGGGATGCACCTGTAATCCCAGCTACTAGGGAAGCTGAGGCAGGAAAATTGCTTGAATCCGGGAGGTGCAGGTTGCAGTGAGCCAAGATTGCACCACTACACTTCAGCCTGGGTGGCAGAGCAAGACTGTCTCAAAAAATAAAATAAAATAAAATATAAATAAATAAATAAATAAATAAAATAAAATTCACGTGAAACCAAAACAGAGCCCAAACAGCCAAAGCAATCCTAAGCAAAAAGAACAAAGATGGAGGCATCCTATTGCCCAACTTCAAACCTCACTATAAGGCTATGGCAAACAAAATCGCACAGTGGAAGTACAAAAACAGACACACAAACCAATGGAACAGAATAGAGAACCCAGAAATAAAATCTCAAACCTGTAACCATCTGATCTTTGACAAAGTCAACACAAATAAGCAATGGGGAAAAGAATCCCTATAAAATAAATGATACTGAGATAACTGGCTAGCCAAACAAAGAAGAATGAAACAGGACTCTTACTGTTCACCATATACAAAAATTAAGTCAAGATGGATTACAGATTTAAATTTAAGACCTCAAATTATAAGAATCCTAGAAGAAAAGCTAGGAAACACCATTCTGGACATTGCCTTGGGAAAGAATTTATGACTAAGATCTAAACTCAAAGTCAATTGCAACAAAAACAAAACTTGACAAGTAGGACCTAATTAAACTAAAGAACTTCTATACAGTGAAAGAAATTATCAACAGAGTAAACAGACAACCTACAGAATAGGAGAAAATATTAGCAAACTATGTCTATGTATCTGACAAAGATCTAATATCTAGAATCTACAAAGAATTTAAACAATTGAACAAGTAAAAACCAACCCCATAAAACATGAATAGACACTTCTCAAAAGAAGACATACAAGTGGCCAACAGACATGAAGAAATACTCTGCAGCAGCAGTCATCAGATAAATGCAAATCCAAACTACAATGAGATACCATCTCACAACAATCAGAATAGCTGTTATTAAAAAGTGAAAAAAACAACAGATGCTGGTGAGGCTGTGGTGAAAAGGGAATGCTTATATGCTGTCAGTGGGAATGCAAATTAGTTCAGCGACTGTGGAAAGCAATTCAGAGATTTCTAAAGGAACTTAAAAGAGAATACACATTTACCTATGTAACATGCCTGCACATCCTGCTCATGTAGCCTGGAACTTAAAATTAAATTAAATTTAATTTAAAATATAAGTGAATAAAAATTTAGAAAGAAAAGAAAATGGAAAAAACGGAACTATTAATACTATTTCACCCAACAATCCCATTACTGGATCTGGACATATATCCAAAAGAAAACAAATTTTTCATCCAAAAAGACATATGCACTTGTATGTTCACTGCAGCACTACTCACAATAGCAAAGACATGGAATCAACCTAGGTGCCCGTCAATGGTGGATGGGATAAAGAAAATGTGTTACATATACACCATGGAATACTACACAGCCATAAAAAAGAACAAAATCATGTCTTTTGCAGCAACATGGATGCAGCTGGAGGCCATTATCCTAAGTGAATTAACACAAGAACAGAAAGCCAAATACTGCATGTTCTCATTTATAAATAGGAGCCAAACAGTGGGTACTCATGGACATAAAGATGGCTACAACAGAAACTGAGGACTACTAGAGTGGGGAAGGAGAAATGGGGCAAGGGTTGAAAAACTGTTGGGTACTAGACTAGGTACCTGGGTAACATGATCCGTCCTCAGCATCACACAATATACCCAGGTAACAAACCTGCATGTGTCCTCTGACTCTAAAATAAAAGTTGAAATTACTTTAAAAAGAGATTACTAAAATGTCAGATAGCCAATGAATTTAAGCTGATCAAAGAATGATCTACTATGAAGGAAAAAGCACTAAATGAAACAAAACATGTACACGACTTTGAAAATATCTTCTGACTGAAGATAATATATAAAAAGAGGAGTATAGTTAGAGATTTTATAACGATTCTTTCACACACACATGCCAATGACTTCTGGAATATATTTGGCTTTGGTTTTTGTACATATAACCATGATACACTTTCAGGAACTCATTAGGTCTGAGAGTAAGAGACTCCTTGCATACATCTGCAAGCAGAAGCTGAGAAGATACAGAATATGAAAGGAACCAGTGAAAGCAAGAGGAAGAAGTAAAGGCTGCATCCTAGGGAAACCGATACTTATTAACAAGCAGAGTAAGAGAAGCCCACAATGGAACTAAAGTATGACAGTCCAAGAAAAATGCAGAGAACCAGGGAGGTCAGATGTACCAAGATGGAAGGGAGTTGATACCAAGAGAGACAAGTATCAAGAAGGAATCAGGCTGGGCACAGTGGCTCACACCTGCAATCCTGGCACTTCGGGAAGCCAAAGCGGGCAGCCTGCCTGAGCTCAGGAGTTTGAGACCAGCCTGGACAACACAAACCATGTCTCTAGTAAAATACAAAAAATTAATTGGGCATGGTTGTGGGCACCTGTAATCCCAGCTACTTAGGAGGCTGAGGCAGGAGAATTGCTTGAACCCGGAAGGCGGAGGTTGCAGTGAACTGAGATCACACCACTGCACTCCTGCCTGGGCGACAAAGTGAAACTCCATCTCAATAAAAAGAAGGAGTCAGTTGGGAGGCCGAGGTGGACAGATCACCTCAGGTCAAGAGTTTCTAGCCAAGATAGTGAAACCCCATCTCTACTAAACACAAAAATTAGCGGGGCGTGGTGTGCATGCCTGTAATCCCAGCTACTTGGGAGGCTGAGACAGGAGAATTACTTGAACCCAGGAGGCGCTTGAACCCGGGAGGCGGAGAATGCAGTGAGTTGAGATGACCCCACTGCACTCCAGTCCCTGGGTGACAGAATGAGATTCTGTCAAAAAAAAAAAAAAAAGAAGGAATCAGTTATGACTATTTCAAGACAGGAAGCCACTATTATTGCTGCTCAAAGCCCTGTCTCTCTCTCCTAATGTACAGCACCCCAATTCAACTCTTTCCCCACTTGTAGTCACGTGATCTGGATTTATAGCTCCAAGGATAAGCCATGATTGGTTTCAGTCAATCCTCATATTCCAAAGCCCCTGGCCAGAGTTACGAATTGCTTCAGGGATAGGCAGGACCTCAAGCAGAGACAATGGGATACAAGGAGATATGTGCTGGCGATTCTGAGAAAAAGACATGCTATCTCTCTTCCCTGGAAGATTTGATGTGAGAATGTGACGTCTGGAGCTGTTTGCAGGCCTAGTGCTGTAAGAGAGGAAAGTCTAGAGGTGGGGGCTTGGAAGGTGAGTGAGTAACATGGAGGAGCTGAAGGATGAAGCCAAAACATGGATGTGGAGAGAATCCAAGTCCTTGGTGAATCATTTCAGGCACTGAATCAAACCTCACCTAAGGCCAGCACCCACTTTAGGATGTTTCAGTTACCTGAGCCAAGAATTCTCCATGATTGTTTAAGCCAGTTAAAACTGTTCCAACAAGACAAGACAAAGAATCCAGGCTGACAGAGAGGGTCAGCAGTGATCTCAATGAAAGCAGTTTCAATGGATAGGTGGACATATTAAATACGGATGACTTTTCCTTTAAGAAATATGAATAAAAGGAAACTGTTTAGGCTGCACTCAAAGGATCGGGTGTGGTCAACAGGATTTCTTTTTTTAGTTTGTTTTTGTTCATTGTCTGTTTGCTTGCTTGCTTGGTTGTTCCAAGATGCAAGATACCTGAATCTGATTTAGAAACTGACAGAACTGATCTAGAAGAGAGAAGAGTTGAAGGTAAGGAAGGGAAAATGTATAACTGGTACAAGATCCTCCCATTTTCAAATTATGAAAGCAAACTCTACATGCTTTCTGGTCACTAGATCTAAGAAAATCTATAACAGAACTATCTAGAAAGGCAATCTTAATAGTGACCAAGGGATACTGCAAGTGAGTTTTATCGTCTATACATTTATTGAAGACATTTTAAAAAGAGGTCGAAATGTTTCACTGTGGAAAGTAAAAAGCTCAGAGAGGCTGTAATGAGAGTGTTCTAAAAAATTACTAAAAGACTGGCTTACACAGGATCTCTTTCACCAAATTGCAGTGTATGAAGACTGCCTGACATCTAACCTTGAAAGAGGCTTATTTTCTATTACTATTTCCAACTGAAATTGGAATTATGTTTTCCAACTGAAAGTCATGATAATATAAAATCAGACTGCCTATCAGCAGAAAATAGAGGCATAGCTTTATGAACTGCTTTGGAAAATCCCAGACAGCCTATGTGCGGTGGACATTTAAATAAACTACCATATTCCCTGACCTCTGAGGTCAATGAAACAAGAGAATACTTTATAATCTCTCCCAAAGCATGTTGCTGGACTGGAAGAACTATAGGCCTCACACCTTAAATTCTCAGGTCTAACAAGGGGTGTGAATCGTCCATAAATGAAATGATATATTGGTGAAAAATGCAGAATTGTGGTAACGGCTTGAATGAAAATCTTTGATAGATAGGAACTCTGGGTCAGTTTACCAAGAGCTGAACTGTTTAACTGTCTATTGAAATGCGACCTGTCAAATCTGAGTACAACTGAAAGATTAACGTAGTTTTCACATTTCAATGTAGATACTTGGCATATCCCACAGGGAAGAAGGGGGGAGGATGAAGTCCGTGATACTGACAAACAACAACTGCTTAATATCCTTATTTGGACATTCACACTCACCAACGCCAAATACATATTTTGTGGAGCCAGAAGGGACGAAAGCCAACAAAGACAACTTGCCCTTTTAAAAGAACAGAATCCCTAGACCAGAGGGCCCCTACCAAAGGCAACACATTCATCCCTACCTCTGGGCTACACTTCCCCATCCATAATGGTATGTGGAGAATAATCCATAACATCTTTCATAACCCAGTCCAATTTTATCATCCAACCCCAACTCCCCTCCTGACACAGAGCAGCCACATGCTGAAGCTGCCCACTTCGTCCCCACACTGTGCAGAGGGAAGGTGGCCTCTGCCGGCCCCACCTAAACGTAAGGATGCACACAAAACATTTACAACAGCCAGCATGAGAAGAGGAGCACCCTTAACTTAGGAATTTCCATTCAGCCCAAGGCAGATAATCGTTGGTGATTTATGCCCCTCCACTGGATCTTTCATTACGCCTTTACCTCAAAATGATGCTTACGGAACAATTTAGAGACAGGTTACAAATCTGGGAGGATTCATGACTATTCCTGTTTAAAGTTGATAATAACAGCTAAACAAATAGCTAACATATTATTACGTGCCTCATACATAGTAAGATCTTCACAGACATTATTGTCTTTAATCCCCACAGTCTATACTATGTGTGACATAAGCATAATCGTTCTCATTGTGCCTGCATCGCAGATGAGAAAAAAGCAAGAGAGGGAGGATATACTGGTTGCCCAAAGCCACACAGCTCATGAGTAGCAGAGGCGGAACCCAGAACAGGCAGCCGGGCCCAGGGCTTGCGTCCTTAACCATTATACCTCACTTCCTCCAAACAGGGTATGAGGCAAAAAAGCAAAGGGAATGATTTTTTTAAGATCACTTTTGGGTCACTGATTCTATAATTCTAACTTCGCTTTCTTTATCTGGCTAAAGTACTTCCACTTCAGCTGCCACAAGAATGCTATATGTCCCTTGAACCACGCTGGGGGCAACAGTGTACTTAAAACAGCACAGTTAGTGTGTGTAACTCAATAACCATTCTATACACCACTAGGAAATTTACTTTTATTCCACTAACGTCACATTAACCTCCTTGCCTGCCAAGAGCAGGCCTAACCAGGCCTGCAGTTTTCATTTGAGTTCAGTCCCCTGGGAGAAAAGCTTTTATTTGACAAAGCAGATTCTTGCCACACATAAGTAATCTAAGAAACTGATTTCTAAAATATGGCTTCTTTATATGACAACAAGTACACATTCTCCCCAAGTTAAATGACAAAGGAGATCTGATAATTAAGAAGTTTGGGCGTGGGGAATGGAGAGAAGTTCTGTTTTAAATCTCGAGACTGCAATGGCCACGAACAAGTTCTGATCTTCAGTGGGCACATCTCCCTGTAGCTCGGCCTGACGTCAATGGCAAGGGGACTGAGCAAGGATCGTGCCTCTGAACAGCTTCCAGAGAGTGGTCTTAAGAATATAAAGTCATGCTAAGTTGCTCAACATGGTGTAACATGAGTGTTTGAAAACAAGTGTGCTCTTCTGCCAGTGCTAGAGTGGGCAGGACTGGAAGAGCCGTTTCTACTGAGAGCCCGTTTGGGAGAGGGGATTTTACAATTTAACCATGTCCCCATGCTCTCTGTAAAGTGTGACTGAAATTGTCTATTAGGGAATATTATGTTCCGCACTTGGGTAGAGAATAATTTGAAAAACCCTGGATGGTTGCTAGTTTTTAAAGATTCTGACTCTATGTGACAAAGATACATGTTCCTTTTTGCCCAAAGCCTTATGCCACCCTCTAAATGCCTGGAGATGGAACTCAACGGGTGGCTGGCTCTTGGTGACACCAGTGACCAACACCTTGCATGCCCTTCAGAGGAGGTGAATCTGTGGCTAGAAAGCCTCCAGCTTTCATGATATTCCTTTTCATAATGCAGGCTGCCTGAATGGGGGGAGGTCTGGGTCCCCAACTTCTCTGATGGCGCACTTCTTCAGTAAAGCATTCTTGAGAACACATCTCATAAATGTACATTTTCATATAAAGTTGCACCCATGCTACTGCTCATGCCAGGTGTATCATAAGATATATATAAGTGTCATTTTTAAAGATGACATATAAATTACCTAAGTCCTAAGATTTTCTTCCTGCATCAAAATGGACGCTCATGCACCACTCTGGATCCAACCCAACCCCCTCGTCTTATAAATGAAGATGCTCATTCAAAGAGGTAAAATTACCCTGAGTTCATCTAGAACCCACGCAACCTGACCCACAGACCGGTGCTCCTTCCTGAAGATTTTCAGCAGGTGCTTGAGCTACCTGCTTTCTGGGGCATTTTGATGCACAGGGTATCTGGATTTCTCATAATGTCAGGGCATGTTACTGGCATTCATGGGTGTGGACCAGGGATACTAAACATCTTGGAATCTGTAGAACAGTCCCACACACAAAGAACCCTCCTACTCCAGGTGGCAAGAGCCGGTTTGAAGAAACTTTCTCAAGATGGACTTACTTTTCCCAATAGAAACTTCATCAGCAACAAGTCTGTGCTATTCTCATTGTGCCTGCCATCCTCTTGGATTCTTGTAAATCACATTAATTCAATTTCATTTTTCTCTTCAATGTTAATGATAGTAGTTGTCAGGAAGAGGCTCACTGCTAGAGCCTTCATAGAATTCCTATCATGTTCCTCTCTGCCAGGGTTTCTTAACATCACTCCTATTGACATTCTGGGCTAGCTAATTCTTTGTTGTGGGGGTTATACTGTGCATCTCTGGTTGTTTAACAGCATCCCTGTCCACTATCCACCAGAATCCAGTAGCATTCCCCCACCCCCAGTTGTGACCATCAAAATGTCTCCAAGCATTGCCAAAATCACCCCAAGTTGAGGAACACTGCTCTAGGCCAAGACTGTCAAGAGGATCTGTATACAAACATAAAGAAGACAAAACATCCCATCCCCTCATTCTTCATGTTTTCCATCAAGATCAGTCTATGGCTTAACATCAAGATTGGCTGCACATTTCAGGAAATGTAGGGATGATATTTTGTTCAGCTTGGTGTCCACAGTGCTGGTATAATGCCTGGCACATAGTGAGCACCCCATTGAGTATTTACTGAATGAAAGAAGCTTTCTTCAGAACAATAGATACCTTAGTTAAATCAAGCCTTAGTAAACGAGCCTAATTCCAGTAATAGAAGCCCCAAAGACCTTCTTGAGAAAACATCAGAAAGTACCTATTATGACAGCTTTGCAATATGTAAAGGATTTGTGGTATGGTTAATCATTCCATCTTTGAACAATCCAACCAGAAAGTAACCATCAGATTATCATGCCTCTTGTTATCAGCAAAGTTCGGCATCCAATTGCCTTTTCTATTTTGTGGTGGCCTTAGTTTATCTTAACATCCCTCTGCATTATCTGGGAAAGCATTTGAATTGCCAATCCGAAAACAGGGCTGTGCAACATGCTCTGAATTAGAATAGAATAGAATTTCAAATGTGGCCTGCTTAAATTCATATCCAGCAAGCTATTTATGACTGCTAAGCAGCAATTTTTTTTTAAGAGCAAATTTTAGTGAGTTGCCCTGGGACTCTTTTCTTATGTGGGAATTCTACAATGCAGAAAACCTAAGTCTTCAGTTTAAAAATAAGCAAGACTCTCTGGGCAATGACAGAGCTTCAAATAAGGCAAGAAATACAATGCTTATCCCGCTAGTCCAAGGAAGCAGGGTACCTGCAGGCCCCACTGGCTGTACGCTTCTATGCAGCTTCACCTGCTAGAGCCAGTCTCCTCATGGTCTCATCAATAAGCAAGTCATGGGCCTGCCCACCTCTGAGCTTTCTCTTGTGTTGTCCCCTGACTTGGAATGTCTGCCATTTTTCTTCTTCCAAGGTAAATTCCACACACACCTACCCTCCCTTATCTAGGAAGCTTCTCTGACAGCTTTAGCACCATGGGCCATCCTCTGTGCAGAGTTTCCACTATATTGATAAATTTGGAATCTGTACCACACTCTTCTCCACTTAAATAAATCCTGTCTTGCAAGGTTAGGCTGTGATTTCCTATGGATTAAACAGGCCCCCTCAACAAGGCTAAATTTATTGAGCATCTGCACCATCCACACTCCACCAGCATCTAGCTCCATCCTGGCCACATGGTAAGTAACCAGTAATAATTTGTTGGCTGGACTGTTCCAGATTGTGCTGAATATATGAACTTGTTTCCTAATCTTTACGTGCATTTCCATGGATTCCATGTGTTTGTGTAAGTTTAAGGTCCACTTGGCTCTACTTTAATAAAATCCAAACAATATAATTCTCATCAGATGGCTGTCAACAGTGGGTTTCCCAGCAGGCTGCTAAGACAGTATCACTGAGAAGGTCCTAAATTCATTCACACTCAGTGCAGAAAGAGATCTATCAAGCCTTGCCACCATCTTACCTCATCCTGCACACACCTTTTTCTGTGAGGAAAGAGACACTGTGTTACTAATTACCAGCACACAACACCAGATGGAGGGATGAAAGGGCATATAGCCTTGGTTAAAGTTAGCCCTGAGGCTGAGGGCTGCCCCATGCGTTGTTGGTAGACATGTAAAATGGTGAAGCAACTTTGCAAAACAGGTCGTTTCTTAAAACATTAAATTTAAATTTACCCAGAAATCCCACTTGTAAATATTTATTCAGAAGAAATGAAGTCATCCTTCTGCTGAAAGACTTCTATGTGAATGTTCATAGCAGCATTGTTCATAATAGCCAAAAAGGGGGGACAACCCAAATGTCCATCAACCAGTGAATGGAGAAGTAAAATGTAATATACTCATTCAATAGAATGTTATTTGACAATAAAAAGGAATGAAATACTGATACATGGTACGGCATGGATTGACCCTGAAAACATTTTGCTAAGTGAAAGAAGCCACACACAAAGACCATAAATTGTGTGATTCCAATTGTATGAAATGCCCAGAAAAGGCAAATCCATAGAGACAGAAAGTAGATTAGTGGTTGCCTGGGGCTGGGAGTGGGAAAGAGGATTAACTGTAAATGTGCAGAGGAATCTTACTGGGATTCTAGAACTGGATTATGGTCATGATTGCACAATTTGGTAAATTTACCAAAAAGTCACGATCATATAAATCAAGTGGGTGAATGATATATGGAAATTATACCTCAATTCTTAAAAATTTAATATAAGAACAAATAACAAGGGTCACTGATCTGCTTTCTTCAAGGACTGAGTTTCATCTCTTTTTCCCCAATGGTTGAGTTTTAGGGGCTTCCTCTAAGGATCCACAGTGATGTCTGCAGCTTCATTTCACAGCCACACTTGTGGTGGATCACACCTTAACAACGGATTGATCACGGAACCCATTCATTCACTCATTCATTCATTAAGAAAAGATTTGCTGAGATGTTTGTATGAGCCAGGCACTGTGTTGGATACTTAGGACAAAAGAGGAAACAAGGCAAATGTGGTCCCTTGCAGTCCCAGGGCTGAGGGTTACAGACATAAGCAGGCAAAACAATACAGCACAGTGTGTGCTACAATGGGGGCAGGGATGGTGGGGAGGACAAACAGGGCACACAGGTGGGGCCTCTCACCTTGATTTTGATATCAGAGATTCCTGAAAAACTAACTTTTAGCTGAGATCTAAAAGTCAAGTATGGAAACAAGGATGAGGCAGGAGAGGAAAATAGTTTTCCATGCAGAGGAAACAGCAGATGAGAAGCCTAAAGGCAAGAGAGACAGAATATGTGAGGAATGGAGGCTACTCCATTTAAATGGGTCACAGTGTTAGAGGTGATGAGTAGAAGAGAAGTTTCAGAAAAGTTAACGGGCGAGATGACAAAGAGCTTCACAGGCACATTAAGGAGTTGGGGCTGTAGCCCTCAGGGGGAGGCAATATACCCCTATGGGGAGGCAATGCAGTGTTCTCAGCAAGTGAATAACATAATCAGATTTGGGGTTTGCTGGAGATGAATGGAAGAAGCCAAAACTAGAAGCAGGAAGACTCATTCATTAGGAGGCTGTTGGAGATTGTGACCTGGGCTGGAGAAGGGGCAGAAACTGCCATGGAAAAAAACTATTTCCCTTATGAGAAGCGGCTTGTTCCTACGTGGCATCTATTCACGCCTCCTTAGACCTTGGTATAAAATACCAGGGCCTCCTAGAGTTGACTAGATAAAACATCTATTATTCTAGCCCTTTCTACCCCAGCTGTTTCCTTGATGTAGATATCCTCTTTTCTTTGTCTCCCTTAGCCTGTCGAATCCCTATGCATCTTTGTCTCAGTTTAGAAGTCCTCCAGGAAGCCATCCCTGACAACCCAGCCACACCCTAATCTGGGCTAGTAGCCTCTCGTAGATGCTCCCTTTAAAACCTGTACATGTTCTTTACATAGCATATACTTTATCCCTTTGCAATGGAAGTATCCCCATGTTGATCTTCTCTGTCTTATCACTAAACAAGGACTTTCCAATAGAACTTTTGATGATGATGGAGATGTTCTACATCTGCACTCTCCACTATGGTAGCCACTAGCTACGTGAAGCACTTGAAATGTGGCTAGTATAATTAAGAAATTGAATTTTTAATTTTCTTTAATTTTAACTACATAGCCACATGTGGCTAGAGACTACCATATTGAACAGCACAACACTACACACTACATTTTGTAAGCACAGGTTGTGCATCTTGTTCACTGCTGAAACCGTGGCATGCAGAAAAGCACTAGGCACATAATAAAAACTTGATAAATATTTGGGAATTAATGCATAATATACACGGGCTCTGAGTGCACATATTTTTATTCATTTATTCATTCATCCAACAAACATTAATCAAGCATCTATAATGGGCCCAGTAGTGTTCTAGATATCAGGGTCACAGATCAAGTGTCCTGCTTTTGTGGAGGTTATGCTTTAATAGGGAAGGCAGAAAATAAACACAGAAGCAAAAAACAAAAACTAAAACTGAACAAAAATTAAAAAAAAAAAACATTTCAGAGAGAGACAGGTGTTATCAAAAAAGTAAGCAAGGTAAGGTTAAGAGACAGTGCTAGAGAGAGTATGTGTGGTCTTAGTGACACCTCATCTCACTAATAGCCTTTGCCAGAGCCTCTGCTGCCCAGCACAGGTTGCATTCTAACACATATCAAACAAAACTCATGATGAAAGTTAATGGAACAAACTTTAACAGAAAGTAGGATAATTGCTCAAAAATAAATTCTGCTCTCTGATCATCTTGTCATAAAAGCTTTCAAGTGCACATTTTTGTGGAATGGAGGCAGTGGCAAAATTGACCCATATTCTGTTTCAAAGCTATTAATGTGTCAAATGGTTGGCCCCAGCAGGCGGAGAATTTCTGCAAACTTTAAGGAAAAACATCTTCTGGATTACTTAGTGTCACAACATGTGTCGAAATCAGCAGCCAATCAATATCTCCAACTGCACATATGTCTTCTGTGTGCAATAACATTCACCCCACATTTACTGAGACTCTCCCTAAGTGCCAGGGCTATGCTAAGTCCCAAGATAGAAACCTTTTGGTGTCTGCCCTCCCCAAGCTCCCACGCCAGGAAGAACAACAGAAATCACACATAAAATATGGAAGACAATGTGGGCGCAGCTTAGTGTCACTTTTTTTCTCTTGGTTTTCATTTAACTTCCTTAATGTTCTTCATCCCCATCATAAAGTCTCTACGGATGCTGTATTTTTTCCTAAGACCAAGGTTATTTCACAATTTCACTTCTTGAATAAAATGAAATTTTCCTTAGCTACTGTGGCTTATACCCACTAAGATAACAAATTGCGTAGCTGGGAAACATGTTAGAATATACAATGCATTTCATAGGCTGGAAAAAAATTAGCTTTGCAAGGCTGGTCAATGGCATATAACTTGAACTAATCATTTATCCAAGAGGGGATTCACAGACAGGCTCACCTGGACTTTAAAATTACTTGCTCACCTCACCTGTTTGTGAGAGTTAAGTGAGAGAGGGTGAGACAGCTCTCCTGGTACTTTGAAAAGCCCTATACAGCGATTAGAACAAAAACGATGGCTCTACTCTTACAGCATTAGTTGATGGTGCACAGATTCACAAAGAGTGGAGCAAAGAAGAGAGATTGGAAATGCAGTCTCATGAAGGTAACGACAAAACTCTAAGACCACTTCCAACCTCCTCCTTGAAGAAGTGGCTTAATATACAAGCAAATACATTTATATCAAAGCCTTCCAACCTCCCCCTCTGAAAGTCTCCAATTAAAACTGG
Organism: Rhinopithecus roxellana; assembly: GCF_007565055.1. NCBI lineage: Eukaryota > Metazoa > Chordata > Mammalia > Primates > Cercopithecidae > Rhinopithecus > Rhinopithecus roxellana. The sequence goes on from NC_044564.1 coordinate 55,481,135, forward strand.
TCTAAACATCCACATGCATGGTCATTGGCCATAGTTTTGCCTGTGAAGGGAGAGATAAGAGGAGTGTGTGTGTGTGTGTGTGTGTGCACACGCATGCATATAAATACATATGCATATGTTACATATACACTCAACTTACAGTTGGAGAGGAAATTCACCTCTTTTTAAATTATGATTGCAAGTGTTATGGGGGATGCCACACAGCCTATCATTTATGGTGAAGAAAAAAATCTGTTTGGCCTTATTACAACTCTACTAAGAAAAGATTCCTGAATTTCCCAATGCTCTGCTTTCATTTTCCAAGTGTCCATCAAAAACCGTGGAGCTTCACTATAATGCCATCGCTTGGGTCTATTCCACAGAATCATCTTTCTATGATTCAATTTCTATGAAATGAATGTTTCCATCATCAGCTTCCATTTCCAATACCTACGGAAAGCTGTAGATTCTGAAAACATGTCCATAGAATTTAACCACTTCAAAGTTTCCTCATAACACTGTGGTACTACAAAGTCATGTTCCAGCTTTCAATGTTTGTCTTCTTCAGTAGCATGACAATACTTGGTTGGTATTTGCCTGCCTTTAAAAGAAAGGCACACTCGGTTGTTTTCAAAATCCTTTTCAAAAATGGTTCAAGCAATATCAGGATAGACATATAAGAATTTAAAACTAAAAAAGCTGATTCTAATGAAATTACTAATTCAAATATAACTCTTATTTTGATGCTGGACTCCATGTTGCTTGAGGTGATGGTCCAGTTGTGGCCTTCCTAATGTTTGAGAAAATTAGGTCCACATAAATTGACTACATATACACAGAGAAAATTGTTTACAAAAAAACTTTGACTTTTTCTTCCATTTAAATAGATGCCAGGGTAGTTTTTATTCCTTAGTTCTAAATTAATTCCATGCAAGAAGAAAATGTGGGTTGAATTGGAAAATTCACTGGACTTAGAGAGCCCCAGCCAGGGTTCTGAAGGAAGGTTGGGGAAAGCCAGTGTTCAGCTGCCGTTTATGAGTTCATGGTGATGCACACCTAATTGTTTCTTGTTTTAAGCTCTATTCCAATATGCCTACGCTTTCCAGTGCACTCAAAGTCCAATGTGGCCTAGGATTCAGGTTTCGAAACTCTCAACACTTAACTGGTAAACTTATTCTTTCTATAGCTGTTCATTCTCTACCTGAAGAGCAGGATGTGGGGGAGGGGCTATCATAACAAACAGAGATGAAGCAGACAAGGAATGTCATGTGCATTACATTAAAAACCAAAACCTCCTCTCTTGAATAGCAAATTGAAATTGACCTGATTTGCACAATAGCCTAAGAGCATGGAGACCTCAATACATTAACAAGCGAACACTCAAAGGAGAATGAGCCACATTAAGGGGATTCAGCTGCTACCAGGAATGGTGGTTCTGTAAAATCCAAGAGTGAAGCGAACAAAAGAGAGGGTCATGGTTCCAAGGTTAACTCCAGTTTGCATTTCTCGGCCCCTTCTGTGATCTCTCCCATGACCACGGAACAATTAAATGGGGTCTGGAAACATGAAGTAGAGAACCAAGGTGACAGGCTCATGAACATAGTCATGAACCCAAAACCCTAGTACCCAAAGAGGACTTTCATGCTTCAGAAGAATGTGTGCTGGAAAGAACATAGGGTATACATGTGGACTCATTCACTCAGCTCAGGCTCCATATCTGGTTAAAAACCATTTGCCCTAAAAGCATTATGGTATTTAAAAATAAAAATTTAAAAAACTTGTTTATTCTCCATCCCATGTCTATCAGAATCCAGCCTCTCACCCAACTAAGAGCGGTCACAACAAAGGCAACTGACTCCTTCCAAGCAGGGACATCATGGGCATATATTTCTAAGAGTGAAGTGCACTTATATATAGTATACAGCATGGACTACTATTCATTTATCTCAAGGAATCATCTGTCTATAAAGAGATCAAGAAATGTCATTGTGTTTTAAGGCAGGCTACTTGCAGTACCCTTGTCTCCCCACAGTTATTCCTTTAAAAGAATGCCTTATGTATATATTTTAAAGTGCTGAACTCCAAAAAGATAAAGCCCGTATGGTTTAATTTACCTGTCACAGGCCCAGGGCAGGATTCTATAACCTGTGGTCTCTTAATAAGTAAGCCATGAGCAAAAATAACTCCTCATTTTCAGGTCACTTTCAGCTGGCATCCCAAATCACAATTCAAACAAAATTAAAATAAACAAAGGGATTTCTGTGGAATTAAATTCTGCAGCAGCATGAAATAGTATTTAATAAAACAACCAACAGACAATAATAGCCTCTTTAAAATTAATGCAAGATGAGGACTTACAAACATATGGGACTTATTTAGCATCTGCTATGAGATTGAAAAGCTCATCAAAATGGACTTTTCCTTCTCCCTCCACTCCCATTAAGATTTATTTGGATTCTGCTACAAAAGAGATAGCATAATATGTCCAAGTGGATCTCCTTATTCACAAACCCAATCCTGTTCCTCCACAATCTTATCCATCTACCCAGTTGCTCCAGCTGAAAAGCCACATGCCATCCTTAATTTGTCTCCTCCCTTCTACTAACACATCATATAAAGCAGCAAGTCTTTGATGATATTTCACAAATCTATCCCAAATCCATTACTTCTCCCCATCTCCACTGCAACCACCATGGTCTAAACCAGAGCTGCTCAGTTGAACTTTTTACAATAATGGAGATGTTCTATATGTTACTGTCCAATCTGGCAGATACCACCCACGTGTTCCTATTGAGCACGTGAGATGTGGCTAGTGCAATTGGGGAAAAAACTGATTTTTTATGTTTATTAATTTTGAATTAAATTTAAATAGCCACATGTGGCTAATGGCTACCATACTGAACTGCCAACTCTCAGTCATCATCACCATCTTTCTCCTAGTCTCTCACAACCACTCTTCACTTCCCAAAGCCCAGCTGATCTTTTAAAAATGTAAATCACAGCTCCCAACTTTAAAACACTTTCATGGCTCTATCTTCCACAGAGCACTCATAACTATCAACAACTGCCCTTTCTCTTCCTTTATTCTTTCTCCTCTTCTAGAATGTGAGCCTCATGAAAGATAAAATTGGTCATTACTGTATCCCTATTATCTCCAACATTGCCTGGCATATAAGTAAGAGCCCAATGAATAAATGTTAAATGAATAAATGAATTGAGAACAGAAATAAATGATTGATTTACCACAGTCCTCCACTAATGGAGGTGATTAGTGAATCCTCCAGGAATATAGCCAAGTGCTTTGAGCTTCTGAACCTGACATGCCAGTAGGTTGTCCTGAGACATCCATGTCCTCTTCCATGGTCTCCCTTGTGACCACTGACACAAATGAGACCTGACCAACATCAAGTACATAGGCTAGAGACACAAGATTTATGTCTTCAAACAATCTTAGCATCTTAGGAGTGCCATGTATTAACTTAGAACTTTTTAAACACTGTATTCTTACTGTGTTATGACAAGACAAGGGTAATCTGGACACCCATAGCCCCAAGGCCCACTGACTGCATCCTCTACAAATTATATCCATTTAACTTAGTGTAGTATACAAATATCACCATTTCTTACACACATCAGGATACAAAAAGGGTTAAGAAGCACTCTAAACCACTGAGCCTACCCTCAATAAATGTGACCATACCCAGCAATCTCAAACTATCATTCAAATATTTGGAACATAGTGACATCTCTCATACCCATTGTGAATAGAAAGAAAGATAAAATACCTCCAGTTCCTAATCTGATGTTAGTTAAGGCAGTCACTATTCTGAGCATCTTAAAATGAAAAAAACATGAATACCTTTTTTTAAAAAACCCACAAATAGTGCAAATGAGCTGGGAGGAAGTGGGGAGCTTTGGCTGGTATAGGCAGCACGTTCAGCAGGCCCAAGCAGAGCAAAGTGGGGGTGGGAGTCTGTCCAGCTGCTACATATTTCCTGGGTCTCCCTGCTGAGAGAGCCTAGAAGCAATGATACCTTAGTAGCAATAAGCACACCTAGCACTCAGATCTTGGTTTCTAAATACCACTGTCCACTAAAAGGAACCAGAGCTCTTTGTGGAAATGGCTGATTCCAGAGCTAAGGCAAGAAAGCAGTGGATGAGCTCAGAAAATCTTTTTGTACCAAAAAGTAAGGAATTGATCAAAGAATAATAGGGACATTTTTATAGGACTCAAGAGGCTGCATAAAAGGGCTCCCACTGACTAAATCAGGACTTTTTAACATCAAAATAACTATTGATAAAAATGGACTATAACGCAATGAAGTAACAGTCAAAATCCATGGCATATTATATAAATAAATAATCTTTTTAAAACATTGTAATAGTACAACTAATAAATTTAGAAAGAATGATGGAGTTAGAAAATGATTAGCTTTTACCCTAAAAGCAGAGGGTAAAGGTTTGATGAGCAATAAGATATTTAAATAATCTCAAAATAGCTTCACATCAAGAACTTATTAATCACTTGTAAATTCATGGGCATGAAATCTTTATTAATTAACTTCACAGTAGAGAAAACTGGCACACAGTATCTTAACCAAGGGATAGAAGTTAACACCACCAGCATTAGACAGATCGATGCCCACTGATGTCATGCACTGAGAACACACATCATGTCTGTGGTATTCCTGCCCAAAGTATATAGCCTGGGCCTCCCCATGAGGCAACATCAACAAAGTAAGTGGCAAATCTTCAAAAATGCCAAGTCAAACTGGGCACACTGATACATGTCTGGAGTACCAGCTACTCAGGAGGCTGAGGCAATAGAGTTGAGCCAGGAGCCAGGAGTTCAAGGCCAGCCAGCGCAACATAAGTGAGACCCCATTTCAAAGAAAAAGAAAAGATGTCATCAAAATAAAAAATAAAAGACTGAGGAACCATTCCTCATTAAAGGAGCCTAAAGAGACATGACAGCAACAGTATGTGTCTCAAATTAACCAGGCATGGAGGTGGGGACCTGTAATCCCAGCTACTCAGGAGGCTGAGGTGGGAGGATCACTTAAGTTCAGGAGGTGGAGGTTGCAGTGAGCCATGATCGCACCACTGCACTCCAGCCTGGGTTACACAGCAAGACCCTGTCTCGAATAAATAAATTAATTAATTAATAGGTGTTTCTCTGGGTTGGATCTTAGTGCAAAAAGAAAAGGGAAAAATTGAGGATATCTTTTTTCTTTTCTTTTCTTTTTTCATTTTCCAAGACCTACACACTGAAGTATTTTGAGGTTAAAACACAAAATGCCTACAACTCACTCTCGAATGATTCAGCAAAGAAACATACATACATAGATGCATAGGTAAAAACTCCTATCATTTTTGAAGAGTAGAAAGAGAAAATGATAAGGTAGAAATGAGGTAAAATATTAAAATTCAGGAAATCTGGGTGAAGGGCATATAGGAATTCTTTATATTATTCTTAAACCTTTTCGGTAAGTTTGAAATTATTTAAAAATTTAAAATTTAACCAAAAATATATTGGTAACAAATGAAAAGAAAAAGAAATAAATTATTTTTTACTTGGCATTTTCTTGGAAACTTCAAACATGTGCAAAACACATGTATCATGCAAGGTCCATGAATTAGCTGGAAAATATTCTTCTCCCATTCTCCTTAGATGAATGGAAATGTAAAGATCAATTAGTGAAGCAAGAGGCTTTGAAATTTCTCTAAATTTAATTCAGATACCTGACTTCATTTTTTTTCAAGAGCCCCCTTTAATATCAAAGAATGTCTGAATAAAGAACTACCAGTACATGGAATGGAAAATCTAATACTTGCCTTTGGTTACCATAGGGTTATACCATAAAAGAAAGGGGCAAAGACAACATACGGAAACACATTACAAAGGAGCAGAAATGGTGGAGAAAAGCACTGTGTGCCTCCAATGAAAGAAAGAGGCCACAACTTGTCCCCAGTTTGAGACAAGAACCCAGAACGCTTGCCTTTCAGGCCACCATATCTCCATCTTCTATGCAAAATAGTTATTTTGGGATCCATCTGTATGGCAAATCCAAGAAGACTTCATGCCACTTATTTAAGAGTCTGGGCTCCATCTTAGGTACCGTTCTGCAAAGCATGCTGGGACCCGATCTGTTGCCTGTGCACAGAACCAGAAAGGGAAGAAGAAGCTACTTTGGCTCTTGAGTTGAAGTTTAGCCACAGGCCTCAAGGGAGCATCCAGATTTATCTGTTTTTGACCATTCATGCTGCCAGTAACACCTCTGGGCTCCTTTCCTCCCTCCCTCTTCTCCATCAGGGTCAGTGAGATGATGACTGTTCTATCACTTTGTAAGCTCTAAGTGCTGTACAGCTACAGGCCATTATGTACCACAGCTTCTTCACTAAACACTGTAGCAAAGTACACCTTCCTCCTTCTCTTCTCCTGTTGCAACTCCAAACAAAATACTATTCTCTCTACCAAACTTCCTCCCACTACGTGCTTATTTAACAGATTCTCTCTGCATCAGATTTCTCATGACTCAGTTCTCCCAGAAAGTCATATGCTGATGCATCTTAGGACCTAGAAAATGGACAGCCAGGAATGAGATGCTTAGAATCAGACTGCCCTATCCCCCTGTGTTTACCTGACCCTTTCTTTTGTGAATCACTTAACACTCACCACCTACAATAAACATAAATAGACCCAGCCAAGACTTTTCTTAACCCCATAGCACTGGAGTTGCCAAATGTTTCAAGTCACAGCGTCATTATCTAATGTCAAGTGTATGCACAGATCACTAATTCTGCAGGCAAGTGTTTGGATGTGAAGGTCAAAGAACAGTGCTACTTTAAAAGAAAGAATAAAACATCACCCAGACTAGATATGGGCAGCACCAAGTCCAGAGGAATGCATTATACTTTAACTGTGAGCTCGCAATGTGAGTTAAAAATGTGGTATACATTTTGTATCTTAACAAATTTGTTTAGCAAGTGCGTATGTTTGAGATAAAAGACATCAGATTCATTTTGCTGTCAGTAAGATTTTAGCATTCCATTTCTCGGGCTGAAATGTTCATTTATAAGGCTGCAATGAGCAGAGGGAATGGGGAATAATAGATTATGCTCTGTTCTGTTTATCTCAGTAGCCTTCAGGTTTACTCCTTTAATTGTTGTTCCTTAGGGAATTAGGGAAACAAACAGCACTCCTTAGGTAGGCTGGGATCATTCCAAGAAAGAGAAAGATCACTTTTTGAGTATAGACATCTCCCCCACACCTACACTTCACAAGCAGAAACCTTTTCATATTTATGAAGTGTCTATGAGATAATCTGGTCCAAATTTTTCATTTTACAACTTAGAAATTGAAATGACAGCTGGAAAAAAGGAATTTCACATCTGCACTGCCTCTTCTTCCTCTCTACCCCAGCACATTCCCACATACTTTGAAGTTGGAGTAAGAAGACTTAAGACTTACTACCACTTCTACTGTGTCACTTTGGACACATTATTTAATCTGGTGGGTGAGAAGGATACACAGCCTATCACTGCTTCTAATATTTACATTCTACGATTCCCTCCCCTGAGATTAAAAACCTGTAAGTGTGCCTCCCTCAAAGACTCAATTGGACTGCCTCACAAACAAATCATACAGAGCCAAGTTTCTCTAATATTTCTCAAGCCCACTGCTTCCTCCTTTTAGAGACCCACCCTTATTTTCTCTAGAACCTGGGTCCCCTGTTTATTCTCAGGGTTGATCTAAGTTCCTTGATGAAAGAAGTTTGTTTTAATTGGCCTCTAAAACACCACGTGAACAACCACTACTCACATTCGAAGTCACTTCCCATGAATGTGAGCAAACAAGTTTGCTAGAAAAGCTAACCTAAAACTCCCTTAGGCTTCTGGCCAATATTTTTAAATTCCACCTATGTTTCAAAATTAAGGTTCTGGATTTTTGTATTTGCTTAAAATACTGCTTTTTTCTACATTTTCTGGTTTTGAGTACTAAGGATATTTTCTAAGAAGGAGCATCCCAGGCAGTATAATTACAAATGTTGGGAATTCTACATGTGAAGACCTGTTGTCTAATAAATTTCTGATCCAATTTCACTGTCGTTCCTACAGTGAAAACAAAACAAACAAATAAACAATATGGGGAAAATGCCGTCAAATTCAATAGCTTCTACACTTCTACAATAAACATCCAGAAGAAAAAAAACCCACCAGAGTAAACTGCTAAATTCACAATTAGAAACATGTTGAAAGTGCCAAATGGTATTTATACTGAATCAAGGAAAGCTCCCAAATCACACACAGTGGGCTCAGAGCAAACTGCACACTCTCATCTAGAGCCCCTTGCACTCCGATTCAAACCCACATTATAACCCTGAGCCTTCACTCAACTCCTGTAGGGCTCAGTTTCCTAATCTAGAAAGGAAAGTGACTGACCAAGGTGATCTAAGAGAGTATTTCCAGTTTTAAAAAAATATTCAATCATGATGATAACCAAGTAAATAACAGGTTGCTAACAAACTGTGAATATTTCAATGATTTCTCATCTGGCCATCTCACCGGTGACAGCTTCCAAAGGTGTATGAATGTTTACCACCGAGATGTTCTGTGAGATGTTGTTCATCATACACCGTTCTCTTTATGAGGACTTCCTGGGAAAATCACTATCTTGTGTCTCATTACTAGGAAGAGTTCTGTGCTTCACTATTTAACCTTATGGACACTAAGATTCTACACAGCTGATTATGTTTTCTCACCGCATTGGCTACAGGAAAACCCAGAACCAAATCTCTGGCACACCTCTAGCAAATGGAACAGGGCTTATGCGACGTATTTTGAGTCCTAACTTCACCCTTTGTTACATCCCACTTTCCCTTCTCCTATTCCCTCACTTACCTGTTTTTCACCTTTTTCTGTATTTTTTTTTTTTCCTACCTTTGAAAGCCGCTTTTAACTCTTTTTGAAATGAAGGAAGTATTTCAAGGTATTTTCATTTACTGACATCAATTCTGAACAGCAAAATCATTCTTTTAGTGACTTGCATTTTTCAAACATTGTCAATATACCAACCAATGTAATGCTCTGGTGTATATAATTCTATGCCAAGATTTAAATCACAATTATCACTATGAGTATCATTATCATTACTACAATATTTTAAAACTATAATAATATACTATTTATATAGATCTTCCTAGTATTTTTCTGGTAAGCCTTCACATTTGCAATCTCATTTAACTTGCGCAATAATCACACAAGGTAGTTAAAGCAGGCATTATTATGGCTGTCTTCATCTCTACAGATAAGGAAAATGAGCCTCAGAGACGGTAAGGAGCTTGCCTATATATACAAAGTTGGTAAGCTAATGAGACCAGTTTTTTCTTCTAAGTCTTGCATTTTCCCCTACAACTGCAAAAGGTTGACTCTCATATACTTCATTCTTTAAAATTTTGGCCTAAGACCTATGACTCAAATGTTTTATTTGGTTGATTTTCTAAGTACTATAGACCTGCTAGTCAAAATTATACAATTACTCTTTGGTAATGGAACCTCTGCATGATGAGAACTAGACAGCCAAGACACTGGAAAATTTTTTAACCATTAGAAAATGCATGAGTAATTTCTTTCCTCCATTGGAATTCAGTGATGGCATTAAGAAAACTCATTCCTGCAACCTAACAAGGAACATAAATGCTCTAATGTGGTCTGCTAAAGTAGTCACACAGAGTAAAACTGCCTCTTGAGTCACTAGAACTAGTAAAACCATTTAGTAGTAGAAGATGAAATTTAGACAAGGCAGGCTAAAGAGAAAAGCTAACTAACTGCTTCTTAATGATGAGCTCACAGTACTTCAACCACATCTAAGGGAAAGAATCATGAAGTTCAAATCATATTAATTTCCAAGTCATTGACATTGCTAATGTATGAGAGGGTGAAATGTTGACAACTTGAACTCTTGAGACCTTGAATAAACCAGAGTCTATTCATCCTACGAGTCATGAATTTGAGAAGTAAGGGAAAGACTGCATATGCAATTTTTCTGAGTTTTAATTTCTTCAGGGAAAATGAGGAAGGAGAAGGTCAAAGCAACCCACAACATTTTCTAACTCAACATTCTATGAGTGCAAGAACACTTATTAGCGCCACCTACCTGAAATGTTATCATTTTAACACTGGCCAGATTTTTAAAATATTGCTCTGTAATGTGTGGGTAATAGGTAATGTTCCAGCACATTTAAATCATTATTCAGGAATTTGAATATTTTCCTTTAATCAACTTCAAACATATGCTGGTTTAAATTACTAATCCCTGCCTCTGAGACAGTCACATTCACATAAGTGGCTCTTCTCAACAGATTACGTATTGGATACTCAAATTAATTCTCCTTTCCAATATCTTGACAGTAAAAATGAACAAAAGTAAACTGACCTCTTGCTTGGTTAATTATTTTTTTCTTATTTAGGTACAGCATGCATTCTTTCCAACTAATCTATAAAACTCCACGAAGATAGATCCATATAGATCTTTTTAACAACTTTATACTCAGTATCTGGCATATAGTCATTATACTAAGTATATGTTGAATAAATGAAGAAACTACCAACAGAGACAACATCTGAAACTCAAACAGAAAGATGAGCTCCTCCCGAGGGAAAGTTAAAGTGTGCTATGCTTTGGCTCAAACTCTGCCTCACAGAAACAATCCGACTATGCCTAAGGGAGAGGGAATGGTAAGGTGGAGCTAAGCAGAGGTCAAGATAAGAAAATGATACGGTTTCCTGCTTCCTTCTGAAGTAGAACTTTATAGCATTGCTTTAAAGTTTGGAGATAGCAAGGTCTCAAGAGAAAAGCCAAGTCTCCTTAGTTGGCTGCTCCTTATCTGTGTGACCTTAGGCAAGTTACTTCGTTCTCCTGAATCTTGGTTTCCTCTACTGAAAAATGAGTAAGGAGTAACAATATTTATCACATAAGAGCTATTGGTGAGGACGAAAAAGACAGTGGATGCAAAGTATCTGATTTACATCATGGCCTCAGTAAGTGGTAGCAATTATTCTTAATCAGTTTGAAGTAAATTCCTGGAAAACTGACCCATCCAGTTTTAAAGGGAATCAGACTTATTCATGCTTAAGAGGTGCACAGCTGATCTCAGCCATATAGAGATGAAATCTGGTGAGAACTAGCAATAGGAGCATCCTAGGAAGGAAAACAAGAGTTCTAGCATGTAAGGAGGAAGTCTGGTGCGGGGAGAGGTCTGTGGAAGAATGATACAGCAGTTCTGGGCCTTTGCTTTGCAGATGGGAACTGGCATAGAAGGAGGCACTGGAGCCTCAGGTCTTGCTGCAGCAACTGGCAACCTCAGCAAGCACCCCTAGTTTTCTCTTCCTCCCTGGGTTGGGTGTTCCACCCTGAGGCAGGTTATCTTATCCCATCCTAGAAAGACAAGACTGAATTTGCCACACTCCTAAAGATGGTTCTGGGTCATGTTATGTTACAAAGAAAAAAAAGAAAGAAAGAAAGGCCTACACAATGATAGCCTTGAAAGGAAAATTAAGAAAAGCTACTGAAGGTTTTGAAGCAGGACTTATGGAAGAGGCAGTGACTTTCAGATTGTATTGGCCTCTCTGATATGGAGCTCCATCCTAGCACAATGGCAAAATATGGGGCCAATCGGTCAGAAGCTTTGGGCACAAAGAATACTCATAATTCTCTATGAGTGCTGTAGTGTTTCCATGTGAGCATCCTCCTATTGACTGCAAGAGTGACTTGAATCCTGGAAAAGACAGTAACTGCAAGAGCTTTCAGGAACTCTGGAATGTATAAAGTCTTGGGATAAAGATACACAGCAGACCTATCTGGGACTTCTATAAGACCAAATGTTCTATTAAGACAGAAACCCAACATACTATTATGGGATGAAACTGTTGCATAAAGCCAGGTGAAGCCAAGGAGCTGTGAACTCCCTTGAGGAAGGAAAAGCAAGGGAGAAGCAGTACTGATTCAATTAAAAAGCAATGCTGCTAAGGGTCATAGAACAAAACCTTCTTCACTTCATTTCCGAGGTCTGTCCAGGGACCCAAGGGACACAGGCAAAGAAGTGGTGACATCAGCATATACTTTGTGTCGAAATTGTTTGGGATCACATAATCTGTTGGAATCAGTACATGTTTAACTTAGAAAACTTTGATGAGGACCACTGTATCCATTTCTCATCCTCAAACCAGGAGAATTTTTCTCCCCATACTTATAAGAACAAAAGGGAAGTGGCCAAGAGAATCACACGGTTATCAAGTGATCAGGGCCTTGTTGTCAGGAAATAGAAATAAAGCAAATTTTCTGAAAGACAAAACAGTAAAGTAGAAATTCATAAAGAGAAGTCTAAAGTGGCAAAAAAAAAAAAAAAAAAAGAAGGAGAAGAAGAAGAAGGGAACCGCTCTCAAGAACGATGAATTTAGTTTTAAAATGCTGTTTTAAATGCCGATGGGACCTCTAGGCACAACCGACAGGGAGCATGGGGAGGAGTCGAGGCTGAGCCAGAGATGGACTGTCCATGCGAATGTAACAGGTGAAGCTCTGAGAGTACATAACCCTCCAGTGCAATGATACATTCTCATGTGTGTGGCCAATACCAAATTTCTACCACGATAAATCTCAAAAGGATGTACCTGCAAAGATCTCCTTTGTATATAAAATCATATTCATCATTATAAAATCTCATGTGTTAACTAAGTGTCTGGTCTCACTAGATGAAGCTGCAACTACGGCCAGGGCAAGGGAAGAGCTGTAGCATCGTAGTACAGGTACCTTTCTACAAGGTGCTTCTTAATCCCTACGTATGCATGTATCCATGTGCAAGCCTCTAGGCCTTCAGGTAAACACATCTTTGCTCTTAATAATCTGTGAACACAATATGAAATGAAAAATGATCAAAATGATGATGCTTCCTCTCTACATACAGCCCAAATACAGAAATTGCTGGTGCCACCTATTGTTGAAAACACAGAACTGAAGAGCCACACAGTGGAACTCTGCTCTGTGATCTTTCTGAGTATGAAGTTAAAAAATCTACCCACCAGGAGGGGCAGAGAAAGAGGGTTCATCCTACTTTAAAATAAAACAAACATGTCATGGACATTAACAACTCCTACATAACGCTTTGTTGAGTACAGCAAGATTCTAGCAATAGTTAACTGTTTTAATGTAAAAAATCATGAGGCAGCTTTGTATATATGGATGGGGAATGAGCTCCAAAATTAGTTGTTACGTGTAAAAAACAAAGTTCCTAATAGTGCGTATGATATGCTACCACTGATGAAAAAGGTAATATCCATGCATAAAAGATGTGAGGAAGGATGCACGAGGGAACAGCAACACTGGCCATCTCTGAGGAGGAAGCCTGAAGGCATGGGCTGGAAATAGAGAGATTTGCTTTTACTGAATTCGCTTTCACTTTGTGCAAAAATTTTACCATGTGCACATACTTTCAAAAGATTTTAAGAATAATTGTTTTAAAAATAAATACTAATTTTGAAAACAACAGTCAATATTAAACTATTGTACATAAAGAAAGAATTGCAAGTTGTCTAACTTTGGTCGGTTAGCATGACCAGAGTTCTGGATCTGAGCAAAAGAGCACAACCTACTGGAATGACCGAAAGTTATAGTGGGTCTTTAAAAGATTTTTGAGGAGGGCTGGAGAAGTGTCTCCAGCACAATGCTTTCCTTAAGCCTAAAGTATTCAGGGTACATTTAAAAGTGCCCTGAAGCATGGGTATTTTCTGGTTCTCTGGATTTATTAAGAAAGAAAAACGTATTTCCAGTTTTATTAACATTTGCTTTTTAAAGAGCTTTGATATAAAGAAGGTTTTTATTACAATATTACTTCCTATTCAAAAGGAAAAGAAAGAGAACTCTAATAACACATGAAGCTCTTTCAGCTATTTTATAACACACATGAAAGCTAAGTGGAAGTTTATACTTGAATACACATCATATCAAATGTCACATCTCCTGAAAATTGGTTCTTGAGAATAATTTCTGTAAACTTACTCATTTCTTAATATTATTCTCCCTAGCTTGGGATAACACTGATATTTACATTGAAGGTGGAGCTTTGAAATTTATTCTGAACATTGCCCAATCAAGGTAACACTAGGAAGAAAGTAAATCCCTTAATTTCTTAAGAAACTTTGCAAGAGAAGGAGGAAAGGACAGGAGACAGCAATAAAATAGTTTCCTGGCATTCCTGGGGAAAGGACTTTAAAGAAAGGCAAGCAGGCCAAGTGAAATGGTATAGGTCAGGTCAAGTCAGCCCTGTAACTTTAAGCTCCAAAACAGCCCCTCTGATCTAAACACATATTTTATATTTGAAAATTTAATTTTAAAAAGTGAAAACCAGTAAGGGTCATCAGCCTTAAAGGCCAGATAAATCTCCACCAACTAAAAAAAAAACAGAAATAAAGAAAGTGGGGCTAAGGTCAATGAAATGCCTAACTCAAACTGCAGGCCAGAAGCAGGCAGGGGCAGCAGAGAACTGGACTTCTGAGGGGTATGAGAATTACTAGATGGGAAGGGAGTCTGGCTCACTCTTTCAAGCCAAAGACTGAGGTAGGGCCTCCTCCTTTCTCTGAAAATACCCAGATAGCCACACATTTGTAAAAGAAAGCTGTACAAAATGATGGAGGACCTACTATCTGGGGCCCCCGGTATATCAGCAGCTGTGGACCTAGAAAAGAAGGAAAGAAGTCTTAGGAAAAGAATTGAGGCCAGGCGCGGTGGCTCAAGCCTGTAATCCCAGCACTTTGGGAGGCCGAGACGGGCGGATCACGAGGTCAGGAGATCGAGACCATCCTGACGAACACGGTGAAACCCCGTCTCTACTAAAAAATACAAAAAACTAGCCGGGTGAGGTGGCGGGCGCCTGTAGTCCCAGCTACTCGGGAGGCTGAGGCAGGAGAATGGCGTGAACCTGGGAGGTGGAGCTTGTAGTGAGCTGAGATCCGGCCACTGCACTCCAGCCTGGGCGACAGAGCGAGACTCCGTCTCAAAAAAAAAAAAAAAAAAAAAAAGAATTGAGTCAGGTTTTCTGCTTACTCGATGCATGTGTGATATTGCCCAAGTCATCACAGAGCAGGGAAACATGAATCACCATTATAATGCCTAATTATGGAATGGGCATGGGGAACCAGGTGAAAGTAACTGTGAAACTACAAAAGCATCCATCAAAGAGGGAGAATAAAAGAAATAACATAAAAAGCAAAAATCTCTTAAGTTCAAAATGAACCTGCAAACTAAAATTCCAAAACACATAAAAGAATCTAATTCTAAGAAAGCCAAATCCCCCATCCAATTATAAACTCAGCGCAAATGAAATTAATTGCATAGAACAGTCATACAAAGACTTTAAAATAAAAATGCTTAGAGCCAGGTGCAGTGGCTCACATCTATAATCTTAGTAACTTGGGAGACTGGAGTTGGATGATCACTTGAGCCAGGGAGTTCGAGGCTGTAGTGAGCTATGATTGCAACACTGCACTCCAGCCTAGGCAAGAGAATGAGACTGTCTGTAAAAAAAATAAAAACTAAAATAAGATAAATATGTTTAGGATAATTAATGAGATGAATAAAACATCCATTTAAATAATTACAAATTTATCAACATTAAAAAGCAGAGTAAGAACAGGTAGGTATAAAAAACAATTAAGAATCTTAGAAAATAAAAATATAAGTCAACTGAACTAGAAAAATTCAACAGATGAGTTCAAATCTATATGTGACATATTAAAAAAGAACAGTAAATTTGAAGATAATGCCAAGGAGCTGTTATCTTACTTTATCTAAGAGGAAGCATGGGAGAGAAGAGTCTGTTCATTAAAATTAGGGTTCGGTTGAAAGGGCTATAAGATAGATTTGCCAGCTCCAATACATATCTAATATCAATTTCTGAAAAGAATGGAAAAAAATTATGAAGATAGAATATTTGGAGACATCTTCCAGAATTACAGAAAGAAGTCCTTCGATAGAAAGCATGATCAGGAGAAAGATAAATCCACATCTAGATACATTATGATGGAACAGAAAAACATCAGAATAAAGCAAAACTCTTAAAGGAACAATAATTAGATGCTTAGGAAACATCTTAAAAATAAACGTCAAGACCAACTAAGTCAAAATTTTCGAAGTTCTGAGGAAAATAGCTGCAAATCAATAATTTTATGCCCAACTAAGTATTATTCAATCATTAAGGCAAAATAAGATATTTTCAGGCATTCAAAGATAGAAATTTTTACCACTGACTTTTCTCCTGTAGGAAGTACAAGTACATGGTTCTACTACTCACAGGCCCATATGGGGAATATTAAAGGATATACTTCAAATGAACTTAATGGAAGGCCTGCAACAAAGGCAATCAACAAAGCTCTGTGGTTGTCATTATGTTCCTTTTAAAGCCCTTCCCTCTGATCTACAATAGGCAATTTGCCCAACCAATACTTTTTTTGGGTAACCAGATATCAAGAAAAACAATTTCGCTAAACATTTAGCTTTGTGTAGGATTTGTATAAATTTAATTTGCTGTTTCATAACTCAAAAAAAATTTTTTAAAAATGAAACAGGGCTGGGCATGGTGACGCACACCTGTAATGCCAGCACTTTGGGAGGCTGAATGGGAGGACTGCTTGAGGCCAGGAATTCAAGACCATCCTAAGCAACATAGCAAGATTCTGTCTCTACAAAAAAATTCAAAAATCAGCCAGGCATGATGGCATGCACCCCTGTAGTACCAGCTATTTGAGATGCCAAGGCGGGGGGATCACTTGAGCCCATGAGTTCAAGGCTGCAGTGAGCTATGATCGTGCCTCTGTACTCAAGCCTGGGTGACAGAGGCAGACCTTGTCTCTAAAAAAAAAAAAAAGAAAGAAAAAGAAACAAAGATACCTACCTTTAGCACAACACTTCTTCAAGTCCTATGTTTACTCTGCCATTTACTGGCTGTTTAACTTGGAGCAATATGATAACTACACTGAATTTCAAAGTGTTACTGAAAATATAGATAATAATCTCTAACTTATTGGTTTGTTTGGAAGTCAATATACAAGAAATTTCCTAAACATTATACCAGTACTAGTAACAGGTAGGCTACTACAAAATAATAGTAGTTATTATTACCATTATCAATAGAGGCTTCTGGAAGTACCCATAATAAAGATGAGGAAGCCTGGAGGAGATAGAAAAATTATCTAATATTAAGATACTATCTGTGTCATTCCTATTCTTTGTTTTTCCTCCTAAAATGTCCATCCACTAAGTCATATTTAAGCAACCGGCACTAAGATTTAAATAGTAGTAAGTTAAAAATACTCAGGGAACTTTGACCATCCCAAAGAGTAGACTGTTAATCTTATTATATCTCCAGTGGTAGAATCAGTGGATAGATAAAATGTTTTTGTATTTGAGCCAGGTTCTTCTCTGTTTCTAGAATATCATCTGCTACTCCACTTCCAAAACCATTACTACCACCACATGACAGCAATTCTTATATTAATAAGGAGGATGAGCTCTAATGGCCAATTACATAATTTTGATACCAATGATACAAATACAAAGGTGACATCTTTTCCAAAGAGAGAGTGTTCCCAGACTGTCTTTGATCTTCAGACCTGACAGATGAGGTGACACCCTGATGCTCTTGGTTAGCTATTGCTTCTCTTGTGATCATCTCCATTCAAACACCCAAAGTTATAGCTGGTCACTGTCACCACAGAAACCCTCAATCTAGGCACTATCCAGGCCCCCTCCAAGTAGGCTTGTACTTTATACCAGGACCAAATTGAAAGTTGAAATTACTCCTTGATTCATGGGCTGCAGAAGGGATGTATCAATCATGAAAACAACATTAATCTCCTTGTACATCTCCATCAGAGCTCCTCAGTAACCAGGTGCATTGTTAATGAGCAGTACTACTTTGAAGGAAATCTTTCTTTTTTGAGTAGAAGGTCTCAACAGAGGACTTAAAATACTCAGTAAACAATGATGTAAAGAGATGTGCTCTCATCCAGGCTTTGTTGTTCCATTTACATATCACAGGCAGAATAGATTAGCATAATTCTTAAGGGCCCTAGGATTTTCAAAATGGTAAATGAACATTGGCTTCAACTTAAAAGTTACCAGCTGCATTAGCCCCTAACAAGAGAGCCAGTCTGTCCTTTGAAGCTTTGGAGCCAGGCATTGACTTCTCCTCTGTAGCTATGAAAGTCCTAGATGTCACCTTCTTCCAAGAGAAGGCTGTTTTATCTACATTGAAAGTCTGTTTAGTGTAACCATCATCATCAATGATTTCAGTTAGATCTCCTAGAGAACTCGCTGCAGCTTCTACATTACCACTTGCTGCTTCACCTTGCCCTTTTATCTTATGGAGACAGCTTTTTTCCTTAAACTTCATAAACCAACTTCCGCTAGCTTCCAACTTTTCTTCTGAAGCTCCCTCACTTCTCTCAGCCTTCATAACATTGAAGAAAGTTAGGGCTTACTCCGGACTAGGCTTTGGCTTAAGGGAATTTTGTGATCAGTATGACTGTCCATCCAGACCACTCAAACTTTCTCCATATCAGCAATGAGGATATTTTGCTTCCATATCCTTCTTGTGTTCATGGGAGGAGCACTTCTAATTTCTTTCAAGAACTTTTCCTTTGCATTCACAACTTGGCTAAATGTTTGACACAAGAAGCCTAGTTTTAGGCCTATCTTGGTTTTTGACATGCCTTCCTCAATAGGCTTAATCATTTCTAGCTTTTGAGTTAAAGTGAGATATGTGCAACTCCTCCTTTCAGATGAATACTTAAAGGACATTCTAGGGTTATCAACTGGCTTAATTTCAATACTGTTGTGTTTCAAGGAATACAAGAGCACAAGGAGAGAGAGAGACAGGGAACGGACACTCTGTGGAACAGTCAGAATACACACAACACTTATTGGTTAAGTTTGTAATTTTAGTCTTATATGGGCCAGTTCATGACACCCTAAAATAATTACAATAGTAACATGAAACATCACTGATCATGGATCTTCATAACAGATATTATAATAACAATGGAAAAGTTTGAAATATTACTAGAATTACTGAAATGTGACACAGAGACATGAAGTGAGCACAGGCTGTTTGGAAAAAATGGTGCCAATGCACTTACTTGATGCAGGTTTGCTACAAACCTTCAATTTGTCAAAAACACAGTATCTGCAAAGCACAATAAACTGAAGCAAAACAAAATGAGGTACGCTTGTATTTGTGTGTTTATTGTTAATATTAAGAGCTTAAGTGACCTGCTCAAGGTTACACAATTATTTCAGAAAACAGGTTTATCTGACTATGGACCTCTCAGTCCAAGCTCTTTGCTCCCTAAGAGTCCCTAGAGTTGGAAGGACTCAAAAAGGCATCGCCACATACACTCCATGGCATCAGTCCTGCCTCAGTTAGACAAGAAAAGCTGCACCTCACTGGACTTAATAAAAATGTGATGGGGGGGCCAGGCGTGGTGGTTCACGCCTGTAATCCCAGCACTTTGGGAGGCTGAGGGGGATGGATCACAAGGTCAGGAGATTGAGACCATCCTGGCTGACATAGTGAAACCCTGTCTCTACTAAAAATAAAAAAAAATAGCCTGGCGTGGTGGCATGTGCCTGTAGTCCCAGCCACTCAGGAGGATGAGGCAGGAGAATCGCTTGAACCTGGGAGGCAGAGGTTGCAGTGATTCGAGATTGCACCACTGCACTCCAGCCTGGACGACAGGATGAGACTGTGTCTCAAAAAAACAAACAAAAAAAAAAAGTGATGGGGGGAGTCATTGAGTGGGTAAAGTTGGGGAGGGTCTCCTGAAATATGTGTACAGAAGGCTCATGCATGTGCCACTGCTTAAGGCTCAAAATGCAACTTTTATCAACTTTAAGTTTTTAACAACTTGATCTCAGTTATTCAGCCATGCTGGAATTATGCTCAGAAGGTTTCTTACAGTGATTTAGTTCTTTTGGTAAGTGCCAAACAGAGCAGAAGAATTCATTTACCCCCAGTTACTCCTACCGGCTCTAGACTAGCACCCTTTCCAATAGCCAGCAGTCCTCCTGTCTGTCCTCTTTGGAACCAAGGTCCTCTGTGACTGTGAATGTATAAATGCGAGTGTGAGTGTGTAAAAACTCCATCGGGGCACTGAAGTATTCCCCAAGCTAGAAAAAAAAATCTGCTATCTTGGATGAAAACCAAGATCATTATCATTTAACCACTTTGCTGTACTTAAACATCAATAATAACAGGGCTGTGCTCTGGTGAAAACTGATTAAAGAGAACCAAAAGAAAGAAACAGAGGACTGAGTCAATCTCGCTATGCAGAAAGCATCCCGGCATACTGATGAACTTCTTTTTCAAATGGTGCCAATTGACAGAAACAACGATCACCTCTAAAGAACAAAATAACTATGTAAAAGAGATTCTGAGTATGGCTCAAGCTGCTTACTGATTAACGCTTTTGCACACAACACTCTACACAAACCTGTGTAGTCATTGTTCCTAGTAAAACAAGCCTTTGTTGACAACTGGAGACAAATGATCCTTGGTGACCAAGTTCACTGTTCTCACACAGCTTAATAGCTGGAGTACTGCTCCTTGGCCACAGCTAGGAAAACTTGACGTGGTTGTCAAAAAAAAAAAAAAAAAAAAAAGGAAAGAAAGAAAGAAAGAAAGAAAAAAAAAGAAAAACTAGAGAAGAGGGGAAACCTTTGTTCTGAAGGTGAGAAGGAGCCTGAATGATCTCATGCCCTGAACATGTTTGTGGTTTACATCAGTATGTTTCTTTCACTTATTAAAGTTGTGAGTTTTTAAATAGTTTCTGCTCCAAACAGATTATAGTATTTAAGAATTCCCACTTTTTAAAAGTTATTTCCCTTTTCCTCCCTTTTCCACATGGGTTGGGATGTGAAGGATTTAATATTTGTTTTTAAGTTAAACAGTTTTATTGTTACACTATTTGCAAATATCGGCTATAACTGTGAGCTGTAGAGGCATACATCATTTTAAGAAAACCTGAGTGGAAAAAATATCTGAAACTTAAAGCACAGCTGTCTAATTTCTACCACATGACCAAAAATAATTCACTTCGGGGTTACTGTCAATGACAAGGTTCCCACAGTGCCTCATTTACTCATAAATATTATTGAGCCCCCACTATCTGTAAGGCAATGTTAGCTGCTGTTTACATAAAACAAGATTAATTTTATTAAAGTTTCATTTAATCCCTAAGTTTTTAGGCCCCAAATCTATTACATAAGACAATGCAAACTGGAAAAACAAATCCTTCCAGCTGAGGCTAAAACTTCCCTTCTGATTGGCAGATGCCTTTCTGACTTTTTTCCATAACAATTCATTAAAAATGTTTTTTTGAAACCAGGATGGGCTTAGCATTCTCAGGTGAGAATCATTTCCAGTTGCACTAAATCTAGGGAATCCTTCACTCTGTAGCCTCATTAGGCACACGTGGCCACTCTCACTCTGCCATGTGGAAATCACAGAAATGTTTTAGAATGCAATTTAGCAATAAGTATAAAGAATCACCAACATGTTCACTTCCTTCACTGATTTCATTTCAAAAATAATCCTAAGGAAATAATCCAAAATAAGGGAAAAGCATATTCCATATTATAGCAGGTTATTTAGAATAAAGAAAATGTCCTTCAAAATAACCTAAAATGCCCTTTGAAATAATTTAAGTATTAAAGGCATAGCCAGTTAAGTACGGTACAGTCTCTAGATGGAATATTACACAGCCACAAAAATTATGACACAACATGAAGAATGAATAACCACTCATGGCAACTTTACATTAACTGGGAAAAAAATCAGAATGCAGAATTAAGTCTATAATATAACTACAAGTATTTTAACATAAATATTGCAAAAAATAGGAAAGTAGTAGTTTTATATGAAAGATAGATGAAATCTCTACTTCAGGCTCAGTCTATTGAGCCCTGAGGCATGGCTGAAAACCTACAAATGGCATCATTATCATTCAAGATGATAGTACTTTTTTAAACTAGCTATTTCAATGTAGCACTTTCATTACCAAATTCTGTTACCATTTTTACCCCAATTCCATAAATGTACATTTAGAAGTACAGTTTGTCAAACTGTTGATTCTCATGACCTGATTAACCCTCTCATTAATCAGGCACGCCTTTTGTTTAGAAGTATTTTCCCCACTGTTTCATTTGAGATTAAATTGAGAAAATAACTACTGACAGGTTCATTTCTCTCTTCCTGTTTTGGGACACACTGTAAGCACATTTTGTCTTTCCCCGTTCTCTCCGGTTTCAGCATTTTATTCAGTTTGTTGTGGCTTTAAACAACTTTCCCTTCCCTAGTTAATTCACTAGCCCAGCAGCTTCAAGGGACAGGATGAATCCTTTCTATGTTCCCTTTATTCTACCTTTGAGCAGGGACTGTCCAGAACTTCCTCAGAATTTCTACCTAAGAATGTTCTAGAGCAAAAATGTTCCTCAGGAATTTCCTGTTGTCACCTGTCCTGCTTCTATACCAATAAGCACAATGTCAGGAGTAAGCCTTTAGGACCACTCCCTTAAAAAGCAACTGTGACTTCTCATTCCTACTTCACATAAAGTTTATTCCCCGCCCCCTCCTGCCCCCACAAAGAGCTTCTTGAAAGACTGAAACAATGTGGCTAAAAGGAAGGCCAAAAGGAGGGAGGTGATCCCTTAATAGAACTCAGTATTTAATCCTCCCCCACCCCTAACCTCTGCCCAGAATAGATGACACAGAAGGATTGGGAATTGTTTTGGTAGAGAAGAGGAATATGACCGTGAATATACTCCATTCTATTTGAGAATGAGAGAGCCTACCCACATAAGAGAAAATGTAAATCATCCCCCAACATTCTAACTTCCTTCCTGAAATACACCTAGACCTATCAGTTTACAATAATTTTTAAAAAGTGCCAAATATGCCCCCAACTTACAGTGCTAAAACCACTGCGGCTACCTGAACTCAGAAGGCCCCTGTGAAGCAACCAAAGAAAGTTGAACCCTTTCTTGGAAGTAGAATAAAAGTTTTGCCAGCGTTCTCTCAGTTCTTCATAACCAAAAAAAAAAAAAAAAAAAAAAATTTACTGAGCACATGTTCTCTCTGTGTGTCATTCCTCACGAGTCAGACACCTTCTATCCACTATACTGTGTGCCCACTTGACATCTTTCTTCCAGAATTGGCTTTCTTTAATTAAATCCTTCAGCACTAATGTCCCAAAGCATTCTGTGAGTCAGGCTTTCCCTGGGGTTAACACTTTTGAAATGACCAGCAGAGAGATGGACTCTAAGACTACTACAGCTGCAGCAGCTACTGCAGTGACTTTTTCACCAAGAGGAAGCCAATTCAAAACAAACGTCATTCTCTTAACCCATAGAAGTTCACGACTTCTTTTTTTTTTTTCTCTGTGATGAGGAAGATGAAGTGCTCAGAGTTTTGTATTCATATTCCAGTGAACGAACCTAGATTACAGGCTGCAGGGTTGGGGCTATTCCTAGAGACCTGGAGCAAACTCTACTTCATCATTAATGAGAAAACATTTGTGACAACCGTCCCAACACATCAGTCATTGAGATCTTGGTATCAAGGTTGAGAACCACCATACTGATGCACTCTAGCTTTCTATAAATTCAATGTAACAGAAGGTCAAGGCTTTGGAGGCTGTACTGGACCTGAATAAGTGATCTAAAGATTGTTTCTGACTTTTCCATTACCTACTTCCCTCCCATATTAGATTGCATCTAGGACACTAAATAGGTTTTCATTTAAATATACCAACAGCTGATTACAAAGTATTTTGAGGCTATGTCTAAATGCAGTAGATAAAAGGACTGTGGTTGATTTGTATCATCTACCATGGTCATTAGATATCAGGAGTGTTTGCAAATGGCACTGTGTATTTCCTGACTCTGTATCATTAGACCTTTACAGGAGCAAAGGGTAACAGCCCCATCTCAAACTCATCTACCTTATTTTAATCATTATTAAGTTACTTTTTTCTAACTTCACTTTTTTTTATGTTGAATTATTTCTGCAACCATTTAACTCGATCTTTTTCAGTTTCAACTGAAGATAGATAAAATTATAGTATGTAAGTAGTGGACACATATTTTATCCTTCTTACAATTAATTCACCATCTAAAGCAGCGGTCTCCAACCTTTTTGGCATCAGGGACCAGTTTTGTGGAAGACAATTTTTCCACAGATGTGGGGGAGGTGCGGGGGGATGGATTCGGGATGAAACTGTTCCATCTCAGATCATCAGACATTAGTTAGATTCGCATAAGGAACGTGCAACCTAGATCCTCACATGCACAGTTCACAATAGGGTTTGCACTCTTATGAGAATCTAATGCCAGTGCTGATATGACAAGAGGCAGAGCTCAGGCAGTCATGCTCACTCACCCACCACTCACTTCCTGTTGTGGGGCCCAGTTCCTAACAGGTTACGGACCAGTAGCAGTTCACGGTGTGGGGACTGGGGACCCCTGATCTAAAGCATAACTTCAACGGTCTATTCCTGAGATTTTATCTCAAAAAAAACTAGTAATAATTATAAACAAGATTACAAGGGAAGATTACAAGGGGTACTAATATTACACTTTATCTTCTTCACATAATCAATATGCATTAGCCTTAAAATCACAGAAAAGTAAAAAAGTTAGAAAAAATTCAAATACAAGTTGGAATCCTAAAAAGAATGAGACAACTATCTAACATAGTCCTGTTCATCAAATCACAGTAAAAGCAATATTCAAATAAAAATAGATACTAGGCTTAATAGATGGGCGATGAAATAATCTGTACAACAAATCCTCATGATATAAGTTTACCTGTGTAACAAACCTGCACGTGTACCCATGAACTTAAAATAAAAGTTAAAAAGTAAAATAAAGTAAAACTCCATATAAATAAAAATTAATGACATAGGAGAAAAAAAGAGAACTTTGGATACTCTTAAGAAAATATGTATGGGGGTGTGTCTGTGTGTACATGTATGTACATATTTTAAACTATTTTTCTATTGAAATGAATCTTAATGTGCATTTATTATCCTGTTCTTTCAAAATACTGATTTCAAATAAACATCTCTCCCCGACTGGACAAACCACCTTTATGATTATGACCTTACCAGAACTTCCTTGCTTGTTTGTGCACACTCTGAAATCTAAAGGTACATTCAACTCCAGACTGGATGAAGTGTGATGGAGTAGATGGGAAAGGAAAGGAATAACTTGCATAAGCAAGAGCAAAGGAAAATGCCCTCCAAGCCTGAGGCAAAAGATGGTGTGTCCCAAAGCAATTCACTGTCAGCTCAACTCTTTTTTTTTTTGCAAGATTTGTATTTTATGTTTTAAAATACAAGGCAGAGAGGTTGATTAATGAGTACAGATACACAGTTTGATAGAAGAAATAAGACCCAGTGTTTGATACATCAGTAAGTTGACTATAGTTTACAATAATTTATTGTATTTTTCAAAATAGCTAGAAAAGAATAATTCAAACATTTCTAGCTTAAAGAGAAAACAATACTTGAGGTGATGTACAACCCAACTACACTGATTTGATCTTTATAAATTACCTAAATATATTAAGTTATCACATATATCCCCAAAATGTGTACAGCTATTATCAATTTTTTAAAAATATTTAATGCAAGGGAATTTTATATCATACTCACAGCACATTTGTGCTTTTCTTGTGTTTTTTGTTTTGTTTTGTTTTTTTGAGATACAGTCTCGTTCTGTCTGGAATGTCCAGGCTGGAACGCAGCAGTGTGATCATGGCTCACTGCAACCCCTGCCTCCTGGGTTCAAGCGATTCTTGTGCCTCAGCCTCCCAAGTAGCTGTGATTACAGGCACGCGCTACCATGCCCAGCTAGTGGTTTTATTTTTAAGTAGAGATGGGGTTTTGCCATGTTGGCCAGGCTGTTCTCAAACTCCTGACCTCAAATGATCTGCTTGCCTCGGCCTCCCAAAGTGCTGGGATTATAGGCATGGACCACCGCTCCTGGCCCCATAGCACATTTGCTTTAATACAAAAGTCATATTACTATTCTCTTCTTACATGTTGGAGTAAAATTATGCCATTTTTATCCTGCTGCTTCGGGTCTCTCAGCAACGAAAAGGAGCGCACAGGGGTGCCCCAGGAGTCTGAGCAGTAAGGGAAAGCCGGCTTGCTGCTGTGTATACTTCCTGATCCAACCTGGACCCCATGAAACAGCTTCCACCTTGGTCAGTTTGGGGTAAACGCTACCATTTATGGTTCCCCACAGTAACGCAGGGCTGTCTTTCATCTTCTAATTCTAGGACATTTCCAGGAGGTAGAGGAAAAAATGTACCAACCAATCTATAGAAAACCTGCCCAGGTTTGGCTGTTATCCAGGAAATCCTATACTTATTCCTCAACAACTTGCTTTCTGAGGAACAATTCCCTTTATTCAGAGCTCTACAGGAATCCAGCTGCTCTCTCTGAGGTGAAACCAAGCACAGTAGCATTCCAAAGACCTACGTTCCACCAAACACTGATTCCAGCTAGCTGCTGGGCATGACCAATGCATACCATGGAACCACCCTGGCTGATGGTCACAACAGACTCCCCATACCCAGTGCGTTCCAAGATTTAAAAGGTAACATGCTCCCTGTCCTCATCATGGGACATTCTATAACTGTTCATATCCAATAGGAAGCCACTAACCATATGTGGCCACTGGGCACTTGAAATATAGCTAGTAGAACAGAGGTGTGCTGTATAATAGACACCCCAGATTCAGAAGAGTTCGCAAAAATAATGTAAAATATCTCACTGACAAATTTTTATATTGATAATGGGCTGAAATAATATTTTATGTAGCAATGAATTAAATAAAATATATTATTAATATTAACTTGTTTCGTTTTACTTTTTTGATGTGGCTACTAAAATTTTTAAATTATGTATGCCATTCATATGTGTAGCTTACATTATATTTCTATTAGACAGTACTACTCTTGATAAGCCTTAAATACAGAAAAGCCCAGCCTTGTACGTACATCAATGAGATTTTAGTATATTCCAGATAATCTACCATGATTAATCCTTCAACCACTTGGTTCTACATTAGAGATTCCAGCCTTGGGTCTTCAAGGCCTTCCATCACCAAGAATCCTCTCTTGAGAAACAACCCTAGGGAAACTGACATCTTAATCAATTTTTGGTATCAAATCCACTTAATAACTAAGGGAGCTTAGCAAGCTGATATGAGGGTCAGATCTTGTTTAACCTGTGACAGAGTACAGTACAGGAAGGAGGAAGAGGAAGTGGCCAGAAAGGATCAGTCAGAGTGATTGAGGTGAGAGGGTATCAAAAAATCAACTTTCCCTAGTAGTCAGGTGATCCCAGTAGACAAAACCTCAATATACATTATGTTTACACATGCATATGTACACGCACACATACACACATACACACAGAGTACTAACACAGGTATACACATTTAGTACTAACACCAGGGTAATCTTGAAAACTGCCAATGAGAAATGGTTCTAAGCACTTTAATTTCTCATTCTTTCTACTTAGTGATTTAGAATAAAGAATACATGAAAAGATGGTTATTTTGCTTTGGGACAATACAGCCCAGACATTGGAAGAAAGATTTAATAACCATTTTCAAATATGTGAAGGGTTACTACAGAGTGTCAGTACATCAGAGTGGATCACTAAGGAAAATCGAAATGCCTCCCTGGCAGCTTTCTTAAAATAGTGTAGCCTCTCATCTGCCTGGAATGGATTAGGTGTAATCCACACTGCAGGTGAGAGGCTAAACAGCTGTGGAGTTTGTAACTACCACAATGATTTACATTAGGAAGTAAATCAAAATCCCCACCTAACCCACCTGGTACAGGAAGATTTCCTTCATGAGGTGGAGCTTAGAAGAGGATGTGGAATAGAGGAGGGTCTACATGACTGTTCCACTTTGTTGTATCACAAGAAAATGAACTCCTTTCCCTTGCTGAGAACATCTGGCCATTTCCTACCTACTTCTTACTCTCGCCTCAACCCCCATGCACATACATGCACACATACACACTAAAATTTCCCTTCCTGAATCCCACTCATCTTTCCAGCCCCAACTAACATTCCAAGTCTTCCATAAATCCTTCAAGACCACCTCAGCTCATCCATACTCTGGACCTCTTTAGTGTTATATGCACCTGTAGATTACACTGCAGCTAAATCTCTCAACCAGCTCGCCAGAATAGCTCATGTCCCTCATTCCCTGTGTGAAACGTACATGGCACAGTAAATACACTTGGCTAGGAAGTTACTTTCTAATATGCCAGTGTACTTCAGCTCCTAACAGTTGAGCTGGATACTTACCAAGAGTCACTGTGTTTGTTTGTTCCCAAACCTGTTAATGTCAGACATAGACATGCTTATGACAGGTGTATGCTGTTAGTATTTACATAATTTAATTAAATATTACATTAAATGAGTACAAAAAGAAAGCAGGTTGCTTTATTCTGAAAACTACATTGGAAAGAGTTTTTTAAAGGTGAACTGCTTTTTAAAAACTGCTGCTGTTAACGATCTCAGGGAATTTTTTTTTTTTTTTTGAGACGGTGTTTTGCTCTTGTCACCCAGGCTGGAATGCAATGGTACAATCTCAGCTCAATGCCTCTACCTCCTGGGTTCAAGTGATTCTCCTGCCTCACCCTCCTGAGTTGCTGGGATTACAGGTGCCCGCCACCACACCCAGCTAATTTTTGTATTTTAGTAGAGACAGGGTTTCAACCATGTTGGCCAGGCTGGTCTTGAACTCCCGGCCTTAGGTGATCCACCTGCCTCGGCCTCCCAAAGTGCTGAGATTACAGGTGTGAGCCACCATGCCTGACCACAAGGAATTTTTAAATCTAAAATGATTCTACACTCAAGAGTGGTTTACAAATATTTTTAAGTTCTCATTCTACATTAAAGCAGTCAATACTTTTATAGAAGAGTTATCCAAGAAAAAATGATTGATGTAGACCCCAAGAAGATCCTTAATCAAATAAAAGATCTTGGTTCTACATCAAAAGATTGGTAAATAAATACACATCTAGATGCTTTAAGTTGCTGTAACGTGTTTAGGTATGTATGTATCACAGACTTATGACTTCCCACTTGAACCATGTTTTCTTAATGATCTGAGCAACAATCAGTCCAGATGATGTTGGTTTAGAGGGATTCTATTGTTTTTGTAGGTATGTGGCCTGAAACCCACAATGATTTTTATTACCTCTTTCAGAGAAGAGACTGTTTTGGTCCACAGCCCTCAGCATTCCACACAGGATCAAGTGTTTTACAAAAGGTAAAAGTCACAGTTGCCTAGAAGTTGGAAGACCCAAATGCGGGTGCAAACTCACCACTTTGCCAAATTTCAATTATAAGCAATTTTCAGATTCTACATGTTATAAAACAGGAGCCACAACACTAGACCTACTAACTTCAAGGTGTGTGTACAGGAAACAACATAGACAATATTAGAAAGGCAATTTGAAAAGTGCAAAGAGCTATATACATGTAAGGATGTGCAGTAGATGCTAAATACGTTTTTCTTAAATGAGTGAGTAAAGAACGATGGAAACAAACAAGCAACTCCCTAAGACTCCAATGGCATGGAGAAAGGATTGTTTTGAAAGTTGACATAATTTTCAATGTCTGAGGTGATGGATGTTTGAGGTGATGGATATGCTAATTATCCTGATTTGATCATTACACATTATATACAGGTATATAAATACCACTATACCCCATAAATATGTAGTTATTATGTGTCCATTAAAAATAATAATAGTAATAATAAAGTGCCCTGTATTGATGCAAGGTTGGCCTGAACACAGAATTTCAACTGACTAGCAAAGTAGGTAAATCTCCTAAGTTTTGTTGGCTTTCATATCTTCTTTCCTTGCTCTGGTATTTATTTTTCTTTTTTCAGACTATCTTAGCAAACTATATAAAGAATAATCAGAGAAAAGTAATTCTTGGCTGTGTTTCTACCTCCTCTACCTGCCAGAAAAGGAAACATCCATTGTTGAGTAGGACCCATTTCATTCATGAGTCTAAGAAGCAATAAGCCCTCTTAAAATACCTATTTCAGGCCAGGCATGGTGGTTCACGCCTGCAAACCCAGTACTTTGGGAGGCTGAAGTGAGTGGATTGCTTGAGGCCAGTAGTTCAGGGCCAGCCTGGACAGCATGATGAAACCCTGTCTCTACCAAAAATACAAAAATTAGCCAGTCTCATAAACCGGTCTCAAAAGAAAAAAAATTAAATAAAACACAATTTTAAATAACTATTTCATTTAAATGGTTAGTGATGCTTTCGCTGATCAGCAATGAAGAGCCTTTGCATACACAAACTAACTTATATGAAGTTAGTCACTGCCCAGAGGAAGAAATAGGCCACTGATGTTCCCAAGAATGTAAAGAGGAAGTGGACTTCTCAGGATCTTGTTTAAGGTCAGATATTTTCACAGCTCAAGAGGTATGGTCTTATATGGCTACCATTTCCATGCATTTTCTCTAAGTGCCATCTGCGGTTGTTTCAGGATGTCTAACGTCTCCCTTAAAACGTAAACTGTGAGTAATCGCTTAAGAAGCCATAGCCCATCACTGCAGCAAAGCATTTTCCAAACTGAGACTGCAGTTCAGTATCCCCACTGACTGCTGCTGACTCAAGGCAGCTACCTGATATGAAATGTGCTAAAGTTATAGGAAAGAGCTGGTCTCATCCTTTTCCTCCTATCATTTCCTAAAACAAAACTGCATGTGGCCTGTTGTAGTAGCTATTTGGAGCTCTTAAAAGGGTTTTTCAACTTCTGTTCTTTTGGACCTTGACATAAACTGTAAATTGTGTTTCATTGGTTTTTATGAATATTATTTAATGAATACTGTCCAATGAGATAATGTCTTATTTTCTCCAGGCCTTTTCACATGTTTACCCAAACACTGGCAATAAAGGAGATAAAGTCAGCTCACAGCTAATTTGATTTAAGCATAATACATTTGTGAAAAGTGGTTGAATTCTCTGTTCCACATTTTTTCACTAGAACAACTGAGTTTTAAAACCACCCTGGGTTTAAAAAGTCATGGCTGGCTTTTGTCAGCCCTCCTTGGCTTGGTCTTCCTGAGTTTGGTGCATACCAAAGTGGGATGAAAACAGATGCCATTTGTAAGTATCTCAAGTCTCCACAAAGTTTATATTTCACAACTACTTGGATTCTCTTAATAGCTGTTTTCCCTATGCTAACAGACTCATCAAACAGTTGTTTTAAGGGCATATAGCCTTAAAGCTGAAAACAGTTGTTTTAAAACAAAAGTAAAGGTGAACTCAAATAAAGGATAATAATCTCATGGTAAAAAGAAGTACAGGAATAAAAAAAATTATTATTTACATGTTTAAAATTAGAAGCCTAATATAAAGTATATAAAGTATGCAAAAATAATTATAAGAATAGATCTATAAATATGCCCTCTCATGCACCCTGTCTCATCAAATCAAATTTCTGCATATGTTCTGGGGGTTAACAGACTGTCTCTAAAGCCCATCCATAGATTCCCTAGGAATGTTCATTCCTGTACCAGAAATGTCCTATTAAAATCATGGACAAGAATGGCTAATACCACCATTACAAGTTACCATTTGGGGAAAGAGAGAGACAATTCAGTAAGAAAAAAAAACAAATATTTAAATATTAAAAGAAGTAATAGAGCTATTATTACTTGTAGAATATGATGCTATACTGAGAAAATCCCAACATTATAAACTGAAAAACTAAATTAAGTATGAGAAGCTTTTTCATAATTATTTTACTTTTTTTTTTTTATTATACTTTAAGTTCTAGGGTACATGTGCATAACGTGCAGGTTTGTTGCATATGTATACTTGTGACATATTGGTGTGCTGCACCCATCAACTCGTCAGCACACATCAATTCGTCATTTATATCAGGTATAACTCCCAATGCAATCCCTCCCCCCTCCCTCCTCCCCATGATAGGCCCGGGTGTGTGATGTTCCCCTTCCCGACTACAAGTGATCCCATTGTTCAGTTCCCACCTATGAATGAGAACATGTGGTGTTTGGTTTTCTGTTCTTGTGATAGTTTGCTAAGAATGATAGTTTCCAGCTGCATCCATGTCCCTACAAAGGATGCAAACTCATCCTTTTTTATGGCTGCATAGTATTCCATGGTGTATATGTGCCACATTTTCTTAATCCAGTCTGTCACAGATGGACATTTGGGTTGATTCCAAGCCTTTGCTATTGTGAATAGTGCCGCAATAAACATACGTGTGCATGTGTCTTTATAGCAGCATGATTTATAATCCTTTGGGTATATACCCAGTAGTGGGATGGCTGGGTCATATGGTACATCTAGTTCTAGATCCTTGAGGAATTGCCATACTGTTTTCCATAATGGTTGAACTAGTTTACAATCCCACCAACAGTGTAAAAGTGTTCCTATTTCTCCACATCCTCTCCAACACCTGTTGTTTCCTGACTTTCGAATGATTGCCATTCTAACTGGTGTGAGATGGTATCTCATTGTGGTT
The DNA here is from genome assembly GCF_007565055.1 of Rhinopithecus roxellana. NCBI lineage: Eukaryota > Metazoa > Chordata > Mammalia > Primates > Cercopithecidae > Rhinopithecus > Rhinopithecus roxellana. The sequence continues at coordinate 55,513,770 of NC_044564.1, forward strand.
TTGATTTGCATTTCTGTGATGGCGAGTGATGATGAGCATTTTTTCATGTGTCTGTTGGCTGTATGAATGTCTTCCTTTGAGAAATGTCTGTTCATATCCTTTGCCCACTTTTTGATGGGGTTGTTTTTTCTTGTATATTTGTTTGAGTTCTTTGTAGACTCTGGATATTAGCCCTTTGTCAGATGAGTAGATTGCAAAAATTTTCTCCCATTCTGTAGGTTGCCTGTTCACTCTGATGGTAGTTTCTTTTGCTGTGCAGAAGCTCTTTAGTTTAATTAGATCCTATTTGTCAATTTTGGCTTTTGTTGCCATTGCTTTTGGTGTTTTAGACATGAAGTCCTTACCCATGCCTATGTCCTGAATGGTATTACCAAGGCTTTCTTCTAGGGTTTTTATGGTATTAGGTCTAACATTTAAGTCTCTAATCCATCTTGAATTAATCTTCGTATAAGGAGTAAGGAAAGGATCCAGTTTCAGCTTTCTACTTATGGCTAGCCAATTTTCCCAGCACCATTTATTAAATAGGGAATCCTTTCCCCATTTCTTGTTTCTCTCAGGTTTGTCAAAGATCAGATGGCTGTAGATGTGTGGTATTATTTCTGAGGACTCTGTTCTGTTCCATTGGTCTATATCTCTGTTTTGGTACCAGTACCATGCTGTTTTGGTTACTGTAGCCTTGTAGTATAGTTTGAAGTCAGGTAGCGTGATGCCTCCAGCTTTGTCCTTTTGACTTAGGATTGTCTTGGCAATGCGGGCTCTTTTTTGGTTCCATATGAACTTTAAAGCAGTTTTTTCCAATTCTGTGAAGAAAGTCATTGGTAGCTTGATGGGGATGGCATTGAATCCATAAATAACCTTGGGCAGTATGGCCATTTTCACGATATTGATTCTTCCTATCCATGAGCACGGTATGTTCTTCCATTTGTTTGTGTCCTCTTTTATTTCACTGAGCAGTGGTTTGTAGTTCTCCTTGAAGAGGTCCTTTACATCCCTTGCAAGTTGGATTCCTAGGTATTTTATTCTCTTTGAAGCAATTGTGAATGGAAGTTCATTCATGATTTGGCTCTCTGTGTGTCTGTTACTGGTGTATCAGAATGCTTGTGATTTTTGCACATTAATTTTGTATCCTGAGACTTTGCTGAAGTTGCTTATCAGCTTAAGGAGATTTTGGGCTGAGACGATGGGGTTTTCTAAATATACAATCATGTCATCTGCAAACAGGGACAATTTGACTTCTTCTTTTCCTAACTGAATACCCTTGATTTCTTTCTCTTGCCTGATTGCCCTAGCCAGAAATTCCAACACTATGTTGAATAGGAGTGGTGAGAGATGGCATCCCTGTCTTGTGCCAGTTTTCAAAGGGAATTTTTCCAGTTTTTGCCCATTCAGTATGATATTAGCTGTGGGTTTGTCATAAATAGCTCTTATCATTTTGAGGTACATTCCATCAATACCTAATTTATTAAGCGTTTTTAGCATGAAGTGCTGTTGAGTTTTGTCAAAAGCCTTTTCTGCATCTATTGAGATAATCATGTGGTTCTTGTCTTTGGCTCTGTTTATATGCTGGATTATGTTTATTGATTTGCGAATGTTGAACCAGCCTTGCATCCCAGGGATGAAGCCCACTTGATCATGGTGGATAAGCTTTTTGATGTGCTGCTGAATCCGGTTTGCCAGTATTTTATTGAGGATTTTTGCATCGATGTTCATCAGGGATATTGGTCTAAAATTCTCTTTTTTTGTTGTGTCTCTGCCAGGCTTTGGTATCAGGATGATGTTGGCCTCATAAAATGAGTTAGGGAGGATTCCCTCTTTTTCTATTGATTGGAATAGTTTCAGAAGGAATGGTACAAGCTCCTCCTTGTACCTCTGGTAGAATTCAGCTGTGAATCCATCTGCTCCTGGACTTTTTTTGGTTGGTAGGCTATTAATTGTTGCCTCAATTTCAGAGCCTGCTATTGGTCTATTCAGGGATTCAACTTCTTCCTGGTTTAGCCTTGGGAGAGTGTAAGTGTCCAGGAAATTATCCATTTCTTCTAGATTTTCTAGTTGATTTGCGTAGAGGTGTTTATAGTATTCTCTGATGGTAGCTTGTATTTCTGTGGGGTCAGTGGTGATATCCCCTTTATCATTTTTTATTGCGTCTATTTGATTCCTCTCTCTTTTTTTCTTTATTAGTCTTGCTAGCGGTCTGTCAATTTTGTTGATCTTTTCAAAAAACCAACTCCTGGATTCATTGATTTTTTGGAGGGTTTTTTGTGTCTCTATCTCCTTCAGTTCTGCTCTGATCTTAGTTATTTCTTGCCTTCTGCTAGCTTTTGAATGTGTTTGCTCTTGCCTCTCTAGTTCTTTTATTTGTGATGTTAGAGTGTCCATTTTAGATCTTTCCTGCTTTCTCTTGTGGGCATTTAGTGCTATAAATTTCCCTCTACACACTGCTTTAAATGTGTCCCAGAGATTCTGGTATGTTGTATCTTTGTTCTCATTGGTTTCAAAGAACATCTTTATTTCTGCCTTCATTTCGTTATGTAACCAATAGTCATTCAGGAGCAGGTTGTTCAGTTTCCATGTAGTTGAGTGGTTTTGATTGAGTTTCTTAGTCCTGAGTTCTAGTTTGATTGCACTGTGGTCTGAGAGACAGTTTGTTGTAATTTCTGTTCTTTTACATTTGCTAAGGAGTGCTTTACTTCCAATTATGTGGTCAATTTTGGAATAAGTGCGACGTGGTGCTGAGAAGAATGTATATTCTGTTGATTTGGGGTGGAGAGTTCTATAGATGTCTATTAGGTCCGCTTGGTGCAGAGATGACTTCGATTCCTGGATATCCGTGTTAACTTTCTGTCTCGTTGATCTGTCTAATGTTGACAGTGGAGTGTTGAAGTCTCCCATTATTATTGTATGGGAGTCTAAGTCTCTTTGTAAGTCTCTAAGGACTTGCTTTATGAATCTGGGTGCTCCTGTATTGCGTGCATATATATTTAGGATAGTTAGCTCTTCCTGGTGAATTGATCCCTTTACCATTATGTAATGGCCTTCTTTGTCTCTTTTGATCTTTGATGGTTTAAAGTCTGTTTTATCAGAGACTATGATTGCAACCCCTGCTTTTTTTTGTTCTCCATTTGCTTGGTAGATCTTCCTCCATCCCTTTATTTTGAGCCTATGTATGTCTCTGCATGTGAGATGGGTCTCCTGAATACAGCAGACTGATGGGTCTTGACTCTTTATCCAGTTTGCCAGCCTGTGTCTTTCAATTGGAGCATTTAGTCCATTGACATTTAAGGTTAATATTGTTATGTGTGAACTTGATCCAGCCATTATGATATTAACTGGTTATTTTGCTCGTTAGTTGATGCAGTTTCTTCCTAGCCTTGATGGTCTTTACATTTTTGCATGTTTTTGCAATGGCTGGTACCGGTTGTTCCTTTCCATGTTTAGGGCTTCCTTCAGGGTCTCTTGTAAGGCAGGCCTGGTGGTGACAAAATCTCTAAGCATTTGCTTATCTGTAAAGGATTTTATTTCTCCTTCACTTATGAAACTTAGTTTGGCTGGATATGAAATTCTGGGTTTAAAATTCTTTTCTTTAAGAATGTTGAATATTGGCCCCCACTCTCTTCTGGCTTGTAGAGTTTCTGCCGAGAGATCTGCTGTTAGTCTGATGGGCTTCCCTTTGTGGGTAACCCGACCTTTCTCTCTGGCTGCCCTTAAGATTCTTTCCTTCATTTCAACTTTGGTGAATCTGGCAATTATGTGTCTTGGAGTTGCTCTTCTCAAGGAGTATCTTTGTGGTGTTCTCTGTATTTCCTGAATTTGAATGTTGGCCTGCCCTACTAGGTTGGGGAAGTTCTCCTGGATGATATCCTGAAGAGTGTTTTCCAACTTGGTTCCATTTTCCCCCTCACTTTCAGGCACCCCAATCAGACGTAGATTTGGTCTTTTTACATAATCCCAAACTTCTTGCAGGCTTTGTTCATTTCTTTTTCTTTTTTCTTTTGGTTTCTCTTCTTGCTTCATTTCATTCATTTGATCCTCAATCGCTGATACTCTTTCTTCCAGTTGATCAAGTCGGTTACTGAAGCTTGTGCATTTGTCATATATTTCTCGTGTCATGGTTTTCATCTCTGTCATTTCTTTTATGATCTTCTCTGCATTAATTAGTCTAGCTGTCAATTCTTCCACTCTTTTTTCAAGATTTTTAGTTTCCTTGCACTGGGTACGTAATTCCTCCTTTAGCTCTGAGAAGTTTGATGGACTGAAGCCTTCTTCTCTCATCTCGTCAAAGTCATTCTCTGACCAGCTTCGATCCGTTGCTGGTGATGGGCTGCGCTCCTTTGCAGGGGGAGATGTGCTCCTATTTTTTGAATTTCCAGCTTTTCTGCCCTGCTTTTTCCCCATCTTTGTGGTTTTATCTGCCTCTGGTCTTTGATGATGGTGATGTACTGATGGGATTTTGGTATAGGTGTCCTTCCTGTTTGATAGTTTTCCTTCTAACAGTCAGGATCCTCAGCTGTAGGTCTGTTGGAGATTGCTTGAGGTCCACTCCAGACCCTGTTTGCCTGGGTATCAGCAGCAGAGGTTGCAGAAGATAGAATATTGCTGAACAGCAAGTGTACCTGTCTGATTCTTACTTTGGAAGCTTCCTCTCGGGGGTGTACTCCACCCTGTGAGGTGTGGGGTGTCAGACTGCCCCTAGTGGGGGATGTCTCCCAGTTAGGCTACTCAGGGGTCAGGGACCCACTTGAGCAGGCAGTCTGTCCCCTCTCAGATCTCAACCTCCGTGTTGGGAGATCCACTGCTCTCTTCAAAGCTGTCACAGAGTCGTTTGCATCTGCAAAGGTTTCTGCTGCTTTTGTTGTTGTTGTTGTTGTTAACTGTGCCCTGTCCCCAGAGGTGGAGTCTACAGAGACAGGCAGGATTCCTTGAGCTGCTGTGAGCTCCACCCAGTTCGAGCTTCCCAGCGGCTTTGTTTACCTATTTAAGCCTCAGCAATGGCGGGCGCCCCTCCCCCAGCCTCGCTGCTGCCTTGCGGTTAGATCGCAGACTGCTTTGCTAGCAATGAGGGAGGCTCCGTGGGCATGGGACCCTCCCGGCCAGGTGTGGGATATATTCTCCTGGTTTGCCCGTTTGCTTAAAGTGCAGTATTGGGGTGGGAGTTACCCGATTTTCCAGGTGTTGTGTGTCTCAGTTCCCCTGGCTAGGAAAAGGGATTCCCTTCCCCCTTGCGCTTCCCAGGTGAGGCGATGCCTCGCCCTGCTTCAGCTCTCGCTGGTCAGGCTGCAGCAACTGACCAGCACCGATTGTCCAGCACTCCCTAGTGAGATGACCCCAGTACCTCAGTTGAAAATGCAGAAATCACCAGTCTTCTGTGTCACTCGCACTGGGAGTTGGAGACTGGAGCTGTTCCTATTCGGCCATCTTGCTCCGCCCCCCAATTATTTTACTTTTATGTAGTACAATGTGATGTTTTTATGTATGTCTACAATTTAGAGTGATTAAATCAAGCTTATTAACATATCCATCATTTCACTTCATTGATACTTTTGTGGTGACACATTTGAAATTACTCTCAGTTATTTTGAAATATACAACATATTATTGATTACAGTCATCCTGCTATGCAGTAGATCTCAACTATTCTTATCTAGCTGAAACTCTGTGCCCTTGGACCAGTAATTCCCCATTCCTTCGCTACTCTCCTACCCACTGCTTCTGAGAACCATTATTCTTCTATGAATTCAACTTTTTTCTTTAAGTTCTTAAAGTATAAGTTCTTTAACTTTATACTTTAAGTTCTGGGATACATGTGCAGAACATGCACACTTGTTACATAGGTATACACGTGCCATAATGGTTTGCTGCACCCATCAACCTGTCATCTACATTAGGTATTTCTCCTAATGTTGTCCTTCCCCCAGCCCTCCACCCCCCAACAGTCCCCAGTGTGTGATGTTCCCCTCCGTTTCCCTGTGTTCTCATTGTTCAGCTCCCATTTAGGAGTGACAACATGTTTGGTTTTCTGTCCTTGTGATAGTTTGCTGAGAATGATGGTTTCCAGCTTCAACCATGTCCCTGCAAAGGACATGAACTCATCCTTTCTTATGGATGCATAGTATTCCATGGTGGATATGTGCCACATTTTCTTTATCCAGTCTATCATTGATGGGCATTTCGGTTGGTTCCAACTCTTTGCTGTTGTAAATAGTGCTGCAATAAATATACATGTGCATGTGTCTTTACAGTAGCATGATTTATAATCCTTTGGGTATATACCCAGTAATGCGATTGCTGGGTCAAATTGTATTTCTGGTTCTAGATCCTTGAGGAACCACCACACTGTCTTCCACATGGTTGAACTAATTTACACTCCCACCAACAGTGTAAAAGCATTCCTATTTCTCCACATCCTCTCCAGCATCTGTTGTTTCCTGACTTTTTAATGGTCATCATTCTAACTGGCGTGAGATGGTATCTCATTGTGGTTTTGATCTGTATTTCTCTAATGACCAGTGATGATGAGATTTTTTTCATACGTTTGTTGACCACAGAAATGTCTTCTTTTGAAAAGTGTTCATATACTTCACCCACTTTTAGATGGGGTTGTTTTGTTTTGTTTTTTTCTTGTAAATTTGTTTAAGTTTCTTGTAGATTCTGGATATTAGCACTTTGTCAGATGGATAGACTGCAAATATTTTCTCCCATTCTGTAGGTGGTCTGGTCACTCTGATGATAGTTTCTTTTGCTGTGCAGAAACTCTTTAGTTTAATTAGATCCTATTTGTCAATTTTGGCTTTTGTTGCCATTGCTTTTGGTGTCTGAGTCATGAAGTCTTTGCCCATGCCTATGTCCATGCCTATGGTATTGCCTAGGTTTTCTTCTAGGGTTTCTATGGTTTCAGGACTTATGTTTAAGTCTTTAAACCATCCTGAGTTAATTTTTGTATAAGGTGTAAGGAAGGGATCCAGTTTCAGTTTTCTGCATATGGCTAGCCAGTCTTCCCAACACCATTTATTAAAAAGGGAATCCTTTCCCCATTGCTTGTTTTTGTCAGGTTTGTCAAAGATCAGATGGTTATAGATGTGTGGCATTATTTCTGAGGCCTCTGTTCTGTTCCACTGGCCTATATATCTATTTTGGTATCAGTACCATGCTGTTTTGGTTACTGCAGCCTTGTAGTATAGTTTGAAGTCTGGTAGCGTGATGCCTCCAGCTTTGTTCCTTTTGCTTAGAGTTGTCTTGGCTATACGGGCTCTTTTTTGGTTCCATATGAAATTTAAAGCAGCTTTTTCTAATTCTGTAAAGAAAGCCAGTGGTAGCTTGATGGGGATCGCACTGAATCTATAAATGACTTTGGACAGTATGGCCATCTTTACTATATTGATTCTTCCTATCCATGAACATGGAATGTTTTTCCATTTGTTTGTGTCCTCTCTTACTTCCTTGAGCAGTGGTTTGTAGCTCTCCTTGAAGAGGTCCTTCACATCTCTTGTAAGTTGTATGCCTAGGTATTTTATCCTCTTTGCAGCAATTGTGAATGGGAGTTCACTCATGACTTGGCTGTCTGTTATTGGTGTATAGGAATGCTTGTGATTTTGCACATTGATTTTGTATCCTGAGACTTTGCTGAAGTTGTTTATCAGCTTAAGGAGATTTGGGGCTGAGACAATGGGGTTTTCTAAATATACAATCATGTCATCTGCAAACAGAGACAATCTGACTTCCTCTCTTCCTATTTGAATTCTCTCTCTCTCTCTCTTTCTCTCTCTCTCTCTCTCTCTCTTTTTCTTTAGCCTGATGGCCCTGGCCAGAACTTCCAATACTATGTTGAAAAAGGGGGTGAGAGAGGACATCCTTGTCTTGTACCAGTTTTCCAAGGGAATGCTTCCAGCTTTTGCCCATTCAATATTATATTGGCTGTGGGTTTGTCATAAATAGCTCTTATTATTTTGAGATACATTCCATCAATATCTTGTTTATTGAGAGTTTTTAGCATGAAGGTGTGTTGAATTTTATCAAAGGTCTCTTCTGCATCTACTGAGATAATCATATGTGTTTTGTCATTGGTTCTGTTTATGTGATGGATTATGTTTATTGATTTGCATATGTTGAACCAGCCTTGCATCCCAGGGATGAAGCTGACTTGATCGTGGTAGATAAGCTTTTTGACGTGCTGCTGGATTCAGTTTGCCAGTATTTTACTGAGGATCTTCGCATCGATGTTCATCAGGCATATTGGCCTGAAATTTTCCTTTTTTATTGTGTCTCTGCTAGGTTTCGGTATCAGGATGATGCTGACCTCATAAAATGAGTTAAGGTGGAGTCCTTCTTTTTCTATTGTTTGGAATAGTTTCAGAAGGAATGGTACCAGCTCTTCTTTGTACCTCTGGTAGAATTCAGCTGTGAATCCATCTGGTCCTCGGCTTTTTTGGGTTAGTAGGCTATTAATTACTGCCTCAATTTCAGAACTTGTTATTTATCTACTCAGGTATTCAACTTGTTCCTGGTTTAGTCTTGAGAGGGTGTATGTGTCCAGGAATTTATCCATTTCTTCTAGATTCTCTACTTTATTAGCATAGAAGTGTTTATAGTATTCTCTGATGATAGTTTGTACTTCTGTGGGATCAGTGGTGATATCCCCTTTATTTTTTATTGTGTCTATTTGATTCTTCTCTCTTTTCTTCTTTATTAGTCTTGCTAGCACTCTATCAATTTTGTTGATCTTTTTGAAAACCCAGCTCCTGTATTCATTGATGTTTTGAAGGGTTTTTGTGTCTCTATCTCCAGTTCTGCTCTGATCTTAGTTATTTCTTGTCTTCTGATAGTTTTTGAGTGTGTTTGCTCTTGCTTCTCTAGTTCCTTTTTTTTTTTTTTTTTTTGAGACAGAGTCTCGCTCTGTCGCCCGGGCTGGAGTGCAGTGGCCGGATCTCAGCTCACTGCAAGCTCCGCCTCCCGGGTTTATGCCATTCTCCTGCCTCAGCCTCCCGAGTAGCTGGGACTACAGGCGCCCGCCACCTCGCCCGGCTAGTTTTTTGTATTTTTTTTAGTAGAGACGGGGTTTCACAGTGTTAGCCAGGATGGTCTCGATCTCCTGACCTCGTGATCCGCCCGTCTCGGCCTCCCAAAGTGCTGGGATTACAGGCTTGAGCCAACGCGCCCGGCTAGTTCTTTTAATTGTGATGTTCGGCTGCCAATTTTAAATCTTTCCCACTTTCTTCTGTGGGCATTTGGTGCTATAAATTTCCCTCTAAACACTACTTTAGCTGTGTCCCAGAGATTCTGGTACAGTGTGTCTTTGTTCTCACTGGTTTCAAAGAAATGATTTATTTATGCCTTAATTTCGTTATTTATCCAGTAGTCATTCAGGAGCAGGTTGTTCAGTTTCCATGTAGTTGTGTGGTTTTGAGTGAGTTTCTTAATCCTGAGCTCTAATTTGACTGCACTGTGGTCTGAAAGACTATTTGTTATGATTGCCATTCTTTTGCATTTGCTGATAAGTGTTTTACTTCCAATTATGTGGTCAATTTTAGAATAAATGTGATGTGGTGCTGAGAAGAATGTTTATTCTGTTGATTTGGGTTGGAAAGTTCTGTAGATGTCTATTAGGTCTACTTGGTCCGGGGCTGAGTTCCAGTTCTGAATATCCTTGTTAATTTTCTGTCTCATTGATCTGTCTAATATTGACAGTGTGCTGTTAAAATTCTCCCACTACTATTATTTGGGACTCTATGTCTCTTTGTAGGTCTCTAAGAACTTGCTTTATGAATCTGGGTGCTCCTGTATTGTGTGCATATATATTTAGGATAGTTGACTCTTCCTGTTGCATTGACCACCTTTACCATTATGTAATGCCCTTCTTTGTCTTTTTTGATCTTTGTTGGTTTAAAGTCTGTTTTATCAGAGACTAGGATTGTAATCCTTGCTATTTTTTTTCTTTTCATTTGCTTGGTAAATATTCCTCCATCCCTTTATTTTGAGCCTATGTGTGTCTTTGCATGTGAGATGAGTCTCCTGAATACAGCACACCAAAGAGTCTTGACTCCTTATCCAATTTGCCAGTCTGTGTCTAAATGGGGCATTTAGCCCATTTACATTTAAGGTTAATATTGTCATGTGTGAATTTGATCCTGTCATTATGATGCTAGCTGGTTATTCTTGCCCATTAGTTGATGCAGTTTCTTCAGTGTCGATGGTCTTTACAATTTGGTATGTTTTTGCAGTGGCTGGTACCAGTTTTCCCTTTCCATGTTTAGTGCTTCCTTCAGGAGCTTTTGTAAGGCAGGCGTGGCAGTGACAAAATCTCTCATCATTTGTTTGTCTGTAAAGGATTTTATTTCTTCTTTGCTTATGAAGCTTAGTTTGGCTGGATATGAAATTCTGGGTTGAAAATTCTTTAAGAATGTTGAATATTGGTCCCCACTCTTTTCTGGCTTTTAGGGTTTCTGCAAAGAGATCCGCTGTTAGTCTGATGGGCTTCCCTTTGTGGGCAACCCGACCTTTCTCTCTGGTTGCCCTTAACATTTTTTCCTTCATTTCAACCTTGGTGAACTGATGATTATGTCTTGGAGTTGCTCTTCTCGGGGAGTATCTTTGTGCTGTTCTCTGTATTTCCAGAATTTGAATGTTGGCCTGTCTTGCTATCAGTTCTCCCGGATAACATCCTGAGGAGTGTTTTCCAACTTGGTTCCATTCTACCCATCACTTTCAGGTACACCAATCAAACGTAGCTTTGGTCTTTTCACACAGTCCCATATTTCTTGGAGGCTTTGTTCATTCCTTTTCATTCTTTTTTCTGTAAACTTGTCTTCACACTTTATTTCATTAAGTTGATCTTCAATCTCTGATATCCTTTCTTCTGCTTGATCAATTCAGCTATTGATACTTGTGTATGCTTCACAAAGTCCTTGTGCTGTTTTCCAGTTCCATCAGGTCATTTATGTTCTTCTCTAAACTGATTATTACTCTAGATTACTCTAACCTTTTTTCAAGGTTCTTAATTCCTTGCATTGGGTTAGAACATGCCATTTCAGCTCAGAGGAGTTTGTTATTAGCCACTTTCTGAAGCCTACTTCTGTCAATTCATCAAACTCATTCTCCGTCCAGTTTTGTTCCCTTGCTGGTCAGGAGTTGTGATCCTTTGGAGGAGAAGAGGTGTTCTGGGTTTTGGAATTTTCAGCCCTTTTGTGCTGGTTTTTCCTCATCTTCATGGATTTATCTACCTTTGGTCTTTGATGTTGGTAACCTTTGGATGGGGTTTTTGTGTGGACGTCCTTTTTGTTGATGTTGATGCTATTCCTTCCTGTTTGTTAGTTTTCCTTCTAACAGGCCCCTCTTCTGCAGATCTGCTGGAGTTTGCTGGAGGTCCACTCCAGACCCTGTTTGCCTGGGTATCACCTGCGGAGGCTACAGAACAGCAAAAATTGCTGCCTGTTCCTTCCTCTGGAAGCTTCATCTCAGGGGAGCACCTGCCAGATGCCAGTCAAAGTTCTCCTGAACTAAGTGTCCATCAACCCCTGATGGGAGGTGTCTCCCCATTAGGAGTCACGGGGTCAGGGACCCACTTGAGGAGGTAGTCTGTCCCTTAGCAGAGCTCAAGCACTGTGCTGGGAGATCTACTGCTCTCTTCAGAGCTGGCAGGTAGGAACGTTAAAGTCTACTGAAGCTGCGCCCACAGCCACCCCTTCCCCCAGGTGCTCTGTCCCAGGGAGATGGGAGTTTTATCTATAAGCCCCTAACTGGGGCTGCTGCCTTTCTTCAGAGATGCCCAGAGAGGAGGAATCTAGAGAGGCAGTCTAGCTACATTGGCTTTGCTGAGGTGTAGTGGGCTCTGCCCAGTTTGAAATTCCCTGTGACTTTGTTTATACTACGAGGGGAAAATCACCTACTCAAGCCTCAGTAATGGTGGACGTCCCTCCCCCAACCAATCTCAAGCATCCCAGGTCAACTTCAGACTGCTGTGCTGGCAGTGAGAATTTCAAGCCAGTGGATCTTGGCTTGCTCAGTTCTGTGAGGGTGGGATCCGCTGAGCTAGACCACTTGGTTCCCTCGCTTCAGCCCCCTTTCCAGGTGAGTGAATGATTCTGTCTCACTGGTGTTTCAGGCGCCACTGGAGTACGAAAAAAAACTCCTGCAGCTAGCTGGTTGTCTGCCCACATGGCCACCCAGTTTTGTGCTTGAAACTCAGGGTCCTGGTGGTGTAGGCACCCGAGGGAATGTCCCGGTCTGCAGGTTGTGAAGACCATGGGAAAAGCGTAGTATCTGGGCCGGAAAGGTGGCACCGTTCCTCACAGCACAGTCCCTCACAGCTTCCCTTGGCTAGGGGAGTGAGTTCCCCGAGCCCTTGTGCTTCCCAGGTGAGGCGATGCCCCATCCTGCTTCGACTCGCCCTCCATGGGCTGCACTCACTGTCTAACCTGTCCCAATGAGACGAGCCGAGTACCTCAGTTGGAAATGCAAAAGTCACCTGCATTCTGCATTGATCTCACTGGGAGCTGCAGACCTGAGTTGTTTCTATTTGGCCATCTTGCCAGCCACCTCAAGGAAGAGAATTTAATGATGACTGGATAACCAGACAAATTTCCTAAAACTGGCTGTTCATTTCAACAAACTTTTATTTAACATTTACTGCATGTCAAGTAACAGGGTAGGCACAAGGGGTACAAACATAGATAAGATTAAAGCCCTGTGTAATAACCTCTATTAGTAAAACCAATCAGAAGATATGTGAGAATAAAGAGTCCATTCATGGTATCAACAACATCAAGAACAACCAAACACAAAGCAACTCTACCAAGAAATGTGTTGGATCTGTCTGAAGAAAATTACAAATCATCTTGAGAAATACGGAATTTTTTTGAAGACTGAATAGAGACATATACTATACTACTGATGGAGAAGACTAGCCATCATAAAGCAATTCCAATGAAATCCTGACAGTAAATACTTCCTTTATGGAAACTGACAAAATGTGCCAAAGTTCATCTGGAAGGGTTAGAAGAGCTAAAACATTTTGGGAATAAAAAGATAAGAAATGGCCCAGCACAGTGGCTCCTGTCTGTAATCCCAGCACTTTGGGAGGCTGAGGCAGGTGGATTACCTGACGTCAGGAGTTTGAGACCGGCCTGGCCAACATGGTGAAACCCCGTCTCTACTGAAAATACAAAAATTAGCGGGGCATGGTGGCACACGCCTGTAATCCCAGCTACTCGGGAGGCTGAAGCACGAGAATGGCTTGAGCCCGGGAGGCACAGGTTGCAGTAAGCTGAGATCATGCCACTGCACTCCAGCCTGGCCGACAGAGCAAGACTCTGTCTCAAAAAAGAAAAAAAAAGATAAGAAACTGCTTTGTGATGGACACCTTCAAGGGAATATAGAACCCACAGACTGGGAAAAAATATTTGCAAAAAATACATCTGTTAAAGGACTGTTTATATGCAATATATTTAAATATCCAAAATATATAAGGAACTCCTAAAGCTCAACAATGAGAAAACAACCATCCCTATTAAGAAATAGCCTAAAGACTTTAGCAGACATTTCACCAAAGATATATAGATGTCAAATAAGTATATGAAAAGATTTGCAACATCATACATCATCAGAGAAAGGCAAATGAAAATAATAGTGAGATACCATTACAAACCTATCATGATGACCTAAATTCAGAACACTGACAACATCAAATGCCGACAAGAATGTGAAGTAAAAGGAATTCTCATTCAGTGCTGGTGGGTATGCAAAATGGTACAGCCACTTTGGAAGACAGTATGGTGGTTTCCTGCCAAACTAAATATACCCTTACCATATGTTCCAGCGACTGTGCTCCTTGGTATTACCCAAAGGAGTCGAAAACTTAGGTCCGCACACAAAAAATAACCTGTACATAGATGTTTATAGCAGCTTTATTCACAATTGGCAGAACCTGGAAGTAACCAAGATGCCCATCAGTGGGTGAATGGATAAACAGTGGTATATCCAGACAATGGAATATTATGCAGTGCTAAAAAGAAATGAGCTATCAAGCCATGACAAGATATGTAGAAAACTTAAATGCATATTACTAAGTGAAATAAGCCAGTCTGAAAAGGCTACATACTGTATAATTCCAACTATATGATATTTTGGAAAAGACAAAACTATAGAGAGTAAAAAGATCGTAGTTGCCAGGGGTTAGGGGAAAGGGAGGGATGAACAGGCAGGGCACAGAGGATGTTTAGGGCAGTGAAACTATTATATAGCATACTATAATAGTAGATACATGCCACTATAAATTTGCCCAAACTCAGAATGTACAAGAGTGAACCCTAAGGTAAACTATGGACTCTGGGTGATCGTGATATGTCGATGCAGGTTCATCCACTGTAACAAGTGTACTACTCTGTGGGGATGTTGATAATGATGAATGCTATGTATATGTGAGCGCAGGGAGTTTATGGGAAATCTCTGTAACTGTTGCTCAATTTTGCTGTGAACCTAAAACTGTTCTAAAAACTAAGTCTATTTAAAAAAAAAAAAGGATAACAAACTTGCCCAAGCCCTTATTTAAAAGAGTTATAAAGGTAAAATAACAATGGTATTGACTGAAGATACAGAAAAGTCACTGGAACAGATGAATGACCCCAGGTAACGCACTTCTACTAAAAAGGGCATCACAGTTCAATGAGAACAAGAGAGGCAATGTTTAATTATAATTTGGGGGAACACTGTGCAAAAAAAGAGTGCTTTTAGATCTTTGTATCATACCATTCAGCAAATTTAATTAGTGATGGTTTTACATTAAGTATGAAATGTTAATGTTTTAACATTAAGTATGAAATGTTAATTTGCACAAGCTTAGAAAATATCCGGAGAACTTTAGTTACAATCAATGAGACACAATTTAAAATAATAAAGACATCTAATTTTTCACCTCTTAAATTGTGAAATATTAAAAATTATGATGTTGAATGCTGGTAAAATTGAAGTTTCGTGAGTTTAGGATAGGACACTTTGGAAATAGAAATTGGTATAATCTTTCTGAATCGTAACTTGGCAACATGTATTAAACACCAGGCCTATTGACTCAGTAATTCTACTCCTAGAACATCATCAGAGAGGTAGTAAGAGGTCTACATAACACAATTCACATTAAAATTCACTTTATTGTAGACAAATGTAGAAAGAGCCTAAGGGCTGTTTATCAATAGGAGAATGAGTAATTACACAGTAGAATATGACTTTTTAAAAATTACACATTCACAAAAGAGTATGGAAGCTCATCAAAAAATTTAAAAGAGAACTACCATATGATCCTGCAATATGTCATCTGAATATACACCCAAAGGAAAGGAAATCACTGTCTTGTAAAGATATCTGCACTCCCATGTTCACTGCAGCATTATTCACAATAGCCAGGATATTGAAACAACTGGAATGTCCCTCAACAGATGAATGGATAAAGAAGTTGTGGTATACATACATATTAATACATCTACAGTACATATATATGTGTTAATATTAATGTACATATGTACATGTATGTATTAATATTTATTATGTGTACATATGTGTGTATACATGTATGTATAACACAACTTCTTTATCCATTCATCTGTTGATATGTACATACATATGTACAATGGAGTATTACTAAACCTTTAAAAGAAGGGGATACTGCCATTTATGACAACATGGATGAAACTAGACAATAGTATGCTAAGTATAAGCCACACAGAGAAAGAAAAATAGTGCATGATCTCAAATGTGGAATCTAAAATTTTTAAAAATTGAATACAGTACATAGAAGCAGAGAGTGGATGAGGGGGGTGGGGATGGGAGATGCAGGTCAAAGGGCACAAAGTTGCAGTTATGTAGGATAAACAAGTCTAGAGTCTAACATACAGCATAAGGACTAAAGTTAATAATATTGTATTGTGTACTGGTAATTTGGCAAGGGAAAAGATTTTAGGTACTCTCACCACAAAAAGCAAACCAAAAGAGAGAAAGGTAACTATGAGATGATGGACATGTTAATTTGTCAAGCAACTTAACATGTATATGTTTAATATGTATATTAAAACATCATGTTCTACACTTTAAGTATATACAATAAAAAATATACATTTATATCTAATTTGAAGATTTTTTATTAAATTTCTACCAAGCTAATATTATATTGAAAACACACAATTCAAAACAATACTGTAGGCATAATGAACTTCATTTGCTAATGTATACCTATGTACACACAACAGAAAACTAGAACAGCAATAGGGCTAGAGTTAATTTTACTTTATTCTTTATATTTTCAGTACTTTCCTAATTCTACAATGAAAATAAATATATATTTTTACATATTTTGTTTTCAGAGGGAGGAAAACAGCATTATTTAAATAAAGATTTACTACAGACAATCTCAGAATTCAAAAAAGGACTTAAATTCATAGATAAAAGATCCATAAAGAATAGTGAAATCTGAATAAAGCCTACAGTTTTAGTTTACAGTAATATATATACCAATGCTAGTTTCTTAATTTTGATAAATGTAATATAAGGTAATTAAGGTAATACTGGTGAGTAAGACAGTATTGTTCAGTTACCTTAGCTCAGTTACCTTAGCCTGCTAGGAAGTGTTGGAAATTTGTCTTTGGGGCTTTGTCTCTCTATTATCTTTGCAACTTTGCTGTAAATCTAAAATTATCCTAAAAGAAAGAATTACTTTAACAAAAGAAGATTCATAATGGGTAAAGAATTCGCATATCTGGAAGATGGGCTTTGCTTCTGAGGACATTATCACCAAGGGGAACCATGTTCACTTGTAAATCACCCCTTAGAAACCTCAGAAACATCAATCAGTTTTGAGTGGCAGAACTGGGGGTGATTTTATGTTCTCATCTATTGATTTGTTTTATTAATTGATAGCTACATGGGTCAATGTAAATATATTTAATACTTTGAAGGTACCTGGAAACAAAATACCGCACTACCCCAGTAGGATATTACTTGCATTCTTTTCTTTCTTTTCTCATTTATCCAAGCAACCTTCCACATTCCTAACATGTGGTAATAATTCAACCTCTGTACTTTTCCAATCTTATTTATAAACACAGTTTTTCAGACTTTACTATCACAAAGCCCCAGAAATAACCTACCAAACCATTTTATTCCAGAAACTCCAATGGACCCTCGTGGGTTTGCCATCTCCTGCCTGCTGCTGCCTCCCTGCATAACTCCTCCCCAAACATTCCAGATACTTCTCTAATTAATGAAGACCTCACCACTTGGATCCTATCTCTTTGTTGCAAGAGCACAGTTGAACATTTTTAGTATTCTGCAAGACTCAGAAACCTAGAAACTGGTACTATGGAGAAACTTCAGATTTCATGAGATCCAAGGGTCAGGGTCTCTAGTTGCTTATTTCTAAGAGGACTTAATTGACTGCAGAACCAAGAGCCCCCAATCCACCACTAGCACAGTCAGATCCCCTCCACCTTCCCCTTCACATATGGGGTATTGAAAACAGATCCTCCCCACAAAAAACACTGGTGAGTGCTCATCTAATTCAAATTCCTCATTTCATAGGGAAGAAAATACAAGGAAGTTAGAAGTGGGGGAACTAACATGGGAGGAGTTAAAGTTGACTATATTCTTAGTTTATTTACCAGGCTATTGACAACTTACTAACTTCCCCCCCGCCCCCAGCCCCCATAATCCTATCCCTTCGTCCTCAGGGCAAACTCAGACCAAAGTTAAATGGGGGTGCTTTCAGTTTTTGCTTGCAATGGTGTTATGCAAGAGTAACCCAAAGACCACAAGATAATGCTTAACCTAGCGAAGGAAGCAGGGCATGTTCAAACTTGCTCTATTCACAGATGGGGGTGGAGTGGGCAGCACCCTCTTGTCACTGTGACATGTGAGCTAAGAAAATGTATCCCAATTGCTGGCTTTTGAGCCTTTCTGGAATTAGATGCCATTTTGTAATTTCAAGGAAAAAAAGTAAATCTCCTTCTTTGCCATGTGAACTAAGGTGTAAAAGGGAGAAAATGTGTTTTCAGGATTTAAAGGACCTACTTATGCTCTTAACTGCTGAGTTATTTTCACCAGCAGACCTTGTCATTGGGTAAGCCCTAGACTTCCAAGAAGTGGGGAAATGTAAGCAAGGGAGGTGGAAACACAGAGGGAGAAAGGAAAGAGAATTAGGTGGCTCTATGGAAGGAATGATAGTGACCTCTGATCTACACACTTCAGGCCAAATCCCCATACCCCTCAGCTGACCAGCTGTCTGATTAAGGTTCTTAAAAGACTGACATTGGGATACGCCCGGTGATGCACGCCTGTAATCTTAGCACTTCGGGAGGCTGAGGCAGGTGGATCACGAGGTCAAGAGATTGAGATCATCCTGCCCAACATGGTGAAACCTCATCTCTACTAAAAATATAAAAATCAGGCTGGGCGCGGTGGCTCACATCTGTAATCAATCCCAGCACTTTGGGAGGCCACAGTGGGTGGATCATGAGGTCAGGAGTTCAAGACCAGCCTGGCCGACATGGTGAAACTCCGTCTCTACTAAAAAAATACAAAAATTAGCTGGGCATGGTGGCAGACACCTGTAATCCCAGCTACTACAGAGGCTGAGGCAGGAGAATTGTTTGAACTTGGGGGGCGGAGGTTGTAGTTAGCAAAGATTGCGCCACTGCACTCCAGCCTGGACAACAGAGTGAGACTCTATCTCAAAAAAAAGAAAAAAGAAAAATACAAAAATTAACTGGGTGTGGTGGTGCATACCTGTAGTCCCAGCTACTTGGGAGGCTGAGGCAGGAGAATCTCTTGAACCTGGGAGGCAGAGGTTGCAGTGAGCCAAGATCGTGCCACTGCACTCCAGTCTGGCGACAGAGTAAGACTCCATCTCAAAAAAAAAAAAAAAAGGACTGATACTGAACTTTAAGGTATCTCCCAGGCCCATTTACTTGTCAAACACTTGCTCTGTTCAGTCAAGAAATACTTCCGGTTCATTACTGGCCTGAAACCTCTCTCTCTTTCTCTCCATGTCTTACTGCCTAAGGCTGTACTGTCCAATACTGTAGCCACTAACATATGTAGCTTTTGAGTAACAGAAATGTGGCTACTTCAAATTGAGATGTGTATACTAAAGAAATTAAAATTACATCAATGGCTCACACTTGTGGCTATAATTATATTTCTACAGGTCAACACTGCTCTAAAGATAATGTAGTACTAGAATTAGAGACATTTAAGCCCAAGCAGCAAGTACAAGCTAATCTTCCTAAATTTTATGGCATTCTAGAAAACGGATTGGGGAACTGAGTCTTGATTAACTCATCCCAAGATAAAATTCATTCATGGGATCATCTGACTCTTATCCATGAGTTCAACACAGAAAATACTGCAAAGCTCTGATGTTCCATTCAGTTCCAGAATAAATGCTCCCAATTCAATGTGAGCAGCTCTTTCCTCTGGGGATACATGAGAGTGAGACGTGAGACTTGAGGACTCCGCCATAATGGAAGCAAAGAGAGGAAAATAGGAATGGAAGAGGAGGGAAGAAAGGGAGAGAGGGGAGGGTATAGATTAAGATAAAAAGAGAATAGAAGGGATAATGAAAGTATGCATGGAAACATGGAGATTAGGAAGAAACAGAGGTAGGGAAGAATATCTCTATGGTAGAATAAAACCTAGCATTCTTCTTACTGCTCAGAGTAATTCTGAAGGCTAAAACTGAGAAGGCCAGTATCAAAAATGAAGTTGACAATGGCCCAGAGAGAGAACTCAAGAGGGTTACTCCACTCAGCAGAGAAAGGCAGCCCTTAGAATGCCCCTGAGCAAATGGATGCAGTCACATTATGTAACTCACTCACTTCTCTGCCTTTCATCTTTGTCAATGGCCATAAACCCGCAATTTCACTAAGTGCAATTCCCATTTCAGAGAGTCTTTAAAGCAAGCAGCACTGCCTCACAAACCCATGAAAATAGGTCCTTTTCACTCTCTTATCTTAAATCTCAAAAAAAGCATACTCTTGCTATGAACAGATATGGACTTCCTTGAGTTTTTAAGAGCCAATTATAGCACATCGCAACTACTGTACCCTATAATACTGTCTCCAAAGAGGGCTCTCCAGCAGATGCAGGGGGTCCCCATGATACAAAGGGCTGTGTTCTAAAAGTTCCTGTGTAAGGTGGCTGCCTAGTGCTTAGAACATATTTTCATGGAGAGGAAAATAAAACAGCAATGAATGGCTAGAAAGAGACCCAGTCTAGTCCAAAAAGTCTCCTTAACCATGTGTCTGAACTATGCAACTGAAGAGTGCTCTTGGATCTGGGAGCCATGGTGCAGTGCAAGGGGGAGAAAAAGGAAAAGGGGACTGAAAACTCTCTGGCTACCTCCTGGATGGGAGGTGTCACTAGCCATTTCTTGAGGTCCCCAACAAGCTATAAGGTAAAAATCCTCATTTGAGAGAACCTGCACTGCTCACTGATACCTGCTATTTTTGCAAATTCACTCAGTGGCTCACAGAAACACTTGACAGAGTGCTGAGTGGCATGGATTTGGGAAGGATGCAGGGCAGCAAACAAGCAAGCTGGAGAGGGCTGTGGGATGGAGACCTAAGAGGCTAAATCAGAGGTTCTCAAATGTTCTTAGTCCATGTCACTCTGGTGTCTCAGGTATTTTTTTCATGATATTTCTAGGCAAAGAGGAATGTCTAACAGTTCCATGAGTTAAATAGGTAGATCCAAACAACTCAATAAATATTTATGTCCTAACAACTTAGTAACTATTCGAAAAGAAAAAGATATAAATTGATGAGAAGGTGATATTTTTATTTCATTCTTATATAGCCATAATTTTCAATGAGACCTACATGCTGCTGGGCACTACGCAGCTTTTCTAGCTTTGGAATTAGATGGGATTCTGCCACCCCATTTCCTGCTTCACATTGATTTTTATACCACACTGGCTATTTATCACAGCAACCCCTGAAAGCCCAGCTTTTCAAAGATATGACTTCATTGAAAGGAATGTAGTGATCTAATGTTAAAACTATGAACTACCTTAAGCCCGTAGTTCACATGGTAGCTGACAGATGCTGATTGTTTCAGTGTTTGCCTCAAAAAAAAAAAAAAAAAAAATCCCACAGCCTCTCCACGAATTCACTGTGGCACCCCAGGGTGCCTTCAGATAATAGTTTGGAAAAAGGCAAGGCTAGAATCTTCCCAACGCAACCAATTAAGAGTATCCTTTCTGGTTTACATTTCACAGTAAGAGAAATGTAACCCACACTGAAATGGCCATGGGCTTGACCTCTGAACTAACTTCTGCCCTTCTGCCCTGCCCTTTTAAAAGTGTTCCACATTCAATTCACAGCATCCTTTGGGTAAGTGATAAACTTCTCAGTGGCTCACAGAAATATTCTGCAAACTCTGGAACAGACAGGACAGGTGGTTCGGTGTTGATGGGTGAGATCACATTTTTAAAAACGACTTCACTCTGTAGTATAACGTAGACAATTATTAAGAACTATTACGGTTTAGATGTTTTTCATTAATTGACATGTGAGATAAATGTTGAAGTAAATACAGACTAACAGAAAGAAGGTGCTATGTGTATGTTTTATTGATAATCATATAATTTTGCCCCTGTTGAGACTAAAAGAAAAATAAAGTCTAAGACAAGCAAAGACTACACTGAGGCCAAAAACAAGGAGGAAATTCAGGTTTGTCAATTCATTCACTCATTCATTAATCCATTCATTCTACAGATGTTTTAAAGTTTCTGTCATGTTCCAAATACTGTATGTCACCAGAGACACAGAAGTGAAAAAGTCAGCCACAACATGGCCTTTGAACTCCTGTCAAGGGCAGTAGTGACCTTCATCTTCCCCAATGCAATGGAGTATTTTCTGACTTCATCTTATCTGACCTCTCAGCAACATTTGGCCTAGTTGATCACTCCTTCCTTCCTTTCACTTGTTCACTTGGTTTCAAGACACCCTCTACCCTGGTTTTCTTCTTGCCTCATTGCCTGTATCTTCTTAGTTTCTTCCTCTTTCTAGCCTCCAATGTTGATTTCCTCATGGCTCAGTTCATTTTCTCCATCCTCACTCTCTCCTTTGGGTGGTCCCTCGTAGTCTTATGACATCAAATACCATCTCTATGCTATTAACTCCTATATTTCTATCTCTATCTCCCACTTCACTCCAGAGCTCCGGATTTGTATATCCAACCATGTACTCAACATCCCCACTTGAAGAACTAATAGGTATCTCAAATACAATATTTTCAGAACAGAAACCTGATCTCTGACCCCTAATCCCAGATTTCTCCATCTCAGGAAATGGTATTGCCATTCACTACGTGTTCAAACCAAACACCTAGAGATATTCACTGATTCTCCTGTTTCTTATTGCTGTACAACCAATCCTCAGCAAGTCCCATTGACTCTACCTTCAAAACCTACTCTGAATCTAAACCCACCATCACCACCATGATGCTAGTCCCAGCAACCATCTCTCTCCCCAGGGCTGCTACAATAACCTAACTGGTTTTCTTGTTTTCACTCTTGCTTTCCCATCCTGACTATTCTCAACATAGTGACAAGATGTCCTTTTTTAAAACGTAAGTTACATCATGTTAATTCTTTACTTAAAACCCTTGGAAGAGTCTGTATCACATCTGAAATCTCTGAACTTCCTATCTCAGTCTATAAAAACCAAAATGACCTGGCTGTACCTGAATCAAATCAGGACATAATGCACTTGCCTTTTTTCTCTTCTGGGAACACTGTTCCTTAGGTCTGCAGATGCCACACTCTTCACTCAAATCAGAGAAGCTTCCCCTAAATGTCCTTTCTACAATATTCTCCTCATCCCTCTGAAATCCATTATTCTGCTTTGTTTCTCCCTATAGCACTTATTAACCCCCAAGAAATTACATCATAGGTATTTACTCACTGATTGCTATTTTCATTAGAACATAAGATGAGGCAGTTACTTTGCCTTACTAGTCACACAGCAAGCAGTGGACTCTCAAATACTTGGTGAAATAATCTTCGTCCAGGCACGGTGGCTCACACCTGTAATCCCAGCACTTTGGGAGGCCGAGGCAGGTGGATCACGAGGTCAGGAGATTGAGACCATCCTGGCTAACACGGTGAAACCCCGTCTCCACTAAAACCACCAAAAAAAAAAAAAAAAAAAATTAGCCGGGCGTGGTGGTGGGCGCCTGTAGTTCCAGCTACTTGGGAGGCTGAGACAGGAGAATGGCATGAACCCGGGAGGCAGAGCTTGCAGTGAGTCGGGATCGCATATCTGCACACTCCAGCCTGAGCAACACAGCGAGACTCTGTCTCAAAAAAAAAAAAAAAAGAAAAGAAAAAGAAAAGAAAAAAAGAAATAAAAACCTTCTGCCTTCACAGGGTCTACATCTGGTGAAATGTGACAGGAAAAGATCTGGTTTACCGTCTGTGCTAATCTCATATATGCTACTTAACATAGTAGCATTTCTCATGTACCAGGCATTATACTAAAATTCTAGCATAATGTATTGCCTTATTTAACTTTTTCACGTTTCTATGAGGTAGGTATAGATATTATCCCTTAGAAAGGGTTAAGTCACTTGCTCAAGGTCCCAGAGCTGGTCAGGACAGAACTGGGATTCCATCTCACATCCGTCACACTCTCTACCCTTAGTCACTATGCTGTGTTGTATACTGCCTCTATCTATCATTTCCAGAAAGTGGGATGATCAAGCTAGAATTATCTCTAATGCTTCGATTGCACCTCCTAAAACAAACAAACAAAAATGCTCTCACCTGCGTTGCTTGAAATTTAATTTCTATGTTAAGTCACAAGAACTCTTTTAACCAAATACACTTCAACAAAGACAGCTGGCCACAGACTAACGCATAAGCACACACGCAGAGACCAAGTGCCATGTTAGGGTGCTGAGGCATCAAATGGAACTTCTGTCATGCCATTTCATCATCATATTACCCACAGTATGGGTTTTCCCCTCTAAAATGATAAACAAGAACTACCAAGGGTGACAACCTCACAACTGAGTGTCAACCAAAAGCAGAAAGTTTTAGTAAAATGCACTCACCCTGGTTCTTTTTTTTTTTTTTTTTTGAGACAGAGTCTCACTCTGTCACCCAGGCTGGAGTGCAGTGGCACGATCTTGGCTCACTGCAAGCTCTGCCTCCCAGGTTCACACCATTCTCCTGCCTCAGCCTCCCGAGTAGCTGGACTACAGGTGCTCAACACCATGCCGGCTAATTTTTTGTATTTTTAGTAGAGGCGGGGTTTCACCATGTTATCCAGGATGGTCTCCATCTCCTCACCTCGTGATCCGCCTGCCTCGGCCTCCCAAAGTGTTGGGATTACAGGCATGAGCCACCGCACCTGGCCCGCACTCACCCTGCTTCTTAACTTTTTATGTCATCAGGAAAATGAGCCACCTGGCTCATGAAAAAAAAAAAAAAAATTATTTGCCTCAAACTTCCAGTATCCGACTGTGCAGGATGGATGAAGTGCCTCCAATGGACCCCTCTCAGTTTGACATAGCTCTAAGAAAATTTTCTGAGACCCTACAGCTGAATTCAAAACCAGCTCCAGACAAAAGAACCATCACCACAAGTTCAGAGATCCAATAGTGACTTTGTTTCTTTCGTCTTCTGTAATTAGGAACAAACCATCTGTGCTCCCTCTTAAGGTACCACTGGTTCTTACTGCCCATCCTCTTTAGCATACACAAATATAGGCCTACATTTTACACATGCATGTGCATGCACATACACACACACATACTCTCGCCTTAGCAACCTCATGCTTCTTGACTGTGTACAGAATGAATATCATCCACTATGATAATGATACATAGTTATTTTACTGCAAAATATGATAAATAGTAAAAGCTATCCTGATGCAATTCAAAGATTAGAAGTTACTTGGAAAACAAACTATGCATCTGTATTCAACTTTACTGCTGTACAGGAGCCAAAACTATTCTTTTCTTCTAAATTTACCAAAGACAACATCAAATATGACATTTGGCAATTCTCAGAACCTAATCTGAAATCCATTTTGACTCTAAATAAACCCATAAATTTTATAGACCTTCTGATAAGTGCTACATGCTGTGATATAACCCGTTTATGGAAAGACTTCATGGACTCAATTCTTTCCTAAAAATCAAGACTTGGAAAATATTGGTTTGAGAAAAGAATCAGGAAGCAAAATGGAGAATGCATGAGTGTAAAGGTGAGTGTCATTGCTTGGAGAATAAAAGAAAATCCGTCTCCACTGCAGACACCCATTCCCACACACACCCATGTCCCCTTCCTTAACCTTACAGGGTTTCCTAAACCACCACATCTTCCATCTTCTAATTTGGGAGTGTTTTTGCTCGACTATTCTGGGCAATTTCTGGTATCTGGACTCCAGGTCTCCAGTCTTCAGATCAAAGATGAGTTTATAGACAGATCATCTATAAATTGAGAGTAGATAGCCCTTTAGGGTAAAGTGAAGATAGCAGAAAAGACTATCCTCTCATGGCTAAATCTTGAGATGAAATAGCTTCTAAGTAGTGCTTTGCCAGTTCCTCAAAAGATTAATTTCTGGATGCAGAAAAAAGTGAAAATACAACAAAAATGGAAATTGAAATTGCCAACCCCACAGTACCCAAATATCTGAATAAAACAAGTCTTTAATCTCTTTGTCCCTGACAATCCCTAGCTACTTTCCCAGTTCCTAAAAGCTGACCAGGATCCTCACAAATCATAAAACAATGATAAGTAGAAAGGAATATCTTAAGTCGTTTCATTTAACTTCCTCATTTTACAAAGAGTCAAGATTCAAATGTTAGTCTCTTAAAGTCTCAAAGTTAGTGCCAAGATTGAGTTTTTTAAGCCTCATTCTCCTAATCCCCAAGACAATATTTCTACTAGGTATATCATTGCTAAAGAAATAAATAGATTTGCTATCCAGTCATCCATCCACAGATAAGTAAGAAACAGATTACAAAAATACGTGTGTGTGTGTATACATATATGTGTGTGTATATATACATAGATGTGTGTATATATATATATATATGCATACACACACACACACACACACACACACACACACACACACAACCAGTATGGCTTAGTGATTAAAAGCATGTACTCTAGAGCCAAAGTGGCTGGTTCAAATCCTGGCTCTGCCACTTACAGGCTGTGTGACCATGGGAAAATTATTCAATTATACCTTAGTTTTTTCATCTGTAAAAAAAAAGGAATCATAATAATAACAACTACTAGCATAATGTTACCCACTCCACTGGGTTTTTGGACAGCTTAAATGAGATGTCTAATTAAAAAATTAAAATTTCAAGTACTTAAAATAGCAGCTACCATATCATAAGTGTTTTATCTAAGTATTGCTTACCATTATTCTTTCAAATATAATTGAGACTATAAAGAAATTCTGAAAAGGAGGTCATGGTCTTGCTTTGCATTATTTCTCTGGGAATGTTCTGAATACTCTTCAAATATACCAGCTTCATTTGATATAGAGCATTCTGAAAGGAATTCAATATATGGTTTAGTGTACTCTGCCTAGACCTAAGTAGTCCCATCATTCTAGGCAATGTAAGAGCAAGAATAAAAGGTAGGAAAGGTATTATTATTCAAAGGCATAATCCCTGACTTCTGTTTTAAGAATCATTATTGATTGAAACCCATATAGAGTACTCCAACACCACAGACAGTAGGAACCCACACTTGTTGATTTGATTCTTGAAGTTACTAGGAAAGCAGTTTATTCCAGATCTCCAAGGTTCCAGTACCAGCTGGGCAGCACCTCCTCAGCTCTGGGTCCCAGCTCCAAGCCTCTGGGTTCTGGTATCTCCCAACCCCTTCCTTTTGATCCTCCAGCACTAGGGCAGTAGCTGTTTGCTGCAGCTACTATCTACACATTTCCTCACAGTTCTCTTTTTCTTCCTGTTCAGTACTTCAACAGCTGTTTAACAAAGCTCTGGTATTAAATTCACTATGTTAAAAATAACCATAGTAGCCTCTTTTCTGACTGGATGCTGGCTAATATACCATCACACAGACATTTAATCCAAGCTTTCTCACACTACACAGAATCACTCCTCTTTTTTTTTTATTATTATACTTTAAGTTCTAGGGTACATGCGCACAACATGCAGGTTTGTTATATATGTATACATGTGCCATGTTGGTGTGCTGCACCCATCAACTCGTCAGCACCCATCAACTCGTCATTTACATCAGTTATAACTCCCAATGCCATCTCTCCCCCCTCCCCCCTCCCCATAATAGGCCCCAGTGTATGATGTTCCCCTTCCCATGTCCAAGAGAATCACTCCTTATTAAAATCGACAGACAAAGCAACTCCAATCCTTCATGTGAAACATGTTAAATGTCTCTGCATCACTCTAAGGGAGCTCCTCTCAATGTCTAATTTCAGTTCTTCCACTTGAGATTTGTGATCTTCTTTTCTCAGACTGTCATCAGTGTAACCCATAGACATACCCTCCCTGCCCGCAGATATTATATATCATCTGCACAAATCATGTGACAAGACCTGTCCCACCAGTCTTGATCCAAGTTTAAAACCTATGTCCATTTTATTTCATGATGCTTATTTAGGATTATTAGCATTGGTAAATAATACTGTCTATTAATTTTGTTTGAGAATAATAAAGAGGGTTTAAAAATAGTGTTGTGAAGCACAGGTTTAGATGGAGGGCAGGACAGGAGAAACAAACAAATATCTGGTGGGAACACACAACGAGGTGGGTGGAAAGTGAGACCTGGAAACAAGCCCAAACAAAGTACATAGAAATGCTTAAAGATCAACTGTCTTTGTTTAGTCCTTTTCTCTAGGCAAAAATGCCACACAGGTGTTTGTAATGGTTCATGGGAATTAGCCAAATGTGTGGAAGAAACCAGCGCTCTGCAGTAAGACAGACATGCATTCCCACCCTGTCTCTAGACACCTCTTATCAGCCATGTGATCTTAAACAAGTAATTTCGCTTCTCTGAATACTGGTTTCCACATTTCTAGAATGGAGATAATAGAGAAAACCTTGCCAACTGGCACTGCTGACTCTTAGAGCCTATCACCACGTCTGGTGTATCACAGGCCCTTGACAGAAGTTACTTCCTGCCTTCCTGCTCCTACATTTTGCCTAATTTTCTAGTATATCTTAAAAGAGGAAAGCCCAGACAGTAACTGTACTAATTATCTATTGCTACATCACAAATTAGCATCAACTTAGTGGCTTAAAACAATACACATTTATCATCTCGGTCTCCATGGTCAGCAATCTGAGCAAGGCTTGGATGGGTCCTCTGCTTCAGGGTCTCCCTAGGATGTAATTGAGTTGTCAGCTAGAGCCCCATCTGAAGGTTCAAATGGGGAAGCATCTGCTTCCAAGCTCACAGGGTTGTTGACAGAATGCAGTTTCTCAAAGGCAGCTGGACTGAGCCCCCAGTTATTCTGTCTGTTGGCCAGAGGTCACACAGGCCTTTCCAGCATGGCAGCTTGCTTCATGAAGCACACAAACCAAGAAGACAATAGAGTCTGATAATAAACAGAAATCAAACATTTTGCAGCCTAATGAATTCACTCTCCCTGATGATCTCTGAGCCAGAACATTGGTCTCCTTCTGCCTTCAGCCTCAGACTAGAACTATACCAGTGGCTCTCCTGGGTCTCCAGCTTGCTGACTGCAGATGGTAAGACTTCTCAGCCTCCTTTATTGCATAAGCCTATTACTCATAATAAATCAATCTCTCTCTCAATCTCTCTGTGTGTGTGTGTGTGTGTGTGTGTGTGTGTGTGTGTGTGTACACAACTGACCCTGAACAACACAGGTTTGAACTGCACAGATCCACTTAAATATAAATTATTCTGCCTCAGCCACCCCTGAGACAGCAAAACCAACCCTTCCTCTTTCTCCTCCTCCTCAGCCTACTCAATGTGAAGATAATGAGAATGAAGACTTTTATGATGATCCACTTCTACTTAATGAACAGTAAATATATTTTTCTTATTAATAATAATATTAGAAAATAGGCAAAATATAGGAGCGGGAAGGCAGGAAGTAACTTCTGTTTCTCAGTAACATTTTCTTTTCTCTGGCTTACTTTACTGTCAGCATACAGTATACAATACATACAATAACATAGAAAATACATGTCAATCAACTATGTTATCAGCAAGGCTTCTGGTCAACAGTAGGCTACTAGTAGTTATGTTTTGGGGGTATCAGAAGTTACACACAAATTTCAACTGCATGGGGTGTGAGCACCCCTAACCTCCATATTGTTCAAAGGTCAATGGTATATATCCTATTGGTTCTGTTCCCCTGTAGAACTCTGACTAACACAGATACTAAAAAAACAGAAAAGTTATCTCCAGGGAGAAGAATGAAGTGATGTATAAAGAGAACCACAGAAAAGATCATGTTGCCTAGGAAGAAGGAGCATAAGGAAGTGGCATATTCTTATAGTCTCTCAAAATATCTGGCTATACATCCTCCTCTTAGGTGCCATGAGACACCCCCTGGGTTTGTATAATTATATCCCCTTTTACATAAGGGAGCACGGTGGGTTTCAGGTACCTGCAAGACCAAAAGTCTTGAATAAGGTACTTGGGGAATCAATGTGTTGCAGTAGAAAGCACTGATCTCCTGCTCTGCTCACCATAATGCTACCAGAAACAAGGCTCTCTGACATCCCTACGTACACAGTAAGATGTTTAAGATACAAGACCGTGGGGTCAGAGCAAACCTGGATTCATTTCCCAGCTTTGCCACATACTGGCCATGTGACCGTGGCTAAGTTACTTCATCTCTTCAACACTTCATTTTCTTAATCTAATAATGCAGGGGATCTCATAAAATTCTCATTTATGAGAATTAAGGAGAAAATGAGCTCCAGGGCCATCATAGAAGGCCTTGCAGACTGTGCCCTCGTCACGCAGCCAAGCAACTGAGCTCAGTGCAATGGCTAACCCAGAGTAAGGGCTCAGAAAGTTAGCCATTACTCTGTTTTTCCCTTTCAGTTCTAATTGCCTACCTGACTGCACCAAAACCACTATTTTAAGCAAGTTGTGAGTGGCACTTTTAACTCAAATAGACACAAACACCTGCAACAATTTAATTGGCAGTGGTTTCTCTGCTTCAGTTTGCTGTTCTTTTCAAAATAAATATATACCAGACACTACACCACCACACATAGTAGAAATTTGGTAGACATAATGTATCTTTCAGGAAATCATTCCCAACTGCCAAGAACCTAACCTTTTGAGGCAATCTCTGCCAAAAAACAAACCAATATCCTATGGAAATATTTAGGGCTGTGAAGTCAGCGCAACATGGGGTAAAAAATACCCACCTCCTGGCTGGGTGTGCTTGGGCAAGTTTCTTAATCTTCTCAAGCCTCTCTGTTCTCTTATTTTCAATGGGAATACCTCACAGGGTTATAGGGGATTAAATTAAGATATATAAAGCTAAGCACAGTTCTAGAATATATAAAACGCTAAATAATTGCTAGCTGCTTTATTTTCAACTCTAGAATAACCAAAAACTTGTGTGTTTTATGTAATACACTAATAATCACTCACTGGCCCCAAGAAGTAATTTTGCTATTAATTTATATGAGCCTAATCCTTTCAAGTAGGTTGAATGACTTGACCTGAAGGCCGTTAAGATTCTGAATCTAAATGTAATGAAACTTTCCCCAAATGTCAGGTGACCTGACATTCTGGTTCAGCCAGGATAGTCCTATGCATAATGATTAATAGGGCCTCGTTTAAGTCCTGACGGTGTCCTAGTTTGTATAACAAATTATATGATCACCCTACCTAAATAAAGTAAAATCTTTAGATGGGAGATACAGATTTAAAATACTTTATTTCACCTTAGTGCATGTGTACTGTGGTTTATATTTTTTCTCTTAGTTTTTGAAGTAAACTGAAAATATAGAGCTTTTAGGATTCTAAATTCATATATCAAGTAGCTTTTCATACTGCCTAGACTGGGGAGTTATGACTAAGCTGTAGGCCTTTATTTCAAAAGACAAGTCACAAGACTGAAGATGCAAGTGGAGCGAGGCCTTCTTGTGCAGCGCAGTTGCTGTGGTTTTTAGAGATCTATACTCTCTCACAGGGATGTGTAATCAAGAAATGACAACACTTTACCTGCCCTACCAGTTTGCCACTTAAAATACATTTTCCCACCAGGCATGGTGGCTCATGCCTGTAATTCCAGCATTTTGGGAGGCTGAGGCAGGAGGGTCACTTAAGCCCAGGAATTTGAGACCAGCCTGGGCAACATAGGGAGAACCCATCTCTACAGAAAAATAAAATAATTAGCTGGGCATGGTGGCTCATGTCTGTGGTCCCCACTACTCGGAAGGCTGAGGTGGAATCGTCACTTGAGCCCAGGAGTTCAAGGCTGCAGTGAGCTATGATGGTGCCAACGCACTCCATCCTGGGTGACAGAGCAAGACCTTGTCATACATACATACATACATACATACATACATACATACATACATAAAATGTATTTTCGTATTTATCATCTAACTTCAACCTCAAAAGCAAATGCCATTTTCTGTTCCACCATCTTATATGTGCCAGAGATTTCCACACAAGTGGGTGACTACTTGGCAAGTCAATCCACCTAACTCGAAGGTTCTCTGATGCTCACTCTCCTCCCTACTTAAGATCCCCAATCTCTGTCTTTCTCAGCTTCTTGACTCCAAATTTCCAAATGTTCCCATGAATCTGAAAAACCTGGTGCTTGGCCTTCTTGTCCCATTTCGTACCCTGCCCTGCACCTCCGTTCCACCTTCAGGCCACAATGTGCAGCTTTGTTCATCATCCTCATGAAACCAAAGAAAAGAGCATGTCCTTGCACAGGACATTCTCCTACTCCAGGACATGTGGCTGAGT
The DNA here is from genome assembly GCF_007565055.1 of Rhinopithecus roxellana. Taxonomy (NCBI): domain Eukaryota; kingdom Metazoa; phylum Chordata; class Mammalia; order Primates; family Cercopithecidae; genus Rhinopithecus; species Rhinopithecus roxellana. The sequence continues at coordinate 55,545,724 of NC_044564.1, forward strand.
CTGCCTTTTGCCTAGACTCTGCCCATTTGTGAATGAGGATAATACATTATCCCCCATCTTCCAGATGAGGAAACTGAGGCAGGGGGCCTGATGCCTTGAAAAGGTCACCATAGTGGTAAAGACTGAACTGGACAGTGGGTCTTGGCTCCAATGTCTATGTTGTTTCCCTATAGCAGTGCTTCTCAAATGTCAATGTGCACTTGCAAGGTCAGTTACATAATTTGTAGGGACCAGTGCAAAATAAAAATGCTGCGTCCCTTGATCAAAAAGCAAGAAAGAAGCTTTTTCCTTTCTTCTTAGGTCTCTCTCTCTGGACTTGCTGGGGTTTTTTTCATTTGCTACTTAACATTGATTGGGTTCCTTCTGCACAGGGATACTCTCAGAGCAAGTGCAGACCCCCAAAGGTGCCCAGAGCCTCACTGGCAATTGGCCACATGGGGCACACACACCCCACCACACCTTCCTCATACCCTCCTGCAAGGCCCCATCCCTGCCAGAAGCAGAGGGTGGCAGTGAATATTGGGTGGAAGTGGAAGAGTCAGTGGTCATCCTGGCACGGGATGAGAGCACGCATTAACTGCTCCAGTGTCCCATGGGACTTCACTGGCAAACAACAGATTCAAAAACAAAATCATTAAGAATGTCCAGAATGTGACCACAGAACACTAAACCCTAAGCACAGGGCACCCCTTCTGAGTGCAGGACCCTGTGAAGTGACTACTCACACATCCACGAAGCCAGCCCTGTGCACACGAATCACTTGGGAATCTTGTTAAAATGCACATTCGGATTCAGGAGGTCTGGAGTGGCCCTGTGCATTTCTAACCAGGTCCTGGAGGAGGCAAAAACTGTTGGTCCTCAGATTATACTTGAGTAGCAAGGTCCTACACCACAAGTTGCATTTTGTAACTTGTTTATTATGTCAGATCCAATTACAAACTTTTTACGACTTTCATTATTCAAATAAGGCAGTCATGAAAATAAGCACTAAATACAAGTCACCATCCATTGTGTCTTTAAAATGTGACAAGGCAGAAGTAGCAAATCTATTCACATTCATAGTATCTGCCTGCCTGGGTTTACAGACTTCATATAGATAAAGGTATGGAAAGGTGCTTAGGCATATACCAGTGTCACTCAGGTGGCCACACAAAAACGGCTGCCTAACTCCTCCCGAGTAGACAATGCTCTCCATGCTCAGAGGGGCCAACTGTTCAAAACTGTCAAGGAGAATTTTCAAAAACAGGAGTAAGTGCCCATTTCCTCAGCTCATGGATGGAAACAATGGCTAAATGGTTTGAGTTTTTAAAAGTATACTTTTTAAGGAATGGCAGCACCCTCTATTCTAATAGAGAGAAGGAGAAAGATTTCTCCGAACTCCTATAGCAAAAGATCTAAGACCGCTGGGTCCTAGTCAATGTAAAACCACACAGCACATAAAGAATGAGATTGGGCAAGGCATGGTGGCTCACACCTGTAATCCCAGCACTTTGGGAGGCTGAGGTGGAAGGATCGTTTGAACCTAGGAGTTTGAGACCATCCTGGGCAACACAGGAAGATCCCCTCTCTACAAAAATTAAAATATATATATATATATCCAGGTGTGGTGATACACCCCTATGGTCTCAGCTATATGTGAAGCTGAGGTGGGAGGATCACTTGAGCTCAGCAGTTCAAGGCTGCAGTGAGCTATGATCGTGCCACTGCACTCTGGCCTGGGAGACAGAGCAAGACCCAGTCTCTATAAATAAGTAAGTAAATAAATAAACAAATATTTTTAAAAAGAATGAGATCACCAGCAACCTGAGCCTTGGTGTCTTCATCCTTAAAATGGGGCCAGTTACACTTGCCCCATCTCATAGGATGCTACCTTTAATCAAATCACATGAGATAATCAACATGAAAGTTTGTGAACTACAAAGTACTCTATAAGTCCAAGTCCTTTAACTACCTTAGAAAATGCTACAGGTTGACCAGGAGCAGTGGCTCATGCTTGTAATCCTAGCACTTTGGAAGGCCGAGGCAGATGGATCCCTTTGAGCTCAGGAGTTCAAGCCTAGCCTGAGCAACATGGAGAAACCCCATCTTTACAAAAAATACAAAAATTAGCCAGTGGTAGCACGACCCTGTGGTCCTAACTACTTGGGAGGCTGAGGCTGGAAAATCGCCTGAACCCGGGAGGTGGAGGTTGCAGTGAGTCCAGATAGTGCCACTGCACTGGGCAACAGAGTAAGACTGAAAGAAAAGAGAAGAAAAGAAAAGGTAAGGGAAGGGGGAAGGGAAAGGGGAGGAGGATGGAGAAGGGGAAGGGGAAAAAGAAAATGCTATAGGTGACTAATGAAAGTTACATTTCAGCTTCATATCCTGTAGCATTTCAAGTGGGGAAGGGTATTAACGGAGTAGATTATTTTAAAGATGTAGTTACAAGACTGACAAATCCCCTTTTATAATTGGAACAAATCATGCCTGCGATTGAGTAACACTTGGAAATCCATCATCAATTTGATTTGTACACGGCATCAATAAATCATACAAAGTGGACCCTGTGTAGCTCAGAGAGTAAACAAAAGTAAACATTGTGTTTCACCTGACTTGTTGGCGAGACAAAATGAAAACTCTGGCTACTTCAACTGGAATAATGCCTTTGGTCTTTGCTGTTTGGTTATTTTTGGAACCTTTTATGGAATATTAACTTTATTTGCTCTAATTCTGCAGGAAGCCACATTGGAAGTGCAAGAAAATATAAATGATTAAAAAGCAGAAGTGAAAAAAAATAACCAAGGATTTTGCCCCAACTTTCTTTAGGTGATATATTAACTGCATCTCTTCAAAACTGCGGGACCCCAATTGTCACTCTTATCCCAGTTCTAACATGGTTGCATTCAACACGGTACACACACCAGTGTTAGCAGACTTTTTTCATTGTCTGTTGTTTTCCCAGGGATAAACCTAAGGAAATAACATTTTAAATCAGTGTCAGTATTGTAAAATTGTATGATGTAAAATGTATGATGTGGCAGTGAGAAAAACACACAGCTAGCTAACTCACTGACCAAGCAAGCTCTAACCTAAGCTCTAGATTAATACCAGTTGAAATAGCCAACCACAAGCAGTAAAAAATAAACATGAAATTTGATGTATTATTTAAAGTGCATTAATTTTTCGACTTCCCAGGTTCTCACGATACATTATCTTTCTTAAACCAGGTCTTTACAAGAGACACCAATCTTAAGTGACACAAAAGAGTTTTTTAATCCCAATTAGTTTGGTGTCCTCTGTTGATATTATTCTGTCTTTTTTTCCTGACCAACAATAATGAGTAACCCACAGACGCTAATGAATAACTAACTCTCTTTGTCTCCAAGGACAGCAGAGCCCAGCAAGAAATGTCAGAAGCCCTGAAGTAAAATAAAACACTCTTCTAATGAAAATCTTCCCAATTATATACTCCTCCGGGTACTACAAATGTAAAATTGTCTTAAATATTTAAATAGTTGTGTCAAATGTGCTTCAAGTGGGGATCATAAAACTGATTTCCCAGATGCTTTGAAAAATGCATTTCTACCAGTCTAATTACAGTGAGTAACTGTTGGAGCAGGAAGTAGGGGAAATACAATATAACCGCGATCCTTCACACACAAATCCTAGCGAAGCTAGTAAGTTGCCAACTACACCCTGTCCTCCCTGCTCACCCAGTGACTCAGATAAATAGGAACACATTCAACTCCCCTCATTAAAAATTTACATGTAGTAAGTGATCAATTTTAAAACTAATTTCTATTGTTTTAGAAACATAAAACTAAAAGTAACTCTTCTTTGTCATAGACAGAGCAAATAAAAATACACGATGTTTCTGAAAACACTGACAAGTGTGCAATAAGAGAGTGTGAGGAAGAACTCAGCAACTTGTATTTTAATTGGAACTCACTCTCTTTCTCTAATATATTTCCTAACTTTGTCCATGGAAAGGGCTTACAAGCAACGACATCCCACAGTCAACAAGAACACCCTTTCTGCCAGTTTTCCAAATATTCCCCACTAAGAGGGACTTGAGCTTCTTGGGAAAATGCATGATTCCAGGTCTGGGGCATGCAAGTACAAGTGAGCCTAGAACATCTTGTTATGCCTGTAAGCATGGAAGTACTTAATGGGACCATGTCATAAAGACACAAGAATTGAATTCAAGGGGCTCCTACTGGTCAAATTTGGGACAATTTGAGCATCACAAACAATAATGATGGTAATGAATTATAGCACACTAATTTTAAAAGAAATTCATGAGTTATTCCGTAGTGATTCACAAAAAAGAGAAGGGAGAGAAGATCCTCTCTCCAGAAGAATACCAGTTAATAAACATAGCAGGAATAAAAGAATCAGAAAATCACCACTATGCAACCAACCATGGAAAAACTGATTCTGACAAGTATCATCAATGGATGCTATGAAAGATTGTTGGAGGACAAGATATTTGCACAAGATTACTTACACATTTTGAAAGAAAATTGTCCTTCACAATGCAGAGATCTGGTGACACCACCTTAACCAGGTGATCAAATATACCATCACAAATACTAGGACGAAGCAAAATTCATTACTTCTGTGTATAATGCAATGGGTGGTACACAAATCACCTACATAGTATTCTTGTCAAAAATATTTAACCTGAATCCAATCATGAAGAAATGATCAGACAAACCAGAGTGTGGAAAAAGACAACTCACCTGAACTCTTTAAAAATATCAGCGTGGCTGGGCATGGTGGCTCACACCTGTAATCCCAGCACTTTGGGAGGTTGAGGCGGGTGGATCATGAGGTCAGGAGTTCAAGACCAGCCTGGCCAAGATGGTGAAACCCCATCTCTACCAAAAATACAAAAGTTGCCGGGCGTGGTGGCAGGCACCTGTAATCCCAGCTACTCAGGAGGATGAGGCAGAGAACTGCTTGAACCCAGGAGACAGAGGTTGCAGTGAGCTGAGATTGTACCACTGCACACCAGCCTGGGTGACAGAGCAAGACTTCATCTCAAAAAATACATATATATATTTTTATATAGTTATATATTTTTGTATTATATATATTATATACATATATAATATATACATATATATCAGTGTATTTTTTCATGAAACACAAAGAAAGGTAGAGGAACTGGAAGAAAATAAAGAATAATATCAACAAAGGACACCAAACTAATTGGGATTAAAAAACTCTTTTGTGTCACATAAGGTTGGTGTTTCTTGTAAAGACCTGGTTTAAGAAAGATAATGTATTGTGAGAACCTGGGAGGTTGAAAAATTAATGCACTTTAAATAATACATCAAGTTTCATGTTTATATTTTACTGTTTGTGGTTGGCTATTTCAACTGGTATTAATCTAGAGCTTAGGTTAGAGCTTGCTTGGTCAGTGGGTTAGCTAGTTGTGTGTTTTTGTCCACTGCCACATCATAAATTTTAAAATACTGACACTGATTTAAAATGTTATTTTCCTGTATCATTCCTTTACTTAGATTTATCCCTGGGAAAACAACAGACAATGAAAAAAGTCTGTTGAAGTAGGCTAAAGAGATATGACAACCAAAGGTAATATAGGATTTTTGATCAGAAAGAAAAACAGCTATGAAGGACATTTGGATAATAAGTGGGGAAAGAAAATAATTTATAACATAATATTAATAATACAAGTAGAATGAAATAATATAAAATGTAAATATGGATTACAATTTATTTATATTTGAGGCATAAACATAAATATATATTATATATTATGTATGTATTAAATATGTATTGTATATATAATATATATATATTATATATGTGTTATATATATATCAGCATATTTTTTCATGCAACACAAAGAAAGGTAGAGGAACCGGAAGAAAAAAAAAAACAGAATAATATCAACAAAGGACAGCAAACTAATTGGGATTAAAAAACTATTTTGTGTCACTTAAGGTTGGTGTCTCTTGTCTCACTCTGTCACCCAGGCTTGAATGCAGTGGCACAATCATGGCTCACCGCACCCTCAAACTCCTGGGCTCAAGTGATCCTTCCACCTCAGCCTCCCACACACCTAGGTCTACAGGCACATGCCAACACACCCAGCAAATTATTTTATTTTTTGTAGAGAGAGGGGTGTCACTTTGTTGCCCAGGCTGGTCTTGAGCTCCTGGCCTCAAGCCATCCTCCCACCGTGGCATCCCAAAGTGCTGGGACTACAGGTGTGAGCCACATGCCAGCCTGGACTGTATTTTAAATGTAACTATATATAAATAATACTTTGTATGAAAGTTAAATTCCTTGGTTATGATTAATATATTTTGGTCATATAACATAAAAGACACTGGCTTAGGAATTTGGAGGTGAAATGTCACAATGTCTGCAACTTACTTTCAAGTGGTTCACCTTACTTGAGAGAGATAAAAGAGGCAAAATGCAAAAAAAAAAAAAAAGCTAAATACAGTATAATACAACACAAAACAGCATAAGGCCAGATCAAACTTCAAAAAATGATGAATTCAGCATCAAAGAATGAATTGCATTTAAGAAATAAATTATGCAATGATTGGTTAATTTAAATGGGAATAGCTGGGCAGGGCATCTGGGAAATGTGTTTGAAGAGGAACAGATCTAGGAGGAGTCCTTCTTTTTGTCTTTTGCCTTTTGTCCTCTTCCTTCCTCCTCACTCTTCTCAGAAGGCAGACTAGATAGCTGGATCTGGAATGAGGCAGATGTGCAATCTAGAGGAAGACTAGACAAAGTTCCATGATCTTGGACCAGAGAGAGCAGAGTGGCCAACCACTAGCAGCAAGCACCTACTCCAGCCTTCTCTGTGTAATAAAAATAAACTCCTACAACAAAAGTTCCCCAATGTTCTCAGTTCACGGCATGCTCAGTGTTTCAGTAATTTTTTCATGGTACCCCTAGGCCAAAAGAAACACCTACGGTTGCATTTATCAAGTAGTTAGGTGTAAACAACTCAATAACATGTATGTACTAACAGCTTATTAGTTGTTTGAAAAAATAATACAAATAAATTAAAAGAAAAATAGTATTTTTATTTCATTCTTAAATAACCCCAAATACTAATGGGATGTGTGTTAAACTGTGCACTCTAATGCTTCTCAAACTTTGGAGTAAGATTGGACACCATCACCCGTTCCACGTTGATTTCACTCAGTATTTGCTCTTTTAAAATTGTGGTAAAATATATACAGCATAAAAGCGATCATCTTAGTCATTTCTAAATGCACAGTTTGGTGGCATTAAGTATATTCACATTATTGTGCAACCATCACCATTACCTATCTCCAAAACTTTTTCATCTTCACCAACTGAAACTCTGTACCCATCAAACGCTAACTCCTCATGTCCCCTTTCCCCCAACTCCCAGCAACCACCATTCTTTCTGACTCTATGAATTTGACCATTCCAGGAACTTCATACAAGAGGAATCATACAATACGTGTCCTTTTGTGACTGGTGCATTTCATTTAGCATAATTTCCTCAAAGATCATCCATGTTGTAGCATGTGTGAGAACTTCCTTTCTTTTTCAGGCTGAATAATATTCCACTGTATGCATATACCACATTGGGTTGCTTCTTCCTTTTGGCTATCATAAATAATGCTGCCATGGACATGGGTGTAAAAAGTACTTGCCTCTTCTAAATTACAATTACTGAAAATGGAGCTTCTCAAAGATATGATGGCACCAAAAGGAACATAGTGCAATTTACTATTGAAACTGTCAACCTCCTCAACCTAGTAGTTTGACCGGTATCCAAAGGATACCACATATCCCTGTTTCCTTCTAAATTTAAAATATCCTGTGACTCCCCAAGTTCACAGTGGCACTCCAGTGGCCTTAATACACTGTTTGGGAACCACAATCTATGATGTTAAAGCCACTGTTATTTGAGTTTTCAACTGAGCAGAACTCAATTTTCAAATAATATAAACATTAATATCAAATGTATACTTCTCATGAGCTTTCCATCAAAGATTCTTCAGTCTTCAAGTCAGATGCTTGTCTGTGGAGCAATTCTTAGGTAACTTAAATTCTACGTATACAGCTCTATTGCTTCCCTAAGAGTTGCTATAATCATTTTCAAAGCTTAGAAAATGCATTTTCTTAGCTACCATGTAAACTGTACCTTGCCCCAAAGCAATGATACTGCTTTGGTTAAAATTTATGTGTCAAATTGACTGGGCCACTTGGTGCCCCTATATTAGGTCTAACACTACTCTGGGCATTTCTACGAGGGTGTTTTTGGGTGAGATTAACATTTAGTCAGTACACTGAGTAAAGCATATTGCACTCCCTAATGTGGGTGGTTCTCAGCCAATCAGTTGAAGTCCTGAATAGAACAAGGTTGACCCTTGCCCCCGACAAGAGAAAATTCTTCCTGCCTGATTGCCTTCCAACTGGGACACTGGTTTTTTTCTTACCTTTGAATTCAAACTGAAACATCAGCTCTTCCTGGATCTTGAGCCTGCCAGCCTTCAGCCAGGGACTACATCATGGGTTCTGCTGGTTCTCAGGCCTTCAGACTCAGACTGCAATGAAACCATTGGCTCCCCTTGTCTCCAACTGACTGACTCTCCCTGTAGATCCCAGAACTTGCCACTCTCCATAATCCCAAGGGCCAATTTCTTATAACAAATTTCTTTATATATACATATATATACACACACACACACACACAAATATACACATGTAGATATGTATCCTATTCGTCTATTTCTCTGGAAAACCCTAATTAACAAACCCACAAGAGTCCCATGTTCCATCAGTGTCCTCAAAATGGATCCAAACTCCTTGGCACATCATCCATGGCCCTTCCTCTGGCTTCTGCTGATTCCTCTTCAGCTTCATCTCTTACCACGGTTTTCTGTACCCCTGTCCATGTGGAACCAAGTGGAAGTCCATGAAATGCACCAGGATTTCTCCCCTCCAGGTTTTGAGTGCATTTTTCTCCCTTCCCAGAATAAGTTCCAGACAACCCCCTCCATTCACACACATGCGTGCTCACACACACACACACACGCATACACACACACACAGGACATGCACTTAGCATGACTGCAAAACTAGCTCTTCTCCTTCTAATTATCTGCCTATATAGCACAGGCCAGAAACCCTTCTATGTGGCCATATCATTCTGAGTGTACCCCTACTGGAGTCCTTACTGTGCTGTTTTGTTTGTTTTTGTTTTTGTTTTGAGATGGAGTCTTGCTCTGTTGCCCGGGCTGGAGTGCAATGGCACAATCTCTGCTCACTGCAACCTTTGCCTCCCAGGCTCAAGCAATTCTCCTGCCTCAGCCTCCTGAGTAGCTGGGATTATAGGTGCCCACCACCACACCCGGATCATTTTTGTATTTTTAGTAGAGGTGGGGTTTCACCATGTTGGCCAGGCTGGCTTCAAACTCCTGACCTCAAATGATCTGCCTGCCTCAGCCTCCCAAACTGCTGGGATTACAAGCATGAGCCATCGCACCCACCTACTGTGCTGTATTTTAACTGGCCACTTGTTTGTATGAATTATCCAACTTCTTGAGGGAAAGGACTATGCTTTATTGGCTATTGCATCTCCAGAACAGTGGATCACCCACAATATATGCTCAATAATTATTTGTAGAGTAAATGATCAAAGTTCAAACAATCCTAGATTACCACCCTCAACCAGTTATTGGCTTAGTATAGGAATTGTCAACCAAGACCTGGAAGAAATGATACATTCAGCCACTTCTTGTACCATCTAGACCACTGATGGTATCTAAGCTCCAAAGCTAGAGGTGATAATAATACAGCTGTCCTCCACCCATCATTTGTGCCTATGCATGTCCCAACCATGCAGATCCAGGACGGACACTGTAAGCTAGGAAGCTGAGCAAGAAAACAAAAAGCAACAGGGAAGGGAATCAGGAAGCAGCACTACTTCTGACAGGCATTTCAAGGTGTATCAACCCTGAGAATTCACTAGCCCTTAAGCAACTGAGGTTTTTTTTAAAAACATGGCTTCAATTACAGCCACTTCTGACTGCCATCAAAGTTAGTATTCCCAAGCTCCTTACTGGCTGGTGCCTCTGAAGTTACTTACTCTTTCTAGACCTTAGTTCGCTTATCAGTTAAATAACCATAGCATATAACTCAGTGCTGTTTGAGGAATAACTGAGACTATGTATTGGAAAGCACTTAACACAGTGCCTGACATATGCTGAGTTATGATACAATAAAGGCAAGTTATTAATATTATCACCATTATTATTGTCAGTCAGGATTGCAAACATATGTACATATAAAAGCAAGCTACAGTTCACTAGTCAAGCATGAGCTAAAAGGTTTTACCGGGCCTCAGCCCCCGAAAATCTAAACACCTAAATCTAACATGAGGGAACTTAGTTTGCCACGCCATGGACATAGCAACCCGACAATGAGAAACCTATTTTGGATGTAGCCCCAGGAAAACTTTTTCCCATACTTATACTAAATATCAGTACCTCTAAGAAATAAAATGATTCAAAACTAATCTAGACCAAAAAAAAAAAAAAAAAAAAAAAAAAAAAAAAAAACAGAAGAAGAAGAAGAAGAAAAATAAATAAATTAAGGCTGGGCACGGTGGCTCACGCCTGTAACCCTAGAACTTTGCAAGGCCAAAGCGGGCAAATCACTTGAGCTCAGAAGTTGGAGACCAGCCTGGGCAACATAATGAAAACCTGTCTCTAAAAAAAAAAAATTAGCCAGGCGTGGCGGCACGCACCTGTGGTCCCAGCTACTTGGGGGACTGAAGCAGGAGGATCACTTGAACCCAGGAGGATGAGGCTGCAGTGAGGCCAAGATCATGCCACTGTACTCCAGCCTGGGTGACAAAGTGAGATCCTCTCTCAAAAAATTAATTAACTTAAAAGGCGCATGTATGTTTAGTGCTATTGTTTTTTTTAAAACCTGCCCATTTACACCAATTTCTCCAAACACAGAAATACACTGACACTAAAACAAACAACTTTTTGGCTACTTGCCTGATAGGAATCATTATTCATCTTAATTAACTGAATGAGTGGCTATTCTGAAGGCTGCTAGTAATTCTATTTGGTGGTGTAAGCATTTTTAACATAAACATTTAAGACGGAATGCTAAAAATACCTTAAGGAATATATAATTGTGCTATTTTATACAGCAAAGCTATATTTCACGTGGCGTACATGCTCTTTCTCTAAATACATATGTCATCTACAATATAATCTCATTAATTCAACATCAATTTCTAGAGATAGTGTGTCATTCAAATAACCTGCTATTCACCAACAATTATTCTTTAATTTAAAATATATGGTAATTCAAACGCTACTGAATTAAAAGCACATTCTCTCTGCACTTCAAATTGACCAGGTTTTCTAGTTCTCCACAAGCACCAAATACATCTTTTCATTATTCCCTTCTAGCTTGCTTCCCTCTTGCTACTAGCTGTATTATAAAAATTACAGGTTTTACTCTTAAAGTAATTTTTCTTATCACTGATATGTACTGATTCCTCATTTTATTGGCTATGAAAATTTCTCCCTTTTTTATCACTTTCTTTCTACATTAAACTTTTAGCACTGGCATAAAGACAGTTCCAGTCACTCTTCTTGTCCATGGCCTGGAGCATTCAGCCCCCAGGGAATCAGGACAGAGCTACACATATCTGGAGGGCAGAATCTTGCTAAACCAGCATTTACCCTTCCACCACAACCACCTAGCCTGCCTCCCTATTTCTTATCTTTCTATCTTACTGGTACTCTGTTTCACAGTCGCAGGAGATGTCTCATACTCAGTATTTACCACTGTGGTCCCTTCCCCTTTAATACATACACACCCACTCCCTTACTGAGCAAGCTATATATCATTATGAGACCATCAACTTTGACCCTGACACTGAATCATGTATTTTTCCATAGGATTTGCTGGCAGAAAATGGGATAGGGGAGAAAAAAATTGTTTCCATTTTTAAAAGATCCCAGAAAGACAATCCTACCTTTCCCAGGATTTGGAGGAAAAGGGCTTCCAAACTCCTGCTGCTTTGCCTTTAAAGTATGTGACCCTGACATGCCTCCAGCCTGAGTGACCTGGAATCGCAGCTTCCCATTGGTGAGCATTTGTCTCCTGGGGCTTAAGGCAGGCAGATGGATGGGGCTCTCAGCCACGTTGTTCTGAGGAGCCATCCCTCCTCCTGAGGGCATCTTGAGATGGAGGTTGTTAGCAAGGCTTCCCATAGTGGGGCTTGATGTGCTGCCACAGGGCGAGGGGCCAGGAGTCCCGGAGTGGGCTCGGATGGTAGGAATGTGGTGGCCACTGACCATCCTAGGCCCCTGTGGGGTTCCCGATGTCCGGTGGAGACTCATGCTGCATGATCTTCCATTCATTCTGAAAAAACTGTGGCCAAGATGGTCAAATATCCAATGTCACTAATGACTCCTTTCAGGCAAAGTCCAATAAGTTATCCATGGTGTGGGTTATAAGCCTGTTTAAAAAAATAAACGCAGGCATTTTTAAAAGCAAAAATGAAAATAAGATACGGTGAGTTTTTCAACCTGTATATCACTCACATCAGGAAGAAAAGAAGCACTCTTAGCAAGATGGCCTTTTATGTAGAACAGGGTCCTCAAATACATGGCTCATTGGCAGGCACTCTCCCCTTCTGCATTCACGGTGGACATGGATTATAGATCACTGCATTGTTTTGTTTGCCACTGAGCCCTTCTCAATACAGCGCTCTTGGCAACTACAACAATCTACTGGTGCCAGCTTGCAAAACAAAATTTATTTTGCTCCCTAGAGGATCTTTCCATACAGTTCATTTTTGCTACAGTGGGTCTTGGGAAACCCAAAAGCACCACCTACATGAGCTGTGAGACCAATGCTTCAAAGTTCTAGTAAACAACCACAAAGCAGACATGGCTCTAAATGAGACTATGGGGACACTAAACCATCTCTGATTTTCACTTTAAGAGCTATCTTTTCATAGTCCCTAGATTCGAAAAAGGTAAATACCTAGGCCTGGGAATACCACAAAATTTTCATATATCCATATATTCATATATTCAAATATACATGGCAGCATTAGGGTATTGGTTCTATAATGATCCTGAGTTATGGAGATTGGAAGAGAATCAACACCACGATACTGTAATCGTCTACTAAAATCCTAGAAAAGAGAAGGGGTGTGCAAAACACCATACGGGGAGCATAACGAGAGAATGTCCCTACTAAAAGTGACCTGTCCAGTATGTACATGATGCATGACACTCAATAAATCTACCATGGTTCCATAAAGCTTCCTAACATTAAGGAAGCAGAACGAGAACCAAGAGAAGTACTGAACATGATAGCAGGATATCATCACCCACCCACGTGATGACGCCGGGTTGTAAATTACTAAAGAAGGCCCTGCCCTCCCTTGACCAATAGCTCCCCAAAATGTATGCAATGAGGTGGTAAAGTGCCATGGTTGCACCACTAGGCCAAATGTATTATAGACACTGTCACAATCAGTCTTTTAGAGATGACAGTCATGGAAAGAAGCCAAAGCTCGACAAACACAGGAAATAAGGACTGAGTACAAAGCAGAAGTGACCAGATATCCTCAAATGGATGATTCTTACTTTTTGTGTATGATCCACTCAAAGTGTTGAACAAACATTTTTCAACTCAACTTCCAAATAAATTACTCCATAAATAATCGAGAAAAGGCTATCAAGGAGAAAAACTTTTTGTGAAGAGTTTATTTTTCTTTTTATTTTTAGAAAATCAAAAATACCTAATTTTAACTCAAGCACTATGCCTTCTGCAAAGTTTCCTCTGTGTGCCTATGTTGAGGAAATTCAAAAGTAATTAACAATACAAAATTTAGAATGTTTTCTTCATTCTTAGTAATTCTCTATGTTCACTAAGAATTCCATCAGTTTGTGACATTTAATACTATCATGCCATCTAGTCCTGGAAAACACTCAACCATATTCCTTTAAGTCAGGTCTCACTCCTGCCCTCTTCTCCCATAAGTACAAAGCAGGAGTGACCAGATAACCTCAACTCTTACATTGGAAAAATTCCAATGCTTTTTATGGTACATTTATGTAGGAGAACTCCTGTGTGTCACCAGTCAGTATGCTGATCCATTCATTGGTAGATCATGAGCAACAGTCATTTAATGTCTCTGTACTTTGCCAGTAAAATTGGCCATCTATTTTCCTCTCATTGATAAAATAGTGTTCTCTGAGCACTTTGAACCCTGCAGAAGAAAGCACTTATTCAGCAGAAACCCCCCCGCCAAAAAAAGGCAAAAGAAATATGTCATATTAGCCAATTTTTTTAAATAAAGAATTGTTCAACATGACTGGAAATGTGAGTCAGTAAGACCATGGTCCAAGTGACAAGTGTCTGCAGATTTTCAGACTGTGCCCATTTCCAGGTTTTCAAAAATAAGGGAGTCATTTTTTGGCAGCAAGATCATATACGAGCAGGAATTCTCATCAAAAACCTGGATAAAAACACATAAGGAGGTACTTAGCATTAGGCATGATCATTAAGAAGGTGAGTTTGCACGAAGGAAAAATAATTAGAGCACTGAGAACTTAATTAAGTATCAGGCATTCACACCTGCCTGTCTTGCAATGAATATTTATTTTATTTTTTTTTATATAAACTACACTCCTGTTTTAAATAGTTTTAGGTTGAAAGTAAGAACAACAACAAAATGTACTTAAATTTTATTACCGAGAAAGCGACAGCCAGAAAGTAAAGTGATTAATACCATAAAGAAAAAAACCAATAGGCCAATGGCATGTGAGCTGAGCAAAACCAGCCTCAAGACAAAAATAAAAGAAACTAAACATGAAAATATGGCTAATATTCCACTTTTCACATTAATTATGCCAACAGATTTCTCAAACATTAGATATTAGAATGTAAAAATAAATTTCATCTATTTATATAATATTTTGCATACTTTTTAGCTAGGCCATATGATCAAGATATAATTCTAAGGCACTTGGTAACAAAAAAGGGATAAAATGCTATTATAACTTTTAAGAAAGGCCCTCATAGAGGCTGAGTGAAATGGCACTCAAAAAGTCAAGATACCTGGGTTCTACTTCTGACAAATCATTTATAACTTCTCTGGACTTACAGTTTTTCATCCATAAAAGGTTGAGGAATTTGGATCTATTCACTATGGTCTCTTGAAATTCTGTTATTCCAGGCAATTTAGAAAAGAAAGACTATCAAGAACACGCATTTGCTATACTCAAGAATAAATATGTAGATTTTATACTTATGGCATTTAAATCTGGAGGGTAGACATGGAAGCAAAAAACAATAGCATACTCTACTACCCCCATCAAAGTGAAAGCTGATACAAAGGCTTGCCCATCAGCAATGCGTCTATGGCAATGCTAACCATGAAGAATACATTTTGTCAAAAAGGTAAAATCACAACTAATCAGTGTCAAAAACTTAACTGACGGGATTCCATTGGAAGAGCACCTTTCTAGTTAAAAATCCAATCACAATATTCTAGTCAGCATTTTCTCCTCTGTTCTCCATCCAACTACTCTCCTCTAGGCTACCAACAACAAAAACAAAAGAAACAAGAAGAAGAAAAAGCAAGGAGCATCCAGACGTAAAAATTTAGGATATTTTGAATCTGACATAGTGACGTATTTAGAGTTTTAATACTACATTGGTTCCTACAATGAAAATGTTAATTCTGCTAATATGAGTCAGCATGAAAGTTAATAAATCTTTCCTTTTGACCACTTTCAAACTCTTCGAACACACCTCTGTAAATCAGGTCAGAGAGAAAATTACTTAACCCCTAAGGAAACTAAGGCACAAAACCATTTCGTAATTCCATGAGTTTTCTGAAAAAGCATGACTTTAATCAAAATATAAAATCATGACTCTACCTTCTACCCAAGGCTCCAGGCACTGCTCGTCATGGATTAAAAGATTAAACAAACGAAAAGCAATGTTAACTCATCCATTCCAGAAAATTTCAAGAACACGACTTCCATAATGCCTATTTACAGTCAAAGGCCCTTTCTTAGCAAATATCATTAATAGACTCATCTAGAGTCATAATTCATCTGATGAGCCAGTTAATTATTAATTTTCATACATCATTTCATTTCCTTAGGCTACATTTAGCCTTTGTTACATTTTCCATTTCTTATGCCACAAGCACTTCTTACTCTGCATAGAAAACCCGATAATGAGGCACAAAATACTGGCCAGCAAACAAACTGCTTCTGACTCTATTTCTTATGTATCTGTCTAAGCTATCTACAATAAGAGTTTTTATTGATCCTTTTTATTTTTTCCCTTCGGGTTCATGACTGTATAATTTCATTAATGCCGCCTTTTCAACATCACTGCCTTGATTGTTAATAGGCCCGTGCTATTCCCATGGGCTTCTCTTGTTACAGCTTTTGTAGCCAGAAGAATATAGAAATGAAAAGCCTATTGATAGATAATATAAGTTATTCTCATGCACGGCTGCAGTGTGAAGTACATTTTGCAATTCAATCAAGGACAGATAGAGCTGAATGTTCTTAGATCCTAGGAGTTCATTTAAATAAGCAGAATGTACCTTGTCCTAACACAGGTGACTGACTCCTCAGAAAAGATTGTATAAACAAAAACCAATCATGTAAGTCATTTTATTGGCAACAATATAAACACAGCTATATTAGATGTCACCAATAAATCAAAATTATTCTTGTCTGCAATTTTAACAAGAGGAAAGTGCAAACATGTGCCTGTGAAACTGGAGGATATTATAAAGGAAATATATTGGATGTGTACAATATTATTTCTCCAAATTGAAACTGGAGGATACTATATCATGATATGATAACCCATAACAAGGTAGAGTTTGATCATTTCTGTGGTTCCATAACTTTATTCATGAAACTAACAAATTCATAGAATTTACAACAGAAGTTACACAGAAACATAACTGAGGTAATTCCTCATTATTGAAATGTGGAGGAGAAAGTTAGGGAGGTTACACCTAATAACTATTATGTGCAGACCTATTCACTTGGGTACTCCCAAGGCCTAACGTTGTAATTCTAAGAAAATGAATATATTTATTCTGAACACCAAGATGTACAAATGTTACTTAAGCAATATAATCACCAATAAGACAAAATAAAAGAGGTTTCACTTATGAGTTACACCAATTGAAAAATATGAATACAATTTAGTTTCCTCTGCAGAGATTCTTCAAGACCATTCTTCCAAAGACCACTCAGAAAAGATAATGTAATGAACATGAGGGAGCTCACCTAATAGAAACTCTGACTTTGTTTTATCTGTGAATTCAAACCCTTTGCTATCTAATTAGAGATATACATGTTTTAACTTTTCATTTTTATATTTTATAAAATGTTCTCAAAAATTAAAATAATCTTTCCTAAGTTTATAGAGTGAAAGGACTGGCCATATCACTTTAAACTTAAATTAATGGCTATGACATTCAAAATATGAGTAGTAAATATGAACAGGACACAGAGGAAAGAAAGAAGGAGAGAAAAGAAAGGGAGTAGGAAAAAAAGAATGACCACATCCAATTCAGGAATTTATACTCTTAGTCAATCCTCATTTAAAAATCAGAAGCAGCATTGAGAGCCTTCCATACAATGATAGTGGCTATAGATTGCTGAAGGAAATTCAGGACCTTCAGGAATATACTGCTGGAGGGCAGTATTAAAAGTTCAATAACCTCTCTTAGAATCTACTTTCCACTCTTCAGTGCATCTATATAACTTTCATATCCTCCTAGCTTACTAAATGTCACTACTTTCAGTAGTAATTACTTAGAAGTGTTTCATTTACTTTGCCCCAGTCATTAACTCATCAATGAGTACAGAAAGGTATAGAGAGCCATGGTCCTACCAAAAATGGCAAGGGAGAAGAGGAAAATTAGGGATTTTCTTGGTCAGCTATAAGAAATCACAGAAAATGAAAATGAACTTGGAACCAAAAAGATTTTTAAGAAAAACATAAATAGGTTCAGAAAGTACCATGTCTTGGGCCCATAGGCTATAAGTTCCTACATCTACGTTCAATGAAGTATTCATTTTAAAGTAGTGTTTTTCAAACTAGATTGCAATTCACTGGTGGTCCATGAAATTAATTATTCAACAGAGAAAGCATTATTTAATGAAATAGGACTACTAGAATAAAATAGAAGCTATTGGAGTACATCAAATGTATTAATGGTGAAGTATCTGTTTTACTTCAGTTATTTGTGGGTATACCTATCTGCCCATTTGTATGCATACACGTCTTCTGGGTAAGACAAAAAATAAAT
Organism: Rhinopithecus roxellana; assembly: GCF_007565055.1. Taxonomy (NCBI): domain Eukaryota; kingdom Metazoa; phylum Chordata; class Mammalia; order Primates; family Cercopithecidae; genus Rhinopithecus; species Rhinopithecus roxellana. The sequence goes on from NC_044564.1 coordinate 55,564,076, forward strand.
TGTAGGGTGAGTCACAGTCAAAACAGCATAAAAGTCACTGTTAAAAAGCAGTGGACTATTTGGACTATTTGTCTACCCAAGTACTTACCAAGAACAGCTGGAGGTAGAGACAGAGTTGAACAGTCAAAGTAAAATAAATAATAAAATATAGCTGGAATGAAGAACAGAAAAGATTTAAGGGTTTGACATTTTTGGCTTTATAAAACATAAGGATTCAATGATACAAACCTTCATTCCTACCACTGCTATCTTTCACTGTGCAGTAAATATCCATTGATCAATTGTGCTCAATAAGTAATAATTGATCAATCAACTGACAGAATCAGGATCAAAATTACCGAAAAATTTGAATCTTCTTCATTGCAGTGGACAGGTAACTTTCCCTGGAATAAAACCCCCCTCTTACACTGCTAAAGTGGGTAAAGTTTAAATTAACACACAATGTCTTTGAGAACTGAGTCTTTCAAAATGTGGTCTTAATATGAATTAGCCATGAGATTCTGAAAAGAGGAATGTGAAATGGAAAAATGAACACATTCCCGATGATGTCACTGCTGAATTAATTACCTGAATTGCAAAGAGTGAATAGCACATGGCCAGGGTTTGAGACACAAAGGCTTCTTCTTCAGAAATATAAAAGTAAAATAACTGGCTGGAGATTTTTCTTTCAAGGAAAAAAAAAAAAAAAAGCCCATCCTCACACAAGAGGGTACATAAGGAATAAAATGTGGCAAATGAAAAGAGCATTCATTATCCTTTAGTCTGTATAACTAACTACTTAGTCCACATGACTAGGTATTTGCAAGGCTAAAGATCACAATCCTTTAAAAAGGGTAACAAACATTTATCTATGGAAGATTCTAGAAATAAAATTTATCACTCCCTAAACCAAATACTCAGGCATCTTATTGTGTTCCCATCACATATGTAACTGAGTGATTTTTCTTCCTTCAGCAGTTATTGCTTAAAAGTGACCGATGTAACTATTTCTGGCTGTTGGTAGACAGCAGTTTTACAGAAGTTAAATTATGTTCACTGACATCACTGCGGAAGTATGAACGTCCACAACAATGACTAGGCCCTTAACCAACATGACAACATATTTATTAAAAAGATTTTTTGAAAACCTCCGTGAATGACTCAGCCAAGTTACAGACAGAAGTGGAATCTATCGGTCATGCTGAAAAGGTTGGGAAAATATTAATCCATTTCTTCACACACAAGAATAACAAGAATTCATAACTAGCCCTAGCATCTGGTTGGTTTTCTGTGTACAATATTCAGCAGGCCTACAAAAGAAATTTGATGGAGCTGGCTTAGAACTTTAGAAATCACTGGTATTCAGAAAGTCTGATCTCCTTATCACAGAGCATAGGACAGTTATGATCTTGCACTGCGACGTCATCTGCCCATCTACAGTTCAGCAAGGCTTGCTGAGCCTGAAGGAGCGTGCAGTCATTCTTGTTCCTGGCTTTGAAGAGATCACGTCAGACAAGGATGGCCCCACCAGCTTTCCTTGACTCAAGTCTGCCCTCAGCTACTGGGAACCTCATAATTCAAGTTTTACAAATTCCTTGATTTTCTTCCCAAAGTGGAACATGATTGCATCTTTGTTTCTGTTAATTCTACAAATTGCCTTAGAGTCCAGCTAGATGGTCTTTCCCCTCCTCCTTTATTTTCCTCTCTTTTCCCCCAAATCCAGATCCTACTTACCCTCTAAGCCCACTCCAAATACCCACTTTAGGCCCTCCTTGATCCTTTTTTAGTCTCTACAAATCTGACCTGTAAAATGAGGATAATGTAATGCTACTGTGCATAGTTCATAACATTACAGAATAGCAGGCCAGGCATGGTGGCTCACACCTGTAATCCCAGTACTTTGGGAGGCCAAGGTAGGTGGATCACCTGAGGTCAGGAGTTCGAGACCAGCCTGACCAACATGGTGAAATCCCCATCTCTACTAAAAATACAAAATTAGCCGGGCATGGTGGCACATGGCTGTAATCCCAACTACTTGGGAGGCTGGGGCAGGAGAATCACTTGAACCTGGGAGGGGGAGGTTGCACTAAGCCGAGATTGTGCCATTGTACTACAGCCTGGGCAGCAAGAGTGAAACTATGTCTCAAAAAAAAAAAAAATTACACAATAATAAATGAGAATCCACATCACATGCTTAGGACACTGTTCAGTACACAAAAGGACCCAATAAATGTTATTTTACTCTACACATCTCTCTTTCAACATTCATAACTTTCTACACTGCATTACAGTTACTTGTCCGTGTTTCATTTCCCTGTCTAAATTCTAATTTTATTGAGTTCTGGGGTTACAGATAATTTATCTTTGAACTTTCCCCAGCCCTTACATGTACATAGGTTGTTTTACACCTATATATTTATATTTTTCACCATACATTTATCATATATTTATGCTACATCTATATATTCACATACATTTATTCTATTTACATTGTTCATTCTGTACACTGATGTTTCATACTGAAAAACATGGCATAAGTGAATTACACAATTATACCCCACATCTATAATTTATTGCCTGAATAAATACAAGTGAGGTGTGAGCATAATCATGAATCCCATGGCTTATGGAACCAGTTTAATTACAGTTGCAAGTTTCCTAGTCTATTTCTTTCTCTACTAGGAAAAAGTAGCACAGAAATTCTATTCCCTTTTCTGGAGAGGCATTTTATTCTTGCCTTTATCTTGGCCTACTGGTGAACAATGAAAAATCCCAGCTAAAAGTTGCAAATGAACAGTTCAGTACTGAAACCAGGCACTTTTTTTTTATTATTATGGGGGTTGCTGCCCCTCACCAAGGGACTGTGAAATACACTCTGGGTTGCCTTAGCGTAAGGAACTCCTCTGAATTTTCCTGCTCACCTACACTGGTGTCACATTAGACATTTCACTTGTGTCTGTTTGGTCTCCCTAACCAGACTGTCATCAGAATATAAATATGGCTTCAGTTTGGTTAGTGTTTTTCCTTAATTCTATCATATTAAGTAATGCCTCACTAATTTCTGCAAGCCAGACTGTTTCCATCATCTTTAAAGGGGGAGTCCAAATTATTTGACCTAATAAAAGGTTGTTGTGTTGAGCGAAAGAAGCCAGACCCAAGAGTGCATATTGAATTATTCCATTTACATAAGATATTTTTTTTAAAAAAACAGACAAAACTAACATATCTGTTAGAAACCAGGGCAGTGGTTACCTTAGGCAGAGGTGGTAACTGGAATGGAGTGTGAGAGATGTTTCTGGTGTGTTGATAATGCTCTGTTTCTTGATCTGGAGGCTAGTTATGTGGGTGTGTTCCACTTGCAAAAAAATGCATCAAGCTTAAGATAAGTGTGCTTTTCCATAAGGATATCTTATTTTATCTCAATAGAAAATTTGGCTTTTGTGTCAACTCTGCCTCAAGTAAGTGGGAAACTACAAAAGCTGGGGACTTGGGCATCTTTTAATCAAACTATGTATCAATGTCATTTCAAAGGTTTTGTTATGTGTGATCTTCCTTGAATGAGAATGGCAACAAGTTTTTTTTATCACACAGATTTCCTATGTGTCTTTTTTCTGCAGTCCTGATACAGTCTATGAACCAACCAAACTTAGGAAAAAGTCAAACAATTCAGTCCTGTATCTCCACCTTATTTACAATATAATGCCCCCTACAGAAAATAATCACAGAAACACAGAAAATGACTTCTCCAGAGATGAGAAATGTGCACGTGATGCCACTTTCTCAGTTATCTCCTTCCAGAAGTACATCTTCTATAATCTGGGAGAAGAGTAAATTAACACTCCAACTCCAAAGATCAATAATTATGATATGAGAGAGACAACAGTGGAAAGAATAAACGTCCTTGGCCTTAATTTACTAGGAGGAGAAAAAAAAAAAAAAAAAAAAAGACCGAGAACACTGAGCTCTCTTCTGAAATGGCAGAAAGACCACTTTCTCCTGCATAAATGAAGGCAGGGCTGATACAAAACATTATCTGGCTATTATTTAACCTCCCCTACCCAGCCTATTTTAGCTCAGTAGGAATTTCACCCACTAGGTGGACCTTGGAGTTCATCCGCCACCCCAATAAAGATTGCATTATTTGAAGCAATGATCACTTCTTCCAAGCAAACCAACAAACCCTAGGTATTCAACCTCTGATAACCTGCCTACTACTAAGGAACTTCAGTGGAATTAGGGGATTAAAGATGCTGTCCCCAAACTGGCCTAAGGTGACCCAAGGCGAGAAGTTAACAGCGGCAGTTAAATAGATCTACTCATACTCAAGGATTACTCAGTCTTCTGGGCAAGAAAAGAAAGCAATTAACAAACTACCAATAAGGAAAGGTGTTTTGAAAATAGTGGAAAAAATGCCCTCTACCCTTCCTTTCAAAAGTAACGTCAGAGCTAGTCTGGCTGCACAGACAACTAGTGAAAATATATGAAAACTGCAGTACGGTTATAGATGATCCTTACACTTTAGCTTGTTCTCAATTGCAAAAAAAAAAAAAAAAATGCACATAATGTAACACTTTCCTGTCTAAATTGCTTCAAACTTTCTCAGAACGACCTTCATCGTGGTGGATTCTTTTTCTGCAAACCTTTGCAGGTTGCACCTGCTTCACACAGAACCACTGGAAGCAAACTAGGAGGAGACAGAAGAAATAGGAAGGTTTAAACCAACACAAATCGATTTTGTACCAAAAAAAGTTTAGTCTAAAAAGGGAGGTCCAGTGAGAAACAAGACAGAGGGGGAAACAGACACGTCTGGCTAACTCCCAAGGTAGAAATCATGACTCATCAAAGCTTTCAGAGGGGACAGAACCAGACTTCGCATTTGTCTTGAGTTCATCTTCGAGCCAAGAAATGGTCTCTTAACTGGTAACTGAAAACTTTAAGGGTTTGTCCTGGGTCTGTAACAGCTGGCTGTGAAGTCTTGGGCAAAACCTCTAACGTCTCTGAGGCTCGGTTTCCTCATCAGTAGGTGACTCCAAGGTCCACTCTAGCTTTAATAGTCTATCCTTGAGATTCCCGGTCCCATACTAACGGGAACTGGTCCACTGGGGGGAGCTGCAGAACTTCCTTCTTCTCACAAACTCCAGGGCCCCGGGGCCCCAACTCTCAGGAGATGCTGAATTCCTGGAGGAAGGTGGTTCTGCCAGCTCGGGGAGAGGGTGCAAGAGCAACCCTCTCCGTGAAACGGGGCCGCGACTGCACGAGTCCTGTCTCTACGGACCCTGCTCCCTGCGATTCCGGAAGTAGCTCCCTACCCCTGCCCCGGGTTTAGATGCTCCAGAGATGAGGGCCAAGCTTATACCAGGGCAGACTAGCGGGGGGGCTCAAGGAGGCACACAGAGCAGGGGGACGGAGACCTCAGTCCTGGAGACCGCTCCTGCCAAGAGGAGGACTGGAGAAGTCGGGAGAGGTGGCGGGAGCCCGCCAGGCGGGGGAGAGGCGCGTGGGACAAGGCAGGAGGAGGGCAGCCCTTATCGGTTCCCTATCCCACTAGCTTCGCTGCTGGGGTCGGAAATCCAGGTTCCTTGGCGCGGAACTAGGGGCGGGTACGGAGGCGGAGGCGACAGCGCCCGGCTGGGTACGCGCGGCTGCGACCCCGTCACCCCCCCGCCGCCTCCGCCCCTAAACCTCGGCCCTGTGCGCGAGCGAGCGAGCGAACGCAGCAAAACAAAACAAACTAGTGCCGGCTTCCTGTTGTGCAACCCGCTCCTGAGTAAGTCGGGGGCCGAAAGGGCGCCGCTGCTGGGAAGCCCGGGCGGCGGGGACCCGCGCGCGCTGCCCGCCCCGGCCGGAGCCTGTAGCCCGGAGTAGCCATGGCCGGGCTCGCAGCCCCCACACGCTGGCCACCGGCCCCCGCCAAGCCAGTGTCCTAAGCCTATGGTTTCCCTTCGCTTCTCGCCTCCCAAACACCTCCAACAATTCGGAGGGCGCGAACGCGGAGCCAGAAACCCTTCCCCAAAGTTTCTCCCGTCAGGTACCTAATTGAATCATCCATAGGATGACAAATCAGCCAGGGCCAAGATTTCCAGACACTTGGGTGACTTCCTTATCCCCGAGGTGACTTGTCAGCTCCAGTGAGTAACTTGGAACTGTCGCTCGGGGCAAGGTGTGTGTCTAGGAGAGAGACCGCAGCTCACTCACGCTTTCCAGAGAGCGACCCGGGCCGACTTCAAAATACACACAGGGTCATTTATAGGGACTAGAGCCGTGCGCAGGACAAAGTCTCCGAGACTGAGACATTTTCCAAACAGTGCTGACATTTTGTCGGGCCCCATAAAATGTAAACGCGAGGTGACGAACCCGGCGGGGAGGGTTCGTGTCTGGCTGTGTCTGCGCACTGGCGGCGTGGGAGGTTATAGTTACTGACCCGGCGGCTGTGGGTCGCCGGGCCGGTACCGGCGAGGAGTGTAGGTACCCTCAACCCGACCACCTCTTGCAATCATGGGGACACCGGCTTGGATGAGACACAGACGTGGACAACAGTCTTCGTGAAGCTCCACAAACACGTGGAACTTGAAAATACAACTACTGCCCCGTGTGTGCGCGAGAGACCTCACGTCACCCCATCAATTCCCACTTCGCCAAAGTTTCCCTTCAGTGGGGGCTCTGAAGTGGAGCGCCCCACGCCCGTGCGTCCTGCAACTTGCCCTGATTGTGTACCCCTCTGCCCCCTCTACTTAAAATGAAAAAACAAAAACTGTTCCTAATTAGCGAAACTTTAAAACCCTGTTGATCTTTCTGTCTTCTACATTGGGCGCTCTTAGGCCACTGACAGGAACACTGTTTGAACCCTAATTGTTGCTATCAATCTCAGTAAGCGCAGGTCTCTCAGTGACCTATGACTCTGGGGATTGGGGTGCGCGTATCCTTAAACCCGCGCGAACGCCACCGGCTCAGCGTGGAAAACTATTTCTAATCCCTAGTTTGCGTCTCTGAGCTTTAACTCCCCCACACTCTCAAGCGCCCGGTTTCTCCCCGTCTCTCGCCTGCGAGCAAAGTTCCTATGGCATCCACTTACCAGGTAACCGGGATTTCCACAACAAAGCCCGGTGTGCGGGTCCCTTCCGCCGGCCAGCCAGCGCGAGTGACAGCGGGCGGCCAGCACTGACGAGGAGTAACTTGGGGCTCCAGCCCTTCAGCGCGCTCCGCGGGCTCTGCCTCCTTCGGAAAAGAAAACCCCCATCCAAGCCGGGAGACGGAGCGCGGAAACCCGGCCCAAGTGCCGTGTGTGCGCGCGCGTCTGCGAGGGCAGCGGCGGCAGGGGGAGGAGGAGGCAGAGGCGGGGCGGCTGGACCCTCTGCATCAGCTCATTCTCCCCTGCTACACACATACACACGCAAATAATGTTTCTAAAAAGTTGAGTTGCGACTTTGTGCCTCGCCTGTCCTGTTCATCCTTGTCCCGGGCCGGGGAGTGCTTCTGGGGGCCGACCCCGGGATGCTGGCTAATTGCTGCAGGCGGCTTCCGTCGCCGGTGCGACCCTGGACGGCCGCGGACGGCTTACAAGGGGTCCCGGGAGGGGCAGTGGCCGCGGCACTCGGCAGGGAGAGGGGAAGGGGGAAGAGGGAGGGAGGAAGGCGGCCCGGCGAGGAGTGTGGATGTGTGTGCGGCCGCGAGGGCCGGCCTGCAGCCAGCTGCTTCCTGAGTGTGAGCGCCGGAGGGGGAGGGAGAAGAGTGGGGGCGGGCTCGCTGGTCACTAGGCTGGCCAATTCAAAAGCTGAGCTTGTGTCTCCCTCTTGACGCGCACACACACACACACACACTCACACTCACACTCCCAGTACTCCAGAAGTCCAGAAGTGGAGGAATTCCAGAATTCCAGAACAAGGTAACAGCAGGGAGACACTTCGCCTTCTTCCTGGCCTTATTTGTTAAACTGACTTTTATTTTAACATGAAAAGGTGTTAGTGTTTAGACAGGATTTGATGTCAGGTCATAAAAAAATAAATGAACAAACAACAACAAAAAAAAATCCGGTAGTAACACAGAGAGAATAACACAGTGAAAAATGGCAAAAGGGTTGCTTTGAAATTTGGAATCGGATGCACCTAACACCTTCGAAACTGGATAGGTGAAGCACTAAGGAAGCGTTTGGCATCTTTTCCAAGTATAGGCAGGGAAGAGAGGAAGGTGATGGAAGTGTTGGAAGGGTATAAAATTCCTAACACAGGCAGTTAGGAATGGAGGTATATTCCCTGCATATGTTACATCTATAAAGTGGCACTTTATGAATTCAACATCTTCAGCCTCATACCCCACCTAAGCTCTGACCTACCATCCCTTCTGCTTGTGTTGATCAGAGCCCTCAAAAGGTTGTTACAAGAAAGTCTGCTTTTAGTAGTTCATCACATGTATTGCCGCAGATGCAAGGACTTCCATCTTGGGAATCTAGGTATGTAATGCACACAATATCCTCCACGTAGGCCTTTCTGCAGTTGAGAGTATTATTCACCCTCATGAATTAAATGAGTGAGGATGCCACCAGACACTTTTAGAATTTCACAAGTCCTTATATTCTATTCTAATGTTCCTACTCCAATATAAATTAGCAATCAGGTAGTAGATGCTTTGATCAAGATAGAAGTCCTCAAGGACACAAATGACTTACCCCAGAAAGCCAAAACTAAAAGACTGTTGGCAGTTTTCATTTATCTAATTTCAGTAGGAATATTACTAGGTTTGGTCTGTATCCATGATATTAACATAACCAAAAGAAGCCTGGTTTCCACAGTACTTTTTCTTTTCTTTTCCTTCTCCTCCGGACACAAACTCATCAGAATATTAATCACCAGAATATTTGTCAGCAGAAGTAGGGGAAGAAAAATAATAAGAGTTTAGGATATGTCATTCTGTCAATTTTCCAGTTTCTCTCTGTTCATCTCTTTTAAATACAAGTATCCAGGCCCAAGATTGGCAATAGATGGGCTCAACCACACATAAGAAAAGAAAATACTCATAAAATGAAGCATGCAGCAACATCACAAAAACAAAGAAACCAAGTGGTGGAAATTGCCATGACTATTCCATTGTGGCTAGTTATTGCAACATGCCTGACATTCACATAAAAACTCTTCTTCATTAACTCCAGCCTTCAGGAACAGAGCAAGATGGGAACACTAACCCTTCGATGCATCATGGGAACTTCTGTTCATCAGATTCTTGTGCTGTACAACAACTGCTCCCCAGGAACAAGACAAACCTGGGTGGAGGCTGCAAAAAACCTTTCCAACGTCCCTTAAATATCATTTCAAATACAATGGTTTTGATGCATAGACTGGTATCCTAGGGGCTTGCAGAGCTTCTAAAACTTCCCAAATGATGGGAACAGCTTAGCTGGAAAAGAAAAAATATATAGTGCTACACCCAACTTTAATCAACGGCTCATGGAAAAAAACACTGGGAAAGTTATGAGTCATCAACCTGGAGATCCCCAAAATCTCTTCATTTATAAGAGCCCAAGAGTGGGAATGTCATTTTATTTAGGTGTGATTTTCATGAACATCTAACATTCCTAAAATATTTACCACTAAAGAGGTATAGTGCTTTGGTTGAATTTTTTTTCTTTTTTTTTTTTTTTTCTGGCCAAGAATGTAGATCTGCAATGTTCTTATATTCCATGGATTATAGTAAAAATGCAGTTGTTGTTGTACCAATACAACCCTGGAGTGACTCAGAATGAGATCTGTACCTCTTCTGGGCTGAACTGGTCAACAGGGGTGAGGGAGGGTGGTAATGAGAGACAGTGAGAAAGGAAATCATGTAGTTCGGAAATGATACTCTCCCCTACCCATGAGCTCTCCATCGTGCTCAGGAATCATACTCTGGCAGCGCTTCAGCCAGATAGGTGGGAACTGCAGCCCAGTCTGTATCTTCCCTCTCTAGAGACCTGTGTTGTATGTGCCTCAACCGCTGACTCAGAGCAGCTGACTCAGCAGACAGGCCCCTGCTGCCAGCTCCAGTCCAGTTCTCATTCATTTGATAAATATTCAGTGAGTACATACTCTGTCCAAGTATTGGGACTAAAGGAATTAACACGTGTATGCATTCTACATGTGAGGATATTACGGAAAACTTTTTGCCCAGTGTCTCAGTTATAGCAAACCCTCAAGAAATGGGGACTCTTTCCATATATTACCTTGTCTAATCCTCAAAACAATTGTATGAGGTGGATATGAATAATCTCCTATTTAGAAGCCAAGAAGTTGAAGCTCAGTAAACAGTTAAAGAGAGTCAGAGACAGAGCCAGATATGCCAGTTTAGAAGCCCCAAGTTCAATCAACATTACTGTACTACAAAATAATTGTGCATGCTCTTTGAATGTGTATAAAACATATTGCAGGTGTATAAAGTGCAAAGCATCTTCTGATCAATGTTGGATGAGCATAGTGAAGTTTGTAGGGAATGTGGAGGAGGCACGAATAATTTCCTGCAATGTGACATGGAGTAGCTTGGCTGTTTGAGCTGGACTTCAAAGAATGAGTAGAGAACTGATAAGCAGAGGAGATCATTTCAAGTAGAAGAATCAGCATCAGAAGGGGCACAGAAGGCATAAGTCCTGCATAGCAAGCAGCTCACTCAAAGCTAGAATACAAAATAGAAACATCTACAGTCTCACAGCAATGAAACACTCCCGAAGGAACGTCCTAACAGCAAAACTTCAGAACTGTTATTTGAGTCACTTTGAGTGCTCTGACAGTAAACTACTTACAAACTTGCAAAGAACTATGATCAGATTCCTACTCCCATAAAGTGTCCATGAAAAGAAACGAGTTTGAACCCCAAAATGCAGAGAAATTGAGCGAGTAGCACCAGTGATAGTATGCCTAGCTATTAAAACACAGACACAGACACACACACACACACACACACACACACACACAAGCTGGCAAGAGTCCAGTTACGTAGAAATGCAGCGGAAAAAGTTAGTGTTTGCCAACTTTAAGAGGGGGAACTAAATGTGTAAAATGGAAAGTTTCCATTTTCCTTTCCTGTGTGAGTAGTACAAATAGTGGAATGCAGCAAATTTCACATTATGTTATCAGTGTGTGATATACTAAGAAAACTTAAGCTGATTTTTCTACTAATTTGTCACAAGTATGTTCAGCCCAGACTCTTTGGCTCACATACACATCAGTGATATAATTTTTATTTAAAAATTGTTATTTACACCTATCACATTCACAACATCATACCTCTTTTCCTTTCTAAAGTCAAAGCTGTAAATATTTTACTCCATACAATATCTCTCAATCTTGTCTAATTGGTGAAATGTTTCTTCCTTTTTTATACAAACCAAGCTAAGATGTATCTAAAATTCAGAGAAAGATTGATGAGGTATTCCTTGGCATATTACTTAGGTATATCTACAAAGAGTTTACCATAACAAACATAAATTCATAGATATATACAATATTCCACAGGCAGCCAGTTATTCTTTCACAAATTAACATCTATGCTGGCCAACTATATGTGATGTTGTAAAATTAATTACCTAATCCCAATGCTATCTTATCTATAACTGCCTTCTATAAGTGCCTCTTAATGACCATAACTTACTTTTCTTCATATGCCTTTCATGGCCTCGAAATAGTACTGGGCACTAGTAAGTAACTAATGCTAATCTAATAAATGGATTAATTAATGAGAGAATGAAAGAATGGTTTCTTTACCTTCAGAGATGATAAATAACACAACTAATTATTACATATGTGTATAATTTCAGTGTTCCAAAAGAGGCTAACAGATGCTCTTTGAATGTGTGCAAAGCACATTGCAGGTATACAAAGTACAAGGCATCTTGTTATCAATGTCAGATGAGCATAATTAGTGTGTAGGGAGTGTGAAAGAGGCAGGAATGATTTCTTACATTGTGATATGAAGTAGCTTTCTGTACCCCTAGGCTTTTTATTATAAACTGAAGATTTAAATATTACCTCCTATTTCTTGAAGAAAATTCAATTTCTTTGAAGAAAATTCAAAGACTTTATGCAATGCTTAGAGTAAGGAGGACAGCCGGTCTGTGCCCTGCTCCAGTGACCCTTTCCTGTCTGACACCCACTACTAAACCAGGTCATTTGCATCATACCCTGAATTCTAGCCTCAAAATAAAAATATATACTTAAATAATGGGGAGAAAAGGGAAGAAAAGAAATGGAAAATAGGGAATTAGGGTGCAGAGAAGAAGGTGAATTATTTAAAAACTAGTGGAAATGAAGAAGGCAGCACAGCACTGGTACATCAGGATAACTGAGAGCAACTAGTTAGTTTGGGGCAGAATTAAGCTCTGGAACAAAAGCAATTCAGTGGCTTTTCAGACTCCTCCCCAACTCACCTCGAGTCTTAAATATACCTGCAAAGGGGGTCGAAGAAACTCAGAGATTTTCCACAAATCCTAACTTCTCACAATGTTAAAAGCATGCAGGAGATTTTCACATGTATACACATTTCTTTTCTTGTTTAACTCTATACAGCAGGGAAGAGTATAATTTTATTGTCCGTGGAACAAATGACCAGTTGCCCCCAAAGCAGACCTGCCCTGGGTAAGAGTGTTGACTTCCTTCAGGCTGTGGGCACTGCTCTAAGTTCATGATCTACATATTTTTCACTTCATCCTCACAACATCCGAATCAGGTAAGATCTAGCACAGCTTCCATTTTACAGATGAGAAAACAGAGGCAGAGAGAGGTGGAATATCTCCCCACTGTCACCCAACTCATGTGGGACTAGCCAAACTTCTACCTATTAGCCATTGCTCTATTACCTTTTCAGGGCGGGAAACCCTACTTCCACCAGACAATTATTTGTTTATTCACTCAGGCAAGTGGTATGTTGGAAGAAGAGTGGACTTTGGAATCAGAAATCCTGGAATCCCAACTTCACCACTAATCGAGAGACCTTGAGCTGGTTCCCAAACCACGGGGAACTTCAATTCCACTACATGAGTTATTGCAAAGGTTGAATGGGAATTGTGACACTGGCCAGCACACATGTAAAACCAGGGGCATCCCCTATTGATAAGGAGCCCAGCCCAAGATCTTCAAGGGAAATTGATCCCAGCCCCAGCTCAACTGATGGGCTTGGTGATTCAGAGAGGAATCTCACTCCCTTGGTCAAAGTGAATGGCTCATAAATCTGGGCCTAAGTCAATCCGTGCAAGACATTCTCCTGGCTATAGGGATTGGTTAAAAAATGGGCATGTAACCCAGTTTGGGCTAAACGAGATGTGAGCAGGAAAGTTATCTGATAGCTACTGAAGAAGGTAACTTCTCTTTCTAGAGAGCCGCTGGAGAGGTAACCTTTTCTCCTCTATGTGTTGTGGAAAGAAAAGAAAAAAGTGAAACTGATTTCCTCTCAGCCTACACAGAAGGCTCACACTTGGTGAAGGGAAGGGTGGAGAAGATTACAGAGAATAGCCCTGATGGAACCACACCTAATTTCTACCTGACTTCTTAACTTTTTCATTTGTATGAGTTACTAAATCCCTTTTAATTTCTAAACAAATAATTATAGCAACTTATAGAAGTACCTAAGGTATTAAGGCACCATCATGAATACAAAGATAAGCAAGACAAACTTCAAGGGGCTCACCACCTAATAAATATTATACTTAGCTTTTATGACATCATTGTAGTCTTTTTTTTGTTGTTTTTTGTTTTTGTTTCTAAATAGGGTCTTGCTTTGTCACCCAAGCTGTAATGCAGTAGTGCGATCATAGCTCACTACAACCTCGACCTCCTGGGCTCAAGTGATCCTCTTGCCTCAGCCTCCTAAGGAGCTGGGACTACAGGTGCATGCCCTCATTTCGTTTATTTTTGTAGAGGCAGGGGGGTCTCGCTATGTTGCCCAGGTTGTGGGTTTTTCAAGTAAAGTTATGGCTCATACTCTCTTCAGGACCCTCCTACCATTTGGTCAGTTTGATATTATGCAAGAGAAATTCCATTTCCCCAGTAGTTACACAATGCCCCCTTTCAGACCAGCTAGTCAACCCTGTGAGGGTCAGATAGAGTAGTTTATCCATTTGGTTGTCAGACAACTGTCTCAAACAGCCAGGCCATTTCTACATGTTCTCAGTTACTGGTTAACAAATATTGCCCCAGAATTCAGCACCTAATAGGAAATACATTCATTTCCAAATTCCCACCAAAATAGGATTTTTCTCATTCCTAGATAAAATGGAGACACCCAAATTTTCCTGGAATGGCATTCAGAAATAGAGAAGGAATCATAGAGACATGTCTACCCAGCCATCTCTGAGTCTCATGCCTTTTTGCTGTTGCTGCTGTTATTACTCCTACCTTGGAAAGTTTCAGTTCATCCTTGAACATCCTCCCCACCCCCATGCTTTTCTGTCTTCTGTTTCATAACTAAATGCCATTTGAAACTCTAGCTATAGATACCCCTGCTGATATAAGCAACAGGGGCAGAGAGTCCTTAGATTCTAGACTGAATTTAGGCCCCAGCAGTTAGACAATGGGAACTTGATAATAACGATGTTATCTCAGCAGATTGCATAAGTCAGAAATGTTCTCCCTGTCACTGCTTTCTTTTTCCTTCCAGCAAGAAGTGGACATTAAGGAGAAAGTGAAGGTGGCAAGTTATGAGTGATCAGTTTAAGACATAGTTTAGTTATGGCAATGATAACAACTCAGATTTATTAGGGGTTTATTATGTGCCAGGCTGAGCAAAGTACTTAAGACTCTTGATCTCATTTAATTCTCACAGTATAGGGGCTAATGAGTGGTAGAGGTGAGAGTAGGACCCAGCCTCACTTGGCTCAAGGGCACACACTCTTAGCTGTAATACTCTACTGCCTCCATAAAGTATGCTCATTATAATACATGTTGATGAGATATGTGAAAAACATAATTTATGTAAAAATTAAGAACAAGATATATTGTATAAATTATATATGTAATGACCTGCTTATATGACACTACTGTGATACTGAACTTCTTAGAGTTCCTCAAAGCCTGCTTTGCAAACTTTCCAGAGCCTCCGAGACTGCTGTTTTATCTACACAGAATGACCTTTACTATCCACCTCCTCTTACTCTGAAGCTTTCTCTGATAGGGAGAATAATGTCCCCCGCTGTGCCCCAACAACAACAACAAAAAATCCACATCCTAACTCCTGGAACCTATGAATATGTTAGATTACATGGCAAAAGGGACTTAAGGCTGCAGACGGAATTAAGCTTGCTAATTAGTTGCCCTTAAAGTAGGGAGACTATCCTGGACTATGCAAGTGAGCCCTGGATTAGGGATGTGGTAGTCAGGGAAGCAGAACCATAGAGAGACTATGTTACTGGGTTTGAAGGTGTAGGAAGGAGCTATTAACCAAGGAATGTGGGCAGCTCTAGAAACTGGAAAAGGCAATGGAATAATTCCTTCCTAGAGCCTCCAGAAAGGCATGCAGCCCTGCCACACCTTGATCTTAACCCAAGGAAACTTGTGTTAGACTTCTATACTACAAAACTGTAAGATACAATTGCGGGTTGTTTAGGATGCTATTTAGGGTAATTTGTGACAGCAGCAATGCACTTTCTCAACTTTCCTCTCTCCCTTCTCCCTCAGACCCAAACACTCCTGGCTCTCAGCTCCCATAGAACACTGTCCTTATAGTATTTAATGCTATTGATACTATCTGGGGCCTGGCCATGTATATCCCATCCTTCCCTTAGCTTCTTCAGGAGCATTGTGGCTTGGTATCACGACCCACCTGAGAGCCTTAACCCTGCCACCACCCACTTTCTGCTGCAAGCACAGGCACTGTCAAGTGAAAGGACCCACAACCCATGAACTGGAAGGAACAGGAAAGGCAGGAGAAAGAGGATATAAGCGGAGAGCAGCAGGGGGATGCAGGAAGGAGGAGGATAAAGGGATTACCAGAGGAGAGGAGGTGAGAAAACACAGAGAGGGAAGGAATGAAGGGGGAAGACGTGGTCAAAGAAGAGGAGAAAGAAGGAAGGGCGCTGGAGGAGGACACAGAAGTTAGGGTGGCAACGAAGAGGAGAAGGGAGAATAAACAGAAGGAACCTTGTTCTGCCCCCACCCATCTCCCACCTGAACACCCTCTCCTCCCTCCTCCCTGAAATCTCCCCCAGCCGTGAGTATCCAGTCCTAGTGCCTCTTCCTTGCAGTGGCTGTCAGTGCTGGGTACTTTTTAGAATACCCGGAGAAACTTGCCAGGCTCCCCCCCACCCCCAGAGATTCTGACTTAATCAGCCTACATAGGATCTAGGCATCAGGACTTTTTATAAGCTTCCTAGGAGACAAATGGGCAGCCAGGGTGAAGAACCATTGTCATAAAGCCCTTTTTGATCTCTTTGTCTCACCTGGGATGGCTCCTACAGTCAAACTCAGAGCCCTCATCTAGGTCTCACACTTGGCAGCTGGAGAGACTGAATTGATACAATTTTAGAACCCAGACCCCAGAGCCAAACTGCTGGGATTTAGTCCTGACTCCACATTCAATAGCTGAGCAACTTTAGGGCAGTCACTTAAGCTCTTTGTGCCTGTCTCTCTATCTGCAAAAGGAGAATGAATATAGTCAGGTATTTGCCTTACAGCATTGTTTTGGAGACTGAGTTAATATTTGTTAAGTGCTTAGAACAGTGGCTGCCACACATAATGTATGATAAAAGCATTTTTTTAGATAAAGCAAAATCAGCCTGCATCATCTCCGAATTGTTACTCTATCTTGTCAAGCTGTTTAACCTTTTGTGTACATGCCCGTGCCCGGTTTACAACTGCCCTCTTCTGTCATTCCCACCACATCAAAGCCATTGCTGTCTGCATCATAGGCACTCATAGTCTGTTAAGTGAACAAAGAAGAAGCAAGAAATAATTCCAAAATATATATAACCTGTTCATTAAAATTAAGACTTGGCTGTGAGTTAATACTTTAAAAAAAAAAAAAAGTCCTTTAAACAATTTCCACTTATGAACAAAGGTCTTAGGCAGTGGTTAGGGCGGGGGGAGCACAGTATAAGCAACAGGAGATGTGTGGCATAAGGAAGAGTCCTGAGTGGTTCTCAAATTGGACAATTCTGATATCTAACTGAGGTTACAGAAAGTCATAAAGTAGGCTGAAAAAAGAAGAGAGGTGGAAGTTCTGAAAAAATACCTAGGTCAGAGGAATAAAAGGCCACAAAAGGCAAACTTACTACTTTATCATTGTGCCTAAGGCAGGCCCAGTCTACATTTCTATTTTGATGACTGATTTGCATACACACTCATATACATTTTAACTCTGAAAGTAGAAGTTCCATATGTGTTTTATTTACTCTCATTTATTTTTTATCTTTACCAGTTGGCCTATTTTTTTTTTTTCTTCACATGACATCAGGAGATCATCATTGCAACAAGCAACTCAGCTTAGAAGCGCTGGGATAACTCCGAAAGAGATATTTGAGACAAGATGTAGAACTTTGTATTAGAGTACAATAAAATTTATAATGCACAAATTTGGTGGCCAAAAGATTTCTCTCAAAGGTATGAAAAGATGTCTGTGCTATATTTTCAAAGAAACCAAATAAGACATGGTCCCTGAATCACTGAACGCAAACAGCATTTGGCTTTGATCTGAGTTGTTGAAAACTATGACCAATTTATCCTGAGGATGCCAAACCATCAGAGAATGTTTTTAAGTCTGGATTTCCATATCAGGATTCTGCTACACACTTTTTCTCTTCATTTCACATTACATAGGGCCAACCCAAAATAGTACTTCCAACAATGGGTGTAGTTGGTATGATAATTTCACATCTAGTTATGGGCAAGGGGTAGATGGGCCTTTTTCTTACTGACATGCTCATGTGGCCCAAGAAATATATATAAAAATATAATTGAACAGTAAATTGAATTATTTGGTATAATCCCCCTTCTATACTGTATTGATAGACTTCTTAGGCAGACTCAGCCAGTTTCCGAGTGAATGGGGAATAAGGAAAATTTCATAAACTGGCTTGTCAAATGAACGTGCCCCAGTGTGCCTCTCCAATCTACCCGAGTCACACCTGCTGCCAGCCTTCTTCCTGCTCTCCACCTGGTCCAAGAAGAGT
Source organism: Rhinopithecus roxellana (assembly GCF_007565055.1). NCBI lineage: Eukaryota > Metazoa > Chordata > Mammalia > Primates > Cercopithecidae > Rhinopithecus > Rhinopithecus roxellana. Next base: position 55,582,170 of record NC_044564.1, read on the forward strand.
CACTGCCGATTTTTTGAACTTCATTTGCAAACCTAAACCCCAAATATATCCATTAGTTTCAATGATGAATCACATTTGCAGTGCCCCTTCCTGCCTCCAAAGCTAAACTATATGTGTGTGAAGGTGCAGAAACGGGGGGAACGGATCCAGTCCCATGAGGACATGCACCAGCCATCTTGCAAGCATGTGCGACACACCAAGGACCTCCTACAATGAGCCAATCACCCAGGATTACCCGCTTTTGGGTCTCAGTAGGATTTTTTGGGAAAGTGATGAGGACTTGATCAGCACATACAGTCTCTGAAGCACTTTCCACTTTGCCCACATCCTTCTGAAATAAGTAAATGGGGGTGGTGATGTTGATGTTTTACGCTTCTCTACAATTTAGGGCATCTAAATCACCCAAAGGTAGGTATTTGTCTAAAATCATAGTCTGAAGCTAGAGATTTGGACCCATTCTGCATTCAGGGTGCATCTTCAGATTTCAATACAGACAAGGTGTAGAGGATTTGGAGGGCAGTGGGCAACTTCGAAGGATGGAAACTTTATAGAAGTGCCTAATCGTAAAGCCAGAGTGTCTTTGCAGGAGTTCTTAATGCTAAGGAGTCTGTGGATAGAAGTGGATACCTTTTGGCCAGGCCTGGTGGCTGATGCCTGTAATCCCAACACTTTGGGAGGCCAAGGCAGGTGGATCACTTGAGCCCCAGAGTCCAAGACCAGCCTGGCCAAGATGGCAAAACCCCGTCTCTACTAAAAATACAAAAATGAGCCGGGCATTGTGGCACATGCCTGTAATCCCAGCAACTTGGGAAGCTGAGGCAAAAGAATCACTTGAACTGGAGAGGTGGAGGTTGCAGTGAGCAGAGATAGCACCACTACACTCCAGCCTGGGTGGCAGAGCAAGACTCTGTCTCAAAAAAGTAACTAAATAAATATAAAGTGTTTACCTTTTGTAATCCCATGTATTTCATTTTAGACCTTATTATGAGAAGCAGTCCACAAGCTTCACCAGACTCCCAGAGGAATCCATTACACGATAAGTTACTGACCCCTGCAACTGTCAGGGCCCACTCCCCCTCCCTCCCAAGCCAGAATAACTCCACACCCAGACACCAGATCTGCATCCCCCCAACTCCTACCCCTACCCTGACTTCCACCGTCTGTTTTCCCCAACAGCAACATGGTGGCCCTGACCCTCCTGCATCAGCCTTATCGCTACCCGCCTCTTTTAGAGTCACCTCCCCTGCCTTCTATAAAACACTGTCTTGTCCTGGGAGTTTGGGTTGTATGTTTAAAGACTGTCAGCAGTGGTCGTCTGACAGGGGAGCAGGGCAGGTGGTTAGGTGACAGGAATTTGGTTCCATGATGTCTTCATTTTTAGAGTAAGCCCATTTTACTTAAATGATCAAGAAAACAGAAAAGATCTTTTAAAAATCTATTCTTCTTGTAAGTGGAAACTACATGATGAGAACACATGTACACAAAGAGAAGAACTACAGACACTGGGGTCTACTTGAGGGTGGAGAGTGGGAGGAGGGAGAGGAGCAGAGAAAAATAACTATTGGGTACAAGGCTTAGCATCTGGATCACAAAATAATCTGTACAACAAACCCGCATGACATGAGTTTACCTGTATAACAAACCTGCACATGTATGTCTGAACCTAAAATAAAAGTTTTTTTTAAAAAAAAAAAGAAAGAAAGAAAGAAACTTTACATGTTGGGCGTGGTGGCTCACACCTGTAATCCCAGCACTTTGGGAGGCCAAGGCTGGCAGATCACTTGAGGTCAGGAGTTCAAGACCATCCTGGCCAACACAGCGAAACCCCATCTCTACTAAAAATACAAAAAAGAGCCAGGCGGTGGTGTGCACCTGTAATCCCAGCTACTGGGGAGGCTGGGGCACAAGAACCACTTGAACCAGGGAGTGGGAGGTTGCAGTGAGCTGAGATCGCACCACTGCACTCCAGCCTGGGTGACAGAGTGAGACTTCGTCTCAAAAAAAAAAGAAACTTTCCAATTATACATATACACAGGCACCCATATGAGCATGCATGTACATACATGCAAATTTTGCCAATAAATTATTTGCAGTGTAGTTATACATATGAAAAACAGATCTGCTCTTCCTCCCAATTTCTTCTTGATTGCGCTTGCATTCCTTGTCCTCCTCTCTTCACCTGACCGTGCTGTTACCTTAGGCCTCTTCTATCCTTTCCCTCTGTTTTATGGCTCTGCTAACTTCACTGTGGCTTAGTGGAACTGAAGGAGGCCTTGGGGCAGGTGGAGCTGGGTATGCCAGCCCTGAGGGCTGTGTCTTCAGCCAGATCATTTAATCTCTGCTTCTCAGTTTACTCATCCATAGGAAGAGCTAACATTTTGCAGGTGCTTACTCAGGCCAGGCATGTTACATATATTAGTTCATTTAATCCTCACAATAACACTATGAGGTTGGTAACGTTAGCCCCACATGCACACACTGAGGTACAGAAAAATTAAATTACTTCCCCAGGATAGACAATGATAGTAGCTCCTCTACTTTTTCCAGTCTTCTGGCTTCAGAGTCTGTCCTTTTAGCACTATGCTATGCTGCTTCTTTGGGGAAGAAAAAAAAAAGTCTCAAACTGAATTCCACATACCTGTGTAACAGTACTCTTTTGTTGATTAGAGATAACATGGGAGGTGGAGGTTGGACATACAGAATGCCCAGCACATAGTACGTGTAGCTGTCATCACACTTCTCTAAGAAGCGTCACCCTATGCTTCCTCCGCACAACACCATTAACTCTGGCAAGTGTGTCTGCTTCCATAGCCCACAGGAATCTTAGTTTGAGCAGCTGTCTTCTTTCTGAGCCATTGCTGCTCCCTCTTCAGCCATTCTGCTCACTGTGCCACCTCCCCCTCTCCATCTCACCCTGCCTGCTTTCTGGATGTTTCTGGCATCAGCTCCCATTGTTCAGAACCCATCTCCTCCCACCACCCAACTTGAGGTCCTCAGTTCTCTCAGCCAGACCAGTTCTCTAACCTCCTCATGGGTCTGCTGGCCTCCAGTCTCTCCCTACACAAATTTGGTTGACATGCAGTTGTCAGATTAATGGTCCTGGATGTGACTCTTTGATCTTGGACCTTGATTTTTCTCTCTGGCAGTGTCCCCTGCCCAATACTCTGTTCTTGAGTCAAAATGGACTAGTTACTAGAGTCTCCAAACACACCTTGAGTTTTACCTCTGCTGAGATGCCCTTCCTAGGCCAATCTCCCACCTTAAGATCAAGTTCCAATGCCAGCTCCTCTCCATAGCCTCCCCTGGGAGTCTCAAGTGCACTTGGACTTCCTCTCCCTTGCATTTTGCACTGGGTGTGTGTTGCAGGAGGTAGGGGATCAGTGTGCATGGTCTTTTCCACCTCTAACTGATTTATAAGGTCTTACACAGGCTTGGGCCTCAATATTTGTTAAAAATATAAATGTGTAAATGGGAAAAACTGAAGTCCAGAAAGATTCACTGACAAAATCAATAAATCAGGTAGTTGAGAGATGGCATTACATAAAAGTGTAGTTAGCCATATTGCCTGAGTTTAAGCCAACTCTAGCATTTATTAGCTGGTGTGACCTGGGGCAAGTAACTTAACCTTTGTGTGCCTCAGTTTTCTCAGCAGCAATGTGGGAATAATAATAGTACTTATCTCATAGGATGGTCATGAGGATTAAGTGAATTAATACCTATAAAATATTCAAAATGGTACTTAATACATTGTAAGCACTCAAATGTTAGCTAGTGTTTTTTTTTATTAATGGCAGGACCCGAATCAGAATCAAGAACCCTTGACTTCCAGTCCAGTGCTCTTTCTCCCAGGCTCCATGTCTTGGCACTGTGTAGCTACCTGCCACTCAATGCTCTCTGTTTCCTCAGTGTCCTTACTCTTTGTTCAACTTCCCCACTCCATGCAAAAAAGATGCATGTACATGGTATGTTTGCATGTGCACATACATTCAAGTCAATAGGTAAATACTGCTTTTTCCATTTAAGGTAGTCTAGAACTTTGATGATGCTATGTGGTCTTCAGTCAAAAAAAAAAAAAAGAGAGAAAGTAGGGGATCCTCTGTCACCCACAGTGCAGGATAAGCCTCTTACAAGAAAAGAAACAGCTACAAAGTCTTTTATATCTTCTCTAGTTCTGAGATACTTCCACTAGCAGTTTCTGAAAAGTCACCATGACAGGTTCAGAACTCACATGGAAAAGAACACTGATTTTTCTGGAGCCAGGCAGAACTGGGTTTAGATGTCAACTTTCTCATTCATTAGCTCTGGGGGTTTGGGCAAGTTCCTTTAACGTCTGTCCCTGAGCCTTCATAGGGCTGTGGGCAGAATGGATGAACCAATTTTCAAAAGGCATTAAGCTCAGTGCCAGGCACCCAGCGAACCCTGCTGTTAGCTCAACTCCTTTGGGATGAGTAGTGCTGGAACTCTCAGGGATTCAGTGCTGCTGAGGGTTAAAATGGGAAGCCCCGAAAGCCAGTTTGCCAAGACCATGTGGAGCCATTCCCCAGCCCAGCTGCTGAAGGAATATTTCCTCTCTACCCTTGTGGTCCTTCCACTCTCTCCTGCTGTTCTGTGTACTGACTCAACCAGAGTGTCTTTTCTCGGAGATACAACTCCCACCAAAGAGAAGAAAAAGAAGTCTAATTTCGGTTCTCAGTTAATTTGGGAAATGGACTTTCTCACACTTAAAATCATGTGTCCCAGATGCATTTCCTAGTGAAAGAAACAAAGCTCGTCATCTTGTCAGTCTCTAGTGCACTTTTCAAGTTGACCCAACATGATATTGAGAGGGCAAGCGATCATGCCTATCTCCTACACAAGAAGCCTGAGACTGAATGGTTTGCCGGGAGACTCTGGGGTCCTTAATGTTAGTATCTCAGGGCTTGATCACTCAGTCCATGTTCTAAAACTCTATATGCGATGACACTTTTCTAAATGCTCTCCATTTAATAATAAGTTTAAGTTTTATTTTTAAATAAAATGAACCTCTGTTTTTTAAAGCCTTTAAATTGATTCAAACCCTTCTAAAACAGAGTTAGTTCCTAAACTTCACCCTCTGCCACCTACATGCCTTAGAAATACAACTGTCTTTAGATCTCATGTTGCAGAACTATAACTTTACATAACAGCATTCAACCAAATATTGGTTCTGTTATTTTCCACACCAAGTCTGTTGATACTTTGTGCAATGAAAGAGTTTTCAGTGGAAGACTGCAGACAACCTCCCTGCATCTTCTGGGGCCAACCTCTCTGAGATACCTGCTCTTAGCCAAACCAAGAGGGAGGTTCCTGGAAGGAGAAAGGGTGACTTGGGCTGTCAGTAGGTGGCGCCCATTCTCCAGCATTAGCCCTGACCCTAGCTCAGAGGTACCTGGACATGTTCTTCCAGGTACAGGCTTCTAGAATGCAGACCTCTTAGACCAGAAATCTCATGTTACCTCTTGGGATGCTGTTGCCCTGAAACACCAAGGTGTTCACAAGACTCTGCTACTCTAAATTTTAGAAAGGAAGCAGGATATTACATATTGTATTTTTAAAATAAAACACATTCTTATCTGGGATGATCACAATGGAAATATTAAATACATATATATATGTATGTATGTATATGCCATTCCCCTTTATGAAGCATACATCACACTTCCCCTAATGCCACTGTCAGTCTATCCTCAACAAAAAAGATTTCTCCAACTTTTTCTGGTTTTGGAAGAAAGGTTAGGATTCCTACAAGCTAAATTCTAAAGAATAATCATTAAACTCATATAGCTACCTTTGCAAATCTGATGATTGCTCACATAACCCCTTCACAGATTCTCCCATAAGGTCCCACAACTTGTTTTGTGTTTAAAATACATCTTCATTTTTTGTGGGTCCTTAACTGGACTGACTGTATTGCAAGTCAACAGATATTTTAGCAGCTCCTACTACTTGCTAGGGACAGAGTAGTACAGTAGGTCCTTAAATATCGCCATTTCATTCAACATCATTTTGTGATAACATTGATGAGAAAAACAAAATCAGTTCCTGGCCAGATCCACTGTGTGGAGTGTGTATGTTCTCCACATGCCTATGTGGGTTTTCTCTGGGTACTCTGGTTTCCACCCACACCCCAAAGTGTGCATGCTAGGTGAATCAGCATGTCTAAATTGTCCCAGTGCAAGTAAGCATGGGCTTGTGTGTAAGTGTGCCCTGAGATGGGACGGCAGCCTGCCCAGAGTTGGTTCCTGCCTTGCACCCTGAGCTGCTGGGATAGGCTTCGACCATCTGCAACCCTGAACTGGAAATAAGCAGGTAAATAATTATCTTATTTAGTTTTATTAATCTTTTAAAAATGTATGCATAGCTCACATTTATTTCAGTGTTTAATATAAGAAGTGTTTGTGGTCTTTATTTAGAAGTTTTTGTGACCAGAAAACCATCGTAGGAACTTAACTCTTGTTTATATTCATTAGCCGTTGGTAAAATTGGTTTTTTAATATGTTGTTTTGCTTAAAGTCACAGTGTCTAAGAACCTATTGACAATGTTAAGTGAAGACTTGCTGTCCCTTCAAGGAGATTAATCTAGTTGAAAGATGAGGATGCTCGAGCAGGGCACTTAGAATAAAGAAAAGATGGTCTTTGATATCATATTGGCTAAGAAAAAAGAGAATGTATTCTGTGCCTTTCAATGACAAGGTTAAGCTCAAAATATATTCTTGCATACTTTAAGTACTGGTCTTTACATCAGAAATGAGGTGGAGATCAAGTTCTCTTGTACTTAACCTGTGACCCAAGCTGCCCTCATCAATCCTTAGCACAGCCTTTCCTTACCCATGCAGTGGCTTCTCAGTGAAATCTTCTAGACAGTTTTTTACAGTACTGATGCCTATCCTAAAGATTCAGATTTAATCACTGCGGGATGCAGCCCCCACACACATTTGCCTGAGACATTCTTCTTGCGGCCATACTTGAGAACCACTGCTTCAAAGGCATTTGTAATTGGTATGTCTTTAGGAAACAGATGTCTTTTTAAAAATATCAGTCTAAAGAAGATACAAAATCCCTATGAAATAACAATGGCAAAAAAATGCTAAAGTGAGTATAAAACATTTTAGATTACCTATTGCTTAAGATTATTCATCCTTTTATATGATATCTATTTTCATTAGTCACAGATTCTAAATGGGTCTTTTTTAAAAATCAGCAGGTTGATTACAGAGGTGGTCTACAGAAAAAATTAAGAGAAAAAATGAGCAGGCATTATTCAAATTCCTTCTATGTGAAACATTCATGAAGCTCAGAATTTATTTATTGTTCATTTTGTCTAGGACCTGAAGAATTCAAACCATTGAGAGTGAATGAAGTAGCACATGTAAAAAAAGTACTTTGTAAACTTTAAGCTGCCAAGCAGATGGAAGTTATTATCAATAACCTACTTCAGCCTTACTCAAGCCAAGGGAATTGTTCCTTGTGTGATTGATGATAAATAATATTAAAATAGCACATCTACACAGTAAAATCTCTGTGAAGATATACTTAGAAAGAACATGTGTAGGCCGGGCGCGGTGGCTCAAGCCTGTAATCCCAGCACTTTGGGAGGCCGAGACGGGCGGATCACGAGGTCAGGAGATCGAGACCATCCTGGCTAATACGGTGAAACCCCGTCTCTACTAAAAAAATACAAAAAACTAGCCGGGCGCGGTGGCGGGCGCCTGTAGTCCCAGCTACTCGGGAGGCTGAGGCAGGAGAATGGCGGGAACCCGGGAGGCGGAGCTTGCAGTGAGCTGAGATCCGGCCACTGCACTCCAGACTCCAGCCTGGGCGACAGAGCGAGACTCCGTCTCAAAAAAAAAAAAAAAAAAAAAAAAGAAAGAACATGTGTATAATGTGAGAAAAGTAACTAGAAACATTATAGAAACTGGGGAATGTCAAAATAAGTTATTTCAGCAGCTGGGAAAGGAGGAAGCATGCTTTAAAATGCATGCTTTGAACAAATGTACTGGTATTCTTGGGAGCCGGGGTATTCTCTGCGGCAGAGGTGGTGGGTGGAGGGCAGTTACAATGATGGAAAGTGGGGAGGTAAGGAAGAGTTCTCTTGTGTTTGATTGGAATTCGAGGGGCCAGGATGAACCCACAAATTTAAAGAAATGTATATCTCCCAGTTCTATTCACTAAAAGCACCTAGAATCAATGACATCTCAGTAGTCGTGAGCACACCTAGGGCCCAGAGTTTCGTTTCTGAATACATCCCCCACTGAAAGGAAGCAGGGCCCCTTGGATAAATGGCTTATTCCAGGGCTAGGGCAGGGAAAGTACAAAGTGAGCCGTACACATCTTGTGACAGAAAGCAAACCCTCAAAAGTATAAGGGGCAGTGTCAAAAGAACATAGGAGCCAGCTTGAAAGAGCTCCCTCTGGCCAATTATGGGCAATTTTAGCATCAAAATAACAATAAGTTATAAAACATTGGCAGCAAAAAGAGTCCAGATGTTCAGAGATAAAAAATATATATAAATAAGTAAATAATGGGGAAGATAAACCTCTTTTTTGCAGCAAAATGCTAACAAACATAGAAGAAATATTTGTTTTAAAAATCACAAACTTGCAGCCTCTGCAGTAATAATAGATTAAGATGACAGTCTTCAATAGATGCTAAAACTATTAGGTGAAAGTTTGTTGGTGAACAGGATATTTTTGGAGCCTCAAAATATCTCCCCACAGATTACTTGCTGATTGCAAAGGGGGGAAGTTCCTGTACAGTGGGTTCATCAAAGTGACATCGTGTGCCTCCCGGAGTGAGCTGCTGAGGACACAACAGTACTTTCATGATATTCCTGCCAAAAATGCACAACCTGAATCTAATCATAAGGAAATGATCAAGCAAACTCAATTGGAGGGGCATTCTGTAAAACAGCTGGCCTGTACTCTTTAAAAATGTCAATGTCATGAAAGACATGAGGAACCATTCTAGGGTAAAGGAGACAAAATATACATGACAACAAAATGAAATGAGTGATCTCAGCTGGATTCTGAATGAGAAAAAAAAACTAAAAATTGAATATTAACTGTATATTAGGTAATGGTATTATATTGATCCTGAATTTGATTATCATATTGTGGTTATGTTAGAAAATATCACTGTACTTAGGGGCAAAATACTAAAGTTTTATGGTCATTATGTCCATTTCTCCCTCTCGAATGATCCAGATGGGGGAGCAGGAAGAAACAGAACCCAAATGTGTCAAAATGCTAACAACTGGTGAATCTGGGTGAAGGTACATGGAAGCTCATTATTCTATTCTTGCAACTTTTCTTAGAACTTGACATTTTTCTAAGAAATGATTTTAAATATTTTTAAATGATATTTTAAAATTTATTATGTTTTGGTAAAATCCAAATACTAAAACTTTTTTTTCCCCTAGAAACAGGTTCTTCCTCTGTCACCAAGGCTGGAATGCAGTGGCATGATCATAGCTCACTGTCACCTCAAACTCCTGGGCTCAAGTGATCCTCCTGCCTCACCCTCCTAAGTAGCTAGGACTACAGATGTTCACCACCACACCTGGCTAATTTTATTTTGGGAGGTAGAAACAGGGTCTCACTATGTTGCCCAGGATGGTTTTGAACTCTGTCCTCAAGCTATCCTCCCACCTCAGTCTCCCACCAGTACCTCTTAAAATGTTCTCAGAAAATTTCTACCCCAATAACATTATTGAAATATACTTGATCAGTCATATGAGTAAACTAAATATTAATGAATGATTTAGAACCAGAATTCTAATCTAGCTATGTATGGCTCACAGATTTTTTTTTTTTTTTTTTTTTTTTTTTTTTTTTTTTTTTTTGGCCTATAGAATTGGTCCTTACAGTAGGTTAGTAGGGGTGTTGTGTGTGTGTGTGTGTGTGTGTGTGTGCATAAGAGTCAAATTAGTTGTTAAGTAAGAAACATAAAAATCATGATTTTCAGCTTCTTTTGAAAAATCAAAAGCTGCCAACATTTGGCTTCCCAACGTGCTTATCTGAGTCATAGCCACCCCGCTTTTGACATGTCATGTTTTTTATAGGTCACCAAATTCCCTTCCATTCTGAATGTCTCTGAATGTCTCCCTGACCCTACATGCTTCATTCACTCCAGTTACCTGCCTAGCCCCTAAAAGAATTTGAGTTTGTGAGCTGACTTTTAGATAATAAAGAATAAAGGGGAAAGTAAGACCATCACCTCTGGAAGGGAGTTGAGAAGGAGGTGGGACTGAAAAGGCATCTTCAGTTCACTATGCCTCAGACTGAACTCTTAGTTTCCCCTTCCTGACCCATCCCCACTTTATTGCCAAGCCAGAAACCTAGGAATTTATCCTTGACATCTTTCTCTCTGTCAATACATCTATCAAATCTATTTCTAAATTCTGTAGATTTTACTTCTTAAATATTCTCAAATCTGTCTATTTATCTCTATTTCCAACACAAAATCCATCATCATCACCAGCACTAACAATACCACCATTACCACCTATACCATCACCATCATTACTATTGCCACCATCACTACCTCCATCATCATCACCACCATCACCATCACTACTACTATCTCTACTATCACTACCAGCACCACAGGAACCATTACCATCATTATCACTACTATTAGTTTCAGCACCATCACCACACTATTCCAAGCACCCTGTATTATATTATGTCTAAGAAGGCTTCTAAGTGGTCCATCTATATTCATTCTGATCTCTCTTCAATCTGATAATTACATTGAAGGCAGATAAGTTTTTTCAAAATGCAAGTTTTGAAAGTCTGTCTCTTGCTTGAGCATTTTTCAATGGCTCCCACAGCTCTCAAGATAAAAGGAACATTGCTTGAAAAGGCTGCAAGTCTCTGCTTGGTCTAGACCCCAGCCATCTCTGCAGCCTTATTTCCCACCTTTCCCTACTCTGCTCTTCTATCCCAGCCATCCTGCTAGTCTTTAAGTCCCCAATACTCAGCATGGTCGCTCCTTTTTTAAAAATCTCAGGTGCCTAGAATTGGATTAATCATAATCCTTGGTCTATGCCATGCTATTAAATTACTCAATGCATGGTCTTCTCTATTTATGCAATTAAAATAGGACAATGAATATTTCAGAACTCCCCACCCACCCACCCCAGTGTCTAGAGCATTACCAATAATTTACATGTCTGTGAACCTCGAATTTCTTCTCTGCTATCCCTCCTCCAAAGGTAACTACCATCCCTGCATTTTGTGTTTATTTTTATTGGCAGTTTTGTTTTGTTTTGTTTTAGACAAAGTCTCACTGTCCAGGCTGGAGTGCAGTGGCATGATATCATCTCACTGCAGCCTCCACCTCCCGAATTCAAGTGATTCTCATGCCTCACCCTCCCGAGTAGCTGGGATTATAGGTGTGGACCACCACATCCGGTATATTTTTTTTCACCTTTTTTTTTATTACGCTTTAAGTTCTAGGGTACCTGTGTACAACGTGCAGGTTGGTTACATATGCATACATGTGCCGTGTTGGTGTGCTGCACCCATTAACTCACCATTTACATGAGGTATTTCTCCTAATGCTATCCCTCTGCCATCCCCCCACCCCATGACAGGCCCCCATGTATGATGTTCCCTGTGCTGTGTCCAAGAGTTCTCATTCTTCAGTGCCCACCTATGAGTGAGAACATGCGGTGTTTAGTTTTCTGTCCTTGCAATAGTTTGCTCAGAATGATGGTTTTCAGTTTCATCCATGTTGCTACAAAGGACATGAACTCATCCTTTTTATAACTGCATAGTATTCCATTGTATATATGTGCCATATTTTCTTAATCCAGTCTATCATCGATGGACATTTGGGTTGGTACCAAGTCTGTGATGTTGCGAATAGTGCCACAATAAACATATGTGTGCATGTGTATTTATAGTAGCATGATTTATAATCCTTTGGGTATATACCCAGTAATGGGATGGCTGGGTCAAATGGTATTTCTAGTTCTAGATCCCTGAGGAATTGCGACACTGTCTTCCACAGTGGTTGAACTAGTTTACACTCCCACCAACAGTGTAAAAGCATTCCTATTTCTCCACATCCTCTCCAGCACCTGTTGTTTCCTGACTTTTTAATGATCGCCATTCTAACTGGTATGAGATGGTATCTCATTGTGGTTTTGATTTGCATTTCTCTGATGACTAGTGATGATGAGCATTTTTTCACATGTCTGTTGGCAGCATATATATCTTCTTTTGAAAGTGTCTGTTCATATCCTTTGCCCACTTTTTGATGGGATTGTTTGATTTTTTCTTGTAAATTTGTTTAAGTTCTTTGTAGATTCTGGATATTAGCCCTTTGTCTGACGGGTAGATTGCAAAAATTTTCTCCCATTCTGTAGATTGCCTGTTCACTCTGATGGTAGTTTTTTTGCTCTGCAGAAGCTCTTTAGTTTAATTAGATCCCATTTGTCTACTTTGTCTTTTGTTGCCATTGCTTTTGATGTTTTAGTCATGAAGGCATTGCCCATGCCTATGTCCTGAATGGTATTGCCTAGGTTTTCTTCTAGAGTTTTTATGGTTTTAGGTCTAACAGTTAACTCTTTAATCCATCTTGAATTAATTTTTGTATAAAGTGTAAGGAAGGGATCCAGTTTCAGCTTTCTACATATGGCTAGCCAGTTTTCCCAGCACCATTTATTAAATAGGGAATCCTTTCCTTATTGCTTGTTTTTGTCAGGTTTGTCAAAGATCAGATGGTTGTAGATGTGAGGTGTTATTTCTGAGGCCTCTGGTCTGTTCCAGTGGTCTATATCTCTGTTCTGGTACCAGTACCATGCTGTTTTGGTTACTGTAGCCTTGTAGTATAGTTTGAAGTCAGGTAGCGTGATGCCTCCAGCTTTGTTCTTTTTGCTTCGGATTGTCTTGGCAATGTGGGCTCTTTTTTGGTTCCATATGAACTTTAAAGTAGTTTTTTCCAATTATGTGAAGAAACTCATTGGTAGCTTGATGGGGATGGCATTGAATCTATAAATAACCTTGGCTGTATGGCCATTTTCACAATATTGATTCTTCCTATCCATGAGCATGGAATGCTCTTCCATTTGTTTGTGTCCTCTTTTATTTCATGGAGCAGTGGTTTGTAGTTCTCCTTGAAGAGGCCCTTCACATCCCTTGTAAGTTTTATTCCTAGGTATTTTATTCTCTTTGTAGCAATTGTGAATGGGATTTCACTCATGATTTGGCTCTCTGTTTGTCTGTTATTGGTGTATACGAATGCTTGTGATTTTTGCACATTGATTTTGTATCCTGAGACTTTGCTGAAGTTGCTTATCAGCTTAAGGAGATTTTGGCCTGAGACCATGGGGTTTTCTAAATATACAATCATGTCATCTGCAAACAGGGACAATTTGACTTCTTTTCCTAATTGAATACTCTTTATTTCTTTCTCTTGCCTGATTTCCCTGGCCAGAACTTCCAACACTATGTGGAATAGGAGTGGTGAGAGAGGGCATCCCTGTCTTGTGCCAGTTTTCAAAGGGAATGCTTCCAGTTTTTGCCCATTCAGTATGATACTGGCTGTGGGTTTGTCATAAATAGCTCTTATTATTTTGAGATACGTTCCATCAATACCTACTTTATTGAGAGTTTTTAGCATGAAGCGCTGTTGAATTTTGTTGAAGGCCCTTGCTGCATCTATTGAGATAATCATGTGGTTTTTGTCTTCAGTTCTGTTTATGTGATGGATTATGTTTATTGATTTGTGAATGTTGAACAAGCCTTGCATCCCAGGAATGAAGCCAATTTGATCTTGGTGGATAAGCTTTTTGGTTATCCAATTTGATCTTGGTGGATAAGCTGCTGGATTCGGTTTGCCAGTATTTTATTGAGGATTTTCGCAGCAATGTTCATCAGGGATATTGGCCTATAATTCTCTTTTTTTGTTGTTTCTCTGCCAGGCTTTGGTATCAGGATGATGCTGGCCTCTTAAAATGAGTTAAGGAGGATTCCCTCTTTTTCTATTGATTGGAATAGTTTCAGAAGGAATGGTAGCAGCTTCTCTTTGTACCTCTGGGGGATAATTCAGCTGTGAATCCATCTGGTCCTGAACTTGTTTTGGCTGGTAGGCTATTAATTATTGCCTCAATTTCAGAGCCTGTTATTGGTCTATTTAGAGATTCAACTTCTTCCTGGTTTAGTCTTGAAAGGGTGTATGTGTCTAGGAATTTATCCATCTCTTCTAGATTTTCTAGTTTATTTGCATAGAGGTGTTTATAGCATTATCTGATGGTAGTTTGTATTTCTGTGGGGTCGGTGGTGATATCCCCTTTATCATTTTTTATTGTGTCCATTTGATTCTTCTCTCTTTTCTTCTTTATTAGTCTTGCTAATGGTCTATAAATTTTGTTGATCTTTTCAAAAAAACAGCTCCTGGATTCACTGATTTTTTGAAGGGTTTTATGTGTCTCTATCTCCTTCAGTTCTGCTCTTAGTTATTTCTTGCCTTCTGCTAGCTTTTGAATGTGTTTGCTCTTGCTTCTCTAGTTCTTTTAATTGTGATGTTAGGGTGTCAATTTTAGATTGTTCCTGCTTTCTCTCGAGGGCATTTAGTGCTACACATTTCCCTCTCCACACTGCTTTAAATGTGTCCCAGAGATTCTGATACGTTGTGTCTTTGTTCTCGTTGGTTTCAAAGAACATCTTTTTTTCTGCCTTTACTTGGTTATTTACCCAGTAATCATCCAGGAGCAGGTTGTTCAGTTTCCATGTAGTTGTGCAGTTTTGAGTGTGTTTCTTAATCCTGAGTTCTAATTTGATTGCACTGTGGTCTGAGAGACAGTTTGTTATGATTCCTGTTCTTTTACATTTGCTGAGTAGTGCTTTACTTCCAACTATGTGGTCAATTTTGGAATAAGTGCAATGTGGTGCTGAGAAGAATGTATATTCTGTTGATTTTGGGTGGAGAGTTCTGTAGATGTCTATTAGGTCTGCTTGGTGCAGAACTGAGTTCAAGTCCTGGATATCCTTGTTAACCTTCTGTCTCATTGATCTGTCTAATATTGACAGTGGGGTGTTAAAGTCTCCCATTATTATTGTGTGGGAGTCTAAGTCTCTTTTTAGGTCTCTCAGGACTTGCTTCATGAATCTGGGTGCTCCTGTATTGGGTGCATATATATTTAGGATAGTTAGCTCTTCCTGTTGAATCGATCCCTTTACCATTATGTAATGGCCTTCTTTGTCTCTTTTGATCTTTGATGGTTTAAAGTCTGTTTTATCAGAGACTAGGATTGCAACCCCTGCTTTTTTTTGTTTTCCATTTGCTTGGTAGATCTTCCTCCATCCCTTTATTTTGAGCCTATGTGTGTCTCTGCACATGAGTTGGGTCTCCTGAATACTGATGGGTCTTGACTCTTTATCCAATTTGCCAGTCTGTGTCTTTCAATTGGGGCATTTAACCCATTTACATTTAAGGTTAATATTGTTATGTGTGAATTTGATCCTGTCATTATGATGTTAGCTGGTTATTTTGCCCATTTGTTGATGCAGTTTCTTCCTAGCATCGATGGTCTTTACAATTTGGCATGTTTTTTGCAGTGGCTGGTACCAGTTGTTCCTTTCCATGTTCAGTGCTTCCTTCAGGAGCTCTTGTCAGGCAGGCCTGGTTGTGACAAAATCTCTAAGCATTTGCTTGTCTGTAAAGGATTTTATTTGTCCTTCACTTATGAAGCTTAGTTTGGCTGGATATGAAATCCTGGTTTGAAAATTATTTTCTTGAAGAATGTTGAATATTGGCCCCCACTCTCTTCTGGCCTGTAGAGTTTCTGCTGAGAGATCGGCTGTTAGTGTGATGGGCTTCCCTTTGTGGGTAACCCAGCATTTCTCTCTGGCTGCTCTTAGCATTTTTTCCTTCATTTCAACCTTGGTGAATATGACAATTATGTGTCTTGGGGTTGCTCTTCTCGAGGAGTATCTTTGTGGTGTTCTCTGTATGTCCTGAATTTGAATGTTGGCCTGCCTTTCTAGGTTGGAGAAGTTCTCCTGGTTAATATCCTGAAGAGTGTTTTCCAGCTTGTTTCCATTCTCCCCGTCACTTTCAGGTACACCAATCAAAGGTAGATTTGGTCTTTTCACATAGTCCCATATTTCTTGGAGGCTTTGTTCATTTATTTTTACTCTCTTTTCTCTAAACTTTTCTTCTCACTTCATTTCATTAATTTGATCCTTAATCACTGATACCCTTTCTTCCACTTGATTGAATCAGCTATTGAAGCTTGTCGACGTGTCACGAAGTTCTCGTGCTATGGTTTTCAGCTCCATCAGGTCATTTAAGGTCTTCTCTACACTGTTTATTCTTATTAGCCATTCGTCTTATCTTTTCTCAGAGTTTTTAGCTTCCTTGCGATGGGTTCAAACATCCTCCTTTAGCTCATAGACCTTTGTTATTACTGACTTTGTGAAGCCTACTTCTGTCTACTCGTCAAAGACATTCTCCGTCCTGCTTTGTTCTGTTGCTGGCGAAGAGCTGCAATCCTTTGGAGGAGAAGGTGCGCTCTGGTTTTTAGAATTTTCAGCTTTTCAGCTCTGATTTCTCCCCATTTTTGTAGTTTTATCTACCTTTGGTCTTTGATGATGGTGACCTACAGTTGGGGTTTTGGTGTGGATGTCCTTTTTCTTGATGGTAATGTTATTCCTTTCTGTTTGTCAGTTTTCCTTCTAAGAGCCAGGCCCGTCAGCTGCAGGTCTGTTGGAGTTTGCTGGAGGTCCACTCCAGACCCCTTTTGCCTGGTTATCACCAGCAGAGGCTGCAGAACAGCAAATATTGCAGAACAGTAGATATTGCTGCCTGATCCTCCCTCTGGAAGCTTCGTCTCAGAGGGGCAGCCGGGATGAGATGTCAGTTGGCCCCTACTGGGAGGTGTCTTCAGGTTAAGCTACATGGGGGTCAGGGACCCACTTGAGGGGGCAATCTGTCCATTTTCAGAGCTCAAACACCAAGCTGGGAGAACCACCGCTCTCTTCAGAGCTATCAGACAGGGACATTTAAGTCTGCAGAAGTTTCTGCTGCCTTTTGTTCAGCTATGCCCTGCCCCCAGAGGTGGAGTCTACAGAGGCAGGCGGGCCTGCTGAGCTGCAGTGGGCTCCACCCAGTTTGAGCTCCCCTGCTGCTTTGTTTGCCTACTCAAACCTCAGCAATGGTGGACTCCCCTCCCCCAGCCAGGCTTGCCACCTCACAGTTCCATCTCAGACTTGCAGTGAGCAAGGCTCCATGGGTGTGGGACCCGCTAAGCCAGGCGCATGATATAATCTCCTAGTGTACCGTTTGCTAAGACCATTGGAAAAGCACAGTGTTTAGGTGGCAGTGTCCTGATTTTCCTGGTACAGTCTGTCACAGCTTCCCTTGGCTAGGAAAGGGAAATTCCCTGACCCCTTGAGCTTCCCGGGACAGGCAACGCCCTGCCCTGCATTGCTACACCCACTTTCCAACCAGTCCCAATGAGATGAACCAGGTACCTCAGTTGGAAACGCAGAAATCACCCATCTTCTTCGTCGATCACACTGGGAGCTGCAGACCCAAGCTGTTCCTGTTTGGCCATCTTGAGATTATGATCCACACCTGGTAAATTTTTGTATTTGTAGTACAGACGCAATTTTGCCATGTTGGTCAGGCTGGTCTCAAACTCCTGAACTCAGGTGATTTGCCTGCCTTGGCCTCCCAAAGTGCTGTTTTATTTTATCACATATATTTATATATGTAAACAACATGTTGTTCCATTTTCCTTGCTTTTAAACTTTATAAGAAGAGTATTATGCTGTGTATAGTCTCTAGAACTTGCTTTTTTCCACCCAATGTTATGTTGTCCATATTCATCCATTTAGCTGTGTATAGCAGGGATTCATTCATTTATATTACTGTGTAATATTCCATTATGTGAATGCCTTCCTGCCTGCAATGCTTTCTGTCTTCTTAACCTATTTAACTCCAACTTACCTCTCAGATCTCAGCTTGGGTGTCATTTCTTCAGGAGATATTTTCTGACCTTCATAACTAGGTCAAACTCCCTTATTTATTATAGACCTTCAAAGCATCATGTGTGTCCCCTCTGTGGTCATTACCACCATAGCAGCCTCACATTTGCATGATTGTATGATTGGGACCTATCTCCTCCGTTTGACTGGAAGCTCCTTAAAGGCAGAACCATGTCTATGTTTGATTGCTATTAAATCCTCAGCCTTTAGCACATCATAGGGGCTCAGCAGAAGTTGTTTGAATGAATCATGAAAAGAAGCATTTATCTCTACTATTCAGTACATCTAACTAAACATATTAAGAAATAAGTAACTGTGAAACCACTCTCTCTGCATGACTTTCTTATATTTTTAGCACCATCATCATTCTTTCATTTACTCAGTCTCAAAAATTTTGATATTGGGTCTGTTTTTGGTCTTTTTGTGACCCTTCACATCTGTTCATTTGCTCACCTTTGTTAATTCTCCTTTGAAAATGGTGCTTGTCTCAATATGCCATCTCAACCCTACATAACTCCTGCACACATAACTCATATTTAGAAGAGCTGCATTTTATGTTTCCTAAACTGTGCATGATAATTTCCCATCACTTTACCTTTATTTATGCTGTGCCCTCTTCTGAAAATGGGCTACATAAAGCCTGGTGTTTTTATTTTAAAGATCACTTCATAGTGATGCTGAGAGCTTAGGATGTTGACTTCTCCTATAGGCTGAGGATGTGGAGTCATGACCCTTGCCACTTATTTTCAGTGTCATCTTAGATAAGTTACTTAACTTCTTTCGACCTCAGTAATTTCATCAGTAAAATGGGATTGGCAATAACATCTGCCCTAGACACCTCACAGGATTGTTTTGAGAACCATATGAGATAAAACAGGTGAAAAGTTCTTTGTCAACAGTAAGAGTAACATAATGTGTCAACTAATACACATTAGTTATATTATGGTAGTTATTATTATGATTCGTATTCTTCCTTGATGATTTCAAACTCTTTCTCCTCCTTTTGCACATAAGTTTGGCAGCAGATTTGGATTCTGAAATATCTTCTCATAAAGAGACTGAGGTCAATGTGAACACATAGTCCAGGATTCAAATAAATCACTAAGAAAAATGCAAGGAAGTGGGAAGTCTGCCAATGACTCAGCAAGCACCATTTTCTGTAAATCACTTGATTTGCTTTGTACTATTTTCTGTAAGTCATTTGATTTGCTTTGGCTCTGAGTGACTTGTTTCAAGTTTCCAAAAATAAAATAAAATAATCACTTCAATCATCATTTTCTCTTACCTTGCTTTAAAAACTAAAAGTTGTACCCCTATAACCTTAGGTAGATTCTTTATATGCTGAATGGCAGCTAACATTTACTGAGAACTTACTGTGTGCTGGATAGTATGTCAACTACTTTCATTTAATCCTCAACAACAGCCTGATGCTGCAGGTACTATTTTTGTCCACAGTTAATTGCTGAGACCACAGAATCACTCAGAAATTAAACAATTTTTCCAGGCCACACAGCTGGTAAGTCCTCAAACTGGGACCTGAACCCACCTGGCATGTCCAAAAAGCCCATAGCTGCACCCAACTCTCTACCCTTGAATGCATAAATGTGAGTTTTCCAAGCTGCAAATACAATCACATTTTTTCTCCTGTATGTTTTACATTTGAGGCTAGCACAGGACCTATTCTCGGGCCATTTATGTGTTCTTGATGAGTGACAAGTTCCCCTTGAAACCACTTAAAAAGGGTAGAGTACCCCTTAATGTGGTGACTAGAACTCTGAAAAATGTGCTAGGGCATAATGTTTGGACAAACACGAAAGAAATAAAGGTCTAAGGAACAACATACAGTTCATCTTTAAATCAGCATTTGTGACAGACTTTCGGGCCCACTGAAATTTTTCACTAAGCCCACTTCCCTCAAAACCATCCCTACTTCACCTTCCAGTTGCTCTCGATTCCCCTATGATTCTTCCCTTTCCTGCAAAATATCCACATTTCTACTAATAACCTCCAGGATGCCTTTTCTACTTTCTTTTAACCTTCACTAGCACTGGAACCAGACAAGGTACACTTGGGACTCACTTCCACCTAGAGTTTGAGCCAAAATCAACTCCCTTTTTAAAAGATACATATCATGTTTTGTTTTATTTTTTCATCTATCAAAGTAATCTTGTTCATGATGTGAAGCTTGAGAAATAAAGGATAAAAAGATACATGAAATCAACCTAAATGTCCATCAATGATAGACTAGACAAAGAAGATGTGGTAAATGTGCACCATGGAATACTATGCTGCCAAAAAAAGAACAAGATCGTATCCTTTGCAGGCGCATGGATGGTGCTGGGAGCCATTATCTTTAGCCAACCAACACAGAAACAGAAAAACAAATATTGCATGTCCTTACTTATAGGTGGCAGTTAAATGATGAGAACACATGCACACATACAGGGAATAACACATCCTGAGACCTACCAGAGGGTGGAGGGTGGGAGGAGGGAGAGGATGAGGAAAAATAACTAATGGGTACCAGGCTTAATGCCTGGGTGACAAAATAATCTGTACAGCAAACCCCCAAGACACAAGTTTACCTACATAACAAACCTGCACTTGTACCTCTGACCTTAAGATCAAAGTTTTTTTTTTCTTTTTTTTAAAAAAAGAATAAAAAGATGCTCTAGACATAGGGGCTATGTCCCAGTTACTTCTGTCCATGGAGCTTAACAGAGTGTCCAGCACTTGCAGAAGCTCTATAAATGTTTCTGAGGAATGAATTTGTTACAGACTTGTGAGCATTCATTACCAATGTTCTCCATTGCTGCTGTGCTCTCAGGGATCAGGGGATTTCCCACTTGTCAGAAATAATTGCTGGGCACTTTCAGGATACAGAACACTCAAGCAGGTGCAATGAGGGGAGTCTAGGTTCACAGTGGACCTTGGGCACATGTTCATTGAATCCTATATAAGAGGAGGAGGATCCTGCAAAGCCTACTGTCTACTTGGGGGCAGACTCCACAGCGCACATCCTAATCCCCAGAATGTGTGAACATATTACTTTATATGGCAAAAGGGATTTTGCAGATGTGACTAAGTCAAGGGTCTTGAGGTAGGTGATTATATTGGATTATCCAGTGGGCCCTGTGTAATCATGGTCCTTATAAGAGGGAAGTGGGAGGAGTTATAGTCAGAGGAGAATGCAATGTGATGATGAAAGCAAAGATTGGATTGCTGCACTTTGAAGATGCAGGAAGGGACCACAAGCCAAGGAATACAGGAGACCACTACAAGTTGAAAAGGGCAAGGAAATGATTCTCCCCTCAAAGCCTCCAGAAGGGACCAGCCCTGCTGATACCTTGACATTAACCCCGTGAAACTTGATTTAAGACTTCTGGCATCCATAATAATGATAATGAATTTGTGTTATTTTACAACACTGTTTGTGGTAATTTGCTACAGCAACCATAGGAAACTAACACACCTTCTCTAATACTCAGGTCCATGTCGATCTCTCCTTCTCTGAATTTCCATTGAATTTGAAGATACAACATAGCATTCAAAACTCCACAAAGTCTGTTTCCTCATCCAAGTGTAAGACCCTTAGGGCATGGACTTTCCCTGTGCTTGTTTGGTTTCTCAGTGGGAACAATGTCTAACTTGGAGCCAGCTAGGTGAAAGGGTTAGCAGGTACTTGTTGGAAGGAAGTAAATACTCAGCTCAAGACTCAGTTATACAACTAAGCATGGTTGTACATACCTGAAGTCCCAGTTACTCAGGAGGCTGAGACAGGAGGAACCCTTGAGCCCAGGAGTTTGAGACCAGCCTGGGCAACACAGCAAGACCACATATCAAAAAAATTTTTTTTAAGGCTCAGTTATATGAAGAGGAGGGAGATATTCTTTGATGTCATAATTATCGCACGTCATTAAAAATAGTCTGTTCACTATCCACAATAGCAAAGACATGGAATCAACCTAAATGCCCATCGATGATAGGCTGGATAAAGAAAATGTGGTCCATATATACCATGGAACACTATATGGCCATGAAAAGGAATAAGATCACGTCCTTTGCTGGGACACGAATGGAGTTGGAGGCCATTATCCTCAGCAAACTAACGCAAGAACAGAAAACCAACCACCTGTTCTCACTTATAAGTGGGAGCTGAATGATGAGAACACATGTACACACTGAGGGAACAACACACAATGGGGCCTGATGGGGGTTGGCAGGGAGGTAGAGCTTCAGGAAGAACAGCTAGTGGATGCTGGGCTTAATATCTAGGTGATGGGTTGATCTGTGCATCAAACCACCATGGCACACATTTACCTATGTAACAAACCTGCACATCTTGCACATGTGCCCTGGAACTTAAAATAAAAGTTGAAGAAAAAATAGTCTATTGAAGAAATATATATACACCAATGTTCACAGTAGCATCATTCACAATAGTGACAAAGGTAGAAACAATCTAAATGTCCATCAGTGGATAAATGGATAAACAAAATGTGGTATATACGTGCAATGGAATATTATTCAGCCTTAAAAAGCAAGGAAATGCTGACACATGCTACAAGATGGACACATCTTGAAGACATTATGCTAAGTGAAATAGCTGAGTCACAAAAAGATACTGTAAGATTCCACTTACATGAAGTATTTTCAGTAGTAAAATTCTTTGAGACAGAAAATGGAGTAGTGGCTACCAGAGGGAGGGAGGAATGGGGGTTATTTTTAATAGGTACAGAGTTCCAGTTTAGGATGATGAAAAATTCTCGAGGGCGGATGGTGGTAATGACAGCACAGCAATGTGAATGTTCTTAATGTCATGGAACTACACACCAAAAAGTAGTTTGAATGGTAAATTTTATGTTATATATATTTTATCATAATAAAAAATGGAATCTACAGCAACAGTAAGGACAAAAAAATAAGAGAGAATTGGAAACATAGGCTGGAAGTACCTGCAAAGGAGAAAGGTTTGGGGCTAGGTTTAGAAGAACAAGTACATAGGGACTGGCACAGGCGTAGAGCATCTTGGCTGTGGGCTCACCTGTCCTCTCATGCCAGCAAGGTTTTTCCTTCTCGCCACCAAAGGATAAAGTTATTCCTTTAGCAACAACAAATACTTATTGAGTTCCCTGTGCTGACCCTGGGGGTACAGCATAGAGCAAGATATACAGCTTAGAGTCGGGGGGGTAGACAGACATGAAACAAATAATCTCACAAATGGAGGTTACAGTGTGATCTGTGTTAAGGAGGTCAGATGAAAAAGTGGCACAGGAGCTGAGAGAAAGATTGATTGAGAGTTAATGATGCAGTCGATGTGGAGGTGAGAAGGGAGAGTGTCCAGTGTCCCAGGCAGAGTGAACAGCAGGTTTCAAGGACCTGAACGAAAAGGCCAGAGCAGTGAGACTGAGAGAGCAGAGGGAGGTGGAGGATCCCAGGGAGGTGGGCATGGACAAATGACAGATGCCAGGGTATAGGGCCTTGTTCTCCTCAGAGCAAAGAGGAGTCATTAGAGTAGGGGAAGAGAGAGGAGATGGGGATGGGATATTGTGATCCAGTTTGAGCTTTGGAAAGAGGTGTCAAGAGAAAGGCGGGAGATCAGTTAGGAGGCTCCTGCAGTAGTCCAGGTGAGGGAGGGTGGAGAGGGCACTAGGGAAGTCCTGGAGCAGAGGAGACTAAACAGATTCAAGTGGGATTTAGGGAGTAAAAGGTGAGGATGAATTGAAATGAATTAGGTAGGAAGCATGAGAGAGAAGGTGGGGTCACCAACTGCTTTCTGCTTTGGGAAGCTGGCCAGAAAGGACCTTCAGACCCACTGAATAAAGGCCAATCAGTATCACCACACTACACAACTCCAGGGGGCGCCACCCACTTTGCAGTCAATGGGACTGGTACTCCTGGAATTTTGCAGAAGCAATAGCCTGTGTGACATGAGCAGTAGCTCAGTAGGCAAGAAGTGTCTCGCTGGACCCAGGCCTAACTTCCTCCTACATGTCACTCCTCGAAGTACATCTGAAGGCTGTGATCAGTGACCGGTGTACCAGAAGCCCAGTGGAATCTAGTTTCTCATGTTGAGCTGTCCAAGTTAATTCCGCTGAAATTGCATCAAGAACCTGCACTTCCAGAAGAATCGTGGGCAAAAGGAAAGTAGGAAGGCAAAAACCTCCACATGCACGTGACTCATGTTGAAGGCATGTTCCTGGGTTGTTCGCTCTCCCACTCCTCACTGTTATTAGGGCTTGCAGAGCCCAGCACATATGGTCTTCTGGTCACATGGCCCACTGATGGGAAAGTCCTGGATGTTTCTACCCCAGGGATCCAGTGCCAGTAAGTCATATTCTGTTAGAATCTACCCCAAGACCCGAGACTGACTAACCCGTTGCAGCTTAAGAGGGCAGGAACAAGAGAATTATCTCCACGCCTCTTCTAGGGACTCCAAGGTAGCTTGGCTTATGCTGTGGTCCCTAAAGAAGAGCTTGGTCACAGCTCTACCTGAAGTTACAGTTGAACAAAACCAGAACCCATTCAACCCACTAACCAGCAGCAGATAGAGGTGTTCATGGCTCAGAGAGTCAGGAAAACAGGAAGCGCTGAGTGGAATCCATGGATGCTCAACACCCCATTCTGCTCCCACCTTTTCACCAGGGTGTACAGGTAAAATGTGGCTCTGCCCTAAACCATAATGCCCTGACAGATCAGCCCCTCCATAAAGGGGAAACCTAGCGGAGCCAAGCCCTGGATCCCAAGAAAGATAAAGCTCCTGACTTCTGAACCAAAGCCTGCTTATGTATGTTAAGAAGCAAGGAAGTCCTTCTGAAGCCAGACAGCCTGGGTTGGAATCTTGCTCTGCCTATCTATAGCTTGTGACTTTGGGTGAATTTCTTAAGCTTTCTGTGCCTCAGTTTTCCCCTCTGTAAAATAGGGATGGTCATAATCTCTCTACCATACCAGGTGTTGTGAGGATTGAAAGTATTATGGCACATGTAGCATTTAGATCAGTGCCTGGCACATGGCAAGCATCTAGTAAATGTTCACTGTTATTACTATTAGAACAGAAGTGTGACGTGGCTCCTAGG
Organism: Rhinopithecus roxellana; assembly: GCF_007565055.1. Classification (NCBI taxonomy): domain Eukaryota; kingdom Metazoa; phylum Chordata; class Mammalia; order Primates; family Cercopithecidae; genus Rhinopithecus; species Rhinopithecus roxellana. Next base: position 55,607,263 of record NC_044564.1, read on the forward strand.
CCTAAGACAGCAGGTTGACAGGGTGCAGTTCCCTAACTGCTTCTCATAAGCTCCAGTGACCACAGCTCTTGAGGTGAGTGTAAGGGCACCAAACAGCATTTGTTACAAAATGATTAATAGATTAGAATGATTAATAAAATTCTCTCAAATCTTGCCTGCTTGCCAGGCTATCATTTTAACACTTAAAGAAACAGCCTAGACCTTTTTCAATCCACTAATATACTGCCAACTTGGGCAGCTGTGTGAGATCAAAAAATTTTCTACCTTTGTGGGCCTCTATTTCCTTGAACCAAAAGCTCTCTGAAGCCCACTCCCGAGATTATATTCTATGAGTCCACGACCCCCAGGCCTGCATGTTGTTGCAGTTGCATGTTGACCAGTTAGGGGAAACCTCGCATGTGTGTGTGCAGTGCCATTTTTTCCCATTCATACTCTCAGATTTTTCTCTGTTAGCTTGTTTCTGATAATTAATGTTTTCATTTTGACGTTAGGGTAATTCTCCAAATTTACAAATATTGACAACTGAATAAAAAAGATACCTCCGAATGGTAAAATGACCCTCAATGGTATTTCAAATGCCTTTCATTTGTCCTAGAACTAGATGGTATCTGGGGGTCTATAATAAAACCACCATAACCCCACCTACCTCACCCTCACTGGAGAAGTCAACAGGCTAGAAAGCATTTATTAACAAGAATGTGCTACACACAGTGCCAAGTACAGCACAACCCCACCCTCTATCTCTACAGGGTTCTATAACAAAGGATCACAGCATTCCAGGATGAGAGAGAACTTTAAAATTCATCTAGTCTCCCCACCCACCTGATATGTGAATCTCCTCCAGCATGTCCATGCCAGTAGCATCTAGCCAGTGTTTAAATACCTCTAGCAATGGGGAACTCACAATCTTTATAACATATTAATACTGTCATTTCTTCAAGTGTCGAGGCCTACTTCAGGTGCTGGTAATACAATGGTGAATTAGACTGAAACAGTTCCTGCCCTCAGAACACTTCTAGTCTAGATGGAGACATAGGTGAATAAATGAATGCAGTGTGATATTATGTTTATTTTAGTATATCAATTAATTTCAATTAATCTTTGTGTTTTTCTCTCCCATATTTCCTTGAACAGGGCCCATCCCAAGTCAGCTGGAGGTTTTCACATATCCTTAATGAAAATTAACACTTAATCAGGAATGCAAATACACAGAAATGGCCAAAACTTAGTTTTAGGAAATGCGATGTATACTCCCAAAACCCACATCATAAATATGGTTTTGAAAGCCGAATCATTTTTGATTTGTGATGTCTGCATTTTGCCAATAGAAGGAAAGGAAAATCAAGAAGCAGGGCTCCCAAGAGAGCAAGGTGTAGACAAATGGTTCCCATAATTTGGTGCACATGCAAATCACCTGGAAGGCCTGTTAAAACACAGATTGCTGGTACCCATCCAGAGTTTCTGATTTAGTAGGTCTGGCATAGGCCCTGCGAGTTGGCACTGTTAAAACCTTTCCAGGTATTGCTGATGCTATTGGTCCAAGGATCACACTTTGAAAACCACTGAGGTAGTGTTTACGCCTTGATAGTTAATTGAAAAGAGAAAGACCCAGTCAGTCAAAGATCCCAGAGAAATTAAACAACCTCCACTTGGGTGGATGGAGATGAAGGGAGGTGGAGATGAAGGTTGAGATGGAGATGAAGAGAGGTGGAGATGAAGGTTGAGATGGAGATGAAGAGAGGTGGAGATTAAGTCGGAGGCAATACCTGGGAGGGAATGGGAGCCTGCTGAGAAGAGGGACTGAACTCAGGGAATAACTTAGAAAAAATGGAATTCATGCTGAGAGACTTTTCAGGATCATCCATCGCCAGCACCAGGGGAGCCAGGAGTGGGTTAAGCTGATGCCTGCAGATCACCTTTGCCATTCGAGCAAGCACTGTGTGTCATCCTGCTGAAGGATCGCGTTAGCTGTGCTTTGCATTGCTGTGTGTGGTTAGGGCCCTTTACTGGTGGCTACATGCATGTCATCATAAGACTGTCCAGAAGCAAAGAGGCCCATCTTGCCCTGAACCATCTGTATTTGTTTCCTAAGGCTGCATAACACATTAGCATAAACTGCATGACTTAAAACAACAGAAATGTATTCTATTACAGTTCTAGAAGCTGTAAGTCTCAAGTTGTCAGCAGGCCCACATTCCCTCTGAAAGTTCTAGAGATGAATCCTTTGTTCTTCGAGGTTCTAAAGGCCATAGGCATTCCTTGGCGTGTGGTAGCATAATTCTCATCTCAGCCTACATCTTCACAGGGCCTTCTTTTGTGTGTGTGTGTCTCTGCATCCTCTCCTTGTCTCATGACATCAATCATTGGTTTTAGGGCACACCTTTATCCACTATGACCTCATCTTAACTAATTCCATCTAGACCCTATTTCCAAATAAGGTCACATTCTAAGGTTCTGGGTACACATGAATTTTGGGGGGACACTATTCAACCCACTGTACCACCCAAGCTACCATCACTGAACTTCCCTTTCTCTCTCATTTCAACAGCTCATGACACTGATTGGTCCCTTGAAACAGAAGTTGCAGTTCTTGACAACCAGAGAAATAATGGAGCTGCAGGGAAATCTGTGGAGTCTGTACTTGAGTGACAGTGGTCAGTGGTAAATTCACCCGATTACACAATGATGATAGAATGTGATGGGTTATGATGAAGAAATATGGAAGACAGGCACTAGTCAAATACTTGGGTGTGAGCCAAATTTCCCAAAGTTCAGAATGTCTAAGGTGAGACCTGAAAGATGAGCAGGAAATAACCAGATGAACATCTGGGTGGGAAGTGAGAAATTGGGAGTGGTTCAGATAGAACACATGGACAAAGGCCCAGAAACAAGAGAAAATATGATTTATTATAGGAACAAAAAGAAATTCAAAATGCCCAGGTTGTCGACTGGTGCAAGGGGTGGAGTGGAAAGATACTAGGGAGACTAAAGCATGAGCCCTTCCTAGCTCTTCTTCAACTTGGGAGTCCTTATTGTACGTAAAGACAGAAACCTGTTACCCCTAAATCTTCTCTCTTTTAGATTAAAAAGACTTAATTCCTCCAAGGATTTCTCATATCCTTTGGATTCCCATTCCATCACTAACTATTCTGGTTATAGTTCTGCAAATCCACTCCAGCTTATCTAAATCTCTTGAAGTGGAAATCCCAACATAGAAGAAAATACCCCAATTCAATGCTATAGCATCGACATACTGACCCTAATAGTCAACATTCACTGACAGTGCCTTTCCTTTCCAGATCCAGGTGTAGAACTGGGCTAGGTTTTGGAGGCAGGGGCTGTTAACTGGCCCTCGTTACCCACTATCACCTTCTTCCTCTCAGTGATAGAAGCACCCAAGCTTTATCTGGGCACACAGCTGCTCAGCTAGGGACTAACATCCCTGCCTTCCTTATAGCTGAATGTGGCCATGTGACTAAGTTCTAGTGCACAGAATCTTTTTAACAAAACCACTTACTTTCGTCTTCCTCTCTCCCCTGTCTTGCTGGCTGAAACAGTGACAACTGTAGCAGCCTTGCACCCAGATGGAAGCTCCACATGGAAGACAGCAGAGCAGACCAGCTCACCTGGGGCTCTGGATGCCTTCTTAGGGCAGAGAGCAGTATACTCACTCTAAACTATCAACCTACCTCTGGACTATTAGATGAGATAGAAAGTTCTCTAATCTTTGAACTATTGTAGCTAATACATGGGAGTCAGCCTCACGCGCTCTCTATTTATACAGATTGAATTTGATACAAATGTAGACAGGTGTTCCTCTACCCATCTATTCAGTAAGTATATCAAAATATCTACTGGTTTGTAGACACTATGTATTCTGAACCTTATACATGATAGTATCAATATTTCTGGGATGGACAGTATTATTGTTCTTTGTTTACAATCTTTATTATGGTCACTAACAGGACTGACATTAATCTTGGTTCAATGTTAACATTTTCAGCTCCCTAATTTTTATAACATTGAGCGCTTACTCTGTGACAGCTGCTTTATCTAAGTCATCTCCTTCAATCTTCAGAACAACCTTATAAGACAGGTACTATTACTCCAATTTTACAAATTAAGAAGCTAAACCTTAGCCAGGTGCTGCACTCTTACAGTTCTAGCTACTCAGAAGGCTGAAGCAGGAGGATCACTTGAGTTTGAGTCCAGCCTGGGCAACACAGTGAGACAAGAATGAAAAGGGAAGGGAAGGAAAAGTGGAAGGAAAGGAAAGGAAAAAGAAAAGGAAAAAGGGAAGGAAAGGAAAGGAAAATGGGAAGGGGAAGGGGAATGGGAGGGGCAGGGGAACGGGAAAAGGAAGAGGAAGGGAAGGGGAAGGGAAGGAAAGGAAAGAAAGAAAAAAAGGGAAGGAAGGAAAAAAGGAAGAAAGGAAGGGAGGGAGGGAGGGAAAGAAAGAAACTAAGCCTTTTTAAAAAATTTAAAAAAATTAAGAATAAGCAAATAATCTAATCTTAAAACAGAAGGAGAGATTTCCAGTTTTCTGAACTGTTAAAAGTGACAGAACAAGATCTTGCTCAATGACCTTTCAACATCGCTCTGGGCTGGTTTCCCAAATTTGATACATGAAACAATAGTTCAGAAAAGGGACCTATTCAATTTGTTTTAACCCAATGTTTCCCTAACATACTTGGCTATGAGACCCCTTTGTCAAATAATGCTATTAGCTTCCCATGGGACTTTGTGAAGGGTGGCTCTAGAAGTAATTGTGAAGCAAGTGATGCCTCCCCCCACCCCCAACGATTTCATCTGTTTTGATTCCCCATCACTTCCAGGTGTCACACCTGACTGGAAATATCCTCCCAAGAGAAATTATATTATCATAAAGCTCCAAATAATGCTTTAGAAAAAGGTGGAATTGCAGGCAATGCCAGGGAAACCCATTTTGCATTGGGAATTTCTTGGATTCCTTAAATCCTACCTGGAATGGTGCCACCTTGTCTGCTCTGATGACCTCTGCAGGAGAGGACAGCACTAGGGTTCCTATTAGGAGCTTAAGTGCTTGGAAACAAAAGTGACCTCTTCATGAGGCAGATAATATACTAGTCTCATAACTCAGAGGACTTGAATTTGAGTATCAAGACAAACAGTTACAGCAAGTGTGACTGAGCAGTGTGATCTCATATAAATTCACCCAAATTTAGGTAATAGGAGTTGATGCTACTACAGGTAAAGAAACTGTCGGGGGACAGTGAAAGACCATCTGATAGTGTAAATTCCAGGCAGGTTCTAAATCTGTTTTCCAATGAGCTTTCTGGATATAACATTCAGTCCTTCTACAAATTATAGAGAGATCATAGAACCTCTCAAAACAAGCAACAATTAAAATACGGGAGCTCCAGAGTATGTAGGTGGACAGAAAAGGTTGGCTGTCAAGGATCTGGTGGCTGGAGAGGCAAGGAAGCTGGTCAGTGCCCTCTGTCCCCTCCACCCTTCCTGAAACAATTGTAGCACAAATGCATGTTCATTAATCAGCAAGTTCAAGCTAGGGCAGACTTTTCTGGCTCTGTTTGCAGTGCCAGGGATCTTGCTCTAGCGTTGTCATGGGGAAGTTATTGTTGTCCTCCTGGCAACAGGTTACCTAGGTGAACACCAAACAGCCCAACCTGGCCCAATGAGCAATGGGCCTGTTCAGCCACTGTCCCCGTGCTGCTTTGCTTGTCTTCTCCTTATACTCCCTCACTCCCTCAATCCACACTATTGCCCTTATGAGTGACAGCATTCATTCTCACACACAAAGGTGCTACAGAAGGCCACTTGCAGAAGGGGGCCTGTCCAGGGCCATTTTGTATTTCTGACCTTCAAAAGCATGGCCAGTCATGGGCAGTCATGCCTGCTCTCTTCAACCCACAACTAAAATAAGAGCAGCTCTCAGAAGAGAAATCATTTCCGCCCTTTTTTTTTTTTTTGAGTCTCGCTCTGTTGCTCAGGCTGGAGTGCAGTGGCGCGATCTTGGCTCACAGCAAGCTCCGCCTCCCAGGTTCACGCCATTCTCCTGCCTCAGCCTTCGAGTAGCTGGGACTACAGGCACCCGCCACCACGCCCAGCTAATTTTTTGTATTTTTAGTGGAGACGGGTTTTCACTGTGTTAGCCAGGATGGTCTCAATCTCCTGACCTTGTGATCTGCCCGCCTCGGCGTCCCAAAGTCCTGGGATTACAGGCGTGAGCCACCACGCCTGACCTCATTACCACCCATTTTTACTGAGCATCTTAGTGCCATAATTGAAACAAATTAGAAGCATAAGAAATAACTCTGGTGGCGATCAAAGTCTATACCACAAAGTGAAATGAAGCCCTAAGCCAATTAACCTGTGAAATTGATCAATTAATTGTAGACAGCTAAACCAAACGGTTCAGTTAAGTAAATCCTCAGTTGCTCATAAACTTGCCAGATATAGCAAATAAAAATATCCAGTAATGCTACTCCGTAAACGGCTTCTGCTCTAATCATCTGAAATGTCACTTCTGCTCCACGTGCTCTCCTGTGCAGACAAAGCCTTCAAGTGTGAAAAACAGAGAGGCAGAATTCAGTGGTTCTGGTGACTATCCCCCTCACCAGCCCTGGGGATGGCGTTAACCTAGCTTACACCTGGCATCTCACCTGTAGTACCCTAGATAGCCCAGGGTTAAACAAGGGCACTTTCAACATGACTTAGGATTTTAGTTTAAACCTGAAACATCAGGATCTATTAGACCTCTCTTAGAGGCATCCAACCCTTTCAAGAAGCCTCAGAACCCAGTTGACTTCCCCTGGGTCCCTTGCCCTACTCTGAATTGCCCCAGGGTCCTTCCCCCATTGAACCAGACTTAAGAGGATACGGTGATTCTTCCCTCATTCCAGCCTTGGTGTTTGTATCCAGTTCCAATAAATTCAATTAGTTAACACAGAGCTATGACAACCTAAGGTAAAAATTTGCTGACTTGGGTAAATTTACTTGGTGACAGGTGATGAAGAAGAAAAGTCAGGGAGCAAGCAGTTAGAAAACCTGAGTTTGGAGATGATGTGCTGTGAGATCTTGAGCAAGTCATTACACCTCTGTGGGCCTCCATTTCCCAACCTGTTTGTTACCCGTAAGCCACATGGCATGATGTTAAAGTAGGGTCACAATAGCAGTAGAAAGCAATAGTTTTCTGGCTCTAGCTCACTGCAAAATCCTCTTCCTGCCCTAATTTTTGGAGTCTCCAAAAAGCATCTCATGTGGATTTGAAATCAGTCCTCTCCATGGCCACATGGGATAGATGGGTTTCCTCTTCTTTAGCTCTGAATACTTTCAGAGATCTCCATGGCTAAGGTATCTGCTGTCCACTAGCCCCCTGGTGCTGGCATAACTAGCATTAAAGTTGCTCCACAGGGCCAAAGCCACCAGGCCAGGCCAGGTCACCAATACCCTGGGTGGCAGTTCTGGGCCAGGGACCTGGATTCTTTAGGATCATTGCTACAGTTTCTGGTGCCAGACCCTGAGGGCACTGATATATGTGTCGGGATGTTGATATCAGCCCTATCTCTTGGAATCCTCACACGAGCCCTGAAACTGAACATATAATTTCCATTTTGTGGAAAAGGAAAGTAAGACACAGGAATATAAAACAACAAAACCAAGACTGCAAAACCAGTAAGCAACAAAACTAGGATTTAGATCCAGATCCACCTAACTCCAAACCTTGCCATTCCACCAAACTATCACTTACGGGAAACGTGGGATGTTCACTGCTCCAGAGCTAATGTCCCAAGTCCTGTACAATTTGTATATTAATTCCTTTAGTTGGCAAACTTTTATGATAGTAGAGAGATGTACATACTGATTACACTATAGATTTGCTAAAAAGATCTGTGAAAAGAGGTCTACAAAGTTATCTGTCAATTCTACATGAATACTTGTATAATATGATAAGGAAGACACTAACTCACTAAATTCCAAGAGAAAAATAGGTCAAGTAAATGGACAATTTCCAGGGGACAAAATATAAATGACTAATAAATATTTTAAAAATCTAATATTACTAGTAAGTGTTTTTAAATGCACTAAAATGAGATACTACTTTTAACCCATGAAATTAGAAAAAGAAAATACTCAAAGTTGGTAGTGTCATTGGCTTCTAGAGCACAAACAAATTGATATAACTTTTCCAGAAAGTAATTTGGCAACACATAGAAAGAATCATTAAAAGTGCAAATCATTTAACCCCAAAACTCTCATTGTGGGACTCAGTCCTGAGGAAATAATCAGAAGCTCAGAAAAATACTTTATCTACAAAGACCTTCATCAAAGTGTTAATTATTGTAACAAAGCTGGAAATAACGTAAAAGTCTAACAATCAGAAAATAGTTAATTAAATACAGCAATATGATTAGATATTATGCAGCTATTAAAGTGATATTGTCAAAAAATTAATGACATAGGAAATGTTAATTTGAAAATAAAGATACAAAATTATATGGATAGTATTATCATACTTTTGATTTAAAAGAATGAAGGCAACATTTTGCAATGATTCTGAACATTTCTATGTACTCTGCAGTGATGTGTATTTCCTTTATAATAAAAAAAATATATCTAACAAACAAAAAGCTTCAGCGTCCTTCAGGTCATTTTTTCTGACATGCTGAGTTGGACAAGGGCCTCAAACATCACTAAACTAAAAGAACATGCAGGATCCCTTTGTGCCAACATCTGACTCATTCTACCGTATCATAAGGCCAGACAAAAACTGATTAACATTAATAGTAATGATCATAATAGTAGAAGTGGTAGCAACCAGTTTTGTTTACTCAGTACCAGGCTCCACTATCCACCTTTTAGATATGTTGTATCATTTAATCCTCACAAAACTCTCTGAGGCAACTATTACCCCCATTCGAAAGATGAAGAAACTGGGGTTCAAAGAGATGAAAACATTTGCCCCAAACCACACAGCTTATGTGACCAAACAGGAGCTAGGTCCCAGATCTGATTTCCCAGGATGCTTTGCTCTTTCTCTAATGTCTGACTGGTAAGATTGGCAAGAACATTCATTGGCTGTGTGGTTTTTTGTTTGTTTGTTTGTTTAAGTCTTGAAATGCAAACTGTATTTGTCCACAGCATGACTTCTTTTCACAGAAGTCAGGACACCTGATTCTAATCCTATCTCTTCTGACTAGCCAAGTTTCCTTGAACAAGGCATATCCCATTGAGATCTTGCTACTGCTATGTGTTGGCGGTGTTGGACTAGATCAGTTTCCTTTAAGCTTAGCTTGTTAAAACACAGCTTTCAGGTCTTTCTGTAGACCTACTGAATGAGACTTTCCGGTAATGAAATTATGTGTGTATGTATATATATATATATATATATATATATGGATTTCTATTATATATATGTATACACACACACATAATTTTTTAAACAAGCTCCCTGGATTATTCTTATTCAGGATGAGAATTTGTCACAGGACTGGCATTTGGGAGCCACCATACTAGACAACCTATGAGGTACTGTTCATATCTACCAGTCAATGACTGTGTAGGGCCCCAAACTTGAAGTCAAGATGTGGCTGCCATTGAATTTCAAATAGGTCTGGACAGAATCTCAAGGGCATGTGACTTGTTCACAGGCATTGTTCTGCATGAAGTTTGGGGACAGACCCAAGGAGAAAAAGGAACTGGGGAAAGCAGTGTAAGTATTGGAGACTGGTTCCTGTAGCCAGCCCCATGGGAGAAGGAGCTGCAAGTAGAAAGTAGAGGAACCAAAAAGATGGCCTCATATTATATCACGTAAGGAGCTTGGAAAAAGAACTGTTGCCTGGGTCCCAGCTCCAGAGATCCTTATTTAATTGGTTTGGGGTATGTGCCTGAGCCTTGGGATTTTTTTTTAAGCTCCCCAAGTGATTCTATTTTGAAGCTAAGACTGCGATTCTGCATTAACACACAAGGACACAAAGCCCTCAAAATGAGATGGCTTTATGTGTCACAGACTTACCCTTAAAACTGTGTTGAAAAGTGGCATTTCAAGGACCCTCCTGGTGAGTTCATGAAGCAAAATAATCATGTTCAAAACAATTGAGACTGTCCATACAAAACTTCCTCGATATGTTTGGGAGGATAAACTCAACACCTCAGTCATAGTTTAGTGGCTTGGCTTACGTATTTGGTGACATAGATAGAATTCTGTCCCCAGGTGTATGAGTCACATGAAGCCGGTCCTCACTGACTGGATTTGTCTTCTTCACTGAAGTCAATTGATCTGTTGTTTTGTCACTATGTAGCTAGAGCCAGTGGGAGGGTGCCAGTTATTCGGAGAAAATGTATCATTTTGAAGTACCAAAGACAGCCGATGAATTGTGCTCATGAAATACAAGCTTCACTCTACTTTTTAATTTGCTCCTGTTTAACTGAGAGTTTCGTCTTTATTTTTAAAGAATGACATTTATATAGACGTTCAAACTGCCAATCTGTTACATAAACAGCCTTGTTTTTTGAAGGGCTGGCGCCGCCTAGGGGCCAAATACGTGCAGAAGTTTGGATTGCTAACCGGAAAGAGCCTCTCCAACCTGTTGCTTCCGGTCCTCCTGTGATCCGTCTCTGCCCTTTGTATTTACGTTCAGATAAAGCTAATCAGACTTTTCATTCAGCAAAGTTTCCCAAGCAAGGGTGGAGATGCCACAGTGGCATTTCAAAGCCAGATAGCAATGCAGTGATGGGATTTGGGAAGTTTGGTACAAAAGAAGCTTCTCACTGGGATCAAAACGAGCCCAGAGAACCAGAAACTGTAGGTGTGGTGCTCAGGAAGGTGAATTTTAACAGGCCACTGCAAGTGGTGGCTAGTGGTTATTCTCACCAAAGCCTAGGAGCAGCTGTGGAAAGCCCTTGGGTTGCCCTGAATGGTGGGTTGGGCTCCCTTTTTGTGGAGCAGCACAGCTTTCAGCTGAAGAAGAGTAAGTTGTTCAGGGCAGAGATCAGAGCTCTTCATAAACCCTGAGGCTGACCTCTTTGGCCAAACCGCATCGTACTGGGCACCTCTCATACAGGGATGTGTCCTGCCAGTCTTCCCTAACCCCCAACTGAAATTGACTGGGCTGAGACTCGAAAGTGCCCACCAGCTAATCTGATCCATTCACTCTTCCTAGCTGATTAGTGGTAATTGGCTAGGTCTAATCTCCTGGTTCTCAAATCTCACTGCGTATCAGAATCACCTGGGGGGTTTGTTAAAACACAGATTGCTGGGCTCCACTCCCAGAGTTTTCAATTCAGTAGGTCTGGAGTGGGGCCTGAGAATTTGCATTTCTATAAATTCTCAAAAGATAATGCTGATGCTACTAGTGCAGTTACCACTGGCTCTCAGTATTGTTGGACATTAAAGAGCTTTAAAAATCTTAATGAGCGGGCCACACCCCATCCCAATTCAGTCAGAATATCTAGGGGTGGGATCAGGCTATAAGTACTTTTTAAATTATCTCAGTGCTTCCAGCATGCAACCAAGTTTGAGCATTATGGTCTTGAACCGTGGTTGTCCAAATTGTTCATACGAACATGTACACTTTGCTAGAATGCAGATTCTTGGACTTCCACTCAAAGAGATCTGACTCAATATGGCATCAGTAGGGCCTGGGCATGGGCATTTTTGACAAGCACCTCAGATAATGATGGTAGGAATCAAAGTATAGAAACTTTAGTGGCACGTTAGAATCCCATGAGGCTCTTTAAAGACCATTGTCTGCATGCCCAGAGATTCTGTAAGTTTTATAAGCTCCCTGGTTATTTTAATAATTTAATATGCAGCAAAAGTTGAGAGCTGCTGGTTTGTACAAAATTCATATGTTGAAGCCTGATCCTTAATATGAGATATTTGGAGGTGGGAACTTTGGGAGGTCATTAGGGCAGAACCCTCATGAATGGAATTAGTGCCCTTACAAAAGAGGACCTGGAGAAACCTCTTGCCCCTTCTACCATGTGAGGACATAGCAAGAAAGTATCTTGTATGAACCAAAAAATGAGCCCTTTCCAGAAACCGTATCTGCCGTCTCCTTGATCTTGGGCTTCCCAGCCTTTAGAACTATGAGAAATAAAATTCTGTTGTTTACAAGCTACTTAGTTTAGGGTATTATTTAATAGTAGCCTAAATGGAATAAGACAGCATGAAAGATAGCAGATTTGTCCAAATCCAGATGCCATTTAACATAAAACAGCTCCAGTTCCAAGGAGGAACATTCTGTCATGCTGAGCCCCTGGTGAAAGTAAAGATGTGACCCAAGATAGTTCTGGATGACCCATTTTCTCAAGTGGTATTGCCTCCTCAATGCCCTTTTCTTCCCATTGGATTACTGGATAAATACACAACTTTGAATTCTGCATAGAGTCCTTGGTGAAACCACTTTGCCCTTATTTCCCCTCCAATTTTCAGTACACAGTTCCCCTGAGCTGCAATGGTCTTTGGCTCAGATTGACTAAAGACAAAATTCTCAAACAGTTGTGGCACTATCAACGCACAGGACACTGCACATTCAGGCCTTGGTGACAGATATCTGGGATGCATCCCAACAGCTGATGAGTCATGTGGGGGGGATCATTAATGCATGCCAGGGTCAAAGTTCAAAATTAGAAATCTCATTAATGTATATGATGCTCCGAAGTCTGTGGCAGTTTTTGCTGGAAAGAGAGAGAGAGAGAGAAAGAAGAAAGAAAGAAAGAAAGAAAGAAAGAAAGAGAGAAAGAGAGAAAGAGAAAGAGAGAAGAGAGAGAAGAGAGAGAGAGAGGGAGGGAGGGAGGGAAGAGAGAGGAGAGAGGGAGGAGGCGGGAGGTGCGAAAAAGAAGAAAATCCCAGACTCCCGAGCCCTCCCCCTAGACCCCCCCGCCTCCCCATCCGCCCTCCCAAAAGCCCGCCCCTCCCGCCATGCGGTAGTTCTTCTTTCTTCCCGATCTCTTTGTTCTCCCTCACGAATGCCTGCTCTCTCCCTCCCTCAAGAAAGCTCCGAAGAAAGAAAGAAAGAAAGAACGAAAAAGAAAAAAGACAGCCGCCCGAAGCCCGCCTCCCGAAAAAGCGTCTTGTCGTTTCTTCTGTTCCCTTCCTCCGGGGGGAGGATCCCGTCCCCTGACTTCCTTCCGAAGCCTTACCATTCTTCCCTCCTCCGAAGGAAGGAAGGAAGGAAGGAAGGAAGGAAGGAAGGAAGGAAGGAAGCAAAGAAAGAAAAGTAAAGCAAAGCATGTTTTTGGTGGATACTTTCCTAGAGAGAACTTAAGAGCAAACATTTTCACATTTGATATTGACCAAGACACAAAGACTAGAGAGAAGTCAACATTTAATACCAGCTGACAAACGGCTTTGCTTCTTGCTCATCAGTGAATTCACCATGTCTTCATGGCTTGGCTTAGCATGAGGTTGATATTCCCCTAGAATCTCTGGATCTATTCCCTTTTTCTACAGACTTCTCCATACTTTTAATATTTTCTTACATGGCCAACTTTTAATTACCACAGGGGAACAGAAGTAATACGTATGTTTAAAATCTCTGAATAATCCAAAACATCTGTACCCAGATAGAAGTTTTGGAATTACAAATCAAATGAGAAAAAAAAAAAAAAGGTCTGTCATTTTCCTTTATATCCCATGACTGATGTCATCTGACTTTTGAGCTGAATAGAAGTGAGGGGGTGGGGGAAAACTTCAACTTCCCAATTAAAAGGCAACTCAATTCCAGGATGAAACATTCTTTTATTTTGTCTCACCCAGTGTCTTTGGGGTAAATTCCCCATCTTTCAGGATGCATCCTCCATCCCTGTTCTCCTTGCCCAGATGGTTCCTGGGTCTAGGGATAAGCTTCTATGTATATGTGGTGGCAGGACAGCAGGAGTGAGGGAGTGAGGGTGATGGTCCATGTGCTCATCTCCACATCCATGCTATTGACCACCATGGACACTTGAACCTGGAGACCATTGTCGGAACCCAATCCCACCTGATTGTTGTTTGGTTTTGTTGTTGTTGTTGTTGTTTTTAATTTTTTTGGAGACAGAGTCTCGCTCTGTCACCTGTCACCCAGGCTGGAGTCCAGTGGCACTATCTCAACTCACTGCAACCTCTGCCTCCTGGGTTCAAGCAGTTCTCCCTGCCTCAGCCACCCGAGTAGCTAGGATTACAGGTGCACATGACCATGCCCAGCTAATTTTTGTATTTTTAGTATAGATGGGGTTTTGCCATGTTGGCCAAGCTGGTCTCGAACTCCTGACCTCAGGTGATCCGCCCATCTCGGCCTCCCAAAGTGCGGGATTATAGGTGTGAGCCACTGTGCCTGGCCCCACCTAATTCTTTTAGAAACTCTGCAAACACCCACAATTGGCATCTGACATCCTTGAGGTAGCCTCTGGGCTGCAAGTCTTTCTTATCTGTAATCCAAATGATCTCTTATCTCTTCTGGACCATTGGTATCCTTAGAACTTCTGTGTTCCTTTTTGGGGACAGACTTTCCTAGTTGCATTATCTGATCCACAGGCATGTGCAACATTCTGTAGGACAAAACAAGACTGCTCTCTATCCATCCACTTCCACTTCTTCAGCCATTTCCAACGTATCTGGCATCACTGGAGCTTAAAGCTCTCCTGGCTTGCACTCACACAAGTGAAAGATAAACTCTATTACCCGGGGATTACACACTTGTAGTTATCTGGCAACATCTGACCCTGTTCAAATCAACCCCCCTTCTTCTCTAGGCTGATGTCCACACAGCTCACTGTGTGCTGGAGAAAAACTCACTATTGTGAAGACTTGCCTCATTTCATATTCAAGATCACTGACCTCCAGTAGACCCTTAATGCTGCCCTATGTCATTTTTTCTCCCACTCTCCTCCATGACTTATTTCCCTCATTCTCTTCTTTCCTCAGACCCCTTGCACTTTCTCACTTATACTCACTTCCATCCAATTTATTGATAATTTCAAAACCAATAGAAAAAAACCACAGTCTTGCACCGGTGCCTTTGCCCAGCTCTGATAACTGTGCCCAGGTACTCTGCCTTCCCTCCTATGAACAAGCAATCAATTCTTCTAAGGAAAATTTCTCCACTTCAGCATTAGATTCCATGGCCAACAAATGGGATCTCCCCTTTTTTCTCTGTCATTACCTTTTTTTCACATTACTGATTAGATCTCATAACAGTTAAACATACTACATGCTTGTTGGCCACATATATGTCCTCTTTTGAGAAGTATCTGTTCATATCCTTTGCCCATCTTTTAATGGAGATGTTTGTTTTTGCTTGTTAATTTGTTTAAGTTCCTTGTAGAGTCTGGATATTAGACCTTTGTTGGATGCATAGTTCGCAAATATTTTCTCCCATTCTGTAGGTTGTCTGTTTAATCTGTTAACAGTTTCTTATGCTGTGCAGAGGCTCTTTAGTTTAATTAGATCCCATTTGTCAATTTTTATTATTGCTGCAATTGCTTTTGGCACCTTTGTCACAAAATCTTTTGGCAAGGCCTGTGTCCAGAATGGCATTTCCTAGGTTACTTTCAGGGTTTTTATAGTTTTGGGTTTTACATTTAGGCCTTTAACCCATCTTGAGTTAATTTTTGTCTGTGATGAAAAGAAGGGATCCAGGTTCAATCTTCTCCATGTGGCCAGCCAGTTATCCCAGCACCATTTATGGCCTGGTGCTTTCATCCCTTTCCCCATTGCCTGTTTTTATTGACCTTGTCAAAGACTGGGTGACTCTAGGTGTGTGGCTTTATTTCTGGGTTCTCGGTTCTCTATTCTGTTCCATTAGTCTATGTGTCTGTGTGCCACTACCATGCTGTTTGGGTTACTGTGGTCTTGTAGTATAGTTTAAAGTTGGGTAACATAATGTCTCCAGTTTTATACTTTTTGCTTAGAATTGCTGTGGCTATTTGGGCTCTTTTTTGGTTCCATATGAATACTAGAATAGTTTTTCTAATTCTGTGAAGAATGTCATTGTTGGTTTAATAGGAATAGCATTAAATCTCTCAATTGCTTTGGGCAGTATGGCCATTTTAACAATATTGATTCTTCCAATCCATGAGCATGGAATGTTTTTCCATTTGTTTGTGTCATCTCTAATTTCAGCAGTGTTTTGTAATTCTCATTGTAGAGATCTTTTACCTCCCCGGTTAGCTGTATTCATAGGTATTTTATTTTTTGTGTGTAGCTATTGTGAATGAGATTGTGTTCTTGATTTGGCTCTCAGCTTTGGCATTGTTGGTTATAGAAATGCTACTAATTTTTGTACACTGGTTTTGTATCCTCAAACTTTGCTGAAGTTGTTTCTCAGATCTAGGAGCTTTTGGGCATATGAAAAAATGTTTAACATTGTTAATCATTAGAGAAATGCAAATCAAAACCACAATGAGGCCCAGGTATGGTGGCTCATGCCTATAATCCCAGCACTGCGGGAGGCCAAGACAGGAGGATCACTTGAGCCCATGAATTTGAGACCAGCCTGGGCAACATAGCAAGAGCTTGTCTCTTCAAAAAATTAAAAAATTAGCCAGGCATAGTGGCACACACCTGTGGTCCCAGCTACTTGAAAGGCTGAGATGGGAAGATCGGTTGAGCTCAGGAGTTCGAGGCTTCAGTAAGCTCTGATTTTGCCACTGCACTCCAGCATGGGCAACAGAGCTAGCACCTGTCTCAAAAACAAAACAAAACAAAACAAAACAAAACAAAACAAAGAGATACTATTTCACACCAGTCAGAATGGCTATTATGAAAGGTGAAAAAACATGCTGGGAGAGTTGTGGATAAAAAGGAACACTTATACACTGCTGGTAGAAATGTAAACTAGTTCAGCCACAGTGGAAAGCAGTTTGGCTATTTCTCAAAGAACTTAAAACTGAACTACCATTCAACCCAGCAATCCCGTTACTTGGTATATACCTAAAGGAATATAAATCATTCTACCATAAAGACACATGCACATGTATGTTTATCACAGCACCAGTCATAATAATAAAGACATGGAATCAGCCTAAATGCCCACCAATGGTGGACTGGATAAAGAAAATATAGTACATATACACCACGGAATACTATGCAGCCATAAAAGAGAATGAGATCTTGCCCTTTGCAGCAACATGGATGCAGCTGGAGGTCATTATCCTAAGTGAATTAACTCAGGAACAGAAAACCAAATACCACATGTTCTCACTTGTAAGTGGGAGCTAAATATTGAGTACACATGGACTCAAAGAAGGAACCAACAGCACGAGGGGCCTACCTGAGAGTGGAGGGTGGGAGGAGGGTGAGGACTGAAAATCTACCTATTGGGTACTATGCTTATTACCTGCATAACAAAATAATCTGTACTCCAAACCCCAACAGCATACAATGTACTCATATAACAAACCCTGCACATGTACTCCCTAAACCTAAAATAAGAGTCAGAAAGAAAAATAATAATAATAAATAAACACACAGAATTCCATTTCCTACCTTAACATACATCCTCTTCCATCCCTTTCCATCTACCACCCCACTTCTCTGGTCCCCTTTACAGCAAATCCCTTGATAAAATTTATATTCACCATTTTTATTTCCTCCAGGGTTTCCTCTCCTCCCTCCCACCCCCACTACCATTTCATTGAAACAGCTCTCTTCAAGGCTATTAATGACCTCCATATTGGTAAATCCAGCAGTCAATAGGATCAGTCCTCATCCTATTTCACTTATCAGCAGCATTTGATAAAGTTGTGTTTTCTCCTTGAAATACTCTTTACTTGGCCTCCTGGAAATCCTGGTTTTCTTCTGACTTCATTGTCAAGTCTTCTCTGCCTCCTCCTCTGACCTCTAAGTGTGAAGTAACCCAGAGCTCAGTCCTTAGGCCTCTTCTCTTCTTTTTCGTACTCGCTCACTCCCTGGGTGTTCTCATCCAGTCTTCTGGCTTTAAATACCATCTATGCTAATAACTCCCAAATTTCATTTTCAGTCTAAACTTTCCAGTGAATTTTAGTTTTAAATATCCAACTGTCTAGTTCACCATTTCACTTGGATGACCAAGAGGCATCTCAAACGTGACATATCCACAGCTGAATTTTCTCCTCCTAACCACAGTCTTCCCCATTGCAGGAAGTAGCACTTCTACTCTTCCAGTTCCTTAGGCCAGAATTCCTTGTCTGTTCTCTTCCTCTCAGATTGCCACGGCTCACCCATCAGTGAATCTTATTGGCTCTACCTTCAAAATATATCCAGAATTCACACTTCTCACCATCTTCCCCACTGCACTCCAGTCCAAGTTGTACTTATCTCTCACTTGAATTATGGCATTACTTACCTGGCTGGTCTCCAGCTTCCACACCTTGTGTCTCCTTTCAGTCTATTGTTAATACAACTGTGAAAGTGATTCCTTTAAACTTAAGTTAAATCAGATCACTCCTGTATTCAAAAGTCTCCAGAAGTTTCCCTCTCTGAGTAAAAGTCTAAGTACTGACAAGATCCTACACAATCTGACTCTCATCCTTTCCTGCCACTGGGCCCCTGCATTACTTCTGTGACCTCATTTCCTACCTTTGCTCTTCCTTCATTCTGCTCTTTTCAGAACATACTTAGCCAATTTTCTCACCTACTTCAGGCATTTTTGCTCGGATGCCACCTTCTCAGTCAGGCCTTCTATAATGACCCTACTTAATCCCCCTCCTCCCTATCCTATCTACCTTATTTTATTTTCTTCATAGCATTTTCTTTTTTATACCAATTGACATATATTTTCCATATCTGTTTATTTTCTGGCTCTCTCATTAGAACGCAAGTTCATGAGGTCATTTTTAGTAGAATGGTAAGTGCTCAATAAATATTTTTAAATGTATCATAATTTTAAATACTCATCAAACCTGCAACTGGGATTTTGGCCTGGGGAGGAAGAAACAGGTTCCATGTCTCTTACCAATTGCTCTTGTTCCTCTTTCCCCCATCCTTAAAAACTTTAAATGTAGCAGATTGGATACAGGAATTTGTTTTCTTTTCCCTCCAAACTCATTTTCCAAAGTAGAATGTTGATAGGTAATATTTAAAATTTAAAAGCCAAAGATACATGGAATTTTGAAATATATAGGTAACCACAAGAAGATAAAGCAAAAAGAGCTGAAAGTGATTGCTTCTGGGGAGTGAGAATTTGGGGAAGTGGGAGTAAGGCAGGGAATGACATGCCTTTTTTTCTTGTTGCTTTAAGTGTCAGAGCACAATTTGACTGCAAAAGAATATTGCTTTGATAAAAATGAAATTAAATTCAAAAAGAATATTCAATATTCAAAAAGAACAAATAAAATACAGTTAGAGTGGGAGATTCCAATACACTTCTTTCAAATCAGTGAGATCTAGGAGACAAAAAATAAATACAGACACAGAAGAACTGAAATTATGATCAACTCACTTGTTTTAATAGCTAAAGAATTTGACATCCATTGAAAGAAAGACATATTGCAAAAATCGATCATGTACTTGCCTGTAAAGAAACCTCAAGAAAATATGAAAAGTAGAGATTTTACAGAACTCATTCTCTAATAGGAATCCAATAAGATTAGAAATAAATGATACATAAAGGGAGCTTTGGAAATTTAGAAATTCCTTTCTCTCTTGATGCAGCCTAGCTTTCAACAGCACTTTCTCCCTGGGGATACAATACATAAAAAGCTTCATTTGACAGTCAAAGCTGAGCGATGACTTTGGTGTTCTAGCCAGTGACTGCCCTGCCCCTGAAGCATTAAAATTCATTGATTAAAAGGATGAAGGGCCATATGACATCTTGATTTAGGGAGAATAAAAAATACATTAAATAATTTCTAAAGTATTATATCCATTATTCATAAGTGTGGCCACTGCTTTACATCCAGAGCCACAAAATGTCAATCAACTGATAGAAAAGAGCAGAATTGCCGGTCACAGTTGCACCTTTATGCCCATCCTTGGTCAGCTTCTCTAGAAGGACTAACAAGCAGTGGCAACAAGATTTACTAATGGATGGAATTTCAGGCAATAGCTGTGTCTTAGTCCATTTTGTGTTGCTATAAAGAAATATCTAAGGCTAGGTAATTTATAAGGAAAAGAGGTTTATTTGGCTCACGGTTCTGCAGGCTATACAAGAAGCACGCTGCTGGCGTCTGCTTGGCTTCAGGTGAGGGCCTTAGGCTGTTTCCACTTATGGCAGAAGGTAAAGTGGAGCTGGCCTGTGCAGAAATCACATGACAAGAGGAAGCAAGAGAGAGAGGGGAAGTGTCAGTCTCTTTTTAACAACCAGCTTTCATGGGAACTAATAGAGCAAGAACTTACTCACTACCCCTCCTAAGGGAGGGCATTAATCTACTCATGAGGGATCTGCCCCCATGACCTAGACACCTCTCATTAGGCTCCACCTCTAACATATGGGATCACATTTCAACGTGAGGTTTAGGAGGACAAACATCCAAACTATAGCAAGCTGAAAAACTCTTTAACGTATCTGGATCAGGGCTACTCTCAGTGGTGTGCCTGTTAAAATGCATATTCCTACACCGCCCCCCGCCCTCCAGATCAATTGAATCAGAAGACCTGGAAGTGGAGCTCAGGAATCTGTATTTTCTGATGAACTTCAGATGAAGTTTTATATGTGCTGAAGTTTGAGAACTATTGACTCACATAACTCACCAATAATAGTCATCTTTCAAATAATCCAGAGCAAACTAAAATAAACCTCACATGGTAGCTTTTTGTTTGTTTTTGGTTTGGTTTTTTTTTTTTTTTTTTTTTGAGATTTTTGGTGGGGGGCAGGAAGTCTATCGCTTTACAATATAATTCAGACAAAAATCTTAAGAATAACTACCTGACAGGTTTGAAACACAACTATTTTACTGGGTAATTTTTTTAGCCTTTTGACTGTGGCTCATTAGCCATTCTAGTAAAGGGAACAATAGAGTGGAATTTTAGCCACACATTTAGGATGTGTGTATTCTTCCTCATTTGTTCATTGCCCAGGAGTACCCTCATTAAAAATTCCTTCCCAAATTAGACAAGATATGCCAAAAATCAATTTAAAATGTTCATAAAACTTTTAATTTATGATTCAACTTCTAGAAATACATTTTCAAATTTCTCAGACAAATGCACAGAGACCTTTGAACAAGTATGTTAATTACAGCATAACTTATAACAGCAAAAATCAGAATCAGTCTAAGTATCTGTGTTACAATTAGGTCTGTCTGCGTATAAGAGAACATTTAAATAAAATATAAATATATTTCTTTCTCACCTGAAAGAATTTCAGAAATAGGCCATCCATGCTAATATGGTGTCTTCACAATATCATCAAGGACTAGGGTTTCTTTCTTGCCAGTTCAGCATCCTCAGGAAACAGCTTTCTGAGGTTATCTCATGATCCAAGATACCTGTCGGAACTCCAGCCATCGCCTCCTCATCCATGCAGTGGGAAGTTGATAGGAGGCAAAAGCAAAAGAATGCTGCTCTCAACTGAGTCAGCCCCTTTTTTTTTCTTTAAATTGCTAGTAACTATTATCCTTACATATCATTGGCCAGAACTTGGTCAATGGCCACACCTAGTCCAAGGAGGCTGGGAGATGTGGCCTTTAACTGGACATAATATAGTCCCATTGAAATAAGGGTTCTCTTATTATGAAAGAAGGTGAGAATGAAATTTGAGGACTCAACTACCTGACTTTCTCCCAGTGACTCACAATATGGTATTGCTAAATAAATATAAATATGCAGTCATTAAAAGTTACGTTTTAGAGGAATCTTATTCAAAAAGGAAAATGGTCATAAGTGAAAAAAAATGGATTAAAGAGATAAAAGCTCAATATGATTTAACTTTTATTCAACACAAATGTGTATAGAAAATACTGAAATTATAAAATCAAAATTATGTCTGTTGGCTTTGTAGAGTAAAATTATGGATGGTGCTTTATTCTTCTTTATAATTTTTCATATTTTCCACAGGAAACATGTATTATGTTTGTATTCAGCAAATATCCAGTAAACATTATTTCTAATTGGAAAAGAAGCCTAAGGAGGAAAACATTCATGAAACTCAATAATAATAAAATAATAAGAGAATGCAACATAAAAATAGGAGAATGCAACACTACTCCTTATCTAAGCTTACTAAACATCAGTTGATCTCTCAACTTTCAACTTAAAATAAGCCTTTGCCATGAGGGCTTCACTGAACACCCCAGTTGATAACAATCTCTCCTTTCCACAAAAGTTTACGATAGGTGGTGTTAGTGGCACTGGTATGCACACTTGCTGAACTGCAGACTAATGTTATTTAAATATTTTATGCAACCATATTTCTCCAAGTAGATTGTATGATCCATAAAGGTCAGGCATTTGACTCTTCTAAATGCTTTATAATAGTAAATATTTCTATATTTACTTACTTAATAATTAACTGGAATTATTTTGTTTGTGTCCTGGCACGTACATTGTATACAATATCCTCTCATAGAGTCTAATTGGTGTTGAGGATTTATATTGATGCGTAGAAAAAAAGAATGGAAATAGTCACTGCACAGAAAAAAAATTCCTGTATGCTAGATGACCAAAGAGGAAAAAAAATGCCTAACAAAACTTAGTTAACTCAGATTGCATTTACTTAGAGAATGAACTGAAGTACTTACCTTGACCTCTGGAAAAGAGGGTTTTTAAAGCAAATTACTAGCAAAAATAATATTCCAGGACTTCCAGACAAGATGACACACAGAGCATCACTCTAAGCACACAGAAATACTGAATAAAAGAGAAAAAAAATACTTTAAGCAGGGCTTGACAGCAAAAAGAAATGAAGAAGAAACCTAAACTCACAGTGGCAAGAGGAAATGAAGCCATGAAGCCTTCAGGGTGTCCTGAATTGGTCATTAGCCTTCAGTTTATCTGGAAGCCAGTTGAACTAGAAATCAGTGAACCTTCTGTGGGGCCTGTCCTGGCAAGAGTGAGACAATCTGCTGCAGAGGCTGTGGGTGGGCAGCCCAGGCCAGCTGGCTTAGGGAATGTGAAAGAGACTTAGAGGGGCCAAGAGCAGTGGGGCAAAACTGACTTTGACCAAACTGAGAGCGTCAGAATGCAAGTTACACCAGCTCAGAGACAACTGATAGCAGCATAGCTAGAAGGGATCAGGCATAGGAGTTCCATCACCGCAGAGGTCAAGGAAGACCCAGAGCCATCACAAGGCCCAGTGGAGATGGGAGACTCCCTTCCTCCACCATTGCATGGCCATATTTGCTATACCCACAGGCACCCATTCAACAGCACCTTGGAGAGCAAAGAGGGAATAGGTGGAAACGTGAGGAACTGGGCACGTTTAAATCAAAATACTGAAAATTAACTTAAAGGGACTATTTCAGTTATTGCACTGGGCCATATTTACTGGATTTGACTTAAAATTTATATTTTTTCATCCCACCTTTATATGGATAGAAATAATTGATACAAATTGAATTAAGTAACAGTAAATTTCTTTAAACTCCATTTTCACCATTCAACTGTGCACAGTGTAAATTTATTATCCTACTGTACTATACCTCTTTGAAATTTTTAAAAATATTTTTATTTTAAAGTCGCTTTCAGAACTGCTTTATTATCCCTGTTTTGGGGTGGGGATAAGGGAGACTGAACTCTTCTTCCAGAATTCAAAATGTTAAATTGGACAAAAGGACCCCACCTTTGGTATTTCTCTCAAATCAAGCAATATCCTCTGTCATTCTGGGCCAAGGAAGAGTTGGGATTGACGTGTCTCTGCTGCCTCTATGTCTCTTCTACCCAAAATGCCTTGGGGGTCAAAAACATCAAGGTGTTTTTGTTTTTGTTTTGTTTTTTTTTTCTTTTCTTCCTCTTTCTGTCTCCTCAGGACTTTCCCTAGTACCACTAGCACCAGAACCAGTTACGTAATTTTGGGGCCCAGTTCAAAATGAATGAGGGCTCTTTGATCAATAAACCATTTGTGGCTCTTCTAAGCCTGGGACCCTGTGTGTCTGTGTAGGTCACACCCCCATGAAGCTTGTCCTATTATATGCAAGGCCTTGAAGTGCTGGGCTCTGGGCTTCACTTCTCTATATAATAACCTATTTCTTTCTGATTCTGGCCTCTTTCTTAGACATTAAGTCTGGTTGGGATAGCTTCTCTACACTTACAGGGACCTGGACTTCAAGCTTATTTTTTGTTTTTAGTGCAGAGTCAAACAAAATCCAATTTGATGATAAAAGCTGTTAATGTATTTTTTTCAAAAAATAAATAAAAATAGGTGTTTTCTGCCTCTTTCTAGAAGCCCTCTAGTCACCACAATGTGATGTGAAGATATTCAGGATAGGAAAATAATACATCTGGAAGTAGTTTAAAAATAGTATCCTTTGTACAAAGGGAAAGAATCCAAATTCCTGATCTAAGATTAGGAGATTTTGAAACAAGAGCAATTACATTTGAAAAATAATTTAGTAGAAATCTAAGAAATGAAATTAAAATTTTCATTTAATTCATTGAAAATTGAATGAATTAAATTTTCATTTAATTCATCATTTCATTTAATTCATTCAAAAACAAAACCCATGAAAATTTGGCCAGGCACAGTGGCTTATGCCTGTAACCCCAACACTTTGGGAGGCTGAGGCCGGCAGATCACAAGGTCAGGAGTTCAAGACCAGCCTGGACAACATGTTGAAACCCTGACTCTACTAAAAATACAAAAATTAGCCAGGTGTGGTGGTGTGCACCTGTAATCCCAGCTACTCAGGAGGCTGAGACAGAAGAATCGCTTGAAACTGGATGGCAGAGTTTGCAGTGAGCTGAGATTGTGCCACTGCACTCCAGCCTGGGCAACAAGAGCAAAACTCTGTCAAAAAAAAAAAAAAAAGTAGAAGAAGAGGAAAGAAAATATACCCATTAAAACTTAAAAAAAAAAAAAAAAAAAAAAAGAAGCAGCAACTGAAAAGATAATAAGTGAATTGAAAGCTGAAAAAATAAAAAGCAAACATAGCACAGAGAAATCAAGAAATTAAGAACAGGAACATGACACTAAGAGACATGGAGGTTAGAAAGAGACCGTTCTGGAATTTCTACTAGAATTTCTACTAGAAATTCCAGAATAATAGAATAGAGACAATGGTGAGAATTTCTCAGAACAAAAGAAATCGCACTGAGTCACGAGCAGGATAAATTAAAATTTTCAAACACTGACACATTACAGTGAAATTATAAAATATTAAGAGAAAATTTTAGACGCAAACAGAAAGAGAAGGCAAAATATCTCCAAATGAACAATCGCACATCTAGACTGACAACAAACTTCTCCTCAGAAGCAGCAGGTACCAGAAGAGAATGAATTCTATCTTCACAGTTGTCAGGGAGGAAAACTGACACAATAGAATTCTATCCCAAAGTAAGTGATCATTCAAGAGTAAAAATAGCATACATTTTTCTTTTCTTTTCCCTTTTTTTTTTAAGGGTCTTGCTGTGTTGCCCAGGCTGGAGTGCAGTGCCACAATCTCGGCTCGCTGCAACCTCTGCCTCCTGGCCCAAGTGATTCATTCATTTCAGCCTCCTGAATAGCTGAAGGTATACATACTAGCACTACAGGTATGTGCCAGCACACCTGGCTAATTCTTTTAAACATATGTTTTTTGGTAGAGATGGGGTTTCACCATGTTGCCCAGGCTGGTCTCGAACTCCTGACGCCAAGTGATCTGCCCGCCTTGGCCTCCCAAAGTGCTGGGATGACAGGCATGAATCACCATGCATGACCAGCATACGTTTTGAATACATCCAAAGTCCAAGAGAGTTAGTTAACTGACTCTCACCAAAAAGCTACCACAAGTAAGATTTTAACAAAAAAGAAAAAGCCAGGATGAAAGATGGAATTCAAGAACAATGGTGAGAAAAGGTGGGGGAAATCTGGTGAAAATACGTGAATCAGCCAGGCGCGGTGGCTCATACCTGTAATCTCAGCACTTTGGGAGGCCGAGGTGGGTGGATCAGGAGGTCAGGAGATCGTGACTATCCTGGCTAACATGGTGAAACCCCATCTGTACTAAAAAATAGAAAAAATTAGCCAGGCGTGGTGGCCCCGGCACCTGTAGTCCCAGGTAGTTGGGAGGCTGAGGCAGGAGAATGGCGTGAACCTCGGAGGGGGAGCTTGCAGTGAGCCAAGATCATGCCACTGCACTCCAGCCTGGGTGACAGAGCAAGACTCTGTCTCAAAAAAAAAACAAATAAAGAAAAAAGGAAAGAAAATACATGAACTACTACTAATAAACAACTGAGCAACTGTGGTGGCTCAGGCCTGTAATCCCAGCACTTTGGGAGGCTGAGGCAGGCGTATCACCTGAGTTTGGGAGTTCGAGACCAGCCTGACCAACATGGAGAAACCTCGTCTCTACTGAAAATACAAAAATTAGCTGTGTGTGGTGGCGCATGCCTGTAATCCCAGCTACTCGGTAGGCTGAGGCAGGATAATCGCTTGAACCTGGGAGGCGGAGGTTGCGGTAAGCCGAGATTGCACCATTGCACTCCAGCCTGGGCAACCAGAGCGAAACTCCATCTCAGAAAAATGCCACAAAAACGAACAACCAAAAAAAAACAAGGTAGAACTAAAATACTAGACAATAGTTAACATGGGAGCCAGAAGGAGATTGTTTAGAGTAAAATACAAATGTGTTCAATTCCTTGCTTGTTTAGGAGAATATACACAAACTTTAGTATTTATTTTAAAATAATGCAATTAGCCAGGTGTGCTGACACAAGCCTGTGGTGCCAGCTATTGGGGAGGCTGAGGTGGGAGGATTGTTTGAGCCCAGGAGGTAAAGGCTGCAGTGAGCTATAATTGCACCACTGCACTCCAGCCTGGGTGACAGGGAGATTCTATCTCAGAAAAATAAAAACAAAAATAATGTGAATTGTGTATAATAACATTTTAATGGTACCTATTGAAGGACCAGAAGTAGAATGTGTAACTTTTAATCTAGAAGAAGAAATAAAGAAGAATTGACCAATTCAATAGAAGATGAGAAGAGCAGTAAAAAGCAAATAAAAACCACCAAACTAAAATGGCATAAGTGAGTCCAAATATGTCAGATAACACAAATAATGCAAACAAATAAGACTCACTAATAGAGATATCCATGGATCAATCAACGTTACATTTTTAAAAAGGAACTTCTAAAATGATGTATACAAAAAACTATGTAGGATAACCTGTTCCTTACATGCATTTAAAACACACACACACACACTAGCATATATTGTCCTTGGATACATAACAATGCATGTAAAAAGTATTCAAAAATATTTTAACAATGCACCTTAAATTCATAACATTAACTGTCTCTGGGAAGAAGATGAGACAGAATGGGAAACAAAGAGGACTTTAATCTGTAATGTTTTATTTTTTAGTTAAAAAAGACTAAAAGCAAAAATAATAAAATATTAATGAGTAGTCAGTACATACATTATCTTTTTTTTTTTATACTTTAAGTTCTAGGGTACATGTGCACAACATGCAGGTTTGTTTCATACTGTTCTGTATTTTTTATTTTCCAAAATAAAAAGATTAAACAAAAAAAAAAGAATCAAGATTTTGGAGGATAGCTGGGCGTGGTGGCTCATGCTTGTAATCCCAGCACTTTGGGAGGCCAAGGTAAGCGGATTGCTTGAGCTCAGGAGTTCCAGACCAGCCTCGGCAACATGGTGAAACCCCATCTCTACAAAAAGTACAAAAATGGCCAGGCGCAGGAGCTCACGCCTGTAATCCCAGAACTTTCGGAGGCCAGGGCAGGCAGAAGGAGTACGAGAACAGCCTGGGCAACATGGTGAAACCACAGCTCTACTAAAAATACAAAAATTAGCCAGGCTTGTTGTTGCGCGCCTGTAGCCCCAGCTACTCAGGAGGCTGAGGCAGGAGAATTACTTGAACCTGGGAGGTGGAGGTTGCAGTGAGCCAAGATCAGGCCACTGCACTCCAGCCTGGGAGACAGAGTGAGACTCTGTCTCAAAACAAACAAACAAACAAACAAACAATTAACTGGGTGTGGTTATAGTCCCAACAATCTGGGAGGCTGAGGAGGGAGGATCACTTGAGCCTGGGAGGTTGAAGCTTCAGTGAACTGTGATCACGCCACTGCACTCAAGCATGGGCAACAGAGTGTCTCAAACAAAAAAAAAAAAAAAAAAAAAAAAAAAATTGGAGGGTGAGGAGAAATCTTTAAAAAATCTCATAAAATATTTAGTGCTTGAGTTCATTACAAAATTTTAGAATATATACTTAAAAACACAAAAATATCTTTCTCTAAGAGTTCTCTATTACTCAGTTTATCACACTAATTGAAAATGAACTTTCCATTTAATTGTTCAGAATTATTGAAATTTTCATGGGCAAAAAGAGATAAAAGTATGTAATTTGGTAATGATGAACATCAAATGATAAGGAAAGATTTCACTTAAAAAAAAAATGTTGTTGTTCCTTGAACTAGGGAGCATAAAATGATACCCAAAGGACTCTCTGTCACTTACTGATGGGCCTTAGATTTTTAAAATTAGTTTCTGAGCCTCTTCAAAGAATCCAATTTTATCTTTAAGCTAGAAAACTGGAGCACAAAGAAGTCATTTTCAGAGAAAATGAATGCACAGTTTTCTTTAAAAAAAAAAAAAGGCACACAGGATTCTGAATCTGGAGAAAAATATAAAACTAGTAGTGCTCCTATTTGAGCTGCATTTTGGATCTAAAGAATTTGATGTAACTCCTAGAGGGTTAATAGCTGCTCTTGGTTAAAAAGTAAATAAGCAAGATCAATTTTCTAAAATCTCTTTCTTTTCATGAGCTAAACGTCAGTGTAAGTCCAAGCTATAGTGTTCATGAAGACAGACTCACAACTACCATGGAAAAGGAGATTTTTGTTATTATAGAGAAAGCTTGTCTCAATCCACTCTTTGTCTCCTTTACATAAAAAAAAATACAGTCATTGTATTAAACTTTGCCAACATCAGTAAAACTCAGGCAACACCCAGTTGTGTTCTCTTTGTGGAGGCTAAGTGATTTTCTCAAAGTCATGCAGGAACATGGCTCAGGAACAAGAGAGCCACCTGAGGTTGGTCTATGACTACTAAAATTACACTGGGCCCTTTGTGTAGGGTCCCTTGGTCATTTATCTCCAAATTAAAATAGTTCACAATTCACCTTGGGTCCTTTTGGCCTGTGAGGGTATGGGGACATAGAAATACAGAGGACTAAGGCATGGTGGGGCATCCCCTGATTCCCAGGATTGGAGAGCACAGAAGGGAAACCAAACAAACATGCCCTTTAGAGATGGCCGTTTAAGTGAACTCTGTCTTGGGTTAGGCTACTTCTGTAGAGGGAGGTTTCTTCCTTTGGCCACCACCAGCTTTTGTGGGCACAGACCTGGTTAGTGGGGAGATGATCAAGACCAGTGCAGGCCTGAAGGGCTATGTGTGGTCATGGGCAGTTCAGCTGGCCCTTGTGCCTTTGTACTGCTGGCTCTTGGAAACAATACTTGGATAGAGAGATCAAAATACAGAATTGGTCATAAATAAACTTTCTTGGACGTTGGCCAAAATGAATCTTCATAGTTAGGTAAACCATGAAGAGAATTTGTGAACTTTAAAAGAAAACCATGTCCTGTGGTGCATGGAAAAAATCCAGTTTTCTACACATTTAGCAGGTGTAAGTAGCCAGTTGTCAGGCTGAGATATGGGGTCCTCTCACTCCTTCAGGGTTCCAACCCTCAGGGGCTTGTTGGCTCATTGGTTTGGTTAGGAGGTCAGTTAGCTCTCTGGAAAGTTATTTCAGCCTGGAGTGTGGTGGCCACCTCTCAAGACTCAGCCTTGTCTTTGGATTCCTGGGTGAACAATACAATTTGACCCAAATCTCTGTTTCTCTCAGACTCTGAGAAGTTCCCTCTCTTGACATCCCTGTGTCGTTAAAGGCTAAAACTTGAGGCAAAGTGAGCAGACTCCTGTGCCCTACCAGCCAGGCAAAACCACAGGCTGGGTACAGATGTTTGTAGCCCAGCAACCCCTCAAACACTCCACTGTCTTTTTTGTGCATGAAATTGCTTGCTATATGATCTGATTTTGTGAAGTCTCAGTCTTCTGATTTCAGGCAGCTTTCTTTAAACCATGAGAAGGAGGTGTGGGAGTTAACCAGCAGCAACACTAATCAAGTCCATTGAGTATCAGGATTCCAAAGTTCAGGGCCACGGATTGTCTCTGGACTCAGTCCAGCCAAGAAATGAGTAAGGCATTTCCAGAACTGCCTCTGGGCACTGGCATGTGTACTTGTGTGTTGCCAACAAAACTAAGGACTGCACTCTGATCCCTTACTGCAGGGTATCTCTCAGGGGGTCCAAAGTCAAGAAGTTACCCAAAAAGGCCCGTAATCTTGAGGAAGCTAAAGTCTAAGATGATCTGGAGATAGAGCCAGATCCCTCCCCTAAACCACACAGCAGAATAGTCCTCCATCGTTTTTCTGGGGGCCTGCTTATCCGCTGCACAAAGATGTATGTTCTGAATTATATGTGTTGAACTTAATTTGGTGCCTGTAGCTGTTGATTTGCTTTTGTTTCCCACAGTCTCCTCTGAACAACCGCAGGAAATCTGTCACCCAGGCTGGAGTGCAGTGGCGCAATTTCAGCTCACTGCACGCTCAGTCTCCCGGGTTCATGCCATTCTCCTGCCTCAGCCTCCCCAGTAGCTGGGACTACAGGTGCACACTGCCACACCCGGCTAATTTTTTTGTATTTTTAGTAGAGATGGGGTTTCACCATGTTAGCGAGGATGGTCTTGATCTCCTGACCTGGTGATCCACTCGCCTCAGCCTCCCAAAGAGTTGGGATTATAGGCGTGAGCCACTGCGCCCGGCCAACTGCAGGAAAACTCTTAAATAGCCAAGAGGGCTTTTAAAAAAAGAGTGTTATGCTAAACTTGCAAATCAGACAATGGCAAGCGAAGGCACATGGAATTAGACTCCCCATCTGAAACTGAGTACTTTCTCCAGCCAAACTTCCTGAGACCTTTTTGTGTGTTTGAATGAGATTCAGCTCGCACTCTTTAAACAGGACACCTCTCTTCATGCCATATGGAGGAGGGTATAAGCACCCTGTTAGCAGGCATGGGGTCCCTAACCAGAGTCACCTGCTTGAGTAAGTGGGTGATTATTTATTTGCTTTTGCTATATTTAACCAAGAATTATACACTACATCCCAGGATCTCACGTTCTATAGACTATATTCCCTGTAATAACTGTTTACCCTCCAGAATCCATGTCACCCATCTTATTCAAGTCAAAACCTCAGTTCACAAGATTGTCCCAGGCACAGTAAAGCACAGTCACACGCACATGGAACACTGCACTATTCAAGGGGCTTTCTCAGGTCTCTCACTGTGGTCCTGGGATCAGGAGAGTAACCCCACTGGCAGCACTGGAGTGATGCATAAGTGTCCCTGAGCTCCTTGATCAGATGACACTCTCCCTCTAGGAAGATATGCTACCTCAAATTCCACTTTCAAACAATTATTCCTTTGGGACAAGCTAGTGTCACCTTTAAGGGTTCCCTGAGTAGCCAGGCAAGATGGTTCACACCTGTAATCCCAACACTTTGGGAGGCCGAGGTGGGCGCATCACGAGGTCAGGAGATCAAGACCATCCTGGCTAACACGGTGAAACCCCATCTCTACTAAAAATACCAAAAATTAGCCAGGCGTGGTGGCACGTGTCTGTAGTCCCAGCTACTCGGGAGGCTGAAGTAGGAGAATCGCTTGAACCCTGGAAGCTTGAACTCGGGAGGCAGAGGTTACAGTGAACTGAGATCGCACCACTGCACTCCAGCCTGGGCAACAGAGCGAGACTCCATTTTGAAAAAGAAAGAAAGAAGGAAAGAAAGAAAGAAAGAAGGAAAGAAAGAAAGAAAGAAAGAAAGAAAGAAAGAAAGAAAGAAAGAAAGAAAGAAAGAAGGAAGGAAGGAAGGAAGGAAGGAAGGAAGGAAGGAAGGAAGGAAGGAAGGAAGGAAGGAAGGAAGGAAGGAAGGAAGGAAGGAAGAAAGAAAGAAAGAAAGAAAGAAAGAAAGAAAGAAAGAAAGAAAGAAAGAAAGAAAGAAAGAAAGAAAGAAAGAAAGATTCCTGAGTCAAAGTAGTAGAGTTGGAAAGTGTCCTGGATTTGGAGTTGGGCACATCTGGGTCCTAAAGCAAACTCTGCCACTTACCAGCTGTTTGACTATCTGCAAGCAACTTAACCTCCTTGAGCCTCAGATAGGCTTTGTGTAAACTTACAGGGCTGCTGTAAGGCAGGGCTCATTTAGGCAATGCATATAGAGGGGTAAGCACATGGCTGATATCTTACAGGTGCCCAATAACTATAGGTATCACTATGATTATTAAATACAAGCACTTCTAGGAACAATAACTTGGCGTGAAATAGACAAGTTTCCCTTGACATGGTACCTAGCTAGCTCAAAATCAGGTAAAGAATGAAATGGGTGCTACAGTCCTAGTGACACCTCAGTGACACCTTACAGGAACTGTAAGAAGTATCTCAGAAAAGAGGAGAAGGAGGAGTCAAAGACAAGCTTTATCACCTTTTACAATCTGGTTTCTCACTCATACCCTATCTTCTAACAACTAGGGACACTAACTCAGCAAACCTCTTGCCTAATGTCACATAGTTAATTGAGCAGCAGCTGGAATGAGAGCCTATACACCCTGTTTCCAGCCATGGACCCTTTTCAACAACTGACCATTGCACGTATACAATGATGAAAGAGTCAGTGGTGGCAAAACACTGGATCAGGAATCAAACACCTGCTTTCTAGTTAGAAAGGGGCATGTGGGAAAGTCCTGGGAGCAATGAAATGCTCTATATCTTGATTAGCATGTATTGGGTATGGTTACATAGATATACATATTTATCAAAATGCATCAACTGGGCACTTCAGTTCCATGCATTCTATGGTACACAAATTATACATCAGTAAAATTAGTTAATCAAAAAATATGTTTTCCAGCCCCAGCTCTGACACTAATCAGCTGAGTGGTCTTGGCCAAGTCAATCCAAGTCCACTCTCTTGGCTTTACCTTTCTTTTCCTTATAATGATGGGTTATAATTAGACAAAGTTCCTTCTAGCTCAACAATATGATTTGGTAAACAGGACCTCTTTCTTTCATTTCAGTCGCTATTGTATTCACACTGAGTTCAGCAACAGAGCCGGAGAGACTGGCACACAATTTAGGGGGACTGGGGACTGGTATGTGCAAGTGATCCAGTGTCTTTCTTTTGTATCACTAACTCTCCAGCTACACTTTAAAGAGCATGATTAGTTTTCCACAGGGATCCGACAAAGCAATATGATAGAGCCATGGGATGAGAATGATCTGGCTTCAGAAAAGTTGTATCTGCCACCAGAGATAACAACTTTCACATGGAGAGCAGAGAAAATGTTTCCTGGACAATGGGAATGACTGACAGATACTAGATGGGAGGAAATTGAAGGCTCTGCCAAGTTTCATGATAAAATGCTATTTCTCACGGTAAGGTCAAGCTGTCTCTATTGCAGCTATTGCTTTTAAAATACAAAGGGAACACAGCAGATTCAACAGAGTGCATCAGATTTTACAAAGAGTATGTGATCAAAGACCACTTGTTTCATTTATAAATGAAATTGCATGACTATTAGAGCAACAAAGATCATCAAGAATGAATTTGGAATTTGCTGATGAACCAAAAGCTGAAAAACATCAGTAAGAAAATCCCTGAAGGTTTGATTACAAAGCCTTTTGGATGTAAAATGCCCACCAATGTTTGCAAGATTACACATGTAAAAAGGTTCAATTGGACTTTCAGGGGAGAGCATTATACCAGGAGCTGGAATTGGCATTTTCATAATATTTTATAAGTGTTTCAAAAGATGGAATATATTGACTGGTACTAAATCTTATTATTTCCAAAGACTAGAAATCTGAAACAAAATCTAGCATGTACAAATCATTGAATATTAGTGAGTTTACTTATGCAAACAGAACTGAAACAAAAGTTCTATTTTAGTTTCAAGTTGCATTTAAAAATGAGTGGTATTTGTTCTTATTTAAAATCTTTGGGAAATAACCCTGTGGTCGTTAATTTTGTGTCAACTTGACTGGGTCACAAGGTGCCTAGATGTTTGGTTAAACCTTATTCTGGTTGTGTCTGTGAGGGTGTTTCTGCATGAAATTAATATTTGAATCAGTAGATTGAGTAAAGCAGATTGCCCCTCCCAAGTGTGGGTGGGCCTCATCCAATCCCTTGGAAGCTTTAATAGAACTACTGCCTGAGAAGGAAGAATTCCCTCTCTGACTATTTTCAAGCTGGGAAATCAGTCTTCTCCTACTATCAGTTTGGACTGGATTTTACACTATGGCGCTCCTGCTCCTCAGGCCTCCAGACTCAGACTTTGTCCCATAAACTCTCCTGGGTTTCCAGCTTGCTGACTGCAGATCTTGGGACTTCTCAGTCTCCAGAATCATGTGAACTAATTCCTGTGTGTGTGTGTGTGTGTGTGTGTGTGCGCGCGCGCATGTGTATGTGTCTTCCATTGGTTCTATTTCTCTAGAAAACTCCTCAAATGACTCATTGACTCATGTGAATATCATTCAGCTTTCAACTTTTTGGGGATTAGGTATCAAAATTTACATTGAGCATAGCCTTTGATCCAACTAGTGGCCTCCTAGGAATTTATCCTACAGAAATACCTGGACATGGTCAAAGAACTGAATACAGGGATCAGGGCCACCACAATTGCATAGTGTCAGGAGGCACCATTCCTAGTGAGTCTGCGTCAATGGTGCCTCTGAAGCAGGACAAAGATGTTTGCTGTTAAATTGTTTAAAATGGCAAACAACGCAAATTTCCACCATTGGAGGATGATTAAATAAGTTATGTTACTTCTACATTATAGGATACTGTGGATATTATGCCTTTGTTTTTTAAAAAATAACATAGGTCTATATGATCTGATAAGAACAGATGCCCAAGATGAGAAAAGCAAGGACAAGGGCAGAATAGTGTGTACAGTATGTTCCCATTTGTGTGTATGTATATGTATATGTGCATGTGTGTATCTATCCATATGTATATATGTGTATGTGTGTACATATGCAAATAAAATTTCCAGAAGCCTGCATAAACTGTAAATACTAGTTGCTGCTAGAAAGTGAGACTGGTGGCCAGAGTAACAAGAAATTCTACTTTTTGTTGTATACTCGTTTCATGTTCATTTTTTTTTTTTTTTTTTTTTACCATGGCCTAGTATCACTTTTGTAATTAAAAAAAAAACTAGACTAACACAAAGTTGATCAATTTATTCAATAATTATCAGGTACCAAGCAATGTGCCAAGTATCTTCACAAATTGAAATGTTCATTGTCCAGTGAAATTTTCTCATTTGTTGGTATAGTTTTTGCTGGTAGTATAATTGCTGTTGATATTACGAGTGGTGAATTAAACAAACATTTTTGTGCACCTGCTATGTTCCAGCACGTTTCTAGTTGCTGGGGATACACCAGTGCCCAAGAAAAGAAAACCTTGGACTTCGTAATTCTTACCATCTACCTAGTTAGATGGGAATTTTACAGTCTGTGCACCACATTCACATGGCCTTGGCATGCCTTGTGCAGTAGTCTTTCTACAAGTGCTCCAGAGGAATGGGCACACACATGTGTACGTGTGCACATATGTGTTTGTGTGTACATATGTGTCCAGGTTACAGTCTGACTGGCATTCAACAGATAACCTATATGGTAAGCAGATGAGGCATGTAAAATGTCCCTGTAAGACATAAAATCTTAATAATGACCAGAGTCATCTTATAGAACTCAGTGTGGGCTACCACTGCTGCCGCCTCCATTCTTCCACTCCCAGACTTTCAGGCTGGCTGCAGTTCAAGACGTGGCTAGGTTCCTAATCCCTTAACATTCCTCACTAATCCCATCCTCAACATTCCCAACTGGTAGGACCATGGTGGCTTGTAGAGGCAGAAGCTTGCAAAGATTCCTGAAAGGGAGGTTCCAAGTACCTCATTCTGGCTTGTTGGTCATCCAGGTTTACTACTCTACTGGGGTTGAAAGTGGTTTCTTCCAGTTAAGTCAATTGCTGCGGTTGTTCCAGCATGTCCCAAACCCTAAAGGTCCAGGAATGCCCACCGCTGTGCATACACCAAGATGTGCGTGTGTGAATCTCCCTGAGCACCTCCTGCTTCCTGACTCCATTGCTTGAGTGGCTGGAACTGGCATATGACTCATTAGATCTTTTCTCTTTACTGTACCTGCCTTCACCTAGTGGATTCACCCAAACTGCTTTTGGAACCACTGGCCTTAGAAATAGCTGCTTACCTACCTTCACAGAAAAGAGCAGGACAGCCTTCTGAATGCTATTTCTACTATAATGAGACTAAGTCCAACAATCTTTCAGCTGACCTCTTTGTGAGCTACTAGCCCACCTCCTACCACCTTTAAGTGACTCCCTCTCATCTGCAGAGGAATAATAGCTTCTGACTGTGGACAGGGGCAACAGACCCAGTAAATGTTTAATATTTTGTAGAAAGAACTTGGGAGCATATAGTACCCGTGAGATCCAAGACCTGGATTTTAATTTTAGAACTAAAATGTATTTAAAATGGTAACATTGCCTGCATTGGCTCTTGGGAGTAAATAAACAGACATTGATTTCTGCTGAAGTTAACATCAAGAATTATTGAACTGAGAGGTACACACTGCCCTGGTTTCCACTTTAGTTAATATTTACCTTGAAAGATAATTAATCTTGATGTTAAATAAAAGTGGGCACCAATATATGTATTCTTCCTTTGTTCTATGCTGAGATGAATGTTAAGCATATAACATATAAATTTATTTTCTGTATATAGTTATGCGTATTTATATATACATATATTTTAAGCATTTTACTGGAATATCAGGATCTGCAAAAAAAAAAAAAATTACCCAGGTTGAAGCCCACCTAAGGTACTCCCCATCTCCTAATGAAGTCAGCACTTCCCTCTGCTGTTTTTACTCAATGAGGGCACAGGTTTTATGCAAACCGTGCTATTTGTTCCAGTGAGGCAGCAGGCTGAGAAGGATTGGAATCATCACCTAACTGCCTGACCCACCTGTGGATTTTAGTCAGTTTCACATCAAAGTGCTCTGTGTGTCAGCATGTTTTCCACATGTGAAGAGAAGCAGCAACAAAAGAGCATGCAACAGACTATGTTTGGTCGTTATGAGAAAAACGTGATCCATCTCAGAGATTGCAGTGCTCCCAGCCAAAGTCCACCTGCTTTCTGCACCCGGAAAATCATCCCCACCAGCTCAGACAGATGTGACTGATAGCCAGTAATGCTAATACAAATATTACTAGTAATATTAATTTGCTGTCATTTCAATAACTGCTAACATACATTAAGCTCTTTGCATTTACTTCACCACTTTAGCCTTTCCCAAGGATTATCTCATTTATTCCTCACCTTAACTCCATGAGGTCAATATTATTGGACCCATTTTATAAAAGAAAAAATTGAGGATGAGAGATGTCCAGTCCTTTGCTCATGGCCACCGTTAATAAGTTTCAGGGTTGACGTTTGAATCAATGTTTTTTTATTCCAAAGCTTATGTTCCTAAAATTGTGTTAAGTTGCCTTTTCCTGACACAGAAAGAGTTGTGTTGATTGTGTTGAGGCACAGACACCTTGAAGGGTGCTGCTGAAGGAGGTGTTCACTCGGGAGTAGGCATTTACTAGCCATGTGCATTTGGGAATGATACCACTGAGGTGGAGGAGCTGGCTGCCCAGGGAGGCACATGACAAGAGGAAACAGAGGAACATCTGATGGCATTATTTCCACAATAGCCAGCCTCCAAATAGCCTTGACCTCATTCTCCCATTGTCCCAGTGCCTTTATCCTAGCCTTGATATTTTCTTTCTGAAACAGGCCCCACTTTGCAGCATTAATCAAGAGTACACATGAAACTCAACACTGTTGTTATTGGATGCTGTGGAACACCTTTGGTCCCTACTTTAGGGCCGATGCACTCATTCTTGGGAGTGTTGCTGCTGCCAGCTGCCAGCTGAACCTCTTTGGAAACTGTCCTCTGTAGAAAGGAGCAGTTTCACTTTTTCCTCTAGGCGGCCTTAATGTAATGACTGGTGGATGTAAGGCAGTACCAAAGACTGACCTCCTTGTCTCAAGAAGGGACTCCTCTGATGGGTCATCTCAGCTCCAAAGGTCCCTGTGAGATTTGCTGAAATATCTCTTGCAATCGCATTAAACTTCACCTTCTCCTTCTGACCAGTCTTGCTTCTCTTACTCCTCTAAAGATGCCGTTCCCTTTCCTGTGGAACCCAATCTAAGACAACAGTTCATATAAATACAATAGTGTTGATCCCTTTCCCTTCCATTCTCTAATCAGTAATGTTCTACATGCAAGGAGATTTAGATTTACAAGGCTGTGGTGTATGAACCACTTCTCTCTGTCACTCACCTGAGATACCAAGATCAATCCTGGAACACAATCTAAGTAGAAGCCCAAGCTTTCAGGTCCTCACATTTCTACCCTAGCCAGTCCATAAGCAGTTGTGGTTTGACCTTGCTCTGACCTTGCAAACATAATGTGAAGATTCGGCATTAAAAGTCAGTGAAGGCTCCTAACCAAATTTCCTGACATTGTTGTAACATGATGATTTTATTACATCTTAAAACCCTAAATTTGGTTGCAGATCAGTAGAAAATCTACAGCCTAATTTGAAGCTCTTTCCCCAATGGTAAAGGGAAGGACCTTGTAATCTTTGAAGTTTGTATGTTGTTTTTGCAAGTTTGGAATATTATCTCTCTTCTCCTCATCCAAAAGAAATGCAATGTGCAAGCAGTTTAATGAGAAAAAGCTAAGTGAAATTCCAACAACCAATTGATATCCTTTCCCTAGGTTAGCAAACAATAAAGGGTCAGCAAAGGGGGATAAATCTACTTACAAAATATTGGATCACTAAAGGGTGCTCACCAGTTCCCCTCAAAAGCCACACATTCCTGGGGAGGCAACTGTCAAGACAAAACCCAGGACTGGCCGTTGTATGTTTCTTTTCCCTGAAACCAGTGGAAAGGGGGCAGATTTTTTAAATGCATTTTTGCTATGGATTTTTTTCCTTACTTCTTTCTTTCCTACTTTCTTTTTACCTACTTCCTTTCTTTTAAAAGAATATTCTCTCAGCTAGGAAGGAAACTCTCATTCTTTTTGCTGACTGGCTTGTGCACAACTGGAAATTATAAAAGAAATTGCTGTATCATTGATGTAGTAAGAAAACAGGAAGACAATTTTCATCCCAAAATGAGCCATCTCAGCTGAAGCTCCCTTTGTAGTTGATGACCACATGCTTTCCATCTTGGCATGGGGCCAGTTTTATTAAACTCCTATAGCAACGGCTTATTTATCAAACTGCACTCAAAAACAGGCATTTTATGATGAATTTCCCTCAAAGTTGCTCATGGTCATGTGTTTGCTGCCTTCAAGGACTTCAGTGGGAAAGGGAGCTTACCTTATGCGTCAATGCCTGGATATTATTCCTGTGGTCAAAAACATTTTTGCACCCTCAGGTAATGCCCCATCAAAGAGGAGGATGCATGGAAAAGCACAAAGGAACTAGGGGCCCAGCTTTTGCTGCATCACTTCATTCTGCAAATAGAGCAAACTCTGCAGGACCTAGAGAGCTTGCCAGAAAACCCCGCTATCATATTGGAGAACAATGGAGAGGCATTCAAAATGCCTAATTTTAAGGAGCCTGGATCAGAATGAGGTAGAATTTGAGGAGTTAGAGGGAGGAAGGAGAGAGATGAAGAAGGTAGCAAAGGAGAAATGCTGGCAATCAAAGAGAAGATAGAGGCAGAAGAAAAAGACAGGAAAGGATAAGAGAGGAGAGAAGAGAACACTAGTCCATTATTTACTCTGTGAATTGGAGATCAGTTCCATTAGGCCCAAGAGACAGCTTTGACTTAGGAAACCACCAAAAATAGAAGTGATCAAAAACCAATAATTAAGAATAAGCTGGCTGGTTGCAGTGGCTCACACATGTAATCTCAGCACTTTGGGAGGCCCAGATGGGTGGATCACTTGAGGTCAGGAGTTCAAGACCAGCGTGGCCAACATAGTGAAACCCCATTTCTACTAAAAATACAAAAATTAGTCAGGTGTGGTGGCACATGCCTGTAGTCCCAGCTACTTGGGAGGCTGAGGTAGTAGAATTGCTTGAACCTGGGAGGCAGAGGTTGCAGTGAGCCGAGATGGCACCACTGTACTCCCGGGTGACAGAGTGAGACCCAGAGGAAGCAAAGAAGGTTTTCAATAACTTGGTTAACACCAAGAAACTGGGAATCATTAGGATAAGTGATTAAAATTAACTTGCTTTTTTAAAAAAAGCAATTAAACTTCAAACATATTTAAGATACTTATAAATTAAACACAAATTTCAGTGTAGAAATTCTGCAATACATATTGCAGGACAGCAGTCCTGTCCAAGAGATGTTTCCTATAATCTGAGTAGTTAGCATCCAGAAGTAGATTTTCCCCACCTCTATCAATTTTCAACAGATAGGCACTCAGCAACATGTCTAAGTACACTGGTTTTCCATTCACGTCTTCGCTCTACCCATAGAAATTTCATTTCATTCGTCTTCTCTGAAAATACATGCGTACAAATATGCAACGATCATTGATCAACCCTTAGTACCAGCTAAATAATCACACAAGAGCTGGATGGCTGTTCACGTTAATGAGCTGGGTTACAACCTCTTGGTACAATTAACGCTAGGCTCCAACAGTGTTTCCAGTTATGAGAAAGCAGGGCAGGACTCCTAGTCCAATATTACAAAAGAGGTTACAAGAGTTCACAATCTTTGGCTTAAATTTCCCTTTGGTAGCCTTGGTTCAACAGCAGGTAGCATATAATCCCTATAGAGACTTATCTAATAAATATTAAAAGCATATACCATTGATGCAAAATGTGTGGTCAAGTCACAAAGTCCGTCCTTTAGCTGAATAAAATATCCAAGGGTCTCATTCTAAAAGTGGAAATACTTAATAATTTTCATTTGATCTTCAGATATATCCCTGAGTCTACTGAAGAACTATTAACAAACAGAAAAACTAATTCCTCCTGAAATCTCTGTAGACCTTTGGTCGTCTCTCTGAAATTAATTCTGAAAAACTGGATATTCTTAGTTTACATTAAAAAATTCCTTCTTCAGAAACAATGTGTAGCACACCTTGGGTAAGGATAAGTCTTAGGGTACAATATTTGGCCATTTTTAAGTGTGAACAGTTTCATTAATAGGAAATTGGTTAAATTGCCTAAATAAATGATAATATTTTCAGTTAAAGGAATTGTATGCTACCAATTAAAATCATGGTATAAATGATGTTCACAATATGTAAGTAGTGAATAAAGTCAGGTTACAAAACAATATCCATAATGCAATATTGCTGAGGCTCAAAATATCTATGTAGGCATAGAAAAATATCTCAAACATTATGTTTCAAAATGTTAATACTTTAACAGTGATTATTTTCTAAAGATGGGATCATGCTTGTCTTTTTATTTTCTACTTTATATTTTTATTACACTTTATATATATATTAAGTATATATGCTGTCATCATGTATAGCTTTTTTTTTAAATTTTTTATTATACTTTAAGTTCTAGGGTACATGTGCATAACGTGCAGGTTTGTTACATATGTATATTTGTGCCATGTTGGTGTGCTGCACCCATCAACTCCTCAGCACCCATCAATTCATCATTTATATCAGGTATAACTCCCCAATGCAATCCCTCCCCCCTCCCCCCTCCCCATGATAGGCCCCGGTGTGTGATGTTCCCCTTCCCGAGTCCAAGTGATCTCATTGTTCAGTTCCCACCTATGAGTGAGAACATGCGGTGTTTGGTTTTCTCTTCTTGTGATAGTTTGCTAAGAATGATGGTTTCCAGCTGCATCCATGTCCCTACAAAGGACGCAAACTCATCCTTCTTTATGGCTGCATAGTATTCCATGGTGTATATGTGCCACATTTTCTTAGTGCAGTCTGTCACAGATGGACATTTGGGTTGATTCCAAGTCTTTGCTATTGTGAATAGTGCCGCAATAAACATACGTGTGCATGTGTCTTTGTAGTAGAATAATTTATAATCCTTTGGGTATATACCCAGTAGTGGGATGGCTGGGTCATATGGAACATCTAGTTCTAGATCCTTGAGGAATTGCCATACTGTTTTCCATAATGGTTGAACTAGTTTACAGTCCCACCAACAGTGTAAAAGTGTTCCTATTTCTCCACATCCTCTCCAACAACTGTTGTTTCCTGATTTTTTAATGATTGCCATTCTAGCTGGTGTGAGATGGTATCTCATTGTGGTTTTGATTTGCATTTCTCTGATGGCGAGTGATGATGAGCATTTTTTCATGTGTCTGTTGGCTGTATGAATGTCTTCTTTTGAGAAATGTCTGTTCATATCCTTTCCCCACTTTTTGATGGGGTTGTTTGTTTTTTTCTTGTATATTTGTTTGAGTTCTTTGTAGATTCTGGATATTAGCCCTTTGTCAGATGAGTAGATTGCAAAAATTTTCTCCCATTCTGTAGGTTGCCTGTTCACTCTGATGGTAGTTTCTTTTGCTGTGCAGAAGCTCTTTAGTTTAATTAGATCCCATTTGTCAATTTTGGCTTTTGCTGCCATTGCTTTTGGTGTTTTAGACATGAAGTCCTTGCCCATGCCTATGTCCTGAATGGTACTACCTAGATTTTCTTCTAGGGTTTTTATGGTATTAGGTCTAACATTTAAGTCTCTAATCCATCTTGAATTAATCTTCGTATAAGGAGTAAGGAAAGGATCCAGTTTCAGCTTTCTACTTATGGCTAGCCAATTTTCCCAGCACCATTTATTAAATAGGGAATCCTTTCCCCATTTCTTGTTTCTCTCAGGTTTGTCAAAGATCAGATGGCTGTAGATGTGTGGTATTATTTCTGAGGACTCTGTTCTGTTCCATTGGTCTATATCTCTGTTTTGGTACCAGTACCATGCTGTTTTGGTTACTGTAGCCTTGTAGTATAGTTTGAAGTCAGGTAGCGTGATGCCTCCAGCTTTGTCCTTTTGACTTAGGATTGTCTTGGCAATGCGGGCTCTTTTTTGGTTCCATATGAACTTTAAAGCAGTTTTTTCCAATTCTGTGAAGAAAGTCATTGGTAGCTTGATGGGGATGGCATTGAATCCATAAATAACCTTGGGCAGTATGGCCATTTCCACGGTATTGATTCTTCCTATCCATGAGCATGGTATGTTCTTCCATTTGTTTGTGTCCTCTTTGATTTCACTGAGCAGTGGTTTGTAGTTCTCCTTGAAGAGGTCCTTTACATCCCTTGCAAGTTGGATTCCTAGGTATTTTATTCTCTTTGAAGCAATTGTGAATGGAAGTTCATTCATGATTTGGCTCTCTGTGTGTCTGTTACTGGTGTATCAGAATGCTTGTGATTTTTGCACATTAATTTTGTATCCTGAGACTTTGCTGAAGTTGCTTATCAGCTTAAGGAGATTTTGGGCTGAGACGATGGGGTTTTCTAAATATACAATCATGTCATCTGCAGACAGGGACAATTTGACTTCTTCTTTTCCTAACTGAATACCCTTGATTTCTTTCTCTTGCCTGATTGCCCTAGCCAGAAATTCCAACACTATGTTGAATAGGAGTGGTGAGAGATGGCATCCCTGTCTTGTGCCAGTTTTCAAAGGGAATTTTTCCAGTTTTTGCCCATTCAGTATGATATTAGCTGTGGGTTTGTCATAAATAGCTCTTATTATTTTGAGGTACATTCCATCAATACCTAATTTATTAAGCGTTTTTAGCATGAAGTGCTGTTGAGTTTTGTCAAAAGCCTTTTCTGCATCTATTGAGATAATCATGTGGTTCTTGTCTTTGGCTCTGTTTATATGCTGGATTATGTTTATTGATTTGCGAATGTTGAACCAGCCTTGCATCCCAGGGATGAAGCCCACTTGATCATGGTGGATAAGCTTTTTGATGTGCTGCTGAATCCGGTTTGCCAGTATTTTATTGAGGATTTTTGCATCGATGTTCATCAGGGATATTGGTCTAAAATTCTCTTTTTTTGTTGTGTCTCTGCCAGGCTTTGGTATCAGGATGATGTTGGCCTCATAAAATGAGTTAGGGAGGATTCCCTCTTTTTCTATTGATTGCAATAGTTTCAGAAGGAATGGTACCAGCTCCTCCTTGTACCTCTGGTAGAATTCAGCTGTGAATCCATCTGGTCCTGGACTTTTTTTGGTGGGTAGGCTATTAATTGTTGCCTCAATTTCAGAGCCTGCTACTGGTCTATCCAGGGATTCAACTTCTTCCTGGTTTAGTCTTGGGAGAGTGTAAGTGTCCAGGAAATTATCCATTTCTTCTAGATTTTCTAGTTGATTTGCGTAGAGGTGTTTATAGCATTCTCTGATGGTAGTTTGTATTTCTGTGGGGTCGGTGGTGATATCCCCTTTATCATTTTTTATTGCATCTATTTGATTCCTCTCTCTTTTCTTCTTTATTAGTCTTGCTAGCGGTCTGTCAATTTTGTTGATCTTTTCAAAAAACCAACTCCTGGATTCATTGATTTTTTGGAGGGTTTTTTGTGTCTCTATCTCCTTCAGTTCTGCTCTGATCTTAGTTATTTCTTGCCTTCTGCTAGCTTTTGAATGTGTTTGCTCTTGCCTCT
Source organism: Rhinopithecus roxellana (assembly GCF_007565055.1). Lineage (NCBI taxonomy): Eukaryota > Metazoa > Chordata > Mammalia > Primates > Cercopithecidae > Rhinopithecus > Rhinopithecus roxellana. The sequence goes on from NC_044564.1 coordinate 55,652,049, forward strand.
CTAGTTCTTTTAATTGTGATGTTAGAGTGTCCATTTTATATCTTTCCTGCTTTCTCTTGTGGGCATTTAGTGCTATAAATTTCCCTCTACACACTGCTTTAAATGTGTCCCAGAGATTCTGGTATGTTGTATCTTTGTTCTCATTGGTTTCAAAGAACATCTTTATTTCTGCCTTCATTTCATTATGTACCCAGTAGTCATTCAGGAGCAGGTTGTTCGGTTTCCATGTAGTTGAGCGGTTTTGAGTGAGTTTCTTAGTCCTGAGTTCTAGTTTGATTGCACTGTGGTCTGAGAGACAGTTTGTTGTAATTTCTGTTCTTTTTCATTTGCTGAGAAGTGCTTTACTTCCAATTATGTGGTCAATTTTGGAATAAGTGCGATGTGGTGCTGAGAAGAATGCATATTCTGTTGATTTGGGATGGAGAGTTCTATAGATGTCTATTAGGTCTGCTTGGTGCAGAGATGAGTTCAATTCCTGGATATCCTTGTTAACTTTCTGTCTCGTTGATCTGTCTAATGTTGACAGTGGAGTGTTGAAGTCTCCCATTATCATTGTATGGGAGTCTAAGTCTCTTTGTAAGTCTCTAAGGACTTGCTTTATGAATCTGGGTGCTCCTGTATTGGGTGCATATATATTTAGGATAGTTAGCTCTTCCTGTTGAATTGATCCCTTTACCATTATGTAATGGCCTTCTTTGTCTCTTTTGATCTTTGACAGTTTAAAGTCTGTTTTATCAGAGACTAGGATTGCAACCCCTGCTTTTTTTTTGTTCTCCATTTGCTTGGTAGATCTTCCTCCATCCCTTTATTTTGAGCCTATGTATGTCTCTGCATGTGAGATGGGTCTCCTGAATACAGCAGACTGATGGGTCTTGACTCTTTATCCAGTTTGCCAGTCTGTGTCTTTTAATTGGAGTATTTAGTCCATTAACATTTAAGGTTAATATTGTTATGTGTGAATTTGATCCTGCCATTATGATATTAACTGGTTATTTTGCTCGTTAGTTGATGCAGTTTCTTCCTAGCCTCGATGGTCTTTACATTTTGGCATGTTTTTGCAATGGCTGGTACTGGTTGTTCCTTTCCATGTTTAGGGCTTCCTTCAGGGTCTCTTGTAAGGCAGGCCTGGTGGTGACAAAATCTCTAAGCATTTGCTTATCTGTAAAGGATTTTATTTCTCCTTCACTTATGAAACTTAGTTTGGCTGGATATGAAATTCTGGGTTTAAAATTCTTTTCTTTAAGAACGTTGAATATTGGCCCCCACTCTCTTCTGGCTTGTAGAGTTTCTGCCAAGAGATCTGCTGTTAGTCTGATGGGCTTCCCTTTGTGGGTAACCCGACCTTTCTCTCTGGATGCCCTTAAGATTTTTTCCTTCATTTCAACTTTGGTGAATCTGGCAATTATGTGTCTTGGAGTTGCTCTTCTCGAGGAGTATCTTTGTGGCGTTCTCTGTATTTCCTGAATTTGAATGTTGGCCTGCCCTACTAGGTTGGGGAAGTTCTCCTGGATGATATCCTGAAGAGTGTTTTCCAACTTGGTTCCATTTTCCCCCTCACTTTCAGGCACCCCAATCAGATGTAGATTTGGTCTTTTTACATAATCCCAAACTTCTTGTAGGCTTTGTTCATTTCTTTTTCTTCTTTTTTCTTTGGTTTCTCTTCTCGCTTCATTTCATTCATTTGATCCTCAATCACTGATACTCTTTCTTCCAGTTGATTGAGTCAGTTACTGAAGCTTGTGCATTTGTCACGTATTTCTCGTGTCATGGTTTTCATCTCTGTCATTTCGTTTATGACCTTCTCTGCATTAATTAGTCTAGCTGTCCATTCTTCCACTCTTTTTTCAAGATTTTTAGTTTCTTTGTGCTGGGTACGTAATTCCTCCTTTAGCTCTGAGAAGTTTGATGGACTGAAGCCTTCTTCTCTCATCTCATCAGTCATTCTCTGACCAGCTTCGATCCGTTGCTGGCGATGGGCTGCGCTCCTTTGCAGGGGGAGATGCGCTCTTATTTTTTGAATTTCCAGCTTTTCTGCCCTGCTTTTTCCCCATCTTTGTGGTTTTATCTGTCTCTGGTCTTTGATGATGGTGACGTACTGATGGGGTTTTGGTATAGGTGTCCTTCCTGTTTGATAGTTTTCCTTCTGACAGTCAGGACCCTCAGCTATAGGTCTGTTGGAGATTGCTTGAGGTCCCCTCCAGACCCTGTTTGCCTGGGTATCAGCAGCAGAGGTTGCAGAAGATAGAATATTGCTGAACAGCGAGTGTACCTGTCTGATTCTTACTTTGGAAGCTTCCTCTCAGGGGTGTACTCCACCCTGTGAGGTGTGGGGTGTCAGACTGCCCCTAGTGGGGGATGTCTCCCAGTTAGGCTACTCAGGGGTCAGTGACCCACTTGAGCAGGCAGTCTGTCCCTTCTCAGATCTCAACCTCCGTGTTGGGAGATCCACTGCTCTCTTCAAAGCTGTCAGAGTCCTTCACATCTGCTCAGGCCTCTGCTACTTCCCCTGTTGTTTTTTAGCTGAGCCCTGCCCCCAGAGGTGGAGTCTATAGAGACAGGCAGGTTTCCTTTAGCTGCTGTGAGCTCCACCCAGTTCGAGCTTCCCAGCGGCTTTGTTTACCTACTTAAGCCTCAGCAATGGCGGGTGCCCCTCCCCCAGCCTCGCTGCTGCCTCATGGTTAGATCGCGGCAGACTGCTGTGTTAACAATGAGGGAGGCTCCGTGGGCGTGGGACCTTCCCGGCCAGGTGAGGGATATATTCTTCTGGTGTGCCCGTTTGCTTAGAGCGCGGTATTGGGGTGGGAGTTACCCGATTTTCCAGGTGTGGTGTGTGTCAGTTCCCCTGGCTAGGAAAAGGGATACCCTTCCCCCTTGCGCTTCCCAGGTGAGGCGATGCCTCGCCCTGCTTCAGCTCTCGCTGGTCAGGCTGCAGCAACTGACCAGCACCAATTGTCCGGCACTCCCTAGTGAAATGACCCCAGTACCTCAGTTGAAGATGCAGAAATCACTGGTCTTCCGTGTCGCTCGCGCTGGGAGTTGGAGACTGGAGCTGTTCCTATTCGGCCATCTTGCTCCGCCCCGTATTGCTTTTTTTTTAAGAGACAGGCTCTCGCTACGTTGCCCTATTGCCCAGGCTGAAGCACAGTGGCTATATTCACAGGGGCAATCATAGCACACTATAGCCTTCAACTCCTGGGCTCAAGCAATCCTTTTGCCTCAGCCTCCCAAGTAGCCAGAACTACAGGTGTGTGCTACTGCACCTGGCATTCATTGCTTTTAAAATAAAACCATGCAGTGATTTTTATTTTGGAGTGAAAAGAAATTGGATATTTTTAACTTATAAAAAAAGTCCATGCTCTTTCAAGACAATTTCTTTATAAGAGAGAAATATCTTTGTTCAGAGGATCCTGTGCCTGGTGTAGGTCATCAGATATTATCAGCAAGCAGTACTTCCAGTTTCCACATACTGCAAAGTGTTATGTGTGGGTGGAGAAAGGTAGTTGGAATAGAGATGGCTTATGCCATGCAAAAGATCACATGCATGGTGTAAGATATGAGAAAGGTCATATGCAAATCAGAAAAATCAAATAAGGCCAGGTGCAGTGGCTAATGCCTGTAATCACTTTGGGAGGTGGAGGCAGGTAGATCAAGAGATCAGGAGTTTGAGACTAGCCTGACCATTATGGTAAAACCCCGACTCTGCTAAAAGTATAAAAAATTAACCTGGCATGGTGGCAGGTGCCAACAGTCCCAGTTACTCGGGACGCCAAGGCAGGAGAATCACTTGAACCTGGGAGGTGGAGGTTGCAGTGAGCCAAGATCGCACCACTGCACTCCAGCCTGGGTGACGGAGTGAGACTCCATCTCAGAACAACAACAATAACAAAGAAAGAAAGATGAAATCAAACATAATAAAAACCTTGCATTGCATCTTATCACCCTGACTTGCTCACTTGGATGGACAAAAGTTGAGATTCCAAAACTTCATCTGAAAAACTGGATGACTACTTCCTTGCAGTGCTACAAAGCTCTGCTCCAACTGACCCTACTCCACTGACTGCCAAAGTTTTTCTTTTACATAATACAGTGAAAAAATCACGTTATGCTTCACATCTAAAATGTCACCACCAAGTATTCATTTGAGGTATCAATATCTTCTTTTAAAATACAATACCCCTCCACCCCAAAGGGTCAAGGAGCTACGAGAGTGTGATGAGTGTTCCTATATTCACACTCTAGAGTCTATTAAAATCTGTTTAACTAAATTCTTTGTTTCAAACTCACATTCTAAGGTGTTATTGAAAAGTGTAGGAGGGAGAGCTAGCAGGGAAGGAAAGGCTATTGAAAATACTTCAGTGGACCGGTCACGGTGGCTCACGCCTGTAATCCCAGCACTTTGGGAGGCCAAGGCGGGCGGATCAGGAGGTCAGGAGATTGAGACCATCCTGGCTAACACGGTGAAACCCTGTCACTACTAAAAACATACAAAAAATTAGCTGGGTATGGTGGTGGGCACCTGTAGTCCCAGTTATGTGGGAGGCTGAGGCAGGAGAATGGCATGAACCCGGGAGGCAGAGCTTGCAGTGAGCGGAGATGCACCACTGCACTCCAGCCTGGATGACAGAGCGAGACTCCATCTTAAAAAAAAAAAAAAAAAATGCTTCGGTGGGGAACTGAGGACTGATTTTGAGCATAACGGTATGGGGCACCCAGAAGACAGGAAGAAATGGGCCCAATGAGATAGGACAGAGGATATAAATGGAAATGTGGAGTTAGCTTTAGCCATCCTTAATTTGGTCTATCCTATCCTCATGGCTGTATTTAAACCAACCAAAGCAAAGCAGTTCACCTGAATCTTTTAATTAGATTTTGCTTTGATCATATACCCAGCCAGAATCATTGTCTTCAAATAATTTTAAATAGACAAGAGTAGATTTCTTTAGCTAATTGCCTAAGCCTGAGTACTTTCAAATGAATCCAAGGCAACGACTTAAAACGTGGAAAAAAAAAAAATCTAACAACCTTTTCCTGGGATGGGAGGAAAAGAGGCACACACCATGCCAAATAATTGGCTTGACTAGATTTTTCCCGCCTGAGATGACCCACAGCTTGGGTGTCATAAAGACACTGCCTCTCTGTTTCTTTCCTGTACTCAGAGAAGGAACGTTCCATTCCACGCAATTCATGAATTTTAAAAACCATGAACCTTCCTTCACATTCTGGAGGAACACAAACGTTTTCCTGTAAAAGAGCTGTTTTGAGCATAAATGCTCAAGTGATTACGATGGCGACGAGGAGAGGCCTTTTCAGACTGTCTTTGTTCTGAGCTGGCTGGAGGCTCCAGGCCTAGGAGTGCCAGTAAGGTCTGGACATATGGTTGGGCACAGAGAGCAGGGACTGAATTTACCAACCACCAACTGCCATAACGGTCTTGTCACTGGGAAATGGCCAAACAGTTGAGCCAACTGCCAATGCCACCATGTTGTCAGGAAACAATGGGCCAGAAGAAAATTACAGACTCGTGGAAGACCACTAGCTCCCTCTTGTGGTCGAGCACAATGGCTAAATTTCTGCCACTTTCCAGCAGAAAGACATCCATCCCTGAATTCCATGAATTAAGGATGAGGATACTTCCTAAAGCAATCCTATCAGCCTGTTTGAATAGTAGCTTTTATCTACACCTTTCCAGAGAGCTAATATTAAAACCCTTCTAATTTCAATGACAAAAATCATATTTGTCAAAACTTTCCAATGATCCTCCATTGCCCTTGAAATCAACTTCCAAAATCATTATCATGGCTTGTAAGCGGCCAACGGTATATCCCCTGCCCACTCTCCAGCTTCATCAGTCACCACTCTCCTTCTCGCTTTACATTTGTTGAACTCTCTCCCTTCAGCATTTTCACACTTGATTGCTGCCTCTGTTCGGGATAATTGTGACTTCCCTTCCCCACTTTCACCCCATCTAATCTGGCTAAGTCTTATATATCCTTTAGGATTCAACTGAAACACCATCACCTTCCAGAGGCCTTCCTTGATCCCCTAAACTAGGTCTTCCTGCTTGATTCCCCTGGGCCTCCTGAATTTCCTTAGCTAACCTCTCATAACATTCCATTGTAATTGCTTATTTGATGCTTATCTTCCCTATTTAAAAATGTTCTCTGTTGCTTGAACACAGAATGTGGAGGTTGCAGTGAGCCAAGATCGCACCACTGCACTCCGGCCTGGGCAACAGAGAGAGACTCCATCTCAAAAAAAAAAAAAAAAAAGTTCTCTATGAGAGCAGATACTCTGTCATTTACCTCCTTATCCATACCTAACACAAGTACCGTACATATTTATTGAGAGAATACATTTGAAGAAGTAGCAAATTCTAGAACGGAAAAAAAAGAAGAGACATTTATTATAAGCCAAACATGGGCCAGGTTTTAGGCTAGGTACTTGCACATTTATCAATTCATTTAATCTTCATTTAATACAACTAGGGAAATTTTATAGTAAGGAAAATTTTTTCAATTTTATAGTAAGGAAAGTTAAGTTCAGAGGGGTTTGTGTAGTTTGGCCAAACCTATAAGAAAGAACATGTCAAATCCAGAATTTGCAACCAAGTGTAATTCCAAAGCCCCTGGACTTTCTGCTGTATGCTGTTTCCTCTTAGGTAACCCAAGTTAACCAGTCAATTCTTGCTTATTCATGTCAATGAACGTATCACATGGTATGACTATTCTCAAATAATGAATAACCCTAAAATCACTTATATCAGCTTTTAAATGGTGTTTTTATCCTTACGTTTTCAAAAGGACTTATTTTAATGTTCTCAGTATCTCCAAAGAAAATAACTAAGTCATCCTGGAAAGCCCTTACTATAGAGCTTTCTCAGCCAGAAGGCAGTAGAGCATCATGAGGCAGAGAAATGAAAGAGCACTGGGTAGGGAGTGCACAAAACCCCTATTCTTTTTTTTTTTTTTTTTTTTTTTTTTTTTTTTTTTTTTTTTTTTTTTTTTTTGAGACGGAGTCTCGCTCTGTGCCCAGGCTGGAGTGCAGTAGTGCGATCTCGGCTCACTGCAAACTCCTCCTCCCGGGTTCACGCCATTATCCTGCCTAAGTCTCCCGAGTAACTGGGACTACAGGCGCCCGCCGCCACGCCTGGCTAATTTTGTTTTCATGTTTTTAGTAGAGATGGGGTTTCACCGTGTTAGTCAGGATGGTCTCGATCTCCTGACCTCATGATCCGCCTGCCTCAGCCTCCCAAAGTGCTGGGATTACAGGCATGAGCCACCATGCCCGGCCTGCACAAGACCCCTATTCTTAAGTCAAGCACTGGCCAAAGCCTAATGGATGACTTTGACGAAGCCACTTCATGCCTCTGAACCTCGGCTCCTCAGCTTTAAGAAGAGAAGGATAGTAGCATGGCCTGGAGTCGGTTTTGAAGGACCCCTCTTGCTCTTAAATTCTGTTGTTCTAATTCAAAGTGGAATTGGTCTCTAAGAACTTGCTGGTTTATACTTGAAGCAAGGTGGCAATTTTGGTATTAAAAGACCTCTTCAAAGCTCTTCAGTGAGAATAATCTAAACCTGGTTTATGTTAACCAAGGGCTTAAACAGAACAAATAATGGGCAAAAGAATGATGTTGTCTTTTTTCCTGAAAATTTTCTCCATTTCTCTATTTCTAAATGTAGAGAACTAGACTCAGAATTCTAATCAGACCACAAGTACTTAGATGCTTTCTTATTATGTGTCTCTTTGAAAATCAGCTTCATCTTAGAATTTTTGCACATTGTTAAGACGAGTATCTCCACCAGTCAGACCTTGAGGTCCTCCCATTTTAATAATGCCTGATGGATTACTCAGCCGCTTTCTAGATCTTCTGAAGAAGCGTTCCCAAAGATATTTTAAGAATCTTTCTAATCTAATTGTTTTCTGGATATGAGCATCCACTTTGCTCTCTGACATGGAATAAAAATATTTAACCTTCCTGATTCTCTCATCTGTAAAATAAGAACAATAATACCAATTCTAGTGCTGTCAGAAGAATTGATTGCAAAATGTTGATGCATGCACTACTCCAAGGGCAGGTTTTGGTTATACTGTTTCTAGGACTTCTACCTGTAAGTTCTACCATATGATCAAAATTGTCTTGAGAGAGCATGTGCCATAGGAAGAACATTAGCCTGACAGTCAGAAGACTCAGGTGTCGTCCTGGCTCTGATATACCCTCACCGGGCTGTAGGGCTTTGTACAAGCAGTTATCCCTTTTGGCCCTCCATTCTTCACATGCACACGGAGGATTATGATATAACAATGGCTTGATGGTCAAATGTGCTTATTATTGGAAGACTTGGCTTTGAGGCTTACTGACTACCAGAATCCCAAAGGACCTTGACAAGTTGGAACCATGAACTAGATCTAAAAAGAGTCTATCTAATAGAGATAAAATCCTATATTAATGGCCAAAAAAAAAAAAAAAAAAAAAAAAAAACAGTTAAAAATGAAGCATGCAATTGCAGGAGGACATGAATGGAGAGATAGCAAAAGGAATTCAAGAGAATCGGGCTGGGCATGGTCGCTCATGCCTGTAATCCCAGCATTTCGGGAGGCCAAGGCAGGCAGATCACTTGAAGTCAGGAGTTCGAGACCAGCCTGGCCAACATGGTGAAAACCCGTTGCTACTAAAAATACAAAAATTAGCCGGGTGTGATTGTGCATGCCTGTTATCCCAGCTACTCAGGAGGCTGAGGCAGGAGAATCACTTGAACCCAGAACGCAGAGGTTGCAGTGATCCAAGACTGTACTCCAGCCTAGGCAACAGAGCAAGACTCCATCTCAAAAAATAAATAAATATAACCAAAAGTTCATATTGTCCTGGGTTTCTGGATCAGTGGGGCTCTCCCTTCCACGTGACAGTCTTCAGATGAGTGAGCAGCATCACTTCCTCAGACTCCTCCAGGACAGCAGCTGTGCTCCTCCCACCCTTCCCTCAGAGCCATGGGGTATTGCCTTGTCTCTAGCCCAGTGTTGCGTGCTTCTTGGGTTCTCATTAGATTTTCAGCTGTAAATATAGGACTTCATCTCACTTAGTTAAATCTCTTTAAGTTTGGTTCCTTTCCTTCATTATTCCAAATCGTCAAGACCTTTGAGGATTTTAATTTGATCACAGCCTCTTTTCCTCTGGATCATGATGGATCTGAAACTGTGGCTCATGTGGAAGGACAGAAGAACAGAAGCTGCATAATATAAGTATTTGTAAATATTAAATATGCTATATTTAATATGTATTTAATATACATAATAGAGTGTATTTTATATACTGTAATATATAAATAAAATATATTTTTAATTAATTAAATTTAGTGTAATATTATATCCTTTCGTTCAACTGAAGTATAAAGTTCACCCATACTCAATGTACATTGGAAATTCAAAAGAAAACAGCAGACCTGCTCCTGCTTCCAGAAAGACTCAAAATAAACACATATGAATATATAGGAACCACAAATTAGTGAAACCTCAAAAGGTAAAAGATATCATAATCCCTTCAAAATAGCAAACAAGACTCCTATTTTTGTAAATCAAGAAGGAAAATTGCAAAGATGAAGCTACTGAAGATGCAAGCCCTCAAATGTTAACAGTGACCTGGGATGGGTAAAATTATACTTTCCTTGGCTTTTTCATTGTATTCACTTGTATTGTCTAAAATTCTAATTTTTGTAATGAGAAAAAAATATAGCTTTTTGGTTCTTTTTAAAAAGCATGCATAAACCATTTGGTCAGGCCTGGCTCCTAGGCTTGGAGGCTCCTCTGTTCCTGACAAGGGGAAACACAATTTCCATTGGCTGATTCAGCACATGCTCAGGACAAATCCCAGCTGACGAGGACAGGAGGCATTGAAGTAGCCACAGTGCACTGTTGGGAACTAGGCATGGCAGAGTCAGTGCCTTTTATGGGCTGTCCCTGAAGGCCCACTCCACTTCTTCCATCGGATATGACCTCAGTCCTAAGCCCCAGGCTCCTCTTCCCCATAAGTGCTAATCCTTTCCTTTGAGCTTTTGTATGTGGCCTGTGTTGCTCTGCAAACTCCTTTACTCAAAGGTTGGAGTCTTCTTCACAAATTCTGGCCCAGTAAGAGCAGTTCTGATGGTTTTCCCTACCTAGACTTGCCAATGGGGACACCCTTCCACCCCCAACCCCCAGCCTGTGCCCCTCCTTGCTGATCTCTCACTGGGATCCACTAGGTATGGGACTACCACTACAACCTTTCAACTGGCCTCTGCCCCCTGCCTCGTCTCTCTCACTACTCACTACTCCATTGTGGCAAAAGTCATCTTTCCAAAACATAGAAATCACACCACGTTACTTCTCTTAGGCTTTAAAGTGGGTCCCCATCTCCTACAAAATGAATTTAAAATCCTTAGCCTGGCTCCAGTCGCCCTGAAGATCTGAACTTTTGCTTCAAACATAGAGGCCACTTCTTAGTTCTTTTGAATATCACACAATAAACACATTGAGAATTGAACTGTGTCCTCCCAGCCACTTGGATGCTCGGCTCTGCCTGTCTGCTTACCCCTTCTCTGGCCATAATTGCACCTGGGTCTTTGTCAGGCCCGTTCTGGTCGAGCCTCCATGAATAGATCTGGTCTTGGGTCTTGTCTCCTCCCCTCCTGTGGGATCCCTGTTATTTTGAAGATGTGACTGTGTAACTTCTATTGAACCAGCTCTGCTTATGCTGTGAAGGGTGGCTGAAGTGTCCTGAGGCAGGAGGAATTAGTCTAGAAAGAATTTCATCATGTATGTACCACCCATTCAGTTGCCAGGACCCTGTGCTCAGATGGGCTTGGTTTAATGCTTTGCTGTTGCCATCTTGAAACTTTTAATAACTTTATTTTTTAACCAGGTTATATTAATCATTTATTTTATTTTCTGTGTTTTATGGTGCTTTAACTTCTTGGGGCTTTGTGGACCTGGAGTGGGACTGCCCCTCCCATGGTTAGCTAATTCCTAGAGACAGCAAACATCAACTTGCCTGTGAGCATGTCTTCAACATGCAAACCAACCAGTCCAGAATCGATACTTCAAATCACCTCCTCTATGTGGCTTTTACACTTCAGGAGGTGATATTCCCCTGCACAGTGACTCTCCAATAAAAAAAAATCACACAGCATGTGCACCTAAGTTCTAATTTGCTTCAAATTTAAGACTTTCTAAATTTAACTAATCTTAGGGACTGATGACTAAAAGAAGAAAGTCTTATGGCTTGGGGAGATCCAGATCTGCTTAAATACATTATTTTCCTAGAGACTCCTAAAAATAGAATGAAGGGAAGATGCTGTAAAGTTATGACAGCTCATCTAACTTTTGAAGGAATCTTGTGCTATTATCCTTATTTCACCTATGTTCTTCCCACCTCCTGCCACTTTGGCAGGTATTACCGTATGCAATGGTAGGGACTCCACCATTCTTCCCTAGCCTCTAATGGGCAGAGACTTCTCAGGAACAAGGCGAATGGCTGATATTTCTATCTACCTCAGGGCCTTGAGCAGTGATTGGTAGTAGCAGGTACTGCACAAAAGTTTGCAGAAAGCAAAAATGTACCGGAAAGAAAAACACAAGTTGGAATATTAAATGGTGTATCTCAGAACTAGGGATAACCACCAGAAAAGTAGCTTCCCTGTTTCCTAAGTTGCAAGCACAGAAAAATATGGGGTTTTGTGATTTCCACATCTCAAAATGATGCTTACTTATATAAAACTGAACTTTCCTGGCACCGTGATAGCACCTGGGGTACCCGAATGCCATTCTCAGACATGGCTGATCATGCATGCATTAAGGTGGAGTATGAGCGGTTAACAGCTTCCAGGTCCCCGTCACCTAAATCAGTAGTTTCCCATCCTGGCTGTATTTCAGAATCACCTGGGGGAAATTGGGGACTCTCAAGATTCACTGAAGAACTACTAATTCAGAATCTGCGAGTGGTAGGGGGTAGGGGTGGGAGGTTAAATCCTTTCCACATGATTCTGATTGAGTTGATCCACATCCAGCATTGGGGTACAGACTGCTCTGGGGTGACAAACTGTTGAAGCAGCACATATTTCTGGGACCACTCAATTTGCACCAGGAATCAATTTGAATTATATAAATGTGGTGCAAACTCCATGGCCAAATTCTCCTTTTGGGAGCTAAAAAATACTTCCTAACACTTAGAAATTAATGAGTTTTTGTTATCTAAGGGAAAACATAATTTTCTTTTCTTTTCTTTCTTTCTTTTTTTTTTTTTTTTTTTTTTTTTTTTTTTGAGACAGAGTCTTTTGCTCTTGTCGCCCAGGCTGGAGTGCAAAGGCACAATCTCAGCTCACTGCAACCTCTGCCTCCTGGGTTCAAGCAATTCTCCTGCCTCAGCCTCCCGAGTGGCTGGGATTACAGATGTGCACAATCATGCCCAGCTAATTTTTGTATTTTTAGTAGAGACGGGGTTTCACCACATTGGCCAGGCTGGTCTCAAACTTCTGACCTCGTGATCTGCCTGCCTCGGCCTCCCAAAGTGCTGGGATTGCAGGTGTAAGCCACCACGCCTGGCCGAAAATGTAATTTTCAAACTGTGACTATTGAACAATTTACTTCATACATGTGCACCTTTTTAACAGTTACATTTCACATCTTCAAATGAATGGAATAGGTAATGGTGATGCTTTTGGGGCATACACAAAATCTCTGTCCTCCGGTATTCCTCTATTTAATTTTGCTACTGAAGTGCAGAGAAGGACCTGCTTGTTGAAACTGCTCCAGTGATACTGCCTTCTAATTGGATGCCAGCACCGTCAGGTATTTTTCCTCCAAGAGAAGTTACAGAATGAATTAGAACAACTCCCCTTCTCTGAAGCAATGGCTGTTATGGGCTAAATCCTCTGTATCTTACTCCCTGCTTTATCAATCCCTGCAAAGCAAAAAGATGGAAAGGGCCGGTGTGGATACTTTTAACTATTCTTCGGGCTCCTTGCTATCTTGAAACTTCCACCTTATAGCATATTTCGAAAGAATCAATTTTGGGTCTAATGTGGATAGGATTTCCAACTAATTATTGGCTAGTCTCTAAAAGAGCCCCTCACACAGGCCCAGCCTGAAGCCCTTAAAATGCCCTTAAGCCTGTCCAGGCAAAGATCACACATGGTGGCTGTCTCTCTCACATCCTTTTCTTGGGGAACTATTCCCCCTTCCTCCTCTGTGTGGTTCCGACAAGGCTATCAATCAGGGCATCCTGTGTTCCCCACCGGGAAGAGAATGAGACCTAAGTTGGCAGCAGAGCCCTCTCATCTTCTAGATGAATTATCACATACATAAAGCAGGCTTATAATAAAAAATGTAGACAAGACTCAAAGGTCCAAGAAAGTCAATTAGCTACACTCAGAGAGAACCACTGTCACTCATTTATTGCACATGTCTGCCATCAACACACATGCACATACGTGCACAAAATTGAATATACTGTTTTGCCATCCATTTTTTCCACCTAACAACTCATCTTGAGCATTCTTCTATGTGGTGGAATATTATTCTGCAGCTTGTTATTTACAATCTGCAAAGTTTGCCTCTAGATGATTGTTTCACTCCCTCTGTTGTTGGACATTTGTGTTGTTTCTAACTTTTCACTATTATAATAAAATGATGCTTTGATTGCTCTCTGCTTGATCTTAAATGCAAATCCTATCTTATCCTGACACAACCCACTGTTCTTAGTCATTTCCCATTTTGCAAAAATGAATTTGGAATTCTTTCAGGAGTGTGGACTTCCTATAACCAGCCTCGTTCAAAAGAAGTTTGAAGGGAAGGGGAGTTACAATCAACTCTAATGAACTCCCAACATCAGAATGACAAATATCTCCTTCAGTAGAAGTAAAGGAGATCACAGTGTTCTCATGGAGCAAACAGAACTTTGGCTTTTTTCAGATTGAGAGTGTGGGTGTAGAGAGAAAAGTGATATATCAAATTATAGTATATACAAATTTCCTTTTTACCTTTAATAAAGGAAGAAAACAATTTGGGATTGTTTTAATACAAATGTAAAGTTTCTTCTGTGTTTGTGCTACATTGAACATTAATCTTTCTGAAGATGTTTTTGGCTGACTGATGCTCTCTCTAGATTGTGCAATGGTACCATCTTGTGGCTGACATAAAAGATAATCCACAGACACATGGCTTTCTAATGTGCAAGGATGTAAAAAGTAACAACTAAGTAGAACTACAAGCCCCTCCTTATGGGAATGTTTGCTTCTACAGTAATAAAACATGCTCATCATTGTCTAGTGACTTTTAAAAAGATGTGCACATAAAACAAATGTTAAGAGTATTTCCTGTTGCCAACCAATAACAGTCCGGTGTGAGTGGGAAAGTTTTAGAACCTTCTAAAACACTAGTACTTGACAGAAAACGTGATTGTGTGAGGCATTAGCTCTCCTGTTGTGATAGTGAGTCACTCCTAAGAAACTTTGGAATAGTACAAAGATCACAAGGGCAGGCATTAGAATAACCAGTTTCTAGTGTCAGCTACACGTTTCATTGGCTCGGTTAACTTCTCAGTCTTTGTTCATCTGTAAAAGAAAGAGAGTCCCTAAGCTGTGACCTTCTCAGGAATGCTGAGATCACATATGAGACATATGCTGAATTCTGCTAAAACGCCAGACAAAATAAAAAGCCTTATGATCATTCAGAACAGTTGGGTTAGCAATCTGGATTGAAAAAAAGTAGGAGTGGGGTTTGGTGTGCGCTCCTTCAAAGTTCTCAGGCATGACCCTGGTGGCGAGATTGTCCCTGAAGCAGAGACAAAGGGCTCCTCTCAGGAGAAGATGTTAGGAAGGAAACAGGTTGGTGGGGAAAGCTTACAAAAGAAAAATTAATTCATCTTTTCAGGTGTCAAGAATGTAAAGCATTAGGAATATGCAAGGAGAGATTTCAGAGGCTGAAGATTGCTTTTCCTGGGGAGAGCCTTTGAAAAAACAATGGAAGACAATATTCAGTTTAAAAAGTAGAATCTATATGCTGTCTTTCTAAACACAATAGCAACAGAAGAAATCACAAAAGAAAAGAGTGACATATTTCTTTCTATTTATGTTTAAACTTTATAAGCCAAATATCCAAACACAAAGCTAAAAGACAAGCAAACCTGACTTTTGCAAGTCATTAGCAAGTCATGAAAATCGAAGTCACGTAGGTAGTTGGTTCCGTCCTAATATGCCAGAGGGTACTAATGTAAATATACATCTTATAAAAGAAGAAATATAACTTTTTCAACCCAATGAAAAAGAAAGCTCAACTTATTGTAATCAAATAAATGTAACAAAAACCATTAGATACTATTTTTAACCTATCAAACATGAGAAAAAAGTTTTAATGAGAACACTCAGTGCTGGAAAGGCTGCACTGAGACACTCATGTGTTCTGGTGGAAGAATATACAGGCGCAGTCTTTCCGGAAGGTGACTTAGCAATATGCATCAGGATGCTTGCAATGTGAGTGTTCTTTGAGCCACTGATTCCACTGCTGGAGGTTGAATAGTACAATGGCAAAGGATGCAGGCTTTGAGCCAGACCACTTGAGATTGCCTCCCAGCCCCACCACTTACTAGCCCAATAACTGGGCAGAAAATTCCCTAACCTCTTTGTGCCTCAAAGTCCTGATCTGTAAAATGGGGTATGTGATGGTTAATATTAGGTGTCAACTTGATTGAAGGATGCCTAGATAGCTGGTAAAGCATTGTTTCTGGGTGTGTCTATGAGGGTGTTGCCAGAGGAGACTGACATTTGAGTCAGTGGACTGGGAGAGGAAGACCCATCCTCGATGTGGGTGGGCACCATCCAATTGGATGCCAGTGCATCCAGAACAAAGCAGGAGGAAGAAGGTGGGATAAGCTGGCTTGCTGAGTGTCCTGGCTTTCATCTTTCTCCCGTGCTGGATGCTTCCTTCCATTCCTCCCGCCCGAGGACATCAGTCTCCAGGTTCTTTGACTTTTGGACTCTTGGAGTTACACCAGTTGTTTGTTGGGGGTTCTCAGGCCTTTGGCCACAGACTGAAGGCTGCACTGTTGCCTTCCCTGCTTTGGACTGAGCCACTACTGGCTTTTTTCTTCCTCAGCTTACAGACGGCCTATCGCAGGATTTCACCTTGTGATCCTGTGAACCAATTCTCCCTAATGAACTCCCTTTCATATATACATATATCCTACTAGTTTTGTCCCTCCGGAGAACCCTAATACAGGGTAATAATGCTATCTTATTTCACAGACTAGTGTGAAGATTCTATTTCGAAATGTAGGCCATCTAGAATATGGCTGGCTTTACAGTATTACAAGATGCTATTAATATTATTGTTATATAGTATTACAAGATGTTATTAATTTTATTTTTTCATTTTTAGACAAAGCTAGCAATAATCTAAAATTGCATTTGCTTAGGCAATATTTACTGAGTATTACTTTTAGGTGGGCAATGGAGGAAAAAACAGTCTTGATCTCTAACCTAAGAAGTTTTTAACGTAGTTGTAAAAAGCATGCTCTTAGATGTTCATTTAATAATATTTATAATAGCAACCAATATTAAATCAATATTCAAAAATACATGTCAATAAAGTAAAAGATTGTAAAACATACCATGGATTACTCTGCAGCCAGTAAAACTTATGTGTATGAGGCTTAATTTCTTCATCTGGTAAATGGGGATACCACAGAACCATTAAAAGATCAGAATGATCGTGAACATGAGAAGACTTTGGAGATAGTAAAGTAATATACAAATGCTAATTATTACCACTTATTAGGGTGTGTAGAAACTCAATTATAAAAATAATTTTAATGAACATTTACTATGTGCCAGATACTATATATATATTATTTAATCCTCAGTCTGGGCTGCCAGGTTTAGAAAATAAAATTACATAATGCCAGTTACATTTGAGTTTCAGATAGACAATGAATGATTTTTCAGTATAAGTATATCCCAGGTGCAATTATTCAATGTTCATCAGAAATAGTTCAGATACACTAAAAATGTATTCACTGTTTCTCTGAAATATTTAAAACATATTTTTGTTTTTTTCTTTCGCCCTCTCAGTCCAGCTTTTCCTGACTCTGGGAAAAACCAGGAAGAGAAGGCCTTAAAATATGTTTATACCAAAAATGTATTCGTTTATTTGAAAGCAAAATTTGACTAGGCACCCTGTATTTTCTCTGGCACCCCTACATCAATCCTATGAAATAGGTATAATAACTATATATATATAATGAAAACAGAGAGAAATATTCCATTTTGGTTGGTGCAATGGGAAATCACCCACTATTCCTAATATGGACTATGTAGAGGAGGAAATCCTAAATCCAGAGGCAGAATGAGAAAGGCACATATTATTTCTTGATTCTTAATAGCATGTGTAGGGTAAACTTCCCTGAGAGCAATAACTTAAACCTTTAGAATGACTTTGTATGGCAGAAGCACCTGAATATGTGTTCCAAGTTAGGGAGTCTGGGCATGGCCAACCTGGAGACTGATTCTTCCTCTATGAGGTACATCTGAGCCCCCATCAAGCCAAGTGTTTGGGTTAAATGAAGGGGATTGAGGCCAAGTGTTTTGGGTTAAATGAAGGCTAACAGGTGGAGATTGTTAAGGGAAGAGTGTTAAGTGAACATGCTATATAAGCTGCATGCTGTTTGCAAGTGCTTGTGGTTTTCCTGCCTAGTCTACAGCCTCTGGGCTGTGTGGTTATGTTATCCATCCCACCACCACTGGACTGTAGGAAGGCGGATATGTTGTCCAGCCCACCACCACTGTACCATTTCTGTACATAAGGCGGTTCTCCTGTCCAGCCCACCACCACTGCATTCTCTCCCCTCTATATAAGCTGATAAAACCCCATGTCTCATTTGCAGGCTATGGGTCTCTTCTTCAGCCTCTTGAACGTGGTGCCTTCCCTACTGAGGTTAATAGGGGTTTGGAAAAACACCATGCTTTTGTTATTTAAAATGTTATAATTTCTCAAAATAGATTAATCCCAAATTCAAATGCTAAAGATAACATGTTGCAAAGCTGACTCTAAATGACTCTGGATTTTTCAGTCATTTTGGAAGACTGACAACGTTAGTCCCTTCTCTTAGCGCAAATTATCTAGAAATGGGAGATCAAATGTGGAAACGCTTATAAGCTGTTTTGAGTTGATGAGATTTCGGGATCTGGGAGCTAAACCTCGAGTTGCTTCATTTCTGTTGGGTGGTGGCAGTTGACTTGTTTTCTCCTGTTTCAGTGGACCTTGAAATTATCATGACTATTTGCTTCACTTCAGTGTACACCATCCCACTCCATTTGCAGTCAGCACCACTCAGGGAATAAAACATATTCATTCGCAGTGTCCCTAGCAATGACAGAGGTATGTTCAAATATCTTTTTGCTCTTGAAGAAAGGAGCTCACTTTGCTTTTGCAAAAGATAGGTGCAAAAAGGATCAATAGTTGACACACGTTATATTATATTGCGAAGAATAGGAGCAAGTGTGTGTGTATGCATCTGTATGTGTTTTAGCACAGACATCAAACCAAAAAAAAAAGGAGGTCTCTTAGAGACAGAGTGAAAGACCCCCAGGAGCACTGGGTTCCAACCTTGGCTTTGCAAGTAACTAGTTATGTGACCATCCACAAGTCCCCTACTCTTTCTGAGCCTCATTTTCACTATCTGTAGTGCATCAATATCTGCGGTATTCCACAGGAGTATTTTGAGACAAGGTTTCAAACCTAGAAGGCATCTTGGCTGTATACAGCTAGGAGAAGGAATTATAATTGGTTCATTATTGATTCTTCCTTAAGAAGTTCTAACAGAATAAATCTGCCTTCTTGTCTGCTAATTAGACACGTATTTAACTCTGTTTCTTTTTTTAATAAGTCTCTGCTGTTATTTGAAATCTTCTATTATATGTAATAAAAACCTCTGTCACACACACATACACAAAGATAGCAATTGGCTCTGAGCAAAATGATTTCAGAAATAAGGGGGCAAACTTCAAATTATTACTGTCCATCAAGGAAGTCAGAGTATTCTGTTAACAACAAAAATATTTTCAAAAGCACCCAAGGAGATAAAAATTTAAATGTCAGAGCTGAAGACAAAGATTTCTATCAGCACATCTCACACTTTTGCATAATCAGAATCACATAGGAGAACTTGTTAACTATGCAGATATCTGGGCCCCACACCAGAGATTCTGAGTCAATAGGACTGAAGTTGTCCAAGAAATCTGGATATTTAGCAAGCTACCTGGTTGATTCAGAGGCAAGTAGTTCTTTGAGGATACTTTGAGAAACATTGGTCATTACCAATCAAATATGAACATATAGTTAAGATTTTTAAATAAAGTAAGAAAGAAACTGGTAGAAAGGAGAATGTGGATTTAATTCAATATAAAGTTTTGGGATGGGAGAGGCAAGACCCTCCCAAGAATGGAGTGAGAAGAGAAGGACTCCCTGCAATGTCTTAGCTCTCAAAATGTCTCCAAGGTGGATCTACAAGAGCTAGTTAGTGAAAACAATGGAGGAAAATGTACCAACCCAAGAGGAAAAGAAGCCATATAAAATTAGAAGAAGAATGTGGGAGGACAGGGAGAAATGGCCACAGGATAACTAGTCTCAGGGATGGTTGAATTGTTGATGGGTAAAAAGATGGGAAAAATTAAGCAAAGTCACTGGTCAGAGGGGAAATCTTACTCATCAAAAAGGAGAGGAAGAACCAAGTAAGTGAGAAAACAGCAAAAATGTGAATGACTTTACAGTTTTAAGAAAATGACACGCAATCTTCACGGAAAATTTGTTGGTGGGGAAATAAAATGAGCTCAACATGAAAATATCTTTAAAAATATCTCACAGGAATTTTAGGATAGAAGATGAGAAAGTACTTTGAAAAGCATAAATAATGAATTACATGGTTATTACTTGCAGTATTTTCTGTGATTATCAAATTTGTTCACTGTCTGCCTGACTCATAAGGTAGTTAAAGAGGGCTGCATGGCATTATCTTTGGAGCCTAACAGTGTCTGATATACAATAGGCACCAACCGGACAGACGAATGGATGGGTAAATCAAGTTAACACAGGAAAAGATGAGACAAGAATTGAATGGTCACATAGTACTCACAAAACCTCACAGGTTTCATTCTCTGATTTTATGGACACAGCACTCAGGCACATTTTGGTACTAATATCTGCATGTATGAACCTCCAACTGGGGCATGCCCGTTTGTCTTCCTGAAGGAAGTACTTCTTGATTCATTGTACCTGGTGCATCAGTTGTCTACCTGTTGCCCCTCAGCTCCACTTTCACCTTATTCCATCCTGTCTGTATTGCTGGGGCTGTGGGGATCCACAAACTACATTTTCCAGACTCCTTTACTACCTGGCTTTCTGTTATGTCTGGCAAGAGGAAGAGCCATCATTTCTTTCCTATACTCTCCTGTTTCTGCTGTTGTTTCTGGAAGCAGCTGTGTCCCTTCAGTGACCCAAGGTTCTGCTGGAACTGCCCTTCTTAATTGGTCCCAGCCGTGGCTAGGGAGACCATCCTTCGCAGTCCCAGCACAGGCTGCGTGAAATCCCTTAAAGCTTGCTCCTGGACTTTGACAACTCCTCTTCAGTTTTACTCACCCAGTTCCTAAGGCTGGTAACTGCTTTCTACAGATACTAATCTCTGAATGTCACCCTTTTCCCTTTTTGCTTCTTTAACTCCCTTGCTTATCTGTTCCAATGCCCATAATACCAAAATCTGTAGTAAATCCCTTCTATTTGAAACATCTAGGGTGGTTTCTGTTTTTCTGGCCAGACACTGAATGACACACCTGGAAAAATCAAGGTAAATATGATTACACTAGGTATTGAAAGTACAGATTGGAGAACATTTTGTTTGTTCCAGGAGAATCCGGAATGAAAACTGAAATTCAATTGGAGAGTTAGAGCATTATTAAACAGTATGTGTAGGGAATAAAATGCCTTTCCCCCATCCTGGAATACCTCCCTGATTATATTACCTTATTACTGTGATTGTTTTTTAACTTCTCTGCTTTTTCACACAAATCTACAAGAATCTCCTCCTCCTGGAAGCCTCTCTGATTACCTCACACAAACATGATCTTGCTTACTCTGAATTCCTATGGTTCTTTCGTTCTCTGATTTCTAGAGTATTTCTCCAGGTATGTTAGCAATCAGTTTTTCTCTTGATCACTCCCCAAACCTGAGTGATCATCAGAATCCTCAGAAAAATATAGATACCAGGACCTTCTCCTTATCCTAACCTCCTGAGACAAAATTCTAGAGTGAGGGATGGGTAGTATAGGGTCGAGACAGCATCTATATATATTTTTATACCTCTCAGATGATAAACCCTTCAAGATCAGGGCCTTTTTATTTCTTACATAGCTTTTACTGCACCTAATACAGTTTAAGCAGACCACAACAATCTGTTCATTTTCTAATGAATTACATGAGGGAAGATTCCCAGGAAGACCAGCTGGTGTCACTACCGCCTAATTAATATTTCTGGCCCAGGGAAGGGCATTTCACAAAGCAAAATTTGACCTTCCCTGGATGCAGTGATTGTGTGCTTGAATCCACCTTCCCATCTGTCTATTTTCTAAGAGGGAGTTGCAGAAACCTTGCCAAGAAAATAGACAGTAAAACTTCAACTGTACCAATAACCTGGGTTTTCTGAAAGGAAATGATGGCATGGCCTAAGGCTACCAGACTTCATGTGAGAAAGCAAGAACTAAAACCAGTAGAAGTAGGCCTCCCACTGGCCCAAGGCCTAAGATTTCATTGCACTAGCTTCTCAGCATTAACATTCTATAGAACAAGTTTCAGAAATAAATGCTTAACGAATTTGCAAGCCAAACCAAACTCCAACCAGATTGCATTTTTTATTCACCTTCTACAATCTCATTCATTTTCCTAACATTTGGAGCTGTTGTTTGAAAGTTTAATTTTCCTTTTTATCTACTACTTTCTTATTATTGACTTAAATTATTGTTGAACCATGGATAAGCGAACTAATGTGGGTTTACCATGAGCCATTTATTATGTGTCATCTAAGATAACATAGAACCCTTCACCTCTGGCAGACGCTGTTTAGTAATTACTTCTAATTATTAACAAATTAAGAACAGCATGTGTTCCAAAAGCAGTTTCTAAACAAGCTCAAACCTGGCTATATTTCAACACTTTTAAATTTTAATTCTCTGGATGCGTTAAAAATCTATTAAGATGGTTAAAAGGAAATAAAATCTAGATGTATAAGTCCAAAAGAAGTCTCCAAATGTACCCTATAGCCTTTCTTAGGTAATATTATGACTTGATCATCTCCATTTGAACACTTACTTCCAGAAAAGTCGATTTTCGGGATAATCAACCTCTTTGTGTTGATTGACCACAAGCTTCTATGTTCAGAAGTTTACATTTTAATTAAGAGTGAGGTATTGAATGCCAACTGGATCTCCAGTAGTCGAAATGGGCTTCTCCTTGTCTAGAATAAAGGCCTTTGTTAGCTAGATGGTCCTGGAGAGAGCAGGAACCCTTAAATTCCTCTCCTTCAAGACTTACAGCCTTAAATATCCATGGAAATACCCCCATTTCTCAGTGATCTGCTGGGAGAGTTTGTGTGCCATTGGCTGCTGATCAGGCATTTCATTTACAGGGCAGATGAGAGTAGTCTCCTTTATTTCCCACTTGACACTGAAGAAGTTGTGGCCTTTGGGGGTTAACTAGTTACTGCCCAGCACACTGTATACAGATTGTGCCAATGAGGTGTACACGTTTTCCTCCTGCTCGCTTTGTGGAGCACACTGGTGGTGAACACAGGGTGCTGGACCTTCTAAGGGGTTTCCATCATGGAGGGATCTTTTGAAACAATAGCAGTGCTGCCAGAGGGGAGAAAATGGAACTACTTTTTAGATAATACTGTTCCATTAGCCAGGACTCACTTTCATTGGGAAAAAAACTTTCTAGAAATTCCAAATGAAGATAAACGTTCATTTTCTAAGTTGTCAATATCAGCTTTGTGTTCTTCGACAAGTACTATTACTCATGGTCGAGTGTTTGCCAATGGCATTGAAATTGTTTCTTTTCCTCTTTCTTTGTCTTTCCTTCTTTCTTTCTTTCTTTCTTTCTTTCTTTCTTTCTTTCTTTCTTTCTTTCTTTCTTTCTTTCTTTCTTTTTTTCTTCCTTCCTTCCTTCCATTTTCTGCCTTACTTCTTTCCTTAATATATATATTTTATGCATATAAGTTCTTTCATTTATATATATAATATATATACATGTAAATATATTTATGACTCTCCAATTTCTTCCCTGGACAGCAAGATGTCACCCACTGCCTTACCCCTAGCCTAAATCATGGTCTCCCAGCTTACTGCTTATTCAAGGGCTAGGTAATAAATTCCATGTCCTTTTGAAAAATTTCATTCACCAGCTGATTAATATCCACAGGGTCGTGTGTCTTCCTCTTCCTACTGTCCCATGTCTCCCACTCCCACCCACTCAACCTCCAGCCCCTGAACACATCCAAAACATATCAGATAAAAGACTTTCCTTGAGATCCAAACTGGGAACCTGGAGCCAGACGCTATTGCACAACATTGGGTCCTAACTGTCATTGTCACAGTTTCAACTCACCTGTCAGCATTCAGCTATACAAGCTTCATGTTGCCCAACAGAGGAGCAGAAACCAAGGGGAGGTGCCTCAGCCTTTTAGAAGTTGCTTGTAAAACAATAATGGAGCAATATACTTTGAAGTGTGTTTTGAATTTCTTAAAAAAGGAAAAATCTCCTAACACTCATCAGAACAGTTTACTGTATACCGTGAATTGTTAGTGGCTAGGATCTCATGGGTTGCAGTTTGCCTGCAGGACTGTTTCTGCAATCCCTTGGATTTCCCACATTCCATTTCTTCATGGATTCCCTCTGCAGCTAAAAATTTCAAGGATTTTCCCAACCCCAAAGATAGAAGTTGATACCTAAAACCTAAAAGCTGCATTTTCCAAGCAATATAGATGTTAGACTCCTTCATGAACCTCAGACCTAGCCTGGGCTTCTAGAAAATGCAGTTCTTGGCCGGGCGCAGTGGCTCACACCTATAATCCCAACACTTTGGGAGGCTGAGGCAGGTGGATCACCTGAGGTCAGGAGTTCGAGACCAGCCTGGCCAACATGGCACAACCCTGTCTCTGCTAAAAAATACAAAAATTAGCTGGGTGTGGTGGTGAGCACCTGTAATCCCAGCTACTTGGGAGGCTGAGGCAGGAGAAATACTTGAACCCAGGAGACAGAGGTTGCAGTGAGCCAAGATTGCGCCATTGTGCTCCAGCCTGGGCAACAAGACCAAAACTCCATCTCAAAAAAAATAAAAAATAAAAAAATAAAAGAAAAAGAAAGGAAAAAAAAGAAAATGTAGTTCTTCTTCTTGGTCCACAAGGCTCACCCCAACCCTTAGCCCATCCAGAGAGAGATTCTAATCTCCTGTACCACTTACCATCTGTACCAATCATGAAACACTTAGCAGAGAATGCTTCAGGACACAAAGAAATATATTGAGATCCCTATTCCCATCTATTGATGGCATCTTTGCTGCCTCATCACTCATGGCCAACCAGTGACAAACCACCCCTGGGGTGAGGAATTTATCCCTTCTTTAAATGCCTTATTTGGATTATTCTCTTATTGTAACAACACATGTCCACAGTAGAAATTAAGGAAGAAAAACAATAGAGAGAGAATAAAAATAGAATCTCCTCTAACCACCCTACTCAGAAGGAGCTTTGGTTACTAAGCTATATTACAGTTACCTCATTATAATATTAAAAATTGTGTCTATAAGTGTGTATTATAGGGCTGCAACAAACATTTTCATAGCCAAATCTTTTGTGTGTATCCAGGAATATTTTTATCTTTGTTTTTATTTTTATTAGTTTTTCTTCATTTTCTTCTTCCTTTTTAAAAAAAATTATAATTTTTTTAAATGAAACACTTCACAAATTTGCGTGTTATCCTTGTGCAAGGAGCATGTTAATCTTCTCTGTATCATTCCAATTTTAGTATATGTGCTAATGGTGTAAGGTGTCCGGATTCTTGGCGTGTTGAACAAAGAATTGGACAAAACGCACAAACAAAGAAGGGTTCTATTGAAACTGAAAGTACACTCCATGGTGTGGGAGCCGGCCTGAGCATAGGAGCTAAAAGATCCTGTTACAGAATTTTTGGGAGTTGAAACACCCTCTAGAGGATGCCATTTGGTGCTTGGGGTATGCCCTATGTAAATGGAAAGGACGAAATAAAGTTACGAAGTCATCTACTTGACCCTACGCCCAATGGAGAGGATATTTTCTGTCATAGCTAAAGTGTGAATTGGCCTTATGTTCCCTGCCTCCAGACCCTGTTTTCCTGCCTTATTTCCCCACTGAGAGACATGATGCCCATAAATTTTATGGGAGGCAGAGGGACCGATGGCCTTTTTTCTGTAACTGCTTCATGCTGGCTTGGGGCATAGTCCCTCCCTATTGAGGATCACAGAACTCTCACCCTACTCTGTCTAGTGGAGGTAGGGTAGCTCCTTAATGGTCAGGGTTGGTGTCTGCCCCTGGAACTGGCTGGAACCTTTGTTGCATGATCATCTGAAGCTTGATGGTCTCTAGGCAACAGGAAATGAAGTTGGTTAAAAGATTTAATGGGAACTTCAGGGGGTAGATACCTATGCTGTCAGAAATGTTTGTTATAGAGATTTGCAGGAGGGAAATAACAAAACCTGGTCTGTTCTAGAATCTATGTGTTTCCTTAAAGTCTTAGCATGAGCAATTCCATTTTGGTTTGGTTTGGTTTGGTTTGGTTTGTGGGGGCCTAGTGTATGAGCTTAATCCAAAACAATGGCCTGCCAGAATTATTTTTTTAAATTCCCCCTTTTTTTGGTCAGGTTCTTATTTAGGTGAGAGTGTGACCAAAACTTGTGGCCTTAGCGCCACTCTCAGTTACCATCATTTTGGGTTTCCGATTTCAGCATGTCATTCATAGGTCACGGTGTTCTCATGGTTGCACATTTCTTTCAGCTCTTGTCATTCAAATTGGAGGGAGACTATATGACATTCTAGAGAGGGCTGCATGCAAGTATTTAAAATCTTTGAGAGAATACAGTGCAGCAGGGAGACTATTACTATGACTATTGGAAGGATAATACCAAGAGTTTGGAGTATGCTCCTTATCCAGGGTCCCCATAAACCAAACCTTCTAAAATTAAATAGATCAAAGAATGAGCTAGGTAAAGAGTTTATTCACTTGACTAAGCAATTTCTTCGTCAATCCCCTACCACTGAATTTCTATAGTGTTCATTTGATGTATTTCCCCATAGGCCACAATTGCCAGCAGTTGCACAGGTACTTTTCTGTTTAGCTAATTCTATTATTTAGCATAACTTTCACAAGAGAATTTAAAAGTCTGTTGTGTAACTGTAGCCTTTACAGCAGAATTTGCTCTAGAACCTATCATGAGGGATACATTTCTAATCATTGCTTTTTTTATTTTAAACGTGGAAAAAGGATTTAACAAATGATGCCCTTTTAGAAGAGTGAAGGCCTTCTGGCAATGTTCTCTTTAACCCATGATGCGGGTTAAGAGGAGTGAACCAATGTTTTGTTTTTGACTGATTATGAGGCAACACGTGTACCATTAAAGTTTCTTACCTGCATTGGGCCTTTGTCTTTTATCTATCAAAGTATAAGGTTATCCATGTATAAGACTGACTGTAAACTCCTTCACAAGTAAAAGTGTACCCCATAAGTGCACATAACAGACCCCTTTTCCACTTCTATGTTCGTAGAGGCATAAGCAAGAAAAAATATTCAAAGATAAGTTTCATGATAGAAGTCTTAATCTGTGAACTTGGGAAAAGCTGTTCACATCAAGGATGCCATCCTCTTTTGGGAGAAATTTCCCTGGTTAGCTTTACCTCCAGGGTTTATCTTAAGGGTAGGGAGGCAGGGTCGGGTGCGGTGGCTAAAGCCTGTAATCCCAGCACTTTGGGAGGCCGAGGTGGGCGGATCACAAGGTCAGGAGTTGGAGACCGGCCTGACCAACTGGTGAAACTCCGTCTTTACTGAAAATACAAAAATTAGCCAGGCATGGTAGCATGCACCTGTAAACCCAGCTATTCAGGAGGCTGAGGCAGGAGAATCACTTTAATCTGGGAGGCGGAGGTTGCAGTGAGCTGAGATGGCACCACTGTATTCCAGCTTGGGCGACAGAGTGAGACTCCATCTCAAAATAATAATAATAATAAAAAGAGTAGAGAGGCAAAAAAAAAGTTGACAAAAAATAAAACAGCCTCCAGAATTCATAGTACAAAATAAAATCACCTAATATATATGTAATTAGAGTCCCAGAAGAAAGAGAGTAAGAATAAAGTATTTGAAATAATAATGTCCAAAAATGTTCCAAATGACTTTAGATAGCTTTGGGGTTGTAAGCTGCTCCTAGAACAGAAGAGATGCTCCAGATCACACATTTGGAAAAGCTAAGCTCTTAGATTTTTCAAGTACTCAGAAAACGAAGAAAAGGGGATAGGGTGGGGGTACCAACAATTGTTTATTTTAAGGGGATTCTATATACAGAATCAAAGTAAGAGCACTTAAGCCGACTGAGGTGCCACAGCCTCTGTAAGCGTGAATTGGATGAATGACCCAGCAGCTAGTGAGTACATACTCTGAGCTGCATGTTTGATGTGCATTAACTCACTGAATCATTAGGAAAACCCTGTGACATAGGTATTATTTGAGGCTAAGAGCAGTTCAGTAACTTGTCCAAAGTTGCACATCTGACAAGGGGAAAAGATGAGATTCAACCTCAGGGCTAATTTCAAAATCAATTCTCCTAACAGTTCTGCTATCCTGCCTTCATCTAGGTTGCTCATTCATGAATATCTTTTCCCCTTCAAGGAAGTACTGGATTTCCCTCCTGTACAAATGTAGGGAGTGACATGACTCACAGCCCAGAACTTGTAGGTTGTGAGGGAAGGGGATTCATTTTGCCTGGACATCCCACAGTGCATAGAGCCATGTAGGACTTCCAAAGGCTGCTGGAACTCAAAAGCCCATGTTTGTGAAATATGGTCCTTTAGAGTCTGCATCTCCAAAGGTCTTGGATCTTGAACTAACTAAAAATTTGGAGTTCAAGAGAAGAATCTAAATCAAAATAACCAGCTAAATATACTTCTTAGTCCTAGACACTGGAAGTATGCTGACTTCTGCCCAGGACAATCACATCATGTCAAGCCAGAAAGCCGTATTATAAAAACACCTGCGTATGAGGAAAGATACACAGACTACACCACACACAGACATACAGGTGTCCAAGTGCAGTGAATAAGCAGATGTCCAAGAGTGAGTGAACAATTCAGATCAATTCAACAATAATTTGTTGAACATCTGCTATATTTCAGGCACTCTTCTATTGGTTTATCCTCCCAGGCAACAGTGCTAGCCATCAAGAATCTGTGGCAGATAAGTAAGAGGCAACACAGTGTGATAAGTAAAATCAGTGACACATACAGAAGGTTCTAAGACAGTGGAGAAGGGAATTATTCATTCATTCTTTCTGTCATTCCATCAACACTTCCTGAACAAATACTATGTGCTGCAATGGGCTAAAACTCAGACTAATAAAAAATTTCTGGCAGAGGAGAAAAGAGAGACATTTGAGGTAGAGGGAACCACAGACGTGTATAGAAGCCTGAAGGATCATGATATGTTTGAAGATCTCTGAAACATTCCAAATTGTGGAGAATAAAATTGGAGAGGGAAAGCAGCAGCTGCAGCTGAAGTATGCAATCATTTCTACGTACTGAGAGCAATCATGCATAACATGCATATGGTGCAATACTTTGGACTATGTGCAGGAAACAGCACAAGTAGACTTTGTGGGAGTCCAAACCCAGACATTGTTTTTATATATTAGGTACCTGATAAAAGTGGTTTTTTTTTTGTTTTTTTTTTTTTTTTCTTTGTAAACAGGGTCTCACTCAGCCTTCCAAGCTATAGTGCAGTGGCACATTCATGTCTCATTGCAGCCTCAAACTTCTAAGCTCAAATGATACACCTGCCTTTGCCTCCTGAGTAGCTGAGACTATGGGCACACACCATCATACCCAGTGGTGTTTGATAAACTTCTTAAACTGCAAGTAGCATTTATATGCTTATACCCATGGGAGTACCCAGTCTCTGAGTTAGGAAATCACATTTCTCTCAGGCTGGAAGATCCAGAGTTGGTGGTGGCTCTTCCCCACCCAGTAGTCCACTGTGGGACAGGACAGATACCCATCCTATACAATGAGGCTACCTCTCCTTATCTCAACTTTCTACCTTCCTTGGACTCCACTGGGAGAGGGTTTAGATCATGGTCTTTCTGAAAGATTCATGTATGACCCAAAGCAGTAGAGAGTTGGAGGCAGAAACAGGAATTGTACCTTTTTTAAAAAGTTAATGCCTTTTCTTTCGTCTCAAAAAGGAAGCAAGTTCTCCACATTTGGGGCCTTTCAGAAAGTATCTCCACAAAGTCTCACTTCCTGCCTATTTCTCTGTCTCCTTATCCTCCTGTCTTCTTCTCCTCTGTTTGGACGTCATTCCTCTCCATCTCGCTCTCCCTTTCTGTCTCTGCTCGCTGTCCCTGCCAGGATAGAAAGCCCTAGACCTAGTCACCTCTTCAGTCTGTAATATTCTGCTGCCTCTGGCTTTACCTGGAGGCCAGCAAGGCTTCCTCTGATTCCCCTTTCACAGATACACTCATCTCCGGTGGCAGGGACAGTGGGGACACGGGGGGTACTTCACCTCCAGAAGAGCCTGCCCCCAGATTTCCTTCAGAAATTCCTTAGAGACAATCAAATTTATCTGTGAGAAAAGCAATTTCTTCCAAAGGTTGCTTTGTCTAGTCTAGGTAGGGGGTGTGTTCTCTTATTGGTATAGTTTTAACTCTACTTCTTTTGAATTAATAACAATAGACTATTTTTCTGCTCCTGTTTTCATTGTTTTACCCAATAACTGAAAAATCACTCTGCCTGTGTCACCTGGCACCAGGTTCAAGTAGTTCCTTCCTCATTGCTAGATTTCTTCCATTCTAAGAGGGGTGTGTATGTGTGTGCGTGTGTGTGTGTGTGTGTGTGTGTGTGTGTGTGTGTTGGGCTGGGGTGGGTTGAGATGTTCAGTTTATTCTACCAGATATGTAAATATTTAATTGAAATTTGGGGAAAAATCACATTTTAAAAATCTCCATTAAGAGTAGGAAATTCAGATAGAGGTTTGTACTATCAACAGGGTTTTGGTAAAGCACTTAGTACAATGAAACACACATCCAGTACCTGGCACTGTTAAAATTCTTACAAATATACATTTTTTGGGGAATGTAAATTAGGTCAACCATTGTGGAAGACAGTATGGCGATTCCTCAAGGACCTAGAACCAGAAATACCATTTGACCTAGCAATACCATTACTGGGTATATACCCAAAGGAATATAAATCATTCTATTATGAAGATATGTGCACGCATATGTTCATTCCAGCACTATTCACAATAGCAAAGACATGGAATCAATGCAAATGCCCATCAGTGATAGACTGGATAAAGAAAATGTGGTCCATATACACCATGGAATACTATACAGCCCAAGGAATGAGATCATGTCCTTTGCAGGGACATGGATGAACCTGAAAGCAATTAACCTCAGCAAACTAACACGGGAACAGAAAACCAAACACCACAGGTTCTCAGTCATAAGTGGGAGCTGAATGATAAGAGCACATAGACTCAGGGAGGGGAACAACACACACTAGGGCCTGTTGGGGGGATCGGGGGAGGGAGAACATCAGGATAAATAGCCAATTCATGCTGGGCTTAATATCTAGGTGACGGGTTGATAGGTGCTGCAAACCACCACGGCACACGTTTGCTTATGTAACCTGCATATCCTGCACATGTATCCTGGAACTTAAAATAAAATAAAATTTTTAAAAATAATAACAAATGTACATCTTTCCCAGGGGATCTTAGGGATGCACTAGTCTAAGTAGAACCTGCCTCCTCTCCACCTTGCTGGTATCTGTAACCCCTTCTGGGGAAGGTAGATTGAAGTTAATTACCTTTCAGTATGACCCCAAACCTTAGATTCTGACAGGGGACATAGTTCCAGCTTTTTCTTTTACATCTTGTCCTAGACTTTAATGTTTTCTTCTTTCTCCCAAATTACTTGGTAAATGCAGCATCTTTTGAAGTATGAAAACTACGGGAGAAGGGACACCCTGTCTATGATATTCTTATGTTTCTGAATGAATTAATTATTTGCTTCTGCTATCACCCAAGGGAGCACCTCAGAGTAGCCACATTCTCTGAGTCAATCCTACAGGTACTTATAATGATAAGTAGAAACACACAAGAGTACATTACGCATAGACGCCCTTTGCCAGAATGAAATAACTGGAAAAAATCCAGAACTACTTCTTTAGATTACTATTCTTCCTGAATCACCACATATTGGATCTTAACTTATTTTTTAAAGTGAGGGAGTTTTACCTGATCCACCAATCCCACTGTGGAAGATCTGATAGAAAAAAAATGACTTGCATAATGGTGTATAAAAAATGTTTATTGTAATCAATGGCGGTCTTTTTTATTTATATTTATTTATTTATTTATTTATTTATTTATTTATTTATTTATTTTTGAGACAGAGTCTTGCCCTGTCGCCCAGGCTGGAGTGCAGTGGCGCCATCTAGGCTCACTGCAAGCTCCACCTCCAGGGTTCACGCCATTCTCCTGCCTCAGCCTCCTGAGTAGCTGGGACTACAGGCGTCTGCCACCACGCCCAGCTAATTTTTTGTGTTTTTAGTACAGACGGGGTTTCACCGTGTTAGCCAGGATGCTCTGGATATCCTGACCTCGTGATCCACCCGCCTCGGCCTCCCAAAGTGCTGGGATTACAGGCGTGAGCCACCGCGCCCGGCGTCTTTTTTATATTACAAATTAATTTGTATGTTTTGTAATAGTAGTATAAGGAACTCTGTATGTCTTTTACACAGGTTCACTGGTTGCTTACGTTTTCTGTTTTCTCCATTTGCTATACATACCTGTCTGTCTCTCTCTACACACACATTTCTGTTTCTATTTCTGTTACTATTTCTATTTCTAGCTCTAACTCTAGTTATGGCTTTTATCCCCTAAGTCGTTTGAGAGTAAGTTTGGAGACACTCTGCCCCTTACTAAATATTCAGTGTATATTTTACTTTTTTAAAAAAGATATCCTCTTACATAACTATACTGTGATTATCAAGACCAGGAAATTTAACTTTGATACAGTATCATTAGTTAACCCACAGTCCATATTCTCTTTTCATCCATTGCCTTATAATATCTTTTCTAACCATTTGGTTTTTCCAGCCCAAGATGTAATCCCATATTGCATTAGTTGTCATGTTTTGTTAGTCCTCTTTAGTCTGGAACAGTTTCTCAGTCATTCTTTCTGTTTCTGACCTTGATATTTATGAAGATTAAAAGGCAGTTATTTTGTAAAATGTCCCCCACATTGAATTTGGCTGATGTTTCCTTGTGATTAGATTAAGGTTATGCATTTTTGGCAGGAAAACTAAAGAAGTAATTGCTGTCCTTCTCCGTACATCGTATCAGGAGGTACATTATGTTAGCTTCTCCATTTTTAGTAATGTTAACTTTGATTAGTTAAGAGATGATCTTTTTCTTTTACTGTTGTTAAACATGTAAGAAGGGCTCTGTTTTAATCTGATTCGCTTTTTACTGCCAATAATATAATTATCTTTTCTACGACCTTTATGATCCAGTGGGCCTGAGTTTGAATTTATTACCCTAATTACAGAGCTGCCAAAACTGAAGCAGAAAATGGTTTTTCTGAGTGAGCCAGTAGGGGGCAGAATTTGGACTTGCTGAACCCAGTTCCCTTAAAGGCCCAATCCCAGGAAAATTTGTCTATTAAAAAAAAAAAAAAAAAAAAAAGAGTTTTTGACTGAATTTATTTCTAAATTTATTATGACTCCCTTAATTGCTAACCTTGAGGACCCAGAATTCTTCTCAAGGAGTGCATAAAGCCCAGGATGGCTTGAAGATTTTTAGATTTTCTTTTAGGAGACCTTGATTCAATTTTTTAAAATTATTTCTCTCAGAGCCCCTAGCTCAAAGATTAAAGGAGCAATGTGGGCTCGTTGTGAGTTTTCAATGTCTCAGGAAACATGGCATTAGGCTTTGGGATCTGTGTGTCCAATACAGAAGAATTCTTTATGGTCGCAGTTCTTGAACAACAAGCACGGGAAACCTCTAACTGTCAAGCTTTAATTTGGTGATGCTATGTATTGTTGAGTGGGTGGAAGGAAGATTTACCTTTAAGTCAGGTTAAATATATCTGAGAAACAATTCATAGCCATTCAAAAGGTCAGCTTCATATCTTATACCAAAATCTTTCAGAAAACGAAGCCCACTGCATTCATTTCATTCTTCTGAAGAAAACCTAATTTTGCACATCTGACTCTACATTTGTTTTTGCCGAGTACAGACTTATGCAAGCACATTTTCCATTCTTTTCACCACTAATGAGAAAAATTATAACCTCATATAGCTCTCCCTGTATTATGGCAATAACAAAACACTGCCAAATATAGCCATGTCTAACTATTATGAATATCTTTATACTTGGAGACCACAGCCGCAATAGCTAGCACTATAATTAGCTACCTAATCAGTCTGGCTAGGGAAAATACACTATTATTTATGAGTGCTATTCTTGCACTGAATATCCCGTAGATGACTAATTGCTGACTTAAAAATTCGGAACCATGAATCTAGAGTGTCTATAATGGTGTAAAATGTTTTCTAATTGTTCATTAAGAAGTAAAGGGGCATTTATGGCATGTCTCCAACATACTTAAAGGTTAATGTTAAGGGTTTTATGCAGACCATGTTCACGCATTTACAAATTGTGCCCATGAATTTAAGTCTTAGTAATTCAGCATATTAAACCCCAGTCACATCTTCTCCCTTAAAAGGCACTTTTTTACAAGTAAAATATAAATGTATTCATTGACTCATAATTATTTACATGACCTCCAAAATGAGGTGAGTCTTGCGTGTAGTCTGTGTATTTTGTTGAGGCGCTGACGTGATTTTCTTTTTCCTCCTTCTCATTTACTGCAGTGTTTTAGTGTGAACGTTTGATCCTTACAGAGATTTTAATCCACCTGCCTTCTTAGGCCTCCAGTAAGCAGCCTGAGATACCTGGTGGTGTCTGCTACCGAAATCCAGCTCTGGTGCTCTAGCTAAAGAAGAAGAATCTCCTGTAACTCCTGAGTCATTTTGGTACTGGTGCCTGGGAAGGTGATACCTCTTCTTCATCCCTGGCCTCTACCCACTTGTTGGTACAAAACCAAAATATCTCCAGACTTTGCCAGGTGCTCTTTGGGGGGCAAAACTAACTGCTCTAACTTGAATTTATTTTATGTCTGATGTCAAGCTTTTGCTGTCGTTTACTATGGACATTGAGAATAATTGGTCACCATTTTATTTTATTTTATTTTTTTTAGATGGAGTCTCGCTCTGTCGCCAGGCTGGAGTGCAATGGCGCAATCTTGACTCACTGCAACTTTCGACTCCCTAGTTCAAGCGATTCTCCTGCCTCAGCCTCCCGAACAGCTGGGATTGCAGGCATGTACCACCACGCCCAGCTAATTTTTGTATTTTTGGTACAGACAGGGTTTCACCATGTTGGCTAGGATGGTGTCGATCTCCTGACCTCGTGATCTACCCGCCTCGGCCTCCCAAAGTGCTGGGATTACAGGAGTGAGCCACTGTGCCCAGCCTGGTCACTATTTTCTATTGAATAACATCAAAGGAGGCCATTTTTCCTTTTCTTTTTACTTTTTTTTTTTTTTTTTTTTTTGAGATGGAGTCTGACTCTGCCGCCCAGGTTGTGGTGCATTGGCGTGATCTCAGCTCAGTGCAACCTCTACCTCCTGGGTTTAAGCAATTCTCCTGCCTCGCTCTCCCAAGTATCCCAAGTAGCTGGGATTATAGGCACCCGCCAGCATGCCTAGCTAAGTTATTTTTTTTTTTTTTTTTTTTTGGTATTTTTAGTAGAGACAGAGTTTCACCATGTTGGCCAGGCTGATCGTGAACTCTTGACTCAAGTGATCTGCCCACCTCGGCCTTCCAAAGTACTGGGATTGCAGGCGTGAGCCACCATGCCCAGCTCATTTTTACTTTTCTAAGCAGATATAAACATTTCATCATCTTCTAGCTGGACTTCACTATTTTAAAATGATGACAATGTAACTCTGGACTGATTACTTTGATTTCTTAGTGACAAAATTTCTAGTTTCCTGTCATTTCCACTTTTTCATTGTTTTCATAGACAAGATTATGGAAGACAGACTTCTAGCTAGCTTTAATTTTGAAGTCAGTGATTCTTAACCATTTTAATATCACCATTTGATATGCAATTTGATGAGAGGTAAGTAGCCTCTCCCTAGAATGATACGTATACGTACAGACATAAATTTCACATACAATTTCAGGAGATTCCAGGACATACCTCTTCAGTCCTTTCATGGAACCCAGGTTATAACTCTGTTTTAAAATTAGTGCCAGTCCCTTGAATTATGGGCTTGTGAAGTTCTGAAATAAAGCAAGCCTGAGTATGTCTGATCGAGTTTGATTTTATGTGAGTGTTACTCCTTCACCTCCTGTTTTCTGGGAAAACGCCCAGGCACTGTTAACCTTTTCTTAAGCAGCCTCTTCTCTTGTCTCCCATGTCATTGTCTTCCCCTCTGTTTTTGTCAATCCTTTTCTTTTTTTTTTTTTTTTTTTTTTTTTTGAGACAGAGTCTTGCTCTGTGGTCCAGGCTGGAGTGCAGTGGCACAATCTTGGCTCACTGCAAGCTCCACCTCCCGGGTTCACGCCATCCTCCTGCCTCAGCCTCCCGAGTAGCTGGGACTACAGGCGCCCACCACCACGCCTGGCTAATTTTTTGTATTTTTAGTAGAGACGGGGTTTCACTGTGTTAGCTAGGATGGTCTCGATCTCCTGACCTCGTGATCCGCCCACCTCGGCCTCCCAAAGTGCTGGGATTACAGGCGTGAGCCAGCACGCCTGGCCATTTGGTTTTTAACCTATTGCAAGTTTGAAGATATTTTCCAATACATTATTGTTCTTTGCTTCAGTTACTGATTTTAATAACAGTACAGTCAGAATACTCAACAATAGTAAGGTGGGATGTTTCCCACTGTTTCCTCCTGACTCCCTACCACCCAGAAACTGTTCAAGAAAACCAAGCAAGAGCCT
Source organism: Rhinopithecus roxellana (assembly GCF_007565055.1). Classification (NCBI taxonomy): domain Eukaryota; kingdom Metazoa; phylum Chordata; class Mammalia; order Primates; family Cercopithecidae; genus Rhinopithecus; species Rhinopithecus roxellana. The sequence goes on from NC_044564.1 coordinate 55,688,433, forward strand.
TCAAGGCTAGAGTAATCCTGCTGTGTGCTGTCCCCTCATCTATCTCTTCAAACCCATTCCCCCTGCAAAGAAATAGGAAGGAAGGAAGGAAGGAAGGAAGGAAGGAAGGAAGGAAGGAAGGAAGGAAGGAAGGAAGGAAGGAAGGGAGGGAGGGAGGGAGGGAGGGAGGGAGGGAGGGAGGGAGGGGGGAAGGGCAGGGAAAGAAAGGAAGAAGGAAGAAAGGAAAGAAGGAAGGAAGGAAGGAAGGAAGGAAGGAAGGAAGGAAGGAAGGAAGGAAGGAAAATTACATACACAAAAGCACTGCTGAACAATCCAAAGTATTCCTTGGATGGGATGAAGAAAAATGAGCATACTGTCAAGCAAACAACTTCTGAATATCTCTATAGACATTCCTCCAATATGGGTCCCTGCATCCAGTTCCCCATTCACACTGTTCCCCGTCTCCTACAGATAGCCATTCTGCTCTGCCCTCAAACCCAGATGCCCCTCTCATTCTGAAGCAGAGACAAAAAGACCTTGAGTCAATGGGCCCCTTCCTGAGAAAGCAGTTTAAGATCTTCAGTTACTATTTCAATGCATGCTTTGGTGAGTCATCCCACCTACACCTCAATCCCAAATGATTTATCAGAATATTTTTTCCAAACGCACAGAATATTCTTCCCCAATGGAATCCTCACAAAATTGCTAAGAGGCAAATGGGTTTTTTAAAAATATCATTACACAATAAGAAATAGCATAAGTGGTTATTTTCTACATCCTTGATACTCAAAATATGATCCCTGAATTAGCAGCATTAGCATGACCGGGAAGCTTATTAGGAATGCAGAGTCTCAGATTCCACCCCACATCTATGGAATCAGAATCTGCATTTTAAACAGCATTCCCAGGTGATTCAAGTGCACATTAAAGTGTCCTCTACCACTATTCTCATACCCTTACCACCCATGCTGGAGTTGCCTTGGGGTCCTGGACATTACATTGAGGGGGTGGGGGCCTGGAGAACATTGCCTCCTTCTTCTTTCTTCTTCCACCCTCTGCTCCAGCTCAATTTAAGGGCTACGTCAGTAGCTCTCCCTTTAGCTAAAAGTGGCTCCTCACTCACCCTCTTCCCCTGCCCCCCATCCACTATCATTCTCTGGACTTTGAAGTAGTTGCTTAAGTGCTTTGTTTGTTTGTTTTTGTTTGAGACAGAGTTTCACTCTGTCACTCAGGCTGGAGTCCGGTGGCACTATCTTGGCTCACTGCAACTTCCACCTCCCTGTTCAAGCAGTTCTCTGCCTCAGCCTCCCAAGTAGCTGGGATTACAGGTTCCCACCACCACGCCAGGCTAATTTTTGTATTTTTAGTAGAGACTGGGTTTCACCATATTGGCCATGTTGGTCTTGTACTCCTGACCTCATGATCCACCTGCCCTGGCCTCCCAACATGCTAGGATTACAGGCGTAAGCCACCATACCCAGCCTGCTCAAGTTCTTAGATTCCTTTGTCTTCTGTTCTGCTTTCATATATTTCATGCTTGGGGTGAGGCAGATCATAACATTTTACAATAACAACCACTTCTTAGTGTTCTATGCCATTGTAGGATGATTATAGTTAACACTAACATGTATTTTCAAATAGCTAGAAAGAGGATATTGACTGCTGCCAACACCAAGAAATGATAAATCTTTGGGATGATGGATATGCTAACTACCCTGATCTGAGCACTATAGATTATATGTATCAAAATGTCACTATGTACCCCATGTATATATTATTTATCAACATGGGGTACATAGTGATTTAAAAAAAAAATTGCCTCTTCTGAGTATTCTAATATGTGCCAAGCATTGTGCTAAGCTGTTTTGTATGTATCATTAAACTGACCCTCTTACAACAGCCCTGAAAGTAGATCGTTTCATCCCCATTTACAGATGAGGAAACTAAGGCTTAGGAATATGAAATAATTTTCCCAAGGTCTCATAGTTGGCCAGGAGCCAGAGGCAAGATCAAGTCCTGGTCTGCCATTTCCCCTATACCATGCTGCCTTTCTTTTATAACCATAATGCCAGGCGTAATTTTATGATTTGTTATTCAGTGCTCTATCTAAATCTATATATCAAAGAGTTATTTTTTTCCTCAAGACTTTGTCCCTTTCCTTAAGCATCCCACATCTGGAGGCTGTTACTAACAAGCAAGGTAAAATAAAATGTGATACATGCTACAGTGGTACAATGTGTGGGATGCTATGAGCAGCCAAGAAGAGGCATCTAACCCAGCCTGGGGGATGAGGTTAAGTTTACTCTGAGGCATGATGCTGTAGCTGAGACCTGAAGGAAAAGATGGAGAGAAGAATATTTAAGCAGAGGAAATAGTGTGAGGGCCAGAGGTGAGATACTATGTGGTCTTTTCAAGGAACAGAGAGCAATACAGCATGGTTGGAGCAGAAATAGGAGGTGAGAGTGGGATGGAGAGTGAGGAGGATGGGCAATGGGATGAGACAAGGCCCCAGGGCCAGCAGGATTCAGATTATGAAGAACCTTGGAAGCCATGTAAGGAGTTCACTCCTAATCCCGAGGACCGGGAATATCATTGATGTTTTCAACACAGGAGGTACATGTGTTTGAGAAAGATGACTCTTCCCCTATCGCTTCTCAGTCTTTTGGCTAAGATCAAGTGGAGAAAGATCACTCTTCCATGTGATGATGAATTGAAGGGAGGGCATGTAAAGAAAGATGGAGAAGAGTTAGGAGGCAGTTGAAATACTATAGACAAGAAATGATGGTGACCTGAACTGGAATAAAAGCAGGCAGGCTAGAGAAGCAAAGGGTAGAGCTCTTTAGGAAGTTGTAAAAACAAGTAATTCAAAATCAAAGCTGTTGGAACTTAAATTATTTTGAGCCTTAAAAGAATGTGATTATGAGACATGAGTTATATGACAGCCAGCTATAACCTACACAGCTGTAACCTTTGTTCCTCTGATTATAGATTAGCCATTTCTTTACCTATACTGTTTTGTCAAATGTTGTAAAAGACCAAAGGGCACCACAGAAGACTCCTTTCCTCTTCACTCTTGATCTTCATTGCAGATTAACTTCCCTTACTTCTCTTACACAAAAACCTCGTAACTATCACATTATCTAAAATGGAATGTTAAATATACTCTTTTAGAGGACTTCATCTTGCATCTTGGATACCAGCTTAGCCACAGTAGGATAGGACACTGGGCAGAGTCATGAGGACCCCACTCCAGACCCTAGCTCCTGGATGACATTTCTAGATGCACCCTGGGCCAAAAGGGTATCTACTGCATTGAAGGCAATGACTCAGTCTCAGCAGGATTCATCACCTGCTGACTAAAGAGCCCTTGGTCTCTGAATAACCAGCAGCAATACTGAGGGAGTATGCCATAGGCCTCAGGCTCTGAGACGTGCTGGCCTCAGGGGAAACCTAACACATTCTTAGCTATTGTTGCTATGATGAAACATTCCTTCTGTTTGAGAAAAGCAGAGGGAAAAGTAAAGAGGACTTTGTCTTGCACCTTAGGTACCAGCTCAGCCACAGTAGGACAGAGCAACAAGCAGGCACTTGGGGTCCCTAAGTCCAGACCCAGGCTCTTAGACAGCATTTCTGTACCTGTCCTGGGGCAGTGGAGAGCCCACTTCCCTCAGTGGTGAGTCCCAGGTCTGGCAGCATTAACCATGAGCTGATAGAAGAGATCTTATGTTTGGTTTTTTGTTTTGTTTTGTTTTTTGAGACAGAGTTTCACTCTTGTTGCCCAGGCTGGAGTGCAATGGCGTGATCTCGGCTCACAGCAACCTCTGTCTCCCAAGTTCAAGTGATCCTCCTGCCTCAGCCTCCCGAGTAGCTGGGGTTACAGGCATGAGCCACCATGTCCAGCTAATTTTGTATTTTTTTTAGTAGAGATGGGGTTTCTCCATGTTGGTCAGGCTGGTTTGGAAATCCTGACCTCAGGTTATCCATCTGCCTTGGCCTCCCAAAGTGCTTGGATTACAGGTGTGAGCCACCGTGCCTGTCTTTTTTTTTTTTTTTTTTTTTTTTTGACAGAGTCTCACTCTGTCACCCAGGCTGGAGTGCAACAGTGCAATCTCGGCAGCTCACTGCAACCTCTGCCTCCTGGGTTCAAGCGATTCTCAAGCCTCAGCCTCAAGTGATTCTCATGCCTCAGCCTCCCAAGTAGCTGGGACTACAGATGCATGCCACCATGCCCAGCTAAATTTTTTTTTTTCTAGTAGAGACAGTATTTCACCATGTTGACCAGGCTGGTGTCCTTGGGCTTTAAGCGAGCATTGGTGGTAGCCTGGCAGAACCCACGTGGACCAGTGGTGGTGATGGCCCCAGGGAGAGGCCCCTCTGTCTGTGGAAATGGGAGGAAAGAGCAGGAAGCACTTTGTATTGTGGTGTGAGCACCAGCTTAGCTATAGTAGAATAGAACAACAGATAAACTGCTAAGTTTTTTCACTCCAATCCCTGGCTCCCAGACAACCTCTATGGACATGCCCAGGGCCTAGGGTAACTGAGTGTCCTGAAAGGAAAGGCTTTGGGCAAGACCCAGTGCTATTTGGCTTCAAGTCTGACCCAGCACAGTCTAGGTGATGGTGGCCACAGGGGTGTTTGCATCACCACATTCCCAATTCCAGGCAATTTTAGCAGAGAGTAAGGGAAAAGAACAAAAGTCTCCAGAAAATTCTTTCAAATCTCATCCAAGACACCAAGGTGGTACCTCTACATATCTGCAAAAACCACAGCATTACTGGGCTTGAGGCCCAAGTCCTTCAAATACCTGGAAAGCCTTACCAAGAAGAACAGGCACAAACAGGTCCAGACTAAGAAGATTACAATAAGTACCAAACTCTTCAATGTCCAGACAGTGATGAACATCTATAAGGATCAACACCATCCAGGAAAACATGACCTCATCAAATGAACTAAATAAGGCAATAGGGAACAATCCTGGAGAAACGGAGATATGTGACCTAGCAGACAGAGAATTTAAAACAGATATTTTGAGGAAACTTGAAGAAATTTAAGATAACACAAAGGAATTCAGAATTATATGAGATAAATTTAACAAAAATATTGAAACAATTAAAAAGAACAAAGCAGCAATTCTAGAGCTGGAAAATGCAATTGACATGCTGAAAAATGCATCAGAGTCTCTTAATAGTAGAATTGATTAAGCAGAAGAAAGACTTACTGAGCTTGAGGACAGGCTATTTGAAAACACACAGAGGTGGAAAAAGGATAAAAAACAAGGAAGCATGCCTACGAGATCTAGAAAATAGTCTCACAAATATAAGAGTTATTGGCCTTAAAGAAGAGATAGAGCTGGAAATAGGGGTAGAAAGTTTATTCAAAGGGATAATAACAGAGAATTTCCCAAACCTAGAGAAAGATATCAACATTCAAGTATGAGAAGCTTATAGAACACCAAGCAGATTTAACCCAAAGAAGACTACTTCAAAGCATTTATTAATCAAACTCTCAAAGGTCAAGGATAAAGAAAGGATCCTAAAAGCAGCAAGAGAAATGACACAAATAACATACAATGGAACTCCAACACTCCTGGCAGCAAGCTTTTCAGTGGAAACCTTATAAACTAGGAAAGAATGGCATGACATATTTAAAATGCTGAAGGAACATAACTTTTACCCTATCTGGTGAAAATATCCTTCAAGCAGTAAGGAGAAATAAAGACCTTCCCAGAAAAACAAAAACTGAGGGATTTTATCAACACCAGACCTCTCCTATACAAAATGCTAAAGGGAGTTCTTCAGTCTGAAAGAAAGGGATGTTAATGACCAAGAGGAAATCATCTGAAGGTAAAAAACTCACTGGTAATAGTAAGTGCACAGAAAAACACAGAATAATATGACACTGTAATGGTGGTGTGTAAACTACTCTTGTTTTAAGTAGAAAGACTAAATGATGAACCACTCAAAAATAATAACCATGATAACTTTTCAAGACTTAGATAGCACAATAAAACAAAGAGAAACAACAAAAAATCAAAAAGTAGGGGAACAAAGTTATAAAGACTGGAGTTTTTATTAGTTTTCCTTTTGCACGTTTGTTTGTTTGGATATACAGTGTTAAGTTGTCATCAGTTTAAAATAATGGATTATAAAATAGTATTTGCAAGACTCCCGGTAACCTCAAAACAAAAACATAACAAATACACAAAAAATAAAAAGTAGGAAATTAAACCATACCACCAGAGAAAATCACCTTCATTAAAAAGAAGACAGGAAGGAAAGAAGGAAGAGAATACTGCAAAACAACCAGAAAACAAATAATACGATGGCAGGAGTAAGTCTTTACTTATCAATAATAATATTGAATGAAAATTAACTAAATGCTCCACTCAAAAGACAGAGTCTGGCTGAATGGACGAGAAAATAAGGTCCAATGATCTGTTGCCTACAAGAAATATACTTCACCTATAAAGGCACACATAGGCTGAAAATAAAGGGATGGAAAAAGATAATACATGACAATAGAAACCAAAGAAGAGTAGGAGTAGCTATACTTAAGAGAAAAAATAGATTTCAAGACAAAAACTGTAAGAAGAGACAAATAAGGTCATTAAATAATGACAAAGGGGACAATTCTCAAGAGGATTCAATTATAAATATATATGCACCCAACACTGGAGCAACCAGATATATAAAACAAATATTATTAGAGTTAAAGAGAGAAATAGGCCCAAAAACAATAATAACTGGAGACTTCAACACCCCACTTTCAGCATTGGACAGATCTGCCAGACAGGAAATCAACAAATAAACATTGGACTTAATCTGCACTGTAGAACAAATTAACCTAATGAATAGTCACAAAACACGTCATCCAACAGCTGCAGAATGTACATTCTTCTCAGTACATGGATTGTTCTCAAGAACAGACCATATGTTAGGTCACAAAACAAGTCTTAAAGCATTCAAAAAATTAAAATAATATCAAGCATCTTCTCCAATCACATTGGAATAAAACTAGAAATCAATAACAAAAGGAATTTTGAAAACTATATAAACACATGATAATTAAACAGTATGTTCCTGAATGACCTGTGAGTCTGTGAAGAAATTAAGAAGGAAACTGTAAAGTGTCTTGAAACAAATGATAATGGAAACACAGTATACAAAAACATAGGGGACACAGTGAGAGCAGTACTAAGAGGGAAATTTATAGCTATAATGCCTACATCAAAAAGGAAGAAGAGCTTCAAATAAATAACCTAATGATACATCTTAAAGAACTAGACAAGCAGGAACAAACTGAACCTAAAATTAGTAGAAGAAAAGAAATAATAAAGATCAGAGCGGGAATAACTGAAACTAAAATGAAGAAGACAATATAAAAGACAACAAAACAAAAAGTTAATATTTTGAAAAGATAAACAAAATTGATGAACCTTTAACCAGAGTAACTAAGAAAAAGAGGGAAGACACAAATGAATAAAATCAGAGATGAAAAAGGAGACATTAGAACTGATACACAGAAATTCAAATGATCCTGCCTGGTGTGGTGGCTCATGCCTGTAATCCCAGCATTTTGGGAGGCCGAGGAGGGCGGATCACCTGAGGCCGGGAGATCGAGACCAACCTGACCAACATGGAGAAATCCCGTCTCCACTGAAAATACAAAATTAGCCGGCATGGTGGTGCATGCCTATAATCCCAACTATTCGGGAGGCTGAGGCAGGAGAATCGCTTGAACCCAAGAGGCAGAGGTTGTGGGGAGCCGAGATCATGCCATTGTACTCCAGCCTGGGCAATAAGAGCAAAACTCCATCTCAAAAAAAAAAAAGAAAAAGGAAAAAAGAAATCCAAATGATCATTAGTGGCTACTATGAGCAGCTATACGCCAACAAATTGGAAAATCTAGAAGAAATGGATAAATTCCTAGGCACATACAACCTATTCAGATGGAATCAGGAAGAAATCCAAAACCTGAACAGACCAATAACAAGTAACAATATTGAGGCTGTAATAAAAAGTCTCTCAGTAAAGAAAAGCCCAAGACCCAATGGCTTCACTTCTGAATACTACCAAGCGTTTAAAGAACTAATACCAACCCTACTCAAACTGTTCTGAAAAATAGAGGAGGAGGAAATAAATCCAAAGTCATTCTACAAAGCCAGTATTACCCTGATACCAAAACCAGACAAAGATACATTAAAAAAAAAAAAAAAAAAAAAACTACAGGTCAGTATATCTGATTAATATGATGCAAAAATCCTCAACAAAATACTAGCAAACCAAAGTCAACAATACATTAAAAATATCATTCATTATTATCAAATGAGATTTATCCCAGGGATGCAAGGATGGTTCAACATACATAAATCCATCAACGTGACATATCATATCAACAGAATAAAGGACAAAAACCATATAATCATTTCAATGGATGCTGAAAAAGCTTTTGATAAAGTTTAACATCTGTTCATGACAAAAACCCTCAAAGAATTGGGTATAGAAGAAACATACCTCAATGTAATAAAAGACAATATAATAAAAGGCTATATGACACAGTTGGTATCATACCAAATGGGGAAAAACTGAAAGCCTTTCTTCTCAGATCTGGAAGACAACAAAGATGCCCACTTTCATCACTATTGTTCAACATAGTACTGGAAGTCCTAGTTACAAAATCAGATAAGAGAAAGAAAAAAAGGGCATCCAAACTGGAAAAGAAGAAGTCAAATTGTCCTTATTTGCAGATGAGCAGATAATACGATCTTCTGTTTTTTTAAATAATGTTGTTGTTGTTGTTGTTGTTGTTGTTTGAGACAGAGTTTTGCTCTTGTCTCTTGTTGCCTGGGGTGAAGTGCAATGGTGCTATCTTGGCTCACCGCAACCTCTACCTCCCAGGTTCAAGCGATTCTCCTGCTTCAGCCTTCCAAGTAGCTGGAATTACAGGCATGCACCACCAGGCCTGGCTAATTTTGTATTTTTAGTAGAGAATGGGGTTTCTCCATGTTGGTCAGATATGATCTTATACTTGGAAAAACACTAAAGAGTCCATCAAAAAACTTTTTGAACTGATAAACAAATTCAGTAAAGTTGCAGGATACAAAATCAACAAACAAAAACCAGTACCATTTCTATATGAAAGCCAATAGTGAAAACTCTAAAAAGGAAAATTAAAAAGTAATCCCATTTACAATACCCATACATAAACTTAAGTACCTATGAATTAACCAAATAAGTGAAAGATCTCTACAATAAAAACTATAAAACACTCATGAAAGAAATTGAAGAGGACACACACAGAAATGGAAAGATACTCCATGTTCATGGATTGGAAGAGTCAATATTGTTAAAATGTTTATACTAGCCAAAGCAATCTACAGATTCAATACAATTCCTATCAAAATAACAATGACATTCTTCACAGAAATAGAAAAACAATTCTAAAATTTATATAGAATTACAAAAGACCCAGAATAGCCAAAGCTATCCTGAGCAAAAAGAACAAAACTGGAAGAATCACATTACCTAACTTCAAATTATACTACAGAGCTACTGTAACTAAAATAGCATGGTAATGGTATAAAAATAGACACATAGATCAATGGAACGGAATGGAGAACCCAGAAACAAATCCACAAATCTACAGTAAACTCATTTTCAACAAAGGTGCCAAGAACATATAATGGGAAAAGATAGTCTCTTCAATAAGTGGCACTGGGAAAACTGGATATCCTGATGCATAAAAATGAAACTAGACCTTATCTCTCACCATATACAAAAATCAAATCAAAATAAATTGAAGACTTAAATCTAAGCCCTCAAACTGTGAAACTACTGCAAGAAAACATTGGAAAAACTGACTGGATACAGTGGCTCACGCCTGTAATCCCAGCACTTTGGGAGACTGAGGCAGGTGGATCACGAGGTCAGGAGATTGCTAACACAGTGAAACCCCATCTCTACTAAAAATACAAAAAAAAATTAGCCAGGCATGGTGGTGGGCACCTGTAGTCCCAGCTGCTCGGGAGGCTGAGGCAGGAGAATGGTGTGAACCCGGGAGGCGGAGCTTGCAGTGAGCCGAGATCTCACCACTGCACTCCAGCCTGGGACACAGAGTGAGACTCTGTCTCAAACAAAAAAAAGAAAAAGAAAAAAAAGAAAACATTGGAAAAACTGTCCAGAACATTGGTCTGGGCAAAAATTTATTGAATAACACCCTGCAAACACAGACAAAGTAAAAATGTACACCTAGAATCACATCAAGTTAAAAAGCTTCTGCACAACAAAGAAAACAATCAACAAAGTGAAGAGACAACCCACAGAATGGGAGAAAGTATTTGAAAACTACCCATTTGACAAAGTATTAATAACCAGAATACATAAAGAGCTCAAACAACTCTGCTAATCTAATAATCGAATTTTAAAATGGGCAAAAGACCTGAATAGACATTTCTCAGAAGATGACATACAAATGGCCAATGTATATAAAAAACTGCTCAACATTACTAATCATCAGAGAAATACAAATCAAAACCACGAGGAGCTATCATCTGACTCCAGTCAAAATGGCTTTTATCTAAAAGTCAGGCAATAATAAATGCTAGCAAGAATGTGGAGAAAAGGGAACCCTCGTACACTGTCAGTGGGAATGTAAATTAGTATAACCACTATGGAGAACAGTGTGGAGGGTTCCTAGAAAACTAAAAATAGAGCTACCATATGACCCAGCAATCCCACTGCTGAGTATATACCCAAAAGAAAGGAAATCAGTATTTTGAGGAGATATCTGCACTCCCATTTTTGTTGCAGCACTGTCCACAAGAGCCAAGATTTGGACTGTTCTCTATAGAGAATAGAATGATGGTTACCTTGGGCCATAGGGAGGAAGGTGTTGATGGTTAATGACTATTTAAAAAAAAATAAAGAGAATGAATAGGACCTAGTATTTGATGTCATAACAGGGGTATTATAGCCAATAATAATTTAATTGTACATCTTAAAATAACTAAAAATACAATTGGATTGTTTGTAACATGGGATAAATGCTTGAGGAGATGGATACCCAATTTTCCATGATGGGATTACTACACACTGCACACCTGTGCCAAAATATCTCATGTACCCCATATATATATAAACCCACTATGTACCCACAAAAAATAAAAACTAAAAAAATAAATATATATGTATATATGTATACACACGCTCTTTTAAATTGGAAAAGAAAAAAACAAGGTGTAACTTGTCAAATTTCTGTAACTTATAAACCAGTCTTTTATGGAAAATGTAATCCTGTTAAATTTCTTCCTTTTCTGCTTATATAAGCAAGACCTTAACTTCTCCTCTTGGAGCACTGAGACCATTCTTTTGGAGTCTGTTGTTACCAGAATGGCAATTATCAGCTTTGCCCTTGAATGAACTCTTTTAAACTGGATTCTGATCCTTTAAATTATTTCAGGTTGACAAGGTAAACTTTAACAGGGAGGGCTTAATTGATGAGATGTGAGTGAGGGAGATGGGACGTCAGAATGATGTTCTCCATTTTTTACTTAGGGATGTGGATATTACTATAATATACTTAGGTATATTATCTAAAATATTCTAACAATGATCTCCAAATATCACTTTACTAATATACTTATGGCTCGATTTGCCCTTGTCATAATTACAGGCAGTCTCCTACGTCAATCATTATCAGATGAACATGCTTACTAGTATAATGATTACTATGGAACATACATAATGAGAATTATTGTCACAGTGTGATGTCATAAACAAAGATAATTAGAGAAAATATTGAGGATTCTAGTAATATCAAACAAATTATGCTTCTAGATGCAAATAGTCATTTGGTTGGGGAATTACTAAATATGGGTTGAAGAAGCAAGGAACAAGTGATAAATCACAAACTATCAATGTGAAGAAAAGGGAATTTCTCATAAAACAAAGACTGTCAAAGAAAAAATATATTGGCCACAAGAAAAACAAACCTGGACTTGCTTGTTATTGGCTAGTTCCAATTTCAGACAAGACTACTGGAAGATCCCCCATCTCTCCAAATGCCTATAAGTTATTTTTACTATCTTTTTTGACAGTATACATAAACACAGAAATAATGTGGTTTTAAAACTAGGTTTGGGGAGGTTTGTGGGAGTTTCTTTGAGACAGGGGCTCACTCTGTCACCCAGGCTGGAGTGTAGTGGCAAGATCTCAGCTCACTGCAAACTCTGCCTCCCAGATTCAAGCGATCCTAGCGCCTCAGCCTCCTAAATTCCTGGGATTACAGGCATGCACCACCACGCCCAGCTTTTTTTTTTTTTTTTTTTTTTTTTCCAGCAGAGAGTGTTTTGCTGTGTTGGCCAGGGTGGTCTCAAACTCCTGGCCTCAAGCTATCCTCCTGCCTTGGCTTCCCAAAGTGCTGGGATTACAGGCATGAGCCACCACACTCGGCCCTGAAAAATTCAGTTAGTTATCAGGGTTTGAATATTAAGAAAAAGCTAGAACAACAGAGAAGCTGTTACTTTTTCTCTTTAGCATAGAGCTGTGGAGAAAAACCATCCTTATTTCTTTAGTTACAGTTACAGGCCAAAAAGGAAAAAATGAATTTTGAAAGTAAAATATTAGGATTTTAAGTACATATAAAGAATTCATGCATCTGTTGAAACTACAATTGAAAAAATTCATAAGAATTTCACATAAATCAGCTAAAATTTTATTGAATTCATTAAAAACTGAAAGAGGTCAGATGGTTGTACATTTGCTTTGACCCAGCACAAAGTTATTTTAATTGCCACTTAGCCTCCATTGTTTTGCATAAAACGATGCTATAGAAATAGCAGCTTTAAATTCACTGTTTTAGTGATCTTGGGATGTTGTCAAGGATACTCAACTTTGCATTCATCAGCATCTCTCTGATAGGTACTCTTCGGCAAAATTTAGCTCATATTTAACTGCCAGCCAAAGTTGTCCTTCTGAGCAAATGGGATATTTTAATCTTACCGATAAGATTAATCTTTAGCTGATCAAGTTTCTTTTTTAGTTTTAGCCACCAGGAAGGTCAATGCAGATTTCTGTGGCCCACCTTTAGTCACTGTGAGAAACGTAATTCTCACAAACTCTTGGATTTTTTTCTTAAATTGTGTATAAGCCTAAAAAGGGTTATAATTCCTTATGTATACAACTTTTACACATTTGTAAGAACCAAAACAAGTATATAAAATTTAATACAAACAAAATTATAAAACTAGTACAATTCATTTAAATAATATTAGTAAACACAACAGATGAAGTGATATTGTCAAAACTAGTTACCACTCACAATGTCTTCTTGAATTTTGGGCCTAATTTTACATGTGTGATGTGATAACTTAATTCACTCACACTTTTTCTCAATTTAAATTACTGTGAAAACTTCACTCCTGCAATGTGTTATAATGACTTCTGTCCTTCACTTGGTGCAAACATACCGTTTAGATCTTAGGTCTATCTCTGCACCTTTTTCATTAGTCCACACGACCTTCCAACTGTAAACAGAAATACAACCTCAGGCACAAAATGTCGCAGTAGTACTGGGTTATGAGGTCGTGATACAGATGACTCATAATATTCTTGTACATATTTTTTAGTTGTCATGAAAATCAATATGCAAACATATTAAATACTCACAGAAAACTAGTAATCCCTCAGAATGTATCTGTGTATCCCAGTTTGGGAACCACTAATTTGGGAGATAGTGACATATCCGTTTTCCCTTTGGTCCCATCTTCTCATTCTGCTTTTATCTTCCATTTGACCTTATTTTTAGAAAATCCATGTTTTTGATTTATGGTGCTGTATGCTGTATGGTAAACAACCTTAACTTCTCTTCTGAAACTACAGAATACCAACTCACAGCTCATGCTCCCAAAGAAATAACCCATGGACAATTGGCATACAACACCGTCCACCAGTCTTATGCTGAAGTTTTTGCATTTTTCCCTGCAATCCTCCTACAAGCTTTCAATGTGTGATCTCAAAGTCAGAGAAAGCTAAGAAAATAATGTTTAAAAACACTTTTGGTTAAAAAGTGCCCTTTAACATTTTGGCTCATTCATGATCCTAACTAGTTTAGATAAAATAATCTGGCCTAGTACTAAATGAGCTTCAAACATAGAAAATATTTATTTTAAGAGATAGTACACAATCTTAACACGGGTATCAAGAGAGAAGGTTTTCAAATCCTCTAACAAAATTCTCTAAGTCTCTAAACAGCATCTCTGTCCTCAGTGAGTTTCTGAAAATGCCTTGCTCGTCCTACCACCCACACAGCCCAACAGCCAACCTGAAGGTTAGGTGGCACTCTTCCAAGAAGGCGTACCTTCAGGCCTAGCAAGGTGGAGGGCTTATCCTGCTATGATAGCTTAATGCTGTAATATGGAATTAAGTTGTGAGAGGTGAACAATGTGACTTTGTTACATTTGGGGGTGTCTACAAACGCGTTTAACCAAAGTATTTTAGTGGACTAAAAGTTACCTTAGACTGGCGCCTAAATTCAGATCTTGAAGCAGACACTTCTTGGGACTAAAAACATTCAAATAATTAATTCTGAACAAGAGAGTATTCCATCATACCTAGTGTAACCTAAGACACAAGTGGTCTAGAACAGTTAATCTAGGTAAGAATGGATATCACTCTTGCATTTATATCTCTGTCTATTCCCCTGCTAGACTTAGGGACATGGATTTCGGCTTATTCACTTGTATATATATCCCCAGAAACTAGGATGGTATTTGGCACTTGGTGAAGGGCAATATTTATTTATTATACTTAAATTCTGATAATTGTAAAAAAGCACAAATGTGGTAGAGACTGGCTATTTACCAAACCCTTATCCCTTTCTTCCTGGGGCCATAACTAGTCTATATTTCCCAGACTCCCTTGCAGTTAAATTTAGCCATAAAATTAAACCTGACTGGTAGATTATGGTCAAAAATGAATGTGCCATTTCCAGGCCTGGCCCATAAAAACTTACCTTATGAACTATCCCTATCTCTCTTCCTCCATCTGCCTCTTGTTGGCATCCAGAGTTACCTTAGAAACTAGTGTCAAAGATGACCGACCTATGTCAGCTTAGATACTGGGGTGACCACGTGGAGCACAGTCTGTTTTGCCAGCCCTTGCAATTACACTTAATATGAATAAGAAATAAACTTCCGTCTTGTTAGGCTACTGAGATTTAGAGTTTGTCTGTTTCAACATCTAGCACTACCCTAACTAAAATGACATGCTCAATATATGATGCATTTTGGCTTATTAAAGGTAGGTAATCATAATGTTAAGTGTGCCAAATAGAGTAAGACCTGGTCTTGAGTTCTGGATCCAATACTCACTAACTCAGAGACTTTGGATATATGTTTAATACCACAATCCTAAATCAGGGTTGTTGGGGAGAATTAAATGAGATTACATATGGACATACCCTTGCATAGTGCCTAGCCCATTAAATCACACCATTGTGTTTACTATGACTGTAAGAAGTATCATCTTCTCCGTTTAATAACACATTCTTGGTCTCTTCCAATCTCACAGCTGTACTCTTAATCCCTGTTCTAATCAACAGAAGGGTTTCCATAAGACTTGGACTTGGCTTCTAAGCCTGCACATTTTGAACTCTGGTTATTTTTCAACTATGTATTTTCTCAAAGCTGTGCAAGCTCCAGTTTCCACCTCTAAAGAATCATCTTCTCCAGTATATCCTGCTTGTGGGCAATCATTAGCTTGCCAAACTCTTCAGTGCTTTGACTTGAAAAGTTCTGTAAAGGGCCCAGATTTGACTCCATGACTTAGGAAGGAACCCTAGTAGCATCCTGAACAGTGCCACCCAGACGTCATATGGCTGCCTAACATGGGGGACTCATTTGAGACCCATGTTCCCTAAGTCTTATACCAGGTAGGGTATGCTTTCCACTGCCCATTTTAACTACTACGTAAAAACCCCAAAAGAGCCAGTTTCATTTTTCAAATTATTAACTAAAACCCTATAAAATTTAACCCAACCGAAAACCTGGATTTTGCTAAATGAGGTTCTGGCTATCCAAATATGGCTTAACTTCACCAGATTATAGAATTTAACTCTACCCAAGGTTGTCACTTGCCTTTACAGACCTGTGGTCAGATGTTTCTTATTTTCAGGCTTAGAAGCCTCAGCCAAGTCAGTGAAAGCCAGAACAATGCCATATTTCTAGGGAAAACACTAAAGACTCATGCACATTTCCTCTGAATCAATTGGAATGTGAAGTTGGCAAAAGAAAGATGATCCCCAGCCACAGAGACCATATGAAAGAAACACAAAAGGGTAGAATTGAGAGTCAAAAGGATTAAATACTCAAAATGGCAAGCACTGGGTCAGCCCAGTTCAGAGCAATGTAGCAGGGAAGGACAGATATTAGATCAGATCATCCAGCATGAGCAAGATTTCTGATAAATGGAAGACATGGCAAAACATGTATGGCCGAGAGGCATTTTTCAAGGACTTCAGAGAAACCATAACTCTATGTGAATATGCAGAACTTCAGAAATTAAACTTCAAATCCTAGGCCCACCACTTACCACCTATGTGACAATGGACAAGTTACTTAACCTTAAACCTCAGTTGAACCTCAGTTGTCTCAGTGATATTGGGGTGGTCAAACAATTATAGGATTGTTTTAAGAGTTAAAAAATATTATGCCTGTATAATGCTGGTGGATAGCTTTTATCCTGCGGGCTTCAGGATTGCCTGGTCATTCCTGACCACTGACTGGTCTTTTCAGAACTTTTTTGGGTAACAAGGATTCACTGCTTGACCAATCTGTGGTCAGGCTGCTCAACCTCCTCCTAGGCCCATCTGTGCACCTCCTTGAAAATTCCAGTTTTAGCAAGAACCCTGCTAAATTGTTTTAGCCAGATTCTCCCATCCTGCATATCTGATCATCCTCAATGTCCAATTTGGTTTCTCATCTTCCACTGTATTCCAGATGTTGTCTGATCACCCTGGCTTGTCTTCACCAAGAATTCTCTTAGGTCAGTTGAGCTAAAATCCTCCTTACTCCTGATGTTTCCTTTTAGTAATTTTCTATCCACTGATCCCCACCTTGCTCCTTAGCTGTAAATCCCCACTTGTTCTTGTATTTAGAATTGAGCCTAGTTCTATACAGAGGCCTCTTTTCTACTATTCCAATAGTTCTAAATAAACTCTGTTTGAACTGCTTCAACTACTATTCAACTCTGGTTTTCTTTGACACTGGTTAAAATAAGCTTACATTTTCTGAAGGATCTCCTCAACTATCCAGGAGACCTCAGACACTATGATAGAAGGTGGAAATGCACTGTGTAAGTGGATTAGGGATCTGTGAGGATCTTTCCACCCCATTGACTCCTTCAGACAAAGTCTCGGTTGCCCATCCTGGATCAGTGGTTAAAGTTCTCAGCCTCATCCACTTGGTACCCTTCATTCGCTCACTATCTAAGTCCAGGCAGGGTAAATATATCAGTAACCTCATCATTATTTTTCCAAATGCTCATCACCATGCATTTGACATTTGGTTTGCCAGCCAGTAAATTTTCAGAGTTGTGCACAAGGTCATACTTTGCTTCAGTCTTTCTGGCTTCTAAACAGATGAATGTTAGTCACCAGACACTGCAGAGGCATTTTGTTTAGGGCATCTGTTTGCAAATTGCACTTGAACATCACCATCAGCTGGTCTTGTTCTCAGGCCAGTTCTCCCAAACACAAATGAAATTAACAGCTCAGATCACATGCAAGCCTGAAAAAATTGCATATTTTGCAATCTTTCTGCTAGGAAACAGTGTAAATGTGACCTTACAACAATGGATTTTGACCTTTTTGATGTCAAATTCTTTTGAAATTCTTGATCAAATCCTCAGATTATGCCCCCAGAAAACAGAAACAAAAACAAAAAATCACAGATCATATACACATTTAAAAAATTTTTTAACCTTTCTCTTTTTTTTTCAATTAATTAGGTTTTGTACCAAAAAGAAATACATACTAGTGGAACAGTCAGACAGTTCAGAAGGTATAAAATGAAAATAAAATTTCCCTTTGTCTTTCCTCTCCCTGAGCCCCACTCCTCAGAAGTAACCACTATTAACAATTCTTTGAATATACACTGCCATTTAAAAAAATACAAATATATTATATACATCTATATATTTACATATATAAATAATGTATATAATATATCTGTATTTTACATATATAAGCAGACCTCACTTTGCAGAGCACAGGATCAAATGACTGCACTAACTAAAACCATGCAAAGTGGCCAGGTGCAGTGGCTCACACCTATAATCCCAGCACTTCGGGAGATCAAGGCAAGAGGACCGCTTGAGCCCAGGAGGTTGAGGCTGCAGTGAGCTGAGACTGAGCCACTGTACTCCAGTCTGGTTGAGAGAGTGAGACCCTGTCACCAAAAAAATAAATAAATAAAAATAAAAATAAAAACAAAAAACAAAAGGCATGCGAATTGATCTTACTAGTCAATGAAAAAATCACAACTGTTTCATCTCCTTTACAATTTTTTGTCAAAATATTAAAACCTCTTTTACTGTTGGTTATAAATGTCAGGGAAAACAAAAAATAGTAATATTGCTATGTAGTACACTGTAATGTAAAATGTTAGGAACATTGAGAAGTAAAGTATCTTATTCTAAAAGATTTATAAAGATTAATTTAAACAGTGCTTGCCTTCTTTTTGCCATGTAAATTAATAATATGAACTATATTTTTTATGCCTTGCTAAATTAACATATTTCTTTCTAAATTTGGATTGGCTTCCAATATTTTATTCTTCATACTTTCAGTGTTACAAAGTGACTCCCAGAGTTCCTTAAATATGAAGTATTTGGCTGTTTGACTGGTGTGACTTCCTCTGGGACACCTTCCTCCTTTTCATCACAACCATTTTTCTTATTAAGGTTGACAGACTCACCTCCACTAAGTTCCTGTGACTGCATATCTAGAGTCTCTCAAATGGCAGCATGGTCAACATTCCCATGGTCAGTGATTTCTTTTTTGTTTTTCTTTTTTTTTTTTTTTTCTTATAATGGAGTTTTAGTCTTGTTGCCCAGGCTGGAGTGCGGTGGTGCGATCTTGGCTCACTGCAACCTCTGCCTCCCGGGTTCTAGCGATTCTCCTGCCTCAGCCTAGTGATTTCTTCTATAACCCCACTTACATTCACTGTGAATTTATCTGCCAGTGTTATCTCTGTTCTTTGTTGGGCTTAATTCCTTCTCTCAATTATGCATTTTTGTAAAACATCACATGAGTTTATCACGGGAGACAGGCAACACAATTACACACTTTTCCGTCTATTGGTAAACTGAATAACAAATACTTGATGATTAATCAAGGGTAGACTTTGAAGGGTATGGATTATTTATATAGTGATTTGTGGACTGAAGAGCCAGAAGTGAAGTTTATGATTTATCTAATGACTCAGGTTAACATGCTGTGGTGACTGAATTTGAACTGTGTTGTAGGGGACTGATATTATTTAACTAAAACATGGTAACTGAATTTTGTTCATATCAAACCATGAAAAGCAAGGACTGTCTCTGTATATATGTACACTTATATACTTTAAAGATAAATCAATCACATTTTGTATATCATGCTTTACTTTTTTCCACTTAATGTATCTTGGCAGTCTTTTCATATAGTCACATACCATTGTTTGGATGTATCAATACTGATACATAGTTTTCTTTTTGATAGATATATAGTTTGTTCTTGCTGTTTTGTAACGTCAACCAATGTTGTAATGAACATTCCTGTAAATGCAATTTGGGGCCCTTGTGTAAATACATCTGTAGGTCGAACATCTTGTAGTGAAATTGCTATGTCAAAAAAATGTGCATTTTAAATATCAATAAATTTTGTTGTCCTCAAAAAGGTTATCTAATGTTACATTCTCACTTACATTATGTGAGAATTCCTGTTTCACCAACCAGGTATCATTGAACTTTGTAATATTTGCCTATCTGTTAACAAGCCCAGGACATTTTGCTTATGACTTTAAAGTGAGTTTTAGGAACTTCCCCCTTTTCTCCAAATCAAGTTTTTTTTTTTTTTTTTAAGTTATTTTGTAATGTGGATTGGTATATCTGTCAATATAGGTATAGGGGTTGGGGAACAATTGATATTTTCAATGTGACAACTCTTTTGGTGAGGAAACTTTGCAAAATATTTAGCATTCCTGGCTCGTGTCCACTAAAACCCGGTCACACCTCCAGTCATTGTGATAATCAAAAAACATTCCACACATATCCATCTTAGGAATGCACTGCCTAATTGAGAAGTGCTGGGTTAGAGGTCTCAATCTTTTTACTAACACTTAACAGTCACTCATGAGCCATCCTGAACACGTGTACTGGATATAGCCAGATGTCCTTTGAAGAAGCTATTCTGAAACTTAAACTCTGCTAGAGATGACTGAGGCAATTTTTAATTCCACAAATATGTATTGCAAAAAAAGAGACTGGGCTTTAACTATTGAGGTCATTGGCCTTAGGAGGGAAAGATAGACATGCAGATTGTAGTCTTATGCAAGTCACAACATTGCCCAAATGGGTAGGTTAAAATGAGGATGTTACAGGATTTGCTCTATCTGTAAAACCTCTGAACTAAGTATTGGAAATGACTTTGTAAGAATTTGCAAAGACTAGAACAGAAATAAAAGTGGTATAAAAATATATTGGACCAGCCTGACCAACACAGTGAAACCCCGTGTCTACTAAAAATATAAAAATCAGCTGGGTGTGGTCGTGGGTGCCTGTAATCCCAGCTACTTAGGAGCCTGAGGCAGGAGAATCACTTGAACGTGGGAGGCAGAGGTTGCAGTGAACCGGGATCACACCACTGCACACCAGCCTGGGTGACAGAGCCAGAGTCCATCTCAAATAAATAAATAAATAAATATTGGAGAAAGACATTGATTCCAGAATTGGAGGGAGGAAAAATCTTCATGAAAAAAAGTAGTATTTGAGTTGGGTCTTTAAGAAAATGTAAGATTTCAAGTGGTAGAGATGAAGAGAAAAGTATTGTATGTAGGAGGAGCAATGTGAGCCAGGACAGGGGATGGGAACATTCAAATCTTCTTCAAGTTGCTGCCTTGAATGGTAGAAATGTAGAGTGTGAAGTGCAATCAACTCAAGATAAGGCTAGAGAGGGTGGTGGAAACTGAATTCCTGAATCTTTTGGAAATATGACACAGGCCTTGCAATCTGTCATTAAGCAATCAGATTAAAATCCAATACATTACAAAATACCTTCACCATTGCTGAGAACTGGAATTTTAAAATCTCTTAGAAGTAGTTCAGAGTTTTGCTTTCTGACCTCAAATATGAGAAACTTGTGCTCACTTTTTCTCCCAAATGTTTAATCCTTCTGATTACATCGGGGAGAAAGACTCCACTAGGTGCTTATCTGGGTTGAACAGCTGCTAACCTCTTTTGAACAAAAAGCATGGGCCACAGTGTACTAGTTTGTTCTTGCATTGTCCAAAGAAATACCTGAGACTGGATAACTTATAAAGAAAACAGGTTTAATTGGCTTACGGTTCTGCAGGCTGTAGAAGCATAATTTGATTTCTGGGGAGGCCTCAGGAAACCTACCATGAAGGCAGAAGGCAAAGTGGGAGTAGAAGCAAGAGAGAAGGAGGGGAGGCACTACATACTTTAAAACAACCAGATCTGGCCGGGTGCAGTGGCTCATGCCTGTAATCCCAGCATTTTGGGAGGCCGAGGCTGGTGGATCACTTGAGGTCAGGAGTTGGAGACCATCCTGGCCAATATTGCGAAACCCCGTCTCTACTAAAAATACAAAAATTAGCCGGGCGTGGTGGTGCACGCCTGTAGTCCCAGCTACTTGGGAGGCCGAGACAGGAGAATCGTTTGAACCCAGGAGGCAGAGGTTGTAGTGAGCTGAGATCATGCCTCTGCACTCCAGCCTGGGCAACAGAATAAGGCTCTTTCTCAAAAACAAACAAAAACATAAACAAAAAACAACCAGATCTCATGAGAACTCACTCACTATCTCGATGACAGTACCAAGGGAGAAATCTGCCCCCATGATCAAATCATCTCCCACCAGGCCTCATCTACCACATTGGGGATTACAATTGAACATGAGATTTGAGCAGGAACACAGAATTAAACCATATCACCCAAGTTGAGCACCATCTACAGGGATCTGAACAGAAATACACTGAGAGTGGTTAACGGGGGATTTAGAGCAATGTCCTGAAGCCTGGCTGTTCAAGGCTATCACCTGTGGTGCTCACTCCTGGAGAGGGGTCCAGGCATGTGTGGTTCAAAATCAAATCACTCCCAGGCAATTCTAATGGGCAACCAAAACAGAAAACCACAGATTCTCAAAGAATCACTGAAGAGGGGGCCACATGGAGAGGAAGATGCAATTTGAGAATCCGCAAGCCCACTGAGTGCCACATTTGCAGAACAGGCCAGGAGTTTTAAGGAGTTTAAAAAGAGGGGACATCATTTTCTTCCATCACTGAAGCCATATTCTATTACCTTGAGTATCTTATCTGAGACCGTATATATCCCACTAACCTAATGAGAAGAAGGATAATTAGATGATTGTATAGCTAGACAAGCATCTTGAACCTCAAACCATTACTCATAAGGTGCTGTGATCCAAGGAAAGTATAATTAGTCACCACTTAGTATAATGTTAAGCAAGCCAATAAGCTCAGGGGTAAGGCAGGTGGGAAATACCAGAGCATGTTTACCATTTGATCTGCTCGTTTTCTCTCTGAAATGTTTAATCCTTCTGATTACGTCAGGGAGAAAGAATCCACTAGGTGCTCATCTGGTTGAACAGCTGCTAATCTCTTTTGAATAAGAAGCACGGGGCCCCAGTGTACTAATCCGTTTTTGCATTATTACAAAGAAATACCTGAGACTGGGTAAATTACAAAGAAAAGAGATGATATTACATAGGTTGAGTACATAACATAGAAAGATGGATTGCACCTTACAATTACAATAAGGCTAGTCCATGTATAAGATCTAATTATAACAGCCACCTGAAATTGTTATATATTTTCCCCAAGCTACTTATATCTCCCCCATTAAGAAATAGAGCCTTCATTTTTGTAGCACTTGCATGAATGTTTATTTAGTCTTGTCTTAAAAAGCATTCCAAAATTTTTAAAAAGTGTCTGCTACCAAGAGTTTCATGTTTGCTTCTCCACTGCTGACATATGAAGAATTTTTCTGAGACATTGAATAGTGAATTTGACATCTTCACTAGCACTGAGTTTCCCTTTAAGTACTGTCAGTGACTGCTGACTTATAAAGCACTGTGAAAGCAATAATCTACATAGCAGTGGTCTTTCCAGTTGATATTCATCAAAGGCTGAAATAATCTCTGTTACATGACAGGGCCAGCTTCCTATGAGCCTGCTATGCCACAGGACTCTCTCTTCCCACAGGACAGGAAAGGGGGTCCATCCAAGACAGTTCACCAAGTGCAGGTAGTGAAGGCAAGTCTGGTTCCAACTGAAAGATGCTGTCAAGTAAAAGACATTGGCTAATAAAAGCTGCTGATGCTGCTGATGAGAAAGGAAACCAAAGGCAGCCCAAAGAGGAAGCTGGCTGATCTGATGGAAGTCCCAATGCACTGATCCATCATACCTGATCAATTACAGGTGGTGCTTGTCTCTCCCAGGTTTAGTGGCATTTCGTCATTCAAATACTTATTCAGTGTTAGTTGTGGGTGAGGCACTCAATGGATTTCACTAGAATAAAAAGGACCTCATCCAAGATACAGTTATCATTGGAACTGGCAGGGGAAGAGGGCACTCTCATTTATTACGGAATAGCTCACTGCCTTTTCTGCAGAATTCACTCATTCATTCAGCAAACTTGTTCTGAGAATAGTGTTAGACACAGAAAAATCCCTTCCTTTCTTCCATTCACAAATACGTAAAGAGTACCAGCTATGTCCTAGGTGCTGGTGTTAAAATAGTGAACCAAACCTCAGTGATATATTCTAGTGCAGGAATTCTTAACCTGGGACTCAGGGATGCCCCCTAGAATGCATGGATCAGCTTCAGGGAGTCATTAAACATGAGTAGGAAAACAATCAGATTTTTATTTTCACTCATCTCTAACTGACACTTAGCATTTTACTCAGTTGTGAATGTAGGCAACAAACCATAGCAGTGAAAAAGGTCCAGGGCCTTTGTCACCAGTAGAAACCACAGACATGTTCATATCAAGTTACAGTGTTTGCAGATTTCTCAAAAAGTCAATTGTGCTCATCACCGCTCAAGAATTATGGTAGGTTTAAATCTTCCACCAGATTTTGTGTTAATGTAAAAACACATATGTAACCATATCATAAATTTGTATTTCAACACTTTGATGATTGTATTTCAACACTTTGATGATTGTATTTCAGTATAATTGGTTTTCTTTATAATCCTATGTGTTTTATTTTATGCATTGTTCTGAGAAAGAGTCCATAGGCCTCATCAGATAACAAAGCTAACCTTGGCACAAAATGATTATGAATCCTTGTCCTAGAAAGAGAGACAGGCCTTAAAGAAATAATCTTACAAATACATACTTACAGTGCTAAGATCTCTAAAGAAAAAGTCCACATATGTGAGATGATAAAAAGAAGACATGGTTCCCCCAGGATCTGGGGTTAGTAGGCTACCCCCAGATGGGTAGAGATCCTTCCAGAGAGCTACCCTCAGGAGTCTAGTGGGATCCACCTGGATTCTGTTTCCCTTGGAAAATATCATATTCTGCTGCAGTCAACAAGTCCATCAAAAATATCACTTACATATCTCTCCTATGTCAGGTCCTGTATGGGCACTGGGGATACAACATCTCTGCCTAACAATCTACTGGGGGAAGTCAGAGCAAACCACACATGAGGAAATACAAATCTCAGATAAGTTCAGTTAGAGATGAGAGCCCCGAAGAAAGTAAAGCAGGATAATGACATAAAGAGTAACGTCAGGGAGTGCTGGGGGACAGCACAGGGAAGGTCTGTTGCAGAGGTGACATTTGCACTGAGACCTAGAGGAAGAGATTTAGAGGATACATTTAAGACACAAGACAAAGACCCTGAGATGGAAAAAGTAAACCCTCAGTTCCTTTGAACCCTAGGACCCAGACTTCTTCTTCTTCTTTTTTTTTTTTTTTTTTTTTGAGGCGGAGTCTTGCTTTGTTGCCCAGGCTGGAGTGCAAGGGCGCTATCTCGGCTCACTGCAAGCTCCGCCTCCGGGGTTCATGCCATTCTCCTTGCTCAGCCTTCCGAGTAGCTGGGACTACAGGCGCCTACCACCACGCCCAGCTAATTTTTTTTTTTTTTTTGTATTTTTAGTAGAGACAGGGTTTCACCGTGTTAGCCAGGATGACCTCGATCTCCTGACCTTGTGATCCACCCGCCTCAGCCTCCCAAAGTGCTGGGATTACAGGTGTGAGCCACCGCGCCCAGCCCCCCAGACTTCTTAAATAGTGGTCATTGTTGCCTTGCTATGCCCTGCTTTTGGAGAAAGAAGCACATCACAGGAGTCAGAAGAAAAAACTAGGTGTAGTCTAAGGGTCAGGTGGACACAAGGGGCCAGAAGCAGCAGTGGGGACATGGATTGAGTGCTTGAATACGTATATGCCTCCATGGGTGGGGTCCCCTGAAGAAGGTCAGGGGCCCCTCCCTACCTCTGGACAACTCCGAGTCTTTCTTAGCCCAGTTCATCACCATCTGCCTTTTAAACAACAAGTTCCGATTATCAGAGGACCCTCCTCAGGCCTGGAGAGGATCCACAAATATTTGTCACCTGACATCACAGACCCCAAGCCCCCTAATTTTCAGGGAGCTGAAGCTGAAACTAAACTCTACCACATGGAAGGGCAGCTATTTCCCTCTGAGTTGCATCTTAGTCTTAGCTCCCAAGGCCTCCTGGTGGGCACAAGGATTCGACTCAACCCGTCTTTCCCAGCTGGATCCAGAGAAAGCTACTCATTCCCCCACCTTCCCGCACCCCTCCCCCAGACCTTTAGAAAAACCACTCTCTTTCCCAATAAAAAATGACACCAAAGCTCCTATCTGGCAGCAGCCTACAGGGCATCACTTATACCTTATTAAAACCCACAAAAACCCTACCTAGCAGCTATTAAACAAGCTCGTATAAGAGATTTATTTTTGAAAAACCAATAATTTCTAGAGGATATCACAAGGTCACAGAATGTTCAGCCCAGTGCCCTATAATAAATATTGGCTAAGTTATTGCACAAATGCCATAAGGGGTACATGGAATCATTTTTATTAAAAATGAGCCAATTGCTTCCATCAGGGTATCTTTCCTGGTATTTCTAGACCTTCGGCTGCTTTATTCTTGTTCATAACATCCACACACACACACACATACTTAAAATGTCAGAAGAAAAATCAGTGAAGATTTTGCATCTCTTAGAAAACATTGCTAATCTTTAATCTGTAGTGAGGTGGGAAATGTGAGCTGATGATCAAACAATGACCCTAATCCACCACAAAATAGTGTAAACTTAAAGAAAAGACAAATTCCATCTACCACACTTAACTTGAATGAGGACAGGAAAAAGAATTGGTAAATATTAGAAATATTCTCTAAAATCAATTGAGAAAAAGGGACTTTTGAAAGAAAGTTCAATTACAAGAAAACTCCCAATATCCTTGAATTTCTAGTGAACCATCAATGTAAACATTTTTCTTTTTAAAGTGATGTTTCAAAAGCCTATGAGGTAGCAGGAAGAACTTTGGACTTAAAATCAGTTGATGTAGCTTCCAGAGCTAGCTCTGCCACTGATTTTCTTCATCACCCCAACCTGCTTTCACTCTGTATTTTTAAGTCTCTGTGGGCCTCTGTTTCCCTGTCTGTGAAATTAGGCAGTTAGAAGGAATACCTTTTAAGCCCTCTTAAAGCTGTAAACCACTATGAATCTCTGTCTCTTTAATTAGAATAGGACTGTAAGTACCAGGGATCTAGCCTAGATCCCTAACAGGAGTGTGACCCTAGAAAATAATCTTTAAAGGTCTAATGTGGTCTCTTAGAGAATACTTGATTATTGCCACATTCACTGGGAAACTGTAGCAGATAGTGGAAGTTTTTTTTTTGTTTGTTTGTTTGTTTTTTTTGTTTTTGTTTTTGTTTTTGTTTTGTTTTGTTTTTTTTTTTGCAGAATTTTGCTCTGTCATCCAGGCTGGAGTGCAGAGGCATGATCACACCTCACTACAGCCTCAAACTCCTGGGCTCAAGGGATCCTCCCACCTCAGTCTCCTAAGTAGCTGTGACTACAGGCGCTTGCCCTCATTCCTGGCTGTTTTTTGTTTTATTTATTGTAGAGACGGGATTTTGCCATGTTGCCCAGGCTGGTCTTAAACTCCAGGCTCAAGTGATCTTCCTTTCAAAGCACTAGGATTAAAGGTGTGAGCCACTGTGCCTGACGATTTTTTTTTTTTTTTAAATCAGAGATTTTCTGATGAAAAGAACACACTGGGCATTATATTTGTGGCCAACATGTTCTGGACAATGAAATGTAAACAGGCTGAAACTTAAGGCTTCTGGGGAAGTGTCCTTAAAAAGAAGGGAGCTCTGGTATTCTCCTCTTCTTCCTTCCTCTGGGCTAAAATATGAACACATGACTGGAAGTTGAGGAGTCATCCTGGATCATGAAGCAGCCCCCGAAGTTTGAAAGAAGAACAAGCCAGAAGGAGCCTGGGTCCCTGCTCATCATGGAATCAGTTGCCAAAACAGCCCTGATCGCCCAACTCCAGATCTGATTTACGTGAGAGCGATACAAATTTTTATCATATTTAAGGCACTGCTGTCTTGAATTTTCTGTCACATGCAGAGAGTCTTAATCCTAAGTAATTTACACAAGACTGTTTCCCTTTATCAAAGATGTCATTATGCAAAATATGCCACTAATGATCAAACCAGCCTCTACCACAACTATTTCCGTGAATCAAAGGATTTGCCTGGAGACCTTGTTTTCAACTCTGGCATATCTGCCTTCCTGCCCTCAGTCACCTCAGTATTGGGAATAGCAGGGCCTGCCGGGCAAGTTTTGAAATGATGTGACAAAGAGAAGGAAATGAAGGATTTTCTCATAGGCTTTTCCCACAGATTGCCTCATTCTCAAGACTGCTTCTTTGCTGAGTGACGCCAGTGGGTTGGGTTTGCAATGCAGTGGGTAGAGATCCTTCCAGAGACCTCTCATCTGCCTGGAAACTTTAGCTTCCTAATACTCTTGTAAACCTCCTGGGACAGAAGCTCCAGTTCTTCTGACACCTCACATGATATGTTGCTTTACCTAGTACCACCTGCTCGGGACTGCCCAGTAGGGTAGCCTACAATTCCAGGGCAAAGGTGACTCAGGCCTCCACTGATGCACAGCAGTGGTATTTCCCTGGAAAGTTTTACTTGTGAATCTGGAACTTAAACTCTCAGTTCTGACTTTTGCAGAACATTGGTCCCAGTTCCTTAGTCCAAGGAAGGCCCCAGAAAAATGGGTGCTGACTGTGTGCTCAGAGCAGTGGTTTGCAATATTTATTTGATCAAGTACCCTTAGAGAAAGTGATGCATCTTATGAACCATCTTCCTTGACAAAAAGCACATATGTTCATGCAATGCAAAACTTGACCCGGAATTTCCTGAGGTGCCAAGTGCCCTGACAGCCATCCATGAGTCCAGAGCCCCCATGTTAAGAAGCCTTGCCTTTGAACTCCAGAAAATATTTTGAAACCTCTAAATATCATCTGATTTCCTAAAAGTCATCTGATTTCCTCCTTGGGATAAATGCCCCATTACTGCTCCCAAACAGAGAGTAGACTGAGTCGATTTTAGAAGCTTCGGTTGTTCACAGGATTTACTGTTTTTATGACCAACAGTGAGAGAAATGCCACTTGCCTCTTCCCCACTTCCTGCTCCAAAATTCTTCATCTGAAACTTAAGTCCCAACCAACTCTTCTTTCCTGCCTTATCTCACACTCAGCCACGCTGAACTGTTTATTTTCAGTTTCCCAGACATGCAGTGATGCCTTCATCTGCCGTCTGTCTCTGATCAGGCAATTCCCTATTCCTAGGACACCTCTTTGCCCATCACTATTTGTCAGAATATTACTCATTCTTTAAGACTGTGGAAAAACAGATTTCTCTATAAAGCTTTTCCTGAGACTTCCTTTGTGCACACAGCCTGAGCTTGAACATCTGTTCCAGAACATATCACCGTCCATCATGGATTATTTGGGCAACCATATAGCAAAATATTTGAACCTTTGAGGTCTGAAACCAGAATGACTGGGTTTCAGTCCTGGCTCTGTCTCTTTCTTGCTGTGTGACCTTGTGGATGTTTCTTAACTTTTTCTGTGCTTCAGTTCCCTCATTGGTAAAATGGAGACAATAACAGTTCCCACTTCACAGAGTTGTGTAAGGATTAAATGAGCTGATCCAAGAAAAAGTCTTAGCACATTTCCTGGCACATTGAAAGCATCTGATAAGGCATTATTACTTTGACTTCAGTTACTTATACACTTTTGCCCACACCCACTACAGTTAAACTGGAAGAGGACAGAGAGTAGAGCCCATGTCTTAGTCATCATTTTGTACCTGATAGAACCTAGCAAGCAAATTTTGCACATAGTAAATAATCAGTGTATGACATGTGAATGAAAGTGAATTATTCATAAAAGTTTTATCTAAGAACTTCAGACAGAACTGTTGTCATCTATATTTTATGCATGGGTGAGAGGTGATGGAACAGTAAGTTGGATGCTCCATTGAGAATACAAATCATTCTGGGGTTTGGAAAAACCATCCTGATTGCAATTCTCTGTTCCAATCACAGGATTTTTATTTCATCATGAAGCATATGCCAAGAATTCCCCTCTTCTCCACTTATAATTGTTTCCATTTCAATTCAATGACACAGACATTTATTTAGCAACTATTAGATGCCAGACACTGTGGTAAGGGGTGGGAATCAGAGATGTCCTTCTGAAGGTCTTGCAAAGCAACTTCCATCTCACATCAAACTTCAAGTTCAGCACCCAGGATGTATACACACTTTTATATTCCTTGAGCCTGAAGCCCAGTCCCAGATAACAACTGGTCTGCAGGATGTCCCTGCCATGTGACAAGAGATGCATACTTATGTCAAATGGCAGACAGTGGCTGGGCGCAGTGGTTCACGCCTGTAATCCCAGCACTTTGGGAGGCTGAGGCAGGGAGATCACTTGAGGCCAGGAGTTTGAGACAAACCAGGCCAACATGGTGAAACCCTGACTCTACTAAAAGTACAAAAAGTAGCTGGGTGTGGTGGTGTGCACCTGTAATCCCAGCTACTCAGGAGGCTGAGGCACGAGAATCACTTGAATCCGGGAGGCGGAGGTTGCTGTGAGCCAAGATTGTGCAATTGCACTCCAGCCTAGGTGATGGAGCAAGAGACTCCATCTAAACAAAAAAAGGCACAATTAGAAAATAATTATACTAATCTGTGTAGAAAATTTACTAGACTGCTTCTGACCACCCAGCCCACTGAGTTGACATAAATAGGCCCCTTACTATACAGAAATCCTGAACAAAATATAGCAAAAATATTTTCCACATAACCAAGTTCAATCAGAAAAAAGGAAATTTCCAGTGCCAGGAATAGCATGAAATCAAGTCAGATGAATAAACATGAGCTGATAACAGGAGGCCATGGGAGTTTCATATGGCAATATGGACCCCCTAGGGCAAGGGAGCTACTTTCTCACGCCTACCAAAATAATAATAATAATAAATAAGGCCAGGCATGGTGGCTCATGTCTGTAATCCCAGCCCTTTGGGAGGCCGAGGTGGGCAGATCACTTGAGGCCAGGAGTTCAAGACCAGCCTGGCCAACATGGCAAAAACCCATGTCTATTAAAAATACAAAACTTAGCCAAGTTTGGTGGCATGCACCTGTAGTCCCAGCTACCTGGGAGGCTAAGGCACAAAAATTGCTTGAACCTGGGAGGCAGAGGTTACAGGGAGCCAACATTATATCACTGTTCTCCAGCCTGGGTGACAGAGTGAGACTCTGTCTCAAAACATAAACAAAAAAAAAATTAGTTCAGGCCTAAAGGAGAGAAAGAATGAAATTGAGCTATCTGCATAAACAAACTATTATGTGTGGTTTCAGAGGGCTAAAAAAAATTCACCAATGAAAATCAAACTCTGAGCTTGTACTACCCACAAGTCCGGGGCCTTAACTGATAAAACTTTCATGGTGTGGAACCTTAAACTGATAATTTAACATAGCATATAGGGTCATTCAAAGCCCTAGGAATCCAGCAAAAGCCAAGGCAAGATATTTCTATAGAGACACTGAGAGGCCATCTTCTCTTGGTTGTTGCAAAGGCACTTTTAGCTCAAGGGAAATCATTCCTGCCTACCAAGCCTGTTAATCTGCCAATGCACTCTACTCACAAATAACCCCATTAGGGCACAGGAGTTGTCCTTGACACCCTATACCAATTCATCACTAAGGCTCATTAATTTTACCTTCTAAATATCTGTCCAATCTGCCCATTTCCAAAACCTCATCCTAGTTCAAACCACTGTCATCTCTCATCAGTCTCCTAACTGGTCTACCCTGCATCCACTCTATCAGCTGGTCCCATATAAAATTGCTATCTTGTAAGTCAAAACCAGCCTGAAAGTGGCAATTTCATAGGATTTAACGTAATATTTCTTCCCATCTGATTTCCACACTCCAGATTGAGTTACCTTTTCATAAAGGAAATTTTATCCTGTTGCACCTACCCTTCACTGAAATCTTTTGTGGCTTTCCTGCTATTCTTTTTTTTTTTTTTTTTTTTTTTGACATTTCATTGAAAACTTTACTTGAAAAAATAAAATTCCAAATACTCAGGTGAGACACAAACCCACTGTTTTTGCTTTGAGACCTGTGAATTCTTGTGGGACATTCTGTGTGGTGGGACAGTTCCACTGACAGTTTGAGGTCCCGAGGTAACAGTTCTCAGTGACCTCGGGAACCCCAACAACTTGGGTCCCAAAGTCACGAGGGTAGCTTTTGTCTTGCTGGGAAGCTGGCTAAGGGCCTGCCAGGGCTGGAGGACCAGCTCTCCTGGGCAGGGTTTAGGGCCTCTCCCAGAAAAAAGAGACTTTTAAGTGAAAAGGCAACGAGGGGCCAGAGGGCTCCCCAGGATGGGTCTTTTGGAGGTAGATTTGATGCCCACAATGCATGCAGGGCTAAGACCCCCAACTGAGCCGACAAAGCCCATGGCTTCAGAAGGGCTGCAGCTTGCTCAGGCCCTGGGCCAGGATGCATGCTGGACGGTTCTCCAAATAAAAAAGCCCCAAGGGTTTGTCTACACTGCTTACCTGCTGGGGTTGTGAGTGGGGAGACGGCGGCCTGTCTAGGGATCCTGGTGCGGGGCTCAGGAAGAGTCACTCATTGCAAAGGGCCGGCAAGTGAACCAGGGCCATCTCTGTCCCCAGCCTGTGAGAGGAGCAGCTAGCCCTGAGAAGGGCAAGGACGAGCGAGGCTGACCGTGTCACAGGAGTCGTCCAAGAGTGACGGGGATTCAGTCATCGGCCACAATGGAGAGGGCCCGGAGCTCACTGAGTTTGGCCTCGTTCTCCCGCTCCCTCTGCTCATCGGAGTGGCCTGGCTGGTCAAGCTGCTGGGTCAGGTCTCCAAAGATCTTGTGCATTTCCGAGTAGTACACAACCTGTGCTCGGATGAGGGACTCAAAGCTGGGCTGGAAGTAGTCGAGGCGGCTGCCGTAGAAGCGCGGCATCTCCTCCAGCAGCTGCCTGTTCTTGGCTTCAAAGTCCTCCCGCACAGGCCGCAGCTCCTCGCGCGCCTGGTGGAGCTTGGCCAGCACTGGCCCCGTCTTCTCCTTTTCCTCATACTTCTCCACCTTGGCCTGCAGCCTCCTGTAGTCCTGCAAGGCCTGTTCCCGCCGCTTCACCGCCATGTTGAGGCTCGGGAAGACGCTGCCGAACTTTTTTAAGGGCTCGATCACAGTCTTCTGGATCTGGTTCACCTTTTCCTGGTTGAAGGCGTCCATCCGCTTCATGGCCGTGTCCAGGGCCGTCACCATGCTCAGAAGGTCCTGGTCTTGCTCGCAGAGGGGGTTGGAGAGTAAGTCCAAGGATATCTTCACGGCAGATTTTGACATGGCCAGGTCAGCGTCGGTGCTCTTCTTCATGTCTTTCTGCAGCTTCCGGGTCTGCTCTTCCAGCTGCTGAAGTTTTCCATACTCCCTTTCAAAGTCTCTCTCCACTGTTTTGGGCACAATCTGTTTCTTGGGCTGCCCAATCTTAAAAGGAATCCAGCTCATGGTCCCGAACCTGGGCCTGCCGCCGGGGTCCTCAGCCACAACTCGTTCCTCTCTTCCTGCTATTCTTAAGATGATAAAGTTCCTGAGCATCACCTGCAATGCCATTTGGCCCCTACCTCCCTCTCTCTCCAGCCTCATGCCCCCCGACTTTCCCTTATTCCCCCTCCTCTTGACCCACCGGATTTCTTCTAGTGCCTTGTTTTCCATGTTTTCTCTTCCCACAGAGCCTTTGCACATGTGGTTCCCACTGCCTAGAATATTCTTCTCACTCCTCTTCAACTGAACAATTTCTTCTCACCTTCAGATCTCAACTTAGCAACGCTCCCCACAAGAGCCTCATCTGACCCCTGGCCTTGTCAAGAACCTTGTCACATGTTCTCTTAATGCTAAGGTCATCCACTTCATAGTGCTTGACCCCATGACAATTTTATATCTATGTGCGTGACTATTTGATTAGTTCTGCCTCTCCCAGTAGCATGAACTGTAAGGTTCATGAGGATAGAGACTGAGTGTGTTTTCACCAAACATTGAATCCTCACCTCTGTGTCAGACACAGAGTAAGTGCTCAACATATTTTTGAATAAACAAAATATTTAAAATTATGGAATGGAAGAGTGATGAAACTGTATGCAGGGTGACCAAGGTGGAGACTGATGCAGTAGCCCTACAGGAGAAGATGAGGGCCTGAAACTAAAGCAGGTTTTCCATGCATTACCTTGGATAATCTTCTGAACACTTCATCTTTTGTTTTAGGCATTTTATAAACAAGGAAACTACAGACATCAAATAACTTGTGTTCAGGGTCACATAATGATAGATCTAAGATGCCAATCCAGGTTATCTGAATCCGAAATCTGTCCTCTTTCTATTAAAAAACAAAAACAAGAAACTTTTAAGGCAAGCAGAGGAGACAAAAACGAGATCGGGAATGAGATCCAGGAACTCCGATGCCTACAGATGCCAGAAAGGTAATCTGAAAACTAGCAGGCCAGTGCTAAGATAAGAAAGGGCACTGGAAACCACACCAAGCTAGAAGGTGTATGCATGCCCATCTAATTCTAGCTCCAACTTATGCATGAGACTATGGGTTCAGTATTTTTAGGTCATCCTATTTTTTTTAGAGAAGTTCAAAGCTGCAGTTTTGTGTGAAATCTTTCTGATTTTGAAACACTATATGGATCACACATAACATATCTGCAGGAGGAATGTGATACTACTTTGCAGCTCCCAGTCTAGATGAATGGGAGATCAGCAGAGAAGCTGCGTTGTTGCCAGTAGTCACCTATGCTTATGTGTTTCACAGAAAATATTTGGGCAGGGCCCTCATAAATAATCTTAGCAATCATTATCCAACTTGAACTTTGATGATTCCATGAAACTGAGAAGCTAGGATCAGTTAATTTATAACTGGCTTTATGGTTTCAAGATCACTGTGTTCTGATAAATCAAAGAACAACTAGCAAGAGTATAGATATCTTCATTCTGTTATCCCTAAGGAAGGCAAAGGGTTAGGAGTCCCAATGGCCACTGGAGGATGTGTAAATTACTGACAATGCTATTCTCCTTTCAAAAAAATACAATCCAAAGATAAGCAGATAAAGGCTGTTAACTTAATTCAAATTCCCTTTAGGACATTGAGTCACTGTCAACATGCCAGAAATTAAGAGAAAGTTCATATTTACCTCTGGGTTCATTTCCCCAACATTTCTCATTAAAGAAATAAAAGGATGTCACAAATTGCTCTTCCAAGAGAGAAGCTGTGAGAAGTGAATACCTGCTCCTCAGTTTCAGTTCCTCTAACTCTGGAGGATCCTGGCATACAGAAGAGCTTCACACATTTTCTCCATCTTTCCTTCCTCAATTGAATCCCAACCAAGTACATGGATCAGAAATTGTTGGGCCTTTTTTCCTACAGTTTTTACTGACTCAGTTAAATCACAAGCAACTCAATCACCATACCCTTCATGAAAGTTATTTTGTGGAGCACATTCCTGTTTTGAGTCTTAGAATTTCCCTTATCCTCTTCTAATTTTAAAAGGCATTTGATGCCAATAGAATAATTTAGCAACAAACTTTAGATATTTGTGAATCATGGAAAAAGGAATTGTTTGGTTGCCATCCAGATAGTTAGCATTCTTACTTTGCTCTTGTATTAGTGAAGCCAGGTTACCTACTGGAAAAAATAACTAGGAGGTTTTGGTGTATTAACAGAATAAAAACTTGTTTCTCACTTCTATTACATTTTAGTGTAGATTGACAGGATTGGGGAGGACGAGGAGTTTTGCTCTATGTAGTCATTCAGGGAGTCAGGATCTTTTCATCCTGTGGTTCCACCATACTCTTAGTCCAGAGGTTGGCAAATGTTTTCTGTAAAAGGCCATATAGGGCCGGGCATGGTGCCTCATGCCTGATATCCCAGCACTTCAGGAGGCCGAGGCAGGTGGATCACTTGAGGTCAGGAGTTCGAGACCAACCTGACCAACATGGTGAAACCCCATCTCTACTAAAAACAAAAAATTATCTGGGCTGGTGGCACATGTCTGTAATTCAAGCTACTCAGGAAGCTGAGGCAGGAGAATCGGTTGAACCTGGGAGATGGAGGATGTAGTGAGCCTAGATGGCACCATTGTACTCTAGCTTGGGCAACAAGAGCAAAAAGCCATCTGGAAACAAACAAACAAACAAACATATAGTATTTTAGGTTTTGTGTGCGCTATGGTTTCTGTCACAACTATTTAACTCTGCCACTGTAGCACAAAAGTAGCCATAGACAATAAGTACATGAATAGGCATGGCTGCGTTCCAGTAAAACTTTTTTCACAAAAACAGGCAGTAGTTTGCTGACTTCTGCTCTCAAACCTTGTCCTTCTGTGCATTTGGCCAGTCAGTAGAGAAAGGGAGAGCACCGTTGAAGAGGCAGATCTGAAATTCATGCCTTTCCCCATATAATGTCATGATGATTATGATAAGCAATGTTTCTAAAGTGCCTCGCACAAAGGTCAGTGTATAGGAGTTGCCAATAAATGACAACTGTCATCATTTTTAAATGAGAAAGTAACTTTAGTATTTACAGGAAGAAGTGATCATGTTTAAGTGATCAGGAAAGGCCACAGTTGATTCTTAAAGCTAGGGTAGGATTTTGACAAACAGAAGTGGGGGAACCGCATGAGCAAATGTATAGCAGCAAGAGAGTGTTGTAGGCTGAGTAAACGCATGTAGTTCAGTTTGGCCATAACACAGCTATGCAGAGCAAGGTGAGAGATAAGTCTGGAAAGGTAAGAAGGTCTCAAATACCATGTTTAAAGATGTTCAGCAGCAATAGGGAGCCATGTAAATTTGTTGAGAAGTATTACACAAGCCTTGTATTCCAAAAATCTGTTTGTAAATTCATTGTTTGAAAAACAGACTATATTTTTTTTCTTTCCTTTTTCTTTTTCTTTTCTTTTTTTTTTTTGAGATGGAGTTTTGCTCTGTTGCCCAGGCTGGAGTACAGCGGCACAATCTTGGCTCACTGGAAACTCCGCCCTCTGGGCTCAAGCGATTCTCCTGCCTCAGCCTCCCGAGTAGCTAGGATTATAGGCGCCGGCCACCACGCCTGGCTAATTTTTGTATTTTTAGTAGAGATGGGATTTCATCATGTTGGCCAGGCTGGTCTCGAACTCCTAACTCCAGGTAAGCCACCCACCTCATCCTCCCATCACTCCCTGTGCTGGGATCACAGGTGTGAGCTACCACATCCAGCAACACAGACTATGTTTTCTAACACAGTGTAATCAATGGGATTTCAAGTCGCAGACTGGTTCACAGGAACCTGCCTCCCAGGTGTTTATAACCCTTACCTATCTGCAAAGGAGAACTGTTTTACTCAACCAGCATACCCAGAAAATATTTCAGTTATCAGGCTATATAAATGTTGCTCTGATTATCATAATCTTAATCTAAAATGGCCAGGCGCTATGGCCCATGCCTGTAATCCCAACAGTTTGGGAGGCTGAGACAGGCAGATCATCTGAGGTCAGGAGTTTGAGACCAGCCTGGCCAATATGTTGAAACCCTGTCTCTACTAAAAATACAAAAATTAGCTGGGCATGGTAGTGCACGCCTGTAGTCCCAGCTACTCAGGAGGCTGAGGTGGGAGAACCACTTGAACCTGGGAGGCGAAAGTTGCAGTAAGCAGAGATCACACCACTTCACTCCAGCCTAGGTGACAGAGTGAGACTCTGTCTCAGAAAATAAAATATAAATAAATCAATAAAATGAGCTTTCATAGGAGAAGTTTCTCAGTTAGCACATACAGAGATTTATAGCCAACTATTAAAATTCCTGGAAGGGTGTGCCATGATAAAATATGGACTCCATTTTTTGCCAACTCATTTGGATACTGAGAAATGATTTGCATAAGGTGAAATATGAAGTCAGAAATATGTTTAGCTAAGCCTTCATTTCTAGATCTCTAAAAAGAACTACTTATCTCTAAGTGATGCAAACCTGTTGGGCTTCTTTGTCAGAGCCCATCTGTGTTGAAAGCTTGACTTTGGCTAGCTTTTGCACAGAAATCCCTGCTTCCACTTGCTAGTGGTGCAATTTGTTCTGATACTCAACAGTGGTCGGCCAGGCGCTGTGGCTCATGCCTGTAATCCCAGCACTTTGGGAGGCCAAGGCAGGTGGATCACGAGGTCAAGAGATAGAGACCATTCTGGCCAACATGCTGAAACCCCGTCTCTACTAAAAATACAAAAAATTAGCTGGGCGTGGTGGCGCGAGCCTGTAATCCCAGCTACTCGGGAGGCTGAGGAAGGAGAATTGCTTGAACCTGGGAGGCGGAGGTTGCAGTGAGCTGAGATCACACTACCACACTCCAGCCCGGTGACAGAGTGAGACTCTGTCTCAAAAAAAAAAAAAGAGTGGTCTACCTAAATTGCAATTGTGTAGAAAGCCTCAGGTTTGGGTACTTAGGCCAATGCCACATTCTAACATTTAATGTATATAGTTATTTGTCCATGTATTTATTCCACATGTTTTATATATTTCCAAGCACCTGCTGTATGCCAGATACTGTACTGGTATTAGTGGTAGTAGAAGTAGTCTGTGGGAGTCAGATCCGAAACAAGCATTAACATGACAATATTATAATTTATTTTATGGTAGTATGTCCAGATCAAAGTGATATGTAAGAAAAGCAGCACCTAAAACTGTCTATGGGCTCAAAAAATATTTCCTAAGAGATAATATCTGAACTGAGACATTAAAGACAATAGAAGCTTTGGGGAGAATGAGAGAACAGCATCTCAGGCAGGGAAACCAGCAGATACCCAAAGCACGTGATTATGGAGTGTTGTGTATATTCAATTAATGTTTACTGAGGGGGTGGATAGGTGGGTGAGTGGATGGATGGATGGATGGATGGATGGATGGATGGATGGATGGATGGATACATGGAGGTGAAGAAACCTTCTCTAGAGGTTGTGTATTTTCCAAGACTCCCCTCAACCCAGATGTAAGCCAGTTCTTCTTCCTTACAGATCTCCAGTGTGTCTTGAAGTTTGATTCCAGCTTCCCCAGAAGACATTTAACTTTTCTCACTCCATTAAGTTAAAACTTAAAAATCCTGACGTTGAGGAGGTTTCATTCTAATGCCCATTTTAAGCAAGTGGGATGCTGACTACCACCCATGTGAGACCAGTGCTGAGCTGGGTGCTAGAGAGATTCAAAGAAGATGTGATCCGGGCCACCAATAAATTACCACCCCACTGGAGAATCAAGAGTTATACTCAAGAAATAAAACAAAGTTGTCAGGTATCAAATTATATGATTTGGACTCAAAGTTGTACAAGAATTTGGGTTGTTCACAACCATTAATACAGCAGAAGGTTCAGCGTTTGTCTCTCAAAGACAATTATCTGGGACAACATAGAGATAAGATTCTTTGAGCTGGTTAACAGGGTATGAATATGGTCAGTCTGAAGAACTCTGGATTCTTCCTCTCAATGACTACACGCTTGGTCTGGAAGACACTTTCTTTGCTTACTTTTTCCCTTCTCCTTTTCCCACTCCCCAAATGTCTGTTTCATACTCAGAATTACAATGGATAGTGTAAATTGAATGGGATTATAGTGTAGATTGAATGGGATTATGAAACTCAGCAGCAACAGACACAAGGAATGTTGGGTAAAGTCCCAGGATGACTAATCAAGAGGCAGAGTTTCCGGGAGCTTAACAGATCCTGGCTTCTTCACTTGCATGTGGAGCACATTCCTCAGCCTGCCAGACCAATTCCCTTTACCTTCTCCCCATCTCCTGACCCTTGTCACAAGATCGTCAAAAGGCATCGTTTTACAAAGTTCCTTTGATGTTAATTTTGTACCATCCTGGATCTGCCTAGTACTTAAAGACAGATTTATCACTCCACTGAAAAGACTCTTATATTTAAATCTCTGCCAAGAAAGCTGAGACAATAGCTGATGACAAAAATCTTCCCCTAGACTGGGCGTGGTGGCTCATGCCTGTAATCCCAGCACTCTGGGAGGCCGAGGCGGGTGGATCACGAGGTCAGGAGATCAAGACCATCCTGGCTAATACAGTGAAACCCCGTCTCTACTAAAAATACAAAAAATTAGCCGGGAGTGGTGGTGGGCGCCTGTAGTCCCAGCTACTTGGGAGGCTGAGGCAGGAGAATGGCGTGAACCCGGGAGGTGGAGCTTGAAGTGAGCCGAGATCGCCCCACTGCACTCCAGCCTGGGCAACAGAGCGAGACTCCGTCTCAAAAAACAAACAAAAATAAACAAACAAAAATCTTCCCTTAAATTATCTGTGGTTTGTAATATATGAAGGATATTAGCTGTAAATGTTAATATTTGAAAAAGGCTCATTTGTGGCTCACAGCACTGATGCCGAAATATTTTAGACATTTGCTATATCCTTGGACTCAACAATACTTCTTCTCAGAATTTATGTATGAACATAGTTACAGATATGAAGATGATCACAAAGTTTTGTAACAAAGAATTGGAAACAACTATAGGGAAACGTTCAATACATATTACAGGATATCATGCAAAGATAAATGGTGTTATAGAAAAATATTACAGACAA
The DNA here is from genome assembly GCF_007565055.1 of Rhinopithecus roxellana. Classification (NCBI taxonomy): domain Eukaryota; kingdom Metazoa; phylum Chordata; class Mammalia; order Primates; family Cercopithecidae; genus Rhinopithecus; species Rhinopithecus roxellana. The sequence continues at coordinate 55,728,894 of NC_044564.1, forward strand.
GGGCAATATTTGTAATACATTAAAAGTTGGTTGTAAATTAATATAAACAATATTAACTTGTGTTAATAGGAAATAAGATAAAATTGTAACACGATAATATTAACATTCTTCCTTCTACCTCCAAAGTGAATTCAATCTTTATCTGCTCAGGTTCCTCATGTGTGCCACCATGACCCCCAAGCTACCTTCACCATCCCCATCAATGACATCTTACCATAAGAGAAGGCAAGGGCCGGACCCGGTGGCTCAGCCTGTAATCCCAGCACTTTGGGAGGCCAAGGCGGGTAGATCACCTGAAGTCAGGAGTTCAAGACCAGCCTGGCCAACATGGTGAAATCCCATCTCTACTAAAAATACAAAAAATTAACTGGGCATTGTGGCGGGCACCTATAATCCCAACTACTCTGCAGGCTGAGGCAGGAGAATTGCTTGAACCCAGGGGCCAGAGGTTGCAGTTAGCTGAGATTGTGCCATTGGTCATTGCACTCCAGCCTGGGCAACAGAGTGAGACTGCATCTCAGAAGAAAAAAAGAGAGAGAGAGAGAAAACAAGAATTTGCCTGGTTTTCTGTTTTCTCAGACAAATTATTTAAGTTATTGTGATGTGTAATCAGAATAATGGAGAGAGAACAGGAACTAAAGAGGAAGAAAAAGGAGCAAGACTTCCACCAAAAGAGCAACTAAATCTACATAATAAAGTGCTGCAGTAGAAGTATAGAGAGAAGGTATCTTGAGCTGGAGAAGAGGAAGAATTTTCTAGAAGATGTGCAACAGCATTAGCATATGAGGAAATAGGATAGAAGAGGAGGAGAGTCTTAAAACGTTATTATGAAAGTGTATTTGAATCTTCATGGTTTTGGAGAAGTGGCAATGAAGAATTTGAGTTATTTAAATACTACTTTTGATTGCTGGACCCCCAACTGCATGAGGTTCTTGGATTTATTATATTTATATGCAAAACCACAAGGAAATAAAATACAGCAGTTTTAACCATCAAAATATTTGTATGATTTGAATGAGATTGTTTTATTCTTTTTACATATTCATATTTTCTAAATTTTCTAGATATTTGACTGTATGTATATCTCTGTCTGTCTATCTATCTATCTATCTATCTATCTATCTATCTATCTATCTATCTATCTATCTATCCATCTTTCATTTAATCCTCAAATGCCTCCAAGAATTGGCACCATAATGACATTCATTTTACAGATGATGAAACTGAGGCATAGAGAGAGATTTGGCAGCTGGCCTAAAGTCGCAAAACTATTTTAGTTGATCTCTGAATGACATGGGCTTGAAGTGTCTTGGTCTACTTATACACAGATTTTTTTCAATAAAAGTTGTACCAATTGTACCTGCCTTCCCTTCCACCTCCTCCACTTCTTCTGCCTCTGCCACCTCTGAAATAGCAAGACCAAACCCACTTCTTCCTCTTCCTCAGCCTACTCGCTGTGAAGACAATGAGGATAAGGACCTTTAAGATGATCCACTTCTTAATGAATAGTAAATACATTTTCTCTTTCTTATGATTTTCTTATTAATATTTTCTTAGTTACTTTATTGAAGGATACAGCATATAATACATATAACATATAAATTATATATAAATTATAAATAACATTTATAATTTATTACAATATAATTATAAATTACAACATTTATAATTTATATTATAATAAATATAATTTATTATAATATGTTATTATATAATAACATTATATAAATTATAAATAATTTATATATTTTATAAATAATTTATATAATTTATAAATTATATAAATTATATAAAAATTATAAATAACATATAACATGGAAAATATGCGTTGACTGTTTATGTTACTAACAAGGCTTCTGTTCAACAGTGGGCTATGCGTAGTTAAGTTCTCAAGGAGTCAAGAGTTACATGTGGATTTTCGACTGTATAAGGGTTGGTGCCCCTAACTTCCTATGCTGTTCAATGGTCAACTGTAGTTGAGAAGTTAGGAACTAACCCCAAGAAACCTAACGCCAGAACCAGTGCTCTGAACATGTATGCTAACTAAATGGCTTCTTTTGTATTTCAGAAATTTGTTTTCAAATAAAATATTTCCATTCTATAAGAAAGTATAATAATGAGGCTAAAGTGATGAAATGCTCAGGTACCCCTCATGCCACCCTAATGAATCTTAATGTTTTGTGATATTTTGTTTACATATGTAATATCCAAAGAAAAAATTGCAGATATAGCTAAAGGTTTTAGTAATGAAGGTTATATTAATTAAAAGCAATTAAAGGCAAAATGACAAATAGACTTCATTTGTTCGTGTCGCAGAGAAGCTTCCCCGCCCTGTAATCAATTACCTAAGGAGGGTGGGATGAGTCAAAGGGATGATGGCAGTGTGAAGATTTTCTCCCCTGCACTCTCATGCCACATTAGAAGAATATAGCTTATCCTGAATCTGGTGTTTTTCATTACTTTGCATGTTGACATGGTTTGACTGTGTCCCCACCCAAAACTCACCTTGAATTGTAATAATCCCCACTTGTCAAAGGCAGGGCCAGGTAGAGATAGCTGAATCATGCAAGCAGGTTCCCCATATTGTTCTCAAGGTAGTGAATAAGTCTCACAAGATCTGATTGTTCTATAAATGAGAGTTCTGCACAAGCTCTATCTTGCCTGCTGCCATGTAAGACATATCTTGCTTCCCCTTCCCTTTCTGACATGATTGTGAGAACTCCCCAGCCACATGGAACTGAGTCTATTAAACCTCTTTCCTTTATAAATTACCCAGTCCTAGATATACCTTTATTAGCAGCATGAGAACAGACTAATACATGTTTTGTATAATCCTACTCTATATGTCAATTTTCTTCAAATATAGCACTGTTTGACCAGCTTTTAAGAATTACATACATGGGGTTATAATGTACCATCAAAATATAATGGCCAATGTTGATTCCTCACCACCTAGCACCTGTTGTCTCTTCAATGCGCTTTCATGTTTTACCCCGTTCTCTCTCTGTGCTGCATGCTGAGGGCATTCTTCATTACCACCTTCCAGTTCCCTAATTATCCCGGTAAGTATAAAATTTTTGTATTCCAAAAGCCATAATGTTTTCTATTTTTCAAGATTTCTATTTTTAAAATGGTTCATTGAGATATAATTCACAAATCATACAATTCACACATTTAAAATGCACACTCCAATGTTTTTAGTATGTTCACAGAGCTGTGCAACCATCACCATGATAAATTTTGGAACATTTTCCTCATCCAGTAAACTCCACAACCATTAGCAGTAATTTCCCCATTTCTCTTCTTCTCCTCCTGTCTTCTCCCCAGTACCTCCTGGCCACAGGCACTCACTTGTCTAGTTTCTGTTTCTATATGTTTGCCTATTCTGGGCAAAAATTTTTTCCTCCTCCCTTCTATCTGTGATTGATTGTATATCCTTTGACCAACATCTCCTCATCCTCTCTTTTTCATAACCACCCCAGTTTCTGGTAAACACCATTCTACTCTCTCCTTTTATGAGATCATCTTGTTTAGATTTCACATGAGAGATTATGCGGTTGTTTTTGGTTTTTGGTCTTTTTGAGACAGAGTCTCACTCTGTTGCCCAGGCTGGAGTGCAGTGGTGTAATTACAGCTCACTGCAGCCGCAACCTCCCCAACTCAGGTGATCCTCCTACCTCAGCCTCTCAAATAGCTGAGACTACAGGAACATATTACCACAACAGGTTAATTTTTGTGGGTTTTTTTTTTTTTTTTTTTTTTTTTTTTTTCTGTAGAGACAAGGTTTCACCATGTTGCCCAGGCTGGTCTTGAACTCCTGTGCTCAAGCAATCTGCCTCCCTCAGCCTCTCAAAATTCTGGGATTACAGGCATGAGCCACCGTGCCCAGCCTACATGTCTTCTTTTGAGAAGTGTCTATTCAAGTCTTTTGCCCATTTTTTAATAGGGTTGTTTTCTTGCTATTGAGTTGTTTGAGTTCCTTTTATATTTCAGATATCAACCTCTTGTCAGATGTGTACTTTTCAAATATTTTCTTCCAGTCTATAAGTTGTCTCTTTACTCTGCTAATTGTTTCTTTGCTGTGCAGAAGTTTTTTAGCTTGCTGTAATCCCATTTTTCCAATATTGCTTTTGTTGCCTGTGATTTTGAGGTCTTATCCAAAAAAGTATTTGCCCATACCCATGTCATGAAGCATTTCTCCAATGTTTTCTTATAGTAGTTTCATCATTTGGAGTCTTAGATTTAAGTCTGTAATCCATTTTGAGTTCATTTTTTATATAAGGGTCTACTTCGTTTCTTCTGCATGTGGATATACTGCTTTCTCAACACAATTTATTGAAAAGACTGACCTTTCTCAAAATGTGCTCGTAGCACCTTTGACAAATATCAGTTGGCTGTAAATTGTGGATTTATTTCTGGGCTCTCTATTCTGTTCCATTAGTTTGTCTGTTTTTATTGGTTATTTTAGCTTTGTTGTATATTTTTAAATCAGGTAGTGTTATACTTTCAGCTTTGTTCTTTTTGGTCAGAATTGCTTTGACTATTCAAGGCTTTTGTGGTTCCATTCAAATTTTAGGATTTTCTGTTTCCATGAAAAACGTCATTGGTATTTTGACAAGGGTTGCACTGATTTTGTAGATTAATTCAGGTAATATGGACATTTTAACAATATTAATTCTTCCAATTCATGCACACAGGATATCTTTTCGTTTACTTGTATCTTCTTCAATTTCTTTCATCAGTTTTTTGTAGTTTTCATTGTAAAGATCTTTCCCTTCCTTGGTTAAATTTATTTCTAGGTATTTTTGGTAGCTATTGTAAATGGCACTGTTTTCTTAATTTTTTTTCCAGATAGTTTGCTATCAGCATATAGGAATGCTCCTGATTTTTGTGTGTTGATTTTGTATCCTGCGACTTTACTAAATTCATTTATTAGTTCCAACAGTTTTTTGGTGCAGTCTTTAGCATTTTCTATATGTAAGATTACGTTATCTGCCAACAGGGATAATTTTACTCCCTCCTTTCCAATTTGGATACCTTTTATTTTTCTCTTTTGCCTAGCTACTCTGGCTAAGACGTCTAGTACTATGTTGAATAAAAGTGGTAAAAATGGGCATCCTTGCCTTAGCCAAACCTTACCATAAAAGCTTTCAGCTTTTCCCTATTCCATATGATATTAGTTGTGGATCTGTCATGCATGGCCTTTATTGTGTTGAGGCACATTCCTTCTATACCTAATTTATTGTTAGTTTTTACGATTAAGTGATGCTGAATTTTGTCAAATGCTTTTTCTACATCTTTTGAAATGATCATATGGTTTTTGTCCTTCATTTTGTTAATGAATCACATTTATTGATTTGCATATATTGAACCATCCTCTTTTGCCTGGAGTGGATTCATCTTGATCTCCCTTGATGATGGTAAATAATCTTCTCAAAGTGTTGTTAAATTTGATTTGCTAGTGTTTTGTTGAGGATTTCTGTGTCTAACTTCATCAGATATATTCACTAGTAGTTCTTTCTTTCTTTCTTTCTTTCCTTCCTTCCTTCCTTCCCTTCCTTCCTTCCTTCCCTCCCTCCCTCCCTCCCTCCCTCCCTCTCTCTCTCTCTCTCTTTCTTTCTTTCTTTCTCTCTCTCTCTCTCTCTTTCTTTCTTTTTTTTTTTTCTTTTGAGACAAGGTCTGGCTCTATCACCCAGGCTGGAGTGCAGTGGTGTGATTTTGGCTTACTACAACCTCTGCCTCTTAGACTCAAGCCATCCTTCCCCCTCTGCCTCCAAAGTAGCTGGGACTACAGGTGCTCACCATCAAACCCAGCTCATTTTTGTATTTTTTTGTAGAGATGAGGTTTTGCCATTTGCCCAGGATGTTCTGGAACTCCTGGGCTCAAGTGATCTGCCCACCTCGGCCTCCCAAAATGCTGGCATTACAGGCGTGAGCCACCCACTGCACCTGGCCATCTTTTTTTGTTGTTGTCTTTGTTAGGTTTGGGTGTCAAAGTAATGTTGGCCTTATAGAAAGAGTTAGGAAAAATTTCCTGTTCTTCAGTTTTTTGGAATAGTTAAGAGCTGTTATTAGTTCTTCTTTGAATGTTTGGTAGAATTCACAGTGAAACCATCAGGTTCCAGGCTTTTCTTAGATGGGAGACATTTTACTCCTGACTCAATCTCCTAACTCACTATTGGGCTGTTCAGATTTTCTATTTCTTCACAATTCAGTATTGGTAGGTTACATGTGCCCAGGAATTTATCTATTTCTTGTAGATTTTCCAATTTGTTGGTGTATAACTGTTCATAATTGTCTGTTATGATCCTTTGTATTTTTCTGGCATCAGTTGTCATGTCTCCTTTTTCATTTCTAATTTTATTTGTTTGGGTCCTCTCTTTTTCTTTCTTAATCTAGATACAGGTTTATTGATTTCATTCATCTTTTGGAAAGTTCTCTGTCTTCTCTTCCCTCCCTACCCCCCAAAGAAGTTCAACTGGTAATCATCCAGTGGCAAGTTTACCACCCTAAGTATTCCAGAACTTGGGAGTGAAAACACGATCAGATAATAAGGGAAACACTGCTTTATTTTCCAAAATTTCTAACTCATTCCTTTTCATTTCAGATTTCACTTTTGTTGCTTTTGTTTTATGATTTCTTATTTTTCATAAATTTTATGCCTCCTTTTTTCTCCTTAAATACCTTAAACATACATAGTTCAAAGTCTTGGTTAGACTAAGTTAATAAAATAAAATTAATAAATTAATCTTATTTGTTATTAATCCATTCTTTTTTGCCATTAGATTCCTTTACATATTTACAGATATTAAAATGAAGGCTTATTTTAAATTGAATGGATTTTGTTTTCTTTTTTTTTTTTCTCCCTCTTTGCTTTCCCTCTCTATAGGAGTTTTAAAGTTGTCTCCATGTAGTTTCCCAGACCCCAATCCAGAACACAAGTTCACAAGAACAGTTTAGAGATTCCCTAGGGTGATAATTGAGTGTTACAAATCCAGGCACTGAGTCAGGCAGCTTGGTTCAGCTGCTGGTCAAGCTGTGGAGTCTGTGTCCTCCCACCTCCCAACTCAAACATTTGCCAGGATGTAGAGGCTCCAGCATTAATTGGTAGCAATTTCCCCGCCCCAGTCTTCCTTTATGAAACATTGAGTCCCGTTCCAGTACTAGCTTCAAGTAACAAATTTGTGTCCAGGCCTCCAACTCTCATGGAGCGTTCTAGAGTCCCTGTTTCCAGTTAACAAGCTACTGTCTGCTTCTAGACCCAGAGCCCAGCAAGCCTGTAATTCCAGCCCTACTCACCACTTACACTGTTCATTTCTGATAAATAAGGACTTTCTTTAATTTTTTCTGTCCATGTCTGCATTACAGAGCAGTGAGAAAGTGTTAAAATATAAATTTACTTTTCCAATTTGACCGGAAATCTCTTCTCTCCCTTGAATGAATGAATGAGAACAGAAAATGAACGAATGAATGAGAAAATAAAATTCTAATTCATAATAAATTAGAAGTTGACTAGCAGAAAAATAAACAATGAAGATGCAGTTTCTTTTTTTTTTTTTTTTTTTTTTTTGAGACGGAGTCTCGCTCTGTCGCCCGGGCTGGAGTGGTGCAGTGGCGGGATCTCAGCTCACTGCAAGCTCCGCCTCCTGGGTTCACGCCATTCTCCTGCCTCAGCCTCCCAAGTAGCTGGGACTACAGGCGCCCGCCACATCGCCCGGCTAGTTTTTTGTATTTTTAGTAGAGACGGGGTTTCACCGTGTTCGCCAGGATGGTCTCGATCTCCTGACCTCGTGATCCACCCGTCTCGGCCTCCCAAAGTGCTGGGATTACAGGCTTGAGCCACAGCGCCCGCCTGAAGATACAGGTTCTTAAGATCAGAGAGAAGGATCAAGGGAAAGCAGTGTCACCCGTTTAAGGAGACTAACATAGGAGGGAGCAATGATGGAAGAGAAAGTAACCAGGGTTGAAAAGGGAAGCAAGATGAGATTAAAGGAAGCAGGAGCACACTGTTAGAGAAATCATTTGCAATGCATGTTTCTAGAGGCCAGTTCAAGAAGTGGCTGTGGGGAACAGGAAAAGGAATAATAAGCTTATATGTCAAGTGATTGCAAAGAAAACAGCTTTTACCTAAATTCTAGATTGCCCCAGGAACTTAGAAAGGTCCTTGTTTTCCCCAAATGCAAGAAGAAATAGCTTAGCAGGCCTGGTGTCAAAAAGGTTGGCTCAAAGAAGTAAAAATTATGTTAATCTGTCTCAGGTTGACACTCTACAATTCCACGGTGTGTATCTCTATCTACTGACCTGGTGTAGAGAGGTTATATCCCATGCTTCTCTACAATACAGTCAAAGAGTCTCAATTAAAGCTGTGTAATGTGTTGGTGATTCACCAGAGACGAGGCATCCCAGAAAAAAATAAGGAGTGGGACCATGGTCAAAAGAATAGTAACCTCTTGATCTGGTGGTCAGTTATAGAAGTGATGACGAGGACAAAGTGATGGGAGCTATTTGTTTGAAATGTGATCCAGTTTTCATTCAGTTCAGAATGCCCTTCTACCAATCAGCATACAAAGGCTTTTCTGCAAAATAAGATATACCACTTATCTTAATTCACAAGAACAGCATAATAATTAGTATGCTTCTCATACACAATAATAAAGACATCTAAGCAATGTCCTTCTGTCCTCCCCATCAGAGATACTATATAATCACATGCTAAGCTTATGTTTTCCCCTAAACTTCTTGTCTGCATTAGTTAACATCATTAGCTCAGTTATCTTACAGTACACACAGTTTTTGAATGAACAGAATGATCATTCTGGCTCCTGGCTCTAATCTGTCTGTCCTACGCGAATCACTAAGCCAGACTCCTGTAATTCTTTTGTATTCTAACAACTTCAAACTCACCCACATATGAAGTAAAACACCTGGCTGCTGACATGACTTTGCAGGTCTGGTAATCTGATAATTTTGTTGATTATCATGAAGAAAGCAAGCTATCCCATCGTTAGAAGTCTGTCTTCCACTCCCTTCAGATGAACACATATGAAGAGCCAAAGCCCCTGGGGTATATGGAACCAGTGGCATTTGCATTCCTTACACACATCCACTCTCTCTAACTACCACAGGCTTTGCTGCATCTGGGGGTTGAAATTTTGTTTTCAGACTTGATTACAAAATTGCTTCAAAGATTTCATGCTTGGATAAATTGTCTGAAAAGAGGTGAAAAAATCTCCATAGGGGCTCAGTTTAGCTCATTCTTGCCTAAGATGTCAAAACATCTTACAATAAACATGAGGGTTAAAAAATACATGACTATTTTTTTTCACATGGAACCTCTCCTGTTGCCTTGGAATTATATCTCATACATTTTATCTCATATATGCTAGTTGGTTGTATTTCATTATTTTAATCATTATGCATCAACTCTGAGGAATATTAGAAAGAGAGAAATCCAAGCATGGCACAGTGGTACAATGAGGTGTGGGACAAAAGGCACAGGATTTGTTTCTTTGCCTCTCTGGACCTCAGTTTATTCATGTGCTCGATCAGGAATGTACTATTTATCTCACAAAGGCTGTGAAAAATGTATATGAAACCTTTGAAAACTGTAAAGTGCTGTAGCATTTTTCATCACTATTTTTATTATATAAAGTCACAGAGTGATGAAGTAGGAAGTGACAATAGAAAAAAATTCATCTAGGCCAGGTGTGGTGGTTCATGCCTGTAATCCCAGCATTTGGGGAGGCTAAGGCTGGCAGATTGCTTGAGGCCAGGAGTTCAAGATCAGCCTGGGCAACATAGTGGGACCTTGTCTCTACAATAAATACAAATAAAAATAATTAGCCAGGCATGGTGGCACATGCCTGTAGTCCCAGTTACTTGGGAAGCTGAGGGAGGAGGATTGCTTGAGCCCAGCAATTCAAGCTTATAGTGAGCTATGATTGCACCACTGCACTCCAACCTGGGTGACAGAGCAAGACTCTAACTCTAAAAATAAAAATAAGAAATAAAAATGAACTAGTCTAGATTTAAGGGCTGAGAAAACTGAGGACAAGAGGGACCAAATGACCTACTCATGGACACAGCATGTTAGGGGCAACTCAAATTTTCCATGCAGATGTCTGAATCCTTCTTAAGTACACATTCCACTATGAGGGACATGCAGATAAAAAGAGAAGCTGGCTGTCAGTTGAGGAATCAACAGCACGGTGGGGAATGTAGAGAACTGGAAATGAACCTGTCCCATCCAGGAGGACAGCTAATATTTGTCTCTAGGTAGTTTTCACCATATCAGAGTATAGGCCCAGGATTGCCAGACTTTCTCATTTTCCCTAGAAATACCAAAATTTTAGATTTTTTAATATGTGAAATCTCCCAATTTTTAAATTATATTTCAGTTTTTAAGATAATGTTATGTTGCCAAACAAAATATCTGAGGGTCAAAACCAGGCCCTGGTTTACCAGATTGTAATCTCTGATTTACAGACGTTCTGGTCCGGATGTGTCCCTCCAAAATTCATGTCAAAATTCTATGGTGGTGGTATTAAGAGGTGGGGTCTTTGGGAAACAACTAAGCCATGAGGGCTTTTCTCTAATGAATAGGTTTATTTCCCTTATGAAAGAGGTTAAAGAGGGCACCCTTGCCTGCTTCCATTATGTGAGGATGCAGCCAGAGGCACCATCAATAAAGTAGGAAGCTATGCGTTCACCAGACACTGAATCTGCTGATGCCTTGATCTTGGACTTCCCAGCCTCCAGAACCATGAGAAATATATTTCTGTTATCTATAAATTACCCAGTGTAAGGTAGTTTGTTGTAGCTGTCCAAGTGGACTAAGACAGCAGGAAAATATCCAATTTTTTTTTTTTTTTTTTTTTTTGAGATGGAGTCTTGCTCTGTCACCCAGGCTTGAGTGTAGTGGCATGATTTTGGTTTACTGCAACCTCTGCCTCCTAGGTTCAAGTGATTCTCCTGCCTCAGCCTCCTAAGTAGCAGGATTACAGACACACACCACCAGGCCCGGCTAATTTTTTTTTTTTTGTAAGTAGAGATGGGGTTTCACCAAGTTGGCCAGGCTGGTCTCAAACTCCTGAACTCAGGTGATCCATCTGCCTCAGCCTCCCAAGGGGCTGGGATTACAAGCATGAGCCACTGCATCTGGTCCCAAATTCTTTCTCATGATGTGAAAATGCTTTCATTGTGTGACCTCTGCTTCCTTCTTTAGCTCACTTCCTACCTCTCCTTGCCTGTACTTAGGTTCCAGCTGCACTGAATGGCTTGTGGTTCAACAAACACATCCACCAACTTTTGCAAACATGACCAATGATTCTCACTCTGCTACTCTTGCTCTGTGTTCATGATGTACCCTATGTCTGTAATGGACCTCTATGCCATAACGCTTAATTTTTTTTTTTTTTTTAATAGAGACAGGGTCTCACTCTGTTGCCTAGTGTGAAATTCAGTGGCACAATCGCAGCTCACCACGGCATCAAACTCCTAGGCTCAAATGATTCTCCCACCTCAGCCTCCCGAGTAGCTGGGACTACAGGCATGTGCCACTATGCCTGGCTAATCATTTTATTTTTTATAGAGATGGGGTCTCACTATGTTTCTCAGGCTGGTCTCAAACTCCTGATCTAATGAATCCTCCTACCTTGGCCTCCCAAAGTGCTAGGATTGAGCCAGTTGTGAGCCACCATGCCTGATACAGGAGTGAGCCACCATGCCTCGCCTTAAATTTCTTTTAAGATAGTTCAAACCGGCCGGGTGCGGTGGCTCAAGCCTGTAATCCCAGCACTTTGGGAGGCCGAGACAGGCGGATCACGAGGTCAGGAGATCGAGACCATCCTGGCTAACACGATGAAACCCCGTCTCTACTGAAAAATACAAAAAACTAGCCGGGCGAGGTGGCGGGCGCCTGTATTCCCAGCTACTCCGGAGGCTGAGGCAGGAGAATGGCGTAAACCCAGGAGGCAGAGCTTGCAGTGAGCTGAGATCCGGCCACTGCACTCCAGCCCGGGCGAGAGCGAGACTCCGTCTCAAAAAAAAAAAAAAAAAAAAAGATAGTTCAAATCTTATTTCTACCAGGAAGTAGTCCCTGAACAATCTCCCAACCACAACACCACCACCGACATGTTCACCCATTATATTCTCACGACGTCTTGCATGTCTTATTTCATTTACCCCATAGTACTACAGGTACTTGTTTTGTACCTATTGTCCCAAGCAGAATCTCAGTTAATGTTAAATTGAAATTAAACTCTTCATGCTTACTTAGAAGTTACCACTAATCTCCCTTCCTGAACCTCAGTCTGCTTCTAGACTGATCTTTGCCTCTAGGTACTGCTAATCTGCTGAAAGAGGTGCTGAATTTTTTTTCTGCATTAGATGGCTTCATGGAAGACAACTTCCCCAAAGACTCAGATGACTTCACCTCTTCTTTTGCCAAGAGGTTATGGAAAGCAGCCAGCCTCTTGAGCCCAGTCCTCTGTTCAACACCCAAGACTGGTCTGTTCTATGTTCTGGCCCTTCTTTTTCTGGTTCCCTTTAACATTTTTCACTGTTTGTTTCTGTCCCTTTTAAATTTATTTCTATTTTTATTTTTTGTAAAAATTATCTCTCAATATGTTGCCCAGACTGACCTCAAACTCTTGGGTTCAAGAGATCCTCCCATGTCAGCTTCCCAAAGGGTTGAGATTACAGTCATGAGCCACTGCAACCTGCCTGTTTTTATTTGTACTCTGATAGAGCCCAGCTTTCCTTGACTGGTACCAGTTACTAAAGTCAGCTCCTTAAAGCTCTCATATGATTCCTTCTCTCCTGTCCCAACTAAGGTTGATTGTCTTCTAAGACAATCTCCTTAGCTGCAGGTATAATCTGGTTCTTTGCTCACTCCCCATTCCCATTTGCTATTCATCTATCAGGGATCATTTCATCCAGTGTTTTCCCAGAATTTGAGAACCTAGGGGCAAATCCATTCCCAACAAACCCATACAAGTAGAGTTGGCCAGCCTAGCTACTCAGGCAGCCAGAACCCATCCATGCTTGTGAGCACAGAGGCTGAAAGTGTCTCAGCAGCTCCAGTATCTCCTGATGGCAGAGAAGTTGAGCCACTTCTCAAAGCTGAGCCAACTAGCAAAGTGGCTTATAGACAGTCGGGTCTTTAAGTGATCTCCCCACTTCAGCCTCATGTTCTTTCTTTTGCACACTGTGGTTGTCATTAGAGATAATTACAGATATTTGCATCTTTTTGTGGGCATGTTGTGGGATGCATTTCTCGTCCTGCTTTGAAGTACCTGTGATCATATAACTTGTTATGGACAATAAACTATAAGTCAAAATAACTTACATCACTTCTGGGCAGAAACTCTAAGAGCCTGTGTGAGAATCATCATGTCCTTTCGATGCCTGGAACCATGCTGAACTGAAGTTTCCAGTAGCCTGGATGGCTATGCTAAATTTTGTTACCAGCTTACTCTGTGGTTTGTTTGTTTGTTTAAAAAAAGAAAAAAACTGATAATCCATTCCAAGATGGCCAAATAGGAACAGCTCCGGTCTGCAGCTCCCAGCGTGATGGACACAGAAGACAGTGATTTCTGCATTTCCAACTGAGGTACCTGGTTCATCTCATTGGGACTGGTTGGACAGTGGGTGCAACCCACAGAGGGCAAACAGAAGCAGGGCGGGGTGTCACCTCACCCAGGAAGCACAAGGGGTTGGGGGATTTCCCTTCCCTAGCCAAGGGAAGCCATGATAGATGGCACCTGGAAAATCAGTACACTCCTGCCCAAATACTGTGCTTTTCCAATGGTCTTAGCAAATGGCACACCAGGATACTATACCCCATGCCTGGCTCGGGGGATCCCAAGCCCACAGAGCCTTGCTTACTGCTAGTGCAGCAGTCTGACATCGAATTGTGAGTCAGCAGCCTGGCAGGGGGAGCGGTGTCTGCCATTGCTAAGGCTTGAGTAGGTAAACAAAGCAGCGGGGAAGCTCGAACTGGGCAGAGCCCACAACAGCTCTGCAAGACCTGCTACCTCTGTAGACCTCACCTCTGGTGGCAGGGCATAGCTGAACAAAAGGCAGCATAAACTTCTGCAGACTTAAACGTCCTGGTCTGACATCTCTAGAGAGAGAAGTGGCTCTCCTAGCATGGTATTTGAGCTCTGAGAACGGACAGATGGCTTCCTCAAGTGGGTCCCTGACCCCTGTGTAGCCTAACTTGGAGACACCTCCCAGTAGGGGCCAACTGATACATCATACAGGTGGGTACCCCTTTGGGATGAAGCTTCCAGAGAAAGGATCAGGCAGCACTATTTGCTGTTCTGCAATATTTGCTGTTCTACAGCCTCTGCTGGTGATACCAAGGCAAACAGGCTCTGGAGTGGACCTCCAGCAAACTCTAACAGACCTGCAGCTGAGGGACCTGACTCTTAGAAGGAAAAATAACAAACAGAAAGGAATAGCATCAACATCAACAAAAAGAACATCCGCACCAAAACCCTATCTGTAGGTCACCAGCATCAAAGACCAAAGGTAGATAAAACCACAAAGATGGGGAGAAACTAAAGCAGAAAAGCTGAAAATTCTAAAAATCAGAGTGCCTTTTCTCCTCCAAAGGATCACAGCCCCTTGCCTGCAACGGAACAAAGCTGGTGGGAGAATGACTTTGATGAGCTAACAGAAGCATGCTTCAGAAGGTCAGTAATAGCAAACTTCTCCGAGCTAAAGGAGAATGTTCAAACCCATCACAAGGAAGCTAAAAAGCTTGAAAAAAAGATAAGATGAATGGCTAACTAGAATAAACACTGTAGAGAAGACCTTAAATGATCTGATGGAGCTGAAAACCACGGCACGAGACTATGTGATGCATACACAAACTTCAATAGCCGATTCAATCAAGTGAAAGAAAGGGTATCAGTAACTGAAGATCAAATTAATGAAATAAAGTGAGAGGAGAAATTTAGAGAAAAAAGAGTAATAAGAAATGAATAAAGCCTCAAGGAAATATGGGAATATGTGAAAAGACCAAATCTACATTTGATTGATGTACCTGAAAGTGATGGGGAGAATGGAATCAAGTTGGAAAACACTCTTCAGGATATTATCCAGGAGAAATTCCCCAACCTAGCAAGGCAAGCCAACATTCAAATTCAGGAAATACAGAAAACGCCACAAAGATACTCCTTGAGAAGAACAACCCCAAGGCACATAATTGTCAGATTCACCAATGTTAAAATGAAGGAAAAAATGTTAAGGGCAGCCAGAGAGAAAGGTCGGTTACCCACAAAGGGAACCCCATCAGTCTGACAGGATATCTCTCAGCAGAAACTCTACAAGCCAGAAGAGAGTAGGGGCCAATATTCAACATTCTTAAAGAAAGGGATTTTCAACCCAGAATTTCATATCCAGCCAAACTAAGCTTCGTAAGTGAAGGAGAAACAAAATTCTTTACAGACAAGCAAATGCCGAGAGATTTTGTCACCACCAGGCCTGCCTGACAAGAGCTCCTGAAGGAAGCACTAAACATGGAAAGGAACAAAAGGTACCAGCCACTGCAAAAACATGCCAGATTGTAAAGACCATCGATGCTAGGAAGAAACTGCATCAACTAACAGGCAAAGTAACCAGCTAACATCATGATTACAGGATCAAATTCACACACAACAATATTAACCTTAAATGTAAATAGGCTAAATGCTCCAATTAAAAGGCAAGGACTGGCAAATTGGATAAAGAGTCAAGACCCATCAGTGTGCTGTATTCAGGAGACCCATCTCACGTACAGAGACACACATAGGCTCAAAATAAAGGGACGGAGGAAGATCTACAAAGCAAATGGAAAGCAAAAAGAAAAGCAGAGGTTGCAATCCTAGTCTCTGATAAAACAGACTTTAAACCAACAAAGATCAAAAGAGACAAGGAAGGCCATTACATAATGGTAAAGGGATCAATTCAATAAGAAGAGCTAACTATCCTAAATATATATACACCCAATACAGGAGCAACCAGATTCATAAGGCAGGTCCTTAGAGACCTACAAAGAGAAGACACTTAGACTCCCACACAATAATAATGGGAGTCTTTAACACCCCACTGTCAATATTAGACAGATCAACGAGACAAAAGGTTAACAAGGATATCCAGGAATTGAACTCAGCTCTGCACCAAGGGGACCAATAGAACTCTACGGATCTCTCCACCCCCACATCAACAGAATATACATTCTTCTCAGCACTACATCACACTTACACCAAAATTGACTGCATAGTTAGAAGTAAAGCACTCCTCAGCAAATGTTAAAGAAAAGAAATCACAACAAACTGTCTCTCAGACCACAGCGCAATCAAACTAGAACTCAGGATTAAGAAACTCACTCAAAACTGCACAACTACATAGAACTGAACAACCTGCTCCTGAATGACTACTGGGTACATAAGGAAATGAAGGCAGAAATAAAGATGTTCTTTGAAACCAATTAGAACAAAGACATAACGTACCAGAATCTCTGGGACACATTTAAAGCAGTGTGTAGGGGGAAATTTATAGCACTAAATGCCCGCAAGAGAAAGCAGGAAACATCTAAAATTGACACCCTAATATCACAATGAAAAGAACTACAGAAGCAAGAGCAAACACATTCAAAGGCTAGCAGAAGGCAAGAAATAACTAAGAACAGAGCAGAACTGAAGGAGACAGAGACACAAAAAAACCTTCAAAGAATCACTGAATCCAGGAGCTGGTTTTTGAAAGGATCAACAAAACTGATAGGCCACTAGCAAGACTAATAAAGAAGAAAAGAGAGAGGAATCAAATAGATGCAATAAAAAGTGATAAAGGGGATATCACCACCGACCCCACAGAAATACAAACTACCATCAGAGAATACTATAAACACCTCTATGCAAATCAACTAGAAAACCTAGAAGAAAAGGATAAATTCCTGGATACATACACCCTCCCAAGACTAAACCAGGAATAGTTGAATCTCTGAATAGACCAATAACAGGCTCTGAAATTGAGGCAATAATTAATAGCCTACCAACTAAAAAAAGTTCAGGACCAGACGGATTCACAGTCAAATTCTACCAGAGGTACAAAGAGGAACTGGTACCATTCCTTCTGAAACTATACCAATCAATGGAAAAAGAGGGAATCCTCCCTATCTCACTTTATGAGGCCAGCATCATCCTGATACCAAAGCCTGGCAGAGATACAAAAAAAAAAAAAAGAGAATTTTAGACCAATATCCCTGATGAACATCAATGTGAAAATCCTCAATAAAATACTGACAAACTGAATCCAGCAGCACATCAAAAGGCTTATTCACCACGATCAAGTCAGCTTTATCCTTGCGATGCAAGGCTGATTCAACATTTGCAAATCAATAAACGTAATCCATCACATAAACAGAACCAATGACAAAAACTACATGATTATCTCAATAGATGCAAAGAAGGCCTTTGACAAAATTCAACACCCCTTCATGCTAAAAATTCTCAATAAAGTAGGTACTGATGGAACGTATCTCAAAATAATAAGAGCTATTTACGACAGACCCACAGCCAATATCATACTGAATGAGCAAAAACTGGAAGCATTCCCTTTGAAAACTGGCACAAGACAGGGATGCCATCTCTCACCACTCCTCTTCAACATAGTGTTGGAAGTTCTGGCTGGGGCAATCAGCAAGAGAAAGAAATAAAGGGTATTCAATTAGGAAAAGAGGAAGTCAAATTGTCCCTGTTTGCAGATGACATGATTGTATATTTAGAAAACCCCATTATCTCAGCCCCAAATCTCCTTAAGCTGATAAGCAACTTCATCAAAGTCTCAAGATACAAAATCAATGTGCAAAAATCACAAGATTTCCCACACACCAATAACAGAGAAACAGAGAGCCAAGTCATGAGTGAACTCCCATTCACAATTGCTACAAAGATAATAAAATACCTACGAATCCAACTTACAAGGGATGTGAAGGCCCTCTTCGAGGAGAACTACAAACTACTGCTCAACGAAGTAAAAGAGGACACAAACAAATGGAAGAGCATTCTATGCTCATGGATAGGAAGAATCAATATTGTGAAAATGGTCATACTGCCCAAGGTAATTTATAGATTCAATGCCATCCCCATCAAGCTACCAATGACTTTCTTCACAGAATTGGAAGAAACTACTTTAAAGTTCATATGGAACCAAAAAAGAGCCCACATTGCCAAGACAATCCGAAGCAAAAAGAACAAAGCTGGAGGCATCATGCTACCTGACTTCAAACTATACTACAAGGCTATAGTAACTAAAACAGCATGGTATGGGTACCAAAACAGAGAATTAGACTAATGGAACAGAATAGAGGCCTCAGAAATAACACCACACATCTACAACCATCTTTGATCCATTCAAGATGGATCAAAGACTTAAATGTTAGACCTAAAACCATAAAAACTCTAGAGTAAAACCCAGGCAATACCGTTCAGGACATAGGTATGGGCAAGGACTTCATGACTAAAACACCAAAAGCAATGGCAACAAAAGCCAAAATAGACAAATGGGATCTAATTAAACTAAAGAGCTTCTGCACAGCAAAAGAAACTACCATCGGAGTGAACAGGCAACCTACAGAATGGGAGAAAAATTTTGCAATCTACCCATCTGACAGAGGGCTAATATCCAGAATCTACAAAGAACTTAAACAAATTTACAAGAAAAAAAAACCCCATCAAAAAGTGGGCAAAGGATATGAACAGACACTTCTCAAAAGAAGACATTCATGCAGCCAACAAACATGAACAAATGCTCATCATCACTGGTCATCAGAGAAATGCAAATCAAAACCACAATGAGCTACCATCTCATACCAGCTAGAATAGCAATCCTTAAAAAGTCAGGAAACAACAGATGCTGGAGAGGATGTAGAGAAATAGGAACACTTTTACACTGTTAGTGGGACTGCAAACTAGTTCAACCATTGTGGAAGACAGTGTGGCAATTCCTCAAGGATCTAGAACTAGAAATACCATTTGACCTAGCCATCCCATTACTGGGTATATACCCAAAGGATTAAAAATCATGCTACTATAAAGACACATGCACACATATGTTTATCGTGGCACTATTCACAATAGCAAAGACTTGGAACCAACCCAAATGTCCATCAATGATAGACTGGATTAAGAAAATGTGGCATATATACACCATGGAATATTAGGCAGCCATAAAAAAGGATGAGTTTGTGTCCTTTGTAGGGATATGGATGAAGCTGGAAACCATCATTCTGAGCAAACTATCACAAGGACAGAAAACCAAACACCTCATGTTTTCACTCATAGGTGGGAACTGAACTATGAGATCACTTGGACACAGGGTGGGGAACATACACACGGGGGCCTGTCATGGGGTTGGGGGAGGGAGGAGGCATATCATTAGGAGATATAGCTAATGTAAATGACAAGTTAATGGGTGCAGCACACCAACATGGCACATGTGTACCTATGTAACAAACCTGCACGTTGTGCACATGTACCCTAGAACTTAAAGTATAATAAAAATAAAATAAATTTAAAAAAAAAGAAAAGAAAGAAAGAAAACATCTTTACTTTTTCTTTTAAAACTCAGCTTTATTGAGGTATATTCCACATCTAATAAAAGCCACCAGTTTAAAATGTTCAGTTTGATGAGTTTTGACAAATGTATATGATGATTTAAAAAAAAGAAGGAAAAAAAAGAAAAAATCTATACACAGGGTATCCCTATGTTGCTCAGGCTGGTCTCAAATGCCTAGGCTCAAGGGATCCTACTGTTTTGGCCTTCCAATATACTAGGATTACAGGCATGAGCCACCACAACTGGCCACCAGACTACTTTGGATATATGCCTTGATGTAGAAGTAACCTCTTGTTCCATAAAGAAACAAATATTTTGGAATTGTTTGTAATTGAGTCTAGCCTATCTTGGTTATACACACATAAATGATTATAAACTCTTATAGCTTCTATATGGGACCTCACCACAAAAGTTCATTTTTTCCACAATCATTCAAGAATTATTGGCCTGGTGCAGTGGCTTGTGCCCGTAATCCCTACACTTGGGAGGCCAAGGCAGGAGGATCACTTGAGCTCAGGAGTTTGAGACAAGTCTGGGCAACATGGTAAGACCCCATATTTATTATTTTTAATCAAAAATATTTTTTAAAAATGTATAAAATAATTATTTGGAAAATTTTTGGTTTTATTGTATTTTTAAATCCCAAGTGGCTACTTTTTTTTAAAGTATCTTTCTATCATAATTTGCAATTTAGGAAACGTAGCCTGAAGGTTTCTACATTTGAGATGTTAATGAGTTTTTCTTTTTGACATAAAGCTTAACCGATTTTATAAATGCTCATACAGTGGAAGACATGTCTCATTAGCAGCATCTACGCTTATATCAGTATAACTTTCCAACCTTTGTAACAACTCTGCTTTAATCAAGAAGTACATGCTTCATTTTTAATTGTAAAATTCTTCCTTTCTTTGTCATAATGTGCAAAAGTTCAGAATCAGGAGATCATATAGCTTCTACATGAGGTATATATTCTGTCTGAAAGGAAAGGAAATTCTGAAAAAAAAATCTGAAACTAGAAATACCTCCACTAGTTCATAATTTACAAAGTTTGCAAAGTAGTTTGCAGTATAGTTTAAATTTCACATTTACTGAGAGGCTAATCTTCAAATAACTCCAGCCAAGAGTTCAGTTGCTTTGCCTGATCTCTGGTTTGTTGGTGAAGAAGAGGAATGTGATTGTTTTTTCCTTGGTACCTCCACCATCCTGTGCCAGAAGCCCTGCAAGTTAAATATTGTCATTCTCAACCCTTGGGAATAAAATGAGGCTCTCCATAGTTAAGTAATTGTATGGGTGGTAAGTGGTAGAACTGGGGTGTTAACCCAGAGTGGAAGTTTTGCCCAGACTCTCTCCTTGCATTTTATCTCATCTGCTCCTGCCAACTGGCCAGAGCCTCTGTCAAGGCAACAGGAGGAGTTATGGAAACTTTGTGACCATGGGTTTAGATAGAAACAATAGCCAATAGGCAATGCCCTGTGCTAGTGATGGCAAAGGCTGACAGGTACAGAGATTAACGCAACTTTGTCCCTTATCTCTAAAAGCTTCATGCTGGAGAAATGAAGAGTAGCAACATATGTCTAGAGAAAAGGTTATAGAAAAGATAGAGCCAACCTGGTAAGGAAGAATCTTGAGTTCACTTCATGCAGTAAACAGTGGAGAGCAGGTGAGTGATCCATCCTGAGTTGTACAAAGATTACACTGGCAGAAGTTTGGAGGTTGTATCGGGGTGAGCAGACACTAGACAGATAGCAATGAAACCATTTGGGAGGCTGTTACAGTAACCATGGTGTATGCACTTAGGGTTCTTTAATTGCATGAACCAAGAAGACCACCCTAGCTAACTTATACCAAGGAAAAATGTTGGAAGGATACTGGGTATCTGCTTTGTATAAAGTGAACTATGTTGTGGTAACAAATCAACTCCATAATCTCAAGGTTTAAGACCAAAAGTATTTATATTTTCATTTTGGCAATGTCTGAGATCATGATGGTAACTCTTTAAAACAACTGTCCTGCATTTCACACCACCACACTCCAGTCTCATGCCTGTAATACCAGCACTTTGGGAGGCTGAGGTGGGTGGATCACTTGAGGTCAGGAGTTCGAGACCAGCCTGGCCAACCCGGTGAAACCCCATCTGTACTAAAAATATGGAAATTAGCCAGGCGTGGTGGTGGGTGCCTGTAATACAAGCTACTCAGGAGGCTGAGGCAAGAGAATTGCTTGAACCCAGGAGGTGGAGGTTGCAGTGAGCCAGGATAATGCGATTGCATTCCAGCTTGGGTGACAGAGTGAGATCTGTCTCAAAAAAAAAAAAAAAAAAAAAAAAAAAAAAAAAAAGGACATTTTGTTTATATCTTACTATCAAATGATTCAAAAAACTAGATAGATAGATGTAGATGCAGACTAGATGATAGATATAGATACATAAATAATTGATAAGTAGATAGATACAGAGAGACAGAGAGAGAAAGAGAAACAGATTAAAAGAAAAGTGGTATAATGTTTTCATTTGGGAAATCTGGGTGAAAGGTATTTGAGAATTTGTATCCTATTCTTGTAAATCTTCTGTAAGTCTATAATTATTTCAAAATAAATAGTTTTAAAATGTTTTCACAATACACTATAAATAAAGAAGGAATCAGCTACAGCTGTTTTTCAACCTTGTATTACTCAAGACTCACATTCCCCCCAAAGTCTTGACCAGTTGGAGGAGGGTGGTGGGATGCCTTGACTGACTGTCTTAGCAAGACCACACGAAATGGGAAACAAACTATTCCTCAAAGAAAAAGTAGGGGGCTCTACCATAACAGGGAATATGGGATTCTGGGTTAACACAAATTTATACCAATCCAAATTAATGACTACTTGATCAAGGCAGTAGAAGGTCACAAATTTCTGACAGGCCAGAATCCCTAATTTCACTTCATTCAAGCTCTTGAACCATTAGCAGAGACTGGGATTATCCTGGGATTCAAATTTTACCTCAGTGTTGGCACCTGCACTTTTATCTCTAAGGGTAATTACCTGCATGTATCAATGGAATCTCTCCAAAAAGTATCTTTAAATAATCATATTTCATTGAAAGAGGACTTTTGAGAAAGTATACTGATTCAATGAAGAACTAAAGAATTGCAGAATTGATTAGTTTATTCTATTATTTTCCAGGTGAGTGGGTGGAAGTTCAGAGAAGGTAAATGACCTAGCCACTATTCTAGATGTACTTTGGCATAATTATGTTATGTTAGTTTCAATAATTAAAACCAAATTTATACTGCCTTAACAAAAAAAAAAGAGTAAAAATGAGGAAGAGGAGGAGGAGGAGGAGGAGGAAGAGGAGAAGGGGAAGAAAAATTGTTATTATTTATTGGTTCATAAAACTGAAATAGGTATGAGTTATGGGTTCCAGGCCTAACTTGATCCAGATGCTTCAAGAATGTTATTTCTTTTCATTTCTCATGTTTGATTTTTTTTCTATGTTGTGTTTATTCTCATGAAATTTCTTCCCAAGTAGGTCCAAGATAACATGTTACTAGTTTATCAACCTCAGTTGAAATAGAATTTAAAATTATTTCAGTTGAAATCCCAGGACTGTCTTTAGCTTAAGTCATTCCAGAGTTGGAATTGTGTACACAACTACAATCCTTCAATGCAACAATGAGGGATAAAGGGTGGTGGGGAGAGGTGGGAAGGAGATCAACCCTACCTGATTAATAGGAGATGACTGATCAAAGGAAAATTGTGGTGCTATTAACTAAGGAAGGGCAAATGAATTCCACAAAAACAAAAGCACAGATGAGCATTGCACTACACCTCCTAATTCCTGGACCAGGACTGATATGATACGATCCACCCATGATAACTTGTTTAGTGACAGGGCTGGAACTAGAACCTAGTTCCACAGCTTTCAGTCACCTCAAAATGAGTGGCTATTTGACTCCCTGCCTTCAGAATCTTACTGCTTGTTTTTGTTGTTGTTATTGCTGTTGTTGTTTGTTTGATCTGTCCTGTACCAGAATCTTGCTGTTTAACCCTGATAAATTCTAGTGTTTGAAGCACATTTACCGAATTTCACTGTAAGTTGGCAGAACCATGGACAGCACCAAAGTGTGCATGATAGACTCATCATCTGCAGAAGAATGATATCTTTGCAATAATATGCTAAAGACCTTTAATTTTACAGATGAGAAAAATAAAGCCCATAAAGGTTATATATGTCTTATCTAAAGTTATGACGAGTCGAAGGTCAAATCCAAGTCCAGGTCCCTTTGCCCTACATCTTGCTGTTTCCCAACATATTATGATAGTATGGGAAGGGGGATGAAAGGGCAAATCTAGGAGATACTAGTGGACACTTGTTATTTCATCCTTTCCAGCATGTATCTCCTCTTATTTTAGTAAATGCATCTCCATTTCTGTTTTGAGGAGCTACTCTCCTCTATTGCAGGGAATATATTTTGCCCTCCTCTAGTCTGTGGGTTTGATGTGTTCCAGGCTGGGACGGTTAGGGTCTCTCTCTCATAATTTCACAATGAGGGGGGTTATTCAAGAAAAAGCATGTAGTTAGAAGTGATACATTTCTTTACTGGCAACCTAAAGTAGGGGACCTCAGAAATTTGAAGAAATTTTTATTTCATATAATCTAGAATTATATACACACTCACATGTGCCTTTAATTCTATGTTTTACCTTAATTTTTCTTAATAACTCTTTTTTATTCTTATACCATTTACCTCCTCAAAACTATTAAGAATTAAGAAGTGCTTAGTGTTTTTCCACTTTACTAGGTAATTTATACCTTTTTCCAGAGTCCTGGGTGGATAGGGCAAAGTAGAATTTAGCTCCAAGATAATAATCAATTTCTCATTCTAAAATAGAAATATAAAAAGAGTACTCATGAAGAGCTTTAAGCCTACCTTTGTGGCATATTCTAAAGTTATTATTCTTCCACATGGGTGAGTCCATAAATTGCTGACTTTGGATTGATTTATATTTAATTCATGGCTAGCGTGAGATTGCCTTTCATCTTATGGTCTTCAGTTATTCTCAGTTCATTTACAATGTGTCATCACACTCTTTGTAGACAACTAAATAGCATTATCCACAAGTTATTAATGTAGAGATTATTAATAGAGTTTATGTGGCTGCAGCCTCCAAAAATAGGATGGAAGTGGAAGGACAAGAAAAAATTAGGCATCTTGTATAGTAAAAAGAGCCAGCACTGAGGATCAAACAGACATAGGATCTTAGATTCTAGTTCCAGCCCTGTCACTAAACAAGTTATCCTGGGTGGATCATATCATTTGTTTGGATGAATGAAGTTGCCTCTAACATTCTTTCCAAACCTAACATTGTAGGATTTCTCCAGTCACTTATGCAATTAATTTTTCAAAAACACTCTATTTTTAATATCTCCATGAAGTGATCAACAATGGGACATTCAAAGACAATGTGTTGGTTGTTTCTTTCAAGATCCTGAAAGGCATACTGCAGAGATATTACAGGTTCGGTCCCAGAATAAAAAGAATATTGCAATAAAGTGATTCACATGATTTTTTTCATTTCCTAGTACATATAAAAGTTATGTTTAGGCCAGGTGTGGTGGCTGGTGCCTGTAATCCTAACACTTTCGAAGACCAAGTCATGCGAATTGCTTGGACCAGCCTGGCCAACATGGTGAAGCCCCATCTCTACTAAAAATACAAAAAATTAGCCGGGTGTGGTGGTGCATGCTCCTAGCTACTACTCAGGAGGTTGGGGCAGGAGAATGGCTTGAACCTGGGAGGGAGAGGTTGCAGTGAGCTGAGATCATGCCACTGCATTCCAGCCTGGGCGACAGAGTGAGACTCCGTCTAGAAAAAAAAAAAAAAGGTTATGTTTACACTATACTGTAGTCTATTGTACTTGCAATAGCATTATGTCTTAAAAAGCAATGCACATACCTTAATTTTAAAATATTCCTTAAAAATGTTAATGATCATGTGAGCCCTCAGAAAGTTGTAAATTTTGGGTGGTAGAGTGTCTTGCCTCCATATTGATGGCTGCTGACAGATCAGAATGATGGTTGCTGAATGTTGGGGTGGCTATGGCAATGTCTTAAAATAAAAAATAAAACAATGAAGTTTGCTGCATGGATGGTCTCTTCCTTTCACAAAAGCTTTCTCTGTAGCATGTGATGCTATTTAGCTTAAGGAAGTGCTGTGACTGATGTGATCATCTATCTAGACTACTAAAACTTTCTCGCTATCAGCAATATGGCTGTTCTGCTTTCTTATCACTTGTGTGTTCACTGCAGTAGCACTTCTAATTTCTTCCAATAACTTTTCCTTTACATTCACAATTGTTTGGTGCAAGAGGCCTAGCTTTCAGCCTATCTTGGCTTTCAACATGTCTTCCTCACTAGCATTAATCTTTTCTACCTTTTAATTTAAAGCAACTCTTCCTTTGATTTGAATACTTAGAGGCCATTGTAGCATTATTAATTGGCCTAATTTCAATACTGCTATATCTCAGGGAATCGGGAGGCCTGAGGAGAGGGAGAGAGATGGAGGAACAGCTGATCAGTTGAGCAGTCAGAACATACACAATATTTATCAATTAAGTTTGCTGTTGTATATGGGCATGGCTCGTGGCACCCCAAAACAATTGCAATAGTAACATCAAAGATCACCAATCACAGATCACCATAACAGATTAAATAATTTAAACCTTTGAAATATTGCAAAAATTACCAAAATGTGACACAGACATGACATGAACACATGCTGCTAAAAAAAGTGACACCAGTAGACTTGCTTTACTCAGGGTTGCCACAAACCTTCAATTTATAAGAAATGTAATATTTGAGCTGGGTGCAATGGCTCACAGCTATAATCCCAGAACTTTGGGAGGCTGAGGTGGGAGGATTGCTTGAGGCCAGGAGTTTGAGACCAGTTGGGCCAATATAGTGAGACCCTATCTCTATAAAAATAAAAAATTAGCCTGGCTTGGTGGCACACAGTTGTAGTCCCAGCTATTTAGGAGTTTGAGGCGGGAGGATCATTTGAGCCCAGCAAGTCAAGGCTTCAATAAGCTATGATCACACCACTGCACTCCAGCCTGGGTGACAGAGTGAGACCTTGTCTCAAAAAAAAAAAAAAAAAAAAAGCAAGATTTGTCTGCATCTATAAGGGAATTGATTGCATTGATTGCACCCTCTGAAAGGAGGAAAACAGATATTTAGTGAGCTCTAGCTGAACATTATTCACTCTTAACACCCTCTGTGGCCTTGTTTTGGGTGGGTTTGGACACATATATCTTTGGGCCCTGTAATCAAATAACGACTTAAAATGCAGAAACTGGCCAGGCACAGTGGCTCACACCTGTAATCTCAGCACTTTGGGAGGCCAAGGCAGGTAGATCATGAGGTCAGAAGATGGAGACCATCCTGGTCAACATGGTAAAACCCCATCTGTACTAAAAATACCAAAAAAAATGAGCTGGTCATGGTGCTGTGTGTCTGTAGTCCTACCTATTCGGGAGGCTGAGGCAGGAGAATCACTTGAACCTGGGAGACAGAGGTTGCAGTGAGCTGAGATTGCGCCACTTCACTCCAGTCTGGCGACAGAACGAGACTCTGTCAAGAAAGAAAGAAATAGAGAAAGAGAGAGAAAGAGAGAAAGAGAGAAAGAAATCGCAGAAATTGCAGTATGATACTAGGTTAAAAATCCAAGACCTAAGTTCTGACCCTAAGTATAGCTCCTTCTACATACTTTGTGTACTTGAACTTTGTGTACTTGTTGGGACCATGCTGGTTTCACAAATCCCACTAAAAGCTGCTAAACACAAAGCCCCATTAACTCCATGGAAGGACTGAACCACCAACCCATAGGAGAGCAGGTACGCACCTGAGCACCAGGAAAAACTGGAGACTCAAACTCAGCCAGAACTCATCTTCCCTACCTGATCTCCACCCTCCTGTCATGCCAACTTTGTTCTCTCTTACTGCAGACCGTCTTGCTCTACTTGGGAGAAAACACAGCCTCCCACAGCTCTACAAGGTTACATTAATTTATTCACTCAATCAGCTATTGTTTTGAGGCCCAACTGCATGGCATGCATTGTTCTAGGCACTGGGGACACAGTAGCGACAAGGAAAGGACTCCCCTCAAGGAGCTCATGTGTTGTGGAGAGAGTCAAATAATAAACAAATGCACAAATAACATGCCAGGTAGTGGTAATTGCTATGGAAAAAATAACAAGCATAAAGTTAGGGAGTGTCAAGTAGTGATGGTGATGGTGGTGGAAGTAGAGTGTGTTACTTTATTAAAGGTGGCCAGGGGCCGGGTGTGGTGGCTCATGCCTGTAATCCCAGCACTTTGGGAGGCCAAGGCAGGTAGATCATCAGGTCAGGAGTTCGAGACCAGCCTGGCCAACATAGTGAAATCCCATCTCTACTAGAAATACAAAAATTAGCTGAGCATGGTGGTGTGTGCCTGTAGTCCCAGTTACTCAGGAGGCTGAGGCAGGAGAATCACTTGAACCCAGGAGGCGGAGGTTGTGGTGAGCTGAGATCACACCACTGCACTCCAGCCTGGGCAACAGAGTGAGACTTGATTATATCTGAACAAGTGGAAAATATTTGGGAGGAATTAATAAGTATATTTGATGAAACAGCAATACAAAGATCCTAAAGTGGGAAAGTGATTGACATGTTCAAAGACAAGCAAGGGAACTAGTGTTCTAGAGCAGAAGTGGGTGACAGGAAGAGTGCTAAGAGGCAAGAGCAGAAAGGTAGCAATGGCCTTGCCACATGGATCCAAGATTATCGTTAGGATTTGGGCTTTTACTCTGGGATGGCAAGTCAGTGGAAAATAATAAGCTGAAAAGTAACATGATCTGATTTGTTTTAGCAGAACTACTCTGGCTGCCATGTGTAGGGGGCAAGAGTGGAGACAGGGAGACTATTTAGGAGATCATTTGAATAATCCTTGTAAGAGATGGTGAAACTTGAACTAGGTGATAAAGCTGATGAGAAGTGACCATATACTGAATATATGTGAAGGTTGTCAACATTGTATGCTGAAGTACTGGATGTGGAGATATAAGAGAAAGAGAAAAGCAAAGACAGCCCAAGGCAGACAGAGGATACAGGAGGTCTTAAGACCCAGCCCTGGGGCTTTCCAATCTTTAGAGACTAGGAATCGGGGAACAAACCTGAAAAGGCGACTGAAAAGGAATAGCCAATGAGGTAGGAGGGAAAACAAGAGTGGTATCCCAGAAAGCAGATGCAGAAAGTAGAAGAGGCAGCCAAGAGCAATGGCTCATGCCTGTAACCCTGGCACTTTGGGAGGCCAAGGTGGGAGGATCACTTAAGCCCAGGAGTTCATGACCAGACTGGGCAACATAGTGAGACCTCATCCCTAGAAAACAATTTTAAAAATTAGCTGAGCATGGTGGCACATGCCTGTGGTCCCAGCTACTTGGGAGTCTGAGGCAGAAGAGCTGCTTGAGCCCAGGAGGTCCAAAGCTGCAGTGAGCCATGTTCACACCACTGCACTCTAGACTGGGCAACACAGCAAGACCCTGTCTCAAAAAAAAAAAAGTGGGGGGGGAGAAAAAGAAAGTGGAGGAGGAAGTGATTAACCATGCTAAATGCTGCTGAATGATGGAGAAAAATGAAGCCTGAGAATTGATCCCTAGATATCACCATGGTGGGGGAAAGGGAATGACACAGATGACATTAATAAGAGCTGTTTCAGTAGAATGATAGAGTCACACTCTAAAAGTTTGTGCCACTAAAGGGGTGCTGAATTTTCCATTCCAATCTTTAAAATCCTAAAGACAGTTCTTGATTAACTTGGTTCAGGTCAGGTATCCATCTGTAGATCAAGCAATTATGGCCATGAGGAAAGTCAATTTGGTGGCTCAGTGGTGGACCAGTCAACAGTGGGGAATCTCATGCTGTCCTGGAAGATAATGGGCATTCCTGAGATATAAATGTGGATGGAGAAAGGAGGCAATTCCTGGAAAAGAAAGATGACATCTGCACGGATCCCCTCCACTGGTTCTATCACTTAATCTTTAATTATAAAATGGGGTTGAAAGTTCCAGTTTCACAGAACTGATGTCAAAATCAGATCAAAGAAGAAAATGTGGTGAATGAACTCTGCAAATACTGTAACTTCTACACAAGCATAATGGGTTACCATTAGGTTGCCATAATGGAAGTCCACACCATGTGGCGCTTCTCCAGCCACATTCCTGTGGCCCCTGAAGAAGCTATAGGTATATATACTCCAAGTTTAGCTTGATGTCCTGGCTAGTGCAGGAAAAACACAATTTCCCCCACCCCCTCGAGTTTAAACATGAGGAGCTCTTAGAAAAATGTGCTGTTAACATCTCACTAAACAGAAGCAGAAGAAGCCATCCCAAGAGGAGCTTAAAAGAGTAGTAATGTAAGGCTCCAAAGAAAAATAAGAAATCATTGGCAAAGAGGGAAAGAAAAGAAGCAAATAAAGGAGTACTCTTTCCTTTTTTCTTCTACATGTCTGCATGCTGTGGGGATTTGTCCTTGTTCTTTCTTTCTAGTTCTGACAAAGCATTTCAAATCTGGAGTGTTTTTAATATGAAAAGAGACCTTGAAGAGCTCTAACACCAAATGAGCCCAATTACTCCTTGGCTGTACGTTTGGTGCTTAAGGAGGCTTATTAATTCTTTGATACTAAAATGAGTCCTATTTGAAGAAAGATGGGAGAAAATTTTGTTCTCATCCACAGAGAATTAAGAATATTTAAAGACTACTAAGACCAGTCTTACTTCTTCCCTGGGAGTTGGAGATGTTCTCTTATTTTACCAAATGAGGAATTCTCCAACAAGTCTCAGAGCATGAATATGTCA
The DNA here is from genome assembly GCF_007565055.1 of Rhinopithecus roxellana. NCBI lineage: Eukaryota > Metazoa > Chordata > Mammalia > Primates > Cercopithecidae > Rhinopithecus > Rhinopithecus roxellana. The sequence goes on from NC_044564.1 coordinate 55,759,374, forward strand.
CTCCTTTTCTGTGATACTCTCACCTTTTAAATGAACCATGGAAATCAAGAGAAAAGATCTTAAAGTTTTGAAACCTCAGGCACAAATTAAATTTGTATCAGGTGGGACTACATTCTCATTTGTGTTTACTTCATGTGTATTTGTATGTCAGCCTTATATACTCCAGAAAGATGGATCAATGCCCATGATGGTTTTCTTTTTAATATGAATCATCTGTAATTCTTACAGAGAATACGGTTTTCACTTATGCACTTAAATAACCAATTCTTCTCACAGAGCCTTAAAATCAGAGTAAAATGTTCTCATATTGGTATTAAAATTACTAAAAGTAATTTTATCTTCCTTGTTTACGGGATAGATTTCTCACATTCTGAAATGCCTCTACTCTTTCCTCAACTCTCACTCAAATTTTCAAAATGATTGCAATAGGTGTTACTAGGGTTTGGATTCTTTGCTGCCCTCCCTCCAAGATCCTTCCTCTGGGAGTTTGTTCATCCTTGCCTCCTTGACTTCTGGCTTGGTCATGTGACTTGCTTTGGCCAATGAGATATGAGAGAAAATAATATGGACATTTTGGGGTAAAGCCTTAAGAACTATCACATGGCTACCATCTTCTCTTTTCCCTCACCCAATACCAGCAGCCATGTCCCAACTAGCACTACACCTTCAGCATAGGTCCTAAAATGAAGATCAAGTGGAGCTGGCTCAGACTGACCCTTGATGGAAACATAGCATGAATAAGAAATAAAAGTTTGTTGTTGTCAAGCTCTGAGATTTCAGAGATCCTTTGTTACTGCAGCAAAACTTAATCTGACAGTGAGAAAGTGCTTTGCAGATTGTTTTACATATTATGTTTATATACTTAGTTAGCAGTGTAATAATTGGTAAAAACTATGCAATCTCCAAATTTTCTGGTACAGTTCAAAGGAATGGAAATAGCAAGAAGAGTACACCAAGTGAGTTGGCAAGTCTGTGTTACAGACCAATAATTCTCAGGTTATATTTGTCCATGGGCCACACCATTAGATTACATCTACTCTAGGTCAATGAAAGGACTCCCCAGGGCTGCAGGAGTCTTGTCATTTTATAAGAAGGACTCTCAGAACACACCTATAGGATCACTATTCAATGTATGATCTGTAAACTTTTTCACCATTCTGCGATAAGATAAGCTCAGAAATTAGGAATAAGTGTGTAGAAACTCTTATAGCAACTTGACATTGCCAGAACATCCAAGCTCAAGATTGGTGAAATTGTCTTGCTGAATGAGGTAAGAGACCAGTGGGGGTGTTTTCAGACTTGTATGCTGAGTCACATGTGGCACAAACTGCATTCTAGGATTCCACCAAGGATCAAAGAGTTAAAAAGAAGGAGGTGGCCAGGAGCAGTAGCTCATGCCTGTAATCCCAGCACTTTGGGAGGCAGAGGCAGGAGCATTGCTTGAAGCCAGGAGTTCAAGATCAGCCTGGGCAACATAGAAAGATTCCATCTCTATAACACACACACAGACACACACACACACACACACACACATTAGCTGGGTGTGGTGTGTGTATGTAGTCCCAGCTACACAGGAGGCTGAGGAAGGAAGATTGCTTCAGCCCAGAAGGTTGAGGCTGCAGTGAACCATGGCTGTGCCCACGTGCTCCAATCTGAGCAACACAGCAAGATCCTGTCTCAAAAAAAAAAAAAAGAAGAAGAAGAAAAAGTCTGGTCCTTCATCACAGATAGTTTGAAAAGCCCTGGCCTAGAACCTGCTTGAAAGTCATCAATAGAACTATTGCACTTAACGTGATTGGAAACCTAATATAGGACCTAAAGGGCACAGGAACACTTTACGTAAAATTGAACCATTCTCTTGGGGAAGTCCATATGTGTACCAATCTTCCTGGCATTTTTCTGTTCTGCTGGAGATTTACAAAGGCAGAGAGATAAATAGTATTTCTTAGTTACTGACTGTATGCAGAATCAACACAGATAGTTTTCAGGTTACCAAATACTGTGTAACAGAACGCAGTGAATATGTTGGTTGTCACAAACACAAAATACATTTTTCCTTAGAAGCAATTTTACTAAAGGTGGGGAAAGTCCTAGCCTATAAAAGTTGACTTTAAGAAGTAACTTACGTGTCATTTTCTATACTCACCTGACTTCTGGGTCTGTATGACAGGAATTAAGCTGACAGAGCAAGAAAAAGGGGAAAGAGAGAAAGCATTAAACTATTCTTAAACTTTTATTTGGGACTCTTTGACCTTCCTTTGTTTCTTTTCTATCTCTTCATGCTCTTTCATCCAACCCTCTCTCCTCTTATGCTCCCCCAGGCCCTGAAAATATACTACTCATCAAAATTATTTCTTTCTGTTTCTTTTAATGTTGGCAATCTCAGACATCAAGAAATAACCAAACCGATTAGATTAATTTATACTAAGGTGTGGGTAGCTGATGGTCTCTTAATCCTCCTAGAGATACCTGCTGTTTTAGGAGAATACACTTATTTTAACCCAAATAAGTCTCAAGCGGGAAGTACAAGAAAGTGAAAAAAATATTGGGGAAAACAGATAAAAATGTTCCAGGTCAAAGATGCAGGATGTCTTTTGTCTGAGCTATTGTCTCCTAATTACTTCCTACTTTACACAGTTTTCTCCATTTTTCTGTTTCTTATATAAAATTTCCAAGTTTTTTCATAGTGATGTTCAGCACTAAGAGTGCAGGAGTGCAGGCAGTCATTGCTAGAAAGGAGTCATTTGTATATGTGGTATAGGTCAAGGACAGTTTCCATGAGTGAGAACTGAGGGAGGAAATACAAAAATACTTCGAAGAAAAAAAATTTGGAATGTCATAGATGCAGGTTGAAAGACATCTTGGAGATGATCTAATCCAGTGTATCCTAAAGTGTAGAACACGAGGAGCCTTTATGTGGTACACTGGCAAATCACTGAACAAAGTGGCATCACACAGGAAAAAATCACTCCCTTTTCATTTCTGTCAGGTTTTTTATTATATTAAGGAGAACAGCTCAGCTTATATAGGCTTTAAAACCTCTCTAACATTGCTAATTTCAGTAAAGAGAGCTGCCTGGGGGTCAGAGTCTTCAATAGGCGATGATCTCTTTGTAGCATTTAATAAAATTATTTCAGTTTCACTGTTTTAATTTTTACCATGATTTTGACAAGCAGTATTGATTTTCAATTTGTGATAGTAATATTTTCTTTTTTTTATTTATTTTTTAAATTTTATTTATTTTATTTTATTTTATTTTTTTTGAGACAGAGTCTTGCTCTGTCACCCAGGCTGGAGTGTAGTGGCTGTCTCGGTTCACTGCAAACTCTACCTCCTGGGCTCAAGTGATTCTCCTGCCTCAGCCTCCCGAATAGCTGGAATTATAAGTACCACCACAACACCAGGCTAATTTTTGTGTTTTTAGTAGAGATGGGGTTTCACCATGTTGGCCAGGCTGGTTTTGAACTTCTGACCTCAGGTGATCCACCTCCCTTGGCCTCCCAAAGTGCTGCAATTGCAGGCATGAGCCACCATGTCTGACCTGATATTTTCTTTTAAAAGGCATTAATTGAAGAAAAAGAAAATGAGCTCAAAGAAAACCTTAGGCAAGTAATATAAGTGGCATATGGAAGAAGAAAAGAATTATAAACGTTGTACTCAGAATATTGAAGCCAGGAAATGCTGGTCTGAATAGACTTCACATTTGAGTTTAAACCTGATGGGAAAGACACATGTGAATATGAGAAGAAATCCCCCAAAATGGTATTAAGATAAAACACAAACCTGTCACTGGTAGCTTGTAGTGTATTCCTCTAAACAGACATATTTGCACAAGCTATAAATGGATGTGGCCAAAGGGCTAGCAATAACAAACTTCAGTGACACATATAAGGCAGAAACAAATATGTTCAGTGACACATATAAGGCAGAAACAAATATGTTCAGTGACACATATAAGGCAGAGTTTCTGCCTTATATTTGCATACTTAACCAACAGCATTACCAGAATCAGCATTTCCCTCTTTCTTCCTTGGGGATTGCCCATCAATTACAGATGTTTCAGCACATCTTTCTGTTCATGACCAGAGAAGGGATAATCCTGTAAGAATGCAGGAAATTTACATATAACATTGCATACATTCTTAGTCTGAGTAATGATAATAGGCCAGGCACAATGGCTCATGTCTGTAATCCCAGCACTTTGGGAGGCCAAGGTGAGGGGATCACCAGAGGTCGGGAGTTTAAGACCAGCCTGGCCAACATGGTGAAACCACATTTCTACTAAAAATACAAAAAATTAGCAGGGCATGGTGACACACACCTGTAGTCCTAGCTACTAGGGAGGCTGAGGCACAAGAATCTCTTGAACCCAGAAGATGGAGGCTGCAGTGAGCTGAGATCATGCCATTGCACTCCAGCCTGGGCAACAGAGCAAGACTCTGTCTCAAAAGAAAAATAATAATGATAATAATAATAAATAACAATTCTGGTAATTGGATTTATTTGTAAGTCCAAGGATAAATGCTTGAGGGGATGGATACCTCATTCCCCATGATGTGCTTATTTCATATTGCATGCCTGAATCAAAACAAATATATACACCTACTATGTACCTGTAAAATTTTTAAAATTCAAAAAAAAATTCAAAAAAATTATACCTCTTGGATTTCTGCCTCTGGCTCTAATTAAGTAATATGTGGCAGATTAGTGCTCCTGCTGACAACTTGAAAAGCCAGAAAACATAATTTAAAAATCTATTTGAAAGCATTAAATGCATTTGACATTGATAGAAAATTGCCAAGATTTGAGAGTAAAAGATCACAGAGATGAGAGTACTTTAAAAATGTGGCCCACAAAACAGAAAAACAATACAGAAAATCAACCAACCCAAGAGCTGATTCTTTGATGAGGGAAATGATAAAATTCACAAACTCCTACCATACTGATCCAGAAAAACATGAAGAGAAGACACAAATTACCAATATCAAAAGTGAAAGAGACGACATCACTGCAGACCTAAAGGACCTTAAAGATACAAGGGTATATTATGAACAACTTTATGCCAATCAATTTGACAACTTAGATGAAACAGACAATTCATTGAATGACACAAATTATTAAAATTGACCTGAGAAGACATAGAAAATTTGAACTGCCCAATACCAATAAAAGAAATTGAATTCACAGTTAACACCACCCCACAAAGAAACTCCATGCCCAGATGGCTTCACTGATGAATTTCACCCAACATTTTAAGGTTATAATCCTATACACACTTTTTCAGAAAATAGAGAAGGAAGAAACATCAAATCATTCTATGAGGCCAGTATTACCCTTACTCCAAAACCGGACAAAGATGTCACAAGAAAGTAGGATAACAGAACATTAGCCCTCGTAACACAGATGTAAAAAAAATTTTTTTTTTTTTTTTTTTTTGTTGAGACGGAGTCTCGCTCTGTCGCCCAGGCTGAAGTGCCGTGGCCAGATCTCAGCTCACTGCAAGCTCCGCCTCCCGGGTTCACACCATTCTCCTGCCTCAGCCTCCCAAGTAGCTGGGACTACAGGCATCCGCCACCTCGCCAGGCTAGTTTTTTGTATTTTTTTAGTAGAGACGGGGTTTCATTGTGTTAGCCAGGATGGTCTCAATCTCCTGACCTCGTGATCCACCCGTCTCGGCCTCCCAAAGTGCTGGGATTACAGGCTTGAGCCACCGCGCCCAGCCAAAAAAAATTTTAATGTTATCAAATGTAATCTAACAATATATATAAAGGATAATACATCATAACCAATAGGGTTTATCCTGGAAATGAATGTTGGGGTATCAGGCAAAACCCAATCAATAGAGAGAACTAGGGGGAGGTTCCAAGATGGTGAAATAGGAACACCTCCAGTTTACAGCTCCCAGCATGAGTGACACAGAAGACTGGTGATTTCTACATTTCCAACTGAGCCTTCGGGTTCATCTAACTGGGGCTTGTCGGACAGTAGGTACAGCCCACGGAGTGTGAGCTGAAGCAGGGTGGGCATCGCCTCATCCGGGAAGCGTAAGGGGTTGGGGAATTCCCTTTCCCCAACCAAGGGAAGCCATGACAGATGGTACCTGGAAAATTGGAACACTCCCACCTTAATACTGCTTTTTTCTAAAGGTCTTAGCAAATGGCACACCAGGAGATTATATCCCACACCTGACTCAGAGGGTGCCACGCCCACAAAGCCTCGCTCACTGTGAGCACAGCAGTCTGAGATTGAACTGCAAGGTGGCATCAAGGCTGGGGGAGGGGCATCTGCCATTGCTGAGACTTGACTAGGTAAACAAGGCAGCTAGGAAGTTCAAACTGGGTGGATCCCACTGCAGCTCAAGGAGGCCGGCTGGTTCTGTAGATTCCACCTCTGGGGGCAGGGCATAGCTGAACAAAAGGCAGCAGAGACTTCTGCAGACTTAAACGTCCCTGTCTGACAGCTTTGAAAAGAGTAGTGGTTCTCCCATCTCGGAGTTTGAGATCTGAGAATGGACAGACTGCCTCCTCAAGTGGGTCCCTGACCCTGAGTAGCCTAACTGGGAGACACCTCCCAGGAGGGGCCGACTGACACCTCATATAGCCAGGTGCCCCTCGGAGACGAAGCTTCCAGAGGAAGGATCAGGCAGCAACATTTGCCGTCCTGCAATATTGGCTGTTCTGCAGGCTCCACTGGTGATACCCAGGCAAACGTGGTCTGGAGTGGACCTCCAGCAAAATCCAACAGAACTGCAGCTGAGGGTCCTGTTAGAAGGAAAACTAACAAACAGAAAAGGACATCCACACCAAAACCCCATCTGTACGTCACCATCATCAAAGACCAAAGGTAGATAAAACCACAAAGATGGGGAGAAACCAGAGCAGAAAAGCTGAAAATGCTAAAAATCAGAACACCTCTTCTCCTCTAAAGAAACACAGCTCCTCGTCATCAATGGAACAAAGCTGGAGGGAGAATGACTTTGAGGAGTTGAGAGAAGAAGGCTTCAGACAGTTGGTAATAGCAAACTTCTCTGAGCTAAAGGAGGATGCTCGAACCCATCACAAAGAAGCTAAAAACCTTGAAAAAAGATTAGACGAATGGTTAACTAGAATAAACAGCATAGAGAAGACCTTAAATGACCTGATGGAGCTGAAAACCATAGCATGAGAACTATGTGACACATGCACAAGCTTCAGTAGCCAATTCGATCAAGTGGAAGAAAGGGTATCAGTGATTGAAGATCAAATGAATGAAATGAAGCAAGAAGAGAAGTTCACAGAAAAGAGAGCAAAAACAAATGAACAAAGCCTGCAAGAAATATGGGACTATGTGAAAAGACCAAATCTACGTGTCATTGGTGTACCTGAAAGTGACGGGGAGAATGGAACCAAGTTGGAAAACACTCTTCAGGATATTATCCAGGAGAACTTCCCCAACCTAGCAAGGCAGGCCAACATTCAAATTCAAGAAATACAGAGACCACCACTCCTCGAGAAGAGCAACTCCAAGACACATAATTGTCAGATTCACCAAGGTTGAAATGAAGGAAAAAATGTTAAGGGCAGCCAGAGAGAAAGGTTGGGTTACCCACAAAGGGAACGCCATCAGTCTGACAGAAGATCTCTCAGCAGAAACTCTACAAGCCAGAAGAGAGTGGGGGCCAATATTCAACATTCTTAAAGAAAGGGATTTTCAACCCAGAATTTCATATCCAGCCAAACTAAGCTTCGTAAGTGAAGGAGAAACAAAATCCTTTACAGACAAGTAAATGCTGAGAGATTTTGTCACCACCAGGCCTGCCTGACAAGACCTCCTGAAGGAAGCACTAAACATGGAAAGGTACAACAGGTACCAGCCACTGCAAAAACATGCCAAATTGTTTGCAAAAATTGATGCAAAAAGACCATCGATGCTAGGAAGAAACTGCATCAACTAGCGGGCAAAATAACCAGCTAACATCATGATTACAGGATCAAATTCACACACAACAATATTAACCTTAAATGTAAATGGGCTAAATGTGCTAATTAAAAGGCAAGGACTGGCAAATTGGATAAAGAGTCAAGACCCATCAGTGTGCTGTATTTAGGAGACCCATCTTACGTGCAGAGACACATATAGGCTCAAAATAAAGGGACGGAGGAAGATCTACAAAGTAAATGGAAAGCAAAAAGAAAAGCAGAGGTTGCAATCCTAGTCTCTGATAAAACAGACTTTAAACCAACGAAGATCAAAAGAGACAAGGAAGGCCATTACATAATGGTAAAGGGATCAATTCAACAAGAAGAGCTAACTATCCTAAATATATATGCACACAATACAAGAGCACCTAGATGCATAAAGCAAGTCCTTAGAACCTACAAAGAGACTTAGACACAAACACAATAATAATGGGAGACTTTAACACCCCACTGTCAACATTAGATCAACGAGACAGAAAGTTAACAAGGATATCCAGAACTTGAACTCATCTCTGCACCAAGCAGACCTAATAGACATCTACAGAACTCTCCACTTCACATCAACAGAATATACATTCCTCTCAGCAGCACATTGCACTTATTCCAAAACTGACCATATAGTTGGAAGTAAAGCACTCCTCAGCAAATGTAAAAGAAATCACAACAAACTGTCTCTCAGACCACAGTGCAATCAAACTAGAACTCAGGATTAAGAAACTCACTCAAATCGCACATCTACATGGAAACTGAACAACCTGCTCCTGAATGACTACTGGGTACATTACAAAATGAAGGCAGAATAAAGATGTTCTTTGAAACCAATGAGAACAAAGACACAACATATCAGAATCTCTGGGAGACATTTAAAGCAGGGAAATTTATAGCACTAAATGCTCACAAGAGAAAGCTGGAAAGATCTAAAATTGACGTCCTAACATCACAATTAAAAGAACTACAGAAGCAAGAGCAAACACATTCAAAAGCTAGCAGAAGGCAAGAAATAACTAAGATCAGAGCAGAACTGAAGGAGACAGAGATACAAAAAACCCTTCAAAAAAATCACTGAATCCAGAAGCTGGTTTTTTGAAAAGATCAACAAAATTGATAGGCCACTAGCAAGACTAATAAAGAAGAAAAGAGAGAAGAATCAAATGGATGCAACAAAAATGATAAAGGGGATATCACCACCGACCCCACAGAAATACAAACTACCATCAGACAATACTATAAACACCTCTACGCAAATAAACTAGAAAATCTAGAAGAAATGGATAAATTCCTGGATACATACACCCTCCCCAGACTAAACCAGGAAGAAGTTGAATCTCTGAATAGACCAATAACAGGTTCTGGAATTGAGGCAATAATTAATACCTACCAACCAAAAAACAGTCCAGGAAAAGACAGATTCACAGCCAAATTCTACCAGAGATACAAAGAGGAGCTGGTACCATTCCTTCTGAAAGGGGGGGATTCCTCCCTAACTCACTTTATGAGGCCAACATCATCCTGATACCAAAGCCTGGCAGAGACACAACAAAGAGAATTTTAGACCAATATCCCTGATGAACATCTATGTAAAAATCCTCGATAAAATACTGGCAAACCAAATCCAGCAGCACATCAAAAGGCTTATTCACCACGATCAAGTTGGCTTCATCCCTGGGATGCAAGGCTGGTTCAACATTTGTGAATCAATAAACGTAATCCAGCATATAAACAGAACCAATGACAATACCACATGATTATCTCAATAGATGCAGAAAAAGCCTTCGATAAAATTCAACAGCTCTTCAAGCTAAAAACTCTCAATAAACTAGGCTTTGACAGGATGTATCTCAAAATAATAAGAGCTATTTATGACAAACCCACAACCAATATCATACTGAATGGGCAAAAACTGGAAGCATTCCCTCTGAAAACTGGCACAAGACAGGGATGCCCTCTCTCACCACTCTTATTCAACATAGTGTTGGAAGTTCTGGCCAGGGCAATCAGGCAGAAGAAAGAAATAAAGGGTATTCAATTAGGAAAAGAGGAAGTCAAATTGTCCCTGTTTGCAGATGACATGATTATATGTTTAGAAAACCCCATCATCTCAGCCCAAAAGCTCCTTAAACTGATAAGCAACTTCAGCAAAGTCTCAGGATACAAAATCAATGTGCAAAAATCACAAGCATTCCTATACACCAACAACAGACAAACAGTGAGCCAAATCATGAGTGAACTCCCATTCACAATTGCTTGAAAGAGAATAAAATACCTACGAATCCAACTTACAAGGGATGTAAAGGACCTCTTCAAGGAGAACTACAAACCACTGCTCAATGAAATAAAAGAGGATACAAACAAATGGAAGAGCATTCCATGTTCATGGAAAGGAAGAATCAATATTGTGAAAATGGCCATACTGCCCAAGGTAATTTATAGATTCAATGCCATCCCCATCAAGCTACCAATGACTTTCTTCATAGAATTGGAAAAAACTGCTTTAAAGTTCATATGAAACCAAAAAAGAGCTGCATTGCCAAGACAATCCTAAGCAAAAAGAACAAAGCTGGAGGCATCACACTACCTGACTTTAAACTATACTACAAGGCTACAGTAACCAAAACAGTATGATACTGGTACCAAAACAGAGAGATAGACTAATGGGACAGAGCAGAGGCCTCAGAAATAATACCACACATCTACAACCATCTGATCTTTGACAAACCTGACAAAAACAAGCAATGGGGAAAGGATTCCCTATTTAATAAATGGTGCTGGGAAAACTGGCTTGCCATATGTAGAAAGCTGAAACTGGATCCCTTCCTTACACCTTATACAAAAATTAATTCAAGATGGATTAAAGACTTAAATGTTAGACCTAAAACCATAAAAACACTAGAAGAAAACCCAGGCAATACCATTCAGGACATAGGTATGGGCAAGGACTTCATGACTAAAACACCAAAAGCAATGGCAACAAAAGCCAAAATAGACAAATGGGATCTAATTAAACTAAAGAGCTTCTGCACAGGAAAAGAAACTACCAGTCAGAGTGAACAGGCAACCTACAGAATCTGAGAAAAATTTTGCAATCTACCCATCTGACAGAGGACTAATATCCAGAATCTACAAAGAACTTAAATAAATTTACAAGAAAAAATCAAACAACCCCATCAAAAAGTGGGCAAAGGATATGAACAGACATTTCTCAAAAAAAGACATTTATGCAGCCAACAGACACATGAAAAAATGCTCATCATCACTGGTCATCAGAGAAATGCAAATCAAAACCACAATGAGTTATCATATCACACCAGTTAGAATGGCAATTATTAAAAAGTCAGGAAACAACAGGTGCTAGAGAGGATGTGGAGAAATAGGAACACTTTTACATTGTTGGTGGGACTGCAAACTAGTTCAACCATTGTGGAAGACAGTGTGGCGATTCCTCAAGGATCTAGAACTAGAAATACCATTTGACCTAGCCATCCCATTACTGGGTATAACCCAAAGGATTAAAAATCATGCTACTATAAAGACACATGCACACATATGTTTATTGTGGCACTATTCACAATAGCAAAGACTTGGAACCAACCCAAATGTCCATCAATGATAGACTGGATTAAGAAAATGTGGCACATATACACCATGGAATATTAGGCAGCCATAAAAAAGGATGAGTTTGTGTCCTTTGTAGGGACATGGATGAAGCTGGAAACCATCATTCTGAGCAAACTATCACAAGGACAGAAAACCAAACACCTCATGTTTTCACTCATAGGTGGGAACTGAACTATGAGATCACTTGGACACAGGGTGAGGAACATACACACGGGGGCCTGTCGTGGGGTGGGGGGAGGGAGGAGGGATCTCATTAGGAGATATAGCTAATGTAAATAACAAGTTAATGGATGTAGCACACCAACATGGCACATGTATACATATGTAACAAATCTGCACGTTGTGCACATGTACCCTAGGACTTAAAGTATAATAAAAAAAATAGAGAGAACTAAAATTATTGTTGTTTACAGATAACATGTTGTATATATAAAAAATCAGAAATAATATATATAATTATTGATATTAAATAAACTTAGCAAGATTGCAGATATGAAGATAAATATTTTAAAAATCAACTATATTTCTAGATATCATTAACAAACAATTGAAAAATCTTTTTAAAAAATACTGTTTACATTCCTTTGGGTACATACCCAGTAATGGGATTGCTGAGTCTAATGGTAGTTCTGTTTTTAGATCTTTGAGGAATCACCACACTGCTTTCCACAATGATTGAAATAATTTACACTCCCACCAACAATGTATATGCATTTCTTTTTCTCTGCAACCTTGCCAGTTATTGCAGCACTATTCACAATAGCAAAGACATGGAATCAACCTAAATGGCCATCAATGATAGACTGAATAAAGAAAATATGATACATATATACCATGGAATGGAATACTATGCAGACATAGAAAGAATGAGATCAGGCTGGCCAACATGGTGAAACCCCATCTCTACTAAAAATACAAAAAATAGCTAAGCATGATGACGGGAGCCTGTAATCCCAGTTACTCAGGAGGCTGAGGCAGGAGAATTGTTTGAACCCAGGAGGTGGGGGTTGCAGTGAGCCGAGATCGTGCCATTGCACTCCAGCCTGGATGACAGGGCGGGACTCCATCTCAAAAAAAAAAAAAAAAAAAAAAAACCACAACAATGAGATCTTGTTCTCCTTTGCAGGAACGTAGATGGAGATGGAGGCCATTATTCTTAGCAAACTACTACTGCAGGAACAGAAAACCAACTACCACATGTTCTCACTTACAAGTGGGAGCTAAATGATGAGACGGCATGGACACATAGAAGGGAACAGCACACATTGGAGCCTATCAGAGAGTGGAGGGTGGGAGAAGGGAGAGGATCAGGAAAGATAACTAAGCTTAATATCAGGGTGATAAAATAATCTGTACAACAAACCCCTGTGACATCGGTTTACCTATATAACAAACCTGCACATGTACCCCTAAACTTAAAAGGTAAATAAAAATAAATAAATAAATAATTTAAAAGATGCTATTTACAAAAATATCAAAACACCTTAGATACTGAGGGAAAAACCTAATAAAGATGCACAAGACCTCCATGTAGAAAACTGCAAAATATTATTTAGAAAAACTAAAAAAGACCTAAATAAATGCAAAAATAGACTAGCTTGTGTATCAGAAGGCTCAAAATTCATGAACCTGCATAGTGTAAAGATATCAGTTCCCTCCAAATCTATCTATAGATTCAAGTCACTCCCAAACAAAATTTCAGAAAGTGTTTCTGTGTACATTCATAAGCTGTCTAAGTTTTATATGGAAATTCAAAGAATGATTAATAAGTAAGACAATCTTAAAAAAAAAGTTAGAGGATTTACAATATCAAATATCAAAGCTACATATAAAGCTACGATAATCAAGACAGAGATAATTAGTGGAAAGATAGACAAATAGATCAATAAAACAAAATAGAAAGTTCAAGGTGGGCAGATCGCTTGGGTTCAGAAGTTCAAGACCAGCCTGGGCAATATGGTGAAACCCCATCTCTACAAAAACAAACAAACAAAACAACAACAAAAACCCTAAATGCACACACACAAATAGAAAATTCAGAAACAGATCCACACATATACATATACCAAAGTCACACTGCAATGCAGTGGAGACAAGATGATCTTTTCAATAAATGCTCGTGGATCAATTGGATATCCATATGGAGAAAAATGAATCTTCATCCATATCATACAAAATAATGAATTCCGAATAGATTTTAGATTGAAATGAAAGAAGCAAAATAATAAAGCTTCTAGAATAAAACATATATCTTCATACCTTTGGAGTAAACAATTTTTTTTTCTTTACTTATTTTTTCTTTTTTTACTTTTAATGTGAAGTCCAAAGCAATTTTTTTTTTCTTGAGATGGGGTCTTGTTCTGTCACCCAGGCTGGAGTGCAGTGGCGTGAACATGGCTCACTGCAGCCTCAACCTCCCAGGCTCAAGTGATCCTCCCACCTCAGCCTCTGGAGTAGCTGGGACTACACACACCTGCCATCACACCCAGCTGATTTTTTAAAAAAATTTTTTATAGAGACGGGGTCTCCCTATGTTGCCCAGGCTTGCAAATATTTATTAAACAGAACTCTGCTCCAAACTTAGAGGAAACTTTCATAAATTGGACTATATTAATTTTTTTTTTTTGAGAAGAGTCTTGCTCTGTTGCCCAGGCTAGAGTACAGTGGCGCAATCTCGGCTCACTGCAACCTCCGCCTCCCAGGTTCAAGTGATTCTCCTGCCTCAGCCTCCCAAGTAGTTGGGATTACAGGCATGAGCCACTGCACCCGACCAAAATTTTTAAATTCAGAAATTCAGAAGAAATCACTAAGACAGTGAATAATGAGAAAGAGTATTGAAAATACATACGTCCAGCAAAGGGCTCATATAGAGGAAAGAATAAGATGGACAACCTTGTAGTAAAGTAAGAAGAGGCTGAACAGATGCTTCACAGAAGAGGAGCTATCCAAATGCCCACTAAACATTAGGAAAAGGTGCTCAATCAGGGTTGTTTTTTCATTTCATTTTATTTTTCCAGAGAGCTTGCTGGCAAACATTTACCAGAGCATTCTTGAGTGAAGTCAATGCTATTCTTTGTGGTATTATTTGTAATAGCAAAATACTGGAACCAAACCAGATTTCTGTCACTAGTGAACTTGTTAAATAAACTATGGATGCACCCACACAGTGTATTATTCTGCAGCAGTGCAAAGGAATGAGGAAGATTTCTTTATAATAAACCTACACAGAGGAATATTAAGTAGAAAAGAATATGAGGAAGATTTCAGTGTTATGATACTGAGTAAGCACCAGGATATACTGTTCCATGAAAAAAAAGAGGCACAGAACAGGGCTTGTAAGCTGCCATTTTGTGTACAAGGGAGGGGAATAGGAATATAAGTATGTGTTTATATTTTCTAAAAAGAAGCAACTTTTATTTAGAGTTAGAATAAACCAAACTCTAATAGATAATTAGCTGCTACCTACAGTGGGAGGAAGGGTAGTAGAAGAAGAGAGGGGTTGGATATTAATGTGAGAATTCTCTGATTGTGCCAGTTTTGTGTTTGTTTATTTTTTTGAAATAGAGATAGGGTCTTCCTATGTTAACCAGGCTGGTCTCAAACTCCTGGGCTCAAGTGATACTGTCTCCTCAGCCTCCCAAATTGCTGGAATTACAGATGTGAGCCACCGTGCCTGGCCTGATTGTATTGTTTTATAGTTTTGAGTGAACTATGTAAATGTTTTACATAATTTAAAAAATACTAAATTATTAAAAACCAGTTTCTGACATTTGAAAACAAATGGATGAATATAATCCATTGATGAATAAAATCATATTCATACAATGAATATAATCATAACTATATCAAATTGATGGAATAACACAGGGAAAATAATTATTTACAGTGACTTTTAAATGCAGTAATTTGATTATATATCTCTACTGACGTATCTCTAGGGACCACAAGATCCACAGAGAAATCTTAAACTGAATTCAGTGGGGGTTTTTTGTTTTGTTTTGTTTTGAGACAGAGTTTCCTTCTTGCCACCCAGGCTGCAGTGCAATGGCAGGATCTCGGCTCACTGCAACCTCCGCCTCCTGGGTTCAAGTGATCCTCTGCCGCAGCCTCCCAAGTAGCCTGGATTACTGGTGCCTACCACCAAGCCTGGCTAATTTTTGTATTTTTAGTAAGGATGGGGTTTCACCACATTAGCCAGGCTGGTCTCGAACTCCTGACCTCAGGTGATCCACTCTCCTCAGCCTCCCAAATTGCTGGGATTACAGGCATGAGCCACCATGCCTGGCCTAGTGATCTTATTAGAAACAATATGGGTCTTGTTTTTTTTTTTTTTTAACTATTATGTGTACATTATAGTATTAGGAAATAAGTACTTGAATTAATGTTTTTAAGAACCAACATTTTCAAGGTAAAGAGAAAAGAAATAAGAATAAAAATTTTTAAAGTGTAGCCACAATCCTATAATCTTAAATTTGAATTGATTCATCTCTGTTAGAATAGCTGCTTTTTGATAGAATTTTAAAAAGTAGAAAATATAATAACAAATATTGGTGAGGATGTGGAGAAATTGGAACCCTTGTTCATTGCTGGTGGGATGTAAGATGGTACACCTGCTATGGAAAACAGTATGGCAGTTCCTCAAAAAATTAAATATAGAATTACCACATGCTTCAGTAATTATGCTTCTGGGTATATACCCAAAATAATTTAAAGCAGGGACTCAAACAAATATTCGTACATTTATATTCACGGCATTATTATTCACAATAACCAAAAGTTGGAAGCAACCTAAGCGTCCATCGACAAATGGATGGATGAACAAAAATGTGGTAAATACATACAATGCAATCTTATTCAGCCTTATAAAGGAAGGCAATGCTGACAAGAGTTTCAACATGCGTGAACCTAAAGGACATAGTGCTAAGTGAAATAAGCCACTCACAAAAGAACAAATATTCATAGATACGGAAGAAGGATGGTGTTTGCTGGGAGTTAGAGTGGGGTGGGGGTGGGAGGTGGGGAATAGGACGTTAGTGGGTTTTGGGGGGTTGGAGTTTTTTTGAGATAGGGGTCTCTCCTTGTCACCCAGGTTGTAATACAATGGCATGATCACGGCTCACTGCAGCCTCAACCTCCCAGGCTCAAGTGATCCAACCCCGTTGGCCTCTGGAGTAGCTGGGACTGCAGATGTGCACCATCACGCCCAGCTAATTTTTGTATTTTTTGTAGAGATAAGGTCTCCCTATGTTGCCCAGGCTGGTTTTGAACTCTTGAGCTCAAGCGATCCTCCCACCTGGGCCTCCCAAAGTGCTGGGATTACAGGCATGAGCCACCACTCCTGGCTAGAGGTTAGTGTTTAACGGGTTCAGAGTTTCAGCCTAGGAATAAAAATGTTCTGGAGATGGATAGTGGTGACAGCTGCAGAACAATATGAATGTACTTAATGTCACTAAACTGTACACTTAAAAACATGGTAAAATTAAAATTGTAAAATTCATTATGTATATTATACTGTAAGAAAAAATGAAATCGGAAATAGCAATATGAACTTATTATGTATTTGCCTCTTGCTATGAAATACATATTTCTAAGCCTTGTCCACTAAAAAGGCCTGGAAACAATGTAGCAATGAGCCACCATTACCAAGACTGTAGCTCCTGAATACTATTTCCCATGAACCGGAACCTGAACCCTTTAGAGAAATAACTGATTCCAGTTTCGGGGCAAAAAATACACAAGGTGGTCTTGGGACATCTTGCAGAGTCAGAAAACAAAGACACTACTGAAGACAAGTGGTTGTTTAAAAAACACAGCTGCCAAAATGAAGGGGCTCCCATTGGCTAAAGACGGGATGATTTGAGCATGGGAAAGGATCATGATTGTAACTGATTGGAACACATAAATCTATCCAAAACACATATAAATCCATGTATTTGTACTAACATTTTAAAAATAAAACAAAAACCCAGCGTGGTGGCTCACACCTGTAATCCCAGCACTTTGGGAGGCCAAGGCGGGTGGATAACTTGAGGTCAAGAGTTCGAAACAAGTCTGGCTGACATGGTGAAACCCCCTCTCCACTAAAAATACAAAAATTAGCTTGGTGTGGTGGCGGGCACCTATAATCCCAGCTACTCCAGAGGCGGAGGCACAGGAATCACTTGAACCCAGGAGGTGGAGGCTGTAGTGAGCTGAGAGTGCACCACCGCACTCCAGTCTGGGTGACAGAGAGAGATTCCATCTCAAAAAAAAAAAAAAAAAAAAAAAACTCAGTAGTCACCACTGGAAGTTGCTGGTGCACTAATTCATTATTGAGAAAACCAACCAAGGGAAAGAAATTAAGCATTTATCCTGCCTTTTCCGTATAAAATCTATTCAGGGTAACCAAATAGTTGATTACAGAAAACACATGCAGAACAAATGACAGAATTAGAATGAATTTTTTTTAAAATGGTCTTCACCATCACCAATAGATGCTAAAACCATATGTGAAGTGTTGATGGTGAATTTATCATAGTTGAATCAGGCTGACATCAGAATCCACGTTCAATCTTAGCATTATGAAATAGCAAACCTCTACATCTAACTACCAACTTAGAGGAACTATTGGAGATACAGAAACAAATTAATTTCCACTATGGAGAAGGAATTAGCCAAATCCAGAATGTGCGGAATTTTGTAGGACAAATGGCCAAGTACCTTTTTTTTTAATATATATATTTTTCAATATTCCTGCAGACTTTTTTATTATTTTTTGTAGGGACAGGGTTTCACCATTTTGTCTAGACTGGTCTTGAACTTCTGGGCTTGAGCAATCCACCTGCCTCAGCCTCCTAGAGTGCTGGGATTATAGGCGTTAGCCACTGCACCAGGCCTCAACCTAGTCCCTTTAACAAATACATAAGAGAGATCGTAGAATAAACGATACTTTACAACTTAACCAAATGTCACGTGTGGACTTATTTAGATCCTGGTGTCCAGAGCATTGTCCTTCATGTGCCTGCTTGCAACGTTCCCTGTGGGCCTTTGTGGATAAAATCTACAGCTGTGAAGATGTATTCTTTCCTGTCTTTTGGCTCAATTAGGGCTCAGGGCATTTACCTACACCTCATTTCAAGGCCTACACCTCACTTCAGCTACTGCTAGTAACAAATATGCAAGTCTCTACATCAGGTCAGTTTATAGAGGTTCCCTAGACTCTAAGGAGGGTTGCCTCACCCAGTCATGACCATACTGTGGCTCTCAAGTCAGCACCCCTGCCCCCAGTTACGAAGGGTGGTTAGGAAATGAAATCTCAGAGTATCTCTCCACCTGGCCACACTGCCTTGCTGTGTTGGTGTTGGTGTGGTCACGACTGCACCCCAGGTTAGGAAGGGGCAACCTGGGAGGCAGCCCCCTATCTAAGGAGTGGAAGACAGAGCTGCTACCCTCTTTTTTCTAACATACACTCCTTCCTGGATGAAGCTTAGAGAGAGAAAACAGGACCACCATCGCTTCTCCTCTCTCCCTTCCTTCTTCCCATCATTCTCTTGACCAGAAAATATTTTCTTCTTCTTCTTTTTTTTTCTTTTGAGACAGAGTCTCGCTCTGTCACCCAGGCTGGAGTGCAGTGGCACAATCTCAGCTCACTGCAACCTTTGTCTCCCAAGTTCAAGCAATTCTTCTGCCCCAGCCTCCTGAGTAGCTGGGACTACAGGCACGTGCCACCATACCCAGCTTTTCTTTTCTTTCTTTTTTTTTTGTTTTGTATTTTTAGTAGAGACAGGTTTTCGCCATGTTGGCCAGGCTAGTCTCGAACTCCTGACCTCAGGTGATCCGCCCACCTTGGCCTCCCAAAGTGCTAGGATTATAGGCATGAGCCACTGTGCCCAGCCTTGACCAGAAAATATTTTCTTTTGATTCCCTATGTTTTCACCTCCTGCTGTGATAGAGTGACAGATGTTATAGGTGGAGAGGTATCTTCCTTACACTACAGAAGAATTCTGTGAGACGGGTTTTCCAGTCTGGGTTTTTTTTTTTTTTTTTTTTTTTTTTTTGAGGTGAAGTCTCACTCTGTTGCCCAGGCTGGAGTGCAGTGGCACAATCACAGCTCACTGCAGTCTGGACTACCCAAGTTCAAATAACCCTCCCACCTCAGCCTCCCAAGCAGCTGGGACTACAGGCATGTGCCATCATACCTGTCTAACTTTATTTTTTGTAGTCAGCATCTCACTATGCTTTTCAGGCTGTTCTTGAAGTCCAGGTTCAAGCAGGTTCAAGTGATCCTCCCTTTACGGCCTCGCAACGTGCTAGATTATAGGCATGGGCCACCATGCCCAGCTAAACTTTTGATATTCTAATGAAGAAGTGAAGGAATATGGAACATTCTTTCTCAATCGTCCTCTTTCCTGCTATCTAACGCTATATATCATATAGAAGTGGAATGTTATCACATTTTTAACATTCCTCTGTAACAAATCCTAATATCCTCAGCATATGAATGCCTTGACCTCTACCAGGGCAAAACGCATGTGCTCAGAAAGGCAAAAAGAAAAAAAAAGCGCATTAATAATTTTCATATTGCTCTTACACACACACACATATTTAATTGCAATTGTAGAATGCATACTGTAAGTTTTATATTTTCAAGTATACAAGTAATAAATTACTACATATTTATTGAAAACAAAAACAAAAAACCCACCTACTGGTTTTTGTTTTGTTTTGTTTTGAGACAGGGTATTGCTCTGTTGCTGAGGCTAAAGTGCAGCAGCTTGATCTCAGCTTCCTGCAGGTCTGGACTTCTGGGGCTCAAGCGATCCTCCCACCTCAGCCTCCAGAGTAGCTGGGGCCACAGGCAAGCACCACCACACCTGGCTAACTTTTTGTGTTTTTTGTAGAGACAGGGTTTTTCCATGTTGCTCAGTCTGGTCTCAAACTCCTGGGCTCAAGTGATCCTCCCAAGTGGACCTCCCACAGTGCTGGGATTATAGGCATGTGCCACCTTACCCAGTTCCATCTACTGTTTTATAACTTACTTTTGCATTTAAAAACATAATTGGATCAGATGTGGTGGCTCATGCCTGTAATCCCAGCACTTTGGGAGGCTGAGGCAGGCGGATCACCTAAGGTCAGGAGTTCAAGACCAGCCTGGCCAACATGGTGAAGCCCTGTCTCTACTAAAAATATAAAAATTAGCCGGGTATGGTGGCACATGCCTGTAATCCCAGCTACTCAGGAGGCTGAGACAGGAGAATCTCTTGAATGTGGGGGGCGTAGGTTGCAGTGAGCCTCACACCATTGCACTCCAGCCTGGGTGACAGAGCAAGACTCCGTCTCAAAATAAATAAATAAATAAATAAATAAATAACATAAGAGAGAGAGTGTGTGTGTGTGTACCATTTTCCAATGTAATTCATTTTCCCATGTAATTCCCATGTAATTCAGATCAAAGCTAAAATACGCTTTTCAATCTCTAAGTGATGTCCCATTATCTAGTGTACTTTTACACACTTAATCTTTAGCCAGTTTACTTTACTAGACAGTTAAGTTGTTTCCAGTTGAGCTGGAATGAACAGCCCTTGTGCACATCTTTGGGTATTTTTTTCGTTATAAGTTTCTAGAGGTAGAGTGTTTGAGTTAGAGAATACAAGCACTTATGACTGATGTCACCAATTGCCTAACCTCAGAAAAGTCACAGCATTTCCTGGGTCTACCAGCAGGGTATGACACTGCCCACTTCTCCATACCTTCTCTAAGTTTATAATTTATAATGCTAAAAGTATAAATTTTGCAATTCTAAATTTTAAAAAATGTATGTCGAAATATCTTTACCTAGCTGGTAAGTATTGGTTTAAACTTGTATTTAGTTCTTGTGAGATTGAAGATTTTTTCATGTTTTAAATATGTATTGACTATTTACATTTATTAATTTAAATGGTAACTTCAGATAAGAAAATTGAGTTTCAGAAAGTTTAAATTACTTGGTCAAGGACACACAGCTTATGTGAGGCAGACAGAGAACTTTTCTTTCATATCCTAAAATGAAATGGAATTGTTCTTCACTTTGTCAGAGTGAGCAATAAAGCCCGTGGGGTAAAGTTCTATTGAAGCCAAGAGTTCAAGGTCATATAACTAATAGATAAGTTCTTTCCAGTCAAATTATCTTTATAAAATATTACTTGGAGAATTGTCATGAAAGTTTAATGAGTTACAGTTCTTTTCTTTTTCAATTTACAGTTCCAAGGTAAGTTATATCTAGACTGAGATTGGAAGATGAAGAAACTGTCAAAAAGGGTGTCTAGCTGTGTTGACACCATCTTTCTCCCCATCCATGGGTCATGAAAATCTGTGCAGCTGAGATGCTGAAGGAGACTTTGGTACTCCATGACCTCCTCCTCCCTTGCCACCGCATGAGGACAAAACAACCAATCATAAATGTTTTATGATGAGAGAATACAACCAGGAAACTATTTCTAGAGATACTCAGAAGCTGATGTCTTACTTTTTGTTTCTGAATGCCTTTTTCATTTATATCCCAATTAATATATAAGGCCTGCTGATGTAACTTTGTGTGGCAAAGTCAAAGTCTCCTTCCTTTAATAACTAACAGGAGAAGCCATAAGTCAACTATTTTTTAAAAAAGGGAAAAAAATAACAACGAAGGAAATGCCAGAATTACTTAAATCTTTAAAAAGCAGCAGCAGCATACTAGCAAAATATAATTAATAAAAACTAGTCAAAGGTTTATTTGGATGGTGGAATTTGAAGGACTTAGGGGAAAAAAGAGAGATGCTAGCATTTATTGGAAGGAAAAAAAAATTCTAACAATTCTTTCTATTTGACTTGGAGAGAGAACTTTTTCTTCCAGGAGCTGAGTGACTAAGTTCTTCAAAGTAGAGCTTGCAAGGGAAATGCCTCTCAACTTTTGTTCAATTTGAGATCATTTGTGTCCCTGACTATTAGAAGACAATAAAGTAAAAAAGAATTGAAGTTAAAGACCAGTATCACTAGACATCTCCCCAAAGTGATGCTTCATATACTATATCTTGCTTTAGGCAGAGAAAGGCCATAGAATTGGGTGCCAGTAGCAGTTACAGAGGATTCAGGAGTCCAGCCACTGCCCCATAAAATGTATTTAGTGCCCTACTGACCACAGCACATTAGAGACCCAAGTGTCTGCTGGATACAGGTGAATGGACTTTTAAAGACCTTGCGCAAAATACAACATGTAACTCAGCTAGTTCTTTTTGTAACAACTCTATATTTGTTCCTTACATAAGAGGTGTTGGTGGCTGGGTGCGGTGGCTCATGCCTGTAATCCCAGCACTTTGGGAGGCCAAGGTGGGGCAGATCACGAGGTCTGGAGTTTGAGAGCAGCCTGACCAACATGGTGAAACTCCATCTCTACTAAAAACACAAAAAAATTTAGCTGGGTGTGGTGGTGCACACCTGTAATCCCAGCTACTCAAGAGGCTGAGGCAGGAGAATCACTTGAACCTGGGAGGCGAAGGATGCAGTGAGCCGAGATCTGAATGTCATTGCGCTGCAGCCTAGGCAACAGGGTGAGACTCAGTGTCGGGAAAAATTAAAAATAAAATAAAAAAGAGGTGTTGGTTAAATGCACAAATTCCAGAGCCAGACCATCTGGCTCAACCCTTTCTCCTCCTAAAAGGGGAAACTTAGACAAGGAGCTGAATCTTTTTGTACCTCAGTTTCCTCAGCTGTAAGATAAGGATGATAAGCCATAATATTTCATTTGATTCTTCCAACAGCCTCATGAGGAAACAATAATCCTTACTTCACTGAGATACTGAGAGGACCAAGTGAATTAATTTGGACCAAGTGCTTAGAAGAGTGCCTGGTATATAAGTGCTTTGTATGTGTTTGTTTGTTTGTTTTGGTTTGGTTTTGTTTGTTATTACCAGCTAAAATGGAACTTCTGTGTAGCAATAGTATAAATACAGTTTAAAATCCACTTGGCCCACTGAAATTGCCTTTTCAAAAATTATAACAGTAAGAGAAATCTGACATAACTGACTCTACTTTGCTTCTAACCTGTAAGCTATCCTTGTTCATTCCTGGACATAAGCCAAACTAAGTTTTTATTTTTTTTTTGAGATGGAGTCTCACTCTGTCACCCATGCTGGAGTGCAGTGGCATGGTTAAGGCTCACTGCAACCTCTGCCTCCCAAGTTCAAGCAATTCTCCTGCCTCAGCCTCCCGAGTAGCTGGAATTATAGGTGCCTGCCACCATGGCCAGCTAATTTTTTGTATTTTTAGCAGAGACGAGGTTTCACTATGTTGGCCAGACTGGTCTCAAACTCCTGACCTCTGGCAATCCACCTGCCTTGGCCTCCCAAAGAGGAGAGGTGGGATTACAGGCGTTAAGCCACTGCACCTGGCCCGACTTTTGCTTTTAGTCGGGGAGATTTTGATTATTTCAAAATGTTTGTATATATTGAAATTTTTTAAATCTTTTATATTGCACTATTTTCAATGCATAATTTAAATGAACATAAAACAAGTATGCACTATAGGGGCTTTAGGTGTTGTTGGGCTTAGAATCCAGTACCCTAAAATATGGCATTTTGACATGTTGACATGGAGAAACCTCAAAGTCTCTCACAAAGAAGTGGAAGTTCCTTTATCTGCCTAAGATTCAGACCCATCAAAGAAAGTAATTGTTTGTTCTTCCCCCTCCTGTAAGACCAAGAATGTAACCACACCTGAACAGACACTTTCACTATCAAAGAGAACTATTCACAAATTAATCTCTGTTCAGCAATCCATTCATTCTCCCTGGTAATCCCCTCAGCAATTCCTCTTCTCCCCACGTCCCACAACCTGTTTTACCAGGATTCAAGCCCCCATTCTTTCTCTAACCTCAAGATGGTATACAAACTTCTGTACCTCATTGGGAAGCTAGGTCTTCATTTTGAAGGCTCCTGTGTGTATATGTTAAATACATTGGTATGCCTTTTCTCCTATTAATGAATCTGCCTGTCAGTGATTTTGAAGCAAACCTTCAGGGGACCAAGGGCATTGGCCTCCCAGTGTGAAAGTGCTATGGGTGATGTAAGGCCTCTTGTCACCCAGGCTGGAGTGCAGTGGTGCAATCATAGCTCCCTGCAACCTTAAACTCCTGGGCTCAAGCCATCCTCTTACCTCAGCCTTCCAAGTAGCGGGGACTACAGGCATGTGCCATCATGCCCAGGTTATTTATTTATTTATTTTTTAAGTTTTGTAGGGCCAAGATTTCACTAAGTTGCCCAGGTTGGTCTCAAACTCCTGGCCTCAAGTGATCCTTCTGCCTTAGCCTCCCAAAGTGCTGGGAATACAGGTGTGAGCCAACACTCCCGGCTCTATGGTAGACACTTTGGAAATACAAAAGATAGAAGGCAAAGATGACCATTGTTAAGATTTTGACATATTTCTTCTGGTCTTTTTTTCTAAGCACATGGTTTTATTTCATTTGTTTGTTAGTTGGTTGGTTTAATGTTTGTAGAGACAGAGGTCTAACTATGTTGTCCAGGCTGGTCTTAAACTCCTGGGCTCACGCAGTCCTCCTGTCTTAGCTTCCCAAAGTTCTAGGATTACGGGTGTGAGCCACTGCACCCAGCCAATATGTTTATTTTACATACATGTGATCAAATTGTATATGCAATTTTAGTATTTCTTTCTTCCCTTTATATTTATAAATATAGATTTATAACACGTGCTATCCCATGCTGTTAAAAACTTCATAAACTTCCTTTATGTAGGCTGCATAAAGTACTGTTGCTTGGCAGTTCCATAATAGATTTACCATTCCATTTATGTTGGACATTTGGGTTTTTTCCAGCTGTTTTTTTACTGTGGGACAAATCTGTTCTCTCGCGCGCTTTTTTTATTTTATTTTATTTATTTATTTATTTATTTATTTATTTATTTATTTATTTATTTATTTTTGAGACAAGGTTTTCCTCTGCCCAGGCTGGAGTGCTGTGGCGTGATCTTGGCTCACTGCAACCTCCACCTCCTGGGTTCAAGTGAGTCTCCTGCCTCAGCCTTCCAAATAGCTGGGATTACAGGCGCATGGCACTAAGCCTGGCTAATTTTTGTATTTTTGGTAGACGAGACTTCGCCTTGTTAGCCAGGCTGGTCTCGAACTCTTGACCTCAAGTGATCCCCCTCCCTTCGCCTCCCAAAGTGCTGGGATCACAGGTGTGAGCCACAGTGCCCGGCACTGTTCTCTCTTTCTTGATACTTTCCCTTCTGACGTTTCTTTAATTCTTTTTTTTCCTCTTTGTTTTCTTTTTTTAGAGAGAGTCTCACTCTGTCGCCCAGGCTGGAGTGCAGTGGCTTGATCTCGGCTCACTGCAATCTCCGCCTCCCAGGTTCAAGCGATTCTCCTCCCTCAGCCTCCCAAGTAGCTGGGACTACAGGCACGTGCCACCACGCCCCGCTAATTTTTTTGTATTTTTAGCAGAGACGGGGTTTCACTATGTTAGCCAGGATGGTCTCAATCTCCTGACCTCGTGATCTGCCCGTCTCGGATTCCCAAAGTCCTGAGATTACAGGCGTGAGCCACCGCGCCCGGCCCCCCTTCTGACATTCCTTCAGATCTTCCTCAGACACCCAAAGACCTTAAAATCCCTCTAACCTTTCTGTCAAAGTTTGCTTTCTGGAAAGAGCTGATAAACTCATTCATACTAAAGTCTACAAGGTTGTAAATCTTAATCTATTATCGCTTAAAAGATGCTTGTATCAATTTACACCAAAGGAATGAAGCTCAAATTGTGAGGATTTAGTCATCAAAAAATCTAGTAGGGGAAATTCTCCCTACCCACAATCAGAGTAGATTCTACAATAGCAAAAAGAGTTCCGGGCTCACTAATTTTAGGAAAGCTGATAAGAAGACCGCTTACAGCTGCGGAGGTACTGATTCGGTAAACGGAGGCAAAGAGTTTGTACATGTGAGAGTGAACTGGGTAGAGAATGGAAGAGAATCAGAAATTCACTTAGCAACACCAAATATATTTGGCACCACTAACCTAGTTTCTCCTATGTTTGCCTTTCCAATCCGTTGGACCTTAGGGGATGGACCGCCCACTTTCTCCCCAGAACAGCTCCCGGGTCCGGTTCTCAGTCCTAATTACTGCACCAAGCCTGCATGCTCCAGGGCCTGTGGTCACAAGGAGCGGAAGTAAAGTTCTAAGATAAATCATCATCTTCTTGTGCAGGGAACACTTCCAAGCCCAGTGTCCACAGACAAATCACCTCCAGCGACTCGAAGAGGAGAATTAATAATCCCTGTGGGGGCACTGGAGGCTCCGCGTGAAAGTTTCCAAAGCCCTGTTCTGCCCCAGGACTCCTTTCTCTCCTCCCAGAGGCTTCAGACTTTCGCGGCTGCTGGCACATCCCAGCCTGCGTAGCGGGGCAAGAGGGACCCAAGGCAGAATCAGCTTCCCCCAACTCGAAAGGGCACCCGTTCTCTAGGGTGCCGGCACTGGAAATAGCTGGTGTGGAGAACGGAGAGGGAGACGTGCAGGATGAAGTCCACGCCAAGAAGGGCAGTGGCTCCGCCTCTCTGGGTTAGGGACATAAGAAAAACCTGAACCCGAAGACCTAGCATGAGTGGGACGTGGAAAGCGAGACAGACTCCAGTGGAAGGCTGTGGGGCCGGACACAGGATTCCCGGAGAGGCCACCCCAGCTCCTGCCGCAGCGCTGGGCGCCCTCCCACGCCTGCTCCCTAGGGACCCCGGGCGCCCCACGCACGCACCCACCCTCCTTCCCGGGCCCGCCGCTCCTCCCTCCTTCCTCGCTGGTTGGCCCGGGCGCCGCAGAGCGCGGCGGCGGCAGGAGGAGCCGGGCGCGCCTGCCACGCAAAACCACCGGGCTGGCAGGGCGGCAGGCGCGGTGCGCGATCCCGGGTGGCGGCGGCAACGGCGGTGGTGACCGCGGCGACTGCAGCGGCCAGCTCTCACCTCTCCCCTGTGCACCCGCATCTCGCCGCGCCGCCAAGCAGCCAGCGGTCCCCGGGTCGCCCAGCCCACGCGCTCACGGCCGAGCCCAGGGCACAATAGCTGCGACAGCCATGGGGAAACCGGCGAGGAAGGGATGCGAGTGGAAGCGCTTCCTGAAGAATAACTGGCTGCTGCTGTCCACCGTGGCCGCGGTGGTGCTAGGTGAGCGGCGCGGCGGGTGGGCGATGAGCGCACCCTCACGCGCTCTCTGCGCCCAGGCCGCGTGCGGCTGTGAGGGTGGGCTTGGCGCTGGCGCACTCCATGCAGGGTCCCTCAATGCGCCCTCGGCCTTAGCCTCGAGTCCCCCGCGGGGCCTTCCCTCCCCCGCCCTCAAGCGCTCTAATTACTGCACAATAAGAACAAAGCTCCTCAGGGACTCCCATTTGAGTGCTCCTTGAGCTGCTGGTTCCTGCTCTACCCAAAATTATCAAAGGGGCTTGGGAGTGGAAAGGGAAGCAAGTAGCTCTTGGTTCTGCTCGTTTGAAAACAGGGTTCGATTTTTTTCTTTGTTAATCCCGCACCATATCTCCCCCTAACACCGCCACCTTCCTCATCCCCACACCCCCAGCCACGCTGCCCGTACAGAGATTGAGTGTGGATTACAGTTCTCCGTCGAATTGGAAGAGGTACCTTGGCCTCCGGGATGGGCCGGACCCTTGGGGGAGGGAGGCTGAGAACGCTGTCGCGGCTCACCATGGGCAGTGCGTGGAACGGTGCCTTCCCACGCGGCGAGCGTCGACTGCCTGCACCCGGTCTCTGAAAAGCTGCCACATTCGTGCCTGAATTCTGGGATGTGCCATTGTGGCCCGCGGGAGGTCACGGGGGAAGAGAGTTAAGAGAACTCAGCCGCCTCCCCTCCTGCCTTTCTTGCTCTCCACGTTGCTTTTGTATTTAAAATAATGTTTAAGCCATCCTTGCCTGTTTTTAAACAAGTGTGTATTTAAGTGATCCACCCCTCACAGATCACTGGACCAGGTGGATGTCTGAGCCATTGCTCAGAGGTATGAGTTATTCCTATTTAGATTCTGATTTTTTGCCAAGGTTGTGTGTTTCTAGCTCCGGCCCGGGGATGCACTTCCTTGGGATTAGGGCCATATCTATCTCCTTTCCCATGATAGCTCCTCAGCAGGTGAGGGCTGTTGCACCCTCTGAGGAATGTGGATTCCTCGGCAGGCTCCACCTTCCCTTTGGAAACTGCAGCTGTGTTTGCTGAAAAGGCAAGTGGGGACAGCTTGTCTCCTCCCAAATTCAAGCACCTTCCTCTCCAGTTGCTGCTCCTAATCTCAGAATATATGGTGTTGTCTGCTTCCCCTCCGAACCGCCCCCTCCCCTTAGGGTGGGAATAGGGCAGGGAAATGGCCTTTGGAAGTTAATGGGATTGTTGGGGTCAGATTGGATTCTCCAGAACCTTGTGCAAAGGAAAGTCAGGTTTCTAGTAAATAAATAACATCCTGGAATGACCCTAGCAGAGGCTATTTGTAGGAGGAAAGGAGAGAAGTAGAGAAGCAAATCTTGACTATTTCCCCCAACAAGTGCCAAGTGGTTTTGGAATTTTTTTTTTTTCTTCAGTTTTGGACATTTTTAAGGGAAAGGTTATCCTACTCCACTATATTTAAATGGCATATGCTACAAAGAATGACTTGATCTCCTTTAGGCCAAAGAGAAGAGATGGCTTTGTTTGTTTTCCTAGTGATAAGAGTCGAGGATTAGTTGTTAAATCTCTTTTTGAAGACTTTGAGAGAGGGCCAGGGCGAGGTGACTCACGCCTGTAATCCCAGTTACTCAGGAGGCTGAGGCAGGAGAATTGCTTGAACCCAGAAGGCAGAGGTTGAAGTCAGCCAAGATTGTGCCACTGCACTCCCGCCTGGGTGAGAGACGAAGAATCCACCAAAAAAAAAAAAAGAAAAAAAGAAAGAAAGAAAAAGATGACTCACACCTATAATCCCAACATTTTGGGAGGCCAAGGAAGGAGGACTGCCTGAGACCAGGAGTTGGAGACCAGCCTGGGCAACATGACAAAACTCCATCTCTACAAAAAAGTACAAAGATTAGCGTAGTGGTGCACATCTATAGTCCTAGCTACTCAGGAGGCTGAGGTGGGAGGATCACCTGAGCCCAGGGAGGTGGAGGCTGCAGTGAGCCATGATCGCGACACTGCCCTCCGGCCTGGGTGACAAGAGTGAGACCCTGTCTAAAAGGAAAAAAAAAAAAGACTTTGCAGGGTAAACATTGGCTTGTGCCTCCCTCCTGATTCCCTGTGAAAGTGGAGTTATCCTGCCTTTTCAGCATGGGGCTCTCCAGAGATACTCACTTGTTACCCGAGTGTTGCACACCACCGGTCAGCTTGCAGTTCACTAGAGACTGGTTTGGAAAAAGTTTTAAGCAATTGTTCCCTGGCCTTTGGAATCAGTTGCATGAATACGTCTTCAGGGTCAAGAAGAAGTACATGCCCATTTTGCAGACATGGCCTTTGGTCTCAGATGGGCACTTTCCTCCAATTTTAATGTGTGTGAGCCCCAAGAGCTTGGTTTGAGTACTTTTCTTCAGAAAGGAAAGTTACCACTTAAAAATCAAGTGCCCAGCTGAAATCTTCCTGGATATTTGCTCCCTCAGATGGCAACAAAGGGCAGTCCTGCTTCTGGTCTGAGAAGTCTCAAACCTAGACACCCCCAATGTACCCATTAACAGGGATCCTTTCCTTTTCCTTTTTCTTCAGAGTACTGGGCCTGAGTGGAAAATCATACTTCTGTTTGTGTCATCTGTAAGGGCTGATTTGTTTAACTGGCAGTGAAATTATAACAGTGGTACTGAGTCTATTCATAAACCCTTGCTAGATCATGATAGTAAGAGTTTATTTTATAACTCCCTTAACTGATCCAGAAAAATCACAGGAGCTCTGATGCAGCCTCCCTTCTGGACTTTTGAGCATGTGGACCTTAAAGAAAAAAACTGTGAAATTTATTAACTATCCTGACAAAACATCATTTTCTGATTATAGCCATTGAAATGTTTGGTCCCTGACCAGGTGCAGTGGCTCTCACCTGTAATCCTAGGACTTTGGAAGGCCAAGGTGGCAGGAATGAGTGAGTCCAGGAGTTTGAGACTGGCCTGATCTCATCTCTATTTCTAAAAAAAGTTTAAAGAAATAATAATGAAATGCAATGTTCAGTCACTACTATAATTTAGTAGCCCTGACACTTTAAAATATTTGGTTATAGAAATAAGGGGCAAAGATTTTTATGAGCCAGCTTAAAGCCTGATTTTTCAAGATACAGTACATGAGGGGAAATGTAATAAAGGTCATCTTTATCAGGAGTGGAAGTTCACTCTTTTCATGGACAAGGAAATGCTAAGAACTAAACATTTCTCAAATTCTTGTTCACAAGATGAAGGGATTGAATAGTTAGGTGACCATCTTTGTTAATTTCTGTGACACCCTACATGCTTCCTGAAAATAATATCTTGAATTTTTACAGGAAAATCCTCTATCCCCTACTAAAATACCACTAGGAACATTTTCACGGCTTTCATTATAATTCTTATAGGCTTATTCTTTGCTTCCATAGAAGGGTAGAATGAGCACAGAGCCTGGAGTGAAAAGTCCTTGGGATTTGAATTCTGGTACTATCAAGCTCTATCATGTAGACAAATTGTGTATTCCCTACAAGCCTCAGTTTCCTCATCTGGAAATTGGAGATATTAGTCATTACCTTGTTTGTTATTAGAGGTGTTTAAGATAATGTGAAAAATCCTCGGTTGTGTGGCTGGCATATATTCAGCACTCAATAGTTGTTATTTTAAGGTAAATCTGAATAATTTGATTATGAGAAAATTAATATTTTCTTATGAAATAAATTATCTCATATTATGTCTCTGTCTCTGTTCTGCTTAGTGTCCCACCTATAATTTAGGGTGATTCAAGTGTTTTGATGATCTGCTCTGTCTGAGCTAGTAACTGTCTCCATAGTATTATTCATTTCTTTAAAGGGGAAATGGAAAGAATGAATTATTTTGTTTTGTGCCCCACAGGCTAATCGCTAATCCTCAATTTATTTAAATATAATATTTAAATATATAATTTATATAAATATAATTTAAGTATGTAAATTCTGAAAGAAGGTTTTATGCTCTAAGTAGGAATTCTGTCCAAGCAGAGTTACTAAGTGAGAATTCTGCCAGCCTTCTGATTCGGGTCATCCAATAATGATTATATAGTATATAATGTTGTTAAGGCACTTCTTATATCCTCACCCTATTCACAACATCAAACCTAATCTTTCCCTCCAGACCAGTTATGCCATTACTTCAGTCATTTGAAAACTCTGTGATTTCAACTTAGAGCTACTCAGAAACAGCAATAGGTATTGGCATTTACATGACAGAGCTGGCAAGCTTATTCATTCTAAAGTGTTTTCTTTGGAGCACAAAGGAAGCAATCATGCATAGATTCTGATTCCATTATCTAAAATCAGAAACAGCTCCTTCATGGTCTTAGTAATACCCTTGCCCAGCCTCATGTCTCTACCCTGGAGCTCATGTAGCATGCATCTGGAAGTGCTAATTTGAGACGTGGCATAGGCTTTCCCGCTTTGTCTGTCTAGCCCTTGAGGACAGGGCCCAGCAGTGGTTCATGCTGGTTCCAGGCCCAGTCCCTCACCTGCATAGAACCTTGGCTCAGCACTGTTTAGGAATATCCCTATAGTAATCAACACTTAAGCCATTCATTCATTTAACAGATATGTATCAGACACCCACTGTGCACCAGGGATTGTTCTAGAGCCAGGTCACACGGCATGTTCTCATGGGACTTAATGTTCAAGTAGAGAGAGGAAGACCATAAACAGAATACATAGGTAACCTACTGTATAGAGTATGTTAGATGCCAATAGTGTTCTGGAGTAGTATAGAGTAGGGAGTGGGCTGGCAAGGTGGGGGGTTGCAGTTTTAAAAAGGGTGACAGGAGACGCCATACTGAGAAGGTGACAGTTGAATCAAGACTGAGGAGAGGTGAAGGAAAAAGTTGCACAGGTATCTGGGGAACATCCTAGTTTGTGTGAGAAACATCAAGGAGTAGAATGAGGGAGGGAGAGAGTAGGAGGAGATGAAGTGGAGGTAAGGCTGGGGGCAGAGCAATAGGATAGTTCAGGTCCAAGGTCCAGGAAAGGGGAGATGGGTGCCTCAGCTGAGCAGCCAGGAGTGGAACAGAATGGAAAGATAGCTGCTTGGGGTTAACCTGCAGGGCTTGGCTGAATTTGGTCCAAGGGAGAAGGCGGTGGCCATCTCTAGCAAAACAGAGAGTCCTGGAAGGGGCACCGACTTGGAAAAGAACACGGCATATTCCACAGTGGACATGTTGAGTTCAAGGAGTCAGAGGGGTGTTTGGGCAAAGGAAGGCAGGAAGCACCTGGCTAAGTAAGTCTGGTGCTCAGGAGACAAACGTGGAGTGGAGTGTCGACTTAAGAGAGCATGTCAGGGACCTGATTAAGGCTTGGAGAATGAATGAACCTATCGTGGGAGAATAGGGAGAAGAGAAGACCAAAGACAGAGTTCTGGACAACCCCAGCATTAGAGGCCTGGGAAGAGAAGGGCCCCATAGGAGAAACCGGAAGTGGTGTGATAGAAATTAAGAACAGGAACAGTATGGGTGACAGGTTCAGGGGCAGGAGTGAGAGGGTCTGGGGAGGGTATTCAACAGCGTTGGGGATACAAAGGACAGGGACGTGACCTTCTGGGCTTTTATTTGGAGGCACTTAGATGTGAAAGAATTCAGAGAAAGTGGAAGTCATATTTAAGATCCAGAGAGTATTTTCTTTTCTTTGTTTTTTTAAGAGACAGGGTCTCGTTTTGTTGCCCAGGCTGGTCTTGAACTCCTGGCTTCAAGCTATCCTCCTGCCTCAGCCTCCCAAAGTGCTAGGGATTACAAGTGTGAGCCACTGCACCCAGCTTTGTTTTGTTTTGTTTTTGTTTGTTTTTTGTTTTTTAAGGTGACTTGAGTCTGACCGAACCTGAAGAGAAGTGATCATTAAAAATAAAAATGCAGCTGAGCATGGTGACTCATGTCTGTAATCCCAGCACTTTGGAGGCCAAGGTGGGAGGATTGCTTTAGGCTAGGAATTCAAGACCAGCCTGGGCAACACAGCAGGACCCCTGCCTCTGCAAAATAAAAATTAAATTAGCCAGGCATGATGGTGTGTGCCTGTAACCCCAACTACTCAGGAGGCTGACATGGGAAGATCACATGAGGCCAGGAGTTCCAGGCTGCAGTGAGCATGATCACATCACTGTACATTCTGGCCAAGGTGACAGAGCAAGACCCTGTCTCTAAAAAGTAATAATAATAAATGCAGAAGAGAGAGAAAACAATGAGTGATGTTGTGTGGAGTGAGGCCTGGGACAGTAGAAGACAGCGTGAAGTGGAGGGACCTGGTCGGGAATTGGCCCTGAACAGAGAACAGGACTTTATACTCCTGAGATGGAAGGGAGGAGTTAAGGGTGAAGCATTGTATTCCTTTCCTGTGGCTGCCATAACAAATTACCACAAATTGGGTGGTTTAAAAAAATTTTTAAATTTTTTTTTTTGAGACTTATGTATCCATTACTCTGTGCCAAGTACTGTTCTGAGTGCTATATAGGTATTAAACCATTTAATCTTTCCATCAAGCATATTTTCAGGAAACTGAGAGTTAAGAAACTTGCCCAAGGTCAAGGGCAGAGCTGGGATTCAAACCCTGGAAGTCTGCCTCCAGAGACTCTGCTTCTAACCACTGTCCTCTCCTGCTGCTGTGTGATATTTATTACCCTGTATTCTGATTTTTCTGCCTCCCTCACCAACTCATGAACCCTAAGGGAAGGAATTTTGTGCTGCTCTTCTCTGTGCCCACAGTACCTGTCACATTGCACAGTAGGGTGAATACATTTGTTGAATTGTTGAGCCATTTATGACCCAGAGAGTTAGTAAAAGGTTGTCCGTTTTTGTCAAGGGAACAAATGAGCCTAAAACTTAGATCAAACTCTGTTACCTCCATAAATTCTGCTCTGCCTGTTTCAGCCCCCTCTGATCTATGTCAGCAAAATAGATTAACACTTAATGAGTCTGTATAAATATCAAGCATGTTAATCTTTTCTTTTTCAAAACTAGATTACAGACCCCTTGAGGTCCCTGTTGTTACATTTCACAGGCACTAAAAAATAAAATGAGCCATAAAGTAATAAGACTGACTCTTAAAAACTATTTTTTTTTAGTTTTCAAAAAAGTGTATCTGCTACCTACACTCTCTGAGTCTTTGGTTCTTATTAAGAAGAAAGGGATTTAGATTAGCTAGGAAAGCAAAGAAGATTCTATTCATGCATCTTTTACCATTTATAGGTAGTGGATTATCTGGTATGATGTTTGTTGAAAAAGAGTTGAAAACAAAGTTCTGAAATTGATTACTGCTGTCTGCCACTGGCTTAGGGTCAGGAACTAGTGGTATGTATGCTAGTAATTGTTGACTTGGGTTATAAAACCTCTGAGAGTCCTATAGCTTTAAGAACCTTTAGCTTTATGACTGTGTATTCATTCCACAGTTCATTGCTGGGAGCCAGAGGAACTCTTCCGTAAGGAGCTAAGTGGGGGTTAAAGGGCATTACAGGATGATAAAATGACCTTGCCATTAAGTCAACTGTTTTATGTTTGAACTGCTGATCAGTGACATAGGGATAATAATGTAAATTGTATACGAGGCTCTTTCCATGGTAATATGTTCTATGTCAGTATTATTAGATTGTTTATTACAATGGTAATAGAAGACCTAATATATGTATGTTTTTGGACTTTATATGTCTCTAATTTAAAATATTTGCAAAGTACACAATACTCCAAAAACACTAAACAAAATAATAGTTTCTTTAAAATGACAGGAGTAGCCTAGTTCCTATATCCTCAAAACCAGTGATTTCCACAACAATAAATAATCAGTTTGACATAGGGAAAACAAAAATAAGCATAGTTATTCCTATATAATGGGGACTTTTGCTTTTAATGAGGAATATAGCTTTATGTTTATATATTTCTGAAAACTGATGAAAACAGACAAGGTTGCTAGTTTAGTCATACATATCTAGTTTATATTAATATATTTACTCCATAGCATGCCACAGACATGACAATATTAGCAAAATACTGAGCACTACTAATTGGTTTCCATAATATTTTCTAGAAATTTGGGAGTTGATAGTGAGTTAAGTTCATTTGAAAATACATATATATGTGTGTGTGTGTATGTGTTTATATATGAATTTGCTTATATGTTCTCTAAAATACTGAGATACATGGTCTCTGTCTCTATATACACATATATGTATGTATATATTATGTATTATATATGTATGTATATATTACGTATCCTTTTTTTTTTTGAGACCAAGTTTCACTCTGTCATCCAGGCTTCTTTTTTTCAAGTCTCACTCTGTCACCTAGGCTGGAGTGCAGTTGTACGTTCTCGGCTCACTGCAACCCCTGCCTCCCAGGTTCAAGCGATTCTTCTGCCTCAGCCTCCCGAGTAGCTGGGATTACAGGTGCCCACCACCACGCCCAGCTAATTTTTGTATTTTTAGTAGAGACGAGGTTTCTCCATGTTGGCCAGGCTGTTCTCGAACTCCTGACCTCAGGTGATTCACCCGCCTCTGGCCTCCCAAAGTGCTGGGATTACAGGCGTGAGTCACCGGGCCGGACCCTATATTATGTGTCTCTATCTCTCATCTATCTATCTTATCTCCTTAGTTAAGTACCTTAGAGATCCTTCTGGCCTAGCCAAAATTCTACATATTAAAGAATTAGGAAAGGAAACTGGGCTTTGAATGCTTATGCCTGGTGTTTTCATTTTTGTAGCCAAATCAGAATCAGATTTGAAGCATCACTGAAATGATTCTGATTTTTGGTTGTTCTATGCAAGGTATATATAACTCAAGTCTATCAAATCAAAACCCCAAACAAAATGATCTAAACACAAAATTATAAAATGAATCTTTAAAATGATTTTACATATTAGACTCTGCACATGCAGGTTGGTATATACAATCTTAATGCCTCCTATGAGGAAGACTTTGAATACAAATCACTAATGGTTGGCAAATCTTGAATATCTTGTTAGATGTTGCTTAATTTAAGATATGGTGTTTTATTTAGTACAGTAACACTACAAAATGAAGTTGCTCACCTGTTAAAAATTTGAGCATTGGGCATAAGAAATAAAGAAAGCTTCAAATGAAAACATGCTGTGTAGAAAATTTTTGTGTGCAAATTCAGGATGTGGTGGAGCTCAGATGGGTAAAGCCTGGGTTACGTCAGACAAGGTAGGATTAGGACTCAGTTGTTAGAGAGCATGCATGCATGTGAGAGCACTTGCTTATAAAGAGAGAAAGCTTTCCACATTAATTACTTGTGAGAAATTGTGATTACCTTTAACAGAGCCGAGACTGAAAATAACTGTCCTAGGGAGTCCGTGACACACTGGCCTGGTGCCAGGGAAGCTGTGTTTGCCTGAGGTACTGCAAATTTCCCGTGTCACTGGAGATTTGGGGTCACATATGCTGTGACAACTCAAGAACTCTCGAAGAAAATGAACTCATTTTAGATGACATTGAGTGGCCCATTTAAACCCCCCATAGCAGTGTCTGTTAAAGTAGAAAGTGTTTTAAATGGGCTTTTCTATTTTGTTTTGTTTTGTTTTGAGACAGAATCTCATCTCTATCACCCAGGCTGGATGCAGTAGTGCGATCTCGGCTACTGCAACCTCCACTTCCCAGGTTCAAACAATTCTCCTGCCTCAGCCTCCCAGGTAGCTGGCAGTACAGGCGCCTGCCACCACAACTGGCTAATATTTTCTATATATTTAGTAGAGACGGGGTTTCACCATGTTGGCCAAGCTGCTCTCGAACTCCTGACCTCAAGTAGTCTGCCCGCCTCGGCCTCCCAAAGTGCTGGGATTACAGGCGTGAGGCACCATGCTGCACCCAAGAGATTGATTTAGAAGGAGTTAATACATTATACTTGCTGAGGGAACAGCCCCAAACTGCAACAAAGAGTGCCCTGTTGTAATTAGTACACCCACAGTAACACCTCTGTTAATGGAAAGGAAGTGTTTCAGTGACTCACTCTTTGCCAGAAATGTTACTACTTTACTTTGAAAATTATCTGCTGACTGCCTGTTCCATTACCAAAGGTAGAATATTTCCTTTCCAGTAAATAGTCCTATACTTTCTGGGATGGACAGATCTCTTCCCAGCTCACAGATGCTTCACGTTCCTCTCCCAGGCCCAGCCTCAGCTATGTGAGCTCTGGGCAGCGGTCCCCACTCAGCCAAGACAGGGAGGGATACAGTGCCTTGTTCTCTACCACTAAACCCCAGAACCAGCCCTGAGAAGATAAGACGTCCCACCAGTCCTGCACTCATGCTGAGGTCACCACTCTCGAGCCCTTTTTTAGTCTCAGAGTCCCTAACTGTGTCCAAGACAGGGCAGTTGTCACAACAGATCTCCACATGTCTAGGAAGGCTCTTGAAAGTGTTTTAAATGGCCTTTTCTATTTTGTTTGTTTTGTTTTGAGACGGAGTCTCACTCTGTCACCCAGGCTGCAGTGCAGTAGTGCGATCTCGACTACTGCAACCTCCACCTCCCAGATTCAAATAATTCTCCTGCTATCATGTGACTCTCTGCTTGGTCTGCATGTTGAAGTAATAGCGGCCTTTGGGACTGGAACTTGGCTTCAGAAACACCCTCAGAGAGGGTCCACATGGCCACACAGTGTGTTTATTCTTATAATCTCTCTGTGACAACTGTTTGGGTATAGCACTTTCAGATGGTTAAAACTACAGCACTTTGGCCAGGCACGGTGACTCACGCCTGTAATCCCAACACTTTGGGAGGCTGAGGCGGGCAGATCACTTGAGGTCGGGAGTTCAAGACCAGCCTGACCAACATGGAGAAACCCCGTCTCTACTAAAATTACAAAATTAACCAGGCATGGTGGTGCATGCCTGTAATCCCAGCTACCTGGGAGGCTGAGGCAGGAGAATCGCTTGAACCCAGGAGACACAGGTTGCAGTGAGCTGAGATCGCACCATTGTACTCCAGCCTGGGCAACAAGAGCGAAACTCCGTCTCCAAAACAAAACAAAACAAACCAACAAACAAAAAAACTACAGCACTTACTCAACCAAGGGGGAAATCCTTATAGGAGAGAGCTTGGGTGAGATTGTACGATTATTTTTCTACCACTGTTCTATTGCTTAAGAATTATCTAGTTACTTATAACTCAGTAAGGAATTAAGTCAACAACAAAAAATGCACCATCACCAGAAATGCCTAAGCCACAGAGAGCCTAATCCCTGAGCCTCTCCCCATTACTGGAAAATAAACTGATACTGCTCAATTTCTGTGGGTATCTTAAAGACTTGTTTTCTGAGCCACTTAGCCACTTTGCAGGTTTCATTTAAGATTTCCTCAAATTATGGGCCAGGCACAGTTGCTCACACCTGTAATTCTAGCACTTTGGGAGGCCAAGGCAGACAGATTGCTTGATCCCAGGGATCCAAGACCAGTCTGGGCAACATGGTGACACCTCATCTCTACACATAATACAAAAATTAGCCAGGTGTGGCTGGCTCATGCCTGTAGTCCCAGCTACTCAGGGGGCTGAGGTGAGAGGATCACTTGAGCCCAGGAGGAGGTTGAGTCTGCAGTGAGCCAAGATCACACCACAGCAGTCCTGCCTGGGTGATAGAATGAGACCCTGTCTCCAGGAAAAAAAAAAAAAGATTCCCCAAAGTATGAGACATTGAGAGAGAAAGTGAGAATGACATATTTTCTCGCTTGAAAATTTCTCTTTGGCTAACCAACCCTAATATCAATATTTATTGAGAATTTACTATAAGTTTTATGTACATTTACCTCCCATTTGACCCTCAGTACAATGAGTTAGGAGGTTCCCATTTTACCGATGAGGAAACTGAAATTTACAAGGCTTAGGTCATGTAGCTGAGCACACAGAGCTAGGATTAGTACCCAGGACTGTCTGATTAAAGCTTAGGTTACTAATTATTAACCATTAAGCAAGTCTTCTTCCTTCCTAGCAAACCTTGATACACCTAATTGGTAGTTAGAACCATTCTTGCAGACAGACTTCATTCTTGCAAAGTAGCCAAATAAAACCTATTCTCCTTGCTTCACCTTTTTTTTTTTTATTGAACAGTTACTGAAGCTTTATTTTTTATTTTTTTTAATTTAAGTTCTAGGGTACATGTGCATAACGTGCAGGTTTGTTACATATGTATACTTGTGCCATGTTGGTGTGCTGCACCCATCAACTCGTCAGCACCCATCAATTCATCATTTATATCAGGTATAACTCCCAATGCAATCCCTCCCCCCTCCCCCCTCCCCATGATAGGCCCCGGTGTGTGATGTTCCCCTTCCCGAGTACAAGTGATCTCATTATTCAGTTCCCACCTATGAGTGAGAACATGTGGTGTTTGGTTTTCTGTTCTAGTGATAGTTTGCTAAGAATGATGGTTTCCAGCTGCATCCATGTCCCTACAAAGGATGCAAACTCATCCTTTTTTATGGCTGCATAGTATTCCATGGTGTATATGTGCCACATTTTCTTAATCCAGTCTGTCACAGATGGACATTTGGGTTGATTCCAAGTCTTTGCTATTGTGAATAGTGCCGCAATAAACATACGTGTGCATGTGTCTTTATAGCAGCATGATTTATAATCCTTTGGGTATATACCCAGTAGTGGGATGGCTGGGTCATATGGTACATCTAGTTCTAGATCCTTGAGGAATTGCCATACTGTTTTCCATAATGGTTGAACTAGTTTACAATCCCACCAACAGTGTAAAAGTGTTCCTATTTCTCCACATCCCCTCCAACACCTGTTGTTTCCTGACTTTTTAATGATTGCCATTCTAACTGGTGTGAGATGGTATCTCATTATGGTTTTGATTTGCATTTCTCTGATGGCGAGTGATGATGAGCATTTTTTCATGTGTCTGTTGGCTGTATGAATGTCTTCTTTTGAGAAATGTCTGTTCATATCCTTTGCCCACTTTTTGATGGGGTTGTTTGTTTTTTTCTTGTATATTTCTTTGAGTTCTTTGTAGATTCTGGATATTAGCCCTTTGTCTGATGAGTAGATTGCAAAAATTTTCTCCCATTCTGTAGGTTGCCTGTTCACTCTGATGGTAGTTTCTTTTGCTGTGCAGAAGCTCTTTAGTTTAATTAGATCCCATTTGTCAATTTTGGCTTTTGCTGCCATTGCTTTTGGTGTTTTAGACATGAAGTCCTTGCCCATGCCTATGTCCTGAATGGTACTACCTAGGTTTTCTTCTAGGGTTTTTATGGTATTAGGTCTAACATTTAAGTCTCTAATCCATCTTGAATTAATCTTCATATAAGGAGTAAGGAAAGGATCCAGTTTCAGCTTTCTACTTATGGCTAGCCAATTTTCCCAGCACCATGCTAAAAACGCTCAATAAATTCGGTATTGATGGAACGTACCTCAAAATAATAAGAGCTATTTATGACAAACCCACAGCTAATATCATACTGAATGGGCAAAAACTGGAAAAATTCCCTTTGAAAACTGGCACAAGACAGGGATGCCCTCTCTCACCACTCCTATTCAACATAGTGTTGGAAGTTCTGGCTAGGGCAATCAGGCAAGAGAAAGAAATCAAGGGTATTCAGTTAGGAAAAGAAGAAGTCAAATTGTCCCTGTTTGCAGATGACATGATTGTATATTTAGAAAACCCCATTGTCTCAGCCCAAAATCTCCTTAAGCTGATAAGCAACTTCAGCAAAGTCTCAGGATACAAAATTAATGTGCAAAAATCACAAGCATTCTTATACACCAGTAACAGACAAACAGAGAGCCAAATCATGAATGAACTTCCATTCATAATTGCTTCAAAGAGAATAAAATACCTAGGAATCCAACTTACAAGGGATGTAAAGGACCTCTTCAAGGAGAACTACAAAACACTGCTCAGTGAAATAAAAGAGGACACAAACAAATGGAAGAACATACCATGCTCATGGATAGGAATAATCAATATCGTGAAAATGGCCATACTGCCCAAGGTTATTTATAGATTCAATGCCATCCCCATCAGGCTACCAATGAGTTTCTTCACAGAATTGGAAAAAACTGCTTTAAAGTTCATATGGAACCAAAAAAGAGCCCGCATTGCCAAGACAATCCTAAGTCAAAAGGACAAAGCTGGAGGCGTCACGCTACCTGACTTCAAACTATACTACAAGGCTACAGTAACCAAAACAGCATGGTACTGGTACCAAAACAGAGATATAGACCAATGGAACAGAACAGAGTCCTCAGAAATAATACCACGCATCTACAGCCATCTGATCTTTGACAAACCTGAGAGAAACAAGAAATGGGGAAAGGATTCCCTATTTAATAAATGGTGCTTCAACTTTTGTCAGTCTTGTAGCTCTTCTTCATTATGTGTGGTTAGTCCTTTCCCCTACGCTTCTCCTACATAAGCCTTCTCTTTGAGCTCGCATTCTAGTGGAACACATCTAGTTGCTTTCCCAGAACTGTTGTACTTTCGTGCCCTAATCCTTTTGCTCAAATGTTTCACTCACTGTTAGCCTGCCTATCCTTGAAGATGGATCTAATTCCCACTTGTATCTTGTAGACTTCTCTGACTGCAGTTGGAGATAATCTCCCTTCTCTGCATTCTTAACCCTTGATTTGTATGCATTAAATTATCACCATTAGCACCACCATTCCCAGGCCTGTTCTGTGGCAGACATTACTGATTACAGTACTCTTCACTACTGAGCCCTGTTGTGCTCTCAGAATCCTCGAAACTTTGCTCCAGGCAACCACTGTTGATCAAACAGAATTGGCACTAAGATGAAAAGTATTGTTTGTTGCTGAGAAAAGTTTATTCATTTGGCAATCAATTAGGAACTGAATTTAAATTGAGCAAGTACTGATGTTACTGATAAGAAAGGCAGAGTCAAAGTCTGTGTTTTGTCCTCTCAGTCCATTGATGGCAATACATGCACAATCACTAACATGATCCTGAGTGTGGTAAATGCTGCAAGGAGGCTGCAGCATGCTGTGGGCCTTCAAAGAAGAAAGGTGCAACTGGGAAAGTTCCTGGAGGAGGCCATAATTGGAATGGCCTTGAGCAGGTGTGGTAGGATTTCCGGGCTTGAAGATTGGAAAGAGCAAGTCTGCATAAAGGTGATGATATGAGTAAGGAGGGCTTATCGTCTCTTAGGTTCAGTTTCAGTATTACATGGAACTATAATTTAATATATGTGTTGCTGTTCTTTCACACTTTTTCTTACCTGTTTTCTAAGGACAAGAATGCAATACTACACAGGTCTGTCACATCATAGCATCCAGCATTGTACTTACTTCACAGGAGGTGACCCCAAATATTTTTGACTGATTACAACCTTCTTCACTAAAGAATTAAAACAAGTACATCTTTGATGAACCAATCCCATTCATCCCCTAGAAACCCACCCAGTTGTATGGGTTTTTGAGTGAAGACCATGAGGAACACTTACGCTAGCCTAAGTCATCCCAAACGTACTTAACACCTGGACTGGTGATCCCAGAAGAAGAACAAGTCTGGTTGCTAGCAGTTTTGAAGCCATTTTAGTGTGAGCACAGCATGACCTTGAAGCTCCCAGACTGGAGATCTGATCTTCTCAAGAAACCAGCACCAGAACCAGCCTGATCTCCAGAGAATTCTTTGGGCTAATTAGAGAAAATGGAAGATCCATCTATTTTTCCATAATTGGTCCACAGCTTGGTGCTGAATCAACCCTGGATGGTAGAGCCTTTTCAGCTGTGGTATTTAGCAACTCTTACACCATTTAGTGAATTTATTTCTGGATTTTCCCCCTCCAAGTGTCCTTTCACATCCTTATCCAAATTCTGCCCATTTCTCTCCCTGTCTGGAGATTATTTCTATGATAAGAAATTAATTAGCCTGTCTGTGCTACCTGTTCCAGGAGACTTTGAACAACCGCGTGGGTAAACACTAGATGTGGTCATCAAAGAGTCTGAAAATAAGTTTTTACTTTTTTATTAGCAAAAGTTAATTGTCAACCAGGAGATGTAACAGGCTTACTCCATTTCTGCTGCCACTTCTTGGATTTCTTTCTTGTGTGTGGAGAATTTCCTGAGGTTTCACCAGACTGAAGAGATTCTGAGTTCTATGAAGTGATGGAGATAAAGATCTTGTTGTCACAAAACAGCAAAGAGCACTGTGATTGGGTTTGAAAGATTTGGGATTGTGTTATAGACAGTGCTCTTACTGGTTTTTAAAAAGTTGATGTTTTCTTCTGTGTAAATTTAAATAATTTCTCCCAGTAAGCTTTTATATTTAATTAAATGATACCTTTCACTGTGCAATCACAAGAGGAATATTTTCTAAATTAGACATCATCTTTACCTTGAAGAAGAAAATTGTCTGTTTCAGTGTCTTTTTGTAGCAAGATTGACCAAAACAAGTGGTAAATAAGTCTGTAATATTTGACTGTCATGAAATACCTTTGCTAATAAGGAAATGGCCTTGGTTTGGATTATGTGGAGTTTTGTGTGTGTGATGTGGGGGTGTATGTGTACATATATGTACATATTTTTTTCTTTTTCTTTTTTTTTTTTCGAGATGGAGCCTCACTATGTCACCCAGGCTGGAGTGCAGTGGCATGATCTTAGCTCACTGCAACCTCCACCTCCTAGGTTCAAGCGATTCTCCTGCCTCAGCCTCCTGAGTAGCTGGGATTACAGATGTGCACCACCACGCTTGGCTAATTTTTTTGTATTTTTAGTAAAGATGGGGTTTCACCATGTTGGCCAGGCTGGTCTAGAACTCCTGACCTTAGGTGATCCACCTGCCTTGGCCTCCCAAAGTGCTGGGATTACAGGGGTGAGCCACCACACCCGGCCTATATTTCCTTTTTTATACTGTATAGCAATATAGGATCTTGTCTTTTACCTTTTAAGTTCAGAGAACAGTTTGTCCTGACCACACATATGTTACCAGTATAATGCTTTATGAAGCTTTAGAAATGAGCTCTGGATTCATTAAAAAATAATAAATATATTATTTTAACATCTAAAAATAAATAATCTGAGGATGTTTCACAATTTAGCATCAATGCTAAGTTGTGCCTTGTAGATTTCCATTGGCACTACATGCAAAAGATAAAGTTAGTTAGAATGAGGAAGATATTCTTTAATTACTATGAAATTCTTTTT
Source organism: Rhinopithecus roxellana (assembly GCF_007565055.1). NCBI lineage: Eukaryota > Metazoa > Chordata > Mammalia > Primates > Cercopithecidae > Rhinopithecus > Rhinopithecus roxellana. The sequence goes on from NC_044564.1 coordinate 55,804,227, forward strand.
TGTCATTTTTTTTGTTTTGTTTTTGTTTTTGTTTTGGGACAGAGTATCACACTGTTACCCAGGCTGGAGTGCAGTGGCATGATCTTGGCTCACTTCAACCTTCACCTCCTGGGTTCAAGCAATTCTCCTGCCTCAGCCTCCTGAGTAGCTGGGATTACAGACATGTGCCACCACGCCCAGCTAATTTTTGTACTTTTATTTTATTTATTTTTTTTGAGATGGAGAGTCTCTGTTACCCAGAATGGAGTGCAGTGACACCAACTCAGCTCACTGCAACCTCCACCTCCTGAGTTCAAGTGATTCTCCTGCCTCAGCCTCCCAAGTAGCTGGGATTACAGGTGCCTGCCACAACTCCTGACTAATTTTTGTATATTTTTTAGTAGAGAGGGGATTTTGCCATGTTGGCCAGGCTGGTCTTGAACTCCTGACCTCAAATGATCCACTCACCTCTGCCTCCCAAAGTGCTGGGATTATAGGCATGAGCCACCATGCCTGGCCAGATTACTATGAAATTCTATCCTGCAAGTGCTTTAGAGCAACTTGCATTTTAAAGTACATTTGCACATTTTACATATAATGCTATATGGTTGTGTTTGGGTTCTGTGTACAGATTTTTTTTTTTTTTTTTGAGACGGAGTCTTGCTCTGTCGCCCAGGCTGGAGTGCAGTGGCCGGATCTCAGCTCACTGCAAGCTCCACCTCCCGGGTTCACGCCATTCTCCTGCCTCAGCCTCCCGAGTAGCTGGGACTACAGGCGCCCACCACCTCACCCAGCTAGTTTTTTGTATTTTTTTAGTAGAGACGGAGTTTCACCGTGTAGGCCAGGATGGTCTCGATCTCCTGACCTTGTGATCCACCCGCCTCGGCCTCCCAAACTGCTGGGATTACAGGCTTGAGCCACCCGGCCAACAGATGGTTTTTGTTATTAAGTGGAAAAGGCCTGAAATATGCTGTTCTATGTGAAGTAAATTGATATAACCTAAGAAGAGATCTTGTTGCCAGTTCAGAAACCATAACCTTAAATAGCATGCCTGGCTCTCCTCTGTATCTGGTTTAACATCTGCATTGAATATTGATATTTTCCAATAATCTCCAGCTAATTTATTTTGAAAAAAAAAAAAAAAAAAGAAATTGACATCTACTTTTGCTTAAGTGGAAATAATTGAGTAATGTTTAGTTGCTTTTTTAACCTCAAGTCAATAACTGCAAAAGACTGGACTTACTGCACCTAAGATCTAGAACCCTGAAGTTATCTGAATTGGTGCTCATCACTGAGCTTGTGTAGGCTTCCTGAAGCCTATTCAGGGCCCTGTGTACCAGGGAAAAGGGTTGGCAGATCACAGTGGGTGGAGTATGCAGCCAGTAATTTTTTCTTAGATTCTCTCTTTCTCCCGTCTTAGAACCTCCCCTCATTTCCCAGGGAACATCTGTTTTCCATGAGGGCAGTACTAAGGGGGCTGAAGAGTCTCACAAACATATAATAAAAGATTCCAAGAGTAGGCTGGGCACGGTGGCTCAAGCCTGTAATCCCACCACTTCATGAGGCCGAGGTGGGCGGATCATGAGGTCAGGAGATCAAGACCACCCTGGCTAACATGGTGAAACCCTATCTCTATTAAAAATAAAATAAAATAAAAATTAGCTGGGCATGGTGGTGAGCACCTGTAGTCCCAGCTACTTGGGAGGCTGAGGCAGGAGAATGGCGCAAACCCGGGAGGCAGAGCTTGCAGTGAGCCGAGATGGTGCCACTGCACTCCAGCCTGGGCAACACAGCAAGACTCTGTCCCAAAAAAAAAAAAAAAAGATTCCAAGAATAAACAAAATCCTCAAGTGTTACTGTGGAAAGATTATACTCACCATGTTTGATTTTTTTGGTCTCTGGTGGTCATCCTAGATGCGTTCACAGTCATTCTGGACCTTCAATCTAATCCACTGTTGTTATTAAATGAGCTGATCCACATGGAGTTACTTTTTGAAATCATAAAGTGCCTTACGAATGTTTGTTATTGTGTTTTAAATTCTTAAAATATGTCTTAACTCATCTGAAGATAAAAGGAAAGGTTTCTGTGGTCCTTCTGGGAGTGGGGAAACTTACAGCTCCACAAAAGTTAAGAGAGAAGGGTAAACAGCAGACAGGCAGCATAGTTGGGAGTCATGAGGAAGAGCATTCAAGATGACACAAGTTTTGTAAGCAGACGTAAGGAACGGGCTAAAGAATGTCCTGGAGACCCAGGTACTTAGACTTAGCATTCTGGGTTCAGGGTTCATCCAGGAGTTCCAGGCTTGCAGCAGGTCTAGAAAATCCAGGAGGATGGGCCACCTTCTTTCTCCCAGAGGTCGATCTGATCTTAAGTTGCACCTGACTAAAACCTGCTGCAGGAGAGATGATCAGCTTTTATTTACACACAGGGAGACGGCTTCCTAAGATTGTGTAGTGAACCAAGAAGGTGTTTACAGGCATGTGAAACTGGCTATTGTAAAGAGATAGTGATCTGGGACACGTGATGTTAGTTAAACTGGAGGAAAAGGTGTACCCTTCAAGCAGAGGATTCCAGGCCCTCTCCAAACCATGCAAGTCTGAGCAAAGGGACAGAAATTCCATCAGTGGCTTGGAACCCAAATATTTGCCCAGACACTGAGGAGGGGAAAGAGTAGAAAGTGACCATAGGATAGATAAAGGGTTTTCACAGGAATGCAAACAAGATGATAGGTAGAATCACCCATGAGATTAGCAAACAAATCACTTTAAGAGGAAAAAAGTAGAATAGAGTCAACCACAGGTAGAAAATGCAATACTTTGGAATCCACAAGTCAAGTCATAGATATGTATCTTGGGAAATAATCCAAGCACACATGTATGGGACTGACACACCTGTGGGAGAGAGAGTCTGATTGTTCCGAGACTGATAGATTCACCCACCTGCTGGGCTCTAAAGCTGGATGCTTGCTCGAGAGACTAGATTCCTGTGGGCTGGTCCTAACTTTCCCAACTAAGCTCACCCTCACTTGAGCCCAAAGAACTCCTAAGACTCCATCCCCAGGAGGCATCCCGCAGGTGAGGAGCTGGGCACTTGAATTCTCATGTGTACAGCACCATAGCCATTGTAAAAGGAGAACATCTCACAAGTCAGGAGTTACTGGAGAGACTTGTGTTTATGACACATTTCTGGGTTGGATGGCCCTGAGACAGTGTGACAGAATTTATCTGCATTCGTGTGGCCCAATTTTCATGCTCTGCTCATGACATCTTCCCTCAGTGATTTTTTCCTGCCTTTCATAATCAGGTTTGATGAGCAAAGGGTAGAAAATGCAGTGGCTTCCTGGGCATGTGCATTAAATAGCAATTAAAATGCATTCCTGATTCGGTTCAATGCAGCAGGTGTCAATCAAACACCTACAGTGTGTCAAGCTTGATGCCAGGGGTGGTGGGGTACAGGAATGAGCAGACAAATGCTTTTGTCTTGGGAGCTTGAGATGAAAGGGAAGGAGAGCACGAATTAGACCTGTTTGAGGGGGTAATAGAAATACAGATAAAACTGAGTAGGGTCCAGAGGAGAGATTCCTTCCACCTAGGGAGAAAGCCTGGGAAAGGCTTTCTGGAGGAGATGGCTTTTTAACTAGGCTTTAAGGGGTGGGTAGGAGTTTATTAGGCAGAGATAGTGGCAAAGGGATTTCGAGGGAGGGGGATCTGTGTGAACATGAGTGTGAAAGCAAAAAAGCATGTAAGCAAAAAAGCGTGGAACATCTTTTAAGAAATAGCAAGGAGTTTGCTGTGACTGGATCTGCTGGGATTGGGGGTGAGAAGGACATGCAAGCCTGTAGTGGTTAGGGACCTGGCAGGAAGCAGATGGTGCACTCACTCAAAAGGGTTTCACTGAGCAGAATTGAATCAAGGGACTATTTATAGAGTTCAGCAGGGTAAAAGGAATCAGCAAGGGATGGTGAGGCACCCAGGGATGAATAACTGGGAAGCTATTAGCTCCTCTAGGCCTGAACAGGCAAGGGAGGGTAATGGGGTTTCCACAGTACAGCGAGAGCTGAGTTGTGGCAGGGACCAAAAGACAGGGCCTGTGTGGCCGCAGAGGAACACAGGCAGGGAGGGCGGAAGAAAATTTAAAAACCCCAACCTCTGTCTCTTTCCACCGTTAAGATCTACAGCTACTGCCTCTCATTTGCTCAACCCAGCCAAAACCAGAGGCGAGGAACCCTGGATCAGTCCTCTCAGTACACAGAGCAGGACAAAGAAAGACAGAGGGTGAATCTGAGGGCAAATGGAGAGTGACCAGCACAGAGCCATATGGAATGAAGTGCCATGCTGAAAGGTTTTCTTGGGACACCAAGAAGTGTTGAAAAGATACAGTCTAGGAAATGATGGCAAGGAAATTATTATTTATTTATTTATTTGAGATGGAATCTTGCTCTGTCCCCCAGGCTGGAGTGCAGTGGCATGATCTTGGCTCACTGCAACCTCTGCCTCCCAGGTTCAAGCAATTCTCTTGCTTCAGCCTCCCAAGTAGCTGGGATTACAGGCATGTGCCACCATGCCTGGCTAATTTTTTCATTTTTAGTAGAAATGGGGTTTCGCTATGTTGGCCAGGCTGGTCTAAAACTCCTGACCTCGAGTGATCCACTCACCTCGGCCTCCCTAAGTGCTGGGATTACAGGCGTGAGCCACCGCACCTGGTCTATTTTGATGACATCTGGTGATACTGGTGGCTGCTGCTTAAGGGCACTGTGGGAAATGAGAGGTCAGAATGGCTCCTATAGCCTCTAGCTATATACCAGCAGGACCATCTCCAGCTGGTCACACAGGCCTAGCCCTAGGCCTCCACATCTAGAGAGCATTGGCCCTGCATCTATCAGCCTTTCTTCCATGCAAGGAGGGCAAATGTGGTTGGTGGAGAAGACACCTAGAATACCAATGGCAGTTTTTCTGTCTCCCCACTATAATTTAGGACTCTTCTAATTGTAAGCAACAGAAAATCCAGTTCAAACAGGCTTAATCCAGAAAGTTGGAAGGTGGTAGGGATGACATATAAAATTTACGGCTCAGATACCGTAAGAGTCTAGAAACATTACCTGGCTTCCAGTACAGGGGTTTAATATCATCTGGACCTGTTCTCTCTTTACATATAGTCTCTTTACACCTGTGTCGTTTTCACTCCCAGGCAAGACTCTTCCCTCGTGGTGAGATAGCTGCCAGCACAGGTCAAGGTTTCTTTTTTTTTTTTTTTAAGGAAAACATAAAAAATGACTTTAATAAATTTTATATTTATAATATCCACTAAAAATCAATATTGTATACATAGTAGCATATTTTTATTTTATTTTATTTTATTATTATACTTTAAGTTCTAGGGTACATGTGCATAACGTGCAGGTTTGTTACATATGTATACTTGTGCCATGTTGGTGTGCTGCGCTGACGAGTTGATAGGTCGAGGTTTCTTTATCCCAGTTCCACACCCAGCAGGAGAGATAAAGTTTCTGATCCCTATTAGTTCAAACAAGACTCCATGGCCTTAACCTTAGGCTAACTCAGCCCTAAGTCAGAGCTCCATTCATCAATATAGTCTTGGGACCAAAGGAATATGGTGATCTGATTGGCTAGACCAGGGTCACTCCCTCATCCTACCATGTTCCCCCAAGCTTCTGGACTAGTTAGGGCTTCAGCTCCACTGTAAACAAATTGAGAGTTAGGAGGTGTGCTGTTGACTGCAGGGACAAAGGATACTGTCCCTTAACAAGAACAACAAACTTGCCTTTTATCTGTTATGTTCCTGAGCTATTTACTGAAAGCAATCAATACAACACTCATAAGTTAAATTTTATTGAATTCATAGTTACAAAAGCCAGTGAAATTGTTTAGTTATTAACCACATGGTTTGAAATTGATGGAACTGAGACGGAAATCACTTTAAAAGCTGAGAGAGGGTATCATAGTCTATTCTGGCGGCTATAACAACATCCCACAGACTACGTAGCTTATAAACAACAGACATTTATTTCTTACAGTTCTGGAGGCCAGGATGTCCATGATCAAAGTGCCATTAGATTCCATGTCTGCAGAGGGCCCACTTCCTGGCTCATGAATGATGCCTGCTAGCTGTTTCCCAACACAGTGGAAGTGGCAAGGCAGCTCTCTGGGACTCTTTTGTAAAGGCACTAATCCCATTCAGGAGGGCTCTGCCCTCATGATCTAATCACCTCTCAAGGGCCCCACCTCCTAACACCATCACATTGATGATTAGGTTTCAAAATATGAATTTGAGGGAGGACACACACATTCATACCATAGCAGAGGAGGAGAAAAATTAAGCATGTTTTGCCTTAAACTCTGAAGAATTCTACACAAACACACACTCACACAGACACACACACACACACACACACACACACACACACACTACACTACAGCTTATATTCAATGCTGAAAGTCTGAATGCTTTCCCCCTAAGAGCAGGAATGAGGCAAAGCTGTCCATTCTCACCATTTCTATTGAATATCTCAATGGAAGCCTGAGCCAGTGCAACAGGGCAAGAAAAAGAAATAAAAGGCATATTGAAAAGAAAGAAATAAAACTGTCCCTGTTCACAGATGGCATGATTTTCTACAAAGGAAATCCCAAGAAATTACAAAATAATTTTTAAGACTAGTAAGTGATTTTAGCAGGGTTGCAAGATACCAGGTTAACACACAAAAATCACTTGCTGTTTCTATATACTAACAATGTAAGACTGAAAATGGACATTTAAATACATTGTGTATCATAGCTCCAAAAAATAAGGATTAGGTATGTAGCTAACAAAATATATATAGGATCTGTACTCTGACAATTATAAAACACTGATGAAAGAAATCAATGAGTGCCTAAATAAATGGAGAGACATAAGTTGTTCATGGATTGGATGACAACATAGGAATGATGTCAATTCTCCCATAATTGATGTATAGATTTAATGCGATTCTGATCTAAATCCCAGCAGGGATTTTTATTTATTTATTTATTTTATTTATTTTTTTTTTTTGAGGCAGAGTCTCGCTCTGTCACCCGGACTGGAGTGCAGTGGCCGGATCTAAGCTCACTGCAAGCTCCGCCTTCCGGGTTTACGCCATTCTCCTGCCTCAGCCTCCCGAGGAGCTGGGACTACAGGCGCCCGCCACCTCGCCCGGCTAGTTTTTGTATTTTTTTTTAGTAGAGACGGGGTTTCACCGTGTTAGCCAGGATGGTCTCGATCTCCTGACCTCGTGATCCGCCCGTCTCGGCCTCCCAAAGTGCTGGGATTACAGGCTTGAGCCACCGCGCCCGGCCCCAGCAGGGATTTTTGTAGATATATCAAACAAGCTGATTCTAAAATTCATATGGAGGCAGGGTGTGGTGGCTCATACCTGTAATCCCAGCACTTTGGAAGGCTGAGGCAGGCAGATTGCTTGAGCTCAGGAATTGAACACCAGCTTGGGCAACATGGCAAAACCCCGTCTCTACAGGAAGATACAAAAATTAGCCAGACATGGTGGCATGCACCTGTAGTCCCAGCTACTTGGGAGGCTGAGGTAGGAGGATTGCTTGAGCCCGGGAGATCGAAGCTGCAGTGAGCCATGATCACAGCACTGCACTCAAGCCTGGGCAACAGAGTGAGATCCTGTCTCCAAAAAACCAAACAAAAAATAAAATTCATATGGAAAGACAAAGGCATTAGAATAGCTAATTTTGAAAAAGAAGAAAGTTGGAGGAATAATCTCATTTCAATATGGTTATCAAGATATCAAGTATAATACTGGTGAAAAGATAGACATGGCAAAAAGTGCAATTACTTTTGCACCAACCTAATAGAGCAATGAAGCAGAACAGAGATTCCAGAAATAGACCCACACAAATATGCCCAGTTGGTCTTCTATTTTTTTTTTTTTTTTTTTTTTTTTTTATTGAGACAGGGTCTCACTCTGTCTCCCAGGTTGGAGTGCAGCAGCATGATTGTAGCTCATTGCAGCCTCAAACTCCTGGGCTCAAGCAGTCCTCCTGCTTCAGACTCTCAAAGTGCTGAGATTGCAGGTGTGAGCCACTGTACCTGGCCCTCCAATTGATTTTTGACAAAAGTGCAACAGCTTTTCAAAGAGGAAAGGATAGTCTTTCCAACAAATGGTATTGGAACAACTAGACATCATATGCAGAAAAAAAAAAAAAATGAACCGCAACCTAAAATCACATTACATTCAAAAATTAACTCCAAAAGGAAAAGAGAAAGATATAAGACTTTTAGAAGAAAACATAGGGGGAAGATCTTCATGAACTGGAGTTAGGCAAAGAGATCTTAGACGCCAAAGCACAATTCATGAGAGAAAAAAAATGGTAAGTTGGACTTTAAAAAATAAATCTCTTTCTCTACAAAAGGCACTTAAGAGAATGAACAAACAAGCTACAGACTGGGAGAAAAGAATTGCAGATCACATATCCAACTTGTCTAAATTTGTATCCAGAATATATAAAGAAACTCTCAAAACTAAGTAGTAAGAAAACAAACGATCAAACTTTAAAAATAGGCAAAACCTGAACAGACACTTCACCGAAAAGGGTATACTGATGGCAAATAAACACATGAAAAGATATTCAGCATCATTAGCCATTAGGGAAAAGTAAAACCACAATAAGATGCCAGTAAATACCTATTAGAGTGGCAAAAAAAAATACACCACCAAGTGCTGATGAGGATGTGGAGCAACTGGTACTATTAAACATTGCTGGTGGGAGTATAAAATGGTACAGCCACTCTAAAAAACAATTTGGCGCTTTCTTCTCACCTTAAATACAGCTTTATGATATGACCCAGCAGTCCCACTCCTGTGTAGAGGTCCTAGAGAAAGAAAAACATGTTCACACAAAAATCTATATGTGAATGTTTATAGCAGCACTATACATAATCAATCAAAATGGGAAACCCAAATATTCTTCAGTAAGTAAACTACAGTCTATCCATAAAATGTGATCCATTCAGCAACAGAAAGGAACATACCATTGATACGTACAAAACTCAGATGAATCTCAGAGGCATTATACTCAGTGAAAGAAACCAGTCCCAAAACTTACACAGAATATGATTCCATCTGCATGATAGCCTCAAAAAGACAAAACCATAGTGATGGAAAACAGAGGAGTGGTTGCTGGAGGTTAGGAATGGAGAAAGGGTGTGACTACAAAGATACAGCATGAGAGCTCTTTGGCCTGATGGAGCTGTTCTACATTATAATGTTGACGGTAGCTATAAGAATTTTAACATGTTGGCCGGGCGCGGTGGCTCACGCATGTAATCCCAGCACTCTGGGAGGCCCAGAGGGGCGGATCACGAGGTCAGGATATCAAGACCATCCTGGGTAACACGGTGAAACCACGTCTCTACTAAAAATACAAAAAAATTAGCCGGGCGTGGTGGCGGGCGTCTGTAGTCCCAGCTACTCCGGAGGCTGAGGCAGGAGAATGGCGTGAACCCGGGAGGCGGAGCTTGCAGTGAGCCAAGATGGCGCCGCTGCACTCCAGCCTGGGTAACAGAGAGAGACTCTGTGTCAAAAAAAAGAAAAGAAAAGAATTTTAACATGTTAACCGTTAACCATAGACCTGTATACTAAAATAGTCAATTTTATTATATGATCAACACATGTACGCATACATACATCACCTTAAGAGTCAGTTGGTGCATACATGTCCGGCATTTGCAAGAGGGGGTCTGTGTTTACTGGTGGGGAATTCCTGTTTTCTAGTGAGTTCTCATCCCTGCAAAGAGCAAAACCTTGAGTGGCCTGATGCTGCCCTAATTCCCACTGAGGATATCTGACCTGATTGTTTTGGATATTGTTGGGCATGGAAGGTTCACCGACTTCTTAAGATAATATCCACAGGGCCAGCCAGAGCCTCCCTGGTTATCTGGCTCAGGGACACACATGTCACACGGATCATGGAGGAGGTTGGGAAGGCTTTCCAAATATGCTTGAGCTGAGTTTTGAAGTCGCTGAAATGATAATCAGATAAATGAGAGAGCGGAGGGAGCAGTAAATAAAGGCTCAAAGACATGAGCGCAGGGCAGAACTGACACAGTGAGCATGGTTGGGGCTGGGGCTGGGGCTAGAGTGGGTCAGGGAGCTTGCGTGCCACCCTGTTAGGGAACCATTGAAGGGGCTTTAAGCTGGAGAGTGACTCCGCCAGATTTGCATCCTGGAAGATAGCTCTGACTTAGTTTGCAGAACGAATTGGCAGAGACAAGTTTGTATGCAGAAGGAGTTTTAGGAAGTTGATGAAGTAGCCTTGGTGAGAAATGCGGCAGACCTGAACCAAGGCAGTGTCAGTGAGGGTAGAAGGTAAAGAGATGAATTTGAGAGTTATTCGGCCAATAACAGCAGAACTTGGTATGTGGCATGGGACACAGAGTCAGTTGGAATGTTCCAGAAGTGTACCACTTCAGACCCAAACCGCTTCAATATATCTGCTGTATCAGTTATTTGCTGTGGGGTCTTAGACAAATTATTTCATTTGCTTGTGCCTTAGTTTCTCACCTGAAAATGAAGTTACCTCATAGAGTTGTTGTGAAGATCAGAGTGAATTATGCTTAGCCCAGGGTCTGGTACATGGTAAGCCCTCCAAAAATGTTTGCAAATAAAAACACAATTTAGGGGTATCTATTTCTAGGTAACAAATCACCCCCGAATTTAGTGGCTTAAAATAATAATGACCATATCATTATTGCTCACAGTTCTCTTTTGTGATTGCAGGGAGCTGGTGGCTGGGGCTGGGATCATGTAAAGGCCATCACTCACTTGTCTTCTGCCTGGGCTGGCAGGATTCAAGCAGCTGGGGCTCCTGTATCCCTTTTCTTTCTGACTCTCTCTCTCTGTCTCTCTCTGTCTCTGTCTCTCTCTCTCTCTCTCTCCTCTTCTCTTTCTCTCTCTTCCCTTCTCTTTCTCTCTCTCTCTCCCCCAACCTCCCCGCCCCCCGCCACTACCCTCCCTGTTGCTCTGGTTTTCCCATGTTGTCTCTCCAGCATGGCAGCTTCAAGGTAGCTGGACTTTTTACATGATGCTTCAGGGCTGCAAAGTGAGTGTCCCAAGAAGAAAACTCATCAGATGCTGGCCTCTTCTAACCTATCCCGGATTCCACATAACCTCACTACTGCTGCATTTTGTCTATCAAGGTGATCACGAAGGCCAACCCAGGTTGAAGAGACAGGGACAGAGCCTCCATTTTTCTGATGGAAAGAGTATCAAATATTCTATAGGCCTATTTTTAAATCACCAGGGGACCCAGGATGAAAAGTCTGAGGTTTTCTTAAGGGAGGATAGATAAGTTTATTTTTCCCTTGTTGGATCTCATGTGCAGGTATCCAGGTAGAGTCCCAGCAAGTAATTGTATATTGAGTTTGTCACTGGGGAAACAGCATGAGGCAACAGATAGAGATGGAAATGGAAGCTATAAAAGCAGATGGGATCCCTGTGGGAGAGTGTGCTGCCCAAGAAGAGGGTGGAAGACAAAACCCTTGGTGAACATCAACATCAGTGTGAAGCACAATGTCAAAGGTGGAGAGATGAGAGCTTATCCAGCTGGCTGAGTTCCTCTAGACATCCATCTGGTTTCACTCCTAGAGTACTGCAGTCTGAGACTTCTTTCTCTGCAATTCAGGATTCTCTTGGTAAAAGAGTCAACTTTCCAGCAGGACTGAACCCTTGCTTGCCCGGATCAAGGGTCTTCTTCCACCTCTCTCAGCTGGCTGCGGAGTCAGAACCTCCTACCTTCCTCCCAAGGCCAGGCTGTGTTGTGGAGCCTTCTGTCCTGTGTGTTTCCAGTATGGCACAAGGCACTAGATCCTCCACTCTCTTCCCAGTCAGATATGTTCCCTGGAGTAAAAGAGTCTTTGAACAAGTTGTTAGCAAAGTTTCTCCTCTTCAACCACTTTGAAATGTCCTTTTGAATGTAAGCCACGTCCAAATAATTAGTCTTCAGTTCCAGATCCTGTTAGAGAGCCACGTTGGTACAGGAGCTTCCCTGCTCCCTCTTTTGTGAGTTGCCATAAAGAAAGAGGAAGTGACCTGTGATCTATGAAAGAGCCAGGTTCTAAAACAGATTTGTCTGACTTCAGAGCTCAGCCCTTCACCCTAGGCATCCCTCCAAGAGACACCAGCATGAACTTACCCAGAACAGGCCTGAACATTTGAACAACTGAACACAATACACCCCAGCTGGCTCCTGGCAGATTGCACTCCAGTGTGGTGGGTTTAATTTGAGCAAGCGGATGAAATAAAACAGGGCTGGCTGTGGGGATGTGGCAGAGCCAGAATGGATTCTCTTGATCTTTTTTTTCCTCTCTGGGAAACAAGATGAATTAATGAACTGATTCATACTCCCTTTTACCCAAAGTCTGAAATAAACCACCCTTATCATCTCACCAAACCTTTACCTGACCCAAACTATGGATCTGGGGTTCTTATTCTTCTCCTGCCTTCAATCTATCCCACTCCTGATGAAGTTCCTTCCCATCTTCCAATCCCATGGACTTCACTTTCCTGCCTGTAAACAGCTGCCAACTACCTGATCTCCCTATGCTAATCCATTCTACACATTTTAACCAGGCTTTTCTCCAATCTAGGCTGGCTCTTACACAAACATGTTCAATGGCTATTCACTATCCTTAATAGCTAATCTTTGTATATTACTTTATAGTTTAACACATGGTTTATCTCATTTTATTCTCCCAAAGAACCCGTTATATGGAAGGGAACTTAGGATCAGAGAAGTATAAATTCTCCTCCCTGGCATTCAACGCCTTCCATGGTGTGCCCCAAGGGATTTCCTAGTCTTGGTTCTCTAAACCACCCCTCAAGCACCAGCCAAACTACTGACTGAACACACTCTTATCACCTCTTTATGGAAGAAACAGAACTTTGATGTCCAACAGAACTGGATATCGAGGCTGGCCATGTGGCTTTGGACAAGTTTCCTAACCTTTGTTACATTATTGTCTTTATCTGTAAATAACAGGCTTGTTAGATGACTAAATAAAATAATGTATTATAAAAGTGTTTGGGCCATAGGCACCTGACACATGTTAGTTTCTTCTTCCCCTGCCCCTCTGTCTTTAGGTGTTCTCTCCACTCTCCACTGTCCTCAATAGTCCCCGCCTAGTGAATTCCTTCTTACTCTCACATCCAAGGTTCATCTAAAATTCTTCCTTTCTTAATCCCACCTAATGTGTATTTCAAGGGTAGCTCTGAACTCCTACAACTTTGGGGTAGTCGTTCCTATAGACTAGCTTGTTCTCTTGTCTTCTGTCTTGTCCTGCCTACTAGAAGACAATGTCTCAGTGGCAGGAGCAGCGTCCTCTCTTTGACCTCACAACATAGCGCCTCCTATGGTGCTGGCACAAAGAAGTCACCCAGAAAACATTTGTAAGATTGACTTAAGACCACGGGAGGCTTCATGTGTTCCACGTGCTCATTTCCTGATTGCTGTGATATTTGCTTTCGGCTGAACACTGGTCACCTTTCCTCTTCTGTTATTGTGTAACTGAATGAAAGATGACAGTCAGGAGGAAGTTGGCTTGCAGAGATATTTGGGGTGAGCTCACAGACTTTAACAATTGTTTTTAAGCTTTTGTTAACATTTTAAAAATGGGGTGGTCTCACACAAAGATCTAGATTTTTAGTTTCTCTTTAAAAGTTCAGGAGACAAGGCCACCATGGACCCTCACTTTCATGTGATGGGGCTTGGGCAGAGACATCAGGACCACCACAGACCCACAGGCCTGTTTCCCTCACTTCTGCCCTGACCCCTGTAGCCTTGTACATTTGCAGTCTTTGATGTCATCTGAAAATTGTTGAAATTTATTTCAACTCTACTTTAAGAATGAAGTTGTAGCCGAGCACGGTGGCTCAGGCCTGTTATCCCAGCACTTTGGGAGGCTGAGGCAGGTGGATCACTTAAGGTCAGGAGTTCAAGACCAACCTGGCCAACATGGCAAAACTCCATCTCTACTAAAAATACAAAAAAAAAAAAAAAAAAAAAAAATTAGCCAAGCGTGGTGGTGGGTGCCTGTAATCCCAGCTACTCAGGAGGCTGAGGCAGGAGAATTGAACCTGGGAGGCGGAGGTTGCAGTGAGCTGAGATTGCACCACTGCACTCCAGCCTGGGTGACAGAGTGATACTTTATCTCAAAAAAAAAAAAAGTCGTTACTTTTTTTGGTTTTAGGAAAGATGACCAAGGAGGTGTTATTTCCTTGAGTGGTGAAAAGGTTCTTCTTCTACTGCATGGTCTTTTTGTTTGTTTGTTTGTTTGTTTGTTTGTTTGTTTGTTTGTTTGTTTTGAGACAGGGTCTGCCTCTGTCGCCCAGGCTGGAGTGCAGTGGCATGATCTCAGCTCACTGAAGCCTCAGCAGCCTGGGCTCAAGCGATCATCCCACTTCAGCTTCCCTAATAGCTGGGATTACACATGTGAGCCACTGCACCCAGCCTACAGCATGGTTTTTAAATATCTTTGTGCTCTGCCTCTGTAGACATCTTTCATTTGTTTAGAATCTGTGGTGATAGAGGCCTCATGCCCTATTCCAACTCCAGCTGCCTGTCAATGCAGTGTCTCTAGCTTCTTTCAGATGCAGAAGCCATCAGTCCCATTCTGTCCATCAGGGTAGACTGAAAAATATCAGGTCACTCTGCTGCCTGTACCACCTTTCAGCACTGATGGCTACACTCCCTGAGGGGAGAGGCAGAAGTGACAGGGAAGGAAGAAAGAAGAAGAGAATTTTCTCACTTTATTTATTGCATTTAATACTCACCCTGAGTCTGAGTCATGCATCATTCCTTCTTGACTTATAGCAAAATCAAGGCACATAGAGGCTGTCATTTGTGCTCTGTCCCAAAGCTAGAAAATAAATGATGAGTGGTTTGGGCCCAATTGTGTCTAATCATGTCATGTTTTTCCACTATTCTGTCTGCCTTAGGGTCTCCAACCCCTTTCAGCTGTATTTATAAGACTGGTGTTTGCAGAACTGTTTATTAGTTTGTAGGACTGTTTATTAGACAAGTATAAACTGAGCTGAAATAAAACTTTGTTTTCTGTTTGCTCTAAAGAGAAGTTTCTGCTCAATCCTCCACTGGGAGTGTGTCTTTAGGCCTCTAAATTTTATACCATAACTGTTTGTATAATTTAAGTGGTCTTCAGTGAAATGGAAACAAGAATAATAGATAAATACATTGTAAAATAAGAATAATGCATGACATTGGTTTAGATTACACAGTGTTTCCTATGTACATTTTCTCTTTGGGTTCACCCAACATTCTTGAGATACCCTCACTGAAGTTTTTAGATAAAGCAATCAAAAAGCAAGAGGATTTAAATGACATTGCTTAGTATGTATGTGGTAGAAATGGAATTAGAATCCAGATTCTTAATTCCTCTTTTCATTATCTGATCCTGCTTGGTTTTTATTTACACCAGGCAATAATTTTGGAAGCTCTGCTCTCTCTACTTGTGCTGTTATTATCTGTTGTTATTATTCAATCATAGATATTTATTGAGCCTTCCTGCAGGCCAAGGGCAGGACTAAGTCCTGTGCATTCATTATTTCACTTAATGCTCACGACAGCCATATGACATAGGTCCTCTTCTCATTTCTCTTTAACTTATGAGGATACAGGGGCTTAGAAGGATTCAGTAACTTACATAAGGTCACACTGCTAGTAACTGGTAGGACATACTCAACTCCAGATAGGTGACTCATGGAAATTTCTGCTATGTCTTATATCTTCACCTAGATTGTAACACATGGGGTCCCAGACCACATATCCTCCACAGAGCTTAGCAAAGTGGTTGTATGCACAGGTATGCAAACCATTAATTAATAACAGCTGATTTTTTCTAGGTCATTAGTTTTTATTTTACTTTCTCTACAGGGATTTTCATATCACACTGTTCTCAAAATAATCCTGGTTTTCTGTTGGCTGTTTTGATTTATCTTTAGACACTGTAATTGGAAATTAAGCTCTTAAGCATCTCCTTTACAGGCTATGCTCCACAATCTGTAATCACAACTTTTCTTTAAATTGATCATCTTCTTTTGAGCTGTTAATAAACATGTCTGGCTTCATTTGGGTTTTCAAATTGTTATTTCCAGATGGTGAGACTTTCAGATCTGATAGGCTCACACACATCCTGCCAAGTGGAAGTTTGAGCAAAATGTCACATCTTTGGCAATCTTTGTGCTATTAGTATGATGATTAAAGGAAAAAGAAAAGTTTCACTGTGATGTCATCAGCTTTCCCATCTCATGAAAAAGCCATCAAATTATCAACCAATCAAAATTGAATGAATCCCTTTTAATATTATTATTGTCTACTTTTCTTTTTTCCCATTTTAAAAATCAATTTGGTTCATTAGCTTTCTGCTTCTGGATTTGCCTTTTCTGGACATTTCATATAAATGGAATCATAGTACATCTACTTTTGTGACTGGTTTCTTTGGCTTGCTTCACTTAATGTAAAGTTTTCAAGGCTCATCCATACCATAGCATGCAGCAGTGCTTTATTCCTTTTTATGGCTGAATAATATTCCATTGGATAGAGATACAGTATTTTGTTTATCCAACAATAAGTTGGGCATTTAGATTGTTTTCACATTTGGCTATTAGGAATAATGTTGTTGTGAACATTTCTTGTACAGTTTTTGTATAAGGACATGTTTTCAGTTCCAGAGGGTATATATCTAGGCATGGAATTGCTGGGTCACATGGTAACTCTATGTTTAATTTTTGAGGAACTGCCCAACAGTCTTCCACAGAGGCTACACCATTTTACATTCTCACCAAAAAGGCAAAAGGATTCCAATTTCTCCACATCCTCACCAACATATATCATTTTCTCTTTTTGTGTTTTTTCAAAATAGCCATTCTACTGAGTATAAAGTGACATCTTATCGTGGTTTTGATTTATATTTCCATAATGACTAATAATGTTGGACATCTTTTTATATGCTTGTTGTCTATTTGTATATCTTCCTTGGAGAAATGTCTATTCAAATCTTTTGTCTATTTTTAACAATTTGGTTGTCTTTTTATTGTTGAGTTGTAAGAATTCTGTATGTATTCTAGACCCTTACCAGATACATAATTTGCACATTTCTCATTTTTGAATAAATTGCAAAGCAACATTTTTCAAGAAAATTTTAAATTTTTTCTGCTATATTGTGAAGCTTGGTTGTCTCTACCAGGTCCTACCTCCTATTTACCCACAAGTATTTCGAAGGTCATCAGGATTTATGCTCAAAAATGGATTTTGGGGTGAGAAGGAAGCACTTTGTTTGGAGAGGGTATTACTGTTGAGGCTTTGCACTAATCTTCTCTGCCACCTGAAGGAAAGCTGTGGTCACATCTGGTATAGTAGAAAGTGCCTTGGTGGCTGAGGAAGCTTGTGGGTTTATCACATTTTTATCCATGGTGGGATGGAGACCTTGTTTTTGCTTCAGAATTGCTCTTAAAGAAAAATTCTGGGGCAGATGAACCCCATCATCATCCAGGAAGAATATTTGCAGCACATTTTTTCTTGTCATGATGAGTTTGTTGTTTGAGATGGTGTGATTAGAAGCTTAATAATGGCTGGCTAGTGTGATTTTCCCTCATTTAGGTTCAACTGTGACTTTATATCTGCATACCTTATGGAAGGCCTGGAGCCGCACACTGACGCAGAAGAGGGAAGAGGGAAGTACAGTTGATGGTGGCAGCTAAGTGGGAGAGAAAGTCAGCAAAGACAATTACTTATTCAGGACCTTTACAAAGGGAGCGGCCCCACTTGTTTGCATGTTGATTGAATCATACCTTAGTGTCCAGTTGCTTGAGGCTTGCAGCACCATCTTTATGCTCTTCAAAGTGAGTGCTTGCCATTGGTAGCAAGGTCTTATGGATACCCTTGCTAGGTTCATTTCCTTCTTTGTTATTCCAAGTATAGTTCTAATGAATCTGAACCTGCCTCTTTTCTTTTCTTTCTTTCTTTCTTTTTTTTTTTGAGATGGAGCTCACATCTAATGAGGGTCAATCATAGATGCAACTCAACACAGGCAGGAGCCACAGCGGGGTACTGAACAATGGATACTTACTCTGTTGCTCAGGCTGGAGTGCAGTGGCACAATCTCGGCTCACTGTAAGCTCTGCCTCCCAGGTTCATGCCATTCTCCTGCCTCAGCCTCCCAAGTAGCTGAGACTACAGGTGCCCGCCACCTCGCCTGGCTAATTTTTTGTATTTTTAGTAGAGACAGGGTTTCACTGAGTTAGCCAGGATGGTCTCGATCTCATGACCTTGTGATCTGCCCGCCTCGGTCTCCCAAAGTGCTGGGATTACAGGCGTGAGCCACCGCGCCTAGTCTGAACCTGCCTTTTTTTTTTTTTTTTTTTTTTTTGAGACAGAGTCTCGCTCTGTCGCCCAGGCTGGAGTGCAGTGGCCGGATCTCAGCTCACTGCAAGCTCTGCCTCCTGGGTTTACGCCATTCTCCTGCCTCAGCCTCCTGAGTAGCTGGGACTACAGGCGCCCACCACCTCGCCCGGCTAGTTTTTTTTGTATTTTTTAGTGGAGACGGGGTTTCACCGTGTTAGTCAGGATGGTCTCGATCTCCTGACCTCATGATCCACCCGTCTTGGCCTCCCAAAGTGCTGGGATTACAGGCTTGAGCCACCGCACCCGGCCTGAACCTGCCTTTTAACAAGACCCCAAAGTGATTCAAGGCACATCAGAGTTTAAGAAGCATAGATTTACATTATATTCTCTTTATCCCTTCACATCTCACATGGGTATTCAGCCTAACCTCCGTGCGAGTCAGTCTTCCTCTTTCTTTTCATGGTTTCCATGGATTTCACCTGGTATACTCTTGATGCCATCCGTATTAGCCTGTTCTCACAATGCTATAAAGAAATACCTGAGACTGGGTAGTTTATAAAGGAAAGAGGGTTAATTAACTCAAAGTTCTACATGGCTGGGGAGGCCTCAGGAAACTTACAATCATGGAAAAGGGGAAGCAGGCACCTTCTTCACAAGGCAGCATGAGAGAGAGTGTGAGTGTGTGAAGGAGGAACTGTCAAACACTTATAAAACCATCAGATCTCATGAGAACTCATTCACTATCATGAGAACAGCATAGGGGAGACCCCCATCTCCATGATCCAATTACCTCCCACCAAGTCACCTCCCTTGACACATGGGGGTTATGGGGATTACAATTCAAGATGAGATTTGGGTGGGGACACTGCCAAACCATATCACCATCCTAGTACTGGCTGCAGCTTCCTTTCATTACTGGATGAAGAAACACAATCTTTTGATCAACTAGCATTTCCCCGAAGTACTTGTAAACAATTCCATAAAAATCCTGAGGTAGGTACCTATTTGTGTTTACTCTTGAGCCTTCCCCAGCCCTCTCCCCTTCTTCCTCCTCTCACTCCGTCTTCCCACAGCTCAATACTTCCACCTTCCATTGTTCAGTACCCCGCTGTGACTCCTGCCTGTGTTGAGTTGCATCTATGATTGACCCTCATTAGATGTGAGCTCCTTGAGGGAAGGGTCTTACATCATCCATTTTTATACCTTGATTCCCACCCTTTGAACCTAACACAGGTCCTTGGACATAGTAGATACTTGTAGAGTTTAATTAAGTTATTGAGTCACATTGGAAATTATTTCAGAAGATACCAAATACCTTTTCTTTCTTTCTTTCTTTTTCACATGCCATGTGTTCTAGTACCATTAAGACCCTAAGACTTTTATTTTATTGATATGAAGTGGTATAAAGATTAACAAACATTATATTATATATCATACTTTTAACTCTGAAGTTTTTAATTGATAGAACAAAAGTTAATATTTCTCTACCAAAATAAATGTCATAGACAGAAGGAAGAATTTTGTTAATTTGGTCATACCAAAAATATTTAACATTAATTTCTCTCCTCAACTTCTGACTCTGCTGTTCTTTAGCTCTGTAACCATGACTTACCTGTCAGAGCCAAAACTCTTTTGAGCATTTCATGAGAAAATCTATAAAGAGTATGTAGCCTACAATAATAGCTAACATTTATTAGCTGTACTTACAGTGTGAGCCAGGTACTTTTTATTCTAAGTACTTTACATATAGTCTCATTTTAAAATCTCCTAATGACTCTATGAGGTTGATATTTTGTTATTCCCATTGTTATAGGTGAGGAAACAGAGGCACAGGCTACAGGGTATTTTGTCCAAGATAACACAGCTAATAAAGTGGTGAGGCCAAGATTTGAACACAGTCTCTTCTTAAAGAGCCTGCCTCCTGAAGGATTGCTGCTGAATTCCTTTCTTCCTTCAAAATGCCTCATGTGATTTAACATGCCTTATTTCATTGTGTATATTAAAGGCCCTTTGTTTATACATTACTCTCATCTATATTTACCCATTTGGCCAATGCATTGTATAAATTAGGTGATCTGTAAATGATTGTTGGCTAATTGATCCTAGGTGCATACATGGGAATACTTGGAAAAGCAATGATTGTTTTAATATAATGAGTTCTTGATGTAGCAGGATCGTTCCTATACATTGTAGAACTCTCAATTTTAATATTTACTAACTCCATTATCCATCTTAAAATGGGCATATTGGAAAGGATAAGGAATAAATAATTGATGGTTGTGTCACACATCTAGTAATATGGTAGTTGAGCTAATATGAATGGGTTCTCCCACCGTCTCAAACACATATATATATAAAAGTCCCCTCCAGATTAAAGGAGAGCCAAACCCAAACTCAAAAGCAATAAAGGAAATTCCCTTGTGCCAGAAATAAAAAGGGAACTCAAAGCCGGAAGTATAAACAAGATCTGATGCTAAGGTCTAGACCTGTCTTAATCTGTTTTGTGTGGCTGTAGCAGAAGACCTGAGACTGGGTAACTTATAAAGAAAAGATGTTTATTTAGCTCACAGCTCGGCAAGCTGGGAAATTCACGGGCATGGCCCTGGCTTCTGGTAAAGACTTTTGAGCTGCATCAAAATATGGTAGAGAAAGTCATCTCATCATGGTCCATGTGTATATAATTTAATTTTAATAACTAATATAAAATTATTTTTAAAATATGGTAGAGAAGGTCAAAGGGGAAGCAGATCTATACAAAGAGGAAAAACCTGAGGGGTATCCTGGCTTCATAACAACCCACTCTTGAGTATACTAATCCATTCCCATGAGAACTAATCCAGTCCTGCCAGAGTGAGAACTCACCACTGCAAGAACAGAACCAAACTATTCATGAGGGATCCAGCCCCATGACCCCAAGTGCCTCCCACTGGGACCTGCCTTCCAATACTGCCACAGTGGGGATGAAATTTCAGCATAACTTTTGGTGAGGACAAACCAACCATAGCAAGACCCACTTACAGGCTTTAATAATGGGAGATAGGGGTTTTAACATCCACATGGGGAAAAGAGATATGATCTTGGCCCATGTGAGTGAAGGAGTTTAAATTAAACCTTGACATAAAGTCTGGAACCACAAAATTTGGCCCTGCCCTTGGAAACAAGAGCAGAGAAATTCTACCTAGTGACTCAGGAAACCCTTAAGAAAGTTTGCCATTTGCCCATGGCTAAAGTAAGAGGTAAAGAGGGTACCCATGAGAGGATTAAAATCCAGACTTATACTTCCCTCAGTGCATGATCTAAATTTACAGCACTGTGTAATGCTGATTTATCAAGCTGAAAGATTAATATGAAAACTGTCCTGGAGGACTTGAAACTCCTAAGTCCCCAGGAAAAACAAGCAGCCTGTAGGTAGACTTTCACAACTCAGAAAAAAGTCAACCCCCTCCTCCAAAGACAAGCCTATGATCAGAAATTACAAACTACACAGGAAAAGACCCAGTAGGAGGATAGGTATCCCCCACACTGGAGATGATAGAACAGTCTGAAAGAATATATACTAAATATATTTAGAATAACTAAAGAAAAACAGGCAGAATAGAAACTAATAGAAAAATGATAGTGTGGAAAGGATACTATAACTTCTAGAAAAGAAACTTAGAAAGACCGGAATTAAAAATTCAGTGAATGAATTAAACATCCAGTAAATGCAACTGATGTAAGGATTGGAAACTGCAAGATAGGTGTGAGACAAATCAGTCAATGCATCACAGAGAGATAAAAAATCAGGAATATATAAAAACTCTCCAAGGACCCATACATTTGGAAACTGAAAAGCATATTTTTTTAAAGAATTTACAATTCAAAGAAAGAAATCACAATAGAGATTTATAAGATATTTAGAACTAAATAAAAGTAAAAATACTGTAAAATAATTCACAGGACACCAACACAGAATTTAGAAGGAAATGCCTTATATGCGTATACTGAAAAACAAAAACAAAGCTATAATCCCAGCACTTTGGGAGGCTGAAGCAGGAGGGTCAGTTGAGGCCAAGAGTTTGAGACCAGCCTAGGCAACATGGTGAGACCCTGTCTCTACAACAACACAAAACAACAACAAAAAAACTCACAAAGATAATGATAATGCGCTAAGCTATCAACTCCAAAAGTGAGAAAAATAACAGAGTAAACCTTTAAAAATTAGGTGGAAAGAATTTATCAGATAAGAGCAGAATTTAGTCATATAGAAAACAAAATAGGGAATGTGATATGGAATACTGAAGAGCACTTTGAATGAACTGGATCTGCTTGTATTAATATTAATAAATCTCAAAAACACACAAAAAATTTCAAAAATGCAAGGTAAAAGAATACATCCAGACTGATACCATGTGAGTTAGATTTTTCAAGCACAAACAGCATAAAACATTTTAATGGATAGAAACATGAGTAGTAGATGTACAAAGTCATGGACAAAAAGTAGGCTTAAATTAGTGATTAATCTATCTAAGAGAGGATGGAATTGGGGAGGATACAATGGACCCTCAACCATAATGTTTTATTTGTAAAAAAAGATCTGAGGAGGATTTTTTCAGTCTGCATGGGGTGGATGTATACATGTTTATGGTTTTTTACTTTTCATTGAAACATTTCAGAAGAATAGTCTTTCAAAGAATCAATAATTTGGATTCTGTACACTGAATGGAATTCTAACAAAATTACAATTAAGAAATAAAGTTAATGCCAGTGTCACATGAGGTTTTTACTCATGTGGTTTGGTTGTGGTAGGGGATCTACGGTAGATGTGGTAGGCAGTTCTGAGATGGTACCCAAGATTCCTGCTTCTTGGCAAAAATACCCTGCATAATCCCCTTACTTTAAGTGTGGATATGATGGTATTTCACATTCGTAATTAGATTATGTTCTTTGGCAAAGGCAAAGAGACTTTTGCAAATGTAATTAAAGTCCCTAATCAGTTGATTTTGAGTTAATCAAAACAGATGATCCTGGGTAGGCCTGACTTAATCAAGTGAAAGCCCTTAAAGAGACTGGGCCCATCCTGCTGACTCTGAAGAGGGAAGCCACTGTGTTGTCAGAGGGCCACATGGCAAGGAATAGCAGGACTTGTAGGAGCTGAGAGAAGCCCCTGTTGGCAGCCAGTAAGAAATCCTGCAACTACCAGGAAGTGAATCCTGAGAACAGCCCCATGAGCCTGGAAGAGAACCCTAAGCTCCAGGAAGGAATACAGCCTGATTGATACCTTATTGCAGCCTTGTGAGACCCTGATCAGAGGACCCAGTGTAGCTGTGCTCAGACTCCTGATCCAAGGAAATTTTGAAATATTACCTGTGTATTGTTTTAAGCTACTAAATTTGTGGTGATTTGTTACATAGCAATAGAAAACTAATGCAGTAGCTCTATCTACCCTGTTGTATGAAAGCAGTTTGTAAACTGACATGCTCTATAAAGTGCTGGTTTTGTTATGGCATTGATTATTCACATTTTATCTCAGCACTGTGATCAATACACTAGACTGTCATGATGTACTACATTTGCCATTCTGCTATACTTTCTCTTAGAGCACAATTTTGATTGAGATAACCAAACCAGGTTCTCGTTTTAGATAAAATTCCCACAAAAAATCTACAGAAATTGTTTCTAAGCTTATATAACAAAAATGGCAGCACCTATCCAATGCTAATGTCTATGTGAACATCTCTATTATATGGAGTTTGAGTTCTGAGACCATTTTGTTATTGTTTTGAAGCCATACTATGGGGCTCATCTCACTCAACCAGTAGATATTCTGGGTATCTGTCATGGCAAAGTGGTGAGTCTTCTGAAAAGAAGTGGAATCTGAACTTGAACTTTAGAAAATGCAAGAAGTAAAATCCTCCTGGAGTAAGACCAGGAGCACATCAGAAGACTCCCTTCTTGGGGTCCCCAACTAAGAATGAAAGAATACCTGCCTCTTATTACTCAGCTTATTCTGTGCATGTTATCCTCTGTGTTTATTTCGCTCTCGTCACCCCCTACTTTTTAGTGAAGTCTCATTTAAACCTTCTAGTGTAATTTCTGTTATGCTAGGGATATTAGGAGCATGGACACTTTGATGCACACCACGATGCAGTGATGACAGTGCTAGTTAATGAGAATTCCCCAAGGGAAAGGCATCTCTAGGAATAAGAACCAAAACTGTGCAGCCCACCTCCCCTTCTCACAAGAAGATACTTCTTGCATGGAAAATCTTGGAGGACTAGAGTTTGATTTTATTAAAAATGCAAGTTAGATGGCGGGCGCAGTGGCTCAAGCCTGTAATCCCAGCACTTTGGGAGGCCGAGGCGGGCAGATCAGGAGGTCAGGAGATCGAGACCATCCTGGCTAACATGAGAAACCCCGTCTCTACTAAAAATACAAAAACAAAATTAGCCGGGCATGGTGGTGGGCGCCTGTAGTTCCAGCTACTCGGGAGGCTGAGGCAGGAGAATGGCATGAACCCAGAAGGCGGAGGTTGCAGTAAGCCAAGATCACGCCACTGCACTCCAGCCTGGGAGACAGAGCAAGACTCCATCTCAAAAACAAAAAATGCAAGTTAGATTTCCTTATAGTTTGAGAGTATTCTGGTTTAAGAAGGTGGGAAGAAGTAAAATTGGTTGAGGATCTAAGGTATACAGAGATAATACCAGAGCTTTGATAAATTGAGTCCTAACCTTAACAGTACATGCTTCTCAGTCTATAATCTGAGTTGGCTATAATATATGTGGCCTCATCCACCCTTATCTCTTTGTGTCACTGATACTCTTATCAACATACCTCGTCCACGTCTCTTTCTTATGCGCTATACACACATATCCGTGTGTTCATTAAGCATCTTCCCCTCAGTGTCCCATCCAAAAATGAACTCATCATCTTTAGAACTATCCATATTGCCCATTGTGGTAGGTATCACCACCCACTCTGTTACCCAAGCTAGAAAA
Organism: Rhinopithecus roxellana; assembly: GCF_007565055.1. Lineage (NCBI taxonomy): Eukaryota > Metazoa > Chordata > Mammalia > Primates > Cercopithecidae > Rhinopithecus > Rhinopithecus roxellana. The sequence continues at coordinate 55,829,597 of NC_044564.1, forward strand.
CAAGAACCCCAGAACTTCACTTTCTTCCTCATCTCTACTGCCTTCCACCTTCAGCCATATAATTAATCACCAAATACTAACCCTTCCACCTCCTAAATTTGTTCCCCTTCTCCACTCTTTAACACCCCTCACCTTGGATCACAGCAACCACTTATAGGATTCGCACACTGCTTTCTCTTGCAAAACTCCTTCCAATGAAGGAGTAAATCCTTCGGAGGCTTCCCACTGCCTTCAGGATCAGTTTCAAATCCTTAGCTTGGTGTATGGGATCCTTCACCATCTGCCTCTTCTTACTTGTGCAGTTAGGTCCACCTACCTAATCACGGGCCATACTGAATTGCTTGAAGCTGTTTAAATGTGCCAAGATACCCCAGATTTCTGACCTTTAAGCCTTTGCAGTAGTCTTATGAATTCGTACTCTTCCTTTCCCAGACAAATGTCTCTACTCTCTTGATGAAACTGTTCTGTCCTCCATCCTTGAGGGCAGGGGCCATGCATCCAGATGTCTTTGTAGTCACACAGTGTGCCATGATGCCTATTTGTGTAGGTGCTCAATAAGTGTTTGATATGTATATATTCGGATAATAAACCTAGGTATGAGTGAACAAATTAATATGCAGATGAACAGATGAATAAGTGGAAGGAGGAGTGAAGGATGAATTAGATAATTAGTAGCCTCTGCCATCAGTCAAAATGAAACTCTCATTTTTTTTTTTTTTAATGTGTTGTAGAGATGGTGTCTCATTATGTTGTCCAGGTTTATCTCAAACTCCTGGGCTCCCACCTTGGCTTCCCAAAGTACTGGAATTATAGGTGTGAGTTACCACACCTGGTCTCATTTTAAAAATATATATTTACTTGATTACTTCACCACAATAGTATCATTTTGCTCATGATCCATGGGCCTAGTCCCTTTTAGAGTTCTCAGTTACCTGTGAGATACATGCCTTGAATGCTACCAGGTGATAAAGTTGAGTTGGACAATGAAGCAAATATTGTGCATGTATTTTCTTATTTATTTAGACCAAATAGGCTGAGAGAGTAACTTGAATATTTAAGAGCTTCCTTAAAATGCACCATAAATAATGGAAAGTGAATGACTTGACTCCTTCCCTTATTTTGCTCTTATTTTTATTTGGGTTGACAGGAAGAAGGAGGTTTGCAGAGGGGGAGAAAATATGAAAGGATGGAGCATGCAAAAAGAGGGCCCAATTCTTCCCTTTCTCTCAATTTCTGTAATATAACTAACTCTGATCTCTGATAGTGGGCAATGGAATATTGTGGATAAAGTCTGGATAACTGAATTGTCAAAGCCCTCCAATATGGACCACTAATTAAAGCACTGAAAGCACAACTAAGTGTACTCAGTATGTTAATGATGCAGAATACAATGTAACCTTTGATTCAGGAGCAGCTTCAAGATCCAAGGGTCCTGTGAGAAGAAGCAATCCCTCTTCCTGGGCACAGAGATGCTGGTTTAACACAGTCATGTGTCAGAGAAAACCACTTTTTCCCGCAGGCCCAAATCCATTAGACCTTTACCAAAATCAACTTTTCTCCTGAGTCAGACCGAATTCTTAATTGTAGGTGGTAGACCAAAAGGGATAGATGACTCAATGTAAACAATCGTTGCTATTGACAAAACAGTGCAAACCACATTTCCTGTTGATGGTGGAGACACCCATGAAGGAAAACATTTTTATTGCTTTAATAACACAATTATATTATTTTTTAACTCTTCCCCTTCAAATCCTCTAGCACTCAATATAGTGCTTGGGATATATTTGGATATTAATAAACACAAAAGTGTTATTGCCTCGTTTTGAATTAACCTACTGCAAAGAATGTGTTTATTGTACTTTCTTACCTTAAAATTTAAACCTAAAAATGTATGCTAATATGAACCTGTGCTTGATATTTCATGTTTGCCTCTTTGGTCACTAGGCAAAGTCAGCAACATTCAGCAAAATTGTCAAGGATTGGAGTGTTTAGTAGTTGGCTGATGGTCAAGAGGCAAGTCCTTCCAAACAGCCAAAGTTGTATTACTCAGTGTTTTTAAAAGATGAAGATGTTTAATGTGGGGGAAATGCTTATGACATAACATTAAATGAAAAGTGCTTTTTCAAAAAATCACATGCTACAACATGGATGTACCTTGAAAACATGCTAAGTGAAATCAGCCAGATACAAAGGCTGCATCTTGTATGATTACATTTATATGAAATGCCAGATTAGGCAAATCCATAGAGACAGAAAAGTAGATCAGTGGTTACCAGGAGCCCTTGGGAGTAGGGGGAAGTGGGCAGTGACTAACAGGTGTGGAGTATTTGGGCGGTAATGGAAATACTGGAACTAGACATTGGTGACAGTCATACAACATTGTATGTTAAAAACCATGGAATTATATACTTTAAAATGGTAAATTTTATGTTATATGAATTTGATCTCAATACAACATTTACAAAAAACTCCATATATAGCCATTAAAAATTATGAGACATTTCAGCAGAATAGAGATTATAAATAATTTGTAAAATTATGAGATAATATACAAGACAGAATTCATTTGAAATGTTTAGTGCAAGGCCTGATATATAGTATGTGTTTGGTATATCTGAGACAGGTGTCAGTTAATTAAGAAAGTTTATTTTGCCAAAGTTAAGGACGCGCCTATAACAGCCTCAGGAGGTCCTGAGGACATGTGCCCAAGGTGGTCAGGGCACCGCTTGGTTTTATACATTTTAGGGAGACATGAGACATCAATCAGTATATGTAAGATTTACATTGGTTCAGTCCAGAAAAGGCGGGACAACTTGAAGCAGGCAGGGGGTCTGCAGGTCACAGTTAGGTAAGAGACAAATGGTTGCACTCTTTTGAGTTTCTGATTAGCCTTTCCAAAGGAGGCAATCAGATATAAACTTATCTCTGTGAGCAGAGGGGTAACTTTGAATAGAATGGGAGGCAGATTTGCCCTAAGGGGTTGCCAGCTTGACTTTCCCTTTAGCTTAGGGATTTGGGGGCCCCAAGATTTATTTTCCTGTCACAACTGCAACAGTATAAGGAAAAATAGAAACAATTCAACCTTGGATATATTTGAGTTGGTGAGTTTGTGGATGAATTTTTGCATTTATTTTTATTTCAGGCAGAGCTGCTATAATATATTGCCAGTATAGTAAATACTTTATTTAAAGGATTTTAAAACAAAAAAATAAAAGCTTTGCAGACTCCAGCATCTGTGCTTTGAGCCAGAATTCCCGTGAAGAGCCTGTATTGGTGGAGCTACTCAGCTCTTCAGGGAGGCAGAAAGAGATGAGAAAGGGCTACAGATACTACAGCATAAGGGCAGGATGGAGAAACTATCCTTCTGTTTATCCACTGAATGCATGTAGTCATTTGTCAATAAGTGTTCTTCTACACTTATTTACTCATCATCAACATTCATCTTAGATTAGCTCCCAAAAGGCAAAAAGGCACGTAATTAATTTGCTTAATGTAGTGCCTAGCATGATGGCATGGCTAGATATCTGTTTCAGCAATAATTAAAAAGATTTTTTCCTTTGCCAGTAATTCTTATTTAATCAAGCCAAAATTAATTTATGTACCGAGAACTACTCTATGGCTTTCATTTTTAAAAACCACAGATGATTTTAATCTCTTTTCTGCAAATATCCCAAAAGAATGACAATGCTGTTTTCATAAATCTTAGTCAAATGCAATTCAACTACTATCCCTAGGTTAATTTTAAAACTGTAAAGAGTATGTGTGCGTAGGAACAAAGACTGGTTAGGACCTGGAAAAAATGAGAGAGGGAGAGATAGACTGACGCAATGATATGTGATTTTTTTGTTGTTGCTCTTTTCTGATTCCCAGTATTGTTTCCTGAACAATAATTTTTTTTTATAAACTTAGAAACAAAAAACAAATCACCTCAGAACCTCTGAGACAAGACTGTGAACTGGCAGTTGTTTTTTTGAGACATCATGGAAGAAATGACATTCTGTCCATCTTCTCTTTTAAACCTTCATCTTTGAATTTAAATAATCCCTAGCTGAAATCATGGGTGCTTTCCTTCCATGTGTCTTTCTTCATGTTTTACCAACTTACTTTTTTTTTTTTTTTTTTTTTTGGAGATGGAGTCTTGCTCTGTCATTTAGGCTGGAGTGCAGTGGCGTGATCTTGGCTCACTGCAACCTCTGCCTCCTGGGTTCAAGTGAATCTCCTGCCTCAGCCCCCTGAGTAGCTGGGACTACAGGGGACTACAGGCATACACCACCAAGCCTGGCTAATCTTTATATTTTTGGTAGAGATAGGGTTTCACCATCTTGGCCAGGATGGTCTTGAACTCCTGACCTCATGATCCACCTGCCTTGGCCTCCCAAAGTGCTGGGATTACAGGCATGAGCCACTGTACCTGGCCTTACCAGCTTACTTATATTTAGCATAAAAGCTGGAGAAAGCGATAGGGACAGGAGGCAGGGAAATTCTGGGCAGAAGAGGGCAGTCCCCAGCAAAGGCCTCACTCTGAAGCCTGGATCCATGGCCCAAAGTGAGAACATGCATTCTTGTTTTCCCACTCAACTGTTGCCTTTTCCAAAACCACCCACAGCCCCCCTGCCACCCATCCTGTGCCCATAAAAACCCCAGGCTCCAACAGCAGAGAGAGGAGAAGAGGAGAAGCAGCTGGACGTTGGAGACAAGCGACTTGACTTCAGAGGGATGGCTTGACAGTGTTACCTTGGGGAGGAGTCTGGCCAGGGATGGCCAGACTCTGGGAGAAGATTATCCTGCTCCATCCCTTTTTCAGCTCCCCTCCATCGAAAGCCACGTTCACCAGCAATACAATCCTCCATATTCACCACCCTTTAATTTGTTCATGTGACCTGATTATTCCGGGACACCAAACAAGAGCTTGGGTGCCATGGGTGAGGATGCTAAAGGCTATCACACTGACCGTCTGCTCTCGGTAGAGAGCAACCGTCTCACGCGAAAAGGCAGAGGGCTCACTGAACTGTTAACACTTAAGCTGTCTGTGGATGGCAAAAGCTAAAAGAGCGCTGACTAAAACACACGCTCTCCGGGGCTTCAGGGATAGTGGGCACTCACTAGACACTGCCTCAGGACTCCACACACAGTTCGCTCAGGCTGATGCCCAGAAGCCCTCACCCCCAGCTCCCGCACCTGCTCACCTGTGGACTCCCTTCTGCAAGGGATGAAGTGCAGTGGGTCCAAGTGAGTGGAGTTTGCCCCCGCCAGTGCCAAAGTGGTCAGCTAGATCCAGCATCCATGCACTCCAATTCCCACCTGCAAAGGTATCTGGGAAATTTCCTGCTTCAAAAGCACAGGCAGCTTTCTTGGAAATGAGATAATGTGATCTCATTTTAAAGTTGAGGACATCAAGGCTCAGAGGTGATTAGAGGCATTAGAAGGGACTTCTGAAGGCAGCTAATCTAACCCTTGAAAATAGGAGAAGTTAAAGTTATGGCCCAGGTTCCACACCTCACAATTGGTGGAACCAGGCTTGAGCCTGCTTGCCTAATACCAGTGTCTTTCCCAAGCTTCCCAAGCATCTGCTTGAAATCACCTTGCCTGTGGTGGGAAGGAAGCCCAAGAATGGTGTCCTGTGTCCATTGCTGAGGCTTTGGGGGTCCAGGTACTTAGTTTACTTTCTGGAATTCCTTGTTGGCCCTGCTGAAGTCCTTCGTGCTACACCGTTCAGGGAAATTGTTGATCTTGTCAACCTGAAATAATCAAAAGGATCAGAATCCAGTTTTAAAGAGTTTATTCAAGCAAAAAGCTGGTAATGGCCATCCAAGAAACATGGACTCCAGAGAAATGGGGTCAGTGCTTTGCAGTTAAATATTAATTTTTTAAAGTTAAGTACTTGTTTCTATACAGCAAACAAAGAAGTTTAGTAGGATTATAGTATTTTCTACACAAGACTTGTTTATGAGTGACAAAAATTCAATTTGTTTTCTTTTCCATACAGCTTGTTTTCATTTCCTTTCCAATTTAAAAGCAAGTATTTAACATTCCATCCTATATAGTGTGCTAACTATGAAGACTTCGTGTGAAAGAGGAAAGAGGGAGGCTAATCTATAATGAAGATCCACACTTAGAGAGAAAGGGTCTTCCCTGGCACCCTTTAGTCATTTACAACATTTTACCAAACAATGTAGTTAAGGAAAAGACTAATCTATAATCAGAGAAACAAAGGTTACAGCTGCCTATTTATGTGACTCAGGTTCCATAATCACATTCCCTTAAGGCTCAAAATAAAGTTTCAACAGCTGAGATTTTGAATTATTTATTTTCATAATCTCCACCTTTCTTAGTTCTGGAAGTGGCCTTACCAGGTGGGCCTGGCCTGCATACTCCCAGAAGGGCAGTTCTTCTTAGCAGCCTTTGGTTTTGGGGACCTCTCCATAATCCTTAATCCAGCCCAAGGTTCTGACTCTGTTAATGGGTAAAGAAAGGTTATCTCTGTGAGACTCTGACTTCTTCTTGGGACCTGGAAAATCTTCTGGTGATTTTCCTCATCCTGAATCTGCTGTTTCTAAACTGCTTGAGACCAAGATAAAGCACACCAATTTACAAGGCATACCTCCTAGGTGAGGTCATTCACTAGCCATTTCTTTCTTTTCTTTTCTTTTCTTTTTTTTTTTTTTTTGGAGACGGAGTCTCTCTCTGTCGCCCATTCTGGAGTGCAGTGGCGCGATCTCAGCTCACTGCAAGCTCTGCCTCCTGGGTTCATGCCACTCTCCTGCCTCAGCCTCCTGAGTAGCCAGGACTACAGGCGCCTGCCACAGTGTCCGGCTAACTTTTTGTATTTTTAGTTGAGGCGGGGTTTCACCATGTTAACCAGGATGGTCTCGATCTCGTGATCTGCCCGCCTCGGCCTCCCAAAGCGCTGGGATTCCAGATGTGAGCCACCGCACCCGGCCTCTCACTAGCCATTTCTTGTATTTGAGGGTCTCAGGGTGACATCTGTGAATATCCCAACTTCATTTCCAGCACTAGATTGGTATTTCTATTCTTCTTTTTAGAAAGAAAGAAAGAGAGAAAGGGGTGAGAGAGAGAGAGAGAGAAAGAAGGAAGGAAAGAAGGAAGGAAAGAAGGAAGGAAGGAAGGAAGGAAGGAAGGAAGGAAGGAAGGAAGGAAGGAAGGAAGGAAGGAAGGAAAGAAGGAAGGGAGGGAGGGAGGGAGAGGGACACGGAGAGAGGGAGGGAGGCAGGAAGGAAGGAAAATAGAAATATTGGAGTACAATTTGTGGCACTCAATTTCAAGAACAAGCTTGAAAAAAGCTAGAAAGTTGTAATTGCCAAATACAGTAACCTGCTTGGCATGCATGTCGCCTTTTATTGCTTTCAAGCTACTATACCTGGCAGCTCTTTTATTTCTCCCTTTAAGAAAATCCTGTATCTGGCTAAAGGCTGAAAAATAGCAAGTGCATATCTTTCTAATGACCCTACATTAGTTTAGCATAGAGATAATTAGAGGCACCGTTAATCATTAGTAATATAAGCCCTGAGATTGGGGCACATGGGCTTCTTTTGCTATTCAACAGAGTCCTTGTGTGGCTAGTTTTTGAGCACAGACACATCTTTATTTTTTACATACTGAGCTTTCTTTGACATACAAGCCAAAAATTTACTTGAAGCAACCTGAATAGTATGAGAATGTTTGTTTGTTTTTTAAAGTCCTGGGAATTACAGAGTATTAGGGCATAATATGGGTATGTTTATATAGAACAGCTGAACACAGGCAGTTTATAAAGCAGGAAGTGAGCATATCATGCTTTTTAAATTTACTTAAAATATTTTGAATTCTTGGTATTCTTATCCATTCAAGAGTCTCTAACACTACGGTTGTAAAATAGAACCCAAATAGCATTGATAATAGGGTTTTGTTTCATCTTTGTCTTAGCTACAATTTGGGAAATGTTTATATGTGTATGTGTATATGTTTGTTCCAATAATGATTTAAAATTGTGTATTCACAATGCAGTAGTGTGTAAACACTACTGAATCACCAGAAATGCATCCAGTAGTGTATGCACAAAATAGAAATCAAGGCAAAGGTAGAATATTTAGGGAAATAAAATTAAGCTAAGGATAAGGTTAATACACAAAATGCATCTTGTGAGGTTCATCTATTTGGTCTACTAGTGGGCATGGGAAGGATGCCTGAATTTAAATGAAAATTCTAGTACTGATTATAATTCACATATTCTTTCATTGCCCTAGAGTTTTTAATTTTGCCCAAATAAATCTCGGTATTCACAAACTAATAGCTTGAGTTTGTAGATTCACATATCCAGTGATATCCTCCTTGAATCTTTCTGCCATTTAGTCATTTTACTTCCAAGTATCATGACATCCAACAGAGGCTGATGAAGGAAAAAAGATGTAAAAGTCATGCCATTTCCTTTCCTGCCTTAAAATAAGGGTGTGTGTATTGGGAGAAGGAAAGCGTAAAGCAGTTAGATGTTATTAGAAATACTTGGAAGAGAATAAAGAAGAAATAAAAATTTGTGATTTTTAGTTATCAAAGTCATCATTAAATTGTGTTATCCATACAACTGAAGGATTTCAATATGGGCATCTTGTTAAGGCAAAGCTTTCAGAGAATGGTAACATTTCTTAATAGTGAACATGTCCCTATACTCACATAATTATAAGACTTCATGTACAAGGTACTCAAGATCAGAAACTTTGTAAAAAGCCTTTTAATCAGATAAACCTGAACATATCATTATCTAGAAATACTGAAAAGAGTGCAAAACATTAGATAACAGTCATTTGATAATATGGTAAATAAATCAATAGGATATTATATTCCTATTAAAATTATAAAAGTCGCATAAACAGGAAAGATTATACAAATATGCTACAAAATGTACTTATAATAAAAATATGAGAAAAATACAAACTGATATGTAAATATAAAATATGTAAAATAGCCAAGCATGGTGGTTCACACCTGTAATCCCAGTACTTTGGGAAGTCAAGGTGGGCAGATCGCTTGAGGCCAGGAGTTCGAGACCAGCCTGGGAAACCTGATGAAACCCTATTTCTCCAAAAAAAAAAAAATTAGCTGGATGTGGTGGTGTGCATATAGTCCTAGCTACTCGGGGGTTGAGGTGGCAGGATCGACTGAACCTGGAAGGTCGAGGCTGCAGTGAACTGAGATGGCACCACTGCACTCTAGCCTGGGTGACAGAGAGACCCTGTTTTAATAAAAATAATAAAATATGTCAAATATCTCTGCAGGTAGACAAAGGTGGTATGTGAAAGCAAAAGAGCTATATTGGATTGACTAAGATTTTTTTTTCTCACAGTGTTAATATTTTGTCATTATAATAAGTATAATTGATGGGGAAGAAGACAACAAAGCTTTCATGTGTAGAATACTTTTTATAGACTTACTGAATAATGTGTACTTTCTGTTCGCTATCTTTTAAAATATTAACTTCAGTCTAGATTTTACAGACTCGTGGGAAATGATCTAAACTATTTTTCTTCCCATTAAAATGTGCATTTGCGGGTATTTTTCCATAGACATGGATACAGGAGAACTCAATAATGTTCCTCTTCCTTCTTTCCAACTCTTGTTTTCCTTAGGCATTACCACAGGAGTCTTGGTTCGAGAACACAGCAATCTCTCAACTCTGGAGAAATTCTACTTTGCTTTTCCTGGAGAAATTCTAATGCGGATGCTGAAACTCATCATTTTGCCATTAATTATATCCAGCATGATTACAGGTACCTTCAGAAAACTGATGTTCTCTGTATTCGTCCATTTTCATACTGCTGTAAAGAACTTCCTAAGACTGGGTAATTTATAAAGGAAAGAGGTTTAATTGACTCACAGTTCAGCATGGCTCAGAAGGCCTCAGGAAACTTACAATCATGGCAGAAGGCAAAGGGGAAGCAAGGCAGCCTTCTTCACAAGGCGGCAGGAAGGAGAAAGGCCGGGCGAAGCAGGAAGAGCCCCTTATAAAACCATAAGATCTTGTGAGAACTCACTCACTATCACGAGAACAGCATGGGAGAAACTGCCACTATGATTCAATTACCTCCACCTAGTCTCTCCCTTGACACGTGGGGATTATGGAGATTATAATTCAAGATGAGATTTGGGTGGGAACACAAAGCCTAACCATGTCATTCTCTATGATTATTTAAAAGGCTTTCACCTAAGTTGTTCTTTTCTAATTATGGGAAAAATTGAAATACATTAGATGCCTCTCTCTCTCTCTCTCTCTCTCTCTCTCTCTCTCTCTCTCTCTCTCTCTCTCTCTCCCTCTCCCGCTCTCCCTCTCTCCCTCTCTCCCTCTCCCTCTCCCTCTCTCCCTCTCCTTCTCCCTCTCCACCTCTCTCCACTTGGAATGTCTATATTTGCTTCTGTGGAAATATTTCACTGCTCTCAACATGGCATTGCTTTGTCATACACTGTGCCTATAGCGGCGCTGTTCACCACTGCTCAAATCTTCATTTGACCAGCATATGATGTCTTGGGAGGAAAATGTCATTTTCAAACATAAACAAAACATTATCTGGGGCATGGGAAAAAAAAGCTTATTTGGTCACTGACATGTTAGCTAGTGTCCTCAGGAAAAATATGGTTGTCAATTTTGATCATGTTTTCAGTCATTCACTCATTTATTTCCCAACTGCAGCTGTACTGCCCTCAGCCTCTCAACAGCTGCCTTCAGGGTCTCTCTACTCCTTACCCATTTTCTACTCAAACCCAGAACTTGCTATGTATCTGCCCTACGTATTTGCTATGGGGACCAGCAGTCAAATTCTGTGAGAAGGGTTTAAATATGGATGTGCACCACATTTGAAAAGCCCAGTATTTTTAAAACTTGTGACACAGTTGCATTTGGAAATGACTTTTCCCTTATTGATCATTATATTGCAGGGTTCCTTTGAAGAGGAAGCTTCGTTAGGTAGATAGAGATAAATTTGGTTTACAAAAATGTCATTTGTCTGGGTGTGATAAGTTTCTCTGCATTGCACAGTTTCTTGTACTTAACTCTGGCAATTGGTAAAACGTGGCATGACAGTAGCTGGTGCTGTTAGCTTGAAAATCAAAGTTTTATGTAAACACGCAATTAGAAGTGGTGACATGTCCCCTTCTAGAATATTTTTCTTCACTGCCACTGTAAAGACCTGGGACTGGCCCTGGTAGAGTACTGGACATTGGTCAGGGGAAGAAAGGGTGGGGGTCAGGATCTGCTGCATTCAGGGACTGCATTGCTTGAAGAGCTGTCACATTTGGTCTTTGGATTTCCCAATTGCCAAACTCCAACCAGACTAGAGTCCCTTGGGAACTCTGTCCTTAAATGGTCTTGATGTTCTTGGCTTATGAGAAACCTAAAGAGAACATTTAATTATTTTTATGAATGTATTTAATTATGTTTGGAAATGTCTGGTTCCTTTTAACCCTAGCAGCCTGACTGACACAGCAGCAGACCAATTATTTGTCCCATATAATATTTATTTGTTTAAATTGTCATAAGAATTTAAAATTGGAAAGATTTCGTGTAAATATCCAAATTTCTGGCTTTCTCTGAAAAAAAAAAAAGAAGAAGAAGAAGAAGAAGATCTGGGAACACTGGCCCAATATTCCCACCTACCAACAGTGGTCTGAAACCAAGAGACAACTACTTCATTTAGTTGGAGCAAATGCATTTGAGAATGCTATAGTCTTCACAACTCCCTATTGCCCAATACCTTGTCCACTTCACTCTTACGTTACCTGCCTGGCCGCTATAAGGATTGCAGTTATAACCCCTTAGAATCTTCTCCATATCAAAGATTCTTTAAAAAACTTTTTTTTAAACATGGGGTCTTCCTATGTTGCCCTGGCTGGTCTCGAACTTCTAGGCTCAAGAAATCAAGCCCACCTCAACCTCCCAAAGTGCTGGGATTGTGGATGTGAGCCACCACACTCAGCCAAAGATTCCTAATCTTTTCTTGGGCTCCTTTGAGAACACAATGCAAGCTTTGGACTTCAAGAAAAATCTTCACAATTGTACATGTATATACTGTATTTTGCATGCAATTGCACAAGGTGCATAAGCTACCTGATGAGCAATACTATTTAACTCTTGTATCTATGAGGGGAAGTATAGAAGATTGATCCAAATTATGCAGCAAACCCAAAACTTGAGGTAAAACAGGTTTTAGAAGAAAAGGTAAAAATACATGTGTGGATATACTAATTCTGTAATATCAGATGTTTGAAAATACATGCCACTCTTGGCAGTCAATAAGTGAGTTTTGTTTTGGTTTGGTTTGGTTTTTTTTCTGGGAAGTATAACCTTTGGCCAGAAGCCAGAAACAGGTACTTCCTCTAGTGAGATTTTTGCAGTCTGGATGTTTTGTGTGTTAGCTCAGTCTTGCAAATAATCTAGGAAAATAATTTACAACTCAGCATTCCACTGACATAGCCCAGCTATTTTTGAAGCTATAGCATGGGTCAAGTCATTTCTCCACTTTTCCTCCACCAAACCTGCAGCAGCCAGTCAAGAACTAGAGACAGTGAGCAAAACCACCACCCCATCTTTTGATTTGGAGCAATGAAGTAGTCAAAGATTCAAGGGATATGAACAAAGCAGGGTGGGGACAATGATGGCATGTCCATGTTTTAAATTGTCAGATTAGAGAGGAAAAGCAACAAGACTAGTGTTGGCACAGTTATAGGAAAATAAGTTCATTCATATACTTTCAGTTACCTTATAAATTGGAACAAACTTTCTGGAGGACAGTTTGGAGCATGTTCTGATCTCTTCACCCAGTAATTCTGTTTCTCAGAATAGATCATAAAGAAATAATCAGAGATATGTTCAAATTCCTAAGTACAAGGATATTCATGGTAACATTTTTTTGTAATGGTGATAAATTATAAGCAACCTAAATGTATACAAATGTATATTGTATACATATGTATACATAGTATACAAATTTTCATACTAAGCAACTGTTAAAAATTATATTTAATTTGTTTTAGAATCATATTTAATTACATGTGAAAATATTCCCAATACAGTATAAAGCGGGAAAATAAAATTAACAGGATAGTGTGTACAATCCAAATTTTATTAAAATGTATACACATTTTTAAAAGTTGTGATCAAAACCAAAAGGTTAACATCCGGAAAGTAAGAAAACATGATCCATTGTGCTTTCTTTACATTTTCAACTGAACATGTGTCTTTGTTTGGTTTGTATTTTTAATAAAAGAGATGGGGATGGATTCTGCCCTGAGCTCCTCCAATTTTGCCTCTGGTCGCTTCTCTGCCCCATCTCTGCTCCCTTCCCCTGCCAGCTCAGTGCCACCTTTACCTGGTACACAGCTCCTTCCTCCAAACTCTGAAGTAGTCCTCAGCCTCCCCACCCAGAAGATGGCCATGGAAAACACACAGGAAGGGCCATTTCACATTGCAAATGCCCTCATAAATCCAGCAGGCTGGTAGCTTAATGTATACAGTTATTAGGCCGAAGGAGGATGCAGGTGGGAAGCTGGGGAGGGTTGAATGAGTTCCCTAAGGATATGTAAATCAGAAGGAGAAACACAGCTGGAACTCAGACCCAAGATTAATAATCTGTGCTCCTGCAGAAAGGAAACTCTCTTGCCAAATTAACAGGTAGAAAAAAATTCTGCCATCAAAGCCTCTGGTGAGATTTAAAAAAACACTTTATAGCTTTTTTTAAAAACAGGAAGAACTCCTTTTTATGTGATAAGGTTAAGAAGTCATATTTACCAGGGAAATTTGAATACAGACTGGCTATTAGATGGTATCAATAAATTGTTAATGATTTTGTTAGAGATGGTAATGGCATATAGTTGTATAAGAAAATGTCCTTACTTTTTAAATGCATATGGAGTTACGAAATGACATAATGTCTCAAAGTTACTTTAAAACAGAAAAAAAAATGGCACAGTTGATATAAACTCAAGACATTTTCAGAGACAGTCATTGTGGGTACTAATAGAATCCTACCCATAAATTACATTGTGAAGAACACGCTCCTGCCATGCTGAGGAATATCTGTGTTGGGGGTCTGCTAACATTTAGTCTTGTAAGCCGTATTTATGTCAAACCACCAGAGAAATAACAGGAAATAGCTTATGAATATGCCTGAGGATTGTGGCTCTGGAAAAATCCTGGTCCAGGTCTCACTAGCCAGTAAGTTTAAATTCAGGTCACATTTTCTTTAATACTTCCCAAAACTAAATTATGATGATTGGAGCCTCCTATGACCGGCACAGGAACAGAACAGCACCTCCAGTCCCACTCCCAGAGGTCCCCTGAGCATCCTTCCTGGATGCTCATTACTTTGCTCACCACCCCCACCTGGGCCAGAAGCACTCCAGTGGGCACAGCTGCGCCTCCTGGTGTCTGCTGTGGCTGCCACTACCCCTGTGACCTAAGGAGTTCCCCTCTTTGCTCCTCCATCCTAAGACAGGAACAGAAGCTTAATTCTCCAAAGTACAGCTAAGACAACACTGCTACTCAGGACATAATCTTTGCTAAAGGTAACCGAAAGCAGATGAAACACCAATGGTGACATCCAGCTGCTCCCTGAAGGGGTTCCCAGGGTCCCTTAACAGGGATGCCCCTCTGCTTAGCTGCCAGCTTGCCTTCAGGAGGCTGGAGTTCATCTCTCCCCTAAAGGTATTCCAAGCTTTCCTGTACCCCAGATCCCAGAACCTGACACCAGGTTCTAAGAAGGAAAAATTCCACTAGCACACAGGCCATCCTGTCCTGACCTGGAGTGACCTCTTCCTGGGATGCTTGCCATTGTGGAATATCCACTTCAGAGAAAACCCCCCTCACAGCCACAGGGGGATAGCCTTTCCTCGTGGACCCCATCAGGAGCCTTCAGTAGATTCCATACCATAGTACCTGCTGGGTTATTGCAACCACCCTGCTTGTAGAACTTGGGAGTCTGTCCAGGTCAGGCTGGGCCAAGTCCATGCCAGTTCCTGTGCACATTTCTTCCTCCAGAGCAAGGAGAAGCTCATTCCTAACCATTCCTGTGATGTCGCAGCTCTGGATTTCCTATAAATGCCTGCTCAAACAAGGGCACACACAGCTCCTCAAGAAACAGCACCAGTTTGCAGCTCAGTGGATGTCAAGCCAAGCAGATATCAAGCCAAGAAAAATCCCTCCTTTCCCTCCTCTCTCCCCCAGGCCACTGAGTGTGAGTCCTAGTACTGATTCTGCTTCCTGAACAAGTCACATTACTAAACACTAGACGTCAGGAGAAAATATTTGTGTTTTGTTTATCAATAACTTTCAGTTTCCACCAGACACTGGTTGGGTGATTGGATTTACAATTGAGGAGCTTCTCCAAAGATAAATTTAACACTCTACCCTTGGAAGATTAAAAAAAAAAAAAAAAAAGTTCCAGACTTTTAGATAATTGTTACTCCAGCTTTCACATTAGGATTTCAAAATTTTTAGGGCTTGACCTCAACCATAAGATCAGAGGTTTTCTACTACTTTTTGTTGGGAGAGGGTGGGAAGACAGGGTCTCATTCTGTGGCCCAGGCTATAATGCAGTGGTACTATTATAGTTCACTGCAGCCTTGAACTCCTGGACTCAAGCCATCCTTCCACCTAAGTCTTCCTAGTGGCTGGGACTACAGGTGGTGCACACCACCATGCCTGACTAATTCTTACTTTTGTAGCAATAGGGTCTTGATATATTGCCGGGGCTGGTCTGAAACCCCTGGCCTCAAGTGATCCTCCCACCTCAGCTTCCCAAACTGCTGTGATTACAGGAATGAGCCACCACACCTGCCCTACTTTTTAACCAAGTAAAAAAGTTTAAAGCCTTATAAAACCTTAGGTATATTTGGTATTTATTAAACAACAGCCAGATGTAGAATACATATGTGAGTTGGTTGCCTTTCGAGCAAGGTTTTTCTATAAAGGGCCCAATAGTAAATGTTCTAGGTTTTACAGGCCCTGTGTATTTTGCCCAACTACCCAACTCTGTTTGTCCTGGGAGAGTAGCCACGGACAGTATGTAAATGATTGAGGGTGACTGTGTGCCAGCAAAACATTCGTTTACAAAAACAGGAGGCCAGCCAGGAGCTGACCCCTGCCCAGTGAGACTCTGACACTCCAGATACAATCTAGTTAAGGTTGAATCCACGTAATAAAATAAACTACCACATCTGGCAATGAGTATGAATGCACTGAAGAGACTGAAGAATAGAGGATGAGCAGAATAAAGTGCAGTTGGTGATAGTCTTAGAACACCTTATTTGTAAACTCAGGCTTTACAGCAGATGACACACTTAAATATTTGGGGCTGAGGAAGGCTTTTTTTTAAAGGCTATGTATTCATTTACTCAGAGGCAGCTGTGTATCTGGAAACAATCCCACATCCTCCTATGAAAAGAACCATGCCACGTGTCTCCCCGAGACAAGGTTCAGTTTTATTCAGCTAACATTTGTTAACTCCAGCTGCATGAAAACAGACTAACAGAAAACCACGTATAAGAGGGTGAGGACCTACTACTCACATGGTCACAGAGCTGAGGTCATCTGATAGTCAGGTCCAGGAGTCCCTTGTTAGCAACAATTGTATGACTTGAAGACACACATCACTTTGTTGTACGACTTGCTATTAAAACTAAGCTACTGTTCATAAACGTAGGTGGCTAAGAGCATTTAATGTCAATTTTAGCTATGGGGGAGGAGTATGCATTCTTTTCTTGAAACATTGGTGGTCCGTTATACAGTTTAGTTTCTATGAAAATTGCCATTCAAGGTGGTTTATAAACTTAAAACTCCAGGCAGGAAGACAAGGTTGTTGCCTAAGACTGTACAGTCTGAGCATGAACTTCTTGCCTCATTTGCAACATCTGGAACAAGTGGGCTCTTCCTGCACTTTAAGTGCTCCTTTCCCTAAGACTATCAAGACATTTGTGTTGAGTAAAAATACAGCTGTTGAAGCCAAAGGACTTATTGCATCAATTTGATCTGTGTAATGCCTGGCCTCCAAAGACAAAACAACCACATAGTGTATAAGGAAGAGTTCCCATAATGAACATGTCATTTGCAAGTAATAAAATGAATAGTGGCAAGAGATAAATATGCCCTGCTTTAGTCTTTCCCAGAGACTGAAGCCCAGAGAATCAACCATGCATGAGCCTTCTTTCTGACTAAACAGGTACTAGACTTGTTCATAGCTCTGTTCAGCTGTAAGATAACCTGATTTTATTATTTAAAAGGGATTCTTAGGACCTTCTATATACTGGATGCATGGACCTGGGAGACCATTCATTCATTTATTTATTCATTCATTCCATCTTTAATGAGCAAGGCTCTGCTAGACACACAAGGTGTAAAATTAAGTCTTATCTCAGCAAGAAAGAGTACATTTCAATGCTGTGTGCTAAGCACTTTCTGGGAATGAGGACAGTGCAGGGGACATTAGAGGGAGCCATTTTGAAGGAAGCATAGAAATCAAGTGAACGGAAGAGGGTGGGTATTCCAGGCAGAAGAAAATAGTATCTTTGTCCTCCCAAAATAGCATCTTGGGAGGACAGTGAGACTTGAAGTGGAATGCTGGAAACGTGGGGAAGAGGAATGGGAGGGAAGGGGTGAGCACAAGGGTTTATTGGCTTTGTGTGCCTTGCCAAGGGGACTGGACTTGAGCCTGTAGGTGAGGGAAGCAATTCTAGCAGTGACTCCCACCTGTGCCATTCTCTACAGAGGGACACCTGAACAAGTATCTATCCTAGAGGGGCAGGAGAGTCTAGTGGTTAAGAGCACAGACAGGAGCCACACTGCCTGGGTTTGAATCCTGGTTCTGCCATGGATTAGCTGTGAAACCTTGGATTTTACTTAACTTGTCCTCGGCTTTAAAATATGGACAATAATAATGTTTCATAGCACATCTAGAATGCTATACAATTTTTTTACTTACTCTTTTTTGTCTGAGACCTTCAGAAGTTCCTACAAAGTACCTGAACTGGCAGCAGAATCTACAGGACCAATATTAGAATTGAGCTACGCAGATATGAACATACTGAATGCATTCATTCTGGAAATGAGAACAATATAAAAAGACTTGCTCTGCCATCAGTTTATAGAGTTCACCAGCATGTAACAAGCTTTTGCCTAGAAGTCTGAGATACCAATTTTATGGAGAAAGAAGCAAAGAGACAGCTCAGTCATATTTAGGTTGTGGCGAAAACCCGGAAAAGTCTCACCGAGCCATTTGCTAGCTGCTGCTGTCAGAGCATTCATATGGACTTTGGAAAAGAACAGCTGAGTTCCTCAGATTCTTTGGGGTGTGTTTAATGCTTTTACTGGACAATAAGTTCAGGGAGTCAAAAAGTTCATGGAGTCTTCTGAAAAACTGGTCCTAACTACAAATACCACCGTGTTCCATAGTAATGAAAAAAATGCTAAAACAGCTCCTTGACTGCTAAAACCAGGACACAGCCCACCACTTCTTCTTCTTTTTTTTTTTTTTTAGACAGAGTCTCACTCTGTTGCCCAGGCTGGAGTGCAGTGGTGCGATCTCAGCTCACTTGCAACCTCCACCTCCTGGGTTCAAGAGATTCTCCTGCCTCAGCCTCCCAAGTAGCTGGGACTATAGGTGTGTGCCACCACCCCCGGCGAATTTTTGTATTTTTACTAGAGAAGAGGTTTCACCAGGTTGGCCAGGCTGGTCTTGAACTCCTGACCTCAAGTGATCCACTTGCCTCAGCCTCCCAAAGTGTTGGGATTACAGGCGTGAACCACTGCGCCTGGAGAGCCCACCGCTTTTTGATGCATGTTTTGAACTTCAAATGTGGACCAGCTGACAGAGGCTTCAAGTGGACCTTTAGCTGATTCTGCTTAAGGACCAGTTTATTTTGTTAATATCACCAAATAGCCTAGAGTGGAGATATTACCTATTTTAAGAGAGTTCTTAATGTCTCTGAGAAAAGTAGATGTGATAGGTGACGCATGCATGGAAAGATTTTGCATGCTCCCCTTTGCCTCTTCCTTTCCCTTTGAACATCCAGGGAGTACTAATCAAGGCTGCAGAGATTTCCCTATGCCCTGGATTAACAAAGTAAGATCATATCCTGCTTTGTTTTCCCTGGGGAATAAAAGAAACATTTTGGAATTTAAAAATTGTGAACCTGTTTATTTAATCCTCATAGCAGCCCTATGAAGTCGTCAAGTAGGTGGGACCTTAACTCCATCTTTAGAGATAAGGAAACAGGAGGTTGAAGACAGATTAAACCACTTTTTCAAGATCACACAGATCATAAGGGCAGCAGCTGGAATTGGCAAGTTTTGTTCTGGCAGCACTCTGCTGCCAAGGGGCCAGAGCCTGGGAGAGGGATCTAGGGCAGGCAGCCATACTTAAATAACTGTTATTCATTCAATCAGCATGTTTATTGAGCATCTCCTATGTGCTGGGCACTGAGTATACATTCGTGAACAAGCAGATATCTAGGTCTCCTGCCTTCACGGAGCTTAAAACCTAGCAAGAAAGAGATGTAAAATAATGAACCAATGATAAAAATTGTTGAGACGTGATATGCACAGGATACCAAGCAAGGAAATCAGGACACCCTGGTTTAGGCTGGATAATCAGGGAAGGATTCTGAGGAAAGAACTTAAAAGCCAGATGAAGAGTGAGGAAGAGCACTCCAGGCAGAGGGAAGAGCCTGTGCAAAGGCCTTGGGGTGGGAAGGAGCTTGGTCTGATCCAGAAGAGGCTGAAGGAGAGGATGAGACAGGAAGATGGCACAAGGCGGGGCTGGAGAGGCAGGCAGGTGTCTCCCCTGCAAGGCCTGTTGGCCAAGGTAAGGATTTTTTCTTCTTATCTTCAGTGCCATTGAAGGGTTATCCTGATGTATAAAATGACCTGATTTATGTCTTTAAAAGATCTCTTTAGTGACCGTGTAGTGAAGGAATGAATGAGGGAGGGAATGAATCAGTTAATGCTTGTTGAATGCCTTCCATTTGCTCAGTGACCTGCATCATCTTTATCATTTATTCAGTAACCATGGAGGCTATTTACTAAGAACACACTGTGTCCTGAGCATTGTATTAGGCCTGTTATACATTGTTTCTAATCCTCACAACAGCTATGCAAGCTGAAGTTGGTTGTTCACTTTGCTCCTCACAATTAACCTAAAGGCGATAGAGGCATTTCAGATCCTCCAATTTATAGATGGAGAAGCTGAGTCTGGGAGGAGGCTGGGATTTGAGCCCAGTCTATCCCACCAAAGCCCATGCCTTCTCTCCGCACAGGTGGCCTCTCTGTTGGTGACAGAGACAGAAGTCATCCACATGGCGAGTTTTAACTCCTATGCAACAGTGAGTTTCTTGGATGTGGTGTTCACTTATAATGGCGTAACACCGCCAAATGCCAGACCTAAAAGAACTTCCAATAAGGGATTGAATTTTGATACCTTAACAGCAATGTGGAGAGATTGTCACGAAAGCTTTGTTCTCAGTGGGTGGTTGCTTAATCAGAGAGCTCTAGGAGGAGTCTTTTGCCCTCGGATGTTTATTTTTAAAACAGGCTATTGTTTAGCCAGGCAACTGCTTCCTTTGGAGTGTTTTTGTAAAAAGTTCAGATGATTACTGCTTTGGCTGGGAGCCAACACCCTTGCTCATCAGAGCCTTCTCCTGAGGTGAAAAAAGCAAATAAATGCCTTTTCCTAAAATAAAGAGCTAGCAGGTGCCCCTGACTTCCAAGGACAACTGGGGATTTTATCCCTGTTTCTAGGCCACAGCCCAGCCTCAAAACTGTCCCAGGTTCTAATGGACAACTCTGGGCTCACAAGGAACTGGAACCGTGCTCTTCTTTTTCTGCCCAGTTCAGGTGCCACCTGTTCCATCAAGCCTCTCCTGGTCATCTCAATCTGGTGACAGCTCAGGCTCCTTTGAAAACCCACAGTACCTAGTCTCCGCACCAGGGCTTCACAAAACATCTAGTTTTTCAACTGAATGGAGCAAATCCAGTTGTTAAATTTTCTGATCTGTTACAGATCAATAACCTTCCTAAACCATAGTTAGAGCAAATTACTAGAAAAATTATATTAAAAATAGACATGAAATACTAGCCCTATTTTTTTTTTTTTTTTTTTTTTGGAGGGGGTGGGGATGGAATTTCACTCTTGTTGCCCAGGCTGGAGTGCAGTGGCATGATATGGGCTCAATGCAACCTGCACCTCCCAGGTTCAAGAGATTCTCCTGCCTCAGCCTCCTGAGTAGCTGGGATTACAGGTGCACGCCACCACGCCCAGCAAATTTGTGTGTGTGTGTGTGTGTGTGTGTGTGTGTGTGTGTGTGTGTGTGTGTGTTTTAAGTAGAGATGTGGTTTCACCATGTTGGCCAAGCTGGTCTCAAACCCCTGACCTCCGGTGATCCACCTGCCTGGGACTCCCAAAGTGCTGGGATTACAGGCGTGAGCCACTATGCCCGGCCCCTATTTTTTATTATTACATTTAACAGAAATAAAGTTACTGTCCGATTACTATAAACATTTAAATCCTCACTGCTGATTTCTGTGCAGATGCCATCACACCTGCTTGGTTCCCTCTCATTTATTACCTCCTATAGGACAGCTTTCAGCTCCCAGGTGAAACGAGTTCTGATAGTGAACTGTAAAGCGAAGGGGTCCTTTAGACCTCGCCAGCCACCAAAGATGGCCTGAGAGCAAGAAACACAGGTGGCCATTGAGAGTAAAAACTCAGAAATAAAGTGCAAATGAGGTTTTACTTGTCTGGGACTAAGGTGGGCCTGCTCTCTGATGTCCCGCCAGTAAGAGTCTAGTGCCTGGATTCTCATTCTCACAGTCAACATTCATTGAGCTAGACCACAAGTTCTCACCAAGACAATATTGTCCCCAAGGCAGCAAAAGCTGTCTTTATTTGGTGGTGGTGAGTTGGGGGAGAAAATCTTACTTGTTTTTATGTAAAAAAACACATGTATCATTTACTATATAACCAGATATACAGTTTGTGGTTTTAGAATTTCACAGGGGTGGTGATTAGGAAAAAGGCTTTGGGGGGTGGGTTTGCACAATAGCAACAACAAAACAAGGTTGAAAAAGACTGAGATGTTACATATGTTCCCCTGTGGAGTCTTTTATGGTGAAAAGTGTTCTCGTTGGCTGCTCTGGGAACCAAACTAAACCACCATGTATAAGTGGTTTCTAAGGAGACTACCTGCTGAGTTCCAAGTTTCAAACCCACAAGTGGATCTTTGAAATAGGGTCATTTGTAAGGAGAGGATTACTTGTAAAATATGCAGCTCTTTCTGTCCTATAGAAAGCTTCAAGTACAAACATTCTTAGAGCACCTTATTTAAGGCACCGGGGGCCCAGTGAAGAATAAGCTTCAGGCCTTAGAGCAATACAGTCAGTGCACTGATGGAACTACGTGCCAGGAGATTTGGGCTTAGCATCTTCCTTTCCCCTGCCCATGCTTGCAAGGCAAAGAACTTTTCCTGAATTTGATAATAGAGTTAAGCTGTAGTTTGTTCATTCAACATTGTTGAGCACACACTAAATGCTAAACACTGGTAGGGTCTAGAGACATTGGGCTGTCCAATAGGATAGCCATTAGCCACGTGTGGCTACTTAAATTGAGATTAATTAAAATTGGCTAGGTGTGGTGGCTCACACCTATAATCCTAGCAATTTGGGAGGCCAAGATGGGAGGATCATTTGAGTTCAGGAGTTCAAGACCAGCCTGGGCAACATAGTGAGACCTCATCTTTAAAATTAAAAAAAATAAATAAATTAAATTAATATATATTAACTAAAATGAAAACTCAGTTCGTCAGTCACACTAGCCACTTTCCAAGTGCTTGCTAACCATGTGCACTTTGTGGCTACTGCAGGGGACAGCACAAAAACAGAACCTTTCTGTCAGGAAGCTCTACTGGGCAGCGCTAGTCTAGAATTTTGTCGCACGTGGATAGAGTCAGTATGGAATAGTGGTTAAGAATATGGCCTTTGAGGTAAAATGTAGATTGGGATCCCAGTTCTACCACTCACCTTACCAGCTTTATGATTATATGGTACTTAGCCTTTCTGAGCTACAGTTTTGTCCTCTGTAAAATGGGCGTAATAATGCCTGCCTCCTTGGGTTATAATGAGAATTAAAGATGATGCATTAACATTGCAGTCACTATAGTGTTTATTGTCATTATCATTATTTGTATTATCATTATCATCCTCATCATTATTGATATTAGTGGCAGGTGGGGTGTTTACAACCATCCAGACAGACATTTTATGGTCATTAAGTTCTGTAATGTTCCTATTTACAGAGGTTTTCAAAGATTAGGCTGTTTCCCTGTATCTGTTCTCTCCCTCTATAGTGGTCACCACTCTTATCCCCAACAATGCATTATAAATCATGCAAGAGCCTGGACTTGGGAGCCAGCTCTGCCCCCATATTGATAACTAGAGAGGTAGAGGGTAACTATACAGTGGTAACTGTACAGAGGTAGAGGTAACTATACAGTGCAGAGAAGTATAATTGTTGATTTGAGTAAATATCTGATATATCCGGGAAAACAGTACGAAAGAGGTAGATTAGAGGAATGGAAAACAAACGACCATGCGAAAGTTACTGCAAGATAATTGCTGTGCTCCAGGACAGAGGGGAAGTTGGATGTCTACTTGGGGATGTATTTGTTTAAGATATTTTCACCAAGATCTCATTATTATCAAGCCTTTTATTGCCAGCTGAGTCCTGGAGTACAAGCAGAGGCACCAGCCCATGGCCAAATCATTAAGACAAATTAAGACATATTAACATATGCTGGAAACAATTACCCACATAGATTTAATTTGTTTCACTGCTGGAAGAAAATCCTGAAAGGGCACCAAACACATCTCCTAGAACAGTTCTGTAACTGCGCTGTGACTGTCACTTGTCAGCACTTTAGGGGCTGGAGTCCGCTTAAATTAGACATCTACCAAAGAAGGACAATATATCTGAAAATAGATCCCATATTAGGGCTACAGATGAGTTACTTGGAGTCTGTTAAGGTGGTGATTCTTTTTGTTTCTTTTTAACCTATGATTTTTGTTAGAAATAATTATTATAGTTATCAAAACAATACACTGAACTCTAAAATGAAATAGGCACGTTTTATAATCATATAATATACTTAGCAAGCTTACATATTTGCATTATGATTTGCTCTTTAAGAGACCTAAACTAAACATGAGATAGTGAATTTGTTTCTGAATTTTGGCCTTCAATCTCTCTTGACTTTTTTGTTCTTGCTTGCCTAATTGTTACCTTTCGTTGTCTTACTGTGAGGAAAAGACTCTTCAACACAGCAAACTGCATTTTTCTCAAATCAAATAGAATCTATCATAAAAATTACTCTAGAATGTGACTATTGCAGTATGCCCATTATATGGCAATTGCACAATCTTTTCCCAGAGGTTGATGAATGGCCCCTTAACAACATTCTAGGGTAGCTACTACAGAGGCCAGAACACCTTCTCTCAAAATATTAACTTCCAAAGGAGCAATCAACAGCGAGAGAAATGGTGTGTTTAGAGTGAGAAATGACTTGTTCTGTCATCATAATGGTGATCACTTCCTTGCAGATTTTTCCTGTACATCAAATATGTATGATTATATATGAGAAGCATAATCCCCTAGTCACTTAAAAAAAATGGATAGGCCTTTTAGTGTGGGAAATGAACATAAAAGTTACCTATGCATGCTGATAGCCATACAGGTTTACTGCCTTTCCCTTGGGGTTGCCTTGTGACAACCTCTTCCTTTTTCCTGCTACCCTGTACCTTAGGCTTTGCAAATGGTTATGGGACAACTCACGTGTGCTGAATATGCAAAATCATTTTCTATAATGATCCTTTGACTCAAAATATGACCCTCATTTTGGAAATCAGGCTGGGTAGTGTCTGAAACCTCCAGTGACAGCTTGCTGAAAGATGATTCAGTTGTTTCTCAACTTGGCCCATTTCCCACGTCCAAGTCCAATTGGAGAACGGCTTTTGACTCCATTTATATGAGCATCTTTGACAGAGAGCAACGGTTTCTGGCAAGGAGGGATGCCTGCCTTCCACCTCTAATCCAGCTGTCCTTGACACTCTAGACAGCCCTTTCAAATCTGGGCAACACTCAGTCATATTACTGGTAGCCAAGAATCATTTGAAGTGAGATCTAACCATATGATCGTAAGTCTCTGACATTACCTGTGCCCTGGGAAATTATTTATTAATATCTTTCCTCTTTCAAAAGAAATTTTAAGATGTCTCACAATAAAAGCTATACACAATAAGGTTGTTTACACAGAAGCAATTTGAAAATCATGAAAAGAGGAAGGAAACACACTAACCAGAATGGATAATGACATTACTGTGAATTTGGCCCCAGGACCATTTAAAGATCCAGCAATAAGTGGATCATTAAATACATTTTGGTATAGCCACATGACAGATTATTGAGCCATTAAAATTATCCTCAGGGTGAGTTTGTAACAATGAGGGAAAATGCTTACAACTACAATATTAAGAAGAGAGAGGGTTAAAAACTATAAAATTCTCCCAGCTGTTTACAAAAAATTGAGAAAATATTAGAAGAAAATTCACCAGAATATTAACTTGGTTGATGAGATGATGTGATTTTTGTTGTCATCTTTACCTTTTCTCCTTTTTCAGATAGTTATAATGAATATATATTACTTTTATAATTGTATATAAACATTATTTTTTCCAGTTGAGCCTAAGCTTCCTGGAAAGGGCAGAAAGGAAAACTATCATGAGTTACATGATTTCTCAAGTGTTAAAAAAAAAAAACTATCTCAGGCCAGGCATGATGACTCACACCTGAAATCCCAGCACTTTGGGAGGCCAAGGTGGCAGATCACCTGAGGTCGGGAGTTTGAGACAAGCCTGGCCAACATGGTGAAACCTCATCTCTACTAACAATACCAAAATTAGCTGGGCATGGTGGTGTGCACCTGTAATCCCAGCTACTCGGGAAGCTGAGGCAGGAGACTCGCTTGAACCCGGGAGGCGGAGGTTGTAGTGAGCCGAGATCACACCACTGCACTCCAGCCTGGATGACAGAGTAAGACTCTGTCTCAAAACAAACAAACAAACAAACAACAACAACAAAACTATCTCAGTTCTTCGAGATAAACTTTTCCTAGATAACTGAATTCCAAAGGAGGTTTATCATAAGGGATGTTGAATGATATAATACAAATCTTGGTAAAGTTCTTACTGCAAATGTGGTAGGGGGACTCGTTATGATCATTTTCTGACCAACTCCAAGAAGATCTGAAGGCAGGGCACTCCTGGAGGTCAAGGCTGTGGGAAGCTGCCTGCAGGGGAACTTGCACCTGACTGGGCTTCCCTCTCTTACATCTGTTTGGAATTTTGAAGTGTTGCTTTTGCCCATTGCATGTTATTGCCCATTGTCTGTAGATGAGAACACCTCTCATCTCTTTATTTCACACCTTGAGGATTAAATCACGGGTCCTGGAAACTTTTAAAATTAATGTAATTTGATTTCTGTCTCCCCCTTCAGGTGTTGCTGCACTGGATTCCAACGTATCTGGAAAAATTGGTCTACGCGCTGTCGTGTATTATTTCTGTACCACTCTCATTGCTGTTATTCTAGGTAATATTTATTTCTGAATCCTTATTCCTCTATGTAATGGTAATTTTTTTTTCATTCAAAAAGTAGTTGGCGGCCAGACACGGTGGCTCAGGCCTATAATCCCAGCACTCTGGGAGGCTGAGGTGAGCAGATCCCTTGAGGTCAGGGGTTTGAGACCAGCCTGGCCAACATGAAAACCTGTTTCTACTAGAAGTACAAAAATATTAGCTGGGCATGGTAACATGCGCCTGTAGTCCTAGCTACTCGGGAGGCTGAGGCAGGAGAATCACTTGAACCCGGCAGACAGACTTCAAAGGGAAACTTTATGGTACTTTGACAATACCACTTTCTGATTAAAAAAAATTGTGTGTTAAGATTAAAAAAAAAATTGTGCGTTAAGAAAAGCTCAACTACTTTTTAAAAAATATATTTTTTTAATTAAAAAGAGACGTGGGGAGTCTTGCTATGTTGCTCAGGCTGGTCTTGAACTATTGGGCTCAAGGGATCTGCCTGCCTCAGCCTCCCAAAGTGCTGAGATTACAGGCATGAGCCACCCTGTGGCTCTAACGTGCCTGGCCCTGACTACTTTTTTTTTTTTTCGAGAAGGAGTCTCACTCTTGTCACCCAGGCTGCAGTGCAGTGGCATGATCTCAGCTCACTACAACCTCTGCCTCCTGGGTTCAAACGATTCTCCTGCCTCAGCCTCCTGAGTAGCTGGGATTACAGGTGCACACCACCATGGCCAGCTAATTTTTGTATTTTTTTGGTAGAGACAGGGTTTCGCCATGTTGGCCAGGCTGGTCTCAAACTCCTGACCTCAGGTGATCCACCTACCTTGGCCTCCCAAAGTGTTGGGATTATAGGCGTGAGCCACCGCGCCCAGCCACTTACATAATTCTTAAAGTGGAAAATTGGTCTATAATAGTGAAGTTGAGTATAATTATAAAATATTTCCAGAAATATAGCATTTTAGTGCATTTCACATAGTAACAAGAGCTAACAGCTATCCTTGTTAAGCTATCCTTGTTAAGGATAAATCCCACTTGTAGGAGGGAGAAAATTCTAATAAGGGAGTAGCTGCTCTTATACCTTTAGCATGATTTTTTGAAGAATGCTTGGTCTTTGTAACCCTGAGTGACATTTTAAGAAGAATGTCCAGAGGGGGAAGACAGAAAGAGCATGTACTCAGATGTGGCAGCAGCTCGGCCCTTGTAGCCCTGCTTCAATGAGCTGATAAGAAGAGGTGGGATGTGGTGAGGCTTTAATGGTATTAGGCCAAGGGACCCAGGAGGGCCTGAACTCTGCCATAAAACAAAACCACATCATCTCATGAGTTTCCTGAGGAAGACAGACACAGAGAAAAAATAGCAATGAGAAGCAAGATCCTGCTCTCTTATTAGCTGGAGGCATATAGCCCTTCTACACCCCTGAGAGAGGAAAAGAGTGGGCCATGCCCACTCATGGCCCCTTATTGCCCAGCAACTCCTCCCACTAGCAAAACGGACCCATTCAGCAAACCAGAGCCCTACCCCTTGGATTACCATTGCCTCCTCTTGAGGGAGGAGCAATAAAGAGCATGAGGACCTTTTTCATCTTCACTTCCTTCCAGTCAAACACCCTCCAATGTCTTGGTCTCTTCTACAGCCTCCCACCTTGGCTTGGACACTCAAGTGACAGGAACCCATTACTTACCAAGGCCACAATGGTGATGTCAGATGCTCTGCCATGTAGGCAGTTCTTCCTTACAGAGAGATGAACCTTCTCTCCCTATAACTCCCACCTATTTGTCCTCATTCCACCTCTGGAATAGGATTTTCCCGCATGACTGCTTTCGAGATACTTGAAGACCTATGGTGTGGAAGGAAGGCAAGGCTGGTTTTGCATTATCAGGAGGATAACCAACATTGTGGGTAAAAGTTGCAGAAAGACATCAGATGCATTCTCTGGGCTGGAAAATGGATCATCCTTACCCTAACACCTTCCTAGGCCGATCTCATAAGTTCAAGAAAAAGAATATTCTCATCAGCAGGTATTTCCAGAAGCAATTCTGGGATGCAGCCCCTTCATTTTAAACACACATGCACACACACGCATGCACGCAAGCATACGGAGTTCTTTCTGCTTACTCATTTAAATGGAAGAGTAATTAAAGTGGTTGCTGAGGTTCCAGAGGAGGCTCAGCATTTTGGCTGGACCTCAGGGTCCTCCCCATCACACTATTGCCTGGTATAACCATGCCCACTAAAGGTGCTAGCTGTGCCAGGTGCCCTGGAAGGTTCCTAATGCTCTGTGGACACTGTCCTTGGCCACAGGTATTGTGCTGGTGGTGAGCATCAAGCCTGGTGTCACCCAGAAAGTGGCTGAAATCGACAGGACAGGCAGCACCCCTGAAGTCAGTACAGTGGATGCCATGTTAGATCTCATCAGGTGAGTGTCTTGCCACAAGGTGGCTTCAAGGACATGCAACCCTATAGTAGTACAAGGCCTTGTACGTGGTTTAATATTCTGCTGTTACTCTATTGAAATTTTTAATAACTTTTGAATTATTGTGCACTTTCATTTTGCTCAGGAACCCACAAATTACATAGCCAGTACTGCTTGCCAAGTCTTGGTTCCAAGAGGGAAGAGAAGAAACAGGCTTCTGAGTCAGGATTTAGGATGAACAGAAGTGCAGATACATGTTCCAGAGAGATGCTCGGATGGATTGGTAGTCAGTTCTGAAGCACAGTAGAAAAATACATTTTTTAATTGTACAGGAGAAACTCTCTTATTGAAAGCAACCAGAGCTGTAAATAGGTCAGTCAATAAAAAATACCAATTAATGCAGAGACTCGTAAAAAAAGACATAAGATACACATTACATATTTTGTTTTCACTTAACACAGTGCATTTATTCACCAATTGTTTGACATAAAGTCAAGGTCTTTTCTTCAAGTTTGTTAGCTCATAGTAATTTCTTCAAGTTTCTGTCGCGTATACAGCCCTTATAAACGTATCATCTGCAATTTCCAGATAAAGTTTCTGTAGAACAGAGCACCAAAACCTTTAGACATTGCAAAGAAAGCTAAGTGTAAATCTTTCCAGTGTTTCTTTTTAATTTCAGTGATCTTCCCATACCTAATCTAACCATAAAAATCTTAGTCACTGGCCTTTATTGAGTTTCCATGCATGTGGCTTAGATTTTATAGAAACCATACCTTCCTTTTTATGCTCCTATTTCACTGGTTTACATAATATGAAATTCAGTAATTATGATGATATTTGCAACTGGTATAAAGAATTTGGGAACAAATACAATGAACCCATGGTAAGTGTGTTAGTCCATTTTCACACTGCTATAAAGAACTACCTGGGACTGGGTAATTTATAATGGAAAGAGGTTTAATTGACTCACAGTTCCACATGGCTGGGGAGGCCTCAAGAAACTTAAAATCATGGCAAAGGCAGGGAAGCAAGGCACGTCTTACATGGCTGCAGGAGAGAGAACAAGGCCGAAGGGAGAAGTGCCATACACTTTCAAACAACTAAATCTTGTGAGAACTCACTCATGATCACAGGAATAGCATGGGAGAAATCACCCACCATGATCCAATCACCTCCCATGAGGCCCCTCCCCTGACATGTGGGGATTACAATTTGACATGAGATTTGGGTGGGGACACAGAGCCAAACCATATCAGTAAACATACATCATTGATGAAAACAGAAATGTTCAGAATATTAAAGAATAAATAGTCTCTTGACTGTGAGTGTCCATTTCACCAAGGAGAGCAAGCATGTCAGTTACTCAGTGAATCAGTTAAGTGATAATTGATTAGGAGAGCTTTCTATACTTGGGTGAAGCTCAGCAGGAAAAAAGAAATCTCAATACAAGGAAGTATTCCGCAAAGGAGAGGCCAGAAGAGAAACCAAAGTACCAGTTTTATATTATACTCATTTCTACCAATATATTAGGTATGACAAAACAATACTTTTTGCCCTAACATAATACTGCCTTTCATGTCTCCAACAGGAATATGTTCCCTGAGAATCTTGTCCAGGCCTGTTTTCAGCAGGTAATATTAATTACTCGTGCTCTTAAGTTGCTACCCTCTTCCTATTATCAATTAAAAAATGTTTTTTTCTGCTGTGATTCAAGAAATGGAATTAGCCCCACAAAAATGGCAGCAGGACGTACACCTGTGACTGGCCGAGTTTAAGGTGATGTCTCTATTTTGTATCTAGCCTTTCTGGCTCACAGTAAGGTGCATGTCACAATTTACACTGCTTCCTTTTCCTTTATGCTTTTCCCCCCAAAAGGGCTCAAATGGTACAAGTCAGAAATCTGTCAAATAATGAGTATTTTAAAATGTGGCCTCCAGT
Source organism: Rhinopithecus roxellana (assembly GCF_007565055.1). NCBI lineage: Eukaryota > Metazoa > Chordata > Mammalia > Primates > Cercopithecidae > Rhinopithecus > Rhinopithecus roxellana. The sequence continues at coordinate 55,860,604 of NC_044564.1, forward strand.
ACCTATTTTTGGAGAACCGTGGTATATTTGTACAGAAGTTTAAACTTTCTGGAGAAAAAAGGTAGCTCTTTATCTCCTCTTTGCTTTTCCTCTGGTATTAGAACCTAGGATCTAACCCTCCTGGTGTGGTCCACATCTGGGTTCAGTCTTCTCCTTAATCATTGTGTCCCAGACAGGTGTGGAAGCTCAAACCTGTAACCCCAGCACTTTGGGAGGCCAAGGTGGGAGATCCCTTGAGCTCAGGAGTTCCAGACTAGCCTTGGCAACATGGCAAGACCATGTCTCTAAAAAGAAATAATAAAAAATCATTGCATCCCCATTGCTGGAGCTCTACAATGCAGTGTAACAAAGCCATGATTTTTTTTTTTTTTCTGTAGGAAAATTGAACAATCTCTTCACTCCATTTACTTCAAGCCTTTCCCTCCTATTTATTTATGTGCTTTAAGACAGCTGAGTCCATCACAAACTGCTGTATTCATTTACATAAGTTACATGAACAGAGGCTTCTGTGTATACCAACAAAAATGGCAACTCTGTTGCTCTCTGCCGACCTCCACGAGGGACAGAACCTCCTCTATTACAGGGGGGCCTTTGCAAATCAGTCACAGTGGTTGTTTGTAAGGTTCTCGGTGTTGGCAGAGCCTTATAGGAGGGACATTTATGCCTGGTGTAATAATATACTCACTCTTTCTTAAACCCCCATGTGGAAACTCCACAGAACCAAACAGGGCTGAAAGAAGAGAATTCAACAGCAGTCTCACTGAATAGCCCTAAGGGGACTGTTGATTTTGGAACAACCATATCGTTAAACCTTTCTTGATGCTTATTAAAGTCGTGGTGATGTTATCAAAGTGATGAAGTGTTTTTGCTCAAATTAAAAATAATTTATTAATAAAAACAAAAATGATTGACAGGAATCCTTACAGAGTCTGTCTCTGAAAGTACCTGCAGATCAAGCCTGTACTTTCTTTTGTATTATTCCTCCATCAACTTGTTGCTTATTGTGAAAGTGAAGGAACATTTTGACATAAGTGAATGGTGACTGTGGGAGTCAGGGGTTTAAATTTCTGCCTTGCTTTTAGTTCCAAAACCTGATGGGAGGTACCATTGACAACTGGAGCCAACAGAGGCATTGGAGGTAGATCCCTTCAGTGGCACTTGTTTGACCAAAATAACATGTTCCTGTGATTTAGTCTCAAAAGCTTAAAAAACATTTTTTTGTTTGCTTGTCCTTGATTTTCTCCAACGTGCAGTACAAAACTAAGCGTGAAGAAGTGCAGCCTCCCAGTGATCCAGAGACGAACATGACAGAAGAGTCCTTCACAGCTGTCATGACAACTGCTATTTCCAAGGTACCATTCTTGTTTCCTGTTCCTCTTCCCCAGGAGACAGGCACTGAATCATGACCAAGCAGGAAATACAGTCAATCCTTGTCAGTCACAGAATCTGCATTTGTGAATTCACCTACTTGCTAAAATTTGTGACCCCAAAATCCATACTTATGGGGCTTTCATGGTCATCCACAGGTACATAAAAAGCAGCAAAATATTTGAGTCACCCGACAGGCACGTTCCCAGCTGAACAAGGTTGTGCTCTGTTTTCATGCTTTGATTCTCATACTGGAAACAAGTGTCCATTTTGCAGTGTGTTTAGTGTCATCTTTTTTGCATTTTTGTGATTTTCCTTGCTGATTTTGCTGTTTAAAATGGACCAGGACAGGGTTCAATGACTCACGTCTGTAATCCCAGCATGTTGGGATACCAAGGCGGGAGGATCACTTGAGCCCAGGAGTTCCAGACCAGTCTGCACAACATAGTGACACTTCACCTCTACAAAAAACGAAAAATAGCCAGGTGTGATGGTGCACACCTATAGTCCCAGCTACTTGGGAGGCTGAAGTAGGAGGATCGCTTGTTCAGGGAAGTCAAGGCTGCAGTGAACCATGATTGAATCACTGTACTTCAGCCTGGGTAGCAGAGACCCTGTGTCAAAAATAAAAAAATAAAAAGGGACCAGGCTGGGTATGGTGGCTCACACTTGTAATCCCAGTACTTGGGAGGCCAAGACAGGTGGATCACTTGAGGCCAGGAGTTTGAGACTGGCCTGGGAAACATAGTGAGACCCCATCTCTACAAAACATCTTAATATTACCCAGGTGTGGTGGCACATGCCTGTAGTCCCAGATACTTGAGAGTCTGAGGCAAGAGGATCGTTTGAGCTATGATTGCACCACTGCCCTCCAGCCTGGGTGACAGGGCAAGACTCTTGTTTCAAAAAAATAAGCATCATGTTGAAGTGGTCTCCAGGGTTCCTAAGCACAAGAAGACTTGATGTGCCTTAGGGAGAAAATTTGTGCTTTAGATAAGCTTCATTCAGGCATGAGTTACAGTGCTGTTGGCTGTGAGGTCAATATTAATAAATCAACAACCTATATGAAACAAGGCGTCTGTAAAAGAAATACACACAACAGTGTTATATATTGTTTGCTGAAAAGGATGTGTCCAAGGTTCCCAGAAACGTAACCCTGCATTTCTCCTAGGAGCAACAGTTCAGTATTTGCTAATGCAGTGTTCATGGGCACTTTATAGAACATAATTACCAGGAATAGAGAGAATCGACCACAGAGAGCAAAAAAAATGAGCCCTGTTGCCTCTACCTCTCCGGGTCTGCTTACGGTAGAGCTGGCCATCTCTAGGAACTGCTGTAGATTTGTCAGATACATAAGCATGCAATGCAGGTCCACAATTCCTAGTCAGAATCTCTCTGCCCAGATGTAATTCGGAGTTCAGAGTTTCTCAGACTTCAGAAAGGCCATGTGGTGTGTGTACTGCATATTATGCAACCTCTGTAAGTGAGATGGGCAACAACATGCCAGAATCAACCACATCAATGTTTCTATAACAAACTCATAAATATTCTGCCAAGGAGAGAAATGGACCCTTAGTAGCCAGTAGCCTCATCTCAGTTTAGGATAGGTTTTGCTGCCAAAAGAGTGTGCTATAAACTTATCAATAAAATCAACATGCTTTGAGAGCTTTGGGGATTTCAGAATTGGAGATCAGAATGTGTGGGCCTGCAGTGGCATCTTTGTAAGCCTGTAGTGATTTCTCCTGAATGTTCTCTCAACTTCACACAGGAAGGAATGATTTAAGGAGAAAAGGAGTATTCATCAGACTTAAGAATTCATATTAAATAAACTACTGTTGGCTCCCTGCTTCCTACTGCAGAAAGCCTTAACTCCTCTGACTGGGTTCAGAGGCGCTGCATGACCTGGCTTCTCCCTAGTTTTCACAACTTACTTCCAGTGGGCGCCTCTCTTCTTTCCAGATCCACCTCCTCCATCACTCCTTATTCTTGCCTTTTGATGTTGTTCCACAAATATTTTCTGAGCACCCTCCATACCCCAGGCCCTGCTGGGCATTGGGATTATAATGGTGAAAAGACAGACACCAGGCCTCTGTCCTCACACAAAGAATGATGAGTATTACAATCAGGAAGAGTGGGATGTTTGGGGGGCATTCAGCAAGGGGTGTTAAATTAGTCTGGAGGCCGTAATGAATGAGCAAGAATTATTCAAGGAGGGTGCAAAGGCCCAGTGCATGATCATTTTTGCCTTTGCTTGCCATCTTTTTGAAACATACTTTTTCTCCTGGCTGCTGATTCCTCAGCCATAGCTTTCCCTAACCTTGAAACCCTCATTCATGTCCCATTCTCTATATGACACTTGTATCTCATAGTTTGGGTGCACAATTAATTACATACCATCCTGCTATTATTGGCTCATGTTTCTCACAGTCTTGTCTCTCCAACTGAATCTTAAGACCTTATGCTATAGCCAGTGCAGTAATACTCTAGCTTTTCCCTAAATATATGTTTGATCGTAAGTAAGAAACAGACTGATAGCCCAGTGGCTCCTCAACATAATTTTTTGTTTGTTTGAGATGGAGTCTTGCTCTATCACCCAGGCTGGAATGCAGTGCTGCGACCTTGGCTCACTGCAGCCTCCGCCTCCCGGGTTCAAGCAATTCTCCTGCCTCAGCCTCCCAAGTAGCTGGCATTACAGGCGCCTACCACCATGTCTGGCTAATTTTGGTATTTTTAGTAGAGACAGGGTTTCACCATGTTGGCCAGGCTGGTCTCGAACTCCTAACCTCAGGTGATCCACCTGCTTCAGCCTCCCAAACTGCTGGGATTACAGGTGTTAGCCACCGTGCCTAGCTAACATAATTCTTTATAAACCTAGTTGGCACCACTCAGTTATCTCTCTATAAATCTCAGGCTATTTGTACCCAGGATAAAGTGAAGAAATTAAGCCAGGCATGGTGGCATGCACCTGTAGACCCAGCTACTTGGGAGGCTGAGGTGGGAGGATCACTTGAGCCCTGCTTGAGGAGTTTGAAGCTGCAGTGAGCTATGATCATGCCACTGCACCCCAGCCTGGACAACATGAGACCCTGCCGTTTTTAAAAAAAAAAAAAAAAAAAAAGTAAAAACATGATTCACAGTAGTAGGTATTTAGCTAATTTTTATATGTCTAAAATCCTACCAATGATAGACTGGATAAAGAAAATGTACACATATACACCACGGAATGCTATGCTACCATTAAAAAAGAACAAGATCATGTCCTTTGCAAGGGACATGGATGGAGCTGGAGGCCATTATTCTTAGCCAACTAACACAGGAATAGAAAACCAAATACTGCCTGTTCTCACTTATAAGTGGGAGCTAAATGATGAGAACACATGGACACATAGAGGAGAACAACACACACTGGGGCCTTTCAGAGGGTGAATGGTGGGAGGAGGGAGAGGATCAGGAAAAATAACTAATGGATACTAGGCTTAATACCTGGGTGATGAAATAATCTGTACAACAAACCCCCATGACATACGTTTACCTATGTAACCTGCACATCCTGCACCACATGTACCCTTGAAGGTAAAAGTTTAAAAAAAAAAAAAAAAAAAAAAAAGAATCCTGGCTGGGCGTAGTGGCTCACACATCACACATGTAATCCCAGCACTTCGAGAGGCTGAGGCAGGCAGATCACCTGAGGTCAGGAGTTCGAGACCAGCCTGGCCAACATGGCAAAACCCTGTCTCTACCAAAAACACAAAACATTAACTGGGTGTGGTGGCGGATGCCTGTAATCCCAGCTACTAGGGAGGCTGAGGCAGGAGAATTGCTTGAACCCGGGAGGCGGAGCTTGCAGTGAACTGAGATACCACCACTGCACTCCAGCCTGGGTGACAGAGTGAAACTGTCTCAAAAAAAATAAGTAAAATAAATAAATAGGCTGGGTGCAGTGGCTCACACCTATAATCCCAGCACTTTGGGAGGCCAAGGTGGGCGGAGCACAAAGTCAGGAGATTGAGACCATCCTGGCTAACATGGTGAAACCCCGTCTCTACTAAAAATACCAAAAAATTAGCCGGGCATGGTAGCAGGTGCCTGTAGTCCCAGCTACTCGGAAGGTTGAGGCAGGAGAATGGCGTGAACCCGGGAGGCGGAGCTTGCAGTGAGCCAAGATCGTGCCACTGCACTCCAGCCTGGGTGACAGAGAGAGATTCCATCTCTAAATAAATAAATAAATAAATAAATAAATAAGCCTACTGGTCATCCAAGCCAAGATCGTGCCACTGCACTCCAGCCTGGGTGACAGAGAGAGACTCCATCTCCAAATAAATAAATAAATAAATAAATAAATAAATAAATAAAAAAGCCTATTGGTCATCCAAGACCACAGGCATAAAGAATGTTACTATGCTTCATTATCAGGGTAAAACAGATGGTAAAAGTGTTTACACTGGTAAGTACTTTGTACTTCCTGCATTATTAATTCCTGTCTTTTTTAAGCAGACTCCAAATGTAGCTAGTAGTTAAAATGACTCTGAAAAGTGCCTTGATTCTAAAATTCATAATAAAAATATAAACCGTTCCAGAATAAGAAATCTTTATAAGAAATATTCAAATATGGACTTGTTGAAAGAAGAGAAAGCATGTTAACTTCACGGAGCAAGGGTTAAGTTTGTTACATGCATAGGTATTTTTATTATTGTTTTTATATTTTCTATAGTTTTGTTGACTCTGCCTGGGAGATCACCAGTTTATTATGTTTGGTCATCATATCTTCTCATTTCCAAACCTGTGCTTTCTAACAAGATTATAATCATGCGTCAATATGTTTTCTTGGTTTTGATCCACAGAACGAAACAAAGGAATACAAAATCACTGGCATGTATTCAGATGGCATAAACGTCCTGGGCTTGATTGTCTTTTGCCTTGTCTTTGGACTTGTCATTGGAAAAATGGGAGAAAAGGGACAAATTCTGGTGGATTTCTTCAATGCTTTGAGTGATGCAACCATGAAAATTGTTCAGATCATCATGTGGTGAGCAGACACCGTTTAATGTCATTTTGCTTCCCCTGACAATTCTGTCTCCTCAAAATTAGAAGAGGTTTTATGTTTCTCAACTGACCTCATGCTAGAGAAGTTGGACATTTAATATTGAGCCCCCAGAGTATTTTGTGGGGCTTTTGTTGCTGTTGGTTGTTTTTGTTTTTGAGACAGAGTCTCACTCTGTCACTCCAGGCTGGAATGCAGTGGTGAAATCTCGGCTCACTGCAGCCTCAACTTCCTGTGCTCAAGTGATCTTCCCATCACAGCTACCTGAGTAGCTGGGACTACAAGCATGTACCACCATGCCTGGCTATTTTTTTGTATTTTTTGTAGAGACAGGGTTTTGCCATGTTGCCCAGGCTGATCTCAAACTCCTGGGCTCAAGCAATCTACCCACTTCATCCTCCCAAAATGCTGGGATTACAAGTGTGAGCCACCACACCTAGCCACCACTAGAGTATTAAATAATTCCACATATTACCCAGGAGTTAGTTCATGAACAAAAGTCTAGCTATCAACCATTGTCTTTTCCCTCAAAGCCTTGCGAGATCATCTTGCACCCAGTCAGCCTTCATGTAAGAAGTAATTCTTTAAAAAATGATTAGAAGGAGTTCATTGTACATGAGAACACAAAGTGCTTTCCCTATTGTGCCCCATGCAAAAGTGAGTTTCAAAATATTTATAACTAGTACAGCATGGGCACTAACCCATCTGAATGAAACCTACCATCCGTGAGCATACCAGTGACACCACTTGAGTGTCTGCCCTGTCCCTGGAAATGCCAAAAAGTCCACCTTTCTTAGGAGACATCTGCCTCACTTACCTCATATTTAATTGGTTCAACATTATTTAATCCAAAGTGTAGATACTGACAGTGATGTCTGACAGTGATGTAAAGGGTTCAGTAAAAATGGCCAGACAGGTCACTTAATACTGCAGAAACCTCAGCTTCATCATCTGTTAAAAAGGATAATAAAACCTACCCCCAGGGATAGGAGAAGTACATTAAATGAAATGATGCACGTAAAATACTTTCCCTAACGCAAGATATAATGGGAGCTCCACAAATAGAGCTATTATGATCACTTCCAGTACTAATACTATTGCCTCTATTGCTAATACCTGGGAAACAGATGACCATGGCTAGAAAGAGCCATATTTGTCAGTGAGGATCAAGCTCAAGTGAGATCTGCAGATATGACAATCAGCAGGATATATGTGCACTAGGAACATGGCATGAGGTGTGCGCCCTCATCCACAAATTCTGGTGGATTTCTTCAATGCTTTGAGTGATGCAACCATGAAAATTGTTCAGATCATCATGTGGATCTGTTCAGATCAACAAGAACCACATGTTCTTGCCAAGTTTGCAAACTACCCTGTGGTAGTTTGGATGGGTAGAATTTAAGATGCACATAGGTACTGAAAACTAGAGCCAGGATTGTTCACCCAGGACTTGAAACAGCTCTTAGCTTCAATTCTGCATCCTGTGCTCCACCAAGTGTGCATGCCAAGCCGAGGGTGCGCACACTGGCCTGTTCCTTCCCCACCAACCCAGCATGAGAAAACACTTGCTGATGGAATCATGCCTCTGTTGTGCTTCCTTTCCAGTTATATGCCACTGGGTATTTTGTTCCTGATTGCTGGGAAGATCATAGAAGTTGAAGACTGGGAAATATTCCGCAAGCTGGGCCTTTACATGGCCACAGTCCTGACTGGGTATGTCAGACTCAAGAGAAGAGACAGGAAGTTCCTTTAATCCAATAGGATGGCCACTGCGAGGCTGGGTTTCAGTTGGTTAAAATTGGCTTCTCCCCTATGTGCTGGGAAAGATAGGGTTCAGAGATAAGACAGCAGGGGGAGGAGGGCTGCCCTTTAACAGCTGTACTGTAGGTGGATCATGCTGTGCTAATTGTCAGCTCTTGGCAGAACAGCCTGGACCAGGCTTTGTCACTGCCTTTATTGGTTATGTTAAAATAATTTTTTAAAACAAGAGAGAAACCCACTTGTAGCCTCCCTTGGCTCTCTCCTGGCCTTCATTTCCTTAAGAATGTAAACTAGCCAAGCAAGTAAGAATAGCCTCCATGCACCTTGAACCTGAAATAAATTAGCAGGGGCCTAAATGAAATCAGACTTGAGCAAGTAGGAGCAGGATGGCTGTTGGTTCAAACACTGTTGCTGGGGCTGTTAACCACCACCATGGCCTGCACCATCAGAGTGTCAGAGAGGGTGCCAGGAGAATCTTGAGGCTGGAGGAATTGTGTGGGCCTTTTTAGAAGCCATTAAACAGGAAGGCAGCAGGGGTTGGGTAGTTTGCATATTTATTATAGCCTAGCTATTGTTTCCTTGAGAAAATATGAGGTGGGATAACATATGAATGGTGCCCCTTGACACCTAGCCAGAGGCAGAATATGTCACATACACTAAGAAATACAGACTAAGGGAATAAGTAAATATTATTGATTTGACTCCCACAAGTCAATACCTACAAGCACCCAACTTGAGCAATCACCTCACCTATTGGAACTTGATCGTATTGCAGATTTTCAGCACAGCACATTTTGTTCTTAATCTGTGTTTCCCAAAAACACAGCCCTGCCAGCCAACACAGAGGTAGATTTGGTCCCTACAGTGTGAGGACCATGGTGCCAAGGGAGGCGGGACTTCCACCTCACTGGAGGCCACCCTGCTCTAGGGCTGCTGAAACAGGCAGTGCCAGGGATTGTGTCTCAGCAGTGATGTGGCTGGGGTGTTTGAGCTGAGCCATTTCATAACCAAGTTCTGCTGATTTCTATTCTGTCACCCCAGCTAGGTGTCTAATGGAAAACTAAAAGTCAGTTCCTCATGGTTTTTAGCTACAAGCTCTCTATCGAGAAGATCCTCTCTCCAGACCTCCAGGATCTGTAATTTTGATGACCATTTCCTATTATTTCAAACACACATAACTGATCTGTAAACTGTACGCTGCCAGTTACATATATATCTATCCGCCAAATGAGTCTCATTTCTTAAGCCCCCTAGTTCATGTAATCTGTGTATTTCCATGTGAAATAAGGAACAGTTTGAAAAGGCAGGAATAATAAAGAAAAGAAAGTCCATCCCAAAGTATGGCTGTGGAAGAGCTGAGACTTTTTTCCTTACTGTAAATCTGACTTCCTTCTTAGACAGTGGGTGCCACCAGCAAGACAGCAGCTTGGTGCAAGGAGTGGAAGGGGTGAGGACTGAGCGCTGTGATAAGAGGTCTAATGAGGTATAATGTAGTGGTGACATAGAGGGTACAAAGGAAGAAAGGCTCAGCCCTACCTGGGTAAGTGAGGGAAGGCTTCCTGGAGGAAGGGGGATGCCTAGCTGAGTGTTAGAGGAGAAGAATTCAGCAGCATCAGAAGGAAAAAAGGGCATTTTTGTGCATGTGGCAGGAATAGCACACACAGGGGTGTGGCAGCATGATATAATTCTGTTCTGCGAAGCCTTGAATTTGGATTCAGCTACTGGCTTTGTCATTAACTCTAACAAGATGCTTCATTTGCTAAGTGAGCCTCTACACCCTCATACATGGAATGGGGATGTATATTCCTGCCCTACTCCCATTTCTCATTGGGCCATTATGAAAGTCAATTTTATAAATTAAAAAGATGTTTGATAAAAGGATTCAGTGTGGGGAAGTGGTATTATCTTTGAAACTTTAATTTCTCTTTCTTGTTTACAGGCTTGCAATCCACTCCATTGTAATTCTCCCACTGATATATTTCATAGTCGTACGAAAGAACCCTTTCCAATTTGCCATGGGAATGGCCCAGGCTCTCCTGACAGCTCTCATGATCTCTTCCAGGTAATCAGAAGAGGGGTTTCTGGAAAAAGCCTCCAGACTCAACGTCATCAACTCTCACCTCACTTTACAAAACAGACTCCGGCTTACGGTTTTTGTAGCTGCCTTTGAGAAATGGCCTCCGTATTCTCTGTCCCTGGCCCTGAACACATTGCTCCACGCTGTTGCATATTTCCTGCCCTCTTAGCATGCCCTGCAGCTCAGGAAGGGGTTATGGCATAACTGGGAGCAGCGGTGGGCATAGCACCTTCTGATTCCTGGACCTGCCTAAAGGGCCAACATGCTTTGGATCCTTTATTTCATTTTGTTTTGTTGTTTTCTTTACTTTTCTTGACAAGATTACCCAAAAGGACCCTTTATTTACTTTTTGGAAGACAGGCATGTCTTCAGGCAGGGACTGAGGACCAGCATTTCTAGACCATAAGTTCCTTTCTCTTTTTATCACACAGTTCAGCAACACTGCCTGTCACCTTCCGCTGTGCTGAAGAAAAGAACCAGGTGGACAAGAGGATCACTCGATTTGTGTTACCCGTTGGTGCAACAATCAACATGGATGGGACCGCGCTCTATGAAGCAGTGGCAGCGGTGTTTATTGCACAGTTGAATGACCTGGATTTGAGCATTGGGCAGATCATCACCATCAGGTGGGGCGTGGTGTCACATTCATTGTCATCGGTGATACAGGGATTACTGCCAGTAAAAATGGTCCGTGAAGGGACACCAAGAATGTCCCAGTGATGGATTATTTTTCTTGATCTACAAAGTACCTTCCCAAGATTAAATACAACTATATCCTGGTATGCAAGATTTCTGCTTCGGGGTCTGGGTACCCAAAGCCATCACTCTGTGCTCAGTTTACTGAAGCCAGTAGGATCTAGGCACAGGCTAGCACAAAGACTCAAGGCTGAGTAAGGGCCAGTCCCTGCTTTCAAAAGATCCCTGCTAGATTGGGATGCACATATCCAAATGAATGCTGAAGACCCTGATGAGGGATATAAGAGAACTCTGTACGGTGTTCACAGAGGACTCCAGAGAGGGAAGGGATGGTTCTAGCTGGGAAGGTGAAGGATGGCTTCCCAGAGGGGAACATTTAGCTGAATCTTAAAAGAATAGGAATTTAGCAGGCAAAGGAAGAAGCTAAGAGCATCTGGGGTGGCAGAAATAGCTTGTGATGCAGCCATAGGCTAGTTACAGCATACAGATTTCTTGCTATGGCTGGCATAAAGGATACAATGTGGAGAACATAAAGGAATGAGGAGACGGGGTCATGTCATGAAAGGTTTTGTACGAGGAGTTTGTGGAAAGTTCTTAGATGCTTTGTCATATTGTGGACATATTTGCATTTTATTTATTTATTTATTTTATGCTTTGAGATGGAATTTTGCTCTGTTGCCCAGGCTGGAGTGCAGTGGCACGATCTCGGCTCACTGCAACCTCCGCCTCCTGGGTTTAAGCAATTCTCCTGCCTCAGCGTCCTGAGTAGCTGGGACTATAGACATGCACCACCACACCTGGCTAATTTTTGAATTTTTAGTAGAAATGGGTTTCACCGGGGGCGGAGCAAGATGGCCGAATAGGAACAGCTCCAGTCTCCAACTCCCAGCGCAAGCAACACAGAAGACCAGTGATTTCTGCATTTTCAACTGAGGTACTGGGGACATCTCACTAGGGAGTGCCGGATAATCGGTGCTGGTCAGCTGCTGCAGCCTGACCAGCGAGAACTGAAGTAGGGCGAGGCATCGCCTCACCTGGGAAGTGCAAGGGGGAAGGGAATCCCTTTTCCTAGCCAGGGGAACTGAGACACACAACACCTGGAAAATCGGGTAACTCCCACCCCAATACCGCGCTTTAAGCAACGGGCACACCAGAAGAATATATCCCTCACCTGGCCGGGAGGGTCCCACGCCCACGGAGCCTCCCTCATTGTTAACACAGCAGTCTGCGGCAATCTAACCGCAAGGCAGCAGCGAGGCTGGGGGAGGGGTGCCCGCCATTGCTGAGGCTTAAGTAGGTAAACAAAACCCCTGGGAAGCTCGAACTGGGTGGAGCTCACAGCAGCTCAAGGAAACCTGCCTGTCTCTATAGACTCCACCTCTGGGGGCAGGGCTCAGCTAAAAAACAACAGGGGAAGTAGCAGAGGCCTGAGCAGATGCGAACGACTCTGACAGCTTTGAAGAGAGCAGTGGATCTCCCAACACGGAGGTTGAGATCTGAGAACGGACAGACTGCCTGCTCAAGTGGGTCACTGACCCCTGAGTAGCCTAACTGAGAGACATCCCCCACTAGGGGCAGTCTCACACCCCACACCTCACAGGGTGGAGTACACCCCTGAGAGGAAGCTTCCAAAGTAAGAATCAGACAGGTACCCACGCTGGTCAGCAATGCAACCTCTGCTGCTGATACCCAGGCAAACAGGGTCTGGAGTGGACCTCAAGCAATCTCCAACAGACCTATAGCTGAGGGTCCTGACTGTCAGAAGGAAAACTATCAAACAGGAAGGACACCTATACCAAACCCCATCAGTACGTCACCATCATCAAAGACCAGAGACAGATAAAACCACAAAGATGGGGAAAAAGCAGGGCAGAAAAGCTGGAAATTCAAAAAATAAGGGGGCATCTCCCCCTGCAAAGGAACGCAGCCCATCACCAGCAACGGATCAAAGCTGGTCAGAGAATGACTTTGACGAGATGAGAGAAGAAGGCTTCAGTCCATCAAACTTCTCAGAGCTAAAGGAGGAATTACGCACCCAGCGCAAAGAAACTAAAAATCTTGAAAAAAGAGTGGAAGAATTGACAGCTAGACTAATTAATGCAGAGAAGGTCATAAACGAAATGACAGAGATGAAAAACATGACACGAGAAATACGTGACAAATCCACAAGCTTCAGTAACCAACTCGATCAACTGGAAGAAAGAGTATCAGCGATTGAGGATCAAATGAATGAAATGAAGCGAGAAGAGAAACCGAAAGAAAAAAGAAGAAAAAGAAATGAACAAAGCCTACAAGAAGTATGGGATTATGTAAAAAGACCAAATCTACGTCTGATTGGGGTGCCTGAAAGTGAGGGGGAAAATGGAACCAAGTTGGAAAACACTCTTCAGGATATCATCCAGGAGAACTTCCCCAACCTAGTAGGGCAGGCCAACATTCAAATTCAGGAAATACAGAGAACACCACAAAGATACTCCTCGAGAAGAGCAACTCCAAGACACATAATTGCCAGATTCACCAAAGTTGAAATGAAGGAAAAAATCTTAAGGGCAGCCAGAGAGAAAGGTCAGGTTACCCACAAAGGGAAGCCCATCAGACTAACAGCAGATCTCTCGGCAGAAACTCTACAAGCCAGAAGAGAGTGGGGGCCAATATTCAACGTTCTTAAAGAAAAGAATTTTCAACCCAGAATTTCATATCCAGCCAAACTAAGTTTCATAAGTGAGGGAGAAATAAAATCCTTTACAGATAAGCAAATGCTTAGAGATCTTGTCACCACCAGGCCTGCCTTACAAGAGACCCTGAAGGAAGCCCTAAACATGGAAAGGAACAACCGGTACCAGCCATCGCAAAAACATGCCAAAATGTAAAGACCATCGAGGCTAGGAAGAAACTGCATCAACTAACGAGCAAAATAACCAGTTAATATCATAATGGCAGGATCAAGTTCACACATAACAATATTAACCTTAAATGTAAATGGACTAAATGCTCCAATTAAAAGACACAGACTAGCAAACTGGATAAAGAGTCAAGACCCATCAGTCTGCTGTATTCAGGAGACCCATCTCACATGCAGAGACATACATAGGCTCAAAATAAAGGGATGGAGGAAGATCTACCAAGCAAATGGAGAACAAAAAAAAGCAGGCGTTGCAATCCTAGTCTCTGATAAAACAGACTTTAAACCATCAAAGATCAAAAGAGACAAAGAAGGCCATTACATAATGGTAAAGGGATCAATTCAACAGGAAGAGCTAACTATCCTAAATATATATGCACCCAATACAGGAGCACCCAGATTCATAAAGCAAGTCCTTAGAGACTTACAAAGAGACTTAGACTCCCATACAATAATAATGGGAGACTTCAACACTCCACTGTCAACATTAGACAGATCAACGAGACAGAAAGTTAACAAGGATATACAGGAATTGAACTCATCTCTGCACCAAGCAGACCTAACAGACATCTATAGAACTTTCCACCCCAAATCAACAGAATATACATTCTTCTCAGCACCACATCGCACTTATTCCAAAATTGACCACATAATTGGAAGTAAAGCACTCCTCAGCAAATGTAAAAGAACAGAAATTATAACAAACTGTCTCTCAGACCACAGTGCAATCAAACTAGAACTCAGGACTAAGAAACTCACTCAAAACCGCTCAACTACATGGAAACTGAACAACCTGCTCCTGAATGACTACTGGGTACATAATGAAATGAAGGCAGAAATAAAGATGTTCTTTGAAACCAGTGAGAACAAAGATACAACATACCAGAATCTCTGGGACACATTTAAAGCAGTGTGTAGAGGGAAATTTATAGCACTAAATGCCCACAAGAGAAAGCAGGAAAGATATAAAATGGACACTCCAACATCACAATTAAAAGAACTAGAGAGGCAAGAGCAAACACATTCAAAAGCTAGCAGAAGGCAAGAAATAACTAAGATCAGAGCAGAACTGAAGGAGATAGAGACACAAAAAACCCTCCAAAAAATCAATGAATCCAGGAGTTGGTTTTTTGAAAAGATCAACAAAATTGACAGACCGCTAGCAAGGCTAATAAAGAAGAAAAGAGAGAGGAATCAAATAGATGCAATAAAAAATGATAAAGGGGATATCACCACTGACCCCACAGAAATACAAACTACCATCAGAGAATACTATGAACGCCTCTACGCAAATCAACTAGAAAATCTAGAAGAAATGGATAATTTCCTGGACACTTACACTCTCCCAAGGCTAAACCAGGAAGAAGTTGAATCCCTGAATAGACCAATAGCAGGCTCTGAAATTGAGGCAACAATTAATAGCCTACCCACCAAAAAAAGTCCAGGACCAGATGGATTCACAGCTGAATTCTACCAGAGGTACAAGGAGGAGCTGGTACCATTCCTTCTGAAACTATTCCAATCAATAGAAAAAGAGGGAATCCTCCCTAACCCATTTTATGAGGCCAACATCATCCTGATACCAAAGCCTGGCAGAGACACAACAAAAAAAGAGAATTTTAGACCAATATCCCTGATGAACATCGATGCAAAAATCCTCAATAAAATACTGGCAAACCGGATTCAGCAGCACATCAAAAAGCTTATCCATCATGATCAAGTGGGCTTCATCCCTGGGATGCAAGGCTGGTTCAACATTCGCAAATCAATAAACATAATCCAGCATATAAACAGAACCAAAGTCAAGAACCACATGATTATCTCAATAGATGCAGAAAAGGCTTTTGACAAAATTCAACAGCCCTTCATGCTAAAAACGCTCAATAAATTCGGTATTGATGGAACGTACCTCAAAATAATAAGAGCTATTTATGACAAACCCACAGCTAATATCATACTGAATGGGCAAAAACTGGAAAAATTCCCTTTGAAAACTGGCACAAGACAGGGATGCCCTCTCTCACCACTCCTATTCAACATAGTGTTGGAAGTTCTGGCTAGGGCAATCAGGCAAGAGAAAGAAATCAAGGGTATTCAGTTAGGAAAAGAAGAAGTCAAATTGTCCCTGTTTGCAGATGACATGATTGCATATTTAGAAAACCCCATTGTCTCAGCCCAAAATCTCCTTAAGCTGATAAGCAACTTCAGCAAAGTCTCAGGATACAAAATTAATGTGCAAAGATCACAAGCATTCTTATACACCAGTAACAGACAAGCAGAGAGCCAATTCAGGAATGAACTTCCATTCACAATTGCTTCAAAGAGAATAAAATACCTAGGAATCCAACTTACAAGGGATGTAAAGGACCTCTTCAAGGAGAACTACAAACCACTGCTCAGTGAAATCAAAGAGGACACAAACAAATGGAAGAACATACCATGCTCATGGATAGGAAGAATCAATATCATGAAAATGGCCATACTGCCCAAGGTTATTTATAGATTCAATGCCATCCCCATCAAGCTACCAATGAGTTTCTTCACAGAATTGGAAAAAACTGCTTTAAAGTTCATATGGAACCAAAAAAGAGCCCGCATTGCCAAGACAATCCTAAGTCAAAAGGACAAAGCTGGAGGCGTCACGCTACCTGACTTCAAACTATACTACAAGGCTACAGTAACCAAAACAGCATGCTACTGGTACCAAAACAGAGATATAGACCAATGGAACAGAACAGAGTCCTCAGAAATAATACCACACATCTACAGCCATCTGATCTTTGACAAACCTGAGAGAAACAAGAAATGGGGAAAGGATTCCCTATTTAATAAATGGTGCTGGGAAAATTGGCTAGCCATAAGTAGAAAGCTGAAACTGAATCCTTTCCTTACTCCTTATACGAAGATTAATTCAAGATGGATTAGAGACTTAAATGTTAGACCTAATACCATAAAAACCCTAGAAGAAAATCTAGGTAGTACCATTCAGGACATAGGCATGGGCAAGGACTTCATGTCTAAAACACCAAAAGCAACGGCAGCAAAAGCAAAAATTGACAAATGGGATCTAATTAAACTAAAGAGCTTCCGCACAGCAAAAGAAACTACCATCAGAGTGAACAGGCAACCTACAGAATGGGAGAAAATTTTTGCAACCTACTCATCTGACAAAGGGCTAATATCCAGAATCTACAAAGAACTCAAACAAATATACAAGAAAAAAACAAACAACCCCATCAAAAAGTGGGCAAAGGATATGAACAGACATTTCTCAAAAGAAGACATTCATACAGCCAACAGACACATGAAAAAATGCTCATCATCACTGGCCATCAGAGAAATGCAAATCAAAACCACAATGAGATACCATCTCACACCAGTTAGAATGGCAATCATTAAAAAATCAGGAAACAACAGGTGTTAGAGAGGATGTGGAGAAATAGGAACACTTTTACACTGTTGGTGGGATTGTAAACTAGTTCAACCATTATGGAAAACAGTATGGCAATTCCTCAAGGATCTAGAACTAGATGTACCATATGACCCAGCCATCCCACTACTGGGTATATACCCAAAGGATTATAAATTATTCTACTACAAAGACACATGCACACGTATGTTTATTGCAGCACTATTCACAATAGCAAAGACTTGGAATCAACCCAAATGTCCATCTGTGACAGACTGGATTAAGAAAATGTGGCACATATACACCATGGAATACTATGCAGCCATAAAAAAGGATGAGTTTGCGTCCTTTGTAGGGACATGGATGCAGCTGGAAACCATCATTCTTAGCAAACTATCACAAGAAGAGAAAACCAAACACCGCATGTTCTCACTCATAGGTGGGAACTGAACAATGAGATCACTTGGACTCGGGAAGGGGAACATCACACACTGGGGCCTATCATGGGAAGGGGGGAGGGGGGAGGGATTGCATTGGGGAGTTATACATGATATAAATGATGAATTGATGGGTGCTGATGAGTTGATGGGTGCAGCACACCAACATGGCACAAATATACATATGTAATACACCTGCACGTTATGCACATGTACCCTAGAACTTAAAGTATAATAAAAAAATGAAAAAAAAAAAAAAAAAGAAATGGGTTTCACCATGTTGGCCAGGCTGGTCTTGAACTCCTGACCTCAGGTGATCCGCCCACCTCAGGCTCCCAAAGTGCTGGGATTATAGGTGTGAGCCACCACACCTGGCAGATTTGCCTTTTACAATGATAACTGGCAATATGGCAGATGTATTGGATGGCAGCAGGGACCAAATCTAGGAAACCAGTTAGGAGACCATTGCAAAAGTCCAGGCAGGGTATTAGAAGGCACTGACACTGAGGTTGGAGAAGAGCTAACGAATTGAAGAAGCATCAGCTGGATTCAGGGTGAAAAGCAAGGGAATGCTAGGATGAATCCCAGGATTGGTAGATGATTCTAAATTGGTGGGTGGGGCTCACCAGAACAGGAACTAGTGTAAGGGAAGCACATATAGGTGGGAAAGATAGTTAATACTTTTTGACACATTGAATTTGAAATGCCTTTAAGACTTCTAGGTGGACACCTGCAATGAGAAATACAGGTCTGGCTGAAGATACAGACATCAGGGACATGAGCTTAATGATGGTCTTCAAATGTATGAGTCACAAGTTATTGCTTGTATTGGAATCGTAGCTACATCGTGATTAGCTGTGATCTTGGGCAAGTGACTTGAATTTTTAAGCTCCTGTTTTCTCATCTGTAAAATGAGTAATAGTACCTACAACTTATTCAAGTAGTGGCAATTAAGATGCATATAAAATGCTTATAACTGTGCCTATGTAGTGAGCACTCAGTGAATGTCGAAAATGGATGACATGACGTAGGGAGAGTTTGTAGAGAAGAGAAGGAGATTAAGGACGGAGGCTTGGAAAATCCTAATACTAGAAGCAGGTAGAGAAGGGAAAACCCAAGAGGCAGAGGGAGAAGGAGGACAGAGAGATGGGAGGGAAGCCAGTAAACCTTGGTATCATGGAAACCTAGAAAAGAGAGATTTTCAAGGGTGAAATGGTCCACAGAGTCAGATGCTGCAGAGAATTCTAATGAAATGAGGATAGAAATTGTCTGCCCAAGTAGATGGTAGAACTGTCATAAGTAGATTTTGCCAGATTTGTTTCTCTAGGACAGCACTGTTTAATACAGTAACCACTAGCCATGTGGCCCACTGAATTGGATAGCACAGACATAGAATAGTTTCATCATTGCAGAAAGTTATTTTGGATAGTGCTATGTTAGAGTAATAGGCTGGGATTAGAATTAACCTGAAGACTTTAGTTCAGTTTAGAATGAAAGTTTAAGACCAAACTGGTCCCTAGGCCTGCTCAAGGTTGAATCTGAACTTTTTAGAGTTAATTCATTCTTGTGTCCCCAGCCTAAACACAAATTCTAGGCATAAAATCAGAGTTTGTTAACTAAGAATGTTCTAACACAATGCATTTTTTAAATCCTCCCCACCCCTAAATCACAAAGTATTTCTGTTGGCTGAAGACAAGTGCAAAATACACCATTTGGCACACCAGCTGGAGAACTATCCCAATGCCGTGTAATCTATAAAAAAGTGTTAGTGGCTAAAGAAGCCTGTGCCAAAGAGATTGAGTAAAGTCATATAATTATAACAGCAGAGAGTATGTCAAAATTGAAACCTTGAGTCATGCCTGAGAAAGTTTCTGCTCCACAACCACCCCTGTGATTCCAACAGTTGTTACTTCTACATTTCCAAGGGTTTTTTTTCCCACTTCCCTCACCCTGGCATGTGGAACCCAGTCTTCACTGAACTGATTTCCAAGGAGTGGTTTATGAGGTGCCAATTCTTTTGTGTATTTGCCACTTTATGATGAAATCCCTCCCTCTTTTTTGTTTATAAGTTTTCTAGATCTTTCTAATCATTTTTTAACCTCACTGCCAGAGAAATGAACTCTGGGCCTAGAGGCTAGTCAATTCACATTAAAGCCTCCCCCCTACTCTCTGGTGTGTTCTTAAATCAGATTTGCTGATAACTACTGGCCCAGAACCAATAACAACTGTGAGACCCAAAGTAATCGTTGGCTTAAAATTTAAAATCCTCACTGGCTCTACATGGGAAATAATAAAAGTTGGTTTTACTTGACAGTTACCGTTATAGTTCATGTGACTAATGGTTAAAGAGATTTTTAGACCCAAAGTATATTTCTGTGGACTGGATGTCAAAGAAACATAGGTACCATCTACCCAAAACATACCCTTTTGTGGCTTTATCATAATACGCAAAGGTTATAACTGATTGAAAATTGGTGTGAGTACACGTGTCAAAATGAAAAAAAAAAAAAGGATAAATTGTCTTATAAAAAATAATTAGGGCCAGAAGCGGTGGCTCACACCTGTAATCCCAGCACTTTAGGAGACCTAAGCGGGTGAATCGGTTGAGTCCAGGAGTTCAAGAGCAGCCTGGGAAACATGGTAAAACCCCATATTTAGCAAAAATATTCTAAAAAGAAAAATTAGCCAGGTATGGTGGCATGTGCCTGTAGTTCCAGCTACTCAGGAGGCTGAAGTGGGTGGACTGCTTGAGCCCAGGAGGCAGAGGCTGCAGTGAACTGAGATGGCACCACTGTACTCTAGCTTAGGCAACAAAGTGAGATTCCATGTCAAAAAAAAAAAAGAAAAGAAAAAGAAAAAAGAAAGAAAAGTAAAGCTAATTATACAGCAGGGCGCAGAGGCTCACATCTGTAATACCAGCACTTTAAGAGGCCAAGACAGGCAGATCACTTTAGCCCAGGAGTTCGAGACCAGCCTGAGCAACACGGCGAAGCCCCACATCTCTACAAAAAATGCAAAAATTAGCCAGGTGCTGTGGAGCGCACCTGTGGTCCCAGCAACTCAGGAGGCTGAGGCAAGAAGATCACTTGAGCCCAAAAGGTGGAGGCTGCAGTGAGCTGTGATCATGCCACTGTACTCCAGCCTGGGCGACAGAGTGAGACCTTGTCTCTGGCGGCGGGGGGGGGGGGGGGGGGGGGGGGGGGAATATATATATATATATAATAAAGAAGAAAGATAATTATAGGATTTGGGGCCTAGAAAGAGCAGAGAGGAAAAAAGGTAGCAGTAGTAATAGTAGTAGTAGTTGTTGTTGTAATAGTTGCTGTTCTGGTTGCTGCAGTAGCAGTAGTAATAATACCAGTGGTGGCAGCGACAATAGCAATAGAAGAAGCATTAGCAGCAACTACTGCTGTTGCAAAAGTAGCAGCAGAAATGGCACATTTTTAATCTTTTTATTTGTTTGTTTTTTGTTTTACTTTAAGCTCTGGGATACATGTGCAGAACATGCAGGTTTGTTACATAGCTACACATGTGGAAATGGCATGTTTTTAAGCATCTACAAGTGTTATACCAGATGCCTTACATGTATTAACCTCATTTAATCTTCCCAGCAGCTTGCAGTAGACATACTGTCCCCATCTTACAGGCAAGGAATTGAGATTCAGAGAAGTAACTTGCCTAAAGAAATGCCATCAGTGAAATGGTAGAGCCCAAAGTATATCACCCAGGTCTGTCTGACACTAAAACCTGTGTTCCCTCCAAGTCACAACCCATCCTTCAACCCGTTTAGAGAGCCGAGTCCAATGGCTGGTCCTAAAACTAGGCCTCAGTGTGAGGAAAGAACTTTGTGCCACTGATATTTATGTTTTCTTTGTGGAAATCCTCTAACTCAAAGTAGAATATGTTCATGCAGCAGGAGTAGGTTTTCATATTATTTTCTCCCATCTGAAGGTTCATAGTTCCGACTTTCAGACCAATGCCAGTCAAACAGCCGTAGTCTAGTAAGCAAGGTCAAGGCTCAAGGACAGAGTTTTCTTGGACTAAATGAATTTTGAGTTTCAAGCCCAGCCTCAGGCTATAGCAACATGGATAACTGTGACATCTCAGGGTTTCCAACAGGGATCAGCTGACATGGACACAAATCACTTCTGACAAAGAAAACCTGTTGATGCATTCCATTTAAAGTTTTTTCAACCAGCATTAAAATAAGCTTCGGCTTTCCAAAGAGTGATTATGTCAGAAGAGATCCAAAGGGTTATAGAGGCCAGAAACCTGTGAGACTGAGGCCTGAAACCTTTAGAGTAATTGGTACAGCCCCAGAAATCTCTAATTTACTGTAATTTGGTGGTCAAAACCACTGAATGAAAATACACTTGTCAAAAAACTCTGGCCTGTGTTTGTACCCTCAAATGCTTTCTGCAACACCTCAGTAGGCAGATGAATGGGCAGTAGAATCACCTTCCTAAGAACTCTAAGACTTTTTTAGCCCCAAAGCATATGAATTTGTGGATAGAATCAGGGATTCTTCCAGTTTAAATTGGCAATTTTTACATTTTCACCTTTCAACCCAGTGGCACCTGGGCAGCAGTTCAGGCCTTGGCCCAAGGGCAAGGATTTGTCTCCAGAAAGCATCGTGGGTGTGGTCTCAAGCTTATCTAAATCAAGGGACTTTTCAGGGAAGGGTGAGCCCTTGTTTCCTTCAGAATGATCCAATTAAAATAAGGAAGACGTTGCTGATAAAGAGACTGCACATTACAAAGAGAAAAATCCCTACTCCCTCACCTGATCTTATCAAGAGGAATCTTTTTAAATACCTGGTAATAAAGTTCACCTGGCTGTGTCTCCTGGCTTCCAGATCTTTCTTTCCCACAAAGTACATCTACTGGCAAAAAGGAGCAGTCAGGAGTAAATGCTTGCATCTTGGACAGGATCAGCTCTTTCTCAATCCAGTGCCCTAAAGAGCAGTTCCCAGAGGTAAAGAGTCCTGTGATGTCAAGAGAGTGCATAAGGCCTGCTTAACCATTGTCTCATTCCTTTGCCTTCACCTGAAATGCCATTGTCCATCTGCCCCTACAGCTATCCCTCTGTCCATTCTTCAGGGCAATTTAAATTCCTGCCATATATTAGGTGCTCCGTAAATTATTGGGTGGTGAGTAGATGGAAGAAGGGTGTAGGAAGACAGGTGCAGAGGTACCTGGCACTTATTTAGGATAAGTGTATGTATACATAGATGAGTACACAAAGCCTTCTATTAACACCCCATTTAGTAAACTCCTGCTTTCCTCTTGAGTATCTCTCTTGCTCATTTTTTGGTGCCACTTATGCAGTTCTTCCTTGCATTAGAGTGATGTGCCACATCTCTCTCTACAAGGAGATGGCATCATACCCCGCCCAGCCCCCCTCCCCCTGCAGCTCTAATCCTGTAATGAGGCAGAGTTGGGGCTCAGCAGGTCACAGATTCTAACTGCCCAATTTAGGGACACAGCAGTAATAGCCATCGTGACTAAGCGGGACAAACCATTTCAGGCCAGGGCTTTAACGGGAGAGGTAATTGTCTAACTCCTTTCCTGCTGGTATGTTTCTGCAGTATCACGGCCACAGCTGCCAGCATCGGAGCTGCTGGTGTGCCCCAGGCTGGCCTGGTGACCATGGTGATTGTGCTGAGTGCCGTGGGCCTGCCCGCCGAGGATGTCACCCTGATCATTGCTGTCGACTGGCTCCTGTGAGTTGGAATAAATGCACTGCCTCAGCCGGATGTGCAGGCGGGCTTCCCAGCCTCACGGGCTCTGCAGTCTGTCATCATTCTCTCCTCAGATTGCCTAATGAGCCACCTGTTGCTGCTTTAATTTTCCTCTGACCAGGCCATCTGATAATGTGCTTAAAAATTAACTCCTCATAACGTGGAGTAGTGATTTTAAAAAGCCAGTGAGCTCCATTAGCTCATTATACCTGGTAATGCTCAAGGTTAGGAGCTGGGTGTGGGACAAAGATAAACACAGAACAACAAGGTGAGAAGCCAGGCAGGGCCTCTGAGCCATCCTGCCCTATCCCAGCCCCGGTTCAGCATCATAGGCTCAGAACCACCTACTTCAAAATCAGTCCATCTTCCTAAGCATCTTCCGAACCATCAGGGACAGTGGCACGAGCACTTGGGTTTGCATCTCCATCCTGTGTCTTACCAGCTTCTTGACCTTGAGCAAGTTCCTTGACCTCGAGCAAGTTCCGTAACCTGAGGCCCAGTTGTATAATCTGTGAGATGGGAAAAAATCTGCCTATCTCATTGGGTTGTTTTAAGGACTGCGTGAGCTTATGTGAGTAGAGTGTCTAGAACAGTATCTGGCAGCCCATACATGCTCAATAAATGGCAAGTTTCATTGTTATGATTAGAATGAGTTGGACCATTCAGGCCTCAATCAACAACACTTTCTCTCTCTCTCTCTCTCTCTCACACACACACACACACACACACACACACAGAATATAGCAGAACATCTGCGTGAGAACGTACCTTCAGTGACCCTCAAGGTTAAAGTCAGAACCAGCTTGGCTCCTAGCTTTACCCTTGATGCCCACTTCTGTGCATGGGTCTTGCAGCATCTAGGTCTGGCTCTGTCCCCTGGCATTGCAGGTAAGTATCACTCCACATGGGGCCTTTGCTCAGAACCAGCTCAGGCTCACTGGGGAGTACAGTGCAATGTACTGTAGTTTGCAGGTGACAGATGAGATGGAAAGGGAAGCAGAGACATCCTATGTGGGCTTGAAAACACAGATTCACATTTCAGATGGCAAAGCCCCTGCACCTGGCTTGGAAGCTGTGTCATGGGTAAGGGGGTCCTCAGTAGCTAACTGGGCTATAGGCCCAAATGAGGTGGCACCCTTCTTGCAAAGATATCCTAGCATTGAGGCAAGATTTGGTTCTTTCTAGTGATGATGGTGGACTTGCACTTTTCTCCTTTCCCTGAGTCTTCCTAGAACCAGTTACCTTCACTGCCAAGATACCCGGATGAGTCAGAGGTCCAATTGGAGGTATGGGATAAAAAGACACTAGGTCCAGTTCAATCCCTGGACTTGTTCTAAATAACAGAAGGGCATCCAGGGTGGCCATGTGTAAGCGTTGTCAGCCTTTTCTGTTCTGCAGGTGTAGTTTTCACAAGATTCCCCCTGCATGCAGTTGCTATCAACAAAGCACCAGTATCAAAATGGATCCTCTCCTCTGCAGTGTGCCTTCTCTACCTGTCTTCCTGTCACCGGTCTCTTCCCCAGGCTCTCTGGGAGTTAAGACTGGATGAGGGTGGCTCACAGAGAAATCCATTCCTGGGCTGACCTGTGTCTTCTGACCCCGTGCTCTGCGCCGTGCCTCCTGGTTTGCTCATAAGTAGAGTGACCTAGATTGGTAAATAAACAAGTACACCATGGACCTGAACAAACACACACATACCCCCCATGCACATGGTACATACACCACCCACAAAACACCCAAGTTCTCTGACCTTTGCCCAAAGACAGCCCACAATGGCATTTGCATCGAATCTAGAAAACCACAAGACAGAGGTTAGGGCTGAAAAACTTACTGAATTCTGAACCTCCCTCAGTCCCCCCAGAAAATATCTGGAATGACTCTATTCATGTTTCTTTGGGAGAAGAGGAGGGAATTTAGGGAGACTTAGGGGAATCATTGCTACTTTGGGAGAGCTCATGCTGTGTCTTTATGAACAACCCCAGGCCTGTGAGGAGCCTTCAGTCGGTCAGTCATAAGGACAGCACTTTCTGGATTTACTTAAATCTAAACTGAACATGTCGGGTCCTTGCATCTCTCCGATGATGAAGGAAAATGAAATCTGGGCCTCCTGTCTGACTCCTCCCATCTCTCCCCAGGGACCGGTTCAGGACCATGGTCAACGTCCTTGGCGATGCTTTTGGGACAGGCATCGTGGAAAAGCTCTCCAAGAAGGAGCTGGAGCAGATGGATGTTTCATCTGAAGTCAACATTGTGAATCCCTTTGCCTTGGAATCCACAATCCTTGACAACGAAGACTCAGATACCAAGAAGTCTTATGTCAATGGAGGCTTTGCAGTAGACAAGTCTGACACCATCTCATTCACCCAGACCTCACAGTTCTAGGGCCCCTGGCTGCAGATAACTGAAAACAAGGAAGGACATTTCCATGAGAGTCATCTCAAACACTGGTTAAGGAAAAGAAAAACGCTAATGGCCAGGTGTTCATTTAATTTGATATACAGACCTCCAGATTATTTTCTATATTTGGATTCACAGCCTTTGCTCTCCAGGTTTTGGGATTTGAGTGTGGGGTAAGATGAAGGGAAATCGATTAAAAGGAAAGTTCTATTATCTGAGTTTTAGAAATTCTATAAGAGACAAAGTTTGGAAGTACATAAAGTAATAACTATTAGAATTAGGTAATGGATATGAAAGAGAAAATGCTTTCTCATGCATAGACAAGTGTTTTGGGTTTTTAAACAAATATTCTGTCATTGGTTACAAATGTTTACTCAGGCTTTCTATTGGCATGAATTTCCTTTGACCTTTCACTTTTTTATAAATTATAATGCATCTCAACCACCTCTCCCCAGTTAATGTGCCAAAATGTCCATTTTTAACTTATCTCCAGCCAATTTCAAAGAAAACAGACCAGCATAGTTCTGCAATAAGTTTTAAGATGGGCACAGGGTTTGGAAGAAAGGGAGAAGGATTCTTTTTTTAATGTACTGTATTGGGATGCTGGTAACTATTAACCCAGTGTTCAGCGTAAAGCTATATATATATATATGTATATATGTATATATTTATTATTTTCATATAATTTGCCAGACAGAGATCAGAACTGAACTGTCAATGTGAAATAAAGCGTTCTCCTTGTACTTGAATAATAACCACAATTCCAACCCAGGTCTGCTTTGGGGCTTATCAGAACTCCTTTCTCAGGAGCACTAGAATGAGAAATCATGTTGTTTGATAGTTTTACATCTGTATATCAGCCTAAAGCAGAGATGTACTATGGTGATACTCCAAGGTGGCAGAGCCATTCATTTACAACTTCCAGATTTGAGCTGCCTCGAGGCAATCCATATTAGCTCTGCATAAGATTATATACAAAGCTGTCACTCACAAAAGGCTGGATGTGCTTTCATCCAACTGGAAGGCTTTATTCTTCCAAGTTCATTCATACTCAAAGAGGCCAGTACTTTGCCATCCTTGCACTTCTGTTATCAGGGCCCAAATAATGGCAGCAAGCTACCAACTAAGTTGTATTTTAATAAAGATTCCATGGGTTGAACAAGCCACATTGCAGAAAAAGAGCTGCCCCTAACCTGGGTTCTTGCAGAGTAAATCCCACGACATAAACTGATACCAGTGGTTCGGGGGAAATAGTTCCATTCTATGACACTCGTCTCCTCCTCCAGGGAGGACTGTTCTAACTAGTAATCTTGGCCCTATTCATTACATCCTCTGCTTGTCATTCTGCTAATTTATGAAGATAGTTTATTAAAGTCTGTGCTTCAGTTCTCATCTTGTAAATAATGCTTAACATAAACTTGTACTTACACTGAGATCCAAAATAGTCATGTTTCTGCAGTATTGTGTAGCCAACTTAAACCTGTGCTTTCATGTTTAAGAAATGAGAAATTGTGCCAAAGATAGCAGAAGAGTAAATAAGTGCTCAGTATTGACCACCTACATCTGAAATCTATAACATAATGATACTGAATTGTTATGTAAACATCATAAATAGTAAATAATGATTCAATGTGAATTTTAAAATGCAAATATTGCTATTGTTTATAGGAAATAAATCTAAATGTAAATGAAATTGAATCAGTAATTTCTCTTGGCCTAAATGGTTCTACCCCTTACTAGGATGCCCCAATTAGTGGCACTAGAGTTGGCAGAGCTGTTCATGAGCTGCGAGTTATCATTTTGGAATCAGTTTGTAACCAGCCTCTTAACACATTGCTGTTAACTCATAAAAGAGAACAATGTTCCATTTCAGTCTCAATAAACACTTCCCTCATTCTTTCCCCCCTGCCTTTTTCTTCTTGTTATCTGTTGTTTTAACTTACTTGGATGGGTGTGGAAAGGCAGAGATATGATTAGTTGAATTAGATTTTACACAGTTTTTTGTTTGTTTGTTTTTTGAGATATAATCTCGCTCTGTCACCCAGGTTGGAGTGCAGTGGCATGATCTCAGGTCACTGCAGCCTCCTCCTACTGGGCTCAAACCTCAGCCTCCTGAGTAGGTGGAACTACAGGCACACACCATTACTCCAGCTAATTTTTCTATTTTTTGTAGAAACAGGGTCTCAATATGCTGCCCACACTTGTCTTGAACTCCTGGCCTCAAGTGATTCCCCTGCCTCACCCCCACAAAGTGCTAGGATTACAAGTGTGAGCTAGTGTGCCTAGCTGGATTATTGTTTTTAAAACTTTTTACCCCAAGAATGAAAAAGTGAGGCTTGAGGAAAGATAATCCGATTGTTCATGTTAGCCAATGGGATTACAAGGCGGAAATACAGTGCCATTATGAACAGCTTCATGCATATTTTGTGGCGAAGATGAAAGTAGGATTTTGTTAGAAGTTACTACAGTAAGAGATAGTCGGCTGAATGCAGTGGCTTACCCCTATAATCCCAGCACTTTGGGAGGCCGAGGCAGGCAGATTGCTTGAGGCCAGAAATTCAAGACCAGCATGGGCAACACAGAAAGACCCCGTCTCTACAAAAATATACAAAAATTAGCCAGGAGTGGTGGTGTGTGCCTGTAGTCCCAACTACTCAGTAGGCTTAGGTGGGAGGATCACCTGAGCCTGGGGAAGTTGAGGCTGCAGTGAGCTGTGATAGCACCACTGCACTCCAGTCTGAGTGACAGAGACCCTATATTTAAAAACAACAACAAAAAAGTCTTACCTCTCAATATGATGGTGGCTTGGTTTCACTAAAGGACCAATCCTGCCCTCTGAAGTAAGATTACAAGCTACAAATGGCTGTGTTCAGAGTGATCTCTGATGGGATGGTGCAGTCCTGCCTGGAATACCTCAGACATGAGGGGATCCTGCAGGGGGCAATGGACTTACTTGCTGTGACAGACAACAAAGGAATGAACAGCTCCCTGTTTCCCACTGAGAGGATCCTATCTCCTCAGAAAAATACCTATCGCTACCTGGCCAATGGAATACTGGGTAGTTTCCTTTGTGTACAACGTGGGAGAAAATACTCAACAACACAATTCCTTAGAAAAAGATATTTTTTTGGAAGAGCTGGTGCCCCTGGGTCTCCATGTGATTTTACTCATGAATAGAGAAATGATGTTATCAGCTGATGAATGACTTTATTCTTCCAGCAAATCTTTATTAGTCCAGTGGGTACAAGGCCCTTTATTAAAGCACACCCCGATTCTTAGAAGAGCCATGGGAAGTGTGCTTGGCTTATACTCACGCAGTAGGCCGGCTGCAGTGTTTGCTTTGCAGGGGCTCAAGAATCTTCCCTCCTGGAACAGGAGACAGGAAGTGACCCTTCGGAGCCTTGGAAGGCTGCTAGAAGCTTCTATGCAACAGGATTGATATTCTGTATTCCCCAACTGCCCAGCAAGGGACTATGGAATACAATGAGTGGGCACACAGCTCTGATTCCTTACCAGCTTTGTGTCCCTTGCCAACAACCTAAGCCTTGGTTTCCTCTTCCATGAAATAGGAATAAAATTTCTTTCCTCACGGGACTGCTTTCAGTGGTCAATGAGAAAATGCATGTAGGAAAGACTCTGTTACAGACTGTGTCTAATAAATGCTAGTATCTCTTCTCCCCACCCCTGCTTCTGGGAAAAAACTACACCCTTCTCCTTCCCCCATTTATTACATGGGTAATCCATAGAGATGCAATTGCTCTTCCAGTGTTTTAGGATCCGTGTCCCTGATGTGGTGAAGGAATGAAGCTCCTACCACTTGGTGCTGGCTGAGTTCTCAGAGCAAACAGTATACCCAACCTAGTGAGACTTCGTAAACAGCCCCCATTCTATAAAGGAGAAACTCTTCCAGAAATGGGACATTTTAATCTAAAGAGTAGCAAACTGAAATTTTTCCTATAAAGTGTCATGTAGGAGATAAACAAAAAATAAGTGTTCGCAGTCATTTCCTATGCCCTGAGACACAGACAGGGATTTGAGATGCTTGGGCTGTGTGAAGCTGAGATGTACCTTCACATAACACCCCTTCATACATCCTGAAAATGAGAGTCCAGCATGAAGTTCACTTTTGCAGTCAGCCTATAAATCTTGTGTGACTATTCAAAAACAGTCTCCTCACCTGATAGAAGCAGGGCCCTACCTGGAGCTTTTTAATATACCCTGTGGGAGGAAATGTACCTCTCTGCAATCCTAGGTTTTTAAAGTGAAAGCCAGATAATATAAAGAAGAAGAAGCAGGCCTTGTTAAATTAGCTTTGGGAACTATATATTTATATATTTTGAGACAGAGTCTCACTCTGTCACCGAGGCTGGAGTGCAGTGCTGCGATCTTGGTTCACTGCAACCTCTGCCTCCTAGGTTCAAGTGATTCTCCTGCCTCAGGCTTCCAAGTAGCTGGGATTACAGGCGTGCACCACCATGCCCAGCTAATTTTTGTATTTTTGGTAGAGACAGGGTTTCGCCATGTTGGCCAGGCTGGTCTCAAACTCCTGACCTCAGGTGATCTGCCTGCCTCGGCCTCCCAAAGTGCTGGGATTACAGGCGTGAGCCACCGTGCCTGGCTGGGAACAACACATTGACCTGTATATGGAATTGGGTGAGTGTACCTAAGTGTATAAAGTTATCCATCAGGGATGGAAATGATCGGGACATTTCTCAATGGCCTAGGCTGCATGCACAGTGCCACAAAACTCCTAAGCAAGCAGTGAAATCTAACCACACAGTTGACGTCCCATTTCTTCCCTCACTGGGGCAAACCACTGTCATGTGTGATTTGGAAGGTGTCTCTCCAGAATTAGGGTGACACTTACGGTTTCATCTACAAATCTCCACTTGGCCTGCCACACCAAGTTCAAAACAGTTATGAATAAACCCCCAAAAGACAAGATAAACATTTACATTCCTTTGATTATTCTGGCTGGAGAAAATAAGAAAGGAATACCATTGCCTCTTCTAGGGAAATTCCACTGGTTTCTAGAAGGCCCCGGCAGCGTGCAGCTCGGAAGCTCTAGTCCCATGGGGACAACTCCAGGATATTACCTAGAGAGAAACTTGCCTCACAAAAGTACTGTTTATCAAAAAATGGAGGGAGGCAAATAACCCTGGAACTAAATGCAGAATCAACTAAACTGAGCAGTAGTGTCTGGATGCCTGTCCCCCATTTTCCCTCCAAGAAGCTGCCTTTTCCTCTCAGACTGCAGGCTCTGATAGCTGCCATTCCTACATAACGCAGGAAAGTCATTACCAAGGCTTCAGGGCACTTCAGGGAATGTGATGCAGAGTTGCATCATCTGAGCATTTCAGGGTCAAGGGGAAGGTGCAAGAGGTCTGGAGATATAACACCAGCCAGGATTTGCTTTGTCTTTGTCTGTGCCCCATAGAAAGTTACCTTTTCCAAGTTGAAGGTAAGACAGATTGAAATGACTTCAGTCATCTTGGGAGGGCAGTCGCTGGAGAAAGGTACTACTCCTTCCAGTTTATGAGCATGCCTTCACAAAGAGCTCAAGGCATGCACATTTTAAAGATGACTTTGATCCTCCTCCAAGCATTCAAACATAACTTTTATTTAAAGAGCCCTTGTGTTGTGTTTCCAAGGTTATTAGCTTAGCTTGGCAAGAATAACAAAAGGCCAGCCAAAAGGCCTTTCTGAGCCAAGCGCTTAAAAAAAATTATAAAGGTTCTCCAAAATGAATCCGAGGTTATCCTGTCCAGGTCTTTAGGAAACTAGGCAAGTCTGACAGATGTCAGAGAAGTGCTACTGTATAAATTCATGTGATAAAAGAAGGCAATACCAGTCGGCGATGGAGGGACACTGGCTGATTCATCCTCAACACCTGCTTCTGTCTTCCCAGCATGCCAGGTTGGCTTTACCTCTCAGGTACTTTGGAGCTAATCCTCCCATTTCCTATTTTAGCCAGAAAGGTTAAGGTAGAAAGAATGTGTCAATTCCACATGAATCACAAACCCAAGGCTCTCTGCTCCATCAGAAGAGGACAGTTAAGTTAGAAAAACATGCCACAGAAGTTGATGAAAAAATTAGACATGCAAACAATGCTGACTCAGCCTGCAAGGATATTTAGTCTGCTTTTCTTGCCACTAAGAAAATGTTTGCTTCTACATCAATCCAGGCAGTCACTACCCTATTTTTGGGCATCATTATCCTTCCTAGAGATGACACTCTAAGGCAAATCAAGGTCCAGTTTCTTTTAAGGTGCTGACCTAACAGCTGCAGGTATCCCCTGAGATTCCTCCCTGCCAGGATGAGTGCCCAAGCAAGTGGGATGTCCTGAGCCCAGAAGAAAAAACAGCAACAACAAGCCGAGCACAGTGGCTCAGGCCTATAATTCCAGTACTTTGGGAGGCTGAGGCGGGTGGATCACCTGAGGTCAGGAGTTTGAGATCAGCCTGGCCAACACGATGAAACCCCATCTCTACTAAAAATACAAAAATTAGCCAGGTGTAGTGGCACATGCCTGTAGTTCCAGCTACTTGGGAGGCTGAGGCAGGAGAATGGCTTGAACCCTAGAGGCGGAGTTTATAGTGAGCTGAGATCACGCCACTGCACTCCAGCCTGGGTGACAGAGCGAGATTCCATCTCAAAAAAAAAAAAAAAAAGACACAGAGGAAGAACATTTTTATTTACTCAGCAAATGTTGGCACTACAATTACTATGCGGCAAGCAGTGTTCTTACCACTTAAATATGAATTTATTTAATTTCATAACAGCATCATAAAGTGGGTACTATTATTACCCCCTTTCTACAAATGAAGAAACTAGCACAAAACATTAAGCAACTTCCCCAAAGACCACACAACAAATAGATGGCTCAGCCATTTGGCTGCAGTGTCACTGTTCTTCACCAGGCATTATAAGGCAGAGAGTGCCAGGACTACTAGAATATTAATTATAACTCAAGTCTGGGGTGGTCTAAATGTTCAAAGCAGATAAGAATCATTGGCTAGATCTACTGCATAGCATAGTAGCTATACTTAATACTGCATTGTATACTTACAAATTTGCTAATATAGTAGCTCTTACATTGTGTTCTTATCATACCCCCCAAAATAATTAATTAATAAAGAAGGTGAGAGGAAACTTTTGAAGATGATAGGTTTATGGCATGGACTTTGGTGATGGTTTCACAACTCACCAAGTTGTACATGTTAAATATGTACACCTTTAGTATGCCAATCATACCTGAATAAAGTGGTTTAAGAAAAAACGAATATAAAAAAACTGCTAATACCAAGTGCTAATTATGTGCTGCCATTGTACTAAATACTTTACATGCATAGTCTCACGCATTCTTCTTAACACTTCTATTAGGCAGGTCATATTACTGTCTGTTTCCCAGTTGAGGAAACTGTGGCTTAGGGAGGTTAAGTAATTTGCCCAAGTTCACAGAGCTGGGACTCACATGATTCCGAGTCTTTTCCTAACTATTAAGATATAGTGCTTCAAAATGCCTAAAAAGTAAGAGGAAATGCATGACAGTATCCAATCATCACCTCTTTACAAGCTGTTTATCTTTTGTAATCATAACATTTTATTTGATACAACCAAATTTGCTCCCTCAAATTGCCTGTTTGTTTTCTCATTGTAGCAAAAATTAATTTTAAATATGTCTAGATTATCTCCCACCTCATCTAGCTGCCCAGCCTCACCCCCTTTATGGTATACAATATCATTGTATCCCTCCCTCATATCACCTTTAAATGTTTCACTCAAATCCTAACTCTCCCCAAAACCCCTTTCTTTTCCAAAACCAGGGATGGGGAGTTGTCAGAATAAAAACTGAAACCCTATTTCTCTTTTCCTTTTCTTGCAAAATTTTAGGGGCTGCTTTTTGTTCTTTATGCTGTGACTCCATTTCCTCCCCACTCACAAACACCTAATCCCCTACAGTCGGGCTTCCACAGCACTCCTGAAACTCCGAGGTCATCGATGCCCTGCTCATGAAATCCAAAAGACATTTTCTCAGTCGTCAATTTTTACTCTTCTGCAACATTTATCGCTATCGGTTAGCTTTATATTCCGCTAAATTATATTTCCTTGGCTTCCAAGACATTACGAGGTTCTGTCCCACCTGACCCTTTCCCACCACTCTTCCATCACTTTTGTAACCTCCTCCTCCTGCTGCTCCCTTGCTGTGGGTCTCATCTCTGCCTGTGCCACACACACAGGGTTCCCTCAAATATTTGTGGAATGAATGAACAAGCTCACACGCTTCTGGTCTTTCTCTCTCCACCAGATACTCCTCCAATATTATGGATTCAACTACCATCTCTATGCAGATGATTAACAACAATGCGTATCCACAAAATCTACAGCTGCCCTTGGTTTCTCCTGCACTGATCTCCAAGCCAAATCTCAGATCCCCACTTCCAACTTCTACTGACCACTTCTTCTTGGCCTTTCCACCATCTTTTTAAACTGAACTTATCCAAAATCAATCTCATCAATCTTTTCTGTAGTCTCTCTTTCCCAGATTGGGAATTGTGTTTTTAAAAATCACCATTATTTCCCCTACAATCTAGGATCATAAACATTTCTTCTTGCTTTTGTCCCCAAGAGGCTTGAGGTTGCAAGGCAGGTCTATAGAGGTTGGTCCATTTATTTGAATCCCTCTGCTCTGGGCTTCAGGTGGGAGCCCCTGAGTGAACAGTGATGCCTCTTTGTGAAGTGAGTGACCCAAGACTCAGCCTCTGTCCAGACATGAATCACTGGACGTGGTGTACTCCTGCATTTTCTCTTCCCAAGTAATTCTTGAATAAACAACTTGTATTTTGATAATCCTCTAAATTCTATTTACAACCATGAGGCCTTCACGATAAGAACAAGATTCAGAGGGATTAAAAAAATACTAAACAAAATCCCAGACAAGGCCTCCATTGCTTCTGAAACACCCACCCTGCCCCCTACTAATTCTGAGTGTTCCCTATTCTATCTCCCTGGCCAAAAAGAGACCACAAAAACAAAAGTCCCTAAAGGATTTCATTTGAGCTCCTATTTTGTTCCCTTAGTCCTTCAGTTCATCTTGCCTCACACATCATGAAGAATATGAATCCACAAAATGAAGGACACTGTCCTTATTTCTGCAGGGCAATTATTCTCTCCATCAATACTTCATTCTGCTGACTAAGTAGTTCACCTTCACTTTGTAACAAGCCCAGGCCACCTGACTTAACTACTTCTTCCTTAAAAGGGCCAGGTACCTCCCCCATATACCCACAGGTTTTTAAGCACCCCTAAAATAAGCTGTCTCATGATGTCTTCCCAGCCCTGGTGTCTAATCAGCCCTTCTCTTTCCTGTGACTCTCCTACTCAGTTCAGGTTCTATTGCCCTAATTTTCAGACTTCTTCAAAGTCTTTGTCAGTCTCCCCACCACCAGCCTCTACCTACTCCCAACCCATCCTGCACAAGATCATCAGGTTAATACTTTGCTTTCTGGCTCCAAAACTCTAATGGCTTCTTATTGTCTACAGCACAAAGTTGAAAATACTCACCTGAATATTTAGGACACTGCAGAAGATACCCCGGAGGACATTTCCTCTTCTCCATACACATATGCTTCATTACACTCTCCCCAATTGCCTCACTCTCCCAAATCTCTTCTCTACCTGGTCTGCCTATTTTTTAAACACTGAAAATAAATTCTTGGCCTCCAATCCCAATACCCCCTGTTTCTAACCTCCTGAAACATACAGAAGCAACAGTATCTTGGCACATAATCCGATACTGCCTTGTATTATTAAGTCGATCAATGAGACTTGATTATAAAGTAATGAAATTGAATTTCACAAACCTCACTGTAAATCAATATCATTACTTTATACTACTAAACAGGAGTCAAAACTGGTGGCTTTGGGCAAGACCCAGCTTCAGACCAGCTTTATGTGGGCTACAGAGCCTTTGGCTGATTTAGATTTGAATTTGAAGATGAACACCTTGTGGGAGGGTGGGGTGTTACATGCTCCACTTCACTCCAGCTCCCATCACTCACTATTATTTCTAACTCCACTGCTTCTGACAGTCACAAATCCTGCCTGGCCCTAAAGACATCTGAGTTTGCAACATCTTTTGGGAATCACACTTGAAATATCTCATTTAACATCTCATTGCCCCAGTAAGTCTGGAAACTTCAAGAGGGCACAGGTTGTATTTTATACCCCTTAGTGTGACCCCTCCCTACCCCACAGGGTCCTGCGCAATAGTGAGCACATAGGAGTTTAACAAATACAAGTTGAGGAGGTCCATTCGAGGCTGTGGAATCAATTTGGTTAACTGTGGGGCTGGGAGGAGACCCAGTGAACAAAGGACGTCATCCTATCCCTTAAGCAACAACAAATAAGCTTTCATAATGAAGAGTTCCTACCGCGAATGCAACACTTCCAGCAATAATACCTACTGCCACTGCCTACGGTCTGTTCCTGGAAGTCATCCCAATAAAACAAGTATGATGTTTACCCCAGTTCAAAATTCCAATTTCAGTGAGTGTCAGTTCCTGGAGAAAAAGGAACAGGAAAGTTTATTTGGGGGTGGTGGGGAGGAGGGGACTTCCTAAAAATGCAGTTTACAAACCTAACATTCCAATGACAGGAAATAAGAGCAGAAAGCCTCTCTTGTTGGCCTAAATAAGAAGTGGTTAATTGTTCCAACTTCTGTCAAGAGACCTCAGTTGCTCTGTTATTCTGAAATGTTCTGAGTTCATGTTTTTCAAACCCTTTAGGCTGAATTATCTGGGATGCCTCAAGGCCAACCAGGTGGCAGCCAAGGGGTGACAGGAAGTGGTACAGAGAACCTGAGATTTGGAAACAACACAGAGCAGGGTTTGCAAATTGGCTCTGACACTTGCTTTTCTGAGCCTCAGTGTCCTTAGCAAGAAATAGAGGGAGCAATGCTTTCCTCAAAAAATTAAATGAGATAAGAATAAGAATAGCTAATGCCCACTGAGTGCTCATTTTGTGCCAGGCACTGATTTAATGTACTTTAAATGTATTATCTACCAACAATAACATTATTAGACAGATACTATTATTACCTCCGTATTATACATAAGGACACTGAGACACAAAAAGGTTAAATCATCTGTCCAAGGCACTCAGCCTGGCCTGTAGATGGCAGAACTAGGATTTAAATCCAGGTACTCGGAGGGGCGCGGTGGCTCATACCTGTAAGCCTAACACTTTGGGAGGCCAAGACGGCAGATCACTTGAGGCCAGGAGTTCAACACCAGCCTGGGCAATATAGGGAGACTTCTTCTCTATTTTTTATACTAAAACAAAAAAAGAAAACAAAATACACACACACACACACACACACACACGGTGGGGGTGGGGGGTGAGGTGGGGCGGTGCTAACGGATCACTCTAAAAGATGCAGAATCCCAAGGAAAAATTTTGGACCAGAAACTCCTCATTTTGTTGAAGAAGCTCCATCAACTCAGCTATCAAGAAAAGGACCCATCTGCACCAAGTAATAGCTTCTGTCCTAGACATGACCCTGTTTTGACCAAATTCCCTATGTGAAATTAAGCATAGGTTCTTTCCTTTGATAAACAAAGTAACTTTATTGCCATAATTTGGTGCCCCTAGATTCAGTGTGGAGGATGGAAGCCTCCCAGGCCAAAGGAGCAAAAGGTTGGGGCTCTTCTCACTGTTGGCAGGGTTCCCAGCACAAGCAAAGAGAGGTCTCCCCAAGACCTGCAGGTCCCCCAAGTAGTGCTAGGAGGGGTCCCCTAACCAGAGAAAGACAGCAGCCCCACCCGGTGGTACTAGTGGGTTCTCTGGTCACAGCATGGACTAGAGAGCATATCCTGTTCCTCAGGCTGCTCTCCAGAGAACCCAGCAGGCTCCTTTGATGGAACCAACTCGGCGGAGTACTGGCTATACTGAGAGTAGCCTGGCATTTGGGTGCTAGGGCTAAACTCACACACATACCCATCAGTCTACTCAAATTACACCTAAAACCAACCACTTCTTTTATGTCAAACATATCATTTGCACTTTCGTTTTTTTTTTTTTTTTTTTTTTTTTTTTTTTTTTTTTTTTTTTTTTTTTTTTGAGACGGAGTCTCGCTCTGTCACCCAGACTGGAGCGCAGTGGCCAGATCTCAGCTCACTGCAAGCTCCGCCTCCCGGGTTCACGCCATTCTCCTGCCTCAGCCTCCCGAGTAGCTGGGACTACAAGGCGCCGCCACCTCGCCCGGCTATTTTTTTTGTATTTTTAGTAGAGACGGGGTTTCACCGTGTTAGCCAGGATGGTTTCGATCTCCTGACCTCGTGATCCGCCCGTCTCGGCCTCCCAAAGTGCTGGGATTACAGGCTTGAGCCACCGCGCCCGGCCTGCACTTTCGTTTTTTAAAAATCTCTTTCATAATTCATGGCCTACAGGCTTCAGCTAAGTCAGGTGACTATAGAGAACTGGCCTCATTGTATAGCAGTTTTTGTTTGGAGGGCCTAGGTTCCACAAAGGATATTTTCTTAGGAGTCTCTGCAAACCAAGACCCCATGAAACATGCCCATAAAATATGCTCCACGCTTTGACATATCTGCAACCATAAAAGTCAAGAAAGGAATTATAAACTGAAGCAAGGCAGATGGGAATTATTTTTATGATGTTTAATGACACAGATCTTCCCAAAGTAATCCAAACCCCCAAACATCACAAAATTATTCATACTATTATATACTCCAAAAGCAAAATACTTCAACTACAATCCTTGCCCCAGCATGATTCCTCAAAATTGAGATAACTCCTTGAAAAACAAAAAGTAAAAATGATAATAATTTAAGGAATAGAGTTAATAAATGAGAAAGCAGAGGGAAAAAAGTATAATTTAGTGTGAAAACCAAAAATGACTTTAAATAAGAATGGGTATTTAAGATCTTATTAAATTAAAGAGTTATGCTCAAAGCATTTCAAAAAACACTGAATATTGAATGCATGGTGTATATTTTAACAATAAATGAAATGGGATACCAGTTCATTAGGGCTGCCTTCCTTTAGCTGAGACTTATAGCATAACCTTAATGTAACACAATATTTTCTTATTTTTGATGACTATTTAGAGGTAACATCAAAATAACAAATTGACAACCATAGTTTCAGAGAGACTGAGAACATATTAGCAAATGTAATTTAAGCTTTCTGTCGGCCTTGCCAAGGTGGAATGCTGGTTGTGATACAGGTTGAGTCTCCCTTATTTTTAATGCTTGGGACTGACCAGAAGTGTTTTAAACTTGGGTTTTGGTTTTTGTTTTTGTATTTTGGAATATTTACATAAACACAATGAATTATCTTCAGGATAGGGGATAGAACCCAAGTCTAAACATGAAATTCATTTATGTTTTATATACACTTTATACGCATAGCCTGAAGGTAATTTTATACATGATTTTAAATAATTTTGAGCATGAAACGAAGTTTCAAATGCATTTGACTGCAACCTGCCACATGCGGTCAGATGTGGAATTTTTCACTTATGGTGTTATATTGGTGCTCAAAATGTTTTAGATTTTGGAGCATTTCAGATTTCAGATTTTTAGATTGGGAGGTTCAACTTGGATACACCTTTATTTGGCTGAAATTCTGAGAAGAGGATAAATGAATTTTATTTTGTTGTTTTTGTTTTTGGAGTTCCTTTTCTAATTTTTAATTTCATTTTCTTAATTTACCTAATGAACCAATCCCTATGATCACAATGAGAAAAGAAAACTTGGCTCTCACTGAATCTTCTAAAAACTGAACAAGTTTTAGGGTAGTGTCTTACTCTATTCAGGCTGCTGTAACAAAATGTCATGAACTGGGTATTTACAAATAACAGGAATTTATCTCTCACAGTTCTGGAAGCTGGGAAGTCCAAGATCAAAATGTCAGCAGATTCAGAATCTGGTGAGGGCCCTCTTCCTGGTTCAGAGATGGCGCCTTCTCGCTGTCTCCTCGCCAGTGGAAGGGGCAAATGAGTTCCCTTGAGCCTATTTATAGGGCACTAATCTCATTTATGAGGGGTCCACCCTCACAACCTCATCACCTCCCTAAAGGCCCCATTTCCTTAGAGGTTAGAAGTTCAACATACAAATTTTGAGGGAACACAAACATTCACACTATAGTAGGGCTGGTAGAGGAAAATGCTATGGTTATACTATGAAGGAGGGACACAAGTTTCCATTTTCAGGCCCCTCTTCTCTGGGTCTGTATCAATGAAGACAAATGTGCCTCTAGTCTCCCTTTATCCCATCCCCTTCCTCTTCCTGCTCCCTCACACTGTGTAAGCATTTCATAAATGCACCTTCTTAACTAACTTTAAAACCTGGCATTGGCAGTCCTATCTGTAGAACCTATTTACTTAATGTGTAGTTCTTTTGGAGAAATATTTGAGGAAGGTTTTGTTCCTCATCTAAATTTACAAAGAATTGCTGGAACAAAGGAATAGGAAACAGAAGGAGCAGTTTAAACTACACTCCAAAGGAGCTAGCCTCCTCTTACAAATTTATCACAGAAATTCAACATTTAAAACAAGATTTGAATTATCCAGATGTAATGCTCTCTTTTCCAAGGTTTTTAGTGGACTTCATGTAAATCAAGCCTAACACTAAGATAAAAACAATAACAAAAAAGGATATACCAAAAAGAGAAAGTCAGGTTGACAGTCTTTTCTGGAGGATTTATCAGGTTATTCCTGTGAATAGCGGCTTCCTCTAGCTCATATATAATTAATGAGAGAGAGAGAGAGAGAGAAAGAGAGAGAGAGAAAGGGATCAGAAGGAAGAAGAGAGAAAGAAAGAAGTTTTCAAGAACACATCCACTGTCAAAAATGAAGAATACCTTAAAAGGCATCTTGACATTTTTGTTAGAATTCTAAGAAGTGCTTTCCAAATGGATAAACATCTGCCACCCAACTACAGTGCTTTCTCTTTCATGTTCAAAATAAACATGCAAAACCACAAATTTTCCAGCTTGACAAGAAAATGTGAGCCCCCAAACAGCAAACATTTTAATCAACAACTCTTACCTGGGCACAAAAGACTGAGCACAGCATTTGGTTTAAAGGGGATTAGACATCAGTGACTCAACATAGACAACAAAAATTATTCATTTCTTTAAGGATGCTTCAATTGTCTCAGTGAGTGAGCTCTTTATGATCCTCCTTCAGCTTTCATTAATTTCCCCTGCAAAATTTGAAGCAATACATTCTACATGTGGTATTGAGAAAAACACAAACAATCAATACAAGTAAGGAGAAAAAGATAATTTCATACTACCCCAATCTTGGCATGTAGCTATGCCTTGGGATCACTCAGTCTCTGAGCCTTTTCCCTGGATTCCCACAACAGAATAACCCAATGAGCATAGTGAGCATCTGTGCGACCTTGGGCAATTTACTCGACATCTTTGTAAAATATCAGGATGATGACAGAGTATCTACCTCTTACTATTATTGTGAAGAGTTAGCACAGTCCTTGCTACATAGTAAATGTGCCAAAATAGGTGTTATTCAGTTGACCTGTTAAACATGTTCCAATCAACTATATTCCACCGAACAAATTTCCTTCCTTCCTTGCCTCCCTCCTTTCCTTCTTTCTCTCTTCTTTTATCTTTCTTTCCTTCCTTCCCTCCTTCCTTCCTTCCTTTCTTTCTTTTTCTTTCTTTTCTTTCTTTCTTTCTTTCTTTCTTTCTTTCTTTCTTTCTTTCTTTCTTTCTTTCTTTCTTTCTTTCTTTCTTTTCTTTCTTTCTTTCTTTCTTTCTTTCTTTCTTTCTTTTTTTCTTTCTTTCTTTTTCTTTTCTTTCTCTTTCTTTCCTTCCTTCCTCCTTTCCTTTCCTTCCTTTCTTTCCTTTCTTCGTGATGCAGTCTCACTCTGTAATCTGGCATTGCACACTGGGGGCCATGATGTCATGGCAATCATGCCTTCCAAGAGAACTAGGGATAATCTGATGGGTTTCTTTGTGGGAGGTTTTGTTTGGTTTTTTGGATGTTTGTTTTTTGTGTGGTAAAATTCACCAATTTTTTTTTTTTTTTTTTTTTTTTTTTTTTTTTTTTTTTGAGACGGAGTCTCACTCTGTCACCCAGGCTGGAGTGCAGTGGCCGGATCTCAGCTCACTGCAAGCTCCGCCTCCCGGGTTCACGCCATTCTCCTGCCTCAGCCTCCCGAGTAGCTGGGACTACAGGCGCCCGCCAGGTCGCCCGGCTAGTTTTTTTGTATTTTTTAGTAGAGACGGGGTTTCACCATGTTAGCCAGGATGGTCTTGATCTCCTGACCTTGTGATCCGCCCGTCTCGGCCTCCCAAAGTGCTGGGATTACAGGCTTGAGCCACCGCGCCCGGCCAAAATTCACCAATTTTAAATATACAAGGGATACTCTGTTTATACCAAAACCACCAAGTCCCAAAAGATCCAGAAGTAGATGTATTCCAACCCCTTCAACCCATTTCTTTCACTCATTCCCTCCCTCTACCTGGTCAGATAATTTGACTCATTGTTTTTGGCTAAAGAATCCCTGACCTTTTCGTGGTAAGAATCCACTTTTTCATCTCCCTGGGATCTCGAGATCACTGGGGAGCCAGGACCTGGCAGTGAAACAGATATGGAGAAGGGGAGAGACAGGAATTGGTGCTGCCATTAGAAGAGAGTCCTCAAGAAAAGCCAGAACTGG
Organism: Rhinopithecus roxellana; assembly: GCF_007565055.1. Classification (NCBI taxonomy): domain Eukaryota; kingdom Metazoa; phylum Chordata; class Mammalia; order Primates; family Cercopithecidae; genus Rhinopithecus; species Rhinopithecus roxellana. The sequence continues at coordinate 55,903,141 of NC_044564.1, forward strand.
GACACACCGTGGGAGCCACTGGGTTGTGTGTGGGGGATGCCCCCTGCCTGGGGTCTGTCCTCCCAACCCACAGGAGTGGCTCTGGCTGTCCTGTTCTAGCTATTTGATCTTGCCTGTTTGGATCTTTCCTAGACTCACTGAGATGGATGCTCAGCCTCTTTCAGATAAATGCCCTGTTTGCTTATGACTAGCCAGAGTCACTTGGGTTTTTTACAATCACTAAACCTTCACTAAAATGACCCTCCAGGATCCCAGCCTCTTCAGGAATCCATGACTCAAGAAGTGGTGTCAGGGAGGATGGTATGGAGACTTCCAGAGAAGGTATTCTAAACTTATGTCAAACCACTGGGTGGGAATTCCTGTTATGTAGGAAACCTATTTTCCAAGACAGAATTGACGTGTTTTTTTCTTTTCTTACTTTCTCTCTATCCCCCGACATCAGTGTCCACATATCAGCTGGTTCAAGGTTCTATGTAACTTGATATTACCCATGTTGAAATTCAGCGTAATTTGGCATTTGATGATCATGTGGGCTATGTTCTGTATAACCACCTAAATAATTGCCTAGACAGCAATTACTTTGGTAACCAGAGAATAAATGGCCCAGAATCCGTCCTTTAATCTAGCAAGCAGAACGTTCTAAGGTAGAAGCCTGCAGAATGGGCAATTACTGAGCTGTCCTGCACATTCCCCTGTGCTAAAGGTAGGGAGCCCTGGCCACCCCTAGGGCAAACCAACTTGTTCTGTAAAGCATGCATGACCCTCAAACCAGACTTTCAGGAGCCTGACTACAGTGAAAACTTAGCAGGTTATCCCACATTCCTTTATTGTTTAGAAAGATGCATAATTATTCTGATCCTGCTGACACGAGGACTATACATTACAAAGCTATAGGATCCTAGTGGGAGCCTTCTGAAGGCAATGCCCACAAACTCTGCTTGGGTTCCAAAGGGCCCTCCTTCACACACCTGCTCTTTCTCTGCATGGATTTCCAACTCAGCTTTGAAAATGCAATAGAACGTAGTGGTTAAGAGAATAAAGCTCCACCATTCACTAGCCATGTCACCTTGAGCAACGGACCTAACCTATGCCTCAGTTTCCCTAGCTGTAAGATGGAACTAATGATAGTACCTATCTCATCAGGTTGTCCTGAGAATTAGATACGAACTTGTTTAATACATGTGAAGTATGTGTACTAGTCTCAGCACTCAGGCCGCATGCCATAAGGAAGAGCGATTATTATTTTGAGCTTGAATGGAAAAGAAAAGAATATATGAGAAACTATGATGTCCCACAATGTGGCTATTTGCCACAGATCTGAATTCCAGAGTTTCCTTGTTACATGCATTCATAATAAATGCATATTCAACATGCATTCATTATAAATGCATATTCAACATGCATTCATTATAAATGCATATTCAACATGCATTTATAAAAACCCTTTACTGCAGCCAGGCGCAATGGCTCACGCCTGTAATCCCAGTACTTTGGGAGGCCAAGGTGGGGAGATCACCAGGTCAGGAGTTCGAGATCAGCTTGACCAACATGGTGAAACGCTGTTTCTACTAAAAATACAAAAATTAGCTGGGCGTGGTCGTGCGCGCCTGTAATCCCAGCTACTCAGGAGGCTGAGGCAGGAGAATCACTTGAACCCGGGAGGTGGAGGTTGCAGTGAACCAAGATCGCGCCATTGCACTCTAGCCTGGGCGACAGGGCAAGACTCCATCTCAAAACAAAACAAAACAAAACTCTCTTTACTGAGTAGCAATCATTGTGGAGGGTCAGGTGATATAGGGACAGCAGCAGGGTGGAGATGGGAAGGCAGGTTCTTGTTCAGTGCACACACCTAGTACATGTGTTTGAAAAGTTAAATGTGATTCCATTGTATGGCACTAAATACTGGTTATAAAGCAGTGAGCAACAGAGACAGATTCTCTGATCTCATAAAGGTTTCATTTCAGTAGATGAGACAGATTTTAAACAATCAGCCCAGATAAAAATATAATAATAAGTTGTGTCATAATTTATGAAGGAAAAATGCAGTGTGCTAAATGGTATGCATCACAGAGAGAGGGAGTGTCGTGTTGCAGAAAATCATGAGCCTGAAAGAACAAATAGAAGTTATCCAGGCAGAGTCAGGAAGACAAATTCCAGATGGAGAAAACAACATGTGCAAAGACCCCATGGCAGGAAGGAGCTCGTGTTCAAGGAGCTGAAAGAAGGCTGGAAGGTCCATTAGACAAAGGGTGATGGTGGGGGCGGGGGAGATGATTACAAAAGACAAGAGAACTGGAAGACACATGCGTTGCCGTTATCAGAGCTCCATTATACACAGCAAGGGAAGAACGTGGTTCTTGGGTCTCCTCCAAGTCTCCTGTCCTCCATACTTTCTAGTTACTTCATATTGATAGGAGAAAACTGAAATTCTTTTAGCAAACCAAGATAAGGAGAAGTATTTAAGCTGCTTACTTATACAAGACAGCAGCTTAAAAATATCTCTGTTCATGCAGTGGGTATTTCTTCAGAGGGTAGCTTGGTCTTTCAATGATATAATTTACTTCAGAGGTAGACTCTTCCTACAATGAAAACAAATCCAGCAATTATGCTGCCCATAACATAATAGAGATGGATGATACCCAGAGGTGTAGTTTTGCATGTAAGAGGTCTGTGCATCCCATTTATGCCGTTATATGGGGTTCACTATATATGTGTGTATGTAGAATCTTTCTTTTTTTGTAGAGACGAGGTCTCATTATGTTGCCAGGCTGGTCTTGAACCTCCTGGCCTCAAGGGATTCTCTCTCCTCAGCCTCCCAAAGTACTAGGATTATAGATTTAAGCCCCAAACCAGGCCTTTGTTTACATTTTAAAGAGAGTCCTTGCCCGAAAAGGTTGGGAAGTAAAGCAAAGCCTATGACTTAGCAGAAAAGAAGTAAAGTAATTCACTACCCTCATGGTTAGGGTAAACATTTATTTTTAAGCATCATCCTGCAAATCTAGCATATGCCAGTATTTAATAAGTCAAGATGACTAATTCAAATACATGGCATCATTAAATTCAGCCACTGGGGGCACTGTTTTCCTTTATTTGAATTCTTTCGAGCTGGTAAACGGCCACTTAGCTGTGTGTCTGAAGCAGTGACAAAGTACTGGGAATACCTACCAATGGATCAGAAGCACTCCCCATACCCCTGTAAAAGTCACACAGCCAAAACCACCTCATTAAATTTTAGAACAACTTTCTTCCATGTTGTGGCCTTACATAGCTCACACACACAACTGTATTCTTCACTGGATTGGGATTCATGTGTGCAGGGGAAAGGAATGCTCTGTGGGCCAGTTAGCCTGCTTTCTCTTAGTCCTTTGAAAGGACCTCCGCTTGATGAGTGCCGTGCACCAAATTAGCTGCTACTCCTCCGTTGCATCCAAGTCCTACTGTCTCATCCTCAGGAAGCCAGCCCTGACTCTCAGCCATGTCAGATACCCGCTAACATTCACTCTCAGGACAACAGGTAATCTCCTTGGTAAGCCTCACAATTTTCCACTTATTTCTGTGGTTATTTGATTAATATCTGTCTCCCTGACTAGACTATAGATCCCTGTTCCTATATTATTTAGTGAGCAAAGATTTAGTTTTATAAGAAAGTCTAACCTTATTTTGGTGCTGCTGTGCTCTGTGGGATGTCAGAAGACTGCATACCCTCTCATGGATATTCTTCCATGTGGACTGAGAACCAGGATGGAACCTGCTCAACAGATGGAACAGGGTGGAATATTAAGCAGCTACTAAAAAGGACACTTAAATAAAGCACATGACAATATGGACTGATATTTAAAACTTAATCATAATAAAAAACAGCAGCATGCAAAATGGTAAACATAGTGTGATTTCAATGTCTTTCTTAAACCTACCCATAGGAAAAGCACTGGGGAATAAAAACTGCTCAGATGTTAAGAATTTTTGGCCAGGCGCGGTGGCTCACGCCTGTAATCCCAGCACTTTGGCAGGCCGAGGCGGGCGGATCACAAGGCCAGGAGACCATCTTGGCTAACATGGTGAAACCCCCTCTACTAAAAATACAAAAAACTAGCCGGGCGTGGTGGTGGGCACCTGTAGTCCCAGCTCCTCAGGAGGCTGAGGCAGGAGAATGGCATGAACCCGGGAGGAGGAACTTGCAGTGAGCCGAGATCATGCCACTGTACTCCAGCCTGGAGGACAGAGCGAGACTCTGTCTCAAAAAAAAAAAAAAAGAATTTTTTGTGTTTCTATGTGTGGCTATGAGTGATTCTTTTCTTCTTTGTACTTTCCTGTTTTTCAGATATTTCTCTCATGAACAAACCCTACTTTTACATTTAAAATTTTAATCCAAAAACTTTTAATATGAAATTTAAATCCAAAAAATTTTAATATAAAATTTAATCCCAGTAGTTGTTTTAGGGAGAGATTATCACCCAGGCTAACGTACAGTGGCATGATCATAGCTCACTGCAGCCTTGAATTCTTAGACTCAAGCAATCCTTCAACTTCAGCCTCCCAGGTAGAGAGGATCAACTAGGTACATGTTGCCATGCCTGGCTATTTTTTTTTCTTTAAGAGATAGGGTCTTGCTACCCAGGCTGGTCTCGAACTCCTGGGCTCAAGGGATCCTCCCACCTCAATCTCCCAAATAGCTGGTACTACAGGTAGGTACCACCATGCGGAGCTAACTTTTAAATATTTTGTAGAGACATGGTCTCCCTGTGCTGTCCAGGCTGGTCTCAAACTCCTGTACTCAAGTGATCCTCCTGCCTCAGCCTCCCAAAGTGCTGGGATTACAGGTGTGAGCCACTACACCCAGCCTCCAATCCTGGTTGTTTCCTACCACCAGGACTTTATCTTATATCTCATTTACTTTAGGCCACTCAGACTCCAAACTGAACCACAGGTTTGATAGTCTCTTTCAGTTCCCCAAACATAGAGCATTTTCTACCTTCCATAGGCATTTGGCAACACTGTTCCCTCTTCTACCTCCCAACCCTGCTCACTACTCTTGTTAACTTCTATCCACCCTTCAGAGCTCAGTTCAATTGTTGAGTTCTCAGCAAAGTCCTTTCTGAGCCCTCTCCTGCAGAGGAGGTCAGCTTCTCTGTTATACGAACTTGCAGTTTCATTTATCTATACCTCATTAATACCATTTGCACCAGTGGACATTTTGTCATTATTTGGTTAATGGCAGTCTTTACTCCTAGAGTGAAATTGAGACTGAGACTCTTTGCTTAATAGCTCATCCCAGGGCAGAGTAGGAACTGAATACCACAGAAAGTAGTTAATAAATATTTATTGAGTGATTGAACTCATTCTCTCATTCATTCATTCATTCATTCATACATCCATTCATATTCAGGAGGCGGATGGTTACCAAATCCTAAAGTCTGAGGTATATAACTAAGCTTAAAGTGTACATAGCAATTTGATAATGAAAGGCACAGATACAGTTTTCTAAAAATACCCGAAGAATTATAGCCACTTGGGGCCAGGCGCAGTGGCTCACACCTATAATCCCAGCACTTTGGAAGGCTGAGGTGGGTGGATCACTTGAGGCCAAGAGCTCCAGACCAGCCTGGCTAACATGGTGAAACCCCATCTCTACTAAAAATATAAAAAATTAGCCAGGCGTGGTGGTGGTACATATGTAGTCCCAGATACTGGGAGGCTGAGGCATCAGAATTGCTTAAACCCAGGAGGCAGAGGTTGCAGTGAGCCAAGATGGCACCACTGTGCTCCAGCCTAGGCAACATAGCAAGACTCTATCTCAAAAAAAAAAGAAAAAAAAAAATGGTTCTCTTTAATTAATGTGCAGTAAACACTGGAAATGACAGGAACATCTGGAAATCCAGTTGTTACTATGGCTACCATATGAATGACCACCCTGTGCAGTTGCCCCTCTGCTTGGCTGGTTCTGGCCCACATCCGGGCCTCCACTCCAGCTCTCTCTGTGACAAGCATGTCCCACTGGTTTTTCCAGGGAGACAAGACCAAGAGTATGAAAGGATCTACACAAATCCATTGCCAACCCAAGAAAACAACTCATAGCAAATGGAAGCACCACCTAAAGCACTGCCCATGCCACTACAAACATTATTTCTATGCTTCTCTAAGAATTTTTTTTTTTTTTTTTTGACCCAGAGTCTCATTCTGTCACCGAGGCTGGACTACAGTGGCACTACCTTAGCTCACTGCAACCTCTGCCTCCCAGATTCAAGCAATTCTCCTGCCTCAGCCTCCCAAGTAGCTGAGACTACAGGCATGTGCTACCATGCCCAATGAAATTTTGTATTTTTCGTAGGGACAGGGTTTCGCCATGTTGGCCAGGCTGGTCTTGAATTCCTGAGCTCAAGTGATCCACCCACCTCGCTTCCCAAAGTGCAGGGATTACAGGCATAAGTCACCACGCCTGGCCCTTCTCTAAGAATGTTCAAGAGGAAGGAATAGAAATATGTTGAAGCTGGCCGGGCGCGGTGGCTCAAGCCTGTAATCCCAGCACTTTGGGAGGCCGAGACGGGCGGATCACGAGGTCAGGAGATCGAGACCATCCTGGCTAACACGGTGAAACCCCGTCTCTACTAAAAATACAAAAACTAGCCGGGCGAAGTGGCGGGCGCCTGTAGTCCCAGCTACTCGGGAGGCTGAGGCAAGAGAATGGCGTAAACCCGGGAGGCGGAGCTTGCAGTGAGCTGAGATCCGGCCACTGCACTCCAGCCTGGGCGACAGAGCGAGACTCTGCCTCAAAAAAAAAAAAAAAAAAAAAAAAAAAAAAAAAAAAAAAAAAAAAAAAAAAGAAATATGTTGAAGCTATAAATGAAGCTAGCATTTAAAAACAGCCACCAGCTGGATACTGTAAATGCTTTTTCATAGATCTAGAGTAACCAGTACCAAAGTGACTCCTATATTTGTTACCATTATTGTTACATGCAATTTATTTTTTTACATTTGAAGATCTTGGCGAATGATGAGTCAACAGATGGGAGCAACGTGGTGCCTTTACTACAGCCTTCTCCACGGGATCTACCTTCTCCTTTAGTAATGTGCAGAGAGAGGGTGTGCTGAAGGGGCATGACACTATTCAGATGGTGGATACAGGGAACAGGCTTGGTAGTGTTTCTCCCTCCTTTAGTACTCCCATTGTTCACTCTGATAAAGTGTTTTCTACTTCGTCCATCAAAACCTTGGGCTGACTCTCATTCCAAAATTTGTCTCCCAACTCATTCCTAAGACATTGATCCTTACTGACTTCAGTATTAAGTGAGCAGAAACACAACAGGTATTCTCATGCACCCTTGTGAACTGGGCACAGAGAAAGAGTGGTCCAGATAACACTGGTGTGAAAAGAACACTGAGTGAGTGGAGACACAGTGCTGGCAACCCCCAGGGTCCCAGGAGTCTGCCCTGGTGATCACTCTAAAGCCAACGGGCAATGTGTTCTGCAAGGATATGAAGGGCACATCCCTCGTTCAAAAGAACTGTTTTTAAAATATTATCTTCAGAGCCACTTCTCTAGTGTTAAGGTGACCAGCTGTCTTGGTTTACCTGGGACTCAGGGGTTTCCCAGAATGCAAACTTTTGGTACTAAAACCAGTACAGCTATGGGCAAACTGGATGGCCTTTCTGTAGCTGTGTTATTCTTTGTCGCTGATAATCATGGCCTTATTTACAAACTCATAGTCCAACTAGGTCCCAAGTTACCAGTTTAGAGAGACTTTGGGCACAAAGAATTTGATGCCTCATCAGAGATGGCCAGTAAAACTCTGGTCTGCAGCTAAGACTCATCTTTCTAAAGTCACTTGTGCCAACTCCCGTGACTAATATCACAGAGCTCCTCACTCCTTTCAAGCAAAGCCCAAACTCCTTAGGTCAGCCAACAAAGGTACCCCTCAAACCTTTGAGTCCTGGCACCAACTTTCTCCAAACTCATCTAACTGCTGGAAGCTGACAGTGCCCCTGCCTCCCACCTCCCATCACTCACCTCCATGAACCCCATCATAATCCAATCTTCTCCCCTCACGGCCACATGAAAGCATCACCTCCTCCATTAAAACACTCCAGAAGTTCCACCCTTTTTCTTTATACTCCAGTAACTTTTGTTCCACACTATCCACAAAGTTCTGCTTTGTAGAAAGCTCTTCGCATACTTCTTTATTATTATTATTATTATTTTATATTCTCTACTAGGTTGCAAGTTTTCAGAGATCAGGAGAAATGTCTTAAATGTCAGTGTTCCCATTCCAGGCCTAGCAGATTGAGTATCAATCCTGCTTTCCTCTTAACCACAGATTTCACATGCTCCCCGCCCACACACTCAATTCCAATCCCAGTTGATTTTGACTCAGTAAACATGAGGCAATTCTTCTGTTGGCCAGAGTTGAGAATTGCTGGCCTGCTGCATAAAGACGCTCAGGAAAGGCTGGCTGAATGAATGCATAAACCATCTAACATGTATTTAAAGAGAAAAGAGGCCTTCTCAGATCTCTCTCCTGATGGAACTGATTTCCTTCCACTCTGTCTTTCCCCTGCATTTGGATTGTACTTCTGTTAAGTGCCTACCACAGTCTATCTCATATTCAGTGACATGGGGTATGTCTGCCTTCCTGTCTAGTATGTGAGCCAGTGGAAAGCAGAGATGTGTCATGATGGTGTCCATTGTCCACAACAGTTACCCAATAACAGCACGCTCAATACAGTCTCTCAGAAAAGCTTGCAGTACTGATTTTAAGGAGTTTGGGAGGTGTTATAGATAGAAGGCACAGGGACAAAAAAAAAACTTGGGTTTTCCCCAGTTCTGGCAGCTGAGAAGCACTTTGTGGCTGTATGCAGATGGATCTTTGATCATCACATCCATTTTAAAGATGAGGAAACTGAGGTTTAAAAGGTTGAAGCCAAGCACGGTGGCTCATGCCAGTACCAGCACTTTGGGAGGCCAAGACAATTGCTTGAGCCCAGGAGTTTGAGAAGAGCCTGGGCAACACAGTGAGACCCCATCTCTACAAAAATAAAAATACGAAAATTAGCCAGGCATGGTGGTGCGCACCTGTAGTCCCAGCTACTCAGGAGGCTGAGGCAGGAGGATTGCTTGGGTTGGGGAATTCAAGGCTGCAGTGAGCTGTGATTGTGCCACTGCACTCCACCTGGGTGACAAAGCAAGACCCGATCTCAAAAAAAGAAATTAATTAATTTAAAAAATTAGGTCAAGTAGCTGTGTGAAATCACCCAGCACTTAGAGACACATGAGCGCTAGAGCCCATGTCTCCTGACCACTGCCAATTGAAAGTTCTTTCCACTCTTCATTTAAAATCAATCCTTTACAAGTCTTTAAATCCAGAATAACCTCCTATGCTTTGTCAGTCTGCTGAATTCCAGGCTGGTGGCAAAAGCATAAGACAGGAGGGGACAGAGGCCAGGCATAGAGAGGTGTAAGTGTGTCTCTGACCACCTATCTCTGTGTGCCAGAGCCAGTTTTTTGTTTGTTTGTTTTAAATGGAATTTTGTTCTTGTTGCCCAGGCTGGAGTGCAATGGCACGATCTCGGCTCACCACAACCTCTGCCTCCCGGCTTCAAGCAATTCTCCTGCCTTACCCTCCCGAGTAGCTGGGATTACAGGCATATGCCACCACGCCCAGCTAATTTTGTATTTTTAGTAGAGACAGGGTTTCTCCATGTTGGTTAGGCTGGTCTCAAACTTCTGACCTCAAGTGATCCACCCGCCTTGGCCTCCCAAAGTGCTGGGATTACAGGCATGAGCCATCGCGCCCAGCCCAGAGCCAGTTTTTTTTTAATCTATGTTGTATTATTTTCCTCTAATAAAATAACTAATCAAAAGCTCGCCATATATTAATGGATTTTATTAAAATATGTGATCTGGCTTCCTTAAATCCATGATTTAACATTTGAATATAGAGTTATTTTGTCATTTCTGAAAAACGCTAAGAACAGATAGCCATTTTCTTAGTCTACCTCAAAGTTAACATAATTCCTGTAAAAATTTCAGGGCCACTGTGGTTCTGGGATATAAATACTCTGAGTCCCTTGTGAGCAACTGTGTTATTCTGGTATGCACAGTTTGCTTCTTATTCTCATCACTAATAATGCAGAGAAAAGCAGATTGGCATATCCTTCATTCAAAACAAGAATCTTATAAATATTATTGTCAGTGCCACTTCCCTAAATTTAAAGTAACCAACTGTCCTGGTTTGCCTAAGACTCAAGGGTTTCCCAGAATGCAGGACTTTCAGGGCTAAAATCAGGCAGACCCAAGCAAACCAATGGTTACTTACCCTACTAGAGAGTGCCATTTGGCAAATAAAGGTTTCTGTTCTTACTTTCTGGCCTGCTCTCCAGACATATGCAAATATAATTTTATTATTTGTGAAAATAATGTAAACAAAGAAATCATGTCTAGAAAAAGAATATACGCCCATATGTTAACATTTGTCTTTGAGTGGTAGGACTATGGGTAATTTTTTTCCACTTTTTTTTCTGTAATTTTCAAACTTTCTGTAGTGAACATTTCTATACTGGTAAAATAAAAAGGTTTAGTTTTTAAATGTATGACAAATAAAAATGGGTAGATAAATAGTACCTATGTCAAAGTTAGTTGTCTATCCCATTCACAGCAAATATTCTGAGATATGCCTCTGACTTTTGGGTAGATTTTAAAAGAAATAATCATTTTTTCATATCAAGGTGTCACCAGTTGAATATTCCTAAGAAAGGAAGCTGATGAAATGACCCAGCTTTACCCCTACCAGGCCACAATGCACTCTTCAGGCAAACAGATGGGTGCTTGCCACTGACCTTTCTCTGAGAAGGGGCTGATCCAAGGGTCCGGGAGAGCTGGAATGCTGGGAGGTGGCAAATGAAGCTTTCCGGTGGAAATCGGCATCCCCTTGTTTACTGGATGAGGACTTTCCAAACTGACTTGAATCTAAACGTGATGATGAGTCACTCCTTAAAACAATCCGTTCATCTGGCTCTCTGATAACCTGAGTGGCAATGCGCATTATTTAATTGTAATTTTGCTTCTGTTTGCTTAATTTAGAGCTGGGGGTGGGGTTGAACAAGGAAGACAACTAGGGCTAAGATGACAGAATATTTGCACCAGGGATCTCCTGCAAATAGAAGAGGATCTGGAGAAGAGAAGACCAGTGACAAAATGCTCAGGAGTTAAGACTGATAAAAATAACCAAAAGTCTGTATGTTTGGGATATATTAACAAACCAAAATAAACTCACGCTGTAAACTTTGATTTCTGAGAACCAGGGATTATTGGTCTGGGCAAAATATAACTTTAACAAAATATTTAAGCGCTATGGCATAAGAAGCACAGTATATTCCATTTTCTCTGTATAAATCTATTCTCATGTTCTTACACAGAAGTTTGAGCCTTCACTTTGACAAACCAATCAAACTTCAAGAACAAATGATTTACCACCTCTATGTATAAAATTATTTGCTTGGAGAAAAAGCAATAAAAATCACTACCAATAAAGTAGGTATTGGGTCTACATACACCCTCCTTGGTGATTCATCCTACTTATATGAGGGGCACAAACCAACTAACCCCAAAGCAAAGTATAACATGGAGTCTGGGCACATCTTCATACAAACACTAAACTACAGCAATTCCACCTAAGCAGACTAACTAGAAATATCCACCACTGATTGGAAAAAGCACAATAATTGACATAAGATAGCTGGAAGTAAATCATTTTACAAATTCGATTTCTAAAATTACCTTTACGTTAGCTGCAAGGCTGTCAAGAGAAGAAGCTAGAAGAAAGAGGAACAGGTGTTTCAATGACTCATTATTACCATTTAGCTTTAAAACTGCCATTATATTTATTCTACAGCAGTACAAAAATTTTAGACAATGAATGAATTATTTAAAAACTTAAATGCTCCCTTGTAAGTTATACTACCACTTTTAAGTCTCCACTTCAGACTTAAAAAGCCACTTCAATTCTCTGGGTCGTGGGGTTTTTTTGTTTTGTTTTGTTTTTGTCTTTTTGAGGTTAACAGTGAGGTTTTCTGGTTTTTGTTTGTTTTTTGGGTTTTGTTTTGTTTTGTTTTTGAGATGGAGTCTCACACTGTCGCCAAGGATGGAGTGCAATGGCACCATCTCAGCTCACTGCAACTTCCGCCTCCTGGGTTCAAGCAATTCTCCTGCCTCAGCCTCCAGACTAGCTGGGATTACAGATGCCCACCGCTACGCCCGGCTAAAATTTTGTATTTTTAGTAGAGATGGGGTTTTGCTATGTTGGCCAGGCTGGTCTTGAACTCCTGACCTCAGGGACCCACCTCGGCCTCCCAAAGTGCTGGGATTACAGGTGTGAGCTTCTGGACGTTTTGTCTTCAATGACAGCACATATGGAAGAGGGAAGGGTAAAGCAAATCTAAAGTGAATGAGTAAGTTCAATAACCCTTAAGCAGCCTGAAAAACTCGTATTTGAGTAGGTGCCCAGAACCTAAAAAAAAGTACTATGTGTCTAATATAAAATTTGTAAACTCTGTCTCCTCTGACATTTTCTTTGGTTTTCATGGAATCCTACTTATGCAGGAGCTCTTGAATATATTTGTCCAAGGTAGACACAAATGTTAAATTGAGACAACAAATATGTAAAAGCTTGGAGAAATACAGAACATAGCAAAAATGGAAATCACTATCATGACCATAAATGATCATGATAGGTAAGTAGACCTAATGCCGAAGTATGGCAAGGATGACTAGGAAATGAGGTAATAAAGATACATGGAGAAAGTGAAGACTAGGTTGGATTTTTCCAGGTTGCTTAAAAAATGTTTTTAAGATTAGTATTTGTAAGGCAATGCTAAGGTCACCATGGCTTCCCCCAGTGTGACCGGGGCTCAGGCAATGACAAGGGACTTTTTCTGGACTGCTGATCGCCCTCCCCATGTCACTGGTAGATATAAAAAGAGATTTTTAAAGCCAGGCCATTTTCATATCCTTTGGGCATATAGATATGTATGTGCCACTTTGTCCCAGGAGCTCTCTTTGCACCCACCCCCAGCTGGGCAGGGAGTCAGCAATGCTAATGCCCTTTCAGCTATAGCCACAAACCTGCCCTGTGGCCTCATAACCTCCTTCTCATAACCCCCTTCTCATAACCTCCTTCCAGTGTGGCCTCATAACCTGTGGCCTCATAACCTCCTTCCTCCTGTGGCCTCATAACCCTGTGGCCTCAGAAACTCCTACCTACTGGTTTTGAGCCCTTCCTCTCACAGGGGGGCTCGCCTTCATTCCCTTGCTTCTCAAAGTGCAGTCCCTGGACCAGCAGCATTCATATCACCTGGAAGCCTGTTAGAAAAGGAGAATCCTAAGCTCCACCCTAGCCCTAATGAATCAGAATCTGCAGTTTAACAAGAGCCCCAGGTGATTCAAATGCACATTCAAGTTTGAGAAGCACTGCTGTGTTCTACCTTAGGCCTGGATGAATGAGCTGACAAGTGACCTAAGCAAAGTTCTGGCTTGAAAGCTACAAGGATTCCAAGGATCTGAGCCCAGAGGTCTGAATGTCTTCTCTAAATGTACGTATGCCAAAAACTTGGTGTGTGACCTTTACACACACATTGTAACCTCTCTGGAACCTTAGTTTTCCACCTGCCAGGATTAAGAAAAGACAAAGGCCAAGACCAGTGTGATGTGTGAGTCCCATCATAATAGAGCCTGCATTAAACCCAACTTGTCCGCCCCAGGAAAGGACATTTGCTGTTGCCTGATTTCACTGCAGTAGGGAAGACAATGCTGCTTTATAAGCTACATGGGTGACTTTCAATTCAAAGAACTTAAATTAAATGTCAGAGGTGATGAAGCACATTCTGCTTCAAACCCTGTACTCTGTCCTTGGCCAGCTGCTGTCAAACAGCTACCACAGTCTAAGAACACTGGCTTAAGTTACCATAAGAGACTTAAAAGTAGACCCTTAAAAGTGTAAACCTTTAAGCCTAAGATTAAGAACTCTACTGTCAGGGATGGCAATAGATGGAAAGTTCAGTACTGTCAGCAGGCAAGAGACTGGACCACCACCATTCCTTTCCAGCCTAAGAATTTTGATTAACTTCAGGAATGACTGATCTTCACCAACACGACCTTCACTAACGACAAGATTCATGGATTTCAGTCAAAAGCCTACAAGGAATTCCTTAACCCAGTGACTCTCAAGATGTGGTCCGGGGATCTCCCCCAGGGGTCCCCAAGACCTTTCAGGAAATCTACAAGGTCAAACTGTTTTCATAATAATACTAAGACATGATTTGCCTCTTTCATTCCCATTCTCTCACCACTGCACAATGGAGTTTTCCAAAAGCCACGATGATGTTATGACATCATCATCATGATGATGGCTAATGGAATGTGTACTATTCTTTTTTTTTTTTTTTTTTCAGACGGAGTTTCACTCTTGTTGTCCAGGCTGGAGTGCAATGGCACAATCTCGGCTCACTGTAACCTCTGCCTCCCATGTTCAAGCGATTCTCCTGCCTCAGCCTCCCAAGTAGCTGGGATTACAGGCATGCACCACCATGCCTGGCTAATTTTGTAATTTTAGTAGAGATGGGGTTTCTCCATGTTGGTCAGGCTAGTCTCAAATTCCCAACCTCAGGTAATCTGCCTGCCTCAGCCTCCCGAAGTGCTGGGATTACAGGCGTGAGTCATTGCACCTGGCCGTAATCTATTCTTATATTTTAAAAATGTATCAGTTTTAATTTCTAACATGCTAACTACTGATACTATCCACATCAATAAAAGCTCTTTGGGTTCCTCAATAATATTAAGAATGCAAAAGGGCCTGAAATCTAAAGGTTTAAGAACACCCTGCCTTCATCTAACTGCTTCAGATAGAGTTGGCTTCCCACCTCACTGACATGAAATCTTGTAAAGCAAATGTTACATCTCCTGATTACCATCAATCTCCTGTTCTTTCCCATCCAGAAAAATGGAAAGCCTTATTTGTTAGGCATCAATGGTGACTTTGCAAGGGGTTCACAGCAGGACAAGTTGCATTCTGCTTTCCCAGCCCAGCCAGGGAACAGCCAGGGAACAACTGCAACCACAGCACACTCAGCACGCTGCTCAGAATGGTCCCCTTCAATGACGAGGGGAACTCTCAGACAGAAGCTTCTCAGCTGACTCTGCTTTGTGGGAACACTGCCCTGGAAATTCCACAGCTGGAGAGTACTTGAGAATTAGGCCCACAGTTCTGAACATAACCTGTGATTCCTCAGAATGAAAGACTATACACAGGACACATTTGTTGCCATAGGGAAATGTACAGGAGTAACAAGAAACTCAAGTACCTCTTCTCATTGGAAACGGAAAGTCTGAAAACTTAGATTTTCTTCTACACCTCCTCAAATGATGCTCTGAAATATTCTCACCAAAGGGCTTTGCACTGTCCACCTGAAAGTAAAGGAAAGAAATAAGACTAGAATCCACTATAGCTTCTAGTACCCTCCCCTCTTCACCGGTAATGCCTGTCTCCCCCTCAATCACTGATTATACAGGTTGGAAACAGAAGACTGGAAAACCACCTACACCACAGTCTCCAAGTCTGCTACATGTTACACCTAAAAGGAGAAACTCTCTGTCCTTCATTGAGGCTAGAACATGAGGAGATAGGCTAAACATTAGCATAAATAACTAAATTTAGACACAAATTACATTCCAACAACTGGTAAGGATACAGCACACAAAGAGGGCAAGTGAAGCTTTATTTCACAATATCTTAAAATAGGACAATGTTTCACATTCCTTAAACAGTATGAGTAGTGGTGGCCTAAGTGGGGTCCTCACTGACAGCAAGGGATTCCCACAAGATGACATTTCTACTTTCTACATTCCTCTCTGGTCCGGGTATCTACATTTTTGAAAAAAGAATAATGATAGCTAGGCCGGGTGCAGGGGCTCACACTTGTAATCCTACCACGTTGGGAGGCCGAGGAGGGAGGATCACCTGAGGTCAGGAGTTCGAGACCACCCTGACCAACATGGAGAAACCTCGTCTCTACTAAAAATACAAAAATCAGCTGGGCGTGGTGGCACATGCCTGTAAACCCAGCTACTTGGGAGGCTGAGGCAGGAGAATCGCTTGAACCCGGGAGGCAGAGGTTGCGATGCGCCGAGATCATGACATTGCACTCCAGCCTGGGCAACAAGAGTGAAACTCCATCTCAAAAAAATAATAATAAATAATAATAATAATAGCAACTATATTATTTTATCTATGGTGACTGACCATATTTTCCTAAGGAAAAATTGGGTAACATGATCTGCAAACAGTTTAAAACATGTGAACTAGGGACTCTTCCAAATATCTACAATATTGAGTTGCTGAATTTTTTTTATTTCTGTTTTTTAAAATTTTAATAAGGCAGGTTATAATGTTACTTTTCATTTTACTTTAATATATTGACTTGAATTTACAGTCTTTATAACATCAGGTTTTCTAAATTTTAATGCTTCTACTTAAGGAAACATCACATATCATCAGAAAATCTGACTAAATAAAATAATTAAATATGTAAAATCACTGATAAAAGACTTTGGTGCATAGGAAAAACTATATAAGAATTTGTTAAATAAAATAAGTATCAAGTAAGTTTTAATCCCCTAAGAAATCTACCAAGATTTTAAGATTACTTAGTTCATAATGGCATGGACTAAAGTTGTATTTTACAATAATTTATATCAAATGAAGTAAATCAGAGACATTTTCAATAAAATGAAATAAATGAACTCAATTCGATATTCTCATGGCCCCATGTTTAAAGATTGGTCATTAGATTTTTGCCAGATGTCATTACCCAGGCCACCAAGACAACAGTTGTTGTGTATTTTTTGTAGATAGCTGTTCTGCAGTTTCCAGCCAAACAGTTCTACAAACCAATTCTACATACAGTTATCTCAGCAGCACCTTCACTTCGAGACTTATTACACTTCACAGTCTCTGCCTAATACACAAACATCACCACTGGTGACTTTAAATCAAAATATCAACTTAATGATACTATCAATAGTTAACATTCTAAAGAATAAGTCATTAATTAGAACATGAACTGGTGTTTGTGTAGACTACAAAATAACACAGGAAATTTTTTTAATGTAATGTTAATCGGAATATATAGGAAAACTAATCTGTATATACAGTATAATTACAACTTTGTGGAAAAAATAAAGCCTATGGATGCAAGCACAATGCAGAGAAATTGAGTCAAATTAAATCAAACAATGATTTTATTATGCTGGTGAGCCAATGGATTAATTTTTTTCTTGAACTTTTCTGTTTTCCATTACTTTTATAGTAGCAAAAAAGTTGTAGGCTGGGTGCGGTGGCTCATGCCTGTAATCCCAGCACTGTGGGAGGCTGATGTGGGTGGATCACCTGAGGTCAGGAGTTTGAGACCAGCCTGACCAACATGGTAAAACCCTGTCTTTACTAAAAGCACAAAAATTAGCTGGGTGTGGTGGTGGGCACCTGTAATCCCACCTACTCAGCAGGCTGAGGCAGGAGAATCGCTTGAACGTGGAAGGCGGAGGTTGCAGTAAGCCAAGATTGTATCACTGCACTCCAGCCTAGGCAACAGTGCAAGACTCTGTCTCAAAAAAAAAAAAAAAAAAATTGCAAAGAGACTAAGAGAACTAGTGTGATTAAATTTGCCCACCATTGCCAGAGGACATAATCTAAGATGACTTTAATGAAGGGCTTTGAGTATCGCACAACATTGCTTCTTCCTGCAAACAAACTTTTCTGGCTCTTCAACATATGGCCACTGAGCACCAATCTCATTAAGAAAACTCATGTAGTTTTCTTTAAAACTGATGAAGCTTTAGTTTTGGATTGATACAGAGTGCATGCCAACCTTCGTTATGTGTTTTCAACCTCTGTCAGTTCACTGACTCTTCAAGATAATGGCAACTTATCATGTGTAGATATTATACTCTGCTAATAATTTTCAAAAATTAAAAATAGGGATGGCTGACATTTACTGAGCAAGTCCCCTGTATAAGGCACCTTTCTAAGAGTTTCCTGACAATGATCTAGGAAATTAACATAATTTAATCACAATTATTATTCAATTTGAAGTACCTTTTTATTTAATATTATTCATTTGTTATTATAGCTCAAACTTCCTTTATTCCACCCTCATCCATATTCTCACTATTGCAAAATACTCTAAAAAATAATTTTAGGCTCACATGTCTAACAACAAATGGAGGCTTGCTTCCTCCAGAGATTTTGAAATTATTTCCAAGCTTCAACTGAACTGGCTGGTCCTGGAAGAAATGCCTGGTAGAATATGGAGAGGGCGCCTGGGCTTGCATGCCTTTGGGCAGTCTGTTGAGGTTATTCTCCTTTAGTTTCATCTTTATAGTATTTAAGGGAAATATTGGTTCATGTGATGTAGATAAAGGCCTTCGTGACTTATGTCTTTCTTCCTGAAATAAACAAAAAAAAAGAATATTTTTAAAAATAAATAAAGAAAAGAAAATTCAATCAGAATATAACTGTATTTAATTGAACTTTAAAAAATTAAGGTTGAAGATAGAACACCTCAGATTTATAAAACATAAACTTAAGGAAGGACATTTCTCTAATTTTTTTCCTGTTCAGTTTAACATCAGTAGTATTTATAACTTGCTAGTATAATGTATTCAACTAATTAACAGTGAGATTTATTTATAAAGGGAAAGTTAGAAAGTGTCAGACACCTCCAATAGATAGATAATAGAGAATTTGACACATACAGGGGTCTAGCAATTTCACTTCCAGGAATGTATTATAAGGAAATAACTACAGCTATATGTATAGCTACAAAAATGCTTATGGTAATTTAAAAGTTAGAAACCAACTGTACTAGTGAGTAAGCAATTGTGCTCAGTTGCAAATCCACCTCAGCTATACAATACTGTTCCAGGGACTCTACAAACCCCCTTTTTGCTTTTCCAGCTGGTCTCTGTAGGTTCTGCCACTAGAAGGTGCTAGAGAAAGTGCAAGGCTAGAGGAGATACAGTGACTGGCTACTTCCAGTTTTGTATTCTATTCTTGTTAGCATCATTCCAGCAACAATTCTTCCCCTTAACAGCTGCAAGTGGCTCCAGATTATAGCCTTTCCCCTATTATGCCAGAACTAGCCCCACTGCACCCCTCCAGACATATCAACAGCAGCTGGCCAGAGCCCCCTGTTCAGATTTGAGTCTAGACCCAGAGGAACCTTCTTCCAAGCTCCTGTGGCACCAGCAGTGAGCAGTGCCCCTCCTTAGAGATCTGAGTCCCAGCTCATCAGAGTCCCACCTTCGAATTCCTGAAGAAGCATCCAGGAAAGCAGCCCTTCTCCAGAGGTCTGGGTCCCATTTCTGTTCAGTCTCTTCTTTAAGCTTCTGTGTTCTTGCTGACCCAACATCTTCCCTTTGTTTCCCCAGCCCTAGGGGTGGAAGCTGCTTCCTGCAGTTACTCTTCATTTCAGTGTTCCCCTTTTACCTTTCAGTCTTTCAACCCCTGTTTAGCCATTTTTTAAAATTAAATCCTTCTGTTACAATCACAAGTTTGGTGTGGTTTCCTGACTGGACCCTGGCTGATATATCAGTTAAGTGCTCAAAAAAAGGAAAATGAATGGCCAAACAGATTACAGTACTTCCATACAATGGAATACTATGAAACCATGAAAAATTGTCTGGCACAAGAATACTTGAGGACATGAGAAAATGTTTATGATAAGTTAAGTTAAAAAAAAAGAAGGGTACAAAATAATATGCAATGCAGTGTGATCTCAATCTTTTTTAAAGTGTGTATGTGTGTACAGAATATGCTAAAAAAAATTAATGCTGATCTCTAAATGGCAAGAACAGGACAAGTTTTTAAAATTTTGGGTCCTTTTCGCTTATTTATCTTTGTTTTCTAATTTTCCAAAATAAAGTGATACTTTTGTTTTAAGAAAAAAAAAAAAAAACAGACTGAGTGCGGTGGCTCACGCCTGTAATCCCAACACTTTGGGAGCCTGAAGCAGAGGATCTCTTGAGGCAGGAGTTCAAGAAAAAAACAATAAAACTATTTGTTTAAAAAGTTAACACTGAAAGGAAGACCTAGGAAGTTAAAACAGAATTAAAATGGTAGAATAGAAGAGAAAGAAACACTGAAAAATTGCTATGAACACATCACAAATAAATTGGAGAGAAAAGAGGATAAATAAGGTGAAACTAAAAAGCAGATAATGCCTTCCTTAAAATTAATCATTGGTCTCCCATTATATGAGTTATTATGCTGCGAGGTTTGATAGATTTGCAGAGATTATTGGCCCTTCTGTCTCATTCAGAATCCTGTAACACACAGCCCACATTTTCAAGGTCATTTCTAGGACCATACATAAGATCTGGGATAAGCATTTTGTTTCACATACAGGTTTTACTCTACCGTGTCCCAAAGTATTTGGAGAAGCTTCACAAACTACCTTTATTCCTTCTCTATCTTGTTCTAGAAAAGATTTTAAGTGGCAACAACATTATATACAATAAGGTAAAAGCAAAACAGAAAGAAATTTGGGTGAGGGGGACACTAGGACTGAAGGAGAGAGTAAAATTGAGGTAGTACACATGGATGCCCTAAGACCCTTCATGTTTACCAAAGATGGACCATGAATACAATCTGAGCATCAGCCTCAGCAAAAGAAAGATGGCCCCATGTTTACTGCAGCACTATTCATAATAGCCAAGATTTGGAATCAACCTAAGTGTCCATCAACATATGAATGGATAAAGAAATTATATTACATACACACAATGGAATACTGTTCAGCCACAAAAAATAATGAGATCCTGTCTTGCAACAACACGGATGGAAGTTAAGGTCATTATATCAAGTGAAATAAGCCAGGCACAGAAAGACAAACTTCATATATTCTCACTTATTTGTGGGAGCTAAAAATTAAAACAATTGAACTCATGGAGACAGACAGTAGAATGATGGTTACCAGAGGATGGGAAGGGTCGTGGGGGCTGAGGGGGAGTGGAAATGGTTAATGGGTACAAAAAAAAAAAAAATAGAAAGAATGAATAAGATCTAGTATTTGATAGAACAACAGGGTGACTATAGTCAATAATAATTTAATTGTAAATTTTAAAATAACTAAAAGAATATAATTGGATTGTTTGTAACTCAAAGGATAAATGTTTTAGGTGACAGATACACCATTTACCTTGATGTGATTATTACACACTGTATGCCTATATCAAAATATCTCATGTACCCCATAAATATATACAGGTATTATGTATCCATTAAAAAATAAAATTTCTAAATTTTTATTTTATTTTTATTATTTTTTATTTATTTATTTTATTTGAGACAGAGTCTCACTCTGTCACCCAGGCTGAAGTACAGTGGAGCCATCCTGGCTCACTGCAGCCTTGATCTCCCAGGCTCAGGCGATTTGCATGCCTCAGCCTCCCAAGTAGCTGGGATTACAGGCGCACACCACCATGCCCAGCTAACTTTTGTATTTTTGGTAGAGACGGGGTTTCACCATGTTGCCTGGGCTGTTCTCTAACTCCTGACTTCAGGTGATCCATCCACCTCGGCCTCCCAAAGTGCTGGGATCACAGGCATGAGCCACCACGCCCAGCCTAAAATTTTTAAACTTTTAAAAAAGAAAGATGGAAACTGCTGTTCATAAGATCAAAAGTAAATGTCATAGAACAACAATAACAAAAGCTAATTAGCTCACTTACATCAAATTTGTAATTTTAGCTTCTGAATCACCCTGCTTCCAGCTACATCATGCTGCCAAACATATGTGCCAAACATACTCTAATATGACTGGCTGAGTAAACAGTTTGAATTATAGAAATTCAAACCTAGTAAAAACTTTCCAGGTTTCTACTTGTTTAGTTTCCTGTAAACTTGATAAACTGAGTTTGGGCTAACATTCTTTAAATTTGGAAGAAAAAAATCCAGTCATTTCTATCATTAGATTTGTATTGTACTTACAAGAAATCTGTTTCTATGCAGAAACACACATTCTCTGATGGCTGTCCTTGTAGAAAACTCTATTTTAGGAGCAATGCCCTAAAAATAAAACAGCATAAGAAAAGCAAATAAAATTACTAGAAACAGTTCTTTAGCCATCTCATTCTAACTTAAAATCATACAAGAACCTAATTGCTCTTCTGTGTGGTTGGCATAATTCACACATATTATCTAAAATACATATGTAATAAGAATAGCTAAATACTTATGTAATATATATTATGTATCAGAGCCAGGCCTAAGTAATTCATATATATTAACTCATCCAATCCTAACACAACCCCATGAGGCAGGTTTTACAATAGTACTCCTCAATTAAGACACAGTTTAAGTAACATGTCCATCTAGTAATGATGGCTATTAATTGAACCCAGGCATTCCGGCTCCAGTGTCCATGATGTTAGCTACTCTATTTAAAACACCGCACCATGGAATGATGCGATTCCATGAGAGAGGTATGTATAATTACCTAGAGAGAGGTATGTATAATGTATAGAGTCTTCCTCTCTACCTACCTGCTTTGAAAAACTTGCTTTATATCTCATATCAGATATTTATATTCATTAGATCTAATTCCAAATTAATTTTGTTTCATTGATTTGATATTTCTATTTTTTGTCCTCAGTACCATACTGTCTAAAATATTGGGTTATATATATATATATGTGTGCGTATATATATCCTATCCTGTTTAATTCTTATAATCCTATAGGGTAGGTACAATTATTATAATCATCCTGTTTTACAGATGTTAAAACTGAAAAATGGGCAAAAACTAGAAACAATCCAAACATCCTTAATGGGTGAACAGATGAACCGTGGTGTATTTACATAATGGAAACTACTCAGTAATAACAAGGAACAAATGAATGACGCACACAACTACATGGATGGATCTCAACAGCATTCTTCTAAGTGAGAAAAGCCAGTCTCAAAAGGTTACAGACTGTATGATTCCATTTATGTAACATTCTCAAAAAAACAAAACTATGGTGATGGAGAAAAAACTAGTGCTTAGGGTCAGGGGAAGGGTGTGCCTATAAAGGGGTAACATGAGGGGGATTTTAGGAGTGATGGGATTTTCTATATCCCGATCGTAGTAGTGGTTTTACAAATCTATACATGTGTTAAAATTCATAGAACTGTAGACCAAAAAAGCATCAATTTTATTGTACAATAATTTTTAAAATACAACCACTTCCCCACAAAATGAGGCCTAAAGAGACATTAAGGCAATTTTCCCAAATTTACAAGGCTTATAAATGGCACCACAGCGACAGGACCTGGATCTGACTAAATTACACTGTCTCCATTTGACCCCATCGACTCACCAGTGGCCCCTCTGCATGACCTCTCTGCTCTACTCTCCCCCAGAGAACACCACCTGGCCAAGTTACTTCTTGTCCTGAGGGCACCTTCCTTCTCTTCTTTTCCATCCAAATTTTACCCATCTCTCAATGTCTGATCTCACTCTAACTCCTCCAGGTAAGCCCATAGTAGTTTCTCCCTCCAGTCTCTAATATTTCATTTTCATTTATACAACTTATACTCAAGGTGCTTCCATAACAGGGTCTGCCCCAGCTGAAGCCCTCGAAAGAAAGGAAGCCAACACCTACTGCATGCTTATTACATGTGCCAGGTTCTGTTAAGGGTTTCCAGAGGCATGATCTCATCTAATCCTCACACAACCTGTGTAGTAGACCACTGTATTCCCATTTTACACAGGAGGGAACAGACTTGGAGAGATTTAACAGTATGCCCAATGTCACACAGGTGGGTAGAGCCAGGATTTGAAACTCTGCTGAATTGGCCGGGCACGGTGGCTCGCGCCTGTAATCCCAGCACTTTGGGAGGCCAAGGCGGGCAGATCACGAGGTCAAGAGATCGAGACCATCCTGGCCAACATGGTGAAACCCGTTCTCTACTAAAAATACAAAAATTAGCTGGGTGTGATGGCGTGAGCCTGTAATCCCAGCTATTCAGGAGGCTGAAGCAGGAGAATCGCTTGAACCTGGGAGGCGGAGGTTGCAGTGAGCCAAGATCGCACCACTGCACTCCAGCCTGATGACAGAGAGAGACACAAAAAAAAAAAAAAAAAAAAAAGAAAGAAAGAAAAAAGAAACTCTGCTGAACTACTACAAAACCTACCTTCTTTCCATTTCCTTATGCTATCTCTTCAGGGGCCTTGTGAATCAGCTAGTCAGCTTGTTTCCTGTGCATTCATTCTTTCCTGTGCACCCATCCTGTCTACACAAGTCCTCATAGGTACAATCTATATCCTTAACTCCTTTTTATATTGCCTGTAGAATGCACAGTAGGCACACAAGAGTGCAAAGCTTGGACAGACAACTCAAGAAAAGATTTCTAGGCTTATAAACACAGGTGCCAAGATGCTACACGGAGTCAGACAATGCAGAGGGACATTTGATAAAGAATGTACAATCATATGACTAGTACAGCCTCATCTTTTGTTAACCAGATGGCTTACATGAAGAAGAAGGCAAGGAGAGTTTCAGTGTCCACAGTGCTACTGGTAGAATCATATGACCCTCACATGTGTGCCAAGCCTCCGTGGCGTGAACAAGTCCTCTCTCATGCCACAGGCTTGTACAGTCTTCTCATTGCCTCACAGGGAGACAGTATTAACCCTTAGATGACAGCACAATAAATAATAACAGCTTAGATTTATTGTACACTTAACTATATACCAGGTATTATGCTAAACACTGTATATTACCTCATCTAACGCTCAAAATAATCCTGTAAGGGATGTACTATTACAGTCCCATTTTACAGATGAGTATACTAAGGCACAAAGAGTAATTTACCCAAAGTCTCATAGCCATTCATGACAAAACTGGGAATGAACCCAAACAATCTGATTCCATACTAAACCACTGTACATGCAGCTGCCTAATAGATTTTCAAATTCCGGATCCACTTTGCACAGAGAGGAGGAAGGAAGTCCCCTGCTGGTAAGGAACCCACATTCTGTAACACATTTTTGCTCACCTTATATGACCTCCACTCCTTGCAATGACTAACAGACAATAAAGAAGAATGTATTTTCTTTTTCATACCGTGCTGCTTTTAGCATAACATTTTACTTTAGAGTTGAAATTTAGAGACTATATCTCATCCAGTCTCCTTACCAATGGAATGATGTTGATAATGGTTAGGTCAATGAAAGGATTTAACAATAAATAACATAATAACATAAACAAAAATAATTTTTAAATGTTTTTTATGCTCACTTTACAAAGTCAGTCTTAACCTAACATGATAATAAATTGTGCAATCTTCTCATTGCCTCACAGAGAGACAGTATTATTATCTTTTATTATCTATTATCTAATAGATGAGACAGTAATATTATTTATTATCTAACAGATAAGACTAGATAATATTGCAAACAAAAAAAATTCTTGACCTCACCAGGAAATAAAAAATACTGTTAAAGTATCAAGTGAAATAAAACAGCAGAATACAGAAATACAAAGAACAGCCACATGCTAGTGGAGGAAATAAATCTAATTGTTAGTAAGTTGATAAATTAGGAGAAAATAAAGTGAATTTGTCTCACATATTCATTCTTACTTCCTACAATATTAATGAAAAGAAATCAGACAGTGGGCTGAAATAAATATGAGAAAATTAGCATCATTCAGTGAGTAAGAGCACAGGCTCTGAAGCCAGTCAGGCCAGCATGAGAATTCCTGCTCCATTACTTACCAGTTCAGTGACCCTAAGTGCATTTCTGAAACTCTTTACACCAGCTTCCCTCTCCTTTAAAGTGGGGAAAGAAGAGGATAGTGAGCTCACCACAGTGCCTGGTATACAGTGAGCACACAGTGAACATCAGCTATTTTTTTTTTTTTTAAATGGAGTCTCACTCTGTCACCCAGGCTGCAGTGCAGTGGCATGATCTTGGCTCACTGCTGCCTTTACCTCCTGCCTCAGCATCTCAGTAGCTGGGATTACAGGCATGCGCCACCACGCTCAACTAATTTTTGTATTTTTAGTAGAGACGAGGTTTCACCATGTTGGCCAGGCTGAAACATCAGCTATTATTAAAGTGATAGTTCTTTTTTGTGATATCGCGGGAGCAATCAGCTGCTTCAAGATGAAGCTGAAGGCTGCGCATGGTGGCTCACATAGGTTGAGGCAGGAGAATCACCTGAGGTCAGGAGTTCGAGACCAGCCTGGTCAACATGGGGAAACTTCGTCTCCACTAAAAACACAAAAATCAGTCAGGCATGGTGGTGAGTGCCTGTAATCCCAGCTACTTGGGAAGCTGAGGCAGGAGAATCACTTGAACCTGGCAGGCGGAGGTTGCAGTGAGGCGAGATCACTCCACTGTACTCCAGGCTGGGCAACAAAGCAAGACTCCATCGCAAAAAATAATAATAACAATTAAGTGTGTTGCTCTTTCATCTTATACACTTTTGAAGATTTGCAATGTGTCTAGCACGTAGATTACAGCCAGGGACATTGGTTAAGAGCTACTGGAAACAAAACTAAAAGCAAACTCAACATATGTGATGTTTATGACCCTCAGATCCTTAGTATTGTGTGATTTTCTCCCCTTAACATGTCTTTCTGAAATTGTCTATTAAAGCAAAGGAAATACCTGACAAAGGAAGTATGTATTGCATTAATCAGGATGTAACTAACATTCTCCTATTCAGAATAATACTTATTTATGTGTGAAAGCAACATGGATGTGATCTCCGACAGAGAATTTTCATGACGCTTTTATTGTATACAAATAAATACGTAACAGTTACTTGGTTAGACATCAAAACAAAAACAAACAAAGAAAAAAAAAGATGAAGCTGAATATTTCCTTTCCAGCCACTGGTTGCCAGAAATTCATTGAAGTGGGTGATGAAAGCAAACTTCATACTTTTTATGAGAAGCATATGGCCACAGAAGTTACTACTGAGATGCTCTGGGTGAAGATTGGGAGGGTTATGTGGTCCAGATCAGCGGTGGGAATGACAAACAAGTTTTTCCCATAAAGCAGGGTGTCTTGACCCATGGCTATGTCCACCTGCTGCTGAGAAGGGACATTCCTGTTATAGACCAAGGAGAATCGGAGAAAGAAAGTGCAAATCTGTTCAGGGTCACAATGTGGTCACCAATCTGACCATTCTCAACTTGGTTATCATCAAAAAAGGAGAGAAGGATATTCCTGGACTGACCGACACTATGGTGTCTCATCGCCTGGGGCCCAAAAGACCTAGCAGAATCTGCACTTTTCAGTCACTCTAAAAAAGACGATATCTGCCAATATATTGTAATAAAGCCCTTAAACAAAGAAGGTAAGAAACCTAGAACCAAAGCACCCAAGATTCAGTGTCTTATTACTCCACATGTCCTGTAACACAAACTCTGGCATACTACTCTGATGAAAGAGACTACTAAGGGAAATAGGAGAGAGGCTGCAGAATATGCTAAACTTTTGGCCAAAAGAATGAAGGAGACCAAAGAAAAATGCCAGGAATATGTTGACAACAGATGCAGGCAGCCCTCTCTGCAAGCTTCTACTTCTGAGACCAGTCAAAAATAAAATTTTTTGAGTAACAAATAAGATCAGATCCCACACTCCAAAAACCACTACTATGGCAATTGGTTTTATTTTGCTTTATAGAATGGTTGAAAGAAATTGAGTCCCTCTATCTATTCACAAATTGTTTAAAATATAATTTGATTAACTTAATTGTAAGAATACTCTACCTCTAATGCATGCAGGTGTTTCCATATATTTAAAAAACCCTTTCTCTAATGACTAACTGCATGTATAAATAACTATAAATACAACCTCCTATAGGTTATTTTTCCTATTTATGACCATAAAGTTGAACAGAGATAACACTCAAGAAAATATAAGAACGTCTGCTTCTTTTTATCTTGATACTTGGCTGGATACCAGCTCAGTGTTTGTAGATGCCTTTTATTTAGCAGAGAACTAGGCAAACCAAAGTTAAAATAATAGAGTATCCCCTACCTGATTCTCATCAGTTTTTGATCCCTTTTAGCTTCTGAAGAGCAATATCCCAATAACTCAAAATAAAATAATTAAAGGCAAGCTTCTCACATGTACCATGGATTTAAATGATACATGAAGATCTTGGAGAAACAAAGACAGTTTCAGTGAGATTCATCAAACTCTCAAAGATAATGAAGGGCTTGGGGTTACAGTCATTAGGAATTCTGATTAGGGCAACCTTTAATGAATGTTTGCTGTTTGAAGTATTAGAAGCTCTGTCATGATAAGCTTCATAGAAACAGAGGTCCTGACTGTTATATTAAATATATTCTGCACAGTACTCTCAACAAAGTAGGAAACGATAACAAATTATAGTAATTGTAATTCATGGGGCAATACGAGAAAAGCTGAGTATCAAAATACTTTTTATAATTCTCAAAGGCGTAGCCTTTTAAATGGAGATCATTCAAGTGATGTAACAGTCAAGAAAATCGTCAGGGTTGCCGTGGGAATAGAAATTGTCAAAGACAACATCAAAATGCGTACCTTGAATTTGGGTTCAGACAATGCCCCCCAAAGAATTAAATTATCAGTGGAATATCTGCTATATCCTTCAAGATCCTTCAGTAATATCAATTTGTGAGCCTCTGTCAGTTTCCTCTCTGTTAAATGGAGACCATATCTGCCTTGGCTAACTTGAGAATTGTTGGGAAAAAAAATTGATAGTGCAAAATAAATGAAAAATAACATAACTGCTATTGCTACTCTATTTAGTCATAATAGCTATGACTAAACAAACAAATCTTTCTGTTAATCTGCAACAAAAGGAGGCTTTTATAACTATGTGACAATGTAAATATGGAAAAGATTTTAGCCTGATTAGATAAAACTTCCACCTCTCAGATCAATACTGAAAATCAGTATAATTTGGTACCTTGAGTTGGGCATCTAAACGGAGCCACTAAACAGAACAGCAGGGGTACTAACCAAAATAAAGATCAAACCCTGTCAGGAATAAAACATTCAGGTCCCAAGAATTTCTCTCCTAATGGAAGCCCAGATGGACATGAATCACTTACTGGAAAACCTAGAGCCGTCTTCATGAGCACCTCCCTACACCTCCTAGGGTGCGAAGGTGTTAGTTTGGGCTCTGGGAAAAGAAAATCCCGTGTGTTTTCTTCATAGTAGGCCAACTCATCCCACACTAGGAAGAAAGGAGAAGAAGTATAAATATCTGTATTTACACCTCTAGGTTTAACAAAATAAAAGTTCAGGCAGATGATGGCAGAGATGGCACTTAGGTAAAAATAGACATATTGATCCTAGCACCTGTTATTCAAGAGGAGACTAATTTCTATTACTTTTTATCTTGTGGATAATTTTTTAAAGCCTTCCAAAGTCATAACAGAGAAAAAAACACTAAGGTGTTCTACAAAACAGAACAAATAGGAAAATCTGTCTTTCCATCTATCCATCCAATTTTTCCTTCAACAAATATTTACTAATAATAACCCTTAAACCAGGTACTGCGGATAGAATAGAAACAATGTGGACATAGCATTGTTCACACAAGTTTTCAGTTTAGACTGGGGTTCAATGTGTTCTGTGATGCATGGATGCCAAGGGCCCAGATGACAGCTACAGCTGTGGTTCTCAACAGGGGTACCAACCCCAGGGACATTTTGGACATTTGTGGAAATATTTCAGGGGCAGGAGCCAGAGGTGTGAGGGAGTCCTGCAGTGCTCAAGACACTCATGCACATCACACAATCTCCCCCATCCCCAACGACTTTCTAATATCCTGCAAACATTCTTGCAGGCTAAAAACTATTTTATAATTGTCTGAGCCTAGAACTTAACTAACTATGCAACTGAAAATAATTATGTAACTATGTGTAAATCAAGGAACAATTGTATTTTGTTTTGTTTGGATCTTTAACCAGACCTGTTTGATATTTTGAAAATCATGTCCCATCTAAATGCTTCATTATGCTTGACACTTACATATTAACATATACATTTTATCATACACCACTTTCATTTCTACTTTATATTACAATCAGATTATGTTAATTTTTTACAGTGACTTGTATAAGTTGATTATATTAACTACAAATATTTTTAGTATCATAAAAGGGATACTACAAAATACTTATTACCAAAAGATCTTGGGTCTAATGGGATGAACAACTACTGAGCTGAAGGACAGAAAGCTACCACCTGAATCATCCTTGACCACACAGCAGGTGCCGCAGAAGTGATCTGAACTGAGAGTGGTCCCTGCCTAGAGAATCATCAAAAAAGTAACTGTAGCCAATGAGGCAGTTTTGCTATTTAGTGACTGCCACTTAACTTATGAGAAGAATTCTGATGAGGGTTGCTTCGTTTTCAGTACATCAACTGTAGAACATAATTGACCTTACATCACATAATATGATGCATTAAATTCTTCCTCCTACTAACTCCATTTAATACGAATGTTTCGGTTCTACTGAGGAAAGAATCAAAGTGCAAAAAGAAATTATTCTATATTTTTCATCATAAATAGCATTTCTTTCCACTCGTGCACTCCCAGCCACGCTCCAGCCACAGTGGATTGATGTTCCCTCCTGAGCAATGTACTTCCACCATGCACGCTCTCCTGCATTACTGCCATGGCCTTAGCTGATCTCCCTGCCTTCATTCTCCTGCACTCAAATCCACTATCCGCACACTGCAACGTTTTAAATACATCAGACTGTGCCTTTCTCTGCTTAAAACCTTCCAATGGGCTTCTCATCGCATTAGAATAAAATCTAAGCACTTTACCCTAGACTTCAAGACTCTATATAATCAGGCTTCTAATAATCTCTCCTAATTCATTTATTGCCACTCTCCCCCTTGATCGTCGTTCTCTGTCATCCTTTACCCTTCTTGCTGTCCCTCAAACACACCAAGCTCACCTCCACATAAGGGTTGTGCCTTATCATTCTCCTCCCTGTAAGGTTCCCTCCCTGGGTCTCTGCAGGGCTGCCTCCTTCCTATTGAATAACAGGCTTGGTTTAAATGTCATCTTATCAGAAGGTGGCAACCCAATTCAAAAGAGCACTCCTTCCCAGACACTCCCCATCACATCACCTGGTTTTACTTTCCACATAAGATTTACCACTAATTGATATTTTTGTTCATGTATTTATTCGTGATCTGCTTCCAACAAGGCTCCATGAAAGCAGTGACTTTGTCTTTTCTGTATATTATTCTACTGCTGGCAGGGTTGTCCCTAGAAAGGTGTGAACTCAGAGCAGTTCAATCAGTACATGGCCCAGCCAAGACAATCACATCTGAAAAGGGGCCTCACTGTCAGCATCTTCAACAAGCCCCTTGAAATATCACTAAAGATAGACATTTTAAAATTGAACTTCAATGATGTTCAGAGACAAGTGGTGAAGTGCAGCATCCTGGATGCTGCCCCTAAACCTGTGGAACAATGCTTAGGACATAATGGGTACCTGATAAATTCTTCTTAAATGAATGAACATGAGGACTAAAGTAAGTTAACTTGCGTAAGTGCCAGCTTATGTTAGCCACTCAATAAGCATTAGTTACCCTCTTTGAGACTCAGTTTCCACACTGTTAAAAAAACGAGGAGACTAAATGTTCTCTGAAAGCTTTTCCAACTCTTACCCTTCATTCATTTTTCAATTTATTTTCATTCATATATTCAAAAAACACTTCATTCATTGAGAACCTCCTATGTAGTAAGACTTACAGACACTGGATGTATACTAGTGAAGAAGGTAAATATAATCAATGCCTTCCTGGAGCTTATAGTCTATGAGTATTAAACAATTATACAAATAAATGTATAGTTAAAAATTAAGCTCCATAAAAGTAAATTGCTAGGAATAAAGAGATAGAGAGGGTAGGAAGACAGGAGAGAAGATGGGTGTAATTCCTTTTTTTTTTTTTTTTTTTTGAGATGGAGTCTCGCTCTTGTTGCCCAGGTTGGAGTGCAGTGGCACAGTTTGGGCTCACTGCAACCTCCGCCTCCTGGGTTCAAGCAATTCTCTTGCCTCAGCCTCCCAAGTAGCTGGGATTACAGGCACCCTGCCACCACATCTGGCTAATTTTTGTACTTTTAGTAGAGACGGAGTTTCACCATGTTGGCCAGGCTGATCTCGAACTCCTGACCTCAGGTGATCCACCTGCCTCAGCCTCCCAAAGTGCTGGGATTACAGGCGTGAGCCACAGCACTCAGGCAATGGGTGTAATTCTAACATCAGTTCTCTGCTTCATTTACTAGTCTCATCCTGGCCTTCTTCATCAATGCCCTCTTACAATGCTCCCTGTGATGGGCATAATCCTCCCACCTTTGCTGGTCAAAAACAGACTCTGCCTCCATCCAGAAACTCTGAAGTACAACCTGCAAATGGAAAGTGATGTGCCAATTTTCCCAGCTATCACTAGCAACAAAAGACAGCTGTCTCCTGAAGCCTATAGTATAGAGTTAAGAACTCTTTTTTTTTTTTTTTTTTTTTGAGACAGAATCTCGCCCTGTCACCCAGGCTGGAGCGAAGTGGCTCAGTCTTGGCTCACTGCAACCTCTGCTTCTCGGGTTCAAGTGATTCTCCTGCCTCAGCCTCTCAAGTAGCTGGGATTACAGATGTGCACCACGAATTCAAATTCTAGGGTCAGGCAAGGTTGGGTTCAAATCCCTGCTCCACCACTTACCAACTATGTGATCTCGGGCAAATTACGTAAACTACTTAATTTCAGTCTCCTCTTCAAGAAAATGTAAAAACTGTCATTGTACCTGCCCTTTAAGACTACTCTGAAGACGAATGACAAAGCCATGTATAATGCACAGCACGGCACCTGACATTGCCTACCATTACCAGGATTGCTCTCTGACACCAGCCCAGCAGTGGCCCCAGAACTGCTCTGGCTTCTGTAAACATCATTATGTTCCTACCGGGAACAAACACCTAGATTCCTGATATGATGTTCTACACAGGAGGCCTTTCCTTTTCCCTCTTTCTTTTCATATGCTTTTGGCTAGTTCTTGTCACTGCATCTAAATGATAGCTGCAAATTATTATTCCTGTGTTTAGCAAGAATTTAGATAAAAGTAAGAGGCTAGAAAATTGAAAGCGAGCTCATACTCTATCTTTAGAATCACAGGAATAAAAATAGACTGAAACAGGGTTAGACAAATAAATAGAAGGCTATGAAGCTTCTCAAGACAGTCTCTCTGGTGTGGTTACTTTCTAGAAATCCAAACTGCCACCCAGAGTGAAAACGTCAGCACACCAAGAGGACGGTACAGCAAGAGCCTAGGTTAGAAATAATAAACATATTCACAGGCTGAACAAGTCTTATAGGTCAAGGGAAGTATCTGAGAGAACTCAGTGTTCTTCTTAAGAGTTCATTACACAGACAGTGACATCATCAATGGCATCGATGAACTTCTCCCCCAAAAAGGAAACAAATGAGACTTCAAAAGAAATAACAATTGTAATAACAACATTGGCTGGAGGAATATCTAACATTTTTAGAGCATGTCAGAATTGACAGTGTGCTTCCAGATACAGGATCACATTTGATTCCCTCTTTACAGATAAGGAAACTGAGGATTTGAGAGTTTGACCTGTCATGATGCCACATGGCTAGTGATACCATATGGCAAAGTAGGAATTCAAAACCAAATCATCTGAGACAAAAGGTCCTTCCTTGCTAATGCCTATAAAAGTATAAAAGCATTGCTACAAAAGTGTAAAATATTGCTATAAAAGTATAAAATTAAGCTCTGTTAAGTGAATGGGAGCCCACGAGAATAGACTTTTACAGTTGCACTGAATATACCTGACTTACCCAAAGTGAAGGTATTTATCTCAGAGGTTAATAAAAAGAAAGCGTCAAGCTCACTGTGGAATAGGATCACGCTGCCCCCCTGTGTCCATTCCCTTTTCCCACCTTTGCAAACTGAAGAACAGGAAGGGTCTTTATTTCTTGGCAGCAAATATCACCGGACTTCATTCTTTAGCAGTAAAGCCATATGCACATCTGGATATCATTACTTGTATTATTATTAATTTATTTGTACTATTAACTTAATGATCATAACATGTCTTTTGAGTGTGTTTGAAAGCAATGAGAAAAAATATCAAGCAATAAATACAGCTAAATGAAAAGGTAACAATTCAGCCAATAGAGAAACTGGTCCCTGAGAACCCAAATGTGGGCCATGTGACCCCACCGCACAGTCTGCAGGAGACTGAGAAAAAAAAAAAAAAAAAAAAATCAGCTAGTATCAAGGATCAGCAGATCATGAGGGCTCACTGCCACTGCTACACGCCCGGTGGGTGCCACCAGCATCACACTAGGAAGACTTGCACAGTGTAGATCATGTGCGCAAAAGTATGCCTGTAATAACATATATGGAACAAATTAATGGATCAATCTGTACTACATCCAAAGCTAAGTAAAATCAATTGTTATTTTGCGCAATTCAAATTTAATTTCACTAAAATTACAATCTGAAATTGAGAGATTGTAAATTAAAAAAAATAACAAGTATAATACAGTTCCCATTTTGCATCTGATTAATTTTTGAGTTATAACCAGTATTTACACACTCAACTAGAATATTCTGCAATCATTCTTTTCAAACAACTATTCTCGCAACCTTCTCACAGATGAAAAACTTATAGCACTCCAAGACATATTAAGTTTAAACAAGCAAGTTGCAGAATATATATAGTCAACATATATATAGGTGTGTGTGTGTATATATGCTGAAATACATATTCTGCAATTGACTTTTTAAATGTAGTATATCTTGGACTGTCATATGTCTTTCAAGAGACCAGAAAACCAACATTTAGTATATTCAACCAACCATAAAATACATACACACACAACTATATATACTAAATACTAAATATATTTATGTTTATATACACTATATTTAATATACAGTCATCCCTAAGTATCCACAGGAGGTTGGTTCAGGAACCCTTGCAGATACGAAAATATCCATGAATACTCAAGTCCCTGATATAAAATGGTGTAGTTGGGGTGAGTTGGTTGAAAGTAAAAAGAGCATAATAATAATAAATTAAAAATAAGAAATAAAATGGTGTAATATTTGCATATAACCTATGCACATCTTCCTGTATACTTCAGATCATCTCTAGATTACCTAATATAATGTAAATGTTATATAATAGTTATGCTGTATTGTTAAGGGACTAATGACAAGAAAAAGTCTGTACATGTTCAGTACAGACACAACCATCATAGGCCTAACTACATTTTCGAGTCATGGTTAGTGAATTCATGGATGTGGAACTTGACAATCAGAAGGTCCAACTATATATAAGGTATGTGCATGCATGTGTGTGTATTTTAGGGTTGGCTGAATATACCAAACGTATTTTAGAAGGTTTAAAAAGATACACATCAAATTGTTTTGTTCTGTTTTGTTGAGACAGGGTCTCACTCTGTCACCCAACCTGGAGTGCAGTGGCAAGATCACAGCTCATTGCAGCCTCAACCTCCTTGGCTCAAGTGACCTCCCTAACCACTCAAGTGACCTCCCTAGCCTCCCAAGTAGCTGGAACTACAGGCACGCACCAGCACACACAGCTAATTTTTTTATTTTCAGTAGAGATGAGGTTTCACCATGTTTCCCAGGCTGCACCTGAACTCCTGTGCTCAAGCAATCCGCCCACCTTTGTCTCTCAAAGTGGTGGGATCACAGGCACAAGCCACCGTACCTGGCCCACATCAAATTGTTAATGGTAATTATCTGTCAGGGATTTTTGAATGGGCTTTTGACATTTTATTTTACATACTTTCATGTTAGTTAAATTTTTTATACTGTGATTACTCAGGTATTGAGTAACTTTTTAAAAATCCATGTAAAATTAAATAAGACCAAAGTGGGCATGCTTCTACTTTCTCAGCATACTAAAATATAATTTGCCAGCAGTGATATATGTTTGAACATAAAATTGGGTCAAATAAGAATAAAAAACTTATGGAAAAAAACTCAGTGCCCTGATTTCAGCCTGTCACTTTTAGGCTGAAAAACATTCAGTGAGAATTTCTGAAAAGCAGGCAGGAGGCACCTGCTCAGTTCCGTCTACCTATGAAGGTAATGACATCTCCAAAAGCACCTATTCTTAAATTCACAGAGTGGGGTTCTTGTCTGTCTCCAGCGGCAGCCTTTGCCAAAGAACCAAGAAGCAGAAGAAAGAACTACATACAGACTCCTGGGTTCACTGCACTTCACTTGGGCCCTTGACCTGCTCCAGTGATATCCACAGCAGGCAGCACTACGATCCCTATCAAAAGCCTCCTCAGTCCCCTCTGCCTTAGCTGAGACATTTGCTAGTCTCATCTTCCTTCTCCTATGCTCCCTTAAGAAAAAGAAAAGCACACACCATAAAACATCAAAATAACACAACAAAACAGGGAAAATGTAACTGTTTTAAGCATAACTGATTTAAAACTTTGTTAAAAATAAGAATCTATACCAAAATACAACATTTATGTCAGACATTACTCCATAAGTAATCAAAGGACAGTGACAGTCACTTTATACAGAAGGAAAGAAAGAAAACAAATCATAATATGGGAAAATGAAAAATTTTAAGAAGTTTTAAATTTAAGGTTGTCACAGTCATTTCTTAAAAGTAGATCATAAAATAGGATAAAATATATTTTTATCTACTTATTTATTTAGACAGAGTCTGGTTCTGTCACCCAGGCTGGAGTGCAGTGGTACGATCTTAGCTCATTGCAATCTCTGCCTCCCAGGTTCAAGCAGTTCTCCTGCCTTAGCCTCCCGAGTAGCTCGGATTACAGGCACCTGCCATCATGCTCAGCTAATTTTTGTATTTTTAGTAGAAACAGGGTTTCACTATGTTGGCCAGGCTGGTCTCGAACTCCTGACCTCATGATCTGCCCGCCTTAGCCTCCCAAAGTGCTGGGATTATAAGCGTGAGCCATGACATACTTTGCAAACAACAAATCCAATTGACAGTATCCAGCATTAACTAGGATATGGGGAATGGGAATGCCATGCACTCCTGGATGCAGTAGAAGTATTAGAACCTTATTGGGGATCAGCTTACCCCAGTTTAAAAGGCATGGCTCAATCTAAGAATTCTATTATTTGTAAATATACCAAGAGAAAAATATTTTTATAAAAATGTGAAAGCAAAGAAAATCTAAATGCTCAACAATATTAATTTATGGATAACACCACCACTATGGAAAAATACATAGCTATTGAAAATGACAAGTAAACTATAGGTAACAATGTAAAGTAAGAAAAGTAAAACCCAAAATACTATGGAAATACTGTTTAGAGACCTATAAAAAACACACACATAAATTAATAAAATTATTTATAGCTATCAAAATAATGATGTAGGCCGGGGCAGTGGCTCACGTCTGTAATCCCAGCACTTTGAGAGGCCGAGGCGGGCAGATCACCTGAGGTCAGGAGTTCGACACCAGCCTGGCCAACATGGTGAAACCCCGACTCTACAAAAAATACACAAAAATTGGCTGGACGTGTTGGCAGGTGCCCATAATTCCAGCTATTCAGGAGACTGAGGCAGGAGAATCACTTGAACCCAGGAGGCGGATGTTACAGTGAGCTGAGGTTGCATCATTGCACTCCAGCCTGGGCAACAGAGCTAGACTCTGTGTCAAAAATAAAAAACTAAATTTAAAAAAAATGTAGATTTATGCTTTTAGAAATGACAACATAGGCAAGGCATGGTGGATCACGCCTTTAATGCCAGCACTTTGGGTGGCCAAGGTGGGAGGACTGCTTGCATCCAGGAGTTTGAGACCAGCCTAGGCAACACAGTGAGATCCCAGCTATACAAAAAATACTACTAATAATAAAAATTTAGCTGGGCATGGTGCATGTCTGTAGTTCCAGCTACTGAGAGGCTGAGGCAGGAGAACTGCTCAAGCCCAGGAGGTCATACCACTGCATTCAGTCTGAGTGACAGAGTGAGATCTTGTCTCAAAAGATATATATAAAAAATAAAATTAAATTTAAAAAAATTAAACAACAATATAACAGTGACATACAATGGGGAAAGCTAATAACAGAAAAAAATGTATGTGATGCTATGCAAAAATTCCATATCTATGTATTCTTCTATCTACAGAGAAATATCAAGAAATATGTTCACCAAAATACAAATAAAGGTTCTCTCAGGATTACATAATTTGGGAATGCTTTTTACAAGCAAAAATTATGAAGCTATTTTCATTTTCAGAAAGAAAAAAAAAGCAGAAATGTGTAATAACAAAGATCAGAAGAGAATTTTCTGAGTTTTCAGTGTTTTCTCTCTCTCTCTCTCTCACAGACACACACACAAGTGCGCACGTGCGCGCACTTCTATGCCAACAACCCTAAAATCACTAGATAGCTATACTGAAAGACTATTTATGAGAATTGGTGCCACTGAGTGGCAGGTCCTAACCTCTCTCACCAGCTCAGGTCTTACATCATTCAAGACACACTGCAAAGCAAAAGTACCACAGAATAGCTTCCTCCTAGAATCTCATTATTCTAGCACAGGGGTCACAGACTCTTTTTGTAAAGGGTCAGACAGCTAAATGTTTTAGGCTTTGTAGGCCATCTGTTCAAAACTACTCACCTCTGTCATTGCTCTGCAAAAGTGGCTATAAACACTACTTAAACGAACGAGTATGGCTATGTTCCAAAAAGACCTGTATTTAGGAATAATGAAATCTGAATTTCTTTTTTTTTTTTTTTTTGAGACGGAGTCTCGCTCTGTCGCCCAGGCTGGAGTGCAGTGGCCGGATCTCAGCTCACTGCAAGCTCTGCCCCCCGAGTTTACGCCATTCTCCTGCCTCAGCCTCCCAAGTAGCTGGGACTACAGGCGCCCGCCACCTCGCCAGGCTAGTTTTTTGTATTTTTTAGTAGAGACGGGGTTTCACCGTATTAGCCAGGATGGTCTCGATCTCCTGACCTTGTGATCCACCCGTCTCGGCCTCCCAAAGTGCTGGGATTACAGGCTTGAGCCACTGCGCCCGGCGAAATCTGAATTTCATATAATTTTCACATCACTAAATATTCATTTAAAAAATTCTTTCCAACCATTTAAAAATGTAAAAACCAAAAAGAGTTTGGCAATTCCTCACAAAGTTAAACAGCTAACATATACTCCATTTGCTAGGTATATACACAGAAGAACTAAAAGCAAATACACAACAATTTGTACACAAGTATTCAAAACAGCATTATTTATAAACATCCAAAAAGTAGAAACGTCTTAGTCTATTTTCTGTTGCTTATAACAGAATACCTGAAACTGGGTAATTTATTTTTAAAAAGTTATTTATTTCTTGCAGTTATGGAGGCCGAGAAGTCCAAGGTTGAGGGGCTGTGTCTGGTGAGGGCCTTCTTGCTGGTGGGGACTCTGCTGAATAGGCAGGTGACACAGGGCATCACATAGTGAGGGTGCTGAGCATGCTAGCTCAGGTCTCTCTTCCTCCTCTTATAAAGCCAACAGTCTGACTCCCATGATAACCCATCAATACATTAATCCATGAATAGATCAACCTATTCATAATGGCAGAGCCCTCATTACCCAATCTATATAGAAGAATATTATTCAGGCACAAAAAGGAATTAAAATCTGATACATGCTACAACATGGCTGAACCATGACAACATTATGCTAAGTGAAAGAAACCAGACATAAAAGGTCACATATTGTAGGCTTCTATTTATATGAAATGTCTAGAATGAGAAAATCAACAGAGACAGAATTAGTGGTGGCCAGGGCCTGGAGGAGGAAGGAATGGGAAATGATTGCTAATAAATACAGAATTTCTTTTTGGGGTAACGAAAATGTTCTGGAATTAGTGGTGATGGCTGTCCAATCTTATGAACATACTAAAACCAACTGAATTGTACATTTGAAAATGATGAATTGTATGTGATTTAAATTGCAACAAAAAATGTGGAAACCATTTCTAGTTCATGGGCCATGCAACAATGGCCTACAGGCTGGATTTGGCTAGGGACTATAGTTTACCAACCTTGTTCCAGCAACTAACAAAGAAAATGTCTTAGGGTTTCTCTCTCTCACACAGCCCGCCGCCCCCCCGCCCCCCACCTCACAGATTAGAACACAGCCAAAGGCCAAAACTTGAAATCAGCTAAGCCAGGACTGAAAAATTGTGGAAAGACAAGGAGTCTGTTTAAGTTATGCTCCCTGTCACCAAACACCATAAAGTTATTATTCTGAAAATAGACAAAATTTAATAGATTGGCAGAAAAAAGGCATGTGTTATATAAACTTATAGACATATAAAGTTATATGTTATTTTAAAACACAACTCTTAAGTACAGCACCCATTTTGTCAGGCCAAATTTATTTTAAAATTATATTAAGCTAATTTAGAAATGTATTTACTGGCACATTACCTGGAGGAACTAGCTGTATTAATTCAAACCTGGTTAGGAAGCCTAAAAAGGAAAAAATGAGATTTTAATACTTCCAAAAATTGCCATGGTCTTTCAATAATTATTAAGTTTTAAACTGTTATCATATCCATTTAATAGTAATAATAATAAAAATAATAATTAAAAATAACTCCAAACCAACATCAAATCAGGTATTTCTAGAATTAATCAATCAAGAGAGTATAATGAGAGTAACAGAATTATAAAAATAGTATTTCACTAGCCATAAAAAAGAACAAGGGTTCATGTCTTTTGAAGGATCTGGAGGTCATTATCAAACTAACGCAGAAACAGAAAACCAAATGCAGCATGTTCTCACTTAAAAATGGGAGTTAAATGATGAGAACTCATGGACACATAGAGGGGACCAATACACACTGGGGCCTACTTGAGGGTGGAGGGTGGGAGAAGAAAGAGGATCAGAAAAAATAACTACTGGATAACTTAATAACTAGTTATCATTTTAATAAGGTATTAAAAATAACTTAATACCTGGGTGACAACCTGTACAACAAATCCCCATGACACGGGTTCACCTATATAACAAACCTGCACATGTACCCCTAAACCTAAAAGTTAAAAAAAAAATAGCATTTCACCTCCTTAAAAGTATTTAAAAAAAAAGGATGCAATATTTGTCTCCTAAAAGTGCATACAATAAATAAGTGTATATATACATACAGCTCTAAAATAACATTGCAATTTTCATCTTAAATATTCAAAATCCACTTGTTATCCATTAACGTACAAAAGTTTATCTTGCTTAAAACAGTGTGCAATATGACTATACAAATTAAACATAAAATATAACTTTTTAAGGCCAGGCATGGTGGCTCGCGCCTATAATCCCAGCACTTTGGGAGGCCAAGGTGGGCGGATCACCTGAGGTCAGGAGTTCAAGACCAGCCTGGCCGACGTGGTGAAACCTCGTCTCTACTAAAAATACAAAAATTAGCTGGGTATGATGGCAGATGCCTGTAATCCCAGCTACTCGGGAGGCTGAGGCAGGAGAATTGTTTGAACCTGGGAGGTGGAGGTGCAGTGAGCCAAGATTGTGCCACTGCACTTCAGCCTTGGCAATGGAATGAGACTCCGTCTTAAAAAAAAACCATATATATATATATATAAAACTTTTTAAATTTTCTTGAGTTCAAAATATATTTAGAAATAGCGAGCCTATGTACAAAGACAAGAATAAAATTAAAATAAGGACAAGAATAAAATTCAGATCTTTAAGATAACTTAAATGATATATTAGGTTGGTGCAATTATAACAATTAGAAAATCAATGAAGATAATTCTCACAAAATAACATAACAAGTGAAAACATTTTAGTTCTTTGTTTTTGTTTTGTTTGAACCAGGGTCTCGCTCTGTCACCCAGGGTGGAGTGCAGTGGTGCGATCTTGGGTCACTGCAACCTCTACCTTGCAGGTTCAAGCGATTCTCCTGCCTCAGCCTCCCAAGTAGCTGGGACTACTGGCACGTACCACAATGCCAAGCTACTTTTTGTATTTTTAGTAAAGATGGGGTTTCACCATGTTGGCCAGGCTGGTTTCAAACTCTTAACCTCAGGTGATTTGCCCACCTCAGCCTCCCAAAGTGTTGGGATTACAGATGTAAGCCACTGTGCCCAGCTGTGAAAACATTTTAAATAGA
Source organism: Rhinopithecus roxellana (assembly GCF_007565055.1). NCBI lineage: Eukaryota > Metazoa > Chordata > Mammalia > Primates > Cercopithecidae > Rhinopithecus > Rhinopithecus roxellana. The sequence goes on from NC_044564.1 coordinate 55,945,369, forward strand.
CAACAAAAGTAAAATTCTAACTTTGTAGATTTATGAAAAAATTTTGAATTTATAGGACAAAACTTTAAACGCCAAGAAACTTAAAAGCCAAGACAGCCTGAAACTTTAGGTTTTCAAAATGACAGGAGGGAATATATATTTGCCAACCATCACCCCAATGGTAATTTAAGCACTTAGTTTGATTCAGCCTCTAAATTCTTTCTTTTTAATTTTTAATTTCCACATGTTATTGGGGAACAAGTGGCATTTGATTATAAGTTATTTAGTGGTGATTTGTGAGATTTTGGTGCACCCATTACCTAAGCAGTATACACTGCACCCTATTTGTAGTCTTTTATCCCTCACTCCCTTCCCAACCTTTTCCCCTGAGTCCCCAAAGTCCATTGTGTCATTCTTCTGCCTTTGCATCCTCATAGCTTAGCTCCCACTTATGAGTGAGAACATACGATGTTTGATTTTCCATTCCTGAGTTACTTCACTTAGAATAATAGTCTCTAATTTCATCCAAGTCATTGCTAATGCCATTAATTCATTCCTTTTAATGGTTGACTAGTATTCCATCATACATATATATAATGGAATATATATATATATATATATATATATATACACACACACACACACACACACACCACAGTTTCTATATCCACTCATTGATTGATGGGCATTTGGATTCGTCCCACATTTTTGCAATTGCAAATTGTGCTGCTATAAACATGCGTTTGCAAGTATGTTTTTCATAAAATGACCTCTTTTCCTGGGTAGACAGATACCCTAGTAGTGGGATTGCTGGATCAAATGGTAGGTCTACTTCTAGTTCTTTAAGGAGTCTCTACACTTTTCCATAGTGGTTATACTAGTTTACGTTCCCATCAGCAGTGTAGAAGTGTTACCTGTTCACCGCATCTATGCCAACATCTACTATTTTTTGATTTTTTGATTATGGTCAGGCTCTAAATTCTATACAGTCAATTAATTCTCATCGTGACTCTATGAGTCCAGTGCAATGGCTATCCTCATTTTTATGAATGAAGAAACTAAACCTCAAAGAGGAAACTATAGTAATGTGGGCAAGGTCAGACTGGCTAACAGTGACAGGGTTATATTGGAACCCAAGTAGTCTGTTCTTAGGGCCTGTCCTCTTATCCGCAAGATACTTCATTGAAAAATCCTATTCTTCCATAGAGCAAGTTAATTAGGATGCTTGATAAAATAACTACACCTTTTAATTGCCTTCTGGAATGGCATCACATAATTCACACTTGCTTTAAATATCAAGGACAAAAGGAAATCATTAATGAGTGACCTAGAGAACTGTTCTTATGTTCTTTTATGCTTCATTCCACCTCCCAGGTAGAATGAAGCATAAAATGGGAATGAAATGAAAATATCCCAATTCTTGCAGGATCATTTGAAATGCTGGATTTTTTTCTGAATTTAAAGAGGCTTGAGAGAATCAGTGTTCTTACAGATGTGACCCATCTCAGAGAGATGTTTCACCTTCCTGTTTTTTAAGATTCAGGTAGAAACATAAATGCAGTAAATCAACTTGGGTATTGAATCTACTTTTTAAAGGGCCAAATGCCAAAGGCATCATTTTTTATACCCAATTGCCTTGATGGCTTCCTGAGACACATACTTGCTCAGTGACTACCCTAATCTATGCTACCTCTGTAGGTACTGACTCACTCTTTGCCTAATTTCAAACTCTTTAATCTACCTGGTATGTTAGCCTGAGACCTAGCCTGCTCCCATTCTGACTTCTACCCAGGATGGCATCAGCTCACCTGGTACTTATGTCTGGTCCTTTCTCTATATATTGCTATCATCTGTGACCTTGGTCCTAATTCTTTCAACTGAGTAACATCTCAGTTGAAAATTTCATAAAGCTTAAAAATGTAATTAAAAGTCACACCATCCACAAACCTTTCACCCTTAAGACATTGGGAAAACAAAAGGGCAAACTAAATCTAAAGCAAACAGTGGAAAGAAAATAATAAAGATTAAGCAGAAAGTAATGAAATAGAAAACAGAAAACCAACACAGAAAATCAATACATCTAAAAGTTGGTTGTTTAAAATGATCAATAAAACTGACAAACCATTAGCTACACTAACCAAGAAAAAAGAGAAAAGACTCAAATTTCTAAAATCAGAAATGAAAGAAGAGACATTACCACTGATTTTACAGAAATAAAATTTTGTTTGTTTGTTTTTGAGATGGAGTCTTCCTCTGTCGCCCAGGCTAGAGTGCAGTGGCACAATCTCAGCTCACTGCCACCTCTGCTACCCAGCTGAAGCAATTTTTCCACTTCACCCTCCCAAGTAGCTAGGATTACAGGCAAGCGCCACCAAACCCAGCTAATGTGTGTGTGTGTGTGTGTGTGTGTGTGTGTGTGTATTTTTGGTAGGGACAGGGTTTCACTATATTGGCCAGGCTGGTCTTCAACTCCTGAGCTCAAGAGATCCACCTGCCTTGGCCTCCCAAAATGCTGGGATTACAGGCATGAGCCACCGTGCCCAGCATAGAAATTTTTTTTTTTTTTTTTTTTGAGACAGAGTGCTGCTCTGTAGAGTGGTATGATCACAGCTCACTGCAGCATTAAACTCCCTGACCCAAGCGATCCTCCCACCTCAGCCTGCTGAGAAGCAAATACCACAGGCCCATGCCACCACACCCCACTAATTTTTGTTGTTGTTATTGTATGGATGGGGTCTCCCATAAAAATATTTTTAAGGGAATACCATGAACAACTTTATGCCAACAAATTAGATAAATGAAATGGAAAAACTCCTAAAAAGACACAAACTAATAAAACTGACTTAAGAAGAAACAGAAAATCTGAAGAGACTTATAATGTGTAGAGAGATTAAATTAGTAATCAAAAAACAACCCAAAGACAAGCCCAGGTCCAGATGGCTTCACTGGTAAATACTACATTAAGAATTAATACCAATTATTCACAACCTCTTCCAAAAAAATAGAAGAGGACAGAACATACCCCAACAGATTCCATGAAGTTAGCATTACCAAAACCAGATGAAGATATCACAAGAAAACAAAACTACAGACCACTATCTCTTATGATTGTAAATCCCAAAATCCTCAATGTAATACTAGCAAACCAAATCCAGCAATATACAGAAAGGCTAATATACCATAAGGTTGGTTTAGTATCTAAAAATCACATATCAATGAAATAAAGGATAAAAATCACATGATCATCTCAATAGATGTCAAAAAGGCATGTGATATGTAGAAAAGGAATGTGATTCAACGTTCCTTCATGATAAAAGCTCAATAAACTAGGAATAAAGAGGAGCTTCCTCAACCTGATACAGAGCACTTATGAAAAACCATACTTTAATATTACAACTAATGGTGAAAAACTGAATGCTATTTCCCTGCTATCAGGAAATAGATAAGGATGCTCACTTTAACTGCTTCTATTCAATTCTGTACTGGAGAGTCTAGCCAGGGAAATTAGACATGAATATGAAATAAAATGCATACAAACTATAAAAGAAGAAGTAAAGCTGTTTCTACTTGTAGATGACATAATTTTGCATACAAAAAATCCTAAGGAATCAACAAAAACTACTAAAACTAATACACAAGTTCAGTATGTTTTCAGGATAAAATATCAGTATATAAAAATCACTTGTGGGCCAGGAGCAGTAGCTCATGCCTGTAATACCAGCACTTTGGGAGACCAAGGCAGGAGGATCGCCTGAGGTCGGGAGTTCGAGATCAGCCTGATTAACATGGAGAAACTCCGTCTCCACTAAAAATACAAAAAATTAGCCAGGCGTGGTGGTGTATGCCTGTAATGCCAGCTACTCGGGAAGCTGAGGCAGGAGAATCGCTTGAACCAGGGAGGCAGAGATTGCAGTGAGCCGAGATCATGCCATTGCACTCCAACCTGGACAACAAGAACAAAATTCTGTCTCAAAAAAAAAAAAAAATACAAAAACAAAAACAAAATCAATTGGATTTCTATAAACTTGAACAAATCTGAGAATGAAATTTTTAAAAATTCCACTTACAACAGCTTCAGAGTACTTAGGAATAAATTTAACCAAAAAACGCAACACTTGTAAACTGAAAATTACAAAACATCATTGAAAATAAATCTAAAGGCTGGGCAAGGTGGCTCTTGCCTGTAATCCCAGCACTTTGGGAGGCCGAGGCGGGCGGATCACCTGAGTTCGAGACCAGTCTGACCAACAAGGAGAAACCCCGTCTCCACTAAAAATACAAAATTAGCCAGGCATGGTGGTGCATGCCTATAATCCCAGCTACCTGGGAGGCTGAGGCAGGAGAATCACTTGAACCCGGGAGGCAGAGGTTGCAGTAAGCAGAGATCGCACCATTGCACTCCAGCCTGGGCAACAAGAACGAAACTCCATCTCAAAAAAAAAAAAGGAAAAGAAATTTAAAATAACCTAAATAAATGGAAACACATTTCACATTCGTGTTTCAAAAATATTGTTAAGGTGACAATACTCCGCAAACTGATCTACAGTCAATGGAATCCCTATCAATATCCTAGCTGGCTTCTTTGCAGACATTGACAAGCTGATTGAAAAATTCTTATGGAAACTCAAGTGACCCAAAATAGCAGTCTCGAAAAAGAAAACCTAAGCTGGAAGATTTACACTTCCTGGTTTTGAAATGTATCACAAAGTCATGGTAATCAGGATTGTGTGTTGGCATAATGATAGACATATGAATCAACAGAATAGAACTGAGACCCTAAAAGTAAACCTTCACATTACTGTAAGCTGATTTTCAACAAGGGTACCAAGACAATTCAATGAGGGAAAGAATGATCTTTTATCAAATGGTGCTAAGACAAATGGATATCCATATGCAAAAGAATGAAGTTGGTCCCCAACCTCACACTGTCTACAAAAATCAACACAGTATAAATCACAGATCTAGATATAAGAGCCAAAACTATAAAACTGTTGGAGGAAAACACAGATGTAAGTCTTCACAACCTTGACTTAGGCAATGGTTTCTTAGACATGACACCAAAAGCACAAGCAACAAAGGAAAAATAGAAAAACTGAAATTCATCAAAATTAAAAACTTTTGCATTTCAAAAAATACCATCAAGAAAGCGAAAGACAATTCTAGAATGGGAGAAAATATTTGCAAATCATATATCTATCAAAGGTCTTGTATCTAGAATATATAAAGAACATTTACAGGCCAGGCATAGTGGCTCACGTCTGTAACCCCAACATTTTGGAAAGCCCAGGAGAGAGGATTACTTAAGACCAGGAGTTCAAGACCAGCTGGGCATCATAGTGACATCCTGTCTCTACAAAACAAAAACAAAAACTAGCTAGGCATGGTGCTGTGTGCCTGTAGTCCCAACTGCTTCAGAGGCTGAGGTGGGAGGATCGCTTGAGCCCAGAAAGTTGAGGCTGCAGTAAGCTATGATCGTGCCACTGCACTCCAGGCTAGGTGACAGAGTGAGACCCTGTCTCAAAATAAACAAAAAAAAAAAGACAAATGATCCCATTAAAAAGTAGGCAAAGGATCTGAATAGACATTTCCCCCAAAGAAAATACACAAATGGCCAATTATCTCACGAAAAAATGTTCAACATCATTAGCCATCAGGGAAATGCAAATCAAAACAATGATGAGATACCACTTCACACCCACAAAGATGACTACCAATCAAAATGACAGATAACAACAAGTGTTGGCCAGGATGTGGGAAAATGGAACCCTCATACATTGCTGGTGGGATATAAAAGGATTCAGCTGCTTTGGTAAATAATGTGAAACTTCCTTAAAAGGTTAAACATACAGTTACCATATTGAAACGGGAAAAGCTCCCTTTTCCCCCTCTCAGGACGTGCGATGCGGGTGTGGCTTGCTTCTTCGGTGCTCTGCCGCTCAAACCTCTAGAGGAGCAGACAGAGGGGGACAGGCTGTGGGATTCCGACCCCATGGCAGTATCTAGGGGTGAATGTTTACAGCTCCTGAAGCCCCAGTGGGTGTGTGTTACAGGGTGCTCTTTTAGTTTACCGTCTATAGGCAGCTTGTGTTAGTCAGCTCAGTTAGACCCTCTACCCTGTTGCAAGGACATAGGGGCTTTCTGTATCCCCGGGTTTCTTGCCCTGGTGTACTGGAAGAATCAGATCACACATGGGCTTGGAGAATGAGTGTGAGGTTTTATTGAGTGGAAGTAGCTTTCAGCAGATGAGGGAGCCAGAAGGGAGATGGTTTTCCCCTGGAGTTGGGCCGCTTGGCGGCCCCGGCTCTCCTCCAACCGCCCCGGCCAAACTCCGTGTCGTTCTGCCAGTGCCAACGTGCTCCTCTCGATGTCCAGCGGCTTCTCTCTCTGCCTTGCTAGGGTCTCGGGTTTTTATAGGCACAGGATGGAGGCGTGGTAGGCCTGGATGGTCTTGGGAAAAGCAACATTTGGGCGGGAAAGCAGGAGTGCCTGTCCTCACCTAGGTCCGTGGGGATGGAACCCTAGCCAGGGATTACACCCTTCCTCTACTCAGCACTTCCCTTCCTCCTTCCATATTATTTAAAGGTACCACTCTCTTCTTTTCCCAGCATTCCTGTATCAATATGACCCAGCAATTTCACTCCTAGGTATACCCAAGAGGCATTAAAACATATGTTCACACAAAAACTTATACACAAATATTCACAGCATCATTATTCATCATAGCCTAAAAGTGGAAACAACCCAAATGTCCATCAATTGATGACTAGAAAAACAAAATGTGATATATTCATCCAATAGAATACTATTTGGCCAAACAAAAATTTAAGTTCTGGCACATGCTATAATATGGATGAACCTTGAAAACATTACACTAAGAAGTCAATCACAAAGAAGCACATGTTACATAACCTCATTCATACAAAATATCCAGAATAAGCAAATCTATAGAGATGGAAAGATTAGTGGTTACCGATAGCTAGGAGGGTTGCTGGGGAATAGGGAGTGATCGCTAATGGGCATAGGGCTGCTTTTTGTAGTGATAAAAATATTCTAACTTAATGAAATACACAAAAACAATTTTTATAAATAAACAACCAAACAGAATCATACCATCCCCATCAGAGCCATCTATATTTAGTTGTTTTTTTTTTTTTTTTAGATGGAGTCTTGCTCTGCCACCCAGGCTGAAGTGCAATGGCATGATCTCGGCTCACAGCAACCTCCACCTCCTGGGTTCAAGTGACTCTCCTACCTCAGCCTCCCAGGTAGCTGGGACTATAGGCATGTGCCACCACATCTGGCTAATTTTGTTGTATTTTTGGTAGAGATGGGGTTTCACCATGCTGGCCAGGCTGGTCTCAAACTCCTGACCTCAAATGAGCCACCCACCTCGGCCTCCCAAAGTGCTGGGATTACAGACGTGAGTCACCGTGCCCGGCCAAGCCCATTTATATTTAGGAAGGGTATGTAGCAGAATCAAAAATGTGATTCAAATTTTACATAGGTTGTCTTGAAATAAATATTTATCAAACATGAACATATCACAGTTTAGAAAAGAGCAGACTTAGTCTTTTGGTTTTTTGTTTTGTTTTTCAGAGTACCTACTTTCCAAAAGGTCTACTACAGCTCCAGGATCTACTGCACTTTCAAATACCTGCAGAGAAAAATGGAGACAATAAATTTTCAAAGTTGTATTAATAAGTGCATATAGAAACTGTAAATGCCAGGTGCAGTAGCTCACACCTGTAATCCTAGCACTTTGGGAGGCCAAGGCGGGTGTATTGCTTAAGCTCGGGAGTTTGAGACCAGCAACATGGTGAAATCCTCTCTCTACAAAAGATACAAAAGATAGCTTGGCATGGTGGCTTTTGCCTGTATTCCCAGCTACTTGCGGGGCTGAGGCTGGAGGATCATTTGAGCCCAGGAGACAGAGGTTGCAGTGAGCCAAGATGGCATCACCACATTCCAGCATGGGAGAAACAGTGAGACCCTGAGAAAGAAAAGAAAAGAAAAGAAAAGAAAAAGAAAGAGAGAGAGAAAGAGAAAGAAACAAAGACAGAAAGAAAGAAAGAAAGAAAGAAAGAAAGAAAGAAAGAAAGAAAGAAAGAAAGAAAAGAAAGAAAAGAAAGAAGAAAGAAAGAAGAAAGGGAAGGAAGAAAGAAAGAAGGAAGGAAAGGAAGGAAGAAGGAAGAAAGAAAAAAAGAAAGAAGAAAGAAAGAAAGAAAGAAGAAGAAAGAAGAAAAAAAAAGAAAGAAACAAACCAAATCTAAGCACTAGGAAGTAGGCAGTTAATGAAGACCGGCCGAACTTCCTTCTTCTTCAGTATACATCCCGCCAGACCACCCCTACCACATCCACGCCTCCCTACAACTAACGCCATCCCCGACAGCACTACGTTCTTTGGGAGGGAAGAAAAGAAAAGGAAGGGTAAATTAAATTCTTCCAAGTAATTAACATATGTGAAAGCCAGTCACATAACATTTTAGAACTCAGCAGATGTATCTTTAATAAGTGTCTGATTAAAAGTTCAACAAGTGATTATAGAATAAATGAAGGATAGTTAACACAACAATAAGAAGTGCAAAAAAATCTCAATTAGATAAATCTATCACATGCTAAAAATGTCATCAACTTGACCTAGCTCTACTGTTTGTTGCTAAAAGCCCATTTTGAATCAACCTCAAAGAGTCTTGTTTGACTACCTAGAAAAACATTCTGTATACAACAGACTCATTACATGTTAACTGAATGAATGGTTTCTCTTCCCAAGCAATTGGTTGTGCTGAAAAGGAACATAAAAAGAAATTTTACCTATGCGTAACACAAAACAAAAACTAAGTACTAGCAGCTACACTCACATAGAACAAGAAAAGAAAGGGAGAAGAGTCTCAAAAGTTTTAAGTGTATCTTGAAGCACAAGAAAAACATTGTAATATCTGTCTAGCCATTGCCAAATCTTTATATTTTGTTCTTGAAATAAAAGGGCCTGGGATAGGATTGAAATAAAGGTACACCATGCCTTTCCCCCTAAGCTCTAGGCCCTAAGAAAAACAAAACGTTTTCAGCAGGGCTTGATTTCAGGCTTCAAAGTTCTGATTTAAACGGTATTTAAACTTAAACAAAAATGAAAGTGTCTCATATAATCAATTTTTGTCCTACTGACTGGATTTATCAAGCAAATGTGGGTAAGTGGGTTTTTTTGCCTAAATTATTTTAATAATCCTTTCATTTTACCCATTGTTATGAGCTGAATTGTGTCCCCCCAAAAATTCATGGGATGAAGTCTTAAACCCAGTATCTCAGAATATGACCTCAGTTTGCACATAGGGTCACTGCAAATAAAATTACGTAAGTTAGAATAAGGTCATACTGGGATAGGGTAGGCCTCTGAAAAGACTGGTGTCCTGAGGAGGGGCGGAAATTTCAGCACAGAAACTGTTTAAAAAAAAAAAAGAAAAGAAAAGAAAAAAAAAAACTTTAGGCAAAATTAAATTTATTTGAGCAAGGAACGATTCATAAACTGGGCAGCACTCAGAACTAAAAGAGGTTCAGAGACCTCTGCTGCTGCATTATGGACAGCAAGCTTTTACAGGCTGACGTGAAAATAAGACAAAGAAAATACATTTAATTGGTTGGAGTGGAAAGACCCTAGTTAGAGATCATTGGCAGTTTCTGATAGTTAAAGTCTCTAGTTAAAGGTTAGTTGGCAATTTCTTATCAGTAAAATCTCTAGTTAGAAGTTCACTGGTGGCATCCATTTGGTAAAAGTCTATAGTTTTACTGTTTACATTGGGCTTCAGTTTGCTTATGCAGCAATTTAAAGCACTGGAGCTGCCCCAGCCTAATGACTTTCCCACTCGTTTTTTTTAACAGTACACACACAGAGTGAATGCCATGTAAATATTGGAATTACACTGCCACAAGCCAAGGAACTATACCAGAAACTAGGAGAGAGGCCTGGAATAGGTCTTTCCCTAGTGCCTTTAAAAGAAATATGTCCCTGCTGATACTCTGATTTCAAGAATTGTAGCCTCCAGAACAGCAAGACCATGTTTCTGTTGTTTAAGCCACTCCATTTGTGGTACTTCTGTATAGCAGCTCTAGGAAACTACCATCCATACCTAAGGATTTTCTCAAGTATGATCTTGGGGAGTAAATGATCAACATGAACTGCTTGAACAATGGCTCATATATTCTTATGAGTAATTTGTTTACCCAAATGCCTCAGAAAATTCCATTTTGAATTAAACAGAAGATCCAAGGAAGAGAAAATATTTTCACCGCCTGCTGAAAGTAGTTGCAGCTAGAGAAGGGAACAGATACAAGGACGCTAAAACCAACAGGAAGAAAGGAATATGAACCCAAACAACTCATGTAAGAGGACAATTAATTGAGTGAATTTTATAAAATGAAAAAATGGTTCCATGATTTGTTTGACTAGTAATCTCAAATGTACAGCTTTTCAACAGAGCAGAAGTGGCATCTGAAATGTGACTCAGGCTCATTCTTCTCTTTGACAAATCAAGGAGGTTGGAGTTATCTAGTTGTGTGCTTCTATGATTTTGTATCTTTGGGCTTCTTATAAAAATATTTTTAAAGACTTTTACAGGCCAGACGCAGTGGCTCATGCGGTAATCCCAGCACTTTGGGAGGCTAAGGTGGGCAAATCACTTGAGGCCAGGAGTTTGAGACAAGCCTGACCAACATGGTGAAACTCTGTCTCTACTAAAAATACAAAAAATAGCCTGGTGTGGTGGCAGACGCCTGAACCTGGGAGGTGGAGGGTGCAGTGCCCCAAGGTCTTGCCACTGCACTCCGGCCTGGATGGCAGAGAAACATTCTGTCTCCAAAAAAAAAAAAGAGGCTTCCACAGAGCAAATTCAAAATTGATATAATAAGAAAATTATTGGGATGGGGGAAGACTGCATTTTTACCACCAACTTTTTACCACTTCTTTTTTTTTTTTTTTTTTTTTTTTTGAGAAGGAGTCTCGCTCTGTCCCCCTGGCTGGAGTGCAGTGGCGCGATCTCGGCTCACCGCAACCTCCGCCTCCCGGGTTCCTGCCATTCTCCTGCCTCAGCCTCCCAAGTAGCTGGGACTACAGACTCCCACCACCATGCCCGGCTAATTTTTTGTATTTTTCAGTAGAGACGGGGCTTCACTGTATTAGCCAGGATGGTCTCCATCTCCTGACCTCGTGATCCCCCCGCCTCGGCCTCCCAAAGTGCTGGGATTACAGGCATGAGCCACCGTGCCCGGCTCTTTTACCACTTCTAACATCTAAATGGGAGAACTAAGTTCCTTTAGATTCTGATTATATGTACCAAGGTTATAGCCATTTATTTCTCTCCTCTTTTATCCAGCCAGTTTTGGTACATTCTTCATTTAAATTAATAGGTTGTGATTTATAAAAATATTACATACAATCTTAGCCCTTCAGAAAATTGATCTTCATCTCCTCTCTCAACCTCAGGTTGAAACAGATAGGTCACTTTCTGGGCATCAATTTCCAGACCTTTAAAAATGACATGCTCTACTCTGTAGCCTTCCTTCTCCCCAGATCTCCCTTAGTGACATTGTTTGGGGCAACATCATTAGACTTATTAAAATTAAAACTGATTCCATCTCCAAATTCCAAAACAAAAATGTTAAGAGATTGTCAGTGATGACATAATAATAACATCAATATTCTATGAAATAATTTAGTGGGAAGAGAGCTGGAAATGTTTTGATTATTTATATCACCATGTTATTCACCAGAATGGAATCTAGCTTTTATCACTGTAGCTTAATAAACCAGGTATGAGCTGAGGAAAGAGTAAATCTGAACAGCCTTTTTATTTTGTTACAGGATTTTAATTACAGGATTTAACTAATTTCATTTTTTTTCATTATTTTTCTTGGTCTAACACAGTTTTTTCTAAGGTCCACAGCTTATTAATAATCCCTTTCATAAATGTAATGCAACTACCTCTAACACCTCCAAAAACATTCAGAAATGCTCTCCTTGCTCTAGTTAAAAAATGCCATGGGAGTGCCAAGAATAGGAAACATCAACGGGGGTATTTAGCACTAGATTGACAGAACTTGGCTCAGACCTGCATTACAAAAGCAAGTCTTCCAACTGTGGTTTTGCTTCAAGGCTGACTGCGGTTTTGCACTGTGCTGAAGTGCTTTTGGATAATTTTTTTGAAGGAAATTTACAAAATAATGCTGTAAGAACTGTGTTCTTTATAAGAACTCTTAGGTTACCTTCAGACAACAAAAGCCAATAAGAAAGTCAAGATCACCTTTTCAAATCTCATGCTCTGCTGAATCATAATGGGGAACGCAGAGGGAAAGCTGTTTGTCTCCAGGTACTGATTCAGGAGGTAGACCCCGAGGTACACATCTTGCTTGCCAGGCAGGAACACCCCTGGGCAAGAAATCTTAAAAAGAAAGAAAACAACAAACAAGAGAGAGAAAATAGGCTTTCCTTTGTTTTGTTACACGGGGATCTATTTCTTTTAAGCTCCGACAGACACTGACATTTTCCCCATCACCTCATTCCCTCACCTGTACCTCCCAGCGCCAACGTCCTCCCTCCCCTCTGCTCTCCTCACATTGGAAATTCCAGTTCCCTCACAGGTCTCCACCAGGTGTCACAATCGCGCTCTCGCCGGCTCCTCTCCCCGCCCCTCCAGGATGGTAGTGCGGAAGCGGAAGAGGCTGCAGGGCCGGGAAGCCTCCGTTTAGTCTGGCCTGGTCCCGGGGTCCGGGCCGCCATCCGCAATGCCAAGTCCCCGGAGGAGCGTCGAGGGACGGCCGCTGGGCGTCTCCGCTTCGAGCAGCAGCAGCAGCAGCCCCGGCAGCCCAGCCCATGGCGGCGGTGGCGGCGGCAGCAGGTTTGAGTTCCAGTCCCTGCTCAGCAGCCGCGCTACCGGCGTGGACCCCACCTGCGCCCGGCTCCGTGCGTCGGAGAGCCCAGTACACCGCCGCGGCTCCTTCCCCCTGGCCGCGGCGGGCCCCTCCCAGGCGCCCCCGCCTCCGCTGCCCGAGGAGGACCGCATGGACTTGAACCCGTCCTTCCTGGGCATAGCCCTGCGCTCCCTGCTGGCCATCGACCTGTGGCTGTCCAAAAAGCTGGGAGTGTGCGCGGGAGAGAGCTCGTCGTGGGGCAGCGTGCGACCCCTTATGAAGCTGCTGGAGATCTCGGGACATGGCATCCCCTGGCTGCTGGGCACCCTCTACTGCCTGTGCAGGAGCGACAGCTGGGCCGGGCGCGAGGTGCTGATGAACCTGCTCTTCGCCCTGCTGTTGGACCTGCTGCTGGTGGCCTTGATCAAAGGGCTGGTCCGCAGGCGCCGCCCGGCCCACAACCAGATGGACATGTTTGTCACTCTCTCGGTGGACAAGTACTCCTTCCCGTCGGGCCATGCCACAAGGGCCGCCCTGATGTCGAGGTTCATCCTGAACCACCTGGTACTGGCCATTCCACTGAGGGTGCTGGTGGTTCTGTGGGCCTTCGTCTTGGGCCTCTCCAGGGTCATGCTGGGGCGGCACAATGTCACCGACGTGGTTTTTGGCTTTTTTCTGGGCTACATGCAGTACAGTATCGTGGACTATTGCTGGCTCTCACCCCATAATGCTCCGGTCCTCTTTTTACTGTGGAGTCAACGATGACACTATCTCATTGATGATGGCACCAGGAGGTCTGAAGGTTGCCACATTCGATGATGCCAACCTAAACCAGCAGCCATCCCGCTTGTCCCTCTTAGGCATTTCAGGCTTCCTTTGGGATTTCAGGTGTCCCACCATCTTGATGTGCTGCTAGGCTGGAGCACATGCTGGCCATTACTGAACACAGCCATATTAGGGAAAGCAAAAAACCCTCTATTGCTTATTTATTCAACAACTGTTTGTGTCTCCAGGACAACTGCAAAGAAACCAAGCTGAGGTGGTTATACTGTTGCTGTTAAAAGTTGGTATCAGTAAGATTTGTGTTTTGCGGTAATCCCTAAATCAACATACCACTTGTAAACTGAACTTTGAGAAAGAAACATGATGTTCATTCTGTAAATATACATGCAGACAGGCCATGTACTAATCCTAGTCCTTTTCCTGAGGTAGATTTTAAACAGTATTTTTAAAGTTCAAGACATAGGTTTTTCTAGTTTATTCCCTGAAGATCTGTTGCCATAGTTGGGAGATTTCTTCTTAATCCTGATTTTCTTGGTAAGCTTTTTTACTTTATTTTCTCTTTATTATCTCTATCCATATTTGTGGATCGTGTAATGGGAAAAGAGATTATAATACTTGTCTTTCTCTCCTCTCCCTCCACCCCTCAAAAGAGCTTTATGTATTTCCCACTACTCCCTGTCTTTTAGCATTCAGAGAAGAAGCCAAAAACTTGCTTAAAGAGGAAACACTTAAAAGGTAGGCATATCTAAGATGCTCATAGAAAAGGAAGAATGGGACATAACCCCATGCTTATTTCTGTTTACAACCTAACATGGCATGAGAGAGGGCAGAGAAACTAAGTTGCTGGGGAGAGTCAGAAGAACTGAAAGTTTGGGAATAGGCTGACCACATATTATGCCAGTGACCAGTATGACAGGAGGGGCCCTGCTGCCAGTCATCTCCACTGAATAAAGAATAATGCTCCTCTATCAGGGTAATAAAATGGGAAAAGAACGTCTTCTCAATGTAAGAACGTAAGCTTTCTCGTATATACCTGTATGCTACAGTTTTTCACATGGAATTCCGTTTTCTGAGGTACAGCACATTTTAGGTAACAGTATTTAACTTGAAATTCATCAGGGGAGTCTGCTGCTGTACCAGGCACAAGGTATAATTCCAAAATTTCTGTTTACATTGATCTTTACATTTAAAGCTGTTCATCCATGGTGCCTCCCCAAATCATAAGACCAAAGACCACCAAACGCAGGGTAGACTCTGCTCATTATTCTTTGACCCAGAAAGACTGGAGAAGGCATGTGCTTTAAATGCTGCTCTACCTGAAAAGAAATCCTTTAAATTACCTATGGAAGTGATGTCCTCAGATAATCTTAATGACTGTTTTGGCATTTATAAATAGAAATTATTATGGACTTTGATCTACCATACTGAGGTTCGGATAGGAACCTGGAGAATGGCTGTGATAAGTAGGTTTTGATTGAGTGAAAGCATGAGCTTGTTCAGAGTGAGGGACACACTGAAAAAGAAACAGCCATGCCTCAAAATCAAATCATTTGCATTCCCACAACATCCTGAACACCGACTACCTCTTCACTTGCTAAAGCAGCTAAACTGTGAAGCTCTAAGTGGGTTGGGTTTGTTGTTTAACCTTAGTGAGATCCTTTGTTTTAACTGCAGCAATATTCAGGCCAGATATTTGGAAGCAAATGATATTTCCTCTTGCAGTGTCCACAAATCTGAATATGGGGGGCATGAAATTAGGCTTACCATCTAGTTCATAATTACAATTTTGGAATTCCCTGTTTTAGTTGCTAGGGCCTGAGTTTTCTGACTTTTAAAGCATAGATCAATTTCACCTGATGTTTTTGAAGCATCCTAAGTACTGTAGAGTAGAAAACTGATTTCTTTGTGAATTGTACACTGAGGAATGCCTTTTAAAAATCAAAATAAAATTAGCCAATAATGGTGAATGAAGTGAGATGAAAACTTGCTTAATTTTTGCCTTGATGAGGAGGGAGACTGATTTATCACTTAGCTTCTCAAGAGTTCCTTCATCTTCCTGCACAATTTTTAGAGCTTAAAACTGGTATAGCACGACTTAATATGGTCTAGCCCTATTTGCTGTCAGCAAAGTGGGACAAATCCAGGAAATTTTGATCACCTTTCACACCCACATGTATGATGAAACCACAGCATTTGCCAATTGTATGGAGGTCAACCAAATTCCGTGACAATTTCCTGTTAGCATTATGCTTGTAATCATAGCCAGGAGAAAAGCCCCTAGAGGAAAGGTGGCATGACATTCTGTTACTAACTACATGGAAGGATTGGAAAATGGAAACTGAAATAAGAGAGAATGATAGACGCCCAAGTAGAAACCATGGAGTCACTCTGCAACAGCACCTCACTTAGGAAAGGTTTGGTAATTACAAAATATTTGTTGATCGATTGATTTCCCTTTTGGAATTAGCAAGCCAGAGCCATCACTAAGGGGAGAATAGCATAGGAAAATAACTGATTGCTTCATAGAGTTGGCAAATAATCAGGAAGTGATGGAGCTTTTTAAAATTATTCCCTGGTTATTTAAAGAAGTTTAAAATCCGTTCACAAATCTTTATCCAGGAGAAGAAAATAAAATTCTACCTGGACTTAATGCAGGGTTGTTTGAAAATAATAAAAAAATTCATGATAAAGATAAGAAACATGTTAACTTTAGAACAGAAAAAAAAAAAAAGGTGGAAACAGGTGGAGCTGAATTAAATGTTAAGAAGTCAGGGAAAACCAATATGGAGAATCTTAAGGACAAAAGTACGATCTGTCCCAGAAGATAATGATGTGTTTGTGGTAAGTGGGGGATGTGGGGGAGGGTTGTTGAAAACCACCTGAGACTATTTAAGAGTCCGACTTGAGGTTAAGGAGAGGGAGTTCATCGATCTCTTACCGCCCGGATCTGCAGCTCCACCACCACCTCCAGAGGCATCGTTCCCTGCGTGGGCGAAAGGACTGGAATGAAAAGATCCTTTTGTGCCGAGCCTTGGACCAATTTTTCTTAGTTTAGCTCAATCCCTAGGGCAGATGTTCCCAGAAGCTTCCCCAGTCCCCACCCCCCTATTCCCCTCCGTCCCCCCCCAGCCCAGGTCCCTCCCACCGGGACGGGTCTCTCACACTCTAAGCTGGAGTGCAGGCTTCCAGAAGGCGGAAGCGTGGCGTTGCCAGGGACACTCAAAGGCGCAGTCTTCCATCGTGGAACGCGCGCGAGGCCCCAGCGCAGACGCGCGTACTCGTGGTGCGCCGCTTGGAGGCGCGGTCGCTGTCCCCCACGCAGTGCTCCCAACTGGAGAGACTGGCCCTGTCTGGCGTGGTAGGCGGATAGAGAAACGCCGACAATCCCAGATTTCTTTCCATCAGCTCCTGTTATCCTCAATTACCATGTTTAAATGTTTACCGTTTCCATTCTGAAAGTAGAATGAGATCATAGGTCTGTTATAATTTAAATAGTACACATGTTTAGTAGCTGCACGACCCCCAAGCCTAGGAATTTCTGTAACAGTTCTCATTTAATATAGTTGCCTATTCCTAAAAATACTCTTTTGCTTATTAAATGTTATGTTTGCTTCGGAAAACATGGCCACCGTCAATAACAAACGTGTGCTAATTAGAAACACAAGGTTAATTCTTAAACAGATTTAAAAGTTAGGTATCCCCTGTTAGCAACAATAGAAGTATGTCAGTCTCTCCATAACGGTGTCCAGCCTTTTCTGGGGTTTAGTTTAAGGCAAGCGTTGAGTAGCCCAATGGCTAGTTACTGTATTTGCCAAAATCACAGTTACACTGTAAAAACTGTCAGAGGTAGTGGGCAGAGCAAGAGTTCTGAATGGGTAGGGGACATTCACTATATATAATAGACAAAAATGAAGGAAAGGAGCAGGTAGTGGCTCCTTCTAGCAATCCAAAAAATCTAGGAAGGCCAATGCTGTCTCTGAAAAAAAATTTTAAATCCTAAATTGTGTTTTTAATAAATGACTAAATAAATTAGTCATTTATTACTAATATTTTGCATTAGGGAGTTATACAATTGGAAATAGTGCAGAAGGATGGTCAAAACAAGATTAGGTATTCATTTTGGTAACTGAAGTTTATTTCCCTGGAAGGGAAAAACTTGGTATGATAAGGAAGGGCATATTGTGTCCTTATCCAGTTCCTAGTGCTGTGTCTCTCTGCATACCAAGAGATACAGGTGGGCACCTAGCTACCTATAGTGTCCAGATCATTGATTTGTCACTCACAACTTGCTGACACCCAGAGTGATGTGGGACAGGACCTGTGATGATCCTAACAGGTAGGTCACCAACACCAATGCTAAGAAATCAAGGAGAGTGACAAGCAGAACAAATTAATAAATAGCCAGAGTTGTATTGGGAGAGAAGAATCAGTCGTTATTGAGGATCTGCAAAGTGCTAGGGACATTGCATATGCTAATTCATCTCATCCCTATAATAACTCCATCAGGGAGATATTATTATCCCTATTTTATGATGCAGAATCTAAAGCTAGACAGCCTTTTACTAAAAGCCACAGACCTAATAAGGGAGCAGCCACATTTGAATCCAGGTGTGCCCTACCACATCACTGGGTCTGCAACATAGACATCTTGTTGATCTCCAGAGACACAATGTTCCATCCTATGCTCTTCTTAGTCTTAACTCTTGATCTAACTGGTCTCTCCTTGCTTGGCTGCTAGGGCACAACTCTCTTCTGGTTTCCCTCCAACTTTCTGGCCATTCTTTGTTTATCCTCCTCTGTCTGGCTAAGCAATGTTTCTAGGTCCTTTCCTTTCCTCACTCTGTACCCTTTACTTAAGAGTGTCATCCATTGCAGGCATTGATTAACACATGTACACAGATTTATATACCCCATCAAGACCTCTCTTCTGCTGCCTCTGACAAGGTGGAATCTCAATATCATATCTTATATCATATATATAAATATATGTGTCTCCTCTTTGTAGCAATTGCCATAATAGCAGTTCTACATTTGTTCCTGTGACTGTTGATTACTATGTGTCTCCATAATCTGTAAACTCTGGATGGCTAAGTATTTATACCCTAAATAGGATAGAAGATAATAAATATTTTTGAATATTAAATGCAGAGATGGTCAAGCCAATCTGTGGGGGTTAATGTACAGGGGTAAAGAGAGGTCCCATCACATGGGGTAAAAGAAATCTGCAGAATTAGAAAGGACCAGGCACAGCTACTTCTGCTAATCTGCTATGGTTATATTAAATGAGTTGATGGGGATACTTCACACTCTCCTAATTGTCCCCACCATGGTTACCTGAGGCTCTCAGCTGCTGTGGAGATGTGGATACCCAATGCCTCTCACTCATCTTGCAAAGTAATTTATCATTGAGGCTGTCCACCTCTGCAGGGGGCCAACAAAGCCTTTTAAAGATTGGACTGTCACCACTACAAGAGAAAGGCTTTGTTAACTGGGTAGGTACCTCTTGGTGGCAGCAAACAGATTTCAATGAACAACCTCTATTTCCAGAGAGTGTCTGCAGTGCAGCTTGGCCAGTAGTGACATCAGCATTGCAGAAATGATACAGCAGCACATCCTGTTCACATCCTGGCCCCAGACAAGAAAATGAAACATGCCCCAAATGGGGATTTTCCAAAGAGTAAATTAACAAAAAACAAGAATATGGCAGATAATTATGGCTCAGATTTTTTTAACTAAAAAAAAAATTATAAGACACAGAAATCATAAATATTTCAAATAGTAAGTATATTCATATGAAAGGAAGAAATTATTAAAGAGACAGCACTAATGGGAGGGGTATGGGAAAACACATTGATAGGAGTGTAAATACATACAATGTATTCGTTTTCTATGGCTACTTAACAAATTTAGGGGCTTAAAGCAATACAAATTTATTATTTAATTTTGTGAGAAGTCCAACACTGGGCTAAAATAAAGGTGCCAGCAGGGCTGCATTCCTTGCCTTTTCTGTTTCCTTGCTTTTCCAGAGGTTGCTCATATTCCCTTGGCTTAATGTTCTCTTCTCTCATGTTCAAAACTGGCTACATAGAGCCAAGTCCTTCTCATGCTGCCATCTCTCTGGTTCTCTTCCTTTCTTTCCTTCTTTCTTTCTTTCTTTCTTTCTTTCTTTCTTTCTTTCTTTCTTTCTTTCTTTCTTTCTTTCTTTCTTTTCTTTTCTTTTCTTTTTTCTTTCTCTTTCTTTCTTTCTCTTTCTTTCCTTCCTTCCTTCCTTCCTTCCTTCCTTCCTTCCTTCCTTCCTTCCTTCCTTCCTTCCTTCCTTCCTTCCTTTCCTTCCTTCCTTCCTTCCTTTCCTTCCTTTCCTTTCTTCCTTTCTTTCTTTCTTCCTTTCTTTCTTTTTTTTTTTGAGACAGAGTCTTGCTGTGTCACCCAGACTGGAGTGCAGTGGCGCAATCTCAGATCACTGCAACCTCTGCCTCCCAGGTTTAAGCAATTCTTCTGCCTCAGCCTCCTGAGTAGCTGGGAGTACAGGCACGTCCCACCATGCCCGGCTAATTTTTGTATTTTTAGTAGAGACAGGGTTTCATCATACTGGCCAGGCTGATCTTGAAATCCTGATCTCAAGTAATCCGCCTGCCTCGGCCTCCCAAAGTACTGGGATTACAGGTGTGAGCCACTGTGCCTGGCCCCCCTTTCACTTGTAAGGACCCTTGTGATTGCACTGGAAACACTCAGATAATCCAGGATAATTTCCCTAATTTAAGGTCAGCTGATTAGCAAACTTAATTCCATCTACAACCTTAATTTCCCCTTTACCATGTAAGATAACATATGCACAGGTTTCAGGGATTAGGATATGGATATCTTTGGGGGCCATTATTCTGCCTACCACATATAACTTATCTGGAGAGCAATTTGATAATGTCTATCAAACTGTTTAATTTGACTCAGCAATTCCACTGCTAGGAAGTTATCCCATGGGTATACTTTCACAAAAATATATGGTGCACAATTATTTCTTTTTGAAAAAATACTGGAAACCAACTAAGTGTTCATTAGGTAGGATCAGATTAAATCAGTTATGTTTTAGCCATATGATGGAATATTATGCAGCATGGAAAAAGAATGAGGCAGACAGAGCTATACATTCTAACAGTAAATAGTCTGTAAAATACAGAGTCAAGAAAATGGCATAAAAATGTATACAGTGTGCTGCCATTTGGGAGAGAAGGAGAATATTATATCTACATATATGCTTAGAATATTCCTGAAACAATATGCTAGAAGCTGCTAATAATATGTGCCTCTGGGGAGGGACCTGGGATAGGGAGGCAGAGAGGAAGTTATTTTTTCATTGAATATCTTTAGGTACTTAAAAAATATATTTTTGCCAAGTACTTGCATTATTTAGTCCAAAAAGAAAACCACATTAAAACAAGTAGAAAACGTAAAATAATAGAAAGGATTGGTCTGGGAATATAGAAAGGAGCAGGAACTGACTTCTTCAGCTTTTGGAGCTATATCCTATATACTGCATGCCATAAAAATATCCATGCAAGTGTGTCTGCCACTTCTGCTTCCAGTGCAGGGCTTCTTATCCTGTGATTCC
Source organism: Rhinopithecus roxellana (assembly GCF_007565055.1). Classification (NCBI taxonomy): domain Eukaryota; kingdom Metazoa; phylum Chordata; class Mammalia; order Primates; family Cercopithecidae; genus Rhinopithecus; species Rhinopithecus roxellana. The sequence continues at coordinate 55,966,634 of NC_044564.1, forward strand.
TGGCTATCTCAGGGGTCTTAAACCTCCTGAAATGATAGGCAACATTTCCTACATGTGCCTATATGCATCCAGGAAAAGAGTCTAGCTTTTATAATCTGAAAGGGGAAAGGTTAGTCAAGTCAGGTTTTATGGCACTGTTCAGTGCATGCTGAGTCCTCTTCCTGCCATTGGTTCCCCACCTGTGTTATCAGACAAGCTGACAGGTAAGAAAAGAGGGCCTATTCTCTCCATCACATCCATACTCCCTTATTAGAGCAAAAGGGCAGCTGTATTTAATAATAAGTGATTTAAAAAACAAAAAGACCCTCAAAGTCCTATTCTAAGCCATTTGTTTATGTCTGGACTCAACAGACTCATCTGTCAGGCCCTACAATCTTTTGAGCAGTGAATTATTCATTAGCAAGTATGAATAACACCAGCAGATTGAGTTTCCAAAGTGAGTTAGTCATTTGCATTTGTAAGAAATGCCTGAAAAGGAAGAAACACAAAAATGAAAAAACACCCAAGAACATGAAATGATCTGGATTATTTCAGTAGTAGTGCATTTCCAGGTCACTGATTTTTCATTTCTTTTAAAGCATGGGCCCAGTCTCAAGACCCAAGAAATAATTGTCTTATATTTGGCCTTCTCCAAAGTCTTTCTCTAAAATTTTCTGTAATAGTTTAGTTTTCTCAAACTCTGATATACAGAGAAGAAAGTTTTACCTTTCTCACTTTTGTATGTATAAGAAAACTCAATGAACCACACTGAGTTCTTTCTTTGGTTCTAACAAACTGCCTAAGGATGAAGTATAGCAGGGCGCAGAGACTCACACCTGTAATCCCAGCACTTTGGGAGGCCGAGGTGGGTGGATCACGAGGTCAAGAGATCAAGACCAACCTGGACAAGACATGAAACCCTTCCTCTCTAAAAATGCAAAAATTAGCGGGGTGTGGTGGCACAGGCCTGTTCCACCTACTTGGGAGGCTGAGGCAGGAGAATCGCTTGAACCCAGGAGATACAGGTTGCAGTGAGCCAAGATCACACCACTACACTCCACCCTAGGCAACAGAGTGAGACTCTATCTCAAAAAAATAAATAAATAAATAAAAAAGATGAAGTGTGTATATACTTCATACACATATATATATATACATACATACATATATACACATATATAATTTATATATATATTAATGTTAATATCCTTTAGGCAAACTTTACATTATATCCTTTGGGCAAACTTTACATTAGCAGAATCTGGCTGTCACCATATGAACTCACTGATCAATTCCAGCCCCACTCTACATCATTATAGGTACATTGTATGCTTCCCTATGTGATTCATAGGAAGTACCTGTGAAGCACATTTACCAAGAAAGTTGTAGTTGAATCTAATCAACTACACTGAGAGTTGCACTGTCCGATAATAAAAATACAGTAGCCATTTATAGTTATTTAACTGAACTAAAACTAAATACATTTATTTATTTATTTATTTGGAGATGGAGTCTCGCTCTTGTCACCCAGGCTGGGGTGCAGGGGCACAATCTTGGCTCACTGCAACCTCTGCCTCCTGGGTTCAAACAATTCTCCTGCCTCAGTCTCCTGAGTAGCTGGATTTACAGGCACCCGCCGCCACACCCAGCTAATTTTTTATGTTTTTAGTAGAGACGGGGTTTCGCCATGTTGGCCAGGTTGGTCTCGAACTTCTGCCCTCAGATGATCTACCCGCCTCAGCCTCCCAAAGTGCTAGGATTACAAGTGTGAGCCACCGCACCTGTCCAACTAAATATATTTAAAATCCAGTTCCTCACTTGCATTAGTCACACTTAAAGCACACATAGCCACATGTTGCCAGTGGCTACTGGTATTAGATAATGCCGGCAGAATATTTCCAACATCACAGAAAGTTCTAATGGGCAGCATTGCTCTAGAGTTAACTTCACTTAAAGGAAATACGGAGGATAGAAAACATGTTAATGACAACACAAGGAAGCAGGCAGACATATCTATAACAGAATGCGGGACATTCCAGCATGTACATGCAGTCCCAGCTACCTGAAAGGCTGAGGTGGGAGGATCACCTGAGCCTGGGTGGTTGAGGCTACAGTGAGCCATGATTGTGCCATGCACTCTAGCCTGGCCCACAGAGTGACACCTTGTCTCAATAAATAAATAAGTAAACAAACAAATAAATAAATAAATAGAACTGGGCGCGGTGGCTCACGCCTTTAATTCCAGCACTTTTGGAGGCCGAGGCGGGCGACTCACCTGAGGTCAGGAGTTCGAGATCAGCCTGACTAACATGGAGAAACCCTGTCTCTACTAAAAATGCAAAAGAAATTAGCCGGGCATGGTGGTGCAAGCCTGTAATTCCAGCTACTCGGGAGGGTGAGGCAGGAGAATCGCTTGAACCCGGGAGGCAGAAGTTGCAGTGAGCCAAGATCGTGCCATTGCACTGCAGCCTGGGCAACAAGAGCGAAACTCTGTCTATAAATAAATAAATAAATAAATAGAATCTGGGACATTCTATAGGACCCCTAACCCAGTTAATCTGCAATAAGTCAATGGCATTTAAAAAAATAATAAAAAGGAAGAGGTGAGGGAACTGATCTAGATTAAAAGATACTTAAGAGACCTCACAACCAAATGGACTATGTGGACTTTGTTGGGACATTAATTCAAACAAACCAAATGTAACATTTGAGACTATCAGGGAAATTTTTTTTTTTTTTTTTTTTTTTTTTTTTTTTTTTTTTTGAGACGGAGTTTCGCTCTTGTTTGGCACTATCTTGGCTCATCGCAACCTCCGCCACCATGTCCGGCTAATTTTTTGTAGTTTTAGTAAAGACAGGGTTTCTCCATGTTGGTCAGGCTGGTCTCGAACTCCTGACCTCAGATGATCCACCTGCCTTGGCCTCCCAAAGTGTTGGGATTACAGGCGTGAGCCACCATGCCTAGCCTATCAGGGAAATTTGATTATGGTTTGGGCATTTGATGACACCAAGCCATTAATTTATATACATGATAATGCCCTTGTGTTTATGTAAGGCAAATATTAACATTGTTTAGAGACATATATTAAGGTATGTAGTGGTAAAATGATTTAACGTCTAAGATTTTGCTTTTAAATATTCCAGTCAATAAATAAAAGGAATAGATAAAGCAAATGTTGTAAAATCTTGATAATTATTGACTGTGGGTGATGGATGAATGGGGTTTCTGTGATTCTATTCTTTTGTGTGTTAAAAAATATTCACAATAGGCTGGGCATGGTGGCTGACACCTGTAATCCTAGTGCTTTGTGAGGCAGATGCTGGAGGATTGCTTGAGGTCAGGAGTTCAAGACCAGCCTGGGCAACATAGCAAGAACCCATGTCTATATTTTAAAAAAATTAGGTGGGCATAGCAGCATGCACTCATAGTCCTAGCTATTCAGGAGGCTGAGGTGGGAGGATCCCTTGAGCCCAGATGTTGGAAGCTGCAGTGTGCTATGATCTTGCCACTGCACTCCAGCCTGTGCGACAGAGCACAATCTTGTCTCTTAAAAAGAATCGTAATAACAATTTTAAAAAATCTTTAATGTATAAAATTCCCTTCAATATAAGTCTTACACATACTGAAAAAGAAAATATAGTGGATCTATTCACCTGAAATGCAGATAAGATGAGAAAATTATTGTGGTGTGTAATAATACTTTACAAGTAATTCAGAGGGACATCCACTTAAAGGGAAAAAAGTAGTGCTGTATTATAATAGTGATCTCTGCATGAATATCCAAAACAGCAGCTGGCAATTTGAGTATTTCTTTACATATACACACTTCTCAAGAATTTTCCAGGAATCTTGCAAGGAAGGAATTAAATTGCAATTGCACAGCTTTTAACAATCTTGAAGTCATTTGGGATCTGGACCCACACATGGGTTCTGTTTCACACAACTTTATTAGAGTTCATGAGTCAGACTCATATGTCACTCTTTGGCTTGTGCTTTGATTTACTGGCATTTGTAGGCTCAATGCTTACATAATGATGCAACACAAGTCCTTCTACAAGGGCTGCCCTTGGGCATTTTGGATTACATAGTCTTTCCATTTAAAAGTAATTTCTACTCAGAAAAAAATGTAATTTGCTCCTTTGAGTTCAGCTGGCTAGCTCTATGTCCACGAGAGTAATAGGCAAATTATGACCCAAGCATTTTCCAAGGAGTTTTATTTATTATCCAAAATAAGAAAGTAAAAGAGTATGATTAAGTTCCAAGACTTGTTTAAAAAGTGTCTACTGGAGCTAGACCTGGTGGTGCATGCCTGTAATCCCAGCCACTTGAGAGGCCGAGGCAGGAGGATCTCTTAAGCCCAGGAGTTTGAGACCAACCTACGTAACATAGCAAGAACTATTTCTAAAAATAAGTGTTTACTATGCCAGGGCACAGGATTCAGACCCTGAAGTCAGCAATGGCTCAAGATGAGGCTACTTCTGACATCATTATACCCACTCCTTATCTTCTACCAAAATATACTTCTTTGTGTTCCCTTTTCACCATCTTCTGCCTTTATTTAATCTTTTCTTTTGTCCTTGTTTCCATTCATTCATTCTCTATGCATTTATTCAGCCCACATTTATTGAGTGTCTACTGTAAGCCAGATACTGTTCTGAGCCATGTAAGTACAAGTGAATAAGAAACAGTCTGTGCTCTCATGGAGCTTACATTCTATTGGGGGAAGAAACATAGCTAAGTGAACATAAAATAATACTATGATAAATAGTAGAAAGGAAATATACAAGGTGGTAAAATAGAACAGGTTGAAGAAGAAATGAGAACCTCATTTAGACTCACTGGCTGGATTGGCCTAAGAGTATGAGATTTGGTCTAAGATCAAAGAAGAGAAGCATGACTACTAGCAAGCCTTTCAAGGTAAGAAAAAAGATATTCAGGTAAAGGGAATAGCAACTTGAAAGGGCCATGAGTTAGGCAAGGAACTGCCATGTTTGAGGAACTGAAAGGAGTCCAAGAGAGATTTTGGGTGGGAGAGGGCAAGGAAAGTGTTAGGGAGAGGGTTTAAGAAATGACACTTAGGGCCGGGTGCAGTGGTGCACACCAGTAATCCCAGCACTTTGGGAGGCCGAGGCAGACGGATCACCTGAGGTCAGGAGTTTGAGACCAGCCTGGCCAACATAGTGAAACTCCATCTCTACTAAAAATACAAAAAATGAGCTGGGTGTGGTGGCGTGCACCTGTAATCCCATAGGAAAATTGCTTGAACCCAGGAGGCGGAGGTTGCAGTGAGCTGAGATGGCACCACTGCACTCCAGCCTGGGAGACAGAGCGAGACTTCATTTCAAAAAAAAAAAAAATAAAGACAGGAATGACACTCAGGAATTAGGCTGCCACTAGGTTTCACAGGAACTTTATCAGTTATGGCAGAAAATGTGATTGCCTACCTTACTGCCACAAACTCTTCCTCCTTGCTAATAGAACTCCAATTTTATTTAGGTAGCAATGCATCCAGCTCCAGAGAACAAATCATAATTTATTTAAGCCAGTTCTGGCCAATAAGATACAAGGATTTCACTAGAAGGTTTCGAGAAATACCTTTATTCTTCATATGAGAGTCACAAGTGAATACAGCTGTTTTGCCTCCTGTTCTCTCTTCCTGCTTTAGCTTCTGCCATATTTTGATGTGATGTCTAGAGCTATAGCAGGCATCCTGCAACAATGATGTAACAAGCCTGAAAATGAAAGTAAACAGATTTTGGATGCTGGAGATGGGGGATAGGGATTGAAAGACCTAAATCTTTTTTTTTTTTTCTTTTTTTTGAGACACAGTCTCGCTCTGTCACCCAGGCTGGAGTGCAATGGTGCGATCTCAGCTCACTGCAAATTCCACCTCTCGGGTAGCTGGGATTACAGGCATGAACTACCATGCGAGAGGTATTTTTAGTAGAGACAGGGTTTCGCCATGTTGGCCAGGCTAGTCTCGAACTCCTGGCCTCAAGTGATCCACCAGCCTTGGCCTCACAAAGTGCTGGGATTACAGGTGTAGGCCACCACGCCTGGCCTGAACCTGAATCTTTAATGACATCTTTGAACTGCTAAGCCTATCCTGGCATCATTCTTTTTGTTAAATAGACAATAAATGTCCTTATAGTTTAGGTTTCTTTTAGCTGGGGTTTTAGTTATTTGCATTGAAAGCATATAATTGATATAGTAGAGGTGAGACATGATATATATATTTTTAAAAATCTCTCTGGGACGAGTATAAAGTGATTGTAAGGAGCAAGAATGGAATAGAAGCATGGAAGACTATTGCAGTAGTTCTGAGAAGCAATCATCGTGTTCTGGCCTAGGGAGTACGCAGTAAAGCAGGAGAGAACATAGATTCAAGATGTATTTGGGGGTAAAAACAGCAGGACTTGCTGTCAGTGTGAGAGGTAAAGGAGAGGGAGGAACTAAGGCTGAACTCTAGGTTTTGGACTGGATGGTGATGCCATTGATTAACACAGAAAAGACAGAAGTTTGGGGAAGGGAGTGAGATCAAGGGTTTGGATGTGTTAAATTTAAGATGTGTATGAACCATTAAAAAGAGATGACAAATCAGCGGGTAGACATGAGTCTGGAGCACAGGGGTAAGGTCAGGACTTGGATTTCAATTTGAGAATTATAGATACACAGATGTTATTTAAAGCCACAGGAATAGACAGGATTCTCCTCACTGGCCAAAATATGAGGAACTCTAAAGTTAGAGGTCAGCTAGAAGGGAAGAAGACTGAGGAGAAGTAGTAAAAGAGGTAGGAGAAAAACCAACAGCATTAGCGTTTATACAGGGCTTACTGTATGCCAGGTATATTCAAAGCACTTGGTGGCTTCATGGAAGCAAAGAGAAAAATGTTTTTCTTTTATTCTTCCCTTTCCAGTCTCTTCTGTTACTTTCACCCCTAAATTAAAAAGGTTTAGGCGCAAAAGTGATTCTCAGCTTTTATTTGTAATTAATTTTATAGTAATCTTGTACTGTTATAATTACTATAGTGTACATTCATTGGAAAAATTTCAAACAGCACAGTACAGGGAAGCTAAATGTGGAAAGTAAAGATCCTCATCAGCTTTCCTTCCTAGGCTCACCCACCAGAGGTAATCATTAACAGTTTCTTGTATATCTTCCAGGAATGTTCTGCACACACCCCCACATGCACGCAAATACCATCTGTCTCTCTTGCCCTCTCTCTGTATACGTACACATATGTTTAATTCTGCAAGTTGCTTTAAAACTCAATACCTTTTGCAGGTATTTATATATCAGCATATTTAGATACAATTTACTTTTTAAAAACGAGTAATATCCCATTGTATTAATATTCCATAATTTAAGTTCCTCTATAGATGGACAATCAGAATGTTTTTTTTTTTCTTGCCACACACACACAAAAATTGCTGCTAAAAATCTTTGTAGATAAATCCTTGGATATTGGTGCAAAAATAATTGTTGCATACTTCCTTAGTGGTGAAATTGCTGAATCAATCCCTCAAGCCTCTCATATTGTCAAATTACTCCTCCTAAAAGGTTACAATAATGACATTCTTACATCATTTGCTTACGTCTTGGTACACATTTGGTATTAAGCGACTTCACAAGTTTGCCAATCTAAATACATGGAAAAAAATGGCGTCATGTTGTTTTTATTTGGGTCTTTTTATGAGTAGGGCAGCAAGACCTGATTGTTAAACGTGCAAGTTCTGAAGTTAAACTCCCTGGGGCTGGATCCTACCTCTTCCTTGTAAAATGTGTGGTCTCAGGCTTGTTGGGTCTATTTCCTCGTCTCCAAAAAGGGGGTAAAGCGAGCACACATCTTTAGGCTTAAACAAGACACGTAGGAATACAGGAAGCCCTTCTTATACGTTCGCTACTAGCGGTACTGATCCTAATTTTTTTGAAGCCGTGCTCGCTCTGGTACTTTATTTTTGGTGTACTCCTCCAACCAACCAACCACAGAATTCTGTCGTTGCCTGTAATTAGAAATGAGAGGAAAACTGGCTCCGCTTGCTCAAAAATCTCCCTTCGCCCCAACTCTGCCTTAGAATCACTGGTTTAAATGTCAACGTAAAGGAATGAGTTGCAATATTCAAGCAACATGCAAAGTGGACACCTGGTCTGAGTACCTCCCGGCGGCCAGGACCCGCCGTTTTCGGTATAGGGAACACCAGATAGCAATACCTAACGCTACCTAACAAACGTTTCTCCACCCACAGCGCCATTAGCCGTTAAGTTTGCAGTGCCGAAAAACTCAAAGAGAACGCTGCTTAAAACAGGAATACAATTGCAGATCCACCCCCTACACGCAAAGGGCCCTGGACGCGCCTTCACAGCCCCGCCTCAACCGGAAGTGACGCACCGTGCCGACTATTTCTTCCGCCGTCCGCCGGTGGCGAGGCCCAGGCTATCGCGGGGTGTGCAGCGGCATCGCGGCCAGTAGAGGGATTCTGGGTAACGGCCCTGGCCCCCGACTGGGCTTCTGGCCCGGCGCAGCAGGTTCCACTCACGCCAAGTCTGTTGGCAGTGGCAGTTGTAGGGCCGGGGGCGGTTGTAGGACCCGGAGCAGCCGGACATGGAGCAACCGTGGCCGCCTCCGGGACCCTGGAGCCTCCCTCGGGCCGAGGGTGAGGCTGAGGAAGAGAGTGACTTGGACGTGTTCCCCAGTTCTCCCCGCTGCCCGCAGCTGCCGGGCGGCGGCGCCCAGGTGAGAGGGGGCCTGCGTTCTGCCGAGGGATGGAGTGGTGCTGTCCCCAAACCCCTGGAATGCCGCGTCTCCCAGACCCTCTTCTAAGCCTTTTTCTGCGCCTACCTCACTGCCGGGGCGCGGGGATCTGATGCCTGATGCCATCCCACCCCTTTTATAGCATCTTCGGAGTGGAGACGGGGTGGCCATGTATTACCAACCTCCACCTCCACGCACACTTTTTCTTTCACCTTGGCTGATTGCTGTTCACCCTTGGAAGACGTTCCTCCATCTCCCCTTCCTGACAGCAGCCAGATTTGGGGCGACTCATGGTGTAACATTGACCCTTTGTCCTCCTGTGAGAGGTTTTCCCCGAGCACTTTATTCTGTTAAAGGCTCTAGCATACTTGTGCACAGTTGATAGGAACAGTGAATGATTGTAGTTCAACGTCACACCGAGTCCTGACAAAGATTTCACATGCGATTTTAACCCATGTTGACAACTGAGTAAATTCTTCAAACCTCGCTTTTGACGCTGGCGTACACCTCTCCCATTCGCGTGACCATCTTTGCCTTACTGTTTAGTTTTGCTTCACGTCATTCTCCAGTGAAAATATATACGCATATACTTGCCTTTTCCTTCAGACTTCTCTTAGGTTCCTGGTATTTACTTGTTTTCAATCCAGCTTTCCTGCCTTCCTGCCATTGAAACGTATCCAAATGTGATATACTACTAAGGATTTTTCAGGGACCTATCTTAGGGGATACTTACATACTCGCATCACCTTTTCCTGTTTTTTTTTTTTTCTCCGAATCCGTGTGTGTTTTGGAAGTATATTTCAGGATCACAGTCTAAACACTAATATATTCAATGGATCATAGGTGTCTGTCGCCTTCTTGCAAAATGGGGTTCCCAAGAGTGTAACAGATTTAATAGTAGTTTCCCTCTCAACTTATTTTGCTTGATGTTAATGAGGATGAGTTAAATTGTTTACCAGTAAGCGTGAGATTATCAGTCTTATGCCCAGCTAACAGGGGTAGTTGGCTTCACACAGAGAAAAATGCTGTTTCATAACCACTGTCTGTACTTTGGCCAGCTAGTCACTGGGGAACTACAAGACATTTTTTAGGAGGACAGAATGAGAGTTGATGGGTCCATCATTAGTCACCCACTAATTTTGGATCACCAGTGTCATCTTTATATACAAAATGTATTATAAGCATATGATGTGTTAGGGAGGAAAAAAGTGAACAGCAGGTGCCATTGTCAATTTGGAAGGCATATGAAGAGGAAAAAGGGTGTCAAGAATTTCAGTGCATTGTGGTTGAATTACAGAAGTAATCTAGAGAAATATCTGTATGTTAATTTCTTACTTGTGCACTTATAAATTTGTTTAACTGAAAGAGATTTTAGAAGTGAGTAAGCTTATCTCTCTCATTAAAAGTGATTTCCCTGAGACCGTATAACTAGTTAGTGGCCAGGTTAAAACTAGAACCCACTTATGACTCCTAGTCCGGTATATTTTCCCACCTACTGCACTGCCCACCCTGTGAAGTACTGTAAAACTTTGTCTGAAACTACCTTTAAATGGTATTAAAATTTGCAAAGTGGGTCGGGTGCAGTGGCTTATGACTGTAATCCCACGCTTTGGGAGGCTGAGGCGGGTGGATCACCTGAAGTCGAGAGTTTGAGACCAGCCTGAACAACATGGAGAAACCCCGTCTCCACTAAAAATACAAAATTAACCGGGCGTGGTGGTGCATACAAAATCAGCTGGGTGTGGTGGCGGGCGTGTGTGATCCTGGCTACTCAGGAGGCTGAGGCAAGAGAATTGTTGGAGGCAGAGGTTGCAGTGAGCCTAGATCACACCATTGCACTCCAGCCTGAGCAACAAGAGCGAAACTGTCTCAAAAAAAAAAAAAATTTGCGAAGTGATTATTAATTCTAAGTTCATGTGTTTATTACAAACCTACTTATTGGTCTTGCTGGCTTTAAGACTTAAATTTTTGGATTGGAATATTTGGAAAAAAGTAAAAGTTTAATTAATTAACATTTTATAATCCTAAAAAACAGCTTTGGCTTAATTTTATCAAATAAGGGGGATCTAGACTTCTTAATGTATTATGTGATATGTATTTCTTAGATCCAATTAATGTAAAGGCAGATCATGTTTAATGTCTCTCTAAAACTTCTGTATGGTCATGGATTAGAATGTGACCTAATATTTTATGTAATCATCTGAATACATGTTGGATAGTTTGCCCAAATAACCAAATGTTGTCTGGGTAGTTTGTGGAGAATTAAAACATAAATTATTTTTAGAATTGTTTGATTTGAGAAAAGAATATTTACTCCCAAATAATTTGAAAATACAAGATAATTTCTGTTTATCCATGTAACCATATTACTTTTCTTGATATATTGTCTTCTTTTTCCTTTTTTTTTTTTTTTTTGAGACGGTGTCTTGCTGTGTTGCCCAGGCTGGAGTGCAATGGCACAATGTTGGCTCACCGCAACCTCTGCCTCCCAGGCTCAAGTGATTCTCCTGCTACAGCCTCCTGAGTAGTTGGGATTACAGGTGCCCACCACTGTGCCCAGCTAATTTTTTTTTTTTTTTTTGAGATGGAGTCTCACTGTGTCGCCCAGGCTGGAGTGCAGTGGCGCAGTCTTGGCTTACTGCAACCTCTGCCTCCCGGGTTCACACCATTCTCCTGCCTTAGCCTCCCAAGTAGCTGGGACTGCAGACGCCCACCACCACGCCTGGCTAATTTTATTGTATTTTTAGTAGAGATAGGGTTTCACCATGTTAGCCAGAATGGTCTCGATCTCCTTCTCATGAGCCACCTGCCTCAGCCTCCCGAAGTGCTGGGATTATAGGTGTGAGCCACCACTCCTGGCCATGCCCAGCTAATTTAAAAAATATTTTTAGTAGAGAAGGGGTTTTGCCATGTTGGCCAGGCTGGTTTCGAACTCCTGACCTCAGATAATCTGCCCGCCTTGGCCTCCCAAAGTGCTGGGATTACAGGCGTGAGCCACCGAACCCAGCCAAAAGAAGTTTTGTATACAAAATTTCTTATATCTTTTCTTACAAAATAAGTTTTATAGCTTAATTTTTCTCCTTTTCCTGGCCCTGTTTTAAGCATAGCTACTCTACAGTTATTCTTGATCCTATTCTAAAATAACAAGAAGTAAAAATGAATGTTTTATTTGGTTAGTTAGGGACATTGTTTATAGTACCTGGGCTCCAGACCTGCTGAATGAGCAAATAAAACATCTGAATAGCAACAGTGTCCACATTTGTCCCAGTACAAACCTGAGTTTGCCTGAAGACCCAGCTAAGAGGTAGGGTCCTTGGTTGCTACTTGCCTCAGAATTGTTTACCACCACCAGTCAGTAAACAAATAAGCATGATATTGTATGAAAAACACCACAATAGAAATAGGCATAACTTGAGTGGGGAGAGACGGGGTAAGAAAAAGTTTAGGGTCTGCCAGAATCTGGATGAAGATAGGAGTTTCCGTAGGAGTTACCTCGAAGAAAGAGGATTGCCAAATTGAAGTGAGGGACAAGGGTGGGAAAGGGAAGAATAAACAAACAAGTAGAAGAGCAATTGGAACTGAGTCTAGAGAGGTAATGGGAAATGATATCACGAAGGGCTATGCCACCACGTAGGGCTATGCCACAGAGTATGTCCTTTATCCCAAAGCTAAGAATGAAAAAAAAGATCAGATTCATTTGTTTGAAAGGTCACTCCAGTCTAGTGGAGTGGAGAATGGCTTGAGATAAGAGAGTCAGCATTTGTATAATTCACATGTGAGATTATAAAGGCTTGAATAGTAATGGAGATATGGGAATAGATTGGAGAGAGATTATTCTGAAGTTGATCTACATTTGACTAAGAAGTCATAAAGAATGTGCCTTCAGCTTTTGTTTTATAGAGCCAAGGAATATAGGGAATTGAATGTCTATCACAGTATTTTACATGTAGTAATTAAGTAAATATTAAAACTAATTACCACTGCTTTTGACTAGTACAGTCAGCAGGGTGGACCATTGGTACTTTTAAGAAATGTAACTTTGCGGCTGGGTGCAGTGGCTCATGCCTGTAATTCCAGCACTTTGGGAGGCCAAGGTAGGCAGATCACAAGGTCAAGAGATCGAGACCATCCTGACCAACATGGTGAAACCCTGCCTCCACTGAAAATACAAAAATTACCTGGACGTGGGGGCACGTGCCTGTAGTCCCAGGTACTTGGGAGGCTGAGGCAGGAAAATCATGTAAACCCCAGAGGCAGAGGTTGCAGTGAACTGAGATCGTACCTTTGCACTCTAGCCTGGTGACAGAGCGAGACTCCATCTCAAAATAGATAGATAGATAGATAGATAGATAGATAGATAGATAGATAGATAGATATAACTTTGCCTATTTTGATTAGGAATAAATTAAAGGATGTCTGTCTGATATAATCATTTATAAATAGAAATATCCAATAAGAACTTCTCAAATCACCAAGTTTTAGAAAAATACAGATAGAAAATAGAAACCAAGAAATGATTACTTCTAGATAAAAGGAGGTTTTTTTGTAGTGAAGAATGTGGACAACAAAATTATAAAGGCCTGGTTGTCAGCATATTGAGTATTGAAGTGATGAACTAGATTTAAGCCTTGTTCTCGTTATTCTGCTTGTTCAAGATTATGAAGACTTAATTAAATGTTTGTTAAGCCCTAGCTTTATGCAAGACACTGTGATAGTTGCCAGGCTTTTTGTTGCTGTTAGTTGTCAGGGGATAGGCATAAATTAACAAAGCAGTTTAGAATTTAGTTGATGAAACAAGGACTAAGATATAAAAACATGACTGCAGACCTAGAACACAGGATATACTATATACCAAAATATTGTACAGAAATCCTTTGAATTAAAAAAAAATTGAACTGTGCTGCACAAACATCCATTGCTTTCTTCGTTTCTTACAAATATTGTTTTTATCCAGATGTATAGCCATGGAATTGAATTGGCTTGCCAAAAGCAGAAAGAGTTTGTAAAGAGCTCTGTGGCGTGCAAATGGAATCTTGCTGAAGCTCAACAGAAACTTGGTAGCTTAGCACTGCATAATTCTGAGTCCTTGGATCAGGAGCATGCCAAAGCACAAACAGCAGTATCAGAACTGAGGCAGCGGGAAGAAGAGTGGCGACAGAAAGAAGAAGCTCTAGTACAAAGAGAGAAGATGTGTCTGTGGAGCATGGATGCCATTAGCAAGGATGTTTTTAATAAGGTATGACCTTGTACTGAGCCATAATGAAAGAAGAAAAACTGAAGTGTTTGTACAAACCAGTTGTGCGTATTTGGTAGCAAAGCAGCAGAATCCCATAAACAGTGTTCAATTTTAACAGTTTATGAAAGGTGCTTGAAAAGTTTATGAAAGTCAGAAAGTCTCAAAGCTCTTGCTGTAGAGCTGCAGACTCCAGGCAGTTAATTGAGCAGTCTGAAATACATATTTATATATATATATATGTACTGCCGAACAAATATTACATGTATTAAAAAACATTCACAAAAATGTGATATTTATAAGGATGGGAAAATAGATCAGTTGTGAAATATTTTCCTCCACATCTCATATTTTGTACCCCCTACATTGATTATCACTACTTTAGAGTTCCTTTAATGCAACCACCTTATTTTTATAAATGAAGCAACTAAGTAGAAAAATAAGTAGAGTGACTTAATAACTTAGTGGTGGGTTAAATGTGAGAAATTCCTGACTGGGATGGAGAGAGAAGATAATGAGAAGTGTTGAATATCCTTTATTCAGTGCCTTTAAGAATGAAGGCTTAGACTTTTAAAATCCCATGTTTTTCAAACTTCAGGGTTTTATACCTCAGTTTTCCATTTGAAAACTAGAGTTTCTAGAGATTGATTTTCAGATGCATGAAAAGGGGAGAAAAGGCAAAACTTCATGAACTAGTGTTTTAAATGTGGAATAAAATGATATTTATTGAAAAATAGGCCGGGCTTAGATGTCTATGCCTGTAATCCCAGCACTTTGAGAAGCCAAGGCAGGCAGATCACTTAAGTCCAGGAGTTCAAAACCAGTTTGGGTGACATGATGAAATCCCGTCTCTACAGAAAATACAAAAATTAGCTGAGTATGGTGGCATGTACCTGTAGTGCCTGTAGTCCCAGCTACTTAGGAGGCTGAGGCTCGAGGATTACTTGAACCCAGGAGGTAGAGATTGCAGTGAGCCGAGATTGTGCCACTACACTCCAGCCTGGGCAACAGTGAGACCCTGTCTCAAAAAAAGAAAAATTGTAGTTTGTATTAAGCCTTATTTTGGAGAACCATTTATAAAGAAGTCTATGAACATGCTGATGGATACAGATATTTTGGTGTTCATTTTTTTCACTATCCCATAATGGCTGAAGGAAACACAGTTCACAGAGCTGAAAGCTTTTAGCTTTACCACAAAGGTGGATTTTGTATGTTATCCACTATGAGTGTTCCTTAGGCCTGAAATATGCAGAGAATAGGGAGAAAGAGGCCTTCAAGTGTCATCATTTCCTTAATTAGCCCATGGATGTATCATCTAGGAGTGAATTTGGACTTTAGACCTGTTTTCAGCCCTTTCATCGTGGAAAATTTCAACATACACAAAGTGAACAGATAAACCCCACCAGTCCACATCAATAACTGTCATCATTCTGCCATTCTCATTTCATCTATACCTTCGCCTACACCCATTCCTGCATTTTATTGTTATTTCTTGTTTAAATTTTGGGTAAGATTTATATACTTTGAGATGCACAAATCTTAAGTATAAAATTTTAACAAATAGATACATTTGTGTAGTCCACAATCCTTTGAATATATGAAATGTAGAACCTAGGAAAAAAGTATTTAAATCTTCAGTCTGTAACCTATGGGGCAATGAAATTCAGTCATTTTCTACTAATTTGTAAAGTGATACTTCTTTATATTTGTACTTCACCCTCAAGTTTCAGGGAGAGACTGGTCATTCTTGTCTAAGTCCACAATGAACCTTATCTTTAACCATTATTATTTTTTAGACTTCTCAGCACATAACCTACTTGTTAATTGTCCTCTTGGCATCTGCTTTCACCTACTCTCATGAGCTTTTTAAATTGCCTTTCCCTGGACCAGCAGTCAGTAACACACCTCGCCACTAGCCCTATCATTACTTTAACAGTGAGTCATATCTTTCTCGACTTTCTCTGTGCCTCTACTAATTTATATATACTTTTTCTCCCCCTCCACAATGGGATCATTCTTTATCTGAGTCATTTGCTATATCTGTATATATTGTTTTAAGGGGTACATCTTAAGTGTTATTTTCTGTTCTGCATTTATATCCCAAAACTATTTAAAATAATCTTTTTCTTCCAGAAGGAATGTTCAAAGTAATATTTCTTGTTTTGTAAAGTTGATGTCTCTTCTTTAACACAGTGGTCACAAAGAAAATATTTTCATTTTGTCGCTGCTTTTAATTATTTCTTTAAACTTAGGTTCTAAGACAGCCTACATTTATCTCACAAATTAATTAGGACTATCTTTATGTTCCAGTCATTTGCTCAAAATCCTACACTGGTTTTGTCTGGGAGCTTGAGACTTGAGAGGACTGGTCTAGATCTGCACTATCCAACTTGATAGCCACTAGCCACATGTGCTATTGAGTGCTTGAAATGTGGCTAGTCTGAATTGAGATGTGCTGTAAGTGTAAAATACACACCGGATTCCAATGACTTAGTGCCAAAAAAAGTAAAATATTAATAATTGTTTTGTATTGCTTACATGTTGAAATAATAGGTTGGATATGTTAGGATAAATAAAATAATTTATTAATGTCATCTGTTTCTTTTTGCTTTTTAACGTGGCTAATAGAAAACTTTAAATTACATTTGCAACTTGGATTGTATTTCTATTGGACAGTGCTGGTCTAGATGGCAGACTGTATAATGAAAAAATCTTTTATTTTGAAATATGTAAACTTTTGAGTGCTTCCTGATTACAAACTGGCAGTGATCTAGTTTGCAATTTTTATTTTTGGCAGTGATGACAACAGGGTATAAATACGATCACAGAATGTTCTAAGAAACTTCTGCCAGTTTTTCTAGCTAGATACAAACTTTATTCTTGGTATATTTTATGACTTATTTAACTGAAAATAAGTACTTCCTTAATAGAAATTTGTACTTGACTTTAAAAATCAAACTGTTTGGTCTCTTCTAAGAAGTTTATTAGAAATGCAACAAAGGGCCAGGCACAGTGGCTTATGCCTATAATACCAGCACGTTGGAAGGCCAAGGTGAAGGGATTGCGTGAACCAAGGAGTTCAAGACCAGCCTGGGCAACATAGCAAGACCTCGTCTCTACAAAAAATTTAAAAATTATCTGGGTATGGTGGCTCACGCCTGTAGTCCCAGCTACTCTGGAGGCTAAGGTGGGAGGATCACTTGACTCCAAGAGGTTGAGGCTGCAGTGAGTTATGATTGTGCCACTGTACTCCAGCCTGGGTGACAGAGCAAGACCCCATCTTAAAGAAACAAAAAAAAGACACGCAACAACAATGGTCTATTTCTGGTTTATGTCTTAAAGAATTTATAGTAAATATAGTTTATTCTCTATGTGCTTTGAATTTCTGAGTTTATTTCCAGCAAGAACTCGAAAGATTAGGCAAGAGTTGCAAATACTTATAAGAATTAAATAATGCACAAGTAAATTATTCATGTAAAATATAAAGGATGTTTCTATACCTGCTTTTAATTGGGAAATTCAGCTTACCAAAAAGGGTAATTCAGTTGTTTTTCTGCATGATTTCCAAGATAAACCTATATCCACACATATATCATAGGTATTTTTTTGTGAGACAGAGTGTTGCTCTGTCGCCCGGGCTGGAGTGCAATGGTGTGATCTCAGCTCACTACAACCTCTGCCTCCTGGATCCACGCCATTCTCCTGCCTCAGCTTCCCGAGTAGCTGGGATTACAGGCACCTGCCACCATGCCCAGCTATTTTTGTATTTTTAGTAGAGACGGGGTTTCAGTATGTTGGCCAGGCTGATCTCCAACTCCTGACTTCATGATCCGCCCGCCTCGGCCTCCCAAAGTGCTGGGATTACAGGCGTGAGCCACCACACCCGGCCTCATACATCATTTTAAACAAAATTAATAAGACTCCCATACAAGAAAATTTTAATTTTTAAAAATAGTTTAACAGATGAATTTAATCATGTAATATCAGTATGATACTATACCACAGATATTGTCTACAAGAAGAATTGCTAGGTATTCAGTATCTGAGAAACAAGATGCAATTAGAATTTAAAATCTGATTTAAATTTCTAAAATTTTTTCTTAGAGTTTTATTAATCAAGATAAAAGAAAAGACACAGAGGATGAAGATAAATCAGAATCATTTATGCAAAAATATGAGCAAAAAATCAGACATTTTGGTAAGTCTACTACTTGGGTTTCCTTCTTTGTAATATTTAGTATCATATGTACTTGTGTAAAAAACGGACTTATAAAAAGCCAAAAAGAAAAGTAGCAAACTCCAATTTTGTAGCTACTTCTGGCACAGCTGTATAGATCTTGTTTTAGAAATTTTTTTGGTTATAAATAAAATTAATTGACAGAGCAAACCAAATGGTAAAGACAAGCAAAAGTATTATTATATAGTACTACCTTCTAAGACAACTTTATATATTCCATAGCCTCTTTCCATTTCCCAACTAGTCTTTGCTTTTTTCTTTTTCCTCTTTGCTTCCTTGGAATCTGATTATCTTATGGTTAAAAGATTATTCATTTTTTTTCAGGTTTTGGATATGATGCTTTATAATTCAGGCAGATCCTTGAACTGTTACTCAGATAAATATAGTAATAGAAATGTATATATAAAGAACTGAAAAATAGGCTTTTTCTATTGGGGAAAAAGGGTAAGAGGGGGTTTGATACAAGTGAAGGCTTCCCAGAGAAGCCAGCATCTGAGCTTGATTTTGAGGAACAGATAAGAGTTTTTCATGTATAAGGGAGGCAAGCCAACAGCAACAGCATGAGACGGGCAGTTAGGAAACAGCATGGTGCGTTCTGAGAATTATAGGCAGCATGATACCGCTGGCATGAAAATGCTGCTGGGAAATGTTAGGAGTTAAGGTTTAAAACTTTTTTTTTAATTCCAAAGTAAAAACTTTTTTTTTTAAATTCCAAGTAGTATGTTAATTTAGTAAACATGGTTTTTATTTGTAATATAGTCATGAACTTTTTAAATGGCATTTTGAAATCTTTTTCCTATTGGTGTTTATTTACTCAAAATTTTTTGAATTTCATTTATGCTTCAATTATGTCAATACAATAAATATTACTTTCAATGTTTTCCCTTCCTTTTATGTAATTTATTCATAAAATATTCACTTTGCTCATACTTTTCATTTTAAATAAAGAAAAAAGACTGTATTTAACTAAAAGAACAGTACTTGAAGAAATAAAGACAAAGTTTTTCTACATATCATCAATGTGTATTATTTATAATAGAAAAAAAAATGAATACACAGGCCTCCCTTGGACAGATAGTAAAATTTTGAAATGAGCAGAGCCTTGAGTCACAAGGATAGAAGGCAAGAAATTTGCACATGAATCTTAGTTGTGATATGTGAATTGCCACTCCCGCCTACAGTGCTTGCTTTCTAGGCCCATGTTTTTCTGTTGAAGGAAAAATAGTACCATACTGATTGCTCTTTCAGAGCATGTACTGCATCTGGTGAAACAACATTCCTCAAGGTGTTTTCACCCAGCTGGCACTCTGAAAGTTGGTTGCTTTGAAGCCACGAGAAACCTAGTAAATGAGAAACAGTTCTTTCACTTTTGCTGTAAGCTGACTGCCTTGTTCAGAAGCAATTTTGTGTAGGAAAATATCCAAATATCACAAAGTGTTGTAACCCATCTGGCGCTATGTATCTTCAGCGTTTTATAAAACCTGCTTCTGGGTAGTAATGTTCGTTATGAGAACAGTGAATTTCATGAACCCTACAGTCTGCATTTCTTTTGCTGTAAAATGAGTTTCTGGGTCAAAAAATAATGTGGTATGGTGAATAATTCATTTAGTAAGACTACAGATGTATTACTGATTAGAAGCATGGCAAGGAGGGAGGGCACTTCCACATCTAGAGTGGGATAGTTCAAGTGAGAAATTACCAGTCCCTCTGAGATGAAGTGGGGCCAAGGTAATCAACCTGCTACTTGATGGCTGGCTCATCTCTGCAGTGCATTGTGCCATAGTGAGATTTTGATGTTTTTTCCTACTGGCAAATTAGGTATTCAGTGGCTAAACTGGATTAGGATACTAGAACATCCTTGATGGGGAAAGTCTACACTGTCAAATCTATGCATAATCACAAACTTGTGCCACCATGACCCCTGAATTTATAAAACTGTTGTGCAAATAATGAGATAGTTGAGGAAAAAACTGACTTAACATCCACAGGTGATTAATAAGCAATCATTTTGCCATTATGTGTTACGAACTTCCAATATACTATCTTGTAATAAATACCAGAACCTTGCTGTTTTCACACCCAACCAGACCAATAGCCATTCCCCGAGTCACATTGTGCCTGTTTTTTACTGGAAATGCATATTGACTTTAACTTCAGAGGAGATGTATTACTTGCCACAGCACATTGGATCCCCAGGAATGTTGCTAAGGTAGTAGGCTCCCAAAATTTTCATGTGTTTTATTTCCCACTCTGGAATAGATATATCTTAACAAGGGACCTGGAATACCTGCAATTTCTGCTTTACCAAGTTCCATCAGTGGAGAGTGGACCAACTTGTAGTCATGGGGAATTATAAAATAATAAAAATCCCTGTGGACTGAATTATGGCACTGAATTGATAGAGGTGTGAGACAAGACAGTGAAAATTTGTGGCTATACCTGCTTGATGGAAGATTTCTGATGTATGCTTATTGTGATGAAAGAAGAAAGCTTACCAAATGATGACTATATTGGTATACTCCTTTATTTTGGTTTTTTGTTGTTGTTTAACTTTTGTTTTAAGTTCAGGGGTACGTGTGCAGGATGTGCAGGTTTGTTACATAGGTAAACGTGTGTCTTGGGGATTTGTTGTACAGATTATTTCATCATCCAGGTATTAAGCCTAGTATCCAGTAGTTGTTTTTCCTGATCCTCCCACCCTCCGCCCTTCAGTAAGCTGCAGTGTGCGTTGTTTTCCTGTATGTGTGCGTGTATTCTCATCATTTAGCTCCCACATAGGTGAGAACATGCGGTATTTGGTTTTCTGTTCCTGTGTGAGTTTGCTTAGGATAATGGCTTCTGGTATACTCTTTTAAACACATCTGCAATAGGAGATGTAATTAAAGCTTCCAGTTGGAGGCTTTCTGGACTTGGATTGCATTCCAGACTCTTGGATGACATCGGCCTGGTGTGTGTGGGGGCTGTGTAGGGCTATAGGGCCTTCCCACCAGTGCTTCTCTGTGGTCTTATTTGTGCTTATATTCTTCAGAGTTTTTCCTAGCTTTTCCCTTATACAGTTTGTTGACTACCTTTCTTGTGCTGCTTTTACCCTTACAATTAGGTAGAATTTACCACCTAATGGTAAATGGTACAGTATATCATGGAATAGTATAAAGCATTGAAATCTGATTTTTTCCTCTACATTTGTATTTAGTTTATTAATATAGGTAATTCAGATTTTATAAATATAAAATATTAATTTAGAAAGAAAGCCTTTTATGTCTTACATTTTACAACCGTTATATTCAAAGTTATATGCATGTTTGACATCACTGGCTTTATGATCATCAGAGCTGCTTTTTGAGTCATCTAATTTTCAGAGCACATCATCTTCAGTTTTAGCCAAAGTTAGCTGTGATTCAGCTTTTTTTAATCTGTGTAGGATGTTGTCACTGGAAATTTTACCAAGAGCTATAAACATTTGCGCAAATACTATGATAGGATTTTTTTCATTTGTACTGACTATGAGTATTTACAACCTCTTCAATGTAATTGTTTATTGCTTTTAAAAAGCATATCAATATCTTATTTTTGAAAAACATTTAATATAAAGCATTCTTACATATGAAGTGAAGTGAATAGAAAATGTATATGATTTTAATTTTTTTTTTTTTTTGAGAGGAAATCTCGCTCTTGTCCCCCAGGCTGGAGTGCAGTGGTGTGATCTCTGCTCACTGCAGCCTCCGCCTCCTGGGTTCAAGCGATTCTTTTGCCTCAGCCTCCCAAGTAGCTGGGATTACAGGCACCTGCCACCACGCTGGCTAATTTTTGTATTTTTAGTAGAGATGGGGTTTCACCATTTTGGCCAGGTTGGTCTTGAACTCCTGACCTCAGATGATCCGCCTGCCTCAGCCTCTCAAAGTGCTGGGATTATAGGTGTGAGCCACCACGCCCGGCCTTAATTTTGTTTTTTTAAAAAGTCATTCAAAAATATGCCTGGAAGGAAATACATCAAAATGTTAACAATAATGTCTTGTGGTAGAATTACAGATAACTTTTATTTTCTGGATTTTAAAAATTCTTCACAATAAATAAACTTTATTTTTATAATGCGAAAAAAAAGTTTCAAAGAGTTTATCCTAAGAATTCAAAATGGCTTAATGTTAGAAAACTCATTAATGTGATTCACCATATTAACTGATCGTAGTAGTATAACCACAGGAATTGGTAATCAATTTGATGTGGGAGAAATGGAAATATCAGAGAAATTTCTAGAACGCTTGATTTGGTAACATGGAGCCTAGGAAGCACTGTAGGATGGCAGAGAGACAAGTATGGGTTTGGTTTCAAGTAAGATGGATTATATGTGCAGGCATATCAGTAGAAATGCATATGGTGGTAGATGATTGGAAATATAGGAGATCTGGAGTTTAGGAATATGGGAAATGATCATACAGCTTTCCTCAAGTAATTCACAAACTAGCTGGGAGATTTTTAGTACACATGGACATTAAAATGAATTAGTGTAGTTTGTTAAAATTCTAAGCCTGGTATGGTGGTCATGCTTGTAATCCCAGCACTCTGAGAAACTGAGACTGGAGGATAACTTGAGCCCAGGGGTTCAAGACCAGCCTGGGCAACACAGTGAAACCTCATCTCTACCAAAAAAAAAAAAATTAGTTGGGTGTGGTGGCTTATCAGCTACTGCAGAGGCTGAGGTGGGAGGATCTCTTGAGCCCGGGAGGTTGAGGCTGCAATGAGTTGTGATTGCACCAGCGTACTCCAGCCTAGGCAACAGAGGAATACCCTGTCTCTCAAGATAAATAAATAAATTAATTAATAATTCTACAAGTATAATGAAAGA
This sequence comes from Rhinopithecus roxellana, assembly GCF_007565055.1. Classification (NCBI taxonomy): domain Eukaryota; kingdom Metazoa; phylum Chordata; class Mammalia; order Primates; family Cercopithecidae; genus Rhinopithecus; species Rhinopithecus roxellana. The sequence continues at coordinate 55,989,680 of NC_044564.1, forward strand.
GGAAAGGGAAATCAGTAATAAGGACATGTGTATTTCAGGACCATTTTAGGAATCAGGTGGCATATGAAGGTTGATGATGGATTGAGATTTAGATGTTCACTAGGGAAATACATAGGTTAAAGCATATGATTAAAATATCTAAACTTATCAAAGTGAGGTTTTCCAAGCATTCAGATAAATTGTTTGGCTAGTTTAAAATGACTGTATTATCCTTAACCAAAGGATTAGCTAAATATTTTTAATGGGTGTTTATTATTTATCGAGTATTTACTATGTCTCAGGCCCTGTTCTAAGTGCTTTATATGAATTAATAGCATTTAATTGTCACAAAAATCCTGAGTTAGGTACTGTTTTCAGCCCTATTTTACAGATGATTAAATGGAGGCCTATAAAGGGACTTGCCCACGATAGTAAAATGGTGAGGCCAATATTTGAACCTGGGCCATTTAGCTCTAGTCTGTGTTCTCAGCCACCATCTTAAATTGTTACTCTCCATTTGTATACAAGTTTGTTTACAAATTCCAAAATAATGTCAGTAATTTGAGGTATATGCTGTTCCACTGAGTTGTTGATTCTCTTTGTGTTTATTTTTTGAGACAGAGTCTTTTTCTGTCACCAGGCTGGATTACAGTTACAAGATCATAGCTACTTCAGCCTCAATTTCCTAGGCTCAAGCAATCCTCCTGCCCCAGCCTCCCAAGCAGCTGGGACTACAGGTGTACTACGCCACACCTGGCTAATTGTCTTTTTGTGTAGAGATAAGGTCTCATTTTGTTGCCTAGACTGACATAAAACTCCTGTGCTCAGGTGATTCTCCTGCCTCAGCCTCCCAAAGCGCTGGGATTACAGGTGTGAGCTACTGCGCCCCACCTGTCTTTGTTTTGTTCATAAAATTCCACACTTTCCACAAAGGTCTGTATCAACTACCTGTAACTGAACTTATCAATTTCATACTAATTCAATGTGCATTTTTGAAATCAAGTGATAGTATTTCTCAGATTTTAAAAAAATGTATTTTCAATGTCAAGTGTTAATTTGTCTCAGGTATTAAATAGGTAGTTAAAAAATACTAACATTTGACCGGGAGTGGTGACTCACGCCTGTAATCTCAGCACTTTGGGAGGCTGAGGCGGGTGGATCATGAAGTTAGGAGTTCGAGACCAGCCTGACCAACATGGTGAAACCCTGTCTCTACTAAAAGTACAAAAATTAACTGGGCGTGGTGGCACATACCTGTAATGTCAGCTTCTCAGGAGGCTGAGGCAGGAGAATCACTTGAACCTGGGACGCGGAGGTTGCAGTGAGCTGAGATCGTGTCACTGCACTCCAGCCTGGGCAACACAGCGAGACTCCGTCTCAACAAAAAGAAAAAAAAAATTAACATTTAGTGATACCCTTCCCCATAGCTCCAAGTGTCAGGAACCCTTTCATGTCATCCTTCCTGCAAAATAAACCAGAATGGATAAAGCTTTTGTTATTTCAGGGAGTCACAATGCTGCCATGAAGAAGTAAACAAGAGGAGCAATGCTTTATCGTGGATGGTAGATAGAGTTGAAAATATTACCTCTCCAGAAGTGTAAGAAAGCTAAGGCAAAACTGCTTCATAGGATTTACTTTATGGGTTCAAGTGTAAGAAATAAGGATTGTGCTTTCTTTAAATCTGAGTCCCAGCAATCATTAGACTTTTTTAAAAGATAGGGTTTTGCTCTGTCACCCAGGCTGAAGTGCAGTGGTGAGGTCATAGCTCACTGCAGCCTCCAACATCTGGGCTCAAGTTGTCCTCTCACCTCAGCCTCCCAAATAGTGGGGATTACACCATGCCTGGCAATATTCTTCATACTTTAAGAAGTAGTTTTAAGTAACTTCCATAATCATTCTGTTTCTCAGAACTTCAAATGACCTAATCATTATATGCAAAGCATTGGGGAAATAACTTTATAAAGCTTAGAATAGTCTTATGAGAAAATGCTACAGTCTTTATCCTTTTTTTTTTTTTAAGTCCTTTTAAGAGATGGGGTCTCACGGTATTGCCCAAGCTGGAGCACAGTGGTTCCATCATACCTTCTGCAGCCTCCAGCTCCTAGGTTCCCAGGTGATCCTGCCCCCTCAGCCTCCCAAGTAGCTGGGACTGCAGATGCACACTACTATGCCCAGCTAATTTTTAAACTTTTTCTGTAGAGACAGGGTCTTACTGTGTTGCCAAGGTTGGCCTGCAACTCCTGGACTCCACCATTCCTCTGGCCTCAGACTCCAAAAGTGCTGAGATTACAAGCATGTGCCACCATGTCCAGCTTATCTCCTTTGAGACAGAGTCTCTTGCTCTGTCGCCCAGGCTGGAGTGCAGTGGTGCAATCTCGGCTCGCTGCAACCTCCGCCTTCTGGGTTTAAGCAATCCTTGTGCCTCAGCCTTCCAAGTAGCTGGATCATTGGCGCCTGCCACCATGCCCAGCTAATTTTTCTATTTTTAGTAGAGACAACATTAAAAAGTCAACACTTTGCTGGTTCCGTGATTTCTTGGTGGTATTGACTTTGACCAAATTTCCTACTAATTGAGATAAAAGTGTAGATATAACTTAAATAGTATTTGGATTTCTTTGACATCTTGAAACAAAATGACAACCATTTTCAAATACGCTTAACTAATTTTTAAACGACTTTGTTTATAAAAGACGTCATGAGTAAATGGCTTACATAATTAACTCTCAATTTGCCCAAGACTGCAGGCATTCGTGGATGCAGGACTTTTTAATATTGAACTGGCCACTCTGGCCTGATTAATTATCTGAAATAAAACTTTCTGTGAATTTTAGGAGCTTTTTCCAGTCTACTAAGTGTTGCTTTAAAGAGTATTGTCCCTCACTTGCTCTTTTACCATAGTCTGTTGCTCTGGTAATATGAATTGTCTTTAAAGAGAATCATTTAAAAATACTATTGAGAGATTAATGAATTAAGAATTGTTGGTATTTCTTCCCTTATAGGAAGAAAGAAAATATTTGACACTTATGGTTCAATTCTTTTTTTTACAGGTATGTTGAGTCGATGGGATGATAGTCAGAGATTTTTGTCTGACCATCCATACCTTGTATGTGAAGAAACTGCTAAATATCTTATTTTATGGTGTTTTCACCTAGAAGCTGAGAAGGTATTATTATGTGAACCTTGAGTTTCTGGGAACCTTAGTGGAAATCTGATTTCATACTTTATTGATGTTTTGTTTTGTTTTGTTTTCTACATTAAGGACTCTTTAAAAGAAAGCAGGAAGGTCATTAGATGAAATTACCATTTTTTGCTTTCAGATCTACTTGAGTTTAATGTGAGATTTTGTTGTTGTTGTTGTTTCAGTTAGCATACAGAAACTTTTCCACTATGCTTTCTCTGCCACTCCACCCCTATCTCTCTTGTTTTCATATTGCTATAATCCTTTTCAAACTAATTTGAAAGTCGTATTTTAAAAATCCAGACAGTAATCATGGTATTAAATCAAGTTCACAGCATGGTCTTCCTTTAGTTATTCTGGTCCACATACAAATAATAATAATAATAATAATAAAAACTAAGATATATTCTTTATATGTTTGTAAAGTATTTGACTTATAACTAAAGAGAGTAAAATCAAAAATATTCTAAAAATTCAAAATTTGAATCAGTATGCCAATTAAATATATTAATATATTTGTTTCTTATATCATTTAAATCTTTTTCAGAAAGGGGCTTTAATGGAACAAATAGCACATCAAGCTGTTGTAATGCAGTTTATTATGGAAATGGCCAAAAACTGTAATGTGGATCCAAGAGGGTGTTTTCGTTTATTTTTCCAGAAAGCCAAAGTAAGTAATTATTTGATATGATAAATGGGAAGATTTGGTCCCAGCTGAGACCTCTTTGTTCTATTCATATCAATAGAAGGCATCCAAGCAGGATGCCACAGGCTAAATTCTGTAGATCTTCTTGTGAAAAGGAAATTTATATTGCTAATTTCTTGCTAATTTAAACTTAAAAGAGCTATATAAGAGGCTGTACTACAGCATGTATATGAAATTGAGACCCATTTAAATGAATGTGTATATTCAGGAAACTTGTGTTCTATCATTAATTCATTCAGTAAATGTTAAGTGCCTAATGCAAAGCACAGCTGTTTCAGATGCTCAGGATGCATTATTGAGCAAAATAATACAGGATTCTTCATGTGTAGAACTCAGCAGTTTAATGAGAAATCAGACTTTTATAAAGAAAAAATAGGAAGCAACCTAAAAATTCAGCAATTAAGGGAATAGTTAAAAATACCCATGGTACATAGAATGTTATGTACCCTTTAAAATTATATTTATGGAACATTTGTAATGAGCTGCAGACATGCTTATGCTATAAATTCACAGGAAGCAGTACATATTAGATGATGTTGGCCATGTTGAGGAAAAATAGATGTCTAGAAAGATTAAGTACCCTTTCACACTCACAAGATTTGCAGTAATTTAAAAGCTGCCCAAGAAGTAGAGCAATAAGAATTTGCATTCACTGCTAGTGGAAGTATAAATTGGAACAACCACTTTACAGAATTTCCTAGTAAAGTTGAACAAGTGCCTGCCTTAACATCCAGAAATTCTCCTAGGTGTATACACCCTAGAGAGTAGATTCTCAAGGTGTGGTCCAGGAACCCCAAGGGGCTTCATGACCTTTTCAGGAGGTTCTCTGTCCAAACTATTTTCACAATAATATCAAGATGTTATTTTTTTCATTTTCATTCTCTCAGTAGTGTACAATAGAGATTAATGAGGAAGTACAAATATGAGAATCTAGCCATCTTCTGTAAAGCCAGACATTAGATTTAGAAAAATTGAAGGAAAAAGAAAAAGCAGCTCTCTTCTCACTAAATTTTTTTGTTTTGGAAAACAATTTTTTTTAAATTAAAATGTTATTAATGGTAGTGTAATGAGTTTGTCATTGTTATTTTTAGTTAATGTTTTTAAAATTCCTCAGTTTTCATGTCTAACAGTAAATACTGACAGATATAACTCACATAAACAGAAGCTCTTTAGGGTCCTCAGTAATTTTCAAGACGTAAAGAGAACTGCTGCTCTAGAGAAACTCTTACACATATGTACTAGATTGCCGTAATGTTTATAGTAGATTGTTCATAATAGCAAAAACCTGGGAACAATGAATAAATTGTGGTATAGGTTGAGTATTCCTAATCCAAAATCCATAATGCTCCAAAATCCGAAACTTTTTGAGCATTGACAGGACACTCAAAGGAAATACTCACAGATTTTGTGTTTTCAATTTAGAGATGTTCAACTGGTAGGTATAATGCAAATATTCCCATATCTGAAAAAATTCACAATCTGAAAAACTTCTGGTGCCAAGCATTTCAGATATGTGACCTGTATATTCATTCTGTAAAATACTAGCCAATATCAGCATGGATGGAAAACAAGAGAGTGAATCAAACAAACCACAGAGTGATGTATCTGTTTAGATAGATACTAAATGGCTATATCTAGTATCAACGTTCTTATTTTGTATTTTTTTATAAAGTATTTTTTTAATAACAGGCAGAACTAAATAATATATTGTTGAAGGATGCATATATAAGCAGTAAAGGAATAATTAAGAAGACAAAAGTTACAATAATGATAACCTCAGGGAGGGAGGGGAAATGCTCTTGGGAACTGGTTTCTAGGATACTAGTAATGATCTATTTCCTAATTTCTACGGGCACATAGTGGGGGTGTTGCTGAATAAACTGTGCGTATGTCTTTTACATGCTCTTCTGCACATAGGATATATTCAAACATATACAATTAGAAGTTAAAAGGAAATATACCAAAAGTTTAACTTTGGTTATACTTGTGTGGTGGAATTATAAATAATTTCCATTTTCTTTTTCATGTACTACAATGAACATTTCCTTTTATAAACATAAAATTATTATTTGTATATTTTAAAAAACTGTCAGTGTGGCAGTAGTCCTAACTTAAATACCCTAAACTCTTCTGAAATGCAACCGAAACACGAAGTTTTCCTGAAACAGTTGAACTTTAATAGCAAATGCTCGACTTGGTATTTTAGCTAGGCTGCTTCTGGTGACTAGTCTAAACTTTTGTTTGTTTTTAGAGACAAGGTCCTGCTCTGTCACTCAGGTTAGAGTGCAGTGGTGCAATCATTGCTCACTGCAGCCTTGAATGCCTGGGCTCAAGCAATCCTCCTGTCTTAGATTCCCAGGTAGCTGGGACTACAGGCACATGCCACCATCCCCAGCTAATTTTTTGTAGAGACATGGTCTCACTGTATTGCCCAGGCTGGTCTCGAACTTCTGGGCTCAAGCTGTCCTCTTGCCTTAACCTTCCAAAATGTACAGGCATGAGCCACCACACCTCGTCTCTTCTGCATTTTTACTTGACACTTAGGAGTAGTAAAAAACATAATTTCCTTTTCATCTTACATTAATGGATGTGTTTAAACTGGTGTTTAATAAAATAAGGGAACATGGCCAAATCATATATATTGTTTGACATTTACTTTAACAAAGTAAAACTGAAGGGCACTGGTCTTCAATCTTAACATAGTATTCTTAATGATTTTTTTAAATTATGAAATAATCACTTTCATGGTATGCTTACTTTGTTCCAGGGACTATTCTAAGCACTTTACATGGATTAACTCATTAAATTCGTATAATATTTTATGAGGATTACTATTGCTATCTTATGGGTGAAGAAATTGGCATAAAGAAATTAAGCAAGTGGCCCACACATTACTTAATAATACAAAATCTGTCATCACTATATCTAAATCCCCAAACCTTAAGCATGCAGTGAGGCCAGCAATTGTGCCTCTCAATTTTCAGAAAGAATACTTTTGGATATGACATACTGTGTGTCCACACAAGTTCTTATAAAGCGAGGTGCTAAAATGTAATTAAGGAAGTTCTTCCTAAATTTACAAGAAGATAGGATGGCAGCACAGAACATTCTCTGCGTTATTTCAATAGATGCTGATGCTGATAAGTAATCCACAGGTTTTAACCTGATTACACAACCTAAAATCCATTTGACAAGATCTCTCCCGCTACTTGAACTTAAAGCCTGCATTCTATTGGTAGGATAAATCTCTGTATCATTTCTCTATATTCAAAAGAAACATAAACAGAGGCAGCTGCCAATAGGGAGTTGCCTAAGAGTTCCACTCCCTCGACCTAAGTTATCATACTTTTTCTTTCCCTAATATTGAAAAGAAGGTACTTGCTTAACTAGAACAAGAAGATAGTTCCATAATGACGTTGACTGTTGAATTCTATTTGGTTTTCATAGCTCTTATAAGTAGGGAATATAGAGTTAGAAAATTACTAGGAACAGGTAATAGTGTACCTTCATTAATTGTTGGAGGATTAAAAGGTTTTAAGAATATCCCTTGATTGTTTGGTAGTGGGAGGAAGATAGAATGAATTTGACAGATTAAACGAGGACTATTTTGGATCCTGTTAAGGATCCAGATAAATCAAGGAAAATAGAGAGAAAGCCTTCTTTTCTTTTAGTTGTGTGCGTATGTATAAGGAGGGGTTGTTTTTTATTAGCTTATTTTGGTGAAGCAGAAGGATATGGAGCAAACCAATTACTAATGTTCCTATAAATCAGGTAATTTTCACAAATGTGACAGGGATCGTGGTGGTTTCTATATTTAGACTATTCACCTTATCATTACTTCCTCTACTTCAAACCTGTTATATGCTTTCTGGAATTGACTATGTCTAGAAATCTTGAAGAACACAGTCTTTGTTTTTTGTTTGTTTGTTTGTTTTTTCTAGGCAGAGGAAGAAGGTTATTTTGAAGCATTCAAAAATGAACTTGAAGCTTTCAAGTCAAGAGTAAGACTTTATTCTCAATCACAAAGTTTTCATCCTATGACAGTTCAGAATCATGTTCCCCATTCTGGTGTTGGATCTATAGGTTTATTAGAATCCTTACCACAGGTAAGTTGGAAAAGTAAATATTTATTTTATAAGCATATTAGTTCACATAATTTTTGTTATTTTGCCAAACTTTTTTTTTTAATATGTGTTACCATTTTACATATTCCTGCCTCAGAAGATAACTGTTGAATCTTACTTCATGCCATGTTTTGGTACCGAATCTCACCTCTTAAGTATTTAGAGATACTAGATTTCCTCTCCTTTTAATGTAGTAATGATTAGTTATACCTAACCATTCTTAAGAACAAATCTTAGCTATTGATCCTCTCAGTCATCAACTCTTCAAGATGGCTCCCTCAGGAACTTCCTTAAAACATCTCATCCTGAGTTAGAACTATGCCATTTTGATTTTTTTAGATGAATTAGCTTCAAAGTAGACATGCAGGTGGAACCAGTGCCATCTGTTGCTTAAGTTTATTTAGTATTTTCTTGTTAAATGTTGGTATTGTCTACCAGATGTAACATTTTTAGAACACATTAATGTAGCTGATAATATTGCATCTGGTAATATTGGCCAACTGTTTGAGCCTCTTCGAAGTCTTCAGTGGTTTGATCAAGGTAAAACCATGTCATATAGGCAGCATGAAAAAATTTACATCAAAAAGGAGAAGTGATCAGACCACTGGTCTGCCTGATGCTAGTTAGGATTACAAGTTTAAGTTATTAGGTAATTCCTACCCATTTGATTTTACTAGTAGCACTTTAATAGAGCCCAGTCATCTCTCATTTCCAGGCTCCAAGATTTTAAGACCAGCTTTAGCCAGTTTAATCTGTTGCCTACATTGTGAGAAGGAAAGTCTTATTCAAAAAGACAATGCAAGGAGAGTCCTATATTTAGTTTTAAACCTCATAAAGTGCTAAAAATGGAGATTTTCAATGACTCGACCTTATGTCACTAATTTCACCATTCCACTTACATGTATGTCCTTTAAGGAAAGTGATTGATCATATTTACCCCAGTCAAAAATATTATTCTCAGGAGTCTCTGAGCCTACTCTGGCTCTAGAGGCTGCCTGGGAAAAAAAAAAGTCTCAAGGATGGAAATAAATGTTTGATTTTTAAATAATTACTAATGTTCCCCCTTAGTTAGACATGTAAGGAATATTCCCTCTACAAATTTCCTACAGATTATCTCTTAATTTTATTTAAATTCAGTGATGATTTTTCTCTTCAGTTCCTAAGAAATAGCCCATAGGGAAGTAGTTTTTCCAGGCGAATTCTGGGACCAAGTCACTATGAAATCCAATATATAAACCTCTTGCAATTAAAATGTCACATAATGCATGGGAAGGAAAAAAAGAGACTTTGGAAGGATGTAACTGATTCTAAACGTAAGAGGGAAAGGTACACATTATAGTATCTTAGCCTTTGTTATCAAGAAGTTTCCTCTGGTTTGAGAGAAGTAAATCCTTGTTACACATATTAGATAGCAACTAATATCAGATGCTAGGCATCCCTTATAGACATAGGGGGACTAGAATTATACAATTCTGACACTTTTGTATTGCTGATATTATCAGGGTTATTCAGATTTAATTAAGCTGGGCTAATCTCCTCACGGTGGGAGACCAATTCCTTATGGTAAGCAATTTGAGCATCCTGATGTAGTTCTTCTGAAGGATACAAGGCTGGATAAAATTTCAGTTAGATGCTTGCTACATGTGCAGAAAGGATTATCAACTAATTGAGGGAAATAAAATGAGAGGACACTTGAGGGACCAAATCATCAGTTTAGAGGTTTGGAAGAAAAATCTTACCATAATAACATCTCATTTTTATATCAGTTTATAGGTTGCAAAGCACTTTCACACATATTATTTAATCTTCTCAAATACCCTGTGATTCATTTTCATTCATTTTTATAGATGAGTAAACTGAAATTCATAGAACTTAAGTAATTTGCCTGAAGTCAACACAATAAGTGATGAATCTAATATTCTACTTTTGGATTTCTGTTATACTTCACTGCTTATTCACCTGTACCACAGACTGTTGAGTCATATGTGTTGAGAATGTTACTAGATGAAAATATGGGACAGTCAATGAAATTTAAGTATAGATTACGTTGGGTATACCGATTCCTTCTATTTTTTTAAAGTCTCTGTATGATAGTATCTTACAGTTCTTAGGAAGATGGGTAGATGAGTTTTGGAGAATCTCCTCAGCCAATTGTGTTATTCAAAGTTGTGTCATGGAAAACTGGAGCCCAGTCTTAATAGTGTAATTGTAAGCTCTCTTCCAGAGAATTAGGTTTGGATTGTCAGAAAAAGGGCTTAAAGCTATTTTTTTGGATAATGAGACAACGTAGCAAGAATATTGGTCATTTTTGATAAAGCTTAAGTATGGGTAACCATTTAGCTTTTAATTTCTTTTTTTTAATAATTGACAGCAATTGTTTGAAATAAGCCAAATACCATTCACTATCCTTAGTTTTGAGAGGTCTAATCCAAGGCCTTTTGGATATAGATATAATAACAGTTACTTTAGGTTTATCCTATAGGCTAGCTTTTTTTTTTTTTTTTTTTTTTTTTTGAGACGGAGTCTCGCTCTGCTGCCCAGGCTGGAGTGCAGTGGCCGGATCTCAGCTCACCGCAAGCTCCGCCTCCCGGGCTCACGCCATTCTCCTGCCTCAGCCTCCCGAGTAGCTGGGACTACAGGCGCCCGCCAGGTCGCCCGGCTAGTTTTTTGTATTTTTAGTAGAGACGGGGTTTCACCATGTTAGCCAGGATGGTCTCGATCTCCTGACCTCGTGATCCGCCTGTCTCGGCCTCCCAAAGTGCTGGGATTACAGGCTTGAGCCACCGCGCCCGGCTTAGGCTAGCTTTTAATTTTACTAAATTGTGAATTTTGTTCTCCTTGAGGCTTGCTTTACTAAACAGAGGCAGGATTAAAACTGAGGCCCAGTGTGAGTGTCCCGTCTCAGTCAGTTGTCTCTGCTATTTCCTTCATAAAGACCTGATTGGGAATAATCCAAACTCCAGCTAGCTTTTTGACTTTTAGAATAAAGGAATCTCACAAAGTGTTGTAGTTAGGAGGATCTTTAGAAAACCCTGCCTCCCCAACCTCCTATTGGATGGTGAGGTTTAAGACATCTATCCTGTTTGACTATTGTCCTCATTGGTGTTTATTAAATAAAATAAATACAAGTAAAACTAGTAATACAAGTGGTAAAAGTCTTAAGTAACTAGCAGACATTCGGAACAATTGAGTAGACAAAATTGAATTGGGGAAGAATTTTCTAAAGTTCTGGATCTTAAGGGCTATATCCTTATTCATGGTGCTTTAACAAATAATGGTTTTATTTTTGCATTTATTGAGTAAGATTTTATGTTTTCTATTCCCAGTTTTTGAAATTGACATAACATTTATGAGTGATGCTTGTTTAAAAAATCCCATGGTTTTATTCTGTTTAAAAAATAAGGGTGTAAATACCTCTCAAAAGTGTACAGATTTCTCACTGAGTTTGTTTTAACCTTTGTGAAACCGTAGTACACCCTGAAGATATCCATAATTTTTACCCAGTAAATTTTTTTCTTCATTCGGATGATTTGCAGTTTTAGTATTTACTGTTATAATTAGATGGTAATCTTAAAAATGCATTGCTGACTTCAAACCATATTTAAATTATCAGTAGCTGTGTATATATAATCACATAGAAGTTGTAGCCTTGCCTTGTATGATTAAATGGAGAAGAAAGGTGGTGTTTGTTAACATTTCTGTTTTTCACATGTATCATTCTTTTATCACATCTCATAGGTGATAGCATCCTATTTTTTTCTTTATTTTCTTGGAATTCAGCCCAAGTCTCTTTCCAAAGTCCATCTTCTTTCCTACTGCTCTACTACACTGCAGAGAAATAGGACTGTGAAACTGCATATTTATGTATGTGCTGTCATAAAACTGGTTATAATGCGTTTTTTCTCCCCCCCAATCCACCTTTTCTTTTTCCCCAGAATCCAGATTATCTTCAGTATTCTATCAATACAGCTCTCTGCAGCTTAAACTCAGTGGTACATAAAGAAGATGATGAACCCAAAATGATGGACACTGTATAATTTGGTTAAGACTGCTGAGGCCAAGTGCTATTTTGTTACAAGAAAGGAAGAACTTGGCTATTTTCTTGACACTTTTATGGGTGCTGCACTTTATTTTTGTTTGGTTTTTGATGGGAGGGAAAGAGTACTGAAATGTTTTGTAAACTTTTTTTTAATGTGCTGCTAGGTTTTTTGTTTTGTTTTGTTCTGAAGAGGAGTGGTACCATATGTTGCAGGAAGTCAAACTGGACTTTTTGTGGCTACTAAATTTGCCTTTAATCTTATTGTTCTCAATTTTGGAATCAAGTATGAAAATCTGCACAAATGCAATGTTTACAAGAACTGGTTGATTCTGGGAGGCATCTGCTACAGTCTCTTTTTATATGGATATGTACATGTCCTATTCTACAAAAATGATTAAAGATAAAAACATACTTGTATCCCACTGCTAATTTAGCTGTCAAATCTGGTATTTCATCACATTAAAAGCAATAAATCAGTAGTTGGTAATCTACTTTACTAAGTAAGTTGGGGGGTACAATTTTTAAAAGTCTTAACTCTTAAATACTTGACTTTCGGCACCATCAGTTAAATCCTTGACTATAATACAAATTTAATATAGACATTACATTTACCCTCAAATGATTCTCAAAACTATATTCCTTAGAATTTGATTTTACCCTGCTGACTTTAAGAGTTATAGTAATATCAAAAGTGATGAGCTAATATAGATTTTCTTTTTAAATAAAAATAACTTCAAGCTCACTCTTTCTTAACATAGTCTGGGATCTCTCAGGGAGTAAGTTTTAAAATAATACTAATGACTCGTAAGAACAAACAGGAATAATAATCTGATTTTTAAATTTGTGGTTATTGTTTCACTGTCATGTAGCCTTTTGAATTTTTTTTTTTTTTTTGGTTTGTTTTTTGATGTAGCTTTTTAAAAAAGGACTCTTAAAAATGATTTTTTTTTAAAGCAAGAGAAATCTTATAGTGCTAACTGTCTTGAGCTGCCAATTACCTATTTCTGAGAATTTGGTGACCCTTACTGGTAATGACGGCATTTACAACATTTGGCATTTCCCGTTTTTCAGCTCAGTTACCATAGAATGCTTCCAAGCTTTACTACTTCCTCTGTAAGTCATTTCAATTATGCCAGGATATTTGATGATTTAGTTTATGTAGAATTAGGTAACAAAGCTAATTATGCTATCCTTATTATTGAAGGGTTAATCTTATGACTTAGACATGAGCTTTGGTTATATTTGGGTGTAGTCTTTGGCTAAGTACCCATTCAGACTAATAGCAAACACTTGGAAGGTGGCTAACTGGGACTGAGAATATATGTCTCAACTTGAGAAACCAAATAGTGCTAAGGGACTCAGGGTGATCAGACCTGTGACCTTGGCCTCATTTGTATTTTGTTTTAACTGAGGTGATCAGACACTTAGTACCCTAGAAATGGACTGGAATTATTGAATCTTCTGTAACATCACAATCTTCCTGGTTTTCAGAATAAAAGTCTTTTTGTGCTTTTGATATAAATATATACTCTATAATAAAATGTTTGACTAATTTACATAGTAGTGTTTGTCAGCCTGTACTTTTTTTTTTTTTAACCCATGACCTAGTCATAGACATTTTTTTATTTTTGTTCTGTTCTGAAGCAAGCTCTTATTTTTCCCTTTCTACCAAATTGAGAGAATGGGCAGACACAGGAGCCATATTCCCAGTTTCACAGAAATGTTACTTGAATTATTTTCCCTTCTTTCCCAGGATTTACCTGTAAGCATTCAAATGGTTTTGAATTTCATTTTGCCTTCTTTAAGTTAGAGGTATTTAATGACTGAAGACTGGTGGGAGAGAAAGTATCAACAAACTGAGTAAACTATTCTTGAAGGGTTTTGTTTCTAAAACAGGAATTACTGAAAAGACATTCTTTGAAACTTGATTTATATATTTTTACTTGCAAAAGAAAATACTGTGTTTTGAGTATATAAGTGTGATTGGGTTTGTTTTGGGAACCATTGACTGATGCCATAATTTGCACTTAAAGACCATAAATTACATAGTTACCCATACTTTAGTACTAGAAACAGTAAATTGACATCCTTGAACTAAATCCTACCAAATGAAATGTCCTTTTTTTGGTTTCTTAAGAAATAAAGAGTATACTAAGCAAAGGGATAATTTATATTTCAGGTTGGACAATTTACCCTAAACAAATTAAACCATGGAAAGTGCAAACACATGAATGAAACTTTTTTTTACATCAAAATATCATCAAAGATTCTTGTTTCGTTTGATAAAATTAATATTTGAATAAAAAAATTTTTTAATCAAATAGCTGTCCATTTATTCTCTGTTAACTGTCATTTTTTCAGTGGTAGTGAAGATAATACTGACTTAAAATTATTACTCTTAGGTAGATGGGTAACATTCTCTTCCAAGTATACCATTAAGTGGACTCTTTCAAATTTTGCCTAATGAGCTCACAATCTCTTATAACTTTTCTTTAGGAAAATCAGGTCCTCCTCTTCTTTCAGACTGGCATATCATATTACCCTTTTAAAAATGAATGAACGTCCGGGCGTGGTAGTTCACACCTGTAATCCCAGCACTTTGGGAGGCAGAGGCGGCAGGGTCATGAGGTCAGGAGATCAAGACCATCCTGGCCAACATGGTGAAATGCCGTCTCTACCAAAAATACAAAAATTAGCTGGGCATGGTGGCACGTGGCTGTAGTCCCAGTTACTCGGGAGGCTGAGGCAGGAGAATTGCTTGAACCCCGGGAGGCAGAGGGTGCAGTGAGCCAAGATGGCGCCACTGCATTCCAGCCTGACAACAGAGTGAAACTCCATCTAAAAAATGAATGAACATGCTGCCCAAAGAACATGAATCTGTTTTAGTAAGTGGATTTTCTTACAGGATGAAAAAAGTTGATTGTAGGTTTAGGCAAGGTGATCCTGAAGTTAACCTTGGGGTATTTTCAGGGGAGAACAAAATGTCAGTTTACTTTTGTAAGTCAATCATGTATTTCAGTTCTTAAATTGGTGTGGGACAGAACCGAGGTACTTGTCTGGGTTGAGGTTAGGCTTTCCATTTCAATTTTGCCACTATAGCAAACATACTTTTAACAAAACCCCTAAATCCACCCATTTCTCATCTGTAATGGACATGGACATTGTATATACAATTGCATAGCTCTGAGAAGTTGATTTATCTGAAAATTATTTGCTTACTGTGTGAGCCAAGGGGGTCAGGGGAGGGGGACACAAGGGTGAATATACGTTCATTCTCGATTGTTTACCATCTAATATGAAGTGAAACCAGTCTCATAAGCTTTGAAGAATTAGACTTGTTTGATCTTCTCGAAATATAGAAAATGATTTTTAAAATTCCCACATCTTTCACATAGTTAACAACAGCATGATTCTTCATGTTATTTACACATCAGACATTTAACTTGGAATCCTTTAGAAAAAGATGGCACTGCTGGACTGATTGACACTTTGACATGACAGTTCATTCAGTGCTATATATGGAAAAACTCAGTGTTTATATCATTTAGTGAGCTAAAAACAAAAAGCAGGAGGGGGATAAGGGCTCTACAAAGCATATTGGCTTTTACCAGAAGCTTTAAGCACAGCTACACTATTTTAACTGTTTAAAATTTTTTTAACCGTAACTTCCAAGATGAAAATCTTTAACTGCAAAGATAGGAAAGCTATTTCTACAGTTTATCAGGGTCTGAAGTTTTTTTTTTTTTTTTTTTTTGGTTAATGAGAAGACAACATATTCTAAAATACAAATTCTTGCTGTTGGTTGCAAGTATAGCAATTTAACATAATTTGAGATCTATAATTACAATGATTTGTTGTTAGTATAGGGCAGTTTTGTCACAAGTTATGAGGATCCAAAGTATCTTGCTAGAATGCCATTATATATAGCTGGGGGGAAAGTAGCCACAGGGTGGGGTTTAGAAATTTGAGCCAGTATTTAAACTTTCAAATGGAACTGACAAATTTCTGGATGGTGTTAACAACTGCCAGTTTGCATTTCCCACGGTACACTCTGCTTACAAAAGGTATAGCAAAATAACTTTTACTCTATAAAATAAGTGGGTTGAGGTGCTGTCCTCACTGGCTTTTTTTTTTTTTTTTTTTGAGACGGAGTCTCCCTCTGTCGCCCAGGCTGGAGTGCAGTGGCACAATCTCGGCTCACTGCAACCTCCGCTTCCCGGGTTCACGCCATTCTCCTGCCTCAGCCTCCCGAGTAGCTGGGACTACAGGTGCCCGCCACCTCGCCTGGCGAATTTTTTTTTTTTTTTTTCTGTATTTTTAGTAGAAATGGGGTTTCACTGTGTTAGCCAGGATGGTCTCAATCTCCTGACCTTATGATCCACTCGCCTTGGCCTCCCAAAGTGCTGGGATTACAGGCGTGAGCCACCACGCCCAGCCTCTCACTGGCTTTTAACAAAAGTATAATAGTTTCTCCTAGCCATGGCATTCAGCTCCATACATGTATTTCCATGTGGTACATAAATCTTAATGATAGTCATTACAGAATTATTTTTTTGGGTGGGAGCAGTGACTTACACCTGTAATCCCAGCACTTGGGAAGCTGAATCAGGAAGATTGTTTGAGGCCAGGAGATAAGCCTGGGCAACATATCGAGACACCATCTCTACAAAAAATAAAATTAGCCAGGCATGGTGGTGCACGCCTGTAGTTTCAGCTACTTGGGAAGCTGAGGTGGAAGAATCGCTTGAGCCCAGGAGTTCAAGCTTACACGACCCAATTATGCCATTGCACTCCAGTCTGGGCAATGGAGTGAGGCCCTGTCTAAAAAAAAATAAAGAAAAATGTTGTATTACAGTCATATTCATTCCTAAAGTAATGAATGTACGTGCAAACTTTGGGCTGTTTTGGGGGTGGGGAGGGAATGGTCACAGGAAATAAGAGTCTTAATTCTCATAGCCATGTTCTTCCACTCCTCACTTTGATTTCCAGATCCCCTAAGGGTAGTATGAAGGCAGGCATGGCCACCATAGCAGGAGATGAAGTATTGCATAAACTGAAACCAGCCTATGGACTGCTTTAAGATCATTTATTAGAACAGTCATTCAGAAGCCATTGAGACATCAGGCAGCAGAAAGGAAGGTGGGATGGAGCAGGCCCTGTGAAGGACCAAGGACAAACAGCCACAGTTATGAAATTTCATTTTATTCTGATAAAGACTGATGTATGCCGATAACCTAGTGATAATCCGTAAGTTTGGTATTTCACAACAGTTTTTAGAAAGCACCTAAGATTAACATCCAAATAAGGCATTATAGAAAATTTTATAAAGAATGAAGTGTTTACTATAATTCTTTTAAAAAACCTTGGTTCATCTTGAAAGATCGATGAATTTTTTAAATATCAGAAGAAAAGGGAAATAAAAAATTTCCCCCAAAATACATAAGAACCACTTACTGGCACTTGTATTTTAAGTACCTGGGAAAAAAATGGAACGGATTTTTAAAGGCAGTAACAGCTTGTAAGAGGGCTTGTTTCATTTGACTTGGCATCAAGTAAAGTAAGAGTAAATATGCCATGGAAGACATAATCAAATTTTTCCTCCACCTCTCATATTTCCCCACTTCTACCAGACCACACAGTACATCAGCAACCATCCTTTAGATTCCAATTTTTAAATGGCTGCTCAGATGATGCCAATGGAGTTCTTTCTCCTTAAAATATGGTGGCAGTGAATGCTAACAGGTACAGATTTCTTTGATCAGGAACAAAGAACTCCTTCAGGAAACTCACTCACTTTCCTGGTCCTTGATAACCTATCATGTAAATTCTTTTTACTGGTACACTTGTTGACTAATTATGATTGATTGCTATTTATGTCAAGGGAGCATTTCCCAGGCATGCCTCATCTATTCACTAACGACAAAGGCTTTATTTACATAGTGCCACGGGTTTTCTCTTTTTTCTTTTCTTTTCTTTTTTTTTTTTTGGCAGGGGAGATGGTACTATAACTTGTTATTTATCAGGGCAGATCATACATTTGGATCAAAAAGAAAAACCAGCAAGTAGATCCTAAAACACATTTCTTAACCTGAGTCACATTTGAAAACATAGACTTGAATTACATTTTGTTGAAAATTCATTCAAGTTTGGTGCTTGTAAAAGCACTTATGTCAATTTCTGACATAAATCATAACCCTCAGTACATACGTATTTTCAAAGGAAACAAGTCATCTTAAAGTAATATTTTTCTATATGCTAATTGATACATTTTTATAGCAAATTGAAAATTCTGAGTAAACTAAAAGTATGCTTAACAACAAAATAAATACAGCATATATGGTTAACATATACATTTCTTAGTGTAAAGGCAGCAGTGAATTTGTGTCTCACAATAAATCTGTAAATCCAGTTGCTTTCTTTCTGGAATTTTATATAGTGTCTCACCATGTTCCACAATGCTAGAAATGTCTTTTTTGGCATCAATCTATGCAAAAATTTCTGACTACATATTTTCTCCAAATGACATGTAACTTTTTTTTTAACTTTTCCAGAAAAATATGGAAACTTTATCAACCACTTGTTAACTGAACAAAAAGTTAGACTACTACCAAATGCTCTTTTAATTTTGCTCTAACAGATGTTTGAAAAGTTCAGACATCGCTGATGTTTTTGAGGATAACTGCATAAAATACCAGATGATTTCAAAGCATGAATCTTAGTATCCGACTCATTTGGCACATCCTTAGTATCCAGAATAAAATCAATAGAAATAAAAGTAATATAATTTTCAAAGAATTCATACATACTGGAAGTCTTAGGAAAAGCAGCTTCTAAATGGAAGGAGTAGGAGGTTTGCCCATCTTACTATTAATAGTTACATACATTTCTCCTCATGGAGTAACTGAAGCTTTCTGGCTTGTTTGTGGAACTTTAGTTTGTAGGAAAGCATACACATAGGGCCAAATCTTATTAGTTTCTGTTCCGGAGAATGTTTCCAACACTCCTTTTTTCCTAAAGATGAAACAAAAACAAAACAAACAAACACAGGTCTGAGTCTTCCTAATAAGCTCTTTCAAAGCTTTTCTGTAAATGATGATAATGTAGATTTAGGAGTCTTGGTAAGTATGGGTTTGTGTAATCAGGAGACAAAGGCACTTGGCCAGGCATTGGAAAATTTAGATTTTAGTTTCAGTTGTGCTCTCTGGCTTACATAAATGGGTGCTTAAAAACATAACAGCACCTATCATTTATTTTATTTATTGAGCATGCACTGTGTGTCAAAGGCTGTGCTACATGCTTTACATATAATAGTTTGTTTAATCCTTTCCAAAGCTCAAATTTTCTTATTTTACTGATAAAAACATCTCTTTGTAATGTAACTTAGCCCAAATCACCAAGTTGGTAGTACATTTCCAAATAGAACCTGTTAAGATACCAGAACACCCGTCAGCTTTTTTTTTCTATTTAACTCCTTTGCAAAAGCTACTTTCTAATACTTGAGTATCTTTCCTTTTTGCCTAGGCCATCATTTATTTTTTCCTCTACTCCACTCTTCCGAATTTTAACAGAAAGGGGAATAAAAAGTATTGGTTTTACTGGGTTTCCTATTGACTGTCTTCATTTCTCCAGAGGCAGATTTGTCTAGCTTGTCACTAGACCAGCAGCCAAAGTCTATTTTATTTACTCCAGTTTCCTGTGGGTAATATGGTGAGGAGTGAGAATCGGAATCCTGGGGTTGCTTTTCAAGCCACACAGATTCCCTCCAGAGATTCTGGCATTCCTCTTGCTAACACCCCTCGTCTAGCCCATGTGTACACCTACACATATACACCTACACATATACGCACTGGTTTAAAGGCTGCAAAAGGGCAACCTAAGAACTCTGGCTTATTACTTTATGAAAACAGGATCCCTCATACCTTTGCAGCCCTTCTTACTAGGTTTTCAGGGGCTTCACTAAGGACAAAAGCATTCCTTCTTGATACCTCATAAAATTCGCCACAGTTAACTTAAATAACACCCACTGTTTTCTTGGTAAGAAACATCTGCTAAGGAGGGAAATTATGCAAATACAGCATTCTTAGGATATTAGAAACCCCCTTGCTTCTAAATTCACTGCCACCTGGTACAGCTTTCAAGGGAGCAAGCTTCTTAACTGTTGTAAGCCTCTTGAAGAGCCACTTTAAAAATCAAGCCAGTGTCACAAGTGGGTTAATTACTGAGGGCACAATTGCAGGCACCTATTCGATCCTAAATTGTGGGTGAACATTTGTCATTTTTAATTTCTGTGTAATAAAATGGAACCAGCTTCAACAACTGGTTCTCCAAAGAGTAAGGGCATCATGTTGTTTGTAAACATAGACCAATTACTCTACAATGTCCCACAGCTAAGAGTTTTTTCTAAAACAACCAACAATACAACTATCAGCATTTTTAAATAACAATGCTGACTATTACTAACATTCTTGCAAATAAACTTTCAGTTTTTAGTTAAGTCTCGCCCTAGTTCTATGTGTGGGAGCTGAGAATGAAAAGCTTGAATTAGGCTGGGTGTGGTGGCTCACGTCTATAATCCCAGCACTTTGGAAGGCCAAGGAGGGTGGATCACTTGAGGTCAGGAGTTCAAGACCAGCCTGGCCAACATGGCAAAACCCCGTCTCTACTAAAAATGCAAAAATTAGCTGGGCATGGTGGCACGTGCCTGTAGTCCTAGCTACTGGGGAGGCCGAGGCATGAGAATCTCTTGAACCTGGGATGCAGAGGCTGCAGTGAACTGAGATGGCACCACTGCACTCTAGCCTGACACAGTGAGACTCTGTCTCAAAAAAGAAAGAGAGAGAGAGAAAAAAAGAGAGACAGAAGAGAAAGCAAAAGCAAAAGCTTGAATTAACAGCAAGAGGCAGCAAAAGCCAGAAGCAGCCTAGAAAGACTTCTCAGATATCTCCTAAGATAAGGACCCGCATCATTCACTTCATCTTCGCAGCCTTCCTCGACTGCCCTTCCTACACCTTTTTTTTTTTTTTTTTTTTTTTTTTTTTTTTTTGAGATAGGGTCTCACTCTGACACCTGCACTCTGGACTGCAGTGGTGCAATCAGAGATCACTGCAGTCTCGACCTGCTGGGTCCAAGCAATCCTCTTACCTCAGACTCCCCAGTAGCTGGGACTATAGGCGTGTGCCACCATGCCTGGCTAATATATATATATATATATATTTTTTTTTTATGTTTTGTAGAGACAGAGTTTCACCATGTTGCCCAGGTTGATCTTGAATTTCCGCCTCTTCGATCCTCTTGCCTTAGCCTCCCAAAGTGCTGGGATTATAGGCATGAGCCACTGTCCCAGACCCCTTCCCATATTTTGATATTTTGACAGAACAAATCCCAACAACCCCCAGTACTTCACTGCATTGGGGGATTATTTATTCATAGCCTTGCAGCGGTGGTGTTATCTGCCCAGCAACAATGCATTCTCCCTTCCTCTGGTTACTTTTGGGAAACAACCTCTCCACCAAACTCAGTTGACAAGGTTTAGGAGAGACTGTCCCCACTCCCCATCTTCAAGGATGGACATGATCAGAGCTAATCAGTGCCAACCCCAAGACTTTTGCTGGCAAAAGAGGCTCTTTGCTGCTGGGTTTTCTGACTAGTAGGAGGTAGACTGGAAAGTTGAGGAGCTGCTACACAGGGACGGCACACCTGAGACTAAAGCCAACACAGAACAATGGAGCTGAGTGACTGAGGCCTAATGATAGGTGTTTTTGAACACCTGGACCCATCCATCTATCTTTGACTTTTTAGTTATATTACCAATAAATTCCCCTTTTGCTTAAGCTGGTGTGAATTAGGTTCTTAGTTAATATAAGCACATATCACATTGTATGATAAATACTGTTTACCCAGCTCCCCACCTCACCCACATACATAGTTTCTTGGAGCCTGACAGGGACTGGATCTAATTGTCCATGTGGACCAAGGGCCTACCACAGTGTCAAGAGGGTAAACAATAATTGCTGACAATGAATGATTTAATAGACACCAGGGCTGTTGTAGGACTTCCCAGGATCTCTCACTTAATTCCTTTAACAACCCTGTAAAGCAGATGCTATTTAATATTGCCTGACTTTACAAATAAGGGATTTACAGCATGGAGGTTAAATAGCTTGCCTAGGGCAAAAGAGATGGTAATTTTCAGAACCAGCCTCATTAAACAAATGACAAAATTATAGTAACAGTTACTATAAAAAGCGGTTTGCCAACCTTGTAATTTTATGCTCCAGAAACAATTAAGATGGTTTGAAAGGCCACGCATGGTGGCTTATACCTGTAATCCCAATGCTTTGGGAGGCCAAGGCACGAGAGTTGCTTGAAGCCAGGAGTTCGAGACTAGCCCGTGCAACATGGCAAGAGGCCCAACTCTAAAACAAAAATTTTTTTAATTGGCCAGGTGTGGTGGCATGGGCCTGTAGTCCTGTCTACTTGGGTGGCTGAGACAGGAGAATTGCTGGAGCCCAGGAGTTCAAGGCTGCAGTGAACTATGATAGAACCACTGCACTCCAGCCTGGGTGACAGAGTGAGACCTTGTCTCTAAAATAAATAAATAAATAAATAAATAAATGTTTGGAAACGGTTGCTTCAGATTTTTACTGTATACGTGCCCTATTACAACAACAATAGTAATAGCTAACATTTCTATAGTGCTTTCTATGTGTCAGGCACAATTCTAAGAGTTACCCATATTAATCTTGTAACCCTTTATTCTCTTCCCCAATTTATAGAGGAAAAAACAGGCAGAGGTTAAGCAGAAGGTGAAGGTGAAGATGGTGAGCTGGGACTTGAACTTAAGTATTCTGGCTTCAGAGTCTGTGTTCTGCCCATGACACTGTTCTGCCCCGATCAGGATCAGTATTCAGTAAGTACATAAATGAAAGGGGAGGCAGTAAATCCTCTGTAAGAAGTGGGAAGGCTCAGTAAGAAAACTGGACTATTTCTTAGCCTAAATCAAATACTCATTTAGTATAGTTCCTATATGTGTTGCAGACAAAACAATGTTAAAATGTAAGCTTTTAAAGACTGCTAGCCAATTACAGAGTTGGAGGGATTAGCCGCCATCTGACATTCTTCCACACCATAGCATCCTGTATTGGCAAATGTGGTGGGCAATATTAGGTTTGCCTCCCCAGCATTCATTCCAGCCCTCCCTCTGCTACCAACGATCCCCAGCTTACAATGATTCAACGCAGGATTTTTCAGTTTTATGATGGTGCGAAAGCAACATGCATTCAGTAGAAATTGTACCTCGAGCACCTGTACAACCATTCTGCTTTTCAATTTCAGTACAATATTCAGCAAATTATGTGAGATATTCAACACTTTATTACAAAACAGGCTTTGTGTTAGATGATTTCGCCCAACTGTAGGCTAATCTAAGTGTTCTGAGCACGTTTAAGGCAGGCTAAGTTATGGTGCTTGTATTTTCAAATTACAATGGATTTATCAGGACGTAATTTCATTGTAAATTGCGGAACATCTGCACATAGCAGAGTTTGGGTGAGACTGTCGCACTGCCAACTCTAGATGTGGACTAGTCAGTGTAATTAGTGTAATCATTCCCACCCCAATGACTGGTTCTGCAGTGGGCAGTAACCCAAGCCTGTAACAGTTAGTGCCAGGCATTCCCTGACTGCAGTTCAAGTTGGCTCCATCTGAGTGGTGCTCTGGGCTTCTATTCACTGGAGGAAAGGTTACCCCTCAGCCCTTCATAGAAAAGGAAGCCCTGGCTGTTCCTGCAAATGTCTGCTACCATGCAGGAAGCCTAAGGACAAAGCCAATGCACACAGGAAGGCAAAACCAAGAGAATGGCTACACTGATCAAACTCAGGTGTGACTGAAGCCCAACTTACCTTCTGGACTTCTGTTACACAAGTTAATGTGTTTCCCTTATTACTTAAGCCCATGTGAACTGGGCCTTTTGGCATTTTAGTATTTCAGCTGTAGAGGAAGGAAAATCAAAACTAGACTTAGTGCACCATTATGCAAGAGAAGTTCTGAAAAGCAAAAACTCACTGGTAATATTCCAGGACTGGCTTTGTTTGGTCTTCATAAGCCTTTAGTCTCTTGATAACCGTCTCTGGTTTATCATCCTCACGCTGAATGAGGGGCTCCCCAGTCAGGTCATCAATGCCCTAAACAGGATTAGAAGAGACTAGTATCAGATATCCTATTTCTGAAGGATATTTTCATAAGCAGTTCAATTATTTTTAAACAAACATCTCTGTGCAAGTGCCAAGCACAAAAATGTGCTAACTTTTAAATAAATGGAATTCAACCTCAAGAGAGATCATCGCAACAGAAACAGGGGATGCCAGTTTCATTTCCACAGTTATCAGTCACTTTAGCCTTAGAGTAAAAGGTTTTCTAAGCAGCCTCTAAGTAAGTTCATATATATACAAAAAGATTCAGCTATAAACTGGGAATTTCAACTGCAAGTCCTAAATAAACCAAGGTGTTATGAATCTCTATCAGCCCAATTCCTAACACACTCTTGGCAGAGTAGGAAATCAACAAATGTTTTTGAATGAGTAACAAACCCCTATTGCTCCTGGGGCACTTTTAACACCAAGCTCAGTGGACTAGATCAGTCAACAATACCAAGTAACCTGAGAATATACCCTCGGGAGTTTTGGTCTGGCAGAAGATTTCCAAGTTCACTAAACTTATGTCTGTTAGGGCAAGAGGACTCAGGGACAGTATGCTATATGACAGTGCCACAACAACTACTCACCACAGTTTTGGGAGGGTTGAATTCAATGTTGTAGACTCGGCCACTGGCGGGATGAATCCAGCGAGCAGTAAGGCGTTGTTTAATGACCTCAAAGGGCACATTCAGGTTAATCACTGTGTCGATTTGATAAGCTCTATCTAGGGCTTCTGCCTGTGCAAGGGTCCTTGGAAAACCTTTATAAAGTAAAAAAGAAAAAGAAAAAAGAAAGGAAGTATAGGGGGAGGGGGAGGGGGAGGGGGAGGGGGAGGGGGAGAGAGAAGAAAGAATTAATGTTGGACAATCTGAACAAAAGGAATGAGGCTCACCAGGCAGGCTGATCACAGCTGCAGTGCAACTGTGATGGTGACCTGTCAACTTGACTAGGGCATTGAGTGCCCAGATATTTGGCAAATATTATTCTGGGTATATCTGTCAGGCTGCTCTTATTATGAAATTATCATGTAAATAGGCAGACTGATAAAGTATATTGCCCTTCCTAATATGGGTGGGCCTTATCTAATCAATTTTAAGGCCTGAATAGAACAAAAGGCTGACCCTCACCCAAAAAACAAAGAATTCCTCCTGCCTGCTACCTCTAACTGGGCCACAGGACTTTTCCTGCCTTTAAACACAAGCTGAACTCATGATCTTCACTCAAATTCCAGAGGCTGGCCAGGTGCAGTGGCTCACGCCTGTAATCCCAGTATTTTGGGAGGCCGAGGAGGGCGGATCACCTGAGGTCAGGAGTTCAAGACCAGCCTAGCCAACGTGGTGAAATCCTCTCTCTAAAAAAAATACAAAAATTAGCCCTGCATGATGGCAGGTGCCTGTAATCTCAACTAGTTGGAAGGCTGAGGTGGGAGGATCGCTTGAACCCGGGAGGGGAGGTTGCAGTGAACCAAGATCGCACCATTGCACTCCGCCTGGGTGACAGAGCGAGACTCCTTCTCAAAAACAAACAAACAAACACTCCAGAGGCTATTTCTGAAATACGACAAAATGAAACTAAAGTCCAGCTAAAGAAACACTATTAATGCAAAAGGACAAAACCCTAACAGATAAGCAGATGTGTTACATAGCTAAACAATGTAGTTCAAAAATAGACAGGCAAATGTACCTAATGAGTGAATTCAGAAATACACCCAAACATATTAGGGAATTTAAAATAATACTTTGATCACAAACTTTTGACTTTGCAATGCTGTTACTAAGGACATTTTGTCCAGAATACCAAAAAAAAATTAAAATTAGTAGAAATAATATATTTTCAAAAATGACAAAAGTTAGGCCAGGCATGGTGGCTCACACCTATAATTCCAGCACTTTGAGAGGCTAAGGTGGGAGGATTCCTGGAGCCCAGGAGTTTGAGACCAGCCTGGGCAACATAGCAAGACCCCTTCTCTATAAATAAAAACAACAACAAAATTAGCAGGGCATAGTGGCGCATGCCTGTGGTCCTAGCTACTCAGAAGGCTGAGGCAGGAGGATCGCCTGAGCTCAGGAGATCAAGGCTGCAATAAGCCATGATGACACTGTGGTACTCCAGCCTGGTGACACAGCAAAACACTGTCTCCAAAAAAAAAAAAAAAAAAAACACGTTAAAACTGCACATGCATAATTTGTTAGAGCAAAAATAATGTCTGAAAAATTACATTTTCTTATTAACAATGAAATGTGGAAAAATTTGCCAGTGATCTAGACCTTATAATGTGCTAAAATGACAATGATAATGACTAAAACTATACCCAGGAAACCTGGATTTTAGAGGAATAATGGCCCCCAAAGAAAGCTTATAATGGCAAAATCTCGATCTATATAATTTTATAAAATAAAAATATAAAATTTACACTGAAGTAAGTCACCCTGGTGAAAACAATTTTAGTACATTTAATAATAATAAATGGAGTTTAACAGCTAAATCTCAAGCACTTTCTAAATGCAAAGTACTGTATGTTAAATGTTTTACAAGGATCACTTCTTTTAACCATCATAACAACCCTAAGAGACATACTTTATTATTCCCACTTTATGAATGAGGAAACTGAGGTACAGTGAGGCTAGGTAACTTACTTTAGCTCACAAAGCTTACAAAGTGATGGAAGTGGAATGTGAACACAAGCTGTCTTACCCAAATGTTCCTCAGTAGATTAGTCAAATTATGATACAGACACAAAATGCAAGCCCATGCATCTTTTATTTCATGAGGCAAATCTATGTGTTAAATATAGATTTATTCAATGAAAAAGCAAAATGCAAAACATGGTATGTGTATGTGTGTGTGTATCATACAAAAAAAAAATATATATATATAACAATATTAGATACCACTTGTGGGGAGGGGAGCTAGAAACTTAACTCACATCTTATACCAAATATAGTAGCATCTGCGGGTTCCACATCTGGGCATTCAACCAACTTCAGATCGAAAGTATTCAGAAAAAAATGGATAGTTGCACCTGTACTGAACATGTAGACTTATTTTTCTTGTCATTATTCCCTAAATAATACATTATAACAACTCTTCACATAGCAATTACATTGTATTAGGTATTACAATAAATCTGGAGATGATTTAAAGTACACAGGAGGCTAAGCAGATGTTACATGCAAACACTACACCATTTTATATAAGGAACTTGAGCATGCATGGATTTGGTATCCACAGGAGGTGGGTGGAATCGATACCCCTGAGGCTACTGAGGGACAACTGTACATTTCTGAATGTGTATGTATATGTTTTTAAATCATTAATTATAGAAAAAATCCTGATGAATTACATACTAAGAAATTAAAAGTAATTGTTACTAAAGGATGCGATCATTAAGGATTTTGAGGCTCTCTGTGAAACATTTACAACTTTCTTAATTTTTTAAAAGGAAAAGGTATTTTTGCAATAGAACAATGACAAAATCACAAACATTAGTGCTTCACATTCCCGGCCTGTCCCATCTGGCTCAGTCTTTGGCCTTCCCCCGAGACCCTTCCTGCTTACTGTGGGTTGGTGTCGTGCATGACTTGACACTTTCCTGGGGCAGCATCACCAACCTACCTTGGTTTACCTTCTTCCTGCTGCCAAAGATGACCTGTCTCTCCACCCATGTAATCCTACTCATTCCTCAAGACCTCCCACAAATGGAAATGTTTTTCAGCCCCTTCCATCTCATAAAGAAGCAAGATTTTTCATTAAACTTTTTAAAACAAAATTTTTAATTCTGAACCATGCAACATATTTTGTTTTAAAAAGGGGAAGAGGCCAGGTGTGATGGCTCATACTTGTAATCCCAGCACTTTTGGAGGCCGAGGTGGGCAGATCACTTGAGGCCAGGAGTTTGAGACCAGTCTGGCTGACATAGTGAAACCCTACCTCTACTAAAAATACAAAAATTAGCCATGTGTGGCGGTGGGCACCTGTAATCCCAGCTACTCAGGAAGCTGAGGCAGGAGAATCACTTGAACTGGGGAGGAGGAGGTTGCAGTGAGAGGAGATCACGCCACTGCACTCCAGCCTGGGCAACGGAGCCAGGCACTGTCTCAACTGAAAAGAAAAAAAAAAACTGCCTACCTCTCCACTACATTACTCTCTGTTCACATCAAATTATTTTTTTCTTTTCTGAGACAGAGTCTCGCTCTGTCTCTCTGGCTGGAGTGCAGTGACGCGATCTCGTTTCACTGCAAGCTCTGCCTCCCAGTTCAAGCAATTCCCGTCTTAGCCTCCCGAACAGCTGATGTTACAGGTGTGTGCCATCACGCCCGGCTAATTTTTGTATTTTTAGTATAGATGGGGTTTCACCATGTTGGCCAGGCTGGTCTTGAACTCCTGACCTCAGGTGATCCACCCAACTTGGCCTCCCAAAGTGTTGGAATTACAGGCATGAGCTACTGCCTCTGGTCCACATCAACTTCTAATTTACCTTTTAGTACTTATGTCTGGGCTTATCCAAGTTTTTGTTTACTTGATTACTACTTGTCTTCTACTAGAATGCACTTTCCACAAGGACAAGGACTTCAGAACCTTCTTAGATAAAGCAAGCAAGTCAGGGCTGCAGGGCTTGGTGAGGGCAGCACTGAGTGCATGCATGCCTGTGTGCAAAGGTGGGTGAATGGGGTTGAGTAGGAGAGAAGACTAGATTAGCTACCCTCTTCCAAAAAAGGATATTATGACTCAGATCTTCTTGAAGAAAAGGCTTATCCCAAGTTTATCCCAGTTTTAGTGAGAACTCTGGACTCAACTGAAACAAATCTCTTTTGTGTCCTCTCTATATTAACAAAACTAAAAATCAACCTACCCTCAAGGATTCTGCCATACCTCTGGCTAGAGAAAGTTTACAGCTTATTGTAAATTACTCTTGGGTCCTGCTTCTTCTGTGGTGATCCTCCCATATCACAGAATATTCTCAAAGAAAGGGGAAAGGAACTAAAGTTATATCTGATGGGATCTTAGAAATCATGCAATTCACTCCCCTCTTTCCATTTGGATATAGAACTGGTCCCAGAGAAGAAGACCGGTTTCAGGATAGTCCCAAGCACCCCTCTCCCCCAGCCGCCATCCTTGAAGTCCGTCCGAAGCTCATGAAATGCTCATTATCCTGCCAGCACTCATTATTTTGGGCAGGTGAAATGCTCATGACACTCCACTTACCATCCAACAGCCAGCTATACTGGGTGAGATTTTTCAGCTCATGAAGGGCCAGCCGAGTCATGACATCATCTGGGATGAGTTTCCCTTGATCAATGAAAGCCTTGGCTAACACGCCAATTTCTACAGCAAAGGGGGAAAAAAATCAGTAAGTGCATTTGTTTTATCCCATTCCAGGCACCTCGGAATGAGTTGCCCAAAGGGGAAGTCTGTATGGCATACTTATATGAAAATGTGCATCACCAACTTTTCTGATAAAAACAAAGGCTACGGCTGGTTGCAGTGGCTCACACCTGTAATCCCAGCACTTTGGGAGGCCGAGGCGGGTGGATCACCTAAGGTCAGGAGTTCAAGACTAGCCTGGCCAACATGGTGAAACCTCATTTCTACGGAAATACAAAAATTAGCCAGGCATGATGGCGGGTGCCTGTAATCTCAGCTACTTGGGAGTAGCTTGGATCTAGGCAGAAGGCGGGAGAATCACTTGAACTCAGGAGGCAGAGGTTGCAGTGAGCCAAGATCGCACCATTGCACTTCAGCCTGGGCAACAGAGCGAGACTCCATCTCAAAAACAAAAACAAAGGTTACAAAATAATCTAAACTTCAGATTCTTCATTATGGAAAAATATATAAATGTAAATATATAGACAGAAAAGATATTGCAAAGGTATAGACCAATATGTTAATAGTAGTCATCTCTGTGTAATAGAATTGAGTGTTTTTTAAAAATATGTATGTACTTTTCTGTATTTTCTACCAGAAAAAACTATGAAATAGCTGAAATTATTTTCTTTTAAAATAAGAATTTGAAATCATCATTATTCTGAAATGATTCAGTTTAAACGCCTGCTATCATGTTATTGCGGAGACTTTTCCAATCCTGTAAAACAGGTGCTGCTATTGTGACACAATTCCATTTTTAACCAGATTAGCATTGTGATTATGTCATATTTTTATTAACAAAACACGCTGGAAAATGATTTATGAACAATTTAATAATATTACCTACAACTATATGTCACTCTTATGCAACAGTATTTTAATTTCTTCATGTTCCCTTACCAAACTATTTCTATATCTTCAGAACTGTAATACCATCATAATCTGCATATCTACAATTTTATGTTCTTTTTGTCACTTAGCATTATTTAGTAAATACTTTTCAGTGGTTTTATATAGTCATTTCAGGTAACGATATTACACTCCAAATATATTTAGAAATAAATATATAAAAATACACTTTATTACAGCAGTACTGTTGGACATTTAAATTGTGTAAATTAGTCTTGATTTTTCCTCATCACCAAAGACTCTTGTTTTTTTCCTTTTCTTTTTTTTTTATTTCTCTTTGGGCGTATTTGCAATGAATAAATTCCCAGATGTCAGATTAAAGGGTCAAGGTATATATGAACATTTTCCTAACTCTTGGTATGAATTGCCATACTGACCCCAAAACAAATTCTAAATTGTCAGATTCATGAAACTTTAGATTTTTAACCAAGAACAGATTCTAAATTGTCAGATTCATGAAACTTTAGGCTTTTAACTAAGAACAGTAACTGCATGGACACAGGCTGTCATGTGGCAGGTGTGCTGCTGGATTTGCAGACTGCACTTAGAAGAGGGTTTGGTAGATGTAGAGCTCAGAACACACTAAAACAGCCTTATACTTAATGTGTGAACCTCTTTGTCTCCAGGCTTTTGACCACTGCTCTGGGGAGGGAGAGCTTCAACCTCATCAACAGCATTTGGGAAAAAAAAATGTAAAAACATGCAATTCTCTAGGGCCAAGTCCCAAAAAAACCTGTTATTGGCCTCTCCCCTCACCTCTCACTCTTCAGGCCAAGCCCTCTTCTAAATCCCCAACCAGCTGCAACAGATGGGTTAGAAGATGGGGTTAATTAATAAATTACTTAATTTTATCAGTATATGAATAAGCCATAAGAAAAGATTCTCTTGCCACTTCTATATAATATTAGAGATTCTAGCCAAGGCAATTAGTCCAGAAAAGGAAATAAAAAGCATCCAGAAAAAAAGAAGTAAACCTATGTCTAAAGCCAAGGGTTTGAGTCCAGTCTAGGCAACATGGTGAGACCCCATCTCTACAAAAGATTTAAAAATTAGCTGGGTGTGGTGGCACATGGCTGTAGTCTCAGCTGCTCAGAAGACTGACGCGGGAGGACTGCTTGAGCCCAGGAGGTCAAGGCTATAGTGAGCCATGATCATGCCACTGCACTCCAGCCTGGGCAACAGAGTGAGACCCTGTCTCAAAAAAAAAAAAACAAAAAACAAACAAACAAAAAAACCCATAGAATTGAAAGTCCAGAAATAACCTTCAAATTTATAGTAAACTGATTTTTAATAGGATGCCAAAATAAATGAAGAAAAAGTAGTCTTTTTAACAAATGCTCCTGGGACACATAAATATCCAGATGAAAAAGAAAGAAGATGGACCTCTACTATGTATATAAGTTAACTCAATATAGGTCACAAACCTAAACGTAAGTGCTAAAGCTACTAAACCTTTTTTTTTTTTTTTGAGATGGAGTCTCACTCTTGTCACCCAGGCTGAAGTGCAATGATGTACTCTTGTCTCACTGCCAACTCCCCCTCCCAGGTTGAAGTGATTCTCTTGCCTCAGCCTTCTAAGCAGCTGGGATTACAGGCGCCCACCACCATGCCTGGCCAATTTTTGTATTTTTAGTAGAGACAGGGTTTCACCATGTTGGCCAGGCTCAAACTCCTGACCTCATGATCTGCCCGCCTTGGCCTCCCAAAGTGCTGGGATTACAGGTGTGAGACACTGCGTCCAGCCTAAAAACTCTTAATGGAAAACACACGTATAAATCTTCATCACTATGCATTAGGCAATGGTTTCTAGATACCAAACCAAGAGCACAACTAAGAAAGGAAAAAAATAGATACATTAGACTTCATTAAAATTAAAAACTTTGTGCTTCAAATAACACCATTAAGAAAGTGAGGCCGGGTGCAGTGGCTCCTGCCTGCAATCTCAGCACTTTGGGAGGCTGAGGTGGGCGGATCACCTGAGGTCAGGAGTTCGAGACCAGCCTGGCCAACATGGTGAAACCCTGTCTCTTAAAAAAGAAAAGAAAAGAAGTGAAAAGACAATGCATAGCCTGGGATGGAAGAGCAATTTTGCAAATCATGTATCTCGTAAGGAATTGTATCTAGAACATTTAAAAAACTCTCATAACTCAACAATTAAAAAAAATTTTTAATGGGCATAGGATCTGAATACACATTTCTTCAAAGAAGATATACAAATGGCCAATAAGCGCATGAACACATGATCAACATCCTTAATCATTAGGGAAATCAAATGAAAGCCACAATGAGATACCACTTCACATTCACGAACATGGTTATAGTCAAAAAGACACATACAGGCCTACCCTGGAGATATTGTGGGTTTGGTTCCAGACCACCATAATAAAGTGAATATGTGAGTCACACAAACATTTGGGTTTCTCAGTGCACATAAAAGTTACATATTTACATTACATTGTAGACTATTAAGTGCAATAGCATTATGTCTAAAATAACAACGTACCTACCTTAATTTAAAATAGTTTTATTGCTAAAAAATGTTAATGATCATCTGAGCCTTCAGCGAGTCTTAATCTTTTTGCTGGTGGAGGGTCTTGCCTCCATGGCTGATGGCTGCTGACTGATCAGGGTAAAGGTTGCTGAACGATGAGGTGGCTATGACAATTGCGTAAAATAAGACAACAATAAAGTCTGCCTCATCAACTGACTCTTCTTTTCACCAACAACTTCTCTGATGCATGCAGTGTTGTGTGATAGTATTTTATCCACAGTAGAACTTCTCTCAAAACTGTAGTCTATCCTCTCAAACCTGCTGCTCCTTTTTCAACTAAGTTTAAGTCATATCCTAAAACCTTTGTTGCCATTTGAATAATGCTCACAGCATCTTCACCAGGACTAGATTCTATCTCAAGAAACCACGTTCTTCGCCCATTCTTTAGAAGCAACTCCTCATCCATTCAAGTTTTATCATGAGATTGTAGCAATCCAGTCACATCTTCAGGCTCCACTTCTAATTCCAGTTCTCTTGCTGTTTCCACCATACGTGTAATTACTTCCTACACTGAAGGCCTGAACCCCTTAAAGTCATCCATGAGGGTTGGAATCAACTTCTTCCAAACTCCTGTTAATGTTGACACTTTGACCTGCTTCCTGAATCATGAGTGTTCTTCCTGACATCTAGAATGGCGCATCCTTTCCCTAAGTTTTCCTGTTTACTTTGCCCAAATCCATCAGAGGAATCACTATCTATACAGCAGCTGAACCTTATGAAATGTATTTTTTAAATAATAAAACTTGACAGTTGAAATTACTCCTTGATCCAAGGGCTACAGAATGGATGCTGTGTCAGCAGGCATGAAAACAACATGAATTTCCTTGTATATCTCCAGCAGAGCTTTTGGGTGACCAGGCGCATTATCAACGAGCAGTAATATTTTCAAATGAATCTTTTTCTCTGAACAATAGTTCTCAACAGTGGGCTTCAAATAGTCGGTAAACCATGCTATAAACAGATGTGTTGTCATCCAGGCTTTGTCATTCCATTTACAGAACACAGGCAGGGTAGATTTAGATAATTTTCAAGGCCCTAGGATTTTTGGAATGGTAAATGAGCATTGGCTTCAACTTAAAGTCACCAGCTGCATTAGTCCCTAGCAAGGGAGTCTGCCTGTCCTTTGAAGCTTTGAAGTCAAGCACTGACTTCTCTTCTCCAGCAATGGAAGTCCTAGATGGCATCTTTTTCCAATGCAAGGCTGTTTTGTTTACATTGAAAATCTGTTTGTTAGTGTAGACACCTTCATCAATGATCTTAGCTAGATTTTTCTGGATAACTTGCTGCAGCTTCTGCATCAGCACTTGCACTTTCATGTTACAGAGACAGCTTCTTTCCTTAAACCTCATGAATCAACCTCTGCTAGCTTCAAATTTTTCTTCTGCAGCTTCAACACATCTCTCCGCCTTCACTGAATTGAAGAGAATTAGGGCCTTGCTCTGGATTGGGCTTTGGCTTTAGGGAGATGTGGCTGGTTTGATCTTCTATCTAAACCACTCAAGCTTTCTCTGTATCAGCAACAAGTTTGTTTCACTTTCTTGTGCTCCAGTGTTCACTGGAGCAGCATTTTTAATTTCCTTCAAGGTCTTCCTTTGCATTTACAACTTGGCTAACTGGTACAAGAAGCCTAGTTTCAGCCTGTCTTGGTTTTCAACATGTCTTCCTCACTAAGCTTAATCATTTCTAGCTTTTGATTTAAAGTGAGAGATGTGCCACTCTCTTCCTTTAACTTGAACACTTAGAGGCCACTGTAGGGTTATTAATTGGCCTAATTTCAATATTGTGGTGTATCAGGGAATAGGGAGGCTCGAGGAGAGGGAGAAAGACAAGGGAATGTCTGGTTAGTGGAGCAGTCAGAACACATACAACATTTATCAATTAAGTTTGCCATCTTATATGGGTGTAATTCATGGCACCCCAAAACAATTACAATAGTAACATCAAAGATCACTGATCACAGATCACTTTAACAGATATAATAATAATGAAAATATTTTAAATATTGCAAAAGTTGGCAAAAATGTGAAACAGAAATGGGAGATGAGCACGTGTTGGAAAAATGGGGCCAACAGCCTTGCTCGACAGAGTTGCCACAAAACTTAGATTTGTAAAAAAAAAAAAAAAAAAAAAAATACAGTACCTGTGAAGCACAATAAAACAACATATGCCTTTAAAAACAAGTGTTAGGCCGGGCACGGTGGCTCATGCCTGTAATCCCAGCACTTTGGGAGGTCGAGGCAGGCGGATCACTTTGAGGTCAGGAATTCGAGACCATCCTGACCAACATGGTGAAACGCTGTTTCTACGAATAATACAAAAATTAGCCGGCTGTGGTGGCATACGCCTGTAGTCCCAGCTACCAGGGAGGCTGAGGCAGGAGAATTGCTTGAACCTGGGAGGCGGAGGTTGTAGTGAGCTGAATCGCACCACTGCACTCCAGCCTGGGCGACAGAGTGAAACTGTGTCTCAAACAAAAAAATAAATAAAAACAAATGTTGGTAAGAATGTGGAGAAACTGTAACCCTCATACATTCCTGGTAGGATTATAAAGTGATGTAGCCAATTTGTAAAACAGTGTGGTAGTTTTTTTAAAGGTTGAACACAGTTACCAAGCCCTGCATGGTGGCTCACACCTGCAATCCCAGCACTTTGGGAGGCCAAGGCAGGCATTTCACTTGAGGCCAGGAGTTCAAGACCAGCCTGGGCAACACAGCAAGACCATGTCTTGGCCGGGCGCGGTGGCTCAAGCCTGTAATCCCAGCACTTTGGGAGGCCGAGATGGGCGGATCACGAGGTCAGGAGATCGAGACCATCCTGGCTAACACGGTGAAACCTCGTCTCTACTAAAAATACAAAAACCTAGCCGGGCGAGGTGGCGGGCGCCTGTAGTCCCAGCTACTCCGGAGGCTGAGGCAGGAGAATGGCATAAACCCGGGAGGCGGAGCTTGCAGTGAGCTGAGATCCGGCCACTGCACTCCAGCCCGGGCGACAGAGCAAGACTCCGTCTCAAAAAAAAAAAAAAAAAAAAAAAAAAAAAAAAGACCATGTCTCTACAAATAGATTTTGTTTGTTTGCTTTTGAGACGGAGTTTTGCTCTTGTTGCCCAGGCTGGAGCACAATGGCACTATCTCGGCTCACTGCAACTTCTGACTGCCAGGTTCAAGTGATTCTCCTGCCTCAGTCTCCCACGTAGCTGGGGCTACAGGCATGCACCACCACCCGGCTAATTTTGTATTTTTAGTAGAGATGGTGTTTCACCATGTTGGTCAGGCTGGTCTCGAACTCCTGACTTTGGGTGATACACCCACCTCTGCCTCCCAAAGTGCTGGGATTACAGGCGTGAGCCACCACACCCGGCTTAAATAAAATTGTTTAAATTAGCTGGGTGCTTGGTATGTGTTTCTAGTTCCAGCTACTCAGGAGGCTGAGGCAGGAGGATCACCTGAGCCCAGGAGCTCAGTGCTGCAGTGAGCCATACTCGCACCACTGTACTCCAGCCTGGGTGATAGAGCAAGACCCTGTGTCAGAAAAAAAAAAAAAAAAAAGATAGTTACCATAAGAGATAGCAATTCCTCTCCTCACTATATGCCCATGAGAAATAAAAACATATGGCCAGCTGTGGTGGCTCATGCCTGTAATCCCAACATTTTGCGAGTCAAGGCAGCAAGATTGCTCGAGCCTGAGAGTTCCTCACCAGCCTGGGCAACACAGCAAGACCCTACATCTAAATAAAAAAAATACGGGCATGGTGGTGCATGACTGTAGTCCCAGCTACTTGGGAGGCTCAGGTGGGAGGATCACTTGGGCCCAGGAGTTCAAGGCTGCTGCTGTTGAGTTACGATTGCATCACTGCACTCCAGCCTGGGTGACAAAGAGAGACTGTGTCTCTCTTTTTTTTTTTTTTTTTTTTTTTTTGAGACGGAGTCTCGCTCTGTCGCCCAGGCTGAAGTGCAGTGGCGCGATCTCGGCTCACTGCAAGCTCCGCCTCCCGGGTTTACACCATTCTCCTGCCTCAGCCTCCCGAGTAGCTGGGACTACAGGCGCCCGCCATCTCGCCCGGCTAGTTTTTTGTATTTTTTAGTAGAGACGGGGTTTCACCGTGTAGACCAGGATGGTCTCGTATTTTTTAGTAGAGACGGGGTTTCACCGTGTAGACCAGGATGGTCTCGATCTCCTGACCTCGTGATCCACCCGTCTCGGCCTCCCAAAGTGCTGGGATTACAGGCTTGAGCCACCGCGCCCGGCCGAGACTGTGTCTCTTAAAAAAAAAAAAAAAAGAAAGAAAAAGAAATATGTCTACACAAAAACTTGTAAATGAATGTTCACAGTGGCATTATTTAAAATAACCAAAAAGTAGAAACAACTCAAATGTCCATCAACTGATGAACAGACAAATAAAACGTGATATATCAAGACAATGGAATATGATTCAGCGAAAAAAGAAATGAAGTACTGATACATGTTACAGCATAGATGAACCTTCAAATATGCTCAGTGAAAGCAGTAAGACACAAAAGACTACATATCGTATGATTCCATTTGCATAACATGTTTAGAATAGGCAAATCTATAGAGATGGAAAGAAGATTAGTAGTTGCCAAAGGCTGGGAGGGTTGGGGAGAAATGGGTAATGACTGCTAATGAGAACGGGGTTTCTTTTTGGAGCGATAAAAATGTTCTAAAATTGACTGAGGTGATGGTTTCACAACTTTGGATATACTAAAAATCACTGAATCATACACTTTACAAGAAGTAATTGTATGGTATGTGAATTAAATCAATGTTGTTTTTTTAAAAATAGAACAGATGAAAAATTCCCAGTAAGAAAAAAAATTAAAATACACTCATAGTCTCATCACTACTCAGAGATAATTATTGTTAATGATAATACAAAAATTTTCATTGCCTGTGGTCCCAGCTATTCAGGAAACTGAGGTGAGAGGATTGCTTGAGCCCAGGAGGTCAAGGCTGCAGTGAGCCATGATCGCACTACTGCACTCCAGACTTGCTGACAGAGCAAGACCTTGTCTCAGGAAAAACAAAAACAAAACAAAAACCAGGTATTTTTGAGTTTTGTTAACATATAGATAGATAATCCTATTTGTAGTCTAATAATCTGTTTTTCATTTATCATGAACTTTTTTTATGTTTGTATGATTTAATTAGAACAAGAAAGACATTCAGAATAGATTATCTTTAACATTCCAAAGAGATTTTTGTGTGATGAGAAAGAATTGTTATTTTTCTCTTTTGTTTTATGTGTTAAATATATTATCTTGCATATGGTTATTGTGAAAAAATCTATTTTTAAATTGCAGTATTGAATGGAAGTTACATGAGTTTTTACCTTCTCAATTATAATTGCTCTGTGAACTTTCACTTTGATCATTATGGACCCAGTTTGAATACCTGACTGATCAAGACTGCTACCTGATCTGTACATCTTTTGATTGCCTTACTTGGCTGAAAGGATGGTCTTGTAACTGTTGATGTTGGTTTTAGCTACTGATATTGTCACTCTGTCTCAAATGTAAAGTGTTTTTATTTTATTGTTCTTGTTGTTGTTTTATAATTTTTATTATATTTTCAGGGGTACATGTGCAGGTTTGTTACACAGGTGAACTTGTTATGGGAGTTTGTTGTACAGATTATTTCATCACCCAGGTATTAAGCCTAGTACCCATTAGTTATTTTTCCTGATCCTCTCCCTCCTCCCTGCCTCTATCCTCTGAAAGGTCCCAGTGTGAATTGTTCCCCTCTATGTGTCCATGTGTTCTCATCATTTAGCTCCCACTTATAAGTGAGAACATGAGGTATTTGGTTTTCTCTTCCTGCATTAGTTTGCTAAGGATAATGGCCTCCAGCTTCATCTATGTCCCTGCAAAGGACATAATCTTGCTCTTTTTTATAGCTGCACAGTACTTCATGGTATATATATAATGAACTTTCTATATCAATAAGCATTTATCCACAATATTTATTAAAACCTGGAGCCTATAATGCTTCAGTTGAAGCTTATTAAAAAACAAACAAACAAACAAAAAAAGGCTTAACTCCCTAATTTCGAGTCTAAGCAGTTTGCATATTACCTTTCAAATATATTTACCCCCTCCCAAAATTACATGCAAAGACTCTTAACCAGCATGTTCTCTGGAGATATGGTAAAGTTTTATCCATTTGATTACCTACATTTAATATTACATCTTAACAGACTCCTCATAAAAATTCTAGAGTGGATCCCTGAACGACATGGGTTTGAACTGCATGGGTCCACCTGTGCCTCTGCCACCCTTGAGACAACAAAACTGACCCGTCCTCTTCCTCAGTCTACTTGACATGAAGACAATGGGGATGAAGATCTTTATGATGACCCGCTTCCATTTAACAAACAGTAAAGATATTTTCTTTTCTTACGATTTTCTTTTTTAGAGACAGGGTCTCGCTCTGACACCCATGCTGGACTGCAGTGGTGTGATCATAGCTCACTGAAGCCTCGATTTGCTGGGTCCAAGTGATCCTCCCACCTTAACCTCCCAAGTAGCTGGGAAAACAGGCACACACCACAATGCCCGGCTAATTTTTTTTATTTTTTGTAGAGATGGAGTATTGCTTTACCCAAGCTTGTCTAGAACTCCTGGGCTTAAGTGATCCTCCCATCTTGGCCTCTCATCTTGGCCTCCCAAAGTGCTAGGATTACAGGCATGAGACACTGCACACGGCTGATAATTTCTTAACAACATTTTCTTTTCTCTCGCTTGCTTTATTATAAGAATACAGTGGCCGGGCGCGGTGGCTCAAGCCTGTAATCCCAGCACTTTGGGAGGCCGAGACGGGCGGATCAGAAGGTCAGGAGATCGAGACCATCCTGGCGAACACAGTGAAACCCCGTCTCTACTAAAAAATACAAAAAACTAGCCGGGCGAGGTGGCGGGCGCTTGTAGTCCCAGCTACTTGGGAGGCTGAGGCAGGAGAATGGCGGGAACCCGGGAGGGGAAGCTTGCAGTGAGCTGAGATCTGGCCACTGCACTCCAGCCTGGGTGACAGAGCAAGACTCCGCCTCAAAAAAAAAAAAAAAAAAAAAGAATACAGTATACAATACATATATCATATAAAATATGTGTGAATCAATTGTGTATGTTATTGGTAAGGCTTCTGGTCAACAGGATATTTAAGTTTTGGGGATGTCAAAAGTTACATGTGGATTTTCGACTACACTAGGAGTCGGCAGCCCTAACCCGGAAGTTGTTCAAGGCCAACTGTATTTCCTTTTTTGATTCAAAAAGTAACAAATTTGGGCACTTCCACAAAACACAAAAGGCAGTTCAAAAGTAAATTATTTATAATAAGCTAATTTTCTACAATGTTATACACAAAAATAAGAAAAGAAGGTTAGAGAAAGACAGGGAAACTCAAAACCAACTTTTGAGGATAATAACTAGAAATCCTAAAACATGGAGACATTAGTATGAGAAATAAACCTTTATATTACGTAAAAAGTCATTTTAAATTCTGTATCTCCCTTTAAAGTTTCATATTACCCAAATCAACCACACCTCATATCTGAATAAGCTTATTCAAACTTACTGTTTGAGCAGTTATGAAGCACAAAAGAGGGACCTGACCAAACTGTAAATAACAGTTCTCTCTCTCTCTCTCTCTCTCTCTTTTTTTTAAAGAGCCAGTGCAATGGCATGATTACAACTCACTGCAGTCTCAAACCCCTGGGCTCAAGCGATCCTCCCAGCTTAGCCTCCCAAGTAGCTAGGGCTACAGATAAGCACTATCATGCCTGACTAATTTATTTTTATTTTTTTTTATAGAGATAGGGGTCTCACTATGTTGCAAAGGCTGGTCTCAAACTACTGGACTTTAGTGATCCTCCTGCCTTAGCCTCCCAAATCGCTGGGATTACAGGGGTGAGCCACTCCCCAACCAGCAGTTCTCTTTCACATGTGCCAAGAGAAAAGGCTACAGAGAATTAACCTAGTTCCTGCCAAAATTGCTTTTAAAATAATTATAAATGACATAAAACTTAACTTTAAAAATGTGTTGAAACAAAACTAGGAGAATGTCAGGAAATTAAATGATAGCTTTACACCCTATCAAGGGCTTGTAAAAAAACTTTTCTCAAATAATAAACACTTGAGTCAACAAAGTGGTTACCTCTGGGAAGCAGGAAGGAGATGTGCATGGAAGGGGAACTGGAGGGCCCCCAAAGTCCTTGTTTCCCTCTGGTGACGGGTAAATGATGTTCGTTTTATTATTCTTCTAACCATACATAGACCTTGTAATACTCTGATGCATGGAATATTTCACAAGAATTATATTAAAAATGAAAACCTCCCTTGACTATTGTTCCTCCCGCTAACCATCACCCAATCTCTCTCCTTTTCAGTGAAGCATCCAGAAAGAGTTCCTGTTCCAGGCCTATACTCCCCTTCCCATTCACTCTGCTTCGGATAAATTCTGATTTTGACAATTACATAAATGCCCACCTGGATCCAGCCTCATTTTATTTCTCCTCCTCCCTCATCCTCCCCATTGGCACTTCAGCCTGAAACCACACCCCAGCAAGAAGCTCTACATACATGGATCCTCCTAGCCTTTACCCAAGCCACATGGTAAGCTCTTACACATTTTTCAACACACATCCTAAAAGGCCCTTCATGGTCAAGTGGCCCTCAACCTCCTATGGAACTGGAAGCTCCCCCTCTGGACTTCCAAATGTCACAAACTTGTCTCTATTGCGACACCTATCACACCAATGACTACGTGTTTACATGTTGTTATAGACAGAATTACATCTCCCTTAAATCTGAATGTTGGAACCTAACCCCCAGTGTGACTATATTTGGAAATAGGGATTTAAAGGAGGTAATTAAGATTAAATGAGGTCATAAGGGGAGGGCACTAATCCAATAAGCCTGGTGTCTTTATAAGAAGAGGATGACGGCCAGGCGCGATGGCTCAAGCCTATAATCCCAGTACTTTGGGAGGCCGAGACGGGCAGATCACGAGGTCAGGAGATCGAGACCATCCTGGCTAACACGGTGAAACCCCGTCTCTACTAAAACATACAAAAAACTAGCAGGGCGAGGTGGCGGACGCCTGCAGTCCCAGCTACTCGGGAGGCTGAGGCAGGAGAATGGCGTAAAAACCCGGGAGGTGGAGCTTGCAGTGAGCTGAGATCCGGCCACTGCACTCCAGCCTGGGCAACAGAGCGAGACTCCATCTTAAAAAAAAAAAAAAAAAAAAAAAAAAAGAGGATGAGATGTCAGGGGTGCCTGCTTACAGAGGAAAGGCCATGTGAGAACAAAGTAAGAAGGCAACTAGGCAGGCCAGGAAGAAGGGCCTCACCAAAAACCAACTCTGCCAGTGCCTTGGTCTTGTACTTCTAGCCTCCAGAACTATAAGAAAATTCTGTGGTTTAGTCTTCCCTAGTGTGTGGTATTATGTTACAGCAGCTTGAGCTGACTAATACACATGTCCATCTGCCCACCTGCCCCCATGTCCACGCTCTGTGAGCACCTAGTGAAATCAGTTCCTCTCTGTGTCTCCACTACCTAGCACGTATCTGATGCTTAAAGGATCCATGGATAGTTGCCTGAATGAATGGTTAGATGGACAGATGGATAGATGGAGAGACAAGCTCCCTGGATTCTACTAGATCCTAGCCATGGAATTGTAAAAGGCCTAACTTGTTTCGTT
Source organism: Rhinopithecus roxellana (assembly GCF_007565055.1). NCBI lineage: Eukaryota > Metazoa > Chordata > Mammalia > Primates > Cercopithecidae > Rhinopithecus > Rhinopithecus roxellana. The sequence goes on from NC_044564.1 coordinate 56,032,432, forward strand.
AAAAAATATCAATCTAGCAAAAGCCTACTTTCTTTGAGACAGTATTCATGACCAGGCTTACCTTTTAAAAATTGTTCTTTAAGTTATTTAAACAAACTATAGTACACCCATAAGATAACAGAAAAAGAGAAAACAACCCACATGTTCACCAGCTTATGAATGGATAAATAAAACACGGCCCATCCATAAAATGGAATTGTATTCAGCAATAAAAAAGAATGAAGTACTAAAACATGCTACAGTGTGGATGAGCCTTGAAAACACTAAGCTAAATGAAAGAAGCCAGTCAGAAAAGATCACATATTGTATGACTGCATTTGAATAAAATGTACAGTATAAAAAACTCAAGAGAGACAGGAGGTGAGGTGGTGTTACCAGAGGCTCAGGTGGAGGGGAGCGGGGTGGGAACAGAAGTGACTGCTAATAGGTATGAACTTTCTTTTATGGGGTGATGGGTATGTTCTAAAATTGATTATTAAAGAAAAAATATTAATTTTTAAAAGATTGGGCACTGTGGCTTATGCCTGTAATAACAACACCTTGAGAAGTTAAGGAGGGAGGATTACTTGAGGCTAGGAGCTCATGACAAGCCTGGACCAACATGGTGAGACCCCATCTCCATTATAAAAAAAGAAAAATGGATTCCATTGATTACGAGGAAACGAAAGAAAATACAAAATTAAGTATATATATATATATATATATATATATATATATATATATATATATATATGTTTTTGTTGTTGTTGTTTTTAAAACAGTTTCGCTGTGTTGCCCAGGCTGGAGTGCATTGGCATGATCTTGGCTCAATGCAACTCTGCCACCTGAGCTTAAGCCATTCTCCTGCCTCAGCTTCCCAAGTAGTTGGGACTACAGGTACCCGCACCACACCCAACTGATTTTATTTTGTATTGTTAGTAGAGACGGAGTCTCACCATGTTGACTAGGCTGGTCTCAAACCCAACCTCAAATGATCCACCTTCCTCGGCCTCCCAAAGTGCTGTAATTACAAGTGTGAGCCACCATGCCCAGCCAAAAAAATATTTTAAAAAGAAAAAAGAAAAAATTTCTTAAAAGAAAAAATATATTAATTTAAAATTGATGAAGGCCAGGCGCAGTAGCTCACGCCTGTGATCCCAGCACTTTGGGAAGCCAAGGTGGGTGGATGGCTTGAGGTAGGGAGCTCGAGACCAGCTTAGCTAACATGATGAAAACCTATCTCTACTAAAAATACAAAAAAAAGCTGGGTATGGTGGCTCACGGCTATAATTCCAGCTACTCAGGAGGCTGAGGCAGGAGAATCACTTGAACCTGTGAGGCAGAGGTTGCACTGAGCTGAGATCGTGCCACTGCACTCCAGCCTGGGCAACAGAGTGAGTGAGACTCCATATAAAAAAAAAAAAAAAGTTGATTTTGGTGATGTCTGCACAACTCTGTGAATATACAAAAAGTCCACTGAGTTTTATACTTTAAATGGATACATTATATGGTACATTAATTATATCTCAATAAAGCTATCAGAAAAAAATGAAATGGGGTACTCCATATGCAAAGCAATATTGTTAAAGGCATAAAACAGTATATACAGCATGCTATAATCTGTGTTTTAAAAAACATATACACAAAGAGAAGCATAGGTAAATATTTGGTTGTATAAGCATAAAATATCTTGGAAGAATCTTTTCATGAAATATCCTTTTATATTTTTGGAATTGCCTATTACAAATTAAATGTTTTACCATTCCAAAAAAAAAAAAAATTCCACCCTGCCATGAGTATCATCCTAATTATGCATGCCTATGTGCCATAGGTATACATAATGTTTCGTTAGACGTATAGAATCCAGGGACTGACAGAAGTCTTGAAGATTATCTACTACATTCATCTGCCCCAACATATAGATGAGAACAAAGGAGATTCATAAGGGTTGGCTGTCTAGTCTAGGGTTATGTCTCCTTTTTTTTGAGACAGGGTCTCACTCTGTCACTGTGAGTACTGTGGTGCCATCACAGCCCACTGCAGCCTTGAACTCCTGGGTTCAAGCAATACTCTCACCTCAGCCTCTCAGGGAGCTGAGACTTATGGCGCGCGCCATCACATCCAGCTAATGTTTTTATTTTTTGTAGAGACGGGTTCTCACCATGTTACCCAGGCTAATCTCAATCTCCTGGGCTCAAATGACCCTCCTGCCTCGGCCTCCCAAAATGCTGAGATTACAGGCATGAGGCACCACATCTAGCCAGGGTTACATCTCTGAGAAGCACTATGCTACAGTGCAGTTTCTCAGACTGAGCAATCACATGTCAACCTCATGATTTCTACCATAGCTGAACTACTATTCACTATATAGTTTTCTTTACTATAGAGTTCTTTACTATATAGTTTTCTTTAAAGTGACTTAGCTTTAAAAATTAATAGCTATAATTTTCATGAAATACAGCTTTGGTGTGCTAGATTTGTGTCTGTTTCACATCTACTTTGAAATAAATAGATAAAAAGTTTTTGTCTATCTAAAATGTCTATCTCATGAATCTCATTGTCTAATTCACATCTATCTCATGAATCTCAGTGTGGGAAATATTGCATAGAGAAAAGAGTATTTAATTAGCACACAAGGAAATCTACGTTTTCACCCTCATCCCCCAATAAACACTGTTTACTATCAAGCAGCTTCTTCTCCTGAACTCAGTCTCTTCATCTTTAAGAGAGGCCTAACTTTGGGAGGCCGAGGTGGGTGGATCACCTGAGGTCAGGAGTTCGAGACCAGCCTGCCAACACAGCAAAACTCCGTCTCTACTGAAAATACAAATATTAGCCAGCCACAGTGGTGCAAGCCTGTAGTCCCAGCTACTTGAGTTGGGAGGCTGAAGCAGGAGAATCACTTGAACCCAGGAGTCAGAGGTTGCAGTAAGCCGAGATTGTGCTATTGCACTCCAGCCTGGGCAACAGAGTGAGACTCTGTCTCAAAAAAATAAAACAAAATAAAAGAGAGAACTGGACTAAATGTCTTAAGGTCAGATTCAAGTTCCCTGACTCTAGGTTTCAGTGACGATCTACATTCCAGCTTTGCTACTGTCAATGAGTTGCCTAATGTTTCCAGTGTCCTTATCATATCTCCTGAGATGATTTTAAACCTTAGCTATAAAATACAGCCATGGGCTATAAAATATAGCACCCTCATAAAACAATGACTGGAAAGTAAATTGGAACAACCCTTCTGTTGTATTATTTGATAGTACCATATTTGTAGAAATTCCATACTAGGAATTTATTTGAAGGAAATAAGCAAAGATGTGCCAAATGTTTATGTACAGAGATCGTCATAACAGTATTTACTATAATAAACAATGGTTAACAACATACATGTCCAATAAAAATGTTTAATAACAATACAACTTTGGCCGGGCGCGGTGACTCACGCCTGTAATCCCAGTACTTTGTGAGGCCAAGGTGGGCAGATCACGAGGTCAGGAAATCGAGACCATCCTGGCTAACATGGTGAAACCCTGTCTCTACTAAAAATACAAAAAAATTAGCCAGGCATGGTGGCGGGTACCTGTAGTTCCAGCTACTTGGGAGGCTGAGGCAGGAGAACAGCACGAACCGGGGAGGTAGTGCTTGCAGTGAGCCGAGATCGCACCACTGTACTCCAGCCTAGGGGACAGAGCGAGACTCCGTCTCAAAAAATAATAAATAAATAAATAAATAAATAAATAAATAAATAAAACTATACAACTTTGATAAAATTAAACATCTTTTTTTTTGAGATGGAGTTCCACTCTTTTCACCTAGGCTGGAGTGCAAGGGTACCATCTCGGCTCACTGCAACCTATGCCTCCCAGATTCAAGTGATTCTCCTGCCTCAGCCTACCAAGTAGCTGGGATTACAAGCGCCCGCCACCATGCCTGGCTAATTTTTGTATTTTTAGTAGAGACAGGGTTTTGCCATGTTGGTCAGGCTGGTCTCAAACCTCTGGTGATTCACCCACCTCAGCCTTCCAAAGTGCTGGGATTACAGGCTTGAGCCACCCCGCCCAGCTTAAACATCATTTTTAAGACTGGTTAATGATGCATAAACATGCTCACTATAAATGAGAATAAAAAAGTAACCTATCATTTAGAATATGACAATTTATTTTTAGAATATAACCATTTTGCAAATACAAATGCAACAGAAATAAAAAAGAAAAATAAAAAAAGAATAAAAGAAAATGCACCCAAGGGTTAATTGTAATCATCTCTGTGTGGCAAGGCAGAATTATAAAGGATCTTAATTTACCTTTTTTATATTTGCATGAAATAGATATAGTTTCCTTCTCTTATAATAAATATGCTTTCCTTTTTTCCTTTTTTTTTTTTTTTTTTTTTTAGACAGGGTATCACTCTGTCACCCAACTTGGAGTGCAGTGGCACAATCTTGGCTCACTACAACCTCTGCATCCCGGGCTCAAGTGATTCTCCCACCTCAGGCTCCTGAGTAGCTGGGATCACAGGCGCGAGCCACCATGCCCAGCTAATTTCTTGTATTTTTGGTAGAGACGGGGGTTTCGCCATGTTGCCTAGGCTGGTCTTGAATTCCTGACCTCAAGTGATCTGCCCGCCTCAGTCCCCAAAGTGCTGGGATTAAAGGCATGAGTCATCATGCCAGGCCTACTCTCTTAGACTTTGGTTAACCTGACCCCAACCAGTATCAGTATCTGGGATTGTTTAATGTTACCTAACTACTTCAATATGTTGCATTAACAACATTTAGCAAGCAAGTCAAACAACCTTTTTTCTTTCTTTCTTTCTTTTTTTTTGAGATGGGGTCTTGCTCAAGCAGGAGTGCAGTGTTGCAATCTCGGCTCACAGCAACCTCCGCCTCCCAGGTTCAAGCGATTCTCCCACCTCAGCCTCCGGAGTAGCTAGGACCACAGGCGCCTGCCACGGCGCCCTGCTAATTGTTTTTGAATTTTTTATAGAGACGGAGTTTCATCATGTTGCCCAGGCTGGTCTAGAACTGCTGAGCTCAAGTGATCTGCCCACCTCAGCCTCCCAAAGTGCTGGGATTACAGGTGTGAACTGGTTACATAAATCATACTAGATTCTGAAAATACATACCTACAAAAACAGAATGAAATGGATGTATCCGTTTTCATGTGAAATATATCCCAGACATGAAGTGAAACCACACTGATGCAGTATATATACATAGTATAATCACATATTACATACAAGAAAAGACACACCTTGGCCGGGAGCGGTGGCTCATGCCTGTAATCCCAACACTTTGGGAGGCCGAGGTGGGTGGATCACGAGGTCAGGAGATGGAGACCAGCCTGGCTAACACAGTGAAACCCTCCTTCTACCAAAAATACAAAATTTAGCCCGGCGTGGTGACATGCCTCTGTAGTCCCAGCTACCAGGGGGGCTGAGACGGGAGAATTGCTTGAACCCAGGAGGCAGAGGTTGCAGTGAGCCGAGAGCACGCCACTGCACTCCAGCCTGGGCGACAGAGGAAGACTCCGTCTCAAAAAACAAACCAAAAAAAAGAAAAGAAAAGATACACGTATCTGTGCTTATAAAGTAAACCTTTCTAGAAGGAAACTCTGTTCCCCCCGCCCCCCGAAGAATGGGACTGAGGTAGGGAACGAAGGAGGGCGTTGTTTTTAATGCTATACACGTCTATCCTGTTTCTTATCCTTACAAAAAAAAAAAGAAAAGAAAGAAAAAGGCCTTGTGTAGGCATTATTTCTATATAGTAAATGGGTTTCAAAATGTTTCAAAACAGGTTCTATTTTGAAAAGTAAGGTCAACATTTTTTGAGAAAAAAACTCCCGCTATTGGCTTTTCAAAAACAACCTTCTTAAGAGAGAATTTACATACCACAAATTCACCCATTGTATAGTGTAGATTGTTAACTGGCTTTCGTGCTGAGCTGTAAGAATTCATTTGGCATGAGAAACAAAATATTTTATGTAACCACGCATAAGAATAGCCTTCGTGTCTACGAAATCTAGGGATATCAAAATTTGAGATAATTTTATGACTGCAACAAGGGTAAATTAATACTTGGCCTTCGGAATATGGGGGAAAGGTCAGAACTACAAGATCCCATAGAGCTTAACCACACCAAAAAAAAAAAAAAAAAAAAAAAAAAAAAGGAAAACAAGAAAGAAAGAAAGAAGAGAAGAGAACAAAACAAGCAAACTCTAACAGGGCTAATGGCAGTCTTCTAAATGCACCAGCACGTTGAATAAGCTGCAGCTCAGCTCGATGGACCCCCAAGAGTGGTTGCCACTGGGAAGACTAGTGCCTCTGAAACAAAGCCCGGTGGTTTCCTTTCACCTCTGAACTTCGAGCTTGACCTAACTTTCCAGTACCTTCCCCCGCTCCACCCTCCCATAACTCGCCCGAAGCGGCCCACGGAGGCCGGAGGTTTCGGGGCGCAGTCGCTCAGCAGCCAGAGGTCTCTGTCCCGGGCGGCGGGAGGGAAATGCCGCGCCCGCAGCCAGGGACTCGCGTGCCCAGCTTCGGCCCCCGCGCACGCAAAGTCCGACCTGGGTGACAGCGCACGGCCGGCCCTGGGCCCAGAGCTCCCACCTGTGCCCCGCAGCATGTTGTCCCGGAGCAGGTCCCCGCTGGAGAGGTGCTTCAGCTGGAAGTGTGTGGTGATGCGCGATGACACGGTGCCCTTGCCCGAGCCCGGGGCTCCCATGATCACCGCTCGCAGCAGCCGCGCGGACGCCCCCATGGCCGCAGACCGAGGCCCGCGCCGCGCGGGTACCAGGGCTTTGGCCTGGACTGCGCGCTCACCCGCTCCGCAGCCCGCGCCGGGCAGCTGGCAGCGCCGCTATCAGGCGGTTACTGCGGTTCCCAGGCGTTCCCGGAAGTGAGCCGACAGCCACTGGGGCAGCCCAGACAGCGACCGGACCCCGCGGCTGCTCCCGCCTCTCGGCTACCCCGGCGCACCCAGTCCCCGGCGCCTGGCCCCGCCCAGCCGCGCAAGCCGCGCCGCCTCTGCGCTCGCTCTGCCGCCCAGCTGCCACCTGCGCCTCTCCGCGGCCCCTCTCCACCGGCCGCTGGGCCCAGGTCTCTTCGGCGCCCCTCTGCACCCACCTCCACGCGCCCTCCACTCAGCTCAGATCTACCTCCGCGCCTCTCCGCGACTCCCGAACCCCGCGCCCTGTCCGGCCCAGTCCCAGCCGGATAGACCGCGCTCCCCTCTGTCCGAGCTTGGCAACTCCTGCGCGCCCCCTGCCCCCCGCCACCTGTAGTCGCCCCTCGGAGCCTCTTGCTTTCGGAATCCACCCGCACCCACCCCTCCAACAACCCTTTCGTAGTCCTGGCCCCTAGTCCATAGCAGGCGCTGCCCTACCCAGTCCCTGCGGGACACACCGCGCCCCCTTCCGTGCTCCCTTGACAACCCTTGTCCCCGCTCCACCTGGCGCCCACTCGAGTCCCCCCTCCCCTCTACTCCCTTGGACCGCCAGACCCCCCGCTTCTGCACCCACCCCCGCCTTTGCCCCTCCCTCCTTCCTCCTCTTCCTCTGCTGCCGAGGGCCCTCTCTTCCCACTCCCTCTCTGTGTAGAACCAGAGGGAGTGACCTTGAGCCGAGAGGGCCTACCTCATTTTACAGGAGAGGAAATCCAAGTTTCAATGAGTGAGATTCTTTTATAAATAGCATAAAAGAGTATGTGAAACTGTGCAGGCGGCTGTTGTAGATAGGCGGTCGGAAAAGCTTTGAAGAGATGGCATTTGTGCTGAGTACTTAATTAGAATGTGAAGAGAGAGACATAGGCCCTTCCTATGTCCAGTTTTAGGGGAAGGCCCTAAACTGGAGGTTTGGCATGTTTCAAGAATGGAAACAGAGGACAAACATTCGAGTGAGTATCATTTTGTCTGCAAAATGGGCATAGAGGATTAGAATGGAGGAGTTAAAATAATGTAGTACTTAGTGCAATGCCAGCTACAGGGTCAATGTTCAATAATGGTTGTTCATTTATTATCATTGCTTTGTGCTGTGACACTATGCGAAGGCTCTATGAAAATAAACACAGTTACCATTCTCCTCAGAGGTCCAGAACTGATTTCAAAGAAGATAGAAATGACTTCTGGGCGAGACAGTGAGTGAATCTTACTGAGTGAATGGATGGGAGATTTCAATAGATAGACAGCCTGGTACTTAGAAAAGACATTAGCCTTTACTTTCTGATGTGGGAAAAAAGAAAGAAAATACATACCTTCTACATTTTTTTTTCTTTGAGACAGAGTTTTGCTCTTGTTGCCCAGGCTAGAGTGCAATCGGCTCACCGCAACCTCCGCCTCCCGGGTTCAAGTGATTCTCCTGCCTCAATCTCCCAAGTAGCTGGGATTACAGGCACGTGCCACCACACCTGGCTAATTTTATATTTTTAGTAGAGACGGGATTTCTTCACGTTGGTCAGGCTGATCTGAAACTCCTGACCTGAGGTGATCCACCTGCCTCGGCTTTCCAAAGTGCTAGGATTACAGGTGTGAGCCACTGCGCCCTTCCTTGTTTTATTTTTTGTTTGTTTGAGACAGGGTCTTGTTTTGTCGCCCAGGCTGGAGTGCTGTGAAGCGATCTCAGCTCACTGCAACCTCTACTTCCCAGGTTCAAGTGATTCTCATGCCTCAGCTTCCCAAGTAGCTGGGATTACAGGCACCCGCCACCACACCCAGCTAATTTTTGTATTTTTAGTAGAGATGGGGTTTCATCATGTTGGCCAGGCTGATCTCAAACTCCTGCCCTCAAATGATCTGCCCGCCTTGACCTCTCCAAGTGCTGGGATTACAGGCTTGAGCCACCCCACTGTGCCCAGCCGAGCTCATACATACTCATTACTAAGCAAGAAATAATGAAAATAAATGAATTAAACATTGAATTAATGTAATTTGGAAAAGGACATCAAAATAACCCATGGAAAGCAGAGGAAGGGATGAAGTAAACAACATAAATGAAGGGATGAGAAAAACAGAACTAACTAAAGAATGAACCAGTCTGGACAAGTACAACTTATGCAATACTAGAAAATCTGAAGGTGTGGAGAAAGTACTTCTAATCTCCAAAGCTGGGAACATAGGAGGTTCTGGCTCCAAAAGAAACCGGAAAGAAATTCCTGGGGAAATTTGGTTTAGAAAAAAAAATGTTCAAACAAAAATAGCTGAGGAATCATCCTCTCATTGCAGGGGCAAAAAGCTGAGTGTCGTGGTCATATTAACAGGCCCACAAAACACCAATCAACTTTAGCTTTGTGAAAGGTTGCTGATTGCAAATGAGTAACTGCCAGTCTGTGAAATCTCCTGGCAACTGTGCCTGGCGTAGTCATTTCACCATTCACAGACATTTGTATGGATCTGTTCCTCACTGCCTACCTTGTTCCAACGGAAAAACACTGAGGTCAAATTCATTCAAATTCTAATTTAATGATCAAGTGTTTATACAGATTAGTTTGAAGCAAATAAAGCCCAGATGAGTGCTTTGTACATAGTAGGCACTCAATAGGTCTTTGTTGATTAAATACTAAGAATTACTTTTTGTCACTTTTGTTTGTTTGTTTTTGAGCTGGAGTCTCTGTCACCCAGGCTGATGCAGTAGCGCAATCTTGGCTCACTGCAACCTCTGCCTCCTGGATTCAAGAGATTGTCCTGCTTCAGCCTCCCAAGTAACTGGGACTACATGCCTGAACCATCATGCCCAGCTAATTTTTGTATTTTTATTTATTTATTTATTTATTTATTTATTTATTTATTTATTTATTTGAGACGGAGTCTCGCTCTGTCGCCCAGGCTGGAGTGCAGTGGCTGGATCTCAGCTCACTGCAAGCTCTGCCTCGTGGGTTTCCGCCATTCTCCTGCCTCAGCCTCCCGAGTAGCTGGGACTACAGGCGCCCACCACCTCGCCCGGCTAGTTTTTTTTGTATTTTTTAGTAGAGACGGGGTTTCACCGTGTTAGTCAGGATGGTCTCGATCTCCTGACCTAGTGATCCACCCGTCTCGGCCTCCCAAAGTGCTGGGATTACAGGCTTGAGCCACGGCGCCCGGCCTAATTTTTGTATTTTTAGTAGAGGTTTCGCCATTTTGGCCAGGCTGGTCTCGAACTCCTGACCTCAAATGATCCTCCTGCTTTGGCCTCCCAAACTGCTGGGATTACAGGTATGAGCCACCATGCATGCCCAGCCTTTGTCACATTGAAGACTGAAATGTTTAAGGGCTCTAGAATGTACAACTGAGGGGGAAATGATAGGCATGTGTCATGGGTTGAATTGTATTTCCCCAGGAGATATATTGAAGTCCTAACCCCCAGTACCTCAGAACATGACCTTACTTGCACATAGGGTCTTTGTAGACATAGTTAAGACAAGGTCATAGTGGAAGATGGTCAGCTCTTACTCCAATATGACCTGAAAACATAGGGGGAGAATGCCATGTGATGATGGAAGCAGATACTAGGCTTATACAGCTGCAAGCCAAGGAACACCAAAGATTGCTGGGGACACTAGAAGCCAAGAGAAAGACACAAAGCTGATTCTCCCCTGGGATCCTTGGGGAAGAATAACCCTGCTCTCACCTTGACTATGAATTGTAGCCACTAGAACTGTGAGAGAAAAACTTTCTATTGTTTCAAGCCCCCTAGTTTGTGGTAATTTGTTACTGTAGGTCTAGGGAACTAATACAGCTTGTTTCCAAGAAATATGTATATGTGTTTGTATGTTGCTTCACACTATGTGTTACCTAGATGAGAACAAAAGAATAGAAGGCTTCATGTTTGAGAAATAATTACTAGGATTGTAGTGATTGTAGTGAGACAAAGACAAGGAAGGTGCATCAGTTATCTACCACTAAAAAAAATCCACTCCAGGCCAGGCATGGTGGCTCACACCTGTAATCCCAGCAGTTTGGAAGGCCCAGACAGGAGGATCACTAGAGTCCAGGAGTTTGAGACCAGCCTGGGCAACATAATGACACCCCTTCTTTACAAAAAAAAAAAAAAGACGACGACGAAGAACATTAGCCAGTGTGGTGGTGTGCACCTGTGGTCCCAACTATTTGGGAAGCTGAAGTGGGAGGATTGCTTGAGCCTGGAAGGTTGAGGCTGTAGTGAACTGTGATCATACCACTGTACTCCAGCCTGGGCAACAGAGCAAGACCTTGTCTCAATAAATAAATAAATATCCTGGCCAGATGTGTTGACTCACACATGTAATACCAGCACTTTGGGAAGCCAAGATGAGTGGATCACTTAAGGTCAGGAGTTTGAGACCAGCCTGGCCAACATGGTGAAACCCCCGACTCTACTAAAAATAAAAAAATTAGCTGGGCGGGATGGCGTGTGCCTGTAGTCCCAGCTACTTGGGAGGCTGAGGCACGAGAATTGTTTGAACACTTGAACCGGGGAGGCAGAGGTTGCAGTGAACCAAGATCATGCCATTGCACTCCAGCCAGGGTGACAGAGTGAGACTCTGTCTCAAAAATAAATAAATAAACAAACAAACAAACAAAATTAGCTGGTCGTGGTGGTGCACACCTGTAATCCCAACTACTTAAGAGGCTGTGGCAGGAAAATCGCTTGAACCCGGGAAATGGAGGTTGCAGTGAGCCGAGATTGCACCATTGCACTCCAGCCTGGGCAACAGAGTGATATTCTGTCTCCAAAATAAAAAATAAAATAAATAAATATCTGGGGAAGAATGTTCTAGAGAGAAAAGAACAAATGCAAAGGCCCTGAGGGAGGAGTGTGCTGGAGTTTCCAAAGCCATTCTGCCTGGAACAGAGAGAGCAAGAAATGAAAGTTATTCAACAAGAAAGCTCAGGGAGGTAGTGAGGGTCCAGACCTTACACAGCCTAACAAACCACTGTGGCAAATGGTATTGTCCGAAGACAGCCACAACGCCCACTCCCAGTCCATAAGCTTATCTTTGACACTTCTCCAATCAAGAGGTGAGGTCCCTGTCCCCTCCACCTTTAACCGAACAGACTTCTGTGACTGTTTTGACCAATTGAGTATGGTGGAAGTGATATTATGTGACTTCCAAGGCTAAGTCATAAAAGACAAAGCAGCTTCTGATTTGTACATTAGGACACTCATTTTGGAAGCCTACAGCTGCCACATGGGGAATCTGACTGCCCCAAGGCCAAGAGGCTGTAAGGAAGTCCAGATTAACCCACATGGAGAAACCACTTAGGGACTTCCTGAGATGACAAGGAGAGAGTAGTGCTTTATTCCCTGGGTGTCCCAACTCTAGCCATCTGACTGCACTTGCATGAGATACCTCAAGCCAAAACTATCCAGCTGAGCCCTTCCGAAGTTCCTGAGCCACAGAAGCCGTGGGAGAAAATAAAGTGATCGTGGTGGTTTCAAGTAATAATGCAAGTGAGAGAGGATGATGACTTGGGCTTGCATGGTATAGGTGATGAGAGCTAGTTGGATTCTGAATACAAATATTTATTTTCCAGAAATAATCTCAAACTTATAGAAAAGTTGCAAATACAGTACAAAGATTCTTTTTTTCTGAGCCATTTGAGATGCCCCATCATTCTTGAATATTTTCATGTATGTTTCCTACAATGACATATTTGCATAACCACAATATAACTTTTAAAATAAGAAAAAAATCACATGACTAACATTTAATCAGATCTTATTCAATTTTCCCCAAATGTTCCACTAATATTCTTTATAACAGAAGTTATGAAATCATACAGTAAATTTTAGTTATGTGATTTTCAAAATCACACATTGCATTCAGTTTCCATGTCTTTATTCTCTTTCAGTTCTCTTTCAAGCTGGAGTAATTCCTTAGTCTTTCCTTGACTTTTATGACCTTGACACTCTTTGTTCATTTTTTTTTTTTTAACTTCCCATACTATACCGATGTAATGACCTTCACACTCTTGAAGATTATGGGAAGGTTATGTTGTAGAACACCGTCTCTTTATCTGATGTTTTCTCATGATTATATTCAGCTTATTCATCTTTGGTAGAGAATATTACAGAAGTAGTGCTGTGATTTTGTTATGTTCCATCAGAAGGCGTATGATTTTAATGTGTTGTATTATTGATGATGCTAACTTTGATCACCTAGTTAAGGTGGTGTCTGCAGGATCTCTCCACTGTAAAGTTACTCTTTTTCCATTTGTAATTGACAAGTGTTCTAGGCCCGGCACAGTGGCTCACGCCCATAATCCCAGCACCTTGGGGGACTGAGGAGGGAGGATTGCTTGAGCTCAGGAGTTTAAGATCAGCTGGGTAACAATTCAAAAAGATTAGCTGGGCATGGTGGCCCAGCCTATATTCTTAGCCTCTCAGGGAGTGGGTTGAGCAGGGTGCTGAGGTGGGAAGATTGCTTGAGCCCAGGAGGTCGAGGCTGCAGTGAGCTGTGATTGTACCACTGCATTACAGCCTGGGCAATGGAGTAAGACCCTGTCTTAAAAAAAAAAAAAAAAAAAAAAAAAAAGTATTCTGTGAGAGGGTAGTTGAAGTTCAGACTTTGTAAATACCTCGTCTTTCATCAAACTTCTAATTTACTATCTTACATTTATTTATATGGTTTCCTATTTTATTAAACAGGTTGTAAGCCCTTGTCATTATTACTTATTTTAATGTTCAAATCATTTAAGATTTCGCTAATGGAATCTCCTTCATGTCAGCTAGCATCTGTGTCCTTTTGGCATGTCCCCGTTACTCTTTGTGCACTTCTTTACTTTCTAGCATAAGAAGGTCCAGGTTCATCTTGTACTTCCTAGACCCAGCAACACACTGAAATGGCTGCGATCAACCATTTCTCTAAGAATCCCCAGTTCCCTTTAGTGGAATATGGAATTTAGAAATTCAGGCCTGTGCATTCAGTGTGCTCATTACTATTAATATGTTGCTGCTTTAAGGTCCTCTCAGAGGACAGAGCTAAGGAATATGTAAATATGTTTGTATTCATTTACACACATGTTTACATCTACATTTATTTCTATGTTTATCTATGTATTATTAAAGCCATGAGTTTACACTGATACCTTCAATTCTGATCTAATATTCTAGGATTTATTTTCATTTTTTCCCTTCCATCCTTCACTACAGTCCTAGTCTGGTCTTCTCCTCATACATTGAAGCCACCAATTTTTATTTTATTTTTTGAGAGACAAGAGTCTTACTCTGTCAGCCAGGCTGGAGAGCAGTGGCATGATCATACCTCACTGCAGCCTCGACCTCCTGGGCTCACGTGATCCTCCTGCTTCCGCCTCCCAAGTAGCTGGAACTACAGGCACATGACATCACTCCCAAATAATATTTATTTATTTATTTATTTATTTATTTATTATTTTTAGTAGAGACAGGGTCTTGCTATGTTGCCCGAGTTGGTCTCAAATACCTGGGCTTGAGGAATCCTCCCACCTCAGCTTCTCAAATATTGGGATTATAGGTGTGAACCACTACATTCAGTTGTCTTTTATTCTTATCTACCTAACACACGGTCACACATTGCTTCTGGATTTTGAGTTAGTGTCTCTAACAGACTCTCATGTCCTTCATGTATCCACATTTATGATCAGTCACCCTGTGTATACCCAACCTTCCATCACCACTGCCTACCCTTTCTCCATGCAGATGTCCTCCTCACCCCACTTGGGTTACAGAATTCCCTGCCAACCACTCATCAGCCCGATATGTGGACACTCTTATCTGGCTGGGGCTCTGACACTCTGCTGGACCAGACTACCCCCTCCACAGACATCCTTCTCACCACTTCTGGGCTCTGATCACAGGCCAGGCTGCTTATCGCTATGAGCATTCTACTCACCCTGTGCAGACTCCAAAACCCTGAGCCACACTGTACTGCCCTCTACATGGAGACATCTTCCTCACTCCAGTCAGACTCTGGTACTTGTGCCGGGTGGCTCTCCTCTGCAGATGCCCTCTTCTTGCATATATTTTAAATGTAGACCATACAGGAGTCCCTGGTGGATTCAATGGATTAAAGTGAAGGAAAAAAAGAGATTTCTCCTGAGCTACTGGGAGAATAGAATTGTCATTAACTGAGATTGGGAAGACTATAAGAAAAACAGGTTTGGGTGAAAATATTAGAGTTGTTTTGGAATAAGTCAACTTCAAGATGCCTGTTGGACATCCAGGCAGAGAAAATAAGGAAGCAGGCAGATGTATAAATTTTGACCACAGTGTAGAGGTCCAGACTGGAGATATAAATTTGAGAGTTGTCAATATGTTTAAATTTATGAGATGGTACAATCTCACTAGGGAGCAACTTTAGATAGAGAGAAGTCTGAAATCTGAGTTCTAAGGTTCTCCAACATTTTGAGGTTGGAAGATATGGAAGAAACATTGAAAAAGCTTGAAAGAGAGGGAGAGGCCAATTAAGAAGAAAATTGGGTGAGTATGATGTCATGGAAGTCAATTGAAGAAAGTGTTTCAAGAAGAATATGATTAAATGAGTCAAATTCTGCTGATAGGTAGGACTGAGAACTGATTGAAAATTACTTCTAGGCTGGGCACAGTGGCTCATGCCTATAACCCCAGTACTTTGGGAGGCCGAGGCGGGCAGATCACGAGGTCAGGAGTTTGAAACCAGCCTGGCCAGTATGGTGAAACCCTGTCTCCACTAAAAATACAAAAAATTAGCCAGGCCTGGTGGCGCCTGCCTGTAGTACCAGCTACTCGGGAGGCTGAGGCAGGAGAATCACTTGAACCCAGCAGACGGAGGTTGCAGTGAGCTGAGATCGTGCCACTGTACTCCAACCTGGGTGACAGAACGAGACTCCATCTCAAAAAAAAAGAAAATTACTTCTAGTTGTCAAAAAACCCCTTATGAAATAAATTACATATCATTTACAATTTATAGATTTAAAAAATGAGGATAATTTTGCCACAAATTCCGTAACTATGCAGCAGCTAAATTAGTGATTTCAAAATGTACTGGATGCATACAGGAAATGCTTTCTCTGAGGAGAAACTTCTGGGAGTAGAATTCAAATTATCCAGACAAGGGTGTTAGAGAAAAAAGAAAGATAAGGTCTAGACAAAAGTCAAGGAACAGAACAGAGAAGGTCGAACTCAGATACTACAATGTCATGTCTGTTAACACTTTGTAAAAGAAACAGAAGAGGGAGCCTTAGAGCTAAGACAATTGTATTAGGACGTTCACTTGGAAGGATAAATAAGAATATCTGAGAAAGCCCTAAGAAAGACGGACAATGAGGAAGCCTGTACAATAAGAAGATAATATTGACACATATCTTAGTCTATTCTGTGCTAGTATAACAAAATATTGAGAATAGATACTTTATAATGAAAAAGAAACATATTGGCTCACAGTTCTCAGCCAATCCAAGATCCAAGTGCTAGCATCTGGTGGGAGAGATGTCCAAGATCCAAGTGCTAGCATCTGGTGGGAGAGATGTCCAAGATCCAAGTGCTAGCATCTGGTGGGAGAGATGTCCAAGATCCAAGTGCTAGCATCTGGTGGGAGAGAAAGAGAAAGAGACCATGCCTGAAAGCCCCTTCATTAAGGCACTAAACCCACTCAGAAGGGTGGAGCCCCATGGCCCAAATACTTCCCAAAGATCCCACCTCCCAACACTGTCTCAATGGCATAAATTTCAACATAAGTTTTGATGGGGATAAATGTTCAAACCCATGGCAGCATGTGAATAAAACAGAATAGAAAAGCCAAAAATGTTTAAAAAATAAGAAAACTGAAAAATAAACTTAATGGCATCTGGAAGTCTATTAAGTGGTAAAGATGCCATCTCAAATCAACAGAGAAAAAGACCTTCTTAATAAATAGTCCTATGATAAATGGGTAGCCAGTGGAAGAAGATACAACCAGTCTTAGTCTCTTTTCTGTTGCTATATCAGAATACCT
Source organism: Rhinopithecus roxellana (assembly GCF_007565055.1). Taxonomy (NCBI): domain Eukaryota; kingdom Metazoa; phylum Chordata; class Mammalia; order Primates; family Cercopithecidae; genus Rhinopithecus; species Rhinopithecus roxellana. The sequence goes on from NC_044564.1 coordinate 56,049,307, forward strand.
CAGACTGGGTAATTTATAAAGAAAATAAGTTTATTTAGCTCATGATTCTGGGGGCTGGGAAGTCTAAGAGCAGGGTGCCAGCATCTAGTAAGGGCCTTCCTACTACATCATAATATGACAGAGGGCATCACATGGGAAGAGAGGAAGAGCATGTCAACCTCTCAGGTCTCTCTTTTTCTTATAAAGCTACCAGTCCCATTATGGAGGCCCTACCCTGATGACTTTATCTAATCCTAATTACCTCCCAAAAGCCCCACATGCAAATGCCACCAATCTATAAATTTGGGAGTTACATTTCCAACACATGAAATTAGAAGGGCATGTTCAAACTGGAGCACCACCATATCTGTTTTTCCACTGTAAGATAAATTCCAATGAATCAGATATCTAATTTTTTGAAAGAAGTAAAGCTATATAAATGCTAGAAGAAAATATGATGAAATTTTTCTATAATCAAGAAATTGGGAAAACTTTTCTAACTCTTAATTCAATATCCAGATGCAATAAAGGAAAAGATCAACATTTGAAGTATACAAAACAACATTTTCACATAGCAAAAGACATCATAAGCAAAATGAAAAGATAAATGACAAACCGGGATATGATTTCCAATGTATGTCATAGGCAATGGGTGAATGTCCAGTGATGTGTTCTTCCCAGCAGTGGGGGTCAGGAGGGTGTTATTGGATTTGCCAATTTCCATAGAGTAAATACTCCCACCATAGCCAATGATAACTTGCCAATGTAACATCAGCTGCACTAATGCTACATCAGCGGGACTGCAAAATTCCTAAAAATTTAACAGTGAGCACTTGCAAGCTGTCACTAGCCACTGCTGCAAATATTCCTAATATATGATGGGCTTCTAAAGATGGAGAAGGGAAGGAGACCCATCCTATGGAAGATAGGCAAGAGATCCAAGCACTTGGCAGTTCACACACACACACACACACAAAAATGAAAATAAAGGACCTTTAAATATATGAAAAGATGTCAAATCTTACTACCTGTAAAATAAATGCAAATTAAAACTAAAATGAGATACCATTTTTCAACTATCAGATTGGGAAAAATCTCAAAGGTCGACAATATAATGTGTTTACAAGGCGGTGAGGAAGAAGGCACTCATATTTTGCTGGTGGGAATGCACAAAATTGTACCATCCATAAGGAGGGTGTCAGCCTTAAGAATGAAACAGGTAAAATTAGTATAAATCAAAAGTTTATTTGGGCCAAATTCGAGTACTTTAATCTGGGAAATATATGTTCAAGTTGCTCTGAAATATATGCTCCAATTAGCAGCAGTTACAAGTGGGTTTCCAAAGGCAAAAACGGGGTGGTTCCTAAATTGAACATGAACTATTGGTTGGCTATACGTTGTTTTTTATATTACTAATCCCAAGAGCATGAATATAATGGGTGAGGGTCACATAGCGCAATTTATGATAGCATTTTAGGTAATTTATCAGCTAGTCTGGAAACTACAAGGAAGGAAAGAAAAAACTAAATGCCTTTAAGCAGGCCGGGTGCAGTGGCTCGTGCCTGTAATACCAGTACTTGGGGAGGCTGAGGCAGATGGATCACTTGAAGGCAGGAGTTTGAGACTAGCCCGGCCCACAAGGTGAAACCCCATCTCTACTAAAAAATACAAAAATTAACCAGGTGTGGTGGTGTGCACCTGTAATTCCAGCTACTTGAGAGTCTGAGGCACAAGAATTGCTTAAACCCAGAAGGCAAAGGTTACAGTGAGTTGAGATAGTGTCACTGCACTCCAGTCTGGGTGACAGAGCAAGACTCCGTATCTAAAAAAAAAGAAAGAGAAAAAAAGAAAAAGAGAGAGAGAGAAAGAAAGAGAGAGAGAGAAAGAAAGAGAGAGAGAGAGAGAAAGAAAGAAAGAAAAGAAAAAAAAGAAAGAAAGAACAAAGAAAGAAAGAAGAAAAAGAAAGAAAGAAAAGAAAGAAAAGAAAGAAAGAAAAGGAAAGAGATGAGAGAAGAAGATATTAGTAGGATTTTTTGATGCGGAAATCCCGAATGAAAGTAAGAAGAAGCAATAAATTCCCCCCTAAATCCCCACTCAAAGAGACAGAAAGAAAGAAATAAGAACGAAAGAAAGAATAAGAAAAAAAATAACAAGAAAGAAAAAGAAAAACGAACAGAACGAAATTGCCTTATTTAAGCAGCTGCCTTGGTGAGGGAGAGGATGACACCTGGGAAGGGGGCAGGCCTGTGATTGAAGACTCGTTCTTTTTTTTTTTTTTTTTTTTTCCTTTTCTTTTCAAGTCAGAGCCTCACTATGTCACCCAGGCTGGAGTGCACAGGTGCGATGTTGGCTCACTGTAACCTCCGCCGCCTGGGTTCAAGCGATTCTCCTACCTCAGCCTCCAGAGTAGCTGGGATTACAGGCACCTGCCACCACACCCAGCTAATTTTTGTATTTTTAGCGAAGACAGGGGTTTCACCATGTTGGCCAGGCTAGTCTTGAACTCCTGACTTCAGGTGATCCACCTGCCTTGGCCTCCCAAAGTGCTGGGATTACAGGCGTGAGCCACCATGCCCGGCCTGGTGCAATGGCGCGATCTCGGCTCACTGCAACCTCGGCCTCCTGGCCTAATAAATTTTGCATACTTCACATTCTTCAGACTGCTCTGAGCTACTTTTCTTTCTCAAGGGAAATTTGGCAATATCTAGCAAAATTTTATATACCATTTGTCAATTGATCCATCTATCTCAAAAATACAAAAAGACATATATAGAAAGTTATTCAGTGAGCACTACTTTTAATAGTAAGAGACCAGAAACATCCCCAAAGTTCATTCAGCACAGAATGATTGAATAAACTAAGATTTACTAACATAGTAAAATATTATGCATTTGTAGAACCCATAAGAAGTATCTCTGTGGCATGATAGCCACTGAAAAAAGTAGGGTGGCAAAAAATGAAGGTAATATCCTACCATTTAACTAAAGGGAGAAGAGGATATGAATATAGCCTTGTATTCACATTTTTTAAAACAGAAGAACAAGCCAGGCAAGGTGTCTCATACCTATAATTCCAGCATTCTTGGAGGATGAGGTAGGTGGATCACCTGAGCTCACGAGTTGGAGACCAGCCTGGGCAGCATGGTGAAACCCCGTCTCTACCAAAAATACAAAAATTAGCCGGGCATGGTGGTGTGCAACTGTAGTCCCAGCTACTCAGGAGTGTGAAGTGGGAGGATGGTTTGAGCCCAGGAGGCAGAGAAATAGACAAATAAAATGAAAAATGAACAGCAAAAAACCGTGATTACTAGGCCGGGCACAGTGGCTCACGCCTGTAATCCCAGCACTTTGGGAGGCTGAGGCAGGCGGATCACCTGAGGTTGAGAGTTTGAGACTAGCTTGACCAACATGGAGAAACCCCATCTCTACTAAAAATACAAAAGTAGCCGGGCGTGGTGGCGCATACCTGTAATCCCAGCTACTCAGGAGGCTGAGGCAGGAGAATCGCCTAAACCCAGGAGGTGGAGGTAGCAGTGCACCGAGATCGCACCATTGCACTCCAACCTGGGCAACAAGAGCAAAACTCCATCTCAAAAAACCAAAAACAAACAAACAAAAACCCTGATTACCTCTAGGAGGAGAAGGGAATAGAGCTGAGGCACAGGGATGCAGGCCATGTGTCTCTGAAGATTTCACTTTGTTAATTGTGCAGCAAGGTTTCCTCCCTCCCTCCCTCCCTCCCTCCCTCCCTCCCTTCCTTCCTTCCTTCCTTCCTTCCTTCCTTCCTCTCTCTCTTGCTTGCTTGCTTTCATCTCTCTTTCTCTTTTTCTTTTTCTCTTTCTCTTTCTTTCCCTTCCTTCCTCCCTCCCTTCCTTTCTTTTTCTTTCTTTTTTTTTTTTTTTTTTTGAGACAGGGTCTCATTCTGTCACCCAGGCTGGAGTGCGGTAGTGCAATCTTGGCTCACTACAGCCTCCACTTCCTGGGCTCAAGTGATCCTCCCACCTCAGCCTCCTGAGTAGCTAGGATTGCAGGCACGCACCACCATGCCTGGCTAATTTTTGTATATTTTGTAGAGAAGGAGTCTCACTATGTTGCCTAGGCTAGTCCCAAACTCCTGAGGTCAAGCAATCCACCCACTGTGGCCTCTCAAAGTGCTGGGATTACAGGTATGAGCCACCTTGTCCGGCCCATTTTCTAAAACATTTAAAAAAGCAACTCCTGAAAGTCAAAGACAAAATAAGACAAATGAACCTGGTTGTGTAATGACTGTTTCTATTTTTATAAATTGTGACTGCTCTCTGATTAGCTCATAGAAATCTAAGTACAGGTAGTGGCTTCCTTTGGAATGGAGGTAACTCATGTTCTGAAGTTTTTTCTCTTGGAATTTTCTACAAATCTCACATATCTATTTTTGCCTTTCCTGACAGATGTCAAATACCGTAATGTTGGCCATACAGCATACTTCCTTGGTTAGTTTCTCTTAGCCTGAGGCATTGCTTGTCCTCTGATATAAAACATCCCCCACCATAGCACTGACTTCCCTCCAGAAATGAGACATCACTTTATCCTAATAATGTCCCTTTAATTCTGAGGCTGTGGCCCATCCAGGGCATTTCTATCCCAGATCCCAGGTATAATGTGTTAACAGAAAAAAAAAAAAGCTGTAAAATATTTTAAAGAGGTTTAATCTGAGCCAATATGTGTGACCATGGCCCCTGGAAATACAGTCTTAAAGCAGTCCTGAAGAAGTGAGCCCAAGGTAGTCGGTTATAGTTTGGTTTTAGACATTTCAAGGAGACAAGGGTTACAGGCAAAGACAGACCAATACATGGAAGATACATATTGGTTTGGCTGGAAAAGGTGAGATATCTTGAAGCAGGAGCTTACAGGTCATAGGCAGACTCAGATATTCTTTAATTGGCAATTGGGCTGGGCACAGTGGCTCATGCCTATAATCCTAGCACTTTGAGAGGCCAAAGCAGGAGGATGGCTTGAGCCCAGGAGTTCAAGAACAGCCTGGGCAATCTAGTGAGACTCCATCTCTACAAAAAATTTAAAAATTAGATTAGTGTGGTGACACGTGCCTGTAGTCCTAGCTACTCGGGAGGCTGAAATGGGAGGATCACTTGAGCCTAGGAGGTCAAGGCTGCAGTGATCACACCACTGCACTCTAGTCTAGGTAATGAAGTGACTCCTGTCTCAAAAAAAAAAAAAAGAAAAAGAAAAAGAAAATTCAGAATTGGTTAAATTAGGAGTAAAGGTTTGTCTAAAAATTTGAAGTCCACAGAAAGGAACATTTAAGTCAAGATAAGAAAGTCTGGGTCAGAGTGACCTGCAGGGGTTTGTGACTTAACGTTGGGCATAGCCTCAGGTCCTGTTTATAATTTGGTATCTTATTCTCACAGAGTCCCTCTTGTTAAGTCTCATGATCTCTATTTTAACACAAATGCTGAGCATTTGTTTTGTCTAAACTGCAAAAGCAAGGGAGTATAATGAGGCGTGCCTGACCTCCCATCCTGTCATGGCCAGGAACTCAGTTTTTCAGATTTCTCTTGGCCGAGAAAGGGTCCAATCCATCAGTTGGGGAGCTTAGGATTTTATTTTCAGTTTACAAAGGTAATCATTTACTCCCATGAGGGTAATCATCCTCCTTGAAATTCAAGGGTTTCCTGGATCACAGGATCTGCAGTTACACACAGCTGAGTTTGACTTTCACAGGCTGAGTGACCTTGAGCAAAATAATTAACCTCTTTTAGCTTCACCAGCCTATCTTTATGAAGCAGGGGAAGGATAATACCTACTCTATGGGGTTGTTGCAAGATTTAAATAAGATTATATACGTGTCAAAGGACAAAATTACAGCAAATTTAAAGATTGCAGCTGGTTTTATTTGTGATTCTAGAGTTAGACAACACTTCATTCTATAAAATAGAATAAGTGTTCCCAGGAGCTGAGAAGGGGCTGGCTTACAGACAGGGTAAGGTGAAGAAAGCAGAGGCAAAGAATGGTGTGTACCAGGCATTGCAAAGCTACTTTCCTGTGGGGTGGAGATAGAACAATAGAAAAAGAACTGATTAGTTAACATCAGGTTACTGCAGGCTACTTCTTTTAGGTAGGAATTAAAGCAGAAGGCACTTCATTATCCTGCTAATTGAAGACTGGCCTATTTGGAAAATCAGCTGTTATCTCTTCGGATTTCTAGGAAAGTCAGATAACAACTTAGTTTGGGTTTGGTGACATGGATGTGGAACTTTAGCATTTGGTTTTTAGTCTGGTCTGCTGGGGCCTAGTGCAGAAACAGTCTAAAACAATGACCTCTTATATTTTTTATTTAGCATGTGTAAAATGCTAGGTACATATTGGTTGCTCCCTCTCTTTTTTTTTTTGCTCTGTTTATCTTTTCTTCTCTCCTTTCTTCCCACCTTCTTTTCAATGTAGTAACAAGTGTTATTAAAAAAAGCAAAGGAGAATGTAAATCTGCAGACAATTTTTAAAAATATGAGTATCTCTTTTCAGTCAATATTTGCAACTTCCACCTCATTAAATATTCTGTCACAGCAGAATAAGGTGGCAAAGAAATGAAGTGCAAATTAGCCTAAGGTAGCTGAGTCCTCATCCTGGTTTCATCACTAATTAGCTCTACGGACCCAGGCAAGCACTTGACCTTTCTGATCCATGCTTTTCTCAACAGCACAGTGAAGATCATGCCTGTCGCAGAGGGGCAGTGAGGTTCCTGTTGCTGGCATGCCCTATCATTATGTAAATAGAGGGCCTCGTCTACAAATAATCTCTTCAGGCAAATTGCGTAATTTGACATTGAAGTTATCCTTCTCTTTACCTCTCTCCCCCATCTTCGGCTCCAGGTTTTAAAGACTGCTATTAAAAGACAAATACGTTAGCACATTAAGATATTATCACCTAGCAATACCTTTTTAAAAGTTAATTAATCAAATTAGTCATAGCAGACAGCAGAGTCACTATGCTTTGGGCACAGGGAGGTTGGGATTTGGATGGGATTGTAAAGGAATCCGGAATACTCTGGCTCTCGGCTCATGATGCTCTCAAAGAAAACTCCTGTATAAAAAGTGGGGGTTTCATTGATTTTTTGGAGGGTTTTTTGTGTCTCTATCTCCTTCAGTTCTGCTCTGATCTTAGTTATTTCTTGCCTTCTGCTAGCTTTTGAATGTGTTTGCTCTTGCTTCTCTAGTTCTTTTAATTGTGATGTTAGGGTGTCAATTTTAGATCTTTCCTGCTTTCTCTTGTGGCATTTAGTGCTATAAATTTCGCTCTACACACTGCTTTAAATGTGTCCCAGAGATTCTGGTATGTTGTATCTTTGTTCTCATTGGTTTCAAAGAACATCTTTATTTCTGCCTTCATTTCGTTATGTACCCAGTAGTCATTCAGGAGCAGGTTGTTCAGTTTCCATGTAGTTGAGCGGTTTTGATTGAGTTTCTTAGTCCTGAGTTCTAGTTTGATTGCACTGTGGTCTGAGAGACAGTTTGTTATAATTTCTGTTCTTGTACATTTGCTGAGGAGTGCTTTACTTCCAATTATGTGGTCAATTTTGGAATAAGTTCGATGTGGTGCTGAGAAGAATGTATATTCTGTTGATTTGGGGTGGAGAGCTCTGTAGATGTCTATTAGGTCTGCTTGCTGCAGAGATGAGTTCAATTCCTGGATATCCTTGTTAACTTTCTGTCTCGTTGATCTGTCTAATGTTGACAGTGGGGTGTTGAAGTCTCCCATTATTATTGTATGGGAGTCTAAGTCTCTTTGTAAGTCTCTAAGGACTTGCTTTATGAATCTGGGTGCTCCTGTATTGGGTGCATATATAGTTAGGATAGTTAGCTCTTCCTGTTGAATTGATCCCTTTACCATTATGTAATGGCCTTCTTTGTCTCTTTTGATCTTTGATGGTTTAAAGTCTGTTTTATCAGAGACTAGTATTGCAACCCCTGCTTTTTTTGGTTCTCCATTTGCTTGGTAGATCTTCCTCCATCCCTTTATTTTGAGCCTATGTATGTCTCTGCATGTGAGATGGGTCTCCTGAATACAGCAGACTGATGGGTCTTGACTCTTTATCCAGTTTGCCAGTCTGTGTCTTTTAATTGGAGCATTTAGTCCATTTACATTTAAGGTTAATATTGTTATGTGTGAACTTGATCCTGCCATTATGATATTAACTGGTTATTTTGCTCGTTAGTTGATGCAGTTTCTTCCTAGTCTTGATGGTCTTTACATCTTGGCATGTTTTTGCAATGGCTGGTACCAGTTGTTCCTTTCCATGTTTAGGGCTTCCTTCAGGGTCTCTTGTAAGGCAGGCCTGGTGGTGACAAAATCTCTAAGCATTTGCTTATCTGTAAAGGATTTTATTTCTCCTTTACTTATGAGTCAGAAAAAAAAAAAAAAAAAAAAGAAAGTGGGGGAAGGAGCCTCCAGACAAACCTGCCCTCTTTGCAGTTTTGCTTTGGGCTTGTAATTCACTTTTCCTGAGAATGTCACGGAATTTGTAGATAAGCAGGTGAAAAACCATTCTTACCAAGTGTGGAGGGAAAAGGAAAGGTTTTGTTTGTTTGTTTGTTTTGAGACAGTCTTGCTCTGTCACCCAGGTCAGTGCAAACACGACTCACTGCAGCCTCAACCCCCTGGGCTCAAGTGATTGATCCTCTCACCTCAGTCTCTCCAGTACCTGGGACCACAGGTGCATGATACCACACCCAGCTAATTTCTCATTTCGTAGCAGTGGGGTCTTGACGTGTTGCCCAGGCTGGTCTCGAACTCCTGAGTTCAAACAATCTGCCTGCCTTGGGCTCCCAAAGCGTTGGGATTACAGGCGAGAGCCACTGAAAAAAGATAAATTTTTTATCAGAGAAATCTGAACCCCTTTACATTATCAGGCCCAGAGAGGCACTGGGATGTAACTGTAGTCACATCTCACTCCTTCTCAAGCTAAATAATGATCTCTTGAAGTCTCTTGCTATGCAGACTCTAGACTAACTGATGCCAATTAGCCATAAAATGCCATACACCCTATAGTTCAACAAAGTCTAGCCAATCACAAACCACTGTCATTTCTGTAAACCAATGAGAATTCCTAATGATCAACTTTGTAATTGCCCCCTCTCCTGATTCGTCTTATATTCTTTAAAAATTTGAGGCTCTCTTTTTGTTCTTGGGAGCACTCCCCAAGGCAACTTGAAAGTGTGTCCCAGGCTGCAGTTCTCAACCTTGACCCCAATAAACTCGCTATAGTAATTTTGCCTCAGCTTCTTCCTTTCAGGTCAACACAAGCATTAATTGGCAAGAAGGAAGGAAGGAAGGAAGGAAGGAAGGAAGGAAGGAAGGAAGGAAGGAAGGAAGGAAGGAAGGAAGGAAGGAAGGGAGGGAGGGAGGGAGGGAGGGAGGGAGGGAGGGAGGGAGGGAGGGGGAGGGGAGAGAGAGAGAGAGAAAGAGAAAGAGAGAGAAAGAAAAGTGACTCTGTTAGAAGCTAGGCTGTGTGCAGTGGTTCATGCCTGTAATCCCAGCACTTTGGGAGGCCGAGGCAGGTGGACCACCTGAGGTCAGGAGTTCGAGACCAGCCTGGCCAACATGGTAAAACCCCATCTCTACTAAAAACACAAAAATTAGCTGGGCATGGTGGTGGACACGTGTAATCCCAGCTACTTGGGAGGCTGAGGAAGGAGAATCACTTGAACTCAGGAGGTGGAGATTGTAGTGAGCCAAGATCACGCCATTGCACTCCAGCCTGGGCAACAAGAGTGAAACTCAAAAAAAAAAAAAAACAAAAAAAAAAAGCTCATCTGGCCTAAATGTCTCAGCTGGAGTCTCCTGCAGGAAAGACCCACTGTGACTAATGGAGCCCTGAAGTGGGGATAGAAGGTCGTGGTTGAGAATTCTAAGTTGCTGTGAAGATGCCAGGCCCAATTGGAGATCAAATTGAGGGGAGGGTGGTACAAATAGAACCAGGAGGAAAGTCATAAAACGACGGACAGGGAGGGGACCTGAAATAGGAGTTAAGCCTGGTGATGCCTGAGTCTCGGACCCCACCCTGGATGAAGGCTGCCTCCAGTGTGTGTTGCAGTTCCTGAGCTGCACAGAAGGGGGCGCCATTCCCGCATTATTTCTCCCGACCTAAATCCGGTAATGCAGCTCCTAGTTGTACCTATCTTATATTCTTTTTACAGTGTTTTGTTTTGTTTTGGTTTGGTTTTTTTTTTTTTTTTTTTTTTTTTTTGAGACGGAGTCTCACTCTGTCACCCAGGCTGGAGTGCTGTGGCACGATCTGGGCTCACTGCCTTAGCCTCCCAAGTAGATGGCATTACAGGTGCGTGCCACCACGCTCGGCTAATTTTTGCATTTTTAGTAGGGACGGGGTTTCAACATGTTGGCCAGGCTGGTCTTGAACTCCTGACCTCAGGTGATCCACTCGCCACCACCTTCCAAAGTGCTGGAATTACAGGCGTGAGCCACCGCACCCGACACGTTTTACAGTTTTGAGAGCACTATCTCATTTCATCCTTGGACCAACCAAGCAATGATTAGGGGCAGGCCCTGTTATCCCTGTTCTACAGATAAAAAACTGAGAGACAGCCAGCTTAAGCGACAGTGTCAGACAATTCGGTAATTCGTTTGGTTCCTGACCAGTGCTTTTCCCACTCTGCTGTCCAGCGTAAAACAGGGTTGTCAAGGACAACTGGGAAGTGAACATAGACCCCAGAACTCCCTGACAAAAGGAAAGAAGACACACTCCCTTATCCACTCCACACGATAGATGGCCTTGGGTACGCTGCTGCTCTCGGGAGGTTTGGAGATCAAATTGAGTCTGCTTCTAGATTCCAAACGCAATTAAATTTAGCTTTGTTGGGTCATTCTGTGGTCAGGCTGTAAGTTCAGCTTGGTCAAGGGGAAGGAAGGGAATAAGCAGAAGCTGTGGGTTGGGCACCTGTCCTTTTGCCTGCTCAGTGCCTCTCTTCTTGTGGACGTAAAGACACCCATGTAAGCCCTCATGGCTACAAGCTGGGAAAACTCTAAAATGATTGCCTTTTCAAAAATTTTTAATTGACAAATAAAAATTGTATATATTTATGGTGTCCCACATGATATTTGATATACGTCTACATTGTGGAATGGCTAAATCAATCTAATTAACATATACATTACCCAACATTTCTTTTTTTGTGTGGTGAGAACACCACTTAAAATCCACTCTTAGCAATGCTCTAGTATACAATACATTGTTACTAACTACGGTCTCCTCTCTTGAACTTCTTCCTCCTGTGACATGAGCCACTATGCCTGGCCTCCTCTTTCCCTTTGTGTCTCTTGTTTTTTTCTTTTTTTGAGACAGAGTCTCGCCGTGTTGCCCAGGCTAGAGTGCAGTGGTGTGATCTCGGCTCTCTGCAACCTCCACCTCCCAGGTTCAAGAGATTCTAATGCCTCAGCCTCCCAGGTAGCTGGGATTAGGGGTAAGCCACCACGCCCAGCCTCCCTTTTGTGTCTCTTTTACTTCTCCTTGACCCCCTGCCTCCAGCCCTGTCCTTCCCTTAGAAAATGACATCTGATCACCCAAGCTGGATGTCCTGCACCCTCAGCATTGCTGCCAAGAGAGATCTTCCTAAAATGCAGATCTGCTCAAGTCATTCTCCTGCTTAAAAGTTTCTGCATTCCCTGGATCTTTGGGGAGAAAGATAGCTTGGCATTCCAGGCCCTTTGTTTTCCCTTTTTTTTTTTTTTTTTTTTTTTTTTTTTTGAGACAGAGTCTTGCTCTGTCTCCCAGGCTGGAGCACAGTGGTGCAATCTCCGCTCACTCAACCTCTGCCTCCCGGATTCAAGTGATTCTCCTGCCTCAGCCTCCTGATTAGCTGGGACTACAGGTGCCCGCCACCACACCTGGCTAATTTTTGTATTTCTAGTAGAGACAGGATGTCACCATATGGGTCAGGCTGGTCTCGAAACTCCTGACCTCAAGGCAATCCTCCTGCCTTGGCCTCCCAAAGTGTTGGGATAACAGATGTGAGCCACTGTCCCCAGCCCCAGGCCCTTCATTTTCTGACACTGCCACATTCTCCTTCCTTCCAGCCTCCCGCACTGCTCACAGGGCCCATGGAGTTTCATGCCCTCTTACCTTCCATAGTTTATGCCCTATGTCTGATTGTCCTGCTCCCCTTCTTCATCTCACCAACTTTTATTCATCTAGAGTCTCACCTTCTGGGAAGCTTGCTCTATTCTTTTCCTTAATCTGATTAGGCATCCCTTCTCAGGGACCCTGTTCGTACTTTGTGGCATTTGCCAAATTACATTGCAATAACAATTCCAGACTGCAAATTCCAGTCTCCTTCTCCATCTTTAGTTCCTTTCAACATGTGATTTGTGAACTCCTTGTTTCAGAATCACCTGGGGAGTTTAAACACAAGCTCCTGGGACATACCCCAGACCCACCAACTCCGAATCTTTGCAGGGCAGAGCCTAGGAGTCTGCATTTTAAAACCTTCTCAGTCAGGGCAATGGCTCATGCCTGCAATCCCAGCACTTTGGGAGGCCAATACGGGCAGATTGTTGAGCCCAGTGGTTCAACACCAATGTGGGCAACATGACGAAACCCTGTCTCTACAAAACAAAAATTAGGCGTGGTGGCTCCCGCCTGTGGTCCCAGCTACCTGGGAAGCTGAGGCAGGAGGAGTACCTGAGCCCACGAGGTCAAGGCTGCAGTGAACCAAGATTGCACCACTGCACTCCAGCCTGAGCAAGGTCAAGTTTAAGAACCACCACACTAGACATGAAGTGGCTATATTTTCTTAGACCTTTAGCATCTACCATAAGCACACAGAGAATGGATTCTGAATGAAAGAGTCTAGAGCTTGAAAGGGAACTGAAATTTAAAAATAAAAAGTGTGAAATGATGGCTGGGCGCGGTGGCTCACGCTTGTTATCTCAGCACTTTGGGAGGCTGAGGCGGGCGGATCACGAGGTCAGGAAATCGAGACCACCCTGGCTAACACGGTGAAACTCCGTCTCTACTAAAAATACAAAAAATTAGCCGCGCGTGGTGGCACGCGCCTGTAATCCCAGATACTCAGGAGGCTGAGGCAGGAGAATAGCTTGAATCCGGGAGGCGGTGGTTGCAGTGAGCCGAGATGGCACCACTGCACTCCAGCCTGGGCGACAGAGCGAAATTCCGTCTCAAAGAAAAAAAAAAAAAAGGCGTGAAAGGAGCAGCATAACGTTGGAATGTAAGGTGAATATTTCCTGCTAAGATTCCAGTTGCCATCAGGCGGCGCTGTGTCAACACAAATGCTTTTACCTGAAGGGAGGAGGAAGAAGTTTGGTTGATTTACTGGAATTCAAGCCTCAAATACTGCATAATTGAATTTATTTTTTCTTACTCAGTTTGTCTGCAATTGTCCCACTTGTGTGAATACATTGATTTTTCTTTTTTTTTTTTTTTTCTTTTTCACCTAGCCCAGAACACAGCTGAGTAAATTGATTTATTAAGGTATGAAGCCTTAGACATCTAAGAAAAGCCGTGGAAGGAGGCTGGTGGCAGCAGAGAGCTGGGCAGGTAATGAAGGAGAGGGGAAGGAAATTAGCAATGACCCTTATTTCCATCTTCAGTGAGGAAAAGCTGCTCCCTGCCAGCACTGCCTGTTGTGAAATTACCCAAGCATTCAAATGAACATGTCATTTCAGTGAGAGGGTGGAGCCATCCTGTAATTTCCCTTAGTCATCCAGTTTCCTTTACAGGTTGTTAAGTGCCTCATGAGTAACCTTTGAATGTCGTTTCTCTAACAAACCAGTCTGAAAGCCTGAATCTTTCTTCTGGGCTGAGTACTTTATTCTTCTGAGGTGTGGGGAGTGAGGCACAGCAAAGGCCTGGGGCCCTGCAGACAGCTCCTTCTCCTCCTCCTCCCTCCCCCTCCCTACAGGGCATCCCTGTGCACAGAACTGATAGAGCTGGCCTGGCCACTGGGCAGACTATCAGGCCAGGCCAGAACTGGAGGCTGAGTTGGTTTCCTCCTGCCAGGACAGAGCTTTCAGCCAGAGACCTTCTAGGAGGGAGGCAGGGGGAGGGTTTGCAGCCTTCCCAACTCTGGGTAAACAGAGAAGTGTGGTGGACAGGAAAAAGGACCTGTATTCCCAGCATAGGTCCAATCTCACTGAAAAGGTGCTCTTTAAAGGCATCACACAATTTAAGAAGAGTGCATAGTAGAAATAACTATTAATTTCTGAATGACCAAGTATAAGTGAAATGGAAGTGCTTAAAAGTAATGAGAAGTTACAGTTCCTCTTTTCCTTCCTTGAAAACTCAAGTGCAAAAGTCATCAGGGGCGGGGTCAAGCAAGATAGGCAGCTATGAGTGGGGTGGAGGTGAGCTGTGGTGGCCAGAACCTGACCAGGATCAGAAAGCATACATTCAGGGGCAAGTCCAGGCCAGGGTGTCAGAGTCCAAGTGCAGTGAGGGGTGCCCCAGCAGAGAGGTAGTCTGCCACGGGATGTTGGAGTCCCAGTGGGGAAAGAAAGGTATCTCCAAGGATGTGTATGTAAATATATAATATTAAGGATAATGGGAGCAAAGTTTCTCGCACTTGGAGAAGAGAGTTAACAAATCACTCCTGTAATCCCACCACATTAAGAGGCTGAGGTGGAAGGATTGTTTGAGACCAGGAGTTTCAGACCAGCCTGGTCAACATAGTGAGATCCCATCTCTACAGAAACCAAAAAAAATTAGCCAGGTGTGGTGGCATGCACCTGTATGCCATCTCAAGGAAAGAGGCTGAGGTGTGAGGATCACTTGAGCCCAGGAGATTGAGGCTGCACTACAGCCTGGGTAACTGAGCAACAGCCCATCTCAAAAAAATAAACTATGGACAGAAAACTCAAATGAAATCTGTGTTGGGTTGGAATGAGAAGTATTGGTATGAAGTCATGGTTTTCAATAAACAAACTAATAAGATCTATATTTTATTACATATGTAGAGAAATATAAGTGTAAATGCATGTATGATTGTGTGTATGTGTATACATATATCCTTATATTCCCTACTTCTGTGCCCTGAGAGGGCCTGAGGTCAATGATGCCCAATACTGGTTTCTATTTATTTTATTTTTAAAAAAATAGAGATTGAGTCAGGCTGAGCATGGTGGCTCACATCTGTAATCCCAGCACTTTGGGAGGCCAAAGTGGGCAGATCACGAGGTCAGGAGTTTGAGACCAGCCTGGCTAACATGGTGAAACCCAGTCTCTACTAAAAATACAAAAAATTAGCCGGGAGTGCTGGCACGTGCCTGTAATCCCAGCTACTCAGGAGGCTGAAGCAGGAGAATCACTTGAACCCAGGAGGTGGAGGTTGCAGTGAGTGGAGATCACGCCATTGCACTCCAGCCTGGGCGACAAAGCAAGACTCCGTCTCAAAAAAAAAAAAGAGATGGAGTCTTGCTATGTTGGCCAAGTTGGTCTTGAACTCCTGGCCTCAAGCGATCCTCCATCTTAGACTCCCAAAGTGCTGGGATTACAGGCATAAGCCACTGTGCCTGGTCCCAATTCTGGTTTCTGTTTCTATTTTGTTTGTTTGTTTGCTTTTTGAGAAGGAGTCTCACTTTGTTGCCAGGCTGGAGTGCAGTGGCGCGATCTCGGCTCACTGCAAGCTCTGCCTCCCAGATTCAAGCGATTCTCCTGCCTTAGCCTCCCGAGTAGCTGGGACTACAGGCACGCACCACCACGCCCAGCTAATTTTTGTATTTGTAGTAAAGACGGGGTTTCACCCTGTTGGCCAGGATGGTCTTGATCCCTTGACCTCGTGATCTGCCCACCTTGGCCTCCCAAAGTGCTGCGATTACAGGCATGAGCCACCGTGCCCAGCCAGGGTTTCTGCTTTTTGTGTGTGGGTTTTTTTTTTTTTTTTTTTTTTTGGGTGGGGGCAGAGTCTCACTCTCCTGCCTCAGCCTCCCGAGTAGCTGGGATTTCAAGTGCCCACCACCACGCCTGGCTAATTTTTGTATTTTTAGTAGAAACAGTGTTTCACCACGTTGGCCAGGCTGGTCTCGAATTCCTGACCTCAGGTGTTCCACCCACCTCCTCTTCCCGAAGTGCTGGGATTACAGGCATGAGCCACCATGCCTGGCCCCAATCCTGCTTTCTAAATATCATTCTTCACTTGCAGGAACCAAGACCCCTTAAGAGAACTGGTTGATTCTAGGAGTTAATAAATGAAAAGTAAAAGATGAGTCTGGGATAGCTTCTGGTGTCAGAAAGTAAGAAAGTGCTCAAAGAAGGACACTGAAACCAGCCTGAAATTTCCTGCTGGCCAAATCTGAGACAATCTGAACATCAAACTTAATAATGATAGTAATATAACCCATTGATAGTAATATACCCATTGAATAATTTATAATTCATGAGTCCCTATTAATATAAAGTGATATAAAGATTAGTTTTGAAGAGGAATGGAAAATTTACATATTCTCAAAGTTCTTCCTTACAAAACATGTATTTGTTACAAAGGAAAAAAGGGTAACTTTACAGCCAAGAAGCACAGTAGATGCTACCTTAATGAAATGATCAAAGTTAACGTCATTAGTGATAGGACATATTGAAGTGTGAATCCAATGAGAAGAACACACGACTTCTTTTGTATTTCTGTCAAAGATACATAACCTGAGTTTAATCATTAGAAAGCATGAGACAGACCCAAGTTGAGAGATATTTTATAAAACAATTAGTCTGTAACTGCAAAAGGGTCAAGAAAGTCACAAGAGTCAAGAAAAAAACTGAGGAAATGTTCTCAGTTGAAGGAGACTAAAAGAGCTATGACAAATAAATGTAATGCATGATTCTGAACTGCACTTTTTTGCTATAAAGACACTACTGGGACAGTTAGTGAAACCTGAATGAGTTTGAGAATTATACTGTAACAGTGCATCAGTGTTAATTTCCTGATTTTGGTAGGAAGAATGTCCTTGTTTATAAGAGAATGCTAAAGTATTTAGGGGCCACGAACACCATGTTGGCAACTTAGTCTCAAATAGATGAGGAGAAAAAAGTCTTTTGTTCTATGGTTTCAAATTTTCTATAAATTGGACATTGTTTGGAATAAAAATACACTGTTAAGAAAATAAAGAGGGAGAAAGAGTAGGCCATTGGTTGGATGGGAATTGAAGAAGCATGGAGAGGTAGACTTGAGTTTGTCAGAAAGGAGCAGAAGCATTTCCGGTATCAGGGGAGCACCCTGGGAAGAAGCCCCAAAAGAGGAAGAAGAATGGCAGAAATTGGGAGGAAAGTTACTCCTACTCACCTGGCACAAATGGCTTGTGTTAGAAAGAGGGTAACCATGTAATTTATCATGCAGATGAATGCACTTTTGATAATGAAAGAGAGCACTATTAATAATTACATTTGGTCTTCAGTGTGACCTCTTAAGAAAAAAACAATATATAAAGAGAAAATAAAATAAATAAAACTACTTTTAAAAATTACATTTTGACATGAGCACATGACTATTTGGAGAACTGCCCTTAGCAAACTGGGATGTGTGACTCCAGCTAGAATTCAACAAGAGATCAGGTCATTTAGGGGAAATGGAACCAAACTGTAGAAGTTTGAAAATGGTCTTGCCTTCTGAACAGTAGTGAATAAATACATAAATAAAATAAAATAAAATAAAAATGGTCAAACAGCATGAGCTTTTGTATGTTCTCCTCTTTACTTGACCTCACAGTAGTATTTGGTACAATCATTTTCAATGTACTGTTTTCTTGTCTTCAGTGACCCCATATTCTCCTGGTTTTCCTCCCTTTACCCTAGCATTTCTCAGTTTTCTTCACCTATCTATATCCATCTTCCCCTATTCAATCTCAGATGGTTTAGTTCTCCAGGGATCCATTCTGGACCCTCTTCTCTCTTGTCTCTATAATCTTTACCTATTGGTTTAAAAAAATTATTTATTTATTTTTGTGTTACGTTTACTGGTTTGATTTTTTTTTAAATAGAGAACTAGCTCTAATGGTTTGCTTAATTAATTAATTAACTAATTATAGAGAACGGGTTTCACCATCTTGCTCTGGCTGGTCTTGAACTCCTGAGCTCAAGCAATCCCCCTGTCTTGGCCTACCAAAGTGCCGGGATTACAGATGTGAGCCACCACACTTGGCCCTACTACCCTTTGATTTAATGTTCTGTGCTGATTCCCAAATATGTGTCTCAAACCTCTCTCTCATCTGACTGCCTAGCTCCAACATTTTACTGCCTACTTGACAGTGACATTTGGAGGACTCATAGGTTTCTCAAAGTCAGCATATCAAAACTAGAGCTAGTGAGTTATTGGGGTGGTTGGGGTAGGGCATTGCCCACTATCTAATCCCTCTGCGGTTCTGCGGTGGCTCTAATGTATTTCGCTTTAGACTCTTTCCTCTTGGGCCCCCATATACCCTCATCTCAGAGGGTGTTGAGGTAGTTAGTCTGCATCCTCAGGTATGATGGTTAATTTTATGTGTCAACTTGACTGGGCAACAGGGTGCCCAGATAGTTGGTCAAATATTATCCTGAATGTTTTGGAGAGGGTGTTTTTGGATGAGGTTAACATTTACATTGGGTATACTGAATAAAACAGATTGCTCATTCTAACATGGGTGGGTCTCATCCAATCAGTTGAAGGCATGAATAGAACCAAAGGCTGACCTTCTTCCAAGTAAGGGGATTCCTTTTTCTGATTACCTTCAAACTAGAACATTAGCTTTTTTCTGCCTTTGACTCAAACTGAAGCATTTGTTCTTCCTGGTAAGTGAGTCTGCCAGCCTTTGAACAGGCACTATGCCATCACTTCTCCTGGTTCTCAGGCCTTAGGACTCACACTGGAATTAAACCATTTGCTCTTCTGGATCTCCAGCTTGTTGACTCAGCCTCCAGATATTGGGACTTGCCAGCCTCTAGATATTGGGAATTGCATGAGCCAATTTCTTATGATACATCATACATATATAATATATTTATTATAATCACACATACACACACATCCTCCTGGTTCTTTTTCTGAAGGACCCTGACTGATACACTCAGGTCTCTGGTCATAGCAGGGAGCATGGTCTTGTCGGAGTCTTGCTGGGGACACACAGGTCACTGATGAAGGCTGATTCGCTTTCTCAGTACAGGAGACCTGCTCTGGAAGGCGCTGGTCAGGCAGTGGATAGTCAAGTCCCAGATCATCCCAGGAATCATTTTACACTTGGCAATAACTCTTTGATATCCACAGAATTGGCCCATGAGGTTGGGGTGACTCAGAGGAGGTCAGGAAGTAAGGTATCCTAGTGATGATTGAGGTAAGGAGTCCAAAGGCCAAAGTGTTCATCTTGGGTGGAGTTGGAAGTGTGGTTGCAACAAGAGTGGTTGTTGGGTCTTGGTGACCTGCTCCCAGTCAGAGTAGCAGTCAAGAGCGTTCTCCCAGGTACCTCCTGTGAGCAGCTTTGTTGCCCTCATGATGAAGGGTCAGACCATAGCTACCTCTGGATGGTGTCAGTGACTAGGGTGGAAGGCAAAAAGTAGGAGTGCCTCAGGTGGCAGATGTTCCTGTCTTTGTCCAACGTCTCCTGTCCCAACCCAAGAGAAAGGGCTGCTCTGGACCTGAGGGAGCTGACTCTGTAAGCAGGGCAGCCGAGCTGTCTCTCCTAGCTCCAGATAGCTCTGATGTTCTCTGGCTGGACTGAGCACTTGGCCTCAGAGAATGAGTTTTGCCTGATCTGGGCAGCCCGAGTAATAATGGCAGCAGTGCAGGGAGTAATCTCTCTGTCCAGGAAGGTGAGGGCCTCGCCATGGTGCCTGAGGTGAGAGTAGCCAGCCTGGGACAGGTTCTAGGGGCCACCCAACACGTCACAGTCAGGGAGGCAGATCTGCTTCAGCTTGTCCAGGGAGGGCCACCTAGGGGGGTGGGAGGAAAGTCATCCAGCCAGAAGCCCTATTCCCATGGGCAGGCCCTGGCCAACAACACTAGACAGGACAGGGTGCTGGGACTCAGCCTCAATATGGCTGTGGACCAGGAGGGGCTGACTTTGCCTCTCTCTGCTCCTAGCAGGGAGAGCACCTCCTCTAGATGTGAGTCAGACCTACCTCTTCCTGTTCGAGAGAGCACTGGATGGAGAGGGGCATGGCAATGCTTCCTTTTGGATGAAATTGCTTCCAAGGGACTTCTTAGAATCCCACTCTTAGAACCATGGAAGTTGGGGGCTCCCCTCTTTCTATTCCACAGGCAGTTATAAGAGAGGGTGGCCCTGCTAAACTAGGGCATCTTCAGGAGAAATCTCCTTCTCCTGTCCCTCCTGCCCAATAATCTGGGGAGGTATTTTGGTCACATCTCTTTCTGCTCTGGAGGGTTGGAACCTCCTGTAAAGCAGCAGAAGACAAATTTGATAGGCCGAGGTCAAAGCTTCTCTAAACGGGGTCCCCAGCTGGGATGAGGATCAACCACTGGCTGCTCAGAGGGTTGGGTTCTCTCTGGGAGAGCTGGGCTTAAAGGGAGGGACCACAGGAACATGCTTCCTTGTGGCCACTACTATCGTTGTGATGCCAGAGCTGGTTCTGCTCCTTATATAGTTGGTTATGTCCAAAAGTGGAGCCCTTGATTTTATTTTGTTTTTTATTTTTTTGAGACGGAGTCTCACTCTGTCACCCATGCTGGAGTGCAGTGGCACAGTCTTGGCTCACTGCAACATCTGCCTCTAACCTCTGCCTCTGGCTGAGGCAGGAGAATCATTGAAGTCCAGATTCAAGTGATTCTCCTGCCTCAGCCTCCCAAGTAGCTGGGTCTACAGGCATGCACCACCACACCTGGCTAATTTTTGTATTTTTCATAGAGACAGGGTTCACCATGTTGGCCAGGCTGGTCTCGAACTCCTAACCTCAGGGTGATCCACCTACCTTGGCCTCCCAAAGTGCTGGGATTACAGGCATAAGCCACTGCACCCTGCACGGCCCTTGATTATAATCCCCAAATCCCCTCTTCTATTATATTTCTCATCTCAGTAACTAGCACCACCATCTACCCAATTGTTCAAACCAGAAAGCAGGACATGATCTTTGATTCAGCTTTTTTCCTTACTACCATCTTGTATCAGATCCATGAGCCAGTCCTATCACTTCTACTTCTTAACTACATCTCTAACATGACCATGTCCCTTCCTCTCCATTGCCATCACCATGATCCAGGCCATTGTCATCTGCTGCTCAGACACAGACGATGGTAGGGTTCTTTTTATTGTTCTTCCCATGTCCTCTTTCAACTCCCTCTAATCTATACCTCACACAGCAGCAAGAGTAGACTGTCTCTGTGATTCTTGGGCGCAGCGCTCTGTTGATGTGCTTCAGAGCACTTGTCGCAAGTAAAATATTTATTTTGTTGCTTTTGTTGTTGTTGTTCAATTTTTTTATCTGTCTCCCCCACTAGATTGTAGCACCATGACGCAGGGAATCTTGTCTGTTAAGGTCACCATTGTATCCTTCCTGCCCAGCACAGTGCCTGGCACAGAGTAGTTAAATCAACAGTTTTTGGGTGAATGGCATTAGGCCAAAGAGTTTTGATTTGAGTCACTAAGCAATTTGGAGCTAACACACATTGTAAAGAAAAAAGGACTGAAAACAAGGATACTTTAGAAAGAATAATGAAGGCAGCTGGATGAAGATTAATTCTGGTTCTCCTTTATTAATAGCTTCTCAGTTGATAGGGCCTAAGGTTGTGGCATGAAATTTCAAAGGGAGGGCTGGAATCCTATAGAGGGTTTAAAGGAAGAATCAACAGAATTGCTATCTTCTTTGGCCAGGTGCAGTGTCTCATGCCTGTAATCCCAGCACTTTGGAAAGCTGAGGCGGGTGGATCACTTGCGGTCAGGAGTTTGAGACCATCCTGGCTAGCATGATGGAACCCCGTCTCTACTAAAAAAAAAAAAGACAAAAAATTAGCCAGGCATGGGTGGTGGGTGCCTATAGTCCCAGCTACTCAGGAGGCTGAGGCAGGAGAATAGCGTGAACCCAGGAGGCGGAGCTTGCAGTGAGCCGAGATCGCGCCACTGCACTCCAGCCTGGGTGACAGAGCAAGACTCTGTCTCAAAAAAAAAAAAAAAAAAAAAATACAAAAATTAGTTGGGCATGGTGTTGTATGCCTGTAGCCCCAGCTACTCAGGAGTCTGAGGCAAGAGAATCACTTGAACTAGGGAGACAGAAGTTGCAGTGAGCCGAGATCACACCATTGCACTCCAACCTGGGTGAGAGAGCGAGACTCTGTCCGCCTCCCTCCCCCGAAAAAAAGAATTGCTATCTTCTTTAATATGACTTCTTTATTTATTTCAGAGACAAGGTCTTGCTGTGCCACCCAGGTTGGAGTGCAATGGCACGATCATAACTTACTACTACCTCCAACTACTGCACTCAAGTTATCCTCCTGTCTCAGTCTCTCAAGTTCCTGGGACTATAGGTGCACACTGCCATTTCCTGCTAATTTGTAATTTTTTTTTTTTGTAGAGATGGGGGTCTTGCTATGTTGCCCAGGCTGTTCTTCACCTCCTGGTTTCAAGTAATCCTCCTGCCTTGGCCTCCCAAAGTGCTGGGATTACAGGTATAAGCCACCACACCAGGCCCTTGAATATGTTGATAAGAAGAGAGAGAGGCAGGCATTGATGTTGTGAGTCTGGTGGGCCAGAAAAATAGCATTACTTGTCTCTTCCAAAAAATGGCATGACTGGGAAGAACTTCAAATTTGAGTGGAAGATGAACTCAGTTTTTAAACATGTTGAGTTTGAAATGACCATAAATATTTTCTATGGGCTGCTGAAAAAAGCCTAGCTGGAAACCTTTTTTGACATTTTGGTCAGCGATGAAACAATCATGGAGTTTATTATTCTTGATTTCTTTGTTTGTAAGTTCAAGAAATTAACATAGATTCTATAATTCTAGCAGGAAGAAGAGAGTTAAATTTCTAAGAATTCTAAATTCTGTTCAACAGAATTTAAGAACACAATCAAAGTAATTTTCAACCTAGTTTAAAAAATTTTTTATTTTTAGAAATGGGGCCCCACAGTGTTGCCCAGGCTGGAGTGTAGCAGCTACTCACAGGTATGACCACAGTGCATTACAGCATTGAATTCCTGGGCTCAAGCAACCCTACTGCTCCTGCCTCCTGAGTAGCTGGTACTACAGTTTTGTGTCACTGCACCTGGCTCCATTATTATTATTTTTACATCAAACATGACAATTAATAAGTATACCATTATCTATTGGATAATACAAAGAATTTATTGTAAGAGTATTTGCCCTGACTTAACTTCTACTTTTGTATATTTTTCTGTATTTTCTAAACTTTCTATGATAATGTATTTTTATAAATCAGGAAAAAATAGGACACTTTTTTTTTTTTTTAAAGAAAGAGAAAAGACTCACTGTGTCAATTTCTGAGTATTTTGGGTTAAGCTTTTGCCTTACATACACTAAACATATGTAAGCACTGAAGCTACAAAATGCTCCCAGAAATCCCTGGAAATTTCCCTCTAAGAAGTACACACATGTTGATATTTCTTGGAATTCATTGCAGCTGGTTTCCCTTTTCTGGTTTCAGACAGCTTTGGTCCCAAAACTAATTCAGCTGGAATTAATAAGCCCATTGTTCCAATACTTCTCCCTGAAGGGAAAATTCAGGGAATTGTCCTTTTTTTGATTATTACAGTTCCAGACCTAAATATTAGCCACTCTTCTTGATGAGGCTTTGATTTCTTAGACAACTGTCACATGAAAGGTGTTTTTTATGGGTTTGCTTTGCTGTGCTAGGGCTTCCATTTTACCAGCAACCAGTTTGGGAGGTGGTGGAGTTGAGGGCAGGACAAGGAAGGGGAGTAGAGAACAGCACATGCCAAATGCAGAGACCTTTTTTTTTGAGATGGAGTCTCACTCTGTCGCCCAGGCTGGAGTGCAGTGGTACAATCTCCAGCTCGCTGCAACCTCTGCCTCCCGGGTCCAAGCGATTCTCCTGCCTCAGCCTCCCGAGTAGCTGGGTTTACAGGCACCCGCCACCATGCCTGGCTAATTTTTTTGTATTTTTAGTAGAGACGGGGTTTCACTGTGTTAGCCAGGATGGTCTCTATCTCCTGACCTCATGATCCATCTGCCTCAGACTCCCAAAGTGCTGAGATTACAGGCATGAGCCAACACGCCCGGCCTCGCAGAGGTTTTTTTTTTTTTTTATCGGACTGAAGAATGGTCTACCAGACATACAGGTGGACCCCAGGTCAATGACTGGGAAAGACAATGATCTGGAATGACATTGAGGAATACCATACAAAACCAGGTATATTTCACTAGGATGAGAAGGTGGCATATTAGGGCTTTATAGCATGAGGGGTTAAGTTTGCTCCCATAATCAATGCATTGCAATATGAGGAAGAAAGACGTCAACTTGCTATGCAGAAAAGCATATTTAAACAGAGATATCAGGAAATGGAGCACACTGCCTCGTGTGCCATAAGCTGTCAATCCGTGGGGGTTTACAATAAGACCCTAGAAGACCAAGCTCTGGGTATGGTGTATAGGGGAACTGTGTGTTGGATAGAGTACTGGGCTTGGTCATCTCCAAGATCCTTCAAGCCCTGAAAACCTATGATTTCATGAATAATTAACAACTTAATTGACCTGTAAGCTGATATTAATTCCATAGATCATACATGTTTTTCTCTCAGTTACAGAGTAATAGTTTGGTACTTCTGTGCTGTTTCAAAGATAATACTTTTCCAATGTCTTCAATTGCATCAAAATCTGGGGTCTCCATAATATAGAGCCAAATTAAAGACTCTTCACTTTATTAGTCAAGATAGGCTAGGTTATGTTACACTAACAACGAACCACCAAATTTCAGTAGCTTGAAACAACCTCGGTTCGTTTCTCAGGGGAGTTGGTTGTTGCAACATAGTGGTTCCTACTCCAAGACCCAGGCTGATGGAGCAGCTAACTGGAAAAATACTGGTTGCTATGACAAAGGAAAAGAGGAACTTCAGCATGAAAGTGACACAAGTAACTTCTGCTCACATTTCATTGGTCAAAGCAAAACACATAGTCACACCTAAAATCGGACAGGCAACGTACTGCATAAGCCTTATTTAAAAGGGCAAATAAAAATACTTATATTATAAATAGCATATAATTTATAATTTTTAAAAATTTAGATGTGAGCCTGGTGCGGTGGCTCACATCTGTAATCCCAGCACTTTGGGAGACTGAGGTGGGCGGATCACTTGAGGTCAGGAGTTTGAAACCAGCCTGGCCAACATGGTGACACCCCATCTCTACTAAAAATACAAAAAAAATTAGCCAGACATGGTGGCAGGTGTCTGTAATCCCAGCTACTTGGGAGGCTGAGGCAGGAGAATTACTTAAACCCAGGAGGCGGAGGTTGCAGTGTGCCGAGATCGCGCCACTACACTCCAGCCTGGGCAACAAAGCGACACTCCGTCTCAAATAAAAAAAAAAAAAAGGGAGAGAGACAGAAAAAAACTTAGATGTGAGTAGAACTTTTGAAATGCTTCATGGGGCTTGAAAACGATTTGGTCTTTGTCCTTTTAAGCTGTTTCAGTATTACTGCAGTTAGAGGACAAAAGTCCCCAGAGGAAGATGTAGTCCTAACTCAATGTAAGGAAAAGGCATACTTCTGAGATGGACACTAACGAGAATCCATGTATCACGGACTGGGTTGGGTTTCTAATACAGAGATTTGCAACAGGTATGGATTCCAGATGTGTGGAAATATTAAAGGTCTTCTCTTTGGGGTGGTGAGGCAGAGTCGTGGGGTGGTCAGACTCTTGAGCCTGCTGTCTTTGGTCATGAGCATCCTCACCCTTCTACCCCAGAGTGCTTACAAATATTATTATATTATCTGTGTGGTTGAGAAGCACTGGCCAGAGCAATGGTTTCTATATTCTTCAGACTGATGCTGATCTGTGAACAAGTCTTCATCAGCCTAGAGAAAAATAATAAAAATGTGAACATGTAGTGAGGTTTGCATAAATCTAAATGTATTCTATTCAAAGGGCTGTATTGTACTTTGAAATTATGTCCTTTTTCTTGAGAGAAAAAGTTTTCGGTCAATGAAAAATACACAGAAATCTTGTTTATCACCTGTCAGATTGGCAAACATATGAATGTTAAACAATATACTTTTTTAGTGAGATTGTGGAAAAAGAGGTAATTTCCTATTTTTTAGTGAGACTGTGGAAAAAGAGGTAATTTCCTATGTTGCAGGTGAGAATGCAAAATGATTTGACCTGTATTGTGATGGTTTATTTTATGTGTCAGCTTGACTGGGTTAATGGATGCCCAGATAACATTATTGGCCAGGCACGGTGGCTCACGCCAGGCATAGTGGCCAGTACTTTGGGATGCTGAGGCAGGCGGATTGCTTGAGCTCAGGAGTTTGAGACCAGCCTGGACAACATGGTGAAACCTCGTCTCTACAAAAAATACAAAAAAAAAAAAAAAATTATTGATAGCTGGGCATAGTGACACATGCCTGTAGTCCCAGTTACTTGGGAGGCTGAGGTGGGAGAATTACTTGATCCCAGGAGGTCGAGGCAGCAGTGAGCTGAGATTGTGCCACTGCACTCCAGCATGGGCAACACAGCCAGACCCTGTCTCAACAACAGCAGCATTATTTATGTGTGTCTGTGAGAATGTTTCCAGAAGAGACTAATGTTTGAATTAGTAGACTAAGTAAAGAACATCTCCCTCACCAATGTGGGTGGGCCTCATCCAATGTGCTGAGGACCCAAATAGAACAAAAGGTGACAGGAAAGACACATTTGATCTTTCACTCCTTGAGCTAGGATAACCATCTTCTCCTGCCCTCGGACCTTGGAGCCTACGGCTGTCAAACCTTCAGACTCGGACTAAATTACACCATTGGCTTTTTTGGGACTCTAGCTTGCAGATGGCTTATGGTGGAGGAAGCCATCTAACAAGGAAAGGAATGACCGACCTGAATTCAAAGCTCCCAGGCATGCCATGCCAAGCACATGTGTAAAGTTTTAAAAAATCTAAGAAGACATCCTTCTTGTCTCTCACCCACAGTGCAGTTGTTCAGTCCTCTGAACAGACATTTAATGTACCATGAGGTGGGGTACAGTGGCTCATGCCTGTAATCTCGGCTACTCGGGAGGCTGAGGCAGGAGGATTGCTTGAGTCCAGGACTTTGAGACCAGCCTGGGCAATATAACAAGATCCATCTCCAAAAAAAATAACAAGAATTAGCTATGCATGATGGTGTGTGCCTATAGTACAAGCTACTTGGGATCGCTTGAGCCCAGGAGTTTGAGGCTGCAGTGAGTTATCATTATGCCACTGCACTCCAGCCTGGGTGACAGAGCGAGACCCCAGCTCTAAATAAATAAATAAATAAAATTTAGCACAAGCTCAGAGAAGCAGTGGTCTTGCTATATCTAGTCTCCCTAGGCAGCATGGAATAGAAAGGCACTAATAAAATATGCTCAGGACAAAATTTAATCTTATATACTTTATATAAGATTACTGACTTTTATTATAACTAATTATCAATATACTTTTATTTTGAACATAGCTTTCTTTTGAACATTATTTTGAACTTTATTTTGAACATTCTGTCTTTCTTTTGAACTTTCTTTTGAACTTTCTTTTGATCTTTCTTGCTTTGAACATTTTTTCTTTCTTTATTTTGAACTTTCTTTCCTTTATTTGCCTCAGACTCCCAGGTAGATTACAGGCACCTTCCACCAAGCCCGGATAATTTTTGTAAGAGACGCGGTTTCACTATGTTGGCCAGGCAGGTCTCGAACTTCTGACTTCAGGTATCTCCCAAAGTGTTGGGAATATAGTTGTGAGCCACCACACCTGGCCTGGCTTTCTTTAAATAGAGAAATATGTCTAAGCCCAAAGGATACACAGAAGGGTCTTGAAATCCGAAACACGAAAAGAAAAACACATAACTTTCAGCCAGGCATGGTGGCTCACTCCTGTAATCCCAGCACTTTGGGAGGCCAAGGCAGGCAGATCACTTGAGGTCCGGAGTTCGAGACCAGCCTTGCCAACATGGTGAAACTCTGTCTCTACTAAAACAAAAACAAAAACAAAAATTAGCCAGGCATGGTGGCACATCGCTATAATCCCAACTACTCTGGAGACTGAGGCAGAAGAACTGCTTGAACCTGGGAAAGCAGAGGTTGCAGTGAGCTGAGATGGCACTGCTACACTCCAGCCTCAGTGATGGAGTGAGACTCTGCCTCAAAAAAAAAAAAAAAAAAAGGAAAGAAAAAGACATACCTGGCAAATCACCATGAACATATGTGACAATGACAGCAGGACTTTTATTTTTTATTTTTTTGAGAGACGGAGTCTCACTCTGTCGCCCAGGCTGGAGTGCAGTGGCAGGATCTTGGCTCACTGCAAGCTCCGCCTCCCGGGTTCACGCCCAGCTAATTTTTTCTATTTTTAAGTAGAGACGGGGTTTCACTGCTTTAGCCAGGATGGTCTCAGTCTCCTGACCTCATGATCCGCCCGCCTCGGCCTCCCAAAGTGCTGGAATTACAGGTGTGAGCCACTGCCTTGAAGGGTAGGACCCAGTTTTGTCAGGACCCATCGCATGCTAACTAAAGAGCCCTTGGGCCCTGATAACCAGCGGCAATACTTAGGCAGTACACCATGGGCCTTGGGTGAAACTTTGAGACTTGGTTTCAGGTGAGACTCAGCACATTCCCAGCTGTAGTGGCTATGGGAATAAACTCCTTCTGCTTGAGAAAAGTAAAGGGGATTTTTTAAAATGTCCATATTCTTCTTCTTTTCCTTCTTCTTCATATATATATATATATATATATATATATTTTGTTCTGGTAGAGCCACCCCAAAGGGCAGACAGGTTTATTGGGAAGCAGCTTGAAATCAGTGGTTGCACTTGGCCACATGCTGTAGCTCATCCTAGCTCATCCTTCTTGATGACATAGGAGTTGGAGGAGCCCTTGGTGGCACTGATGAGCTCATCTTCCAGGCACTCAGCAATGGTCTTGATGTTCTGGAAGGAAGCCTCAAAAGTGCCTCTGCACAGCAGCCAGATGGCCTGATTCATGCCATGCAGCGGGGACATGTCCACAGCCTGTCATCTCATGGTCTTGGCTCACCCAATGCATGTGGGGTCCTCCCAGGGACCACTATTGATGATGGCATTCACCAGGACTTGAAGAGTGCTCTCACTCATGAGCAGGAGGATGATCTCAAAGGCATGCTTGACAATGTGCACGGTCATGGGTTTCTTGCCATTATTGTGGCCATGCATCATCATGGAGTTAGTGAGGTGCTCCAAGATGGGGCACTGTGTTTTGTGGAAATGCTTGGCGGCATACTGCCCTGCACTGTGAAGCAGGTACTTAGCATACTTCTCCTTCACTGCAATGTAATCCTGCAGGGAAATGTCATTGATCTGCACATCATCAGTGTTCCACTTCCCAAAGAGCTAGATGTTGGGGGTCTCTTCCATCTCTAGTGCTGCTGTCTCACACTTGGTCATCTTAAGGGCATAGCCTGAGTATCTCTGTTGCATGGCATGGACCACATGCCACCTGGCACGGACCACATGCCACCCTGGCACAGACAGGAAGAGCTTTTTAATATACTTCCAATTCACCAAGCACAAAAGGGAACTTTTTCTTACACCTTAGGTACCAGCTCAGCCACAGGGGGGTTACACCACCAAACTGGCTCTTGAGATCCCTGATTCCATGACTGGTCTCTTGGATGACATTTCTGGGTCTGTCCTGAGCCATAGGGGAGCCCACTGCCCTGAAGGATGAGTCCCAGGCCAGGCAGGATTCACAACAAGCTGATTGAAGAGCCCTTGGGCCCTAAGGGAACATGGGTGGTAGCCTAGCAGTACTCCCATGGGCTTGTGGTAGCCACAGGGTGAGGTTACTCTGCCTGTGGAAAGTAGAGGGAAGAGTGGGAAGCAGTGCATCTTGAGGTTTGAGTGCCAGCTCAGCCACAGTATAATAGAAACCAGGTAGACTGCTAAGGTATTTAATTCTAGTCCCTGGTCCTGGGATGACACCAATGGACCCACCTGGGGCCTGGGGGAACTTACCACCTTGAAGTGAAGGACATACCCTGTAGAAGCCCAGGCCCTTGAATGAACATAGGTGGTAAACAGGTAGTGGTTACAGTATGTCTTGGGTAAGACCCAGTGCTGTGCTGTCTTCAGGTCTGAACCAGCACAGTACCCATGGTGGGAGAAAGTAAGGGAAGAGAACAAGATTCTCAGCCTGGTAATCCAAAGAATTCTTCCAGATCTTATCCAAAATCATCAGGGTGGTACTTCTACAAGTCTGCAAGAACCATAGCATTACTGGGCTTGGGGTGCCTTCTAATTCGGACATGGCTTAGATAACAACACCCAAGTTCTTTCGATTTTTTTTTTTTTTGAGATGGAGTCTTGCTCTGTCACCCAGGCTGGAGTGCAGTGGCATGATCTCAGCTCACTGCAACCTCTGCCTCCTGGGTTCAAGCAATTGAACTCAGCCTCTGGAGTAGCTGGGATTACAAGCATGTGCCACCATGCCCAGCTAATTTTTGTAGTTTTAGTAGAGACAGAGTTTCGCCATGTTGGCCAGGCTGGTCTCAAACTCCTGACCTCAGGTTATCCACCCACCTCGGCCTCCCAAAGTGTTGGGATTACAGGCGTGAGCCACCGCACCCAGCCCCAAGTCCTCTTGAATACCTGGAAAACCTTCCAAAGAAAGACAAGTACAGCCAGGCACGGTGGCTCACACCTGTAATCCCAGCACTTTGGGAGGCCGAGGCGGGTGGATCACCTGAGGTCGGGAGTTCGAGACCAACCTGACCAACATGGAGAAACCCTGTCTTTACTAAAAATACAAAATTGGCTGGGCGTGGTGGCACATGCCTATAATCCCAGCTACTAGGGAGACTGAGGCAGGAGAATTGCTTGAACCTGGGAGGTGGAGGTTGCGGTGAGCCGAGATCGTGCCACTGCACTCCAGCCTGGGCAACAAGAGTGAAACTTTGTCTCAAACAAACAAACAAAACAAGTACAAACAAGCCCAGACAATGAAGACTATAATAAACACTTAACTCCTCAATGCCCAGACACAGACGAACATCCACTAGCAACAAGACCATCCAATAAAACATGGCTTCACTAAGTGAGCTAAATAAGGTACCAGGGGCCAATCCTGGATATACGGGATTCCTTTTCACACAGAGACTTCAAAATACCTGTTTTGAGGAAACACAAAGAAATTCAAAATAACACAGAGAAGGAATTCAGAATTCTATCAGATGAATTTTAAAAAGAGATTGAAAATAATTAAAAAGTATCAAGCAGAAATTCTGGAGTTAAAAAAATACACTTGACACACCATAAAATGTATCACTCTTTTTTTCTTTTTTCTTTTTTTTTTTTTTTTTTGAGACAGAGCCTTACTCTGCTGCCCAGGCTGGAGTGCAGTGGCTGTGATCTCAGCTCATTGCAACCTCCACCTACTGGGTTCAAATGATTCTCCTGCCTCAGCCTCCTGAGTAGCTGGGATTATAGGCATGTGCCACTACCCCTGGCTAATTTTTGTATTTTTGGTAGAGATGGAGTTTCACTATGTTGGCCAGGGTGGTCTCCAACTCCTGACCTCAGGTGATCTACCTGCCTTTGCCTCCTAAAGTCCTGGGATTACAAGTGTGAGTCACTGTGCCCAGCCACATCAGACTTTTAATAGCAGAATAGATCAAGCAGAAAAAAGAATTAGTGAGCTTGAAGGCAGGCTATTCGAAAATACATAGAGAAGACAAAAGAAAAAAGAATAAAAAACAATGAGGCACGTCTACAGGATCTAGAAAATAGCCTCAACAGGACAAATCTAAGAGTTATTGGCCTTAAAGAGGAGACAGAGAAAGAGATAAGGGTAGAAAGTTTATTCAAAGGGATAATAACAGAGAACTTCCCAAACCTACAGAAAGATATCGGTATCAAAGTACAAGAAGGTTATAGAACACCCAGCAGACTTAACTCAAAGAAGACTACCTCGCCGGGCGCGGTGGTTCAAGCCTGTAATCCCAGCACTTTGGGAGGCCGAGACGGGCGGATCACGAGGTCAGGAGATTGAGACCATCCTGGCTAACATGGTGAAACCTCGTCTCTACTAAAAAGAATACAGAAAACTAGCCGGGCGAGGTAGCGGGCGCCTGTAGTCCCAGCTACTCGGGAGGCTGAGGCAGGAGAATGGCGTAAACCCGGGAGGCGGAGCTTGCAGTGAGCTGAGATCCGGCCACTGCACTCCAGCCTGGGCAGCAGAGCAAGACTACGTCTCACAAAAAAAAAAAAAAAAAAAAAAAAAAGAAGACTACCTCAAGTCATTTTATCACACTCTCAAAGGTCAAAGATAAAGAAAGGATCCTAAAAGCTGCAAAAGAAAATAAACAAATAACAAAGAATGGAGCTCCAATACATCTGGCAACAGACCTTTCAGTGGAAACTTCTTTACAGGCCGGGAGACAATGGTATGACATATTTAAAGTGCTGAAGGAAAGAAACTTTCACCCTAGAAGAGTATATATCCAGTGAAAATATCCTTCAAACATGAAACAGAAATAAAGACTTTCCAGGAAAAACAAAAGCTGAGGATTACATCAACACCAGACCCGTCCTACAGAAGTGCTAAAGGGAGTTCTTCAATCTGAAAGAAAGAATGTTAATGACCAAGAAGAAATTATCTGAAGGTACAAAACTCACTAGTAACAGTAAGCACACAGAAAACCACAGAATATTACAGCGCTGTAATTGTGGTGTGCAAACTACTCTTAAGTAGAAAGAATGATTAACGAATCAAAAATTATAACTACAGCAACTTTTCAAGACATATCACAATAAGATATAAATAGAAACAACAAAAAGGTGAAAAATACAGAGATGAGGTTAAAGTATAGAATTCTTATTAGGTTTTTTTGCTTGTTTACGCAAAGTGTTAAGTTGTAATCAGCTTAAAATAATGGGTTATAAGACAGTATTTGAAAGCCTCATAGTAACCTCAAATAAAAAACATACAACAAATATGCAAAAAATAAAAAGCAAGAAATTAAATAATACTACCAGAGAAAATCACCTTCACTAAAATGAAGACAGGAAAGAAGGAAAAAAGGAGGAGAAGACCACAAAACAATCAGAAAATAACAAAATGGCAGGAGTAAGTCTACTTATTAATAATAACATTGAATGTAAATGGACTAAACTCTCCAATCAAAAGACATAGATTGGTTGAATGTATTTAAAAAAAAAAGACCCAAGAATGTATTGCCTATAAGAAACACACTTCTAGTCATAAAAAAGAATGTGTTCATGTCCTTTACAGGGACATGGATGAAGCTGGAAACCATCATTCTCAGCAAATTAACATAGGAACAGAAAACCAAATACCGCATGTTCTCACTCCTAAGGGGGAGTTGAACAATAAGAACACATGGACACAGGGAGGGGAACATCACACATCGGGGCCTGTCATGGGGTGGGGGGCAAGGGAAGGGAGAGCATTAGGACAAATACCTAATGCATGTGGGGCTTAAAACCCAAATGATGGGTTGATGGATGCAGCAAACCACCACGCACATGTATACCTATGTAACAAACCTGCATGTTCTGCACATGTATCCCAGAACTTAAAGTTAAAAAAAAAAAAAATAAAGAATCACACTTCACCTATAAAGACATACATGGACTGAAAATAAAGAGATGGAAAAAAAGATATTCCAAGCTAATGGAAACTGAAAAAAGAGCAGGAATACCTATACTTGTATCAGACAAAATAGACTTCAAAACAAAAACCATAAAAGAGACACAGAAGGTCACTATATAATGATAAAGGGGTAAATTCAGAAAAAGCGTATAACAATTGTAAATATATATGCACCCAACACTGGTACACCTATATATATACACACCTAATAACATATATCTATCTAATAATATATATATCTTTAATGTATATAATAATATATAACATATAATTCTATATATCTTCATAATAAGAATTAGAAAAGCAAGAGCAAACCAAACCCAAAATTAGTAGACAAAAAGAAATAATAAAGATCAGAGCAGAAGTAAATGAAATTGAAATGAAGAAAACAAAAAAAAATACAAAAAAACAAAAAGTTGATGTTTTGAAAAGATAAACAAAATTGACAAAACTTCATCTAGACTAACTAAAAATGACAGAAGACACAAATAAATAAAATTAGAGATTTAAAAAAGAGACATTACCACTGACACTGCAGAAATTCAAACCATCATTAGTGGCTATGATGAGTAACAATATACCAACAAATTGAAAAATCTAAAAGAAATGGATAAATTCCTGGACACATACACTCTACCAAGACTGAACCATGAAGAAATGCATAACCTGAACAAATCAATAACAAGTAATGATATAGAAGTAATAAAAAGTCTCCCAGCAAAGTAAAGCCCAGGACCTGATGGTTTCACTGCTGAATTCTACATTTAAAGAAGAACTAATGCTAATTCTACTCACACTATTCCAAAAAATAGAGAAGCAGGGAATACTTCCAAACTCATTCTATGAGGTCAGTATTCCCCTGATACCAAAACCAGACAAAGACACATCAAATAAAGCAAACTTCAGGCCAATGTTTCTGATGAATACCGATGCAAAAATTCTCAATGAAACTGAATTCAACAATACATTAAAAACATCATTCATCATGACCAAGTGTGATTCATCCCAGGGATGCAAGGGTTGTTCAACATATGCAAATTAATTAATGTAATACATCATATCAAGAGAATGAAGGACAAAAATGATCAAATGATCATTTCAATTGATGCTGAAAAAGCATTTGATAAAATCCAATATCCCTTCCTCATAAAAGCCCTAACAAAATTGACTATAGAAAGACATCCTTCAATATAATAAAAGCCATATATGACATACCCACAGCTAATATACTGAATGGGGAAAAACTGAAAGCCTTTGCTTTTTTTTTTTTTTCTTGATATAGAGTCTTGCTCTGTCACCTAGGCTGGAGTACAGTGGCGCGATCTCAGCTTGCTGCAACCTCTGCCTCCCAGATTCAAATGATTCTCATGTCTCAGCCTCACCAGTAGCTGAGATTACAGGTGCATGCTACCACACCCAAGTGAAGTTCCACCATGTTGGCCAGGCTGGTCTCAAACTCCTAGCCTTAGGTGATCTGCCCGCCTTGGTCTCCCAAATGCTAGGATTATAAGTGTTAGTCACCACACCGGCCGCCTTTCCCCTTAGATTAGAACATGACAAGGATTCCCACTTTCACCACTCTTACTCAACACAGTATTGGAAGTTTGTAGCTAGAGCAATCAGACAAGTGAAAGAAATAAAGGCGATTCAAATAGGAAATGAAGAAATCAAATTACCCTTGGGTGTGGGTGGCTCATGCCTATAATCTCAGAACTTTGGGAGGCCGAGGCAGGCAGACTGCTTTGAGACAAGCATGGGCAACATAGTGAAATCTCATCTCTACAAAAAATTAAACAATTAGCTGGGTATGGTGGAGCATTCCTGGACATGCTTGTAGTCCCAGCTACTAGGGAGGCTGAAGTGGGAGGATTACTTGAGCCTGGGAGGTTGAGGATTCAGTGAGCCATGATCATGCCACTGCACTCCAGCCTGGGTGACAGAGTGAGACCCTGTCTCAAAAAAAAAAAAAAAAAAAAAAAGGCAAGGGGAAAGAAAAAAGAAAGAAAGGAGAGGAGAGGAGAGGAGAGGAGAGGAGAGGAGAGGAGAGGGGAGGGGAGGGGAGGGGAGGGGAGGGGAGGGGAGGGGGAACAAAAAATTGTCCTTGTTTTTAGATGATACAATTTTATATTTGGAAAAACCCAAAGTCCACCAAATAATTATTAGAACTAATAAATTCAGTAAATTTGCAGAATACGAAATTAACATACAAAAATCAGTAGCATTTCTCTATGCCAACAATGAATAATCTGAAAAAGAAATCAGGAAAGTGATCCCATTTACAACAGCTAAAAAGAAAATAAAATACCTAGAAATGAACTTAACTAAAGAAGCTAAAGATCTCTACAATGATAACTATAAAATATTGATGTAAGATTTTGAAGAGGTCACAAAAAATAGTAAGATATTTTATGTTTATGGGTTGGAAGAATCAATATTAGTAAAATATCCATACTACCCAAAGCAATCTGTATTAAAATACCAATAATATTCTTCCCAGATATAGGAAAAAAATTCTAAAATTTATATAAAACCACAAAAGACCCAGAACAGCCAAAGCTGTCCTAAGCAAAAAGAACAAAACTGGAGGAATCACATTACCTGATTTCAAATTATACTATAATAAGCTGGATGTGTTGGTGCATGCCTGTAATCTCAGCTACTCAGAAGGCTGAAACATGAGAATCACTTGAACCCAGGAGGTGGAGGTTGCAGTGAGCTGAGATCATGTCCCCCTGGCCCCCCCAAAAAAGAAATAAAAATTTTTAAAAAATTATACTACAGAGCTATAGTAATCAAAATGGCATGGTATTTGCATAAAAACAGACAGATGGACCAATGGAACAGAATAGAGAACCCAGAAAAAAATCTATAACCCTACAGTGAACTCCTTTTCAATAAAGGTGCCAAGAACATACATGGGGGAAAAGACAATCTCTTCAATAAATGGTGCTGGGAAACCTGGATATCCATATGCAGAAGAATAAAACTAGACCACTTTCTCTTGCCATATACAAAAACCAAATCAAAATGGATTAAAGACTTAAATCTAAGACCTCAAACTATGAAATGGCTACAGAAAATATTGGGGAATATCTCCAGGACATTGGTTGGGCAAAATTTTTCTTGATTAATAAACCACAAGCACAAGCAACCAAAGCAAAACTGGGATCACATCAAGTTAAAAAGCTTCTGTACAGCAAAGGAAACAATCAACAAAGTGAACAGACAACCCCAAAGAGCGAGAGAAAATATTTGCAAACTACCCATTTTGAGATATCATCTCACCCCAGTTAAAATAGCTTATTTCCAAAAGACAGGCAATAACAAATGCTGGTGAGGATGTGGAGAAAACTGAACCCTTGTACACTGTTGGAAGGAATGTAAATTAGTGAAACCACTATGGAGAACAGTTTGGAGGTGCCTCAAAAAACTAAAAATAGAGCTACCATATGATCCAGCAATCCCACTGCTGCATGTATACCCAAAAGAAAGGAAATCAGCATATCAAAGAAATATCTACACTCCCATGTTTGTTGCAGCACTCTTCATAATAGCTAAAATTTGAAAACAATAGAAGTGTCTATCAACAGATCAATGGATAAAGAAAATGTGATACATATACACAATATAGTATTATTCAGCCATAAAAAAGAATGAAATCCTGTCATTTGCAACAACATGGATGAAACTGGAGATCATTATGTTAAGGGAAATAAGCTAGGCGCAGAAAGACAAACATCACATGTTCTCACCTATTTGTGGGATCTAATAATGAAAACAATTTAATTCATGGAGGTAGAGAGTAGAAGGATGGTTACCAGAGACTGGAAAACATATAGGGGGTGGGGATGATGGCAGGGGTGGGGATGATGGGGGGCAGGTGGGGATAATAAATGTGTACAAAAAAATAGAAAGAATGAGTAAGATCTATTTGATAGCACAACAAGGTGACTGTAGTCAATAATAATTTAATTTTACATTTTAAAATAACTAAAATAGTATAATTGTTTTGTTTATATAATAACACAAAAAATAAAATGCTTGAGGGGATGAGTACCCTATCCTTCATGATGTGATTATTACACATTGTATGCCTGTATTAAAACTTCTTGTGTACCTCATATATCCATGTACTCTCTACCTACAAAAATTAAAAATTAAAAAAATTGTATGGAACCACAAAAGACCCAGAGTAGCTAAACCTGTCCTAAACAAAAAGAACAAAACTGGAGGAATCACATTACCTGACTTCAAATTATACTACAGAGCTATAGTAAACAAAATGGCATGGTACTGGCATAAAAGCAGACATATAGATCAGTAGAACAGAGCAGAGAACCCAGAGATAAATCCACACATCTACGGTAAACTCATTTTTGACAAAGTTGCCAAGAAGATACATCGGGAAAAGGACAGTACTTCAATAAATGGTGCTGAGAAAATTGGATATCCATATGCAAAAGAATGAAACTAGATCTCTATCGCTTGCCATTTACAAAAATCAAAGAAAAATGGATTAAAGGCTGGGAGTGCTGGCTTATGCCTGTGAGGCTAAGGTGGGCCAATTGCTTGAACTCAAGAGTTTGAGACCAGCCTGGGTAACACGGCAAAAACCCATCTCTATAAAAAATACAAAAATTAGCTGAGCATGGTGGTGCACACTTGTAGTTCCAGCTAATGGGGAGGTTGAGGTTGGAGGATTGCTAGAACTCAGGAAGTTGAGGCTGCAGTGAGTCATGAGCATGCCATTACACTCCACTTTATAACACACTGTTTTCTACATAAGGCTAGCCACATTCTTAATCTTATTTAAGCTCCCACCTCTTTCAGACACTATCATACCCAGCCCCCCTTCCCACCCCCATGCATTCTGGAACTCATGGTCTGGTGAGTGTTGTCCAAGAATAGCTACAAACCCACATTACTATGATATTGGACTCCTACTTTTGTAGTCATTTGTTAGTTAACTGTAAATTTTAGAAGGTTTTTGAGTAGAGAAGTGAAATAATCCAACGTTTGGGAAGATTTTCTTGTGCAGGACTGGAGGAGGACGGGAAGGAAAAAGCATTGCGTGTGTGTGCGTGGGAAGTTATTACAACTATCTATCTCGAGGCATGCGAAGTAGGAGGGCCTGAATTGCCATGAAACGCAGTGACGATAAACGAAGGGACCCGTGAGAAAGGGGCAAAGAGGTGTCTCTTAATAAAATAAGAAACGGCCTGCTGTGAGAGGATTCGGGTCTCAGCACAGGCTGCCACTGTCAGCTTTGCAATATTCCTCGAACCTTTCTTCATAAGACAGGATGACTCTACCTTGCAGGGTTACAGCATGGAGCTGGGGGACTGCGCCAGCAGTGCGCTGAGCAGCATCGTTGCGATAGGGTGAGTGAGCCAACCCTTGTTTTCTCTCTTAGAAAGAGGAGGGGTAGATAATAGCATCTTCACCCCAGTAGTTGCCGTAAGTAGTGATGCTAAGAATCCGGCACGTCGTAGGCATCAATCTCAGTCCGCCATCTCCCCTTGCTACCAAGCCAGAAGGTACCCAAAGGAGACTGCCCTGACTGGCAACTCCCGCGCCGGGGTTCCCGGGCCACCCTCACGCGTTCCCTCCAGCCGCGCGCTGTTGCCAAGGCCCGGGCACCGCCCAGCTCCACTAAGGACCAATGGCAGCGCGGCTTGGGCACCGCCCAGCTTCAGCGCGAACCAATGGAGGCGCGTCGCGGGCACCGCCCTGATCCAGCGCGGGCCAATACCGGCGTGGCCCGGCGCGGTGGCCGCCCCGGTCGGGCGGGGAGGCGGGGAGGTGGCCACTGGCTCCGCCCCGCTCCCCTCTGACCCGGTGTCTAGTCTCTCCGTCTTCCTGTTCCAAACCACGTGGACGCGTCGGGGCTGCGGGAGGCAGCCCAGCCGCCGCCGTCGGTGTCGCCGCCACCACCACCGCCGGGGTCACGGGTCCCGCGTCTGTCCGAAGTCGCCGCACTCGGGCTGCTCACGTCTCTGCGGAGGGCGCGCACATGGCGACTCAGGCGAACTCCCTCAGCTACGCGGGGTGCAACTTCTTGCGCCAGCGTCTGGTCCTGTCTACCCTGAGCGGGCGCCCCGTCAAAATCCGAAAGATTCGGGCCAGAGACGACAACCCGGGCCTCCGAGGTAACTTGGTGTGAGCGGCTCGCGGCGTGGGCGCGGGGGCTGAGGGGAGACCGCGCTGATGCCCTGGGGGCCCGCGCGGCGTTGGCTGGGGGCTCGGCGTCCTGCGAGCGCGTCGGGGAGGGCAGGTGGCGCGTCGCCTCTAAAGCTGAAGGCGCAAGAATGGTGGGGGAGGCGGGGTCGGCGCCCGAGGGGAGCGCTCAGCTGCACGCTGCGCTCCGCGTCTACGGGGCACTGGTAGTAAACAGCTGCACGTTTTCCAGCTTTACGTGTAGCAACAAATCCCTGGCGTCGCCCCCTCGCTTCCCTTCAGTCCCTCTTGCCCTCGCCATAAACCTCTCAAAGGAGAAAAACAGTTTGTTGGACCAAAATATGGTGAATGAGCCGAGGGAGAGACATTGGGAGAGAAAAGTACCTCAGGTTGGTTCTCTGCCCTGTCTCAAAGGAGGTCTCAGAAGCAGCTGCCCCCTTGGACACCGGCTGTTCCTGTCGCCATGATTTCTCGGCTGCCCTCACACTTGTCCTTGGGTGTGGATAAAGAAATTTTTAAAATTCTGTTTATTTTCAGCCGTGACTGTGATTGATGTGCGCAGGACAAGAGCTTTGAGATAGATTTTTAACAGTCATGGGCCTAATTGCCTTGACTTTAGAAAAAAGGTTGGTGACAAGCGCTAAACTACAGGCTTCCAGGCTCACTTCTTGCTCTACAATGGTAGGTTAAAAAAAAAGGCCCATTTAAACCCACATCTCATTAAATGGCGCCGGTTTTCACCTGGCCTTGGTTTACACCTGGCCCCCTGGAATGAGATACATGCATTTAAAAGCTTCTGACTGGTGGTTATCCCAAGTTGGGCGAGTCAGTAGTCAGGTGAAAAAGGAAAAACCTGTCTGTAAATTGAAAGCGAGTGTTTGTAGTTGGTCCTGGAAGCTTCCTGGGTGGTGCTGATGTGTTTCATTTTGCACTGGCTCTTGTTTTATCTGTCTAAATGCATTTTTTGGATAGTTAGATCTCTGCCTCTATTGGGTGGTGATTGGTTGCACATGAAGGGCAAAGATGCCAGGCTGTTGATGGAGATAGAAGGTTAGGAAGGAAAGAACCAGAATATCCCAGGTACAGTGGTAAAAAACCTAGTGATAGTAGGAAAAACTTGTGTTGGTGGTTCCTGTCCTCTCTCTACTGCTCAAAAACACTGAGAAAGTTAAGGAGAGACCACAAATGGTTTATGGCACGACTTTTCCTTCAACAACTATTCCACTTAGTTTGGCCCTTGGGCAAAGTGTTTGCTTGATTGCTCTGTGGCATTCTCAGCCAGCTCTCCATCCACTTTACCTTCAGGTTAGCTCAGTGAACTTGCCACTGGCTGGATATGGTAAGAAGATGGGCTTCTACTTTGTATACATACTAGGCATAACTTTTTTTTTTTTTTTTAAGAGAAATGGAAGTATAGCCTGGAAATCTGGGCTCTCTAAAATAAATCTAATTCTATTTAGAATTTTTCTCTTGACAGGTGGCCTCCAATTTAATATTTAATGTTCCAAAGTATGCTTCTCCTTCTCCTCCTCCATTGTATGTGAGCATCTCTTCAAAGCATCTCACACATATGAGCTCTCATTTCTTCCAGGAACAGGGCTTGGCCACTTGGTACTTTCTTGAAAGGGTGTCAGACGCTGATACCTGAGGGAGGTAGAACTGGTTGGCAGGTGTGCTGGTATTTTACGGGGACTGTTACTTTAGAGCATTATTTGCCTTACCTCGTTCATATACCAGGGGAAGAAAGAGACTCCTAATTATGTGTACATCCTTGTGCTGGCTTCAGGGCCTCAGAAACTTTGTAGATGTTTGTCTGCTTAATTTCTTTCTTTTTTTTTTTTTTGAGACAGAGTCTTACTCCGTCTCCTAGGTTGGAGTGCAGTGGTGCGATCTCAGCTCACTGGAACCTCCACCTCCTGGGTTCAATCAATTCTCCTGTCTCAGCCTCCTGTGTAGCTGGGATTACAGGTGCCTGCCACCATGCCCAGCTAATTTTTAGTAGAGTGTTTTTAGTAGAGATTAGGTTTCACCATGTTGGCCAGGCTGGTATCAAACTGCTGACCTCAGGTGATCCACCTGCCTTGGCCTCCCAAAGTGCTAGGATTACAGGTGTAAGCCACTGCACCTGGCCTGTCTGCTTAATTTCTTACAGAGGGAACTGATAGATATGCATTTGCAGATATACATGTATATGTGTATATGTATATGTGTACATGTAAGTGTATATACATATACGTACACACATAAATAGATGTAGTCCCTGACACGTGATTTCTGGTCATAGTCAAGGGAGTCCTTGGTAGCTTGATTGAAGATACAGCCGAAAGGCTGTGTTGCCTCTCATCTGTCCCTTTCTGCCTTTTCCTGACTCAAATTCTCAGAGTTGGGAAAAACTCAGAGCATATCCAATAAAATCTTTAGCTCTAATGCAAGAATCACATCTCTTAAAGGTGCTTGCTTAAGCATCCCTCATGGTGTGGGCTTTGGAGGGTAGGGGTGGTATGGGAGGCTTTCGGCCTCAGGAACATTTATTTAGAAAGTGTTTATTGAGCCCCAGTATGTGCAAGGCTTTGTATGGGAGCGTGTAATATATGTGAGAAGCTGCTTGCCCCTGCTCTCATGAAGCTTGTCATCTAAGTAGGATGTTACTAAGTTTGAGTAACTTGAAATAGGAAGGACTGAGTATTGTACAGGGGCTCAGTGGAGTTCAGAGCAGAGACTTCCCTGAAAGTTACAAAGGAAGGCAGGTTTTCTGGATCTGATCTGGACAGGTAGGATTGAGATGGTGGCTGCGGAAATAATTGTTTGCAAAATAAACAGTTTTTTTTTTTTTTAAAGAAATTTTATTTTAGAATCGGGGGTACATGTGCATGTTTGTTACATGGATATATTGCCAACTGGTGGGGATTGGGCTTCTAGTGTACCCATTATCCAAATAGTGAACATTGTACCCAATAGGTAATTTTTCAACCTCCCTCAATCTTCCTCCTTTTTGAGTCCCCACTGTTTGTTATTTCCATGTTTATGTCCATGTGTATCCATCGTTCACCTCCCATTTATAAGTAAGAACATGCAGTATTTGATTTTCTGTTTCTGAATTAGTTCTCTTGGGATAATGGCCTCTAACTCCGTGTTGCTGCAAAAGACATTATTTCATTCTTTTTTTCTTTTTTTTTGAGACAGGGTCTCACTCTGTCATGAGTGCAGTGGTGTGATCATGGCTCACTGTAGCCTCAACCTCTTGGGCTCAGATGATCCTCTGACCTTAGCTTCCTGAGTAGCTGGGACTACAGATGTGTACCATAGCATCTGGTTGATTTTTAAAATGTTTTTCGTAGAGATGGGGTCTTGTTTATGTTGCCCAGGCTGCTCTTGAACTCCTGGACTCAAGCAGTCCACCTGCCTCAGCCTCCCAAAGTGCTGGGATTACAGGCATGAATCACCATGCCCAGCCTGATTTCATTCTTTTTTTATGACTGTGTAGTATTCCGTAGTGTATATATACCACATTTTTTTTATCCAGTCAACCATTGGTGGACACTTAGGTTAGTTCCATCACTTTGGTATTGTGAATAGTGCTGCAATAAACATACAAGTACAGGTGTCTTCTTTGTATAATGATGTCTTTTCCTCTGGGTAGATACCCAGTAGTGGAATTGCTGGGTCATATGGTAGTTCTATTTTTAGTTCTTTAAGAAATCTCCATATGAGAGAAACAGTTTTTAAGTCAAAAAGTTCTTTATTTTCTTTATTTTACTGAGGTAAAATCCTTAATTTGTCATGGTCATAATACTTGGCAATTAAGAGCTTGGGCTCAGTATTGGACCTTGGTTTGAGTACGAGTTCTGCCTTTTGCTATTAGCTCTTGGTCCTTGGGCAAATTCTTTTAACTATTCTCTTCTGAGCCTCAGCTTTTTCACCTGTAAAGTGGGGCCAGTACTACTGACCTTACAAGGTTATTGTGAGGACTAAATGAATTAATACTTCAAAGTGTACTGAACAGTGCCTGGCACATAGGAAGAATAAATGTTAGCTGATTTTATTATTAACTTGAACCCACTTGAACCCACTGGGTATAGGTCTGCTCCCTGGCATGCCAAATCCATTCCTGCTTCTATATGGAAATTTTTCAGATATTTGAAGAGAATTATGCCTTCTGTAAAGTTCTCTTCTTAGGTGGTTGTTTCCATGTATTTGTATGTTATATGTAAAGCACAGTAGTTTTCAACCAGGGGCACTTTTGTTCAGTAGGGGACATCTGGGAGCATTTGGAGACATTTTTGGTTGTCACAGCTTGGCAGAGGGGTATGCGACTGGCCTCTAGTGGTCAGAATCCAAGGATGCTGCTAAATATCCTACAGGACAGCCCCCTACAACAAAGAATTATTGCATTCAAAATGTCAGTAGCGCTGATGTAGGAAAACCCTGGCCTACTTGACATTAGTTATTAAGCCTTTTCTTTTCCATGTGTCCCTAGTGATTAGGAATAGCAGCATGTGACACAAAGAAGACTACACAAGGATTTAGAAACAAACGAGACACAGGTCAAACTCTGACTTCAGGCAAATGAGTGAATCTCTTAAAACTGTGCCCTTCCATTGCAAAGGGGTTGTAAATACTGAAAAGAATCTGAACCCCAAAGAAGGATGGTCCCGGGATGGTGGTTATAATTGTCCAGCCACATGTATAATTTATGCTTCAGTTTTGAGGAACATGAACAATTACGTTTATCTCATTGTACTCTTCCTTTCATTGAAGAGGAAGTAAATATTTTTTTCTTGTTGCTGCTGTTTTACTCAAGGTAAAAAAGCCAACACGTAGTTAGGTAAGATAGTTTGTGAAGGCGAATGTGTACTGAAGGACAGAGCTGGAAAGAGAATGTGGCCAGCTCCTGCCTGAAGGGCCTGTTCTCTCTCATTTCACAGCGTGATGGACCTGGGTGTTCCTCATCAGTATTATAAAGCAGCTGTCCAAAGTGTCTCTATCTCTGGATTTCATGAGGGCTGTGTCTTGCAGGGTTCAGTTTAACAGTCTCTG
Source organism: Rhinopithecus roxellana (assembly GCF_007565055.1). Taxonomy (NCBI): domain Eukaryota; kingdom Metazoa; phylum Chordata; class Mammalia; order Primates; family Cercopithecidae; genus Rhinopithecus; species Rhinopithecus roxellana. The sequence continues at coordinate 56,094,267 of NC_044564.1, forward strand.
TATAGTGTGAGGTCTAAATGGAAGAGAATCCCACCAGAATAATTGTTTAAAGTTGAAATAGCAGAAATAATGGACTTGAACAAGAGCAGTGGTATAGGAGTTAGGAGACAGCACTGCTACTACCTAGGATCCTGAGCAGGTCACGGAACTGAGCCTTAATGCCTTCCCCTGTGAAACAGAGGAGTTACTTTGTCCCATAGGGGAGTGCTCCGTATGGCTTAAGCAGATAAGATTCTGAAAAAGAAGAGCTAAGTGGAGTTTTAATCAAAAGGGTCCTTTAAAATGTGTTAAGGAAGCATGCCACAAAGAGGTCCTTTGAAAGGTCAAACATGTTTTGGTAAACCAATGCATTGTTCTGGGGATAAATCTGTCTGTTCCCAAATTGGATCTTTTAAAAGGAGGATGTGCCTATATTTTATTTCAGCCTAGTTTGGGACCCAGAATTCTTGATGGACAACTGGTTTTGGGGCGTGGCAGATAACTGTGCTACTAACTGTAGATTGAATATGTCCTGTTAATAAGGAACGTACCCTTTTGTGCCTCTTATGACAAAGTGTGCTTCCAGGAGATGATTTTTGACTGCCCAAAATAAGACTTCTTTTTTTTTTTTTTTTTGAAAGACAAATGCCAAGAATCCTAATGACCAATTTTCAGATACGGTGTTGTTTGGAAGCTGTTATATAAATGCCTTTTCTTTTCTTTACTTTTCTTTCTCTCTCCCCCTCCCTCCCTCCCTCTCTTCTTCCCCCTTCCCCCACTCCCCCTCTCTCTCCCTTTCCCCATCTGTCCCTCCCTCCCTCCCCTTCCTCTCCTTCCTCTTTTTCTCCCTTCCTCCCTCTCTTTCTCTTTCTCTTTTTTTCTTTTTCTTTTTCTTAGAGATGGGGGTCTCACTATGTTGATCAGACTGATCTCAAACTATTGGCGTCCAGTGATCCTTCTGCCTCCCTGTCCCAAAGTGCTGAGATTACAGGCATGAGCCACAGTGCCTGGCCATAAGAGCTACTTCAGATGGAACTATCTACCATCTTTTTAAAAAAACCAAACTTTTTATTTTGAGATAATTGTAGATTCACATGCTGTTATAATAAATAATGCAGAAAGATCCTGACTGTACTTTATCCAGTTTCCCCCAATGGTGATAGATGGAAAAATTATAGTACAATGTTAGAACTAGGATATTGACATTGATACAGTGAGATACAGAACATTTCTATCACTCCAGGGATTCTTCATGTTTGTTGCTCTTTTGTAGCCACACCCAGTTTCCTCCTTCCGCCACTTCTTCCTTAACCCTTGTCAGTCTCTAATCTGTTCTTTAATTTCCGTAATTTTGTCATTTGAAGACTGTTCCATAAATGGAATCTTATAGTATGTAACCTTTGGATTGGTTTTTTCTTTTTTCTTAAATTTTATATTATAAATTTAAAAAGTTTTTTAAAAAGAAAAAAAAAACTTGAAGGGCCTTGAATGAGTCCTGTATTTTTATTTTTTGTCACTATCTCCCTCCTTGGATGTGGTAGCCATTTCTCAGGCTCTCACTCCGGAATCAAACTCTGATTCCCTGTCACCCATGGTCACCATGGTAGGCATGGTGACTATCATCAAAAGTTGATATGGCAGACGTTCAAATGGGTTGTTGCTGCCACATGGGGATGTGTGATTAGCCTGAGGTTATCTAGAGTCACTATAAGGATTGACTTTTTTACAGGCAGCATGATTTTCTGGAGATTATCTAAGATGTTTTTATCAAGTTTGTTCCCTTTTGTTGCTGAGTAGTATTTCATGGTATGAAAATATAGCAAGTCTTTTTACTTACCTGTTGAAAAACATCTGGGTTGTTTCCAGTTTTTGGCTATGTCGAATAACGCTGCTATAAAAATTCGTGCAAAGGATTTTTTTTTCTTTTTATTATTATTATTATTATTTAATGGTGTCTAGCTCTGTTACCCAGGCTGGAGTGCAGGGGCGCGATCTTGGTTCACTGCACCCTCCCCCTCCCGGGTTCAGGCGATTCTCCTGCCTCAGCCTCCCAAGTAGCTGGGATTACAAGCACCCACCACCATGTCCAGCTAATTTTTGTATTTTTAGTAGAGATGGGGTTTTGGCATGTTGGTCAGACCGATCTTGAACTCCTGACCTCAGGTGATCGACCCATCTCAGCCTCCCAAAGTGCTGGGATTATAAGTGTGCACCACCATGCCTTGCCAGGTTTTTAAATTTTTTTATGTGAACATAGTCTTCCTTTCTCTGGAATAAATGCCCAGGAGTGCTCTTGCAGGGTTGTATCCTAGTTGCATGTTTAGTTTTTTTAAGATATTGCTGCCCTGTTTTCCAGTGTGGATGTACTTTTTTTTTTTTTTTTTTGAGATGGAATCTTACTCTGTCTTCCAGACTGGAATGCAGTGACGTGATCTTGGCTCACTGCAACCTCTGCCTCCCGGGTTCAAGCGACTCTTCTGCCTCAGCCTCCTGAGCAACTGGGATTACAAGTGTGCACCAACACACCCGGCTAATTTTTTTTATTTTTGGTAGAGACCGGGTTTCACTGTGTCGGCCAGGCTGTTCTCAAACTCCTGACCTCAAGTGATCTTCCTGGCTCGGCCTCCTGAAGTGCTGGGATTACAGGTGTGAGCCACCACACTGGCCTGGGTGTACCATTTTATATTCGTATCTGTAGTGTATGAGGGATTCAGTTTCTCTGCATCCTTACTTGCATTTGGTGTTTTCACTACTTTTATTCATTCTGATAGGTATGTAGTGATGCCCCAGGGTGGTCTTAATTTGCATATTACAAATGACTAATGATGTCTTCATTGAAACATCTTTCTGAGTCTTTTGTCCATTTCTAATAGGATTCTTTGTACTAACTGTTTTGTTTTGTTTTGTTTTTTGAGATAGGGTCTTGCTTTCTCATCTAGGCTTGAGTACAGTGACACGATCATGGCTCATTTCTGCCTGAGCTTCCTGGGCGTAAGCAATTCTCGCTATATTGCCCAGGCTGGTCTTGAACTTGTGACCTCAAGCCATCTTTCTGCCTCACCTTCCCAAGGTGTAATTCCTAAGGTATTACAGGTGTGAACCACTGTGCCTGGCCTCTACTGTTGCTTTTGAGAGCACTTTATATATGCTGGTCCTTTGGCAGATTTGTGGTTTGTTTATATTTTCTCCCATTGTGTAGCTTGTCTTTTTATTATCTTATGGTTTGCAGAGGAAAATATTTTAATTTTAATGATGTAAAATTTATCATTTTTTTCTTTTGTGGCAGTGCTTTCGGTGTTAAGTCTAAGAACTCTTTGCCTAGCTTTAGGTACGAGAGTTGGGTTGAGATTCTTTTTTTTTTTTTGCCTATGGGGAGCCAGTTGCCCAAGCATCATTTGTTGAAATGGCCATCTTTTTTTCATTTAATTGCTTTTGTGCCTTTGTACAAAATCAGTTTAGCATTTTTGTGTGGATCTCTTTCTGGGTTCTCCATTTTGTTCCATTGATTTATATGTCTGTCTCTTGCCAATACCACACAGTCTTTTTTTTTTTTTGAGATGGAGTCTTGCTCTGTTGCCGCTGGAGTGCAGTGGTGTGATCTTGGCTCACTGCAGCCTCTGCCTCCCAGGTTCAAGTGATTCTCCTGTCTCAGCCTCCCGAGCAGCTGGGATTATAGGCGTGCGCCACCACACCTGGCTATTTTTTTTTTTTTTTTTGTTTGTATTTACGTAGAGACGGGGTTTCACTGTGTTGGCCAGGCTGGTCTCAAACTTCTGAGCTCAAGTAATCCACTCGCCTTGGGCTGTCAAAGTGCTGGGATTACAGGTGTGAGCCACCGCTCCCGGCCAGTATATCACACAGTCTTGATTACTTACTGTAGCCATATAATGAGTCTTGAAGTTGGTTAGACTGATTCCTCCCAGTTTATTTTTCAAAATCATTTTAGTTATTCCAGTTCCTTTGCCTTTCAATATAAATTTTAGAATAATCTTATCTAATATACAAAAAAGCTTTCCAATATTTTGACAAGAACTATATTATACCTGTATGTCCATTTGGGGATAATTGTCGTCTTTATTATGTTGAGGTGTTAATCCATGAACGTGATCTGTCTCTCTACTTACTTAAATCTGTTTCTTTTCCCTAGATGAAATATTATGGGTTTATTTAAAACATAATTCTCATCTTGCGATGAAAAATGTTTATTTGTTCACAAAATGTTCATTTTTCAATGTTTACAAAATGTTTTTTTTTTTTACTATGTAATTTACAAATATACAGAAGTAGTTTACTTAAATTTATATTATGTATTTATTAAGGCAGGTAACTACATAGAAAAAAAATTTTTTCTTTTTTTTTTTTTGGAGATGGAGTCTCGCTCTGTCGCCCAGGCTGGAGTGCAGTGGCCGGATCTCAGCTCACTGCAAGCTCTGCCTCCCGGGTTTACGCCATTCTCCTGCCTCAGTCTCCCGAGTAGCTGGGACTACAGGCGCCCACCACCTCGTCCGGCTAGTTTTTTGTATTTTTTTTTTTTTTTTTTTTTGTAGTAGATACGGGGTTTCACCGTGTTAGCCAGGATAGTCTGGATCTCCTGACCTCGTGATCCGCCCGTCCCGGCCTCCCAAAGTGCTGGGATTACAGGCTTGAGCCACGGCGCCCAGCCAATTTTTTCTGTCTTAAGCATACTTGGGAATAAACCATTTGACAAATTGTTGCACATCTGAAACCACAGTGCATAACAAACTTCAAAAAATGGTAAGTTTTTTTTTTTTTTTTTTTAAGACGGAGTCTTGCTCTGTCGCCCAGACTGGAGTGCAGTGGCGCGATCTTGGCTCACTGCAAGCTCTGCCTCCTGGGTTCACGCCATTCTCCTGCCTCAGCCTCCAGAGTAGCTGGGACTACAGGCGCCGGCCACCACGCCCAGCTAATTTTTTGTATTTTTAGTAGAGACGGGGTTTCACTGTGTTAGCCAGGATGGTCTCAATCTCCTGACCTCGTGATCCACCTGCCTCAGCCTCCCAAAGTGTTGGGATTATAGGCGTGAGCCACCACGCCTGGCTGTTTTGTTTTTTTAAGACAGGGTCTTGCTCTTTTGCACAGGCTGGGGTGCAGAGGTGTGACCTTAGCCCACTGCAACCTTGAATTCCTGGGCTCAAGCAATCCTCCTGCCTCAGCCTCCTGAGTAGCCAGGACTATAGTTGTGTACCACCACACTTGGGTATTTTTCTTTCTTTCTTTTTTTTTTTTTTTTTTCAGAGGCAGGGTTCACTGTTTTGTCCAGGCTGATCTAGGAACTCCTGGGCTCAAGCAGTCCCCATGTGTTGAGGGGGGACTTTAGTCCCCCAAAGTGTTAGGATTACAGGTGTTGAGCCACTACATCTGACCAAAATGTTAAAGACATAAACAAGACTTATTTACCTTACTTAGGTCATAAATGTAGATCAGAAGACAAAAGTAGATTTTCCTTGTCAAAGTATGCAGCGTTTCAGAACTTTGGCTTCCTTGTTTAGTGCTTTTAGAACCAAGACTCACCAAGCACCATTATTTAGGATATTAACACACATTTTCTGTATCTGAATTTCTTCTTCTAACATCATAATAATGATTTTTAGAAGGCAAAGAGAATACAAGGTGATCTTCATGCTTATATTGTATTAAGACACATTCGAGGGAATTCTAGTCTTCCCTCCCCTCAACTTGGGGATTTCATTTATGCCCTTATATCCACAACTTCCAGTCACCTGCTTGGTGTTTTCAAAATCCAGGAATATTCAAGTTGGATTTAGAGTTGGAGTGATAGTAGATCCAATCACAGATCCCACCTGTTCTTTGATTTTTATCTTTTGGATTCCTTAGTTTTCTTGATTATTCACTCACAAGTTGACTCAGTTCAGCACCTGACCATGATTGTAGTGCTTCCCAGGTCGACTCTTTGTCTCACTGGGGAGACAGTGTGAAAGGTTACAAAAAAAAAAGCTACTGAATTCTCTTCTGGCGGTGTGAGTCATATCCACTGTTTGTGATTTAAAAGTGCTTCATGTGGAAGGCCAGGCGGTCTGACCCGGAAAATGCAGGGTTGCACTTCTGGCACTCGAACGGGCTGTTCTCTGTGTGTTGGCGATAGTGACTGGTCAGTTCATCTGAGAGGACAGATTTCCACTCATGGCCATCTCAGGTCCAGTGGTAAGGTTTCTCATCTGTGTAGGTTTGCAGGTGTTTCTTGAGGCGAGAGCTCAAGTTCTGGGGAACTCAGAGTCTTTATTTCTTTTGTTGCTGTTATATAGTTTTCAGCGTACAAGTCCAGTACATGTTTTGTTAGAATTGTTTGTAAATATGTTGTGGTTTTTTTGGAGCAATTGTAAATGGTGTATCATATTTTAAATTTTAGTTTCTGTGTTCATTATTAGTATATAGAAATACCATTCGGGTTTGTGTATGTGTGTGTGTGTATGTTTGTCTGGTATCTTCCAGCATTGCTGAATTTATTTAGGAGGTTTTTTTCCCCTTGTCATTTCCTTGGAATTTATTTTCTATGTAGCTGGTCATGTTTTCTACAAATAGTAACAGTTTGATTTCTTCATTTTTGATATGTATGCCTTTTATTTTCTTCTGCCTTATTGTACTGGCTAGAATTTCTAGCACCATGTTAAGTAAAATGGGTGGGAGGGAACATCCTTGCCTGGTTCCCTATCTTAGGGGGAAAGCATCCCCTTAAGTATGTTAGCTATATATTTTATGTAGATTTTTAAAAGTCAAGTTGAGAAAGTCATCTTTTATTACAAATTTTCTAAGTGTTTTTTTTAAAACAATGAATGAATGTTGTATTTTGTCCAATGCTTTTTCTGCACCAATTGATGTGAGCATGTGATTTTTCTTCTTCAGCCTATAAATATGGTGTATTGTCTTGATTGATATTTAAATATTGAACCAGCCCTGCATTCCTGGAATAGATTCTACTTGAGATATATATATATATATATATCTCACATATATGGAAGAAATGCTCTAGTAAAATAGGGATAGAGAGGGATTACTTTCTTTCAATGTGTTCATGAGGACTAGTTTTGAAGAGTTCAGATATAAAGTATATTTTCTTTTCTTGTTAGGTGGAGTGCTCTATAAATGTTGGTTAGATCCTATTGGTTCATAGGGTGCTGAGTTCTTCTTTGTCCTTGCTGATTTTTCTGTCTAGTTCTGTTGATTATTGAGAAAGGGGTCTCTGACAGTAATTGTGGATTTGTCTCTCTTGTTCATTTCTATCAATTTTTCTTTGCATATTTTACAGCTTTGTTTGATACATTTAGGATTGCTACATCCTCTTAGTGCTACATTGACTCTTATATAATGTGTCACTCTGTCTCTAGTATTTTTTAATTTTTTATTATTATTTTTTAAGACCGGGTCTCTCTTTCATAAACCAGGCTGGAGTGCAATGGTGCGATCTCACCTCATTGCCACCTCCACCTCCTGGGCTCAAGTGATCCTCCTGTTTCAGCTCCCCAAGTAGCTGGGACTACAGGCCACTACGCCTGGCTAATTTTTGTGTTTTTTATAGGGACAGGTTTTCGCCATGTTACCCAGGCTGGTCTCTGAACTCCTGAGCTCAAGTGATCCACCTGCCTTTGCCTCCCAGTGTGCTGGGATTATAGGCGTGAGCCACTGTCTACTGGTTTTTTAGGGTGGAAGAAATGCTGTAGTAAAATAGGGATAGAGAGGGATTACTTTCTTCCAATGTGTTCATGAGGACTAGTTTTGAAGAGCTCAGATGTAAATAAGAAACTTGAAAGGCAGTAAAAACAGCATAAGTTAGAGAATTAGGTTGCCCTTGATTGTGAAAATTATCACAATCAAGGGCAACCTAGATTTTCATATAAGCAAAGCATGATATCTAGAAAAATTTGAAGATGCAGGAGAAAGAAGTTTTTGGTTTCATTTTTATATCATAAAAGTAATACATATTTGTTTGGGGGAGCAACTCTTAATGATTCAAAATTGAAAGTAATCTGTGCAGGTTATATCCTTTATTGCCTCTGGCTACTTAACTCTTGCTGTGTCGCTCACCAGTCATATTCCTAAGAAGCAGTCTTCCAGACCTTTTTCTGTATGTGCACTTTTTTTTTTTTAAAGCACAAGAATGTTATCATTATTCCATTGCAGTACATGAGCGTCCTAAGGTGTTTTTTTTTTTTAATGGCTACAGACTGTTCCGTGATACAGACATACCAATTTATTTAGCCATTCCCTTAGCTATAGATACTCAGTAATCTTCAGTGTTTGTCATTAAATAAAGCAGCAGTAAAGTTTTCTTAAGTATATCCTACCATTCTTCTATTTCCATAGGATAGGGTCGTAGATATGAAATTGCTTGTCTAGAGACTATGCTTTTTTTTTTTTTTTCTTTTTCTGATGGAGTTTCGCTTTGTCACCAGGCTGGAGTGCAGTGGCGAGATCTCGGCTCACTGCAACCTCCACCTCCTGGATTCAAGTGATTCGCCTGCCTAAGTCTTCTGAGTAGCTGGGACTACAGGCATGTGCCTCCACGCCTGGCCAATTTTTTGTATTTTAATAGAGACGGGGTTTCAACATGTTGGCCAGGTTGGTCTCGATCTCCTGACCTTGTGATCCACCTGCCTCAGCCTCCCAGAGTGCTGGGATTACAGGTGTGAGCCACTGCGCCCGTCCGAGACTATGCTTTTTAAAAAAGAAAAAGAAAAAATAGAAATGCGAGATGGAATCAAAATATATGAAATTCTCTTCATTAACTGGCAAAATAGCCTTTCCCTTAATTGATATTTCTTCCCTGTATTGATATCTTCTCTTACTTTTTTTTGAGACACCTTTAATGGTATTTCTGTATCATGAAGTTAGAGATGTGATTGGGATTTTTCCTTTGCTTTTCGTTTTTTTTGTTTGTTTTCGAGATGCTGTCTCACTCTGTCACCCAGGCTGGAGTGCAGTGGCGTGATCTTGGCTCACTGCAACGTCTGCCTCCTGGGTTCAAGCGATTCTCGTGCCTCAACCTCCCAAGTACCTGGGATTACAGACGTGCACCACTACGCCCGGCTAATTTTTGTATTTTTGGTAAAGATGGGGTTTCACCATGTTGGCCAAGCTAGTCTCGAACTCCTGGCCTCAAATGATCCTCAAGTGATCTGCCTACCTTGGCCTCCCAAGGTACTAGGGTTAACAGGCCTGAGCCACTGCATCCTGCCGCTTTTCATATTTTTAAAAGTATTTTTTCTTTCAACTTTGTTTTTCATTTTTTAAAATAAATCTTTACTAAACCATACTGTATACTGAGAAAGTGTGTAACCAATAAATGTATAGTTTGATGAATTATTACTGTGGATATACCCATGTAGCTATTACCTATGAAAAGAAACAGAGTATATGCCAGCCTCCTCCCATGCTTGTGCCCAGCCACACCATTCCCTCCCACTGCCAAGGTAAGCATTAAATTTTTAACACCATGGATTGACCGGGCGCGGTGGCTCATGCCTGAAATCCCAGCACTTTGGGAGGCCAAGGCAGGTGGATCACCTGAGGTAGGGAGTTCAAGACCAGCCTGACCAACATGGGGAAACCCTGGCTGTACCAAAAATACGAAATAGTGGGGCGTGGTGGCGCATGCCTGTAATCCCAGCTATTAGGGAGGCTGAGGCAGGAGAATCACTTGAACCCTGGAGGTGGAGGTTGTAGTGAGCCGAGATCGTGCCACTGCACTCCAGCCTGGGCAACGAGAGCGAAATTCTGTCTTAAAAACAAAAAAACCCACCATGGATTAGGTTTCTAAAAGATTAACTATAATTTTCGTAAATGGAATCATGTAGTATGTAATTGTTTGTGTGCCTGGCCTCTTTAGCTCTAGAGCTCCGTGTTGGACCAGCAGTAGTTTGTTGACTTTCCTTACTACGTCATGTTATTCTGCTTTTTAATGTGCCACAGTTTAGTTTTGATGAAAATTTGGCTTGTTTCCATTTTTAACTATTAAGAACAGTGAGGTCAAGAATATTCTTGTACAGTCTTTTGGTGTACATATATATGTATTTCTCTTGCATGAATGCTGGGTCATAGGGTGTGCCTATGTTTAGTTTTCCCAAGTGTTGTACAAAGTGGCTGTGAGTATATCTGAGGTCTTAGTTACTCTACATCCTATTCAGTGCTTGGTATTGCCAGTCTGTTTAATTTTAACCAATTTTGTAGGTGTGTTGTAGTCGTTCATTGTGGTTTTAATTTATATTCCCCTATGACTGAGATTAAGCACCCTTTCTTTTGCTTTCATTGTTTTTAATTATCACAAATAATTGTAGGTATTTAGTATTTATTGGGCACAGTGTGATATTTTGATACACGTCTACAATGTATAATGATAAAATCAGGGTAATTAGCATATCCATCACCTCAAACATTTCTTTGTGCTGAAAACATTCAAAATCTGTTCTAGCTATTTAAAAATATACACCAGCCTGGACAACATAGCAGACCCCATCTCCGCAAAAATAAAAATAAAAAATTAGCCAGGTGTGGTGGTGTACACCTATAATCCCAGCTACTCAGGAGGCTGAGGTGGGAGCATCACTTGAGCCCAGGAGTCGGAGGTTTTCAGTGAATCATGATCACACCATTGCACTGGGCGATAGAGCAAAACCATGTTTCTTAAAAAATAAAGGAAAAAAAGAAAATATGCAATAAATTATTGTTAATTACAGTCACTCTATAGTGCTATAGAACATTAGAACTTATTTCTTGTATCTACCTGTACTTTTGTATTTGTTAACCAGCCTTTGGCTATCCTTCCTTCTCCACTCCCTTTCCCTGCCTCTAGTAACCACTATTCTATCCTCTACTTTCTATGGGATCAACTTTTTTAGCTTCCACGAGATATGTGGTATTTATCTTTCTGTGTCTGGCTTATCTTACTTAACATAATGTCCTCCAAAAGCCTCTTCATGTTGCTGCCAGTGACAGAATTTCGTTTTTTTTTTTTTTTTTTTTTTTTTTTTATGGCTAAATAGTATTCCATTGTGTGTGTGTTTGTGAATACCGCTTCAATAAACCTAAGAGTGCAGATATCTCATTGACACTGATTTCTTTCCCTAGTAATGGGATTGCTGGATCATATGGTGGTTCTCTTTTTAGTTTTTGAGGAATATTCATACTGTTTCCCATAATGACTATACTAATTTACATTTCTACCAACAGTGTATGTAAGTTCCTGTTTTTGTATCCTTGCCATCGTTTGTTATTTTTTGTCTTTTTGATAATTGCCATTCTAACTGGGGTGAGATGATATCTCATTGTGGTTTTGATTTACATTTCCCTGATAATTAGTGATGCTGAGCACTTTTTCATATACTTGTTGGCCATTTGTATGTCTTTTGAGGGATGTCTATTTGGCTTTTTTGCTGACTTTTAAAATTGGATTTGTATTTTTGTGTGCTGTTGAATTCCTTGTATATTCTGGTTATTAATCCCTTGTTGGATGGATAGTTTGTATTTTTCTTTCATAGCTTCACTCCAATGGTTTCCTTTGTTCTGCAGAAGCTTTTTAGTTTGTTGTAATCCCTTTTGCTTTTGCCTAGTTTTTCTTTTGTTGCCTATGATTTTGAGGTCTTCTCCAGAAAATATTTGCCCAGAACAAACATCCTATAATGTTTCCCTAGTGTTTTCTTCTAGTAGTTTCATAGTATTGGATCTTACCTTTACGTCTTTAAGTTCATTTTTTAAAACATGATAAGTGTAGGCATCTAGTTCCTTTCTTCTGCATATGGCTGTAGTTTTCCCAGCACCATTATGTATATTTTTAAATTTTAGAAATAGAGACAAGGTTTCACTATATTGTGCAGGCTGGTCTCAATCTCCTGGGCTCAAATGATCCTCCTGCCTCAGCCTCCTACAAGGCTGGGATTTCAGGCTTTGTAGTATATTTCAGAGGCACATAATGTAATGCCTCTTGCTTTGTTCTTTTTTCTCAGAATTGCTTTGGCTGTTAAAGTTCTTTGGTGGCTCCATTTGCATATTAGGATTTTTTTTCTGTTTCCGTAAATAATGTCATTTGTATTTTGGTAGGGATTGCATTGAATCTGTAGATAAAGATGGAATGTGTTTCCATTTTTTGTGTGTCCTCAATTTTTTTTTGACCAGGGTTTTATCGTTTTCCTTTTAGAGAACTTTCACCTCCTTGGTTAAATTTATTTCTAGGTATTTTATTTTATTTTTTTGGTTCTTGTAAGTGCAATTGCTTATTGATTTCTTTTTTCTGCGAATTGATTGTTAGTGTATAAAAATGTTACTGATTTTTGTGTATTGATTTTGTATCCTACAACTTTACTGAATTTGTTTATCAGTTCTAGGAGTTTATGGCAGTATTTTAAGAGTTTTCTATGTATAAGATCATGTTGTCTGCAAACGGGAACAGTTTAACTTCCTCCTTCCCAATTTGGATGCTCTTTATTTCTTTGTCTTGCCTAATTGTTTTGGCTAGGATAGGACTTCCAGTACTATGTTCAGTAGGAGTGGTATAGTAGGCATCTTTGACTTGTTCTGTATCTTAGAGGAAAAGCTTTAAAATTTCCCCCATTCAGTATGTTAGATGTGAGTTTGTCATATACGGCCTTTTTTGTGTTGAGGTGTGTTCTTTCTATACCTAACTTGTTAAGAGTTTTTGTCATGAGGGGTTTTTGAAATTAAAAATAAATTTTTTTAGAGGTAGAGTCTGACTTTGTTGCCCAGGCTGGCGTGCAGCGATACGATCATAGTTTACTGCAACCTTGAACTCCTGCGCTCAAGCAGTCTTTCCGGCCTGGTCTCCCTACAGGTGTGTGCCACCATGCCCGGCTTTTGTATTTTTTGTAGAGATGGGGTTCTCGCTTTGTTCCCCAAGCTGGTCTCCAACTCCTGGGCACGAGCAATCCTCCTCCTTTGGCTTCCCAAAGTGTTGGGATTCTAGGCATGAGCCACAGGGCTTAGCCTCCTGTCCTTTTAAAAATTGTTTTCTGGTTGATATCCTTTTTTTCTTCCTCTCTTATCATTGTAGTTCGATGGTTTTCTATAGTGATAAGGTTTGATTTTTTTTCTCTTTGTCCTTTGTGTATTTGTTCTACCAGTGAGTTTTATACTTTTGTGTATTTTCATGATAGTGGTTATCGTTTTTTCATTTCTAGATGTAGGACCTTCTTGAGCATTTCTTGTAAGACCTGGCTAATGGTAATGAATTTCCTCAGTTTTTGCTTGTCTGGGAAAGACCTCATTTCTGAAGAATAGCTTTTTTGGGTATAGTGTTCTTGGTTGACTTTTTTTTTTTTCCTTTCAGCATTTTGAATATATCATCTTATTCTCTCATGGTCTGTAAGGTTTCTCCGGAGAAATCTGTTTTTAGTGTAATGGGGATTTCCTTGTGTTAAGTTGATGCTTTTTTCTCTTGCTGTTTTTAGAATTCTCTTTTTATCTTTCACTTTTGACAGTTTAACTATAATATGCCTTGGGAAGACCCTTTTGGGTTGAATCTATTTCGGAACCTTTGAGCTTCCTGGATCTGTGTGTTCATACCTCTTATCAGACTTGGGAAGTTTTCAGCTATTTCATTTGGCAGGCTTTCTGTGCTTCCTTTTTTCTCCTCCTTCTGGAACTTTCATAACATGAACATTTGTTTGCTTAATGATTTCCTGTAAGTCTTGTAGGTGTTCTCATTTTGTTTTCATTCTCATTTCTTATTTCTTTGAGTAGGTAATTTCAAAAGACTTATCTTCAAGTTAGAGATTTGTGTCTTATGCTTGATCATGTCTGCTATTTTAGTCCTATTATATTTATTTCATTCATTGAAGTCTTAAGCTGCAGGATTTCTGTGTATTTTTAAAAAATGATTTGTATCCCTTTGTTGATTTTTTTTTTTAACACATTGTAAATTTTAAAATTAACCCAGGAAGCATCAAATATGGCCCAGTGGGATGGGGTAGGGGTATGTGGCTCTATCTTCATTTGGCACCATGCTGAAAGGTACAGTAGCCACTTGAAACTCGGCTTGAGGATGTCGGGCCACTGGTCTAGGGTGTCTGAGTGGTGACTTATCCTCAGGGGAAAAGTGGAGTTTTTGCTACTTGCTGCTGGAGCAAGACACACTCCAGCCATAATTCTGATTCCAAGATGGTGTAGCACAGGCCACAGGGAGCTGGGCACACGGTTGACTCCTTCTTTGTGGGGAGCACAGCTATGCATACTCCAGGCAGCTTAGGCCTGTGAGGACTGCAGGGTTCCTCAGTGGTGAGGTCTGTAAGGGTCCAAGGTGTTGATACAGATCACTAGGATCCTCTTTCTTACCTCCTTGCAGAAGGGAGTAGTCCTTTTGGTTCCCAGCTGATCCTGGTTGGGGATTGGGGTGATAGAAGCTTGGCATTTCCTTCTGAAGACATTCTCCGTGAACTTTAAAGCCTTCTGTTTTAAGATATAAACTGTTACTTTTAACAAACTCATTTGCCATTCTTTTTAATATAGAATTTTACTGAGGAATAGATACCAAATTTTATCAGGTGCTTTTCCTGGAATAATTAAGCCAGTTAGTTGAATTGTTTCCCCTGTTTATATAATATTATATTTAATTAATGTTGTAGTTTTCCTTGCGCTTTATCTGTAGCCCCTTTTTGGGATGCACCTTTCTTAATCACAGTAGTAATTTTTAAGAATAACATCATTTCTGAGATGTTATTTAAGATTTTTCATCTGTTCTCATTAAATGAGATTAGCTTGTAATTCAGATGGTTTTTAGTGATGTTCTTAACTATGCTACAATAGCCATCTTTACACACTCTTTTTTGTACTTTGGGTAAAATAATAATAATAATTATTATTATTATTTTTTGAGACGGAGTCTTGCTCTGTTGCCCAGGATGGAGTGCGATCTCAGCTCACTGCAAGCTCTGCCTCCCGGTTTCACGCCATTCTCCTGCCTCAGCCTCCCGAGTAGCTGGGACTACAGGTGCTCACCACCACGCCTGGCCAATTTTTTTGTATTTTTAGTAGAGACAGGGTTTCACAGTGTTAACCAGGATGGTCTTGATCTCCTGACCTCATAATCCGCCTGTCTTGGCTTCCCAAAGTGCTGGGATTACAGGCATGAGCCACTGTGCTCAGCCAGTAATTATTTTTTTTCTTTGAATGTTAGGGGAAAAAACTTCCAGTGACTTCATTAGTGCCCTTTTCTGTTTATTATTTGAAAAAATTTCTTGTTGTCTTCTTTTTAGGTCCTTTTGTGTCTTTTTCATTTATTTGGTTTGTCATTTTTTACATAGCTTCCTGTCTTAATTCCAAATATATTGGTAACTAATGGAGAATCGTTTACTATAAAGCTCTTAATCTTTTTTATTAATTATATATTTTTTATTTTATTGAGTCACATCTTATTTCCTTTTACAAATAAGTAAAGTGGTTGATTTGTGTTGTATGTTCTCAATTAATTAGCTTGATTTGTTTTTTCACCTTTGTTTTTTGTTTTTTGTTTTTTTGAGACAGGGTCTCACTCTGTCATCCGGGCTGCAGTGCAGTGGCTCCGTTATGACTCACTTCAGCCTCAACCTCTTGGAATCAAGGGATTCTCCTGCCTCAACTCTCCCCTGACCATGCCCCACTGAGTAGCTGGGACTGGGACTATAGGTGTGTGCCACCATGCCTGGCTAATTTTTGTATTTTTTGTAGAGACAAGGTTTTGTCATGTTGCCCATGCTGGTCTCAAACATCTAGGCTCAAGTGATCTGCCCGCTTCAGCCTTCCAAAGTGCTGGGATTACAGGTGTGTGCTACCACACCCAACTTTATATTTTTATTTTCTTTTTCTCTTCTTTTGAGATTATCACTTTACTGTTTGGCTTGTGATTTTGTTTCATTTCTAAACTCTCAGTTCATTTTGCTCTTGCTTTTCATATATATTTTTTTTTTTTTTTGAGACAGAATTTGGCTTTTGTTGCCCAGGCTGGAGTATAGTGGCACGATCTCGGCTCACTGCAACCTCCGCCTCCTGGGTTCAAGCTCTTCTCCTGACTCAGACTCCCAAGTAGCGGAGATTAGTTGCCTACCACCATGCCCAGCTAATTTTTGTATTTTTAGTAGAGACCGGGTTTCACCATGTTGACCAGGCTGGTCTTGAACTCCTGACCTCAGGTGATCCACCTGCCTCAGCCTCCCATAGTGCTGGGATTACAGGTGTGAGCCACCACACCCAGGCCCAATGTCTAAGATTTTTAAAGTGATAAATTTTTCTTTGGTAGAGTCTCATATATTCTGATGAAATTTTTATTTCTATGTAAGATATTTTATTATGTACTGCAATTTTTTTTTCTTGACCTCAGTATAATTTAGGAAAGATATTTGGTTCTTTACATTAAAATTTTTATATTACATTGTATATAATCACATATAGAAATAAACATATATATTTCCAAGTGAGGAGATGTCTTAATTTATTCCGAGAATTGAGTATTTGTTTGTAATGTCTACCTCTTTGGATTTAATGAGGAAAGTAATGACTCCTAATTTTGCATGTTAACAGTTCACTGTCTTGTCTTCTGGTTATTCCCTAAAAAAGTTGAAATCGGGCCAGGCGTAGTGGCTCACACCTGTAATCCCAGCACTTTGGGAGGCCGAGGCGGGCGGATCACGAGATCAGGAGAACAAGACCATCCTGGCTAACACAGTGAAACCCGTCTCTACTGAAAATACAAAACATTAGCTGGGCATGTTGGCCGGCATCTGTAGTCCCAGCTACTCGGGAGGCTGAGGCAGGAGAATGGCGTGAACCCGGGAGATAGAGCTTGCAGTGAGTCAAGATCATGCCACTGCACTCCAGCCTGGGCAACAGAGCAAGATTCCGTCTCAAAAAAAAAAAAAAAAAATGCTTTCTTAGGGGTACATAGTATTATAAAGACCTGTCATAGGCCATTCAATGAAAACAGTTTTGTTGGCTATTTAAATCATGTTGCAGTACCTTTGTTTTTTTTAATTTAAATTTTATGTATTTTAAGAAATATGCACATGGCACAAAATTCAAAGGGAATAAATGGGTTTGTAGAGCAGGGTTCCTCAACCCCAGACAGGGCAGGGTTGGTGGAATGGTTGAAGAATGAAACTGTTGCACCTCAGATCATCAGGCATTAGAGTTTCAGAAGGAGCCAGCAGCCTCGATCCTTCGCATGTGCATTTCACAATAGGGTTCACAGTCCTATGAGGATCCAATGCCATCACTGATCTGATCTACGAAACTGGTTCCTGGTGCCAAAAGGTTGGAGACTGCTGGTTTAGAGAATCTTTGAAGCAAACAGTGTTACTAGTTTGTTGTTGTTGTTGTTGTTTCCCAGGCTTTTTCTTTTTCATAAATAAGCAAATATATATACATATATGTACACTTGTTCTTTTTCCGCAGAAATGGTCACTGTCAGTGTACACTATCTGGCGATGGCACATTAAAAACACAGACTTTGCTCACGCCTGTATTCCCAGCACTTTAGGAGGTCGAGGTGGGGGGGATCATGAGGTCAGGAGATCGAGACCAGCCTGGCCAACACAGTGAAACCCCGTCTCTACTAAAAATACAAAAATTAGCTGGGCATAGTGTTGCACGCCTGTAGTCCCAGCTACTGGGGAGGCTGAGGCAGGATAATCACTTGAACCTGGGAGGCGGAGGTTGCAGTGAGCCAGGATCGCGCCACTGCACTCTAGCTTGGACAACAGAGTGAGACTCCATCTCAAAAAAACAAAACAAAACACAGACTTTACCAACTTTACCACTACTCAATAGAACCATGTAATACAACTGCACTTGTGCCAACTAAATTTGTACAAATAAAAAAATGCATAAGACATAAAAGTAGCGCATAAGAGATTGTAAAATGAACATCTGTGTGACCCCCATAAGACATAAAAGTAGTGCGTAAGAGATTGTAAAATGAACATCTGTGTGACCCCCATCCACAAAAAGAAATACAAGTTTGCCAACATCCATACATCTTTTAGCCATTCACAGCTCCTTGCCATGCCTTTTGTGGTAGCCACTATCCTCACCATTATAGCGTTGACTTTGATTCTCTTTATAGTTTTATAACCTAATTATGTATTCATAAACAGTGTAGTAAAATTGTGCTTGTTTTTGGAGCTTTTCCCTGAACGTTTTTAGATACCTGAAATCTTGTAGTCCCAGGAGCAGTCTTGAAGAAGAGGAGTCAGCAGGGTCTGTGGGAGGTAAATGGGCAAGGAATTCTACACAGGTTGGCCTAGTGAAGTTTGGGGACTTTGATCTTACCATTATTAGATGGACTTCAGATCTTTTCTTATACCAGGTGATGGAGCCATATCTCCACAGTTGCCAGGGCTCCGGAACTAGCTCTGAGTCTACTTCTTTGAAGTGCTGCTTCTGCAGCACCTGTTTGCCGTGGTCAGGGATGGTCCTGCCTGGAGTTCTCTTTATGCCCATTCTCTTTCTACTTTGGTTCTGGGGGGCATTTCTGGTTTTGTGTGTGTGTAAGAGTCCCTGTGGATTGCAAAAAACAAAATCTAAAAAGTAAAGTCATGGTTTCTTCCTTTTTTCTTTCCTAATTTGTAAAATCTATGGAGTTTAATCTTAGCCTGTATTTGTAGATGCTTGTTCCTCTATCCCATTTAGGCACTTAGAAAGTTTGAACAAATCAAGGGCTTTCCTGTTTTCTGCAGAGCACCTTAGATTTTCTATAAACCTAAGTAGAAAGTGGCATTGTGGTAGAGATTGTGCCTGATTTGTAAAGAATGTTAAAAAGATCATAGAAATAATTTCTAATTGAATTTCATCATTCAGATACTTTCAAACTCCTGTGATGCTACTTACGTCACAACCTATTGCACATACACATATGTGTAAAACAGACTAAAGTTTCATGAACAGCTTCCTTAGTATGTACAGTTATTCCAATGTAGTTTATTCTGTTGTAATTTTATTTTTTTAAAAATGTTGATTAGGGATCCATTAAATTAACTATAAGGTCCTTCAAGAGATCAGTGCCTATAGTTGAAAGTGCCATGATTTTCTAGAGGAAGAGATTGGCTCCAAGGAATTAAACTGAACAGAGGCAAACTAGTGTCATGGTGTGGCTGAGTGTGGAACCTTTAGTTTCTGTGCAGTGGCTTACGCCTGTAATCCCAGCGTTTGTGAGGCCAAAGCAGGAGGATCACTTGAGGCCAGGAGTTTGAAACCAACCTGGGCAACATAGTGAGATCCTATTTCTTTTAAAAAAAAAAAAAAGAAAGAGAGAGCATGGACTTTGGAGAAGGACAGACTCGGGCTCAAATCCTGGTTTTGCTACTTGCTAGTCATATGATCAGGGCAGTCTGTTTGGCATTCTTGGGTCTCAGTGTCATTTGACTAGGGCAATCTAGTTGGCATTCTTGGATCCTAGCCTTCTGTAAAATTAAAATGGCATCTTAATTCATTTTGTGTTGCTATAACAATGTCACAGGCACAGACTGGGTAATTTATAAAAGAAAAGAAATTTGTCACAGTTCTGGAAGCCAGGAAATCCAATATCAAGGTGCTAGTATCTGGCAAGGGCCTTCTTGCCACAGCTTCCCATGGCAGAAAGTGGAAGAGCAAGAGAGGGAGAGCGAGCGTGACTGAGAGAGCTAGACTCATCCCCCCCCCCCCCCCCCCCCCCGCCCCCAGAGATGGGCATCTCACTATGGTGTCCAGGCTGGCTTTCAACTCCTGGTCACAAGCAATCCTCCCACCTCAGCCTCCTGAGTGGCTGGGACTACAGATACACACCACTGCACCCCTGGCTGGACTCATTTTTATAACAGCCCACTCTTGTGATATAATAATAAGTCCACTCCTGTGATAATGGCATTCGTCTATTCATGAGGCCAGAGCCCTTGCGGCTTAATCACCCTTTAATGGTCCCATCTCTTAATATAGTCATAATGACAGTTCAGTTTCAACATGAATTTTGGAGGGAATATTCAAACCATAGCAAATAGGAATGACACTCCATGCCTCAGGGATGTGAGGATTAAATGAAAGAATATCTAGTGTAAAGTAAGCGTGCAACACACAGCAGCTTTATTAACCATTGTTATTTGTTTCAGGATTTAATGGAGTTTCTCTGATTTCTAGCCCAATGCCCTTTGTACAAATTGCAGAATCCATTATGACAAGAGTTATGGGACAGTGTTAAGCAACAGACTAGGTGGATGGGAATTGCTTGGTCGATCCACTCACCCTTTGGGATCAGTTTAGGTGACTACTGGACTGTGTGTCCATAAACTCTGCTGGTTTCTTACAGGAGTGAGAATTGTCTAAAAGTGTCAGGCAGTCACAACGCCTTCGGTGGCAGAAGAGTTGGTCTTTCTGTCCTTGTTCATGGGCAGGAAGTTAAAACTAAGGGGTGTGTTTGTGTGTAAGATTAACTCAGGGGAAGGAAAGCTAGAGGAGTCTTCACTTCTCCTCCCATAATCTTACATTTAAAATCTACTCTCTTCCTTTCCCTTTCTTTTTTCCTCTCCCCCTCTCTTTCTCTTTCAAAGAATGACCAGCTTTTGCCCAGGCTTGGTGGCTCATGACTATAATCTCAGCACTTTGGGAGGCTGAGGTGGGAGAATTGTTTGAGGCCAGGAGCTCAAGACCAGCCTGGTCAACATAATGAGACCCCATCTCTACAAATATAAGAAATTAGCCAGGAGTGGTGGTGCACACCTGTGGTCCCAGCTACGTGGGAGGCTGAGGCAGGAGGATCCTTTGAGGCCAGGAGTTCCAGGTTACAGTGAGCCGTGATCATGCCACTACACTCCAGTTTGGGCAACAAACCCTGTCTCTTAAGAATAAACTTTTAATATAAAATTAAATTTATATAAAATCCAATCATTAAGATAAAAACATTTACTAACATTTCACCTTTTTTCTTCCAGTCTTTTCTCATGCATTAAAAAAAAGATGGCAGTAATACTGTATATTCAAACACCCTTTTAATAAAATAAAAAACTGAACTGGTTAGATAGTTCTAAATCAGTAAGATGGTAGAGGAAGGGAAAAGGGAGGGACACTTTACTGGAAGGCAGAGATAGTGATCTCTTACTGTCTCTGAGACTGAAGGGTGGGCCTCAATTTAATCTTTCCTTCCAGGCATTCTGGAGCAGGGAAGAATCTGACTTTAAAATTGTTCTCTACCTTCTACTGTTACCTCGTTATTTGACATGCCCTCCTGAGTTCAGAAGAATAGGTCTCAAGGTTTCATGCTGCCGATATTAATATCCCATTAGAGTGCTGGTAGAGCTGCTATTTTGTGTGTGTGTGTGTGTGTGTGTGTGTGTGCAGTGCGAAAGCTGAATTGTTTCTAAGTTCTACTAAACATATATGTACCAGTCAGTGCTTTTCAGCTGCCTGAGGTTCCTCAACCCGTGAACCTACCCAGTCCTTTAGGAAAGCCCAGGTGTGATGCAGGAGGTAACCTGCCATCTGCCATAGTACCTGAATCAGGCGTATGCTCTGGAAATGTTGACCTGACATGAGGCCAGTCTGTCTTCTCTTTTCTTCACAGATTTTTTTCTCTTCACAGATTTTGAAGCCAGCTTCATAAGGCTGTTGGATAAAATAACGAATGGTTCTCGAATTGAAATAAACCAAACAGGTAAGCTCCTTTTAGATTCCTAAAAGCACCTCCGTGCACTAAAGCATTCCTGTTTCTCCCTCTTTTTTTTTCTTTTCTTTTTTTTTTTTTTCCAGTCAGTCTCTGCTTATCCATCTCACTCTTTTTAATGGTATAAATATTATGTTTAAAACTTCACTAATCACTTTGTATTATATAAATCACCATAAATTAGAATTTTGGGGGGACTTATATGAGGAACTCTGGAGTATAACTTTGGAGTTATATGAGGAAGCTGTGAATGTAGATCATAGTAAAAGCATATCATTCTAGATCATTTAAAAAAATACCGTGTTCCTATGGAAAGACCCAGTTACCTCTCTGTGATATGATTTTCCAAAGGTGTGCATGAAGTCTCCCAATTTGAAGGGCATACATTTGATTTAAGGAAGTTAGAAGATAGAAAATTTCAGATCCATAAGCAAGTCCCTCCTCTTTTTTTTTTAGCAATAAATGTTTTATACATAATGTTTACATGAAACTTTCCGAAGTCCATTTATTATATTATCACATTAAATTATTTCAACCAACTCTGTGAGGTAGTTTATGGGCTGAATTCTATTTATTTTAAAATTTTGTTTGTTAAAATAAGTTTACACGAGTATATGCAAAAGATGTGAACATACCTTCACTTCTTTCCTCTTCCATTCCCCTCTCCAGGGGTAGCCACTATCACAGCATTTGCTTACATGGACATTTGCATAATGCAGACCATCAACAGCATCATTCTCTTCATATTGTTCTTCAGCCAGCATTTTTTTTTTTTTTTTTTGCTAGTACAAATGTCTCAGAGAACTTGCCCTGCCAGCACATGCAGGTTTTCCTCAATATTTCTGTATAGTATTCCATTGTATGGATGCATGATAATTTATTTAACTACTCCCCACTGATAAACATTTAGGTTGTTTCTAGCTTTTAGTTTTTCTATTAGAAACTTGTGTCTACATTGTATGGAAAACCGTGGCAAACATCCTTTGGCTGACTCCATTAACTCTGTACCTTTCCACACACATTCCACAAATAAATCTCTGATATTTTCCCTATCTTGGCTCTCTTAAGGCAAGCTCGGGTTCATATTTGGTCCTGGACCACATGAGATATTCTGATCTATAGCTGTGTTTAGCCATATCTTATAGAGAACAGGTTTTGGGAATGAGATACTCACATGTCTTTTGCCAGCTATGAGTCCCTTAATTTCCTTTAGCTTGTTTGCTTTGAAATTGCTGGAGGTTTTTTCAGTAACTTTTTGGTGATCTGGAAGACAGATATTTCTGTTCTTTTTTTGTGTGTGTGAGGTGGAGTCTTGCTCTGTCACCTAGGCTGGAGTGCAGTGGTGCGATCTTGGCACCGGGGTTCAAGCGATTCTCCTGCCTCAGCCTCCCGAGTAGCTGGAATTACAGGTGCCTGCCACCATGCCTGGCTAATTTTTTTTTTTTTTTTTTTTTTTGTATTTTTTGGTAGAGACAGGGTTTCACCACTTTGGTCAGGCTGGTTTCAAACCCCTGATGTCAGGTGATCCATCCACCTCAGCCTTCCAAAGTGTTGGGATTACAGGCATGAGCCACAGCGCCTGGCCCAATTCTCTTCTTTTCTAGTCATATCTGCAACGTAGATTGAGGAGTAAGACATTTATGTGATTCTGCTCCCACTACATGTCCTTTTAATTTTCCCCATCAGAGTAGTAAAAGCCTTCATTTTGATAATCTGGCCAGTTTCTCATTTGGTTAATTTATATAAATAAACATACAGATTTGAAGGATTTAGTGAATATATAGTCTTTTTTTGGTTTTTTGATCTAAAGAATGGTTTTGTGGCCCTTACAACTATTTCAAATAACTGATCCAGAATCCATTTGAGAAGTGTTCATTACTTTGATAAGAATATGGTCCTGATTGTGATTGTTTGGATTCTAGTGTTTAATATAGTAAAGCCTAAATTTATTTTATGAAAGTCCCAAGAACTTTTTCCCATTTGAGTGACTGAACATGCCTCCTTCCTCTAATGTTAAATATATTTTTGGTAAATTGTGCCAGAGGGCATTGCAAAATATTTTGTGCAGCAGAAATACCCTGTTCCACCATTTATGTCTTCCTAGATCATTAACAGTTTTTTACATTGATATGTAAATCTAGTAAGAAGCTTTTTGGAGAGCCAGGCATGGTGGTTCATGCCTGTAATCCCAGCACTTTGGGAAGCTGAGATGGGCGTAAGAAGCTTTTTGGATAGCCAGGCACGGTGGTTCATGTGTGTAATCTCAGCACTTTGGGAAGCTGAGCCTAGGAGTTCAAGACTAGCCTGGGCAACATAGTGAGACCCTTTCTCAAAAAAAAAAAAAAAAAAAGATTAGCTGAACGTGGTGGTATGTGCCTAGGGTCCCAGCACTTTGGAAGGCTGAGGTGGGAGGATCACTTGAGCCCAAGAGTTCAAGACTATCCTGGGCAATATAGTGAGACCCTTTCTCTTAAAAAAAAAAAAAAAGAAAGAAAGAAAGAAAGAAAAGAAAAAGAAAAAAGAATTAGCCGGGCATGGTCCCAGCTACTCTGGAGGCTGAGGTGGGAGGATTGCTTGGGCTCTGGAAGTCGAGCTGCAGCAAGCTGTGATCATGCCACTGTACTCTAGCTTAGGGGATAGAGCAAGACCCTGTCTCAAAACAAAACAAAGTTTTTTGAATGATATGATTTTGTGAAAAGTGAATAAAGATAGTAGTTTCCACTAAAGCCATAACATATTAGGCATTTCCATGTATCAATATTAAATTAAATGAGCTACTGTTAATGGCATTGAATGCCATAAAGTACTTGCCTTTTCTTGGCATCATTTTTGGTGAATGAGGTATATGAGAAGTCTCATTTCAGCAGCCCTGGAGGATGCTGGTTGCTGGTGTGATGATTTAAGCACATCATTTGTAATTCCCCTCTGTGGTCAGCCTAGTCTGAGAGTGTGCTGTTGGGAGACTAGGGTGCTTATTAGGATCTCTCTTCTGTGCCCTGCCATGACTTTGGCAACTCAGATGGCTTAGGGAGGGGCTTAATTTATTACTGATTATTAAATTACATTCACAGTTTATTATTGTTACAGGGGCTTGACAGTAGTGAGTCAGCTTTTGGAGTGAAGTGTGGGCTCTTAGCGATGGCATTTCAGGCACTCTTGGATGCCCTTTTCAGACATTCCCCTTGGAACTCACTGCCTTCATTACCTTTGTGACATTTTAGTTTTTTTCCTGCTGAATGTGGCTCTTTTTCTTCTGGTTTAAGGAACAACCTTGTATTATCAGCCTGGCCTCCTGTATGGTGGATCTGTGGAACATGACTGTAGCGTCCTTCGTGGCATTGGCTATTACCTGGAGAGTCTTCTTTGCTTGGCTCCGTTTATGAAGCACCCGTTAAAAATAGTTCTACGAGGAGTGACCAATGATCAGGTTGACCCTTCAGTGAGTATTGAGAACAAACCGTGGTGTGGTTTTTGTTTTGTCTCTTGTCACAACCCGACTTGTGAGAAAAAAGTTCCTCATAAAGCAGTTTTATTTCAAATGTATATTCCTTTTGTTATTTACCTTGAGATTTAGAGGTTAATCACTCTAGGACACAGATGAACCAGAACTTAGGGTCATCAAATTCAGGACTATTGTTAACAGTTACCAAGGCGCCTTTTGTTGTTACCTAAGAACCTTCAAAACAGTTGCTCGCAGTCATAGTTGACATGAACTATAGTTCTGTTGGCTGTAGTATGTCAGAGTGGAGTTTTTGTAAGGTCCTGTGGTAGCTGAGGCTAGAGGGCAGCCTATCAAATTTTGGGCAGGAGATCATAGTTCCTTGGCATTGCTACAGCATAATCTTGACTTACCCAGGCTTCAATCATAAACTCAAGGGCTTTTGTTTTCTGAGAAGAGTTTGCAGATAGAAAAAGGGCATAAAGTCAGGAAAGGAATGTGTGAGCTTTGATAGTTTGTGGGTGTCAGCAAGCTTTTCATTTTTATTTTATTTTTTTCACCAAGGGCCATGCCAGAGCAAGCTTTTTATTAAACATGCTAATTTTTCTGCAGATATGGAGAGAATGGTTTAATATCAAGCAAAACTTTTTATTATGATCACAACTGTCTTCGTGCCATTCTAGGATGAAGTGTGTGTGTGTGTGTGTGTGTCAGAGAGAGACAGAGAGATTAGAGAAGTCTAGAGAAGTCCTGCCCAGGGCTTCCTCCCTTGTAGGGAGGGGTGGATTCCCTGCTTTTGGATGCTCTGCTGTCAGAGAAGATACCTTAAAACTGATGGCCATGATGCAAAGTCCAGACAGAGGTAGTATGCTTGTCTTTACCATTACAGGCCAAGACCAATGAATGGGTAGCTTCTGAGGCAGAATGTGAATTATGTAGCTTTTCTACTCAGGGAGGACCAATGAGATGATGCTGTGAGCCCCAAAGTAGAGACTGCTGGTATTCCCCAAGATACCTACTAGGGTATAAACGTTGTTAGTATGTTCTTAGGCAATAAAAACTTATTCTTCATTTCTTGGAAATTTAGCTGCATAAGCTCTTTTTCCTAGGATACTGAGTATAGTACAAGATCTGGAATTCTTAAGCTGTAAAGGAATGTTGCGTAAACTGTTTAGACTATTTAATTAAGTGATTTTTTTTTTTTTTTTTGCATTTTCTAGAAGACTATAGGAAATGAGTTATTTGCATAAAAGAGTGAGAAGAGGTATAAATACCTTTAGGTTGGAAGAGAGGAAGGTGCCTCAAACAGTGGAAAAAGGCCCTGAAGTATACAGCAGTGTGTGTATCAGTTTTGTACTTTTTTTCTATACTTGCTGATTATCTTAAAAGCTTTTCTCACTGGCAATATTTTAAAAATTTTATATGTTAACATTGACAAAAGATCAGCTGATGAATTTCTCAGAAGTGGTACCCAAAAATCTGTTTTCTTATGCTGTAGGATTATCTGCTTTTGCCAGCTGCATGACTAAAATTACCTTGGTTGGTATCTGACTCCAGGCCAGAGTAAAATAAATATACCTAATCCTGAGTAAAGAGTGACATCTTCAGCTCATTCCATGGCTCCTTCATTTCTAGCTTCTTCTTTTCTGTGTGATTTCCTCATTAGTTCATGTCTGCCTCTACTCTCTGCATACAAGGATGAAATGAGTGATTCAGTCCTTAACAAACTCCTAGTCTCATGGGGTGGACAGCTGGGAACTCATTTAGGGAGATGATAAGGATGAATACCCTTGGGCTCTGATAGAGGTAGAAGCAAAGTGCTTAGTGTCAGAAAGGGTTTCTTGAGGAGGGAAAATCAGAGTCAGCCTGGGTTTTAGGAAGATAATTCTGGAGGTTGAGTGAAAGATGAATGGAGAGGTGATAGACTAGCTTGGGCATTATGGAGATGGAAGGAGAAAGGAAGGGGCAGATAGGACAACTAATTGGAGGCGGAGTGAGAGGAAGGGGCCATAGATGACTTCACAATTTCTGTCCTGGTTGCCATAAAGGATCATGATCGTAAAGATCATTCCCATTTGACAAAGAGAAGAGGAAAATTACAGTAGGATAATGGGTGATGCTTTTTATTTTGGTCCTGTTCCCTGGAATGTTGGCAGCCTGACCATGTAAGGATTTCCAATTGGCAGTTAGAAATTATTGTCTGGAGCCTCGGAGACAGGTCATCAGAATCTTACCTGCTGATACTTTAAGCCTCTAGGAATATGAGATTGATTAGGCTGAGGCTGAACACTGGTGGGTTTGGCTGAATTCATCTTTCACGTGTTTTTCCTTTGACATGTACAGTGTGGCAGTGGTGGCGGTGGTGGTGGTGGTTGTTGGTGGTGTGTATATGTATCTGAATTGGTTGTTCATGTTTGAAACTCCAGATTTTACATTATAATAGGGCAGTGTGACAATACTGAATGGTGGTTCCTCCATGACAGCCATCAGTTGGAGGTGAGTAGCAGCTGCCTTTTTTGGATAAAGTGTGAGCCTTCAGCTGGACACAGGTCACAGCCGACTTCATCATTCATTTAAGCTTCCTCTCTGCCCTCCATGGGCATTAGAGTTTCTGCCCCGTGGTCCAAGGGACTGAGAATGGAAGAAGGAGAAATGAGTGTTTAAGGTGTGAGTGGGAGAAGAGGAGCTAGAGACAGAGTGACTGTGAAGATAGAAGTATTTGGAGAAGTCAAGCAGGAATCAAGTTCTAAGAAGTCAGGGATAATCCACAGAATCACTCTTTGCCGGAGTTGAGTCAGTTTCAGCAGTGAGACATTTTTATTGACCTTTGAGAGAACAATATCATTGGAATATAAGGACAGGAACAGACAGAGGAACGAGTAGGAACTAGAGCTATTGGAAAGTTAGGAGATTCTTTCAGAAGTTCTTAAGAGCTGAGGTTGGGAATTTTTTTTAGGCTAGGGGAAGTTTGAACTTGCTTGTAGGCTGAGGAGAAGCTGTAATGGAAAAGAAAAGAATTAAAAGAGCGGAGAGTCCTTGCCGAAGTCCAGAGGGGATAAGGATTGAAAACAGAGGTGATGGAATGAGTCTTATGAAGAGGAAGAAGACATTTGTTCCTTAGAGGCAAGAGAATAGAAAGTGGGGAGAAATTTTAAAGAGAAGAAAAGTTTTACGAGGTCTCCTGACTCTTAGTGGTGTGGCACCAGAGCTCCCAGTAATTATTTATTGGTGCCAACAAGCTGCTCCAATGGTGGGTGAAGATTCCATTCTTTTCCAATTCCCTCTTAGAGAAGAAAAAGAAGTACAATAATGTCTACCGTGTACTGGGCATTATTCTAGGTGTACATATGTATGTATGTGTATATCCATATTTCTTTAATTCTTCTACCAACTCAGTGAGGCGGGTGTTTCAGACAAGGTAACAGGAGAGCAGTTTTCTCCCTCCCCCCCCCCCTTTTTTTAAGCATAGATTGATTACATTTTTACCTTTTGATTGATTGACTGCACTGTAATGTTAATGCCTTTGCCCTGAGCCGCCACTTCGGTGAGAGCTTTGCCTTTTCTCTCTGACCTCAGAGTGGACCGATCAGTTTCCCTTAAGCAGAACTTGCAGGCCACCATCACTCTGCTAAAACTAGAATGTGCAAAGCTGCAGGAGACTGTAGAGTGTTCAGCCCCGCCTCTCATTTTACACAGGAGGAAACTGAGGCCCAGGAGACAGGGAAGTATCTAGGGTCTCACAGCCAGTGAGAGGCAGAGTAGGTCCCAAGCCCTTATCTGCTTTTCCTGCTCTTGTCCCACTGCACCAAGTTGCTTGTCCTCCATGTCAGATGGAGAGTGATAAGGGGACAAGACTACACCTGGAATTATCCTTGGACTTCTGGCTGAACTAAGTAAATTTGGCTTCACCTTTTGTGACTCAAGGTATAGGAAGGATGAGCCAGAAGGAAGGCTGTGTTTTTTCACCTTTTTTTTCCCTCAGGAGAGCCGGTGGCTGGCCAGAGTAACTGCAGCATTGCATCCCCTGCTTTTTCAGAATCTGACTTGGCCTTCTCCCCTGCTGCCCTTAAGCCTCAGCTGTATTCTTCTTTATCTGGCAATGCTAAATGCATATATTAAGTTTTTGAGTGTGCTTAGCTTTATTTTTTTATTTTTAGAGACAGGGTCTCACTCTGTCTCCCAGGCTGGAGTGCAGTGGCATGATCATAGCTCACTGAAGTCTTAAAGTCCTGGGCTCAAGTGATCCTCCCACCAGCCTCTCAAGTAGCTAGGGCCACAGGTGTGCACCACGCCCAGCTAATTTTTTTTAGTGGAGTTGAAGTCTCACTATGTTGCTCAGGCTGTAGCTTTAATATTTAAAATTAGCTAATCTTTAATGGTTTTCCTAGTTTCCCTTGCCCCACCTGATCCATTCTAAGCATGTTCTTAGGCCTCACAGGTCATTCCTACGTCTGGTAATTTTCTGATATCACAATATTTAGTTGCAGCTTCTTAGCCTATTAGAGTTGGTTGCAACTTGGAGATAGCTGGGCTTGAGCCCCTTGCCTTAGAGATAAGGAAATTCAGTTAGTTGTGATTTTCTTGTCTGAGGCAACATAGCTAATTAGAAGCAGAGCTGGGACCAGGACTAGGGCTTTTCCTATGCCTTCTGTGTGGTGCCCACCCTCACAGGTCCAGCTGACAGGTCCAAGAAGGGAACAAGTAATGGAGTAATTTTCTTTCCCATGTAGCAGTTGAGGCAACATTTGCCGACTCGTTACATAACAGTACATGATTTGAATGTCATCTTTCTACCCTTATCAGGAATCCGCAAATGGATCAGAAAGACCCCAGACTTCCTAGGAGCTCGGAATGCAGGAGGAGATAACAGTAACACGCGGCAAAGTCTTGCCATTAACTGTGGATGTTGTCATTGTAGTTTTGAGTTTGTGCTGCTTCCTGTAGTTTGAGGCTATCCTCACCCCCACTCCCCACTCCCATGTAAAACCATCACCTTCCCTTTAGCTGCCTGTGTGGTGCTCATCATTGGCATTCTTAGGTGAGCTGCTGAATAGTTCATTTGGTTTGCTTTGACTCAGAATGCTACCAGCTCTAAACATTAAATAACCATACTGGACAAATGTTAATGAAAATATTTTCTTCTGTAGCATTTATATCTGTAGGGTTCTCCAGGCTGGGCGTGGTGGCTCACACCTGTAATCCCAGCACTTTGGGAGGTTGAAGTGGGCAGATCAACAAGGTCAAGAGATTGAGACCATCCTGGCCAACATGGTGAAACCCCGTCTCTACTAAAAATACAAAAATTAGCTGGGTGTGGTGGCGTGCACCTGTAGTCCCAGCTACTCGGGAGGCTGGGCAGGAGAATTGCTTGAACCCGGGAAGCAGAGGTTGCAGTTAGCCGAGATCACACCGCTGCATTCCAGCCTGGCGACAGAGCAAGACTCCATCTCAAAAAAAAAAAAAAAAAAAAAAAAAAAAAAAAAAAATGAGTAGGGTTCTCCATCCATTTGTTTTCTACAACAGTCCAGTCTCTCCATGCTTTTTGTATTATGCCTCCGATGCTCATGATGACTGTAAGGTAGGTCTCCATGTCATAAATGAGGAAAGTGTGGCTCAGGGAAGCCCAGTGGCCTGTGAAATCAGTGTTCCTCAGGCAGAGCCAGCCCACTCACTCAGTTATATGCCAGCATCCTTTCTGTTTACCACACTGCATCATCTACCTGGTTGCTAAGCCTCACTTGTTTTTTTGACTCTTCTATTCTGCTGAAGGTTTAATTAAACTTTTCTTTTCTGAAATAATTTCATAGGTTGATGTTCTTAAGGCAACAGCACTCCCTTTGTTGAAACAATTTGGGATTGATGGTGAATCATTTGAACTGAAGGTAAGAATGTTTGAACTGTTGACCATATGTTCCTGTGGAGAACATTTTCCCACTGACTCATTGGAAGAGCTGTGTGACTCAGTGTATGTGTGTCACATTTGAGGTCACCAGTTATCAGAAGACTCACAGGGCTCATGAAGTAAACGCTGCAGACTTGGAACTGCAAGGGACCCTTTAGTAATAACAATCGTAGCTGACAGTTCTGTTGCACTTACTTTGCGGTAGGGGCTGTTCTAAGCAGTTTACAAAGACTAACTCCTTTTCTCCTCGCAACAGCTCCGCCCATGTCCCTCAGCTAGCAAGCAGTGGAGAATAGATTTGGGCCATATTAGCTTTCTGATCTGAATGATCTGGATATAATTTATATTCAGGGGCTCCCAGCCTGGATGTCCCTGAGAATTTTCAGTATTTCCAAAATCTAGTAGAAGTAGTTTAAGCATCTGTATATTGTTGAATTATATCAGTCCAATGAGGTAAACCATTTAGCATCTCTGCCTTTTACATTCATGTTTTAAACGGGGGAAATGACTTCATTTTTATTTAATAATGTTTTGGTAGATCAGTTATTTGCATGGGAGGAGAAAAAGTGGTTTCTGATTATTAAGAAATGGGCTCAGATGATGGACTAGGTCAGCTCCATATTTTAAGGATAAAAAAGTGACCTTTTCAGGGTTAAAGAGGTGAGTGGCACAGCCACTTGGGTAATAGACTTGGACTTTGACACACGCTGAGCGTGTACTCTCTAGGAGCCAACATAAGGTGCTGTTGGTCTTGAAGGAATGACAGATTTAATATGGAAGAGCTATGCCTTGTAAAGAAGCATCTGTTGGTGTAAACCTTCCTGGGCAGGGTGTCAGGGTAATCCATTGCTTTGCTGCATCCTCACCTCATCTTTCTCACTCTCTGTGTAGATTGTGCGACGGGGAATGCCTCCTGGAGGAGGAGGCGAAGTGGTTTTCTCATGTCCTGTAAGGAAGGTCTTGAAGCCCATTCAACTCACAGATCCAGGAAAAATCAAACGTATTAGAGGAATGGCGTATCCTTTCCGTTTATTTGGATTTCTTTTCTTTTTTCTTGCCTCACTAAGATAAGAATGACTAACAGCTTTACTTCTTCCCGAGGTTATTTACATTTTAGACTACAACTTTGAAAAGTCTTAACAGTGAAATCATAATTGCTGGCTGAGTTAGGATGTTCTGTTATCTGCCTCACCATGACTACATTGATTGAGTCATTCTTTTTATTTTTTAATTTTCCAGTTAGCATTTAGGCTCTGATGTATGTGATCCTCTCTCAAGTGTTTTGGTTTGGGGGCCATGAATATACTGCAGTTCCTCCCTCAGAAGAGGTCATCATTCAGTGAAGGAGCCAAATATGAAAACACACTGTTCTGATATAACATGCAAAATGATGTGTGCAGTGGGGTGGGGGCCTGGAGTAGACAGTGGTCAATTTTGTCTGGAGGACCTGGGGAGGCGGGAGTAATCATAATGAACAATATCTACTATTAAGTACTTACTCTGCCTCTACTTCAGTAGTCCCTTTACATGCTTTTAAGCCTCAGATTGACTCTTGACTTCACTTACATCCTTTTTTGCAGATGGGGAAACTGAGAGGTCAAAAGCTTGAGGAATTTGTTAATAACGTCACACTGCAGAGCTAGGATTTGAACCTTGTCTATGTGACTCTGAAGTACAGGCATGTAATTTTTACTTTTTCCCATAGAAAGGAGCCTTGAAGAACAGAGGGTTGCAAAGTAGAGTGAGAAAGGAGGAGTGCTTCAGGTAGAAAAATGGGCCTGAGAAGAGGTGGCAGCGCACAGTGGTTCTAGCGAATGGCAAGTAATGAAGTGTGACCGGATTTCAGGTTGGTCTATGGCATTTGATGGTAGAATGGGGCATGAAGACAGGCAGGAGCCAGTGAAGAGCTGAAGGTGGCTGGAATCAGATACTATGCAGAATGCAAAGAAAGGATGGTGGAACCCTGAGAGGCCACCAAAACTTGAAAGCAAGAGTTAAGTAAGGAGGGAAGTAAGAGTGGGGAAGAGGATAAACAAAACATAGCTTCCTGGAAGCTCAGGTCAGCGCCTTAAAAGGCCCTGAGGAGTTAGCATTGGGGTGGGGGAAAAGCTGAGGGACTCAGCAGCAGGCTGCCACTGATACCCTGGGGAAGAGTGCTGGATCTCGATCCTGAGGGACTAATTCTGGGTTGTGGAGTGAAGGGGAGGGAAACGGCGGCTTGTGGGGACCACTGTTTACAGAATCTTGACAGGAAAGAGAAGGAGAAGGAAGGATGAGGTGGTAACTTGATGAAGCGAGAGCGGGGGAGACTCCCTCCCTTTTACAAAAAGATTGGTAAGGATTCGAGTGTTTTTGTAGGTTGTTAATGCCGATGAAGCAAATTAATGAGCTGATTAAAAGCCCGGGTCCTGGAGTCGGAAAGACGTGGGTGCTGATGCTGACTGTGCCACTCACCAATGGAAGCATTTTGGCCCTAAGCGTTGGTTGCCTATATATCTTAGTCCTGTTATAACTGCTGTGTGGGACTACCATGAAGGTAAAGTGAGATTATAGTTGCACAGTAGCAGGCACTGGTGTGTAAGTAGCTTTGGGTAAATGGTTGCTACTCTTCTTTTTATTCTTACTTGAGAGGGGATGGATTCAACGCCACAGGCATACAGTAAGGGTGGCTCCAGGTAGAGCTGTGTGGAGGTGAGTGGAAGGGGGTTGGGGTGAGTTTTTCAGTTGTTACCGAGTTAGGATGAGATTGAGGGTAAGGGGATGGGCAGGGTAGGATAAGAGAGTGACAAGGATGGTAAAGATGTGCCTTCACAGTGGGGCATCATAACTGAAGATAAGGAAAAGGCTGTGGAACAGCACGAAGGTCCTGGCTGAAGGTGAAATGTTAACACATTGCCAGCTGCATGGCCATGTGGCTATGTCCAGTGGCAATTGGCAGCCTAGAGGGAGGAGTAGAGAACGTGGGAGGACCAATTTCATCCAAGGATGGATGCAGGTTGGCAAGGTGGGTGGGTCCTACAGGGAGACAGTTGGAGCGTGGGTGCTGGAGCATCGGGAAGTACATTCTTCACTGAGGATCGTCACAGGGGCTCACCAGCCTGGAGAAAGTAGGTCAAGGGACAAGAAACTTTTAACAGGTTTAAAGATCAGGTCTAGTGGAAATAGATACATGTACTGTGTAGGACAAGAGATTGTGTTTAGGGAGTTTTGTTTTCGGATTTCAGATATTAAAAGTGGTAAAATTCTAGGTGCTAACAGGATCTGGGTGGGGACAGGTGTTGGAGGCCATAGAGCAAGATGGGCTGTGGGATGACTTTACTGGCGGGAGTGTGACAAGGAGGGGTAGACCAGAAGGCCTGCTTCTCAGGGCTGGAGTGGATGCTTAAGGTCAGGTTTTGTATTTCTCAGGAGGTTTGGGGATGGTCTTACTTGGAGGAAGAGAGGTGTAGCGTGGACTTTGTTTTTCAGAGGCCTCAAATAGCTTGAACAGTAAGTGGTGAAGGGCAGGGAGTAGGGTGGGCTGCAGAGTCATGGGCAGAGAGAGTGCTAGTTAAGATAGAAGCTCAAACTTGGATTGCTGCCTGATGTTCTTTTTAAGGATTATCAAAAGCACAGGAATACAAAATAACAAAGCCTTCCTGGATTATGGTCTGTTCTCTGCATGGCTGTCCCCTAGCCCATGTAAGTGTCAAGCCTTGTGTGTACCAGGAGAGAATGGGCAAAAGGAGAAATGTTCCTTTCCTAGGAGCCCTGAGGTTGATGTATAGTTAAATTGCCCAGGCAACTTTCTAAGGTGATGTTCAACTCTAATATCCAAATCAGAGGAGCTGGAATAAGGTTAATGAGATTACAAAGAAATGGAAATGCAGTGTAACTAGGTGTATGTTTTTAAAGTCAATGTGCCTTTCCTACTTGAATTCATTCTTATTAACAGATGCATTGTATCCCACCATTGATGCCCCACTGTGAAGGCACATCTTTACCATCCTTGTCACCCAAAATCAAACCCTGTTGATGGCCATTGAGTTGTTTTTTGCTTTTCACCATTGCCAAATACACTGCGGTTAATGGCTTTAACCGCAACATTTTTGGCAATGGTGAAAAAAAGTGTAGTAAGCGTACAGGAATACACTTTCCAATACATTCCAATAAGTGTACAGGAATACACTTTCAGTACTACTTTGGGTTTGTCTGGGGGGTAGTTGTTTTTTTTCCTCCTTATTTGAGATGTGTTTCCTTTATGCTGTATTGGTGGCAGTGAACTTTGTTTGGAATCCAGTCTCTGTAGTCTGGAAATGTGATTTCTGGCAGTGTGCTCTGTTTTGACACAATCTTGTCATAACAACATGGTTTTCATCACAGTGGGGTCCCCCTTGTTCTCTCTGGGTGTGCAGATGGCTCGTGTCCTTTGATGATGGTGCTGGGAAATGGGGAAGGGTTTTCCAGGGGAGAATATAAAAGTTAAAAGAGCTGCGGTGCCGGGCACCTTGGGTGTAACTTTGTTCCTCCCTGACTTCTCCCTCTAATGTTCTTGGAACCTTCCCTGTGTAGAACCTGAGCCAGGAAGAGACTTGTGAGGTCCCAAGTTCTTCCCTCCCTGGAGGCAGGGGATAGGACACAGAAATCATCCCCAATATATCTCTGACTGGTAGAGGTTTCATCCCAGCTCCCCAGGACAGTTGACACAGTGCCCTTGCTCAGATCCCTGTCTGTAAACCCAATGTTTAAGCCACTGCTCTGCAGAGCTGCCCATTTCACAAACACCTCAAAGGAATGTTGATTTGAATGGAGATCACCCTCTTCTCCAGTTTTGGAGCCTGGGAAAAAAAGAGCTGCCTTTGGAAAAAGCTTGAGTTGGTTTTGTGGTTTTTTTCCTTGCAAGGCTTATTGACTACTGGACTAAGCTTGGAGGTTGTATTTCCCATAGGAGGGCTCAAGTTGGGAGAATGAGGCTCACTCTCTTGTGTGCATTTGTGGTCTTAACTGAATTACTTCCAAAGTGTATCTTTTCCCTCTTGCATTCTACAAGATGACCTACCAGCCAGGGCCCAGAGGGAGCCGGTGTTGGTTCCTGCCAGCAGCTGTGACTAGACAGTAGTTACCTTTTATTTAATGCCACCCACTCTGTTTCTCACCCTTGCCTTATGTGGGGCGTAAGAGAAAGGAGCATTCTGTTTCAGTTTTGCAGTGCTATCCTAGGAGCTCATGATTTGGTACATGAGAATTAAGTGAAAAAGCTGGCAGTAAAGGGGGTTAAGTTGGAATTTGTGGGATAATCTAGTTTCTTTTCCTTGATTATAGGGAAGGTACTTTGAGAATCAAGCTATCTTTCTTTATCTCCACCTACTGTAACACACACACGTATCCCTCTTAGCTTTCTCTGACATGGAACATTGGGGAAGGGGAAGAGTGGGAGTCCTATATATATATGGACTGTAGCTATGGATTTATACATTGGTATTGGTTCTTAATATGGTTTTCATAAATGGGCTTTAGGAGGTTCATAAACCTGAAAATTTTTCTGCAAAATTGTGAGTATATATGTTTCTCAGGAGAGGGTCCATAGCTTTCATCAGTTTCTCAGAGAGTTCTCTGATTCCTGAAAGAATAAGAACTTCTGCTTGGGATTTGAATCTTGGATGAGTAATAAGAAAAGCAATAGCTGACATTTGCTGGGCTCCTGCTACAC
This sequence comes from Rhinopithecus roxellana, assembly GCF_007565055.1. Lineage (NCBI taxonomy): Eukaryota > Metazoa > Chordata > Mammalia > Primates > Cercopithecidae > Rhinopithecus > Rhinopithecus roxellana. Next base: position 56,130,916 of record NC_044564.1, read on the forward strand.
ACTAGGCATTAAGAGCTTTACATGCATTTTATTTCATTACGCCTCCAAACTCTGTAAGGAATGTGTTATGATTATCTTTCTTTTACTGATTAGGAAATGACGGCACAGAGAAGTTAGCACAATTAACCTGGAATGATGCAGCTTGCTGGAGCTGGGACTTGAACAGAGATAATCTCATTCTAGAACTTGGGAGCTCTTAGACAGTCCTTAGTAGGACATGCATACCAAGCCAGATGGTTCTAAGCAACTCGATGTATCTGGCTTTAAAGTTCCTTTGCCTTCTTCATTTCACCGCCTGAGTTCTAATACAGGGTTCTGTTGGCCCTGAATTTGTACTGTGCGTTACCCTTCATGTTTCCATATTGGGATGGGTGAGAGGAGGAAGATGCTTTTTGGGAGTCAGATCTGTTTAATTTTGAGCAAGTGTCTTAGTTTTTTGTCTTAGTTGTCTTTAATGTTAAGTCCTAGAACTCAGAACCGTGGCTCTCAACGCACAGTTACTGTGAGCATAAAGTAAGGTGATAATATATGTGAAAGAACTTTGGGAGCCATGAGCTCTGTGGGATTATGTGTTAGGATGGTGACATCTCTTATGCTTTCCTGGGGAGAGTAGGTAGCCTCAGACCTCAGAAGGACAGCACCCACTTGGTCCAAAGGGTATGAGACCTAGGACTGTTTGTCTAAGCTGTCTGTGGTCAAAAGTACATTCTGGACTGAAGAGATGGTGATGTAACTGGGCTGTGTGTGTATTGAAAAGTCCCTCTTTGCTCTTTCCTCATTTCAGGTTTGTCCTTTGAGTCAAGTTAAATATTTATTGAGCATTTCTGAGTACAAAAGTAGTGTATTGGAGAGTTGGGAGGGATTACAGAAGTAAAGCCCTTGTAGAGTGTGTGGTCTTGTTGAAGATCAAGAACAAAATGTGTGTATGTGAAGAGAGATGTATGGTAAGTTCAAGTGGAGCCCACACTTGGGTGCTGGCTGGGGGGTTTCAGGAGAGAGTTTGGGACCTCAGAGCTGGGAGAATGGGGCAGAGCAGCTCAGGTTGAGGAATTTGGGCAATATGGATGGGTTGATGGTGCAGAGCTGAAGATGGACACACTGAGCAGGCTGGGGGTTCTAACAACAAGATATGGGAGGATCAGGAGCCACCGAGAGACTGGCACCAGCATGACGAAGATTGGTCTTTTAGTATGATGTTCAGGATGGGTCAAAAAGGAAGCTAGATGCCAGATCAGGTCATGAATCATCTCTGAGCACTTTGTTTCTGCAGTTCAAATGAAAATTAAATATGTTATTGACAGCAGTTCTTGAACACTCACTGGGCTGGAATGGGCAGATCACACACCTCGTTTTACCTGTTGGACTTGTCACGTGGGGTTTGTATCAGGATAGTGGGAAGGTCACATGTTATTTCTCCTTTTTTTAGTTCCAAATATATAGCCATCTCTTGACCATATTGCACACTGAAGTGTTCAATACACACTTATTTTTTCTTTGACATGTGTGGTTGGCGAAAGCCAGCTTCTGTTATAAGTCTAGTTTTAGGCAATAATTTCCATTTCCTCAAGCACTAGTCTTTTCACTTGAGTTACTAATATCTTCCTCCTTTCTTTTCTGGGGTGCCCTGTTGTAGGAGTGCTAATTATTAATATTTTAACTATAAGGTAGCAGGTGTGAGGAGGCTATGTTATCCACAAATGGAGTAATTAATTCTTAAATAGTAGAAAATAGGCCCTGTAAGTTAGAAAAACCTTTTTATATATTTATAAATAGCAGCAACCATGTTCTTTCACTGAACTTTTTCTGCTTCTCCCGTCAGCATACCAGGAGGTGGATTGGGATTGCCCAGGTCCTGTGTGGTGTCTGTTCTGGGCTTAGGTTCTTAAGAGAGAGACTCATTGGCTACAGCAGGGGGAATGGACAGAGAATAGAAAGTGTTCTTAGGTATTGTACTTCAAAGGGAGCCTGGATCGTGACCCACAGAGAGGCAGGTGTCTTTATGCCTTCCAAAATTGACTTGAACCATTTCTAGGGGAAGCATGTCTGTAGGAAGTCAGGGGTGGGGTTGAGGACCTCCAGCTTTATACTTTCCACTCTCTTTATTGTTTAGATGTTTTCGCCATGACCTTTTATAATAATGAAAAAAAATTAATTACGGTACTAATTCAGTACATACAGTTGGAAAACAATAGATTTGGAAGTCCTAGTTTATTACTACAGTTCCACAAATACTTGCCAGCTTTATAACTGATTTTTTCTGTCCTGGAGTTCAAGCAGAATGACATCCTTAACTCCAGGCTGCAGGTACTCTGTACGTGTGTCACCTCAGATGGCGAACCGGATTGTGGATTCTGCAAGGAGCATCCTCAACAAGTTCATACCTGATATCTATATTTACACAGATCACATGAAAGGAGTCAACTCTGGGAAGTAAGTATCTGTGTTTTTGAAGTCTGTTTCTGCAGCTTTTTCACATGCCTGTTCTAGTTGAAGTTAAAACTGCCAGCTCTGAGGTTGCGCAGCCAGAGGAAGAACAATTTCAGAATTAATTTCCTTCTGACTTCTTGCTGTTGTCACCAACAGGCATTTCTTGAGTGCCTGTCACATGGAAAGCATCCCAGTGACTAGAGCTGGAAGCTGAGGGTCTCGTTCCTAGCCTTGGGGAGTTAAAACCTTTATCTATTAATACACAATGCTTTAAGCTTTAAATTCCATCTTCACTCTGTTTCAACAAAAAAATTAAAGCGAACAGGTTCTTCCACCCTGAGTAAGTAACAGTATAGGGTTAAAATCTTTTGTTATCTAAGTGTAAGTCGACATCTCTCTTCATCAGTGGAAACGACATATTTACATCCAGAGAAAGTTGCTATTGCAGATTTGAATTTGGTTTAGTGAAAACCTTTGCTTTGCTAAAAAATAAAAATTTTAAAAATTAGAAAAACATCCTAAATATGGAAAATAAGTTCTTAAAAAATGATGCTCTATGTAATGAAGATGGCTGTTTTAGGCTTTGCTTTAACTAGGAAGTTAGAGAAGCAATTAAAGCCACTTTCTTGAATTAGGAAAATGTTAAACCTACAGAAAATATCAAAGAATAGTACAGTGAATACTGAGATATACTACTGCTGCCTATAGTTAACAGTAAATATTTTGCCAAATTTGCTTTACTTGTTTGTGGGTTTTGTTTGTTTTTGTTTTTTACTGAATCATTTCAGTGTGAATGATGGCATAATTTCACTTCAAATCTGAGGCTTACAGGTTGTGTCTCCTAAAAATAAGAATATTAGAGTCTGGGGTTAACTGTTGTAGGTTAAGAAGTCAACTTCTTCTTGGCCGGGCGCGGTGGCTCAAGCCTATAATCTCAGCACTTTGGGAGGCTGAGACGGGCAGATCACAAGGTCAGGAGATCGAGACCATCTTGGCTAACACGGTGAAACCCCGTCTCTACTAAAAATACAAAAACTAGCCGGGCGAGGTGGCGGGCGCCTGTAGTCCCAGCTACTTGGGAGGCTGAGAGGCAGGAGAATGGCATAAACCCGGGAGGCGGAGCTTGCAGTGAGCTGAGATCCGGCCACTGCACTCCAATCTGGGCGACAGAGCGAGACTCCGCCTCAAAAAAAAAAAAAAAAGAAGTCAACTTCTTCTTAAGTGATACCACAGCTGATCCTTTTCCACAGCTGTTTCACCTGTGGTTTCTTTTAATTTCAGCAAAAAGAGGAAAAGAGAGTAAAGGAGGGGGGTGAGCATTTTATACAATCTTTGACCTTTATAAGGCCTAATGGAAAGATGACAGTGGTTTTAGAAATACAGTGGAGGCTCATAGTCCAAAGCAACAAAGCTGGTGGCGTCAGACGCTGGGATTGGGAAAGGATTTGTGGGCAAAGCTGGCCTTTCTGGCTTGGAAAAGTCAATGATGTTCCTAAACCTTTGGTTTATGTTCTAGTAACAACAGTATTTTCCTCATTTATACATTGAGGATGATGCCTATGTTTTGAGATTATTGTAAAGATCACATATATAAGCCATTACTACCTTCCTTGCCACATAGTAGGTCCTACAGAAGTGGTAGCTCCTGATGCTGTTCTTTCCTTTACTCTCCCTTGTTGGCCACAGGTCTGGATTTATGTGTCAGCTATTTTCTGGAGAAAAGGGGTTTTCTTGGGATGGGGGAGGACAGATAGCAGCAGAAGCTGTCTTAAGTGGCTTCATCTCGATGGTCCCTTCTCTGCTTTGCTTCTCGCTTTATCAGAAAGTGTCCTGGAATGAAGCAGAGCAGGCCTGACGGCCATCCTGCCACCAGCTTATAGTGTGGCTTTTTGTAATACCACTGATTCAGCTGACCCTAGAGTGTGGTCAAGTCCATACTTACTAATGATGAGTAGAAGCCTTACACGTAGATCAAGACACGGACATGATGTAGACTGTGGGTCATCAACTCCAAGCCCCATTTTAAAAATTACATGTAAAACCAATGTGGGATTTAAATTTGTGTTTGTTTTTTTTTTTTAATCTCCAGTTACAGATGACTAATAGTGCTCTTCCTTCTCTGTTATTAAAATAATAAAGTCATGGATGGGTATTTCTCTCTTCTGATTCAGTGAAGTATCCAGTAAGTCAGGCTTGTTCAGATGTAAGAGTTTCTGTTGTGGCCATGGCCTAGAACCTTAGCGGACATCAGTTCTTGGTGGCCTGTGTCAGCGCTTTGGCCAGAATGCACATCAGTCCAGTGTGGTCCCATTTTAACTCTCACAGTAATTATTTTTTTTCTTAATTGGGTCCTTTACCAAGGAAAGCTGTGGAGGGTGGCCTTTGCAAACTACACCAGTGCAGATCTCTCATGAGGTCACCTGATGACCAGCAGCTTGGTCAGCCTAACTTGAAACAGGCCTGATAACACATATTTCCCACAAGTTGGGAAGAAAAGTTAGAGTAATTTACATAGAACCTAGTGTATGTTCTTTGTCTTTTCTGAAGTTACTTAAATTGTGTTAAATGGAATAATCCTGATTAAATATAAAGTTTATTGTAATGACAAATGCACCTCAGAAAACTCACACAGATGGAAGTTCTTGGGAAATGCAGGTAAATGGGGTAAAGCAGCAGTGGCAGCTTGTCTTCTTGCTTTCTCTCCCCTTCATCTTCTCCTCTTCACTTTTGCCTGCCACTGCCTGCAGCCACTGCCGGATACCGTCTTGCTCCTGCTGGTCAAGTGACTCAAAGGCAGCTTGGGATTATGCTAAAATTTTCTAGGTGTTCCATGATGATAGGTGGATAGCACTGTGTTAGATTGTTAAGCATAACTCAGAGTGCCTCCCAGAACCTTTGATGAAATGGATAACTCACTGCACCCCCTTCCCTTGGCAGGTGTTGTTAACCTTCACCTGCATAGACAAGCAATTTTTTTTTTAAGAATCTAAGGACTGACTAATATAGTTCTTCCATATGTAGTGAGCTCATATAGTGCATTTGAAGCATCATTAATTTTATACATAGTTTTACTGAAACAAGTATTTTGACTAGTCTCCTGCCGGACACATAGGAAGTATTGTGTGAACGTGTGTTGAGTTGTGTTAAAGGGGGCAGGTCTGTGTTGTGTTTGCATATGGATTGTACTGCTGGGAAGGCCGCCACACCTTTCCTGATGATGTGTCTGCTTAACAGGCATTGGGAAAGTAGAACTGAGCTGTCAAATCTTAAAAGTTTGTGGAGAGATGCTTGTTTTTGGACTGATTTTCTTTTCTGGTCAGCTAGTAAACTAGTAGCAACTCTATGAGGTTAATGCAGCCAGAAAGAAGCCTTTGAACACAGTGCCATCCAAAAAAGATGTTTGTCTTCTTTTTCTGTTTGCCAGTGAGTGGAAACCTCACTTGGTTAACCCTACTCAGTGTTTGTGCCTTTGTATCTCCAGGTCTCCGGGCTTTGGGTTGTCACTGGTTGCTGAGACCACCAGTGGCACCTTCCTCAGTGCCGAACTGGCCTCCAACCCCCAGGGCCAGGGAGCAGCAGTACTTCCAGAGGACCTTGGCAGGAACTGTGCCTGGCTGCTGCTGGAGGAAATCTATAGGGTATGTCCACAGCTTCCTCTGATAGAGGAGTGACCAGGAAGCAGTTCGTTTTCTCATTCTCATCCCTTGGCAGATTTCATCCTCTTCCAAGGGCTAAAGCCAAGGAGGTAACTTGTTCCTATGCATTAAGCAGTTCAGCATTAACTAGTTCAATTGATTAGTTGAACTAGTCAGTGAGTAGAGATCTAGCCCCACTGGATTGAGACATAGGGCAGGTAAGTTTTAACAGTGAGCCAAGGAAAGAACTGGAACAGTCTAAAGGAAAGGAAAGGTTAAAAAAATGAAGCAGGTAAGGTAAGGTGGTGACTGACACACCACCCTAACCAAAGAGAGTACCATCCCAGCACCCCCCGATTGCTGCCATGTAGGAAGGTGGACTCATTCTTTTTTTTTTTTTTTTTTTTTTTTTTGAGACGGAGTCTCGCTCTGTCGCCCAGGCTGGAGTGCAGTGGCTGGATCTCAGCTCACTGCAAGCTCCGCCTCCCGGGTTCACGCCATTCTCCTGCCTCAGCCTCCCAAGTAGCTGGGACTACAGGCGCCCGCCAGGTCGCCCGGCTAGTTTTTTTGTATTTTTAGTAGAGACGGGGTTTCACCATGTTAGCCAGGATGGTCTTGATCTCCTGACCTCGTGATCCGCCCGTCTCGGCCTCCCAAAGTGCTGGGATTACAGGCTTGAGCCACCGTGCCCGGCCGGTGGACTCATTCTTTTTAGATCTTTCAAGAGAAGCTAGAAATCTGGATTTGTATGTGAAAGTTGATACATATATAAAACAATGGCAACAGGCTAAATTTTGCAGTGCATTGTAGAGCACAGAATCTCAGTTAACAGATAAGTATCAAAAAAAAGAAAAAGAAAAAAATTTTTTTAAAAAAAGCACAGAATAACTAGGGAAGGCAGGCCTGTGGCACAGCATGGCAGAAGCTTTGGAAAACCTGAGAACATGGAACAGAGAAGGGGTGAACTGATGTTGAAGACAGACTCAACCGGTTGTCATTTTGCTTCTGCAACTGCTGGTGGGACACAGCTCAGACCAATCTGGCTTCTCAGTTGCCACAGTCTTTCTCTGTTGATCCTTTCACGCAGCGGGCACATATGCATGCACCCACTTTTACCGTTTCCTCAAAATAGGTGATGTGATGTAAAGTAAGAGAGAAATTAGGAGGAAAGATGATGGCAGAAAGAGTAAGATACAGTTGCCTAAAAAATATATTCCCCGAGATCCCCTATACTTGGTTAGAAGAGGGTCACAAATCTGGGTCCAAGATTTCTGTTAGTCTGCACTGTCTTTTGCCTTGTTCCCATATCAGGAAGGTGAAACCTTTTCTCTGACACGCAGAGTCTAGGAAAAGAGATCCTGGACTGTCAGAAAGGCTCTGAGGGGTGGTCATTTCTTTGCTCTGTGTTAGGTCCCAGATTCTTGAACTGAGCATCAGCAGGAACTGTACTCTAGGTGATTTGCTGTTGTATGGTGTATAATGTTTGTAAATCATCTTCTTCCCCTAAGGAGCTGAAGAGACTTCTGTCTTTGTATTGTTCTGTGTATTTCTTCTCAGTTGTCAGGCATCTCTCTGGTCTCCAAGTAAGTTTTCCCATTTAAGGTAGCAAAAATCACATCTGAGCCAAGTGAAATAAAATCAGTAAAACAGGTAAAATGTCAGTTTAGTTTTTCTTTTAATTCTTCCTTTTGCCACTGGTTCAGTTGGATTAATCAGGGTGGTAGGGTAAAGCCTGAATATTCATAGGTATTGATCCTCAGACTGGCCTCATGGTGGAAAACAGCTTATATTTTTAGTCTACTCCCTTGATCCAAGTCAGTGTTCTTGAAAATGTCTCGTTGGTTCAAGATGGAACATGTGAGAATGAGCTGTTTCAGACTTAATTAAAATTTCCAGGTCCTAAATGGCTCTATTTAATGACCATCTAATTAAAAATGGAAGACAGTGGGCCTATAGTTGTATTTTCAGGAAAGTAGCTCCAGCCCCTCTACTCGGCATTCACCTGGGAAATAGTGGAAGAAGGAGATGAAATCTTCCTGAAGGAGGAGGTATTATTTGACCAGTCTTGCGCAGTCACGATCTGGCCTCAGATTTTTTCATGCTTAATCAGTTTAATTTTTTTATACCAAAATTTAATAATTTTGTGAAAGATGGGTAGTAACTAAAAGTTTGGGGTAGATGATCAAGAGGTTGCCCTGCCAGTTACTTAATTTACGAGGTTTGTGGTCTACTTATTTGTAGGGGGGGCGGGAAACAGTGTGTGTGATGTGTCTCCCTGGGTCCCTTGTTGTGCAGGATTTCTTTTCCTGGTCCTGTAGTGTCTGGCAGTGGCTGGTCCTATAGTGGCCCTCTCTCTAACTGTGGGGACACTTCCATCTCTTTCTAATAGACCTTAGGAGAATTAGAAGCATCACATTATACAATAGTCCAGTGGGAGCCATGGGCATAGCTAGAGTGTGAGGTTTATATCCTTACAAGTAGCAGGTTATAAGCCTCAGGGTGAAAGCACAGCCTACTAGTCGACAAGAGGAAAAACATACAGTTTAAATTAGGTTCTTTAATATTTTTCTTTTTCTTCCTCTTTGCTTTTTTTTTTTTTTTTTTTTTTTTGAGACAGAGTCTCACTCTGTTTCCCAGGCTGGAGTGCAGTGACGCAATCTTGGCTCACTGCAGCCTTTGCCTCCCAGGTTCAAGTGATCCTCCTGCCTCAGCCTCCCGTGTAGCTGGAGGCATACGCCACCACGCCTGGCTAATTTTGTATATTTAGTAGAGACAGGGTTTCTCCATGTTGGTCAGGCTGGTCTTGAACTCCTGACCTCAGGTGTTCCACCCGCCTCGGCCTCCCAAAGTGCTGGGATTACAGGCGTGAGGCACCGTGCCTGGCAATTTTTTGTTTTCTTTAGTTGAGATCTACTTTCGGTCTTCCATTGTGCCTGGACCAAGTTTCATTTTCTTTTAGTTATTCAGAAAACTTCCTTTGTGTGTCTATGATCTTTCATTATTAAAAGGATGGAAATACTTCATGTTTTTCTGATTAATTTTCTGTAGAGTTGTGATGTGACATGGATTGAATGAGTGGTAAAAAAATCCATACCTTTTGAAGGCACAGTTTATCAAGTTTGAAGCCTCTGATCTAATCCCTCCTATTCCATTTATGCCTCATCGGTTACCAAGCCTTCTTGATTCTGTCCCAGGCTTTCTGGAACTGCCTTTTTGTTCCTCTGCTCTAATCACTGCCTGCCTCCCTGCTCCACCCCACAACTGGATTATGGCTACTGGCTCTCTGCACTTCCAGCGGAGAAGTTCTTTCCAAATCCTGACATCCTTTTCAGCCTAAATCTTCCCCTAAAATCCTGATCTGATCTCTTCGCTCATGTGCACAGAGACCTTCACTGGCTTCTCACTTTCCTGGAACAAAGTCAGAATTCTCGACCCATTTCAGAAAGCACTGCTTTAGTTGGGCTACCCACCTTTTCTATGCTGTATGTGCTTCTCCACAGGCAGCAGTGGTGCCATCTAGGCTGGTCGCCTGGCCGCCTTGCTGGCCCTGGCATTTTGTTTTTCCCCATCATTCTGTTCTCCTTCCTCCCCAAACCCTGCTCATCCCTCCAGGGCTGTCTCAAGTAGTCCTGACTCCTAAAGCCCCCCCTCTGGTATCTGGCAGGTGACACCTGCCTACCCACCCTGGCATAGGTAGGGTGATAGCTCCTACCACTTCCTCCATGATGTCCTGTACAGGGACCTTAGCATATCTCTTGCATTAAAATATTGGTCCAGTGAATGGTGAAATAACAACAGTGATAGGAAGCAGAGACTGAAGAGAACACTTTAATTTTAGGCTGTCTTATGAAAGGGAGCAAGATCTGTAAAACAGTTTCATTGGTTGTCGTATTTTCCATGGGTCAGGTTTTTCTTTTTGGGTAGAAAAGGAAAATGAACTGTCCTTGTCCTGGAATTTGCTGTGTGATATAAATGTTGTTCCCTGTCCTTTATTAACTTAGGTAGTTTAGGGACGTGCAATAGATTTTCATAAAGGCTAGCAGTTAGATCAATCCTTATTTCCTTCACCATTATTAGGGCTACTAAATGATTTCTGACAGCCAGAGATGCACCTGAAAATGGATTTATTTCCTACCTTACATGCCTTAAAAAGGAGGCAGGGGCAGTTGTACCCACATGAACAGCACTGCTGGCCACCTATCCTGTTCAGTCTAGCCTTGGATAGTAACATGCCTTGGTCAGAGACTGGATTTCTAATTGTGACCTGTGCAAAATATGTAGAAATTCAAGGTCATCCTTCTTTCACTATGTACAATATGTTTTAAATAAAGTTATTCCTGAAAGAATGATCAGAACACATGTTTGTATACTTACGTATGCATCTAGTGGAAGCAAAACAGCTAAAATGACTGAGAAAAAAACAAAATTAGAAAGGCAACCTAAGCAGTTGTAACTCAGGAGAAAGTGTTTGAAGAGAAGTCTGTTCTGCTTGTTAATTTGGGAGAAAGGGAAGGAAAAGGGGATGGAAGGCATAATTTTATACATAAGTAATAAGAATGAAGGGATCTGACCTTAATGATTCTTCAGTTTTAAGGAACTCAGGAAGAGATAAAGGAGAGAAGTTCATAGAGCATGGCAAGCAGTTTCCTGAACGTATTTGAATAAGTGTAAAAGTAAGGCCGTGAAAAGGCCGTTTCATGTCAGATAGACTGTTGTTCTGTGACAGATTAAATAAATATGAGCGTCATCCACCTAACCCTTGGAATTAACTCTACATCTTCTAGAACTGATTAAGCTTTTTTTTTTTTTCATATACTCAATAAAGATGATGTCTTCCTGCTGCTGCTTTAATTACAAAAGGAAAGTTTCATTTTTTTTTTTTTACTAGATTCACTTAAGAAGATTTGAATCTGATAGTTTCAACTATTACAGTTGCTCTAATTGTTAGTTTAACCCTCTACAGTCAGTTGATGTAAGGATTACTCTTATAAGACCTGTATTCTGTTTTATTGTTGCTTGAACTTTGGATTTTGATATTATGAGTGTATGTTTCTGTATTTTTTTTCTCCTCTCTTTTGTTGGCTTTCCATTTTCTGGTTTGTACAATTATTAATTTGTGTTTACAGGGTGGATGTGTAGATTCAACCAACCAAAGTCTGGCGCTACTACTCATGACCCTTGGACAGCAGGATGTTTCCAAAGTCCTGCTAGGCCCTCTGTCTCCCTACACGTAAGTTATTCTTTTTCAACCTCGTTATTCTGTCCAGTTTAATTTTCTCATTGCCCGAAATGACAAAGGTGTTGTGCTGCACAGAGCCTGCACTATGAACACCTGCTTGTATTTATCCTCAAATCAGCCAGCAGTTATCACTCTTAATCTGGTGTTTATTTTTACATACAAGGATTTTTGCCTTTCTTTCCTTCCTCAGTGCCATGGAACTAAAGTTGCATGATCTCTATTGGGCAGTTACTTTGTTCGTGCTTTAGGTTTTGTTTTCAGGTTAGAGGTAAACTCCTGGTTTGGTGTAGCTTGGATTTTATTACTAGTTTTTTTAAAAATCATTATTTTCCTTAGCTGTCTAACTTACTGTGGGAAAACAGGCTTTTTGTCTAAGATGATGGGGTATGAGCTCACTGGAAAAGATGACGAAAGACAGAGTTAGTATTAATGCTACTGGACTAGTAGGGAATTGTAGAAGTGAGTTTGGACCATTGAATGTTAGCAGAAGTTGACTGCTGTGGTATGAAAGCAAGCACTCTGCAAAAAGAATAGGGTGTCAGAAGACTTGAATTATAAATGACACCGTGAAAGAAGCATTTCCTGTTGATAGTAAATGAGGTTGCGAAAAACAGCTTATTTGAATACTGACATTTTGTGTGTGTGTGTGTGTGTGTGTGTGTGTGTGTGTTCACGTGCTTGCATACTTAGAGATCATCATATGGGCCATCTGAGGGTGGTGAGCTGGGTGGCGGGTAATATTCAGGTAGATATGAGACTGAACTGTCCTTTTTCGGTTATCATGGTACCGATGCTGTATATCTGAAAGGTACAGTACTGTGATAACTGAAGAATGGTGGTGCCATCACATTGAGAAAGGGGTGAGGACTGCGGTGGAGCTATGCAGCCTTGGGCTGTGGCTTTGGGGACATGAAAACCAGGAGCTTGAAATAAATTCTTTTGGAGGTTTTTTTTTTCCAGAATTGGTGGTAGGAGGGTTTTTTTGGAACAGAAAAATGGAAGAGAATACATTCTGTTAGCAGAGAGGGAAGACTGGTAAGCAGGAAACTCATGAGGACCACATTATCTCCTGATAGCTTGTGTAAAAGTATTTTGCAGGACAGGATACCTAAAATTGAGTAATCCTAAATGGCATGGTAACATCAGTAGTAAACATTGTTAAATAGACTTGGTAGTTAAGTACTTGGAGAGGAGATGAAGACTGGGAGAACGGCACCCTAGGTACAGAGACTTGCTTCCTGTAGAGAGCTCACTGGAGGCGGCTGCCAACTATGTGACCACCATGGCCCCGCCAGCTTTATAGCTGGGCTCATAGCTGCCGTTTCCCAGCCCTTGCTTCAGGCCTGGAGAAGTCCTGCTTGCACACACGGTATGGGGTGTGGGGTGTTGTCTTGAGTGTGTGTGGTCCTGGAGCATGGGGTTTGGCAGAACATTCTGTGAAAATGGAATATATATATATTTTTTTTTTCTTGACACTTTTTTTCTTTTGCTTTTGGAAATTTTTCAGTTTGACCCCAGGACCTGTATAATCTTTTCAAGCTTTGCAGAGATGCTCGAGATGTGACTGGACATTTTTAAAAGTTCCTGTGTCCTCTTCAACACATCTTCTCACCAAACATTAATTGTAGTGTCTTTTCTTCAGAAAACTTGCCTAAAATGACTTCCTCTCGTGGGAAGACAAAGTGTCCTGCTCTTAATGGAGCTTTAAAGGAGTAGCACAAATTGTAAGATGATGTATCTTGAGGCTGGGGCTTGGAGACATTCTGCTGCTTCCCAGAGCTTTGTGCAGAGGGGTCTGCTGGGGTGGGAAAGGGAAGCCTCCTTTCTTTTTGATAAACTAGCATAAGGACGGTTAAGGGAGTCTATTTTCAAGAAAGCTGGATCTGTTTAGTACTCTTTCTGCCCCTAATCACTGTGGACAGCTCCAGCAGCACAGAGAGATGAAGGGCAAAGGCAGGACACAGCAGGCAAAGTTAACATTGTATTTGTGAGTACAGTTGAGGATAAAAAAGGGATGAAATCCATGGTGAGGACCATCATAGTGGGGGAACAGTTTATTCTAGATGGATTCAAGAGCTTTGGAGACCAAACTAACACATTTATTTTTATGTGCAGTTAAAGTCATAGAAACCTGTTTTGTGAAACCTCAGATTTCTAAAGAAAACCAGAAGCAAGACCTTCCTTGGTTAAAAAAAAAAGCATTTCTTCAAGCAGTTTGGACCTGTTTTCATTTGTATAAAATAGATTTTTAAATGGCTATTGAAAGAGCATTGGGATTGCTGTTGGTGGTTTTCTGTGCTACTTGAGAAAGTAAGTCTGTATGTGTGAAACTTTTTTTTTTTTTTTTGAGGCAGAGCTTTGCTCTGTTGCCCAGGTTGGAGTGCAGTGGTGCGGTCTCCGCTCACTGCAAGCTCCGCCTCCTGGGTTCACACCATTCTCCTGCCTCAGCCTCCTGAGTAGCTGGGACTACAGGCGCCCACCACCACACCTGGCTAATTTTTTGTATTTTTAGTAGAGATGGAGTTTCACCGTGTTAGCCAGGATGGTCTCGATCTCCTGACCTTGTGACCCACCTGCCTCGGCCTCTCAAAGTGCTGGGATTACAGGCGTGAGCCACTGCGTCCAGCCAATGTGAAACTCTTTTAGAAAGGCCCAAGAGATTTTTTTTTCAGTAGAATAAAATATTATTTTATAATCTCTGATATATGAAGATTCTATTTCTGTTAAATTTGAGTTTTAGGTGGCTTATAGTTAGTGACAGTGGTTGCACCCTCCATTCAACAAGCTTAATTTTATAGTTTAGGGAGGGAGGATTTATACTTTTGGATTAACAGCAAGAAAAATAGCAAAAATTAAGATGCATCTTAATTAGCACTTTCAGAAATTGTTTGTGGAATGAGACTGCAGTTACAGAGCTCTCTGCATTCTACCAGTGCACAGGCCTTGGAGTCCAGCCTATTTGGACTTAAGGCTCTGCCACTTGCCACCAGGAGACCATGGAAATGGTATTTAGCATCTTGGAGCCTTGGTGTCATTTGTAGATAAGGTGCATGGTCCTGAAGTCCTGGACTTGTGGAAATGGAATGAAGCTTAGATGAAGTCAGATGCTTATGCTCCTGGCAATGTGCCTGAGGAGCTGTCAGCGCTGGGTGCTGTGGTTTCTGCCTGGACACCCCTTCACCCTGCTGCAGTCCAGTCCCTTGGTCAGGTCACTTTTTTTTTATTTTTTAAACTGCTCCTTGAGGAGCAGGACTACCCCATAGGCAGTGTGGCCAGAGTAGCCCAGTCAGGTCACTTTGAACCCCAGGAGGCCTGGTAAACTTGCTTTGGGTGATTTTAGGGTTTAAGTCATCTGTGAGTGGTCTGCCCAGCTACCTATAAATCTATATCCATTAATTTTAAATTATGGATTAAAAATTTTTAATTTCTAGTTATTATTTTTATGACTGACTTTCCCTAGTCACATTACTGAGCAAACTACACACATCTTATTGATCCTAAGAATTCTCTAAGGTAGATGTTTATTTAAAAAGCACCATGTTTACTGTGTGCAAGATGTTGTTTTAAGTGCTCACACATATTAGCCTATTTGGTTTTCATCATAACTTTATAAGGGCAAAAAAGGCAAGTACTATCATGTGTGCCATCTTACAGGTGATGGGATTGAGACACAGAGAGATCAAGTTACATGCCCAAGTTACATGCCCACAGAGAGGTCAAGTTACATGCCAAGTTACATCACACAGACAGTAAGTGGGGTTCAGACCTGGACAGTCTCTTCCAGTCACTGCTTCCCTTACCCACTGTGCTTTTATGTAACAGCTGGGATTCCATCCATATCGCTGGACTCAAAGCACCTTGCCTGAGGCAGGATGCCATGCTACATCTTTTCAGCAAAGTCCTTGTTTCAAATTCTGCTGTGAAATGATCTCTTTCTATCTTTAGTTGGAAATCTAAAATAAACCATGACTTTTTTTTTTCTGACTTTAATTAATGACCTTTTTCCATGACTGTGGAAGTGCTAAGGAGTTAGAAGACACTGTCCTTGTTAAACACAAACTGACTGGGGCTTCCTGGCCCACTCAGTCTAAAGCACAGCCCTCTGAAGAACCAGTGAGGAAACCAATGGGGAAACTGGGAACTGCCAGCCAAGCCTGCCACTCCTTGGGATCAGTGGCCTCACTGCATTCCATGAGCTTGCACAGTACCACTGTGTCTTAGGTTTGTGAAGCGTTTAAATACTGTAAAGCCCCGTCACCTGATGTTTGAGCCCCAGAACATATTTGGTGTATGGTAAAAGCAAGTGATAAGCTTCCTTCTCAGATAAAAAAGAGGTCAATGACCTGCTCATGGTGAGATCCTGTCTGAACTGGGCCTGGGACCCCATCTCCTGACAGTGCAGCTAGCCTGGTTCTCTGTTTCCTGCTGCTCTAGTAACAATGTAGTAACTTCATTTTTGGAGCAGAGGTCAGCTGGTCTTTGGAAAAGCCACTATTTCGCAG
Source organism: Rhinopithecus roxellana (assembly GCF_007565055.1). Taxonomy (NCBI): domain Eukaryota; kingdom Metazoa; phylum Chordata; class Mammalia; order Primates; family Cercopithecidae; genus Rhinopithecus; species Rhinopithecus roxellana. The sequence continues at coordinate 56,146,719 of NC_044564.1, forward strand.
AACAAGCATCAGTAGTATATTTAAAAGCTGCCATGTAATAACTATAGGGACTCCATCCAGCAGATCCTTTTCTTATCTCCAGATCTTTCCCCTCAACTTCCAGAGCATCTCCTTACACCTGAGATGTAGGTACCCTCAGCTCTGTCTCATATCCAGTGGCATAGAAACCAGGTGGCTTGATGGAGCAGGACGCAGGACCCTCTGTTGTGGTTTGTGCCTGTGGGAGCTGCCAGAGATTACCCCATGATTGCCCTCACCCCATTCTCTCACATGCTTCAAAAGAGGGGTCTGGTGGGAGGGGCCCTCACCCCATTCTCTCACATGCTTCAAAAGAGGGGTCTGGTGGGAGGGGCTGTGTTTAAGGGTGGGATCTGGCAGCCTGTCAAATCCTGGTCACTTGGGATTCAATGGACCCATGACCATGAGCCTCATGGCCTTTCCTGTTGACCAGCAGTGGCAGTGGGAACAACTCACCTTTTGAAAATATATAGGAAGCCCGGGCACGGTGGCTCACACCTGTAATCCCAGCACTTTGGGAGGCCAAGGCGGGTAGATCATGAGGTTAGGAGTTCAAGACCAGCCTGGCCAACATGGTGAAACCCTGTCTCTACTAAAAATATAAAATTAGCTGGGCGTGGTGGTGCATGCCTGTAATCCCAGCTACTTGGGAGGCTGAGGCAGGAGAATCGCTTAAACCTAGGAGGCGGAGGTTGCAGTGAGCTGAGATCGCACCATTGCAACCCAGCCTGGGCGACAGAGCAAGACTCCGTCTCAAAACAAAATAAAAAATAAAAATAAAATAAAATACATAGGAAAAGTTATCTCTGTGCTCCAGAATTCTCTGAAACCTAATTGTCAAATAGACGAGAGGCTTTCGTAGAAAAGTCAGTTGCTTTTTGTTTTCTGAAAATCATTTTGTCCTGGGGGGGAAGGAAAAGCCTCACTGCAGATAATCACATGTCAGGTGTTAAAATCCTGTACACAGGAGTTGCATAGAGCCCCTACTGCCCAGAATGGTTCTTCTGAAAAGCTACTATTTGCGCTGTGTGGGTGGTTGCTCATTGAGGGGCAGAGCTGCTCTCGGTGAGCGGTGGGTCTCTCTTTGCCCTGGCTGTGTGGCTCTGTGGTTCTATCTAGGAAGTGTGAATCTCCAGTATAGTGCTGTGGAAGAGAGGGGCAGGGAAATGTGAACTCCAGAGGCGGTGCCTCAGTGCAGCTGCAGCTGTGGAGAGCTGTTGGTCTGTGGAGAAGGATGTGGATCAGCACTGGACGAGACTTTGTTAGTGCATGTAGATACAGGGCGAGCTTACTCTTCATTTGCTTTTCATTTTCTTAAGGAGGTTGTTTGCTGGGATTTAATATTGTCTGTGGTGATTTTTCAGGTTCTGAGCATTTTTGCTCTTCAATATCCCAGCTACCAGAGACATAGGGAGAATGGGGCTAGAGGTAGGGGAAAGATTCTGAAATGTACCTTAATCCGGTCTCTTACACAGTCTTCCTTGGACAGGCTGAGGGGTTGGCAGAACATTATGTAAAAAGTGGAACTAACTTTGCTTTTTCTAACTGTTCCAAAGGCTACAAATACCCCAAACTTGCAAATACACAAGTCTGCACACTTGAGCCTGTGTTCCTCCCATCCTTCTCCAAGAGATCAGAAGCAAGCTGAGGCCCCGTAGAAATTCTGCCAGCTGGGGAGGGTGTCTGGTTTTTCAAGCACAGTTGAGTGATTCAGAGTGAAGTAGGCTGGGTGAGATCCTGGGAGCAGAGCATGCCCCAGGCCTGTATTAGTTTGAGGCAGCAGCAAAGGAGAGACCAATTTGTTTTCTCCTTCAGATGCAGATGAGTGGGTGAGATGGCTGGCTTTTTCCGGGTTGCCGCCAGCTGGAAGCTTTGCCCACAGATGTGGACTGTTTATCTATGGTTTGATGTGTTTTCTTTTTTCCGTAGGACAGGATGGGGGAGATGGTGGGATGGATAGAAAGCAACAACGACAACAAAAGTTTAATTGGTTAGTAAGACAGGAAAGCCAGCAGGGAAAGCTGACTTCCCTTAATTGCCAAGAATGTTGAAAGTTGTTTCCCAAAATTACCCCAACTCCTAAATTCTATCCTGTGCCTCTTTACTGAGAACCTTATACAGTGCCTTGTTTGAATAACAGGTTCAGTGATGGAGAAGAGCGTTGTCCTTGAGGTGCTTAAATAATTTAATGAGGGGGAAGGGGACAGTTTTACATAAGCATTTAATTAGACACCATGAGCAGAGAATGCTATGGAAACCTGGAGGGGTGGGAAAGATCGTTTGGGGTGGGCTTTATGGGCTAGCAAAGGCTTCATAGAAAAGTTAACAAATGTGATGTTATTTTAAAGGTCGAGATAAACTTGCACATTCCTAGGTGGAAGGAAAGCAAGGAATTGGGAGATTTCTTCTGCGAGCATCCAGCACTGACCAGAACTCCTGCTCTCTGGGGTTGTTAATGTTTCATCTCTTAGCCCCTGATGCACTGGTCACTTCAGTCACAGGGTCAGGAATTGTTCAGGCCCCCTTTTCTCCATATAGCTGTTTCCTTCCTTTGACTAGATCAGTGCTCTTAGCACAGAGGGATGGGGATGGGAGGGAAATTCATCAATTCAGGCTTTATATGTAGTTTGGTATACACCGAGTAGGGGTGAGAACCAGGATCAGTTGTTTTATAACATGGCAAATATGTATTGATTTCTTTACTTTAAAAAGCTTTATTGGGATACAATTCACATACGACACAATTTACTCATTTTTAAGTACACAGTTTAAAGACTTGTGTAACCACAGCCACAATCTAATTTTAGAACATTTTTACTACCTCCAGAAAGAAACCCTGTGCCGACTCACAGTCTCTCCCATTCTTCCCCCTCTCCCCAGCCCCAGGCAACCACAAATCTCCTTTCTGCCTCTGATAGATTTGCCTGTTGCGGCTTTTTCATATTCTGTAGCTAGAATCATACACTATGTGGTCCTTTGTGACTGGATTCTTTCACTTAGCATGATGTTTTCAGGGTTCATCAATGTAGCATGTATCAGTACTTCATTCCTTTTTTATGACAGAAAAAAAAAATCTTCCGTTGAATGGATGTACCACGCTTTATGCATTCATCAGTTGATAGACATTTGGGTTGCTTCTGCGTTTTGACTCTTGTGAATAATGCCATTATGAACATTTGTATGCAAGTTCTTGTGTGGGTGTATGTTTTCATTTCTCTTGTATATATTCCTAAGAGTAGAATTACCGTATCCTATGGTAACTCCCTGGTTAACATTTTGAGGAACTGTCAGATTGTTTTCCACAGTGGCTGTACCATTTTACATTCCTGCCAGGAGTGTATGAGGGTGCTGGTGGTTCTGCCTTCTCACCCACACTTTTGTTATTGTATGTCTTTTTTATTATGGCCATCCTATTGGATATGAAGTGATATTTCATAGTGGTTTTGATTTTCATTTGCCTAATAACCAATGATGTTGAGCATCTTTTCATGTGCTTATTGGATATTTGTGAGGAAATGTCCATTTAGCTCTCTCATCTTTTTCTTTTTTTTCTTTTTTTTCTTTTTTTTTTTTTTTTTTAGTGAGTCTCACTCTGTTGCCCAGGCAGGAGTGCAGTGGTGCAGTCATAGCTCGAGTAGCTAGGACTACAGGCTCCTGCCATCATGCCTGGCTAATTTTAAAACAATTTCTTGTAGAGATGGGGGTCGTAATAGACTGGTCTTGAATTCCAGGCCCCAAGCGATTTGCATGCCTTGGCCTCCCAAAGTGTTGGGATTACACGTATGAGGTGCCACGCCTGTACTCTTCCATCGTTTAATTAGGTTATTTGTCTTTTTATTATTGAGTTGTTTATATAGTCGAGATGCCTGACTTTTATCAGAAATATGACTTGCAGATCTTTTCTCCAATCCTGTAGGTTGTCTTTTTATTTTCTTGATGGTGCATTTGATGCGCAAAGTATTTTAATTTTGATGAAGTCCAATTTATTTATTTTGTCTCTTATTGCCATCCTTTTGGTGTTGTATTTAAGAAATGGTTAAGAAACTGTTGCCTAGCCCAAGGTAACGAATACTCCTGTATTTTTTTTTTGCGAACTTTATAGTTTTAGCTCTTATAGCTACGACTTTGATCTCTTTTGGGTTAAGTTTTCTGTGTGATGTGAGGAAGGGGCCCAACTTCATTCTTTCACCTGTGGATATCCCGTTGTTCCAGCATCTTTGTTGAAATGAGTATGCTTTCCTCATTGAGGAAATTAACCATAACTGTGTGATTTATTTGTTGACTCTCTTTTCCATTGATCTATGTGTTTAGCATCAGTGTTTTTAAAACTCCTTAGATGATTCCACGTGCAGTTGAGATTGAGAGCCATCTGGCCAGAGTGGGGAGTTTGGCTGGTTTGACTGGGAGACAGTACAGTGCGAGGTTTTTGTAATACTTCACTATAGGTGTGCAAACCATTGTTCTTCACTAAGCCAGTGTTCCCTAACCTTGCCCAGTGAGAATTGCCAGGGATTCTTGTTAACAAGAATTGGTCTCTATGAACCGGGGAGCACGGGGTCTGGTGGAGGGTAGGAAGGAATCAGCTTTGTGTGTGGCCTATGATTCTGGGTTCTTCCATATGGATATGGACACTTCATACCAGTTGCAAATTCACCAGAACCTTCAGGAACCTGTGTATTTAATGAACTGTTCAGGTGTGTCTTATGATCAGGCTAGCTAAGGTGATGCTGGGTCTGCCAGGCAAGACAATTAGAAGCCTGTGTACCTGCACTGCGGTTCATCCACAGAATTGCTCTTCCCAAGGTACTCTTGGAGTGATGCCGTCACCCTGTGATGATGCCATTGTCCTTGTCGTGTTTACTGTGCACACTTCCCCGGCCACCTTATTTAATATTGCCTTCTGCCAAATTTGTACAAATACTGTCGTACCCACAGTTCTTCCCCATCTGTGTTGTTTGTTTTGTTTACATTACATAGCTTTTTTTTTTTTTTTTTTGAGACGGAGTCTCGCTCTCTCGCCCAGGCTGGAGTGCAGTGGCCGGATCTCAGCTCACTGCAAGCTCCGCCTCCCAGGTTTACGCCATTCTCCTGCCTCAGCCTCCCAAGTAGCTGGGACTACAGGCGCCCGCCACCTCGCCCGGCTAGTTTTTTGCATTTTTTTAGTAGAGACGGGGTTTCACTGTGTTAGCCAGGATGGTCTCGATCTCCTGACCTTGTGATCCACCCGTCTCGGCCTCCCAAAGTGCTGGGATTACAGGCTTGAGCCACCGCGCCCGGCCTTACATAGCACTTTTCAGGAATAATTAATTTATTTATCTTGTCTCTACACCACTAGATTGAAATCCTCATGAGGGAAGGATTTTTATTTTTAATTTTTTTCATTTGAGTGCAATATTCCAAGCACCAAGAACAGTGCCTAGCATACAGTACGCACTTGATAAATATTAAGTAAATGCAAAGGTATTATTAGAGAATGAAGGGAGAGACTTGTCTATTTCAGCATCAGTAGTCATTGTGCTTGTTTTGTATGTCATGGTGCTGTGAATCATGGAAACAGGTGTTTCTGTCTTTGTACAGGCCACTCAAAAATCATTGCCTAAGCCAGGTATGGTGGCACACCTGTAGTCCCAGGTACTCAGGAGGCTGAGGTGGAGGATTGCTTGAGTCCAGGAGTTTGAGGCCAGCTTGGGCACATCGTGAGACCTCGTCTCTTTAAAAAAAAAAAAAAAAAAAAAAGTCTTCACCATATTTATGTCCATTTTCTGCTAGGTCTGAACTAAATGACTTATGTGTCATGTGCTAACTTCTAACCTTTCCCCCCTCCCCGGTTTAATTTATCTTGCTATATTGTGTGTGTCTCTGCAGACTATCTCAATCTTCTTTGGAAACTGGCTGGCTGAAAAGAAGTATTATTTAATCAGATTTGATGAGAAGTTCTTAACTTCAGCTCTCTAGGTCTGGCAATTTAAAATGTTGGATTCTAGATGGTAGAGGATAATTTTTTTTAATGAATTGCCTTTTATTTATTTATTTATTTCCTTTTTAGGATAGAATTTTTGCGGCATTTGAAGAGCTTTTTCCAGATTATGTTTAAAATTGAAACCAAGCCATGTGGTGAAGAACTCAAGGGCGGAGATAAAGTGCTGATGACCTGTGTTGGCATTGGTTTCTCCAACCTTAGCAAGACCCTCAAGTGATAACCATCACAAGATAAGGCCCCAATGCCTCCAGACAAAGCAGACGCTGCCACGGACACCAATGGGACCAAGTCCAAATGGATTAATCCAGGACAGGATAGCCACGTGCTTAATTTTCTGTGAAGAAATATCAATATACAAATAAAAGACATCTCTGTAGCATGTGGTTTCCAGCTGTTTCTCCAGTGGCTCTGCCATTGCCCAGGAGGCCCAGTCACCATGAGAGCTCCCTTGCCTTGCCTGGAGGAAGAATGCGCCTTCAGGCCACAGTCATGCTGCTAGAACAGTCTCATAGTTGCAGTTCTGCTGTGCTTCCTCAGCCTACTATTGTAGGCTTCCTTGGCCCTCTGTCATATGGCTGTTTTCCAAACCTGTGGAGTCTGTTACTGTTCTTTCTGCAAGGACTTACCTCCTTGAGCCTCGGTTTTTGTTGTAGGGATTAAATGAGATAATATGGGTGGCAGCTCTTCATGAGCCCTGCAGTGCTATGCAAATGTCAGAAACTGGTATATTAGACTATTTATCTTTTGTCTTCTGAATAGATTGCTGTCATGGACATAGACACTGATCTTCATCTGGTTCATTGGATGTATATATGAGGGATGGGTGACTACAGGGGTCCAAGTAAAGTTATTGGGATGTTTTTTATATTCCAGGTGTGCTATACATTCCTGTTTTATTTTCACAATAGCTCTGTGATGTAAATGCTATCTCCATGAGAAAATTCTTAAAGGGTGTTTCGTTCCTTTGAAATGTATAATGTAAAGACATTAAATCTCCTCATTTAAGGATCTAAGTGTAATAGAGTCAGGGATTTTACCCTTGCAAGCTAATAAGTTAGATTATTACTTTTTCGTTGATGCTCCCAGAAGACATGAGGACCCTGGGTCAGAGATAAAGAACTTTATTACTTCTTATTACTCAGCATAGCGTGAGCTTCATGTTTACATTGGTTTCCCCTGCTCCCCAGGTCTCACAGTGGACATGGAGGGGCCCAGGTAGATGCTATGCATGTTACAAGTTTGCATCATAGCCAAAGAACTTGTATGCTTGGGGACTGCACCTCTTCATGGCAAGTCTGTTGTTTCACATGCAGACATTACTTCATCCCTTAAGACTACCTCCTGCAAACACAGTTTTGAGAAAGAACCCAGGTAAAAGCCTGCCCAACAAGAATATGCAGGAATACCCAGGATCCATGGCAGATTTCCCCTGCCAACTAATAGAGTCTACATTTGATATGTGCATAGGCTTGAAGTTTGTAGAAGGGGAAATATGTACTTCTTTCTACTAGACTTCCAAATGGTGTCCTTCCCTGGGGGCAAACTTTGCCTCATCACTCCCTCACAGTACCTTTTTCTTTTTAAGTGAAAAGGGGCCTCATCACTCCCTCACAGTACCTTTTTCTTTTTAAGTGAAAAGGGGCTAGAGAAAGACTGTGCTTTGATGTCTAGGGGTGTGGGAGGATGTGGAGGTAGAGAGTTAACCTTAAGGAAGGCCAGGACATTCTGGACTATGACATTGTACTGAGAGCTTTACATACTGTATTGGTTATGTGCTCTTGGTATATAACAAGTGCTCACAAACTTAGTAGCTTAAAACAATACCTCTTTATCATTTCACAGTTCTGAAGGTCAGATATCCAGGCAGGCTTGGTTGGATTCTCTGCTTAGAGTCTCATAAGGCTGATATCAGGGTGTCTGTCACCTGGGCTGGGCTCAGCTCTCATCTGAAGGCTCTAGGAAAGAATGTGCTTCCGTTCAGGTTGTTGGCAGAATTCAGGGTTGTAGGACTGAAGTCACCTGTTTTCTTCCGATTTTTCTTGCTGGCTGTGAGCTGTGGACAACTCTCAGCATATAGACAGGCACTGCCTGTATTTCTGTTCACTTGGTCTCCCCTACCTTCAAGCTGGCAATGGTGCATGGAATCCTGGTACTTTGAATTCACCTTCCTTTTGTGATACCACCTAGAGAAAACATTGCTTAAAAATGACTCATAGCACAATAGTCCTACCTGGATTATCTCCCTATCTTAAGGTCAACTGACAACAGCAATACTAGATTTGTGTTTAAAAAAACCAGGGGCTGGGAATAGTGGATTACCATCCCAGAATTTTGCCTACCACACATACTGCAGTCCTACCTAGTGCCGCTGACGTTTGAACTCACATCTTCCGATATAGAGCTCAAATCCTGAACTAAGGGGCCACATTGCTTTTGGAATACCATATACCTGCTGTTCCTTGTACAAGCTCTGGAAATGGTGCTGTTGGTCAATGTAGGGTGGCACACAGAGGCCAGGCAAATTACTATAAGCAGTAGAGGGGATGTGTGCTACTGTCTGCTACAAACCTGGAAATGTCTGGTGTGGTTCCAGCCCTGCATCTGGCAAAGCTGCTTCTGGAGTTGGAACATCTAGCAGGAGAGGTGATGGTATTGCCAAAAAGAGGACCAATTTAGTATTTATTTAAACAGCTCACTCCCAGTCCCTTCTCAAATTCCCAAGAAAAGCAATATACCATTCCTTCAGGCAGAAGTCATGCTTTGCTGTTTGCTGGGACATCTTAGATAAAATCTTTAGTCTCTGACGAATCTTTTAGTCTCTGCCTTTTTTCTAGCTTAGCTCCTGGTCAGTCCACTTACTTGCTGGGATAGCTTGAAGAGAGAGATTCCAGCGTTTTGGGGCTTGGTTTTCTATCTTGGTCTGTTTGTTCCTTTCTGCTGATAGAGATAGACCATTCTGAGTTAACGGCAGCAGTTATTCAATGGGACTGTGAGTTTTTTAGGCAGATAAACCAGTGAACTTGTTGGGGGTCATGGCAGAATCATTCTTTGCCTTGTCATCTACAAGGCCCTGCTTCTGTCTTTCAACACCCTTTAACTACATTTCATGCAAACTCCAGCCAGCCTCCATCATGATGATTTTACCATAGTGGTCAAAACAGTTGCTAAGGGGTGGCAGGAAGCCAGTGTATTGCAACATGACATATTGATTGGGAAAGAGCAACAGGAGGACCTGCTGAATTCCATATTGGCCTCACTGGGCAGCTAAGCCTCAGGGGTTTTGTTTTTTTTTAAAATAATTTCTTTTTTGAGTCGGAGTCTCACCCAGGCTAGAGTGCAGTGGTGCAGTCCTAGCTCACTGTAACCTCACACTCCGCTCAAGTGATCCTCCTGCCTCAGCCTCCCAAGTAGCTGGGACTGTAGGCATGAGCCACTGTACCCAGCTAATTAAAAATATTTTTTTAGAGATGGGGTCTCACTTTGTTGTCCAGGCTGGAGTTTGTGTGTGTTTTTTTTCCAATTTAAAGTTCTGGGATACCTGTGCAGGACGTGCGGGTTTGTTACATAGGTAAACATGTGCCATGGTGGTTTGCTGCACCTATCAACCCATCACCTAGGTATTAAGCCCACGGTGCATCAGCTATTTATCCTGATGCTCTCCCTTCTGGGTTTTCTTTATTTTAAAAAATCATTTCCAAAAAATGGTAAAGGATAGCTAATCACAGACCCAAATTACAAAAACAAAAATTCAGGTTGTACCATGGTGCCTGTCCTCACACCAAACAGCAGAAGACCATGAGGTGGCCATTTCCTGTTAGGTCTTTGTGTTGGGAGGCTGCTAGGTGAGACCAATGCTGGCACTTAGTTTTAAGGCCACTGAGTAGAAGAGTTGAAGGTGCTAGAGGGAGGCAAAGGAAGTAGACAGGATGGCATACAAGAGGCTGGAAGCAGTTGATGAAATCAAAGGTAGATGGGGAAACTGGAGCACCAGGGAAACAGAATTTCCAAAGTTTTGGCAGTGCCTGAGGTGAGGGTGGAGGTCAGCTGGGGGAGGGGGAATCAGAGTGATAAGTGGATTTACTGGGCCTTTGTTCCAGGGTAGGAGGATTAGAATGTGGGGTTCCGTTGACCTTCCCAGTTGGTAGTGTTGTAGACCTGGGGTGTACAGGTGGCAACTTTAATCTGCAATGAGTGGGAATGCAGCACTGCAGGGCCTGTGCCCACCCAGGATCTCCGTTGTCCCTTACCTGGCTCCAGAGTGGACAAGAAATTGCTTGCACTTGGGTTTCCATGTTCAGATGGTGCTGGCCTGTTCTTTAGAAGTGACTGAAAGTTAATGGGATTGTCAATAGGCAAGCTGGGCCTTTTTGTACTTTTCTTGGCCACATCTAATAGGCCATTTGAGTGGAACACTTTATCAGTGTTTGGCATCTAATGAAGGCTGACCCACGTCACTCCTTTACTCCAGCAAATGAAAGCTGTCCGGTTGTCACAGGCCTGGGCTGAGCACAGGCCTGGGGTCAGCACCTGTTTTAAAACATCCTAGATATTTCAGATATTCAAGTGCCTCTGAGGGTTCAGGACATTCTTTATTCTGTTTCCTGCTCATTCTCAGCCCTCTGAAGAGCCTTGTGTCCAAAAATCCTCAGATTGCAGAAATAAATTATTTCTGCCACAATTTGGGACATTACATATTTCAAAGGATAGAGAAATCAGAGGCCAACTTAAAGACAACAGATAATGAACAAGCCTGGCTAAAATATATGTGCCTCCGTGTGTCTGTCCCCGAATACCCTGTTACCATGGCTGCGATAGAGTGCTGGGGCTGCTGCCGGACTCCCTGGGAGCCTTCTGGGCAACTGGTCTCCATCTTGAGAAAAAATGATGCCCCAAAGGTAAGGCCAGCTGCTGCTTCCTGCTACATCTGGGGATGTTGAACCATCCTGAAGTTCTTTGTAATCTTCAAGGAAGTATGTTAGTGTTTGAAATGGTACCTGGCTTCAGTTGTGGCAACCCAACCTCAGGCTGTTGTCGGTGCTGTGTGCAAGCACTTGGTTCCTGGACCCTCCCACATGCTCCCCTCTTGGCCCTAAGCTCTGTTTTGACCACCCTGCTATTTACCCATTAGACAATGAAAGGCATCGTGCCTAAGATCTATAAGCTTTGAAAAACCTGTGAAATGCTTGCAAGAAACCAGGAAAAATAATGCTGGCTATAAATTATGCAAAGAAAAGAGCAAGAAAAATATCTACAAAGTGAAACACTATCTTCATTTTTTTCAGCATAATTGTTAAAATATTGAGAATAATATAAATGAGAATTTCTTTTTTCACAAGAATTTATAGTTTTAGTATATGTTCTGCCAAAATGAGCACGTCACAAGAATTTCTAAGTGCACGCAGTGGTTGCCAAGGAATCATAGCTAAGCACGTTAAATTAGTTGCTGATCACCAAGCCATTTAAAAGGCAAAATTATAAATAGTCTTTCAGAGATTTGGGATAGGGCTACGTTTTATTTTCTTTCTTTCCTTTCTTAAGTTTTTAAAAAATAGAGATAGGGTTTTGCTGTGTTCTCAAATTCCTGGGCTCAAATAATCTGTCCACCTCAGCTGCTCAAAGTGTTAGAATTACCGGCATGAGCTACCACACCCAGCTGAGCTACGTTTTAATATGTGTGGTTCGATAACGCTCTCATAAGGCACCTAGAAAGTAAAACCCTCTAAGCCTGCCCCTCTCTTGGAGCCACCTCCTCAGTCTTAAAGCCTCAGCTGTTCCTAAGGAAACCCTCTATCCCCACAATACACCCGCTGCTACATGTTCTCATAGATGCCTCTCCCCGTCCTTACCTCAGTACTCACTGCACCCCGTCATTGCTTAATTTTGCACTCTCTTCACCTATGGTGGTAGGGGCCATCTTTTAAGATTTGGTGTGTCCATGATCTTAAATTTTTTAAGTCTCTATTAAAAATCAATTACATTATTCGTGAGAGAAGTTTTTGGTTTCTTTTTTAAATACGTAAAAGAAAGCTGGCTGGCTTCTTGAATTTCAGTAGTGCATTGTGGAAATAACACAGGCTTAGGAATTACACCTATGTTTGAATCCCAACTGTGTTAGTAGCATTGTGCTGGCCCTCTGTCCTTCTGACCCTTAGTTTGCTCATCTGAAAATGGGAATTACCTTGTGCCCACTCTGGGATTGAGATTTATTAAATGTGTGTTTGTGATTAGGATTCTTTTTAGTTGTTTCATCCTTGGTAAAGATTTGAAGCAGATTTCTGCATAACAGGTTAATGTCAGAATGAGTCACAGTGTTTATCTTTAACATCTAGTTCTTGGATGTACTCGGCTAGAAGACCAGAGACAAGCAATGGCACCTACATGTGGGTTGAGGTCAAACTGTCCCATGACATACGTTACAAGAGTTAAAAGAGAGGGCCTACAGGCATCTCAGTGAGTTCACTGTGTTCCAGTGCAGAGTGCCAGGATCCATCTAGTTGGCACAGAGGAGAAAGCCTAGCTGACCTGGCAGGTCCTGAAGCCACTGTGTACACCAAACCAAACTGAGTCGTAAGGAACTCCATCCTTTCCTCTCCCACCAAGAAAGGAAAAGAATTGTAATCTCTAGTTGCCAGTTCTGGAATTTTATGTGTCAGCCTACATTTCTTGTAGCCAGGCTGGGGCTGCACGAAACATTACGTAATAGAAAAAGTCAAACAAGCCTAAGGCTCTGGTCTTGGGTCTTCTGCCTAAAGCACACCTTTGAGCAAATCATTCAGGTTTTTGAACCTCAGTTTCTTCATTAGGACATGAATAAAACCTACTGCAAAAGACTATGAAGACTAAGCATGTGTACTGTACAGGCCCTGGCAATACTAGGCATTGAAAAACTGAGTTGCCTCCTTGACTGATGGTAGAGCGAAAGATTAGATTTCATGAGTTCAGAGATACAACAGGAATGTGGAGGTCAGTTTAACTTGGGTGAGTCCTGAGGCTTTGAATTGAATAGAATATAGTTGCAAATAAGAAATTGACTCAAACAGCAGAATTTATAGGCTTTTAAACTAAGTTCAGTAGCACATTTAGCTTCAGGTAAAGGTGGATCCATGGGTTCAAACAATGTCATCAGAATTCAACTCTCAGGCCAAGGCAGGAAGTTCACTTCAGGCCAGTAGGTCAGTAATTCAGCTCTCTCCCATCTCTGCTTTCTGTTGTGTTGTCTTCCTTCTCCAGCAGGTATTATTTTTCATACGCTGTTTTTTGGGCAACCCTTAAGTACTGGATAGAGATTCTCTACCCAATACTGAATCCTAGCTGTGTCAGTAGCATTGAGCTGGGCCTCCATCCTTCTCACCCTTAGTACTCTCATCTGAAAATGGGAAATATCTTACCCACCCTGGGGTTTATTGGGTAGTGATTCTATTCAATACTTTAAAAAAAAAAAAAAAAAAAAAAAAAAAAAAACTTTTCAAAAAGCTATCAGAATTGTGTCTCCTTCTGTTGAACACAGAGCACCCCAGTTGACCAGATCTGGGTCCTGTTCTCGTCCCTGGAGTGGTAATGATGTCGCCTCACCTAAATTGTATGGACCAAGAGGAAAGGAAGTGTTGATTCTCAAAGGGAAGTCCGAATGCTTTTATAGAAGAGACGGTTGATACTGGATAGGCAGAAGGAGCAGTTGTCCACTGTAGACTACATTGCCTAATTCCTTGAATATTCTCAGAAAGATGCTCCACAATACTGCCTGCCCACCACCATCTTTCACCATCCAGAGTCTTCCAGCATTATGGTATAGAATTGAGTGAACAAGGATGAATTCACCTTAACAAATGATGCCCAACAAAGGCAAGATCATTGGACTCAGAAGGCCAAAGTTATGGATTCTTGGCAAAGATTTGTGATATTAGCCAGTGGCATTCTTGGGCTAGAAGGGGAACAGTACTCTGGATGGTAACCCAGAGGAAGGAGAAGTGGCAATGACCAATTGCAGGTGTGGGAGAATCATGGGTGTTGTGGGCCAAGAGGAGGGGTCGGGGCACCACGTAAAGAAAAATGTCAGTTGGTGCTCTTGCTCTCTATCATGGTCCTGCCTTTTCTTTTTTCCTCTTTTTTTTTTTTTTTCCCTAAGACAGTTTCATCAGAGACAAGCTATGGCACCTGCATATGGGTTGAGGTCAAACTATCCCATGACATATGTTACAAGAATTAAAGAGAGGGCCCACAGGCATCTCAGTGAGTTCACCGTGTAGACATGTTACCCAGGCTGGAGTGCAGTGGTGCGATCTTGGCTCACTGCAACCTCTGCCTCCCGGGTTCAAGTGATTCTCCTGCCTCAGCCTCCCAAGTAGCTGGGATTATAGGCTCCCACCACGACACCTAGCTAATTTTTGTATTTTTAGTAGAGATGGGGTTTCACCATGTTGGCCAGGCTGGTCTTGAACTCCTAACCTCAGGTGATCTGCCTGCCTTTCAGCCTCCCAAAGTGCTGGGATTACAGGTGTGAGCCACTGCACCCGGCCATGGTTCTGCTTTTTCTAACCTCTGGAAAACAGATTCAGGATCTGGGGAGGAAGATCAGGATTTTTTGCCCATTGCCAAAAACATGAATTGATGGCAACAATGTCAAGAGCTACCTGTGGAAGAGCAATGAAGACATATTAAACCTGTGACTCCTCCAGTGGGCGGGAGTGTGAAAGGTGCTTCTCATTTTCAAATAATTTGCACTTTTTTTTTTTGGAGGCGGAGTCTCACTCTGTCACTCAGGCTGGAGTGCAGTGGCGTGATCTTGGCTAACTGCAACCTCTGCCTCCTGGGTTCCAGCAATTCTCTGCCTCAGCCTCCTGAGTAGCTGGGATTACAGGTGTCCGCCACCATGCCTGGCTCATTTTTTTGTATTTTTAGTAGAGTCGGGGTTTCACCATTTTGGCCAGGCTGGTCTTGAACTCCTGACCTCAGGTGATCCACTTGCCTTGGCCTCCCAAAGTGCTGAGATTACAGGCGTGAGCCACTGCTCCTGGCCCGCGCTACTTTTTACAGTTATATGTGCACACATATATATTTGTATATGTATACATGTTAGTTTATATTAAGAATCCCAGGTAGAACTCCAGTAATTTTCCATCAGCCTCAAAGCAAATAAGGTTAGGAATCCTGGCCAGGCATGGTGGCTCAAGCCTGTAATCCCAGCACTTTGGGAGGCCAAGGCAAGTGGATCACTTGAGGTCAGGAGTTCAAGACCAGCCTGGCCAACATGGTGAAACCCTGTCTCTCCTAAAAAGACAAAAATCAGCCAGGTGTGGTGGTGAGTGCCTGTAATCCCAGCTACCCAGGAGACTAAAGCAGGAGAACCACTTGAACCTGAGAGGTGAAGAGGTTACAGTGAGCTGAGATCACGCCACTGCACTCCAGCCTGGGCAACAGTGAGACTCCTTCTCAAAAAAAAAAGATTAGGAATCCTCTTTGTCACATTCCTCTGTACCCTCAAAAATCAACAACAACCAAAAACTACATATGCAACTTACCTGTGGCAGAGGCCTCAGAAGAGGCCACAAAAGATGCCTCAGGAGACCTGCTGCAATGCTGGACAAGTGGCTTAGGCCCCTGCACATTATTACCCTTTTTCCAGGGCTGGCTCCAGGATTCTGGGTGAGAGCACTGTGCTCCGCCTCCAAATTAGGGTCTCATTATGTCCAGTGTAGTGCTTCCCAGAGGAGGTTCCATGATACACTAGCATCATGGGGTGCCTTCCCTGAAAAGGGCTTAATAGAGGTTTTGAAAATGCAACAGTCTCCTTCACAGTGTACATTAACAAAGCAAACACTACAAGAAGCCTTGCAACTGAAGCTTTGTTTTACCTAGTACTGTTGAAACTCACGTAACCATGGAACTCTCCCTACCCTGGAAAAAAGAGAGAGAAAGAGACTATTCGCATTATGTAGTGCTCTTATTCGGCAGATCACACTTTGGGTGTTCTTGGTCTGATAGGATTTATTGGTGAGTACAGAAAGTATAAGCTCTTGCATTCTTTTTTTTTTTTTGAGACAGTCTTGCTCTGTCAGGCTGGAGAGCAGTGGCATGACCATAGCTCACTGCAGCCTCAACCTCTCCCAGGCTTAAGCTTCCTGACTAGTAGCTTCCTGACTAGTAGCTGGGACCACAGGTGTGTACCACCACACCTGGCTAGTTTTTAAAAATCTTTTGTAGAGATGAGGTCTTGCTTTGTTGCCCAGGCTGGTCTCAAACTCCTTAGCTCAAGTGATCCTCCTGCCTTGGCCTCCTAAAGTGCTGAAATTACAGGTGTAAGCCACTGCACCTGGCCAACTCTTGCATTCTTGATTGGGGTATTTGTGAAAAGCCAAGTAGTTGTCAGGAATCTAGGTGGAAAATCTAGACTCATGTCTAACCCTGGTCCCAGCCCTACAGTATTGAACACCCCCACACATGAGTTTCAGATCAGTGGCCCTCAGCCCAACTGACTCTGTGCCATCTTCCCTTATCGTCTGGGCTTCTAGAAATTAGAGGGGCCAGGTACGTGGATGAGGTTGGATTCTGTGGTGTTTATATGATTATTACAATGTCCCCGTTTTCTTGAGAGTTACACAGACTGTTGTTCTTTTCCTCTTAGCTCAGAGGCTCAATATGGCAGGAAAGCTCACTTTAGGTTTTCAGCAAGAAGTTGGAAGAGGTCAGGGAGAAATCCTTGGTGAGGAGGAACCAAGGAGATATGAAAGGTTTCTTGAAGTCCTGTGGTTAGGCCAAGCCTGAACCCTGAAACACCTAGATTTTTAGAGGATTCAGACCAGGATACCACCTGCTATCACTGAGATGCAAAGACATGGTTCTTGAAGCAATGGACCTGGTTGCTCGAAATAGGGAAAGAGCTTGAGCTTTTTAAATTGGCTTTTGAAAAGATACTCTTGTACTTCAGCGCCTGCTTGACCTGCTTCTCTGTTAATGGGCTCTCCAGAAAAGAGCTTGGCTAATACTCTCTGAGTGTCTTCTTCAAGATGTAGAGTTAATGTCAGTGCTTTTAAAATCTGTTGAACCTGTGTGCCCAGGATAAACTTTTGCAGCTCTTGACAATCTGAGTGAGTTCTATTTGTAGTCCTGAGTTTTGTCTTTGGGAGCATGGAAGGTAAGAGAGACCTTGAATCACCTGGACACCCACCTGAGAAGAAGAGTGAGAAAGGAAGTGGAAAACAACCTCAGTTGGAAGTAGTGTGTTCTGAGTACCTTTGTTAACAATGCTAAGAAAACAGCTTGGCAAAGTAAGGGGTCCTGTAGGGAGAACAGGAGTGGGTTAGCTGCTCCAGTCCCTCGGGAACTGTCCTACTTCTCTGATCTGTTTGCCAGGGATCTGCGTGCCCCAAGAGGACTGTTTGAACGCTTAACACATAATATGCTTTGTACATCTTGTGAGACTATCTTCCCAAATTTTAAGAACCATTGTTATGAATAATATACAAATGCATTTTAAAGCATTATTGAATTCATACTTATTTCATTGTGTACTCTTTGTTTGTTTGAGACAGGGTTGCACTCTGTTGCCCAGGCTGGAATGCAGTGGCATGATCGCTGCTCACTGCATACTTGAATTCCTGGGCTCCGGCGATCCTCCTGCCTCAGCCTCCCAAGTAGCTAGGACTATAGGCATGTGCCACCACACTTGGCTAATTTTTTAATTTTTTGTAGAGACGGGGTCTCACTATGCTTCCCAGGCTGGTCTTGAATGCCTCACCTCAAGCAGTCCTCTCTCTTCTGCTTCCCAAGGTGCTAGGATTACAGGAATGAGCTACCATACCTGGCCTATATTTTCTCAGTCAACAGATTCTCTTCTTCTTCTCTTCTTCTCTTCTCTTCTGAAACAAGTCTGTGAAAATTTTAGATGCTTAAAAGAGGTCCTTGTGCTTTCTTGAAAAGGCTGTAATTAGTGTTATATTGTAAAATTGCTTGCCCCCTGGTAGTCATCTCTGGTTGGTTACCTATCTTGGTTATGTAATTATTCTGTAAGGTTCTGGAAAGTTTGAACTTCTTGCCACAAACCTTGACTGTTTGCCAGCATGGAGGGGAGGGTTAGAAGAGAGAAGAAGGGGTAAGATTGAGGACAGCTCACTCATCACTCAGAGGGCTGAATTTCCATTTAGCATCACTGATCTCCTGATACTAAAACGTCCAAGCCGAGCCTCCCTGCTTTGATATAAAGTGCTGCCCCCTTCCCTCAGGATGTTTCCTCCACAAAGCAGCTGACTTCCAATGTGGCAAGAGCTCCTATTTTTCTTGACTGACAATTGCCACTGCCTTATGGATTTCAGAACACTTCCATGAACATTGTCCCATTTCATCCTCACAGACACTTCTCAGTTTAGGTTTAAAGAAACTACCAGACTTACTTAAGATCACACAATTAGTGGAGAAATTGCAGCAAGAACGCAAAACTTTGGGTTTCAATAGCTCTGAACCATGACATATGAGTGTCTTTAGTAGGTCATACCTTAGTGCCCTTTCAAATGGGCATTATTTAAATGTTTGCTCAGTATCTGTTTATAGATGAGAGGATGAACACCTGTGAAAGAAGGGTAGAAAAGGAAGGTGTGGAGGCAGCACCCAGTTTTTCATGTTTTCCTCAGAAAGACCGAAGCCCAGCAGCTAACCATGGATGAATTATCTTTTATTATCCCTTAGAAATCATATTAGGAATTTTTTTTCTTGAGTGTAAGTGACTAAAAACAACTCAAACAGGCTTAAGCAAATGTACTGACTCATTTAAGGGAAAAGTCCAGGGATGTACCTCACTTCAGGCCTAAACTGGGTCCAGGGGTTTGACTGATGTCACCAAGACTCATCACTTTTGATCTATCCTCTAGTAGGGTCACCCCACTGATGGTAGCAAGAAGTCATCAGAAGTTCTTGGCTTGTATCCTATCCTCTCAGCAGCCCCAATAAAAAGAATCTTTCTGACAGTTCCCAAAAATGTCCCCAAAGGGTTGAATATCATGGGATTGACTTAGTGATTTGCCCAACTCTAAATCAATCACTATAACCCGTAGTGGTTGGTCAGATTGGCCACATCTGGGTGCATGCCAGCTCCAAGAGCCTAGCACACTTGGACCTTCTGTACCGCATGAGCTAAGAATAGGAGAGGCAGTCCCCAAGGAAAGTATGGCTTCTAGCGCCAAAAGACAAAGAAATGTATGCTGGGCAGGCCAAAGCAATGAATTTGTACTGAAGAAATGTTCCTCTAGCCCCGAACACCCGGCAGCTTACCAAAATACTGCTTTAAACAACATTCCAGACACTCCCTCAGAATTCCAGTCAACACAATTTTCTCTATTCCACTGCATTATAGTTTGGTACCCTGGGCAGCTTCTCAGCTAGATCCCCTTTATTCCAACTCTGTCTTTGCCAGGTGAGGAAGTTGCAGTAGAGGAACTTGGCCCAAGTCACACCACCAGGATAAGGAGGAGTTCAGACCAGATCCTGTTCCCAGACCATTGGCTACTGAAACCAGGAAGCACTGCTGACCCTGCCACTTGGGCCAGCCCAGCAGAACAGCCTTGCTTGTCCCATGAACCAGCCAAGTTCTGTTAGGACCCAAGATTGGTATAGATTATAGCACCAAAAGATCTCCAGGTTCTGGAATTGGTCCATTTTGGCCATTGCTATGGTCTGAATATTCATATCCTCCTCAGATTCATATGGTGAAATCCTAACCCCCAAGGTGATGGAATTAAGAGGTTGGGCTTTTGAGAGGTGATTAAGTCTGAAGAGCAGAATCTTCATGAATCAGATTAGTGTCCTTATAAGAGACACTTCCCCACTTTCTTTTCCACCTTGAGGACACAGCAAGAAAGCACTGCCTGCAAACCAGGAAATGAGTCCTCACTAGATACTAAATCTGCTAGCACCTTGATCTTGAACTTCCCATCCTCTAGAACTATGAGAAATAGGTTTCTGTTGTTTAGAAACCAGCCAGTCTATGGTCTTTTGTATAGCAGCCTGAATAGACTGAAGCCTTCTGAGGTAATCATACCCTATTTTAGGATCTGCAGAGGATGCAGATTTAGGTAAAAGGATGTTCTTAAGAGTCCCCGAAGAGTGATCATCTGGAAGGATACACACTGCGTCATTAATAGAAGTAGCATAGGCCTGTGAGATTGGGAAGCGCACTTTCACTTTTTGCTTTATCTATTCTCTGTTGTTGGAATTATTTAGAGGCAGGTACTGAGCCACAGTGGGATATCTGGAAGAATCACACTTGTACCTGAACACAGAGTTCGAGATAGATGGGCAAAGTGTCTCTGATGAGGAGCTCAGGGGCAGGGTCATTAGGGAGAAGACTCCGGACCCAAGCATAAGGCTACCACGTACCCAGAAAAATTAAGATCTTTATTTTTATTTTTTTGAGAAAAGGTCTCACTCTGTCACCCAGGCTGGAGTGTAGTGGTGTGATCTCAGCTGACTGCAGCCTTGACTTCCTGGGCTCAAGTGATCCTCCCACCTCAGCCTCCTGAGTAGCTGGGACCACAGGCATGAGCCACTACACTTGGCTATTTTTTGTTGTTGTTGTTGTTGTTGAGACAGAGTCTCAGTCTCTCACCCAAGCTGGAGTGCAGTGGCATGATCTTGGTTCACTGCAACTGTGGCTAATTTTTTTAAAATTATTGTGCTCAGGCTGGTCTTGTACTCCTGGGCTCAAGCAATCCTCCTGACTCAGCCTCCCAAAGTGCTGGGATTACAGACGTGAACCACTGTGCCCAGCCAAAAGTTAAGGTCTTTAAAGGATGAAGACCTTTTCTTTCAGTGGCACTAACCCTAGTAGGGACTGTCACTTGCTACACTGATCCTAACACCATCAAGACTGTTAACTGGTGGACATGATGGTTACTGGCCTGGCCACTTCCCTTCTGGGCAGTCTTACAAGGCATGGGAGAAAAACAGTCACTCGACTGGCCACACTTAGATTTTTTTTTTTTTTCATCTACACCTCCTCAAAGGAACATACCCATATTTTGACCTAAAAGGGAAATGACCGGCTTATTATCTAGGCTTCACTCCAAATGACTTTAGATTTAATCATCAAATCTGTCCTGAAATGATAGATTTGCCATTTTGAGGACATCTAGAAGAATAAAGTTATATCCTAAAGTCAACAGAGGGTTTCCTAAATTTTTATTAAAAAGGTTTCCTTTGTTAAAATGAGGATTTTGGCAGGGCGCAGTGACTCATGCCTGTAATCCCAGGACTTTTGGAGGCCGAGGCAGGTGGATCACTTGAGGTCAGGAGTTCAAGACCAGCCTGGCCAACATGGTGAAACCCCATCTCTACTAAAAATACAAAAATCAGCCAGGTGTGGTGGTGGGTGCCTGTAATCCTAGCTACTTGGGAGGCTGAGACAGGAGAATTGCTTCAGCCCAGGAGGCGGAGGTTGCAGTGAGATGAGATTGTGCCACTGCACTCCAGCCTGGGTGACAGAGCAAGACTCTGTTTAAAAACAATAAAATAATAAAATAAATAAAAATGGATTTCACCTTTCCAGTTGGTTACTTTGAGGATGATGTTGTTCCTTTGCATGAGACTCCCTTTATGCCATTGACCTGAGAATACCTGGTGGCTCCAACTGTGCTTGGAACTCACCTTTTTGCTCCACTCTCCCCCTGCTGATTGCTTCCCAGAAAGGGCCTGATCCATCCCCACCTTGACTTCATCCCTTCTTCTCTTACACTAAGTAAAATCTCCAGTGACTGGCCTGGTAGTAGCCATGGGTGTGTCTTTTTAATCATTAGTAAATCTAAGGACCCTGATAGTTCTGGGCCACTGAGTTTTTTCTTATAGAGTCTACAAGAAAGAAAGAGGTGGTGATGGGAGATAAAATAGACTCATCTTTTCCTTCCTATTTCCCCTTATCCACATAAGCAAAACCTTTTAGAAAACTGAAAATGAGATGTACCTGGAATAAGATGGAACTCTAAACCTTCAAGGGATGGGCACTGGAAGGAGATGTCCAGAGAAGTAGGAGTGGGGCACAGGAGTGTGGAGGCATGCTGCGGACGGGACAATGCAGCTGGCTAGGAATATATTGCATGTTCCCTTGGGGGCCTTTTGATTGCATTTCTATTACTCCCTCCCTCTGGCTCTCCAGTTCCCTCCTTACTCTCCTTTAAAGCTCTGCTCCAGCCTGGTTTCAAGATGAAAGACTGGGAACATGATGACCTTTTTCTCTTCTGCATTAAATTGATAGAAATGATAGCAAATATATTTTGTAAATCAATTAATGAATTGCAAACATGAAAACACAACAGGGAACTGTCTTGCTGTACCAGAAATAGCAAAGCATTCCTAAGAGAAGGATGCAGACAGGAAACTCAAAGTAAATCAGACTTGAAACCATAAGCCAGGCTGCTCCTGTATCAAGAAACTGTCTAAGCCCAAGACTTACTCAGAAGAGCACCAAACAAGAATTATCAAACATCTGAGACAATAATACCATGGAAGAAAGACAAACAACTCAGCAAATGAAAGTCCTTCCTAAGGAGGCAGTGTGGGTGGGGAGGTGAGGGCTGAGCCATGCTCTCCCTTAAAGAATCCTGTGTGACCTGGGCATGCCCACTTCCCAGTAGACTGGCACTTCCCAGCATGGTAACCAATGGTGGTTGTGCTGAGCAAATGCTTCTGTGATGGGGGAGGTGCTGGCAGGGATGTATGCACACAAAGATGCTGTGGATAGTCTGGATTTCTTGCTAATGTGGGCTGCGGTGTTGGAGCCTTGGGTCCAGGATGCTCCTGGAAGAAGGGTCAATCTTTGCAGCCCAAACGGTGGAGCTGAACTCCCAAGTTAACACTTGCAAATTCATTCATTGCCTACTAAGCAGTGGGCAGGTTGGCTATCCACTCTTTCTCATCTCTGTGTCTTTAAAGCCATGATTCTTGAGGGAGGGGAGGGAGGGGAAAGCATGCCTTCCAGAGTAAGAGTATCAGGGTCATTTATTCTCTCCCTCTGATCCCAGCAGCTATAAACTCCATCCTGCCCCCTCCTCAATTCTGATATGCTTTCTCTAGGGTATATGTGGTGTCCACCCCCACTGAAGAGACATGTTTTGATATTCAGCTGGGCTGAGGTAGTTAAAAATTTAGAGAGCCACTATTTTTAGGTAAATATGATTCTTTCCAATTTGTATAAATCACCTATCTGGTACAGACTATCTTCCTTATTCTGATGACCCAAATGCGTCTCTCTCACCAGAGCTCTTCAACTGTTTCAGAATTACAGCCCAGCTTTCTCCCCCTTGAAGACCCCACAGGAATGCGAAGCTTAAATGTCCAAAGCAGAGCTCATTTCATCTTGCTTCCAGAGCTGATCCTTAGCCTACATTTGTTTTCTTGGTGGATGATAGCTCAATCCAGAAATCTTGGACTATTTATTTTATTTATTTATATAGAAGATGCAAGGTGAGATCTTGGAGTCCTCTTTTGCTCTACCCTCTCTTATTTCCCAAATTCTATAACCCCTTCCCCCACCACCCTGCCCCCACCACACACACACCCTTTTTTTCAGAGATAGGGTCTTGCTTGGTTGCCCAGGCTGGAGTGCAGTGATGCAATCATGGCTTCTTGCAACCTCAAACTCCAGGCCTCAAGGAATTCTCCCGCCTCAGCCCCCTGAGTAACTGGGACTATAGGTGTGAGCCACCAGGTCTAATTTTTAAATTTTTAAAGAAATGGGGTCTCACTGTATTGTTTAGATTGGTCTCAAACTCCTGGCCCCAAGCAGTCTTCCCACTTCAGCCTCCCAAAATGCTGGGTTTACAGATGTGAGCCACCATGCCTGGCTCCTACACCCTTTTCATCAGCCTCCAGTCATATTAATTCTAACTCCTTAGTAGTTCTCATCATTATCCCTTTTCTCCACATCCATGGACACTTAACCATTTCATTAATTTAGGCATCCACGGTCTCCTAACTGGTTTCTCTGACTCTAGTCTTGCTCCCTCCAATTCATTTTCCTCTCTGCTCTCCAGATCTATCTCAGTAAAACAAATCTTACCAGGCCACTTCCCTGTTAAAGTCTTCACTGTAAAGGGGAATAGGGAATTTGTATCAGAAGTTCTAAAAATCTTCATAGCCTTTGATGGGTATAATTTCCTTGCTAGAAGTTTATTCTAAGGAAATAATCAGATGTTTGGACAAAGGTTTGAGTACAAAGATGGTCACAGGAAAAATCTAACCATTTGGTATTAGGAAATTTGTCAAACCAAAGGACATTTATAAGAAGAAATCTTATATAGCCATTCTATGTTGTGAGCTACAGAGAATTTAAAAAATATGTTGGGGACAGCTTGGACCAGGTGGTGTCTTTGCTGATCCCCATGGTACCCTTGGCATATCTCCCTCAGGGCATCAGAGGACTTATCCCACTGTATCTGCCTGTTCTTGGTTCTTCCCCGCTGGGTTATAAGGTTCTGGAAGGGACTGTGTTGTATTTGTCTCTTTACCCCCACGTCCTGTAGCAATGCTGGCATACAGTATGGTGTGGGAGTGGGATGTCCTTAAGGATAATTCTGCTTCAAGATCTGACACACCCTTAAGTGGTATATCCAAAACTGAAATCAATGCTCCTCCCAACCCCCACCCCCCAAAAATCTCAGACCCAGAATTTTATTCCTCCCCTCCATGGCCATCTCCATGAAAGAATCATTTCTGGTGGCCTTGGAGGTACCAACCTTTCTCAGACTGGTGAAGAACATGGTGTGGTGTGATCCTATCCCATAGCTCCTTAATCTTCCCTATACCCCAGCACCCAGATTTTAAAAAATAGGGCTCAGCCTGGGCTCTGAGGTGAGGGAAGAGGAAAGTGGGGACTAGCCAGGGCCCTGAGGCATGGTTGGGGTGTGGCGTGATGTGGCAAGGGGTGGGAGTGGGCAGGAGAGACTGCCTGGGTGAGGCTCGCCTCAGATGGAGAAGCCTGACCTGGATCCACTTGCTGCCTGTAGGAGCTCAGTTGCCAAAACCTGTCTGGCCTAAAGACAGGCACAGTTTGATTTAATACTTGGTACTGACCTCACTTGTACATTAAATCAATAAATGCCAACTTAATGGAGCTGTTGCTGGGAAACTAAGGAGTATCAAGTATCCAATATCTGCACAGAGGAGATTGTTTTGATCTGTTTTGTTTTTCTAAAGCTGTAACTTACTCCTTGGTGCCCTTTAGGTTATTCCTTTTTGGTAGGAAAGTGGCTCCCACACTCTCCTCTCCACCTACCCTTTGGAGAAGCTTGGAAATGCACTCAGCAGCTGCCCCCATGATAAGCTGAAGGGCCTGTCCTGTCCAGGTTGGCAGGTCCTCCCAACAGGCAGAGTGAGGAGTTCGTGAATGAGGGAGGAGACTATGGTGTCTCAGAAGGAAAACTCTAGAGGCAAAACACTTAAGTAACAATGATCAGTTCAACTTCTGGATCTGTCTTGCAGCTCGCTGAGACTATTTCCAGCTGAACTGTGTAGCTCTCAGTGTGGGTGCCTTTTATCCATCACTGGTGTCATGCCAGGTCATCTTCATCTTTTCTTAGCTAGCTGAGGACAGTCATCCAAGCTGGGGTCTCCTCTCCTGTGTGTCTCTCCTAGGGATGGAGTTGCCAGGTTTGTGCTTGTTTTCACTTCTTGTCCAGCCTTTCCTTCCCCTCCCTTTCCTGTTCCCTGGGTCGACCATAGCAGAGGTTGTGTTGGAGGAGGGTACTGGCTTTTGGGAAAAAGAGGACAACACGGCTGCCACAAACACTACTCAGACACAGGCTGGGAATGGGGCCTTGGATGCCAGCTGTTGGGTGCCTGCCTTGCAGCCAGCTCAGCCAAAGCATGTGGTTCTGATCGTCTCCTTTCTTCTGCTTCACAGCCAGTCATAAATGCCATCTTCCTTGGATGTCTGAGTCCCTTGGAAACTGGGCTCTGAACTCGATTCCACTGGGGTTGACCATGGGCTATGCTATCAGAATTTCCACCTAGGCCTCCAGTTTCCTTAGAGCAAAAGGAAAACAAATTGTGAAAGGGGAGTAGCAGAGTGGAAAGGTGGTCTAAGGACAGCTGTTCTGACCTGAGTAAAATTACATCCCTGATGGGAGGCAGGAAGTGCAGCACCTTCCACACCTGAAACCATCACTTAAATAGCGCTTCATGGTTTGGGGACTGTGACAGTTTCCTAGGTGCTATAACAGTGTACTATAAACTGGGTGGCTTAAAACAACAGAAATTTATCATCTCACAGTTCTGGAAGCCAGAAGTCCAAAATCAATTTGCTGGCAGTTGATTCCTTCTGCGAGTTCTGAGGGAGAATCTTTTCCTTGCCTCTCTCTTAGCTTCTGCTAATCCCAGACATTCCTTGGCTTATAGATGCTTATAGATGTTCTTTGAATAGTAGATGCAATCCTCCATTTTCGTATGGTGTTCTTCTTGGGTCTCTGTCTTCATGTCTGTCTTCTGTTAAAGATAACAATCATATTGAATTAGAAGTCCACCTACTCCAGTACGACCTCATCTTATCTAATTAAATCTTCAACAACCCTATTTCCAAATCATGTTACATTCTGAGGTTCTGGGGTTAGGACTTCAACATACCTTTTTTTTGGGGGATATGTAGTTCAACCCATAATGGAGATCAAAGGCTGAAGGATTTGTAGCAAGCAAATCTGGGTGTTATGTGGGTACCTTGGAAGCCCTGCCAAAACAGTGGTCTTGTTAATTCTGCAGAGAAAGCCATCTGAACTCCAAGATTTCATAAAACTGTATTTGTATGTATTGTATTGGTGAAGACTTCAGTGGCAAGTCATAGAAATTAACTTAAATCAGTTTAGGTTGCAAATGATGGAAACTCAATTCCAGCTGGTTTATACAAAGCATTAAAAAAAGAAATTCGGCTGGGCGCAGTAGCTCACACCTATAATCCCAGCACTTTGGGAAGGTGAGGCGGGTGGGTCACTTGAGGTCAGGAGTTTGAGAACAGCCTGGCCAACATGGTGAAACTCTGTTTCTACTAAAACTACAAAAATTAGTCGAATGTGGTGGTGGGCACCTGTAATCCCAGCTACTCAGGAGGCTGAGGTAAGACAATTGCTTGAACCCTGGAGGTGGAGGTTGCAGTGACCCGAGATCACACCACTGCACTCCAGTGTAGGCAAAAGAGTAAGACTCCATCAAAGAAAGAAAGAAAGAAAGAAAAGAAAGAAAGAAAGAAAGAAAGAAAGAAAGAAAGAAAGAAAGAAAGAAAGAAAGAAAGAAAGAAAGAGAAAGAAAGAAATTCATTGTAATGAATTGTAATTCAAGTAATGACAAAAACCACGATTATTTTTGTGCCAGCCTAATATAAAGAAAGAAAGAAAGAAAGAAAGAAAGAAAGAAAGAAAGAAAGAAAGAAAGAAAGAGAAAGAAAGAAATTCATTGTAATGAATTGTAATTCAAGTAATGACAAAAACCATGATTATTTTTGTGCCAGCCTAATATAACCAGAAAAATCTGGGAATGGACCTAGTTTTAGGTAGAGTAGAATCTAAGGCTCAAATTATGTATTCAGAAGTGTCTCTCCTCCCTCCTCCCTTCTTCCCTTCTTCTTTCTGTCTCCCTCCCTTCCTCCCTCCCTTTTTTCTTCTCTCTGCTCTCTCTTTACCTGTCCTTCTCTTAGATTGGCTTGTTTCTGCTTGGTTTCATTCTGCAGGTAGGGTCTCTTCACAAAGAGGGCTTTAAAATGGTGCCTGAACATTCTGAAAACATCACCTCAGTTTACCCCAGCAGAATGAGAACTTCTCTTCCCAACTCCCTAGATCAATCCTGGGGAAGACATTGATTGGCCTTGCTTGAGTCATGTGCCCGTACACAAACCAATCATTGTGGCCAGGGGGATAGGGTGCCTGATTGGCCAGTCTGGATCGTGTACTCGCCCTATGGGAGCTATCCATGACAATTTGTCCTGCTAGATAGGACCTTATGAAAATAGGGGAAAACCAAAGAAGGGGGAAATAAGTTACTAGACCAACACTATAGCTACTACAGTCCACTATACATTCCAACTAGCTTAAAGAAAAGGGGGGATTTATCTTAAGGATACAGGGGTATCTTGTGGAATACAAGGGAAGGCATACAGTTGGTCTTTGGAGAGAACTTGGAAGCTATCAGGACCCTGGCAGCTTCTTTCAGTCTAGATGCTTCATTCTCTCTCTCTGAAATCTTCATTTTTCTGCTTCTTAGCGTACCCAGTGGGAAGCAAGTGGTGTCTCTATAACCTCCCAGTTTTTATCTTCTTCGTTCAAGCGACCAGCCTAATTTACATGTCCAAGGAAAGAAAGCTGATTGACCCAGCTTGAGTCAGATTTCCACCCCCTAATCAATTGTGTTTGGTGTGCCTGGGGGAGGGGGCCATACACCAGAAACATAACATATACCAGAGGAGAAGGATCCAATATGTGTCAGTTTTAATCTCCTGCAAGTGTGAAAGGTCCCTAGAATCATGCTAAGGATCATTTTTTCCTAAGACCTTCATTTTGCAGATAAATGGAAGTCTCAAAAAGTTAAAGACTTTGAGATCTCACCTGTACACACAGAGGCAAGACAATGACTTAGCTGTAACTAGTGCCCAGGTCCCAGGATTTCCTTTCCAGCTCCTTCTACAACTCCATGTTTAGGCTTCATAATTTCCATGGCTCTTGTCTATAGAGAAAAGTAAAAAGCAAGTATAATCAATCACACACAACACACCTATGCACACACATGCACACACACACACACACACATACACACACACACACCCCATCGGCGAACAGAAAACCTGTCTTGCTCCTTCATAGCCTTTGCTTCTGCTATCCCTCTGTCTGAGTGGTCCTTCCACCTCTGACATCCAACCCTTGGCTTGGTTAATTCCTATACATCTTTTTTTTTTTTTTTTTTTTTTGAGACGGAGTTTTGGTCTGTCGCCCAGGCTGGAGTGCAGTGGCCGAATCTCAGCTCACTGCAAGCTCCGCCTCCCGGGTTTACGCCATTCTCCTGCCTCAGCCTCCCAAGTAGCTGGGACTACAGGCGCCCTCCACCTCGCCCGGCTAGTTTTCTGTATTTTTTAGTAGAGACGGGGTTTCACCGTGTTAGCCAGGATGGTCTCGATCTCCTGACCTCGTGATCCGCCCGTCTCGGCCTCCCAAAGTGCTGGGATTACAGGCTTGAGCCACCGCGCCCGGCCCTATACATCTTTTAAAGCTCAGCTCAGTTATGACTTACTAAAAGAAGCTCTTCTGAAATCCCAAACTAGGTCAGCCCTTACCTGTTTTGTGTTTTTCTAGTGTTTCTGGATTTTCCTTCTTTGGTCATTAAGTTATCGAGAATGAAAATTTGTGTAATTTATTCAGTAGGTGCCTCCTCCTGGGTTGCAAGAGCTACAGGGCCAAGACTGTGTAATATTGCTGTGTTGGGCACCATTCTTGCACATGGTAGGTTCTTGGTGAATATTTGTCAGGAAAACCAAAAAGAATGAAACATAAGAGAACAACAAGAAAAAGAGCCTTTACCTTTATACTTTCTCTTGGAGGAATATTTTCCTTCTTATTCTTGTGAATTCTGGGAGATTAGGAAAAAAACTTCTGAAATGAAGGTTATTTCAGAAGTATTTTTTATGGGAGAGCTTCCAGAATTCTTAGCCTCAGTAATGATAATGGCTAACATTTTGGAGCAGCTACCATCTGCCAGGTTTGGCAGTGCTAAGTGCCTTGCCCCTTTTAATCTTCACATGAACTCTTTGGAATAGGTACTATAGGTGCTGAGCCTGGCTCTTCAGAACAATAAGCATCCTGACAAATGACTGGTCCCTTGAAGACAGTACCAGGTCTCATTCTTTGCACCTGCCCGGAGACTAGCCAGAGGCTGAGGTGTGCTTAGTAAATGGGGATCATGGCTCAGAGGCCCTTGCAGGAACCTAGAACCTCACTCACTTCCTCTGGTTCCAGAGCAGGGGTTTGTAGAATCTGCAGGGAGACACTGGTGGGTGTTTTCACAGAAGACTGTAGTGGCCAAGCAGCTTTAAAAGGGCTAAGGGAATTTTCTGGGGTGCTCTAAGCTTAGATGAGAGCTAGCTTTGTTTTGGGCCAAAAATCTGTGGGTGGTGTTCAGATCTGCTTCTATGTCCTTGTAAATAAAAAACCTTTGAAATGCACAACCACACAAAAAGCACCATTTATTTGAACTTTTTGAATCTGTTCTTACTAAGTGGGTACTTATGCTTGCCACCAGAAACTGATTGATTTCTTTCTAAACCCCTTGGTATCTGTCTTAGTCTTTTATATATCTGTAACCATATGCAATATCATAAATTGAGTGGCTTATAAGCAATGGAAATTTCTCTTTCACAGTTCTGCAGGATGGAAGGTCCAAGATCAAGGCACTGGCAGATTTGGTGTCTGGTGAGGGCTCACTTCCTGGTTTTATAGATGGAGCCCTCTTGCTGTGTCCTCCTCACATGGTAGAAGGGGTCAGGGGTTCTCTGGGCACCCCCCAGTTTTTTCTTTTAATAAGGATATTCACTAATCTTTTTCTGATGACTCTGCCCCATGACATAATTATCTCCCAAAGGCCCCACCTCCTAATACCACCACCTTGGGGATCAGGTTTCAACATCGGACTTTTGAGGGGATGCAAACATTGAGGCCATTGGATATCAGAGGTGGAAGGACCACTCAGACAGAGGGACAGCAGAAGCAAATGTTTCTGCTGTATCTAATGTCTCACATGATCCTTTCAGGAGCAGCCTCCTGAAGTGAGGGTGGCAAGTATCTGACAGGGCACCCACAAAGGCAGACAAGGACTCTGAGAACCAACAGGACTTTTCTGGTCGTATTCTGAGGCTAAGACAAAAACTGCACCTGAGCCAGATCTCTCAGCCTGGCAGCTCCAGGACCCCTGGGCCCTGCCACTGGCCCATCTCACCTGCCAGGACCTAGAGCATCATCAAGCTGCAGGTTAAACAGGTTGGTTGGTTCTGACTTGACTGGACCTCTACAAGGACCTATGGTTGCACTTGTTGATACTTTCCCAAGGAGCCACAATGCTGAGCAATGAGGGGAGGAACAGGTGTTAGTTCACTCATTAAGTCTTAAATGTTAACTGAGTACCTACTACATGCCAGGTGCTAAGCCAGGCACCCGAGATACAATGATGAACAAGACACATAAATCTTACCCTCATTGAGCTTACGCCATGTGAAAGAGAAGTACGAAATAATTACACATTTTTTATTTAGTTTTTGAGATGGAGTTTCACTTTCGTACCCCAGGCTGGAGTGCGGTGGTGTGACCTCAGGTCGCTGCAACTTCCGCCTCCCAGGTTCAAGAGATTCTCCTGCCTCAGCCTCCCAAGTAGCTGGGATTACAGGCACCTGCCACCACACCTGGCTAATTTTTGTATTTTTAGTAGAGACGGGCTTTCACCCTGTTGGTCAGGCTGATCTTGAACTCCTGACCTCAAATGATCCACCCGCCTTGGCCTCCCAAAGTGTTGGGATTACAGGCGTGAGCCACGGTGCCTAGCAAATTACACATTATTCAAGTGTAATTGTGAAAGTGATTCTAAGGAAAAGGTATAGAGAGCTGTGGGAAAACATAATAGGAAATCTTTGTCATTCTGTCACTATTGTCTATTAGGCTGTTACTGTTGTCATTGTCACTACCCTCCTGCAGAGAGTGGTTCCCATTTGCCAGAGCTCATTTATTGTCCTGAACGTCTGTGAAAAGATGACAAAGTAGTGTTGCCTTCTTTCCATTTCCCCAAGTCTCACATGAGCACCCCTAACTGGCAGAACCAATTCACACCCACAAGCCTAGCTGCAAGGGGAACTGGGAAATGTATTCCCAGCTTTCCAACCTCTCCACCTGGGATATAAAATAGCCAATTTAGGCCAGGTGCAATGGCTCACGCTTATAAAACCAGCACTATGGGAGGCTGAGGAGGGAGGATTACTCAAGCCCAGGAGTTTGAGACCAGCCTGGACAACAGGGCAAGACCATCATCTCTACAAAAAGTACAACATATTAGCTAGGCATGGTGTCCTGTGCCTGTGGTCCCAGCTTCAGGAGACTGAGGCGGGAGGATTGCTTGAGATCGAGGCTGCAGTGAGCCATGATGGCACCCCTGCACTTCAATCTGGGTGACAGCAAGACCCTATCTCAAAAAAGGAGAGAGAGAGAGAGAGGGGAAAGAAAAAGAAAGAGAAGGAAAGGAAGGAAGGAAGGAAGGAAGGAAGGAAGGAAGGAAGGAAGGAAGGAAGGAAGGAAGGAAGGAAGGAAAAAAGAAAGAAATAAAAGAAAGAGATAGCCAATTTAAGTATCCAGCACACACAGGGCAAGCCCAAATCTGTATGTTTTCTGCAATCTGTTTTTTAAATGGGGGTATAACTTTCATATAAAAATTCACAGATTTTAAGCATACAGTTTGACAAGTTTTGCAAATGCTCATGTAACTATATCCCAGTCAAGACACAGAACATTTCCATCATTCTAACAAGTTCCTTCCTGCCTCTTTCTAGTTAGTCTTTCCTGTCTGCTGCTCAGAGGTGATGTTCTGATTCTAGCAATTTGTTTTGTCTGATAATCACAGGTCAGTATTGCCTCTTCTAGGACTTTAAATAAATAAAACCATACAATATGTCCTCTTTTGTGTCTGACTCTTTTTGCTCAGACTACTAAGTCAGTCATGCTGTTACATGTATCAATAGTTCAGTCCTTAGCCGGGCATGGTGGTGCGCACCTGTGGTCCCAGCTACTTGGGAGGCTGAGGCAGGAGAATCGCTTGAACCCAGGAGGCGGAGGCTGCAGTGAGCTGAGATGGGGCCACTGCACTCCAGCCTGGGTAATGGAGCGAGACTCAGTCTCAAGAAAAAAAAAAAAAATCAGTCCTTTTTTTAATGCTGAGTTGTATTTCATTGTATGAATATATCAAATCCTCTCACCAGCTGATGAATGTCCATATCATTTCCAGTTTGGGGCTATTATAAAAATAACTGCTTAAGTCTGTATTTTTTAAACAAACATCCAGCTAATTCTGATGCAGATGGGCCACATGTCGAGAAACACTGCTCTAACACAGAGCATTGAAGCATATTGCCCAAAGCCACATAACCAAGAAGGCTTTGATGCCAGACTTATCATTGGCAGTGGATTCAAGAGCCCATGCTCTTCCTACTTGGACAGTAGATGTCAGAAGGAGGGCCTTGAAGATAAGGCATATGTTTCAGTTGTCAATTGCTGCATAACAAAATTACCAAACTTTGGGTTCAACAACAATGATTTCTTATGATTCTGTCATCCTGGCTGGGTGGTTCTGTGGCAGGCCAGGTCTCACTAACAACTCTTTCAGTGCCGACTGAGTAGTTAAGTTAAATATTAAAGCCACTGGCCTTATACAAAGGCTGGGAGGTAACAAAAGCCCATCAAGAGTTTTGCCTAGGCCTTTTCTGGGCCTTAAGGCATGACAAAATAACAAAGGAATTCTTAACAGGACCCATTTGGGATTAAACAAGTTTTATTGTGGGTCTGAAGAAACTCCCCAGATCTCCACAAACAAGTTTACTGGGGGTCTGAAGGAACTCCTCTAACCTCCGTGATTTAGCATGAGACAAGATAAGGGTAAGTAATCACCCCAGTATCTGGACCCATTTAGATTAGCTAGATTTACTGAGGCTCCAGAGGAAGGTCTTCAGGACTCAGATCATAGTTGTAGATTAAAAGAAGTTAATCACTTATGTCTTTAGAAGAATGCACACTTACATGTAGACATATAGCTTAGAAGGTATATAAGCTCTGGAAAACTTTGTAATTTTGAGTTGGTCTGGAAATAATTTCCAGGCCTTCTCTCTGTAACTGGTTACAGAAGTAAAAGCTCTCTTCTTCCCCAGTTCATCTGCGTCTCATTATTGGGCCGTGAGAAATAGCAGCCCAACCCTTAGATTGGTCCAGGAACTGTTCTTTTGTTAGTCTTACCTGGACTGTCTCATGCCACTACATTCAGCAGCCAGGTCCACTGGATGCTGGGTGGAGCGGGGATGGCTGGAGCAGCAGGACCTTTCTTTCCATGATCTTTCAGTCTTAAGGAGTCTAGACCAGCCTTCCCTTCATGGCAGTGGCAGTATTCCAAGAAAAAGCTGCAATGCACAAGTGCTTTTCAAGCCTTCACTTGTATCATGTTTGCTAATGCCTCCCTGGCCAAAACAAGTCACGTGGCCAAGCTCAGTTTCGATGTGGGAAGCAACTATTCTAGGGAATGGCATGATTCATTTGGTGCAGGATTCATTTGGAGCCATTGATGTAACAATCTACCATTGCTAGCAAGTTTACGTTTCAGAGGCAGTTGGTAACTGGAGGAGGCAAAGCTAGAGAGAGCCAGGGAATTAAGAGGATTAGAGAAAATTTTGGTGGAGCCAGAAAAGGTCAAAATGATCTGTTTCCCCTAGTCATCTTTGAAGGAAGGACGTATTCCCTCTAGTCATCTTTATGGCCCCGACAGCACTAGAGGGGTTTTACATATGATAGGAGCTCAGGAAATATTTGTGAAGTTGAATCAAAGTGTCAATGATAAGTTGGGGGAGTTTAGGGCCTAGAGGAAGGATGGCTAAATGATAACACACTGAAAGGAGCAAGACCCCTTAAAGCATAGAAGGGTAAGTGCTAACAGACGAAAAAATTAAAACTGAAATGAAGAGAGACAGACGGGATATAAAATGTAAACAAATGTTTGCTTCACAATTAAACTGTGTGTTCACTCTTTCACCAATGTTTGTTTGCTAGATGCAATGCAAGGGACTAGAGCTGTGTTTCTCAAAATGTAAGTCATCAGAACAATGTGAAATACTTAGGTAGAGGGTTAGAAATGCCTGGTGGAGGTGTCTAGTGGATGGCCCTGAGACAGTGCCCCTGGTTCCATTGTCTTCTTATAACCTGTAGAAAGATCCCAGAAGTCATTGTCTGCCCCAGTCAGGGGCAACAGACATGGTCAGTGCTCTAATCATCTCATCTTGCCCTTAGCACTTCAGTGCAGGACAGAATTTCTGACTGCCAACCCCTGAATGTTCTCCCTAGGGGCTTCCCCTGGCTACCCCTGCTATAGAGGGAGCAATCCTCAACCAAAGACTGACAGGAGTTGGTGGAGATTTTAAAACCAAGCCAATTATCCATTATAAATCTGGAAGCAAAGAGTGTTCATTATCCTGCTTGGTCAAATACCAGTTCTGTTGAAAAATGCAAAAGGCTAGAGTCTTGCTCATTAAGGACCAAGTCTTTCCTTTTATTTCTGTAGCTGCCTGACAGATGGGCTCCTGGCTTCAATCTTGTTTCCCTTCAACTTATTTTACTGCACTTCTGAGTGACCTTAGAAATGCAAATACATTCTTTAAGCTTTGAGGATGGAGATGTTTCATATTCTCCATTGTATCTTCAGTACCTAGTAAGCACTCAGTGAATAAATATTTATTCACTGGATATTACAGGAGACTCCCAACTCATGAACAGGTTATATCCTAAAATTTCTCATGTAAGGAGGTGATTTTGAATTTAGAATATATTTGACCATCAAAATGATAGGTGGTTTTTAGCTTGTTAGGCTAGCTTACAAAAACCAAGTTCAAGCCAGTTACGGTGGTTCATGCCTGTAATCCCAGCACTTTGGGAGGCCAAGGTGGGAGGATCACCTGAGGTTGGGAGATCGAGACCAGCCTGGTCAACGTGGTGAAACCCTGTCTCTACTAAAAATGAAAAAATTAGCCGGGCGTGGTAACGCATGCCTGTAATCCCAGCTACTACTCAGGAGACTGAGGTGGGAGAATCACTTGAATTTGGGTGGCAGAGGTTGCAGTGAGCCGAGATCGTGCCACAGCACTCCAGCCTGTGCAACACAGAGAGACTCTGTCTCAAAAAACAAAACCAAGTTCACCCATGATGTAGCCTAATCTAATCCCAGCTTTCCTGGTAGTCGTGAGCAGGAGACCATAAGGGGAGGGGGGGATGAAGAAGAAAAGGAAAAACAAAGCCATTGGGAATTGGATAATTTGTTAAATATTTCTGTTTTACACTTGTATTTTTGCACTTCTGTGTGCTCTATGAGTACCTTCTCTGCTCCTGTTCCCTACCATGCCTCATCTCCCACTGGAGCAAGCCTCCACCCCAACTCCAGGCTCCTCTTACCTTCCCCCCTCTGCCAATCACAACTCCTATTCTCTGACTACAAATAAATTCAAGGATTAAGAGGAAGGTGGCCTGATTGAGCAAATTTACACTCCAGATGGATGTTTAACGGCTATTTAATCTTCCAAGAGATATTTCCAATTTTCCAGATTAGTTTAGATTAAATGAATCTCTAGTTAGTGGAATTTACTGTAACAAGATAAAATGGAAAAAAATGTGATAAGAGATATTTTAGGGCAAGTACTCCCTGATTCTGACTTTTTTTCAGATTCCCCCCCTAGGATTAATAATCTAGATTATTCTGGATTTTTATAACTTTTGGAGTTCTTTAAAGATCCCTCCCTGCTTCTTTTTTTCCCCACAATTACCCCCATAAGCCTGGTTGAGAAGGGGCTATCTGAGTGAGCACAGCCATAGCGCAGGCCTACAGAGTGTGCCCTTCATTGACTTTCCTGAATTGCCTCAGCAAGTGTGCACCTTTAACCTGATCCTGCCTTTGGCGACACTTGAACCAAGCCCAACACCAAAATGTGATCAGCACTCAAAAAACAAGAACCAGGAAAATTCAAGGGATTTTCTCACTGGACAGTCTGGGGATTTCCAATCCAACATTTGTGTTCTCTTTAATAATATGTTATTCAAGTGCACTTCAATTCATCTACCACAAAGAACTCTAGCCAGGGGATTTCTGCTTTTGCAGCTGTAAGAAAGAAATTGGATTAGAAAAGATTAAAGTGATCCTTGCCCAAGCTCACACAGCTAGTTAGAAGAGAGCTCATCTCCTGGTTCTAAATCCTATGTACTTTTGATAAAAACTTAATGCTTCATATTATTTAAAATGTAAGGTTTGGTCAAATAAGCTTGAAGATTAGCTTTTCCCTCTTGAGTCAGAGGAAAATAATAAATCTATTTCTGCAATATTCTTCTATTGGCCTGAGCTAGCATTTCTGAAAGTATGTTGTTCTACTGGATACTATTTTTAAAATCAGCCCGGCACAGCGGCTCATTCCTGTAATCCTAGCACTTTGGGAAGCCAAGGTGGGAGGATCAGTTGAGAACAGGAATCTGAGACCAGCCTGGTCAACATAAGGTGACCCCTGTTGCTAAAAAAAAAAAAAAAAAAAAAAAAATTAGCCAAGTGTGGAGCCTTGTGCTTATAGTTTCAACTACTCGGGAGGCTGAGGCGGTGGAGGCTGCAGTGAGCCATAACCACATCCTGCACTCCAGCCTGGGCCACAGAGTTAGACCTCGTCTTTTAAAGAAAATGAAGAAAAACAGTTTCAAACACAAAAGTCTACTCTCTGCCATCTTGGGGACTTACAGTGCACATTAACATAGTAAAGTTTCCAGGAAGTCCTGCAACAATAATTTCATAAAGTTTGTTGAACTCGGCAATCTCCAAACTTACTTGGTCAAGAGTTATCTCCCTTCCTCCTTCCCTCCCTCCCTCTCTTCCTTCCCTCTCTCCTTTTCATGAAACATCATTACCAAGTAATACGCTTTGGGAAATATTGCATTAAGGTAAACCAAATTGAACATCAATTTATAGTAGGCCCACAATTTTCTTATAAGATTAAGAACTTTCTTATTGTTTTAGCTGTGTTCTCTACTTTAAACATTATTACTAAATGTTAATGTTAAGGTATATTTAGTTAATTTGTATCTTTGGGAAGGCTTTGATTTAATTTAGATCACCCATATGACATCCTTTCATGGGTGATCTAAGTTAAATCAAAGCAGTGAAGGCATCATTATGCTTTGGTTTGTGGGGAGCAGGTATACAGATCTCAGTTGCACACAAGGGAAACCAGCAGGTGGGATATGTTTACATTGCTTTATAGTAAATCCAAAAATTCAGTAGCTGAAGTCCTCCAACTTTAAATCAACACTCTTTAGAAAAATAGAATCAAGGGACAATACAATGTATTATTCACAATGTTTGCAAATAATTCAAAATTTTTAGGCATACAAATAAATGGAAAAATGTGATTTCATACTCAAGAAAATAGAGAATCAATGCAGACCAACCTCAAGATGACTCAGATGCTGGATTTAACAGAAAAAGATTGTAAAGATAAAGGTTTCAGCAAATAAAGATTTTATAAGTATTATAACAATTCATAGAGGTAAATAAATATATATATATGCTCATCACAAAAGAACAAACAGGAAATCTCAGCAGAAAAGTAGAGATTATAAAATAGAACAAGATGGAGATTTAAGAACTAAAACATATAATATCTTAAAGAAAAATTTACTGGAGATCATAACAGCAGAATAGGTATGGCAGAACATGACTGGGTATGGTGGTTCATGCGTAATCTCAGCACTTTCAGAGGCTGAGACGGGTGGATTGTCTGAACCCAGGAGATCAAAGTGGCAGTGAGCTACGATTGTATCACTGAACTCTAGCCTGGTGACAGAGCAAGACCCTGTCTCTTAAAAACAATAAATAAAATAAAATAAAATAAAATAAAATAAAATAAAATAAAATGAACACAGTCACAGGAACCAGCGCAGCAATATCAAAAGGTCTAACACATGTGTAATTGGAGTTACAGGACAGTAAAGAGAAAATGGGGCATAAAATTTACTTAAAGAAATAAGTGGCCAAAGTGTTTCCCAATTTGCTAAAAGACATATATTTACAGATTCAAGAAGAACCTTAATCGGGGGAAATACAAAGAAAACCATATCTAGACACATCATAGTCAAACTTCTGAAAATGAAAAATAAAGAAAAAATATTGAAAGCATCTGGAGGAAAATAACACATCACATGTAAGCAAAAAATGATTCAAATGACTGTGAACATCTCGTCAGAAACTGGTGACCAATGATATTTTTAGGGTGTTGAAAGAAAAAACAACTGTCATCCGAGATGAAGATTTAATACATATGACAATGATATTATTAAGGATAAGGGGGAGGTGAGTAGACATATCAACCTACGAGAGTCATACATTTTATATAAAGTAAAGTAGTGTGATGTTAACTCTAAATAGTTAAGAGAATTTCAGGATGTATATTCCTGAGCAATCACTAGGAAAAGATGCAAAGAGGTATAGGTAAAATGCCAATAGATGAATTGAAAATCTTAAAAACTATTCAATTAACAAAAAAGAGGGCAAGAATGGAGGAAAATAGGTATGACAAATAGGGCAAACAGAAAATAAATAGTAATATTCATACAATGGAATGCTACTTAGCAATAAAAGGAAAGAGTAACTGATCCATGCACCCAGAGGAATGACTCTTAAGAACCTTAGGCTGAGTGGAGAAATCCAGATGCAAGAGGGTAAATACTGTGATTGCATTTTTTATGAAATTTTACAGCAGTCTAAACCAATCTATAGTGAAAAATCCTCACAACAGTGGTTGCCTCTTGAGTGTTGAGGAGTGAGTTTATTGGGAAAAGACTGTCATAAAAGAGTTTTCTAAGGTAATGGTTATATTCTGTATTACAAGAGGAATTTGGGTTACACAAGTGTATGCATTTGCCAAACTCATCAAATGGTATACTTAAGTTAAATACATTTTATCGTATGTAAATTTTACTTCAAAAAAGGAGCTATAAACAAATATTAGACTCTAGTTGAGGATATGCATGCTGAAGTGTTTAGGGGTGAAATGTACTCATTTTTGCAACTTACTCTGAAATCCATGAATAAATAAGAATGATTGATATAAGATGTGATAAAGCAAATACAATAAAACATTAATTATAGGGTCTAGATGTTGGGCGGATGAACATAAACTGTACAATTCTTTGAACTTTTCTGTTTTCTTGAATTTTTTTAAACAATAAAATGTTGGGAAAAATTAACAGACCCCAAACTGAACTCATTATCACTTCCTACTCCCTTTAAGTCTATTCTTATGCTACTATTTGTTTCATTAAACAGCACCAGATTTTACCTAGTTGTACAAGTCACAAACCTGACACTTGTTCTTTGTTGCTCTTTCCCTCATTCTTCAGATGCAAATTATCACCAAATATCATAGATTGCATTTCTTACACTTTTTTTTTAGTCAGTGCACTTCTTCCATCATAGCTACTAATCTAGGCCATGCCATCATCATCTGTCACACTGACTACTGTATGAACTTCCTAATGTGGCTTTCATCATCAACTATGGCCCCTTTCTATTCCTTGTCAGAATAATCTTTTTAAAATGCAAATATGTTATCTCATTCCTGCTTAAAATTT
Source organism: Rhinopithecus roxellana (assembly GCF_007565055.1). Classification (NCBI taxonomy): domain Eukaryota; kingdom Metazoa; phylum Chordata; class Mammalia; order Primates; family Cercopithecidae; genus Rhinopithecus; species Rhinopithecus roxellana. Next base: position 56,187,108 of record NC_044564.1, read on the forward strand.
TTCTAGGCTATCCCACTGCCATTAGGATAAATCTCCAAATCCTTCATGTGGCTTAGGAGACACTTGCCTATCTCTTGACTCTCAGCTTCATTTAAACCCATTTTCTACTTCATTATCTCAGCCCCAGCTCTGTTGGACTAATTTGAATCCTGCTATGTCTGACATACATGCTGTTTCCTCTGCTTGGAATATTCTTCCCCTTCAATTTTCTCTGTCTTCCTCATTCTTCATGTTTCAAATCCTTCCTCATTCTTTATATTTCAATTTAAATGGATCTTCCTAGGAAAGCTTAGATCTCCTTCCTATGGTATGAAGTACTCTTTCACAGCACTTATTACATCACCATTATTCACTATACTGTCAGAACTTAGCACAGTAGGTTGGCACATGATATAAGCTCCGGAGATATTTGTGCTATGGGTGGGTGAATGGGAGAGGGTATATCATTATACGATGTTGACTTAGATGATTAGTCTGGGAAAATGAGAGTATGTTTTCATACACTTGTGGGGATATGCATCAGTATGTTTTGGATTGTAAACATCAGACACCAGAATCAAACTGGTAAACAATGAGGTTCATATGGGGAGATGTCTAGCAGCAGGGTAGACTTCAGGTACAGTGTGATCAGGGCTTTCACTCCATTCCTCCTCAATTGTCTTGGCTCTTCCCTTCTCATATGTTTTATTGTCAGGCTGGTTTCCCTTGTGGTTTCAAGATGAATGCCAGCAGCAACTGCAGCTTCTTTTCATATATTTCAGGTAAAAGACCCTTGTTTCTCATTAGTCTCTCTTAAAGCCAAGAAAGAACTTTCCTAAAAGTCTTCAGCAGCCATCTCCTTGTGTCTTATTGGCTGCCATTAAATCATATACTAATTCCTGAACCAATCACTGGTTGGCTTATGCTAATCAGTCTGCCTCTGGGATCAGCTTCCTTCAATTGAAGATGCTGCAGGAAGAAAGGGTAGATACCTGAACAAAACTAAGGTTCTGTTAGTAAGGATGAAGGGGAGAATGGATTCTGGAAAGACAACAAGCAATATTCACCTCTGTGTATTATTTTCCAACAGTAGCTTCTGAGAAATTGCCTTGCTTTTTTCTTCTAGATATTTGATACTTGGCTTTGGTAACTGAGATTATATTTGACTCTGTATTGACCGTTGAAAAAATAAATTTGTGGCCTATTCATAGAAACTGTACAGAGCCCTGTGGTAAATGTTTTTAGATTAGCTTCATTTCTGCCTCCTATTTATACTCCTACTCATTTTTCTTTTGCATCATTTAAAATTTTTAATTTTTTCTCTATAATTCAATTTAATTACTCAAATTTGTTTTATTATCCAGAAGATTTTTAGTAGTGCCCACAATTTCATAACATAGTATTCAAAATATTGAGGATACAATAGAAAATTACCTAACATATTAAAAAAAAATTAACAACCCTCAAAGAAACATTCATGATACTATTGTGTGAATGATTTTACTTGACTCAGAACACACATAAGTGAATATTTTGGGACTTTGATATCCTAAAATCTAAATCATACAATAATGCTTATTGAATGCCTAGTCTGCTGAGAATTACATATGTTTCATCAGATTTATCATCATTTTCCTTGTAAGTTTTCACTTTTTCAAGTTGTTAGTCTTTTTGAAGGCTGGTACATACTTTCTTAAGCTTCTGCCTTTGCCTCATAGAGAACATCTGACACAGAATGGCAATTCTAAGCTTATTAAGCTTGTCAGTGTTCAGGATATAGAAGTCTGTCATTAAATTCTTAGCAAGATACTGTACAAAAAGGAAGGCCTCAATCCTGACTGATCAAGTGTGCTGGTTGCTTATATCTTTTGGAGGAACATTTCCGGACTTAACATTTTGTGCTGTCGAAGTCAGTATTACTTAACTTACTACTTTAGCATGGTGTTCCTTCCTGATCCCCTTCTCTCCTCCTCAAATTCCACCAAAATAGGTACATACAGTTACGTAGTGTATGTGGGGCTCCTGTAGTCCCTTCAGTCTACCAGAAACTTCTTGCTCTAAACACAGATTCGTTGTTTCTTCTTTGCCTTGGTCACTGGTGCTCTTTTACAAAAGTCAAAGGGTATAATGTCCCTGTGCTCATTTCTTTGTCTTTTTTTTTTTTTAAATATACTTTAAGTTCTGGGGTACATGTGCAGAACATGCAGGTTTGTTACATAGGCATACACCTGCCTGGTTTGCTGCACCCATCAACCCGTCATCTACATTAGGTATTTCTCCTAATACTATCCCTCCCCTAGTCCCCAAACCCCTAACAAACCCGGGTGTGTGATGTTCCCCTCCCTGTGTCCATGTGTTCTCTCATTATTCAACTCCCACTTATGAGTGAGAACATGCAGTGTTTGGTTTTCTGTTCTTGTGTTAGTTTGCTGAGAATGATGGTTTCCAGTTTCACCCATGTCCCTGCAAAGGACACAAACTCATCCTTTTTTTATGGTTGCATAGTATTCCATGGTGTATATATGCCACATTTTCTTAATCCAGTCTATCATTGATGGGCATTTGGGTTGGTTCCAAGTCTTTACTATTGTGAACAATGCCACAATAAACGTACGTGTGCATGTGTCTTTATAGTAGAATGATTTATAATCCTTTGGGTATATACCCAGTAATGGGATTGCTGGGTCAAATGGTATTTCTGGTTCTAGATCTGTGAGGAGTTGCCACACTGTCTTCCACAATGGTTGAACTAATTTACACTCCCACCAGCAGTGTAAAAGCATTCCTGTTTCTCTACATCCACTCCAGCATCTGTTGTTTCCTGACTTTTTTATGGTCGCCATTCTAACTGGTGTGAGATGGTATTTGTTTGTGGTTTTGATTTGCATTTCTCTAATGACCAGTCTTGATGAGCTTTTTTTGTTTGTTTGTTGACTGCATAAATGTCTTTTTTTGAGAAGTGTCTGTTCATATCCTTTGCCCACTTTTTGTTGGGGTTGTTCGTTTTTTTCTTGTAAATTTGTTTAAGTTCTTTGAAGATTCTGGATCTTTGTCAGATGGATAGATCGCAAAAATTTTGTTCCATTCTGTAGGTTGCCTGTTCACTCTGATGATAGTTTCATTTCCTGTGCAGAAGCTCTTTAGTTTAATTAGATCCCATTTGTCAATTTTGGCTTTTGTTGCCATTGCTTTTGGTGTTTTAGTCATGAAGTCTTTTCCCATGCCTATGTCCTGAATGGTATTGCCTAGGTTTTCTTCTAGGGTTGTTATGGTTTTTGGTATTACATTTAAGTCTTTACTCCATCTTGAGTTAATTTTTGTATAAGGTGTAAGGAAGGGGTCCAGTTTCAGTTTTCTGTATATGGCTAGCCAGTTTTCCCAACACCATTTATTAAATAGAGAATCCTTTCCCCATTTTTTGTTTTTGTCAGGTTTATCAAAGATCAGATGGTTGTAAATGTGTGGTGTTATTTCTGAGGCCTATGTTCTGTTCCATTGGTCTATATATCTGTTTTGGTACCAGTACCATGCTGTTTTTGTTACTGTAGCCTTGTAGTATAGTTTGAAGTCAGGTAGTGTGATGTCTCCAGCTTTGTTCGTTTTGCATAGGATTGTCTTGGCCATGTGGGCTCTTTTTTGGTTCCACGTGAAATTTAAAGTAGTTTTTTCCAATTCTCTGAAGAAAGTCAAAGATAGCTTGATGGGGATGACATTGAATCTATAAATTACTTTGGGGAGTATGACCATTTTCATAATATTGATTCTTCCTATCCATGAGCATCAAATGTTTTTCCATTTGTTTGTGTCTTCTCTTATTTCCTTGAGCAGTGGTTTATAGTTCTCCTTGAAGAGGTCCTTCACATCCCTTGTAAGTTGAATTCCTAGGTATTTTATTCTCTTTGTAACAACTATGAATGGGAGTTAACTCATGATTTGGCTCTCTGTTTGTCTGTTATTGGTGTATAGGAATGCTTATGAATTTTGCACACTGATTTTGTATCCTGAGACTTTGCTGAAGTTGCTGATCAGCTTACAGAGATTTTGGGCTGAGACGATGGGGTTTTCTATATATACAGTCATGTCATCTGCAAACAGAGACAATTTGACTTCCTCTCTTCCTGTTTGAATACACTTTATTTCTTTCTCTTGTCTGATTGTCCTGTCCAGAACTTCCAATACTATGTTGAATAGGAATGGTGAGAGAGGGCATCCTTGTCTTGTGGCAGTTTTCAAAGGGAATGCTTCCAGTTTTTGCCCATTCAGTATATTGGCTGTGGGTTTGTCATAAATAGCTCTTATTATTTTGAGGTACATTCCATCAATACCTAGTTTATTGAGCATTTTTGGTTTGAAGAGATGTTGAATTTTATCAAAGACCTTTTCTGCATCTATTGAGATAAACATATGTTTTTTGTCATTGGTTCTGTTTGTGTGATGGATTATGTTTATTGATTTGCATATGTTGAACTAGCCTTGCATCCCATGGATGAAGCTGACTTGATCGTGGTGGATACGCATTCTGATGTGCTGCTGGATTCGGTTTGCCATTATTTTATTGTGGATTTCTGCATCAATGTTCATCAGGGATATTGGCCTAAAATTCTCTTTTTTTACTGTGTCTCTGCCAGGTTTTGGTATCAGGATAATGCTGGCCTCATAAAATGAGTCAGGGAGGAGTCCCTCTTTTTCTATTGTTTGGAATAGTTTCAGAAGGAATGGTACCAGCTCCTCTTTGTACCTCTGGTAGAATTCGACTGTGAATCTGTCTGGTCCTGGCCTTTTTTGGTTGGTAGGCTATTACTTACTGCCTCAATTTCAGAACTTCTTATTGGTCTATTCAGGGATTCAACTTCTTCCTGGTTTAGACTTGGGAGGGTGTATGTGTCCAGGAATTTATCCATTTCTTCTGGATTTTCTAGTTTATTTGCATAGAGGTGTTTATAGTATTCTTTGATGGTAGTTTGTATTTCTGTGGGATCGGTGGTGATATCCCCTTTATCATTTTTTATTGCATCTATTTGATTCTTCTCTCTTTTCTTCTTAGTTAGTCTTGCTAGGAGTCTATCAATTTTGTTGGTCTTTTCAAAAAACCAGCTCTTGGATTCACTGATTTTTTTGAAGAGTTTTTTTTTTGTGTCTCTATCTCCTTCAGTTCTGCTCTGATCTTAGTTATTTCTTGCCTTCTGCTAGCTTTTGAACGTGTTTGTTCTTGCTTCTGTAGTTATTTTAATTGTGATGTTAGGATGTCGATTTTAGATCTTTCCTGCTTTCTCTTGTGGGCATTTAGTGCTATAAATTTCCCTCTACACACTGCTTTAAATGTGTCCCAGAGATTCTGGTACCTTGTGTCTTTGTTGTCATTGGTTTCAAAGAACTTATTTATTTCTGCCTTAATTTCATTATTTACCCAGTAGTCATTCAAGAACAGGTTGTTCAGTTTCCATGTAGTTGTGCAGTTTTGAGTGCGTTTCTTAATTTTGAGTTCTAATTTGATTGCACTGTGGTCTGAGAGACTGTTTGTTACGATTTCCATTCTTTTGCATTTTCTGAGGAGTGTTTTACTTCCAATTATGTGTTCAATTTTAGAATAAGTGCAATGTGGTGCTGAGAGGAATGTATATTCTGATGATTTGGGGTGGAGAGTTCTGTAGATGTCTATTAGGTCCACTTGGTCCAGAGCTGAGTTCAAGTCCTGAACATCCTTGTTAATTTTCTGTCTTTTTGATCTGTCTAATATTGACTGTGGGGTGTTAAAGTCTCCCACTATTATTGTCTCTTTGTAGGTCTCTGAGAACTTGCTTTATGAATCTGGGTGCTCCTGTATTGGGTGCATATATATTTAGGATAGTTAGCTCTTCTTATTGAATTGATCTCTTTACCATTATGTAATGACCTTCTTTGTCTCTTTTCATCTTTGTTGGTTTAAAGTCTGTTTTATCAGAGACTAGGATCGCAACTCCTACTTTTTCTTTGCTTTCCATTTGCTTGGTAAATAATCCTCTATCCCTTTATTTTGAGCCCATGTGTGTCTTTGCACATGAGATGAGTCTCCTGAATACAGCACACTGATGGGTCTTGACTCTTTATCCAATTTGCCAGTCCATGTCTTTTAATTGGGGCTTTTAACCCATTTACATTTAAGGTTAATATTGTTATGTGTGAATTTGATCCTGTCATTATTATGCCAGCTTGTTTTTCTGCCCATTAGTTGATGCAGTTTCTTCATAGTGTCAATGGTCTTTACAATTTGGTGTGTTTTTGCAGTTGCTTGTCCCTGTTGTTTCTTTCCATATTTAGAGCTTCCTTCAGGAGCTCTTGTAAGGCAGGCCTGGTGGTGGCAAAATCTCTCAGCATTTGCTTGTCTGTAAAGGATTTTATTTCTCCTTCACTTATGAAGCTTAGTTTGGCTGGATATGAAATTCTGGGTTGAAAATTCTTTCCTTTAAGAATGTTGAATATTGGCCTCTGCTCTCTTCTGGCTTGTAGGGTTTCTGTAGAGAGATTCGTTGTTAGTCTGATGGGCTTCCCTTTGTGGGTAACCTGACTTTTCTCTCTGGCTGCACTTATCATTTTTTCCTTCATTTCAACCTTGGTGAATCTGACAATTATGTATTTTGGGGTTGCTCTTCTCGAGGAGTATCTTTATGGTGTTCTCTGATTTTCCTGAATTTGAATGTTGGCCTGTCTTGCTAGGTTAGGGAAGATCTCCTGGATAATACCCTGAAGAGTGTTTTCTAACTTGCTTCCGTTCTCCCCCTCACTTTCAGGTACACCAGTGAAATGTAGATTTGGTCTTTTCACAGTCCCATATTTCTTGGAGGCTTTGTTCGTTCCTTTTCATTCTTTTTTCTCTAATCTTGTCTTCTTTCTGTATTTCATTAAGTTGATCTTCAATCTCTGATATCCTTTCTTCTACTTGATTGATTTGGCTATTGGTACTTGTATATGTACCAATATATACAAGCTTCACAAAGTTGTCATGCTGTGTTTTTTCAGCTCCATCAGGTCATTTATGTACTTCTCTAAACTGGTTATTCTAGTTAGCAATTCATCTAACCTTTTCTCAAGGTTCTTAACTTCCTTGCATTGAGTTAGAATGTGCTCCTTTCGCTAGGACGAGTTTGTAATTACCCACCTTCTGAAGCCTACTTCGGCCAATTCATCAAACTCATTCTCCATCCAGTTTTGTTCCCTTGCTGGTGAGGAGTTGTGACTCTTTGGAGGAGAAGATGTGTTCTGGTTTTTGGAATTTTCAGCCTTTTTGCACTGGTTTCTCCCCATTTTCGTGGATTTATCTACCTTTGGTCTTTGATGTTGGTAACCTGCGTATAGGGTCTCTGAGTGGATGTCCTTTTTGTTGATGTTGATGCTATTCCTTTCTGTTTGTTAGTTTTTCTTCAAACAGTCAGGCCCCTCTGCTGCAGTTCTGCTGGAGTTTGCTGGAGGTCCACTCCAGACCCTGTTTTCCTGGGTATCACCAGCAGAGGCTGCAGAGATTGCTGCCTGTTCCTTCCCCTGGAAGCTCCGTCCCAGAGGGGCATTCACCAGATTCTAGCCAGAGCTTTCCTGTATGAGGTGTCTGTCAGCCCCTGCCGGAGGTGTCTCCCAGTCAGGAGACATGGGGGTCAGGGTCCCACTTGAGGAGGCAGGCTGTCCCTTACCAGAACTTGAATGCTGTGCTGGGAGATCCGTTGCTCTCTTCAGAGCCGTCAGGCAGGGATGTTTAAATCTGCTGATGCTGCACCCACTGCCGCCCCATCCCCCACGTGCTCTGTCCCAGGGAGATGGGCGTTTTATATAGAAGCCCCTGACTGGACTGCTGCTTTTTTTTCAGAGATGCCCTGCCCATAGAGGAGGAATCTAGAAAGGCAGTCTGGCTACAGTGGCTTTGCTGAGCTGTGGAGGGCTCTGCCCAGTTTGGACTTCTGGCAGCTTTGTTTACACTGTGAGGGTAAAACTGCCTACTCAAGCCTCAGTAATGCCGGATGCCCCTCCCCCCACCAAGCTTGAGCACCCCAGGTCGACTTCAGACTGCTGTGCTGACTGAGAATTTCAAGCCAGTGGATCTTAGTTTGGTGAGTTTCCTAGGGTGGGATCTGCTGAGCTAGACCACTTGGCTCCCTGGCTTCAGCCCTCTTTCCAGGGGAGTGAACGATTTTGTCTCACTGGCTTTCCAGGCACCACTGGGATATGGAAAAAACCTCCTGCAGCTAGCTTGGTGTCTGCCCAAATGGCCATCCAGTTTTGTGCTTGAAACCCAGGGCCCTGGTGGCATAGGCACCGAAGGGAATCTCCTGGTCTGCAGATTGCGAAGACTGTGGGAAAAGCATAGTATATGGGCCAGAGTGCACCACTCCTCACGACACAGTCCCTCATGGCTTCACTTGGCTAGGGGAGGGATTTCCCCAACCCTTTGTACTTCCTGGGTGAGGCGATGCCCCTCCCTGCTTTGGCTTGCCCTCCGTGGGCTGCAGCCCCCGTCTAACCAGTCCCAGTGAGATGAACTGGTTACCTCAGTTGGAAATGCCAAAATCACTTGCCTTCTGCGTTGATCTCACTGGGAGCTGCAGACTGGAGCTGTTCCTATTTGGCCATTTTGCCAGTAATCAAAAAAATTTAATTTTTAATCTATTATCTATTATGTAGTTTTATTAAACTATATTAATTTAAAAAATAAAGTAGGCGGCCGGGTGCGGTGGCTCAAGCCTGTAATCCCAGCACTTTGGGAGGCCGAGACGGGCGGATCATGAGGTCAGGAGATCGAGACCATCCTGACTAATACGGTGAAACCCCGTCTCTACTAAAAAATACAAAAACTAGGTGGGCGAGGTGGCGGGCGCCTGTAGTCCCAGCTACTTGGGAGGCCGAGGCAGGAGAATGGCGTAAACCCAGGAGGCAGAGCTTGCAGTGAGCTGAGATCCGGCCACTGCACTCCAGCCTGGGCGACAGAGCGAGACTCCGTCTCAAAAATAAAAAATAAAAATAAATAAATAAATAAAGTAGGCATAACCAAATAAAATACAAAAATTTGTTTGTGATAGGTTTCTCCCCCTCTTCATTATGTTGCTTCATCCTTAAATATCTAGAGGTATGGATTGCTTACAGCTCCTTCCTGCCAGCAATAGATAGGAGTTAGTTGATACAACCAGCCTGTCATTATTTTCCTTATTTTATTTTCATAGAATATTCCTTTTGGAATATTCTTCTTTAATATTTTGAGAAGATAAAATCAATTTCTATTATTTTTGATGACGGAAACCAAAGTGAACCAAGAAAATCCAATAATTTCATAGCCTTTTGAGAAAAAGCATCCCTTATATAAATTATTTATTATTTATTTTTTATTTTTTGAGATGGAGTCTCACTCTGCCACCCAGGCTAGAGGTTAGTGGTATGGTCTCAGCTCACTGCAACCTCCAACTCCCAGGGTCAAGCAATTCTCTTGCCTCAGCCTCCCAAATATTTGGGATTACAGACACATGCCACCATGCCTGGCTAATTTTTTGTATTTTTTCAGTGGAGACAGGGTTTCACCATGTTGGCCAGGCTGGTCTCAAACTCCAGACCTCAGATGATCCACCCAACTCAGCCTCCCAAAGTGTTGGGATTACAGGCATGAGCTATGGTGCCTGGCCAGAAATTAATTTTAAGAAGATAAAATTGAACTGGCCCCCCCTTATGAAAATACTGACCTGTTCTTATCCTTGCTGGGCATTGTGTTTTGTTGTTTAAAGTATTATGCCCCAAAATCATTTGGAAAAAAACAAAGTTAGGTCCCTTTCTTTTTCCATATACCCAAATAAATTCTAAGAAATGTAAAATGTAAGATCATAAAAGAAAATTTGAGTGAATATATAATCTTAGGGAGAGAAAGAACTTTCATGGCATGATACCAAAGGTAGAAATCATACAAAGAAACACTGATTACAAATGGTAGCTAACATCTATTGAGGGATTACTCTGTGGTGGGCCATGTATTGAGGATGTGTACTATCTCATTTTGTTCTCACATCAAGCCTATGAAGTAGGTGTTATTATCACCGTTTAATTATCATCTCATTTAAACGATTGTTCCTCATTTGCCTGCGTGGAACCACTCAGCTAATCCAGGTGCCTCCCTAATCCTACCAAAAAACCTGGAAAAGGGTCTGCTTCTTATTCTCTGGGAACAAAAGGGCATAGATTTTGCACTTGAAAGATAATTGAATCCAAACATGAATAGTAGCTGTCAATCACTTGGCAGTTAGCCATTTTTTCTTTCTTTCCTGCTTTTTTTCCAGTTGGTAGACAAATATGCTTAACCCTCACAGCTTGCATAGAGTTGGGTACGGAGACAGACTGTTAGAAAATTTCTAATTTAAGCCAACTTTTAGTTTAAAATTTACGGGAAGGAAATATTTGTAAAGACCCTGTTGCTATTGCCACAGAGTTTGTGGAACATCACATTTGGTGATGTAATGCTGGAAACCATTCACTCCTCTAATGTTTCATTCATAGTAATTTTCCAAAGTGTTTGTTTTGGCTTATTACTACTATTTAGGTTGGTGCAAAAGGAATTGTGGTTTTTGCCATTATTTTAAAACCGCAATTCCTTTTGCACCAACCTAATAAAAATGTGAAAGAAAAATAAACCTTGCCCATTTCTAAAGGCACTGGTAAATACAAACTACTGTCATTGGCAAGCCTTGGCATGGTAAAGACACGTAATTTGCAAATCTGCTACATTCCAGTGGATAAATGAATAATTAGGAGTCATGAGTGGCTCCCCAATGGGAAGAAAATTTTTGGGATTACTGACCACAAAAAGAAAAATTTCAAAATTTCCAGTATTTGTTACTTTCGGTTGCTTTCCATCTCTGGGAAATCTACTCTTAACAGAACTAGAGACTATTTCCAAGGAAAAAAGGAGAAAAAAAGAAGATGCCACTTCGAAAGACATCGTTGCTTCATCCTTCAAATAGCCACACGGGGAACATGCAGCAGTTTTCTTATTAATAGGTGTTCAAAGCATCTTGTGTTTCTCAACATTCAGACTGGAACTCTCCTGGGAACTAGACTGATAAACTTACCAACTAACTGTAGTTTGCTCAAGTGGGCCCCAGGAAAAGTTGCCGAACTGAGGAATCAGTGAATCTCAGGGGTGTTTCTGAATTCTAAACCCTGAGGCCAAATGGGTAAGTATTGGAGTCCTAAGTTATTTATTTTCTTATTCTTTACACATTTTTGTAGGTAATTTCGTAATATCAGGGGATTATTTAATGACTCTACTGTACATTTCTTGGAAGAAATACTCTATTAATATTTAGGATACGGTTGGGTGTTGGGTGAAGACTCATTACTTAATGACATTGAGTAAATTAAGAAAAAGTGTGTCATCCACATAATTAACAGCAGAGACATAATGTAATACTCATTTGAAAAAACCTTTAATTTGAATAATTGCTTGAAGACCTAACTGAACACTAGATTACTATTGTGACCTGGAAAATGGAGAGAAATATGTTGGTTTTCATACTCTAAGAACCACATGCCATTTCTAAATGATCACATATTTTAATAGCTTAACTGTAAGTAAGTGTCATTCTAGATTATCAGAGATCATTGGCCAATTCCAAAGGTTCCTTGAGTATGTTTAACTTCTAGGCTTTTGAAGGGGAAGCTGTAGGGTTTGTTTATTTCATTAAAAAATAATATTTATTCTATTTCCTCATTAAAAAGTAATATATGTTCACTGAAAAGCATTAGAGAGAAACACTGAAAAACAAAGGGAAAAATATAAGGATTATGTATAATTCTTACAGACAACTCATATTAACATTTTGGTGTTAACAATTTGCTTTCTAGTCAGTTTTTTCCTATCTTTTTTATTGTTTTAAAAATTACACAAGAAATATTTTCTCATTATAAAAAATTGAGACAATATAGGACAAAATGTAGAAGTCACCCCCTATTATGGTCTAAATTGTGCCTCCCTAAAATTCATGTGTTGAAACCCTAAGCTCCAGTTCCTCAGGATGTGATTATTTGGAGATAGGGGCTTTAACAAGGAGATGAAGTTTAAATGAGGGCTTTAGGGTGGACCCAATCTGATGACCTTGTAAGAAGAGAAAATGTGGGCTGGGCATGGTGGCTCAAGCCTATAATCCCAGCACTTTGGGAGGCTAAGGTGGGTGAATCACCTGAGGTCAGGAGTTTGCCACCAGCATGGCCAACATGGTGAAGCTCCGTCTCTACCAAAAATACAAAAATTAGCCAGGTGTGGTGGCGGACACCTGTAGTCCAGGCTACTTGGGAGGCTGAGGCAGGACAATTGGTTTAACCTAGGAGGCGGAGGTTGCAGTGAGCCAGGATCATGTCACACTGCACTGCAGCCTGGACCACAGAGTGAGATTCCATCTCAAAAAAAAAAAAAAAGAAGAGAAAATGCAGATCCACAACGGAAAATGTGGCCTGTGCACTCACACAGGGAAGGCCAAATGAGGACAGATCAAGGTGGCCACCCTGCAAGCCCAGAAGAGAGGCCTCAGAAGAAACCAAGTCAACTGACACCTTCATTTTGGGCATCTAGCCTCCAGCCTGAGAAAATAAATTTCTGTTGTTTAAGCCACCCACTGTGTGTATTTTGTTATGGTAGTCCTAGCCCTTTATTCCACTCTTCTCTCAAGAGGTAACCATGATCCACACTGTTGTTCCAGACTGACTTCTTACATTTTTGCACACAGAGTCATCTATAGGAAGTTTCTTTGATTACACAGGTGAGACCATATTCTAAATATGGCTCTGTGACTTGCTTTTTTCATTTAACAGTATACCATAGACAGCTTTCCATATCCATATCTGTAGAAAACTACCCACTACGTTCCTACTGAAGACTGCTTAGTTTTCCATTGTATGAATGTACCATGATTTATTTTAACCATTCCATTATTGAGCATTTAGATGTTTTAAATGTTTTATTTTATCATTAATGCTGTAATAAACATCTTTGTACCTTTGTGGTTGGGCTCCTGTGCTAACATCTGTAAGAATGATCTTAGAAATGAAATTTCTGGATCAAAAAGTATATGCATTTAAAATTTGAAAGTCATTGTCAAATTGCCTTCCATAAAGGCTTAATTTCCAATCCTACTGATATATACGAGAGTCTCTGCGTCCCCATTCAGTCATTCAGGTTTTTTTTTTTCTGTCTTACTTATGGGTGTAAGCATACGTGTATATAAGTAGGTAGATAAATAGATTCTTAAAAATAATATTAGAATTCTACTCTGCATATTTTTTTGAAATATTGTTTGAGAATTTTAATAATAAATAGTCTTTTCCCCATGAAAAGAAAACTTTGTCCTCATTTTCATTCTTTCTGTTTAGAATCATTCTTTGGGGAAATCCTTTGCCTATATTAACCACTGTATTGTCAACTGTGGTACTTGTGAATTTAGAGCAACCTGAACATAGTTCTGAAAGTTTTGTCTCCCTGATGGAGGGAAAAATCAGAATGCCCTTTTTCTGGAAATGAGTGAGCAAGTGCTTTGAAATGTGTGCTAAGGTGCCCTGTTGAGTGAACTTTCGGTTTTCTTTTGGAACCAATTAAAATTATTAAAATAGTATTCAAACCCAGTAGGCTAACTAAATGCTTGTTAAATTGCATTGCAGTATGTCTGTAGTTAAACCAGAATGAGTACTAATAGGACTTTTTCTGCATGGATCTGAGAGAATTTTACCCTTTTGGGGGGTGGGAATGATCTCTATGAAGTAAGAACAGACTTTGGTGGGGTTAATGCCTCCTTTTTACCTTCCTATTTGGAATACTATTTTATAAAATTCCAAGAAAAAATGATCAGAAAATGAAGTTAAGTGAGAGTGGTTGTTCCTTACTTAATATGTGTGGAAAATTTAATCTGAACTCAGTCTAACCAATATTTGTTGTCTCTTACCATGTGTAAGATACTGTCTAATACATTGTGAGCAATAGAAAGAAGGCACCATGGTGGCTGCCTTCAAATTGTTCATGCTTTAGTTCAGTGATGACCAAACCTGGCATCAAAGCAACTGAGAAGCAGTTTTAAAATAGATATCATGGGCCGGGTGCAGTGGCTCACACCTGTAATCCCAGCACTTTGGGAGGCCGAGGTGGGTGGATCACCTGCGTTCAGGAGTTCGAGACCAGCCTGGTTAACATGGTGAAACCCCATCTCTACTAAAAATACAAAAAAATTAGCCAGGTGTGGTGGCAGGCACCTGTAATCCCAGCTACTCAGGAGGCTGAGGCAGGAGAACCGCTTGTACCTGGGAGGTGGAGGTTGCAGTGAGCAGAGACCACACCATTGCACTCCGGCCTGGGCAACAAGAGTGAAACTCCATCTCAAAAAAAAAGAAAAACAAAAATATATATATGTACACACACACACACATATAAAATATATATACACACACACATATATATATATCATACAACAGACAACCATGGTTGAAAACCTATATAGCAGTAGCTACTAAAGCTAAACGTAAGCCTATTTGTTGACCTAGCAATTTTATTCCTATGTATGTACCTAATAGAAATGCATACATGCTTGCACCAAAAGACATGTATATGAATGTTCATTGCAGCGCTATTTGTAACAGCCTCTAATTGGAAACAAACCAAATGTTCATCAACAGCACAGCAATGACAATGAATAAACCACAAATATAGTGACCAGATGAATTTCACAAACATGATGTTGAACAAAGAAAACCAGGTACAAAAAAGTATAGATTGTATAATTCCATTTAAATGAAGATGAAAAAAAGGCAAAACCAATCTATGCTTCTAGAAGTCAAGATATTGGTTAACCTTGGGGGAAGAGGCAGAATCTGGAAAAAGAACATGAAAGGGATTTGGAAGTGCTAGTATGTTCCGTTTCTTGATCTGCTCAGTTTCACAGGTATGGTGACTTTGTGAAAACTCTTCTTGCTGTATACATATGATTTTTACATTTTTCTGTATATAGTGTATCTATTTTTAAAATTAACATTAAAAGTGTACAGATTGGGAAAATCCTATCCCAGACCCACCAAATTAGAATATCTACCTAAAATGTAACTATTTACATAAGGGGCTCCAGGATCGTAGTTTAAAAAGCTCCCCAGGGATTCTGATGCATTTGGGTACAAGTTTTTGGGAATGGCTGCTTTTGTGAAGACAGCATTTTATCTCTCCTTCCCAAGATCTCATCTCTGCCCTTCTTTTCCTCTATATATTTTTTACTTAGGCCAATACAACAGAATAGAACATCTCTGCCTTTCTACCAAGGAGGGATCTTTGTAGAGATCATTAATGCATTAGGGGTTCATTATGGCACTATTCAGAGAAAGGCATTGGAAGCCCACCACATTCACTTCCATGGCCTCTGCACTTAGGGATTATCTGCTTTGTTGCTCCTCCCAGGTGAGTTCATCAGCTCATGTTCATGACCTTTTAGGGGGACATTTGTAAGCACCTTTGCAGCCTTCAGTAGATAACTTTGAAGGAGACATTCTGAAAGATTGGACTTCCTGGCTGGGCGCGGTGGCTCATGCCTGTAATCCCAGCACTCTGGGAGGCCGAGGCGGGTGGATCACAAGGTCAGGAGTTCAAGACCAGCCTGGCCAAGATGGTGAAACCCCCGTCTCTACTAAAAATACAAAAAAATTAGCCGGGCGTGGTGGCACGCGTCTGTAATCCCAGCTACTCCGTAGGCTGAGGCAGAGAATTGCTTAAACCTGGAGGGGCAGAGGTTGCAGTGAGCCGAGATCGCGCCACTGCACTCCAGCCTGGGTGACAGAGCCAGACTCAGTCTCAAAAAAAAAAAAAAAAAAAAAAAAGGTTGGACTTCCTGTGGTCAAGAAGGAAGTCCAATCAATGGAAGGTTAGAGCTGGTGAAATTCGGTTATTAATGTTAATGTCATTATCTTTTTTAATAAAGGTGAATGAATGAAGGCTGAGCTGTTTTAGATTGTTTTTTAGAAAAAGTCTCAACATCAGGGAACTCATAAAAAGAATGCCGACTTCTTTATAAAGAAAATTTCAGGTCAAACTCCCCTCAAGCTCAGGCATTGTATCCTGCACTTTTTTTAGTAGTACCCACACAACCTGGAACGGTATACATAGTAGATGCTTAAAGAAAAATTTAGAGTAAAATTTGTTGTTGATTCCATTCTCTTGTGGCATAAAGGCTTAGAAGGCATTTTAGTGTAAAACTGTGGTTTCTTCTTGCAAAGCATCAAATTCTTCTCTTCTGTGACTCATACTAACAGGAAGCCTGATTAAAAAACTTTTCAGTGGTAATTCGAATGTATTATTTTATTACTTAAAAATGCAGTAGATTCACTAACACTGAAATCAGATATGGCCAAGGCTGAATGACAACAGAGAGAAGTGAAGCATTTTCTTAGAGGACTGTGGTGAAACTTGCCCCTTTGGAACTTTTATTTTTTTTTTTAATCACAGCACTGGTTATACATGAGGCAATATATATATATATAGTGGACTAATATTTTGGAAAAACGTGTCTACGTGCTTTGAAGATGCTTTCCAAGTGAGTTACAATTCTTTATCATCAGGACTAAATTGCCTACAATAGGCCTTTATATTTGTATGCAGAACAGATATAAAATCTGTTGCATTGGTGCATCTGGAAAATGCACCAATTAGATACACTTTCCCCTCCCCCTCAACCCGAGTAACACTATGAGTTTTTGAGTTTGCTGTGTTTACTTACCTTGTGAAAGAGGAAAACTTCTATTACTTTCTGAGAATTTGAAAGCATATTGATAATTGGAATGAGCAAGAGGAGGAATGACATTGCAAGATTTTTGTTTCTCTTGAGAAGTCAGTGAGTAATGTGGGTGTGTCACTTTCATTGGGTTTTGGTCTAAGAGTGTTTGCCCTAAATATTTTTGAAATTTTTACTACAAATACAATAAGTTACTGCTTAGACAACATCTCTGGAATGAATTACAAAATTAGACATAAAAAATAAAAACTATTATACTGACATTGGTTTTTTTTCTTTTTTTTCTTTTTTTTTTTTTTGAGATGAAATCTCGCTCTGTCACCCATGCAGGGCTCACTATGGTGTAATCTCGGCTCACTGCAACCTCCACCTCCTGGGTTCAAGCGATTCTCCTGCCTCAGCCTCCTATCTGGGATTACAGGCACACACCACCATGCCCGGCTAATTTTTGTATTTTTGGTAGAGACGGAGTTTCACCATGTTGGCCAGGTTGGTCTCAAACTCTTGACCTCAAGTCATCTGCCTGCTTTGGCCTCCCAAAGTACTGGGATTACAGGCGTGAGCCACTGCACCTGGCCCAGTTTTAACCTGGTGGCTAAATTGGGAATTAAGTCTTAAATGATAGTGTTGCTTAGACCACACCCACTTCCCCTACACCTTACTTCAGCTTTCCTCTCTCGTCCTCTCTTTGATTTCAGAATGGGAGAAAAAGCTGGAGTGAGTCTGTCTACCTCCTTCCTTGTTTTTCAAACATAGTTCCCTGAGGAGTGCTATTTACTGAGTACCTAGGCATTGTACCAACAGAATCTTATTTCACCCACACAGTAACTCTCTGGGAGCTGCTGTTATTGTCCTCATTTTCCTGATGAGAACACTGAGGCACAGTTTATAAGCAGGGGTCCTGATTTCAACTCAGCTCTGTTTAATTCTCAAATGTTCATTCTTTCCACACATGGGATGCACTCAGTAAACATCTGATCAGTTCTGACTTTTTCATTCCCACACCACAGAGCACAGGGTCACGTTAGACACAAAACCACAGCCTCTTCAATCCTCTCTGGCTTCGTGCCTAGGTTTAATGGAAGAGAAAGGAGGAGGATCTCCTAGTTTTAGGAGAGAAGGAAGGAAGAAGGGGAGGAAAACAGAAGAAAAGAAAAGCCAAATAGAAACGAGGCCAAGGAAAGAGAAAGAGGTATTTGGGAGAATTTATGGGGAATGGGAAAGAAAAAATTAAATTCAAGTCCTACAAAAAATCAGGAATGGCCTTCACACTTTAGCTGTGTGATATGGGGGATATTGCCTAGTCTTTTCCTGATAAGTTCCTCAAATGCTGAATACTCTACTCTAAAATTCTTACCACTTTTAAATGTAAGGTGTTCAGATAATGAGAATTTATCTGTGGAAGGAAATGAGTAAGAAAGACTCATATGACTTATCTCCTTTAGCCTTTCTGACCCGATTCTTCCCTTCTGCTTTAACTCTTCTTTCTCTCTGTCCCTTACCTTCATGCAATATTCAAATTGATAATCATTGTGTACCTACTGCACCCAAGTTGTTGTAGGGATGGAATACAAAGAGGAAGTTTCTTATCTCATAGAGAAAATAAGATACACAAATAATTCTGATACAAAGAATAATGGTACAATTGATTATCATCAGGTATCACTCCCCATCAAAGAGAGTAAAAATCTGAGAAGCTAATTTACAATGAGTTTCTACTGACCAAGTGTGCAGGTGGGAATGATATATTGGTGGTGATGGTGAGGTAAATAGAGGTTTTTATGCCTCCATTTCAAATATTAATTTTCATAAAACACATATTTCTGTATTATTTGTTATTGTGGGCATTCATGAGTCCTGAGAATTGATGTCATTTTATTTTATTTTGAGATAGTCTCACTCTGTTGCCCAGGCTGGAGTGCAGAGACGCAATCTTGGCTCACTGAAACCTCTGACTCCCAGGTGCAAATGATACTTGTGCCTCAGCCTCCTGAGTAGCTGGGATTATAGGCACGAGCCACCATGCCCAGCTAAATTGTTTTGTGTGTTTTTAGTAGAGATGGGGTTTCACCGTGTTGGTCAGGCTGGTCTGTCTTGAACTCCTGACCTCAAGTGATCTGCCCGCTTTGGCCTTCCAAAGTGCTGGGTTATAGGCGTGAGCCACCACACCTGGCCTGATGTTATTTTATATTCTTATTGGTTATTGCTCATATAGGGAAACTATTGATTTCTGCATTGTCTGTCTTGCATCTTGCCATGTCATTAAATTATCTGTGCAAACGGGTTTTTAGTTAATTTTTGTAAGATTTTTAAAAATTAGATTTTTGCAAATAATAACATTTACAGATTTTTCTTCCGGGATATTTATCTTTACTTTTCTTGTCTTACATTGACCATGTACGATGCTGAAAGATAGTGGTGAGAGAATACACATACTTCTTTTCTTTCTCTAACAAATGCTTCCAATGATTCACCATTAAACGGATGGTTGTTTTAGTTTTCTGATTCTTTTTACCAAATTAAGAAAGTGTCATTTTCTTTAGAGTTTACTGAGGACACTAAAAAAAATTATGTATGGGGCTGGGTGCGGTGGCTAAAGCCTGTAATCCCAGCACTGTGGGAGGCCTAGGCAGGTGGATCACCTGAGGTCAGGAGTTCAAGACCAGCCTGGCCAACATGGTGAAACCCCATCTCTACTAAAAGTACAAAAATTTTCTAGGCATGGTGGCAGGCACCTGTAATCCCAGCTACTCAGGAGGCTGAGGCAGGAGAATTGCTTGAACCTGGGAGGTGGAGGTTGCAGTGAACCAAGATCACATCACTGCACTCCAGCCTGGGTGACAAAGTTAGACTCTATCTCAAAAAAAAAAAAAAAAATTATATATATATATATATATATATATATATATATATATATATATATATGGCTGTTGAGTTTTATAAAAATATGCTGGAAACTGTTGAAGTGATGATATGGTTTTTCTTCATTAATCAGTTAATGTGGTGAATTATGGTAAAATATACTAATAATATGTTAGGATGTATTTTACTTGGTTATGTTATATTATTCTTTTAATACTTTATTGAATTCAATTTCCTAATATCTTATTAAGGATTTTTATGTCTATATTCATAGGTGAGATTTGTCTACAATTTCCTCTCCCGAATGCCCCATTATTGTTTAATCTAGCTCTGGAAAGAGAGCAATGCTAGTTTTGTTAAATAGCATGCTCTTTCTCTTTTTCTGTGAACTGGAACAATTTAAATAACTCAGGAATGATCTGTCCTTTGTTAGTTTGATAGAACAGTTTGAAACTGGTACCTTTTAGGGGTGGTAGATATATAGCATTTTCAATTTAATTTGTAGTTAGTGGCATATTCAGATTTTCGAACTCTTCTTTAATCAGTTTTGATAAATCACATTTTTGTTGTCGTAGACATCAGTAATTTTTGCCTGTGTAACAACATCATGTCCTTTAGGAAACTGCCCCTACATTCACAATGATCCCATAATGGCTGCCACCCAAGGTGATCTGCTGCCTACTTAATTATAGGGATAGAGAAGACAAGATCCGAGGAGGGACAATCAGAATCTTTTCTTGGATTGATATATAGACATCAGAGGGGAAATGTTTTATTTTTCTATTTTGGTTCTTAAACCAGTAAGATGTGAGTTTGTAGCTGTAGATGGCTGTGTTTCCTGGATACGTGTAGAAGACCTGTCTGAGCTGAAGTGAGAGATGTAGTGGGAAAGAGTGAGATAATTCTTAAGACATTGATCCCCTGGACCCAGCCAGGTATGGAGTGAGCACAGCCCTCTGGGCTTCTCAGGTTTTTGAGTCAGTATGTCATTTTTTTTTTTTTGCTTCATCTAATTTGAATTGAGTACCTGTTATTTGCATCCAAATCAGCACTAATAAATTTCTTAACTTTTCCAATTTATGTGTAGAAGTAATATAGAAAACTCTCTTACAATTTAAAAAACATCTTCTGTAATTGCAGTTAAATCTCCTCTCTTGTTCCTATTATAGGATTATTTGGGAAAACATTTAAACGTAGTATTATTTGGGAAAATGATACTATATTAGGAATAAGAGAGGAGATTTCTCTCTTATTCTCTTTCTTTTTTGCTTGATCATAGTTAGCCATCATTTTTGGTTCTTTAAGAACATGGATTTGTTAATCAAGACTTCAGTGATTTTGTAGGTATTTTGTTTTCTTAATTTGGTTTTCCTTTTCCTTCCATCTATTTTTATATGACTTTTCAATTTCACATAGTTTAACCATTTTTATTTTATTTTTGGAGACGGAGTCTCGCTCTGTCACCCAGGCTGGAGTGCAGTGGGGCCATCTTGGCTCACTGCAACCTCTGCCTCCTGGGTTCAAGCAATTCTCCTGCCTCAGCCTCCAGAGTAACTGGGACTACAGGCACCCGCCACCATGCCTAATTAATTTTTTGTATTTTAGTAGAGACGGGGTTTCACCGTGTTGCCCAGGCTGGCCTCAAATTCCTAAGCTCAGGCAATCCGCCTGCCTCAGCTTCCCAAAGTGCTAGAATTACAGGCTTGAGCCACTGTGCCTGGCCTCCATTTTCATTTTTATATTACTTTATAGATAAGTATTTTTTAAAATTCTGCGTTTAGTTTATTTCAAAATTTATTATTTTCTAAAACATTCAAGGCTATAAGTTTTAATGTTCCTCTGCATTCTTCCTTATCCATATTGCAGAACTTCTGAGGTATAATGCTCTTATGTTATTTATGTTATTTATTTCTAAATTATTTGTAATTTCCCTTTGCCTTTTCCCTTTTACCCAAAAGTTATTTAGAAGGATATTTTAGGATGTCTAATTGTATAGATTTAAGACATTTAAATATTTTTTGAATAATTTTATTTTTAGAACCGTTTTAGATTTAAAGAAAAATTACAATGAAAGTACAGAGATCCAATATAGCCTACACCTAGTTTTTCTTATAAGCATCTTACATTACTATGGTACATTGGTTACAATTGGGTTTTTTGGGAGAGTGTGTTTTTGGGATGGTGGCGAAGTGCCATTCTCATCATATCATATCAAGGATGTGTACTATTAACACAACTTATCACTGTTGACGTGAATCTTGACCACCTGACTGAGGTAATGTGTCAAATGTCTTCACTATAAAGTTACTCTTTTTTCTCTCATTTTCATACTGTACTCTTTGTGATTTTCTGTTTGTTTATTGTTGTTTCTTAGATACAGAGTCTTGCTGTCTTACCCAGGCTGGAGTACAGCAGTTTGTTCACAGCTCATTTCAGCCTGGAACTCCTGGGCTCAAGGGATCCTCCCACCTCAGCCTCTCAAGTAGCTGGGACTATAGGTGTGCACCACCATGCCTAACTTTAAAAAGCTTTCTCTTTTTTGTAGAGATGGGGTCTCACTATGTAGCTCAGGCCGGTCTCAATCTCCTGGCCTCAGGCGATCCTCCTGCCTCCCAAAGTGCTGGGTACAGGCATAAGCCACCATGCCCAGCCCATGTTGTAGTCTTTGGAAGGAAGTCACTCTGCACAGCCCATATTTAAGCAGTGGAGAATTATGATCCACCTCCTTGAGAGCAGAATTTCCATGTAATTTATATGGACTTTCATGAGGGATATCTGTCCCTTCTCATTCATTTATTTATTCAGTGCTTTATCATTGTGAATTTATGGATATTTATTTTCTACTTTGGGCACTTTGGTTTATAATCCAATACTCCTGCATATATTTGTTGCTTAATTTATTCTAGTTTTGTCCATCTGAAGCTCTTTCTGCTATTTCCTACGACCCTTTGACATAGCCTTTGTTATTGTAGACCTCTTTTTGTTTTGAGCACTTCCTTTCTGGCATGAGAAGATGCTTCAGGTTCAACTTGTATATTTCTTATTACAGTCCTAGAATCAGTCACTTTTTAAAGTTGCCATACTTCCCTTTTATTGGAGAACGGCATTGAAAACCAACACCTGGGTGCTATCCCAACACTTCAAATGGCTTAATACAACAATAGATCTGTATTATTTATTATTTATTTAGAGATGGAGTTTCGCTCTTGTTGCCCAGACTGGAGTGCAATGGCATGATCTCAGTTCACTCCAACCTCCGCCTCCCAGGTTCAAGCGATTCTCCTGCTTCAGACTCCCGAGTAGCTGGGATTACAGGTGCCTGCCATCACGCCCGGCTAATTTTTTGTATTTTTAGTAGGGACAGGGTTTCACCATGTTGGCAAGTCTGGTCTCCAACTCCTCACCTCAAGTGATCCGCCTGCCTCAGCCTCCCAAAGTGGTGGGATTACAAGTGTGAACCACCACGCCTGGCTAACAATAGATTTTTATTTAGCTCATGAGTCTGTGGGATTCAGCTGACCTGGACTGAGTTCACCTGGGCTTGCTTATGCGTCTATGATGAACTGCGAGGCAACCAGGTGGCTCTGCTGATCCTAGCAAGGTATGTTTACACTTTCAGGGGTTGGCTGGCTGTTTGTGATCTATGATGTCTCAGTTGGAGTGATTGGGATTACTGGGGTGGCTTAGGGTAGCTAAGGTGCAAGAGAAGGAACAAGTCTGAACATGCAAGCACATTTTAGTCTTTACTTATGTCACATTTGCTAATGTGACATAGGCCAAGTTACGTGACTGATTTTCCAGTCATTGTGTGAGAGCATTACAAAGTTCAAAGGTGCAAGGCAAAGATGTGAATAAGAGAGACATATTAGGATTCTTTAGAGAAACAGAATCAATAGGATATATGTAGATATGTAGATCTAAATCTTGATATAGATAGATGTATAGGAAGAGATTTATTCTGAGCAATTGGCCCATATGATTATGTAGGTTGAGAAGTCCCACAATCTGCCGTCTGCGAGCTGGAGGCTGGGAAAGTCAGTGGGGTAATTCCAGCCCAAACCCAAAGGCCTAGGAACTAGGAATGCTAATGTCTGAGGGCAGGAGAAGATGGATGTCTCACTTTAAGTAGTGAGCAAATTCACCTTTCCTCTGCCTTTTTGCTCTATTCAGGTCCTCGATGGATTGAATGCCCGCTCACACTGGTGAGGGTGATATTTACTCAGTCTACTGATCCAAATGCTAATCTGTTTTGGAAACATTCTCATGGACACACCCAGGAAAAATGTTTTACCTACTACCTGGGTATCACTTAGCCTAGTCAAGTTGATACATAAAATTAATCATCACAGGAGGGATGAATAATTAAGCTTATTTTGTAAACAATTGATCACAGTCTTCCCTTTGGATAAAATTATTCACATAGTTCCCATATGTAGAATATACTAAAGCCCATCCCAGACCCCTCAAAAGTGTCGTCCAATCATGGACGCAGGTTTGAAATTCAGGTTCTTGTGAGCTACATCAAGCCAAGATATGACTTCTCTTGACACAGAGACTTGTAAACTAGAAAGATAAGTTATGTGGTTTCAGACACCCAATATGCAATGATAAAACAGGGACAAGATAAATGAGAACTTCATTGCATTGGGAATTCCAGTTGGGAAGTCCAGTTCCCAAAGTGGAAGAATGAGAGGCACATATCATAGGCTCACAGTAGTTCTGAAATCCTACGGGGCAAATATTGCTGGGTCTCTCTACTCTAAGGGAGTGAAATGTTTTTAAATTAGGGCCCAGCTCTGCCACTTGGGAAAGGTTTGCCAGCCTATTCATCACAGCTGTTGGTTCTGCCCTCTAATAGCCCCCCATACTTTCCATTGCCCTACTTGACCTCTTCGGAAGAGGGCATTAAAAGGTACACTCTGCTCTTTGAACAACTTCTCTGTCTGCTTCTTGTCCAGAGAAAGGTGAGGTACTTGAGGACTTTATACGTTTTGAACAATCTCTGTCCCTTTGAGTTTTGGCTGGTGGCTACTTGTGCTTTCTGTCTTCTGAGTTACCCCAGGCTATCCAATTGCTAAATATTTCGCGACTACAGAATGCTGTCACCATTTCTCAGGCCACTTCTAAACATTCCCTCACCATTTTTTTAGCCTCCATCTACTGCCTCGTCTCAAAATTAAATGTCACAAGTTTTAGATTATGTTACAGTGGTACCACACTTTTTAGTATCAATTATCTATTGACACAATAATGTTTCAAAACAGAATGACACAAATCTCAGTAGCATGCAACACAAACATTTGTTTAATTCAAGAGTCTATGTAGCTTCTCTGATTCAGGTTGAGCTTAGGTGGTCTTGGCTGAGCTTGCTCACACAGTGGACACAGATTCCGCTGGCCATTGGCTCATCTAGAATGGCCCTGGCTGGGATTATCTAATTTTTTCTACAGTTCTGTCCTTTGCAAAATGTATCTACTATCTATATATCATTTTAAAATGGGGAAATATGTGATGAATATATTTTTGGAAAAAAATTACACTGTCGTAGTTGGCCATTCTTCTCCTTGTAAGCCAGGCACTACTCTGATTTTGCCAGAAGACTGAAGAGGTGTCAAAAAAGAACTGTTTGAACCACCAGGCCAAGCCGTCTCTGAAAGGACTTTGGAATATCTTGTTGCTAGAAGAAAGAACACAGAGGGAAAATGAAGCCTGGTGGTAAATAAGAAGAGGTGTGTAATGAAAGATGACGTTAGAAAGACCTATTTTTAGAAGAGCTCATGGCTCTCAAGAAAACTGAGTGAATGGTGACATTTTACTGAGAATGATAACAAAACCAGCATGACAGGAACGTGGAGAGAAGACTGCTGTAACTTTCAGACTCTCCAGAAAACCACATGGCAGACCCTGAGCATAATACATTGTAGCAGTTGTAATTGTGATGCAGTGTGGCAGTTACAGTGTGATATCTTGGGCTCCTTCACAGAGTCACAAGTGGAGTGGGGTTGTTTACAGCTTTGTCACACACTCCCTTTTAGAGGCAGTTGGGTTAGGCCAGGCAAAAGGAGAAAGAAGTCTAGGTCCCTCTAGGAAACTAGATGTGACCTCAGCTCTCCACCTAACTGGAATCCTTTTTAGTTCCTAGAACCAATTTCTGGTTCACTGAGCCACATCTTTGACTACTTGGCCTGACAACTCCCCTGCTCTACTATCTTTTCTCTCCTCAAATCCCTTCTTCAGCCCTCAGTCTTGTTTTCCTCCTGCAGGAGCCTCATCCCACACTCAGGGGTCGTGGGGCCAAGCTGTGGGCTGGTGCCTTTATCTTACTACCATTTGCTGGGGCTCAGAACTTAGATGCATCAATCCATTTTTAGAAGTGCCCTCTGCTGGTTGTTGACAACTCAACCTAAAAATTAAAGCCTAGACAGAGAGTTTCAGTTTGTTTAATAGAAAGATGGGGTGGAGGCACTAGCAGGTAGGATAAAACACAAAAGAAAATGTTGCTATTATAAAAGCTTTTACATTCCACTGAATTGTGTTTGGTTTACTGTGGCATGCAGTAAAGCAGTGGTTCTCCATCAAGGGAGATTTTTCCATCCCAGAGAACATTTGGCAATGTCTGGAGACATTTTTGGTTGTTATAGCTGGTAACTGGGAGGCAGGGGTGGTGCCATTAGCATCTGGTGGGTAGAGGCGAATGATGCAGTCCAACGTCCTACAATGCATAAGGGATTTCCCACCCCCAATAAAGAAACATCTGACTCCATTAGAGTGGCCCTGACTTAAATAGGCCAGAGAAAGCTGAAATTAGACTAATGGTAATTTTGGGGTTTGGTCAGGCACAGTGGCTATGTACCTCATGGGAGGCTGAGGCAGGAGGATCACTTAAGGCTGGGAGTTTGAGGCTGCAGTGAGCATTGGTTGTGCCACTGCATTCCAACCTTGGTGACAGAGTGAGACCTTGTCTCAGGAGAGAAAAAAAGTTTTGAGGTTTGAAGCAATTAAAGATTAGTTGAGGGCTTCTCAACTTTGGTTGCCCATGAGATGACCTGGAAAGCTTTAACATTGTGATGCTTGGGTCTGATCTCTGGAGAGTTTGGTTTAATTTAATTTCTGGCTTGAGGTGTGGCCTGGCCACCAGGATTTTAAAATCTGCCCAGGTGAATTCAAGATTCAGCCAAAGCTGAGAAAAATTGATGTAGTTCGACTCTCATTTTTTGGATGAGGAATGAGGTTCTGGGGGATATGGCTCACAGCTACAGAGTGGCAGAGCTGGAACTAGTATATGGTCTCTTGGAGAAAAGAAGATACGTGGCCCTTGCTTGACTGTATACCACACTTCCAGAGCAAGAACTGTGAAGATATCCTCTTACGACTTTTTAATAAAAACTCTAAAGCTTTTTTTATGTTCTATTCTTTCTTTAAATAATATTTTCAATAATTTTTTTTTCTAAAAAATGATACCTGCTAAAAATTCAAGCTTAGGGAAATGCACATTAAAACCACAAGATATTACTACACACTTGTTAGTATAACTAAATAAAAATAATAACTGGGAATATTAAGCGATGATGAGGATGCAGAGCAAGTGAAAATCTTATACATTGCTAATGGGAGTGCAAAATAGTACAGCCCCTTTGGAAGACAATTTGGCAGTTTCTTATAAAATTAACCATACCCTTACCACGTGAACCAGCAGTCTCACTTCTGGGTATTTTTTCAAGAGAAATAAAAACATATTCACATGAAAACCTGTACACAAATGTTTATAGTGTCTTAATTTGTAATCACAAAAATGAGAACAACTCAAATGTCCTTGAACTAGTGAATGGATTAACAAACTGTGGAACCTCCAAATAAGGCAACACTAGTCCACAATAAAAGTGAACAAACTATGATCTGTAATCATAGTTTGGCACAAACGAATCTCAAATGGATTATGCTAAGGGATAGAAGCCAGACTTGAAAGGCTACACTGTATTATTCTATTTATATGAAATTCTGGAAAATTTCAAAGGCAAATGGAAAAGGCGAAACGATAGAGAAATGGATGAGTGGTTTCAGGGGTTGGTAGTGGGTAGAGGGATTGAGTACAAAGAAGTAACATGAGGGAAGGCTGTGGGGTGATGAAACTATTCTTTTTTTTTTTTTTTTTGAGGCGGAGTCTCGCTCTGTTGCCGGGACTGGAGTGCAGTGGCCAGATCTCAGCTCACTGCAAGCTCCGCCTCCTGGGTTTACGCCATTCTCCTGCCTCAGCCTCCCGAGTAGCTGGGACTACAGGCGCTCACCACCTCGCCCGGCTAGTTTTTGTATTTTTAGTAGAGACGGGGTTTCATTGTGTTAGCCAGGATGGTCTCGATCTCCTGACCTCGTGATCCGCCCGTCTCGGCCTCCCAAAGTGCTGGGATTACAGGCTTGAGCCACCGCGCCCGGCCGAAACTATTCTTATCTTGATTTTGGTGGTAGTTATATGGCTATGCAGTTGTCTAAACTCAAAGAACTGTATAATAAAAAGAGTGAATTTTACTGTATAAATTTTAAAAGTGACTAAAATAATACACAAAGACTCAAGAAACATAAAAAAAAAAAAAAAAAAAGCAACAAACCACCCAAGGTTCCATATCTCAAAATAAGAAGTGTGATATTTGGTTAACATACTTCTAGGTATCCCTTTGTGCATACAAAAAAAATAAAAAATGGATAGATAAAAATAAATAAAAATCATACTTTAGAGTTTAATTATAAATAGGATTATGTTATAATATAGGATTATGTTATAAATAATAGGTTATAAATGTAATATAAATAATATGTAATAAATAATAAATACTGTTATTTATAATCTGGAAGATGAAATGCTCCAGAATCTGAAACTTTTTGAGAGCCAAAATACTGCTTAAAATAAATGCTCACTGGGACATTTAGGATGTCAGATATCCAGATTAGGGATGCTCAGCCAGTATAATGTAAATGTTATAAAACTGGGGAAAATCTGAAACACTTCTGGTCCCAAACATTTTGGGCAAGGGATACTCAGCCTATATTTAAATTTAACAAAAGAAATAGAAACTGAAGGGACTGATGAACTTTAAATAATATTTTTTCTTAAAGGATATTTTCTAGAATAAGGTTAAGAAAAGAAATTATGAAAATTATTAAGAGTTGGTAACTTTTAAAATAAAATATGCTTAACTTTAGACAGGACAAATTGACTCCCTGTTGGAAATAAGGAAGCAATATGAACTCTTAACATTTTTCTCCGCCGCTCTTGTACTCGGCTTCTGATTTTCAGTGCTCATGTATTTTAACTTTGTCAGGAAGTATAACATTTGCATTATGGGTTGCAGTTATAATTCTCTTAGTTGTTTAGCCTTAATTCAATATTTAAAATACTTCAGTGATAACCATTAGCCCTTTTACCATGACTTTTCCATTCCTGAGTTTATTTTGGTTCAACTTTGTTTGGCTGGATTACATAGTTGGATAGTTTTTCAAAGAAGGGTTTTCATCGCTGCTGTAAGACCAGAGTTCTCTAAAATTTCAAGGTCTAGTGTCTACTTGTTGCCTTTAAATAACAATTTTGCAGTCTGTAGTATTTCTGAGATATAGTTTTTTGTTTTCTTTTTCCAGAACATTGTAAGTAGTGCTCTCTTATGTTGTAGCATTAAATGTTGCTAAGGAGTTTTTAAAGTCTAACTTGATTATTCCTCCTTTTAAGTGTCTTGCTTTTTTGTCTGTATGCCTGAAATAGTATTTATTTACACTGGAGGCTTAATAACTTAATTAAAATATGAATGAAATGTTTTTTATGTCAAATTTTCATTTAACAAATACACCATGAGTACTTTTAATCCGTTCTTTCATCACTTCAGGGAAAATTTCTTTTATTATATTTCTCAGTATTTATTTATATTCCATCAACTTTTCCAAGAGTACCGATCATTTTCATGTAGGATTGTCTTCATTTTTCTGTTATCTTTCCTAACTGCCTGAACTTCTTTATTTTCTCCCTCTGCATTAACTCTCATTATCTCCTGCATTTTCCTTCATGTCAGGAATTCAAATTGTCATTGTTCTTCACTGGGACTAGATTGTCTATCCCCATTCTACTCCTTTTAAGAGCAAAGTAATTATCAATCCCCTTTTCTGCAAATCAACAGTACAGATATGGGTGTAGGGGAGGAGGAGAGCTAGGCTGGGCTGAGTGAAGTCTTTATTTAGTTTCTGCTATGTCTGCAGTGTTTTGTTGAATCTCAGAAGAGTGAGATCAAGGAGCTCATGCCTTTCAGCCAATGGTTGGTATATCCCACTTCCAAGAGCTCTTAATTCATTCCTTCAACTCAGCACAATGCCCTGGAAACTCTTCCCAGGAAACCAAGGGAAGCCATGGGAAACCCTTCCTGTCTCTGCAAATCCTGACTTCAACATTTCTCAGGCTGCTTACTCATCTCTCCCTTCATTTACAAATTGAGGATAATTAATGAGAATCATTTTCGACTTTCTTTTCTTCAGTGTCATGCTTCTGGTTTTTCCTTGTTAGCAACCAAGTTTTGGAGTTTGTGGCATAAGATTGATCTTCTTTCTTATGTTTGGTTACATATTTGGTAAATTTTTACATTTTCTTTTTTTGTTGTTGTTTGTTTGTTTGTTTCAATAATATTAAGAGTGGAGATTCTGCAGTTCTGCTTTGTTCTTTACTGGGTAGTATATTTGCACCACCACTTAATATTTGAGGTCACTTTTCTCATCTATAAAAATAGGAGTGAAGCCTCTCATGAAGTGGTAAAAGATTAAATGAGACTTTCTGAAGAAATCCCACTGAATTATTTTTGGCTTAGGAATCCAAGAAGGAGTTCCACTAGGGAATTCTGTCATTTACATTTCTGATTTCAAGCATTCAGAGATCTGTTGTTAATTAGCAGTATATTCCAGATGTTGACAAATGTTTTCTGTAATGGGTCACACAGCAAGTGGTTTAAACTTTGCCAGTCATACAATTTCTGTTGCAACTACTTTATTTACTCTGCTGTTGTAGTAGGAAAGCATTTAGAGACAACATATAAATGAATGGGTGTGACTGTGTTCCAATACAGTTTTATTTATAGACACTGAAGTTTGAATTTCATGTCATTTTCACATGTCACAAAATAGTCTTCTTTTGATTTTTTTTCAGCCACTTAAATATAAAAGAAGCCGGATATGGTGGTGTGTGCCCGTAATTCCAGCAACTTGGGAGGCTGAGATGGGAGAATTGCTTGAGGCCTGGAGTTCAAGGACAGCCTGGACAACATTTAAAAAAAAGTGAAAGAAAATATTCTTACCTCATGGGCCACACAAAAACAGGTGCTGGGCCAGATTTGGCCTACAGGATATAGTCTAGACCACTGGTATATACTGTTAGCACTCCAGACCCTTGCTGGCATGAATAATCTGAACCTTTACAGTTTCTATTAAAAACCCCTTCAAGAAAAGTGAATTTAGGAGATATAATTCAAAGGACATACTGTCTATACATCTATACACCCTCTGTTAATTTTATCCTCTATCTTTGGATCAAGTTAAACCACTGGATGACTGCTAACTTGGACCAACTCAACTCTGAACAGTCTCCCTCACTGAGTTAAATTAAATTTTTATTTATTTATTTATTTTTAGAGATAAGAGTCTTGCTCTGTCATCCAAGCTAGAGTGCAGTGGTGTGATCATAGCTCACTGCAACCTCGAATTCCTAGGCTCAAGCAATCTTCCCACTTCAGCCTCCCAAGCAACTAGGACTACAAGCATGCACCACTGTGCCCGGCTATTTTTGTTGCTGTTGTTGTTGGAGATGGAATCTTGCTGTGTTGTGCAGGCTTGTCTGGAACTCCTGGCCTCAAGCGATCCTTCTATCTTGGCTTCCCAAAACACTGGAATTACAGGCATGAGACATTGTGCCTGGCCTAAATTTTAATATTATGTTTTGTGGTTTTATCAATGTTCTATCTCAAGATAAAACAATTTAATTTCAAGTTTTTTACTTGCAAAAACAACTTTTGTTGTTTTCATGTTCCAGTAAATCACTTACTGTGCCTGGATGGGGTGACCTACAAGGACTTTCTCTCAGAATTTAGTATACTAATCCTTCAGTATACTGGGGAAACCCCGTGAGGATACTAAAATCCAAGGATGCTCAAGTTCCTTAGCTGGCCCTCTGCATCTGCATATCTTCTGTCTAAGAAAACCTCTGCCTCCTTTCAGACACTTTCATAGTTCTTTCTTGCAGTTGACTACACACAATTGTCTGTGTGCTGTGGCTCGTGCCTGTAATCCCAGCACTTTGGGAGGCCGAGGTGGGTGGATCTCTGGAGGTCAGGAGTTCAAGACCAGCTTGGCCAAAATGGTGAAACCCTGTCACTACTAAAAATACTTTTTGTATTTTTACAAAATACAAGAAGTGCACAGTGGTGCATGCTTGTAGTCCTAGCTGCTTGGGAGGCTGAAGTGGGAAGATTGCTTGAGCCTAGGAATTTGAGGTTGCAGTGAGCTATGATCATACCACTGCACTCTAGCTTGGATGACTAGCCGGGCATGGTGGCATGTGTCTGTAATCCCAGCTACTTGGGAGGCTGAGGCAGGAGAATCTGTCTCAAACAAAGCAAAACAAACAAAAAAACAAACTACACACAATTATAATCAAACTTCCCTGTTTACATTGGCTTCTGCGAAGCTTAAAGTTAGATTTTATTCTCAATCGCAGCAACAGTATTCACCCAGGGCTACTGTGTAGTACAACTATAGGGGACTTCAAGTCAGGCCAGTGTTGCAGACATTTAGATGAGAAAGATTAATCTCTGGAAAAATGAAGTTCTTATTTCTAAGTCTGAGTCCAGACTTACTTTGAAGATTCCCTCCCGCCACTCCATCCCTCAACCCAGGTGTCTTGAAGAGCCACTGTTCCTTGGAAGAGGGGTATCTTTTATGCCTTCTTGAAATGGATGATAATTTTCTCCTAGGGGAAGATGGCAAAGGGCACTTGCCATTTGAAAAGTGATTATCTGAAGAGTCTCTCTGGAAGTTCAGCTTGAAAGGACTCTCTTTCTGTGTTTGTTTAACTGTACATTCACTAGGTATTAACGGAAGTGCTAGGAAAAACTTGAAGAGGAAACACTTGTCAGAACCCAACAGGCCATTACTCTACTTCCCTTATGCCAAATCTAGGTCAGAGTGCACCTGTGACTTGCCCTGGACACTGAGAGGTCACATCCACACAGGACTAGTCCTTACTATTCCACAGATACGTGATGAAGCCTGTGCAAGATCTGATAGTCTACACAGAGCTGCTCCATAAATTTCCCAGGAAAGGGTAACTCATTGAGTCATCAAATATTTGTGCAATCTGAATCTTCCAGAGGTCAAGGAATAATTGTAAATGGTATTTGGACTGATGGCTCTGTAGTTCAGAAGGTGCTTAATTGTGCATGTGTGTGTGTATAGATTTGAGAGGAGCATAGCTCTCTATCCTCATCTACTTTCAACTTGTACTTCTCAATTTTATTACTGTTTGTTATTGGGGGAAAGAATGGTTTTGACATCAGTGCCAAAGTTGTCAAGATCTTGGATGATTTATTCCTGAATTATCTGGCACGAAGTCTCACTGAAAAGTTCATAGTTATATTTTATGTACTGCAAGCAAGATATGGTTACAAATGGATTTAGCTTACAAAATGGATATTTCTGGATATATACTTGGACCTATAGAAATATGTGAAATCAGATGAAAGCAGAAGTGATAGTAAGATTATATTCAGTAATTCATGTAGCCAATGATAATATCTGGGCCTTTGGGAGAAGGCCGTGAGGAATGTTTTATGAGGCTGAAGAAATGTGGATAATAAAAATGTAGTTGGCTATGAAGACCTTCCTAATATACAAAGGTTGTTAAGTCTTAGAATCACTTCTTAAGTGCTGATGGAATTTTCTGTTTTAAGAGAATAGATAGCTGGCCAGTGGCTTAGGGCTTTACTATTCAAAGCGTAGTCCAAAGATCAGCAACATTAGTGTCACCTGGGAGCTTGTTAGAACTGCCTGGACACCACCACAGAGCTACCAATCAGAATCTGCGGTTTAACAAGATGCCCAAGTTATTTGTATGCATACTAAAGTTGGAGAAGCAAAAAGGCTTGGAGCACTTGACTGCATATGAGATAAACTGGGGAACATTAAAAATATTGATGCCTGGCCAGGTGTGGTGCTTCACACCTGTAATCCCAGCACTTTGGGAGGCCGAGGTGGGTGGATCATGAAGTCGGGAGTTCAAGACCAGCCTGGCCAACATGGTGAAACCCTGTCTCTACTAAAAATACAAAAATGAACTGGGTGTGGTGGCATGTGCCTGTAGTCCCAGCTACTTAGGAGGCTGAGGCAGGAGAATTGCTTGAATCTGGGAGGCAGAGGTTGCAGTGTGACAAGACCGTGCCATTGCACTCCAGACTGTGTGACAGAGTGAGACTCTGTCTCAAAAAAAAAAAAAAAAAAATTGATGCCCACCTCCAGAGATTCTGACTGAGTAGGTTCAAGATGTGGTCCTCATGTTGGGATTTTTTGAAGCTCCTCAGATAATTCTGATGTGCACTTTCCATTGCCTTAGAACAGGCTGGAAGGTTTGGCTTACAGAAGCCCTGAGCTCACACATTCTGATAGTTGTGTTTTTATTATTATTATTATTTTTAATAGTGGTAAAATACACGTAACAAAATGATATCTTAATTGTGGTGAAACAAATATAACATAAAAGTTAACCATTGTAACCATTTTTAAATGTACCATTCAGTGGCATTAGTTACATTCACAATGTTGTGTAACTATCAGGACTATTTCCAGAATTCTTTCCATCATTCCAAAAAGAGATTCCACACCCATTAACTAGTTGCTACCCATTCCCCCCTATTCCCACTCTATGACAACCATTAGTCTGCTTTCTGTCTTTACATGTTTACCTATTCTGGATGTGCTATATAAATGGAATAATAAAATATGTGAACATTTGTGTCTGGCTTCTTTCACTTAGCATAATGTTGTCAAGGTTAATCCACATTGTGGCATACCTCAGAATTTCATTCCTTTTTAACACTGCATTGTATGGGTATAACACTTTTTGTTTATTTATCCTTTCATCTGTCATCTGTCGATGGCCATTTGGATTGTTTTTACCATTTAGCTATTGTGAATAATGCTGCATTGAATGTCGGTGTACAACTATCTGTTTGCTTCTCTGCTTTCAGTTCTTTTGGGCATGTACCCGGGACTGGAATTGTGGAATCAGATGGCAATTTTATGTTTAACTTTTTGAGGAACCATCAAATTGTTTTCCATGGTGGTTGCACCATTTTACACTTCGAGCAGAAACACATGAAGGTTCTCATCACATGGGCGTATATTGCCACACTAATAAAACACTTCCATGGTGACACATTGATGGTAGACTCTCTGAAGAACTAGGTTATGTTGCTGCAGTAGTTTTTGCTGTGGGTAGGGCATAGCACCAACTGCAGCACTAGCACCCATGCAAAGGATTGGGAGAAATGGGAATAGGGGAGAGACAAGAAGAGCAGTGTTGTGTCTCTCTTACTGAGGGGTTCCAATTAGAGATCCCCTAGAAGTTAGAGTCCAAAGTGAATGAATTCCTCTCTTTTTCCCAGGCCACTTTCCCTCTTTTCTAATACCTAGCTATCTGGAACTTCCACAGGGCTGAGGTTGCATGTGAATTTCTTCAAGTGCCTCACCTGGTTGGTATCCAGCAGCCCATGGTGCAGGTACAGGATAGTTGTTCGGTTTTTGTTCACAAGGAGACTAATTTAAATTACTGCAAGTAAGGAGGAGGGTATTTTAAGGATACAAGGGAGGTTATATCCCTAACCATGTGAGAAAAAGCAAAACAACTGAGCTTTGGGGAGACAGGAGCCAGACATTGGTTCTGTCTTCTGGGAGGCTCTGAAGACCTCTCTCATGAGTGAATGGAGTTTTCTTTGGTTTTCCATCATTAATGGATCCTAGGTACTGTTCCATGTTTGCTTTTCCTGTCATGCAGAGGTATTCTTTCTCTCTTTGATTATTTTCTTTCCTCTGCTTCAAGTTCTGCTGTTTTAAATTCCGTTTGCACAAGGCTCATCCAACTCCTACAGCTGCCAAAACTAACTGACTCATTCTTTTAGCCAAAATTCCTTAGAGATACCAGAAATCTGCTTGGTCCAGTTCTACTTTCTATACCAGATGACATGGGTCACTGTCAGGCAGTAGTCCTTCTACCTGTTCCAATCAACTGTGGTCTAACATAGTCTCCTTGGCCAGGGGCCATGTGTGGGAGAGTTGTAATTGGAAGGGCTGAAGGGAAGGGCAGACACCACTTACGTGTCTTTTTCCTTTTTTTGAGACAGGGTTTCATTTCCATCGCCCAGGCTTGAGTGCAGTGGCACGATCTTGACTCACTGCAACATCCGCCTCCCAGGCTCAAGCCATCCTCCCACCTCAGTTTCCCAAGTACCTGGGACTACACGCACATACCACAACACCCAGATAATTTTAGTACTTTTTGTAGAGTTCGGATTTCACAATGTTGCCCATGATGGTCTGGATCTCCCAGGCTCAAACGATCTGCCTGCCTTGGTCTCCCAAAGTGCTGGGATTATAGGTGTTAGTCACCACACCTGACTCTTCTTTTTTTTTTTTTTTTTTTTTATTAGAGACAGGGTCTGGCTCTGTTGCCTAGGCTGGAGTGCAGTGACTCTGTTATGGCTCACTGCAGCCTTGAATTTTTGGGCTTAAGCAATCCTCCTACTTCAACCTTCCTAGTAGCTAGAACTACAGGCATGTGGCACCACACCCAACTAATTAAAAAAAAATTTTTTTTAGACATGGAGTCTTGCTGTGTTGCCCAGGCTGATCTTGAATTCCTGCCCTCAAGTAGTCCTCCTGTCTTGCCCTTCCAAAGTGCTGGCATTATAGACATGAGCCACCACTCCTGGCCAATGTGTCTTGAATAGAATGTGACCCAGAGGTTGGCTTCTCCATACTCATCACTTATGGACTCAGGTTGATATGGAACATATTTTTCCATGGGGAAATACTGGTCAATCATGAAGCCTGACTTTCCCATCCAGTGTAAAGGCAAGTGTGTTCTTAAGCATGTATTTAAGAAACAATTAATGAAAGGGTCCAAATCTTCCTATGACAGGTAGGGTTGCCAAATAAATCACAGGATACTTAGTTAAACTTGAATTTCAGATAAACAATGAACACGTTTCAGATAAACAGCATTGATATTTGTGACATGCATTTAAAAAGCAATTTATTGCTGGGCACAGTGGCTCACGCCTGTAATCCCAGCACTTTAGGAGGCCGAGGTGGGCAGATCAAGAGGTCAGGAGATTGATAACATCCTGGCTAACACAGTGAAACCCCATCTCTACTAAAAATACAAAAAATCAGCCGGGTGTGGTGGCATGCGCCTGTAGTCCCAGCTACTTGGGAGGCTGAGGCAGGAGAATTGCTTGAACATGGGAGGCAGAGGCTGTGGTGAGCTGAGATCACACCTTTGCACTCCAGCCTGGGCAACAAGAGTGAGACCCCATCTCAAAAAAAGAAGAAAAAAAAAACCCAACTATTTATTGTTTATCTGAAATTCAAATTTAACTGGGCTTCCTGTTTGCTTTTGTCATTGTTTTCTAAATGTGGCAACCCTAATAAGAGAATATTCTTCAAAGAGAGAGCTATTCCTTAGGGATGTTATAAAAAGGTCTAAGACATGTGGGATGGTCTGCAGCTGAAGTATTTCAGCTGCCTTTTGCAGGTGGGAGAATTTATTCCCACTTAATTATGTATTTTGCATATCTTACAATTCATTTAATGCTTAATCTCATACTCAGAATAACTGCAACTGCTACTGCTCTGCTAGGGCTGTTACTGGCTACTCTATCAAATGGTGCACTCCAATTGGGTAATCTGAGAAGAGTTTAATAGAAGGACTACTTACAGTGGTTCAGGGAGTATGTAAGGAACCGCCAGGGAGAGCACAATGACCCACAGCAAGTACTATCACCTCATCTAGGCTTGAAGGCTGTGTGGAAAGGGTCACTTTGCAGGCCTTGTGTCCATCTGTCAAGGAACCTTGACAGTCCCATGGCAACCCTCCAGGGAGGGAGCTGGAGAATACATACTTCACGTTCCCCCTCTTTCCTTCCCTCATGCTCCTACTGGGCCTCTCAGGCAAGCATACCCACGCAGAAGTCATATAGGGTAGCCTCCCAGGGCAAGGGAGCCTGGAGAAGGACAGACAGATGTGGAGAAGCCAATGGATGAATCAAGTCTGAATATGTACTCTGTGCTTCCAGCCTCAGTAAGCATTTTACATAGTCACCTCGTTTGAACCTCATGACAGTCCTGTGAGGAATGTACCATTATTGTTCCCTTTTACAGATGTGGTAAAGGATTAGTGATCTTGAATAATTTGCTGAAGGTCACAGAATCCCAATCTACTCACCCCCCTATCACTGTACAATATTTCCTACTGACATCTTTAATTATCCTTATAAAAAAAAAAACCAATTCATGGTGTTTTAATAGTTTCATTGTTCTTGTCATGTTGCCAGCTATTAAAACTGCCCAGACCTAGTTTAGCAGCTAGTACACAAAACATGCTCACTCGTTGTAATTTTTGTTTTAGTTTTTATCTTTTAATGTTTGTTAATTTTTGTTTGATTTCTGGCTTGGGAGAGCAGCAGTAGCAGGAAGTCCAGATTTAGGAGTTGGGTCAGTTGTTTCCTTACAGAAAAGCAGCTAGAGGAAGGCACCCAGCTCAGAATATACCTGGCATATGGAAAGGCCCATTAAGTCAAGGTTCGAAGAAACCCCAAAAAAGCAATTTTATAGAATCTTAGACTTGGACGGGACTTTAGACATCACCTACAACCTCTACCCCATGTGTGATTCCTCTCCACAATTCAGCCCCTGTTCTTGTCCCTAGGGTTACCTCTTCTAAATAAACATCAAGAGAGTGTCTGGACAAGAGATTCACAGAAGGGTCCACAATTCCCTCCCATGATTCTTTTTGCTACTTAAGAATTCATTCCACTTCTGAACTTTGATATGCCTTGGTTTTCCCACTCATAACTTGGAGGTAGATAATGTAAAATATATCAATTTCCATTATCTCCTTGAACAGTTATAGTGCTTCCTGAAGAAAGTGCCAAGTTGTGCTGTTAAAAAGAGTAGGAGCAAACTAGGAAGCTGGCACTAATTGTACAGTTAGGTTTCTGACATGTAAAATTCAGGAGAAGGGAAATGTGGGTTGGAAGCTTTTATTGTGAGCAGAGAATGAAAGCTGATTCAGTTAGTGTGTAATGTAATTTGGAAAGTGGAAATAATGAAAGGGAAACAGTTTTAATTTCTGGGAAATGAAACAGAAAGAAATACAAGTAACAAGAACAACAGCAACAGCAACAACAAAGCCAAACCCATTACCCACAAAAGCTACAAGTTTTTCTTATATTTGGGTCTTTGAATTACTACTCTCCCCAGAAACAATGGTTTTTGATTGAGTTTGCAGTTCCCTTTGAATTTCATAAGTGATTTACACTATTAAGTTTACTTTAATTTTAATTCTTTAAATATATATATTTAGTTAATATGTAATATATAGTTAAACACACACATATTTTTCTTCCAACATTTACATTAGGGTTTTTTAATGGTCAAAGAAGATATTTCTGAGTTCGAAACTCAGTTTTAAAGTAGAGTTTGGTAAAGTAGGGAAATTTTGCTTTTTGGACATGGCTTTCTCCCTCAGTCTGTTTTTGGAGCATGAGGTCCTGTGGGCCTAAGTTTTGTATTAACCACATCTCTCCTGAAACCCCTGACTTCTCTTCTGCTACCATCACCCAGAGATCCCTCTTCCCACTGCTATAACACTTTATGTCTGCTTCTGTACAGCACTTACCACACATCTCCCTCCCACCTGTACCAGAAGGTCCTATGGGTAGAAAAATGTCTTATTTATCTTAGTAGTCCAATGTACCTGGCATGTAGTAAATGTCAGAGTCCGAAACTGTCTTATTTTCCAGATTTGGGCTTTGTAACAAACGCCTTTTGAAGATAATGTCCAGGTCTTTGATGTGTAATTTTAGATAAAAAGAAAACTGAAGGAATGACTCTAATGGCAGAAGTTTCCGGTTGGAAAAGAGGATAGTGTTGTTAGAGTCTGTGGGTAATTTGGGGGCCAGAATGGTCTTCCTGGTAGTCCTTGAATCATACAAAGTCAATGATAGTTAGCTTGGTGTACCTGCTTGTTAAGATGGTCTGTGGACAATGCTCTGACTTGTTGGGAAATAAGTAGAGTGAACAACAGTCTCTGTTTGTCTGGGACTGTTCCCATGTTAGCATGGAAAGTTACATATCTTGGGAAACCCCCAGTCTATAGTGGAGTATGGCCTCTTAACTGTCACATTAATATGCTGATAACTTGGACTCCAGTACTTGTAAGGAAAAGATAAATCTTCAAATAAGTAAACAACTAGCCCAGTTTGGGAAGATGTCAGTTCTTCTTTCTCATTAAGATAAGGCAATCTTAAAATCAGTAGAGAACTCTCAAATGTGGCTATAAAAATAACAACTGTTACATAATTAAATTTCCTTGGCTGAAACCGCTAATAAGACATTGCCAAATTTTAGCTTATTGTTGAAGATAAATCTCTCTCACCCATTCTCTCTCTCTCTTACACACACACACGCACACACACACACACAATTTTTATTTTTCTGGCTTAGCATACTCCTATTTTAATTATAGGTTTTATCGTTTTTCACCATGTTAACAGAACAAAGTTGGTTTGTTGTTGAAGAATATCATTTAAATGGATACCTAGTGCTGTGGTTTATTGACAGCACAAAACTGCATTATTTTAAAAATATGTTTAATGGAGCATATTTTCATTTAAAGTGTACCTGTACTTAATGGAAATTTTTGAGAGTGATCATTTATAAAGATGAAGAGAAGAGGCTCTGTAGCCCCCAAATGCTTACTGGCCCTCTAATGCCTAAAGTGCTATATTTATTTATTATAAGAATATAGAGATAATAAGACTGTTTATGAATCACAAATTATTAATAAAATAACTCTTGGGCTAAGGACAAAATCAAATGGAAATTATAAATCACATAAAGATGAATGGGCACAGAAGCATTACTCTACAAAATCTGTGGGGTATGGTCAACATGTTATTTGGAGGGAAACCTATAGCTTTCAGTGTCCATGTCAGAAAAGAAGAGACATGGAAAATAAATTAACCGAACTTTCAAATCAAAATTTAACTTCCCAATTCAACAATCAATCAAACAAAAAAGTAAAACAAATAAATAAAACAGAAAGTAAAGAGAAGGGAAAAAATGTAATGGCAGGAAATAATGTGATAGAAAAGGATAATCGAGGCTGCTGAACTTGAGGAAATCCTCTTTTTACACAACAAGGATGTCAGCTGCCCGGACTCTGACTTGGAGACTTACCTCCCAACCCAAGGAATATGCATTATGAGAGTAAGAAATATGTGATTACACCTCGCATAGAGAACTGCAGAGAGGACAGTAATAACTAACAGTAAGACCCATGTGTCAAGCATTATGTCAGGCAGCTGATATAAATTATATGGTTTAGTTGTATTTCTTCCTCATTTTCTGATAATATTGAAACACAGCATGGCCAAGCAATTTCCTCAATATCGAGGGACAGTAATTAATGCAGCTGGAACTTGAACTTCAGAAGGGCTATTAAGTGGACTTTAATTTACCATAGGTTGTTAAAGATATCATTG
The DNA here is from genome assembly GCF_007565055.1 of Rhinopithecus roxellana. Taxonomy (NCBI): domain Eukaryota; kingdom Metazoa; phylum Chordata; class Mammalia; order Primates; family Cercopithecidae; genus Rhinopithecus; species Rhinopithecus roxellana. The sequence goes on from NC_044564.1 coordinate 56,228,533, forward strand.
GCTTTAGAAACATCTTGTTTTGAAAATTCATATCTGGTCTGGGAAGATCATGATCCTGTCAGTCGGTCATGCTTTAGAGTGAAATGGTTCAAACAGATTTCTTTCCTCTCAACAGCTAGCTGAGATTAGCCGTGTTAAAACAATGGGAGTTTTGAAGTGGTTAAAGAGAGAGAAGTAATGCAGGAGTGGCACTGCTTAGAGGCTAACACCACCATCGGAATACTGGGCAGCTGGTAAGCAAAAGTACAGAAAGGGAAGTGAGAAGATGCCAAAGATAAACTCTATTTCAAAATTCTGACTATGGTCAGCCCCACCCTCAAGAAGAGAGGGACAGGTTCTTCCTCTTTTTCTCTCCCGTACAAAGCAGTCTCCTATTCCCAGGACCAGGAAGTTCAGGTCCAAGGGCCACTCTTGGGCAAATAGGGTTGGAAGAGACTTTAGAGGTCCTATCCAGTCTACTCACTGCAAGGCCTCCCACACCCTCCTGCATGAATCCTCCAAACTCCTCCTGACCATCTTTGCATCTTCATTGCTCTTTCACAGGACAGCCCATGTCTATTTGGGGTTTGAATTAATTGTTAGAAATTCCTTTCTATCAGCCAACTGTCTTATCTCCCTTCCACTTCCCCTCATTTGTCTTACATCTGCCCTCTGGAATTGCCCAGTCTGTGTGGTATTTGTTCCAATGGAATTTCATCTGTCATGTACTGTTGTTTTTGGCTGCTTTGCTAAATTGATTAGATATCTCTCTAAATTCAATGCTTTTGGATCAAGGTAAATGCTGGTAAAATGTACCAGCAATTTCTTTTTAAGAATTATTTTGCTATTGCTCTGTTGCTTTTGTTTGTTTTTTTAAAGAATGTTCCCAATAGATTCATTTTGTGGGAGTAGGTTCACATATGAATCCATGGAATGACCCACATAAAACACCTACATAAAAAAGAATCAAAAAGTGTATGTTTTCTTATTGATCAACACTACTTGAAAGCTCTTCAAGTCCTTCGTGGTATAATAAAGTAAATAGATATTGAGACGAGGAGATCATCTAGTTAACAGACATGGAAAAATATTCCACCTCACTTTTAATTTTAAAAAGTAAAAAGTAAAATGATAACAAGATACCCCTTCCATTCATTTGGCTACTAAGCATAACAACATTTATAATAATATTTAATGTTTGTTAGTACTATTATACATTACCAGTAGAATTAGAAATGTCTTTTAGAAATCGATTTAACTATATGCATTGAGATCTTTTAGTTTTATTTATTTAGTAATTTTTAGAGGCAGGGTCTTGCTATGTTGCCTAAGCTGTTCTTGAACTCCTGAGCTCAAGCGATCCTTTTGCTTCAGTCTCTCAAGTAGCTAGAATGACAGGTGCAAGCCACTGCACCTGGCTATCAGGAGATTTTAAAATATTCACATCCTTTCACCTAGTAGAATCTCCTGGGTATTTGTACTAAGGAAATAATCCAGAGATTAAAAAATATATATGCCTAAGGTTTGTACTTCTTACAGGAAAATTATTCATAATAGTGAAAAATTAGTCACAGCCTAAAACTAACAACAGGAAATGGTTAACTAGATTATGCTGCATCCACTCAATGGAAGATTATACAGCCATTTCAAATAATGATTATGAAAAAACCACTATATATTATGTGTATTGCCCTAGTGGAGTAAGCCAATGGTAGCGAATCAGAAAAATGTTAAGACAGCAGTTTTTAGCCACATGAAAAATTCTTGCAGTATATAAAAAACAATGTATACCAAGAAGTGTACCAAAATTATTCTTATGACATAAATAGGGTGGGAGAAGTGTTTTTATATTTAATCAAGAACTGGACTGTATAACTGAATTGTTTGCCAGTGAAGCAGAAGCAGATGGCTTGGTTAAACTCACACATTCTTGCCCACTCCGGCTATTTTTACAAGGCTCTTACGGTTTTATATTTTCTTACATTTTTGTTGATTCTTGTACTCTATTTTCTTCTTCTCCAACTTCATTACAGAATATTATTTAGTGTGTATACTTTGTCTGGGGTCCCCATTGATATTAGCAAGAAACACTGGTCATTGGGTTGTGCTTGATTATTTGAGTCTTCAAACCTCCTCGTCATTGGATATTGTGGGACTGCGTGTTAATATAAGGATATGATTCTATCAATCAATTTTCACACATATGTATGTCACTGAACATGAAATATGGGATATATAGTCAGCTATTGTTACAATGCTGAGTAATAAACAGCTCCAAAGCTCAGTGGCTCTTAAAAATAAGCCTTTATTTTCCTTGTTCATGGGCCTGTGGATGATCTGGGATGCTCTGCTTCTTTTGCAGGATAGCTGGGCTTATATCAAAGTCTCAAGCTGGGATCAGGCCTGCTTCACATGTTCCCAAATCCCATTAGCTATCTCAGGCACATTCTTCTATTGGTGGATTATGAAAGGCAAGAGGCCAAGTCAGGAGAATTGCTTGAACCCAGGAGGCAGAGACTACAGTAAGCCGAGATTGTGCCACTGCACTCCAGCCTGGGTGAAAGAGTGAGACCCTGTGTAGAAAAAGAAAAAAAAAAAAAAGAGGCCAAGTCAAACTACTTAAGATCTATGCTCATGAGTGCTATCATCTAATTGACCAAAGCAAGTCACATATGTAATCATGCCAAACATCAATGAGAGAGGGAAATAACTCCCATTAGAAGTTCACCTGAGAGAAGGAGGGGGTAAAGAATTGAGAGTAATGATCTAGTCTACCACAGGGACAATGTACAAACAGATTAATTTAAATAATTCGAAAGAAATACCTACTGACTTGCAGAATAGGTAACATTATCTTCATGTATGAAAAATATCCTATTTTTCAATTAGACTAATGAAAACTTAATAAAATAGTTGTTACCATATACTTCTTTTAAAGAATACACAATATCTATCTATCTATCTATCTATCTATCTATCTATCTATATATATATATATATTTTTTTTTTTTTTTTTTTTTTTTGAGACGGAGTCTTGCTCTGTCACCCAGGCTGGAGTGCAGTGGCCAGATCTCAGCTCACTGCAAGCTCCGCCTCCCGGGTTCACGCCATTCTCCTGCCTCAGCCTCCCGAGTAGCTGGGGCTACAGGCGCCGCCACCTCGCCCGGCTAGTTTTTTGTATTTTTAGTAGAGACGGGGTTTCACCGTGTTAGCCAGGATGGTCTCGATCTCCTGACCTCGTGATCTGCCCGTCTCGGCCTCCCAAAGTGCTGGGATTACAGGCTTGAGCCACTGCGCCCGGCAAATATCAATATATTTTAAGGACAGTTACTGGTTTTGACTATTCTGGGTGTTTAGCCAAGTAGAAACTGGTCCAGTTGTAAGTGGATTTTTTTGTTGTTGTTTTTTCTTGGGGACAGAGTCTCGCTTGGTCACCCAGGCTGGAGTGCAGTGGTGCGATCTTGGCTCACTGCAACTTCTGCCTCTGGGGTTGAAGAGATTCTTGTGCCTCAGTCTTCCTAGTAGCTGGGACTACAGGTGTGTGCCACCACACCCAACTATTTTTTTTATTTTTATTTTTTGTGTTTTTAGTAGAGATGGGGTTTTACCATGTTGGCCAGGTTGGTCCTGAATTCCTGACCCCAAGTGATCCACCTGCTTTGGCCTCTCAAAGTACTGGGATTACAGGCATGAGCCACTGCTTCTGGCCTATAGGTGGATTTCTGGCTTTGGGTTACACACACACACTTGTTTATAGGAGTTTGTAAATTGGGAGTAAAATGTACTCTGAAAGGAAATCACTTGATAGGAACCACTATTTGGTAAGAAGAAGTGACTCAAGAAAAGAAGTTCCTTGTGGTTTTAAACTTTATTATGCTATGGGTCCCTACAAAAATATGCTCCTCCTCTTCTTCTTCCTCTTCTTCTTCTTCTTCTTCTTCTTCTTCTTCTTCTTCTTCTTCTTCTTCTTCTTCTTCTTCTTCTTCTTCTTCTTCTTCTTCTTCTTCTTCTTTTTCCTCCTCCTCCTCCTCCTCCTCCTCCTCTTCTTCCTCCTCCTCCTCCTCCTCCTCCTCTTCTTCTTCTCTGATGTAAGACAAAAGCTTTTAGCTAAATATTACTGCTTTAAATTTTTCAAAACAAGAACATTTCTCAGCAAAATTTTGTATTTCTTTGTTTTAGTGTAGAAAGAAAAAGCAAGGGATAACTGAAGTCTAAGTTCAAGCTAGATATATTTGTTTACATCGGAACAACAGTTTTAAACTCCAGGAAAGAAGTGCTGATAGCTCAGAAGATAAAGCAAGTAATGGGTTCCAGTAAAGTTGGTTGGGGAATTTTGTTTGTTTAATTTTTAAATTAGTAGTGGCCTCTTTTCAAAATGTTTGTTTTTAAGATTCAGGTTAAAATTTGGATAGATACAGGAGATTTGGGAATTAGACAATATCAGAGAAAGATGCTGAGGTAATTTCCATTTCAGAAAATTTATCTAACTTCGCCTAAATGGATAAATGGAGACATTTGAAGCATAAGAGTTTGGCATTTCATGTCCCAGCTTAGAGGACTTCTGCTTGAAACAGAACAATTGGTTTGAAGTACAGTATCTAGATCCTTTCACCAAAGAGAAGGAAAATTGCCCATTCTGATTAACCAGCAATTATCTCTAATTAAGGAATGGAAGCACAAGTTTTCAGTGGTATCACTACTTGGCACTCTGTATGCAATCAAGCAAGGCAAGGTTCCTATGTCCACAAGGTTCCTATATCCAATTATTTTTTTTCTAGTCAAGAAAAAAAATAATTAGGATAATTAAACAAGTTGTAGCAATCATTTTTTTACAATCAGAAAGACTGCAACAGATCCAATTAATTCTTTGGTAGATGCAGAGAGTAGTATTTATGCTTTTCTAAAGGCCAGTATTCATCATGGACTAACAGCAAAATGTTTCAATACCATCTCAGCAGAGTTTGTATTTGATTTCATAGTATTCTATAAAGTGTCAGGCATTTTAGAGATATCACTAACAGAAAGGTTATGCTTTCTAAATACAGTCACACAACTACTTCGTACCTATGATATAATTAGACCGTGACACTCTTGAGGGCATCTAAACTTCAACCTGTTTAAAAATATAAATCCCTATGAACGCTCAAAGAAAATATGCTTCAGGCAATTTATCTGCAGTAAAATGATTTAACTATGGGACAATCATGTTCATTTCTTCATATCTTTAATATAAAATTTACCATTTAAGATGATTTCATTGTTTAGTTGGAAAGCTTTACTCTACCAATTAGTATAAGATTTAAAAAAAAATCCTTTGTTTCTTCTTCATAGAAATGGTAGACTTTTTAAAATAAAAAGTGCATTTTTCTTCATAACATTAGTATCTGTCACTATAAATAACTTGAAAAAATCTTCCAAAGTGTCAACACCTGAAGTCAATTGTGTGTTTCCTTTCAGGTATTACATCATTTATTGATTACACATGATAATGGATGATACACAAGCTTCATTCCCATCTGTAATTTTATCTGGTACCATTATTCAATTTAGATGTATTGCATAGGATGTGCCAACAATCATTTTAATAACCAACAATTCCATGATTTTGCTTTGGTAATCCCTTTTAATGGTGAACTTCAGGTCACAACAGTAACTATCAGTTCAACCACACCAAGGTTTCTAAAGACAATGGTTTCTCCACCCAAGCAGGTTGTATATGAATTCCAAACAGAACCTGGCATGACCCTGAAGGAACTCTAACTTCACACTGTTGGAGAAATTTACCAAGATAGTTTCAGAGTAGACCAACTTTACACAGCACATTAAAAAAAAAAAAAAAAAAAAAAAAAAGACATTTATTCAGCATCCCAATCAGGCTATTATATTTAGCAATCAACAGCATGGGTGAAAAAAAAATCTACATTAAAACCCTTTGTTGGAATGGTTTACACTTTCCACAGAACAGAAACTAAAATAACCTGTTATACAATTAGTCACAAATGCAGTCCTCGAGTTTTTTGCCCGTATACATGAGTATTTGTCTAAAACATGTCTGCTTTGTAGCAGCTGGGCTGCTTGGCCAGCTGTGCTTGGCTGAGTTCATAAATCTGTTGTAACCTGTAGCTTCCCTGTCACTTCTGTGGCTCTCCTCTCCTGCTAAGGTTTGTTTCCTAATTAAAACCTTCTGCCACTGCCATAGCTACTGCTGGTACTGGAACCACCATAGCCACCTTGGTTTTGTGGTTTGGCAAAGTACTGGCCTCCACCACCATAGGGGACAGAGCTTCTGCCTCCAAAGTTTCCTCCCTTCAGGGGTCCAAAATTTGGAGACTGATTGTTGTAATTGTCAAAATCACTGTAGCTTCCACCACCTTCAAAATTGCTTCCATCATTACTAAATCCTTTGTAGTCATCTCCACTGCCACCATATTCACCACCACCATGGCTGCCACCAAAGTCACCACGACCATGGAAGTTTCCTCCGTGACCAAAGTTGTCATTCCCGCTGAAACCACCTCCAAGACCACCACCAAAGTTTCCAGAATCACTCTTGCTTTGACAGGGTTTTCCTAGCTTCACAGTTGTGGCCATTCACAGTATGCTATTTCTGAATGACAATCTTATCCACAGAGTCATGGTTGTCAAAGGTTACAAAGGCAAAGCCCCCTTCTTTGCCAATGCCTCTGTCAGTCATGATTTCAATCACTTCAATTTTTCCATACTGTTCAAAATGATCTCTTAGGTGATGTTCTTCAGTATCTTCTTTAATGCCACCAACAAATATATTGTTCACAGTTAAGTGGGCACCTGGTCTTTGAAAATCTTCTCTTGAGACAACTCTCTTTGGTTCTACAACTCTTTTTTTTTTTTTTTTTTTTTTGAGATGGAGTCTCGCTCTGTCCCCCAGGCTGGAGTGCAGTGGTGCAATCTTAGCTCACTGCAAACTCCGCCTCCCGGGTTCACGCCATTTTCCTGCCTCAGCCTCCCGAGTAGCTGCGAGTACAGGTGCCTGCCACCACGCCCAGCTAATTTTTTGTATTTTTCATAGAGACCGGGTTTCACTGTGTTAGCCAGGGTGGTCTCCATCTCCTGACCTCGTGGTCCGCCTGCCTCGGCCTCCCAAAGTGCTGGGATTACAGGCCTGAGGTTCTACCACTCTTCCATCTACCTTGTGTGGGCTTGCATTCATGGCTGCATCCACCTCCACAGTGGCATACATGACAAACTCACAGGTGCTGTAGCGCTTGGTGTTTGGATCTCTCATTACCACCCAGTCGGTGAGCGTTCCCCATTGCTCAAAATGGCTCCTCAGGCTCTCATTGGTTGTTTCAAAGCTCAACCCTCCAATGAAGATCTTCCTCAGTTGTTTGAGCTCTTTAGGAGACTCTGACTTAGACATAAAGGCAGGGAAAAGAGAGACTTTGAGGATGCTTCCTTTGTGGCGTCCACGGGCACATAGCTAGGTGGTGGCGTCCACGGGCAGTTAGGTTTCTTTAGTTTAGTTTTTTGGTGAATAGTTTTCTCAACATTTTATTATAAACATTATCAAATATATTGAATAATTGAAATAATCAGAAACAACAAATTTGCATATATCCACCATCTTTTTTTTTTTTTTTTTTTTTTTTTTTTGAGACAGAGTTTCCATCTGTTGCCCAGGCTGGAGAGCAATGGGGAGATCTCAGCTCACTGTAAACCTCTGTCTCTTGGGTTCAACCGATTCTCATGCTTCAGCCTCCCAGGTAACTGAGATTATATGCACTGTGCACCACCACATCCGGCTAATTTTTGTATTTTTAGTAGAGATGGAGTTTCACCATGTTGGCCAGGCTGATCTTGAACTCCTGTCCTCATGTGATCTGCCCACCTTGGCCTCTCAAAGTGCTGGGATTACTGGCGTGAGCCACCATACCCAGCCACCACCATCTAGATTCTACAATCAGCAATTAATTTGCTTTATTATACATTTATTCAGCCACCTGTTTTTTGATCCCTCTGTCCATCCATTAATCCATCTTTTTTTTTTTTGAAGCATTTCAAGGCAAGTTGTAGGCATCAACATACTTCATTCAATACGTCAGCATGCATATCATTTTTTAGAGTTTAATGTCATGTATGTGAGTTTTTCTTGGTAAGATTTTATATATAGTAAATGCCCAATCTTTATTTCATTTATTTATTTATTTATTTATTATTGGAGACAGATCTCTGTCACCCAGGCTGGAGTGCGGTGGTGCTATCATGGCTCAATGAAGCCTCAACTTCCCAGGCTGAAGTAATCTTCCCACCTCAGCCTCCCAAGTAGCTGTGTCTATAGATGCAGGCCACTAGGCCTAGCTAATTCTTAAAAAATTTTTTGTAGAGACAGGGTCTCACAATTTTGCCCAGGCTGGTCTCAAACTCCTGGCCTCAAGTTATCCTCCCACCTTAGCCTCCCAAGTAGCTTAGATTACTGGCATGAGCCACCTTGCCCAGCCTCGAGGCACAATCTTAAGTATAGCATTCAGTGAATTTTGACAAATGCATAAACTTATATAATCCAAACTCCTGTCAAGATACAGAATATTTATATTTTCCCAGAAAGTTCACTCACATTGCTTCCCAGAAAGTCTCCACCTATCCATCCCTCTAAAGGCAACCACTACTCTCATGGCTTAGTATAGTACAGTGTGTAAGAGTTTCAGTGTTCCATCACCTCACTGACTTTGGTGTGCCAATCTTTTTATTTTAGACATTCTGATATATTTATAGTAATATATCTTTAATGATTTTGAGCATTTATTTGTGTGTTCATAGCATTCTCATATCTTTATGAAATATTGGTTTAAATCTTTTACCCATTTTAAAGTGGGTTGTCTTTTTTTCTTTTCTCTATTTTTGAGTTGGGAGATTATTTTGTCACCCAGGCTGGTGTGCAGTGGCACCATCATAGCTCACTGCAGCTCAAACTCCTGGGCTCACACTATCATCCCGCCCCAGCCTCCCAGGTCCTGAGATTACAGGTGTGAGCTACTGCACCCTGATGTCTCTTTATTATTGAGTTGTATTTTTATTTTGGATAATAGTCCTTTCTCAAATATATATATATTTGCACCTTTTTCCCAGCCTGTGGCTTACCCATTCACTTTCTTAGCACTGTCTTTTGGTACAGAATGTTGGCTTATCCAGTTATGCAAATCTTTCAAGTATTGACACATTTCATTACACAAAATTAAAACAACATTCATTAATAGCACCACCAATCTCATCAGAAAAGTCTTTATCTATTGAAAGGTTGTCAAGCTTGTGCTGGCAGACATGTGTCCCAAAATTCTGGTCAGGTGCTATGGCTTATGCCTGTAATCCCAGCACTTTAGGAGGCCAAGGCAGGAGGGTTGCTTGAGCCAGAGAGGTCGGGGCTGCAGTGAGCCATGATCACACCCCTGTACTCTAGCCTAGGTGACAGAGTGAGACCCCGTCTCTAAATAAACAAATAAATGAAATGAAAAACCTGTGCTTTGATAAAATGAAAATTCTAATTTTTGCTTGAAAACTTGAATTTTATATTTATCACATAAGTTTTTCCTGTTGAAATAAACCACTTTTTTTCCTTTTAAATAAAATGTTTGTCAATATCCTATTCCGAATAACCATAGTTTAACAGTCATTCTTTCAAGTAAAAAATGGTGCTCGATGAAAAACTCAGCTAATTCACCTCACAACTCAATCACACAAGTGTTCTTCCTCAAGAAAACCATCATACGTCTGTATACAGCAGAAGTGCTTTATATGTACTTCTGATTTCATCATATAGAATATTAAAAAATTTATAGTTAATAAACTCAATTTTTTAAAAAGAGGGTAAAAGTCCTTAACAGACACCTCACCAAAGAAGATATACAAGTGGCAAATAAAGATATGAAAAATGCTCAACATCATGTCATTAGAGAATTGTAATTTGAAACAACGAGGTATCACTACATATCTATTAGAATGGCCAAAATCCAAAACGCTGACAACACGAAATGCTACCAAAAATTTGGAGAAACAGGAACTCTCATTTGTTGCTGGTGGAAATGCAAAATGGTACAACGACTTTGGAAGACAGTTGGACAGTTGGGCGGTTTCTTACTGAACTATTAAACATAGTAGTTTTAGTAAAACTAAACATACTCTTACCATATGATCCAGTTATTCAGCTTCTTGGTATTTACTCAAATGGATTGAAAACATATCCACACAAAAACCTGCACATGAATGTTCATAGAAGCTTTATTCATATTTGCCAAAACTTAGAAGCTGTAAAGAAGTCTTTCAGTAGGAGAAAGGATAAATAAACTGTGACACATCCAGACAAAGGAGTATCGTTCAGAGATAAAAAAAAAACAAATGAGGCCGGGCGCGGTGGCTCAAGCCTGTAATCCCAGCACTTTGGGAGGCCGAGACGGGCGGATCATGAGGTCAGGAGATCGAGACCATCCTGGCTAATACGGTGAAACCCCGTCTCTACTAAAAAATACAAAAAACTAGCCGGGCGACAAGGTGGGCGCCTGTAGTCCCAGCTACTCGGGAGGCTGAGACAGGAGAATGGCGTGAACCCGGGAGGCGGAGCTTGCAGTGAGCTGAGATCCGGCCACTGCACTCCAGCCTGGGCGGCAGAGCAAGACTCCGTCGCAAAAAAAAAAAAAAAAACAAAAAAAACAAATGAGCTATCCAACCATGAAGAAACGTGGAGGAAACGTAAGTGCATCTTACTGAGTGAAAGAACCCAATCTGAAATGGCTACATAATATATGATTCCAACATATGATACTCTGGAAAGAGCAAAACTATGGATTTAGTAAAAAGATCAATGGTTGCCAGGGGTTTGGTGGGAGAAGGGAAGGGATGAATAGGTGTAGCACGGGATTCTTTTGTTTGTTTGTTTTTTGAGACAGAGTTTCACACTGTCACCCAGGCAAGAGTGCAGTGGCGCGATCTCAGCTCACTGCAAGCTCTGACCCCTGAGTTCACGCCATTCTCCTGCCTCAGCCTCTCGAGTAGCTGGGACTACAGGCACCTGCCCCCACGCCAGGCTAATTTTTTTTTTGTATTTTTTTGGTAGAGATGGGGTTTCACCGTGTTAGCCAGGATGGTCTTGATCTCCTGACCTCGTGATCCCCCCGCCTCGGCCTCCCAAAGTTCTGGGATTACAGGCGTGAGCCACTGCGCCCGGCTGAAGCATGGGATTTTTAGGCAGTGAAACTATTCTGTATTGTCCTATAATTGTGGAAACATGACAGTACACAAAACCCATGGAATTGTACAACACTAAGAGTGAACCTTAATGTCAACTATAGACTTTAGTTAATTTTAATGTATCAATATTGGCTCATGATTGCAACAAATATACCACACGAATGTAAAATACTAATAATAGGGGAAACTGTCAGTGGGGGATGAAGAGGGTATGTGGAACTCCGAAAGATCTTCAGAATTTTTGGAAAAACCTAAAATTGCTCCAAGAAATTAAGTCTGTTAATGAAAAACAGATGTACACTCAGGGGCCAAGAGTTAATTAAATTAATAATTTTTATTGATTCATCCAGAATATTAAGTAAAACTGGTTTCTTCTTCTTCTTCTTCTTCTTCTTCTTCTTCTTCTTCTTCTTCTTCTTCTTCTTCTTCTTCTTCTTCTTCTTCTTCTTCTTCTTCTTCCTCTTCCTCTTCCTCTTCCTCTTCCTCTTCCTCTTCTTCTTCTTCTTCTTCTTCTTCTTCTTCTTCTTCTTCCTCTTCTTCTCCTTCCTCTCCTTCCTCTCCTTCCTTCCTCCTCCTCCTCCTCCTCCTTCTTCTTCATTTAAACTGAGTTTCTAGTGGTATAAAAGACAGTAATTACTAAGTATAGTTAGGTGCCACTGCCTTGACTCATGCTAAGGTCCCAGCAGTTTGGTCCACTATTGTTTTTGCCCCATTAGTGTAAATGTCAACACAGTAAAAAAAAAAAAAAAAAAAAAAAAAAAAAAGGCAAATATTATCTTCATATTATTTTGATCCCTAGGGGTCCATGACTCATGCTTTAAGAACTATGGGACTTTGATGTTCTTAGATGCAATTTTCTTCGTATTTATCTTCTTGGAAAGTTTTTCATATTATTGAATCTATAAATTTATGCTTTCACTAAGTGTGGGAAATTTTCGGTGATTATTTTATCAAATACATATATTTTTTTCTATTCTCTCCTTTTTTTCTTGTGGGACTTCATTAGATAAATGTTAGAATATTTGATATTGTACTCTAGTCCTTGAGGCTCTGTTCTATTTTTTCACCAATTTTTTTCTCTATTCTTAAGCTTGGATAATTTCTACTCATCTATCTTTAAGTTCAGCAATTTATCTTTCATCCTATGCTTTTAAGTTCACCCAGAGAATTTTAAATTTTTTTAAAAGAGAATTTAGGCCAGGCGTGGTGGCTCACACCTGTAATCCCAGCACTTTGGGAGGCTGAGGCAGGTGGATCACTTGAGGTCAGGGGTTCAAGACCAGCCTGGCCAACATGGTGAAGCCCCCGTCTCTACTAACAATACAAAAATTAGCTGGACGTGATACACACCTGTAATCCCAGCTACTCAGAAGGCTGATGCAGGAGAATCCCTTGAACCCAGGAGGCGGAAGTTACAGTGAGCCGAGATTGCACCTCTGCACTGTAGCCTTGGTGACAGAGCAAGGCTCCATCTCAAAAAAAATGTTTTTAAAGATAATTTGCATAATGCCATTTTTTGTATGCAGTCCTTTAATGAATTTAACAATGCCATACTTATTGCATGCATACACTTTCAGTTTTCTATTACTCTTTGAATAAATTACGTTATTTTTAGAAAATACATATATATTATATATATTTATATGTAAAATTTAGAAAATTTATATTAATAAATAATTGTATATATTTATAGTATATAGTGTGATGTTGTGATATATATACATTGTAGAATGATTAAATCAAACTGATTGACATATCTAAACCTCATATGTTTTTTGTGAGATAATTTAAAATCTACATTCTTAGCAGTTTTCAAATATATATTCAAATATACAATATCATTTTTTTCACATAGTATATTTTTACTTTTAGAAAAAGCATTTTGTTCCTTTTTATAGTTTTTATTTATTTAATGAGTATCCTATCTATCCATTCGTTAAAAGCGTATTTTTCCCTCACATTTTTGAGCATAATATAATGGCTGCTTTAAAATCCTAGTCTTTATTCTTACAGCTAGATCATTTTGGGGTCAGGCTCCATTGATTTTTTCTTTGTATTATATCTTTGTGTGACTAGTAATTATGAATTTGTCTTGGACAGTCACACTCCCCCACGCCTTAGCTGAAGTGGCACATCATCCTCTGGGGAATTGGTGCCCTGGCCAGTCTGAGCAACTGTGCATCCCAGAGATGAGATGATGTAGTACCATGCGTCCCAGGGAAGTAGGGCAGTGACTGAGTTGAGACACAACAGTTACAGGCCAAATAACTCTACTGCCCTGCTTTCCTGGAGCTGGACTAGCTCTGGAGTCTGAGCTACAGAGACTCTGCTCCCTGGGGAGAGCCCTGTCCCTCTATCCAAGAAGTAGATCATCGTTCCATGCCCCACAGGGCTCAAAGGACAGCTGTGCTCTGCCATTTTGGGGTACTTGCTGCTGTTGATCCTGGTTTTACAGTCTAGGATACTGCTGAGTCCCACTATCCCAGGGTCTAGAGTCACCACTATATGATGTTTCATCCTCTGGGATATGATTTTCTACTGAGCCCTATGACTTATGTTCCCAAATTGCAGCCATACCCTGCTCTGTAGGCCCAAACCTCTAGAGTACCCCTTCTTCCCCTGAGCCAGGCAAGTGCTTTGCCCTGCCCTCCAGGGGTAGAATCACAGCTACGATCTGGCTCCATGGGCCTGAGCTGCTAGAAGGTGCCTGAGAGTCACAGAACCTGAGTCTGTGGGCATCATACATCCAACCTGGCCACAGAGAACTAACCTGAACCCTAAGACCCAGGTGCCTCAATAGGGTCACAAGACCCTGAGCTTAGGTCTGTGTGGCCCCTCAGCCACCCTGAGCACCTGCACCTGGAACTCAGAGCCTCTACAACTACTTATAGGCCATTTCAGACCTGACACTAAGAGGGATCCCTTTGGGTAAGTCTCCATGTTGTGGGGAATCCCAAAATAGGAAGACCCCAAAACCTCTTGCCACTAAAGATATCAACAACCTACACTGCTGCTGTCACTGCCCCAAACTTCTTCAGCCTAGGTTTGTGCTAATGAATTAATTCAGCAAAGTTTCAGGATACAAAACCAACATGCAAAAATCAGTAGCATTTCTAGACACCAACAATGTACTAATGGAAAAAGAAATTAAGAATGCAATCACAGTTATACTAGGTACAAAAACACCCCTAGGAATCAATTTAACCAAGAGATGAGAGATCTCTAAAAGGAAAACTATAAAACACTGATGAAAAAAATTGAAGAAAACATAAATAAATGAAAAAACATGCCATGTTCATGGGTTGGAAGAATTAATATTGTGAAAATAATCATACTGTCAAAAATGATCCACAGATTCAATGCAATCCCTATCAAAATATCAGTGACATTCTTCACAGAAATAGTGAAAACATTCTAAAATACATATGCAACAACAAAAGACTCTGAATAGCCAGAGTAATCCTGAGCAAAAAGCAAATCTAGAGGCATCACACTATCTAACTTCAAAACATAATATAAAACTATAGTAAACAAAGCAGCATGGTACTGGCATAATAGCAAACACATAGACCAATGGAACAGAATAGAGAACTCAGAAATATATCCAAGCCTTTACAGCTAATTGATTTTCAACAAAGCCTCCAAGAAAATTAACTAGGGGAAGTACAATCTCTTCAATAAATGGTGCTGAGAAAACTGGGTATCCATATGCAGAAAAATGAAACTAGACCTTTTTCTCTCACCATATACAAAAAATTAACTCAAAATAGATGAAAGATTTAAATGTAAGGCCTGAAACTACTAGAAGAAAACACTAGGGGAAACACTACAGGACATTGGCATGGGCA
Source organism: Rhinopithecus roxellana (assembly GCF_007565055.1). Taxonomy (NCBI): domain Eukaryota; kingdom Metazoa; phylum Chordata; class Mammalia; order Primates; family Cercopithecidae; genus Rhinopithecus; species Rhinopithecus roxellana. Next base: position 56,243,577 of record NC_044564.1, read on the forward strand.
AAGATTATATGGAGAAGACTTCAGAAGCAAGGCAACAAAAGTAAGAATAGACAAAAGGGATTATATCAAACTACAAAGCTTCTGCACAGCAAAGGAAACAATCAACAGCATGAGGAGATAATTTTCTCAAACTATTAATCCAACAAGGGATTAATATTTAGACTACACAAAGAACTTAAACAATTCAACAGGAAAAAAATCCAACTAAAAAATGAGCAAATTAGCTAAATAGACATTTCCTAGAAGAAGACATATAAATGGCTGAATATATTTTAAAAAGCTTAATATTACTAATCATCAGGGAAATGCAAATCAAAACTACAGTGAAATATTATTTTCTCCTAGTTAGAATGGCTATTACCAAAAAGACAAAAGTAACACATGTTGGTGAGGATGTGGAGGAAGGGGAGCGCTTACAGACTGGTAGTTTCTCATAAAACTGAAAATAGAACCACCATACCATCCAGCAATCTCACTACTGGGTATATAGCCAGAGGAAAGGAAATCAGTATATTTCCCCTCCACCCCTGTTTTTTACTGCACTCTCATGTTTATTGCAGCATTATTCACAACAGCTAAGATGTGGAATCAACCTAATTTTCCATTAACAGATGAATGGATAAAGAAAATATGGTGTATATGCAATAAAATAGAATGAAATTCTGTCATTTGCAGCAATATGGATTAGCTTGGAGGATATTATGTTAAATGAAATAAGCCAGGCACAGAAAGATAAATATTACATGTTCTCACTCATATATGGAAGATTAAAAATGTTGATATCAGAGCATCTAGTGGTTACTAGATACTGGGAAGGGTAGAGGAAAAAGGGGAAGAACCAGAGGTTGGTCAATGGATGCAAAGTACAGCTAATGGGAGGAATATGTTCTACTGTTCTATAGCACTTATTTAGAACATATTTAGAATACTGTTCTATAGCACTTAGACTATAGAACAGTAGAACATATTCCTCCCATTTGTTTGTTATAGGGTGACTATAACAAGCAACAACTTATTGTTTATTTCCAAAGAGCTAGAACAGCAGATTTTTAATTTTCTCGACACAAAGAAATGATGGATGTTTGAGGTGATGGAAATGCTAATTACCCTGATTTGATCACTACTCATTGTATACACATATGGAAATGCAATACTCTATAAATATGTACAGTTATTAGTTGTCAATTAAAAATGACATGGATATTAGTTCTGTGAACATTTGGTAAAATTCAGTTGTAAAGCCATCTGGTCCTGTAATTTTCTTTGTTAGGAGGTTTTTAACTAGAATATTTTTGTTATTGGTCTGTTTGGGATTTCTGTTTCTTCCTTATTAAACCTTGTGCTTGGTAGGTTTTTTTTTTTTTTTTAGGCATGTATACATTTTCTTTAGGTTACCAAATTTGTCAGCATATAATTATTCACAATAGTCCTTTATTATTCTTTTCATTTTGAGGCATCTGTTGTAATGTCTCCACTTTCATCTCAGATTTATGTATTTGAGTCTCTTCTCTTTTTTTCTTAGTCTAGCTAAAGGTTTTGTCTATTTTACTTGTTCAAAAACCCAACTCTGTCCAAGTGCTGTGGCTCACACCTGTAATCCCAGCTACTTGGGTGTCTGAGGTAGGGGGAATGCTTGAGGCTCAGAGTTTAACACCAGCCTAGTCAACACAGTGAGACCTCCAACTCAAAAAAAAAAAAAAAAAAAAAAAAAAAAAAAAAAAAAAACCCAACTCTTAGTTTTATTGACTTTTCTATGATTTTTCTATCCATCAGATTTATTTCTGTTTTGTTCTTTATGATTTCTTTCCTTCTGCTAACTTTGGCCTTTTTTTTTTTTGAGTTCCTGGAGATATAATGTTAGGCTATTTATTTGCTTTCTTCTTTTTAATGTAGTCACTTATTGCTATAAATTTCCCTTTTAAAACTGCTTTTGCTGCACCTGTAGGTTTTGGTATTGTGTTTTGTTGTCATTCGTCTCAAGACATTTTTAAATTTCCCTTGTGATTTCTCCTTTGAATCATTGGTTGTTCAGGAACATTTGTTTAATATCCATATATTTGTGAATTTTCCAAAATTGCTCCTATTATTGATTTATAGTTCCATACCATTGTAGTTAGAAACAATACTTGATATGCTTTTGACTTTTTAAAGTATGTTTTTTGTGTGTGTGTGTGTTCTACCATATGATCTATCCTGGAGAATGTTCCATGTGCACTGGAGAAAAATGTATATTCTGCTGCTATTGGATGGAAAGTTCTGTACATATCTGTTAGGTTCATTTTGTCCAATGTGCAGTTCAATTCGAGTATTTCCTTATTTATTTTCTGTCTGTTGATCTGTGTATTAGTCAAAGTGGGATATTATAAAGTCTCCTGCTGTTACTGTATTGCTACCTATTTCTCCCTTTATATCTAATAATATTTTATTTATATGTTTAGGTGCTTCAATGTTTAGTGCATATATATTTATAATTGTTAAGCCTTTTTGATGATTTTTATCATTAAATAAGTACCTTCAAAGTCTTTTGTGACAGTTCTTGACTTACAGTCTATTTTCTCTGATATTGTATAGCCACCCCTACTGTTTTTTGCTTACCATTTCCATGGGATATCTTCTTCGACTTCTTCACTTTCAGCCTATTTGTGTCCTTAAGGCTAAAGTGGGTCCCTTGTAGGCTGCATATAGTTGGATATGCTATTTTTAAAAAACCCATTCAGGTGCATTATGTCTTTAGATTGTAGAATTTAATGCATTTATATTCAAGATAGTAATTGATAGGTAGGAATTGACTTGCCATTTTATTAATTGTTTTCTGGTTGTTAGGTAGATTCTTTGTTCCTTTCTTTTATTCTTGTTTATATTTGTTATTTGGTGATTTTCTGTAGTGCCTTCTGATTCATTTCTCGTTATCATTAATGTATCTGCTATAGTTATTTGCTTTGTGGTTACCACAAGGCATTTTATAGTTACAATAGACTGTTTTATATGGATACCAGCTTAACCTCAGTCACATACAAAACCCTAGAATTTTTCCCTCCTCCCTCAGGATTTATATTTTTCATGTTGCAATTTACATCTTTTAATATTATGCATGTCATATCAACTTATTTGAGCTATCATTATTTCTGACTGCTTTGACTTTTACCCTTTATACTAAAGGTATATATGATTAACAGATCACCATAACAGTATTGGAGTATCCTGGTTTTAAATATGTATTTACCTTTACAAATAAATTTCATGCTTTCGAGGCCGGGCGCGGTGGCTCAAGCCTGTAATCCCAGCACTTTGGGAGGCCGAGACGGGCGGATCACGAGGTCAGGAGATCGAGACCATCCTGGCTAACACGGTGAAACCCCGTCTCTACTAAAAATACAAAAACTAGCTGGGCGAGGTGGCGGGCGCCTGTAGTCCCAGCTACTCGGGAGGCTGAGGCAGGAGAATGGCGTAAACCCGGGAGGCGGAGCTTGCAGTGAGCTGAGATCTGGCCACTGCACTCCAGTCCGGGCGACAGAGCAAGACTCTGCCTAAAAAAAAAAAAAAAAAAAAAAAAAAAAAAAAAAAAAAAAAAAAAAAAAAAAAAAAGAAAAAAAATTTCATACTTTCATTCATTTTCATATTAGTAACTAGCATCCCTTTGTTTCATTTTGAGGGACTTTCTTAAGCATTTCTTGTAAGGCAGGTCTAGTGGTGATGAATTCCCTCAACTTTGCTTGTCTGGGAAATACTTTATTTCTCCTTCATTTCTGAAGGGTAGATTTACTGGGTAAGGTATTCTTGGATGGTAGTTTTCTTTCTCTTTTACCACTTTGAATATATCATTCTATTCTCTCCTGGCCAACAGAGCTTTTGCTAAGAAATCTGCTGAGAGCCTAATGAAGATTCCCTTATATTTGACTTGATGCTTTTCTCTTGCTGCTTTTCAAATTCTCTTTGTCTTTGACTTTTGACAGTTAATTACAATATGAGTTAAAGATGATATCTTTAGGTTGAATTTGGGGACTTTTGAGCTTCATGGATATGGTTGTTTATATGCCTTTCAATACTTCAAATGTTTTCAGCATTTCATTAAATAGGCTTTCTGTCCCTGTCTTTTGTCTCTTCTCTTTCTAAAATTCACATAATTCAAGTTTATTCTCTTTTCTTTCTTTCTTTCTTTTTTTTTTTTTTTTCTTTGGTGGAGCCTTGCTCTGTCACCCAGGCTGGAGTGCAGTGGTGCTATCTCGGCTCACTGCAACCTCTGCTGCCTCCCAAGTTCAAGTGATTCTCCTGCATCAGTCTCCCAAGTAGCTGGGACTACAGGCGTATACCACCATGCCCAGCTAATTTTTGTATTATTAGTAGAGACACGGTTTCACCATGTTGGCCAGGCTGGTCTTGAACTCCTGACCTCGTGATCCATCCGCCTCAGCCTCCCAAAGTGCTGGGATTACAGGCTTGAGCCACTGCACCCAGCCAATTCAAGTTTATTCTCTTAATGGTGTCTCTTAAATCTCATAGGTTGTCTTTAGTCTTTTTCATTCTTTTTACTTCTGACTAATTTCAAATGACTTATCTTCAAGTTCAGAGATTTGTTCTTCTTGATCTACTCTGCTGTTGAGGCTCTTTGTTGTATTTTTAATTTCATTCATTGAATTATTTAGCTCCAAGATTTCTGTTTTGATCTTTATAATAAACTATTTTCTCTGAATGATTTTCTCATTCAGGTCATAAATTATTTTCCTTATTTTGTTGATTTGTTTATGTACTCTTGTATGTCACTTGCTTTCCTTAAAATTATTATATTTTATTTCTTTTTGGGTGATTTATAAATATCCTTTCCTTTGGGATCATTTAGTGAAGAATTATTGTGCTCCTTTGCTGGTGTCATGTTTCCTTAGTTTTCATGTTTCTTGTGTCCCTGCATTGATGTCATTGCATCTGGTGGAATAGTTACTTCTTCCAAGCACTTTAGAGTAGGTTTTGTAGAGAAATATTTTCACCTGAAGATGGGTCTTGGTGTGATATGAAGGAAGGTCGTGCTGGCTCTGATTCTGAGTCAATTCAATATTATAGGCTCTGTGTAGATTCTTCAGCTATGATAAACATCAGCTGAGATTGTATGTATTTTGGTGGCCTAGGCTATAACAGTTTGTGGCATCAGCAATGGTAACATAAGTTGTAAGGGTACTCATTGATAAAGCTTCTGTGGTCCTCCATTTTACATTTTCCCCAAAATGGGGAGACACAGCCAAGTGTATTCCCTTGGTGTCAGGTCTGACATGGATCACAAGCAGCTGTAGTAGCTCTGGTTTCCAGGGTTCTGGTGTTTAGAGTGGCTATGAAGCTAGGGTCCTGGCATCAGGGACTCACTAACATATTGTGGCACCTGGGTCTTGGGGTACAGGTTCATTCTCTCAGGTAGAGTTGGATGGAGATTTCTCACAGAATTGTAGTTTGTGACTCTAAAGCACCCCCTCCCACCCTGAGTAGCTTTGGCCCAGAACGCTGAGTTTTAGCTGTGACCCTGACCCTGGGAGACTGGGCACAGCACTGTCCTGGCTGCAGGCAAGAAGGTGTGCCTTTGCCTGGAGAGCAGTGTACAGCTACAATTCAGTCACCAGAGCCAACAGGGCATAATGCCAACTAGTCCCTGAGGGATGAAACACTGATAGTGATGACTCTGGACACCAGGATGGTGAAACACAGCAGTATCCCAGACTCCGTGAGGTCAAGTGTAGTTGCAACAAGGACCCCAGTATGGCTAAGCACAGCTGTTACTTGGACTTCAGGGTTCAGAGATAAGCACAACAATGACTTCACTCCTTGAAGACTGATCAACAAATCAGTCTTTAGGGGACAAGTCAAGTTCCAGGGATGTAAGGTACTACAGTTATTCAGCCTGTTGATTGGAGTGTCTCAGCTCAGCTAATGCTCTATATCCCTTGGAAAGAATGTACTACATCAGCTCTGTTCTAGGAGGCATGGCTGCTTGGCTTGTGCAAGACACTGGGAGGCAATGCACTGCTTCAGGTTATGCCCAGGGTGTGTGGCTGTTCTGGGTGGCCAAGGCACTGGCCTTGGAAAGCAGGGTGCCACTTTAGCTCTAGCACCATGAAATATGACTGCTTTGGCAGCTAAGGCACTATTTTCTTGGGAGGCAAGTCACTTCCTCAATTCAGGCAAGGAGGATAGTGTGCAGCAGTGACTGGGAGGGGTAGCTGGAACAGGTCTATGGCAGCTTGGTCCCACAGGGCAAAGCATAGCAATTTCTTCACTTAAGGACGGCAGGTCATTAGGCAGGAGTGGTTTAGTAGTGACAAAGCCTCAGTATCAGAAGGATGCTATGGCTACTTGCCCCCAGAGGAGGACACACCCTGGCAGTGATTCTAGTTCCAAGATGGCATAGCACAGCAGTGATGCAGCCTATGGAAGGTGGGGCACAGTGTCAACTTCTTCTCTTGGGGAAACATAGCTGTATGGACTTTAGGCAGCTTTCTTATCTAGGCTTAGTGCCTGTGAATACTTTAGGAGTTACCAGTAGTGAGGACTGTAGGTCTCCAAGGGGTCAAGAGGGTTTCTGGGATCCTCTTGCTTACCTTTTCTCTGCAGGGAGGAGTTCTTCCTGATTCAGAGTTGATCTCAACTGTGGGAAAGTATGGCAGAGATGATACATTTCTTTTTATTCTCCATGTGACTGTGCTGGGTTTCTGCACTCTACAGGGTTCCTGCTACTCCTTTGATATACTCCAGTGCTCTCTTTTAATTATTTTCATCAAAATGTAGTTGTTGGTTCATTGTTCTGGCTGTCTTTGTTGGGGATGAGTGCTAAGGGGTTCTAGTCAGTCTTCTTGCTGACATCATTCTGCCACTCTGTCTTTTGACTGGGAAATTTAATCCACTTACACGTTAGGTAATGATTGGTAGGTAAGGACTTGCCATTAAAAGTGTTTTGTTTTTGTTTTTGTTTTCCTCCTGATTGTTTTGTAGATCCTTTGTTTCTTCCTTCTCTTGCTGTTTCATTTGTGGTTGATGGTTTTCTCTGGTGGTGTGCTTTGAATCTTTTCTTTTTACATTTTGTGCAACTACTATAGATTTTTCTTTGTGGTTATCATGAGCCTTCTGTAAAATATTTTATACTTATAATAGGCTACTTTAAGCTGATAACTTAAATTGCATATAAAAACTATAATTTCACTCCCTTCCTTTCATCTCTTATGATACTGAGGTCAAATTTTACATCCCCTAACAATTTGTATCCCCTAACATTGTAGCTATAGTTGCTTTTAATAGTTTTATCTTTTTACCCTCATTTAGAAATAAAATTGCTCTATACACCACACTTATAATATTAGAGTATTCTGAGTATGACTATATTTTATTTATACCCTTGAGTTTTTTATCTTTCATATGTTTAATATTATTAACTAGCAGCTTTTTATTTCAGCTTAGTGGATTTCTGTAGCAGTTCTTGTAAGGCAAACCTAGTGGTGGTGAACTCCCTTAGCATTTGTTTGTCTGGGAAAGTTTTTGTTTATCCCTTATTCCTGAAGAACAGCTTTGCTGGATAAAGTAAAGTATTCTTTGTTAGCAGTTTTTTTCCCCCTTTAGCACTTTGAATATATAGTTGCAGTGGCGTGATCTTGGCTCACTGCAACCTCTGCCTTCCAGGTTCAATCGATCCTCCTGCCTCAGCCTCCCGAGTAGCTAGGACTATAGGTGCCTACCACTATGCCTGGCTAATTTTTGTATTTTTGTAGAGACAGGGTTTTACCATTTAGGCCAGGCTGGTTTCAAATTCCTGACCTCAAGTGATTTGCCCACCTTGGCCTCCCAAAGTGCTGGGATTACAGGTATAAGCCAGTGTGCCAGGCCAGATCTAAATTTCATTTAATTTTCTGTATGTATGTTCTTTAAGTTCCTTGAACTTGTTTAAGTGGATTATTTTGAATTTCTTGTCCATAATTTCATTGATCTCCATTTGTTTCAAGGTCCATTATTGAAGCTTTATTAGTTTCTTTTTGTGGTGTCATATCTTCATGATTCTTCACTATCCTTTTGTCCTTGTATTGATGTTTGCACCTTTTGAGGAAGCAACTATATCTTCCGGGCATTGAAGATATCCCTTGGAAGTGATAAGCTTTCATTATTAATCTAACTCTGGATTCTGAATGAGGCAGCTGATAACAACCCCAGACAGGCAGACTGTGCTATCATATTCTGTAGTTGGGCTGGGCCACTACCTGTGCTCTGAGGTTGAGTGGAACTGCTGGCTGTTCTCTGTTGTCCAGTGAGATCACTGGCTGGATTCCATGATTAGCTAGAGCTGTTGAATGGGCTCTCCAGTGACCTCTGATCAGGCAGGGTTGCATACTGACTTTCTTTACAGGGAAGTACTGCTGTTTGAAATCTGAGGTTGGGCAGAATCTTGTTCTGGGTTCTGAGGTTGGGCAAAGTTTCTGGAGTTGCTGCTCATCCACTCCTGAGGGGCAGAACCAGAAGCCATGCCTCAGAAATACGTGTGGATGTGGGCTTGATTTCCAGTCTGAGGAAATCTTAAGCAGAGCAGTAAGGCTTTGTGGAGTCACCTTTAAGACTCTGTGGTTGGTGGAGTGGGTAGGGTGGGGAGGCAGATGCTTCCATCTGCAAATATTCATGAACCTGCACTTTCCTCCTTGCCCAGGGAACATTAAAGCACAGCGCTGGTACTAAGTGGGGAAGCCTGATAGATACCTAAGCCTGGCAGACGTTTTGACTGTACTTCTTTAAGAGCAATTCTTTTAAAAAATGTTTTAATTTTTAATTATTATGGATGCAAAATAGCTGTGCATATTTACCGGGTACACGTGATGTTTTGATATGGGCATACAATGTTTTGATCAGTGTAATTGGTGTATCCATCACCTCAAGCATTTATTATTTCTTTGTGTTAGGAGCAATTCTGTTGGCCGGTTTCTCTGGTGAAGTGCTTCTGTTGGCCAGAATGCAGAGCCACCACCAAAATGTGCGTGTTAGCCACTATGAGCCCCACCCCAGGTGGCCTGTTCCTGTTTATACCACCACCACCCCTGCCCCATGTTCCCCATGGGGCAAGACAAGAGTGATCTGTCTTCAAAGGGCTCCAGACTGGTGAGGAAGCTGAATGTTTGCCTCCAACTCTCTTTTCCCCCAGTGGAAACTGTGGACTTAGGAGAATCCTCTCTGTGTGGTGCTGTGCAGGCTTGGGGGAAGAATACTTTGCAGTCAAATTGAAGCCATTCCTCTTACCATTTGAATGCAGCTCTTCTCCATTCTCCTGCCCCAGAAGGTGTCTCAGTCTCACTATCAAGTTCTGACGTATTCACAAAGGAATTCTTGTCCGTGGATAGTTGCTAGTTGGATTTCTGTGAGGTAGACTGGAGCCAGAGAACTTCTATTCTGATAACTTGCTCTTAGATCAACACTTCTTGTTCTGATTTCCTTCTCATTTCTTTTTCTGTATATTTTAAAGTTTTTTCCTTAGTGGTTATCTGGAGATTACAATTAGTATCTTAACTTTACATCAATAAAGTTTAAATTAATACCAATACCCTATTTTCAATAGTATGTAAATACTGTACTCCTTTCCAGCCCCATCCTTTTCCCCTTTCTGTTGTTACTGTCACAATTATATCTTTATACATTGAATGCACATTAACATAGCATTTTAATAATTGTTTTATTCATTTGTCATTTAAATCATATAGAAAAAGTTATAAACCATCTAGGCGATACTATTGTCCTTTATGTTTACTTATGTGGCTACCTTTACCCTTGTTCTTAGTGTCCCTCCCTTTCATCCTGGAGGAGTCCCTTTAACATTTATTGTAGGGCAGTTCAACTAGTGACAAACTCTCTCAATTTTTATTTTATACTATGAATATATTTTATTTCTCCATTAAAAATGGGCTTTGTTTTCTACTCTGGTGGCTGAGGCACGAGAATGCCTTGAACCTGGGAGGCATAGGTTGCAGCGAGCTGAGATTCTGCCACTGCACTCCAGTCTGGGCAACAGAATGAGAGACTACATCCCCCCGCCACCCAAAAAAACAAAAGGCGTTGTTTTTAACAGTAGTAGTGACCATTTTGCATTCCTACCACCAATCAATGAGCTCCTGTTACTCTACATCCTTGCCAGCATTTGGTGCTGTGAGCGTTTCGGAGTTTGGTCATTCTTACAGGTAGGTAGTAGTATCTTATTGTTTTAATTTGCAATTCCTAGTGAATCTTTGTATTTAAAGTGCTTTTTAAATTTTGTAGATAACATATATTTGGGTCTTATTTTCTCTTTCTTTCTTTCTTTATTTTCTTTTTGATGGGGGACAAGGTCTCACTCTGTTTTCTAGACTGGAGTGTAGGGGTGTGACATACCTCACTGCAGCCTCCAACTCCTGGGCTCAAGCAACCCTCCTGCCTCAGTCTCCTGAGTTGCTAGGACTACAGGCAAGTGCCACCACACACAGCTAATTTCTAAATTTTGTGTAGAGATGGGGTCTCGCTGTGTTACCTAGGCTGGTCTTGAACTTCTGGTCTAAAACAATCCTCCCATCCTGGCCTTCCTAAGCACTAGGATTATAGGGATGAGCTACTGTGCACAGCCTAGGATCTTTTAATCCACGCTGGTAATTTAGTTGGCTTTTAGTTGGTGTATTTAGACCATTGATTAGTGATTATTAATATGGTTGGATCAATTTCTACCATATTTGTTGCTGTTACCCATTTTTTGCATTTGTTTTGTTCCTATTTTTGTCTGCCATTCTTTCTCTACTTTTTATGGTATTAATTGAACATTTTATATGATTCCATTTTCTCTCCTTTCTTAGCATACCATTATACTTTTTTAAATGCTTTTTTTTTTAGTGGTTCCCCTAGCATTTGTAATATACATTTATAGCTAATCCAACTCTCAAATAATGCTATACTGCTTTATGGATAGTACCAGTACTGTATAACAACAGAATAATTCTAATTTCTCGCTCCAATACCTTGCATCATTACGGTCATTCATTTCACTTTTACATAAGTATACATAGAATATATCTATATGTATATAAACATACATAATTAAATACTTTGTTGCTATTTTGACTTCCCAAAGGTCAAGCTGGGATTACAGGAGTGAGCCACCACACCCAGACTGAAAAATAAATTTTTAAATTTTACCTTGACTTATTCCTTTTCTGATGCTCTTCCTTTCTTTATGTAGATCTGAATTTCTGACCTATGTAATTTTCCTTTATTCTGAAGAACTTCTTTTAAAATTTCTTCAAGGCAGGCCTACTGGCAACAAATCCCCTTAGTTTTTTGTCTGAGAAAGTTTTTATTTCTCCTTCACTTTTGAAGGATAATTTTGTAGGGTACAGAATTCTAAGTTGGTGTTTGTTTTTTTGTTTGTTTGTTTTTTGTTTTTTCCTCCCAACACCAAAGATTTTACTTTTTTCTTTTCCAGCTTGCTTGGTTTCCAACAACAAGTCAGATGCAATTTTCATTTTGCTTCCTCTATAAATAAGATATTTTTTCCTCTGGCATCTTGGAAGGTTTTTTTTTTTTCTTTAAAGTTTTTTTTTCTTTATCCTTTATTTTCTGCAGTTTGAATATGATATGTCTAGGTATACTTTTTTTAAAGTTCATTTTGCTTGGTGTCTCTGAGATTTTTGGATCTATAGTTTAATACTGGACATTAACTTGGGGAAATTATCAGTCATTGTTGCTTCAAATATTTCTTCTGTTCATTTCTCTCTTCTCTATTTGATATTTTCATTACATATATGTTTTACTTTTTGTAGTTGTCCCACAGGTGGTGGATATTCTGTTCTGTTTTTTTCAGGCTTTTCTCTCTTTGCTTTTTCCATTTTGAAAATTTCTATTGGCATATCCTCCAGCAAGCCTTTTTTGAGCCATGTCCAGTCTGGTAATGAGCATTCTTCATTTCTGTTACAGAATTTTTGATCTCTAGCATTTATTTTTTATTATTTCTTAGAATTTCCATCTCTCTGTTTACATTGCCTACTTGTTCTGGCATATTGTGTACTTTATCCATTAGACCCCTTGGCATATTAATCATAGTTGTTTTGCATTCCTAGTCTGATAATTTCAACATTCCTGCCATATCTGAGTTTGGTTTTGATGCTTGCTCTGTCTCTTCAAATTATATTTTTTGTTTGTTTGTTTGTTTGTTTGTTTTTTGCTTTTTAATATGTCTTATGATTTTTAATTAAAAGCTAAACATGATATACTGAGTAAAAGAATCTCCAAAAATAGACCTTTGTTTTTGAGGTGGCAAGGTGTTGGGGCAGGGGAAGCATTCTATAGTCCTATAATTAGTTCTCAATCTTTTAGTGAGTTTTTTCCTCTGGACTACGAACTTCAGAAACATTTTTCAATTTTCCTCCCATCTCCTTTGTTAGGTCACACAGAATGGCTAGAGGTAGCTAGAGTTTGGTATTTTCTTTCTCCTGCATAGAAGACTAGAGGTGGCTTGAGTTAGGTATTTCCTTTCTCTTAGGTGGGTTACACTCTGATAAAACCTCAGTAATTTAGGTTATGGTAGACTATTTTCTCTCAAGGTCAGGCCTTGTTTAGAACAGGATGTTCTGGCATATTTCTAAAAGATTACTTTTCCTCTCCTCTGCCAGCAGCATTCAATGATTTCTCACAAATTTTCACTATGGAACCTGGTTGAGCTCCTAGAGTTAAAACTCACAAAAGTGTACTCCTCCCAACATAATGACTGAGTCCCTTTGAAGTTTTTATATCTTAGCCTTGTTCACACTGAGCCTCCAGCAATTTATCAGTTACAGTTTAGATTTTCGTACCTTAGCACTGATTCTGGTGGAGGTTTCTGCTTATGGGTTTCCACTCCAGGAAGTCATTATTCTCTGTATTTGCCTTTCTCTCCCTCTCTCTCTCTCCTTCTGTCTGTCTCTTTCTCTTTCTGTCTTTAATTTTTAGGGCAGTGGTTTACCTTATAATCTCACTTCTCTTATACATCTAAGTAGAATTATTAATTTTTCAGTTTGCCCAGCTTTTAACTTATTGTTAGGATGAAGTGACAACTTCATGTTCCAGAAATGGAAAGGTTTTCTTCATTTTTGTGAAGAATCAGTTTGCCAGATATCGAATTTTTAGCTGACAGTTTTTCTCTCAGCACTTTCCATATGTCATCCTACCATGTTATGGTTCCATTGTTTGTGGATGGATTTCAGACTATAATCTTATTTTGGATCCCTTGTATGTGATGAGTTGCTTCTTTCTTGCTACTTTCAAGATTCTCTGCTTTTGGCTTTTGACAATTTGACTATAACATGTCTTCATGTGGATGTCTTTTACTTTATCTTTCTTTGAGTCACTGAGTTTTTTGGATGTATAGATTCATTTCTTTAATCAATTTGGGATGTTTTTGGCCATTATTTTTTTCAAATATTGTTTCTGACCCCTCTTCTCTTCCCCTCTGGGACTCATATTATATGCATGTTGGTATGCTTGATGATGTCCAAGAAGTCTCTTAGTCTCTGTTCATATTTCTTCAATCTCTTCTCTTTCTGCTCCTCAGAATGGAAAATTTCAATTGATTTATGTTTAAATTCACTAATAATTCTTCTGCCAGCTCAAATGTGCTGTTGGACCCCTTCAGTGAATTTTTTACTTCAGTTATTCTAGTTTTAGCTCTGGAATACTTATTTTTATTTAGTTCCTTTTTGTAGTTTCTATATTTTTCTTGATAGTCTCTGGTGAGAAATTATTCTTTTGATTTTCCTTAGTTGTTTGAACACATTATGACTGTTGTTTTAAAGTCTTTTTCTAGTAAGTCCAATGCCTGAGTTTCCTGATGAACATTTTCTGTTAATTTTTTTTCTTGAATGGGCCATACTTATTTGTTTCTTACATGCCTCATGTAAGCTGGACATTTAAATATTACAATATAGCAACTCTAAAAATATGATTCTGCCCCCTTCCATGGTTTGTTGTTCTTTAAGGTTGTTGTTTGCTTGTTTAGTGACTTTTCTGAACTATTTTACTACAGTGTGTATTTTTTTTTTTTTTTTAATGTGTGGCCTCTGAAGTCTACGTTCAGTTAGCTATCTGTTAGTGGTATTTTAACAGAGTTGCCTTAAGTACCTGGAGCCAAGAAAGTCAAAAAGGAGGGCAAAAATCCTCTACCAGTCTTTGTAGATTGGTTCTGTGTTGGGTACTCCTTCAATGCCATGTCAGGCCATTGACAACTCTGTCTTAGCCTTAACTTTTGCTGTGCAGAGTCTGCAGACCAATTGCATGTAGATGGTTAGGGTCTTCCCAGGCCTTCTTAAAGCATGTTTCTTGCCCTGGATATGGTCATGGCCTTCTGATTTCTCCGTATTTTAAAATTTCTGTTCTCCCATATATCTCTTTCCCAATGTGTTTCTTTCCAGGTTTCTCTATTTCGTATTCAAAGTATTGTCCCTTGTCCCAGGTTGCTGTGTCCAATACATGTGTCTTTAAATGCTTTCAACAAAAGCCTCCTGGGGTGCTGCTTCAGCCCTGAGAACACTGTGAGTCAGACAAAACAGTTTTAGCTAGTTCATTAGCTGCTTTTGCAGATGGACAGAACCCTGGAGTTCTCTACTTTGCCATTTTCAGCCCATGATATTTATGCATTTTAGTGGAAATAATTTTGGTTGTTGAATAACATTCTAACTAGTAGATGTACCATAATTTATTTATCATTTTTCTAATGTTCAACATTCAGTTTGTTTCTAATTTTTTGCTTTTTTAGGTAAGGCTACAATGAAAATCTTTCTACATATAGCTTTTACGATTTCACCAGATTCTTTAGGATGCATTCCCAGAAATATAGTTACTAGGTCTGAGAATATGATCATTTTAAAATTCCTGATACTATGATCAAATTGTCAAAAAGATTGTACTGATTTTTATTTCAACCTCATGAGTAATCTTAAACTTAGAATTTTTCTGAAATAGTTTTGTCACTGGCAAAAGTCTGGGAGAAGTGATACATATTTTAACTTCCTTTTAATGTTTTAAAGAAATGCTTCTCAAACTGCCATGCGCATAATGATTATCTCAGGATCTTGTTGGAAAGTAGAACCCAATTCAGAGCATCTCGGGTAGAGCCTAAAACACTATGTTGCTAATAAGCTCCCAAGGCGTTCCGATACTGCTGGTCTGTAGATCACACTGTGAGTGGCAAGGTTTGAGGTTTAAACTGCAGCAAAGAATGAAGTAGGAAAACCCTTTCTGAGTTTTAAAAGAAAGCAAGTTTGAAAAACTTCATTAAAGTTTTTTTCCAAATCAAGTAATCTCCCACAGTTGTCTAAATTAGATCAAAGATCAAGAAGAGAACACAAGCTTGTTATTGATATGAATGGAGGCTAAAAGAGGAAGTAAAACTAGAGATACTGCCTTGGGTTTTGACTAAAATACCCAGTGTAGAGAGTTCCTCTCTCTGAGAAGTGTATTGAGGCTTGAACTTTGATGTTAAAATTAGTGTTAATGATAATCTTTTATCTAGGCAGGCAACATATTCATTCAAATACATAAGTGTCTTTAGTATCATGGATTTCTCTGTAGAAATATTACATAGTATACAAATATATCTAAAAATGTCTTTTTTATGTTAAACAGATGTTCGCCGATACCTTTATTTTTCATTAGGCCAATTTTAAATATTATTGTTATTCTAAGCAAATTCAAATTTCTTGATATTTGGATTATATTTAATCAAGGTAACTAGCAAATTTCATCATCTATTTTGTGTCCTGGAAAACAAAGGATAAAATACTATAAAAATTATTTTAAGTTTGTATCATTGGATACTATAATTTATTTATACATTATCATCATTAATAATAGAGGAACTGCCTTTATTGTTATCTATGACAGGAATTCTAGAAGAGTGGCATGAAAGAACTCTCTCCTTCCCTATGGAAGACCTGGACACACCATTTGGTCTATGTCTCAAGTCAATTCGTAAGTATTTATTGAGGGAGCATTTTTTGTTCTAGGCATTTTGATAACTACAACAACTATAAGATAAAAAGTCCTTACCATTCAGTTGTTTCCAAATTATTTTAACTGTGAAATAATTACCACATAATCTTTTTCAGAGAGAAATGTGGCACACAAATAGTTGTGATAGTCCACCTTTTGGGGTTCTGCAAGTTGTTTTAGGTTGAGGCTTATAGGAAGCATTAGACATCGAAAAGTGAAAAAAATTGAATGCCACCATTTTCAGGCCAATTTTTATTGAGTACACAAACAAATGTCAAATTGTTCATTCAGAGCTATCTTCAGATGCTCAATGTTTTATATGTGACTTACCACTATGTTGAAATGGTGAGGACAGATTCTCCAGTGACGTTTCTCAGCTGGTAACTTATGGTCCTTTTTTTTTTTTTTTTGAGATGGAGTCTTGCTCTGTCGCCCAGGCTGGAGTGCAGTGTGCAATGGCGTGATCTCTGCTCACTGCAACCTCCACCCCCCGGGGTTCAAGTGATTCTTCTGTCTCAGTCTCCTGAGATTACAGGTGTGCGCCACTACTGCCTGGTTAATTATGGCCCTTTTTAATAAACATAAAATTGACACACACATACAAACACACACCCACCCAGTGTTAAGTTTTAATATTAAGTATTTTAAACATGTGAATAATTCTAAATAATTTCATCTAGGCCTAATTTGAAGAGTCATGTCAATATTAAGAGTCATACCCTAAAAGTAGTTTAATTTGCTGGTATAGGCATTGATGCCTTCAAGTTTCATTTAGTACAATTTATCCTTAATACTTGGAAGATAAATGGAGGTGAGAATGTTTTTGCTCTATTTCTTTTTATTCAGTCAATCATTCTAGAGAAGGTTTTAGTTTCTTCCTCCTGCCTTTATATACCTTTATTTACTCTGACTGCTCTTCCAAGAACCCCTGATTTTTGCCTTGTAGACCTGGACCTTCACAGTGAGGGGTGCCGGGGACTCCTGTGGTGAGGCAGGCAAGGTGCTGAGAATCGTTAAGGAAAAGAGTGGAGGCTTCATCAGAGTAGGTTCTGGTGAATAATTTTCTGAGCTGTGTGGCTCTTTTTAAACAAACCAGGTAGACTCTGTGTGAATCTCAAGTCTTTCAAAAACTGGTGAATGAACCAGTTTCCACACTAAATATATGCCACCGTTACAGATCTCCATCACAGCAGACATTTCTGTTTATGCAGGGCCCCAGAGATTAGACATGAGTGTTCATAAGTGTCTTTTTATGCCTGCTGGATGCCTATACCTTACAGGGCAAGGGATAATGAGGATAGTTTATCAATTCCAGTCCGATCTTATGAATTTCTCCTTCATTTGATGGTGGGTTTGTCAGCATCATGTAGATTTGTGTCTTTCAAATATATCTGTACACTGGAATCAACTCGGAAACTTTTTATAAAACAGCGCTTTGCCTCCCCCCCAGGTCAATTGAATCACAGTCCCTAGGGGTAAGGCTAAAGTGCTGAGAGTTTTTAAAAAGTTCCTCAAGTGATTCTCATACACAACCACAGACTAGGAACCTTTAATGTAGAGCAGTGGTTCTCAAACTCAGCTGCACATTAGACCCACTTGGGAATTTAAAAATATCCTGATACCCAGGCTGTACCCCAGTCCAATTAAGAATCAGAATCTATGGGGGTTGAGGCTCAGACATCAGGCTTTTTTCCTTCTTTTTTTTTTGTGGGAGAGCACTTTTTTCAACTAAATCAGTAAGTTTTAACACCCCCCAGACAATCACAATATGGGGGCAAGTTTGAGAACCACTGGTGAGCATCCTTTCGCTCCATGTAATAGTACACACCTAATACAAATATGCCCCTGGCCACGAGTGAATTATGTCAGTGCTTCTCAAACATAAATGTTCATATGATAACCTTGGGATCTTGTTTCAATTCAGATTCTGATTCAAGAGGGATGTCACTGAGAGTCTGCATTTCTAACAAGTTCCCAGGTGATGCCGATGCTGCTGGCTAAGCGACCACACTTTGATTAGCAATGAGTTTTGCCACTGAAAAATGGCATCTGAATGAACCTTTAAATTGATAAATTTTAAAAAATTGAATATAGGAGTTCATATAGAGACCCACACTTAAAAATAGTTAATTATATTGGATTAGCCTGCACTTAGATTTCTGGTAAGAGATCTTATTTTATTTTATTTTTATTTTTTTGAGACAGAGTATTTTTCTGTCATCCAGGCTGGAGTGCAGTGATGCAATCTTGTCTCACTGCAACTGCTGTCTCCTGGGTTCAAGCTATTCTCTTCCCTCAGCTTCCCGAGTAACTGGATTACAGGCGAACACCACCATGCCTGGATAATTTTTGGTATTTTTAATAGAGACAGGGTTTCACCATGTTGGTCAGGCTGGTCTCAAATTCCTGACCTCAAATGATCCACCTGCCTTGGCCTCCCCAAATACTGGGATTATAGGCATGATCCACCATGCCCAGCCCAAGAGATCATATTTTATTTAGGTAATTTAATAAGACAATTAAGGAGATTGTGTAGTCCCAGATAATACTGCAATGTTTCAGATAGAACCCTGTGTCAGGAAGACTTTTAAAAGATTGAAGCATTGAGTAGTTCCATGTACTAGAGCAGTGTTTTTAAATTTTTGGCAATATCGGACCTCTTTTTATTAAAACAAATTTAATTACCAGATCCATCCCATTTTACTTACAAAACAGGGACATATTTTTTCCATATGGATGTATATATATGTATATATGTATCTGTTTGATGGGAGAATATGTCCTTCCTGGAAATCCTGAACTATTTCTACACAACCTCTTGTCCCTCAGACAATGGGCTGCAACCCTGTGATTCAATGTATGGAGAATACAAGAAATCTATTCTGAGAATTCAATTAGGCTTATGTTAAGTTTAAATATGAAATCTTCATTTGCATGATATGGCTTGTGGTCAAAAGGTTAATGTAGTCATTCATAATTCATTAAAAAACTTTCATTGTTGGCTTATTATAAGTCAGTCATAGTTATAGGAAATGAAAATAACAGTGGGAAGATCTATTCAAAATTGACAGAAGAAATAACTTTTTTATCCCTAAATTGAAATTTATGCTAATTATGCAAAAATTCAGAAAATTACACAAAATGCACATGTAGAAACTAAGTTACCTATAATGTAATCCCTCAGAAATAACCACTGTTAACATCTTTTAATAGAAATATATTTCTAGATTTTCTTCACATATACATATACATTTTTTCCTTTCATTTTTTCTTCTTTCTTTTCTCTTTTTTTAAGTGAGACGATACCATGTGTGTTGCTCTGCAACCTGCTGCTTTTACTCAATCATATGTTGTGGACCTCAAATTTTAGATTAGCCTGATCCTAGTGCATTGCCACATGGTAGCTTAGAGGTGGTGGTGGCGGCTTTAGCCTCCCAATAAACTGTATCAGGCATCCCAATAAATATTTCGTTCAAGTAAAAGGTATCCCAATAAATACTTAGTTCAAGTAAAAACAGAGTGCTTGCTAAACAATGTTGCTTCAGTATAAATTCCCCTGTGGGACTGGCACTGCCCTTCCAACTAGATTGTCCCTTTTAGACCCCTTCCACAGAGCCATCACTGCCAGTCTGGAAGGATAAATTTGACTAACCTGTGTGAGATTGGGTGAACAATTAAACACTTTGTTTTACTGTTTCTCACACGTCCATTATTCTCTTGAGGTTTTTTATCGTCATTCTTTTCACACATACCAATAACCAAAAGTGATTTTCCCTTCAATCCACTTAGATTGACCAACTCCACTCCTTTTAGTACATTCGTTGTCAAAGCTCACAAGAAAATGGGGATGAATTAGGCTTCTTTTTTCCTGGCCTCTCTCCCATCAACATCCTTCAGACAAGACTAAACATTCCAGACAATAACATCCATACAAGAAGCTACTTTCTTAAATCTTAAAGGAATATTACAGTGTAAAGAGAATACATATTGAAATACTAGCTTCCATTTAAAAAAAGTAGTGGAAGAAAGACCAAAGTTCACCCTTGACCTTGATAATCATTCAAACACAACAAGGAGAATGAGAAACAAAAAATGCAAATGCTGGCTCGGCTGGTGGTTCATGCCTGTAATACCAGCACCTTGGGAGGCCAAGCCAGGCAGATCACTTGAGGCCAGGGATTTGAGACCAGCCTGGCCAACATGGTGAAAACCTGTTTCTGCTAAAAAAGACAAAAAATTAGCTGGGTGTAGTGGTGCACACCAGTAATCACAGCTACTTGGGAGGCTGAGGCACGAGAATGGCTTGAACCTGGGAAGCAGAGGTTTTTGTGAGTCAAGATTGTGCCACTACATTCCAGCCTGGGTGACAGAGCAAGACTCTGTCTGAAAAAAGAAAAAAAAAAAGTAAATGCCATTTTTGATAAATCTAGGAGATAACTATAATTATGAACCACAAAATACAAGGAGGGACTATGGGAGAGAAGAATCCTCATGGCTGCAGAGTCTAGATTAAGCCAGCAGAGGATAGTTCTCCAAAGTAGGAGGCACACCTTGATCTGAGAGGCAACAATGTGTTTGGAATGACAGAAATATGGTGGGCAAGCTGGCAGCAGAAACTTTTCTACAACCTCACTGCCTTCTGCAGTTTTATCTCCGCTATTTCTAGGTCACTCTCTTAAGTACCCTAACTCCAAGAATCCTTCTAACAACCCCCTTCTGGAACAAACCATTCATTCTCTTCTGGTTGCCCTCACCCACCTCATATCACCTTCCTTGTTTACCCAGTTTAAATTTCTTGATCAATTATCGTATCAGTTATTTGCATACATTCTTAATTTCCTTGCCCTTTTTTCACTTCCTCTTACTCACCAGGGAAAATTCCGACCCTGCTTTAACTTAGATTCTGAGCTTTGACTTCTGCAGCTGAATGTGGGTGGAGAAAACTCCACAACCGTGCTGCTGTGTCTCAACTGTGCTGCTGAGGTATCTGGTGGGCTCTGAATGCTGCTTGGTAATCAGAGTACATATTCTTGGTCCTTTCACCACCTGCTCTTCTAATGACTTCAGGTTTTCACTTTTACCTTTACACTCCAACGACTCTACCTATTATCCTGAAGCCCTCCAAAATTTACTGTCAGTTGATGAACTTGCTTCCTATATATAGAAAAAGAGAATCTATCAACAAGTGGAAGAATGAGATGTCAGTCTTGTACCTTGTGATCTGTCTTCTCTTACTCTTTGGCAGCCATGGAGGTGCTCTGCTTCAGAGAATGTGCTATGAGGTGTGTAGTTGGCTGACAGCCTCCCACTGATGAACTTGTGGTTTTACACTCAAAGCTCTTTTCAGGGTTTATACTCAAAGCTCTTTCTTCCTCTTCCCACATCACTCTCAAGCCCCTCCCAGTCAGAATACTAGAGCTGGGTAATTTTTGCCTCACATGTGATTCTCCTAAAAGGCAACCTCTGTTCTGTTGTTTCTTATTGATTTGATAAAGACTTTCTCACAGTGGCACTATGGTCTAAGTCTCTTCCTACTCAGTCTTTCTTCTCCCTTTTCATTCTTTAAGCCTTATTGAGATTTAATTCACATATCACACAATTCACCTATTTACAGTGTACAATACTAGTTTTTACTATAATCAGAGTTATGCAACCATCACCACAATCAATCTCAGAATATTTTTATCTCCCAAAAAAGAAACCCATACTCTTTAGCTGTCACTACCCAATTCCCCACTTTCCGTGCTCCAAACCCTTATGGCCCCAGACATCCACTAATCTACTTTCTGTCTTTATAAATCTGTTCCTTCTGGATAATTCATATAAAGGAATCATACAATAGGTGGTCTTTTGTGAGTGGCTTCTTTCAGTTAGCGTGATGTTTTCAAGGTTCATCCATGTTGCAGAATATATCTGTACTTTGTGCCTTTTATTGATGAATAATATTCCATTGTATGGGTATATCACATTTTATTTATGCATTTGTCAGTTGATGGACATTTGGATTGTTTCTACTTCGGGGCTATTATGAATAATACTGCAGTGAACATTTGTGTACCGGTTTTTGTGTGGATATTTGTTTTCATTTCTTTGGGTGTATACCGAGGGGTGGAATTGTTGGTTCACTTGACAACTGTATGTTTAACATTTGGAAGTGCTACCCAGTCCTCTTTATTCCCTTTCTTCATTTACAGGTCTCAGACATACATCACAGTGTGAAGGATCTCCCCAACCTACACCTGCTCTCTTTTCTATTTATTCTTCACAGGTGTTTCTCCCAAAATCTCTTGCACATGTAATTCCATCCTGACATCTGCTTCTCATAGCACCCACACTTACACATCCTGGATGAATACTCTGTGCTCCCATCTAAGGCCTAGATCACCTTTTCCTACTCAGGAATTGCTCCAGCAATTCCTCTTCTCCTTGCTTCATCATTAATTGTTACTTTTCCAGTGGATCATTACATAACTTGCATGTTATTTCTCAGAATTGTTTAATTCATTGAACAATTTTTCTCTTGCTCCACTTCCCTTTCCAGCACTTTCCACATTTCTCTCTTCTCCTTTAATAAAAACTTCTCCCTAATAGTTTTCTACACTCTATATTTACTCAATATCTTGACCCACTAGTTTATAATTGCTTTTGCCAATGGTTCAACACAATAGACAATTCTTATCTTATTTGACACAGCAATATTTGATGCAGTCAATTCCCCTCCTCTTTAAAATATTTGGCCTTCTGCGTGTTGGCTAAAAATAAAATAAAATAAAAAACTTGGCCTTCAGATGACAATATTATTGATTTTTTTTCCTAGCATACTGGCTCCTCATCAATCTCATTTGCTGATTCTTTCTAACGCCTCCAAACTCTGAACATTGGACTATCGCAGGTTTTTGTCATTGGATCTCTTCTCTTTTCTATCTATATCTACACTCAGTCTCTTGGTGACTTCACCCCACTCCATGGTTTTAAATATCTATTTTTATGCTGATGACTGCCAGTTTTATATCTCTAACTCAGTCATCTCTCCTGAACTCCAGTCTCATATATTTGACTGCTTATCTGGTTTCTCCTCTTGCATACCTAATAAGCTTCTCATACTTATTTTGTCCAAACTAAGCTCCTAAACTTGCTTCTTATCCAGTCTTCTTTATCTCAGTTAAAGACAACTTTATCTTTACAGTAGCTTGGGTCAAAACCTCAGAGTTGAGTCATCTTTGACTATTTTAGTTCCCTCACACCCTAGATCCAATCCATTAGCAAATACTGCTGACCATCTTGGGAATATATTCTGAATCCTGTAACTTCTCACTGCCAAGAACATCACCCAGGTCCAGTCCAAAGTATTTTCCAACTAGCTATTTCAACAGGCCCCACATTGGTCTTGTTACTACTCTTTGTCCCTATAGTCTTGGTCCCTATAGATAAAAAGAAATTATTGTTAATTTTGGGGGCTGTGATAATTTATGGTAATTATGTTTTTAATAAGTGCTTATTAGTTAGAAATGCATGTAGTTAGACATACATACTAAAGCATTTATAGGAAAAACATCACGATATCTGGAGTCTGCAAAAATTTTTGTGGAAGCAGAATAAACAAGATTGGCAAAATGTTGATATCTATGAAGGTGAATGATGGGTTGAGGAGGGCTTAATACTATTATTGGTAATAGAAGAGATTAGGGAAATACAGTAGTCCCCCCTTACCTGCAGTTTCACTTTCTATGATTTCAGTTACCTTGGTCTGAAAAATTAAATGAAAAATTCCAGAAATAAACAATTATTAAGTTTTAAATTGTGTGCTGTTCTGAGTAGCATGATGAAATCTCTACTCAGTCCCCCCGACTGTCCCGCCTTGACCTGTGCAGGAAGTGAATTATCCCTTTGTCCAGCATATTCATGCTGTACATGCTACCTGCCTGTTAGTCCCTTAATAGCTGTTTTGGTTATCAGATTGTTGCAATATTACAGTGTGTGTGTTCAAGTAACCTTTGTTTTATTTAGTAATGGCCCCAAAGCTCAAGAGTAGTGATGCTAGCATATTTTTATAATTGTTCTCTTTTATTTTTAATTATTACTAATCTCTTACTGTGCCTAATTTATAAATTAAACTTTATCATAAGTACATATGTATAGGAAAAAACGTAGTATATATGGGATTCAGTACTATTCAAGATTTCAGATATCCACTGTGGTTCTTGGAATATATCCCCTGCGGATAAGGTGGGGACTAGTGTACCTTCAAAGTTCTCAAGGAGAAGAAGCATAATCAAGAAATTTACATGTAGCTAAACTTAAGTAGAAAGGAAACAGAAAAACATTACCGAACATGCATGCACCAATTAGAGATTAGTTCTGAACCCTTCTTGAATAAACTAATAAAGGATGAACTGAGAGATGAACAGAGAAACTATAGCTAAATGACTTGTGAATGTTGAATGTCTTATATTGCAGGACTAAGAATAAAATAAATGTGGAGATTATAGCTACAGAACAGAATGCAAGTTTTTAGAAATGATGTAAATTACAAAAGTAGTCCCAATATTATTCTGTTTATATTTATTTATTTGTATTTTTTTGAGGCAGAGTCTTACTCTGTCGCCCAGGCTGGAGTGCAGTGACCCATGATCTCTGCTCACTGCAATCTCCGCCTCCTGGATTCAAGCAATTCTCGTGCCTCCACCTCCCAGGTAGCTGGGACTACAAGCATGCACCATACCTGGCTAGTTTTTTTGTATTTTAGTAGAGACGGGGTTTCGCCATGTTGGCCAGGCTGGTCTCAAACTCCTGGCCTCAAGTGATCCGCCTACCTCGGCCTCCCAAAGTGCTAGGATTACAGGTGTGAGCCACTGTGCCTGGCACTATTCATTTTTAAAACTCAAATGGCATCTACTTTAAGTGAACATACTTTGTGGGGAGACAGATCTAGATTCAAATAGCAACTTTCACACTAGAGGTTATGTCAGTTTGGGTTTGAAATGAAATTCAGGCAACTTCTGTACTGTATTTTCTGTAAAATAGAGATAATAAAACTTACCTAATAGGGTATAAAACCAAATAATAAAAATTTCAGTCATTTCAATATTTACTGTACCAGGCACTGCCCTAAGTGTTAGGTACATGGTAATGAATAAAATAGACCTGGAACTCACCCTCTCCTTGAAAGAATCAGACAAATGAATAAATGAAATATATTGTATGTGAAGTGGTAATAAGTGCAATGGAAATAAACAAATTAAGTGTTTGGTGTAGGGAGTGTTGAGGATGGAGAAGCATTGAAATTTCAATTACAATTGCATCTCACCTAAGGAGGTGATGAAGTGAGCCATGGGGATGTGGGAATGTGGGAGAGGGGCCAGGGAGAGTCACTGTTCTGATTCCTGGCTGCAGCTATGATTACTGCCATATCTCTTGTAATTATGCATGTCGGCTTCCCTGAAACACCAACTCTGTCCTTCTACAACTTCAGACCAAGGTGTCCCAGTCGAGTACCTTCCTCTTTGCATTCTATAACTGAGCCACGAACAGCCCTGTCTTGAGCTCTTATTTTCTTGTAAAGGTTCTAGATATATCTGTATTTTATTTGGTATGCTCTTAATTATAGCCCTCTCTCCCCATTCCCCTTCTGGCTGCTGGAAGGTGGTGGATGGCTAGGCTGGAAGGCAATCTTGAGAAATACCATCTTATGTTGAACTCAGTTATCATCATACCTCCTAATACCCAGTCATTTTATCCAGGCTAAGCTTCTGCACCTCAAATTCTTCCCTTAAGGTGAATTTTTTTCTATAGCCAGACCTCTGCCCAGGGAGTTAAGTGGTAACCTGTTTCCTGATAGCTTAGGGATATTATTAATACAGATGATTTGGCCACTGATCCTCATTTTGTCCTGTCATTGTTCTTATTCATTAATTCATTTATACAATGGCACTTATTTAGCACTTACTGTGTGTCAAACTTGGATTGATACTGGGTATACAATAGGGAATAAAACAAATATAGTTCTGCCCTCATGGTCTACAAGGGTTTCTTTGGATTCTTATAGAATATACTCTTCTTCCTCCTACCCTACCAGATAACAAATAGGTATATTTCTTGGGCTGCCTCATCTTTGCATACTCCATAACTTGTTGTACACGTATTTATGTCTGATGATTATATCTAATCAATTATCTCTATGATTTGTAAGGTCTTTCAGCAGCAACATTTGTGATTTTAGAATTTGATTGATTTGTAATAAGTGTACTCAATGCTATTTCACTTAAATTTGTTGCATTGCAACTTAGTGTAGCCCTGATAAAACTGGGTCCCATGTGGTCTGGCATATACAGTAACTGCATTAAAAGCACAAGCGTTATAGTCAAGAATACTTGAAGAAAAAATTTAAGGTTTTATATAAAGGGCATGAAAGTAGGTCCACTTTATAACTTAAAGCAAAATGTTTCAAAATTCTATTGCTATCCACTTCTTAGTCCCATCTACATACTACAGCAACTTGAAAAAAAGATATCTTCTTTCTGTTCATTCTTCAAGTCAAGGTGCTGCGTCTGTGCCTCACTTATATTTTATTCCCCACCCCGTCCCCACCATATCACCTGTTATAAAAGACAACCTAAGTTCTTTGGTGTATTTATTTTCTTTTACTTTACCCATTTCAAGGATTCTCTACAACAGTGGTTCTTGAACTTTAGTATGCCTCAGAATTGTCTAGAAGGCCTGTTAAAACACAAATGGCTGGACCCTACTTCCAGAGTTTCTGATATAGGAAGTCTGGGTTGGGGCTCAAAAATGTACATTTCTAACATGTAATGCTGATGCTGCCTGTCCATGGACCACAATTTGAGAGCCACTGCTCTACAGTATAGCATCTGGGAGACATTCCAACAAACAAGAAATCTATCCATGGATAGAAGCCTTTGCTATATATTATACACAAATATTGTTACCTGATTGCCTATATGTTCATATGAAGCTTATGAATTTAATGAATCATCTTCCACCACTATGTTTAAAATTTTGTGGGTTGGGGTGTATACTTGGATAGGCTCAGCTAAAAGCAAGAAGAGTAAAGGAAATAATATTTATTGCTTGCTTGTCTATTTAGGAGATAGTAGAGTGTGATTGTTAGAGGAGTTAGCTGTGCAGCCAGGCCCTTTTGGGTTCAGTCTTAGCCCAGCAGGATTTCTGAGAGACACTTGAAAGACATTTAGCCTTTTGTTCCTCACTTTCTTTTGAGATGAGGATAATGCAAGTAACCACTTCATAGCCTTGTGGTGAGGCTCAAATGATTTGATACATATAAAACTCTTGAAGATGCCTGATATGTTGTATGAACTCCAATGTTACCTATTATTGTTATCAGGAGTTTGTTGAGTGTTTTCTACATGTTATCTCATTATAACCTCAAATCAATCCTAAATGCAAGTGCCCCTATTATTCTCATTGTAGAGACCAGGAAACAGAAGTTTAGAAAAATTGAATAACAGATTAAAATCTCCCAGCTAGTAACAATCTCTTGTCTTTGTATTTTACCAGCATTTTCCCAAAGGAATCATTTCCTCCTGTAATAAGAATGGTTCAGGAAATCTGTACGATTCAAAAGTATATTTGGAGATAATTAGATAATTACTTGATCAGTGTGGTTGATGAATTTTATAGTCAATATTATTATGTCTACTTTAAAATGTAATCAAGGCAAATAATGGAGGCAAGGATGGGTAAAAGAGTGGTTGTGTAACACACTAATGAGTATCTAACATTTACAGAGTACTGTTACATAATAGATGTTTAATAAATACTGGTCAAACAATTGGGATGAATGTGTTTTGGAACTCAAATTACCTAAACTTAAAGATTCATCATATTGAGTTAGTGAGATTACAGAGAAATGAGCATTGATATACTACTATGGAACTTTTGGAAGTTGATTTGACAGTAGTCAACAAATTTTAAATTTGTATTTCCTTTGGTACAGAGACTCTAAGTGTCTAACCCAGGAAATACATTTTTGCCCATGAAATGCACGTTCAATGCCGTTCAAATTTAACACTGTGTAATTGGGAAAAATTAGAAACCTAAATGTTTATAAATAATTTAATAAATTATTAGCACCTATTTTACTGACACAGTATAAGAGTTAAAATGAATGAGGAAGCAATATATATTGACATGAAGTATCTCGAAGGTATTCTTAGTGAAAAAAAATGGTAACAGAAAAACATGTGTAGAATAATCCATTTTATTTATTTACTAAGCTCAAAACTATATCTATAGGAAATATATAGGAAAATGCATTAGAAAAAGTTTGAAAGAGTAAATCTCG
Organism: Rhinopithecus roxellana; assembly: GCF_007565055.1. Taxonomy (NCBI): domain Eukaryota; kingdom Metazoa; phylum Chordata; class Mammalia; order Primates; family Cercopithecidae; genus Rhinopithecus; species Rhinopithecus roxellana. The sequence goes on from NC_044564.1 coordinate 56,271,883, forward strand.
GACAGTTATTAATGGTGGCCACTGGAAATTAAAGAGGGCTGGGAAAAGACGGTCAAGAGAAATTTCCACTTTGTACATTTTCTATATTGTTTGGATTTTCTACAATTACTATGTATTTATGTTTTCCTGTGAAATTAAAAATGAAAAAAAGTAGTTGGCTCAGCAAATATACTTAAAAGCCCTTTAATAAGTATAATAGATGTTAATATGTACAACAGTAAGTTTTCATGAGCCTTGAAACATATCTATTCTGGTAATAAGCACTTGTTTTCAGAAACCTCCAAAGTCATCATTGTTACTAAAATTTTATTACTTGTAGTGCTATTGATTCCCAGAATATTTCCTGTGATTAGTAAAAGAGCTGAATTAGCATCTGAGTGGAAAGCACATGATACTAAAATTCTTGTAGCATTAGACTGCTCAGCCAAAAGAGCTTGCCTTAGCACTGTGACATCATTTTATGCTTGATCTATAACAGGTGGAGGTGACAGCAGACAAATAAAGCACCATTACACAAAAGGAGAAAGCAAAGAACTGTTTTTCCCCTCCAAATGGACAGTTATATCAGTGTTCAGTGGGAGACACTATTAGATGTGGATGGGAAACCTAAAACTATGTGGATAAAGTAAGACCACCCTAATAAGGATGCTCCCTTAATACCAGCTGCCTTTACTAGGAGGAAAACACCTGCTTTCCCTCTGACCAACTCTCATGATATAGAGATAAAGAGGTACAGCCTCAAACCTCAGAAAGATAAGGCATTAAGGGGAAGAAAAAGGGGGAAGGAGAAGAGAAATGTCTAGTTAAGGATAAATTATGGACATTTGGAGGTATATGGCCAAGCAGGAGTAGAAGTTAAAATGGAGAACTGTTTCTTGCAGATTTTCTGGTCCAGTTGTGTATTTTGTAGTTGAAATAGAACTACACAATATTCCACCACATCAGTATAATACTTTAATATCAAATCAGATTTTCCTTTGGTCAATAGCATAGCTAGAGTGGAATGACCACAGCAATTCCTATAGCCACAGCCCAGAAAATTCACAAAATTATTAAGTTACAGGGAAATTAGAGTGAAGCAAGTGAGAAAAGAAAACAGAACAGGGGTGAAAAGTGTGCTGGTTGGGAGAAGGAGATGTGGGTGAGAAAAATTTCACTGTAGTAAATATCCATAATAATCAAAGAGAGCTTATCTTCTGCTAACCTATGGGTTATATGTAACATCTCAGATTGTGACTAATACTTGTATAGTTCTGCTTGGTTTTATGACTGAAGATAGACTTCCACACTTTGTGGGTGAATCATACTTTAAAAAAAAAAAAAAAACATACACTTTCCCTGTTGTAATTTGACAGAGTGTTATCTTCTTATCAGCTTTCTATGATGTCTCTCTTACTCCTGGTTATTTCAGTTGTGAGTACGCTGACGCTACTAGATCTAGCTTAAGTCAAAAGGAGAAATTTGTCATAAGGAAGTATTTTCAAGATAGCAAATGCAGGAAGTTTTTCTGGGCCTTATAAGGAAGAGGGAACTGAAAAGTTATGGGGACCCATAGTTTGCACACTTTCTCTCTCTTCTCTTCTGTGGCATTCTTTTCTCCTACAGCAAATCAGCTTTCTGTGCAAGAATGAAGATGGTAACCTCATAGTGGCAGCCTTAACTTTACAGCATGGGTAACCTCATTTTAAGTGAACAGAAAAGTCTGATTTGCTGTTTTTGAATCCCAACTCCAAATTCCCCAGGAGCAAGACTCTGATGGCTCAGCTTGGTCCAGTCAAGGGGTGTGGGAAGCAGGGTCACAAACTAGAACGTAGGTAGGTGCCAGAGGCTGGCTACTCAGGGTGAAGAGGACCGTTCTCAGCAAAAAGGACAGAATCCTTAATCTAAATTAGGACTCAGGAATTAAGTCTCTGAGTCTCTGTAAACTAACAATTATGCTAGGGTTTTTTTTTTTTTTTGGGATGGAGTCTTGCTCTGTCGCCCAGGCTGGAGTGCAGTGGTGCGATCTCGGCTCACTGCAACCTCCGCCTCCCAGGTTCAAGTGAATCTCCTGCCACAGCCTCCTGAGTATCTGGGACTACAGGCACATGCCACCATGCCTGGCTAATTTTTTGTATTTTTAGTAGAGATGGGGTTTTACCATGTTAGCCAGGACGGTCTCGATCTCCTGACCTTGTGATCCGCCTGCCTCAGCCTCCCAAAGTGCTGGGATTACAGGCGTGAGCCACTGCACCTGGCCGAAATTTTGTTTTTAAGAGTGAATGTTGGTATAAATCCTTTCACACACACAAAAAATGTTTTTAGTGAATAGGCAACTATATGTCTAACGGTTTTAAGTTTTTTTTTTTTAAGTAGGGCATAGTTATAATTGACATTTTACATATTTTGCTAAATAATTATCCTCACTTGAAAGAGGTTATTAATCCTTGGCTTACAAAGGGAAAACTGTTTTGGTTTTCAAGCACCAAAGTTTAATACATCCAGTTATCTCAAGGGAATGAGGGATCTGTTCACTAGGAATATCTTTTTTTTTTTTTTTTTCCTTTCCTTTTTGTGATTGAAGGGAAGGGTAAGAGACAAGGATATGCTGAAGTACAGAGGAGGTTTTGGAAAATTTCTTTGCCATAGCCAACCAAATATTGGAATAAATGGTACTAAAATATCTGGATGATTTGTAGTAAAAAACATTGCTTGCATGTCTGTCTACTTGATTAATACCCCTTGCCTTTGTCTTTTGGTTTATAATCCTGCATTTGGAATAAATAAGGCTCTCTCCATAGTTTATTCCTTTCTGCCTTCAGAAAAGTACATCTTCCCTATTTTGGAAAGAAACTAACTCCTGGACCTCTCCTCAGCCCTTTGTTGGAGCCTGTTTCCCTTTCCAAGGACTTTCCTGCATCTTTTTTTGTGTGTGCTCAATTTATGTCCCCCCTTAAGAATGATGTTTTCACAATCTCATCATTTAATGATAAAGTTCTATTTTTTAAAATTTAGATGGAGATCTTCACATTTATCTCTATTACAATTCAGCCCTTATCCTACCAGCCCACACAGTCTTGTGTAGTGCAATAAACTGTGACAAATACTTCAATCTTCCTAATAAAATTAAACAAATTTCTTATACCTCCCAGCTTGGTTATATCTGTAAATTGGTCCTGCCACAGATATAATAGGCATTTGATAACTGTGCTAAGGGTTTTAAAATACTTTTTCACCTAATCTTCAAAATCTCTCTACAGGGGAGATTATTATCCTCATTATACTGATGAGAAAACAGAGGCTTAGAAAATCTAAGTAAACTTTCCTGGCAAAAGCTGTGATTGAAAGAAACCTGGGTGGTCTGGACTCTAAAGCGTAAGTTCTTAAACTCTTGGCCATGGATTTTCAGCTGTGGCTTTATGTCAAACCACCTAAAAATGTTAAAAAGATATAGAAGCCAGTGTGCCATCTCACACTTACTGAGGCAGTCTTGTTGTGGTTGGGGGTGGGTTTGCGCATAGCAGTCAAGAATCACCGCTGCCATGCTGGCCAACACTGGAAGGACAAAAGCTCAAGACACTACACACAGCCCCACAGTCAACAGCTAGCTGTTAATTTTTCCCATTGGATCTTGCCACAAAGTTTTGAATCTAAATGTGTTACCTTACAGCTATTTCTTGTTTCTTCATATTGTGCGAATGTCCTGAAAGATTTGGTCAAATTCCTTGGAATTCTTTCCATCATTATCAAAGAATAGGGGAAATTTCCTGAAATGTTTGCCTTGAGGAGCAAATTTCTAGTGATGCCACTACCAGGAATCACATAAAGAGCTCAAAAGTTCTGTTAATACCCAGAGTGAAAAAAGCTCAACATTCCAGGGTAGCATTGACTTAAAATCATGTCTTAGTGATGAGGGAGGCTTTCACTTTCTGAATGACAGAAGGCAAGTTGCTTCATCTTTCTATGTGGGTAGACAGAAGATTTCTCAATTCTATAGGCTTATGAATAATATACCCCTTGTCCACCTTGTCTTCCATACCCACATCTGTAATATTAATAAAATACTCTGCTCTCCCACAAAAATATCCTCAATATTCACCAATTCTAAATGGCTTCTCCCTGCAAACAGGCTGTGGATAGTAACAGATACCATGCCTAGTTACATAAGCATATCACTGCAAAATATAGAAACATCACTTATAATGGAAGTAATACTGTTTCAGAGTTCTAAAACAAGCATTTTTTTCCCCCTCACAAAAGATCACATTTCCATTTCCACAGTTCTGATGCTTTTCATTTAACCATGACATTAAGGTCATCTTCAGCTCTCCTTCCTTGTGTGGGTCTGTGTTCTAGCTTTTACCCCAGTAACAGTTTTTGTTTGCAGGAAAATAAAAAGAACTCTTTTGGTAGTCTTTGTTTGTAATTGCAGCCTTGATATTCTAAGCCATTGAGTCACAATTAATAAGTAGAAATTCTAATTAACTTTGCCCATATATTGCCTATGAAGCAGTTGCCGTAGGAATGCAATTTTCCTGTAAATCCCTCCCTCTTACACAGCTCTAGTTCATTATTTACTTTAAAAGAGTCAGGGTGAATTCAAGTCATTTCCTATGCTGCTATCATTTGCTTAAAGACCTTTTGCAATGGGTCTTATGTAAGAAGAAATGCAGGAGTTGCTTTGGTGAGGTTTAAAGAAACCAGTAAGTACAAGATAGACCTGAACAGCAGCATCACTTGTGTATGGGGAAACAGGAGCTATGAATGCGTCACTTCATTTAGGTTGACAGAAAGAGGGCTAATACTTGAAAAAAAGCCCTACACAATCTGTTGCCAGGCTACTTCTTTGGCCTCACCTCTTACCACTGCCCCCTCCTTCAGTGTCCTCCAGCCACAGTGATCTCTTTCCTGATCCTTGAACCTGCCAAACACATTCCCTTCTCAAGGTCTTTGCCTTCGGGAGTCCCTCTGCCTGAAATTGTTTTCCCAGATAGTCATGGGACTGGTTCACTCTCATCCTTCAGATCTCTGCACAAATGTCATTTATTCTAGGAAATCGTTCCTGGCCACCATGAAACAGCACAGCCCCTCTTCACTTTCTACTCCTTTTGTTATTATGTATATGGCAGCAGAAAATTTTGCATTTTCTTAGCGGCAATTACACACCCCGCACATTATGCATTTAAAGCGTTGTTTGTTATTTTGTCGCTTCCATCAGAATAAATCCAGTAGGGCAAGGAGTGTGTGGGGTCGTGTTCACTTAGTATCTTTGGGGACATGCAGCCGGCACCTAGTAGACACTCAGTAAATATTTGAATAAATGAATAAGGCCCTTTGGCAGCCGGGAAGCCTGTCACAGCCGTTGTCTCCACCCTCTCCTGGGCTACACCAGGCCACGCCGGGAAAGTTATTTCTCCTCTAGGAGAAACATTCGCTAGGCCTTGTCGCCAACCCGCAGACAGCTGGGCGCTTCATCCCACCCTCACCCCTTTCCAGACAAGGTGCCTGATGAGAGTCAGGCACTGGAAGTCGCATTGCCACAAAACAGCGCGTGTGAGCTCGTTGTGCCCGGCCCCCGGCGCCACTTCCCCTCGGCCTAGCAGCCTGGACTGGGGAAGTACAGGTCTGCTGTACCCGGGAAGTGGAAGGAAAAGCAGAAAGCGGACAAGTGTGCGGGAGGGGAGTCTCCGCGCGGAGGCAGCCCGGCCTCCTCCGGTGCAGGCTGCGTTCTGGAGGCGCGGGCGCCAGCCGGGCTGACTCACTCTCGGCCGCTTCCCTGGCGGGCGGCGGCCACACACACACCCGCCCATCTAGTGAAGCCCAGGCCCAGCGCTGGCACCTAGCTCCAGCCGGGCACCAGTGTTTAGCGAGGCGGCGCCGCCGCCTTAACTTCCTTGCGCGCTCACGCCCAGGGGCCGTCCCAGGAATCTCCACGCGCGCCCGCCGGCTTCCCGAGAGGCCGCCGCCCTGCGTGGCCGGCGCCCGCAGGTCTCGCTGCTAGCACCGAGCGGCGCACGCGCACTGCGGGACTCGCGTCCGGCTCTCCCCCAGCGTCTGTCCGGCCCAGTCTCCTGCCAGTCGGGGAGAGTGCAGGCCAACCTGGAGCCTGAGTTCGAAGCTAATAGGGCGGCCAAGTCAGTGTCGCCCGCGGCGTTGAGAAGACGGTGTGGCCCAGGAGAGGGTGGAGACAACGACTGTGACGGGCTTCCCGGCTGCCCGAAGTGGGAGTGGTGTGGGGCTGCAGGAAGGAGAGAGAGGAAGAGGAGCAGAAGGGGGCAGCAGCGGACGCCTCTAACGGCCTCCCTTGGCGCTGACAGGCTGGGCCGGCGCTCGGCTCGCTCGGGTGTTCGCGTCGCCACTTCGGCCTCTCGGCCGCTCGGGCCCCTCGGCCCGGGCTTGCGGCGCGCGTCTGGGCTGAGGGCTGCCGCGGCTCAGGGAGAGGCCTGGTCCTCGCCGCCCAGGGATGTGAGTGGGAGCTGAGCCCACACTGGAGGGCCCCCGAGGGCCCAGCCTGGAGGTCGCTCGGAGCCGTGCCCGCCTCGGGGCTTCGCAAACCTTGGCCTGCCGGGTAGGAGCCGCCCCTGCGGGCTCAAGGGCGCATTCTGGTCGCCCCATCTGTGTAACCGGTGGGTGTTATCTCTGCCTGGCTTCTGGGTGGGGGGCAGCAGTTGTCTCTCCACCCGCTTCTTACCTTCTGATCCCGCCTCCCCCCTGCTAGTGGCAGCAAACTTCTGAGCCAGAAAAATCTTCCTCTTTAAGACAACAGCTAGAACGAGTCTTGCTAGTGATATTTGCTTCCATTTGTGTCTTATAATTCCCGCACCCCCCACCTCCTTATTCCTTTTTAAAATTTTCTAGACACTTAGCCTAGAAAAAGCATCTGTTTCCCCTGGACTTATGTGGTAGTAGTAACTGCTGCTTTTTTTTTTTTTAGGTTTCAGAAGAAGGCAACAGGAACAAGATGTGAACTGTTTCTCTTCTGCAGAAAAAGAGGCTCTTCTTCCTCCTCCCGCGACGGTGGGTGTGCTGTCCTTTATCGCTGCAGTAAAGGCGAAGAAGGTGTCGCGAGCTGGGAGTGCGTGCGTAGGAAGGCTGGAAGCGTGTGAAGACAGGCAGGGCTCATTGTTGCTTACTCCTCTGAAAATGTCAGTGCTAAACTTTTAATGTTGATATGTGAGAGTAATTTTGGGGTGTTTTGTTCGTCTTGGATCCTTTAAGAAACATTTTTTTTGTTGGCTTTACACATAACATGACTTTGCAGAGAAATGTAAAACGTTGTCCATTACCCTTTCTTCTTAAACAGCCAGAGGTTCTTAATCCTTCAAAGAGGAATATTTCCAAGCAATAAGAGATAGCTTTTGTGAGAACACGTTAGCTATTCTTGCTGAGGTTTCTGCTACCACATTGAATGCTTCCTGATGGTTTTATCTGCCTAAGCTTGTTGTGTCGGTTGAATTTACCCAGTTTGTTTTCCGGTAATCACTAATCTGTCAGGAGAAACTTCATTTCTCTGAATGAAAGGATAGTAGCGGCTTAGTATGGAGAAGGAAACTAGAAGTGGGAATAAAGGAGATGATTGCTCTTGGTTTCATAATAAGTTTTTACAGTGAGTTGGGCTACTGCAAATAAATATTTTGTATCCCTTCTCCAGAATGCTTGGGACCAGAAGTGTTTTGGATTTTTTTTTAAAATTTTGGAATGTTTGCATATACAAAATGAGATATCTTAAGGATGGGACCCAACTGTAAATACGAAATTCATGTTTCATATACACCTTATTCACACAGCCACTAAGTCATTTGCAATATTTTTACATCTGTGCATGAAACAAAATTTGTATTAAGTACTTATGCGGGGAATTTTCCCCTTGTGGCATCATGTTGGTGCTCAAAATGTTTCAGATTTTGGAGCTTTTCAGATTAGGCATGTTCAACCTGTATTTTGATATAACACCCAGAACATTTGAAGATGAATAATCAATTTTTGGCCTCCCTTCTCCCATCTGCCTCACCGTATACCACTTTAAGTGTGAGAATTATTTGCTTGTACATGCATTTGTCTGTTGGTGTGTAATGTATGTACAGATTGGATGTATCCAGCACTTGCCTTAATAGTACATATATTTACCTGAATAGGAAGACTGCAGTACTTGCTAGCTAGAAGAGCACACCATGCTTGTTTTTGCTCTGACTGAATATCCTGTATTTGCAATTTATAGCATGTTTTAGGGACTCATTAGAGATTTTTTTTGTGTGTGCCTTTGGTGATTTGAGACAGGTGTCTCAGATATGGGAAAGGAATATGACATTGTTTCTTTGTTTCACCTGGCTATTGCTGAAAGGTGGGATGCTTTTGAGGCAGAATAGGAAAGTGCATTGGCTTTGGAGTGAGATCTGGATTTGAATCCTGGTGTTCTTGCCACTTAAGAGTTGTATTATTTGCGGCTGGGCACGGTGGCTCATGCCTGTAATCCCAGCACTTTGGGAGGCTAAGGAAGAAGGATCACTTGAGGTCAGGAGCTCGAGACCAGCCTGGCCAACATGGTGAAAGCCCATCTCTACTAAACATACAAAAATTAGCCAGGCGTGATGGTGCACACCTGTAATCCCAGCTGTCGGGGGGCTGAGACAGGAGAATTGCTTGAACCTGGGAGTTGGTGGTTGCAGTGAGCCGAGATGGCACCACTGCACTCCAGCCTGGGCAACAGAGTGCGACTCTGTCTAACAAAAAAAAAAGAAAGAAAGAAAAAAAGAGTTGTATTATTTATGACTCTTTTAGCTTCACTTTCTTATAAGATTGTTGTGAGAACTGGGTAAGACACATGCAAAGTGGTAAATTGCCTGGCTCTCATAAAAGTCTTGGCTACTATAGTGGCTGGGAGGCAAAGGAGATTCAGAGAAGGCCAGAATGACTGCATAAGGTGATCTGCCAGTAACTAGTGTTTCTTGTTTCTTCCTTTCTAGTATAAAGAGATAAAGGACTTTAAGGTCTTAAACTGGTGAGGGGGTATTGTAGCCTTTGTATGGAAAGGTTTGACTTTTGTCTCTCTGCTTAAACCCCCATTGTGTTGCACCTACCAATTATTGTGCTGCCCCCTTGTGGTTAACTGTGCTAAGAACTTTCTTTTGCTCCTCCCCCATTACCTTCCCCACCCTTCCCCACTCCCTTTTAGACCCCTCCTCTTAGCTCCCAGTTTCCCAAACTGTGTGCCAAGGTGCCCAGAGCGCCTTAGGCTTGAACTTTTGTTTTGAGGTAGTTCATGGTTTCAACATTAGCTACTTACATCCGTTTCCACAGTGTCATGTCTTTGTAAAGATGTATTTTCAGAGGTTGCTCTGATAAAAAGCAACTAGTACATGAAAATGAATGTAGAACAGGAAATGACTGTGTGGTGTTGTCCAGTTTGATTCCAAGGTTTGATAAGTTCTACAGTGCTCAAGAGACACTAAGTTGTAAGGACATAACTACTAAGTAAGTTGTTCGAACCTATTTCTTTTGGCCTAGAGGTGTCATGAAAAATTTGCTAAGACTCAGGGCTCCCTGAATGGGTTTGGAAACCTCTGCCTTAGCTTTTAGTTTGCTTTTCTGTAAAATTATTGATATAAAGCTAGTATCAGCTGATCATAGCTTAATATATTTCATCTTCTGTGTAATATGTTTATAACTTCTCCCCGGTTCTTTGATTTTAAAACTAATCCTATTGCTAACTTGTTGTACTAGTCAGTTCCTGGTTTTTCCTGTACTGGTCTTCTGCTTCTATTTCTGTTCATCTCCTTAAACTCAAAATGCCCAAAGTGAAAGTTACCATTTTCTACGTCTTAATTTTCTTCTAATCATGTAGGCTTTAAATTAGGCATCATCTTTAAACTACTTCTTTCATTTACGTCTTATTCCCATTCAAAATATCCACATTTCCTTTCTTTCTCATATCTCTGCTTTCCCTCCTTTACTGTGTGAATCCCAGGACACATTTCCTGAGCCTCGAATATTGAAAGTCATTTGAACTTATGAGAATTCAGTGTCTCTTCCTTCTGTTTATCCTCAATAGAGATTCCACTCTAATACTCCTTATTATGGTATTCCCTTGCCCCAAAATCTTCAGTGGCTTACCGTTTTCTACTTATTAAATTTTCCTGTCTTTTAAGATAGTCTATTATCAATCCCTTCCCTATTTATTTAGTCTTTTGTCTAAGGATCTCTAATCCTTCAGCTTGTAAGCTGATTTCCACACTTTCTAGTAACAAGCTATATGTTTCTTCTATCCTTTAATTTTTGCTCATGTTCTCCATCCCTCTTTTTTTTCTCTATTTCTGTAGCTCTTTAGTCTTAGAACATCTTCACATGGTTTAATCGTATGCCATGCTTTAGTTGTTTATGATAGTTATTTCCCTAGTGTTAGCCACATCTTTTCAAGTTGATTGTGTATTCTTTGAGGAACAGTACCTTAGATTAAAAAAAAAAAAAACACAACACACAATGGAGAGCACGTGGGCAGCATTCAAGAAATTATACATGTTGATTGTGTGATAAGGAACTGTAGTCACCGAATAATATTTGTTAATATTTGCAATGTATAAGGTACTTCGCTGTATCCAAAAGAGAAACAAAGAAATACAAAAGAGGTTCCTTTCCCTAAGACTTACAGTATAATTGGGCAGATAAGCTAAATAATAAAAGTTACAGATATTTGAGACCACTTCGAGTTGAGCAGAGATTTTTTATAATAGGAAGGAACTGGTAGAGGGGGTAAGCAAAGGCAAAATATGTATATATGTATGATATGTTCAGAGAGCAGTACATAAACAACTTGACTGAAATGAAGGTTTGTGTGAAAGAGTAGTAAGAAATTGTGTTAAAAATGTAGTTGGAATTTGATTATGGATGTCTTTAAATGCTAGGATGAGAAGAATGTACTTTGACCTGTAGATACGGAGAAGCTTTAAAAGTTTTGAATTGAGAAAGAGTTTGCTGAAATAAATATCTTAGGAAAATCAAAGCAGCACCAGTGCTAGATCTCACATGAATTGGAAAGAGAAGTGGTAGAGAGAGGTAGGAAAATAATTGAGCCCTGAAGTAATGAGGACTTGGACTTAGTAGAAATAAGTCAGATTGCAGAGATGTCACAAGACATTATTATGGATTGAATAAGAAGGGAGAATGGACGGGAGAAGAGTGATTAAAGATTACCTTACCTTGAAGGTGTGCTCTTCAGTGACAGAGGAAATCAAAGAGTGTTGGAACTCCAAGACAGCTTAGAACATCTAAGTCAGTCTGTATATTTTGTATATTAGGACTCAGACCAGAGAGACTTAAAATGTGTCCAAAGTTACTCAGTTAATGACAAAGAAACTGCCATTTGATTAATGGCAGTTACTAACAAAAATAGTTATGGCAGTATTAGTAGCTGGTAGAGGGGATGTAGACAGTTGAGCCTATATTGTGGATATATTTGAGTTTGCGGTGGCCATGGGATGGGCAAGTGAAAATTGACAGCCTGCAGTAGGACATATGACTAGAATTTGTTAGCGAAGTTAAGGCTGGTGCTGTGATACTTAAGAGAAAAGAGTAGTGGACCTGAGATTCAGCCTTGGGGATTGCCCATAATTAGCGGGTGGGTGAAAGGAGAGAAATGGGTAAAGGAGACAAAGGAAAAAACAGTTAGTATGAGAGAGGCAAATTAGTGGATAGGTTAGGAGGTGGAATGATCAACGTATTGGTCATTGGCAAGAAATGAGAAAATCAGATCCAATAAAAGGTCTTAAAAATATGTACTAGTGTTTTTGCTAATATGAAATCTATAAAAACAGAAGAAAATTGCTTATACTTTCCCTATGTGGAAATAACCACTGTTAATATTTTGTTCTCTCCAGTTTAACCAAAGACTTTTGGATTTGACAGTTGCGTGATCAGTGGAGACTTTTCCAAAGCTCTCCATCACTAGGACTAAGGATGAGAATTTTAGGCATAGTAAAACCTGGGAGGTATTTTTCAACAGATTGTCATTTGTCTGTATCCTCTTACATATCACACTATCTAGGTACTGTTCTTCCTATGTTCATTGGTTCTGTGTTTTATCTGAATGATAGAAGGTTAGACAAGCCATCTCTGGGTGCTTCTGTGCTGGTAAAATTTGCATAAAGTGATAAAACATTTGCTTCTAAAAGGAAGGATAAATTCTTGGTAGGTAACTTATAAATCTGAGGGTTGAATGATTGATGAAATTAGGGGTACTGGAAAGAAAAAAGAGAAGCATTATCTATTTTGAAGCCTTTCTGTATAGCTACAAGGGGTTAACTAGGTTAGAATGGTCCATGGGCCGTTTACTTTGCTTGCATGTTTATTTTGATCTTCCCAAGAACATTCTTCTGCTCATCTTGTTGGTATGCTATTGGAAACAGAGTACTCATTAGTTCTTACTAAGTGATTGTAGTTTAATAAATTATGATTATGAAATATGCTATTAGGTAATATTTTTTTAATATAAAGGGCCATGTGATGTGAGTAAGTGCACTGTTTTGGAAATCAGGGGATAAAGGACTGACCCTGCTGTCAACATGGTATACGATTTCAAGCAACTCACATAATCAGTGAATCTTGTCTATTGAGGGAATGGACTAAATCTTTTTTAGAGAATTTAAAAAGGTGGGATTGGCCGGGCGCGGTGGCTCAAGCCTGTAATCCCAGCACTTTGGGAGGCTGAGACGGGCGGATCACAAGGTCAGGAGATTGAGACCATCCTGGCTAACACGGTGAAACCCCGTCTCTACCAAAAAAACAAAAAAAAACTAGCCGGGCGAGGTGGCAGGCGCCTGTAGTCCCAGCTACTCGGGAGGCTGAGGCAGGAGAATGGCGTAAACCTGGGAGGCGGAGCTTGCAGTGAGCTGAAATCTGGCCACTGCACTCCAGTCCAGGCGATAGAGTGAGACTCCGCCTCAAAAAAAAAAATAAAAAATAAAAAAATAAAAATAAAAAGGTGGGATCACATGGTAAAATGTGTATAAAGTTTAAAAAGGAAATGGTTTACCAATGTTTATGACAAAAACCAGCAAACTCTTTCCTACCACCCCCCCATCTCCTTTTCTAGTCTCTGATTCCTGTTCACCAGGCAACCACCTGTCCTCTGTACATTGCCCTTTTCCCCTCTACAATGAATGTTTTAGCATCCCTTTTAAAGCCTCTCCATTCAGTTGTGTAGAAGAGCTCATCCCCTTTGCCTTCAAAGGCTTTACCATTATATTTCTCTCCTCTTTTTCTTGCCTTCTCAGTTCTTCTCTCTGCTGGATTATTTCCATCAGTATTCTGATTGCTATTGCTGTGTAACAGAAACTCCCCAAAACTTAGTGATTTTAAACAACTACTTTATTAGGCTCACAGATACCATGGATCAATAATTGAGACAGGGCACACCCAGGGATGACTTCATTTTTGCTCCACAGTGGCTACTAGGACATGAGTTGGGAAGAATTGCTAGCCAGGGGTGACTTGAAGGCAAAGGACTGGAATCATCTGGAGGTGTCTTCACTCACATGATGGGTAGTTGATGCTGATTCTTGACTGGGATGTTAGCTGGGCTGTTAACTGGAACATGTACATGTGGCCTGGATTTCCTCACAATATGGTGGCTTCAGGGTGGTCACCTTTCATAGTGGTGAGTAGAGAATTGAAAGTGAGTGTGTCAGTGTGTCTCAGCATAAATCTTTATGATTTAGCCTTGGTAGTTGCACAGTATAACTTCTGCCATGTTCTACTGGTTGTAAGTGTCAGAAGCCTGTCCAGATTTGATGGGGGAGTGGCAAGTTCACACTGTAGAAGAAAAACATGTGAGATAGGAAATATTGTTATGGCCATCTCTGGACAATTATTAATACTATTGCCACAGCTTGCCATTTTGGCAAACTTCACATCCCTCCTATATCTGAAATACATGCAAAATACACTAAGCTTCTCCTCAAAGGTCCCTAATTCACATCCCATCATGACAGTAACTCAGAGTCCAGTATCTCATCGTATAAATCCGGTCCAGGTAGAGAATAGTTTTCTTGGGTATGGTTAATTGGATATGGTTCTTCTTGAACTGAGGACCCATGAAGAGACAGTTTATATGTCCCCCACGTACTTTACAAGATTGAAAAGGCACAGGTTATTTGCAGTAGACATTCCTCCTCAAGAAGCGCACAAGGTAGGCACTATCTATAGCAATTCTGCAGTCCCACTGGGCACATGTTGCCAGTTCCTTGATTAGGTCTCAGTCCTGCTTCCTGGAAGTTGTTCTTAATGGGACATAGGCTTCTTCTTTTTTTGGGTTTATCTTCTGAATTATTTATCTCCCCTACCCCCACATCCAACCCATACAAAGTGCTTTGTATTTGTAAGAGTAACTTCCTGAGCTTGCTTCCTGCCTGTAGTGCTTCAGGGTCCAAAGGCCCTCTTTTAAAATATATCACGTGTTCCTTTCATTCCAAGCTAATACAACTCCTTTAAAAACTTTGTGGACTTCCTGTGTATAAGTTTATAATCTGTACCGCCATACCCACACATCTCTTTTGAGAGGAACTCTTTCCTCCCCTAAGCTCTGTGTGAGGCTGCTATGGAACAACACCCTTAAGATCCTTAGATAATATTTTGTCTGAAAGGATCTATGAGGTACTGATTTAGACCTTAAGAAAGGATCTTATAGTGACACTCTAGATTGGATCTTTGCCCTGAGGCCCTTTTTATTTGACACTCTGCTAGCCGAAAAGATTGTTCTGAGTCCATTACCTCTCTTTGAAATTCTACTCAAAAAGTGAATAGCTCATTCTTTAGTTCATCTTTCTGTTCTCTCAATTATAAGGGCAGCTAGAAGAAGCCACATTGCTTTAAGTTCTTGTGGAGAATCTCCTTAATTCATTAGGTCAGGTATGTATTTTATTTTCCATGTTAATGTAGGTGATAGTTTTGTTAAACTTTGCCCTAGTATGTAACAAGGGTCTCCTCTTACTCAGCTTTCACTATCATTTCTCTCACTTTCCTTGAAGTCCTCACTGACAGTCTCCTTGAGGGCTCTTAGGCTCCCATGAAGTTTCCTCAAGACCCTTTAAATGTGTGAACACGAAGGGTCCTTATCTGTTCCTGGCTATACAGCGGGTCCTTGAATAACTGTTGTTTGTTCGTAACGTTGATAAAAAAAAGAAATTGATTCCTGGCTGCGGCCACTGTTTGTGTGGAGTTTGAACATTCTCCCCATGTCTGTGTGGGTTTTTCCGGGTGCCCCAATTTCCTCCCGCATCCCAAAGATGTGTATGTTGGCAGATCGGTGTGTCTAAATGGTCTCAGTCTGAGTGATCATGTATGTATGAGTGTGTCTTGCAGTGGATGGTGTCCTGTCCAGGGTTGGTTCCCACCTTGTGCCTTGAGCTGCTAGAATAGGCTGTAGCCACTTGTGACTGAACTGAATTAGGTAAATAATTATCTTACTTGTTTTTGTTAGTCTTTCCTAAATGTGTGTATAGCTCACATTTATTTTAGTGTTTAATAATCAAAGTGTTTAGGGTCTTTATTTAGAAGTTTGATGATGTTTTTGTGGCCATAAATATGCCATAGGAACTTGCTTATCTCAATTAGCCTATGGAAAAATGAATTTTGTTACACATTGTTTCACTTAAAATCAGTTTCCAAGAACCTGTTGAGGACAGTGAGGATTAACTGTACTAAAACTGTTTCCTAACTCAGTGGTTCTTATCAGAATTACCTAAAGGGCTTGTTGAAACACAAATTGCTGGGCCCCACCCCAGAGTTTGTTTCATTAGCTTTGGAGTGAGACTTGAAGATTTGCATCTGTGAGTTCCCAGGTGATCTGATAATGTTGATCCGGGGCCTAGATTGTGAGAATTACTGATTTAAACCAGGAATTGGCAAGATTTTTCTATTAAGGATCATAAAGAAAATATTTTAGACTTTGTGGGCAAGATTGTTTCTCTTGCACCTACACAACTCGGCCTTTGTAGTGCAAAAGCAGTTATAGACAATACATAAATGAACAGACATGGCTCATGGCTGTGTTCTCATAAAGCTTTATTTACAAAACAGGCAACTGGCTAAATATGGTATGTGTGAACTGTGCTCTGCCAATTCCCAATTTAAATCATTACTTGACTCCACATCTCTTCAAGCTATCGCCCCATTTTTCACTTCCCTTTGGAACAAAACTCTTTGAGAGTTGTCTGTATTTGTCTCTTTTTATTCTTTCTTTAAAAAATTATCTATTTTTTGAACACATTTAAATGTCTTAGAATTCAAAAAGTAGTAAATATCTTTGTACATTTGTCAGGGCATGTGTGTGTGTGACCATAACTAAAGATTAAGTAGGTGAGGAATTGCTGATTCGAAAGTGGTATATGTTACTAAGTTCAACAAATATTGCCAAATTGACATAGAAATACCAATTTATGCTTTTCTACACCTTTACTAACATTGTGGTTTCAGATGACTTGATCTTTGCCAACTTGAAACATAAAAAATAGAATCTCATTATAATATTAATTTGCTTTTTATTCTCCTTTTTTGGGGAACTCTCCACTCATATCTTGGCTCACTTTCTATTGGATTTGTGGTCCTTTCACTTTGCTTTGTGGGAGCTCTTACACTAAGGAAGATAGCTTTGCATTTGTGAAATGAGTTGTTTTCCCTAGGTTGTCTTTATATCTTTTTGATTCTGTAGATAATGTGATTTTGTTGTTGTTGTTGTTGTGCATCTTGGTAGGTCCCTTCTCAACCTTGAAATTGTATTTTGTGACTCTCCCTTGTTTTCTTGATCCATCTGGAATTTATATTGATGCAAGATATAAGATGGAATGCAACTTTTTTCCCCTAGATGGTTGTCCAGTTTCAATACTATTTGTCAGATAATCCTTCTTTTCTCTGCTGCTGTGAAATGCTGGTGTTTTAAATTATGTATGTAGTTGGATCTATTTCTGGACTTTGTTTCATTCTAACAATGGCTCCTGTGAAACTATATTGTGAGTTATTGGATAGTGAACATTTCCATTAATTTCTTTGTTTCCAAGTCCTGTATAATATTTATTATCATATGGGAGGCATTCAAATACTTGAAAATAAAATGAATAAATCAAGCATTTAGGAATAGAAGCAGTTCTTTTTGCCAATTTTTCAATTTAGTTATTCTATTTAATTTCTCTGTTTATTTCTGATTTTAAACTTGAATTTAACCTTGGTTTTCCATTTTAATTTTACCTTTTTTTAAACTTTATTTTGAAGTATTAAGTTATTTTTTGTACTTACTGGGCATTTGCTGACTTGTGAGTCTGCTCTTATTAATCTATTTTTGGCCTTAAACTGTTAAAAATTCACAATATAGTTTTATTTGTATCAAATTTGCATACTGAGGGAAGCTTGTCATTTCATAATGGCAATCCATAGGCTAGGTCAGGTCATTTGAGATTGGAACCATTAAGGATAAGTTCATTCAACATAGAATTATTAGATCTGTGGTTAATTGGCCAGGTTAGAGAAGACAGAATTACAGGTAGGTCTGGATTTTACAACTTATTATTTTAGAAGGTCAAATTTAGAATAATATTTTTAAGCTTTTTAAGTAGAAGCATGCGTATCACCTGAGGTCAGGAGTTCATGACCAGCCTGACTAATGTGAAACCCTGTCTCTACTAAATACAAAAAAAAAAGTCAGGTGTGGTGGCACATGCCTGTAATATGAGCTACTTGGGAGGCTGAGACAGGAGAATTGCTTGTACCTGGGAGGTGGAGGTTGCAGTGAGCTGAGATGGTGCCATTGCACTCCAGCCTGGGCGACAAGAGCGAAACTCTGTCCCCCCCCAAAAAATAAAATGAAATAAATAAAAAATATAAATAAATAAATAGAAGTATACTATTCTGATTATTTTATTTATACTTATTTATATGTATAATTTGTTTTTTTTAAACACATGAGGTATTGTATATTTTTTGGTTTGTTTTGAGGAGGGGCAGGGGTGATGGGAAATATAGTTTTCATTGCATCAGATCTTCAGTTGTAATGATATTGCTGGAATCCTACATTTAGGACCTTGTCTTGTTAAAAAAAATTATCCGGGGGCGGAGCAAGATGGCCGAATAGGAAGAGCTCCAGTCTCCAACTCCCAGCGCGAGCGACACAGAAGACCGGTGATTTCTGCATCTTCAACTGAGGTACTGGGGTCATCTCACTAGGGAGTGCCGGACAATCGGTGCTGGTCAGTTGCTGCAGCCTGACCAGCGAGAGCTGAAGCAGGGCGAGGCATCGCCTCACCTGGGAAGCGCAAGGGGGAAGGGTATCCCTTTTCCTAGCCAGGGGAACTGAGACACACAACACCTGGAAAATCCGGTAACTCCCACCCCAATACCGCGCTCTAAGCAAACGGGCACACCAGAAGAATATATCCCTCACCTGGCCGGGAAGGTCCCACGCCCACGGAGCCTCCCTCATTGTTAACACAGCAGTCTGCCGCGATCTAACCGCGAGGCAGCAGCGAGGCTGGGGGAGGGACGCCCGCCATTGCTGAGGCTTAAGTAGGTAAACAAAGCCGCTGGGAAGCTCAAACTGGGTGGAGCTCACAGCAGCTCAAGGGAACCTGCCTGTCTCTATAGACGCCACCTCTGGGGGCAGGGCTCAGCTAAAAAAACAACAGGGGAAGCAACAGAGGCCTGAGCAGACGCGAACGACTCTGTCTGACAGCTTTGAAGAGAGCAGTGGATCTCCCAACATGGAGGTTGAGATCAGAGAACGGACAGACTGCCTGCTCAAGTGGGTCACTGACCCCTGAGTAGCCTAACTGGGAGACATCCCCCACTAGGGGCAGTCTGACACCCCACACCTCACAGGGTGGAGTACACCCCTGAGAGGAAGCTTCCAAAGTAAGAATCAGACAGGTACACTGGCTGTTCAGCAATATTCTATCTTCTGCAACCTCTGCTGCTGATACCCAGGCAAACAGGGTCTGGAGTGGATCTCAAGCAATCTCCAACAGACCTATAGCTGAGGGTCCTGACTGTCAGAAGGAAAACTATCAAACAGGAAGGACACCTATACCAAAACCCCATCAGTACGTCACCATCATCAAAGACCAGAGACAGATAAAACCACAAAGATGGGGAAAAAGCAGGGCAGAAAAGCTGGAAATTCAAAAAATAAGAGCGCATCTCCCCCTGCAGAGGAGTGCAGCCCATCGCCAGCAACGGATCGAAGCTGGTCAGAGAATGACTTTGACGAGATGAGAGAAGAAGGCTTCAGTCCATCAAACTTCTCAGAGCTAAAGGAGGAATTACGTACCCAGCGCAAAGAAACTAAAAATCTTGAAAAAAGAGTGGAAGAATTGATAGCTAGACTAATTAATGCAGAGAAGGTCATAAACGAAATGACAGAGATGAAAACCATGACACGAGAAATACGTGACAAATGCACAAGCTTCAGTAACCGACTCGATCAACTGGAAGAAAGAGTATCAGCGATTGAGGATCAAATGAATGAAATGAAGCGAGAAGAGAAACCAAAAGAAAAAAGAAGAAAAAGAAATGAACAAAGCCTACAAGAAGTATGGGATTATGTAAAAAGACCAAATCTACGTCTGATTGGGGTGCCTGAAAGTGAGGGGGAAAATGGAACCAAGTTGGAAAACACTCTTCAGGATATCATCCAGGAGAACTTCCCCAACCTAGTAGGGCAGGCCAACATTCAAATTCAGGAAATACAGAGAACACCACAAAGATACTCCTCGAGAAGAGCAACTCCAAGACACATAATTGCCAGATTCACCAAAGTTGAAATGAAGGAAAAAATCTTAAGGGCAGCCAGAGAGAAAGGTGGGGTTACCCACAAAGGGAAGCCCATCAGACTAACAGCAGATCTCTCGGCAGAAACTCTCCAAGCCAGAAGAGAGTGGGGGCCAATATTCAACGTTCTTAAAGAAAAGAATTTTCAACCCAGAATTTCATATCCAGCCAAACTAAGTTTCATCAGTGAAGGAGAAATAAAATCCTTTACAGATAAGCAAATGCTTAGAGATTTTGTCACCACCAGGCCTGCCTTACAAGAGACCCTGAAGGAAGCCCTAAACATGGAAAGGAACAACCGGTACCAGCCATTGCAAAAACATGCCAAAATGTAAAGACCATCGAGGCTAGGAAGAAACTGCATCAACTAACGAGCAAAATAACCAGTTAATATCGTAATGGCAGGATCAAGTTCACACATAACACTATTAACCTTAAATGTCAATGGACTAAATGCTCCAATTAAAAGACACAGACTGGCAAACTGGATAAAGAGTCAAGACCCATCAGTCTGCTGTATTCAGGAGACCCATCTCACATGCAGAGACATACATAGGCTCAAAATAAAGGGATGGAGGAAGACCTACCAAGCAAATGGAGAACAAAAAAAAGCAGGGGTTGCAATCCTAGTCTCTGATAAAACAGACTTTAAACCATCAAAGATGGTTTTACATCTTTGATGTAAATGTAAATGGACAAAGAAGGCCATTACATAATGGTAAAGGGATCAATTCAACAGGAAGAGCTAACTATCCTAAATATATATGCTCCCAATACAGGAGCACCCAGATTCATAAAGCAAGTCCTTAGAGACTTACAAAGAGACTTAGACTCCCATACAATAATAATGGGAGACTTCAACACTCCACTGTCAACATTAGACAGATCAACGAGACAGAAAGTTAACAAGGATATCCAGGAATTGAACTCATCTCTGCACCAAGCAGACCTAATAGACATCTATAGAACTCTCCACCCCAAATCAACAGAATATACATTCTTCTCAGCACCACATCGCACTTATTCCAAAATTGACCACATAATTGGAAGTAAAGCACTCCTCAGCAAATGTACAAGAACAGAAATTACAACAAACTGTCTCTCAGACCACAGTGCAATCAAACTAGAACTCAGGACTAAGAAACTCAATCAAAACCGCTCAACTACATGGAAACTGAACAGCCTGCTCCTGAATGACTACTGGGTACATAACGAAATGAAAGCGGAAATAAAGATGTTCTTTGAAACCAATGAGAACAAAGATACAACATACCAGAATCTCTGGGACACATTTAAAGCAGTGTGTAGAGGGAAATTTATAGCACTAAATGCCCACAAGAGAAAGCAGGAAAGATCTAAAATTGACACTCTAACATCACAATTAAAAGAACTAGAGAGGCAAGAGCAAACACATTCAAAAGCTAGCAGAAGGCAAGAAATAACTAAGATCAGAGCAGAACTGAAGGAGATAGAGACACAAAAAACCCTCCAAAAAATCAATGAATCCGGGAGTTGGTTTTTTGAAAAGATCAACAAAATTGACAGACCGCTAGCAAGACTAATAAGAAGAAAAGAGAGAGGAATCAAATAGATGCAATAAAAAATGATAAAGGGGATATCACCACCAACCCCACAGAAATACAAACTACCATCAGAGAATACTATAAACACCTCTATGCAAATCAACTAGAAAATCTAGAAGAAATGGATAATTTCCTGGACACTTACACTCTCCCAAGACTAAACCTGGAAGAAGTTGAATCCCTGAATAGACCAATAGTAGGCTCTGAAATTGAGGCAACAATTAATAGCCTACCCACCAAAAAAAGTCCAGGACCAGATGGATTCACAGCTGAATTCTACCAGAGGTACAAGCAGGAGCTGGTAGCATTCCTTCTGAAACTATTCCAATCAATAGAAAAAGAGGGAATCCTCCCTAACTCATTTTATGAGGCCAACATCATCCTGATACCAAAGCCTGGCAGAGACACAACAAAAAAAGAGAATTTTAGACCAATATCCCTGATGAACATTGATGCAAAAATCCTCAATAAAATACTGGCAAACCGGTTTCAGCAGCACATCAAAAAGCTTATCCACCATGATCAAGTGGGCTTCATCCCTGGGATGCAAGGCTGGTTCAGCATTCGCAAATCAATAAACATAATCCAGCATATAAACAGAACCAAAGTCAAGAACCACCTGATTATCTCAATAGATGCAGAAAAGGCTTTTGACAAAATTCAACAGCCCTTCATGCTAAAAACGCTCAATAAATTCGGTATTGATGGAACGTACCTCAAAATAATAAGAGCTATTTATGACAAACCCACAGCTAATATCATACTGAATGGGCAAAAACTGGAAAAATTCCCTTTGAAAACTGGCACAAGACAGGGATGCCCTCTCTCACCACTCCTATTCAACATAGTGTTGGAAGTTCTGGCTAGGGCAATCAGGCAAGAGAAAGAAATCAAGGGTATTCAGTTAGGAAAAGAAGAAGTCAAATTGTCCCTCTTTGCAGATGACATGATTGTATATTTAGAAAACCCCATCGTCTCAGCCCAAAATCTCCTTAAGCTGATAAGCAACTTCAGCAAAGTCTCAGGATACAAAATTAATGTGCAAAAATCACAAGCATTCTTATACACCAGTAACAGACAAGCAGAGAGCCAAGTCAGGAATGAACTTCCATTCACAATTGCTTCAAAGAGAATAAAATACCTAGGAATCCAACTTACAAGTGATGTAAAGGACCTCTTCAAGGAGAACTACAAACCAGTGCTCAGTGAAATAAAAGAGGACACAAACAAATGGAAGAACATACCATGCTCATGGATAGGAAGAATCAATATCGTGAAAATGGCCATACTGCCCAAGGTTATTTATAGATTCAATGCCATCCCCATCAAGCTACTGATGAATTTCTTCACAGAATTGGAAAAAACTGCTTTAAAGTTCATATGGAACCAAAAAAGAGCCCGCATTGCCAAGACAATCCTAAGTCAAAAGGACAAAGCTGGAGGCGTCACGCTACCTGACTTCAAACTATACTACAAGGCTACAGTAACCAAAACAGCATGGTACTGGTACCAAAACAGAGCTATAGACTAATGGAACAGAACAGAGTCCTCAGAAATAATACCACACATCTACAGCCATCTGATCTTTGACAAACCTGAGAGAAACAAGAAATGGGGAAAGGATTCCCTATTTAATAAATGGTGCTGGGAAAATTGGCTAGCCATAAGTAGAAAGCTGAAACTGGATCCTTTCCTTACTCCTTATATGAAGATTAATTCAAGATGGATTAGAGACTTAAATGTTAGACCTAATACCATAAAAACCCTAGAAGAAAATCTAGGTAGTACCATTCAGGACATAGGCATGGGCAAGGACTTCATGTCTAAAACACCAAAAGCAATGGCAGCAAAAGCCAAAATTGACAAATGGGATCTAATTAAACTAAAGAGCTTCTGCACAGCAAAAGAAACTACCATCAGAGTGAACAGGCAACCTACAGAATGGGAGAAAATTTTTGCAATCTACTCATCTGACAAAGGGCTAATATTCAGAATCTACAAAGAACTCAAACAAATATACAAGAAAAAAACAAACAACCCCATCAAAAACTGGGGAAAGGATATGAACAGACATTTCTCAAAAGAAGACATTCATACAGCCAACAGACACATGAAAAAATGCTCATCATCACTCACCATCAGAGAAATGCAAATCAGAACCACAATGAGATACCATCTCACACCAGCTAGAATGGCAATCATTAAAAAATCAGGAAACAAAAGTTGTTGGAGAGGATGTGGAGAAATAGGAACACTTTTACACTGTTGGTGGGATTGTAAACTAGTTCAACCATTATTGAAAACAGTATGGCAATTCCTCACGGATCTAGAACTAGATGTACCATATGACCCAGCCATCCCACTACTGGGTATATACCCAAAGGATTATAAATTATTCTACTACAAAGACACATGCACAGGTATGTTTATTGCAGCACTATTCACAATAGCAAAGACTTGGAATCAACCCAAATGTCCATCTGTGACAGACTGGATTAAGAAAATGTGGCACATATACACCATGGAATACTATGCAGCCATAAAAAAGGATGAGTTTGCGTCCTTTGTAGGGACATGGATGCAGCTGGAAACCATGCAGCTGGAAACCATCATTCTTAGCAAACTATCACAAGAAGAGAAAACCAAACACCGCATGTTCTCACTCATAGGTGGGAACTGAACAATGAGATCACTTGGAATCGGGAAGGGGAACATCACACACCGGGGCCTATCATGGGGGGGGGGAGGGGGGAGGGATTGTATTGGGGAGTTATACATGATATAAATGATGAATTGATGGGTACTGACGAGTTGATGGGTGCAGCACACCAACATGGCACAAATATACATATGTAACAAACCTGCACGTTATGCACATGTACCCTAGAACTTAAAGTATAATAAAAAAAAAACAGACCTCTACGAGCACCCCAAAATTCTTCCCCTGTACAATGCATTCATTCACGATTGTTATTTTCTTCAAATAAAATTGTTTTGCTTATACAGAAAAAAAGAAAAAAAAATTTATCCTTGCTTTCACCCCTACCCCTCCCTGCCACAGACTTTTAAAGGCAAGTATTCTGCAATAATTGGATTGTATTTACTATTATGAAATTTTAAAATTATTAGAAGTAAAATAACATATACCTTCATTGTAGTAAGTTTGATTCACAGTGCCTCTGGTTATGGTGGTCTGTAAAAGTAACACTGTATTAGGAACAGTCTTCATGATGGGATTTCTGTCCTTTTACTCTTCTGTTAGTTTGTTCTTTTTTTTTTAGTATTTTGAGACGGTTTCACTCTGTCACTCAGGCTGGAGGACAATGGCTCGATCACGGCTCACTGCAGCCTTGCCTTCCCTGGGGTCCAGCGATCCTCCTACCTCAGCCTTCCGAGTAGCTGGCACTGCAGGCGAGTGCCACTATGCCTGGCTAATTTTTGTATTTTTTTTTTTTTTTTTTTGTAGAGATGGGGTTTCACCGTATTGCTCAGTCTGGTCTTGAACTCCTGGGCTTTAGTGATCTTTCTGCATCATCCTCCCAAAGTGCTGGGATTATGGTTCTGGAGCCACTGCTCATGGCCTGTTAGTTTGTTCTTGCATTGCGGTAGAGAAATACCTGAGGCTGAGTAATTTATAAAGAAAAGAAGTTTAATTGGCTCATGGTTCTGTAGGCCTACAAGCATGGGGCTGACATTTACTCAGCTTCTGGGGAGTCCTCCGGGAGCTTTTACTCTTGGCCGAAAGCTAAGAGGGAGCAGGAATATCACATTTCAAGAAAGCTGGAACAAAAGAGAATGTGGGGGAAGATGCCACACACATTTAAATAGCCAGATCTTGCAAGAACTCAGTATCTTCAGGACAGCACCAAGGGGGATGTTGCTAAACCATTCATGAGAAATCCACCCCCATGATCCAGTCACCTCCCACCAGGCCTCACCTCCAACACTGGGGATTACAGTGCAACACATGAAATTTAAAGGGGACAGCATCCAAACTGTATCAACCTTGCTGTATCCCTCAGCCTCATTTTATAGGCAAGAATTGAATATATTGGTTTTATAAAGGTTTGATATGGAAGGATTCATCAGGAGTGGATTTTAGGACTTGGGGAATGACTCAGAGAAGAAAATAGTGCATGATAGTATAAGTCTATCTGATTGATGAGTAACTGGAAAGCCTTCCAAACATAATGCCTCAGTGTCTGCAGAACTGTTTCATTTCCGTATTTATGTATTCCTTATTCTTTCCTTGTTTATCCATAGATGCTTAGTTTTATTTTTTACCTGAATGCATTATGATAATCTTTAATTATTTCAGAATATCTGAAATATTCAGTGTTCTTCTAGCATGGCAGTATTTTAAAAATCATTATGAACTTAAATTCATACTGATTTAAACAACTTCTAGATTTTTTTGAATATCAATAGCAGAGGGTAGTGTTAAATATTTCACCAGCAGAATTAATTAAATTTCCTGTGCAATTTTATTTTTTATAGACAAACTCATCACTGCTTAAAATCTTTAAAAAATGTCTTGGTGATACAGGCTTGGAATATGATGATTTTGAAATGAGATCTTAAGGGAAAAAAAACTCCAACTTTTTTTTTTAGACGGAGTCTTGCTCTGTCATCTAGGCTGGACTGCAGTGGCGTGATCTCAGCTCACTGCAAATTCCGCCTCCCAGATTCAAGTGATTCTCCTCCTTCAGCCTCCTGAGTAACTGGGATTACAGGCGTGCACCACCACACCCAACTAATTTTTATATTTTTAGTAGAGATGGGGTTTCACCATGTTAGTCAGGCTGGTCTCAAACTCCTGACCTTGTGATCCGCCCACCTTGGCCTCCCAAAGTGCTGGGATTATAGGCATGAGCCACCATGCCTGGCCAAAAACTGTAACTTTTAAAGCCTATTTAAAGCACTTGTCCCATCTTTGTTCACACTTTTTCTTTATGTGTGTTATAAATTATAAATCTGGCTTTTCCTATGTAGTCATCATTAAGCATGATTCTAAGAAGTAGCTCAAAATCTACTCCTATGACCAAAATCCACAAAAAACAAAACAAAACAAAAAACCCCAAAAACCAAAACCAGAAAAGGGATACATTTTGCAGAATAATTTACATTTTCTTCTCTTCTCAGGAGGTTTTTTTTTTTTTTTTTTTTTTTTTTTTTGAGACGGAGTCTCCCTCTGTCACATAGGCTGTAGTGCAGTGGTGTGATCTGAAAGCTCTGCCTCCCAGGTTCACGCCATTCCCCTGCCTCAGCCTCCTAAGTAGCTGAGACTACAAGGTGCCCGCCACCAAGCCCAGCTAATTTTTTTGTATTTTTAGTAGAGACGGGGTTTTGCTGTGTTAGTCAGGATGGTCTCGATCTCCTGACCTCGTGATCCGTCCACCTCGGCCTCCCAAAGTGCTGGGATTACAGGCGTGAGCCAACCCCCCATCCTCAGGAGGTCTTTTAAGCTTTTGCCTGTCATGTATGTACTTGACACTGGCCCGAGGTAAAATGATTACATTTGACTTCGGTAGCCCTTAAATGTATGGCTGTTCTTAATCTTTTCTCTTCTAAAGCCTAAAAGTTGAATTAGTATTCATCTTAGATTTCTTGTTTCTTAAGTGAAAGAATCATGACATTGTGTTAAAATATCTTATTTGCATGTATTTTATATGCCGTTTTAATAGGCAATAGTAGTGTACAAGCTTTGGCCAAATGTCTCTTCATATAAAAAATTCAAGTGAATAAAAACAGTTATTTAAAAATGACATTAATCAAAGGGGCAAAAAAGATTACAAATGCTTCTTGTGATTGACAGAACTTGCTTAACGTGTTAGGGTTCTCTAGAAGGACAGAACTAATAGGATATATATATGAGTTTATTAAGTATAAACTTAAATGATCACAAGGTCCCACAATAGGCTGTTGGCAAGCTTGAGGAGCCAGGAGAGCCAGTCCGCGTCTCAAAACTGAAGAACTTGGAGTCTGATGTTCGAGGGCAGGAAGCGTCCAGCACAGGAGAAAGATGTGGGCTGGGAGGCTAGGCCAGTCTCTCCTCTTCATGTTTTTTCTGCCTGCTTTATATTTGCTGGCAGCTGATTAGATTGTGCCCACCCAATGGTCTGCCTTTCCCAGCCCGCTAACTCAAATGTTAATCTCCTTTGGCAACACCCTCACAGACACTCCCAGGATCAATACTTTGTATTCTTCAATCCAATCAAGTTGACACTCAGTATTAACCATCATGCTTAACGAGTTTTTCTTTTTTTGAGACAGAGTCCCACTGTGTCACCCAGGCTGGGGTGCAGTGGCACAATCTCCGCTCACTGCAATCTATGCCTCCTGGGCTCAACCCTCAGCCTCCTGAGTAGCTGGGACCACAGGCGCATGCCACCGTACCTGGCTAATTTTTGTAGTTTTAGTAGAGATGGGGGTTTTGCCATGTTGTCCAGGCTGGTCTCGAACTCCTGAGTTCAAGCGATCTGCCCACCTTGGCCTCCCAAAGTGTTGGGATTACAGGTGTGAACCACTGCGCCCGGCCACTTAACAAGTTTTAGTATCATTCTGAATGTCTGCATAGTGACAAATTGAGATACGGTTTTATAACACTAGCATCATCCTGTTCATTCTAAATTGAACTCAACAGTGTATTGTGGAGATCTTTCCAATTCATTGATTAAAATTCATTCATTCCTTTTTTTCATTCATCAAGCACTCAGTCATTGGTCACTCACTGACTCATAACATGATTACTCATCAGCTCATTTATTTTGTTAGTCACTCAGTCATTTGATCAGTTATTTATTCTGTGACTCTCTCAGAGGGTCACAACTCATTTGGTTGGTTGCTCTCTTAATTGGTCACTTGCTCACTCAGCATTTTGGTTGGTTGGTCCATCAGTCAGTCACACTCTCTCCCAGTGAATCACTCACCCACCTACTCAACAGATCAGTCTTTAATCAATCTTTCATTAAATAAATTATCAATTATTCAACAAATATTCAATGTCCATATTGTGCTATGCAGAGAATATAGTACTAAGGGTATAATGTAAGCCAACATACATCATTTTTTAAAAACATTTATTTTATTTTTTTTTGAGAAGGAGTTCCGCTCTTCCACCCAGGCTGGAGTGAAGTACTGCGATCTTGGTTCACTGCAACCTTTGCCCCCTCCCCGGGTTCAAGCGATTCTCCTGCCTCAGCCTCCCGAGTAGCTGGGATTATAGGCACCCGCCACCACACCCGGCTAATTTTTGTATTTTTAGTAGAGACAGGATTTCACCATTTTGGCCAGGCTAGTCTCAAACTCCAGACCTCAGGTGATCCACCTGCCTTGGCCTCCCAAAGTGCTGGGATTACAGGTGTGAGCTCCCATGCCTGGTGTACATCGTTTTTAATATCTTCATAGTATTCTGTTGGCTAAGTTGCCACAATTTATCAGACCCCTTTAATGTCATTAATTTTTTCCCAGTATTATGGACTGTTTCATAGAATTATTAGATGTGCATGATACTACTCTTAGATATTATTAGATATTCTTGTTTTTCTCATTTCTTTGCCAACACTGGGTATTGGCAATCTTCTTGTTTACCAGTCAGCTAAGGAAGAAACAATATCTCATTTTTATGTACTTTTCTCTGATTCTTAATTATGTTGACCATGTTTTCATTTCTTTTGTGAAATACCTATTTATGTTCATTGTCATATTAATTTGTAAGAGTTACTTGTATAAATATATTAAACCTTTGTAGTATATATTTTTTCTGTTTTTTTTAGTTTTGATTATAGTGTTTATAATATGCAAATTAATGCATCTTTTATTTCCTGTCATTTTTCACTTAGATATTGGGTTTAGAAAAGAGGTACACAATGTGACAGAGTTTCTGGTATAGAAATAATCGACATAGTTAGATATAAAACATACCAAAGAAATAGTCAGAAATGTCCAATTTCGAATGTGTCAGGGGACCAGTAAGAAAAGCATAAAGAACAGCTAACAGCAGTAATTTTTAAAAGGGTGTTTACAAACACTTGAAAATGTTTATGTAGTTTAAAGGACTGATTCAAATATAAAGAGAAGCATAACATAAAAATAAAATAAAGACATATATATAGTCATTGTGGAGATGGTTTTCTAGTAACAGTTATACCAACTTTGAAATGATTTTTAGGCTTTGTTATGCCAACTTTTAGGAGTTTTCTTTTTAAAATTTTTGAGCTTATGTTTCATCATGGCCAATTTTTATAAATTTTCCATATATGCTCAAAACATTTTTTTAGTGGAAGGTTTTAATGCGTCTGTAATTTCTCCAGTGGCTTTAAAAAATGAGCTAGTGGAGCTCTTTGTGTATTGGAGAGACCATCTTCTTGTTTGATATATTTGTATAGGTATTAAGTAAGAACTGGATAAAGGAGGTGGTTGGGATGTGTATAAATATCAGGTAAGAACTTGATGAGGTATTGGTTGGTTTGCATATGAAAAGATGCCCTCACTGTCAGGTTCTTTCCTGTTTCTAGGAATTGGCTAGCCCTGGAAGGGGCAGTCCTTCCAGGGTCAGCAAATTCCCAAGATGTCAAAGCATCAAAAATACAGAATAAAAAGACATGCTTAGTACAGTATGTAGAAATACAATTGGTTTTGTTTATTTTGTGATGTATCCTGTGATACTGATAAACTCACTTATAAGTTCTAGTAATTTTTTGGTAGAATCATCAGTATTTTCAATACATACAATCATGTCTGCAAATAAAAAGTTTTATTTCTTTCTTTTCAATCTCTATGTCTTAACCTCTAGTGCTGAATAGAAATGGTGGTGGTGAGCATCCTTTCCTTGTTCTTGATTTTATGGAGAAAGCATTCAGTATGTAATCATTAAGTAATGGAAGGTTGTCTGTAGATGATCTTTATTTTATTGAGGAAATTCCCTTCTTTTTCTAATTTATTTCCAGAAATTTTATCGTGAATTGGTGTTGACTTTTGTCAAATGCTTTTCCTGCAACAGTTGAGATGATCTTATGGTTTTGCTCCATTATTCTGTTAATAAGGTAAATTACATTGATTCATTTTTAAATGTCAAAGCAACCAGTATGACTGGAATAAACCCCACTTGGTGATGAAGTTCTGACCTTTTTATATGCTGCTGGTTCTATGTTCCATTATTTTGTTATGTTCATGAGAAACATTTGCCTGTAATTTTTTTTTTTGTGTGTGTGTGATATGCTTTTGCCAGGTTTTGGTATTAGGATAATTGGGGCCACACAAAATGATTTGGAAATTATTTCTGTCCCTCTGTTTTCTGTAAGAGTTTATACAGAATCGGTACTATTTTTTCCTTAAATAGTTGACAGACTTTCCCAGGGATGTCACTTTGGCCAAGAATTTTCTTTGTGGGTATGTTTTTAATGAAGAATTCCATTTATTGAAGAGATATGATACTATTCAAGGTTTCTGTTTCTTCCTATGTCAGTTTTGGTAATTTCTGTCTTTCAAGGAATTTGTTCATCAAATCTAACTTGTTAAAGTCATTGGCATAAAGTTGCTCCTATCCTTTTATATCCACTTACTGTTTATAAAATCTGTACTGATGTCCTGCTTTTATTTCTGTTATTGGTAATATGTGTTATTTTCTATTTGTAAATTCATCATCTTAGAGGTTTATCAATTTTCTTAATCTTTTCTAAAAACAAAGTTGTGGTTTTATTGATTTTTCTTTATTGTTTTATGTATTAGTAATTTTTGTTCTTTATTATTTCTTCATTCTCTGGTTTTGTTTTCTAGCTACCTAGAAAGCTTACATAATTAATTTCATATCTTTCTTCTTTTCCAACTTAAGCATTTATAGCTGTACATTCTCTCTAACCACTATTTTAGCTGTATTCCCCCAAATTTTATTGTTTCTTCATTATCATTCAGGTGAAAATAATTTCTGATTTCCCTTTTAATTTCTTCTTTGAATCTGGGATTATTTAGAACTATGTTAATTTTGCAATACTGGGAGATTTTCTAGATTTTTTTTTTATATTTATTTCTAATTCAGTTTTGCTATGGCCAAGAATATAATTCATATGAATTCAATCTTTTCAAATTTATTGAGACTTGGTTTATGGACCAACCTATGGTATAACTTAGTGCATGTTCTGTGAGCACTTGAAAAGGATGTATATTCTGCAGTTGTTGGGCACTGTGTTCTGCAAATGTCAGTTACGTTTGGTTGGTTGATGTTTAGGTCTTCATTATTTTTACTGATTTAAAAATTTTTTTTTGTTAATTCTTGAGAAATGAGTATTAAAATTTTTAGTGTAATAGTTGTTTTATTTCCCTCTTTACATTTTTGATTCATGTAACTGGAAACTATTATTGTGTGCATATATATTTAAGAAGTCTAATTTATAAATCTTTGGTGGTTAGTGTTTTTATATCCTGCTTAAGAGCGGTCACATTGGTCTGTTTTCCATCTTAATACCATATTTGTGTATGGTATGAAGTAGAGGTTAAGGTTATTTTTTTTGCCCCATATGAATAGCCAGTTGACTAAGCAACATGTTTTGAAGTGACCAACATTTCTTCACTGAAATGCAATGGCACATCTATTCCAAATTAGCTAACTGTATGTGAGTATATTTTTTTGAACTCTATTCTGTTCCATTTGTCTATTTGTTCATTTTTGTGCTATTACCAATCTGCTTGTTCTATCTTTAATATAAATCTTGATGTCTGATAATATAAATCCTTAGTTTACTCTTCAAGATTGTTTTGTCTGTTATAAATCCTTTGTTTTTCAGACTTAGAATCAACTTGTAAATTTCCACAAAAACTGCTAGGATTTTAATTGGAAGTGGGTTGAATCTATAGATTAATTCGGAAAAGAATTGACATCTGAACCGTACTGAGTTTTTCTATATTCTTATATCAGCATGGTCTATCCCTCTGTTATTTAGCTAGCATTTATTTTTTGTAGAAATGTTTTATAGTTTTTATTACAGAGTTTTTACAGATATTTCAATAGATGTATTCCTAGGTATGTGATGTTTTGTTATTATTATAAATGATACTCTTTTTAAATGCTCATTTAAAAATTGCTTGCTTCTGATATACAGAAATACAGTTGATTTTTACGTATTGGTCTTGCATCTTGTGACTTTGCTAAATTCACTTACTGACTGGTAGATTCTTGTAAATTTCCTACATAGACAGACATGTCATCTATGAATACTGACAATTTTACTTATCCTTTCTAATCATTATACCTTTTATTTAGTTTTCTTGCCTTATTGCACTAGCCACAATTTCCACTATGGTGTTGAATAGAAATCATGATTTTAGACATGATTGTTTCAAGTTTTTGAACTCTAGAAGAACAAGATCAATATTTTACCATTAAGTATATTAAGTTTTTTTACTCTTACCCTTTATCAGAGTGAGGAAGTTTGCTTGCATTCCTAGTTTGTTGAGATTTTAAAAACATGAACATTGGTTAAATTTTATTAGAGGTAGTTTCTGCATCTATTGAAATGATCATATGTTGTGTTTTCTCACTGTTCTAATGTAAAATATATTGACTATTAAAAATTTTTTTTCTTGTGGCCGGGTGCAGTGGCTCACGCCTGTAATCCCAGCACTTTGGGAGGTCAAGGCGGGCAGATCACGAGGTCAGGAGATCGAGACCATCCTGGCTAAAACAGTGAAACCCCCTCTGTACTAAAAATACAAAAAATTAGCCGGATGTGGTGGCGGGCGCCTGTAGTCCCACCTACTTGGGAGGCTGAAGCAGGAGAATGGCGTGAACCTGGGAGGCGGAGCTTGCAGTGAGCCGAGATCGCGCCACTGCACTCCAGCCTGGGCGACAGAGTGAGACTCCGTCTCAAAAAAAAAGTTTTTTTTTCTAAATTACATACAAATTGTATATGTGGTGTACAACATGACATTTTGTTATATGTGTACATTGCAGAATGGCAAAATCAGTCTAATTAACCTATGTATCACCTCACATACTTATTTTTTTGTGGTGAGAACACTTAAAATCTACTCTTAGCAATTTTCAAGGATATGAGATATTGTTATTAGCAGTAATGACCATGATGTACAATAGATCTCTTCAGTTTACTCCCCCTATCTAGCAGAAATTTCGTATCCTTTGACCAGCATCTCCCATTCTTCCTAATGGAACCCTCAGCCTCTGGTGACTGCTATTCTACTTGCTCTTTGCTTCTATGAGTTCTACTTTTTTAGATTCTATGGATCAGTTAGATCATACAGTTTTGTCTTTCTGTGCCTAGCTTATTTCACTTAATATAATGTCCTCCAGGTTCATCCATGCTGTTCCAAAGACAGGATTTTCTTCTTTTTTTTAAGGCTGAATTATATTCCATTATGTACATATGCTGTATTTTATTTATCAGTTCATCTGTTGATGGACACTTAGGTTGATTCTTTATCTTGGCTATTATGAATAATGCTGCAAAGAGCATATGAGGGTAGATACTGCTTTGACATTATTTTTAGTTCCAATACCCAGAAGTGGAATTGCTAAATCATATGGTAGTTCCATTTTTAATTTTTTGAGGAACCTCCATTCATTTTCCATAGTGACTGTAAAAATTTACATTTTCCCACCAAGAGTATACAAGGGTTTCTTTTTCTCCACATACTCACCAATGCTTGCTATCCTTACATCTTTTTGATAACATTCTAACAGGCATGAGGTGAGACCTCATTGTGGTTTTAATTTGCTTTTAGTGATGTTGTCCATTTACATATTGTCTTTTTTTTTTTTGGAGACAGAGTCTTGCTCTGTTGCCCAGGCTGGAGTGTACTGGTGTGATCATAGCTTACTGCAGCCTTGACCTCCCAAGCTCAAGTGATCCTCCTCTTTCAGCCTCCTGGGTAGTTGGGACTGCAGGCATGTGCCAGCATGCCTGGCTAATTTTTTTTTTTTTTAAGATACAGGGTCTCACTATGTTGCCCAGGCTGGTCTTGAACTCCTGGGCTCAAGTGATCCTCCCACCTTGGCCTCCCAAAGTTTTGGGATTACAGGGTTGAGCCACTGCACCCGGCCTGTGTTGTCCTTTGAGGAATATCTGTTCAGGTCCATTTTTTAATCAGTTACTTGTTTTCTTGCTTTTGAGTTGTTTGCATTTCTCATCTATTTATCCTTATCAATATCCTTATCATATGGATGGCTTGAAAATATTTTCTCCTGTTTCACAGGTTGTCCCTTTACTGTGTTAATTGTTTCCCTTGCAGTGCATATGTTTTTAAATCTGGTATAATGATGGATTTTTAAATGTTAACTTTGTACTTCTGGGGGTAAATTCATTTGGTCAAGACTTATTCTTTTAAAATATTATTGGATTTAATTTGCTAGTATTTTGTTTAGCATTTTTTCCCCAAATATGTTTATGAGAGAGATTCCAGTGTATTTTTTTTCCCTTTTCATGTCCTTATATATTTTGGTAACATGTTTGTACTCTCCTCTTAAGAATGTGGGGAAGTGTTTTTTATTTTCTATTTTCTGAGAGAGTTTGTATAAGCTCAGTGTTTCTTCCTCAGACGTTTGGAAAAATTTACCAGCATAGTCCCTGGGCATTAAATTTTCTGTGGAAAAGTTTTAAATGGTATATTCAATTTTTAAATTACTGTATTCGTTTGTTCTCATATTGCTATGAAGAACTATCTGAGACTGGGTAGTTTTTAAAGAAAAGATGTTTAATTGACTCACAGTTCCACAGGCTGTACACAAGGCGTGGCTGTGAAGGCCTCAGGAAATTTACAATCATAGTAGAAGGTGAAGGGGAAGCAAGTACATCTTCATATAGCAACAGGAAAGAGAGAGCAAAGGATGACATGCTGCAAAAATTTAAATAAACATCTCATGTGAACTCACTCACTATCATGAGACTAGTAAAGGGGAAATCCACCCCATGACCCA
The DNA here is from genome assembly GCF_007565055.1 of Rhinopithecus roxellana. Classification (NCBI taxonomy): domain Eukaryota; kingdom Metazoa; phylum Chordata; class Mammalia; order Primates; family Cercopithecidae; genus Rhinopithecus; species Rhinopithecus roxellana. Next base: position 56,307,175 of record NC_044564.1, read on the forward strand.
GTCACCTCTCACCAGGCCACTCCTCTAACACTGAAGATCATAATTCAACGTGAGATTTGGGTGGGGACACAGAGCCAAACCATATCAATTATATATAGAATTATTCAAATTTTATATTTCTTCTTGTGCTAGTTTTAGTAAATTGTTTTAAAAGAAACTTCATTTGTTTTTAAATTGGAGAATATTCCTGTTGTCTTTTATATGTTTCAATATTGTAAGCTCTGGTAATAATGTCTACTTTTTAATTCCCGATATTGTTAATTTATGTTTTATTTTCTTTTTTTCTTGATCAGTGCTAGTGTTTTATCAATTTTAATGCTTTTAAAAAGCCAACTTTTTACTTTGCTTTTATTTTCTTTTTATTTTTCTCTGATTTCTGCTCTTAAGTATTTTCATTTTTATGGTTTTTGACTTAAGTTATTCCATTCACAACTTCCTGAAATGAAAATTTATTTAATAACATTGTTCAGCCTTTCTTCTCTTCTCGTGTATGAATTTAAGATTATGAATATCTTAGTATACACTTTTACTGCATTTTACTCATTTTCATTATTGATTCAAAGTATTTTTTAAGTTATTCTTTGTACCATGGGTTCTATGAAAGTATATTGATTAATTTACAAATATATCGGGGTTTCTAGTTTTTTTTTTTTCTGTATATGCTGTGATACTTTTGTTAGTGGTTATATTTTCCGTAAGAGAGTTTTAATTTAGGTGCCATTGGCAAATTTCCATTAACTCAGATGCAGAACTTCACATTTTTCAATGCATACATGAGTTTTTTTTGTTGTTGTTGTGGTATTAATAATAGCATAAATTTATAAAATACTAAGTAATTGAATGCAAAATATGTCCTATTTTGCAACTTAATATACTTTTTATTAGATTGGCAGTAAAGTAATTGCGTTTTTGCTCATACTTTAATGGCAAAAACCACAATTACTTTTGCACCAGCCTAATAATGAGAATTATTATTATTATTAAATTGTCTTTTTTTTTTGGAAGTGGAGTCTCACTCTGTTGCTCAGGCTGAACTGCAGTGGTGCGATATCGGCTCTTGCAACTTCTGCCTCCCAGGTTCAAGCAATTCTCCTACCTCACCCTCCCAAGTAGCTGGGATTACAGGCGTGCACCACCAAGCCTGGCTAATTTTTATATTTTCAGTAGAGAACAGGGTCTCACCACATTGGCCTGGCTGGCCTGGAATTCCTAACCTCAAATGATCCGCTCGCCTCAGCCTCCCAAAGTGCTGGGATTACAGGCATGAGCCACCATGCTTGGCCCTAATAATGAGAATTCTTATCAAACTGTTTACACAGAATAAAATGAGTGGGTAATGGTGAAGCTGAGTTTCACATTTTTACGCGATATTCTTCAGTGTTCCTATTTGTTCAATACTTTTAAGAATTATATAAATTTTTTATGGTCTATACAACATAAAGTCAATATTATGGGTCCCAAATATATAAAATGTTTGCTTGTTCCATTATTTATGTTTTGAGTACAAATTATATTTTGTATGATTTCATTAAGAATTTGTTGATAATTCTATGGCCTAACATGTGGTCTACTTTCTAAAATATTCCAGCTTCATTTGAAAAGGTTATGCATTCTTCAGTTGTTAGGTGTTTGCTTTTGATTGCTTGTATTTCTGAGTCAAATGTAGGAAGTGGAGATTAAGAAAAGGGCTGGCAGTTTTGGTGATTAAGGAGGAGAAAGTATGAGATAGTTGTCTTGGATAGTGGGAGAGTAAATGGTCTAAAGAAATATAAAATGATAGTTGAGCAGCACTAAGGGCCCATTTGAGTATGAATCTAAAGAGGGACCAATCTGAATGCATGTGTTTTCATCAGTGAGTTTTATATGTGTGGGTAGAAGCTCTGAGTAGACAGAGATAAACTGAACTCTCTTAGAGTTTCTTTGTTATCTTTGGTGTTTGGACCCTTAGCTTTGATTTGTGTCAGTAGCTTTTAAAAAATTAAATGTTATCTTCTCAGCAGATCTTTTTAGTATGAACCCAGGCATCTTTAACACCAATAAAATTTCTTCTATTATTTTTCTTCCCTGTGTTCTAATTCTGGCATCTAGAGCTTCTCTTTAGAATTATACTTGCTGGATTGATCCTCATATTTCTTACTTTTATGCTCATCATATTTTTTTCTTTCTTTGTCTCTTTTTCTTTCTGAGTCTAGGAACTGGGAGTAAATTACTAATTCGGTCCTTTGAGTTGTATTATTCAACTCTTTCACTGAATTGTCATCTATCTTTTTTCTTTAATGTATAGAGAATGTATTATGCATAGCCACTTGTAAACTTTAACAGGCATGATTAGAGCAGCATTTTCTATAACAGTAACACATAAGTTGGAACAACACAAATCTTAAAATAACTGGAATGGATGAGCAAATTGGGTGGCCCGAGGCTCAGACATCAGCAGGTGTTAAACACCTGTGGGAAAGGAGCGAACGATCCATTTATTTATTTCTATAGGAAGTGCAAAAGAGGCAAAATTAAGAAAAATACTGCTTCATGATAAAGAATTAAGCCATAAAGAATATCCACAGAATTGTGTATAGTGGGTACATCTGATACAGAATGGAAACAGAACCAGGATAGAGCAGCACAGAAACACTATGAAATGCCCAGGCTCTCTTCATTACTAGTCAGGACTTTTTAAAAAATTTTGTAAACTTTTTTTATTCTCTGCGCCTTTTTCATAATCTAGTGATGCTTTATGTTTTTAAAATATTCTTAAATCTCTCTGAGAATACCAAGGAAGATTTTAAACCAAGTTCTCTTCCCTGCATTATCTGTTTCTTCTGGGGTCAGTTGTTTTCTGGTCCATTTTGGTCTTACTCTTTTATGCCTACCACCCCTGCCCCATCCCCATCCTAACTGTATAATAATCTTTGATGATCATTGCATATTTATGCTTTTTATGTGTGTGCAGACAACTGTTTTTATGCTTATTGATGCCTTCTTCTGTGAATTTTTTTTTCTTCAGTTAAAAAAATTTTTTTACAGTCACAGTCTTGCTCTGTTGCCCAGGCTGCAGTGACGTGGCACCATCCTAGCTCACTGCAGGCACAAACTCGTGGGCTTAAGCCGTCCTCCCACCTCAGCCTCCCAAGTAGCTAGTACTACAGGTGCACACTACATGCTGGCTAATTTTTAGATTTCTTTTTTGTAGAGACAGGATCTCGTAATGTTGCTGGGGCTAGTCTTGAACTCCAGGCTCAGGTGATCCTCTTGCCTTGGACTTCCAAATTGCTGGGATTGGAGGCGTAAGCCACAGCACCTAGCCTATGTATGTTTTAAATAGAGTCTATTTCCTCTACTCCGTCATTCTAATCCTATCTACTTTTGATCTTCCCTTTAAATTTCTGATTTGCTGATAGCACCTTTTCTTATTTGTCAGAGCTGTCATGAATTCGTTTATATAAACTTTTAATTTTACTCCTTTTAGCTATTGTTGTTACCTGTTTTACTTTTATATCTATTTTAAGCCCTACCATACACTGTTGTTGTTCATGCTTTAAACAATTGTCAATTGTCTTTTTTTTTTTTTTAGGCGGAGTCTCGCTCCGTCACCCAGGCTGGAGTGCAGTGGCATGACCTCCGTTGCAACCTCTGCCTCCAGCGTTGGCAATTCTGCCTCAGCCTCCTGAGTAGCTGGGATTACAGGCGTGTACCACCATGCCTGGCTAATTTTTGTATTTTTAGTACAGACCGGGTTTCACCATGTTGGCCAGGCTGGTCTCAAACTCCTGACCTCAGGTGATCCACCCTCCTCAGCCTCCCAAATACTGGGATTACTTGTGTGGGCCACCACGCCTGGCTGTCAATTGTCTTTTAATACATTTAAGAAACGGAAGAATAATAATATTATAATTCCTCACATATTTACTATTTTTGAGCTCTTCATTCCTATCTGTAAACCTGAGTTTACATGTAATATTTCCTTTAATCCAAATGATTTTCTTTACCAGTTCTTGTAACGTGAGTTTGTTGGTGATGTACTCTCTCAGCATCCATTTATCTGAAAACATATTTGTTTTGCCTTGAATTTAGAAAATTCTTATTTTTTATAATACAACAGATCCAGTAGTATCAGAATTATTTTTCAGGATATAGAATTCTAGGTTGACAGCTTTCCCCTACTCCCTGTGAGTACTTTGTCTTCTGGCCTCCATTAGTTCTGAAGAGATGTCAGTTCTGTTTCTTGTTTTGGTTCTCCTGTATGTATGTGACTGCTTTTAAGATTTTCTTTTTGTCTTTGGTTTTTAGCAGTTTGGCTATAATGTGACTAAGTATGGATTTATATAGATTGGATTCAGATGAACTTTTTGGATTGGTGGTTTGATTTTTTTAAACAAACTTGGAAAACATTTAGCCAGTATATTTTCAAGTATGTCCTCTGTTCCACTTATATGTATCAGACTTTGTTGCTCTTGTTGTTGTTCAGTGGTGTGGTCATGGCTTTCTGCACCCTCAAACTCTTGAGTGCAAGTAATCCTCCTACCTCAGCCTCCCAAGTAGCTGGGACTACGGGCACACAGCACCATGCCCAGCTAATTAAAAAAAAATTTTTTTTTTCATAGAGAAGGGGTCTTGCTATGTTGCCAGGGCTAGTCTTGAACTCCTGGACTCAAGCAATCCTCCTGCCTTGGCCTCCCAAAATGTTGGGATTAAAGGCATGAGCCATGACTCCTGGCTTAGATTTCTTGATATTGTAGAGTTTACATATGGCTTCTTTACCTTCATGCATTATATTAATTTTTTTATTGTAAATTCTATTACATATGTATCATAGTAAACGAAGTCTTTAAATTCTAACATTTGGGTCTGCTGTGGGTCCATTTCTATTATATATATTTTTCTTTTAACTCTTCCATTTTTTTTTTTTCATGTTTAATAAGTTTCAACTGACTATTGTACATGATGGGTGATAGTGTAGAAACTCCAGATGGTGTGGATTTCAGTCTTTCTCTGAAGTAATGAGTTTTGTTCTAGCAGGCAGTTAAATTACTAGCAGATCAACTTGATCCTGTGAGGCTTGGTTTTAGGCTTTGTTGGGACAGGTCTATTTCAGTTTTGCCATTAGTTCTGGTAAGTGGCTCTTATTCTTCCAGTGTGGCTTTTCTGGAGTTTCAGTGGAAAGCCTGAGATATTTACCAGTTCCCTCTAACACTAAACCCTGACTCTTCCGGATCAGATAGCTATTGAAATGTCTTCCCAGTTCTTTCAGATTTCTAGCTATTACCTCTCCCTGGGCTTGGATTTTCGTCCTATGGATGGGGATTCAGGAGTCAGGCCCCACTGGCGCCCATTTTCCTGAGATTTCTGCCCTCAATTTTTAGCTTTTCTAGCAGCTCCAAACTTCATTCTCTGATACTTTCACCCAGTAAGACTGCAGCTTTTTACAAGAGCTCTGTCCCCTCCTCTGGCTCCTGCCTGTACACAACAGACTGTATGTGTAGTTGTCTCAGGATGGAAGAAGAGTAAGTGTGGGCTTCATTCAGTGTATTCCCCTTCTTTCAAGGGTCATATCCCTCCTGATTTGTATCTGCTTTTGTTTCCTTGACAATGCCTTCAAATGGTGTTTTTATAAATATATATTTTTAAAAAGTTTATAATTGTTATCAGGAACATTAGTTAGTATAAACTACTCTCTCATTATCAAAAATCTATATGTTAAAAATTACTTAAAATTGTTACTATTTATCATTTCCTTGGTGTTTGGGGCAGAAGAGAATGCACATAATTTTTTTGAACTTCTCATTAAGGGAGGCAACCCAGCCTTGGTCTGGAGATTCTGAAGTTATATTGTATGTGTAATAAAATAATTATTTTGTTATTTTTATGAGCATAGCATTAATAAATTAAATATTCAGTAAGATTTGTATCTCAGGATTTTTCTACCTGCTAAGACTAGATCGTTCGACAAGGCAGATGAGGTTCTTTGTTGAGTTATAAGGTATTGAAGCCTATAATTTAGTAGTGGAAAGAGCACATAGCAAGAGTTGTACGATGAGGTTGGAGAGGTAGGCAGCAAACAGATAATGGAATTTTAGTCTAAACATTCGTAAAATTTGAGGGTGGCTCCTGTGTGGAGATTAGGTTACTGGGAGGCAAAGCAGACTTAGAGAAAATAGTTAGGAGGACATTGCAATAATTCAGGAAATAAATAATAGCTGTTTAGTGTATGATGGTGGTTGTGGAGAAAAAAGCCAATGGATGGATTTGAAATATAGTTTGGAAGTAAAACTATCAGTACATATTGATGGATTGGATATAGGGGTGAAAGAGAGAAGAATAAAGGTTGACCAAATTCTTTTTGTCTCAAAGTATGAAAGCTTGTTAAGACCTCTTTTCTGTTTGTATTTTCTTTCTTGCTCAGTAAGAAAACAACCCAAAACACTTTTTTCTAATAACTTATATCTTCTTCTTTTGTGATAAAAAAAATATGAGTGGTCTTTAGAGTACAATACAAAATTCTTTTACATTTCACCTCACCATATTTAGTTTTACCAAAGTAGTATAAGAATAATTGTAGGAAAAACATAGTTTATCTACTTGGACTATAAAATTTTGGTATACTAAAAAAAAGTAAATCAGAATGTTTATATCTTGCAATAGAATGCAGAATCACATGGATATTAAAGGTAAACATATTTCAAATGTATTTTATATTCTTGGCTTCTTCTTCAGACCACTCCATTGCCTTTTGGGACATTTCTGTGGAAAAGTTGAGAAGCACTGACCTATCTGAACCTTCCAATCCAGCCAAACTTGTCTCTGCTTTGTTCCAGGAACATGTTGTGTACATTCCTCTTTCCATGTTTTGCATGCTTTTCTCCCTGCCAATAATGCCCTGTTTTTCATTACTTGTCAAAATTCTATTTTTCTTTTAAGGTTCAGCCTATGTTTTAATTATTGTGTGAAACTGCTAAAACCTTTCTTTGTTTTTAGTAATTATGATCATTTTCTTCTTGTCATTTTGTAGCACTTAATTTTTAAAATTTATTTTGTACTTAGATGATGTATAATTTACTATAAATTAGATTTTTAAGAGTTGGGAGGAACAGTGGAAATTTAATTAATTTTATTATACAAGTGAGGAAGATGAGATTCATTTGTCAGGTAACTAGTTTGCAATAAGAAAGGGTGAAACATTTTTGGGTCTCTTGGCTCCCAGGTAATTTTTCTAATCTACTGCATTACTTTATGTATATTTATTGATCTGAAATGTTGTGTCTCTTACAATTATGTAGTATATGAGTAAAGTTTGAAAATAAGAACTTTTAAAATGTGATATTTGAGGTACTGGTTTTCGAGTGTATATGTATGGATTGACTGAAATTTATTAAAACTTGTATTTACTCTTTCTTTTTTTTTTTTGGTAGAGACAGGTTCTCACTGTGTTGCCCAGGCTGGACTTGAACTCCTGGGCTCAAGTAATCCTCTCACCTTGGCTTCCCAGAGTGCTGGGATTACAAGTGTGAGCCACTGTACCCAGCCTCTTATTTACTCTTTATTCAACAGATTTATTAATCAACACATGTTGATGAAACTTAATTATAGCTTTTATATACTCTTCATTTATTCAACAATTTTCATGTGTCAGAGAGTATCCTGGGCACTGAATGCAGTAGTAAATAATACATTAAGGTTCTTATTTTCAGGAAACTTTCATTCTAGTGGTACAAGACAGTGAGCACAATCATAATCTAATCTATGGTGGGAAAACATCAGAACAGCTGTGGCCACTTGAGTGGTCGGAGCAGGGATTGATGGAGAAGGAGCATGAAACAACTTTTTGGGATGCTGATAATTTCTTAGGGCTTTGGGTTACATAGGTATATGCAGTGTCCAAACCTATTGACTGGTACACTTAAGATTTGTGCATTTGATTGTATTTAGGAGGGAAAAATCCTGTAAAACTAGAATAGATGTAACTTATATGAGAGTTATAAAGGACAATATGTTAAACACCCATGAAACTACCACCCACCCCAGGAACTAGAACGTTGCCAGCAGTTTGCACCTACATACATGTTTCTCCCTAGCTATCCTCCTGTCTATCTTGCAGAAGTAACCATTGTGTATTGTATTTTGGGATTAACATTTCCTTGATTTTTGATTTTTTTTTTTTTTTTTTTTTTTTTGGCAGGGGGTAGGTTTAACACATGTATATGCCTAAACAATGTACTATTCAGTTTTGCTAGTTTTTGAAATTTAGAAAAACGGTATTTTACAGCTTACAGTTTTCTGTAACTTACTGCTTTTACAACATTGTATTTTTAAGATTTACCCATGTTGCATAAAGCTATAGTTCATTTATTTTAACAACTGAGGAACAGATTCTATAGTATAAATGCACAAAAGTATTTACCTATTTTCCTGATAGTTTGGGTTGTTTGCAGTTTTTGCCATTGGAAGCTGAGGTGCAATGAATATTCTTGTAATGTGTTTCTTGGTGTAAATATGCATGAGGTTTGTGACTAGATAAAGAATTGTAGCAGTTCTCAGAATGTGGTCTCTAGAGGATGCCTGGGTATCCTAAAAACCTATTCAAGGGTTTAATGAAATTAAAATAATTTTCATAATAATGCCAAGATGTTAAATGTCTTTTTCATTGACTTGACATATGCACAAATGGTACAGAAGTAATAGTGAGTGAAACTGCTGGCACCTTAGCACAAATCAAAGCAGTAATGCTGGCTGTAGTTGTGATCACTGTATTCTTTTCTTTTTTTTTTTGAGACAAGTTCTCACTTTGTTACTCAGGTTGGAGTGCAGTGCAGTGGCATGAGCACAATCACTGCTTACTGCAGCCTCAACCTCCTGGGCTCAAGTGATCCTGTTGTTTTCTTTCTTGTCATGTACTTCCAGGAAAAGAAAAAAGCCAATTCAAGTCACTTAATTCTTTTGATTCTTTTTCGTAGAAAAGCATCAGTGCATTTTCTAAATGATTGAATTCATTAAAATTCAGGAAACATTTACTGAGTGCCTATGGAATTCTGGGGTATGTGTGTATGCTTAAGGCAGTGTGATTTCCAGTTAACATCCTTTCTGTTCTAAACACATGATTGTGTCGTATTAAAATATAAAAAGAGAAAAAAATTCCTGAATAAAAATAGATCAAGCTGTACATACATATAGATTACAAGTGCAAAATAATGAGTGTGGTTAAAGCCTATGCCATGCTTGCTGGGTTTCCTGTACAGAAGTAGGCATTGGAGACAGTTTTACTCTTGTGGTACAACATGGACGACTAGAGGCAGGTCCAGGATGTTACTTTTACTGCCAGCCATCGCTTCCCTCCAAATAGACTATTGGAAGGGGAACCTCCTGCCAAATGCTGCCTATTGCTATAGCTTTGGATAAGTTGCAAGCTTAGGAAGATGAAATGATATGATTTAGGAACTCCAGGATAAAGCAAAGTATCTCGCCCCTTGTGACTGACTGGATCTGCATCGTATCAGATACCTCCTCAAGGCAGGAATTTTAACCTGCTGTTATAAAACCTGGTTCTAGATATATAGATAGCCCAGTTAGGCTAAGTTGTGGCAGCCACAAATTGTTAGATGAGTAGGGTGACCACAGACTGTGTATGTGTGTGTGTTGAGGGCGAGGTGAGGAATGGTGCAGTGAGCCTGCAAACCAAATTGCAAAATGTATGAAGAAACGCAGTGCTAAGAAAAATAGTCAACAAAATTAAAAATTGAAAAATGAATTTTTTCCTGATAAAATTTAAAAATGTAGGTAAACCTCTAATTGAAATGTAACACACAAACAGGAAAGTATGCTACTCATAAATGCACAGCTTAACAAATTTTCATGAAGTGAACACACCTTTGTTAACCACTACTTAGATCAAGAAATAGAATATCACCAGAATTACTGGCAGAAGGCACCCCAGAGGTCTCCCTGTGCCTCATGCCGGTTATTCTCTATGCCCTCCCACTATCCCAGCCCTGCCAAGCTAACCATTATCCTAACTTTTTCACCATGAGAAAGAAATGGAGGGATATGGAAGTGAGCTTGAGAGGCTTCCATGGTCAGTGAACAGTTCAGGTAAAATAATTTACAGGAAATAACAAAGAAGTAGCATTTGACTGCATAGTAGCTGAGAATTTCCTAGAATAGAAAAAAGACATGAATCTTTAGATTAAAAGTATATCGTCACTTTTGATCAAAATAAAGAAAAACCTACATCAAAACCTTTTCAAAAATATTGCAGAACATTGCTGCTAATGCAAACAAGTTTTAAACTACTTGAGGTAAAGCAATGACATGTAGGAGTGATAGCTGACTTCATATTTATGTTAATAGATACCACAAAACAATGCAGTAATATCTTTAAAGTTCTGGGTTAAGAAAATTATAAATAGAATTTTGAGAGTGAGGGCAACACATTTTTTTCAAAGACTACAACTTAAAAACCCACAGAGCCTCACTGAAAGTTCTACTAAAAGATACATTTCAGCAGGAAAAAGTGGGTCCAGAAGGAAGACCAAAAACAATGGTGAGCACAAAACAATCCAAAGTCAATGGTGAGCACAAATTGATAAAATTCTAGCAAATTTACTCCTTACTGCTAAGAACTTCATTTTAATTAACTTTCTATCTTTTCAGAAAACCAATTCTTAGATTTGTTGATCTTTCCCATCATTTTTATAGTCTCTATTTCATTTATTTCTGCTCTGAACTTCATTATTTCCTTCCTTCTGTTAACTTTGGGCTTTGTTCTTCTTTTCTAGTTCCTTGAGGTGTAATGTTATGTTGTTTGACATCTTTTCTCCTTTTTGATGTAGGTATTTATTGCTATAAACTTCCCTCTTGTAACTGCTTTTGCTGCATTTAATATTGACTATAATAAGATACGATGTAATAGATTTCAAGGAATTATGTATTTTTGAACAAATTAATTCCTTAAAGTTGCATATCCAATCGCAGATGAACTTCAAAAATCTTGTAGTTTTATATCTGTTACAGTAATTGCAAGGTTTTGTTGTTTTGATATATTAGAAGTTCTAGAATTGTTATATCCTCTTGATGAATTAATCCCTTTATCATTATAGAATTACCTTCTTTGTCTCTTTACTGTTTGTGACTTAAAGTCTGTTGTATCTGATATACCTTTGCATGGAATATCTTTTTCTATCCCTTTACTTTCAGTCCATGTGTATCTTTAAAGGTGAGACAAAGTTTTATAAGTAGCATATAGTTGGGTCATGTTTTTTAATACACTCAGCCATTCTCTATCTTTTAAGTGGAAAGTTTAATCTGTTTACATTCAAGTTTATTCTTGATATGTGAAGGCTTATTCATATCATTTTATTTATTGATTTCTGGTTGTTTTGTAGGTCCTTTGTTCTTTTCTTTCTCTCATATTGTTTAGCGTTGTGATTTGTTGGTTTTCTATAATGATAACATTTGAATCCTTTCTTGTTTGTGTGTGTTTGCTTTACCATTGGGTTTGATACTTTCGTCATCTGTTTTTCATAATGGTAGTAATTGTCCTTTTTTGTTTGTTTGTTTCTTTTTTGAGACAGGGTTTTGCTCTCATTCTGTCCTCCAGGCTGGAGTGCAGTGGTGCGATCATGGCTCATTGCAGCCTCGACCTCCATGGTCTCAGGTGTTCCTCCGGCCTCAGCCTCTCAGGTAGCTGGGACTACAGAAGCCTGCCACCATGCCTGGCTAATTCTTTTGTATTTTTTTGTAGAGATGTGGTTTTACCATGTTGTCCAGGCTGGTCTTGAACTCCTGGGCTCAAGCAGTCTGCCTGGCTCAGCCTCCCAAAGTGCTAGGATTATAGGCTGGAGCCACTGTGCCTGGCCCTAACATTGTTCTTTGACTTCCAAATGTAGAACTCCCTCAAGCATTTCTTGTAGGTCTGATCTAGTAGTGTTGAATTCCCTCAGCTTTTGCTTGCTTCAGAAAAACTTTCTCCTTTGCTTAATGAAGGATAATTTTGCTGGGTATAGTATCCTTGACTTGCAGGTTTTTTTTTTTCCGGCACTTTTTTTTGATTTATTTTTTATTTTATTATACTTTAAGTTCTAGGGTACATGTGTACAACATGCAGGTTTGGTACATATGTATACATGTGCTGTGTTGGTGTGCTGCACCCATTAACTCGTCATTTACATTAGGTATATCTCCTAATGCTATCCCTCCCCCCTCCCCCCTTCCCATAATAGGACCCGGTGTGATGTTCCCCTTCCTGTGTCCAGGTGATTTCATTGCTCAATTGCCACCTAGGAGTGAGAACATGTGGTGTTTGGTTTTTTGTCCTTGCGATAGTTTGCTGACAGTGATGGTTTCCAGATGCATCCATGTCCCTACAAAGCATGAACTTATCCTTTTTTATGACCGCATACTATTCCATGGTGTATATGTGCCACATTTTCTTAATCCAGTCTGTCAATGATGGACATTTGGGTTGATTCCAAATCTTTGCTATTGTGAATAGTGCCGCAATAAACATATGTGTGCATGTGTCTTTATAGCAGCATGATTTATAATCCTTTGGGTATATACCCAGTAATGGGATGGCCGGGTCAAATGGTATTTCTAGTTCTAGATCCTTGAGGAATCGCCACACTGTCTTCCACAATGGTTGAACTAGTTTACAGTCCCACCAATAGTGTAAAAGTGTTCCTACTTCTCCACATCCTCTCCAGCACCTGTTGTTTCCTGACTTTTTAATGATTGCCATTCTAACTGGTGTGAGATGGTATCTCATTGTGGTTTTGATTTGCATTTCTCTGATGGCGAGTGATGATGAGCATTTTTTCATGTGTCTGTTGGCTGCATAAATGTCTTCTTTTGAGAAGTGTCTGTTCATATCCTTTACCCACTTTTTGATGGGGTTGTTTGTTTTTTTCTTGTAAATTTGTTTGAGTTCTTTGTAGGTTCTGGATATTAGTCGTTTGTCAGATGAGTAGATTGTAAAAATGTTCTCCCATTCTGTAGGTTGCCTGTTCACTCTGATGGTAGTTTCTTTTGCTGTGCAGAAGCTCTTTAGTTTAATTACATTCTACTTGTCAGTTTTGGCTTTTGTTGCCATTGCTTTTGATGTTTTAGACATGAAGTCCTTGCCCATGCCTATGTCCTGAATGGTATTGCCTATGTTTTCTTCTAGGTTTTTTATGGTTTTAAGTCTAACATTTAAGTCTCTAATCCGTCTTGAATTAATTTTCATATAAGGAGTAAGGAAAGGATCCAGTTTCAGCTTTCTACTTATGGCTAGCCAATTTTCCCAGCACCATTTATTAAATAGGGAATGCTTTCCCCATTTCTTGTTTTTGTCAGGTTTGTCATTCCATTCTCTCTTGGCCTGTAATGATTCTGCTGAGAAATCTGCTGTTAGTCTGATGGAGCTTGCCTTAGAAATGACTAGACACTTTTTTCTTGCTGTTTTTAGAATTCTCTCTTTGTCTTAGACTGTTGACAGTTTGACTCTAATGTGTTGTGGACAACCTGTTGGAATTTTCTTTTGGGGGCTCTCTGAGCTTCTGTATCTGGATGTCTAAATCTCTTGCTACACTTGGGTAGTTTTCAGCTATTATTTCACTTACCAGGTTTTCTATTCCTTTTGTATTTTCATTGTCTTCCAGAATACTGAAAATTCTAATATTAGGTTTCTTTATGGTATCCCATACGTCATGCAGGCTTTGTTCATTCTTTTTTTTTTTTTTTTTTAGTTTTGTTTAATGGGGTTATTTCAGAAGCCCTGTCTTCAAGTTCAGAAATTCTTTCTTCTGCTCAATTTAGTCTATTATATATGCTCTAGAATGTACTTTTTATTTCATTAAATGAATTCTTCAGTTTCAGGGTTTCTTGTTTTCTTTTTAAATGATATCTCTGTCTGGTAAATTTCTCATTCATATCCTGAGTTTTTTTCTGGTTTCTTTGTATTGTTTATCTGTATGCTTTTGTATCTCCCTGAGCTTCTTTAATATCATTTTTTAAATTCTTTTTCTGGCATTTCATGAATTTCTTTTGGATTGGAATCTTTTGGTAGAAAATTATTGTGATCCTTTGGTGATGTCATATTTCCTCATGTTTCCATGTTTCTTGTGACCTTACTTTGATATCTACACATCTGGTGTAATAGTCACTTCCATTTTTTTGCATTTGCTTTCATAGGGTAGGACTTTTTCCTGAAGATTTGGTTGGGGTGTTGGTTGGCCAGGGCACTTTGGGTTTGAATCTGAGTGCATACAGTAGTGTAGTCTCTGTAAGATTTTTTTTCCTCTGTAAACAGCATCAGTGGTGTCTGTGATTTCCTCAGTGGCATAGTGTGTGGTTGTGAAGGCTGTGGTGAACTTTTGCTGGGGATGGTGACACCAGCTGAACCGATCCTCAGTCCTCAGTGGTGGCAGCAGTTGGACAACCATGCCGGTACATTAGCCCCAGGGTGGCTTACATTAGTAATGGTGTTAGTGGGTCCAGGCAGTCCAATTTTTGGGTCTCCAGGTGACTTGTTTGGGTACCAGCAGTGGCAGTGATGGGCTGGGCAACTGAGTGGGTCCACAGGCCCCTGGGCAGTGAGCATGGCATGGGCCATGTCAGTAGCAATGGTAGGACAACCTCTGGCTCTCCAATTGTCTGTGCTTATGTTGGCGGTGACAGCGATAGGCTGGGTAGGCAAGTTCTAAAACCTGCAGGTGGCAAGTGTGAGTGGGAACCAGCTGTGGTGGTAGTGGCAGGTTGGGTGGGTCACATCCTCAGACCCCCAAGTGGAATGCTCAGTTGACACTGGATGTGGACAAACTGGTGCGATCCCAAGGCCCCCAGATAACATGCTTGGGTACTTGGCAGTGGGGTGCTGAACTGGGCAGGATGAGAGTATCCTCAGGTCCTCCAGTAATGTAAGCAGGTGCTGTTTATGGTGGGCAGGAATGGGATGATTTCCAATTTCCTGGTGGAATGTTCAGGTGGGGGCGGCAGTGGCTGTGCTGTGTCCTGATGCTGGGGAGGGGTGGGGTTGCTCTCAGTGGGAGCAGTTGTAGGGAGCTGGCTGGGGAGTGTGCACTGCAGCTGCAGGTGGAGTCTGCAGATGTGATGAAGCTATAGTCAGGGTGCATGTATTTTGACACTAGCGGCAGCAGCCTGCAATGGTGGCAGCTGTAGGTGGTAGAGCTTGTCCTCAGGGCACATACAAATGTATGGCAGCCCTTCTGCTGGGAGCATTGGGGTTACTGCCAATGGCTTGTGCTTTGGTCCCATAGGCAACAGCCAGCAGTGGAAGTGACTGTGAGTGGAGGATGTCAGTGGGGCTCTGGGGGTGGGGGATATGCAGGGGCTATTGGACTCCAGGGTAGGATGCATTCTGGTGGGGGTTGGGCTTTAAAAATGGCACTGTGCTGCAGCTGTTTAGGAATTGGGGGTATGTTGGATCAGCGTAAGCTCCCTCTCTAAGGCAGTGTCATTGTGCAGTCTCCAGGCAGCTCCTATGTTACTCCCAGGGCCCATGAAAGTTGAGAGGCTCTCTTGTGTCTGGGATTGTAGGAATTTGTGGTGAAAATGTGTGCCACTGGGAGTCTCTCACTTACTCTTTCCCCACATTGTGCAGGCTCTCTAGGCTTCCGGCTGATCCTGGCTGAGCAGGCTGCCCCACTTCCCTCTCCTTCCTTGCTTTAGGTGTTTTCTATCACTTCTCTGTTGAATTTCAGTGTTCTCTCTTAGACGAACTATTTGAAGTGTGATTATCTACTTGCTACTTTGGTTCTTCTTTGTGGAGGAGGCTAGTACCAGATACTTCTAGTCAGCCTTCTGGATCCCTCTTCCCCCAATTTGAGATCTCTTCTTCTGTTGTCTGTAACTGAGTTTAATGCTTGTTTGTTCATGTTAGGAATTTATATCATCTTCCTCAATTAGGTTGTTAACTGGAATTTTATAATCTTTGTCCACAGGAAGTTTAAAATGTGTGATTTCTTGCATTGTGCTTTGTATGTAGTAGTACACGCTATTTATCCAGCTAATGGATTTGACAGCCATTGCTGTCAAGGAGCAGTCCTTCTTTGTATATGAAGGATGCCTTATCAATATTATTTACATTTGTAACTTCATTCATTCATTCATTCATTCATTCATTTATTTATTTTTGAGACAGAGTCTCGCTGTGTCACCCAGACTGGAGTGTGGTGGAGTGCGGAGGCTCACTGCAGCCTCAACCTCCCAGGCTCAAGCGATTCTTCTGCTCTGCTCCGAGAGTAGCTAGGACTACAAGTGCGTGCTGCCACGCCCAGCTAATTTTTTTGTTTTTTATTTTGTATTTTTTTTGTAGAGACGAGGTTTCACCATGTTGCTGAGGCTTGTCTCCAACTTATGGGCTCAAGCTATCTGCCCGCCTCGGCCCCGCAAAGTGCTAGGATTATAGGTGTAAGACGCTGCGCCCAGCCCATTTGTAACTTTATTGTTTTCTCTTACAGGCAAATATTCTGAAAAAGACTGCGTGGGAATGGCCTGCCTTACTATGACAGAAATGGAGGGAACATCCACATCTTCTATATATCAGAATGGTGATATTTCTGGAAATGCCAATTCTATGAAGCAAATAGATCCAGTCCTTCAGGTGTATCTTTACCATTCCCTTGGGAAATCTGAGGCAGATTATCTGACCTTTCCATCTGGGGAGTATGTTGCAGAAGAAATCTGTATTGCTGCTTCTAAAGCTTGTGGTAAGCATTAAAAAACAGCCTTTTCCTTTTTAATCCATGTATTATTGTTTTAATTATGCTATGCTAATACTAGGTACATGCATAATATATATATATTATTTTTTTTAATGCTTGTATGTCTGGCATATGTGTTTTCACATGCATGGAAAATGAAAGTGTTACTGGAGTACAACTTATGGTGAATCTGCTTTGGGCTAGGTATCAAAACAAACCGATGGCCATAAATGTTTGCTGAGTATTCTTTATAATTACATATATAATCACATCCTGTCATGGGCTATCTCATGACGTAAGTTAATATTAAAGCTAGATCCTGAGGGCAACATGAAAGCAAAGAATTAATGTTTTGAAATGTGTTTTTGATTTAAAATCTTGATTAAATGGTTGACAAACCATCATTTTCTTCTAGTTAGCTTCTGAAGACCTTTGCCAATCTTTCCTCATATATATATATATCTCTTATACCTTTGGTGTATCTTGAAATCATTTTTACTCTTGAGACCTGATTATATTGTCTGTGGACCAAAACTATGAACCAGAGAACTCTTTCTGTAGAGCTAACACATTTTACTAGACCACTGAGGTTACTATAGAGCCTATTATCATGGTATCTCATTTTTAAATGTTCTTTTAATAGAAAGACTAGTTGACGCATAAGTTTTGTTTTGAAGAATTGTAGTATGATTTTATTTGTAGAGGTAAATTAAATGTCTAATGTAGTATTTATAAGAATGTATGATGACATCAATTTATTCTGTTTAATTTAAGATCAGTATAGGTCAGAATTGCCATTAACTGTAAGTTGGAGGAAGCTAGGTACATTTCAAGTTCCTTGTAGCTATTTTGAAAAATACAATACATTGTTGTTAACTATAGTCACCCTACTCTTCTGTCAAACATTTGAACTTGTTCCTTCTGTCTGTATTTTTGTGCCCATTAACCAACATCTCTTCATTCCCCCCTTCCCACCTATATAACCTTGCCAGTCACTGCTACCAATCCACTCTACCTTCACGTGATCAACTTTTTAAGCTCCTACACATGAATGAGAACTTGTGTTATTTGTCTTTCAGTTCCTGGCTTATTTCACTTGACATAATGACCTTCAGTTCCATCCATGTTACTGTGAATGACATGATTACATTCTTTTTTATGGTGCCATTGGGCCCCAGGGGAGTAGGCATTCTGTTGTGAGCTGGGCTTCCAAAATGTCACCTTGCTGTAGCTGCTTACGACTCAGGGGGAGTGTGGGACCCAGTGTGAACTTCCTCACTGGAATAGGAAATGCTTTTGTGCTGTCTCTGGGCAGCCCTCTATGTTAATTTTCTGTCCTGCAAGGGTCTAGGGTCTCTCCTGTGACTAAAGTTGCAGGGGTTCACAGTAGGATGTGGACCATTGGGCATCTCTCACTTACCCTTTCCGTATGTGGAGTCTCTCCCAGCTTCTTGCCACTCCCGGCAGAGCAGGCTGTCTTGTTTCGTCTCCTTCCTTGCTTTTCTATTGAATACCAGTGTTCCTCTTGGATAATCTACTCAAAGTGTGATTATATACTCATGGTTTTAGTTTTTAGTGGGGGAAGTGGATATGAGAGACCTCTAGTCAGTGATCTCGACTATATTGTAAAGTCTGTATTTTTTGTTGTATATAGTCTCTGAAATCTCTGATCTTTTAGCTTGTAGTAAGATTTTAGCTCGTAAGATTTTTTTAGCTTGTAAGATATTTTAGCTTGTAAGATTTTTTTTAGCTGGTAAGATTTTAGCTTGTGAGATTTTAGCTTATAAGATTTTTAGCTTGTAAGATTGATTTTTAGCTTGTAAGATTTTTTTTTTTGACAGATTTTATTGAATTCCTAGAGCCAAAAGAAAATAATAGAAAAGAACAACTCTTTCAGTCTTTGCAGATTGGCTCTGTGTTGGGGCACTCATTCAGTGTTTACCCAGTCCATTTACAACTCTGCCTTAGCCTTCCCTTCCTGCTTGTGCTGACTCTAAAGAACAGCTTGAGGTGAAAGCTTAGGGTCTTTTCTTCTAATTGCCATTCCTTGGGCATGCATGTGGCTTTTCTACTCTCCAATACATAGAGATGCTTTTTAGTGCCGTCATTTCCCAAAGAAACTCTCCTCTCTCATCTATTTTTTGGTTTTCATTGTGTTTTCAGTGTGTTTATTGTTTGCCTCAACTTTAGGCCTCTGCTCCAGGTTGTTCATTTGCAATGTTTTCAATGAATGTCTTCTGTGTAGCTGCTTTTCTGCCCTGAGAAAGTCCTGAATTAAGTGGAACATAGGTGTGCTCTTTGCATCGTTTCTTCAGTCAGTCCCCAGTCAGGTCAAAAGAAAGGAAAACAGTTTTTTGAGATTAAGGTCAGCTCTGTTCACTCCAGAGCCCTGCAGGGACCAGAGTTTCACACTGGGAACACCAATTGCCATTTTCAAGACTTTGCTTAACTAGAGGGAGTGAAGTGGGGGTTGCTAGGCAGGATGTGGGGGTAGTGGGTGGTTAAGGGAAAGTAAAAATGCTGCACAACTTTCCTGCCATTTTTAGTTGCTGTTTTCTTGATTCAGCATTTAATCTGATTGCTGCATATCTTTGCCTATTTTCTATAGTTTATGTGAAGTTCATTCTGACAGTTTTTACTCATTTTTTCCCCCCTACTGCTGTGGAGAAGGATAGGCCCTTGGAACTACCTACTCCACCATTTTCACTGATGTTACTTTTTTACTTCTATAATCATGGAAGTAAAGTTTAAGATTTTTCTATCCATATTATTGAGATTACCCTTGGTATCGTAGTCAAACTAAATTCACAAAATGTGTCAATTTTTCTGTTCCCTCTTGGTCTATTCTCTGTGATAGTATACTTAAGATGGAATTGTCTTTCATGTTTGATTGAACTCAAATATAAATCTTGTCTGGGCCTGATGGTGCTTTTTCTTTCTTCTTTGTTATGCTTCTTCCTTCCCTTCTTCTGTCTCTTTCCTGCTCCTTCTTTCTTTTCTTCTTTTGTTTAAGTGGATAGAGTCTGTTCCCTTTTTTTTTGATGGGTATTTTAAAAAATTATTATCATACTTTTAAGTTATAGGGTACATGTGCTCAACGTGCAGGTTTGTTACCTATGTATACATGTGCCCTGTTGGTGTGCTGCACCTATTAACTTGTCATTTACATTAGGTATATCTCCTAATGCTATCCCTCCCCCTTCCTCCCACCCCACGACAGGCCCCAGTTTGTGATGTTCCCCTTCCTGTGTCCAAGTGTTCTCATTGTTCAATTCCCATCTATGAGTGAGAACATGTGGTGTTTGGTTTTTTGTCCTTGCGATAGTTTGCTGAGAATGATGGTTTCCAGCTGCATCCATGTGCCTGCAAAGGAAACGAACTCATCCTTTTATATGGCTGCATAGTATTCCATGGTGTATATGTGCCACATTTTCTTTTTTTTTTTTTTCATTGCTCAACAATTTTATTACTAAGGAACCAGTGATGAATGAAACACAGCTAAATATCATTGCTGGCCCAATCATTCAGTCATTGAAGTTAATAACATTTTATCTGCTCCTTGAGTCTGTGACACCTTCTTCTAAGTGTTGGTGATGCTTTAATGAAAGAAAAAAGAAAAAGAAAGAAAGAAAAAACAGACCAAAACACATCCTGCCATTGTGGAGTTTACATTCTAGCATGGGGAAGAAGGAACATAAGGAAACAATAAACACTGCAAATTACATGAATGACAGAAGATGAAAGAGGCTATGGAACAATACAGATTGTACAGACAGCATAAGGGGGACTCAAAACTGAAGTTAAATTGTAACTTTAAATCATGCCTTTAACATGCTGTCCCTGCTGCCTTTTCAGTTAAATGCTTTGGCTCTGAGGTTCCCTTTAGGGCCACCCCAGGCCTCCGTCATCCTGGAATCTGCTGCTGCTAATGGGAAACATGGAATTCAAATTTAATGGCAGTGTTCATTTTAATTAAGAACTCCTTTCCTCCAGTGCCTAGCAAGCTAATTTAGCATGCTTTTTAATTGATAAGTTATTTCCCTAAGCTGGGTTCATGGTCCAATTGAACTAGCCAGTATCTCAATTAGATTTGCCAGAAAAGCCATATGTAAAATACTATTTAGGCTTACTAAGCTAACCTTTTCAGTTAAACCAGCCCCTTTACTGCTCACAGAAGGAAAGATAAACAGAATAAAAAAAGCTTTGTCATTAACGATTTTTGTGCTGGGATGATAGAAACCACTCTCTGCTTAAAGCAGAACTGAGTGCTCTCCACCATAACCACATTGACGATATCATCTACTTTAGGTACATATCCATCAGGAAGTTTCACAGAATCCAAGGTGAAAAAGATATTATTACTTATCACCCCATTTCTTCCACGTATGTGAGTAATGCGGACCTGTGAGTATAAATAATGGAAATGATTATGAGAAAGCCCAATAATCACTGTAACCAGCTGTTCACCTCCTCACTCTGGGTCCTGCAGGTCACTTCGATGCAAATCAATAATTCCCAACCTGGTTGACCCGTTGCCAACACCAGGGGTGCTTTGCAAGGATCCCCATGTCCACGCTCCACCACAGACCAACGAAATCAGGCTCTTCAGGGATGAGGCCTGGGTCTCTGATGAGAAATCCTGCTCTAAATATTACCAAAATATGTCCATTACCCTCTATTGCCCTGAATTTCCTGGTCATATTCAGACTCCAATACCCAAATCATTCTCAGCATTTACTGTTAAGCTCAAGTCCCACAACACACTTCATTCATTCTTTCCCTACAATTTTCTGGCACAAAGATTGTTTTTCTTCCTCCTGTTGTTGGAGGATTCTTTTTTTTTTTTTTTTTTTTTGAGACGGAGCCTCGCTCTGTCACCCAGGCTGGAGTGCAGTGGCCAGATCTCAGCTCACTGCAAGCTCCGCCTCCCGGGTTCACGCCATTCTCCTGCCTCAGCCTCCCGAGTAGCTGGGACTACAGGCGCCGCCACCTCGCCCGGCTAGTTTTTTGTATTTTTAGTGGAGATGGGGTTTCACCGTGTTAGCCAGGATGGTCTCGATCTCCTGACCTCGTGATCCGCCCGTCTTGGCCTCCCAAAGTGCTGGGATTACAGGCTTGAGCCACCCCGCCCGGCCTGGAGGATTCTAATAACATTTGGGTATCAAGTAAAATGATGTGCCAAATTTTCTTAATCCAGTCTATCATTGATGGACATTTGGGTTGGTTCCAAGTCTTTGCTATTGTGAATAGTGCCACAATAAACATATGTGTGCGTGTGTCTTTATAGCAGCATGATTTTTAATCCTTTGGGTGTATACCCAGTAATGGGATGGTTGGGTCAAATGGTATTTCTAGTTCTAGATCCTTGAGGAATCGCCACACTGTCTTCTACAATGGTTGAACTAGTTTACAGTCCCACCAACAGTGTAGAAGTGTTCCTATTTCTCCACATCCTCTCCAGCACTTGTTGTTTCCTGACTTTTTAATGATTGCCTTTCTAACTAGTGTGAGATGGTATCTCCTTGTGGTTTTGATTTGCATTTCTCTGATGGCCAGAGATGATGAGCATTTTTTCATGTGTCTGTTGGCTGCACAAATGTCTTCTTTTGAGAGGTGTCTGTTCATATCCTTTGCCCACTTTTTGATGGGGTCGTTTGTTTTTTTCTTGTAAATTTGTTTAAGTTCTTTGTAGGTTCTGGATATTAGCCCTTTGTCAGATGAGTAGATTGCAAAAATGTTCTCCCATTCTGTAGGTTGCCTGTTCACTCTGATGGGTAGTTTCTTTCGCTGTGCAGAAGCTCTTTAATTAGATCCCATTTGTCAATTTTGGCTTTTGTTGCCATTGCTTTTGGTGTTTTAGTCATGAAGTCCTTGCCCATGCCTATGTCCTGAATGGTATTACCTAGGTTTTCTTCTAGGGTTTTTATGGTTTTAAGTCTAACATTTAAGTCTGTAATCTGTCTTGAATTAATTTTTGTATAAGGTGTAAGGAAGGGATCCAGTTTCAGCTTTCTACATATGGCTAGCCAGTTTTCCCAGTATCATTTATTAAATAGAGAATCCTTTCCCCATTTCTTGTTTTTGTCAGATTTGTCAAAGATCAGATGGTTGTAGATGTGTGGTATTAATTCTGAGGGCTCTGTTCTGTTCCATTGGTCTATATCTCTGTTTGGTACCAGTACCATGCTGTTTTGGTTACTGTAGGCTTTAGCATAATTTGAAGTCAGGTAGCGTGATGCCTCCAGCTTTGTTCTTTGGCTTAGGATTGTCATGGCAATGCGAGCTCTTTTTTGGTTCCATATGAACTTTAAAGTAGTTTTTTCCAGTACTGTGAAGAGAAGTCATTGGTTGCTTGATGGGAATGGCACTGAATCTATAAATTGCCTTGGGCATTATGGCTATTTTCACGATATTGATTCTTTCTATCCATCAGCATGGAGTGTTCTTCCATTTGTTTGTGTCCTCTTTTATTCCGTTGAGCAGTGGTTTGTAGTTCTCCTTGAAGAGGTCCTTCACATCCCTTGTAAGGTGGATTCCTAGGTATTTTATTCTCTTCAAAACAATTGTGAGTGGGAGTTCACTCATGATTTGGCTCTCTGTCTGTTATTGGTATATAAGAATGCTTGTAATTTTTGCACATTGATTTTGTATCCTGAGACTTTGCTGAAGTTGCTTACCAGCTTGAGGAGATTTTGGGCTGAGATGATGGGGTTTTCTAAATATACAATCATGTCATCTGTAAACAGGGATAATTTGACTTCGTCTTTTCCTAATTGAACACCCTTTATTTCTTTCTCCTGCATGATTGCCCTGCCCAGAACTTCCAACACTAAGCTGAATAGCATTGGTGAGAGAGGGCATCCCTCTCTTGTGTCAGTTTTCAAAGGGAATTCTTCCAGTTTTTGTCCATTCAGTATGATATTAGCTATGGGTTTGTCATAAATAACTCTTATTATTTTGAGATACATCCCATCAATACCTAATTTATTGAGAGTTTTTAACATGAAGAGCTGTTGAATTTTGTCAAAGGCCTTTTCTGCATCTATTGAGATAATCATGTGGTTCTTGTCCTTGGTTCTGTTTATATGCTGGATTACGTTTATTGATTTGCGAATGTTGAGCCAGCCTTGCATCCCAGGGATGAAGCCCACTTGATCATGGTGGATAAGCTTTTTGATGTGCTGCTGGATTCGGTTTGCCCGTATTTTATTGAGGATTTTTGCATCGATGTTCATCAGGGATATTGGTCTAAAATTCTCCTTTTTTTTTGTATCTCTGCCAGGCTTTGGTATCAGGATGATGTTGGCCTCATAAAATGAGTTAGGGAGGATTCCCTCTTTTTCTATTGATCGGAATAGTTTCCAAAGGAATGGTACCATCTCCTCCTTGTACCTCTGGTAGAATTTGGCTGTGAATCCCTCTGGTCCTGAACTTTTTTTGATTGGTAGGCTTTTAATTACTGCATCAATTTCAGAAGTTGTTACTGGTCTATTCAGGGATTTGACTTCTTCCTGGTTTAGTCTTGGGAGGGTGTTTGTGTTCAGGAATTTATCCATTTCTTCTAGATTTTCTAGTTTGTTTGCGTAGAGGTGTTTATAGTATTGTCTGATGGTAGTTTGTATTTCTGTGGGGTCGGTGGTGATATCCCCTTTATCATTTTTTATTGCGTCTATTTGATTCTTCTCTCTTTTCTTTTTTATTAGTCTTGCTAGCGGCCTATCAATTTTGTTGATCTTTTCAAAAAACCAGCTCCTGGATTCATTGATTTTTTGAAGGGCTTTTTGTGTCTCTATCTCCTTCAGTTCTCCTCTGATCTTATTTCTTGCCTTCTGCTAGCTTTTGAATGTGTTTGCTCTTACTTCTCTAGTTCTTTTAATTGTGATGTAGTGTGTCAATTTTAGATCTTTCCAGCTTTCTCTTGTGGGCATTTAGTGCTACACATTTCCCTCTATACACCGCTTTAAATATGTCCCAGAGATTCTGGTATGTTGTGTGTTTGTCTCATTGGTTTCAAAGAACATCTTTATTTCTGCCTTCATTTCGTTATGTACCCAGTAGTCATTCAGGAGCAAGTTGTTCAGTTTCCTTGTAGTTGGGCGGTTTTCACTGAGTTTCTTAATCCTGAGTTCTAGTTTGATTGCACTGTGGTCTGAGAGACAGTTTGTTATAATTTCTGTTCTTTTACATTTGCTGAAGAGTGCTTTACTTCCAATTATGTGATCAATTTTGGAATAAGTGCGATGTGGTGCTGAGACCGAGTCTTGCTCTGTTTCCCAGGCTGGAGTGCAGTAGCATGATCATGGCTCACTGCAACCTCCGCCTTCCGGGTTCAAGTGATTCATCTGCCTCAGCCTCCTGACTAGCTGGACTACAGGCACCCGCCACCACACCCAGCTAATTTTAGTATTTTTGGTAGAGACAGTGTTTTGCCATGTTGGCCAAGCTGGTCGCAAACCCCTGACTTCAGGTGATCTACCTGCCTCGGCCTCTCAAAGTGCGTGAGCCACTGCACCCAACCAGAGTCTGTTTCTTTAATGGTTATAGTTCTATTGAAGTTTTAAATTTATTTATCTTTTTAAAGTTATATTTTTGCAAAAATTGTCCATCTGTCTGTTTTTCAAGTTTATTGGCATAATGTTGTTCTAGCACTGTTTGTCTTCATAACTTATAATTATGCTTTTTTAAAGTTCTTAGTGTTTATCTGTGCCTCTTTTTTTCTTATTATCCTTGACAAAGATCTATTTTGCAAATAATCATCTTTTATTTTGTCACTTTTCCCTATTGGATTTTTATCATGTCCATCTATAACCTTTCTTTGGGATTACTCTATTGTCTTCTACTATATTGAGTAGATAACTTAGATCATTTGCTCTTATTTTCTAATATAAGCAGATAAAGCTACAGTGTTTCCTCTTGAGTTTCACTTTAGTTGTATTCCATGATTTTTAATACATGATATTGGTAATCATTATTCATTATAAATGCTTCTTAATGTATTTTCCTTTGACTTCTGAGTTATTTGGAAGTTATTTGTACATAAAAGAATGAATACAAGTATACTGTTTAAAAGTTGCTACTAAATAATGTTATTATAAATAATTTGTTGAAATATCACACATCTGTAAGTAGATGGTCATGTTAATAATTTAAATTCAGAATTTAAGTCTTTGTTGTCAGTTTGTCATTTGTGTCATTTCTGTCTACAGTGGAAAACAGTGAAAACGTAGCTAGGATAAAATACTTCTGTGTTCTGTAAGCATTATGTTTTAAATATATAGGATTAAAATTTTTACATACTCATTTTTGATTTAATTGAAGTATGGTCAGAGAACTTGGTATGTATGGTTATTCTAAAGACTTGTTTTGAGTTCACATGATTGTTGTGTTTGTGCTTGTGTGTGTACATGTATGCATATGTGTGAATGTTCTATATATGCTTGAAAATAGCTTGTATTATTTACTTGTGTGGTTTAGGTATTCTCTTGGTTCAGCGGCTTTCAACCGTTTGTGAATGTACCTTCTAAAAATATCTTTTAAGAAATTATGTATGCACTCACATTTTAAGTTGTCATTAAAAATCTTTCATTGTAAATTAAAATAGCACAAAGGATATAATTATTAGTGTATTGTGTAAAACTTGACACATTGTTCTTTTAAGAGTATTCATGACTTCTAAATATTTTTGTAATCTGATACCTATTAATTAAAACAACTCCCTCCCCGCAACCACATACAAGCATGGATTTTTATTATACCTCCAGTTCCGGGAAACTTGAAAATTTGAACCAACCTTTCTGCAGAGGACAACTGAAAAAACCAGATGAAATTTTAAAAAAATATCTGCTTGAAAGAGTCTCAGCAGATATATTTTAAAATATTGACATACCTCAGAGATATTGTGGGTTTGGTTCCAGACTATCTCAGTGAAGCAAATATTGCAATAAAGCAAATCACATGAAGTTTTAGGTTTCCCAGTGCAAATAAAAGTTATGTTTAAATTATTCTGTAGTCTGTTAAGTATGCAATAACATTATGTCCAAAAAAGTACATACCTTAATTGAAAAATACTTTATTGTCATAAAGCATTCACAATCATCTAAGCCTTCAGTGAGTTATAATCTTTTTGTTGGTGGAGAGTCTTGCCTTGATGTTGATGGCTGCTGACTGACCAGGATGGTGACTGCTAAACGTTGGGGGGTGGCTATGGCAATTTCTTAAAATGAGACAGTGAAGGTTGCTGCATCAATGGACTCTTCCTTTCATGAAAGATGTCTCTGTAGTATGCAATGCTATTTGATAGCATTTTACCTGCAGTAGAACTTCTTTGAAAATGGGAAGTTGATTCACTCAAACCCTGCCACTGCTTTGACTAAGCTGATGTAATATTATAAATCCTTTTTTGTCATTTCAACAATATTCACAGCATCTTCACCAGGAATAGATTCCATCTCAAGAAACCACTTTATTTGCTCATCCATAAAAAGCAATTCCTTATCTGTCCAAGTTTTATCATGAGATTACAGCAATTCAGTCACGTCTTCAAGCTCCACTTCTAATTTTAGTTCTCTTGCTACTTCTACCACATCTGCAGAGACTTCCTCCACTGAAGATTAAATCCGTCAAAGATCCATGAGAGTCAGAATCAGCTTCTTCCAAACTCCTGTTAATGCTGACATTTTGACCTCCTCTCATGAACTACAGATGTTTTTCATGACGTCTAGAATGGTGAATTCTTTCCATAAGATTTTTAATTTACTTTGCTTACATCCATGAGAGGAAACACTGTGACAGCCATAACCTTACAAAATGTGTTTCCCAAATACTAAGATTTGAAAGTCAAATTGCTCCTTGATTCATGGGCTGCAGAATGGATGTTATGTTAGCAGGCATGAAAACAACATGAAATTCAATGTACGTCTTCATCAGAGCTCTTGGGTGACCAGGTGCATTGTCAATGAGTAATAGTACTTTGACAGGAATCTTTTTTTCTGAGCGTTAGGTCTCAACGGTGGCTTAAAATATTCAGTAAACCATGCTATATACAGATGTGCTGTCTTCTAGGTTTTGTCGTTACATTTATAGAGCACAGGCAGGGTAATTGAACATAGTTCTTAAGGCCCATGGATTTTCAGAATGGTCAGTAAGCACTGGCTTCAACTAAAAGTCACTTGCTGCATTAGCTCCTCAGAAGAGAGTCATTCAGTTCTTTGAAACTTCGAAGGCAAGCATTGACTTCTCTCTAGCTATGAAAGTACTCCTAGATGGCATCTTCTTCCAACAGAAGGCTGTTTTGTCTACACTGAAAATCTATTGTTTATCAGTGATCTTTGTAAGATCTTTGGATAACTTGCTGCATTCTCTCCATCATCACTTGCTGCTTTACCTCTCACTTTTATGTTAGGGACATGGTTTCTTTTCTTTTCTTTTCTTTTTAATTTAAGTTCTAGGGTACATGTGCACAACGTGCAGGTTTGTTACATATGTATACATGTGCCATGTTGGTGTGCTGCACCCATTAACTCATCATTTACATTAGGTATATCTCCTAATGCTATCTCTCCCCCCACCCCCTCCCCACAATAGGACCCGGTGTGTGATGTTCCCCTTCCTGTGTCCAAGTGATCTCATTTTTCAATTCTCAACTATGAGTGAGAACATTCGGTGTTTGGTTTTCTGTTCCTGCAATAGTTTGCTGAGAATGATGGTTTCCAGCTGCATCCATGTCCCTACAAAGGACACAAACACATCCTTTTTTATGGCTGCATAGTATTCCATGGTGTATATGTGCCACATTTTCTTAATCCAGTCTGTCACTGATGGACATTTGGGTTGATTCCAAGTCTTTGCTATTGTGAATAGTGCTGCAATAAACATACGTGTGCATGTGTCTTTGTAGCAGCATGACCTATAATCCTTTGGGTATATACCCAGTAATGGGATGGCTGGGTCAAATGGTATTTCTAGTTCTACATCCTTGAGGAAATGCCACACTGCTTTCCACAATGGTTGAACTAGTTTACAGTCCCACCAACAGTGTAAAAGTGTTCCTATTTCTCCACATCCTCTCCAGCACCTGTTGTTTCCTGATTTTTTAATGACTGCCATTCTAACTGGTGTGAGATGGTATCTCATTGTGGTTTTGATTTGCATTTCTCTGATGGCGAGTGATTATGAGCATTTTTTCATGTGTCTGTTGGCTGTATGAATGTCTTCTTTTGAGAAGTGTTTGTTCATATCCTTTGCCCACTTTTTGATGGGGTTGTTTTTTTCTTGTAAATTTGTTTAAGTTCTTTGTAGGTTCTGGATATTAGCCCTTTGTCAGATGAGTAGATTGTAAAAATGTTCTCCCATTCTGTAGGTTGCCTGTTCACTCTGATGGTAGTTTCTTTTGCTGTGCAGAAGCTCTTTAGTTTAGTTAGATTCCATTTGTCAATTTTGGCTTTTGTTGCTGTTGCTTTTGGTGTTTTAGACATGAAGTCCTTGCCCATGCCTATGTCCTGAATGGTATTACCTAGGTTTTCTTCTATGGTTTTTATGGTTTTAGGTCTAACATTTAAGTCTCTAATCCATCTTGAATTAATTTTTGTATAAGGAGTAAGGAAAGGATCCAGTTTCAGCTTTCTACTTATGGCTAGCCAATATTCCCCGCACCATTTATTAAATAGGGAATCCTTTCCCCATTTCTTGTTTTTGTCAGGTTTGTCAAAGATTAGGACTGGTATATAAGAATGCTTGTGATTTTTGCACATTGATTTTGTATCCTGAGACTTACTGAAGTTGCTTATCAGCTTAAGGAGATTTTGGGCTGAGACAATGGGGTTTTCTAAATATACAATCACGTCATCTGCAAACAGGGACAGTTTGACTTCTTCTTTTCCTAACTGAATACCCTTGATTTCTTTCTCTTGCCTGATTGCCCTAGCCAGAACTTCCAACACTATGTTGAATAGGAGTGGTGAGAGAGAGCATCCCTGTCTTGTGCCAGTTTTCAAAGGGAATTTTTCCAGTTTTTGCCCATTCAGTATGATATTGGCTGTGGGTCTGTCATAAATAGCTCTTATTATTTTGAGATACGTTCCATCAATGCCGAATTTATTGAGAGTTTTTAGCATGAAGAGTTGTTGAATTTTGTCCAAGGCCTTTTGTGCATCTGTTGAGATAATCATGTGGTTCTTGTCCTTGGTTCTGTTTATGTGTTGGATTATGTTTATTGATTTGCATATGTGGAACCATCCTTGCATCCCAGGGATGAAGCCCACTTGATCATGGTGGATAAGCTTTTTGATGTGCTGCTGGATTTGGTTTGCCATTATTGAGGATTTTTGCATCGATGCTCATCAGGGATATTGGTCTAAAATTCTCTTTTTTTTTTTGTATCTCTGCTAGGCTTTGGTATCAGGATGATGTTGGCCTCGTAAAATGAGTTAGGGAGGATTCCGTCTTTTTCTATTGACTGGAATAGTTTCAGAAGGAATGGGACCAACTCCTCCTTGTACCTCTGGTAGAATTCAGCTGTGAATCCGTCTGGTCCTGGACTTTTTTTGGTTGGTAGGCTATTAATTATTGCCTCAATTTCAGAGCCTGCTATTGGTCTATTCAGGGATTCAACTTCTTCCTGGTTTAGTCTTGGGAGAGTGTAAGTGTCCAGGAAATTATCCATTTCTTCTAGGTTTTCTAGTTTATTTGCGTAGAGGTGTTTATAGTATTCTCTGATGGTAGTTTGTATTTCTGTGGGGTCGGTGGTGATATCCCCTTTATCATTTTTTATTGTGTCTATTTGATTCTTCTCTCTTTTCTTCTTTGTCTTGCTAATGGTCTGTCAATTTTGCTGATCTTTTCAAAAAACCAGCTCCTGGATTCATTGATTTTTTGGAGGGTTTTTTGTGTATCTATCTCCTTCAATTCTGCTCTGATCTTGGTTATTTCTTGCCTTCTGCTAGCCTTTGAATGTGTTTACTCTTGCTTCTCTAGTTCTTTTAATTGTGATGTTAGGGTGTCAATTTTAGATCTTTCCTGCTTTCTCTTGTGGGCATTTAGTGCTATAAATTTCCCTCTACACACTGCTTTAAATGTGTCCCAGAGATTCTGGTATGTTGTATCTTTGTTCTCATTGATTTCAAAGAACATCTTTATTTCTGCCTTCATTTCATTATGTACCCAGTAGTCATTCAGGAGCAGGCTGTTCAGTTTCCATGTAGTTGAGCGGTTTTGATTGAGTTTCTTAGTCCTGAGTTCTAGTTTGATTGCACTGTGGTCTGAGAGACAGTTTGTTGTAATTTCTGTTCTTGTACATTTGCTGAGGAGTGCTTTACTTCCAAATATGTGGTCAATTTTGGAATAAGTGCGATGTGGTACTGAGAAGAATGTATATTCTGTTGATTTGGGGTGGAGAGTTCTGTAGATGTCTATTAGGTCTGCTTGGTGCAGAGGTGAGTTCAATTCCTGGATATCCTTGTTAACTTTCTGTCTCATTGATCTGTCTAATGTTGACAGTGGAGTGTTGAAGTCTCCCATTATTATTGTATGGGAGTCTAAGTCTCTTTGTAAGTCTCTAAGGACATGCTTTATGAATCTGGGTGCTCCTGTATTGGGTGCATATATATTTAGGATAGTTAGCTCTTCCTGATGAATTGATCCCTTTACCATTATATAATGGCCTTCTTTGTCTGTTTTGATCTTTGATGGTTTAGAGTCTGTTTTATCAGAGACTACGATTGCAACCCTTGATTTTTTTGTTTTCCATTTGCTTGGTAGATCTTCCTCCATCCCTTTTTTGAGCCTATGTGTGTCTCTGCATGTGAGATGGGTCTCCTGAATACAGCAAACCGATGGGTCTTGCCTCTTTATCCATTTTGCCAGTCTGTGTCTTTTAACTGGACCATTTAGTCCATTTACATTTAAGGTTAATATTGTTATGTGTGAACTTGATCTTGTCATTATGATATCAGCTGGTTATTTTGCTCGTTAGTTGATGCAGTTTCTTCCTAGCATCGATGGACTTTACATTTTGGCAGGTACCAATGGCTGTTGTTCCTTTCCATGTTTAGTGCTTCCTTCAGGACCTCTTGTAGGGCAGTTCTGGTGGTGACAAAATCTCTAAGCATTTGCTTGTCTGTAAAGGATTTTATTTCTCCTTCACTTATGAAACCGATTTTGGCTGGATATGAAATTCTGGGTTGAAAATTCTTTTCTTTAAGAATGTTGAATATTGGCCCCCACTCTTCTGGCTTGTAGAATTTCTGCTGAGAGATGTGCTGTTAGTCTAATGGGCTTCCCTTTGTGGGTACCCCGACCTTTCTCTCTGGCTGCCCTTAACATTTTTTCCTTCATTTCAACTTTGGTGAATCTGACAATTATGTGTCTTGGACTTGCTCTTCTCGAGGAGTATCTTTGTGGCATTCTCTGTATTTCCTGAATTTGAATGTTAGCCTGCCTTACTAGGTTGGGGAAGGTTTCCTAGATGATATCCTGCAGAGTGTTTTCCAACTTGTTTCCATTTTCCCCGTCACTTTCAGGCACACCAATCAGATGTAGATTTGGTCTTTTCATATAATCCCATATTTCTTGGAGGCTTTGTTCATTTCTTTTTACTCTTTTTTTCTCTAGACTTCTCGCTTCATTTCATTCATTTGATCTTCAATGGCTGATACTCTTTCTTCCAGTTGATCGAGTCAGTTACTGAAGCTTGTGCATTTGTCACATAATTCTCATGTTATGGTTTTCATCGCTGTCAGTTCTTTTAACGACTTTTCTACATTGGTTATTCTAGTTAGCCATTCATGAAATCTTTTTTCGAGGTTTTTAGTTTCTTTGCGCTGGTTACGTAATTCCTCCTTTAGTTCTGAGAAGTCTGATCGACTGAAGCCGCCTTCTCTCAACTCGTCAAAGTCATTCTGCCTCCAGCTTTGTTCCGTTGCTGGCAGTGAGCTGCGTTCCTTTGGAGGGGGAGATGTGCTCTTATTTTTTGAATTTCCAGCTTTTCTGCCCTGCTTTTTCCCCATCTTTGTGGTTTTCTCTGCCTTTGGTCTTTGATAATGGTGACGTACTGATGGGGTTTTGGTGTGGGTGTCCTTTCTGTTTGTTCGTTTTCCTTCTAACAGTCAGGACTCTCAGCTGCAGGTCTGTTGGAGTTTCCTTGAGGTCCACTCCAGACCCTGTTTGCCTGGGTATCAGCAGTGGAGGCTGCAGAAGATAGAATATTGCTGAACAACGAGTGTTGCTGTCTGATTCTTGCTCTGGAAGCTTTGTCTCAGGGGTGTACTGAGCCGTGTAATGTGTGAGGTTTCGGTCTGCACCTAGTGGGGGATGTGTCCCAGTTAGGCTACTCAGGGGTCAGGGACCCACTTGAGCAGGCAGTCTGTCCGTTCTCAGATCTCAACCTCCATGCTGGGAGATCCACTGCTCTCTTCAAAGCTGTCAGACAGGGACATTTACCTCTGCCGAAGTTTCTGCTGCTTTTTGTTTAGCTATGCCCTGTCCCCAGAGGTGGAGTCTACAGAGGCAGGCAGGCCTTCTTAGCTGTGGTGGGCTCCACCCAGTTCGAGCTTCCCGGTGGCTTTGTTTACCTACTTAAGCCTCAGCAATGGCGGGCGCCCCTCCCTCAGCCTCGCTGCCACCTTGCAGTTAGATCTCAGACTGCTGTGCTAGCAATGAGGGAGGCTCCGTGGGCTTGGGACCCTCTGGGCCAGATATGGGATATAATCTCCTGGTGTGCCGTTTGCTAAGACCCTTGGTTAAGTGCAGTATTAGGGTGGGAGTTACCCGATTTTCCAGGTGTTGTGTGTCTCAATTTCCTTTGGCTAGGAAAGGGAATTCCCTTCCCTCTTGCGCTTCCCAGGTGAGGTGATGCTTCGCCCTGCTTGAGCTCTTGCTGGTCAGGCTGCACCTGCGGACCAGCACCAACTGTCTGACCCGCCCCAGTGAGATGAACCCGGTACCTCAGTTGAAAATGCAGAAATCACCCGTCTTCTGTGTCGCTCACACTGGGAGCTGGAGGCTAGAGCTGTTCCTATTCGGCCATCTTGGGCACGCCCCCTTGGTTTCTTTTCTTAAACCTCATGAACCAACCTCTACTAGCTTCCTACTTTTCTTCTGTAGTTTCCTCACCTCTCTCAGCCTTCACAGATTTGAAGACAATTAGGGCCTTGCTCTGGTTTAGGGTTTGGCTTCAGGGAATATTGTGGCTGGTTTGATCTTCTATCTATACCACTCAAACTTTTGTCATCAGTAAGGCTGTTTTGCTCTCTTATCATTTATGTATTTACTGCAGTAGCACTTTTAATTTCATTCAGAAACTTTTTCTTTGCATTCAGAACTTAATTGACTGGTGCAGGAGGCCTGGCTTTTAGCCTATCTTGGCATTTGATATACCTTCCTCACTTAGTTTAATCATTTCTAGCTTTTGATTTAGAGTAAGAGATATGCAACTCTTCAATATATGAAACTCTTCCTTTCCCTTGAATGCCTAGAGGCCATTGTAGGATTATTAATTCGCCTATTTTCCATACTGTTGTATCTCAGGGAATAGAGAGGCCTAAGGAGAGGGAGTGAGACAGGAATGGCTATTGCTGGAGCAGTCAGAACACACACAGCATTTATTGCTTATGTTTGTCATCTTATATGGGCACGGTTCATGGCGGCCCCAAACGATTACAATTGTAACAAAGATCACAGATCATCATAACTGATATAATAATAATGAAAAAGTTTGAAATATTGCAAGAATTACCAAAATGTGTCATAGAGACACAAAGTGAGCACATGCTGTTGGAAAAATGGTGCTGACAGACTTACCAGATTCACAGTTGCTGTAAATCCTTATTTTGTAAGGGAAAAGCCCCACAATATCTGCGAAGTACAATAATGCAGAGTGCACTAAAATGAAGTATGTTTGTATAAAAAAAATTGTGATTAATAATTCAGCTGTAGGGAGTGGAATATCAGAAGATTTTGACTGCTACTACATTTCATCCTGATTTTGAGTTGTTACTTTAGCCTCATTACAAATTATAGGTGCTATGTAAATGTTCTGTTGTGTATCTTTAATAGTTCCTTTCTCTGCTTCTTTTCTAGGTATCACACCTGTGTATCATAATATGTTTGCTTTAATGAGTGAAACAGAAAGGATCTGGTATCCACCCAACCATGTCTTCCATATAGATGAGTCAACCAGGCATAATGTACTCTACAGAATAAGGTACTTTCTTCAGTAAAGTAACTCACTTAATGCTAAAAGGCAAAATGGGAGAAATTATCAAATATTTTTGAATTGCAAGGTAGTTAATACCAGAGACCTGAACCAATTAGTTAGCACTCATTTAAGATTTCATTTAAGATTCTGTTTCTCCATCAGAGAAACTGTTCATACATGTTGTTTAAGTAGAATATTCTGAGAATAAAGCTGTTTTGGTGGGATGCCACTTAACTCCTTATGATTATAATTAAATAAGTAAAAAAAAAATCAGAATGGGCTTTATTAACAAAATCCTAAATGTTTGGGATATTGCTGGTTTGTGCAATGTTTTGCACAATAAAATGCAATTTCACATCTTATTTTTATAAAGAACTTTTAAAAAAGTTCTTGTGAAGAAAAGAGACTTTTCCCAGTGTGTATTTGCAGCCTCAAATTGTAAGTTAATTTATATAATTTATGGTAATGTGTAATGCCTATTTAGAGAAATCTAGAAGTATTTTTTTGCTCGAAAGGATGAAACAAAGATATGTTTGATTTGTGTCTCATAAATACCTGTGATTTTTCTAAGCATTTATATATATATATATATATATACACATAAAATTCATCATAACTTAAGGAGGTATTAAGATTTCCACATTAAAGATAAAGAATTTAGAGCATTGAGAAACAATATTACTCAAATTTATTCATGGTCACACAGCTAGGAATTGGGAGTCAGGTTCAAATCCAAGCCTAGTTTGCTTCATAAGCTTGCCTCTTAACCACCTCATGTGTACTTCATTAAAGAGGTAATGTGGCCGGGCGCGGTGGCTCAAGCCTGTAATCCCAGCACTTTGGGAGGCCGAGACGGGCGGATCACGAGGTCAGGAGATCGAGACCATCCTGACTAACACAGTGAAACCCCGTCTCTACTAAAAATACAAAAAAAAAAAAACTAGCCGGGCGAGGTGGCGGGCGCCTGTAGTCCCAGCTACTCGGGAGGCTGAGGCGGGAGAATGGCGCAAACCCGGGAGGCGGAGCTTGCAGTGAGCTGAGATCCGGCCACTGCACTCCAGTCCGGGCGACAGAGCGAGACTTCGCCTCAAAAAAAAAAAAAAAAAAAAAAGAGGTAATGTATATATAGTATTTATTATTGTGCCTATCACTTCGTGCTCTCTCAATAAATTTTAGTATTGTTTTGCTTCTTTCCCTTCCCCATTCTATATACAAATATGCAATTGGATGTGTTTGCATTTACTGATATCTAATGTATACTTTGCACTGAGTTCAAAAAATTATTTTTGATATAATTATTGAAAAGACGGTGAAAAAATCAATAAATGTTCAAATAAATAATAGACGTACAAAAATCAATAGCATTATTATATGCAAGCAACCACTTACATAATAGATAAAGAAGATCCTATTCAATATAGCTACAAAAACCCTTAACCAGGAATGGTCTTAATAAGAAAAAACACAAGACGGTATAGGAAAATTAGAAACTTATTTGAAGAATATGAAGAATTAGGACATAATACTGGAATGGGCAGATGGAATATTACAAAGATCAATTTCTCTTACACTATGTGCTTAGCTCTAAGCCAATTAAAATCCTAACAAAGGCATTTTAGGGAATTGGACACATTACTATGTTAATTTAGAATTATTAAATAAGATAGCCATGAGAAAGAAGACTTACCTGGGAATTGTAAAATATTTTGTCCCAGGAGATATTTTCACATTATATGAAACTACAAAATGGTATCTATTATTAAAGCCACATAATTAAATTCAGAATCATAACCTAAATAATGAGGATGATGGGGCCAGTATATCTTGAAAGTACTCCTTCATACGTATAGAAACGTAATATATGAAGAAATCTTTTCACGTTAATGTGGAAGGGAGAGATTAGTCAATAAATGGGGGTGGGATAGTTGATTAGCTGTTTGAATAAAATTTTAGCTTCTTTCTTTATAATGTATATCAGATAAATTATAGATTGAGTAAAGATCAGATTGATATGTAAATAGAAATGTAAAGAAAATCAAACTATAAAAGTCTGAATTGGAACTGAATTCAGGTCCTTGGGAAAATACCATTTAAGCTGCAAAACAATAGAAGAAATCATATGGGAATGATTGCAATTGTTGACTATAAAAATTTTCAGATGTCTGAAGGTTTTCTTAAAATGGAAAGGCAAACTGTAAAGGTAGTAGTTTCAACAAATCAGATAAAAGGTTAGTATTCTTATAAGTATAAAATTAAAAACACTGTATCCATTAAACAGTAACTTAATGTACATGAAGAAATAGTGTCACTAGTTATGAGAATAATGCACATAGTTAAAACTATTCATTGGTCTCATAACTAGTGATGCTGAGAATTTTTTGAAAAGGCCATTAATGATGTTTTTCTTTTGTTAAATATTTCTTCATGTACATTAATTGTTTAATGGATAGTGTTTTTAATGCCAACAAGTTAGAGGATCAAGATGAAATGGACAAATTCCTAGAAAGACACAAGTTATAGGAACTGCTAAAAGAAAGAACAGAAAGTTTGAATAGGTCTATGACAAGTAAAGAAATCAAATTAGTAATTTTTATAAAAGCCCAGGCCCAAGTAGCTTCACTTGTGAATTCTATCACACATTAAAAGAATTATTACCAGTTATTCACAAAAAATAGCAAAGGAAGGAGGATTTCCCAACTATTTCTGTGAGTTCAGTATTACCCTGATAACAAATTCAGACAAAGATATCTAGAAGAAAAGAAAACTACAGACCAATGTTGTAGGTAGAAAATCAACAAAATACTCGCAAATTGAATCCAGCAATACAGCTTGAATATGTCTTATCTGAAATGCTTGGGACCACAAATGTTTTGGATTTTGGATTTTTTTTCAGATTTTTAGAATATTTGCAGAGTATACACTGGTTGAACATACCTAATCTAAAAATCTAAAGTTTGAAATGCTCCAATGAAAATTTCCTTTGCACATCAGGTTAGTGCTCTAAAGGTTTTGGATTTTGGTGCATTTCAGGTTTCAGATATTCAGATTAGGAATGCTGGTGGTTTACAAAAATATTAAATACCATGACCAGGTGGGATTTATCCCAGGAAATACAAGGTTAGTGTAGCTTCCAAAAATCAATCAATCAATTAACCACATTAATAGAATAAATGATCAAAACCACATAATCATCCCAATAGACACAGAAAAAGTATTTGATAAAATCCAACATCCCATCATTATAAAAAAACTCAACACAGTTATTTCTTGCCTTCTGCTAGCTTTTGAATGTGTTTGCTCTTGCCTCTCTAGTTCTTTTAATTGTGATGTAAGATCAGAGCAGAACTGAAGGAGATAGAGACACAAAAAACCCTCCAAAAAATCAATGAATCCAGGAGTTGGTTTTTTGAAAAGATCAACAAAATTGACAGACCGCTAGCAAGACGAATAAGAAGAAAAGAGAGAGGAATCAAATAGATGCAATAAAAAATGATAAAGGGGATATCACCACCGACCCCACAGAAATACAAACTACCATCAGAGAATACTATAAACACCTCTACGCAAATCAACTAGAAAGTCTAGAAGAGATGGATAATTTCCTGGACACTTACACTCTCCCAAGACTAAACCAGGAAGAAGTTGAATCCCTGAATAGACCAATAGCAGGCTCTGAAATTGAGGCAACAATTAATAGCCTACCCACCAAAAAAAGTCCAGGACCAGATGGATTCACAGCTGAATTCTACCAGATGTACAAGGAGGAGCTGGTAGCATTCCTTCTGAAACTATTCCAATCAATAGAAAAAGAGGGAATCCTCCCTAACTCATTTTATGAGGCCAACATCATCCTGATACCAAAGCCTGGCAGAGACACAACAAAAAAAGAGAATTTTAGACCAATATCCCTGATGAACATCGATGCAAAAATCCTCAATAAAATACTGGCAAACCGGATTCAGCAGCATATCCAAAAGCTTATCCACCATGATCAAGTGGGCTTCATCCCTGGGATGCAAGGCTGGTTCAACATTCGCAAATCAATAAACATAATCCAGCATATAAACAGAACCAAAGTCAAGAACCACATGATTATCTCAATAGATGCAGAAAAGGCTTTTGACAAAATTCAACAGCCCTTCATGCTAAAAACGCTCAATAAATTCGGTATTGATGGAACGTACCTCAAAATAATAAGAGCTATTTATGACAAACCCACAGCTAATATCATACTGAATGGGCAAAAACTGGAAAAATTCCCTTTGAAAACTGGTACAAGAGAGGGATGCCCTCTCTCACCACTCCTATTCAACATAGTGTTGGAAGTTCTGGCTAGGGCAATCAGGCAAGAGAAAGAAATCAAGGGTATTCAGTTAGGAAAAGAAGAAGTCAAATTGTCCCTGTTTGCAGATGACATGATTGTATATTTAGAAAACCCCATCGTCTCAGCCCAAAATCTCCTAAAGCTGATAAGCAACTTCAGCAAAGTCTCAGGATACAAAATTAATGTGCAAAAATCACAAGCATTCTTATACACCAGTAACAGACAAGCAGAGAGCCAAATCAGGAATGAACTTCCATTCACAATTGCTTCAAAGAGAATAAAATACCTAGGAATCCAACTTGCAAGGGATGTAAAGGACCTCTTCAAGGAGAACTACAAACCACTGCTCAGTGAAATCAAAGAGGACACAAACAAATGGAAGAACATACCATGCTCATGGATAGGAAGAATCAATATCGTGAAAATGGCCATACTGCCCAAGGTTATTTATAGATTCAATGCCATCCCCATCAAGCTACCAATGAGTTTCTTCACAGAATTGGAAAAAACTGCTTTAAAGTTCATATGGAACCAAAAAAGAGCCCGCATTGCCAAGACAATCCTAAGTCAAAAGGACAAAGCTGGAGGCATCACGCTACCTGACTTCCAACTATACTACAAGGCTACAGTAACCAAAACAGCATGGTACTGGTACCAAAACAGAGCTATAGACCAATGGAACAGAACAGAGTCCTCAGAAATAATACCACACATCTACAGCCATCTGATCTTTGACAAACCTGAGAGAAACAAGAAATGGGGAAAGGATTCCCTATTTAATAAATGGTGCTGGGAAAATTGGCTAGCCATAAGTAGAAAGCTGAAACTGGATCCTTTCCTTACTCCTTATACGAAGATTAATTCAAGATGGATTAGAGACTTAAATGTTAGACCTAATACCATAAAAACCCTAGAAGAAAATCTAGGTAGTACCATTCAGGACATAGGCATGGGCAAGGACTTCATGTCTAAAACACCAAAAGCAACGGCAGCAAAAGCCAAAATTGACAAATGGGATCTAATTAAACTAAAGAGCTTCTGCACAGCAAAAGAAACTACCATCAGAGTGAACAGGCAACCTACAGAATGGGAGAAAATTTTTGCAATCTGCTCATCTGACAAAGGGCTAATATCCAGAATCTACAAAGAACTCAAACAAATATACAAGAAAAAAACAACCCCATCAAAAAGTGGGGAAAGGATATGAACAGACATTTCTCAAAAGAAGACATTCATACAGCCAACAGACACATGAAAAAATGCTCATAATCACTCGCCATCAGAGAAATGCAAATCAAAACCACAATGAGATACCATCTCACACCAGTTAGAATGGCAATCATTAAAAAATCAGGAAACAACAGTTGTTGGAGAGGATGTGGAGAAACAGGAACACTTTTACACTGTTGGTGGGATTGTAAACTAGTTCAACCATTATGGAAAACAGTATGGCAATTCCTCAAGGATCTAGAACTAGATGTACCATATGACCCAGCTATCCCACTACTGGGTATATACCCAAAGTATTATAAATTATTCTACTACAAAGACACATGCACACGTATGTTTATTGCAGCACTATTCACAATAGCAAAGACTTGGAATCAACCCAAATGTCCATCTGTGACAGACTGGATTAAGAAAATGTGGCACATATACACCATGGAATACTATGCAGCCATAAAAAAGGATGAGTTTGCGTCCTTTGTAGGGACATGGATGCAGCTGGAAACCATCATTCTTAGCAAACTATCACAAGAAGAGAAAACCAAACACCGCATGTTCTCACTCATAGGTGGGAACTGAACAATGAGATCACTTGGACTCGGGAAGGGGAACATCACACACTGGGGCCTATCATGGGGAGGGGGGAGGAGGGAGGGATTGCATTGGGGAGTTATACATGATATAAATGATGAATTGATGGGTGCTGACGAGTTGATGGGTGCAGCACACCAACATGGCACAAATATACATATGTAACAAACCTGCACGTTATGCACATGTACCCTAGAACTTAAAGTATAAAAAAAAAAAAAAAGCAACACAATAGGAATGGCAAGGAACTTCCTCAATTTGTTCAAGGGCATCTATAAAAAAATCCAAAAGTAATGTCGTACTTAATGGTGAAAGACTGAATGCCTTCTCTCTATGATCAGGAATGAGATGAGGATAGCTACTCTTACCACTTTGATTTAACACTATACTGTAGATTCAGGAGGGAAATAAGGCAAGAAAAATAAATAAAAGGCATTTATATTGGAAAATAAGAAGTAAAACTGTAGTCATCCCACTGTATCCATGGGTTTCACATCCATGGATTAAACCAACTGCAGATTGAAAATATATGGAAAAAAAGTTGTGCTTGTACTGAACATGTACAGACTTTTTCTTGTCATTATTCCCTAAAGAATACAGTATAACAATTATTTACATAACATTTACATTGTATTAGATATTATAAGTAGTCTAGAGATTTTAAAGTATACTGAAGTATGTGCACAGGTTATATGCAAATAGTATATCAGGAACATGAGTATTTGCAGATTTTGGTATGTGTGGGAGGTTTTGGAACTAGTACTGCATAGATACCAAAGGATGATTGTGTATTCACAGATTACATGATCTTGCATATTAAAAATCCTAAGAAATTAATAAAAAACTATTAGAACTAATAAATGAGCTCAGGTCAGTTGCAGAATAGAAGATCAATATATAAAAATCAGTTGTATTTCGGTACACAAAGAACAATCCAAAAATGAAATTAAAAAAATTTCATTAACAATAGCATAACAAATTTTTAGGAATAACCTTAACAAAAACTGTAAAATGTATACACTGAGAAATATAAAACATCATTGAACGAAATTAAGGAAACACCTAAATAAATGGAAAGATATCTCATAGAGGACTTCATATTTTTAATATGGCAATACTCCTTAATTGATCTGTATGTTCAGTGCAATTCCTACTGAAATCCTAGCTGTCTTTATTGCAGAAATTGACAAGTTAATCATAAATTTATATAAAAGCAAAGGGACTTAGCATAGCTAAAACAGTCTTGAACAAAGTTTGAAGACTATACTTCCTAATTTCAAAATTTATTACAAAACTACAGTAATCAAGACAATATGGTACTAACTTAAGGATGAATATACAGATTAATGGAAAGGAATTGACAGTCTCAATATAATTTCTCACATTGATGGTAACTGATTTTTGATCAGGGTGCCAAGACAATTCATGGGCAAAGAATAGTCTTTTTAAATAATAGTGCTGGGACAACTGGATATCCACATGTAAAATAATGAAGTAAGACATCTACTTCACACTATATATATATATATATAAAAAGCTTAAAGTGGATCATAGGCCTATATATAAGAGCTAAACTTATTAAAACTCCAAGAAGAAACACAAGTCTTTGTGTACTTAGATTAGGCAGTGGTTTCTTAGATATGACACCAAAAGCTCAAGTGACAAGAAAAATAGTTAAGTTAGACTTTATCAAAGTTAAAAACATCTGTGCGTCAAAGGACACTATCAAAAATGTGAAAAGACAACCCACAAAATGGAAGAAAATGTTTGGGAATCATATATCTGATAACTGTCTTATCTCCAGAATATAAAAGAATTCTTACAGCTCAACAATACAACTTAATCTAAAAAGTAGGCAAGGGACTTGAATAGACATTTTTCCAAATAAGACATACAAATGGCCAATAAGCATGTAAAAAGATGCCCAACAGGCGGGCCCCAGAGCGGGCTCAGGGGAGCTTGGCGTGCCAGGCGCCTCCCGCCCGGAACATACGGAGGCTGGCCCAGGTGGCGCAGGAGCTGGAGCAGGGCCCGAGTGGGCGTCCGAGCCCGAGCGGAAGTGGGAGAGGGGCCGGAGCAGGGGTCCGCGCCGCGCTGCTGAAGCCTGGCCGGCCGCCCAGACACTGCCTGCAGCCTGGCCATGGCAGAGCCAAGGAAAGGATCTCTATACAAACAAATACGTGGCTGTCAAATTGGAGCTGATCAAGTCCTGGGCCCCACAGCTGCACCTGGGGTACTGGTTCTACAAGCGGCTCAGCGCCACTGAGGGCGCCCCTCAGGTCTACTACCTACTACTTCGGCCTGTGCTGAAAGTACAACGCCATGGTGCTGGAGCTGCTGGGGCCCAGCCTGGAGGACCTGTTCGACCTTCACGCTGAAGACGGTGCTCCTGATCGTCACCCAGCTGATCGCACGCATGGAGTATGGGCACACTAAGAGCCTCATTTACCAGGACGTGTAGTCCGAGAACTTCGTGGTGTGGCGCCCGGGGACCAAGCAGCAGGTCGCCATCCACATTATCAACTTCGGGCTGGCCAAGGGGTACACTGGCCTTCAGACAAAGAAGCACATCCCGTACCGTGAGCACAAGAGCTTGACAGGCAGGGCGCGCTACATGAACATCAACATGCACCTGGGCAAGGAGCAGAGCCACTGCAGTGACCTGGAGGTGCTGGGCCACATGTTCATGTACTTCCTGTGCAGCAGCCTCCCCTGGCAGGGGCTCAAGGCCGACACGATCATGAGCGGTACAGAATATCGGGAACACCAAGTGCACCATGCCCATCGAAGTGCTCAGCTAGAACTTCCCAGAGGAGATGGCCACATACCTGCACTACGTGCGGCGCCTGGACTTCGAGAAACCCGACTGTGACTACTTGTGGAAGCTCTCCACCGACCTATTCGACCGAAGCGGCTTCGTGTTCGACTCTTGAGTACCACTGGCCCAGGAAGCCCTTGGCGACCCCCATCGGCACCGTCCATACCCACCGGCCCTCCCAGCCTCAGCTTTGGGACAAAGATCAGCCACACAGCAAAAACCAGGTGCTGACCTCTACCAATGGGGAGCTGAACGCGGACGACCCCACGGCCAGCCACTGCAGCGCCCATCAGGGCGCCTGCAGAGATGGAGGTGGGCGATGAAACCAA
Source organism: Rhinopithecus roxellana (assembly GCF_007565055.1). Lineage (NCBI taxonomy): Eukaryota > Metazoa > Chordata > Mammalia > Primates > Cercopithecidae > Rhinopithecus > Rhinopithecus roxellana. Next base: position 56,351,345 of record NC_044564.1, read on the forward strand.
ATGCTGCTGTTTCTTCCCCCTGAATCTTCTCCGTGCAGCCCCTTGGGACGTGAGCTTGTTTGAGGCCCTTGGGGCCCACCCACAGCAGCCCAGGGCCAGACTCTGGCTGGAAGCCGGGACGCAGACTTCAGGGGCCGCACCTGTCTCAGCCGGCGGCCCCATCCCCCAGACGAGGGGTCAGTCATTTCTTTCACATAAGACTGGCCAAAATTTCTACACCTCTGTCTAGTCCGCCCCTCCAAGAGCATTAACTATTTAAAACAAGGAAAAAGAGGATGGGGGAAGACCCCTTCTACCCCAAACCTGCCCCTCCATTTCTTTGCTGAAGTGAGTATTGCGATCCTGGAGGCCCTCACGGCTGAGGCCTGGCCCCGGCCCCGCCAGCCGCCCCCGTTAGCTTCATAAAGTCTAGCTTCTCTCCCTCGATCCAAAGGCCGTTTTCTGGAGGGGAGGGCAGGCCTGGCCTGGAGTGGTGCTGTGGGGCTAGCTTGCCCAGGCCCACCTGGGAGGGACACAGGCATTGCTGCCAGGGGTGAGGCTGTGCCCCAGGCTTCCCCAAAACTAAAGGGGAAGGGAAGGGTGGGGCCGCGGCTGAAGCCAGCTCCGCACCCAAAATGCTGCACCAAAGCCCAGGCGCCGCACGCACGGCCACTGCAGCCTTTCCCAGCCTCGTCCGGGCGAGGGGCAGGTGGGCCCTGCTAGGAGGGTGCTTCTCGAGGAACCTGTTCCCGGAGGCTGTGCTCCGACCCTCAGAACCTGAGGGGGGTGGGCCGGCTGGCGTCGCCCGGCTCGGCCCCTGGGCTCTGCTGCGTGGGGGCGTGCGGGCATGGGGCTTCCTGTCTCTGTGCTCTGCCACCCGGCAAGCAGCCGCAGACAAAATGCCTTAAAGCCTCCGGCTCAGCCCCGCAGGTGTATGTGCAAGGGCCTGGGGGCGGCTCTGGACTGGCTGGCGGTCCCCCAGCGGGTCAGCTTGAGGCCGTGCCCAGGGCGGTGGCCCTGAGTCTGGTTTTTGCTTTACCAAGTGTACAGGAATGGCATTTACGTTTCTCTGATGCTCTTTTGAAGCCATACAACTTAGGGGCTTTTTTAAAAAAAAAGAAAAGAAAAATGAAACCCCCCCAAAAAAGATGCCTAACATCATTGGTCATTAGAGAAAAGTCAATCAAAACCACAATGGGATAATAATAGATCTACAAGGATGGCAAAAATCAGAAAGACAAACAATAACAAGTGTTAGAGGATTTGGACTAGTTTGGAAGCCATATATTGCTGTTGGGAATGTAAAGTGGTGCTGCTACTTTGGAAAACAGTTTGGCCATTCCTCAAAAGGATAAACACAGAGTTACCATATGACCCAGCAATTCTACTTCTAGATATATATGCAATAGAAATGAAAACATATATCCACAAAAACTTGTACATGACTCTTCATACCAGCATTATTCACAATAGCAAAATAATAGAAAACAGTCCCAAATGTCTGTCAGGCGATGAATGGATATGGAAAAAGTGGTATATTCATACAATGAAATATTAATTTGGCAATAAAAGGGAACCAAGTAATGATACATGCTCTAATGTGGATGAACCCTGAAAACATTATGCTGAGTGAAAGAAGGTAGACAGGCCACATGTTCTAAAATTAGAGCGTGGTGATATTTGTATAATGCTATGAATAAACTAAAAACATTGAATTTTACACTTTAAGTGGGTGGACTTTATGATAATTATATCTCAATAAAGGTGTTACTAAAAGACTCAATATGGAGTATTCTTTGTTTCTTTGAAGGACAAGTTTTTAACTTCCATTTCTCCAAAGAAGCAATTATTTGTTTTTATGCCAAGTTAGCATTTTCAGATTCTCTACTGGTGTTACTGGATTAAATTATGTTTTTACTTTTTGTTAAGGTTTTATTTCTACATTTTTTGTTTCCTATTGCTTCTACATTTTGTGCACTGAAGGAGGTAGTATATTGATTTTACACTTACATTTCTTGTACTTTCTGCCTATATTAGTGTTATCCACATATCCTTTTGTCTCTAATATATATTTAATACTGTTAGCTGTGTTTTCTAAGTATGGGATAATACCTTTCAGTATGCTGTAGTTGACTGTATATAGATAGTATGTTTGTATATGAACTGTTTGGAAGCTGACCAAATGTTTTTATTATCTTGTAGATTTTATTTTCCTCGTTGGTATTGCAGCGGCAGCAACAGAGCCTATCGGCATGGAATATCTCGAGGTGCTGAAGCTCCTCTTCTTGATGACTTTGTCATGTCTTACCTCTTTGCTCAGGTATGATTATACTATCTTACTTGTACATGTGTTAAATGATAAATATTTTGCTGTTTAGTAAGTCACTTAATCAGGAAAAACTTCACATATGGGAAAATTGCAGTTCTGTCTTGCACAGCAGGTGCAGAGAAGTAACAAAATTGAGTCTTTTTAGCACGTTTTTAATCCCATGGTTTATGGATAACAATCTATTTTATAAAGTTTTTTGGATTGATCCTTTTGAATTTCTTTTTTTTTAGGACTTTAGGTCATTTTAAGGATTTCACAAGGTATAGACTGAGGTTTACAGCATGATTCATGTAGGCATATGTGGCTAAAATATTAGTAACATTTCTTTAGGGTTTTAAAAAAATTTTTGGACAATTTCAGGCTTACACAATGGACAATGAACTGTAGAGGAAGTAGGCTACATAAAAAATAAGCTATGATAGTTTGTGTAGCTGTTTATAGGAAGGTGACTGGATGCTGATACTTAGTCTAAGCTATATATTCAAGTTATTTGTTCACTAATACAGTTATGTCAAATTTTGGTATTGTGTTGGTATTTCATAATGCTTTCTTCTCTAGTACCTTGATTTAAACAGTAATTGAAATATTTTGTCATTAAACAACTTGTTTTTATGTGCTGCTAGACTAGTATGAATAGAAACTAAAGGAAGAAAATATATTAGTGCTCTTGGGTAAAAATAAGCACTTGGCATCCCCAAGGTATCAGGAGTTCTAAATCCGATTTGCTAATATTGTAGGAAATAAGCCCACAAATCCTCATGGCTCGCATTTCCGAGAAGCAGCCTAGTAAGGCTAGTTCAGTTTATGAACAACAAAAGCAAAAATACTTCTCTACTGGGGTATGAGACCAACAAACTTTATTTTTATTGTGGTAAGAAATATATAATAAAAATGACCATTTTAAGTGTGCAGTTCAGTTGTATTAAATACAAACACATTGATGTACAACCATCACCACCATCCATCTCCAGAACATTTTTCATATTCCCAAATGGAAATTTCATACTCATTAAATAATAACTATTTCCCACTCCCAATGGCCTTTCGCAGTCACCATTCTACTTTTGACTATAAATCTGCCTTTTCTAGGTACCTCATACAAATGGAATTATACAGCATTTGTCCTTTTTTGACTGGCTTATTTCACTTAGCATAATGTCTGCTAGGTTCATCCATGTTGTAGCATGTGCTAGAATTTCTTTCCTTTTTAAGGCTGAACAATATTTCATTGCATATGTATACTATATTTTATTTGTTTATTCATCTGTCGATGAATACATGGGTTGCTGCTGTGAACATGGGTAAACAAATATTTCCTTGAGTCCATTTTCAGTTCTTTTGGATATATACCCAGAAGTGTAATTGCTGGATCATATGGTAAATTTATAATTTTTTTGAGGAACTGCTACATTATCTTCTGTAGTGGCTGTACTATTTTTCAGTCCTACCAGCAGTGCACAAGTGTTCCAATTTCTTAACATCCTCAACAGTGCTTTGCTTTGTTTGATAATAGCCATCCCTATGGGTATGAGGTGGTATCATTGTGATTTTGATGCGTTACTTCTCTAACAACAAGTGATCATGAGCATCTTTTCATATGCTTTTTGGCCATCTGTCTTCTTTGCAGAGATGTCGCTTGTTGGCCATTTGTTTATCTTCTTTGCAGAGATGTCTATTCAAGTCCTTGGTTCATTTTTAAATCAGGTTGTTCGTTTGTTGTTGTTGTATTGTAGAAATTATTATTCTGGATCTTAACTCCTTATAAGATACATGATTTGTACATAGTTTTTCCCATTCTCTAGGTTGCTTTTTCATTCTGTTACTTGTCTTTTGGTAGACAAAAGTTTTAAATTTGGCTGTATTCTAATTTATCTATTCTTTTTTGTTTCTTATGTTTTTGGTGTTGTATCCAAGAAATCATTGCCAAATCCAATGTTATGAAGCTTTCTTTCTGTTTTCTTGCAAGAGTTTTATCGTATTAGCTCTTATATTTAGGCCTTGCATCCATTTTGAGTTAATTTTTGTCTATCATGTAAGGTAAGGGTCCACTTCTTTTGCTTGTGAATATCCAATTTTCCTAGCACCATTTGTTGAAAGACTGTCTTTTCTCCATTGAATGGTCTTGGCACCTTTGTTGAAAATCATTTGACCACCAACTTACTTTTTTATACAGCTCCTTTATCTTTATAGCCATTATAAAAAGAGAGGGAGATGGAAAGAGGCTTCTGAGAGTAGCCTTTTGAAAATAGGATATTATGAGGTTACAACTTTCTGTTGCTTTTACCGTATATTATTCACTTGTCCTGCAGAGCTAGTTTATTTTGGGGGCAGGCTAGTTAAGTCCCATTTATAAGCCAAGTTTTCCCAAATTATTCATTCAGCTACTTTAGCCTAACATTAATACTGCAATGTCTAGTATTTTTGATCTAGAAAAATTTTGGTTGATTTCAGAATACTTAATTTTATCCTTCTAGGAAGGACTGTCTTGTCTAGCATGGCAAGATAATTTCACCATATAATTCTAAATTATGTCTGGATAGTACCACAAGCAATTTTCTATTTTTTAATGTTTTTACTTCTCTAAATTTGTGCCCAGAAAATATGATAGTATTTAGATTACTCTAGGATTATACTGTTATTTTATACTATGTACACATTGTACACTATATATAGCAAATTTGACCAGTGGCATTACCAGAATGTAAGAATATCTTGACATCTTTGAATAACCAAAAAATAGATAAGCCACTGAACTGTCTTTAAAGTTCTTAAGACAGTACCTATAGGAAGACAGATTTGGAAAAGGTAAGCAAATAAAAATCAAAAGTAAGATGGCCCTTTTAAATTCAGTTTCCTCTGGGAATTAATTGTCTTTATATCATCAAATATGGCTGCTCAGCAAATAAACTGCTGACACGTGAACAACTTTTAATTAATTCATATCTATTCAACAACAAATGGATATTTACCTCATGTTCTTGGCATCATTTCTGATTTTGTGACTGTGACTTTTCTTTTATTTCCCTGGCTAATGAAGATGTAAATTTCTTAAGCTCAAATTTTGTCTGCTACTCAGATGAGAAAAGGTTTTCTTTCTTATTTTTTTTATAGAGATGGGGGTCTTTGATGCCCAGGCTGGCATGATCATAGCTCACTGCAGCCTTGAACTCCTGGGCTCAAGTGATTGTCTTGCTTTAGCCTCATAGCCTCCCGAGTAGCTAGGTACAGGTGTGTGCCACTATGCCTGGCTAATTTTTTTAGTTTTGTTTTTGTAGAGATGGGGTCTCGCTGTATTGTCCAGGCTGGTTTTAAACTCCTGGCTTCAAATGATCCTCCTACCTCAGCCTCCCAAAGTGCTGGGATTACAAGCGTGAGCCACCACACCTGGCCTGAAATTTTTCAGTAGTTTTAATTAAATGAATATTTTGAGGGTACATACTATAATATTTAAGGAATAGTATTTATTATGTTTTGGCATTTGAGACTCTTCCATTTGTAACTTTTCTCTAGTGAATAGTTGATTATGTTTTTAGTTTTGCTATCACTAATTTTTCATATATTTATTGTCTTTTGGTCATGAGTTCCACAGAATTTCCACATGAGCAGAATTTGTTATCTACCAGTTCTTTTCTTTTCTTTCTTTTTTTCTGAGACAGAGTATCGGGAGAACCTGCTTCCGATGGTTACGTGGTTTCTTTTCTATTTCCTAGGTGTCTTGGCTGGTTTGAGAAATAAAGGGAAAGAGTATAAGAGAGAGAAATTTAAAGCTTGGTGTCCAGGGAAGGCATCACATGTCAGCAGGATCCGTGATGTTCCCAGAGCTGTAAAACCAGCAAGTTTTTATTAGCGATTTTCAAAAGGGGAGGGAGTGCACGAATAGGTGTGGGTCACAGAGATCACATACTTCACAAGGTAATAAAATATCACAAAGAAAGTGGAGGCAGGGCGAGATCACAGGACCACAGGATGAGGCGAAATTAAAATTGCTAATGAAGTTTCGGGCACACATTTGTCATTGATAACATCTTATCAGGAAACAGGGTTTGAGAGCAGACAACCTGACTGACCAAAATTTATTAGGTGGGAATTTTCCTGTCCTAATAAGCCTGGGAGCGCTACAGGAGACCAGGGCTTTTTTCATCCCTTCAGCTTCGAAGGCACGCCTTAAGGGGGCCATCTACAAACCTACCCTCAGGGCGCATTCTCTTTCTCAGGGATGTTCCTTGCTGAGAAAAAGAATTCAGCGATATTTCTCCTATTTGCTTTTGAAAGAGGAGAAATATGGCTCTGTTCCATCCTGCTCACCTGCGGCCAGAAGTCTTATCTCTGGTGTTCCCTGAGCATTGCTGTTATCCTGTTCTTTTTTCAAGATGCCTAGATTTCATATTGTTCAAACAGACATGCTCTACAAACAATTTGTGCAGTTGATGCAATCATTACAGGGTCCTGAGGCGACATATATCCTCCTCAGATTATGAAGAAGATGACAGGATTAAGAGATTAAAGTAAAGACAGGCATAGGAAATCACAAGGGTATTGACTGGGGAAGTGATAAGTGTCCATGAAATCTTCACAAATTGTGTTCAGAGATTGGAGTAAAGACAGGCATAAGAAATTATAAAAGTATTAATTTGGGGAACTAATAAATGTCTATGAAATCTTCACAATTTATGTTCTTCTGCTGCGGCTTCAGCTGGTCCCTCTGTTTGGGGTCCCTGACTTCCTGCAACAAGAGAGTCTCCCACTGTTGCCCGGGCTGGAGGGCAATGGCATGATTTCGGCTCACTGCAACCTCCGCCTCCTGGGTTCAAGTGATTCTCCTGACTCAGCCTCCCTAGTAGCTGGGATTACAGGTGCCCGCCACTACACCCAGCTAATTTTTTGTATTTTTAGTAGAGATGGGGTTTCACTATGTTGGCCAGGCTGGTCTCGAACTCCTGACCTTATCATCTGCCCACTTTGGCTTCCCAAAGTGCTGGGATTACAGGCGTGAGCCACCATGCCCAGACTATCTACTAGTTCTATATGGAACCAAGGCAAACTATTAAAAAGAATCTACCAAGTCATTGATCATCATCTACTTAAACAGTATAACTTACTTGCCTGTTCTCAAAAGTGTGGTGAAATAAGTGTTTAAAATTGAGCAAAAATCTGTCTCCTACCCTGAATTAATTTTGTATTAGCAAGATTTAGGCCATTGTTTTGGTTAATACTGATTATATGATGGTGTGCTTCTTAACAGTTTATTTTCTTATATGAAAATATCTTCTATATTTTATTAATAAAAAAGCAAATATACTTTTAAATATATGTTTCTTTTAATAAAATTCATTTAAAAAGGTTCCAGTAAAGCTTTAAGGTCGTGAGACAAGTTATCAACATCAAAAGAAGGGAAATACAGATGTAGAATATACAAGGCCCTATATTTCTCTTGTCCGGTTTAAAACCTTGATTCACATTGTTATTTTAGGTAATATGGCTCTTACCTTTTTTCTACAAAGAAAATTGGTATTATGATTAGAATATTTGTACTTTTGCTTTCTTTTTCTTTGTCCCATTACATGTTCAGTCTGATTTATCTGTATTCCTAAATCCTTCAGGTCAAAATCTTAGAACCTCTGTGTTTCTCTCTTCTTCATTCTTTATACAATATATAGTTAATAAAGTATCAGCCTTTTTCAGGATCTTTTAGTATCTTATGTTTCCTGGATCAGATCCTTATTATTTCATATCTGAGCCATACACCAGCCTCTTAAAGAGCCTCTCTGAATATACTTTATTTTCTTCAAGCACTTCTATCATTGCTATTACTCTACCGATGGAAGAGACATGATGAAAATAGATCTCCATAGTTTCTAGGATTAGGTCATTCAAGGGCACCTGCAGTCTGACCCCAACTTACTTTTCTAGGTTTTAATCCACATTATTTCTTCATATAAACTTCAGTCCCTAATCAAATCAGTTTATGCATCTGAACATAACTTGTGCTTTTTTGTGTGTCTCGTTCCTTCTATTTCTTTACCCTGTTTTGTGTCCATCATACATTTCTTTATTTTTAAACACACTGTGAAGTTTCAAATCTTCCATGAAACCCTCCTTGATTACTCCAACTGAATATAATCTTAACTCTCTCCAAGTTCCTGAAGGAGCTTTTGTGTGGTGCTTCCTATATCATGTCTGGCATTATAATTATTTGCTTCCGTTTAGCTTCTAAGCTAAATTTTGGTCCCCTTGATGACTGAGACCACATCTTATAGAGTCATGTGTCACTTACTTATGGGGATATATTCTGAGAAATACGTCGTTAGGCAGTTTTACTATTCTGTGATTATCATGTATTGTACTTATACACACCTATATGGTATAGCCTAGTATATGCCTAGTCTATATGGTATAGCCTATTATTGCTCTAGGCTACAAACCTATATAGCATGTTGCTGTACTGAATATTGTAGGGAATTGTAGCACAATGGTAAGTATTTGTGTAGTTAAACATATATAAACATAAAAAAGGTACAGTACAAATGCAGTATTACAGTCTTATGGAACCATCATTATATATGTGATCTGCCATTGATCAAAACATTGTTATGGGGCACATGGCTATTTCTTTGTATCCAACACCATTTGTAGTATGATGCTTCCAACATAATTGGAGTTCAGTATATATTTAATTCAGTAATATCTATTTTAATTTAGGTGATTTTTATGTAGAAGATATAAATTGAAGATATATGCAATGAAATAGGCCGATGTTGTATGTACTTTGTAATTGGGAACCCAGTGTAAATCAGTTTCCATTTGCAAATGAACTTTTATTAAAATTGTATTGCAAAATGAATGAAAATTAAAGGAGGAATTTATTTATTTATTTATTTATTATTTTAGAGACTGGGTCTTGGTCTGTCACCCAGATGGGGTGCAGTGGTGTGATCATAGCTCACGAGATCCTCCTACCTCAGCCCCCCGAGTAGCTGGGACTGCAGGTGTGTGCCACCATGCCTGACTAATTTTTAAATTTTTTGTAGAGACGAGATCTTGTTTTGTTGCCCAGGCTGGTCTCAATCTCCTGGACTCAAGTGATCTTCATGCCTTGGCCTCCCAAAGTTCTGGGATTACGGGCATGAGCCGCTGAGCCTGGCCAATTTGTAGCTTGTAAATGCACATGTTCTGAAAATTATGATTAAAATACAATCATAGATTAAAACATGTTAATGAAACTTATGATGAGATATTTCCTTCTAAATTTCTGGTTTCAGTGGCGGCATGATTTTGTGCATGGATGGATAAAAGTACCCGTGACTCATGAAACACAGGAAGAATGTCTTGGGATGGCAGTGTTAGATATGATGAGAATAGCCAAAGAAAATGATCAAACCCCACTGGCCATCTATAACTCTATCAGGTAATTTTCTTTTGCAAATCCTTACACATAGGTGTGAGTAGAGATTTTATATAATTCCTATATATTTTCTGTGTTTACCCATGCCTTTTGATTTTGTAATACTGGTTAAGTACCCCTTATCTAAAATGCTTGGAATCAGAAATGTTTCAGATTTTGGATATTTCCAGATTTTGGAATATTGGCATTGAACTTAACAGTTGAGCAACCCTAATCTAAAATGCTCTAATGAGCATTTCCTTTGAACATCATGTTGACATTCAAAAAGTTCTGGGTTTTGGAACATTTCAGATTTCAGCTATTTGCAAGAGGGATAGTCAACCTGTAATAAAAAATCATATGGGTAAGTTTTATATCTTGGGAGTAACACACACTTTGTAAGGTGAAATTATTGAAAGAGTTGTATTACAGGAAATATCATAGGTATTAAATATCTATTATTTGATTTCATTTATTCTGAGAAGGCTAGATAAGTTCAGAGGAATGGAAGAAACACCTGGAGGCATATTTTTTGATAGTAGATCCTCTAGCTGGCTATATAAATGACCTGAATAAGTATTTCCCAAATGGTGGTGTATTATTTTATTTGCATTAGAATCACATGGGGGTGTCTGTTAAAATCAAAGATTTCTGGGTCCTAATCCAAGAGATTTGGATTCAGTAAATCCGAGTTGAATCCCACAAATATGAATTTTTACAGGTGCTCTAGGGTATTCTTATACAAGTGATCCAAACTCTGCATTCTTCAAATTATTCTTCTGCATATTGAACTTGACAATCATGGCTAATAACAGTTTTCTGAAACTCTACAGGCTATAAAACTACTTTTTAAAAAGGTATATATAAGAATGGTTTGACTTTAAGTTTGAAGGCTAAATATGTGTTTTATATATTACATACTTTACCAGATTAAAAATTTGAGTATGTCATGAATGTGCTTAAAGCTTCCTTTTTTGAAATTGTTCTCCCAATAACTGGCTTTAGTAATTTCTTTGCCCTGTCATCAAAACAGTTACATACCCAATTTGCAGAGTATCAATTTCTGTATTTCTCTCTTTGGTTTTAAATATTCTTGTTTTACTTTCAGATGTCTGTTAGGCCTTAACGGTGTAAGCCGTAGGGTATAATTTTTGGAACTCAGGAATCTAAAAGATTCCAAAGCCCAAAGGAAAAAAAAAAAACACATTCATTCACTCATTTGGTAGCTATTTATTGAATACTTGCTGTATGCCAGGTTATAGTAGAACATAGTTGCAGGAAGAGTATCTTAGATGTCGTTACATAGAAACCAAAGGAATTGAGGGGAACACAGCTGAAGAACAGAAGCTTTGATCCATTGAAGATGAATGTTACAAATATGAAGCCATCTCTAGACTTATGCTATCCTGGAATATTTCTGCTTTGGAAATCATGATGTCATCCAAAGTCTTGGCACAATCTTTCTATGTAGATTGTTGTTTCTTCTAGGTTGAGAATCATGTCATCTATTGCTCTTCTCCCTACATTATTTAGTCTAGTGTACTAAACCTGATGACTATTTAGTAACTGTATTTATCTGATTCTTTTAACTCATTCTCTTAGCCAGAATATAAACACGTGCAAAATGCTGCATCATTCTTTTTTACTGCTTTACTTTAAAAATAGTGTAGATATTAAACATTATGTAAGATTCTGTGATATTTAAGAGTTTATTGAGATAATTTACAAATCATAAATCTCACCCATTTAAAGTGTACAATTTAATATTTTGTATTATATTCACAGGGTTGTATAAAGATTACCACAATCTAATTTTAGAACATTTTCATCCTTTCTGAAAGAAACCCCATGCCCATTAGCATTCAGTCATCATCCCACTTTCCTCTAGCTTCTGGAAATCACTTTTTGTTTGTGTGGATTTTCCTGTCTCAAACATTTCATATAAATAGAATCATGCAAAATGTGGTGTCGCATTTTTTTGTCTGACTTCTTTCACTTAGTGTGATGTTTCCAAGGTTCATTCATGTTGTAGAATGTATCAGTACTTCATTTCTTTTTATTGCTGAATCATATTTCATTATATAGATATACCACATTTTGCTTATTTGTTCTTCACTTTATGAAATGTGGGCTGCTTCCATGTTTTGGCTATTGTGACTAATGCAGCTATGAACAGTTGTATATGAGTAATTTTGTGGATGTATTTTTTCATTTTTTCTTGTGCATACATTTAGGAGTGGAATTCCTGGAACATATGGTAACTCTAACTTTTTGAGGAACTGCTTAACTTTTCAAAAGCAGCTGTGCCACATTACATTCACACTAGCAGTACATGAAGAGTTCCAACTTTTTCAGCACTTGTTTCTGTCTGTCTTTATTTTATCCATCCTAGTGGGTAGAAGAGCTGTCTCATTCTAGTTTTGATGTTAATTTCTCTAATGACTACTGGTGTTTGGCATCTTTTCATGTACTTTTTGGCCATTTGTATGCCTTCTTTAGCGAAGTGTCTATTTGAATTCATTGCTCATTTTTTAATTGGGTTAGTTGTCTTTTAATTGTTGAGTTAAAAAAATTCTTTTTATATTCTGCATACCAGTCTCCACATATAATCATATTTATGATTTGCCACTATTTCCTCCCATTCTGTGTATTGTTGTTTTACTTTCCTGAAGGTATCATTTGTAGCACAAAAGTTTTAATTTTGAAGTAGTCTAATTTGCCCGATTTTTCTTTTGTGTCTTGTGCCATGTGGAAATGTGGTTTTAGCAACATGGATATCTTTCTTGGTTTTAGCAAGAGCAGGTTCTCTTGAAATAATGGAACAGAGCCAAATTGGAATGAGTTGAGGGATAAATGGAAGGCAAGAAAATGGAAATGGCTATGTACATTCTTTCAAAAAGGGGCCAGATAGGCTGTGGCTAGAGGGAAATGTGGGATTAAGAGGTTTTACATTTTAGATGGGAGGGATATTAATTTAGCACGTCCTTTGTATCTGTGGATTCCACATCTAATATGTCATAGAATGAGGTCCAGAAAGTTTTCCTGGATTCGATGATGCTTGAGCTGAGCCTCGTAGAATGAGTAACTAGATAGGAGATGGATGATTGGAAGAAAGATTAGCATATATTAAGGCATGGAAAATTATTTATTGGTACTTTAGAAATAAAATGTTCCTTAGAAGCAGAGAAATAAATTTCCTTCTTTAGAATATTGCACATAGAGATGAATGTACAGAAAAGTCAGAACATTTCTAAATGGAATTGTTTTAATCACAAAGGAATTATTAGGAGTTGAAGCTGGCCTAACAAAATAATATACAGAAGTATGTTTGCATAATGAAAATAGCTTCCAACAGAATGTAACAATTTCCAAAATTCAGGTAAATTTTGGAGCACAGCATCATAGGAAAGATTTGTAGCACAGTTCAATATGTGCCAAAATATTATCTTATAAACCATTAACTCTGGTAAATGAAATAAAGAACAGGAATTTTTAGAGACTTATTAACTAGACTGAGGATTCATTTCATTAAGGGAAGAAGATTAACATCATCTTTTGTAAACATTGATGATAACTTCAGTGTGTGGATATATTTATATCATCAAACAAAATCTTAAAGTTTTATACTGTATGGATGGGGGTTATGTCAACTTCCTCCACTTGGCCACTGTGTTGTAATGCCTACTTAATCACGGAAAAAGGTGGTAACTTCTTTTTCAATTTTTAGATTTATCTTCCAATTTTTGTTTTGTTTTTCTGTATGTGCTTTTTTATCTGCAGCTACAAGACATTCTTACCAAAATGTATTCGAGCAAAGATCCAAGACTATCATATTTTGACAAGGAAGCGAATAAGGTACAGATTTCGCAGATTTATTCAGCAGTTCAGCCAATGCAAAGCCACTGCCAGAAACTTGAAACTTAAGTATCTTATAAATCTGGAAACCCTGCAGTCTGCCTTCTACACAGAGAAATTTGAAGTAAAAGAACCTGGAAGTGGTCCTTCAGGTGAGGAGATTTTTGCAACCATTATAATAACTGGAAACGGTGGAATTCAGTGGTCAAGAGGGAAACATAAAGAAAGTGAGACACTGACAGAACAGGTAATCCTTAATGATATGTTCTTGTTCTTTGTTATTTTAAGTAGAATGGAAATAAAAACAAAGTAATTTTAATCATTTGCAACATGGTCTTGCACTTCTCCCATTTGATAGAAGTCGAAGTTTTTAATAGTGTGAAGCTATCAAGATCATATAATTCTTTGCCTGCTATTCTTAAATGGTTTTTCATTTAATTTTTTATGACAAAATAATTAGCAATGACTATATTATAGTTTCAGAAAGGTATCAAATTCTAATAGTGATTTTAAAGGAGTTTTGCCTTTCTTTCACTATTAATTGATTTTATGATAATATATACCTGCTAAATAATTTATTTTTTTAGGTTTGCATTGCAAGTTTTAAATTTATTAGTATCCGTTTTGTTCATAGATTGTTACTAGAGATTTAGAGGGATGGTTTTTTAATTTTTCATCTTTGGTAGTCCTATTTCCAGTTTTCTGGCAGTGGTTTCTACTAATGTTAATTGAATTGAAGAGTGCCATAGCACATTTTAGATTCCTGGCATCATTTAATGCTCTCATTTTTAAGTCAAACAAGATACAGCATAGTCTTAGGGTTAGATTGATAGAGGAAATCATATTTAATAACTTATCTGTTGTTATCAATACCTTTTTTATTTTAAATAATTTGGAATGAATGTTGTCTTCTTCATAAGTCTTGTTTTAAAATGGCTCCGTAAATTCTATGTTTTTAATTTTACATGCTTTTAAATTATAGGATTTACAGTTATATTGCGATTTTCCTAATATTATTGATGTCAGTATTAAGCAAGCAAACCAAGAGGGTTCAGATGAAAGCCGAGTTGTAACTATCCATAAGCAAGATGGTAAAAATCTGGTAAGTTTGCTTTATGATTGAATAATGGTTTCATTTTATAATTCTCAGAAATATGTATTTTAGAATCTTAGTACCAAAATTATTTTCTGGTAGGAATTTTGATTGTAGTTTAAAATATAACTCTAAACATAAACATCAGTTCAGTAAACTTTTTGATAACATCTAGCTTTTTGTATTACTATCAACACCATCTTCCTACAGAGTTTCTTGTACAGTACCGTACTTTTTTTACTCATTTTTAAGATTAGCAAAGCACCAGTTACTTTCTCCCCATCTCTACTCTAGATTATACTAGTTCTCTGATGTAACACTCACCCCTAAAATATTTTATCAACAGGGATGTATATGTGCCAGTTATACTGCCTAATTAAAGGAGAAAAATAAAACAATGATGTCTGGAACTTATATAACAAAATGTAAATCAATCCCAGGTTAGCCCCACCCAAGCTATAAGACATAGTTGATTCTAAAAGATTAACCCTTTCTCTTTTTTTAAATAGCTTCAGAAATCGAATTTATTTTAATATAAATGGAAGAAATGAATTATTTTATACTTTGCTCTTAAGTTTCTCATTTATCTGCTCTGTCTTCTTTTTAACTCAGATGCTTCTTGACCCTTTCTGGCTTAAACTAGTCCTATTAATGTTATTTGTCCATTTATCTTAAGTATTTATATGGCTTACCTGTCTGGCTGTTCCAGGGTTATATTACCAAAATTATAACTAATTTGCAACTCACTTAATTTAGCATAGTTTTCTGTTCTTAGATAAAAATATGATAGTACACCACTGCATAGTAGACTGTGAGCCTTTTGAAGGTAAGGATCATATTTTTATGTGTGTTTGTACCCCCTACACCTTGCACAGTGTACTCAGGGCCTAGTTTAGAAAAAGCTTGATAAATATTTTATGGATGCATGAAAGGATGATTAATTATCAACCTCAGTGTGGATCTATAATAAATGTTTCTGGGAGAGCTTATTGATCTTAATGTGAACAAACCGTAGTAACCTAAAGAACTTCTCTGTGGGACTGTATTTGGACTCGGCTTAATTTTAAGTCTGCAATACAGAGAAGTTAAGTAACTTTCCAAGGGCACGGTGTTGGTTAAGTGGTAGGGCTATTTAAACTCAAATGCATGATTTGAAAACCTAAGCTCTTAAGTGTGACACTTCTTTGCTGAGTATCTGTAAAGCTCCTTAAAAATATTACACTGACTTTTTTTGGAATTGTGTAACAAATTGGGAAGAGCTGACATTTCTGTCTCACATTAAATTTTCTTTTTTAGGGATATATTGTATTTCTCCTTATACCCAAGTATTGTTTTATGTTTTTCAGTAATTCTTGATCATTTTATTCATATTGACACATCATGTTTCTTTTTATTTCATTCATTATATATTATGCTTTTTCTGTTGTTTATTAAGATTAATACTTTTTCTCTGTGTATTTTCCTACCAAATTATATATGGATATAGGAAAATAATTTTTGCTTATTATTGCATTTTCCCAGTGTATTATGTGTTAGTAACATTTTGTTTTTACTATCGTTTTCCTCTTCATTCTAGCATTTATTTCTTTTTATAATTTTGGTAAAATATACATAATATAAAATTTAGCATCTTAACTATTTTTAAGTGTACAGTTTAGTAGTGTTAAGTATATTCACATTGTTGTGCATCCAGTTTCCAGAACTGTTTTATCTTGCAAAATTGAAAGTCTATACTCATTAAATAAAAACTCACCATTTCCCCCTCTTCCCAGTCCTCACAACCACCATTCTACTTTCTTTTTTTTTTTTTTGAGGTGGAGTCTCACCCTGTCATCCAGGCTGGAACGCAATGGCGCGATCTTGGCTCACTGCAACCTGCGCCTCCGGGATTCAGACAATTCTCCTGCCTCAGCCTCCCGGGTAGCTGGGATTACAGGTGCATGCCACCATGCCTGGCTAATTTTTTTAATCTTTAGTAGAGATGGGGTTTCACCATGTTGGCCAGGCTGGTCTTGAACTCCTGACCTCGTGATCTGCCCACCTCAGCCTCCCAAAGTGCTGGAATTACTGGCGTGAGCCACTGTGCCCTGGCCCTCTACTTTCTTATTCTATGTATTTGACGACTCTAGATACCTCATAAAAGCAGGATCAAACAATACTGTTTTTTTGTGACAGGCTTATTTCACTTAGTATAATATACTCAAGGTTCATTTGTATTACAGCATGTATCAGAATTTCCTTCATTTTTAATATATACATGTATTCTGTGTCATGTATATGCCACATTTGTTTATTCATTCATCCATCAGTGAATATTCAGGTCGCTTTTTTACTTTCTGACAATTGTGAGTAATGCCACTGTGAACATGGGTATACAAATAACTCTTCAAGACTTTGCTTTCAATTCCTTTGGATATATACCTTCTACTAGTCCGTTCTCATACTGCTATGAAGATACTACCTGAGACTGGATAATTTATTTAAAAAGAGGATTTAATTGACTCAGTTCTGCATAGCTGGCCCAGGAAACTTAAAATCATAGCAGAAGGTGAAGGGGAAGGAAGGCATGTCTTACGTGGCAGCAGAAGAGAGAGAGTGCGCAGGGAAAGTGCCACTTTTAAATCAGCAGATCTCATGAGAACTCCTTCACTATCATGAGAACAGCATGGGGGAAACCATCCCCATGATTCAATCACCTCCCACCATGTCCCTCCCTTGACGCATGGGCAATTCGAGATGAGAGTTGGGTGGGGATGCAGAACCAAACCATGTCATACCTAGAAGTAGAATTGCTGGATCATATGGTAATTCTACTTGTAATTTTTAGGGAACCATCATGCTGTTTTCCACAGCAGCTGCACCATTTTACATTCGTACCAGGAGTACATTCTCCACATGCTCATCAAAACTTGTTATCTTCTGTTTTGTGATAGTAGCCGTCCGATGGGTGTGAAGTAGTATCTCATTGCAATTTTGATTCACATTTCTCTAATGATTAGTGTTACTGAGCATCTTTTCATATATGTATTGCCATTTGTATATCTTCTTTGAAGAAATATATATTCAAGTCCTTTGCTCATTTTTTAATCCGGTTTTTTGGCTGAATTATAGAAATTATTTGTGTATTCTGGATATTAATCCCTTTTCAAATATATGATTTGCAAATATTTTCTCCCATTCCATAGATTGCTTTTCACTATGTTGCTTGTGTCCTTTGATGCACAGTAGTTTTGTAGTTTTAGCTAGTTCAACTTTTGTTGCCTATTTTTCTTTTTACTTTTTGTTGAGCTATAACATGAACAGAGTAAAGCACACTAATCTTACGTGTACAGCTCAATGAATTTTTACATATTTGTACATCTTTGTAGCCACACCCACCTCAAAAAACAGAATACTTCTCTTACTTCCAGAAGGTTTCCACATGCATCTTCCCACTTATTCACCTCCACCCCTAACTTAAGGTACCTATCATCTACCATCACTTAGTTTTATCTATTAATAAAGGGTGTATAAATGGAATGATACTGTATGTTTTCTTTTAAAATCTAGATTCTTTTACTTAGTATAATGTTTGAAGATTCATTTATGTTGTTACATGTGTCAGTTCACTCCTTTTTATTGCTGGGTAGTATAAATTTTAAATTTATTCTGTTGATGGACATTTGGGTTGCTTTCAGTTTGGGGCTTTTAGGGATAAATTTACTATGAACATTCTTATACATATTTTTTGGTGGACTCGTGCACTCATTTTTTTGTGTATATATACCTAGAGAGGGGATTATTGAGTCATAGTGATAGCTTTAGTATACTGCCAAACAATTTTTTGTACTTCTGTCAGTTCACTCTTCCTTCAGTAATGCGTGATAATTGCAGTTGTCTCATATCCCAATTAACTCTTAATTTTGTCAGTCTAAAAAATCTTAGTGTGTTTGGTAGATGCGTACTGGTAGCTCATTGTAGTTTTTATTTTCATTGCCCTGGTGAGTAATGATGTTGAGTACTTTTTCACTTACTTATTGTTCATCTGAATATCCTTCTTACAAAGTGCCTGTGACAGTCTTTTGCATATTTTTCATTGGCTTGTCCCTTTCTGTTCAATTTGTAGAGTCTCTATAGATTCTAAGTCTTTTGTAGGATGTTTGCAAAATGTATATAGGCGTATGTCAGATATTGCTAGTTCAGTTCCAGACCATTGCAATAAAGCAAATATTGCAATGAAGTGAGTTGCATAAATTTTTTGGTTTCTCAGTCATATAAAAGTTATGTTTATACTATAATCAAGTCTACTAAGTGTGCAACAGCATTATGTCTTAAAAATTAATTTAAAACACTTGATTGCTAAAAAGTCCTAACGATAATCTGAGCCTCCAGAGAGTTATAATCTTTCTGCTTGTGAGGGTATTACTTTGATGTTGATGGCGCTGACCGATCAGGGTGGTGGTTGCTTAAGGTTGGGTTGGCTGAAGAAATTTCTTAAGATAACGACAACATTTACTGCATCAATAGACTCTCCATTTCGTTAAAGATGTCTCTGTTGCATGTGACATTGTTTGGTAACATTTCACCCACCGTAGAATTTCTTTCAAAATGAGTCAGTCCTCTCAAACCCTGCCACTGCTTTATCTGCTAAACTTTATTCTAAATCCTTTGCTGTCTTTTCAACAACATTCACAGCATCTTCACCAGGACTAGATTCCATCTCAAGAAACTATTTTTTTAATGCTCATGCATAAGAAGCAACTTATCTGTCCAAATTTTATCATAAGATTGTAGCAATTCAGTCACATCTTCAGCTCTACTTCTAATTCTAGTTCTCTTGCTATTTCTACCACATCCTAGTGACTTCCTCCATTGAAGTCTTGAACCCCTCAAAGTCATCCATGAGGGTTGGAATCAACTTCTTCCAAATTCCTGATAATGTTAACACTTTGACCTTCTTCCATGAATCACTAGTATTCTTCCTGGCATCAAGAATGGTGAATCCTTTCTATAAGTTTTTCTAGTTACCCAGCTCCATCAGAGGAATCACTATATATGGCAGCTTAGCCTTACAAAATGTATTTCTTAGATAATAAGACTTGAAAGTTGAAATTACTCCTTGATCCATGGGCTGCAGAACGGATGTTGTGTCACCAGGCATGAAAATAACATGAATATCCTTGTACATCTCCATCAGATCTGTTGGGTGACCAGGTGCATTGTCAATGAGCAGTAATACTTTGAAAGCAATCTTTTTTTCTGAGCAGATCTTAACAATGGGCTTAAAATATTCAGTAAAGCATGCTATAAACAACAGATGTGCTGTTATCCAAGCCTTGTTGTTCCATTTATAGAGCATAGGCAGAGTAGACTTAGCATAATTCGCAGAGCCCTGGGATTTTTGGAATGGTAAATAAGCACTGGTTTGAATTTCAAGTCACCAATGGCATTAGCCCTTAGCAAGAGGGTCAGCCTGTCCTTTGAAGCTTTGAAGGTAAGCACTGACTTCTCTCTAGCAGTGGAAGTCCTAGATGGCATATTCTTCCAACAGAAGGCTGTTTTGTTTACATTTGAAAATCTGTTAGTGTCATCATCTTCATCAATGGTCCTTGCTAGATCTTCTGGATAACTTTCTATAGCTTCCACGTCAGCATTTTGTGCTTCACTTTGCACACTAATGCTGTGGACATGGCTTCGTTTCTTAAACCTCATGAACCAACCTCTGGTAGCTTCCAACATTTCTTCTGCAGCTTCCTCACCTCTCACAACCTTCACAGAATTGAAGAGAATTAGGGTTTTGCTGTAGATTAGGCTTTGGCTTAAGGGAATGTTGTGGCTGGTTTGATCTTCTATCTAGAACTTTTCTCTGTATCAATAAGGCTGTTCACTTTCTTATAATTTATGTGCTCACAGTAGTAGCACTTACAGTTTCCTTCAAAGACTTTTCCTTTGGATTCATAACTTGCCTTTTTGGTGCAAGAGGCCTAGCTTTCAGCCTGTCTTGGCTTTCAGCATGCTTTCCTCACTAAGCTTAATCATTTCTAGCTTTTGGTTTAAAGTGAGAAATGGGTGAATCTTCCTTTCACTTGAATACTTAGAGGTCACTGTAGGATTATTAATTGGCCTAATTTCATTATTGTTGTGTCTGAGGGAATAGGGAGGCCTGAGGAGAGGGAAAAAGAAAGGGAAATAGCTATTCGATGGAGCAATCAGAACATACAGAAATTTATCACTTAAGTTCACCATCTTATATAGGCCCAGTGTGTGGTGCCCCAAAACAATTACAGTTGACCCTTGGACATCACAGGTTTGAACTGTGTGGGTCCACTTATATGCAATTTTTTCAGCCAAACATTGATGGAAAATATAGTATTCACAGGATGCGAAACTTGCATATATGTAGGGCTGACATTTTGCATATATGAGTTCTGCAGGGCTGATTTCAGGACTTGAATATGTTCAGATTTTGGTATATGCAGGGGTCCTGTAACTAATCTCCCTTGTATTCTGAGGGACAACTGTACAATAGCTACATCAAAGGTCACTGATCACAAATAACCGTAACAGGTATAATAATAGCAACGTTTAAATTTTATGAAAATTACCAAAACGTGACACATAGATAGGAAGTAAGCATATGCTGTTGGAAAAATTGCACTGATAGACTTGTACTTGCTCCACATAAGTTTGTCAGAAACCTTCAATTTGTTTAAAAAAAAAAAAAGTCATATCTGCAAGGAGCAATAAAGGGAAGTGTAGTAAACAAAATGTGCCTGTATATCAATAAGAGGGATACTAGTTAGTGAACTGCTAGTTCAAAGGGTATGACTATTTACAACTTTGAAAGATTATTAAAATACTTCTCAAAAGGTGTTTCCAATGTATCTGTACACCTCTTTTCTTGTACCCTTTGCCAACATTGGATGTTACCAATCTTTTAATTTTTCCGCCAAATCAATGGGTAAATAATGCTCTTCTGTTATATTTCATTTCCTTAATTAGAACCTGAGACTGAGCAATACTTCATGTGTTTATAGGTCAACTTTAATATTTATTCTTCTGTGGATTGCCTTTTCACATCCTTTGACTAGTTTTCTTGTTTTATTTTTAATTGTTTTATAGGTTTTATTCCCACAAGGTATGTTAGGTATATTCCTTTGTTGTACATGTTTGTAATCTCCAAGTCTTTTAATTTTGTTTAGGATATCTTTTATAATACCTGTTTTTTTTTTTTTTTTTGGCTATTTGTGTTAGCTAAATACTTTTTTTTTTTTTTTTTTGAGATGGAGTCTCGCTCTGTCACCCAGGCTGGAGTGCAGTGGTGCGATCTCGGCTCACTGCAAGCTCCACCTCCCGGGTTCATGCCATTCTCCTGCCTCAGCCTCCCGAGTAGCTGAGACTACAGGTGCCCACCACCATGCCCAGCTAATTTTTTGTATTTTTAGTAGAGACGAGGTTTCACCATGTTAGCCAGGATGGTCTCGATCTCCTGACCTCGTGATCCACCCGCCTCGGCCCTCAAAGTGCTGGGATTATAGGCGTGAGGCACCACGCCTGGCCGCTAAATACCTTTTATCATCGAAACATGTCACACGCTTTTCTCTTTATTATAATTTTTGATTTAGGACTCTTCTGTATTCTCTTATGATTATGTAAATATTGTTCATTGCTGGGCCAAGAAATATGCTGTAATCATATTTTCATTCTTATATAACTTTTTCCGGGAGTTAATTATTGCTTTATGATTTTTCCTTTGTATCTAGCTTTATTTTCATTTTCTACAAGAACTCTGTAAAGTAGTGGACTTCTCAGGCCGGGCGCGGTGGCTCAAGCCTGTAATCCCAGCACTTTGGGAGGCCGAGGCGGGTGGATCACGAGGTCAGGAGATCGAGACCATCCTGGCTAACACGGTGAAACCCCGTCTCTACTAAAAATACAAAAAACTAGCCGGGCGCGGTGGCGGGCGCCTGTAGTCCCAGCTACTCGGAGGCTGAGGCGGGAGAATGGCGGGAACCCGGGAGGCGGAGCTTGCAGTGAGCCGAGATCGCGCCACTGCACTCCAGCCTGGGCGACACAGCCAGACTCCGTCTCAAAAAAAAAAAAAAAAAAAAAAGTAGTGGACTTCTCAATACAAAATTTCACATAATCAAACCTGTCACATATGATAGCGTTTTTACTTCTTTTCTGGAGAAGTACCTCTTCGATCACAGTACCTTTATAGTGTGGACTGGAAGCTCTCTAGGTACAGCTATTATTTTGTACAGCTGTAATTTTTGGTCATTCCTTTCTCATCCTGGTAACTGTGTTTTCATCTCTCTTATATTGGATCTGATTTTCTGAATCTCATGTTTGCCCTGTTTTTCTAGGTACAGCTTCTGGTATCTGTTGGTATTTTTAATGTGATTGAGACAAATTAGAAAATTAATTTAGAGAGGAATTTTACATTTTTATCATATTGGATTTTCCTACCAAGAACATGGTTAATCTTCTGTATATTTAAATAAAAAGTTGTATAAGAGTGTTTTGAAGTTTTTGTTAATTATTGATATTGCATCCTTTTTGTTACAAATGGGGCTTTTTTCTTTATATAACTGACTTTTTGTATGTAAAAACATAAATGGTTTCATATATGTACATATATTTTACCATTTAAGTAACATGCTGCATTTTAGGCTGATTATATGTTCACATATGTATTAAGAGACAATCAGGCCGGGCATGGTGACTCACGCCTGTAATCCCAGCACTTTGGGAGGCCAAGGTGGGTGGATCATGAGGTCAGGAGTTTGAGACTAGCCTGGACAACATGTTGGAACCCCATCTCTGCTAAAAATACAAAAATTAGCCGGGTGTCTTGGCATGTGCCTGTAATCCCAGCTTATTGGGGGGCTGAGACAGGAGAATTGCTTGAACCCTGGAGGCAGAAGTTGCAGTGAGCCGAGATCACGCCATTGCACTCCAGCCTGGGCGACAGAGCAAGACTCTGACGGGGAGGCGGGGGGCGGGGGGCCAAAAAAAATCATAGCATAGCTACATTTCCTAACATTTTAGTTTGTAGCATGAATACTTTAACTTTAGTAGTATATAACTGGTATGTAGTCCGTGGCTCATGCCTGTAATCCCAACACTTTGGGAGACCGAGGTGGGTGGATCACTTGAGGTCAGGAGTTGGAGACCAGCCTGGCCAACATGGCGAAAACCTGTCTTTACTAGAAATACAAAAATTAGCTGGGTTTGGTGGCACACGCCTGTAATCCGAGCTACTCATGAGGGTGAGGTGGGAGGATCGCTTGAGCCTGGGAGGTGGAGGTTGCAGTAAGCCAAGATTGTGCCAGTGCACTTCAGCCTGGGCGATGGAGCAAGACTCTCAAAAATACCGCATGTTCTCACTTATCGGTGGGAATTGAACAATGAGATCACTTGGACACAGGAAGGGGATCATCACACACCGGGTCCTATTGTGTGTGGTGGGGGAGGGATAGCATTAGGAGATATACCTAATGTAAATGACTAGTTAATGGGTGCAGCACACCAACATGGCACATGTATACATATGTAACAAACCTGCACGCTGTGCACATGTACCCTAGAACTTAAAGTATAATAAAAAAAAAAAGAAAAAAAGAAAAAAAAAAAGAAATGCTCGTGAGTTCTAATGTCAACTTTTATATTGTATTAAATAGATTTCTAGCTGAGATAACTGGTATATTAGTCTAAGAAGGACATTGGAAAATAAAGTAAAATGATGGATATAGAGTGAACTATAACTGGGAAGGTATGATAATCTGTATTTAGGAGGATCTTAAATATCAGACATAAGAATTTGTAATTCATATTGAGTACTGAACCATAAAAGACATGAGCAATTTAGAAGAAAATGTATTTAGGTGAATTACTCTAAAAAGGTGGAATGAAAAAAATTTTCAATATTTAACATGGAGTTGACTTTCTAAAAGGTGCTGTTTCTTTTTCTTTTCTCTGCTTAGGAAATTGAACTTAGCTCATTAAGGGAAGCTTTGTCTTTCGTGTCATTAATTGATGGGTATTATAGATTAACTGCAGATGCACATCATTACCTCTGTAAAGAAGTAGCACCTCCAACAGTGCTTGAAAATATACAAAGCAACTGTCATGGCCCAATTTCGTGAGTAATACAGACTTAAAAGTAAATTTTTAGAAAAGTAAATGATACATTTACAGAGAAGATTTAACAGAGTGATACGTTATGTTTAGAAAAAAATACATTAATTTGACAAGTTTTTTTTTAAACAAAAGGCTATTTGCAATCAGATTACATAATAATTAGAATTATTTAGTATATAATTTACCATCTGTATCCCAATCTATAATATTTATAACTTGTACAAATTTAACATTTGTTAATCACGCCTATGTGTGATTTGCTCCTGAATGTTAGTAAAAAAGACCTCCAGTTTATGTTTTATTAATTTTAAAATACTGTAAGGAAGCCACAGTGCAAAATTTGAAAATGCTTTATTTTTGGATAGTCCATCTCCTTCTACTGAAAGGTTCAAACACAAGATGTATATGATATCTACATTTCTAGACTAGTGCTATGTAGAACTTTCTACAGTGATGAAAATATTCTGTATCTGTGCTGTGTAACACAGTAGCCACTAGCTACATGTGGCTGTTTAGCATTTGAGATGTGGCTAGTGCAACTCAGGAACTGAATTTTAATTTCTTTACATTTAAATAGCTACATGTGGCTAGTAACTATCATATTGGCTCACATGGTTGTAGATCCTTACTTTAATACTGGGTAAAGCCAACTATCATGCATAACATGCATAACATCTATTTAGCTTAAGTCCTAATGATCTCTTAGGTGGGATGTGGTTTATGTTGACAACAGATTTGAATAACTTGAGCAAAGGGAAAATCTGGGATCATGAGCACACTATGTTCTTTGCATTTAACCTACTCCTAAGTATTTGAGAAAATACATCTTGGGTAATATAAAGACTTGATTTAGTCTATGCTTAATATTTATTTAGTAATGAATATGGTTGCTATGAAAAAGTTGTACTACTTGAACTTTGTAATTTACATGTTTAATATTTTTAAAACGCCTTGCCTTTATTCATGTATCCATAAATTCATTCAAACATTGTTTTATTTATATTTACTGAGTAACTACTATGTGCAAGCATTGGTTTGTATATTAGAAATACGGTGATAAGTGAAACAGAATGATTCTTGCTTTTGTATAGATTTTGCTTTTCTTTCAAGGTGTGCAGCTTCAGAAAACACAGAAAATTTTAAAAATCAGTAGTCTTTGTCAGTTGCCGTGGTTCTTCTCTTAGACTTTGTTATCATACTAAATAATAAAATCATGCATTCAGATTTCTATGTCAGTAACTGCTATTGTAGAAGAGATATAAATATTTCTGACATATTATCTTTATGGTTAAATGAAGTTTTCAGAGAATATGGTTTTAAAAATATTAACTTTGTAATCAGCAGGCAGAAAAATCAAATGAACAAATTGTTCTTTGTGATTTTGTCTTATAATACCTTTTATTGGTTTTTAAAGCTATATAATTGTCCCTTGAAGTGGTTTGAACTTACTGCAAAATAGCTTGGTACTTTGATTTTTTCCTTTGAAGGATTATTGCTAAACATATAAGGTAGAGGAGACAGTTCTGACAGTTTTAGATTTGACTTTTGATTTTTTTAGATGACACTTGGTCATAATGTTATGGTGCTTGCTATATTATCATTCAAATTGCTTCTTCTTTACCTTTAGGATGGATTTTGCCATTAGTAAACTGAAGAAAGCAGGTAATCAGACTGGACTGTATGTACTTCGATGCAGTCCTAAGGACTTTAATAAATATTTTCTGACTTTTGCTGTCGAGGTTAGTATGTCACACTTATTAATAGTAACACTTTAGTTCATTTAATTTCCTCTGCATATTATTTACCATATTTCCTTTTTAATACTCAGAATTATAGCTATATATAGGATATAACTAGTATAATGGTTAATTTCCTCAGAGATTCTGTACAAATAAATAAGATATAATTCCCAGGGTTTATATAAAAATATAAAATAATTTATGTCTATCTTTTTATTTTGCATTTATTTTATTTTCTGATGTTTTAGTGTTACCAGTGTGTCAAAAGGTATTTCATCAAGTGTCTTGATGTTTCTTTTTTTGGCAAAACTGGAAATCTTTGCCATATGATGTAAAACAAAATAAATTGGAAGCAAATTTTCTGTTTATTAGTGGTTACAGAATTAGAGGAAACAGAATTAGAGAAAAATAGGGCAATAACAAAGAAACAGACATATTAAAGCACTTTTAACTAGTGATTTTCTAATATTAAGAATAGTGGTCTACAATGCATGTTTTAAAGGTAAAACCCCACTGTTAATACAGATCATCTTGGATCTCATCTGTGATTATTTACTATCACTTATGAGGCAATTTCATAGTATAAATCCTAAGAACCTTTATAGAAGCTTCCAAATTTATCTTGATTTTTAAAAATAGAGAAAATAAGAATTTTGTTATTCAATTATTTTAATTTTTATAAAATGCAACTTATATTTGGCATATGTAGAGGGTAGATTACAGAAAGTAGGTTACACCATCACTTCACCTTTGTGTAAAACTGGTAATCTATCCTAATTTCAAAGTATCCTTTTACTATAACAGATAATAGTACATTATATTCAAGTATCAATTCAAAAACTATATATATATTTTATGTTCACTGTATGTGCCAATCCTAATATGAGAGCTATATATTAGAGAGTTTATGCTACAGCCCTACCTTCAAGAAACTTATCTACTGGACAAACAAAAATTTTCAAGTATACAAAAAATTCTAAATCGAACATGTAATTATCTAGCATAGGCAAATATAGACAGTAACAGACAGGTTTACAATTATTAAGAAAGGTTGGCTGGGTGTAGTGGCTCACACCTGTAATCCCAGCACTTTGGGAGGCCAAGGCAGGTGGATCATGAGGTCAAGAGATCGAGACCATCCTGACCAACGTGGTGAAGTGGTGAAACCCTGTCTCTACTAAAATTACAAAAATTAGCTGGGCATGGTGGTGCACACCTGTAGTCCCAGCTACTCGGGAGGCTGAGGCAGGAGAATTGTTTGAACCTGGGAGGCAGAGGTTGCAGTGAGCCAAGATTATGCCACTGCATTCCAGCCTGGCAACAGAGCGAGACATTGTCTCAGAAAAAAAAAACAAAAACAAGAAAGGTCATTTGGCATAGGAAGAACTTGATTGACCTTGAGGTATTGGTAGACTTTATATAAATGTTTCTGAGTAGAATGAATATGTTTATAAAATGTACCTTAAAAAAATAGATGAACAAGTTCATAATATAGTGCATAAGACAAATATTTAAAAACTGCAAAATATTAAAAATGTCATATTAAAGATAATTATACAAATACAATGGTGGTGCAGTGGAATGGCTGAATGTTCACCTTTGCTTCTGCAATGAGGTGAGCAAGAGAGGGGACCTCTTAGAAAAAGTGGTACTTGAACTGAGTTTTGATGAATGAAGAAAGAAAGGTTCACTGCTCAGAAGAAGTGGGTATACATTCTTAGGTAGAGAGATAGCATGAAGAGTTATCAAGGCATGAAGCAGCATGGCATTTGCTTGAAATGATTTAAGTCATTTAATATGGCTGGAACATAGGTTGTATGTTGGCAGTGGCAGGAGCTGAGATTGGAGATGGAGGCAGAAACCAGATCATGGAAGGCTCTATATGCTACATTTGTTTTAAGCTTTATCTTACAAATGATGGAAAGCTATTAAGGTTGGTATTACTACTGCTATTAATTATCATTGCCTTCTTACATACTTTTTCATAAAATCAACTTTTAAACCACTTTTATAGGCTGAGAAATTGTAAATTGCCCTTTTGAGGAACTAAGTACTTCTATTACTATACTGGCACTACATCAGATTCTTGGTTCAGATGTTTATTCTGTTGCTTGTTCTTGTGATATCATTTTGTCAGAATAATCACTATGATGTCCATTGTGAGTATCCCTCCCTTTCTTTATAATTAAACTTATACAGCGAGAAAATGTCATTGAATATAAACACTGTTTGATTACAAAAAATGAGAATGAAGAGTACAACCTCAGTGGGACAAAGAAGAACTTCAACAGTCTTAAAGATCTTTTGAATTGTTACCAGATGGAAACCGTTCGCTCAGACAATATAATTTTCCAGTTTACTAAGTGCTGTCCCCCAAAGCCAAAAGGTAAGATAATTTTCTAGTTATTTTTAAATTACTGGTCATGGATTGTGTATGTGGTGTGAAGTATCTTTAGTACATTGATTTCAAGGGATATATGAAAGAAGCAGCTCTAAAAGTTAATTTTATCTTATTCTGTCGTACAAACATCATCAAATAAGATTGTTTACTTTGGTTTTGGTGGTCTAGAAGCGACTTGAAGTTCAATTATTCTAAAATGAGATTTTAAACATAATAATTTTGTGGTATGATGTCATTTATTGAACTGGTAAGATCTCACTACTAAATTCTCATGTTGTTCTAAGTAAAAATTTTCATATACTTTGAGGATTTTAATTGCTGTATTTTAAAAATAAAGATAGTAAAGTTGGAAATTCCTTGAAATAATGAGCCTTACTATTAAAAATTATTAAAATTTCTGAAAAATTGTATGAGTTAAGGAAGTTACTGTAATTTTGAATTAATGAAATCACTGGCAGGAATACATCAAAATTCAAATTACATTAGTTAAGAAGGTGATTATAATTTTGAATATATGAAGTAACTAAGAAGAATACATCAAAGTTCAATGAGTTAACCCCTAAAATAATTTTCTATTATAAAAAAGAACAATGAGGAGTTATTAAGCATTTCTTATATATAGAACACATTTCATTTTACTCTTCCTTGGAGCAATTCATATTTTCAGTGTATTTTGATGTGATATATATGTATTTTATTTTTTCAGATAAATCAAACCTTCTAGTCTTCAGAACGAATGGTGTTTCTGATGTACCAACCTCACCAACATTACAGAGGCCTACTCATATGAACCAAATGGTGTTTCACAAAATCAGAAATGAAGATTTGATATTTGTAAGTCATTAGATACTGATTACTGTCTTTTTAAAACAACATCTGTTTTCTTGATTTACATTCATGTGTCATTTGGAATTATTTTGTTATAACATATACAAATTTAGTTGTGATTTAAATATTTTTCCTTTGAAAGATATACCAACCTTGTGTTAGATGTTAGCAAAATTAATTATCTTAATTATCCTAAGAATGAATCTTAATTTTCTTTTTGGAAATTTAAAAATGATTCTTCACAAAAATTAAAAATTAAAAATCTACAAAGACCTATATTGTTACACTCAAGTTCTCAAGAAAATAAGGGAAATTCAAGGGGTTAAAAATAAAGAAGAAACTGAGACAAAAATCCAGCCATCTCTCAGTGTCCATGAGGGATTGGTTCCAGGACTACCCACGGATACCAAAATCTGAGGATACTTAAGTGGAACCTGTGGATATGAAAAGTTGGCCCTCCATATACGTGGGTTTTACATCCTATGAACACTGTTATTTCTTTTTAAAAGTAACCATTAATTATTTTTAAAAATTATTTATTTATTTTTTAGAGGAGGACTTGCTCTGTCACCCAGGCTGGAGTCCAGAAATACTATATTTTCCATCTGAGTTTCCTTGCAGATGCAGAACCTGCCTTGCCAGTACAGAGGGTCCACTGGATTTATTGAAAAAATATTCACACATAAATGGACCTGTGCAGTCCAAACCCATGCTGTTCAAGAGTCAACTGTAGTACATAAGATCTGATAATTTGGCTGCCAGGTGGTGAGACTGGTGATCAGCCACATTTATCAAGGGGGTTAAGATTTAAAAGCAATTTAAAAGGGCCAGGTCTCAGACCTGCGCAAGGCAAGGAGTTAAAAGTGAGACTATCCCTGAATAAAACCAGGACCCTTAAGTAAATACATCCTCAGTAAAACAATATATAGAATGTGAAAAATTCACCCACTGGCAAGCAGAGAAGAAAAGGAATTTTGTCATTTTTAATTGGGTTTCCAGTGAGGAAAAGCAGTCTCTCCTAAGAATTTGTCATCACAAGCGTTTGAATTTGGGCTTCATTATACTACCTACATAGACTGAGAAACTCTAAATTAAAAGTGGTCCTCTCCTAATATTGTGTGGTGCTTAGAAGAAACAAAAAAATCTTTTTGGAACCACATACTCTTAACCTAGGCAACCCATGATTCCCATAGATAAAACCATTCCAAACATGAGCTTTTAATAGAAAATTTAGAAACATACAAGGAAATAATGCAGGATTAAGTAAGAGTCAGTAGACCAACAAACATCAAAATTAGAACTCCAGGAACTTCCTATCACAGAATTTTCAGATACAGACTATAAAATACATATACATGTTTAAAGATAGAAAAGGAATTGAAACCATGGAGAAATAAGACATTGTTTTAACAAACAAAAAAGATTTCAGGAAAAAAGCATAGAAATGATAAATATCATCACTGACATTAAAACAATATACAGGATGAAAAGTAAATTACTTATAGCTGAAGAGAGATGTAGTGAACTGCAAGATAGATCTGAAGAAATTATTAAGAATGTAGCGGTTAGGGAGAAAGAAATGGGTTATATGAAAGAGGGATTAAGGAGCGTTAGGCAGAATGAGAAAGAACAGCTGATATCTGAGCTCTTTAAGGAGACAAGTCCTCATGTGAATAACAGGAAACAGAGTGGCCAGGTAACTTGACTAACATTACAAAACTAATAAATAGTTTGAACACAAGCAGCGTTGCTTCAGAGTGCAGGCTTTCAACAATTACTTTGTAAAGATATGCAAGAAATACTAGTATTAGTAGTAATAGCTAATACTTAATACACATTTACTATGTGTCATGGACTGTACTAAGGGCTTTTTTGTATTTATTCACTTATTGTTTATAACAATCCTATGGGAAAATAGTTATTATTCTCATTTTTCAGATGAAGAAACCAAGACAGCTACAGCACAGAGATTAAATAGCCCGTACAAGGTCATAAAAGTAGTAATAAGAAAAAGTTAGATATTCTGCCTCTGCAGACCACATTCTCTATTGCACTAGTAGGAAAGGCAAACAAAGAAAATGATTCTCATGTAAGCAAATGTAGGTAAACACTGACTCTATTTTTAAAAAGTGACAATTATAGCCCATTCAGGAGATTTCAAAACCAAGTAGAGCCAAAATACACTTAATTCATTAATCCTTGTTTTCTGTCTCTTATTACTATTTAAGGAAGCAGAATAAAAGAATTAATTTGGAGTCTCAAATCTGGATTTAGACTCTAAGGAAAATATTTGCTTATGGATTAAAAAAAAATTCTTCCTCATTGAACGTATTTTCTTGTTCCTACTTTGTTCTCCATCTTTACTCATTCTTTTCTTTTACCTTTTTCTCTTGAAGAATGAAAGCCTTGGCCAAGGCACTTTTACAAAGATTTTTAAAGGCATACGAAGAGAAGTAGGAGACTATGGTCAACTGCATGAAACAGAAGTTCTTTTAAAAGTTCTGGATAAAGCACATAGAAACTATTCAGAGGTGTGTATGTTCTTTAGGTCATGTAGTTTATGCTGTTTAAAGATGTACTCTCATATTCATACAACATACTCGTGTGCAGCTTTTCAAAATTGTAATTTTTAAATGTATCCAGGACTTCTCTGAGGATATATTCTTGTGGGGCTATAGAATTACAGGGTTTGAAAATTACAGGATTAAAAATAATTAATTCCAAACTAATTATGTTTAGCATTATGTTAGGAGTGTTATTACATTTCTGCATATACTGTGGCCATGATTTTCAAACTTGGCTTCCCAGAGCTTTATGGGTTACACAGAGGTTCCTTTACAATTTCATTTATTTAAAAAAAAAAAACAAAACCAAGTTTCAAAGGCACTGTACTAAGGAACATACTTAGTGAAATCTGGATGCCTCTGGGCATGATCCAGAGATGCTAGCTGGCAGACCCCGTGGCCAGTTGCCAGAGCTCCGAACACAGCAAGATATGATACTTACAGTATCTTAAAGGGTGTTAGTGGAAGATGATGTGAAAAGTTCAAGCCAAAGAGTTGTTCTAATCCAGAACACCACAGTATTGGTGATCGTGATTCACTAAACAATCATACCCAGTGGTTCTAGTCAAAGTCTAGTGGAATTGGAGTGATGTTAAAACTATGCTAGTGTCCTGACACAGATGTCATGATATTTTATCTGCACATTTTTAATTATTTAGCAAGTATTATTTAAAGGCTACATCCATCTAACTCAGTTCCTTATATCTATCTCTGATGTCTACCTCTGGCTGTACATCTGTCCTCTATTTCAGGTGTTATGGCCTGTTTGACTGGCATCATTCATGATTCCTGTACCACTCTTGCTCTCTCTCACTTTGATCTCCATATTCCAGGCTTACACAGGGGCTTCCTCAGAATGTTGATGGTAGTTGCAGGTCCATATAAAGGGACCAAAGCACACTGTATCCTTATCTATAGTCATGCTGAGAGTAGGAGAAAGTGCATCTTTATTATGGCAGAGAGAATTTTCTGAACTGAGTACTTATGGACAACAGTCAACAATTCTTTGTACTTTTTGTTTTTCTTTTCCTTAGTCTTTCTTTGAAGCAGCAAGCATGATGAGCAAGC
This sequence comes from Rhinopithecus roxellana, assembly GCF_007565055.1. Lineage (NCBI taxonomy): Eukaryota > Metazoa > Chordata > Mammalia > Primates > Cercopithecidae > Rhinopithecus > Rhinopithecus roxellana. Next base: position 56,384,704 of record NC_044564.1, read on the forward strand.
TTTCTCACAAGCATTTGGTTTTAAATTATGGAGTATGTGTCTGTGGAGAGGAGAGTAAGTAAAACTACAGGCTTTCTAATGCCTGTCTCAGATCATCTATTTTTGTTTATATAGAAAATTCAGTTTCAGGATCACAGCTAGGTGTCAGTGTAACCCATAATTTAACAGGAATTAAATATTTTTGAAACTGAAAACACTGTAGGACTGTTCAGTTATAACTTGTGAAAAAGGAAACCAATGAATAAAGTTAAAAGTAGAAGGTTACAATGCCCAAATAATAGAGTATTATAGGAAACAAATGTCTATAACATTTTGTGTTCATGATAGCAAAAGAGATTATGGCAGGTTCGACATAACATTGGAATAACTGGCCTTTTCATTACAAACTTCTCTGGAATTATGAAGACAAAGCATATAAATGATACACTTAATTTTTAATGGAACTGACTGAAAATATTATGTTGATATGATACTAGATATATTTTTTGGTTAAATTTAGGTTGTTCATAGAAACTACTAAAAGTATAAATCATACCCCATGCTTTAATAGTATACAGGCATGCCTCATTTTATTGCACCTTGCTTTATTGTGCTTCTTAGATATTGTATTTTTTACATATTGAAGGTTTATGGCAACCCAGTGTCTAGCAACTCTGTCAGCAACATTTTTCCAACAGCATGTGCTCATTTCATGTCTCTGTGTCACATTTTGGTAATTCTGGCAACATTTCAAACTTTAAAAAAATCATATGGTGATCTGTGATCAGTAATCTTTAATGCTAGTATTGTAATTATTCTGGGGTGTCCCAAACAGAGAGAATATAAGAAGGCAAACTTCATAGATAAATGCGGTGTGTGCTCTGACTCCTCCATCAATGAGCCATTCCTCTGTCTTTCTCCCTCTCCTGGGGCCTCCCTATTCCCCGAGACAACAATATTGAAATTAGGCCATTTAATAGTCCCATAATGGTCTTTAAATGTTCAAGTGAAAGGAAGATTCACCCATCTCTCACTTAAAATTGAAAGCTAGAAATGAAGCAGCAAATGCTGATGTGGAAGCTGCAGCAAGTTATCCAGAAGATGTAACAAAGACCATTGATGAAGATGGCTTAGTGAGGAAGGCATACTGAAAGCCAAGACAGGCTGAGAGCTAGGCCTCTTGCACTAAAAAGGCAAGTTATGAATCCAAAGGAAAAGTCCTTGAAGGAAACTGAAAGTGCTACTCCTGTAAGCACATAAATTACAAGAAAGTGAACAGCCTTATTGATGATACAGAGAAAGTTCTAGATAGAAGATCAAACCAGCCACAGCATTCCCTTAAGCCAAAGCCCAATGTAGAGCAAGACCTTACTGATCTTCAGTTCTCTGAAGGCTGAGAGAGGTGAGGAAGCTGCAGAAGAAAAGTTGGAAGCTACCAGAGGTTGGTTCACGAGGTTTAAGAAAAGAAGCCATGTCCACAGCATAAGTGCAAGGTGAAGCAGAAAATGCTGATGTGGAAGCTACAGAAAGTTATCCAGAAGATCTAGTAAGGACCACTGATGAAGATGATGACACTAACAAACAGATTTTCAAATGTAAACAAAACAGCCTTCTGTTGGAAGAATATGCCATCTAGGACTTCCACCGCTAGAGAGGAGAAGTCAGTGCTTACCTTCAAAGCTTCAAAGGACAGGCTGACCCTCTTGCTAATGACTAATGCCATTGGTGACTTGAAATTCAAACCAGTGCTTATTTACCATTCCAAAAATCCCAGGGCTTTACAAATTATGCTAAGTCTACTCTGCCTGTGCTCTATAAATGGAACAATAAAGCCTGGATGACAGCACATCTGTTTATAGCATGGTTTACTGACTATTTTAAGCCCATTGTTGAGATCTGCTCAGAAAAAAAGATTGCTTTCAAAGTATTACTGCTCATTGACAATGCACCTGGTCACCCAACAGATCTGATGGAGATGTACAAAGATATTCATGTTATTTTCATGTCTGGTGACATAACATCCATTCTATAGCCCATGGATCAAGGAGTAATTTCAACTTTCAAGTCTTATTATCTAAGAAATACATTTTGTAAGTTTAAGCTGCCATAGATAGTGATTCCTCTGGTAAAGTAAGTAGAAAAACTTATGGAAAAGATTCACCATTCTAGATGCCAGGAATAGCATTCATGGTTCATGGAAGGAGATCAAAATGGTAACATTAATAGGAATTTGGAAAAGTTCATTCTAACCCTCCTGGATGACTTTGAGGGATATGGTACTTTAATGAAGGAAGTCACTGCAGAGGTGGTGGAAACAGTAAGCGAACTAAGAAGTGGAGCTTGAAGATGTGACTCAATTGCTACAATCTCATGATAAACCCTGAAAGAATGAGGCGTTGCTTCTTATGGATAAGCAAAGAAAATGGTTTCTTAAGATGGAATCTACTCCTAGTGGTGATGCTGTGAACATGGTGAAATGACAACAAAGGGCTTGGAATATTACATAAACTTGATTGATAAAGCACTGGCAGGATTTGAGAGGACTGACCCTGTAAAGTTCTACTGTGGGTAGAATGCTATGAAACAGCATTGCATGCTACAGAGTAGTCTTTCATGAAAGGAAGAGTCTGCAGTGAATTTCATTGTTGTCTTATTTTAAGAAACTGCTGTAGCCACCTGAACTTTAAGCAGCACCACCATGATCAGTCAGCAGCCATTAACATCAAAAGGCAAGATCCTCCGCAAGCAAAAAGATTACAACTTTCTGAAGGCTCAGATTATCATTAGCACCTTTTTTGGCAATAAAGCATTTTTTTAAAGTATATTCTTTGTTTTTTTTTTAAGATATAATGCTGTTGCACACTAAATAGACTCCATTATAGTGTAAATACAAGTTTTATATGTATTGGGATACCAAGAAATTAATGACTTGCTTTACTGTGGTAGTCTAAAACCAAACTGGTAATACCTTCGAGGTATGCCTGTATTTTAGTGCCTCACAAAGTTTACATTCAAGAAAATTGTTTATATAATTCCCTATTTTCCACTAGTAATGCAGATTAAATCCACATCTACACTTGTATAACATTTTTTCATATCTTTGAAAATTGATAGTATTTTCAAAAGCAGTGGTTTGGAACCTGTTATATGGAGGTATCTGAGAGGCTCCTGTGGACCACGAAGGAGTCCAGGATTGTTTTTGGAAGCCAACACTTGTTTTTCTGGCAAAATATGTTTTATATTTAAAAAAAAAAAGTTTTAAAGATAAAGCAGCGCAAAACATTTTTGTATTTTTTGCAGAATAAATTAAAAGATTAAATGGAGCTAGAATTCAAATTCTCCTTTATGTCTATAATACTATAGACATTGTTAGTAATTTTTGCGTGTAGAAGAACTTCAGGAAGGTTTGAATGTCTAAAACGTTACGTGGATGAGAAATTAAGTGAGAAATTTTCATTTTTTTTAAAAACCAGCCATAATTCAGTACTAATATATAAAGGTGTGCTGGTATATATTATACATTTATATTTTATATATACATATATAAAATATAATTGTTTAGACTCCTACTCTTGCTGTTGTAAGTACACTAAAAACCAAAAATATAATGCTGTGTATCCATTAAGTTTTCTTTAAAGTTGTGAGTTTTGCCTAATTTAATTTCTTTACCTATAATAGTGACATGTAAGTATATGAAGATTTAAATTACATATATTTAATTATATTTATACTTAAGCCTTATTATTACTTATATTTTAATGCAGATATTCTGGTTCAGGAGTTTGTAAAATTTGGATCACTAGATACATACCTGAAAAAGAATAAAAATTGTATAAATATATTGTGGAAACTTGAAGTTGCAAAACAGTTGGCATGGGCCATGCATTTTCTAGTAAGTAGTATATCATTTTATCAAAAAGATACTGTTTTGTTTTATAAAACAATATACAAATTATCTTTACCTGGAAACAAAAAATAAATCTGTAATTGGATGCCAATTCATGTAAAACAGTCTGTGTTAGGTGATAAAAGAGATTACTTTAGGCATATGTTTATGTATGTAAAATCACTTTTGAAAAAAAGTTTTGTCATCCCATCAATATCTTAGAACTACTAATAGACAATCTGTATTTTGTGTCTTTTGGATTTAGAAAGTTCAACCAAAAATTATGCAGCAACATGTGCTTCTGTATTTTTGGGCCATTGTACATTATGGTCCATGAGAAAGCAGCATTGACAGAGAAGAATACCAGGGGGCCTGCCAGTGATCAGACCCCTCAGGGTGCACCTGTGTTCTGCTGCAGAACTGAAGTAGTGTTTCTTAATGTCAGCTCTCATCCAGAAACGCAAACCATCTCAGCCTTAGAACTCACGTGAAGTGGCATTGGGTAGTTTTAATTTATACATTTCATCACAAGCATAGATTATTGTGTTATTTAAAATGTGAAACAGGAAGCATAGTTAGGAGTCATAAATTTCCTTTTTTCTCAATGCATGCCTCCAAATTAATATTTATTATGCTATCTTATATATTTTTCTTCTTTAAATCTGTTTTGGGGGCTTGAACTACTAAATGCTTAAATATTTGTGGATTGATATTTGAATATATGTGTGTTTAACTCTAATAGGAAGAAAACACCCTTATTCATGGGAATGTGTGCGCCAAAAATATTCTACTTATCAGAGAAGAAGACAGGAAGACAGGAAATCCTCCTTTCATCAAACTTAGTGATCCTGGCATTAGTATTACAGTTTTGCCAAAGGACAGTAAGTTCTAGAGGGATTATATATAATGTTACTAAACTTTACTTGGGCAGTGTTGTAAAGAGCATGTTGTTAATTTTCCTTGAACTCCATTTAATTCATATGTTCCTGATTAATAATAAAATTGTCTATCACTTTTAGCCATTTAAATTGTTAGTTAAATCTTAGTCTCTATTTTTCTTTCTTATAAGCATATAACCATGGACTTTGAGGTGATTTTTTAAAAACAGTTTTAATCTCTAATTATGTATGAAGGATAGGATTTTATCCATTTTTAATATGAGGTTTTCTAATATTCCTTGAGCCACAAGTAAATTTTCTAAATATTCTTCTCATCACTAAATAAAAATTTATCTAGCCTGAGATCTTAGGATTTTTTTCTACCCTCTGTGAAGAAATTAGTTTAATTATCCAGCTAATTCTGACTTTTTAAAACCTTAAAAAAACTTTCATTTGTGTTTGTTAATCTTTACTACTTAACACAGTGGGTTAAAAATACAAATTTCAGTCAGATAGTTGAGAGGGGTTTTTTGGGGGGTCTAGATAATTATAAATGAATTTTGTTATCTTAGCTAATTTCTCTAATTGGATGTTCCAAATTTAGATTCTAAATTGATCAATTTAAGCCAATAGTACATAATGACTTATCTGACAGTGAAGACAGTGATAATTGGGCAGTAGTACAAGAGTATGGCACAAAATTCTTACAGGGTCTTACATCTGGTATTCTGGGAAATTTTATCCTTTGGAATCAGAAATGAAGATGGGGAAAAAAAAAGTATTCATATGGTGAACGTATTTGTCAATCAATCTATTTGTCTGTCTATGTCAGAATACCAGAAAGTAGGGTTATATTGCTTCTTCCTTTCTTGAATACAGTCCTTCTGGTGGAATCAAAGACCATAGAAACTTTACTGGAGAAATTCCATGATTTGAGCAGAGCCCACCTGTATCAATTCCATATACCTAGAATATTTTGGTGCAATTTAGCCATGCCTCTGCTATAAACGCTTGTTGGTCCCTGTTTTTTTTTTTTATCATCTGCAAGTGAGAACTGCCGTGGCTATTAAATCAGTGGAACATCTCTGAATGATGTAACATTACCTTTACCACTTACGCATTGTGAAGAAATACCAAAAAGTATCATGGGACAATTTTAGGATAAACTATATTAAAAAAAAGATTTGGCCAGGCGCAGTGGCTCATGCCTGTAATTCCAATGCTTTGGGAGACTGATTGCTTTCTAAAGCCCTTGCGTGGATCACTTAAGCCCAAGAGGTCAAAGCATAGTGAACTGCAATTGTGCCATTGCACTCCAGCCTGGGTGACAGAGTGTCACCCTGTCTCAAAGAAAAAAAAATTTTTTTTGAAGGTAAAACTAATGAAAAATGGTATGCCAGTTGAGACACTACGGTTTAATGGAAAGATTAATTGGTTCAGAACTCACTGTACAGGATTCTAATTCTGTCTCTGCTGCTAACAAATTGTGTGGCTTCGGGCAGATTACTTAATCATGTGTCTCCATGTTGTCATCGTTGAAGATGAGATATTGAATTGATGACCTTGAAGGTCCCTTCTGGCTCTTAAGCTTATGCAGTCATGTGCACTTGCACATCCACCCCCTCCAAAATACAGAAAATAGACCTGATTATTCAAATGATTTGAACTTTAAAGCTATTTACATATAAAAGATTGGTTTACTTGTGAATTATTTAACCCTACTCTGTTCTTATCATTTAAAAGTTCTTCAGGAGAGAATACCATGGGTACCACCTGAATGCATTGAAAATCCTAAAAATTTAAATTTGGCAACAGACAAATGGAGTTTTGGTACCACTTTGTGGGAAATCTGCAGTGGAGGAGATAAACCTCTAAGTGCTCTGGATTCTCAAAGAGTAAGTTTATATAGACTAAGTTAGAATTACTCTATCTCTGAACTTTCATATTACTTTCACATGATTTGTATTTTTTAGCCCATCTAATTTTGAAAAGAAGGTTGGTGTGGCATTACACAATTTATTCTGTTTGTGGTTCTGTAATTATAGAAGCTGCAATTTTATGAAGATAGGCACCAGCTTCCTGCACCAAAGTGGGCAGAATTAGCAAACCTTATAAATAATTGTATGGATTATGAGCCAGATTTCAGGCCTTCTTTCAGAGCCATCATACGAGATCTTAACAGTTTGTTTACTCCAGGTATGTATTTATGGAGTGATCTTATTGATTTTCCAGCTTTCTATCTTTATTGTATTTAATGAATCATTACTAATTTTTAATTCCTTTAAAACATTTTCTTGATGTCATTTAGGCCTTCTTAATTTCTTATGTTCATATGGCTTTTCATGCTTTATACATATTCTAATCTCCTTGAGTGAGATTTCCTTTTTTAAAAAAAGACCTTTTCTCTTTCAGCAACCTAATTTTAGTTTTCCATTTAATGAGTTGTAAATTATAGTGTTTTTTTTTTTTTTGCTTAAATTGACTTTAAAAAAAATAATTCTTTTTAACATTTCTCATATTTTATAATTGATTGATTTTCTAAACATGAGCTGTATTTGTTTTGGTTTGTTCTCTCGTTTTTCAAAATACTGAGCTGAAATGCATGTGTTTGACCTATAGGTGCTTTCTACTCTAGTACTACTCACCTTTCTCACAATAAGTATCAGTATATTACCTTACTTTATGAATATGAAAACTACTTATTTTGGAAAACAAATATTTATCCTTTGCAACGTCTCTCTTGAAAGCCTTTCAGATTATGGGTAATGATTAAAGGCTCCCATTAATATAATCTAAATTATTTGAGTTTCCCTGTATCATTTAGTATTTGTAACTCATGATTATTTTGGTCAACTTGAATGTATATCAGTTTAGTCCAGAGAATGTTATTTGCTAACTTAAGGTGGTAATATTCTTTATTTCTCTAGATTATGAACTATTAACAGAAAATGACATGTTACCAAATATGAGGATAGGTGCCCTAGGGTTTTCTGGTGCCTTTGAAGACAGGGATCCTACACAGTTTGAAGAGAGACATTTGAAATTTCTACAGCAACTCGGCAAGGTAAATTGTCAGAAGTTTTTCAAATAGAGTATAATCATTTCATTTAGGAAAAACTTAAGGGTGTTTCTAAAGTTCACTTTCTACAACATTTTAAGGAGTGCTTGTAAAAAAAAAAGGTTTGATTGTCAGATGTTGGAGAAATGCTGTGTTAAATAAACAACTATCTTTACTGAATGAAGGGGGCCAGCCCCTCCACACCTGTAATTCTCATCAGGTGGGATGAGAGACTGAGAAAAGAAATAAGAGACAAAGTATAGAGAAAGAAAAGTGGGCCCGGGGGACCAGCACTCAGCATATGGAGGACCCGCACCAGCACCGGTCTCTGAGTTTCCTCAGTATTTATTAATTACTATTTTCACTATCTCAGCAAGAGGAATGTGGCAGGAGAGCAGGGTGATAGTGGGGAGAAAGTCAGCAAGAAAACATGTGAGCAAAGGAATCTGTGTCACAAGTAAGTTCAAGGGAAGGTACTATGCCTGGATGTGCACGTAGGCCAGATTTATGCTTCTCTCCACCCAAACATCTCAGTGGAGTAAAAAATAATAAAGCAGTATTGCTGCCAACATGTCTCACCTCCCGCCACAGGGCGGTTTTTCTCCTATCTCAGAATTGAACAAATGTACAATCGGGTTTTATACATTCAGTTCCCAGGGGCAGGCAGGAGACAGTGGCCTTCCTCTGTCTCAACTGCAAGAGGCCTTCCTCTTTTACTAATCCTCCTCAGCACAGACCCTTCAGGGGTGTGGGCTGGGGAATGGTCAGGTCTTTCCCATCCCATGAGGCCATATTTCAGACTGTGACATGGGGAGAAACCTTGGACAATACCCGGCTTTCCAGGGCAGAGGTCCCTGCGGCTTTCCGCAGTGCATTGTGCCTCTGGTTTATCGAGACTGGAGAATGGTGATGACTTTTACCAAGCATGCTGCCTGTAAACATTTTGTTAACAAGGCACATCCTGCACAGCCCTAGTCTTAAACCTTGATTCCATACAACACATGTTTTTGTGAACTTAAGGTTGGGGCAAAGTTACAGATTAACAGCATCTCAGGGCAAAGCAATTATTCAGGGTACGGGTCAAAATGGAGTTTCTTATGTGTTCCTTTTCTACATAGACAGTAACACTCTGATCTCTCTTTTCCCTACAACTGAAGAACTTTTCAGAGGCTTTAACATGTAATGTGCATGGAACATCTTCAAGAGGATGATGAATTAGGCAGTATTACTCAAATTGACTTGACCAAGAGACTGTTTCTTGGTAGCAGGAGTTCATTATAAGTGATTCAGTGAAATAGAGAAAGGAATACATAAGCTTTTCTACCTGCCTTTCTGCCTTTAGTCATCTCAGGGAGAATTAATCTTATTGCTTAGGGTCCAGGATTTTGACTGTGCCATATTCACTAGCAGAGGCTCTGTCTATTAAAAGGTCATACAGTCATGTATAACCTACGTATTATAAGTAAGACACCAGGGAATGCTCAGTTCTTAGTAGGTCCAACCATAGCGGTAAGCTCTCTCTTTTTCACATAAGCTTGCTAGGATAAGGTTCTCACTAGTAAGTACCATATTAATGTTGTCTGTTATTATCAGCTATTCCTAAATTCATATTTTCCTGACATATCTCCAGATGTCACTGATTTTCCTCTTTTCTGGGAACATACAGCATTTATTGTTTCTTCTATACAACTTAATTACATAGTCTTTTGTTGTTTATTAGATCTTGGTTTTTGTTTGCGTGCCTTTTTTTTCCTTGACTTAAAAAAAGTTCCTTTAGATCCCAACAGATTACTAGGCACACAATTTTGTCATATATTGTCAAAACAATGGAATACATACTGGTATTTAAGAAGTAGACATAACAAAGAATATATCAAAAGATCACTAATTTAGATTAACAAAAGGGAAACAGCAGACTAAATTATAAAGTTATCTTTTCAAGTAATTTTTTTGTAGTTATGAAAGTGATACAGATACTGCTTATAGAGAAATTGGAAGATATTACGATGAAGATACATTCCATTTGTTGTAGTCTCTGAACAACTACACAATTTCTTTCAATAGTGAAACCATTCTATATATACAATTCTATACTTGCTATTTTTCATATATCAAGATTTTCCCATTAATATTCTTTTGAGACATAATTTTAAAAGTGAATATACCATAATTTAGTTACAACATTCCCCATTATTGTAATTTTGAGTTAATTTTCTTTTGCTTTTTAACATTTTTCTGTGAGCTTAAAATTCTTTTAAACATAAGTAAATTGAAGAGACTCTAAGGAAGGCATTTTCAAAATATATGTACAATGAAATATATTTCTTAGTAATTTAGTTTGTAGGAAATGAAAGGAAAATGGTGTAATCATTAGTCAGTCATAGATATTTTAATGTGATATTTCCTGTCTGCATTTAACACCATAATTTTACATTCACTGTTTGTTTGAAGTAATTGATGTGTTCCATGGTTTGTCTAGCTATTTGTACTGCCTTATTGAAGCCATTCCTACAAAAATGATTGCATGTCACCTTTTAATTTTATAAAAATTAGCTACTGTATCCCTTTAAGTTATCCTTTTCAATTAGTGGTATGGTGAAAATATTCCAAAGAGGGATGTATATTTAAAATTATTTTCATATTTTTTAAGCCAAGAGAAATAATGGTATATATTTTTTATTTTTTAAAAAAATTTTCATACTGTTTGTAAAAGGAGCCAAGAAACTATTGTGAAATCTTTTCTTTTGCTACTTGAAATCTGGAGTGTTTTTGCTTTCTTCCTTTATCCTCATACTTATATTCTTTTTTTTAAAAATTTTAACATGGATTATTTATTTGTGTAATAGCCTTACATGTGGATATTAACAGTGTAAACAGTACCACATATAACCGTCAAGATACCTCAATTAGAATTTATAGGACTAGAATGACAGATTCAGATGGTTTAATTACATTTTAAAGGTTTTCTGAAAAAACTTTCTCAATAAAAAAATAAATTGCCCATCAATAAGTTTGATATCTTTTAAAATGATTTTTGGTTATCTGCAGATGAAGCAAACAAAGTGTATTCTCCAGATTTTTTTAGGCACAGTCTGGTGAGATAGCTGCCAGAAAGAACAGAAAGAGTTGTCATTTATCTCTTGTGAGGACAATTTCTGAAAGTTGAATGAGGGTATCTCTGGGGATGGTCGAAGTTTACTGATCTCTCTTATTGCTTCACGGCAGTACTGCTGGGCGAGGTAGGTTGTTTGTTGCACATCATCACTCTGTAATACATACTGTGGAGCTCTGTCTGTATCTCCTGGCAAACTGAACCATCTCATGATCATAGCATTCATTTCTGGGAACTGCTGACAGGCAGACCCGACAGGACCAGTGGCTAACCCGAGATTCACATCAGCTGATGTTGGTTTACCCATGTTAGAACATGAGGTGAAGTCCAGTACATCATCTATTAGCTGAAAAGCTATCCCTACATTTTTTTCCATACTGATGGGGATCTCATGTACCACTGGCTCTGGGCATCCTAGAACAGAGACTGCTTTACAACTGTTGGCCATCAGGCTTGCAGTCGTCTTGAAGGTCTTTTCAAGGTAGTGTGCAAATCTTTCATTCTCATTTTCTTTTGACCCGAGCTGAAAAAATTCACCACACACCAAATCTTCAATAACTTGGGTTAAAACAGATATAACAGTTGTATTTCCAATTTGTGCCAGAGCTATAGATACCACAGAAAGAATTAAATCTCCAGCAAGAACAGCCTTCTTTTCACCTCAGATCTTACTGTGTGTTTTTCGCTTCGAGAACTTGCATCATCAATAACGTCATCGTGAACCAGACTAGCAGTGTGGATCATTTCTGCAGTTAAGGCTGTGGCGCGCTGGCTAGCTAGCACATGTCGGAAGTTATTATGATGACTCTTACATGCTTGGGCTATTAGCACCACAATAATTGGTCGAAAGGCTTTCCCTTTTACATCAGAGTAGTACTCGGACATTTCCTTAAGTTCTGTTGTTGATATGGGCAGTTCCTTTTTTTTTTTTTTTTTTTTTTTTGAGACGGAGTCTCGCTCTGTAGCCCAGGCTGGAGTGGTGCCATCTCGGCTCACTGCAAGCTCCGCCTGTTGGGTTCACATCATTCTCCTGCCTCAGCCTCCCCAGTAGCTGGGACTACAGGCACCCGCCACCACGCCCGGCTAATTTTTTGTATTTTTAGTAGAGATGGGGTTTCACCGTGTTAGCCAGGATAGTTTCCATCTCCTGACCTCCTGATCCGCCTGCCTTGGCCTCCCAAAGTGCTGGAATTACAGGGGTGAGCCACCGCGCCTGGCCATATGAGCAGTTCCTTTCTAATGTCAGACCTTTCAAGTCTCCTCAACCGAGTTTGAAAGGATCGGTATTTCTCACCACTGTGTGTTTTACTGTACGGGGTTGTGTGATGAAACCGTGATATACTATATACATTTGGACAGGCCGGTGTTAAATGCTTCACAAGATTAAAATAGGACAAGTCAAGTCCCTTCCGCCTGTGAGCCTGCACTAGGCATCCACAGCGGCGGCCCTGCCAGGCTCGGGGAGCCGGGCCCAGGTCTCCGTGCCGCTAGCCCCAGGAACAGCCCCGTGCTGCCACGCCACCAGCGCCAGGCCATGGTCTGAAAGTCGTGGCAAGATGGCGGCTCCGCCTCTGGCCTACGATCCTCTTCCAGGACCTGGAGCCTGAAACCTCTTATGTTCTTTATATCCTTTACCTTCTCAGTTCACTCCCAGCTGTTTTGAAATCCTCTTTATTCCTTTTTCCTCCATGGTGCAGATCTGGGATTCAGAAATCAGGATCTTAGTGTGACTACTTTGCAGTTATCAGCATCACTCTTAATCTTCTCTGAATATGATTTTTATTTTCCTCTCTTCCCATCATTAGCTAATATCTTGGCCCACATTCCTTGGATACTTTCAGTACTCATTGTTTTCTCGTCACCTTACTTCCTGCCGTTATTTTGGATGCCCTTCCAATACTTAAAAAAAATAATTCCTTGGCTTCTCTACCCCATACTTATGATTACATTAAATGAGTTCATTTTGAATTCTATAATCCCCTGTAATAACCTTACTTAGGAAATTTCCTACCCTGAAATCTCCCTGTCTGACTATAACTTTATAGCCTTTGGCTTTTTTCAACATAAATGCCTTATTTTTGATATCTTTGGTATTGCTAGTGTCTTTCACACTTTCTTCTTATTGGAACGTAAATTGGTGACCCTTTCTAGAGAGCTTCTCATAGAGCAGTTTGTATCAAGGGCCTTTAAATGTTCATATCTTTTAAACTACTTTCACTGGTATCTACAATTATATTACCCCCCCTTCCCTTGATTATCTGCTTCACTTTTCCTAGTACGGGAACAATACAACTTAGCATTTTTAAAATTGTGCTTCCATCCCTCAAACACTGTAAGAAAAAAATCAAATATAAATCTTGATTGTTTTCATTGAAAACTGATTTCCAACATTGGTTAGGCACTTAAGACTCTTACTGGTTGTATTAGTCTGTTTTCATGCTGCTAATAAAGATGTACCAGAGACTGGGTAATTTATAAAGGAAAGAGGTTTAATTGACTCACAGTTACCCATAGGTGGGGAGGCCTCAGGAAACTTACAATCATGGCAGAAGGCACCTCTTCACAGGGCAGCAGGAGAGAGAATGAGTGCCAGCAGGGGAAATGCCAGACGCTTACAAACCGTCAGATCTCATGAGAACTCACTCACTATCAGGAGAGCAGCATGGAGGAAGCCACCCCCATGATTCAGTTGCCTGCCACGGGGTCCCTCCAATGACATGTGGGGATTAGGGGGTTTACAATTCAAAATGAGATTTTGGTGAGGACACTGCCAAACCATATCACTGGTAGTTCTTTTACTCTCCCTTACTTGATTTCTTTTCTGGTCCTATCTCAAACCCTTCTAGTTTTCTATCTTAAATCTTTCTTTTCACTGTATTTTTCTTCATCTCCTTCCATAAGAAAAATAGAGGCATTCCAAGTTAAAAGTGAGACTGATTTTTGCCTATCAAAGTGACAAAGATTTAGAAAAAGTATAATGACCATTGTTGGCAGGGATGTGATGAAATATACATTTTCCCACTGCTTATTGGAATATAAAATGGTAACCACTGCCAGAGAGCTTCTAATGCAGTGTGTTAGTTCAAGGCCCTTTGAAATGTTCTTATCTTTTGAACAGCTATTTAAGTATCCTTAATAGAGATGTACACAAATATTTATTTATAAGAATATTATTGCAATGACATGACTGTATTTAAAAAATTTTCTTAGTGTACATTTATGTTTACAATGTTAAAAATTAGTGCATTCATGTGACAATATACAATAATTAAAAATTAATTTCAAGGAATATATAGTGGCACTGGAAAATAAATTTTATGAACACATTGTTAAGTAGAGGGAAAGAAGATAAAACTTATTTCCTACTTTTGTTTTCTAAAATATGTTTTGGAATAATTTCTCACAACAGCCTCATGAGATAGACATTTTATTATTCTCTACTTTAAGGAAGAAAAGCCTCATTTTAGGGAGATGTGAATTGTCTATGGTCACAGAGAGAGCAAGTTGTGGATCAATATTCTAGTTCCAATCTGACTTGAGAATACTGGGTCTATCCACCTTGTTGTGTGGCCTTCTAAACTGTGTAATTATAGATTTAACTCTGAGCCTACATGGTCTAGGATTTTTTAAAAATTGACTTCAAGTATATAAGTGAAAATATAGTCACTTAGAATCTTGTAACTCAAGAACTACATTGTTTTATCCTGTAAGAATGCAATAATATCCAAAATACACTAATTTGATTAATATCAAAAACCTATAATTTATTTAAATGTTATAGCAACTTACCACTTCTATGTAGTTGATGAGTCTTAGGTAAAAAGAGTGGATTTCTTTAAAGACATCTTCAAAAAAATATGTAGAGTCATCCCATAGGCTAAAAGTTTCTTACTTCTTAATTTGTTTGGGCTGCTATAACAAAATACCATAGACTGGGTAGCTTAAACATCAGACATTTATTTCTCTCAATTCTAGGGCCTGGAAAGTCTGAGTTCAAAGTTCTGGCAGGGGTTGGTTTCTGGTGAGGTTTCTTCTTGGCTTGGGAGAGATTGCTCTAATGTCTCTTCCTCTTATAAGGGCACTAGCCTTGTCACATGAGGGTTCCACCCTTATAACCTAATTTAACTTTTACCACCTCCTCACAAGGCGCTATCTCCAAATACAGTCATAATGGGGTTAAGGCTTATTATATACATTTTGGGTGGGGGTCACAGACATTTAGCCCATAACAGACACATTCCATTCAGATCACTGACAGTGATATCAAAAGGTATTTTGTAAAAAAGGAAAATTCTTCCTGGAAGTTAGTGACAAGAGTTTAGGAATTCCTCAGCATGTCCCTTGGCTTATCTTGATAATTAATGCTCATCATTTATTTAAATGCTTTTTTGCAGTAATTTATATTTCAGCCTGTAATTCCTTTTGAAGAAATTAAATTTATAGGTTTACTACCCACCTGTTGAGATAGTATTTCCTTTTCTTGTTCTAAGAGTTCCTTAATATAAGCTTAAAGATATGTCTGCTAATTCCAGCTACTAGAATTTTCTATATAATTATAATTTATTTGTAATTTGCCTTGAAAACTTGATATTTCCATCCTAATGTGATGTGTCATTTAGGGTAATTTTGGGAGTGTGGAGATGTGCCGGTATGACCCTCTACAGGACAACACTGGGGAGGTGGTGGCTGTAAAAAAGCTTCAGCATAGTACTGAAGAGCACCTGAGAGACTTTGAAAGGGAAATTGAAATCCTGAAATCCCTACAGCATGACAACATTGTAAAGTACAAGGGAGTGTGCTACAGTGCTGGTAAGCTACCCATTGAAATCTATTTGAAATTCAAGATATGTCTTTGGCATCCTGTGTAATAGAAACGTACAGTGTCTAACAATCTGGACTTATGCCAATGCCCAGAGGGACAGGCATTCTATAATGACTGGAGATTGTGTTTGGTGATCATAGACTATAACTATAGGAATTATTTGGCTAGTTGTTTAAACATTCTTTTCACCTCTTGCTTAAGTTTACCAAGAGAGCATCATTTTTAGAGAAATGGTTTTTGCTTACATTTTCTATAAAAATATTTTTGAATTTTATGTTTTTTGTTTGATATAAAGGAAGTTTTCTCATCAGTTTATTTTGGTTTGCCTAAAGAGTTATAGGAAACTGAAATGCAAGTAGTTTCAAAGCTTTTATTCAAAATTTATTTTCGTTTTTATTTATTCAAGTTTTTGATTCAAAAAGACTATGTTCTTAACAACTGTATCACCTTTAATGTATAATAAAGTTTCGTCATCTTAGATTTTATATATGTTTAAGTCATTTATGTATGATAGTTTTCTAATATTTAATCAGTACAATATGGCAGAGTAAAATATTGTTTCCACCTTTATGTTAAAAGGTCGGCGTAATCTAAAATTAATTATGGAATATTTACCATATGGAAGTTTACGAGACTATCTTCAAAAACATAAAGAACGGATAGATCACAAAAAACTTCTGCAGTACACATCTCAGATATGCAAGGTACCTAATATCCTGATTATTTGCTGTAGATGAAGCAACTATATTGAAGTAAATGTTAGGAAATCATCTAGACTTTTTCATAGATAATAAAGGGAATGTATAGGGTTAAGAACATTTAAATTGTTTATGTTTATAAAACTAGCTGAAAGAAACATGTTTTATCCATAGGGTATGGAGTATCTTGGTACAAAAAGGTATATCCACAGGGATCTGGCAACAAGAAATATATTGGTGGAGAATGAGAACAGAGTTAAAATTGGAGATTTTGGGTTAACCAAAGTCTTGCCACAAGACAAAGAATACTATAAAGTAAAAGAACCTGGTGAAAGTCCCATATTCTGGTAAGTATATTTCAGTACGATAAATGAAATTTTACAGCATAGACTTCAAACTTTATTGTTGTTATTTAATAGTTTGCCATTTCTATATTTACAGTAACAGTGAACATTTAGGTCTTTTAAGTCTCACGTTTAACCTTTTTGTTTTAGGTCTTATAGTCATGGTTATAGTCCACATGGGAATAATGGCATATGCTTTATTTTTATTAAGTGTTTTCTTGTTTATAGGGATTGTAGGTTTTTCTTCAAAACTGTCTCCTATTTATGGAGGCTTAGGGCTAATTATTAGTGGTGCTGTGGGTTGTGGTATTGTGTTGAATTTTGGTGGTGCTTTCATGGGGTTAATAGTCTTTTTGGTTTACTTGGGTGGTATAATGGTTGTTTTTGGTTATAATCTGGTGATAGCTATTGAGGAGTATTCTGAAACATGAGGGTCAAGTACTGATATTTGAGAGGCTTTATTATTAGGATTATTAATAGAGTTGATGTTGGTTTGGTGAATAGTTGAATATGATGCGGTGGTGATCAGAGTTGATTTTAATAGTGTAGGGAGTTGATTAATTTTTGAGGGGGAGGGGTTGATTCATGAGGATTTTGTAGGTGCGGCTGCCTTGTATAGTTATGGGTGTTGGTTAGTGGTGGTTGCTGATTGATCATTGTTTGTTAGTATTTTTGTTGCAATTGAAATTACTCAGGATAATAGATAATTAATAGTAGAGGTTAGGCCTTTTTGGGCAGATACAGTAACAGAGGCTGAAGTTTGGGTTCGTGACATGGTTTTTGGTATAGACTTTTCTAGTCAAACTGGGTCTAGAAGTGAAGCTAGATTTTGGCTTCTGAAGGTTGAATGGTGAATTGTAGCTGAATAAAAACCTAGTATATTGGAGAAGTTAAATGTCTATAATGGGTACTTTAAGGTTATTAGTTATGAAATTAAGCTCCATTGCTAGTAAGAGACCTAGGGTGGTTACACCTAGGGCTGTGAGCTTTAGGTGGAGTGGTATATCTGTTTGGGGGATGAAGTAGGGATAATACTGTTAGTGATGAGGAATCTGGTGAAGATACTGCCGATTGCTAGGTGCTTAATTGAGTTAATTAGGGGATTATTATCATAACAATCAGAGTTGTAAAACAAGGTTATCCTATTAGAGCACCTAAGGTTATAAAGTAAGCACAAGTAAATACATAAAAACGTTAGGTCAAGGTGTAGCTCCTGAGGTGGCAAGAAATGGGCTACATTTTCTACCCCAGAAAATTTCACGACAACCTTTATGAAATCTAAGAGCTCAAGGAGGATTTAGCAGTAAACCAAGAGTAGAGTGCTTGGTTGAATAAGGTCATGAAGCACGCACACACCACCTGTCACCCTCCTCAAATATCATTCTAGAAATATTTAAATTCTGTATGCATGACTAGAGGAGATAAGTCATAATATGGTAAGTGTACTGGAAAGTGCGCTTGGACAAACCAAAGTCTTGCTTAACCTAAAGCATCCAGCTTACACCTGGAAGATTTCATCACAACCTGATCACTTTGAGCCAACCCTAGCCCCACTAAAAATATTATTAAACCATCCTAAACCATTAACCTTAGACAAAAGTATAGGCAATAGAAATTCTTATCTTGGCACAATAGCTACAGTACTGTAAGGAAAAGATGAAAGAACTGAGCCAAGCATTAAAAAGCAAAGACAAGCCCTTATACCTTCTGCATAAAGTATTAAGTAGAAATAACTTTACACAGAGAACCATAACCAAGTCCCCCGAAACCAAACAAGCTACACAAGAATGGCTGAAAAAGCCACTTACTCACTTATGTGGCAAAATAGTAGGAAGATTCATGAGTAGCAGTGCTAAGCCTACCAAGCCTGGCGATAGCTGGTTGTCCAGATAGAATCTTAGTTCAACTTTAAATTTACCCACAGAATTACTTAATCTCCCTGTAAGTTTAACTGTTAATCTAAAGAGGGACAGCTCTTTAGATCCTAGGAATCAACCTTCCTACAGAGAGTACAAAATAGTATCTCCATAGTTGGCCCAAAAGCAGCCAACAATTAAGAAAGCGTTCAAACTCAACATCCGTTATTTAATAGAATCAATAATGTTAATGTAAATAACATGAAAATATTCTCCACTGCATAAGCTTACATCAGACCGGAATAACCCACTGACAGTTAACAGCCAAATATTTGACAATAAGCACCCTATTATTTATACTGCTAATCCCACACAGGCATGTTCTAAGGAAAGATTGCAATAAGTAAAAGGAACTCAGCAAATCTTACCTTGCCTGTTTACCAAAAACACCACCTCCAGCATTACCAGTATTAGAGGCACTGCCTGCCCAGTGACATATGTTTAACGGTACCTTGACCTTGCAAAGGTAGCATAATCACTTGTTCACTAAATAGGGACTTAACCAAATGGCCACATGAGGGTTCAGCGATCTCTTACTTTTAATCAGTGAAATTGACCTATCGGTGAAGAGGCAGTTACAAACAAATAAGACGAGAAGACCCCATGGAGCTTTAATTAATTAATGCAAATAAAAACTCAAAAAGCCTACAGGCCTTAACCTACTATCTCTGCATTAAAAATTTTGGTTGGGGTGACCTCATAGCATATTCAACCTCCGAACAACCTAAACTAAGACTGCACTAGTCTAAGTGAGTTAATACACATTGATCTAATAATTTGATCAACAGCACAAGTTACCCTAGGGATAACAGTGCAATCCTATTCTATCATATCGATAATAGGGTTTACGACCTCGATGTTGGATCAGGACATCCTAATGGTGTAGCCACTATTAAGGGTTCGTTTATTCAACGATTGAAGTCCTACATGATCTGATTTCACATCAGAGTAATCCAGGTCGGTTTCTATCTCTTTAACATTTCTCCTAGTATGAAAAGACAAGGGAAATAGGGCCAACTTCATAAAGCACCCTCCCCCCATAAATGATGCTATCTCAATCTAGGAAATCACCACATACCCCACCCAAGAACAGGGTTTCTTAAGATGGCAAAGCCTGGCAATAGCATAAAACGTAAAACTTTACAATCAGAGGTTCAACTCCTCTTCTTAACAATATGCCTATAATTAACCTTCTCCTATTTATTATTCCCACTCTAATCGCTATAGCATTCCTCTCACTTACTGAATGAAAAATCTTAGGCTATATACAGTTATGCAAAGGACCTAATACTGTAGGCCCCTATGGACTGTTTCAATCATTTGCTGATCCAGTAAAACTTTTCACTGAAGAACCCTTACGACCCTCAACGTTTTCTATTACGCTTTATATCATTGCCCCAACCCTGGCCCTTTCTATCGCCCTCCTCTTCTGGACTCCCCTACCTATACCCGATCCCCTAATTAATTTTAATATAGGCCTCCTATTTATTCTAGCCACATCAAGCCTAGCCGTCTATTCCATTCTATGATCAGGATGAGCATCCAATTCAAATTATATACTAATTGGCACATTACAGTGTGGCCCAGACAATTTCATATGAAGTCACCCTAGCCATTATCCTGCTGTCAGTACTACTAATAAGTGGCTCATTCAACTTATATGCACTCATCACAAAACAAGAATTACTCTGACTGCTCCTACCATCATGACCCTTAGCCATAATATGATTTATTTCCACATGAGCAAAAACTAACCGAACCCCTTTTGATTTGACAGAGAGAGAATTAGAACTAGTTTCAGGCTTCAATGTCGAATATGCTGCAAGTTCATTTGCCTTCTTCTTTATAGCGGAATGTATGAATATTATCGTAATAAATGCCCTACTACTATTTTTCTAGGAGCACTACACACTATGTATTCACCAGAACTAGATACCATAAATTTCATTACCAAGACCCTCCTTTTAACTGCCCAGTTTTTATGAATCCAAACAGCATACCTCCAATTCCGCTACAAGCAACTTGTATACCTTTTATGAAAAAATTTCCAACCACTTACATTAGCATTCTGCATATGATATGTCTCAATGCCTGTCCTAATTTCCAGCATTCCACCCCAAACATAGGAAATAAGTCTGACAAAAGGATTACTTTGATAGAGTAAACAATAGAGGTTAAAATCCTCTTATTTCTAGAACTATAGGAATTGAACCCATCCCTGAGACTCCAAAATTCTCCGTGCTACATATTAAACCCATATCGTAAAGTAAGTTCAGCTAAATAAGCTATTGGGCCCATACCCCTGAAAATGTTGGTTATACCCTTCCCGTACTAATTAATCCATTAGCTCAACTTATTATCTTCCCTTACTGTTTTCACAGGAACCCTTATCACAATGCTAGGTTCCCAATGATTTCTTACCTGAACAGGCCTAGGAATAAATATACTAGTTCTTACCCCAATCTTGATTAAAAAAATAAATCTCCGCTCTACAGAAGCAGCCACCAAATATTTTCTTACACAAGCAACTGCATCTATAATTCTCATTATAGGTATCCATTTCAATAACCTGTCCTCCAGGCAATGGACAATAATAAACACTATTAATCAGTTTTCATCCTTAATAATAACAGCCCTAGTAATAAAACTAGGAAAAGCCCTCTTTCACTTCTGAGTCCCAGAAGTAACCCAAGGAACTTCTCTAATGTCTGGCACACTTCTCCTCACATGACAAAAACTAGCCCCTATCTTGATTGTATTTCAAATGTTCCCATCAATAAACACGACCAGTCTCCTATCTATTACAATCCTATCCATTATAGTAAGTGGTTGAGGAGGAGTTAATCAAACACAATTCCGCAAAATCTTAGCCTACTCCTCAAGTACTCATATAAGTTGAATGACCCCAGTACTAACTTATAATCCAAACATTACCATTATAAATCTGATTTATTTACCTTATTTTAACAATTACTACATTTCTAGCACTTAGCCTAAGTATAAGCACTACAACCCTGTCACTGTCTCACACTTGAAACAAATTAACATGATTAACACCTATAGTTTCACTAATTCTACTATCCCTACGAGGTTTACCTCCATTAACAGGATTTCTGCCTAAATGAGTCATCATTCAAGAATTTTGGAAAAACAATAGTCTTATTACCCCAACCATTATAGCTATCATAACACGACTCAACCTGTACTTTTATATACGCCTAATTTACTCCATCTCAGTGATAGTATTCCCCACATCTAGTAATACGAAAATAAAATGACAATTCAAAAACACAAAACCCTTATTACTCCTCCCTTCACTTATTTCTTCTACCTTCCTCTTACCCATCTCTCCACTGATTCTAGTTATAACTTAGAAATTTAGGTTAAATAAGACCAGGGACCTTCAAAGCCCTTAGTAAGTGAATTATACTTAATTTCTGTAACAAACCCAAGGATCGCAAAACTCTGTTCTGCATCAGTTGAATGCAAATCAACCACTTTAATTAAGCTAAGCCCTTGCTAGATTGGTGGAATTCAAACCTACAAAAATTTAGTTAACAGCTAAATACCCTAATCAACTAGCTTCAATCTACTTCTCCCTCCAAGTGGGGGGAGGGTGGTAGGTGGGAGAAGCCCCGGGAGGATTGAAGCTGCTCTTTTGAATTTGCAATTCAACATAAAAAATTATCTCAAGGCTGGTAAAAAGAGGTCTTGACCTCTGTCTTTAGATTTATAGTCTAATGCTTACTCAGCCATTTTACCCTTTTTTCCACTTACGTTCATCAATTGTTGATTGTTTTCAACCAACCACAAAGATACCTGAACACTATACCTGCTATTTGGTGCATGAGCAGGGATAGTGGGTACCACCTTAAGCCTTCTAATTCGAGCAGAATTAGGTCAACCAGGAACTCTGCTAGGAGATGACCAAATCTATAATGTTATTGTTACTGCCCACGCATTCATCATAATCTTCTTTATGGTCATACCAATTATAATTGGGGGTTTGGGCAACTGACTAGTCCCTCTGATAATTGGTGCCCCTGATACGGCATTTCCATGGATAAATAATATGAGCTTCTGACTTCTCCCCCACTCTTTCCTACTCCTATTGCATCGTCAGTAGTAGAAGCCGGCACTGGAACCAGCTGAACAGTTTATCCCCCTTTAGCAGGAAACCTAACACATGCAAGATCCTTTGTGGATCTTACCATCTTCTCACTTCACTTGACAGGTATTCTATTTTAGGAACCATTAACTTTATTACTACAGTTATTAACATAAAGCCCCAGCCATATCCCAATATCAAACACCCCTTTTCGTCCGACCAGTCCTCATTACAGCAGTACTTCTACTTCTTTCTCTCCCAGTCCTAGCTGCTGGCATTACTATACTATTAACTGACCGTAACCTCAACACTACTTTTTGACCCTGCTGGTGGGGGTGATCCTATCTTGTATCAACATTTATTCTGATTCTTTAGTCACCCTGAAGTTTATATACTTATTCTATCAGTATTTGGGATGATCTCCCATATCGTGATGTATTACTCCGGAAAAAAGGAGCCATTTGGGTATATGGGCATAGTATGAGCCATAATATCTATTGGCTTCTTAGGGTTTATCGTAGGAGCACACCATATATTTACAGTAGGAACAGACGTAGACACATGAGCATACTTCACCTCTGCTACCGTAATTATTGCTATCCCTACTGGTGTCAAGGTCTTTAGCTGATTAGCTACACTGCACAGCGGTAGCATCAAATGATCTCCTGCAATGTTCTGAGCCCTAGGATTCATCTTCCTTTTCACAGTAGGAGGTCTCACCGGCATTGTACTAGTTAATTCATCACTAGATATTATTTTACATGATACATACTATGTTGTAGCTCATTTCCACTACATCCTATCAACAGGAGCAGTGTTCGCCATCATAGGAGGCTTTAACCACTGGTTCCCCCTATTCTCAGGTTATATGCTTAATCAGACCTACACTAAAATTCACTTCACCATTATATTCATAGGTGTTAATTTAACCTTTTTCCCACAGCACTTCCTTGGCCTATCCAGTATGCCTCAACATTATTCCGATCATCCTGATGCGTACACCGCATGAAATATTATCTCATTCTTAGGCTCATTTATCTCATTAACAGCAGTTATGCTAACAATTTTTATAATCTGAGAAGCCTTTGTTTCTAAAAGAAAAACTATAACAACTGAACAACCATCTACTAATTTAGAGTGACTTTACGGCTCTCCACCACCTTACCACACATTCGAAGAGCCAACCTACATTAAATCCTTAAATGAAAAAGGAAGGAATTGAACCTCCAGAAACTGGTTTCAAGCCAATCAATAACCTCTATGACTTTCTCGATAAGATATTAGTAAACTCATTACATAACTTTGTCAAAGTTAAGTTATAGGCTAAATCCTATATGTCTTAATGGCTCATCCAGTTCAATTAGGACTTCAAGATGCTACATCCCGTATCATAGAAGAACCACTCACTTTCCATGACCACGTTCTTATAATTATTTTCCTAATTAGTTCCCTGGTTCTATACATTATTTCCCTATACAACAAAATTAACTCATATTAGCACCACAGATGCTCAAGAAATCGAGACTGTTGGAACTATTTTACCTGCCATTGTCTTAATTTTAAGCCCTTCCATCCCTACGTATTCTATATAAAACAGATGAAGTTAATAATCCTTCTCTTACCGTCAAAGCCATTGGTCATCAATGATATTGAAGCTATGAATATATAGACTATGAAGAATTAAGCTTCAATTCTTTTTATTTCTTTTTTTGAGATGGAGTCTTGCTCTGTCACCCAGGCTGGAGTGCAGTGGCGCGATCTCGGCTCACTGCAAGCTCTGCCTCCCGGGTTCATGCCATTCTCCTGCCTCAGCCTCCTGAGTAGCTGGGACTACAGGCACCCACCACCACGCCTGGCTAATTTTTTTGTATTTTTAGTAGAGACGGGATTTCACCGTGTTAGCCATGATGGTCTCCATCTCCTGACCTCGTGATCCGACTGCCTCGGCCTCCCCAAGTGCTGGGATTACAGGCGTGAGCCACCACACCCAGCCTAAGCTTCAGTTCTTATATAACCCCAACACCAGACTTAAAGCCAAGAGAACTTCGAGGAGTCAAAGTTGATAACCGAGCAATTCTCCCAGTAGAAATACCCATCCATACGTTAATCCTGTCTGAAGACATCCTGCATTCATGAACTATCCCCTCATTAGGCCTCAAAACAGAAGCAGTCCCCAGATGCTTAAATCAAACTACCTTAACCACTACATGACCAGGTCTTTACTATGGACAGTGCTCAGAAATTTGTGAATCTAACCAGTTTTATACTTATTGTCGTAGAACTAATCCCCTTAAAATATTTCAAAACCTGATCCACATCCACATTATAATATCACTGTAAAGCTATTCAATATTAACCTTTTAAGTTAAAGATTGAGGGGGTCTACACCTCTCTGCAGTGAATGCCTCAACTAGATACTTCCGCATGATCCATTATTATCCTGTCAATAATCATAACTTTATTCTCCATTATTCAGTTAAAATTAAATTTCACTTATATTATCCCTACACCAAAAATAATCAAAACAAAAACACAAGGCTCCCTGAGAATTAAAATGAACGAAATCTATTCACCTCTTTTGCTACCCCTACAATTCTAGGCCTACCTGCAGTAGTATTAATCATTCTATTTTCCACTATTTCCAACCTCCAGTCATCAAATTAGTAACCGATTATTTTCTATTCAACAATGATTAATTCAACCTGCACTAAAACAGATAATAGTTACCCATAACATTAAAGGACGAACGTGATCCCTTATAATAATATCCCTAATTATCTTCACTGCCTCAATGAACCTCCTTGGGCTTCTACCCCATTCATTTATACCAACTATCCAATTATCAATAAACCTAGGTTTAGCAATCCCCTTGTGAGCAGGCGCAGTAATTACAGGCTTCCGCTTTAAAATGAAAACCTCCGTGGCTTACTTTTTACCACAAGGCACACCTATGCCACTTGTCACTATAGTAGTAATCACTGAAACCATTAGCCTATTTATTCAACCCGATAGCATTAGCTGTGCGATTAATAGCCAACATTACAGCCGGTCATCTAGTAACACATTTAATTGCAGGAGCCACACTAGTACTATTAACTATTAGTTTTCTCACAGCTTCAGTTGCTTTCATTATTCTAATCCCACTGACTATTCTCGAATTCGCCGTAGACCTTATTTAGGCTTATGTCTTCACACTATGCTTGCCATATGGTCAAAGCCAGCCCCTGACCACTAACAGAAGCTCTCTCAGCTCTACTAACAACATCTGGCCTGGCCATGTGATTTCATTTTAATTCTACTACTCTTTTAACCCTAGGCTTATTAATCAACACACTAACTGTATACAAATGATGATGTAATATTATCCGAGAAAGTAAATTTCAAGACCACCATACAACAGTTGTCCAAAAAGGCCTCCAATTTGGAATAATTCTATTTATTATCTCAGAAGTATTCTTCTTTGCTGGTTTCTTCTGGGCATTCTATCACTCTGGTCTAGCCCTAATGCCAGAATTAGGAGGACAGTGACCCCCAACAGGCATTTTTCCCCTCAACCCCTTAGAAGTACCCCTCTTGAATACATCTGTATTACTTGCATCAGGAGTTTCAGTTACTTGGGCTCATCACAGCCTGATAGAAGGTAATTGAAAGCAAATAATTCTAGCACTATCCATCACAATTACCTTAGGTATTTACTTCACCCTCCTACAAATCTCAGAATACTTTGAGGCCGCTTTTACTATCTCTGATGAGATCTATGGCTCAACAATCTTTTTAGCCACAGGCTTTCATGGATTTCATGTTATTACTGCATCAACATTTCTCACTATCTGCTTCCTCCGCCAATTAAAATATCACTTTACGAGATGGCCGAGGAAGAGCTCCGGTCTGCAGCTCCCAGCATGATCGATACAGAAGACGGTGATTTCTGCATTTCCAACTGAGGGTACCTGGTTCATCTCATTGGGACTGGTTGGACAGTGGGTGCAGCCCACGGAGGGCGAGCTGAAGCAGGGCAGGACATCACCTCATCCGGGAAGCACAAGGGGTTGGGGGATTTCCCTTTCCTAGCCAAGAGAAGCCATGACAGACTATACCTGGAAAATCGGGACACTCTCGCCCAAATACTGTGCTTTTCCAAGTGTCTTAGCAAACGGGACACCAGAAGATTATATCCCATGCCTGGCTTGGCAGGTCCTATGCCGATGGAGCCTTGCTCACTGCTAGCACAGCAGTCTGAGATTGACCCTTGAGGCAGCAGCCTGGCAGGGGGAGGGGCGTCTGCCATTGCTGAGGCTTGAGTAGGTAAACAAAGCGGCCAGGGAATCTTGAACTGGGTGGAGCCTACCACAGCTCTGCAAGGCCTGCTGCCTTTGTAGACCCCACCTCTGGGGACAGGGCATAGCTGAAAAAAAGGCAGCAGAAACTTCTGCAGACTTAAACGTCCCTGTCTGACAGCTCTGAAGAGAGCAGTAGTTCTCCCAGCATGGTGTTTGCGCTCTGAGAATGGACAGACTGCCTCCTAAAGTGGGTCCCTGATGCTTGTATAGCCTAACTGGGAGACACTTCCTGGTAGGGGCCAACTGACACCTCACACAGGTGGGTGCCTCTCTGGGATGAAGCTTTCCAAGGAAGGATCAGCCAGCAATATTGGCTGTTCTGCACTATTTGCTGTTCTGCAGCCTCCACTGCTGTTACCCAGGCAAACAGGATCTGGAGAGGACCTCCAGCAAACTCCAACAGACCTGCAGCTGAGGGACCTATTAGAAGGAAAACTAACAGACAGAAAGGAATAGCATCAACATCAACAAAAAGGACATCCACACCAAACCCCATCTGTAGGTTACCAGCACCAAAGACCAAAAGTAGATAAAACCACAAAGATGGGGAAAAACCAGAGCAGAAAAGCTGAAAATTCTAAAAACCAGAGGGCCTTTTCTCCTCCAAAGGATCACAGCTCCTTGCCAGCAACAGAACAAAGCTGGACAGGGAATGACTTTGACGAGCTGACAAAAGTAGGCTTCAGAAGGTCGGTAATAACAAACTTCTCCAAGCTAAAGGAGGATGTTCGAACCCATCGCAAGGAAGCTAAAAACCTTGAAAAATGATTAGATGAATGGCTAACTAGAATAAACAGTGTAGAGAAGACCTGAAATGACCTGATGGAGCTGAAAACCATGGCACGAGAACTACGTGACACATGCACAAACTTCAATAGCCGACTTGATCAAGTGGAAGAAAGGGTATCCGTGATTGAAGATCAAATTAATGAAATAAAGTGAGAGGAGAAGTTTAGAGAAAAAAAGAGTATAAAGAAATGAACAAAGCCTACAAGAAATATGGGACTATGTGAAAAGACCAAATCTACATTTGACTGGTGTACCTGAAAGTGACGGGGAGAATGGAACCAAGTTGGAAAACACTTTTCAGGATATTATCCAGGAGAACTTCCCCAACCTAGCAAGGCAGGCCAATATTCAAATTCAGGAAATACAGAGAACACCACAAAGATACTCCTCGAGAAGAGCAACCCCAAGACACATAATTGTCAGATTCACCAAAGTTGAAATGAAGGAAAAAATGTTAAGGGCAGCCAGTGAGAAAGGTCGGGTTACCCACAAAGGGAAGCCCATCAGACTAACAGTGGATCTCTCAGCAGAAACTCTACAAGCCAGAAGAGAGGGAGGGCCAATATTCAACATTCTTAAAGAATTTTCAACCATCAAATAGAATTTTCAACAATCAGAATCTCATATCCAGCAAGCTAAGCTTCATAAGTGAAGGAGAAACAAAATCCTTTACAGACAAGCAAATGCTGAGATATTTTGTCACTACCAGGCCTGCCTTACAAGAACTCCTGAAGGAAGCATTAAACATGGAAAGGACCAACCAGTACCAGCCACTGCAAAAACATGCCAAATTGTAAAGACCATCGATGCTAGGAAGAAACTGCATCAATTAATGGGCAAAATAAACAGCTAACATCATAATGACAGGATCAAATTCACACATAACAATATTAACCTTAAATGTAAAAGGACTGACTGCCCCAATTGAAAGACACAGACAGGCAAATTGGATAAAGAGTCAAGACCCACCAGTGTGCTGTATTCAGGAGACACATCTCATGTGCAGAGACACACATAGGCTCAAAATAAAGGGATGGAGGAAGATCTATCAAGCAAATGGAAAGCAAAAAAAGCAAAGGTTGCAATACTAGTCTCTGATAAAGCAGACTTTAAACCAACAAAGATCAAAAGAGACAAAGAAGGCAATTACATAATGGTAAAAGGATCAATTGAGCAACAAGAGCTAACTATCCTAAATATGTACGTACCCAATACAGCAGCACCCAGATTCATAAAGCAAGTCATTAGAGACCTACAAAGAGACTTAGACTCCCACACAATAATAATGGGAGACTTTAACACCTCTCTGTCAATATTAGACAGTTAACAAGGTTATCCAGGACTTGAACTCAGCTCTGCACCAAGTGAACCTAATAGACATCTACTGAACTCTCCACCCCAAATCAACAGAATATACATTCTTCTCAGTACCACATTGCACTTATTCCAAAATCGACCACATAGTTGGAAGTAAAGCACTTCTCACTAAATGTAAAAGAACAGAAATCACAACAAACTGTCCCTTAGACCACAGTGCAATCAAATTAGAACTCAGGACTAAGAAACTCACTCAAAACTGCACAGCTTCATGGAAATTGAACAACCTGCTCCTGAATGACTGGGTAAATAAGAAATGAAGGCAGATATAAAGATGCTCTTTGAAATCAATGAGAGCAAAGACACAACACACCAGAATCTCTGGGACACATTTAAAGCAGTGTGTACAGGGAAATTTATAGCACTACATGCCCACAAGAGAAAGCAGGAAAGATCTAAAATTGACACCCTAGCATTACAATTAAAAGAACTAGAGAAGCAAGAGCAAACACATTCAAAAGCTAGAGGAAGGCAAGAAATAACTAAGATAAGAGCAGAACTGAAGGAGATAGGGCACAAAAACCCTTCAAAATATCAGTGAATCCAGGAGCTGGTTTTTGGAAAACATCAACAAAATAATACACTGCTAGCAAGACTAATAAAGAAGAAAAGAGAAGAATCAAATAGACGCAATAAAAAATGATAGAGGGGATATCACCACCGACCCCACAGAAATACAAACTACCATCAGAGAATACTATAAACACCTCTACGCAAATAAACTAGAAAACCTAGAAGAAATGGATAAATTCCTGGACACTTACACTCTCCCAAGACTAAACCAGGAAGTAGTTGAATCCCTGAATAGACCAATAGCAGGCTCTGAAATTGAGGCAATAATTAATAGCCTACCAACCCAAAAAACTCCAGGACCAGATGGATTCACAGCTGAATTCTACCAGAAGTACAAGGAGGAGCTGGTACCATTCCCTCTGAAAATATTCCAATCAATGGAAAAAGAGGGAATCCTCCCTAACTCATTTTATGAGACCAGCATCATCCTGATACCAAAGCCTGGCAGAGACAACAAAAAGAGAGAATTTTAGACCAATATCCCTGATGAGCATCGATGCAAAAATCCTCAATAAAATACTGACAAACCGAATCTAGCAGCATATCCAAAAGCTTATCAACCACGATCAAGTCGGCTTCATCCCTAGGATACAAGGCTGGTTGATCATTCGCAAATCAATGAATGTAATCCATCACATAAACAGAACCAATGACAAAAACAACATGATTATGTCAATAGATGCACAAAAGGCCTTTGACAAAATTTTACAGCCCTTCATGCTAAAAACTCTCAATTAACTAGGTACTGATGCAGCGTATCTCAAAATAATGAGAGCTATTTATGACAAACTCACAACCAATATCATACTGAATGGGCAAAAATTGGAAGCATTCCCCTTGAAAACTGGCACAAGACAGGGATGCCCTCTCTCACCACTCCTATTCAACAAAGTGTTGGAATTTCTGTCCAGGGCAATTAGGCAAGAGAAAGAAAGAAAGAGTATTCAATTAGGAAAAGAGGAAGTCAAATTGTCCCTGTTTGCAGATGACATGACTGTGTATTTAGAAAACTACATCATCTCAGTCCAAAATCTCAAGCTAATAAGCAACTTCAGCAAAGTCTCAAGATACAAAATCAATGTGCAAAAATCACAAGCATTCCTATACACCAATAACAGACAAACAGCCAAATCATGAGTGAGCTTCCATTCACAATTGCTACAAAGAGTATAAAATACCTATGAATCCAACTTACAAGGGATGTGAAGGACCTCTTCAAGGAGAACTACAAACCACTGCTCAATGAAATAAAAGAGGACACAAACAAATAGAAGAACATTCGATGCTCATGGATAGGAATAATCAATATCGTGAAAATAGCCATACTGCCCAATGTAATTTATAGATTCAGTGCCATCCCCATCGAACTACCAATGACTTTCTTCACAGAATTTGAAAAAAACTACTTTAAAATTCATATGGAACCAAAAAAGAGCCCGCATTGCCAAGACAATCCTAAGCCAAAAGAACAGAGCTGGAGGCAAACTATACTACAAAGTTACAGTAACCAAAACAGCATGGTACTGCTACCCAAACAGAGAGATAGACCAATGGAACAGAACAGAGGCCTCAGAAATAACACTCACATCTACAACCATCTGATCTTTGACAAACCTGACAAAAACAAGCAATGGGGAAATGATTCCCTATTTAATAAACGGTGCTGGGAAAACTGGCTAGCCATATGTAGAAAACTGAAACTGGATCCCTTCCTTACTCCTTATACAAAAATTAATTCAAGATGGATTAAAGACTTAAATGTTAGACCTAAAACCATAAAAACCCCAGAAGAAAACCTAGGCAATGCCATTCAGGACATAGGTATAGGCAAGGATTTCATGACTAAAACACCAAAAACAATGGCAACAAAAGCCAAAATAGACAGATGGGATCTAATTAAACTAAAGAGCTTCTGCACAGCAAAAGAAACTACCATCAGAGTGAATAGGCAACCTACAGAATGGGAGAAAATTTTTTCAATCTACCCATCAGACAAAGGGCTAATATCCAAAATCTACAAAGAACTTAAACAAATTTACAAGAAAAAAACAACCCCATCAAAAAGTGGGCAAAGGATATGAACAGATACTTCTCAGAAGAAGACATTTATGCAACCAACAGACACATGAAAAAATGCTCATCATCACTCACCATCAGAGAAATGCAAATCAGAACCACAATGAGATACCATCTCACACCAGCTAGAATGGCAATCATTAAAAAATCAGGAAACAAAAGTTGTTGGAGAGGATGTGGAGAAATAGGAACACTTTTACACTGTTGGTGGGATTGTAAACTAGTTCAACCATTATTGAAAACAGTATGGCAATTCCTCACGGATCTAGAACTAGATGTACCATATGACCCAGCCATCCCACTACTGGGTATATACCCAAAGGATTATAAATTATTCTACTACAAAGACACATGTACACGTATGTTTATTGCAGCACTATTCACAATAGCAAAGACTTGGAATCAACCCAAATGTCCATCTGTGACAGACTGGATTGAGAAAATGTGGCACATATACACCATGGAATACTATGCAGCCATAAAAAAGGATGAGTTTGCGTCCTTTGTAGGGACATGGATGCAGCTGGAAACCATCATTCTTAGCAAACTATCACAAGAACAGAAAACCAAACACCGCATGTTCTCACTCATAGGTGGGAACTGAACAATGAGATCACTTGGACTCGGGAAGGGGAACATCACGCACTGGGGCCTAT
Organism: Rhinopithecus roxellana; assembly: GCF_007565055.1. Classification (NCBI taxonomy): domain Eukaryota; kingdom Metazoa; phylum Chordata; class Mammalia; order Primates; family Cercopithecidae; genus Rhinopithecus; species Rhinopithecus roxellana. The sequence continues at coordinate 56,417,316 of NC_044564.1, forward strand.
CATGGGGAGGGGGGAGGGGGGAGGAGGGAGGGCTTGCACTGGGGAGTTATACAAGATATAAATGATGAATTGATGGGTGCTGACGAGTTGATGGGTGCAGCACACCAACATGGCATAAGTATACATATGTAACAAACCTGCACGTTATGCACATGTACCCTAGAACTTAAAGTATAATAAAAAAAAAAAAAAAAAAAAAAAAAAAAGAAAAAATGCTCATCATCACTGATTATCAGAGAAATGGAAATCAAAACCACAGTGAGATACAATCTCATACCAGTTAGAATGGTGATCATTAAAAAGGCAGGAAACAACAGATGCTGGAGAGGATATGGAGAAATAGGAACACGTTACACTGTTGGTGGGAGTGTAAACTAGTTCAACCATTGTGGAAAACAGTATGGCGATTCTTCAAGGATCTAGAACTAGAAATAGCATATGACCTAGCCATCCCATTACTGGGTTATAAATCATGCTTCTATAAAGACACATGCACACGTATGTTTATTGCAGCACTATTCACAATAGCAAAGACTTGGAATCAACCCAAATGTCCATCAGTGACAGACTGGATTAAGAAAATGTGGCACATATACACCTTGGAATACTATGCAGCCATAAAAAAGGACAAGTTCATGTCCTTTGTAGGGACATGGATGCAGCTGGAAATCATCATTCTCAGCATGATGAGATCACAGGGGAACTCTGTGATCATGGCTTCATTCTCCTGATCAAACATCACTTGTTACGCTTACAGGACTTAATACGCTAATTACAGCCCTCTACTCCCTATGTATACCAGTCACGACGACATAGCAAGGGACACTTACATATTACATTAACAGTATTAAACCTTCCTTTACATGAGAAAATACATTAATATTTATACATGTTACACCTATTCTCTATTATCCTAAATCCTAAAATTATTATGGGCTTTACATGCTGTAGCTATAGTTTAACCAAACCATTAAATTGTGGATCTAATAATAGAAGCCTGCAACTTCTTATCTACTGAGAAAGTATGGAAGAACTGCTAACTCATGCCCCCATGCCTAACAACATGGCTTGCTTAACTTTTAAAGGATTGGAGTCATCTATTGGTCTTAGGAACCAAAAACATTGGTGCAATTCCAAATAAAAGTAACAAATATGTATTTTTCCACTATTATAATAGCCCCAATCCCCTTAAACACACCAATTATTACCTTAGTCAACCCCTGCAAAAAAGATTCATACCCAAATTACGTAAAAATAGCCATCACATGCGCCTTCTCCATTAGCCTCATCCCAACAACTTTTATATATACAGACGAATAAGTCATTATCTCAGACTGACATTGAATGACAATCCAAACAAAGTCTCACTAAGCTTTAGACTACTTCTCCATAATATTTATCCCAGTAGCACTATTTGTTACCTGATCTATTGTAGAATTCTCAATATGATATATAAACTCAGACCCTAACATTAATCAGTTTTTCAGATATTTTCCTCATTACAGTATTCTGGTTACCGCCAACAACTTCTTTCAACTCTTTTATTGGATGAGAAGGTGTAGGAATCATGTCTTTCTTATTAACTGGCTGACTATAGGGCCGAGCAGATGCTAATACAGCAGCCCTCCAAGCAGTCCTGCACAATCGCATCAGTGATATTGGCTTTATTTAGCTATAGTATGATTCCTCTTTTCCCCCCACACATGAGAGATTCAACAAGCATTCATTCTAAACCCTGCCTCTAATCTACCCTTTCATTAATTCGCCTTCTTTTAGCAGAAGCAGGAAAGTCAGCTAAATTCGGCCTCCATCCCTGACTTCCATCTGCCATAGAAGGCCCAGCCCCAGTCTCAGCCCTGCTCCACTCCAGCACTATAGTTGTAGCAGGAGTTTTCCTACTCATCTGCTTCTACCCTTTAATAGAAAATAACCTCTGAACCCAGACCTTTACATGTAATCTCTAGGGGCTATTACCACCTTATTTACAGCAATCTGTGCTCTAACACAATGTGATATTTAAAAAGTCATAGCATTCTCCACCTCAAGCCACCTGGGCCTTACGATAGTCACAGCTGGCATTAATCAGCCACACCTAGCATTCCTTCACGTCTGCACCCATGCCTTTTTTAAAGCTATATTATTTATATGCTCAGGCTCCATCATCCACAATCTCAATGATGAACAAGATATTCGAAAAATAGGACTATTCAAGACTTTACCCTTCACTTCCTCTTCCGTTATTATTGGTAGCCTTGCACTTACAGGTATGCCTTTCCTCACAGGCTTTTAAAGACCTTATTATCGAAACCGCAAATACTGTCATATACCAACCAATGCCTGAGCCCCTTCTATTATTCTCATTGCCACCTCCTTAACAGCTGACTATAGTACCCGTGTTATTTTCTTTGCTCCGAGGACTGGCCACTCGGGGGTGGGAAGGGCCCGGGCCACGCGCGACACTTGGGGGCCCTGCTGCAAAGCCCCTTTTTCTGGGGGTAGGGGCAGATGCTTCATGCCGCCCTGCCCAGCAGGGTTTCCAGGTCTGAGGTGCCCACCCTGGCCCCAAGAGAATGAACCAGCCACAGAGGATGGCGTCCGTGGACACGGACAAGGAGCTCAGTAACCTCCTGGACTTCGGCATGATGTTCCCGCTGCCCGTCGCCAACGGGAAGGGCCGGCCCGCCTCCCTGACCAGGTCGCAATTCAGAGGTTCAGGTCTTGAGGACCGGCCCAGCTCAGGCTCCTGGGGCAGCGGCGACCAGAACAGCTCCTCCTTTGACCCCAGCTGGACCTTCAGCGAAGGCGCTCACCTTGCTGAGTCGCATAGCAGCCTCTCTTCATCCACATTCCTGAGACTGTGACTTGGAGGCAAGAGCAGCGAGCTGGACGTCTATGCCTCCTCTGGGAGACACGCAGGCGTGGGCGGCCTGACTCAGGCTGGCTTCCTGCCGGGTGAGCTGGCCCTCAGCAGCCCCGGACCCCTGTTCCCTTCGGGCATGAAGGCGACCTCCCAGTACTACCCCTCCTACGCCGGCAGCTCCGGCAGAGAGAGGCGGACGGCGGCCTGGACACGCAGTCCACAAAGGTCCAGAAGGTCCCGCCTGTTCATTGAGCCAACACCGACCTGATTAGGCTCGGAGTGATGGGGGCAAGGAAGGTGACTCTGGATCCAGGAGCTCCCTGGGACCCTGGCTCACCTCTCACTGGCCTCACTCCCCCTGCCCCCAAATCTCAGCCACCGTGTCACCCTGTGACCTGCCCCATGGATCCTGAATCTGCGTCTTGGCCCTGTTGTCTGGGCTGATAGGAGCATTTCTTTTCTTTCTTTTTTTTTTCTTTAGTAAACAAAACCTGAAAGCAAGTAACAGAACATACACTTTGTCAGAAAAGAAAAAAAATGCCTTAACTATAAAATGTGGAGACATCATATCACTTGAGGGAGATGCTGTGAAAACTTGGCTTATTCTTCAAAAGCCAGCAGCAAATTGTGCCTAGGCATAATTTAAAGAAAATGAAAAGAACATTAGTTATCAAAAAAAAAAAACAAAACAAAACTGGACTGACCTGGGCCAGGCTGGACCAGACTGGCCAAGAGGACTTCAGAGGGAGACTCCCCTGGTAGGCCAGTCTCAGCTGACCTTGACTGTCCTGCTTCCAGACAGGGCCCATCTGTCTTCCCCTTGATCCCCTGCTGCAAAGACATTACCTCCGATGCCACCTCCATGACCCTGGGCTGCCTGGCCACAAGCTACTTCCTGAAGCCGGTGACTGTGACCTGGGACACAGGCTACCTCAACAGGAGTGCTGTGACCTTCCCAGACACCACCCTGACACCCTCTGGCCACTACGCCACCACCAGCCATCTGACCACAAGCAAATGTTCACCTGCAGCGTTGTACACACTCTGTGGTCTGCAGGCCAGGTCAGTACCTTCAGTGTCTACTCTAGGGACTTCACCCTGCCCACCATGAAGATCTTACAGTCCTCCTGTGATGGCAGTGGACACTTCTCCCTGACCATCCAGTTCCTGCGCCTCATTTTTGGGTACACCCCAGGTGCCATCACCTGGCTGCAGGATGGGCAGGTCGCGGATGTGAACTGCTCTATCGCCTCTCCCATGCTGAAGGGGGAGCTGGCCTCCACACAAAGCAAGCTCACCCTCACCCAGAAGCGTTGGCTGCCCGACCACACCTACACCTGCCAGGTCACCTATCAAGGTAATGCCTTTGAGGACAGTGCCAAGAAGCGTGCAGATTCCAACCCGCAAGGGGTGAGTGCCTACCTGAGCCGGCCCAGCCCCTTCTACCTGTTCATCCGCAAGTTGCCCACAATCACCTGTCTGGTGGTGGACCTGGCACCTAGCAAGGGGACTGTGAAGCTGACCTGGTCCCGGGCCAGTGGGAAGTCTGTGGCCCAGGTCCTCCTAAGGCAAGAGAAGCAGTGCAGGGGCATGTTCATCATCACGTCCACTCTGCTGGTAGACACCAGAGACTGGATTGAGGGGGAGACCTACCAGTGCAGGGTGACCCACCTCCACCTGCCCAGGGCCCTTGTGCAGTCCATGACCAAGATCAGCGACCCTTGTGCTCCCCCAGAGGTCTACGTGTTTGCAATGCTAGAAGAGCTGAGGAACCTAGACAAGCGCACCCTCACCTGCCTGATCCAGAACTTCTAGCCTAAGCACACCTTGGTGCAGTAGCTGCACAACGAGGTGCAGCTCCTGGATGCCTGGCATAGCATGACGCAGCCCCGCAAAACCAAGGGCTCTGGCTTCTTAGTCTTCAGCTGCCTAGAGGTGACCAGGGCTGAATGGGAACAGAAAAATGAGTTCATCTGCCCCGTGGTCCATGAGATGGCGACTGGCTCACAGACCATCAAGAATCTGGTGTCTGCAAATCCCATTAAATGTCCTCCTGCCTTCCTCCCCACTAGGGCTCTGTCCAGCTGTGTGGTGGGAAGGGCTGGCCAGACCTGTCCACTGTTGCAACGACCCCAGGAGGCCACCCCCAATAAACAGTGCGTGCTCAGAAACAAACAAACAAACATAAAATCCCTAGAAGAAAACCTAGGCAATACCATTCAGGACATAGGCATGGACAAATACTTCATGACTAAAACACCAAAGGCAATGGCAACAAAAGCCAAAATAGACAGGATCTAATTAAACTAAAGAGCTTCTACATAGTAAAGGAAACTATGATCAGAGTGAACAGGCTACCTACAGAATGGGAGAAAATTTTTGCAATCTATTCATCTGACAAAGGGCTAATACCCAGAATCTACAAAGAACTTAAACAAATTTACAAGAAAAAAACAACCCCATCAAAAAAATGGGTGAAGGATATGAACAGACACTTCTCAAAAGAAGACATTTATGTGGCCAACAAACATATGAAAAAAAGCTCATCATCACTGGTCATCAGAGAAATGCAAATCAAAACCACAATGAGATACCATCTCATGCCAGTTAGAATGGTGACCATTAAACAGTCAGGAAACAACAGATGCTCAAGAGGATGTGGAAAAATAGGAATGCTTTTACATTGTTGATGGGAGTGTAAATTAGTTCAACCATTGTGGAAGATAGCGTGGCAATTCCTCAAGGATCAAGAGTTAGAAATACCATTTGACCCAGCAATTCCATTACAGGGTATATACCCAAAGGATTATAAATCATTCTACTATAAAGACACATGCATATGTATGTTTATTGTGGCACTACTCACAATAGCAAAGACTTGGAACCAACCCAAATGCCCATCAGTGATAGACTGGATAAAGAAAATTGTGGCACATATACACCATAGAATACTATACAGCTATAAAAAAGGATGAGTTCATGTCCTTTGCAGGACATGGATGACGCTGGAAACCATCATTCTCAGCAAACTAACACAGGAACAGAAAACCATACACCTCTTGTTCTCACTCATAAGTGGGAGTTGAACAATGAGAATACATGGACACAGGGAAGGGAATATCACACACCAAGGCCTGTCCAGGGGTGGGGGTCTAGGGGAGGGATAGCATTAAGAGAAATACCTAATGTGGTTGATGGGTGCAGCAAACCACCATGGCATGTGTATACCTATGTTAACAAACCTGCACATTCTGCACGTTTCCCAGAACTTAAAGTATAATAATTTTTTTTTTAAAAAAACACTGAACATGTATTGTAGGCTTACATTGGACTCAATGTATTTTATGGATAATCTCATTTAATCCTCATAACAACCCTTGGAGAACATGTATGATTATTATCTCTATTTTAAGCATGGAGAACTGAATAGCTTACCCAAGGTGGCATGACTAGTAAATCATTGGACCGGGATTCAAACCAAAAAGTCTGATCCCAGAGTTCATGCCTGTAAGCCTTCCTAACCATGATAATGCTTTAATCTGGCATTAATTGTTCTCTAATTTGTGTAGGTTTGAGATTTTTCATAATATTAAAAAGACTTCTTGAGGAATGTCCTCATAATCATTATAACTGCCTTCATCTAATTATTTTTAGGGTATGAGTGAAACTAAAAGTAAGACTCATCTAAAAATAATCATCTGTTTTGGCCATATCTCCAGTGATACATGAATTTAATTCTTTTTATTGTTTTCAGAATGAAAAATTAAAGAGGTTAAAATTAGCTGGCAATCAAGAAATATTTGTATATGAAGATCCAGAGATTTGGGTATACTTAATGAATACAAGCTATATAAATATTAAGACTCTACTGTGCTCCAAATACTATACAGGGAGCTAGGGATATGAAGATAGGATTAGCATCAGAAAAGAAGGACTATCCCTTAGTTGGAAGGCTGAACTAAAAGGAAAAGTTTGATGTGATAGGCAAATTCAACTGACAGGTACACTACCCATAGCCCCTTCCCTTTAAGAGCTCATAATTAGGAAAAATCAAATGTATAATCAAATCATTGCAATGTAGTGTGTAAGTACAATAATTAAGGTAATGGGAAAACATAACAGTACAAGTAATTCAGCTGAAGGTTTATGTAAGATAACTAAGATGACATTTCAACTATTGGTTGAGTTGGCCTCTCCCTCATGAATGGGATTAAGGCCCTTATAAGAGGCTTCATGCAGCATTTGGCCCCTCTTGCCCTCCACTTTCGTCCATGTGAGGACACGGCGTTCCTCTCCTCTGAAAGATGCGGCAACAAAGCTCCCCTTGGAAGCAGAGAGCAGCCCTCACCATACACCTGAACCTGCCAGCACCTTTATCATGGACTCCCAACCTCCAGAAGTGTGAGAAATAAATTTGTTTATAAATTATCCATTGTCAGGTACTCTGTTATAGCAGTGTACATGGACTACCACAAACCCAGTACACCACGTTAATGAGTTCAGACGTTCTTTAGTAGACAGTGTATAAGGTGGGAAATTAGAGGCTTTATCCAGGGGAATAACATGGTGAGATTCACATTTTAGAAAGATAGCTCTACTTTTATTATAGAACAGCAGTTCTGAAAGTGTGGGGACCTCTGGGACTCCCTTTTAGGATGTCTGTGAAGTAAAAAGTATTTTCATAATAATGGATGTTATTTGCCCTTTTCACTCATTTTTTCATAAGCATAGTCTTCCAGGGGCAACAAGATATGTTTTCTATTTAACCAAACATTAAAGAAACTTGCAAAAATATAAAACAATGTGACTCTTATCAAAGTTTATTTTGGAAATAGTTATTTTTCATAAGTAATGTATTTTTCATAAAATATATTACTTATGTTAACAGGTAATGGTTTTTAGATAAATTAATAAACACATATTTTATTAGCTTTAATATTTAATATGGTAAATACTGGTAGATATAACTCACCGAAACAAAAGTTTTTTGGCAACCTCAGTAATTTTTAAGAGTGTACAGGGAAGCCTGAGATCAAAAGCTTTGAGAACTACTGACATAGAGGGGACATTGTATTAAGGAGAGGCTAATAGTAGAGAAATAGCTAATTAGACAGATTTTACAAGGATCTAGGTCATTGGTTTTCAAACCTTTTAAGTATATATACTCACTGAAAGAATTTTGAAAAACCACATCCTCATACATTTTTAAATTGATAGCTAATTTTTTTGTAAGTTTAAGTAGTTATAATGTATTTTAAATATGACATTTAAATGGCAGCTATGTCAATCTTTTAAATGTGTCCAACTGAATCTAAATGGTGCTTGCAGTGAGCGGAGACCTCGCCACTGCACTCCAGCCTGGGCGATAGAGCAAGACTCCATCTCAAAATACATAGTGCAGCAATTTGATACCCACTTATCACCAACTTAAAAATATATATGAACAGACTTTTTTCTTTTTTTTTTTTTACAAACTTTGTATCATTCCTTTTTCTCTTTAAAATTGTATTTCCGCTGGGCGCGGTGGCTCAAGCCTGTAATCCCAGCACTTTGGGAGGCCGAGACGGGCGGATCATGAGGTCAGGAGATCGACACCATCCTGGCTAATACGGTGAAACCCTGTCTCTACTTAAAAATACAAAAAACTAGCCCGGCGACAAGGCGGGCGCCTGTAGTCCCAGCTACTCGGGAGGCTGAGGCAGGAGAATGGCGTAAACCCGGGAGGCGGAGCTTGCAGTGAGCTGAGATCAGGCCACTGCACTCCAGCCTGGGTGGCAGAGCAAGACTCCGTCTCAAAAAAAAAAAATAATAATAAAAATAAAAAAAATAAAATTGTATTTCCATTTCCCTTCTCATTCCAAATTGTGCATAATGTGTTACATTTTGTGTTTGGATAATCACCTATTTTCTTTGTAACCAAAATAGGTATATAAGTTGAAATTAATTAAAAATTTTCCTGTGACCAACAAACTTGTTAACTATTCACATTTTTCTTCTGGGTTATCATTGAAGTTACTAGGATACAGTTTTCCAAAGCAATGTAAATAACAAATTTGGACAATTGCTTTAAAAATTTTATTGGTGAATGGAGCAATCCCTCCCCTCCAATTGGATTGTATATCCTTGGGTGAATATTATTTATTTCTATAATGGGATAAGGTTAAGCATAAATTCTGTATTCATTTTGCACTTTACAGATGTCAACACTGAGAAAACTTGTTTGTGTAAATGAGTGGACGTGAATGGAAGGAGTTTTGTTATAACAGTATCATTCATTTCTATGATTCCTTCTGAGATATGTAGGAAAAAATTACAGTAGGCCGGGCGCGGTGGCTCAAGCTTGTAATCCCAGCACTTTGGGAGGCCGAGACGGGTGGATCACGAGGTCAGGAGATTGAGACCATCCTGGCTAACACGGTGAAACCCCGTCTCCACTAAAAAAAAAAATACAAAAAACCTAGCCGGGCGATGTGGCAGGCGCCTGTAGTCCCAGCTACTCGGGAGGCTGAGGCAGGAGAATGGCGTAAACCCGAGAGGCGGAGCTTGCAGTGAGCTGAGATCCGGCCACTGCACTCCAGCCTGGGCGATAGAGCGAGACTCCATCTCAAAAAAAAAAAAATATACCATTAAAATTATCTGTTATCTGGCAGTTTCATTCAATCAGATCTATTATTTTTCAATTTTATTAAAAGCAGAGAATTAAAACCACTTGACTTTCAAAAATGAGTTTACTAACCAGTCATCAGGTTCATCTGTTTTCTCAAAAAGTTTTTAAAATTAATTCCAACTATATGTTACACTGTCACATGGAGGTACCTTGTTTAAACTAATACATTCAGAAAAGTTTGGAAAAATAGAATATTATTAATACATTATTATTAATAACATTTGATCATGTTTTAAATATATGATTTAAACATAGCAAACCTCTGAGCTACCTCAAAGGTTGAGTAGATTTTGTGAAGAATGTCCTTCATACAACCCATTTGGTAATGCCAGGCATCAAATAAATGACAATTTCTGACAGGAAAACTCGGACTGCATTTTTCAAGTCACTGAATATATTAATAATATGTGATTTAAAACCTGAGAAACAAATGACAGAACAAATGCATGGAGGTATGTTTATTAGGAACCCAATGAAGCATATCCAGAGCTCCTTCCTTCCAAGGTTCCTTTCTAATTTTACATAGAAAATTATGTACTTTCATGTATAATTTTGTATTATTTGTCATAATGAAAGCCTAAAAAAAAAAAGACTTCAAATTATATAAGCTTTGGGACCTGTATCTCTGCCTATACATGTGAAAAAATCATGAGGGCAGTCAGGATAAGCTTAAGATGATACATATCTGGCATAATTAATTTCATATTATGAAAAGATAATTTCTCATTACTTAATTTGCAATAAATAATACACAGTAAAATATGACTAAGATTATAACTTATGAAGTAGGGTATGTGGTAAAAGACATGGTTATTCCTTCAGTAAATGTGTTAGGGGAAGGTATGAAGTGAATACTGATGTATGACTTTGGGGAATAATTAGAAACAACTTATATGAAAATCAGAAATAACTTATTTTTCATCATGATCAAAATTTTCCTATGTATTTAATGAAAACAGTATATACTGCTAAAATCAAATCAGGCAATTAGCATATAGTTTTATTTTTATATTTGCAAGTAGAATAAATATTTTATATAGTGCAATGAAGTTCATTAAATTTTGTGTAAATATTTTGGGATATGAGTTGATAGGTTTTAGCTAACTTACTGAATAATAAACACTGTCTTAGTCCTTTTATGCTGCTATAACAATACCTGACAATGGATAATTTATAAAGAACAGAAATTTATTTCTCACACTTCTAGAGGTTCGGAGTCCATGAAAAAGGTGCTGGCAGGTTCAGGCGTCTGGTGAGAGCTGCTCTCTGCTTTCCAAGATTGACCCTTGCTGCTGCATCCTTCAGGGAGGAGGAACGCCACGTCCTCACATGGACAAAAGTGGAAGGGCAAGAGGGGCCAAATGCTGCATGAAGCCTCTCATAAGGGCCTTCATCCTATTCATGAGGGAGAAGCCCTCATGGCCTAATCATCTCTTAAAGGCCCCACCTGTTAATACCATTGCATTGACAACACCCAAATTTTGGAGGAGACACATAGCAAACACTAAATCTGAAGTCTGAAAGAACTCACATAATTTTTATTCACAGGATTTGGCCCATCATATCATTTTTTAAAAAACTCAATTTCATTTAAAAGAAACTTTGTTATCTATATTGTTTTTCTTGTTCAAAAATGCTCTTTTGTTTTAAGCTAACAATATGTTATGGCATGTCCTAGGGGTTGATGCTAATAACTAGGGGAAAACAGTGCCTCTGCTTAAATGTTTTAAAAAATTGGTGAAACAGGATTTTGGACTCCTAGAGGATCCTTATACTCTTTTTACTATAGAAGTACCCATCGGATGATCTTTGTACATTATTCTTCACCTTGTTCGATGACCTCTGTACTATTCATGAGATAAGGATGTGACCTAAACTATAACAATGGGTTAGGAGACTGATTTGAGATATTTCTAAGCTATACTCTAAAGGGACTTGGTGGGTCATTAGACACTGGAGTGAAAGATGAGTCAAAAATAATTAAGATTTTCAGCTTGAGCAGTTAAATAGATTGTGATGCTATTTACTGCATAAGAAACATAAAGTAATCAGCAAGTTTTGGAAAGAGATTGGAATTCTGTTTGCCTATAGATCTTTAATGTGGAAATGTTCTAAAAGTCTGGAGCACTAAAGAAAATTCAAAGATATGGTTATAAATTTGGGAGACTTTAGTATATAGGTGGATGATACTATCTAAGGGAAAGCTTTTAACCAAGAGAGGAATAAATCTGATGATGAGACCTGGGAAACCTTCAATTTAGAAGAGGCAGAAAAGAATTAGTAGTGTTGGAAAAGTATAATTGAAAACAAAATCTCCCAACCCAGAAAACTTTTCCACAAAGATAGAAGAGAAGGAAAACAATTTTATGATCGAGTAAGCATTAGAGCAGGATGTGATGTGTATCACAAGTAGTCCCCTAAGAGACTGCAAAGACAGAAGGAAATCTTACCCTTTTATATAGCCAACCTGATATAACCCCTTTCATTGAAGTTCTTAGGATAAACATTAACTAGTCCTCAAGTAAGACTTGACAGCACTATTTGTCGCATATGTAGTTTATTCTAAATTCACTTGGTAATTGGAGTGACTTTGCTAATTGGCTTTATACAAAGGTAAAAAAACACTTTTCATATCTTCATGACAGGAGATAGTTTTGCAGCTTGGAAGGAGGCTCCTGCTGAAGTGAGGCTTCTACGCTCCCACAGAAACTGGGATTAAGGGCGCTATCTTCCTTGATGACTGTATTCCCAAGAGATGGTTACAGGTTCTTGAGAAAGACATTCATGGGTCATAAAGCTGGCAAGAGGCTTTGAAGCAAGAGATTTTTAAAAGATTTACATACATTTCAAAAAGACAAAGAATTTACAAGTTTTCTGAATGCTCTAAGAACAAAGAAGGAAGAGTCTTTCTTCTTATTTTCAACAGGGGGAATTAATTTTGTTTCTTTTTAAATTTGTATTTACCCTTACATAAGTGAAAAAAACAGCTGTGGAAATGTGCGGGAAATTACAATGAGTGCTATATGAAAACCAGAGGAAAAGCATATTTTACAAGAAGTGAGGGAATAGTGCTGTCTTCAAGAACATTACTTTCCCCTTGTGGGATAAAACTAACATACATTTGATACTAACATAACTAGATATGTAAAATTTGTAAAGACTAAATATAAAAAGAATATAGCATTAGGGTGTTTAATTATGTAGTGTGGACTGCCAGTACTATAGGAAATCAATGGCCTGAGGGCAATAAGACCTGGAGTAGGCAGGGAAGGATTTGTGGAAATAAGGAAACTTAAATGGTATTTTGAAGGAGAGATTAAATCTATGTAATTCACATTTTTAATCTCATCAGTCCAAAACACATCTCTGTAGCTGTCTCTATAATAAAGATAAACTTAGCAATGGAACCATGATACTCCCAGTCCACTGGGCCAAAACTTTCCCTTGGATAGTGTTAATGCTTGAGTGAACAATGGCACCATTTCTGTGACTTTTCACTTTCTGTATTCCTTCTCATAGTCACCCGCTCTTCTGATTAACAGGTTCTTTCTTTTACAGCTTTAAGTCTTGCCTTGGAACCATTTTTTTTTCTGCAGGATACTTATATGGATTCATTTAAAGCTTAACTTGCAAAGAGCAGCTTATTGTCACTTCTTAGAAGGTACTCTGCAGTTAACCTTGGTGCTGTCTACAGAGACAAAAATAAATGTCCTTGGATTTTAGTTATCTTTCTCTGTCAGAGGTTCCCAAGACCACCCCCAGGTTGGCGATTTGCTAGGAAGACTCACAGGACTCACCATATATCCATATTCATGGTTATGATTCCTTATAGGGAAGTAACACAAAGCAAAATTAGGCACACTCTGCCTGGCACATACTAAATTTACAGACTCCCAGAAGAAAAGTAGATATTAGTATAAACCATATTATTTGCACAAATAATCTAGGCATAGTGAGCCACTCTTATTCAGGGAATTGTGGAATCCCTCCTGAAATCTAAGCTCACAGGTGCCAGGCAAAAAAGGCCCTTTTAATCATAGAAGCCTCGGGCCTGCTGTGATAACTCTTTTCTCTACACTTTTTAAAAATTTATTTATACAATGATTTGCAGGTAAAATCAAGAGTCCACATACCAAGTTAACTGTCTTTTAAATGTTCTTCATATATTACAGGTATGCCCCAGAATCACTGACAGAGAGCAAGTTTTCTGTGGCCTCAGATGTTTGGAGCTTTGGAGTGGTTCTGTATGAACTTTTCACATACATTGAGAAGAGTAAAAGTCCACCAGCGGTCAGTGTGCTTTTCATTTACTTTCAGTTTTTTGTTGTTCGTTTGATTTTTATAAATTATGGGGTACAATTACAATTTTGCTACATGCATACATTGCATAGTGGTGAAGTCAGAGCTTTTAGGGTATCCACCACCTTAATAACATACATTGTACCCTTAAATAATTTCTCAGCATCTACCCCACCAATGGCTTACCCTTCCAAGTCTCCATTGCCTGTCATTCCACATTCTATGTCCATGTGTATACATTATATAGCTCCCACTCATGTGAGAACATGTGGTATTTGTCTTTCTATGGCTGATTTGTTTCACTTAAGATAATTACCTCCATCCATGTTGCTACAAAAGACATTAATTTCATTTGTTTTTACGGCTGAGTAGTATTCCATTGGGTATGTATACCACATCTTCTTTATCCAGTCATCCACGGATGGACACTTAGGTTGATTCCATGTCTTTGCTTTTGTGAAGAATGCTGCAATAAACATACAGGTGGCGGTATCTTTTTGATACAGTGATTTCTTTTCCTTTAGGTAGATACCCCATAGTGGAAATGCTGGATCGAATGGTAGTTCTATTTTTAGGTCTCTGAGAAATCTTTATAATGTTTTCCATAGAGGTTATACAAATGTACATTCCCAGCAACAGTGTATAAGAGTTCCCTTTTCTCCGCACCCTTGCCAACATCTGTTATTTTCTCTCTCTCTCTTTTTTTTTTTCCTTCCCATTCTGACTGGAGTAAGACATATCTCACTGTGGTAACTTTTTTCTCTCTTTTTTTTTGTCATTCTGACTGGAATAAGGCATATCTCATTGTAATTTTAATTTGCATTTCCCTGGTGATTAGTGATTAGCATTTTTTCATATGCCTCTTGTCCTTTTGGGTGTCTTCTTTTGAAAAATGTCTACTGATCTCCTTTGTCCAGTTTTTAACATGATGATTAGGGGGTTTTGGTTGAATTCCTTGAGTTCCTTATAAATTCTGAATGGTAGTTCCTTGTCAGATCCAAAATTTGCAAATATTTTCTCCTATTCTGCAGGTTTTCTGTTCATTCTGTTGATTATTTATTTTGCTATGCTGAAATTTTTTAGTTTGATAAAGTCTCATTTGTCTATTTTTGGTTTTGTTGCCTATGCTTTTGAGGTCTTTGGAATTCTTTGTTTACACCCATTTCCATAAAAGTTTTCCCTAGGTTTTTTTTTCTAGTATTTTTATAGTTTCAGATCTTACATTTAAGTCTATAATCGATCTTAATTTTTCTATACGGTGATAAATATGGGTCCAGTTTAATTCTTCTGCATATGGCAATCCAATTTACCAGCACCATTTATTGAAAAGAGTGTCCTTGCCTATACTGCCCAAAGCAATCTGCAGATTCAATGCAGTTCCTATCAAAATGCCAATATCATTTTTCCACAAAATTAGAAAAAACAATCCTAAAATTCACATGGAACCAAAAAGAGCCCTAATAGCAAAAGCGATTCTAAGCAAAAAGAACAAAGCTGGAAGCATTACATTACTTGACTTCAAATTATATTACAAGGCTACAGTAACCAAAGCAGCATGGTACTCATATGAAAAACAAACACATAAACCAACGGAACATAATAGAGAACCCAGAAATAAAGTCACATATTTATAGCCAACTGATCTTTGACAAAATCGACAAGAACATACATTGAAGTTTTTTTTTTTTTTTTAATTATTTTTATTTTTTTGTATTTTTGTAGAGATAGAGTTTCACCACGTTGGCCAGGCTGCTCTTGAACTCCTGACTTCTTGATCCGCCCGTCTTGGCCTCCCAAAGTGCTGGGATTACAGGCGTGAGTCACCATGCTCAGCCTAAAACTTTAATTCTATTACGTTATTTATTTATTTATTTTTTTATTATACTTTAAGTTCTAGGGTACATGTGCACAACGTGCAGGTTTGTTACATATGTATACTTGTGCCATGTTGGTGTGCTGCACCCATCAACTCGTCAGCACCTATCAACTCGTCATATACATCAGGTATAACTCCCAGTGCCATCCCTCCCCATAATAGGCCACCGTGTGTGATGTTCCCCTTCCAGAGTCCAAGTGATCTCATTGTTTAATTCCCACCTATGAGTGAGAACATGCGGCGTTTGGTTTTCTGTTCTTGTGAGAGTTTGCTGAGAATGATTTCCAGCTGCATCCATGTCCCTACAAAGGACATGAACTTGTCCTTTTTTATGGCTGCATAGTATTCCAAGGTGTATATGTGCCACATTTTCTTAATCCAGTCTGTCACAGATGGACATTTGGGTTGATTCCAAGTCTTTGCTATTGTGAATAGTGCTGCAATAAACATACGTGTGCATGTGTCTTTATAGAAGCATGATTTATAATCCTTTGGGTATATACCCAGTAATGGGATGGCTGGGTCATATGGTATTTCTAGTTCTAGATCCTTGAAGAATCGCCATACTGTTTTCCACAATGGTTGAACCAGTTTACAATCCCACCAACAGTGTAAAAGTGTTCCTATTTCTCCACATCCTCTCCAACACCTGTTGTTTCCTGATTTTTTAATGATTGCCATTCTAACTGGTGTGAGATGGTATCTCATTGTGGTTTTGATTTGCATTTCTCTGATGGCCAGTGATGATGAGCATTTTTTCATGTGTCTGTTGGCTGTATGATTGTCTTCTTTTGAGAAATGTCTGTTCATATCCTTTGCCCACTTTTTGATGGGGTTGTTTTTTTCTTGTAAATTTGTTTGAGTTCTTTGTAGGTTCTGGATATTAGCCCTTTGTCAGATGAGTAGATTGCAAAAATTTTCTCCCATTCTGTAGGTTGCCTGTTCACTCTGATGGTAGTTTCTTTTGCTGTGCAGAAGCTCTTTAGTTTAATTAGATCCCATTTGTCAATTTTGGCTTTTGTTGCTGTTGCTTTTGGTGTTTTAGACATGAAGTCCTTGCCCATGCCTATGTCCTGAATGATATTACCTAGGTTTTCTTCTAGGGTTTTTATGGTTTTAGGTCTAACATTTAAGTCTCTAATCCATCTTGAATTAATTTTCATATAAGGAGTAAGGAAAGGATCTAGTTTCAGCTTTCTGCTTATGGCTAGCCAATTTTCTCAGCACCATTTATTAAATAGGAAATCCTTTCCCCATTTCTTGTTTTTGTCAGATTTGTTAAAGATTAGATGGCTGTAAATGTGTGGTATTATTTCTCAGGGCTCTGTTCTGTTCCATTGGACTACATCTCTGTTTTGGTACCAGTACCATGCTGTTTTGGTTACTGTAGCCTTGTAGTATAGTTTGAAGTCAGCATGATGCCTCCAGCTTTGTTCCTTTGGCTTAGGATTGTCTTGGCAATGCTGGATCTTTTTTGGTTCCATATGAACTTTAAAGCAGTTTTTTCTAATTCTGTGAAGAAAGTCATTGGTAGCTTAATGGAGATAGCATTGAATCTATAAATTACCTTGGGCAGTATGGCCATTTTCACAATATTGATTCTTCCTATCCATGAGCATGGTATGTTCTTCCATTTGTTTGTGTCCTCTTTTATTTCACTGAGCAGTGGTTTGTAGTTCTCCTTGAAGAGGTCCTTTACATCCCTTGTAAGTTGGATTCCTAGGTATTTTATTCTCTTTGAAGCTATTGTGATTGGTAGGTCATTCAGGATTTGGCTCTCTCTCTGTTAATGGTGTATAAGAATGCTTGTGATTTTTGCACATTGATTTTGTATCCTAAGACTTTGCTGAAGTTGCTTATCAGCTTAAGGAGATTTTGGGCTGAGACGATGGGGTTTTCTAAATATACAATCATGTCATCTGCAAACAGGGACAATTTGACGTCTTCTTTTCCTAACTGAATACCCTTTGTTTCTTTCTCTTGCCTGATTGCCCTAGCCAGAACTTTCAAGACTATGTTGAATAGGAGTGGTGAGAGAGGGCATCCCTGTCTTGTGCCAGTTTTCAAAGGGAATGCTTCTAGTTTTTGCCCATTCAGTATGATATTGGCTGTGGGTCTGTCATAAATAGCTCTTATTATTTTGAGATACGTTCCATCAATACCGAATTTATTGAGAGTTTTTAGCATGAGGGCTGTTGAATTTTTTCAAAGGCCTTTTCTGCATCTATTGAGATAATCATGTGGTTTTTGTCTTTGGTTCTGTTTATATGCCGGATTATGTTTATTGATTTGCGTGTAGTGAACCAGCCTTGCATCCCAGGGATGAAGCCCACTTGATCATAGTCGATAAGCTTTTTGATATGCTGCTGGATTCAGTTTGCCAGTACTTTATTGAGGATTTTTGCATCGATGTTCATCAGGGATATTGGTCTAAAATTCTCTTTTTTTGTTGTATCTCTGCCAGGCTTTGGTATCAGGATGATGTTGGCCTCGTAAAATGAGTTAGGGAGGATTCCCTCTTTTTCTATTGATTGGAATAGTTTCAGAAGGAAACTAGTACCAGCTCCTCCTTCTATCTCTGGTAGAATTCGGTTGTGAATCCGTCTGGTCCTGGACTTTTTTTGGTTGGTAGGCTATTAATTGTTGCCTCAATTTCAGAGCCTATTGGTCTATTCAGGGATTCGACTTCTTCCTCGTTTAGTCTTGGGAGAGTGTAAGTGTCCAGGAATTAATCCATTTCTTCTAGGTTTTCTAGTTTATTTGCGTAGAGGTGTTTATAGTAGTCTCTGATGGTAGTTTATATTTCTGTGGGGTCGGTGGTGATATCCCCTTTATCATTTTTTATTACATTTATTTGATTCTTCTCTTTTCTTCTTTATTAGTCTCGCTAGCAGTCTATCCATTTTGTTGACCTTTTCAAAAAACCAACTCCTGGAATCATTGATTTTTTGGAGGGTTTTTTGTGTCTCTATCTCCTTCAGTTCTGCTCTGTTCTTAGTTATTTCTTGCCTTCTGCTAGCTTTTGAATGTGTTTGCTCTTGCTTCTCTAGTTCTTTTAATTGTGATGTTAGGGTGTCAATTTCAGACCTTTCCAGCTTTCTCTTGTGGGCATTTAGTGCTATAAATTTCCCTCTACACACTGCTTTAAATGTGTCCCAGAGATTCTGGTATGTTGTATCTTTGTTCTCATTGGTTTCAAAGAACATCTTTATTTCTGCCTTCATTTTGTTATGTACCCAGTAGTCATTCAGGAGCAGGTTGTTCAGTTTCCATGTAGTTGAGCGGTTTTGATTGAGTTTCTTAGTCCTGAGTTCTTGTTTGATTGCACTGTGGTTTGAGAGACAGTTTGTTATAATTTGTGTTCATTTACATTTGCTGAGGAGTGCTTTACTTCCAACTATGTGGTCAATTTTAGAATAAGTGTGATGTGGTGCTGAGAAGAATATATATTCTGTTGATTTGGGGTGGAGAGTTCTGTAGATGTCTATTAGGTCCGCTTGGTGCAGAGTTGAGTTCAATTCCTGGATATCCTTGTTTACTTTCTGTCTCGATCTGTCTAATGTTGACAGTGGGGTGCTGAAGTCTCCCATTATTATTGTATGGGAGTCTAAGTCTCTTTGTAAGTCTCTAAGGAGTTGCTTTATGAATCTGGGTGCTCCTGTATTGGGCGCATATATATTTAGGATCATTAGCTCTTCTTGTTGAATTGATTACCATTATGTAATGGCCTTCTTTGTCTCTTTTGATCTTTGTTGGTTTAAAGTCTGTTTTATCAGAGACTAGGATTGCAACCCCTGCTTTTTTTTGTTCTCCATTTGCTTGGTAGACCTTCCTGCATCCCTTCATTTTGAGCCTATGTGTGTCTCTGCATATGAGATGGGTCTCCTGAATACAGCAAACTGATGGGTCTTGACTCTTTATCCAATTTGCCAGTCTGTGTCTTTTAATTGGACCATTTAGTCCATTTACATTTAAGGTTAATATGGTGATGTGTGAACTTGATCCTGTCATTGTGATATTAGCTGGTTATTTTGCTCTTTAGTTGATGCAGTTTCTTCCTAGCATCGATGGTCTTTACATTTTGGCATGTTTTTGCAATGTCTGGTACCGGTTGTTCCTTTCCATGTTTAGTGCTTCCTTCAGGGTCTCTTGTAGGGCAGGCCTGGTGGTGACAAAATCTCTAAGCATTTGCTTGTCTGTGAAGGATTGTATTTCTCCTTCACTTATGAAACTTAGTTTGGCTGGATATGAAATTCTGAATTTAAAATTCTTTTCTTTAAGAATGTTGAATATTGGCCCCCACTCTTTTCTGGCTTGTAGAGTTTCTGCCGAGAGATCTGCTGTTAGTCTGATGGGCTTCCCTTTGTGTGTAACCTGACCTTTCTCTCTGGCTGCCCTTAACATTTTTTCCTTCAAGTTTGGTGAATCTGACAATTATGTGTCTTAGGGTTGCTTTTCTCGAGGAATATCTTTGTGGGGTTCTTTGTATTTCCTGAATTTGAATGTTGGCCTGCCTTACTAGGTTGGGAAAGTTCTCCTGGATGATACCCTACAGAGTGTTTTCCAACTTAGTTCCATTTTTCCCGTCACTTTCAGGCACACCAATCAGATGTAGATTTGGTCTTTTCACATAATCCCATACTTCTTGGAGGCTTTGTTCATTTCTTTTTCCTTTTTTTTCTCTAGACTTCTCTTCTCGCTTCATTTCATTCATTTGATCTTCAATCATTGATACTCTTTCTTCCAGTTGATCGAGTCAGTTACTGAAGCTTGTGCATTTGTCACGTATTTCTCGTGTCATGGTTTTTATCTCTGTCAGTTCGTTTATGGCCTTCTCTGCATTGATTATTCTAGTTATCCATTCTTCCATTCTTTTTTCAAGATTTTTAGTTTCTTTGCACTGGTTACGTAGTTCCTTCTTTAGCTCTGTGAAATTTTATCCACAGAAGCCTTCTCTCAACTGGTTGAAGTCATTCTCCGTCCAGCTTTGATCCATTGCCGGCGATGAGCTGCGTTCCTTTGGAGGGGGAGATGCGCTCTGATTTTTTGAATTTCCAGCTTTTCTGTACTGCTTTTTCCCCATCTTTGTGGTTTTATCTGCCTTTGGTCTTTGATGCTGGTGACGTACTGATGGGGTTTTGGTGTGGCTGTCCTTTCTGTTTGTTAGTTTTCTTTCTAACAGTCAGGACCCTCAGCCGTAGGTCTGTTGGAGATTGCTTGAGGTCCACTCCAGACCCTGTTTGCCTGGGTATCAGCAGTGGAGGCTGGAGAAGATAGAATATTGCCGAACAGTGAGTGCTGCTGTCTGATTCTTGCTCTGGAAGCTTCATCTCAGGGGTGTACCCCACTGTGTGAGGTGTCGGTCTGCACCTCAGTGGAAAATGCAGAAATCACCCATCTTCTGTGTCGCTCATGCTGGCAGCTGGAGGCTGGAGCTCTTCCTATTCGGCCATCTTCTGATTTGTCCTTGGATGAAAATTTTTCCTCTAAATTGCAGAGTAGAGAGGAAACTGGTTCTCTTTTATGGTTCACACTATTTCTTCTGCTTTAATAGAATTTGTGGCCACTTCAAATTTGATGCCCGTTCTTTATTTTTCTGATTTACTTTTAGTTAGCTGTGTGAACTTGAGCAGGCTACTTAATCCCTCTGTACCTCTGTTTCTTCATCTCAAAAGGTATCTTGGTATGGGATAGAATGCCAACTACAGCCACATTAGAAACAAACAGTGTTTCACATTAGAAACACATTAGAAACATGGCTTTGTCCACGCCACGAAGCCCACGCTCTGCGTGGCAGCCCTGGAGACAGCCGAGCCCCCGCCTCCACCCCCTGCCCAGCTCTGGCCGCCAGCCCCTGCCCACCGACACTGCGGTTTCCTAGACAGCCACATTGAAGTTTTTTAACATGAGAAAGGATTTATCCAAAGAATAGTAAGCCTAGGACTTATTTTAGAGCTCTTATTGCTTATTTTTAAGGCAATATCCAACAAAATAACCCCAAACTTATTCATAAAGTAGCTTGAATTTTTTAAAAAGGGGTTATTGGGAAACTCGTTAGTATAGTCTCTTAATATTATTTTTATTAAATCCAGTTAGCTCATTCATTGTAGGAATTATTGCTTAAGTTAAAATAAACCTTCCAAAGTAATTTTTCTCTTGGTCATTGTAGAATTTTTTTAATATGGAAAAGTATGAAAAAATAAAAATCATCTCTAATGCAATTACTCAGAGAAGACCACCTTAATATTGTGGTATGTTATCTTTCAGGCTTCTTTTTATTTTGTGTATAAAAGTATATACAAAAAAGTATATCAAACTTTTATAACTTTTATAAAAGTTCACTTTTATATATAAATATATATTATTTTATAAAATTAAGGTCATACTGTGCAGTTTGCTCTCCTGCTGTTTCATGAAGTATTACAGCATGGGTAATTTACTATATTAGAAAAATATACTGCAAATATGTTTTCTAATTGTTGAGTAGCATTCCATCATAAGGCTATATATGTCTGAACAATCATTTTCCATTCTTCAGTCTTTTAATAACATTTTAGTGAACATAGTGAACATCCTCATGCATATTTATATTTATCTCTGATAAGTATCTTAGAATAAAAGTAAAAGTTATGAACTATTTTAAAGGTTTTAATTCCAAAATGCTTTCTAGAAAAGCTGTGCCAGATTATATCTCAGCAGCAATTCATAGGGATGTACATTTCATCATTTGCCAGTATTGGTCATTATATTTTTATGTACTTTTGCCAAGTTGATAGGGGAGAAGTTATATATATTTTAATTTCCATTTCTTTTATTAATGTGATTGACTATTGCATTTCTTTTCTTAATGTGATTGACTAAATATTTGTTGGGTGTTTAAGGCGAGTATGTATATATGTGAATTATCTCTTCTGTGATTTGCCTATCTTTATATATATATATATTTTTTTTTACCAATTTATAAGAGCTCTCTATATTGAAAATAAGTAAATGATGTTTAAGTATTTTTTTTTTTTTGAGACGAAGTCTTGCTCTGTCGCCCGGGCTGGAGTGCAGTGGCCAGATCTCGGCTCACTGCAAGCTCCGCCTCCCAGGTTTACGCCATTCTCCTGCCTCAGCCTCCCAAGTAGCTGGGACTACAGGCGCCTGCCACCTCGCCCGGCTAGTTTTTTGTATTTTTTAGTAGAGATGGGGTTTCACCGTGTTAGCCAGGATGGTCTTGATCTCCTGACCTCGGATCCACCCGTCTCGGCCTCCCAAAGTGCTGGGATTACAGGCTTGAGCCACTGTGCCCGGCCTTTCCTAGCTTATAATTCAGATTTTAATTTTATAAACTTTGACGTATGAAAGTTTTCTCTGTTGCATTTATACTTATTTATTCATTTTTTCTTATATTCTGTTTTATATTCAACTTTTTATTTCAATTGAAATGTAATATAAAAATGTGAGTTTAATAACAAAAAACTCAAAGGAAATATGTTTTTAGTTCATGTGTTTTGAGCCCTTCTCAGTGGATTTGTGTTATTACAGCTATGGAAATGGAAATTATAGAAGTTCCATATTTAACAGCCTTATGTTTTTGATCCTAAAAGTAGCCTCTTTTGAAAAGGTTTGAAAACATACAAAAGCACACATATACTAAATTTTTCCCATTGACTGGAGGAAATTGAGAAAGAATTTTGCTACAACTGTACAAAAAATATTGAAAATGGGTTTGTTTTAGGAATTTATGCGTATGATTGGCAATGATAAACAAGGACAGATGATCGTGTTCCATTTGATAGAACTTTTGAAGAATAATGGAAGATTACCAAGACCAGATGGATGCCCAGATGAGGTAACATTTTTTTTTTTTTAAATCCATGGTAATCATTCATTTTATTTTACTTTTTACTCAAGGACCTCAGTTCACTTTCTGAAATTTAATTTGTGGAGCTTCCAGATAAACAGCATAATCAGATGACTATGGAACAAGGCATAGTTATGACATGTACCCTATATTGAAAATTAATGTCTTCCACCAATTAAAAGATGGTCCTTAGTGTTCCTTGTAATTTTGGTTTATTTTCTCCTTTACAGATTTATATGATCATGACAGAATGCTGGAACAATAATGTAAATCTGCGCCCCTCCTTTAGAGATTTAGCTCTTCGAGTGGATCAAATAAGGGATAACATGGCTGGATGAAAGAAATGATCTTCATTCTGAGAACAAAGTATATTTATAGAACAAAGTTTTCTGTTTCATATTGCTGTGGACTATTACTACATATATCATTATTATATAAATCATGATGCTAGCCAGCAAAGATGTGAAAATATCTGCTCAAAACCTTCAAAGTTTAGTAAGTTTTTCTTCATGAGGTCACCAGTAAAAGACATTAATGAGAATTCTTTAGCAAGGAGTTTCGTAAGAAGTTTCTTAAACATTGTCAGTTAACATCACTCATGTCTGGCAAAAGAAAAACAAAAGACTTTTTCAACTCAGCTTTTTGAGACGTGAAAAAATTATTATGTAAATTTTGCGATGTTAAAGATGCATGGAATATGTATGTATAGTTTTTACCACAGTGGATGTATAATACCTTGGCATCTTGTGTGATGTTTTACACACATGAGGGCTGGTGTTCATTAATACTGTTTTCTAATTTTTCCATAGTTTATCTATAATTACTTCACTATACAAACAAATTAGATGTTCAGATAATTGAATAAGTACCTTTGTGTCCTTGTTCATTTATATCACTGGCCAGCATTATAAGCAGGTGTATACTTTTAGCTTGTGTACTGTAAATATTTTTCAAGTAAAGGGAACAAATGTCTAGTTTTATTTGTATAGGAAATTTTCCTGACCCTAAAGAATACATTTTGAAATGAAACAAGCTTACAAAGATATAATCTATTTTCTTATGGTTTCCCTTGTATCTATTTGTGGTGAATGTGTTTTTTAAATGGAACTATCTCCAAATTTTTCTAAGACTACTGTGAACAGTTTTCTTTTAAAATGTTGAGATTAAGAATGCGAGGAACATTGTCATCCTTTGAGCTGCTGACTGCCAATAAGATTCTTCAATCTCTGGGATCTATGCTCATGAATTAAATTTAAGCATAAACCATAAAATAGATTGTTTGTAAAATGGATAGCTCATTAAGAAGTGTAGCAGGTTAAGAATTTTTTTTTCCTAAAGATTGTATATTTCAGGGGTTTCAGAACTTTGCGTTGCAGTCATAGAAAAAATTTATTTCCTTTTTAGAGGGAAAATGAGGTAAGTGAAAAAGTATGCTTGTTAATTTTATTCAAGAATGCCAGTAGAAAATTCATAATGTGTATCTTTAAGAAAAATGAGAGCATACATCTTTCCAATTAAGTATACGGGGTTGTTCGTTGTTGTCATTTGTTATATTGCTACTCCACTTTAGACACCATACCTAAAATAAAATATGGTGGGGTTTTTCGTGTGTGTGTGGGTTATTTATGCAAAACTTAAAATACTTGCTATTTCGATTAAAAAGAAAATAGTTTCTTTATTTTTAGTGGTATGTTCTACTTTTTTAAAACTTGTACTTAGGACTTCTCATTTTGGGTTGAAGGGAAGGAAAAGGAAGAAATGTTTTTTACATTCATTATACTTAAAGCATTTTAGTAGTTCTGGATGCAGAAATAATCTAAAATGACAGTGAATTAGGTTTTAAAAAAGATTTTAGATTTTTTTGAAAGTTTAATTTTTATTTAATTTGTAAAGACTCCTGAAGGATTTGTATATGCAACACAGTTAAGAGATTTTCCATTTTACTACCTTTCAAGTGAAAAATAGCCTATCATACAATATGCTTGATTTCAGATTTTCATACTAAAACTTAAGTACATACTTAAAAGTAGGTTCTTCTCAAGGGTCTCTAATATTCTGTTTTTTTAAACAAGATGTGAACTAACTTTTCTTAAAGTTTTTTAAAAGTGCTTCATCTTTTAGTTTATATAAAGAATCCCACATGTACATTCTTGTTTTACCTTATTATAAAATTCCAAGTTTCCAAGAGACTTTTCATTGAAGCTTCATAAAGTTTTCCATTTTGATTCTGACTACACATAAAAATAAGGTAACCCTGTAGCTATTAAGTTGGTTTTGTACAAGAAACAGGTAAGTAATTATCGTAGCAGTTAATGCCAAAATATTTTTTCACACTAATATTCTTCAGAAACAAGGGTAAAGGTATTCTTAGAATTATGTAATTCTGTAACTTTACAGTATATTAAGTTATACAATCTTCATATAAATGATTTTCTTTTTCTATGGGTACTTGCTTGGAAAATAGTCACTTTTTCATGCTATTTATACATGCTGCCAGTAACACTATAATTTGCTGCAGAAGAGCATTCTTTTAACCTAAGACTACTACTTTACAGTCAAGTGTAATTTTTATTACAACTATAACTTCTAGTATTTGAATTTTATTTAAACAGCTAGAAAATAGTTAGAAAATACCTACAGTTCTATATCTGTAGAGCCAGTCTCTATGGTGGGAGTGGCATTATGTGCTCAATTTATTGAGACTATGTTAATTTCTTTAGCATGTTCCCCCTAAATTGAAATAGTGATATTTCAGAAGTGTAATATTCAGAAGTAGTAAATATTCAGAAGTGATTTTCTTTTGCATTTTTACCTAATCAAGGAAATGGGCCACACACATTGGTTTAGGGATGTTATGATAGTTTACCTTCCAGTTTTTAAGAAATGCTTCCTACAACTGCTATCAACCACTGTATTGTCTTTAATGAACATTATTGTATCCCACCCTAATTCTTGTATTCAAATTATTTCTCATGAAAGTTTCTCAATATTTCTAATGAAAGTTTCTCTAATTTTGGGGAATAATTTACTATGAATCAGTTTGCTGTATATTAGAATAAATAATAACAGTAAGTCAGCAGGATTATCCAAACAAAAGACTAGGTTTTATGAGATAAGCTTGAGTTAAGAAAAAAACTATGAATAGCAGAAATACTGTGTGTTTACTCTCAGATTTTAGCTGGTTGGATTTAATATCAAGATAACTAGCTGCTAAATGTTTCATAATTCTAACAGTGATATTAGATTTCAAAATGACACCAAGAGAACGGAAAAACTACATTGTCAAATTCATGTAGGTATGTCATATAGCCTTTAACTTTTTACATTAATCAGATTCTTAGTAAAATGTACATTGTATGCCTAAATGTTAAAATATTTATTTACTTTTATAACCTTACCTTTTATTATAATATAAATAAAATTCTTCTTAGGTTAAAAAATTAATTCCAATTGTGTTTATGCCAGATGGCATTGCTTAGTTGGTGCAGGCTCTCAATACGTTTCATTCTTTTTTATAGTCTTTCACATTTTTAAGGAAAAGCCTTACCTCCAACTGAAACACTGGTCTTACTAATATGGTTTTAAAAGTTGTTAATGGTCATTATCTATTATAAGGCCTTTATTTACATAGCAAATTGCTTAACATTTTATTTTGAATATAACTGTAACAGATTTTTAAAATGAGACCTTTAAAAGAGCTCTAAGAGTCTCTGTTCTAGTTATTTGCATTATAAGCTTCTGTGAATGTTTTAATTTTAATACCAGTAGTAGGAAGATATATGGCAGTAGAAGCACGCACATACACGCTATTTATTGAGGTAAAGTCATCTTTGAGCAGTGTGAACAGACAGAAGGATAGCTTTTAGATCTGAACGATTGGTAAGTAACAACAAATAGATCAAGTTGGCATGGAAAAATGGTAGAGCAGGCATATTATAGAGACAACAGGAAGCTAAGAAGGCAAATTATCCGTTGCAGATGATAAGACCTTGTCAAAATAAACACTAAAAAACACAAAGTGTGAAATGGAAAAATCTGTTGATCAGTTATTTATCTTTTCAAGCACAGCTGTATACATAGATGAAAATGTTTAGGTGCTTTTCATACTCAGATAATTAAGTATATGGTATTTAATAATAAAAAAGTTTAAGGTCCTTCAAATACTTGAGGTATATATTATGGAAACTCAGAGTATGAATTTTCTAGGAGCATGTAATATAAGATTGTGAGTTAGAATTTCTTTACTGAAATGAAAAACAATGAAGTTAAAGAAATCAAAGATACTAAAGCAAATGGAAAGATAAACCTAACAAGGCACTCAATAATGAAAATACTTAGTGGAATACTACTTGACATATACATATCATACTTTCTTCCTCTGCTTAATAATTTTGTTGAAGGTTGTTATTACAATGGGCTTTTATTGGCTATCCTAAATTTTAAGTATATTAGAACAAAATTTATTATTTATGTCTTTAGTAACATTTAAGGCCCCTCATTTTTGATTAGAGAAAAAAAGTTATTTACAGAATCAAAGACTTCATCTTGATTTTTAAGAACAAATAACTGAATTCTCTAACACCACAAGTTAACAAATTTTTTTTTTTTTTTTGAGACAGAGTTTTACTTTTGTTGTCCAAGCTGGAGTGCAATGGTGCGATCTTGGCTCACTGCAACCTCCGACTCCTGGGTTCAAGCAATTCTCCTGCCTCAGCCTCCTGAATAGCTGGGATTACAGGTGCCCACCACCACGCCTGGCTAATTTTTTGTATTTTTAGTAGAGATGGGGTTTCACCATGTTGGTCAGTCTGGTCTTGAACTCCTGGCCTCAGGTGATCCAACCGCCTCGACCTCCCAAAGTGCTGGGATTACAGATGTGAGCCACTGCACCCAGCCCAGTTAACAATTTTAATCTGCATAACCAAGGTATATAAGCCATCATGTGCAGGCTGTAGGGAGCCCACAGCTAAATGACAGTAATTGGATGTGTTGATTGTTAGTACTTACTGACTACAGTTAAGAGGGATTTAAAAATTAAAATAGTATTTCCCATAAATTCTGTCAGAATTGTTTTTTTAAAAGCTGTTATAAATCCTTACTCCTATCAATAATTTTGA
Organism: Rhinopithecus roxellana; assembly: GCF_007565055.1. NCBI lineage: Eukaryota > Metazoa > Chordata > Mammalia > Primates > Cercopithecidae > Rhinopithecus > Rhinopithecus roxellana. Next base: position 56,445,984 of record NC_044564.1, read on the forward strand.
AGACAGTGTGAATCTCATGGGTACCACTTTTTTACCTTTATTACTTTTATAACAGTACTTTGCAGTTTGTTGAATAGAAATTCTTGACAATAGGAGTAAAGGTTGTTGACAAACTTGAAACTGAGTTTTACCTTCTTATAGAAGGACTTAGAAAAATGTTGAAGTTGAATCCTAGAACACTGAGCATACCATTATTCCTTAAGAAGGTATCATTCATTTTAAAAATTATTTCAGAGGAAGAAAATTCTAAAAATTGAGACTTTACTGTACAGGACAATCCTTTACTGAAACGTAGTTTGGAAATCTGAAATCTAAAGAATGATGAACATCGTGCTAGGAAAACAATTTCAGTTTCTATCATCTAAGATCATTCACATTTAATGGGAATTTTTTTTCCAACATCTTCAGTTTCTCTTATTTTAAAACTACTGTCCTAAACGTGGAAAGTGAGAGTATGGACAACACAATCAAATGCCAAAAATACCTTGGTTCTAGTAATTGCCTAGGCCATTCTCTCATAGTTGCTCCAACAACTTAGCTGTTTAACAATCAGATTCTTAGTAAAACATTTTTCTCTTTCTTAAAAAAAAGACTATCCATATTGCATACCACTTCAGACTTTTCTACATATGCATTCACCCATCAATACTGACAGTGCAAGCTATGTACAACTTCAAGTTGCATCAGATAACTCATATTAATGGGTATAGTAGTGAAACTATGATCTCCTAAGTATATTTATAAAGTCCTAAGTCTTGTTCAACATATTAAGAATAAAGAAGAGTAGATAAACTAATTATGGATGTAGCAAAGGAATCCTGGATAATCTTACTTGAGGTGAATCCTGATGGTGTATCAATTTAGAATTCCCTGTTAAACATTCAGACAAAATTAGAAGATTACAACTTTCAGTTCTACTGCAGCTCTGGGAATATAAGCCCTAATCATAGTTTTCAGGGAGCCTAATTTGGTGTGGCCTCAAATAATCTCATCATCCATAAACATCCCAGATAAAGGTTATCTTGGATCTGGGGTAGTGAGAGTTGGAATTTCATATATTCTCTGTAAGGCATGATTTTTTCAGATGTGTTATACCTCCAAGAGTGTGAAAATTGATGTTGGAGGATGAAAAAATCACATAAAGCACAGAAACACAGTACAAAAACAGATATGCAGTGGTATTACAGTGTCATGGTAGAGGAAATTAGGGAAAGATGTCTAAAATGTACCTGGTGGGGAAGTTGGGGGAGGCTAATGCAAAAAAAAAGTTGAGAAACACTACTTTAGAGTGTGCTCATATGGACACAGGTCAAACTAGCACTACCTCAGAAATAACCTCAATATGATAGGGCAGATGTGACAGTGTCAGAAAAGCTAAGAGTACTAGATCTTTAAATAAATACTTAAAATAGTGTTACTGAGCCAAAAAAAAAAAAAAAAAAAAAGTTTACATGTAATCTTTTTAAAAAGTTACCTAATTTCACTCATACAGGAAAGCTCTGGCTGGCATCTAGTGTGTGCCCCTCTGGGATGAAGCTTCTAGAGGAAGGAACAGGCAGCAATCTTTGCCATTCTGCAGCCTCTGCTAGTGATACCCAGGCAAACAGCACTGGAGTGGACCTCCAGCAAAATCCAGTAGACCTGCAGCACAGGGGCCTGACTGTTAGAAGGAATACTAACAAACAGAAAGGAACAGTATCAACATCAACAAAAAGGATGTCCACTCAGAGACCCCACCCAAAGGTCACCAACATAAAGACCAAAGGTTGATAAATCCACAAAGATGGGGAGAAACCAGCACTAAAAGGCTGAAAATTCTAAAAGCCAGAATGCCTCTTTTCTCCAAAGGATCAAAACTCCTCGCTGGCAAGGGAACAAAACTGGACAGAGAATGAGGTTGATGAATTGACAGAAGTAGGCTTCAGAAGGTGGGTAATAACAAACCGCTCCGAGCTAAAGGAGCATGTTCTAACCCAATGCAAGGAAGCTAAGAACATTGAAAAAAGGTTAGACAAATTGCTAACTACAATAACCAGTTTAGAGAGGAACATGAATGACATAATGGAGCTGAAAAAAACAGCATGAGAACTTCGTGAAGCATACACTGCCAAATCAGGCAGAAGAAAGGATACCAGAGATTGCAGATCACCTTACCGAAATAAAGTGAGAAGACAAGATTAGAGAAAAAAGAGTGAAAAGAAATGAACAAAGCCACCAAGAAATATGGGACTATGTGAAAAGACCAAATCTATGTTTGGTGTACCTGAAAGTTGACAGGGAGAATGGAACCAAGTTGGAAAACACTCTTCAGGATATTATCCAGGAGAACTTCCCCACCTAGTAAGACAGGCCAACATTCAAATTCAGGAAATACAGAGAACATCACAAAAGATACTCCTCGAGAAGAGCAACCTCAAGACACATAATTGTCAGATTCACCAACGTTGAAATGAAGGAAAAAATGTTAAGGGCAGCCAGAGAGAAAGGTCGAGTTACCCACAAAGGGAAGCCCATCAGACTAAGAGCAGATCTCTCTGCAGAAACCCTACAAGCCAGAAGAGAGTGGGGGCTGATATTCAACATTCTTAAAAGAATTTTCAACCCAGAATTTCATATCCAGTCAAACAAAGCTTCATAAGTGAAGGAGAAATAAAATCCTTTACAAACAAGTAAATGTTGATTTTGTCACCATCATGACTGCCTTACAAGAGCTAGTGAAGGAAGCACTAAACATGGAAAGAATAATGGGTACCAGCCACTGCAAAAACATACCAAATTGTAAAGACCATCGACACTGTGAAGAAACTGCATCAAGTCATCAACTAATGGGCAAAATAATCAGCTAACATCATGACAGGATCAAATTCACACATAACAATATTAACTTTAAATGTAAATGGGCTAAATGCCTCAATTAAAAGACACACACGGGCAAATTGGATAAGTCAAGAACCATCAGTGCTGTATTCAGGAGACCCATCTCACATGCAAAGATACATATAGGCTCAAAATAAAGGAATGGAGGAATATTTACCAAGCAAAGGGAAAGCAAGAAAAATCAGGGGTTGCAATCCTAGTCTCTGATAAAACAGACTTTAAACCAACAAAGATCAAAAGAGACAAACAAGGGCACTATATAATGGTAAAGGGAATCAATGCAACAAGAAGAGCTAACTATCCTAAATATATATGCACCCAATACAGGAGCACCCAGATTCATAAAACAAGTTCTTAGAGATGTACAAAGAGACTTACATTCCCACATAACAGTGGGAGACTTTAACACCCCACTGTCAATATTAAACAGATCAATGAGACATAAAATTAATATCCAGGACTTGAATTCAGCTCTGGACCAAGCAGACCTAACAGACATCTACAGAGCTCTGCACCACATAATTGGAAGTAAAACACTCCTCAGCAAATGCAAAAAAAACAGAAATCAAAACAGTCTCTCAGACCAGAGTGCAATCAAATTAGAACTCAGGATTAAGAAACTCACTCAAAACCACACAACTACATGGAAACTGAAGAACCTGCTCCTGAATGACTACTGGGTACAAAACAAAATGAAGGCAGAAATAAAGATGTTCTTTGAAACCAGTGAGAACAAAGAAACAATGTACCAGAATCTCGGGAACACATTTAAAGCAGTGTATAGAGGGAAATTTATAGCACTAAATGCCCACAAGAGAAAGCAGGAAAGAGCTAACATTGACACTCTAACATCACAATTAAAAGAACTAGAGAAGCAAGAGCAAACAAATTCAAAAGCTAGCAGAAGATGAGAAATAACTAAGATCAGAGCAGAACTGAAGGAGACAGAGACACAAAAAAACCCTTCAAAAAAGAATCAATGAATCCAGGAGCTGGTTTTTTGAAAAAACAACAAAATAGATACACGGATAGCCAGACTAATAAACAAGAAAAGAGAGAAGAATCAAATAGACTCAATAAAAAATGATAAAGGGGATATCACCACCGACCCCAAAGAAATACAAACTACTATCAGAGAATACTATAAACACCTCTATGCAAATAAACTAGAAAATCTAGAAGAAATGGATAAATTACTGGACACATACACCCTCCCAAGACTAAACCAGGAAGAAGTCAAATCCCTGAATAGACCAGTAACAACTTCTGAAATTGATGCAGTAATTAACAGCCTACCAACCAAAAAAGTCCAGGACCAGACGGATTCACAGCCAAATTCTACCAGAGATACAAAGAGGAGCTGGTACCACTCCTTCTGAAAGTATTCCAAACAATAGAAAAAGAGGGAATCCTCCCTAACTCATTTTATGAGGCCAGCATCATCCTGATACCAAAACCTGGCAGAGACACAACAAAAAAAGAGAATTTTAAGCCAATATCCCTGATGAACACTGATGCGAAAATCCTCAATAAAATACTGGTAAACTGAATCCAGGAGCACATCAAAAAGTTTATCCACCATGATGAAGAAGGCTTCATCCCTCGGATGCAAGGCTAGTTCCACATATTCAAATCAATAAATTTAATCCATCACATAAACAGAACCAATAACAAAAACATTATCTCAATAGATGCACAAAAGGCTTTTGACAAAATTCTACAGCCCTTCCGTGCTAAAAACTCAATAAACTTTATATTGATGGAACATATCTCAAAATAATAAGAGCTATTTATGATAAACTCACAGCCAATATCATACTGAATGGGCAAAAACTGGAAGCATTCCCTTTGAAAACTGGCACAAGACAAGGATGCCCTCTCTCACCAGTCCTATTCAACACAGAATTGGAAGTTTGGCCAGGGCAATCAGGCAAGAGAAAGAAATAAAGGGTATTCAATTAGGAAAAGAGGAAGTCAAATTCTCTCGGTTTGCAGATGACATGACTGTATATTTAGAAAACTCCATCATCTCAGCCCAAAATCTCCTTAAGCTGATAAGCAACTTCAGCAAAGTCTCAGGATACAAAATCAATGTGCAAAAATCACAAGAATTCCTATACACCAATAACAAACAGCCAAATCATGAGTAAACTCCCATTCACAATTGCTACAAAGAGACTAAACTACCCAGGAATCCAACTTACAAGGGATGCGAAGGACCTCTTCAAGGGGAACTACAAACCACTGCTCAAATTTCATATGGAACCAAAAAACAAAAAAAAAAAAAAGAGCCTGCATAGCCAAGACAATCCTAAGCAAAAAGAACAAACCTGGAGGCATCACGCTATGTGACTTCAAACTACATTATAAGGCTACAGCAACAAAACATCATGGTACTGGTATCAAAACAGATGTATAGACCAATGGAACAGAACAGAGGCCTCAGAAATAACACCACACATCTACAAGCATCTGATCTTTGACAAACCATATTTAATATATGGTGTTGGGAAAACTGGCTAGCCATATGCAGAAAGCTGAAACTGGATTCCTTCCTTACACCTTATACAAAAATTAACTCAAGATGGATTAAAGACTTAAATGTAAGATCTAAATCAATAAAAACCCTGGAAGAAAGCCTAGGCAATACCATTCAGCACATAGGCATGGCAAAGAATTCACAACTAAAACACCAAAAACAATGGCAACAAAAGCTAAAATAGACAAATGGGATCTAATTAAATTTAAGAGCTTCTGCACAGCAAAAGAAACTATCATCAGAGTGAACAGGCTACCTATATAATGGGAAAAACTTTTTGCAATCTACCCATCTGACAGAGGGCTAATATCTACAAAGAACCTAAACAAATTTACAAGAAAAAAACAAAACAAAAAACCCACAAAAAAGTAGGTAAAGGATATGAATAGATACTTCTCAAAAGAAGACATTTATGCAGCCAACAAACATATGAAAAAAAGCTCATGATCACTGGTCATTAGAGAAATGCAAATCAAAACCACAATGAGATATCATCTCATGCCAGTTAGAATGGCAATCATTAAAAAAGTCAGGAAATAACAGATGCTGGAGAGGATCTGGAGAAATAGGAATGCTTTTACACTGTTGGTGGGAGTGTAAATTAGTTCGACTGCTGTGGAAGTAGTGTGGTGATTCCTCAAGGATGTAGAGTTAGAAATACCATTTGACCCAGCAATCCCATTACTGGGTATATACCCAAAGGATTATAAATCATTCTACTATAAAGATACATGCACATATATGTTTACTGTGGCACTATTCACAATAGCAAAGACTTGGAACCAACCCAAATGCCCATCAGTGATAGACTGGATAAAGACATGTGGCACAGACTGGCCATCAGAGAAATGCAAATAAAAACCACAATGAGATACTATCTCACACCAGTTAGAATGGCAATCATTAAAAAGTCAGGAAACAACAGATGCTGGAGAGGATGTGCAGAAATAGGAACACTTTTACACTGTTGGTGGGACTGTAAACTAGTTCAACCATTGTGGAAGACAGTGTGGCGATTCCTCAAGGATGTAGAACTAGAAATAGCATTTGACCCAGCCATCCCCTTACTGGGCGTATACCCAAAGGATTATAAATCATGCTGCTATAAAGACACATGCACACATATGTTTACTGTGGCACTATTCACAATAGCAAAGACTTGGAACCAACCCAAATGTCCATCAATGATAGACTTGATTAAGAAAATGTGGCACATATACACCATGGAATACTATACAGCCATTAAAAAGGATGAGTTCATGTCCTTTGTAGGGACATGGATGACGCTGGAAACCATCATTCTCAGCAAATTAACACAAGAAAAGAATACCAAACACCACATGTTCTCACTCATAAGTGGGAGGTGAACAATGAGAACATATGGGCACAGGGAGGGGAACATGACACACTGGAGCCTGTCAGGGGTGGGGGACTAGGGGAGCTATTGCATTAGGAGAAACACCTAATGTAGATGACGGGTTGATGGGTGCAGCAAACCACCATGGCACATATATACCTATGTTAACAAACTTGCACGTTCTGCACATGTACCCCAGAACTTAAAGTATAATAAAAAATAAAAGTACTGAATCCCACTGATTTTATATCTAAAAAAAAAAATAGTTACCTAATTTCAGTCTCTAGAATGTAAAGATTTCCTTCCTAGATGCAAAAGTGGCTCTTTTTTCAATTGAAATACATCCCCAAGTACTGTTCTGTCAGCTTGTTTTTATATAGTCACAAAAAATAAATATATCTCTGAAAAAGCAGATTTTAACAATATGTAGCATGCCAAAAAACATTTCTTGGTTGTTCAAGGAGACAATAAAGTACTTTTCACTATTAAAACCATATGTTATATTGCTGTGTATTAAAGTAAAAATAAAATTTCCTCAAACAACTTTTTTGAGAAATAGGAAACAAACAATGCCAAATAAAGGTCGTATCTTTGCTATGAAATTTACCCAGAAAACAATGTGCTCTTCTTCTTTGACTTAAAAAATGCTACCTTTTAAAAAACATTGGAGGCATTCTAATGGGTGTGAAGTAGTGTAACATTGTGGTTTTGAAGTATATTTTTTAATGATAAGCAATTTTTTCATGTGCAGTTTATTGGCCATTTGTTCATAGTTGGATTACTACATCCTATCCATCAAACACATTAATTGCACAACAATCTGATAAAATGTTGACAGTCTTTGTAGAAGGAGTAATGTAGGGGATAATACTGCCTTTTGCTAGATGACAAGGAAAGTTGAAAGTAAATGAATTTTTAAAAAGCTTGGACTGGATGACTTTTGCCTCAGAGTATTAGGTGAAAATAAAAAAGTGTTATTTAAATTAGATACTCTCAAGTCTAGACACATCCCTGGTTCCTTGAGGAAAGGAACCATGTTTTCTAAAAGGTATCATATCTGCTACATGAAATATAACTAGAAGAGTGCTACTGGAGTGGTAGAAGAGAATCAGAGATTTAGTTGAAACCATTTATGAGCTAGCTGAAGAAGTTAGGTCTAAAGAGGTTAGCTTGACTTGCTCACATCACTGATCTACTCAGGAACACAGCCAGGCTACAGCCCAGCTCTTCTGATTCTGATTAGTGCTCTTTATACAACAGCATGCTAAATTATTTTATTTTAAAGAAATAAGCCTAGGTTGTAAACAAACCACAAACTTTAATCATTTAACAAATCTTTTTTGAAAGCTTGTAGTGAACATGGCACTGCTAAATGCTTTTGGTGAACAAAGATGCTCAGATGTCTTTTGAAGGGATTTTTAGTTGAAAATAGACTGAAATGTATCTTTAGAAAGCATTACAAAGGTGACTTGCAAATAACTAGGAAAAAACCCAGAACATTAAATAGTACATTTCAAAAAAGAAGTTTCTTCTGATGAATTTACAGAAGAAAATGACAGGTAAAATTGAAGCAGCATCAGTTATGCATTTAGCAAATATATTTAAGTCAAATCAGTAACCTGGGAAATATTAACCTAGAATCAAGACTGCAAAACCATTTTGTATGAAAGTGAATGACACCAACTAAAGCCATATATAAGAACTAACATTCACAGCTATCAGATCAGCACTCTCAGGCAGAACTCATATTTTCTCCAAAAAACAGCCTCCATCCCTAATGTACCTAATCATAATAATGACACTACACTTCTCTTAGTCACCAGAGCTCCAAAACCCTGAGTAAGAACTTTTGACTCATTTTTATTACTTGCACCTTCTTTCCATTCTCTTTCAATGCTTTATCATCTCTGCTTTTATACTCCCCCATAATTTTGTGTTGTGATTATTATGATAACCTTCTAATTAGTCTTCCTACCTTCTCTCATTAGTCTTGCACATCACTGTTAGGTCATTCTTCCCATAGCACTATTATAACCATGTCATTCTTTTGCTCAAAAGCTTTCCAACATTCTCCATTTCCTACAGGATAAAGTCCAACATCCCAGACTGTCACCAGTGGCAGGGCCAGATATTAACTTCAATAGGAAGGAAACCTGGGGTAGGGCTTGACTTTTTTTTTTTTTTTTTTTTTGCCTTAATTTTAAGTTTAGGGTACGTATGCAGGTTTGTTACACAGGTAAACTTGTGCCATGGGGGTCTGCTGTACAGATTATTTTGTCACCCAGGTAGTAAGCCTGGTACCCATTAGTTATTTTTCCTGGTCTTCTCCCTCCTCCCATCCTCCACCCTCTAATAGGCCCCAGTGTGTGTTGTTCCCCTCTTTGTGTCCATGTATTCTCATCATTTAGCTCCCACTTATAACTGAGAACATGAGGTATTTGGTTTCCTGTTTCTACATTAGTTTGCTAAAAATAATGGCCTCCAGCTCCATCCATGTCCCCACAAAGGACGTGATCTCATTCCTTTTTATGCTTCATAGTATTCCATGGTGTATATGTACCACAGTTATTTTTTATCCAGCCTATCACTGATGGACATTTAGGTTGATTCCATGACTTTGCTATTGTGAATATGTTGCAATGAACATATGCATGCATGTGTCTTTATAATAGAATGATTTACATTTCTTTGTGTACATACCCAGTAATGGAATTGCTGGATCAAATGGTATTTCCGCCTCTACATCTTTGAGGAATAGCCACCCTGACTTCCACAATGGTTGAACTAATTTACACTTCTACCAACAGTGTAAAAGTGTTTCTTTTTCTCCACAAGCTCGCCAGCATGTGTTTTGACTTTTTAATCATAGCCACTCTTATTGGCATGAGATGGTATGTCATTGTAGTTATGATTTCCATTTCTCTAATGATCAGTGATGTAGAGCTTTTTTTCACGATTGTTGGCCACATGTATGTCTTCTTTTGAAAAGTGTCTGTTCATGTCCTTTGCCCACTTTTTAATGTTTTTCTTGTAAACTTAATGGGTTTTTTTCTTGTAAATTTAAGTTCCTTATAGATGCTAGATATTAGACCTTTATCAGATGCATAGTTTGCAAAAATTCTCCCCCATTCTGTAGGCTGTCTGTTCACTGTGATGATAGTTTTTTTTTTTGCTGGGCAGCTCTTTAGTTTAATTAAATCCCAATTATCAATTTTCACTTTTGTTGCAATTGGTTTTGTCATCTTCACCATTAAATCTTTGCCCATGCCTATGTCCTGAACGGTATTGCCTAGGTTGTCTCCCAGAGTATTTACAGTTTTGGGATTTATATTTAAGTATTTAATCCATTTTGCGTTAATTTTTGTATGTGGTGTAAGGAAGGGGTCCAGTTTTAATCTGCATATGGCTAGCAAGTTATCCCAGGAGCATTTATTGAATAGGTAATCCCCACTGCTTGTTTTTGTCAGGTTTATAAAAAAATCAGTTAGGTGTTAAGTCTTATTTCTGTGTTCTCTATTCTGTTCCATTGGTTTATGTGTCTGTATTTATACCAGTACCATATTATTTTGGTTACTATGGCCCTTTAGTGCAGTTTAAAATTGAGTAGCACGATGCCTCCAGCTTTGTTCTGTTTGCTTAGAATTGCCTTGGCTATTAGGGCTCTTTTTTGGTTCCATATGAATTTTAGAAGTTTTTGCTAATTCTGTGAAAAATGTCAATGGTAGCTTAACAGGTATAACACTGAATCTATAAATTGCTTTGGTCAGCAGGGCCATTTTAATTATATTGATTCTTCCTATCCATGAGCCTAGAATGTTTTTCCATTTGTTCATGTCATCTCTGATTTCTTTGAGCAGTTGTCCGTAGTTCTCCTTACAGAGATCTTTCATCTTCTTAGTTAACTGTATTTCTAGGTATTTTATTCTAACTGTGAATGGGAGTTTGTTCCTGATTTGGCTCTTGACTTCAGTGTTGTTAGTGTATTGAAATGCTAGTGATGTTCTGCACATTGATTTTGTATCCTGAGACTTTGCTGAAGCTGTTTATCAGTTTAAGAAGCTTTTGGACTGAGACTTGGGGTTTTCTAGATATAGGATTGTGTCATCTACAAGCAAAGATAATCTGACTTCCTCTCTTCCTATTTGAATACTCTTTCCTTCTCTTGCCTCATCACCCTGGCCAGAACTTCCAGTACTATGTTGAATAGGAGTGGTGAGAGAGGACATCCTTGTTTGGTGCCAGTTTTCAAGCAGAATGCTTCAAACTTTTGCCTATTCAGTATGATATTGGCTGTGGGCTTGTCATATATGACTCTTGTTATTTTGAGGTATATTCCCTTCAATACCTAGTTTATTGAGAGTTTAACATGAATGGGTGTTAAATTTTCTCAAAAGCCTTTTCTGCATCCATTGAGATAATCATGTGGTTTTTATCTTTAGCTCTGTTTATGTGGTCAATCACATTTACTGGTATGTGTATGTTGAATCAACCTTTCATCCCAGGGATAAAGCCTACTCGATTGTGATTGATTAGCTTTTTGATGTGCTGCTGGATTCTGTTTGCCAGTATTTTGTTCAGGATTTTTGTATCGATGTTCATTAAGAATACTGGCCTGAAGTTTTCTTTTTTTGTTGTATTTCTGCCAGGTTTTGGTATCAGGATGATACTGACCTCATACAAGGAGTTACAGAGGAGTTCCTCCTCCTCAATTTTTTTTTTCAATAGTTTCAGCAGAAATGGTACCAGCTCTTCTTTATAGATCTGGTATAATTCAGCTGTGAATCCGTCTGGTCCTGGGCTTTTTTTGGTTGGTAGGCTATTACTGCCTCAACTTCAGAGCTTGTTAGTGGTCTGATCAGGGATTCAATTTCTTCCTTGTTCAGTCTTGGGAGGGGGTATGTATCCAGGAATTTATCCATTTCTTCTATGTTTTCCAGTTGATTTGCATAGAAGTGTTCATAATATTCTCTGATGGTTTTCTGTATTTCTGTGGGGTCAGTGGTAATATCCCCCATGTCATTTCTGATAGTGCACATTTGAATCTTCTCTCTTTGCTTCTTTATTAGTCTAGCTACTGGTCTATTTTACTAGTTTTTTTTTTTTTTTCAAATAAACAACTCCTGGATCCCAGATTTGTTAATCTTTATTTATTTATTTATTTTTATTTTTTGAGATGGAGTCTCACTCTGTTGCCCAGGCTGGAGTGCAGTGGCATGATCTTAGCTCACTACAACCTCCACCTGCTGAGTTCAAGCAATTCTCCTGTCTTAGCCTTCCAAGTAGCTGGGATTACAGGCACCCACCCCCGTGCCCAGCTAATTTTTTGTATTTTTAATACAGACAGGGTTTCACCATGTTGGCCACGCTGGTCTCGATCTCTTGACCTCAGCTAATCTACCCACCTCAGCCTACCAAAGTGCTGGGATTACAGGCATGAGCCACTGCACTGGCCAATTGGTTGATCTTTTGAATCATTTTTCCCGTCTGTATCTCCTTCAGTTCAGCTCTGATCGTGGTTATTTCTTGTCTTCTGCTAGCTTTGGAAATTGTTTGCTTTTGGTTCTCTAGTTATTTTAGTTGTGATGTTAGGTTGTTAACTTGAGATCTTTCTAACTTTTTGATGTGGGCATTTAGTGCTACAAATTTCCCTTTTAATACTGCCTTAGCTGTGTCCCAGAGATTCTGATATGTTGTATCTTTGTTCTCATTAGTTGCAAAGAATGTCTTTACTTCTCCCTTCATTTCATTATTTACCCAAAAGTCATTAAGGAGCAGATTATTCAGTTTCCACATAATTGTATGGCTTTGAGTGAATTTCTTTGTTGTGATTTCGAATTTTATGACACTGTGGTCCAAGAGACCATTTGTATGATTTCAGTTCTTTTGAATTTGCTCAAGAGCATTTTACTTCTGATTATGTGATTGCTTTTAGAGTATGCCAAGTGGTGATGAGATGAATGTATATTCTGTTGTTTTGGGGTATCTATCAGTATCCATTTGATCCAGTGCTGAGTTCAGGTCTTGTATATCTTTGTTAATTTTCTGTCTTGATGATCTAACATTGTCAGTAGGGTGTTAAAGTCTCCTACTATTGTTGTGTGTGTGTGTGGGGGGGGGGTCTAAGTCTCTTTGAAAGTCTCCAAGAACTTGCTTTACAAGGGTGTTCCTGTATTGGGTGCATACATATTTAGGATAGTTCCATTTTCTTCCTGAATGGAACTCTTTACCATTATGTAATGCCCTTGTCTTTTTAAAGCTTTGTTAAAGTCTGTTTTCTCAGTAATTAAGATTGCAACCTCTAATTTTTGTTTTCCATTTCCTTGGTAGATTTTTCTCCATCCCTTTATTTTGAGCCTATGTGTGTCTTTGCATGTGAGATGGATCTCTTGAAGACAGCATACCAATGGGTGTTGGTTCTTTATCCAGCTTGCCATGCTGTGTCTTTGGGGGCATTTAGCCCATTTATATTTAAAGTTAGTATTGTTATGTGTGGATTTGATCCTGTCATTATAATCCTAGTTGGTTATTTTGCAGACTTGTTTATGTGATTGCTTCATAGTATTACTGGTCTGTATTCTTCAATGTGTTTTTGTAGTGGTTGGTACTGGTCTTTCCTTTCCATATTTAGTCCCCCCTTCAAGAGCTCTTGTAAGGCAGGTCTAGTGGTAACAAATTCCCTCAGTATTTGCTTGTCTGAAAAGGATCTTATTTCTCCTTCACTTATGGAGTTTAGTTTGGCCAGATATGAAATTGTGGGTTGGAATTTCTTTTCTTTAGAATGTTTAATATTGGCCCCCAATCTCTTCTGGCTTGAAGGGTTTCCACTGAGAGGTCCACTGGTAGTAAGACAGACTCTCCTTTGTAGATGACCTGGCCTTTCTCTCTAGCTGCCTTAATATTTTTTCCTTCATTTTGACCTTGGAGATTCTGATAATTAAGCATCTTGGGGTTGATCTTCTTGTGGAGTATCTTACTGGGGTTGTCTGCATTTCCTGAATTTGAATGTTGGCCTGCCTTGCTAGGTTGGGAAAGTTCTCATGGGTGATATCCTGAAATATGTTTTCCAAGTTGGTTCCATTCTTCTCACCTCTTTCAGGTACACCAATCAGTTGCAGGTCGGGTCTCTTTACACAATCCCATATTTCTTGGAAGGTTTGTTTATTCCTTTTCACTCTTTTTTCTCTATTCATGTCTGTCTGCATTATTTCAGAAAGGCAGTCTTCAGGCTCTGAGGTTCTTTCCTCTGCTTGGTCTATTAATAGTTGGGATTGCATTATGAAATTATTGTAGTGTGTTTTTCAGCTCTATCAGGCTGGTTACATTCTTCTCTAGACTAGCTATTTTGTCTTTCAGCTCTTTTTATTGTGATTTTTAGCTTCCTTGCATTGGGTTACAATGTACTCCTGTGGCTCAGTGAACTTCATTCCTATCCATATTCTGAATTCTACTTCTGTCATTTCAGCCATCTCAGCCTCAATCCAGTCCTTAACCCTTGCTGGAGAGGTGATGTCGTCATTTGGAGGAAAGAAGGTACTCTGGCTTTTTGAGTTTTCAGCATTCTTGTGCTGATTCTTTCTCATCTTTGTGGGCTTATCTACTTTCAATCTTTGAGGTTGTTAACCTTTCAGTTTTTTTTTCTTTTATCCTATTTGATGATTTTGAGTGTCTGATTGTGGCATAAAGTGAATTCAACCAATTGGCCTTGTTTCTGGAAGATTTTAGGGGGCCAGTGTTCAGCTCCCAAATCCTGGACTGTGTGCTCTAAGTCTGAGGGACTTGAATTGGGCCCCAACATTGTTCTCTGGCTCCTCAACGTTTGGAGTCTACTGTGCTAGGCAGACCAAGGTGTGCCAGCTGCATCAGAGTGCTAGTGGATTCAGGGGTGCCTGCCTCCCTGCAGGCATTCACCACAGTAGTGGGAGCAAAGTGTTGGTGGGGAGCAGGGGGGCCCTCGTGGAGACTGTGTGCACTGCTGCACTGGAGGTAGTGTTAGTTTGGAGTGGGGTGCTGGACAGCACAGGTGTGGATGCCATCTCTGTGCCCCATAGCAGGAGTGATCGCTCAGGGTGTGAGAGGATATTCTGTTCTCTGTGCAGCATTAACACAAGGGTGGAGCACTGGTGGCGGTGGGGCTTGCTGGCTCTGTGCCTGCCAAGGCTCCATCTGCAATGGCAGTCAACAGAGGTTGAGGGGAGTACTGTACTCCTGTGTGCTGGTGGGGCAAGTAAAGCAAAACCTGCCCATGCAGACATGGGCCAGCAAAGTGATGCAGGCAGTTGTGTGGGTTTGGGGGAAGCTACAGTATGGGGATGAAATGTGTGGGCTGGTACACAGCCACAGGGACTGCTTCATTGGAGCTGTCCACCAGTCAGGCATGGCCCACTGGTGCAGAAGCTATGGTGTGGGCCTCCCGGGCACCTGAGACTTCCCTGTTAGCAGGTATGACCAGGATGGGGCCCCGGGAGAGGCCAACACCAAGGAGTGTTCAGGTCGGACCAGCCGTATTTGATGTGCGATATCACCCTTCAGAGATCAGGTCCAACAGTTTCCCTAGAACTAACATCTCTTATGGGAGCAAGCCAAGCCTAGAGGGGTGGTCATCTCTGGCCACATTCTGCTACAGATGCTCCTGCAGCACATCAGTTGGCTGCTACTCTACCACTTTGCTTGTCTCCTGGGGGCTCTACCCCAGAGTGACGTGGGTCAGCAATACCTCAGTGCAATCAGTCCAGGATGCAGGGTCTGTGCTGTGGAACTAAACCAGGGGTTCCCTGTTTGATGACAAGCAGTGGGGGATATGTGGGGCCCACAGGAGACAGACTAGACTCCTCTCCTTGGGTTGACTGCAGCTTGCTGGAGGTGTGGATAAAGTGCTTAGGGTTTTTGCTCCTTTGTTATTCCAAGGGTAGCAAGGAAGGTTCTGCTGCAGAGGCAATGGCAGAGAGATTTTCAGTTGCCCCTGGAGGCTCTGTCCAGGGAGTTGCCAAGTTGCTACTGACTTGATAACTCTGGCAAGGGGTAGCCAGAGGCCCAGGTCTGGAAGACCTGCCTGGTGAGGAGATTTCGGAATGGGGTATCTTGCTGGAGTTGTCTGTATTTCTTGTACTTAACATTTCAATCTCTCTAACGAGATTGGGGAAATTTTAATAGACTACCTTCAAATATATTTTCCAAGTTTCTTATTCTCTCTTTCTCTCTCAGGAATGCTGATGGGTTGTAAATTTAGTGTCTTTACAAAATTCCATATTTCTTGGATGTTTTGTTCATTTTTACTTCCTTTTTATTTTTGACTGTGTTGATTTGAAAAACTGGTCTTTGAGCTCTGAGATTCTTTCCTCAGGTTGGTCTATTCTTCCATTAATACTTCTGATTGTATTATGAAATTCTTGTAGTGAACTTTTCTCCTCAAGAAGTTCAGTTTGAGTCTTTCTTAAAATGGGTATTGTCTTTCAGCTGTTAAACTGTTTTACTGGATGGCTTGGCTTCCTTGGATTTTCAATTTTCTCAATCTTGATGAGCTTCGTTGCCATCTAGATTCTGAATTCCACATCTGTCATTTTAGACAATTCAGACTGGTTAAGAACCCAACTGCTAATGAGCTAACAGGCTCCTTTGGAGGTTAAGGGGATGCTCTTTTTTAATGGCCAGAGTTTTTATGCTGATTTTCTCATCTGGGAGAGCTGGTATTCCTTTAATTGTGGTGTAAACTGAGTATAGTCCACTGGCTACATATCTGGAAGTTTTCACAAGACTAAGGGTCTGTACAGGGTCTTTGAATTTTTGCACATAGTTATGTAGAGGGGAGAATTAATGATTTTTGGTGTACTGTTTTGGCTGTGATCCAGGAGATGGTGCTTGAGAGCAATAGGTTCTTAGTCACAAAGTTCCTGGCTTTTGCAGCTGTATTCTGCCATGTTAGGGAGAGAAAAGTGACCCCCCTCACCCGGTCGGCTCATGGACCTTGGGAGAGACACCTCTGATCACTGGCACTGTGCTCACAATTTTGCTGTCATTATTATTAGGTCTTTTGGGCCACAGAGCTCCCATGGGGAGAGGTCAGATAGGGAAATAGGTCACACCCTTACAGGGCCAGCCCTGTGGAGGGAGGCATGCCTAGGCCCCATACCAGCCTGCAAACCTGTGCAACTCATCTCTCTGTTTTCTGAGAGTGTGGGCTCCTTCCCAATTCAAGTGTCCAGCAGTTCCTGGCTTGGCACTCCTACAGACTACAGCCCTGGGGCACCAGGACCTGCTCCTGGTTCCCTTTTCCAGACATTTGGGGTTGGGTTCCCAGTGTGGTGGGAGATCCAAAGGTTTCCCAGGCTGTCAGAATGTATTCAGGTAGAGCAAGCCACCAGGCTGTGCATCAGAAGCTTCACTGAGAACACTACATACTCCTACAAGGCAGCTAGGCAGGGACCTTGGGAGGTGCTGGTGGGCAAGCTGGCCTGCAGAACAGACATGCTATGTCCAGTGGAGAAGTAGGCCCTGTTCTCTCCCCAGCAGTTAGCTGAGGCCAGAGTCTCTCAGAGGGAGACAGACAGCCTTGAGCAGTAGGCACTTATGGCCAGTCTCTGCCAGAGCTGCCCCAAACTCAAAGGTCCCTGGCTCTGAGCTTGCTCTAACTCCATCTCTGTCTAATCTCTGGGGAGATCCTCCTGCCATCTCACACATCTGTGGGAGTGTGGGGTCCCCTGTAGCAGCTAAGATCCTAGAGGTACATGGTGAGAGTAAGCAGACCCCCAGTCCCTTGACTCACCCCTTCCTCAGGTGCCCTTTGGGGCCAGGAATCAGCCATAGCATTTAGGCACCCCACATGGGATTCCCAGCTCCCTCTGTTTTCTGCCTCAGCAACTGTATCTTCTTTCTATTCACCTTCAGCGTTTTCTTTCTGAAGATCTGTTCACATTTTGTTGGTGTAGTCTCTGTGTGAATTACTTTTCCCAGCTGCATCTACTCAGCCATTTTGCTTACCCTCCTACCCCCCATGATCTCAGCAGCATTTCTATACACCAATAACAATCAAGCTGAAAACCAAATCAAGAAGGCAATCCTATTTGCAATAGCTACAAAGAAAAATACCTACAAATACAGTTAACTAAGTATATGAAAGATCTCTATAAGGAAATCTACAATGCAGTGATGAAAGAAATTATAGATGACACCAACAAATGGAGAAACGTCCAATGTTCATGGACTGAAATATCTTTAAAATGACCATATTGCTCAAAGCAATCTACAGATTAAATACAATTCCTATCAAAATAGCAATGTCATTTTTCATAGAATTAGAAAAAAATCCTAAAATTCACAAGGAACCAGAAAGAGCCCACGTGGCCAAAGCCATCTTAAGCAAACAATAAAATAAAAAATTTAAAGCTGGAGGTATCACATTATGTGACTTTAAATTATATTACAAGGCTATAATATCCAAAGCAACATGCTAGTCATATAAAAACAGACACATAGATCAGCAGAACAGAATAGAGAACCCTGAAATAAAGCCATATACCTACAGCCAACTGATCTCTAACAAGGTTGACAAAAGCATATGCTGGAGAAAGATCACTCTAGTTTAAAAATGGTGCTGGGAGAATTGGATAGCCCTGTGCAGGAGAATCAGTCTGGACCCATCTCTCTCACCAAATACAAAAATTAACTCAAGAGAGATTAAAGATTTAAATGTCAGAACTGAAACTATAAACATTCTAGAAGAAAATCTCAGAAAAACTTTTCTGGACATAGGTCTAATCAAAGAATTCATGACAAAGTCCTTGAAAGCAAATGCAGCAGAAACAACAAAATACAAATGAGACACAGTTAAACTAGAAAGCCTCTGCACAGCAAAAGAGATAATCAACAAACACACGACCTACAGAATGGGAAAAATATTTGCAAGCTATGAATCTGATAAAAGATTAATATCCAGAATCTACAAGGAACTCAAACAATTCAACAAGGATAAAACAAATAATCCCATTAAAAAGTGCACAAAGGACATGAACATTTTTAATGGTCAATAAGCATATGAAAAAATGCTCAACATCACTGATGTTCAGAGAAAAACAGAACTACAATAAGATGATATCTCACACTAGTCAGAATGGCCATTATTAAATCATCAACAAATAACAGATATTGACGAGGACGTGGAGAAAAGAGAACACTTACTTGTTACTAAGTTAGTACAACCTCTATGTAATATAGTATGGAGATTTCCCAGAAAACTAAAAATAGAACTACCATTCAATCCAGCAAACTCACTACTGCATGTCTACCTACAGGAAATCATTATAGCAAAAAGATACCTGCATTTGCATGTTTATAGGACCACTCTTCACAAAGACAAAGATAGGAAATCAACCTAAGTATCCATCAACAGATGACTGGATAAAGGACACACACACACACACAAACACATCATGGAATACTACCCAGCCATAAAAAGAATAAAATGTATTTTGCAGCAACATGGGTGGAACTGGAGGCTATTATCTTATGTAAAATAACTGAGAAACAGAAAGTTAGATGCTGCCTGTTCTCACCTAAAAATGGGACCTAAATAATGTACACATATGGTCGTAAAGTGTAGAATGATAGACAATGGAAATGCAGAAGTGTGAGAGAGTGGGGGGTGGAGGTGGACGATGAGAAATTAACTAATGGGTACAATGTACACTATTCAGGTGATGGTTATACCAAAGGTCCAGACTTCACCACTATGCAATATATCCATGTAACAAATCTGCCCTTGTACCCCCTAAATCAATATTAACAATAAAATGATTGTATAAGTAGAAAAGCATGAAAAAGACATTGCAGGATAAATTTGATACTAGTAAAAGAAATATTTTCCTTTGGAAGAATGAAAAATAAGAAAATAATGTGTGCAACGGCAATAATCTCATTAAAAGTATATAAATAAAAAGATAACTGATTTAAACAAAGTAATAAAAATGTTCATGTGGTTTATAATGTATGCAGCAGTAAAATGTATGGCACAAACACCAGAAAAAAATGAGCAGGGGGTGGGGACGGAAAGAAAATTGAAGTATACTATTGTAAAGGTCTTAAACTGCCTGTGAAGCGATATCTCATTCTTTGAAGGTAGTCTGTGATATAAAGATGTATATTGTAAACCCTGAAGCAATCACTAAAAACTAAAGTTGAAAGTTAAGATAAATAAATAACCAACAGAAGAAATGAAATGAAATTATAAAAAAAATTCAACCCAATAGAATGCAAAAAAGGACCAAAAAGCAACAGATCAGATGGAGCACATAAAAAGCAAGACTGTATATTTAAACACAAATCATACTGATAATTACATCAATACAATATTAAACACTCCAATAAAAAAAATACTGTGAACTTGATGAAAAAGCAAGAACCAATGACACGTTGTTTACAAGAAACTAATTTTAAACATGAAGATACAGATAGGTTAAAAATAAATAGTGGGAAAATGACATATGATGGAAACACTAATCATAACAAAGCTGGAATATTAGCAGTGATAAAAGGAGATATGACACAAGAATCAACTTACCAAAAAAAGATATGCAGCTAGCAAAATAATTTTGAAATACATTATGAATGAATACATGAAAAAAATATAAATGACCTGAGAATACAATTAGGCAACTCCATTATTACAGAGATTTCAATACTTATATCTCATTCACTGAGAGAACAAGAAAGCAAGATCAGTAAAGACACAGAACAATGAATAACACTGTCAACCAACTTGACCTAACATCTATAGAATATTCCATCAAAAAATAGCAGAATACACATTTGTTTCATTTGTTTCATGCACACATGGAATAATTACCACAAATTATTATTTATGGACTATAAAACAATTCTCAAGAAATTTTAAAATATTAATATTCACTGTCAAAATATTAAATTAGAAATTAACATAAGAAAGGTATCTAGTAAATACTGAAACAGCAATTTTAAAACAAACTTATATAACCCATGGGTCAAGAAAAATCACAAGAGAAATGGAAAATATTCTCTAATGAATGAAAATAAAAACAACATGTAAACTTAAAGCTGTGAGTACAGTGAAATTTATAGCTTTAGATGCTTCTATTTAAAAAGAAGGATATAAAACCAATACTTTAAGAAACTAGAAAACAGTGTTAATAAGACTATTACGGAGGTAATCAGGAGGAAATAATATAGCTAGAAGCATAAATCAGCAAATGAGAAAAAGAAAATGGAGAATATCAGTAAAGGCAAAAGGTGATGATTTGAAAAGACCAAGAGTTGCTGGTGAGGTGGCCAAATAGGAATAGCTCTGGTCAGCAACTCCCAGCAAGATCGACACAGAAGGCAGGTGATTTCTGCATTTCCAACTAAGGTACCATATTCACCTCATTGGGACTGGCTGGACAGTAGGTGAAGCCCAAGGAGGGCAAGCTGAAGCAGAGTGGGGCGTCACCTCACCCGGGAAGTGCAAGGGGTCAGGAAACTTCTTCTGCAAGCCAAGGGAAGCCATTAGGAACTATACCATACACTTTAGTCCAGATACTGCGCTTTTCCCACGGTCCTCACAACCCACAGACCAGGAGATACCTCCCAGTGTCTACACCACCAGGGCCCTGGGATTCCAGCACAAAACTAGGCGGCTGTTTGAGCAGACACTGAGCTAGCAGCAGGAGTTTTTTCCTTTCATACCCCAGTGGCACCTGGAAAGTCAGCAAGACAGAACCGTTCACTGCCCCAAAAAGGGGGCTGAAACCAGGGAGTCAAGTAGTCTGGCTTGCTGGGTCCCACCCCAACGGAACCCAACAAGCTAAGATCCACTGGCTTGAAATTCTCGCACCAGCACAGCAGTCTAAGCCCCACCTGAGACACTCAAACATTGTAGGGGGAGGAGCATCTGCCATTGCTGAGGCTTGAGTAGGTGGTTTCACCCTTGCAGGTAAACAAAGCCACTGGGAAGTCTGAACAGGGTTGAGCCCAACCCAACTCAGCAAGGTCACTGTGGCCAGACTGCCTCAGGCAAGAGAAAGAAATAAAAGGTATTCAATCAGGAAAAGAGGAAGTCAAATTGTCTCTGCTTGCAGATGACAGGATTGTATATTTAGAAAACCACATTGTCTCAGCCCAAAATTTCCTTAAGCTGATAAGCAACTTCAGCAAGTCTCAGGATACAAAATCAATGTGCAAAAATCACAAGTATTCCTATACACCAATAACAGACAGAGAGCCAAATCATGAGTGAACTCTCATTCACAACTGCTACAAAGAGAATAAAATACCTAGGAATACAACGTATGAGGGATGTGGAGGACCTCTTCAAGAACTACAAACCACTGCTCAGTGAAATATAAGAGGACACAAACAAATGGAAAAACATTCCATGCTCATGGACAGAAAAAATCAGTATCGTCAAAATGGCCATACTGCCCAAAGTAATTTATACATTCCGTGCTACTGCCATCAAGCTTCCTTTGACTTTCTTCAGCGCATTGGAAAAAAGTACTTTAAATTTCATGTGGAACCAAAAAAGAGCCTGCATAGCCAAGACAATCCTAAGCAAAAAGAACAAAGCTGGAGACATCACACTACCTAACTTCAAACAATACTACAAGGTTACAGTAACTGAAACAGCATGGTACTGCTACCAAAACAGAGACAGACCAATGGAACAGAACAGAGGCCTCAGAAATACCACCACACATCTACAACCATCTGAACTTTGGCAAACCTGACAAAAACAAGCAATGGGGAAAGGATTCCCTATTTAATAAATGGTGTTAGCAAAACTGGCTAGTCATATGCAGAAAGCTGAAAATGGATCCCTCCCTTACACCTTATACAAAAATTAACTCAAGATGGATGAAAGACTTAAACATAAGATCTAAAACCATAAAAACTTTAGAGGAAAACCTAGGCAATACCATTCAGGACACAGGCATGGGCAAAGACTTCATAACTAAAACTCCAAAAGCAATGGCAACAAAAGCCAAAATTGACAAATGGGGTCTGATTAAAGAGCTTCTGTACAGCAAAAGAAACTATCATCAGAGTGAACAGGCAACCTACATAAAGGGAAAAAGTTTTTGCAATCTATCCACTTGACAAAGGGGTAATACCCAGAATCTACAAAGAACTTAAACAGATTTACAAGATAAAACAACCCCATCAAAAAGCGGGCAAAGGATATGAACAGACACTTCTCAAAAGAAGACATTTATGCAGCCAACAAACACGAAAAAATGCTCATCGTTACTGGTCACTGAGAAATCCAAATGAAAACCACCATGAGATACCACCTCATGCCAGTTAGAATGGCGATCATTAAAATGTCAGGAAACAACAGATGCTGGAAAGAATGTAGAGAAATAGGAATGCTTTTACACTGTTGGTGGGAGTGTAAATTAGTTCAACCACTGTAGAAGACAATTGGTGATTCCTCAGGGATCTAGAACTAGAATACTATGCAGCCATAAAAAAGGATGAGTTCATATCCTTTGCAGGGACATGGATGACACTGGAAACCATCATTCTCAGCAAACTAACACAAGAACAGAAAACCAAATACTGGGTGTTCTCACTCATAAGTGGGAGTGAACAATGAGAACACATGGACACAGGGAGTGGGACATCACACACTGGGGCCTGTTGTGGGGTGGGGGGCTAGGGGAGGGATTGCATTAGGAGAAATACCTAATGTAGATGATGGGTTTATGGGTGCAGCAAACCACCATGGCACATGTATACCAATATAACAAGCTTGCGTGTTCTGCACATGTACCCCAGAACTTAAAGTATAATTTAAAAAAAGAAAATAAAGACCAATACATTTGTAAACCTCAGCTAGAATAATCAAGAGAAAAAGAAAAAACACATGTTATCAAAATCAGTAATAAAAGAAGCATTAGCATTTATACAGATCCTACAGACATTTAAAGGATGGTCAGGGAATATGATGAAAAACTTTATGCCAATAAATATGACTAAGAACTTTCATTCAATTGACAAATTTCTTAAAAGGAAAAAAAGGCCAAATGAACTTAAGATACAGAAAATATAAATAGACCTATAACTTTTCAAAAATTGAATTTGTAATTAAAATCTGCAAGCCAAAAACTTTATTGGTGAATTCTAGCAAACAAGGAAGAAATCATATAATCCTAAACAGATTCTTTATGAAAATAAAGGAGGCAACACTTCACAACTCACATTAGGAGTCCCCCATTACTCTATCAGAACCAGATAAAGACATAAAACTATAAATGAATATCTCGGTGGATATTGATGCAAAACTCCATGCCTATTAGCAAACATATCTGGATTCCTCAAATGATCAGAAGAAAGACCATATAAGGATTTCCATATATGCAGAAAAACCACTGGACAACACTCAACACCTACTCATGGTTAAAAACAAATTCTCAGCAAACAGAATATAAAAGGAAACTTTTTCAGGCAGATAAACTGTATCTACAAAAATCCCAAAATTTTCCCTAGTTAATATTGCATTCTCTAGTTAATATTGCAATGGAAGTCCTAGGCAATGCAATGAGTCAATAAAAAGAGATTAAAGACATTATATTGGAAAAGAAAAAATAAAAGTATCTCCTTAAAACAACAGGACTGTTTATAAAGAAAATCCCAAGCAATCTAATGAAATATTAACAAGTTACAAGAATAAGTGAATTTATATTGTTGCAGGCACTACTAGCAACAATGAGACTATTACATTTTAAAAATACCATTTATAGTAGCATTAAAAATAAAATACTTAAAAGTAGGAGAATCGCTTGCACCTGCGAGGCAGAAGGTGCAGTGAACTGAGACTGCGACACTACACTCCGGCCTGGGTGACAGAACAAGACTGTTTCAAAAAATAAAAAATAAAATAATAAAATACTTAGAGGTACATTTAACAACATATATATTACAACTGTACATTAAAGTACAAAATATTGCTGAAATTAAAGAAGACCTACAAGAGTGGCATGCCCAAGATGGCCAAATAGAACAGCTCCAGCCTCCAGCTCCCAGCATGAGCAACATAGAAGACGGGTGATTTCTGCATTTTCAACTGAGGTACCGGGTTCATCTCACTGGGTCATGTTGGACAGTTGGCACTAGTCTGCCGGTGCAGCCCAATCAGCAAGAACTGAAGCAGGGCGAGGCACCTCCTCACCTGGGAAGTGCAAGGGGGAAGGGAATTCCTTTTCCTACCCAGAAATTGAGACATACAACACCTGGATAATCGGGTAACTCCCACCCTAATACTGCACTTTACCAAGGGTCTTAGCAAACGGCACACCAGGAGATGACATCCTACACCTGGCCCAGACAATCCCACGCCCAAGGAGCCTCCCTCATTGCTAGCACAGCAGTCTGAGATCTAACTGCAAGGTGGCACGGAGGCTGGGGGAGGGGCGCCCACCATTGCTGAGGCTTAAGTAGGTAAACAAAGCCACCAGGAAGCTCGAATTGGGTGGAGCCCACCACAGCTCAAGGGGCCGGCCTGCCTCTGTAGACTCCACCTCTGGGGACAGGGCATAGCTA
Organism: Rhinopithecus roxellana; assembly: GCF_007565055.1. NCBI lineage: Eukaryota > Metazoa > Chordata > Mammalia > Primates > Cercopithecidae > Rhinopithecus > Rhinopithecus roxellana. The sequence goes on from NC_044564.1 coordinate 56,471,300, forward strand.
AACAAAAAGCAGCAGAAACCTCGGCAGAGGTAAATGCGCCCGTCTGACACCTTGAAAAGAGCAGTGGATCTCCTAGCACGGAGGTTGAGATCTGAGAATGGACAGACTGCTTGCTCAAGTGGGTCCCTGACCCCTGAGTAGCCTAACTGGGAGACAACCCCCACTAGGTACAGACCGAAACCTCACACCTCACACGAGTGGGTACACCCCTGAGACGAAGCTTACAGAGCAAGAATCAGACAGCAACACTTGCTGTTCAGCAATATTCTATCTTCTGCAGGCTCCACTGCTGATACCCAGGCAAACAGCATCTGGAGTGAACCTCAAACAAGCTCCAACAGACCTACAGCTGGGGTCCTGACTGTTAGAAGGAAAACTAACAAACAGAAAGGTCACCCACACCAAAACCCCATCAGTACATCACCATCATCAAAGACCAAAGGCAGAGAAAACCACAAAGATGGGGAAAAAGCAGTGCAGAAAAGGTAGAAATTCAAAAAATCAGAGCACAACTCCCCCTCCAAAGGAATGCAGCTCAGCACCAGCAACAGAACAAAGCTGGAGGGAGAATGACTCTGACGAGTCAAGAGAAGAAGGCTTCAGTCAAACAACCTTCTCAGAGCTAAAGGAGGAACTACGTAACCAGTGCAAAGAAACTAAAACCTTGAAAAAAGATTTGATGAATGGCTCACTAGAATAACCAATGTAGAGAGGTCCTTAAAAGAACTGATAGAGATGAAAACCATAACACGAGAACTACATGACAAATGCACAAGCTTCAGTAACTGACTCAATCATCTGGAAGACAGAGTATCAGCGAATGAAGATCAAATGAATGAAATGAAGCAAGAACAGAAGTTTAGAGAAAAAAGAGTAAAAAGAAATGAACAAAGCCTCCAAGAAATAGAGGATTATGTGAAAAGACCAAATCTACGTCTGAGTGGTGTGTCTGAAAGCGACGGGGAAAATGGAACCAAGTTGGAAAACACTCTACAGGATATCATCCAGGAGAAATTCCCCAACCTAGTAAGGCAGGCTAACATTCAAATTCAGGAAATACAGAGAACGCCACAAAGATACTCCTCGAGAAGAGCAACTCCAAGACACATAATGAAGTTGAAATGAAAGAAAAAATGTTAAAGGCAGCTAGAGAGAAAGATCGGGTTAGACACAAAGGGAAGCCCATCAGACTAACAGCAGGCCTCTCCACAGAAACTCTGCAAGCCAGAAGAGAGCAGGGGCCAATATTCAACATTCTTAAAGAAAAGAATTTTCGACCCAGAATTTCATATCCAGCCAAAATCGGTTTCATAAGTGAAGGAGAAATAAAATCCTTTACAGACAAGCAAATGCTTAGAGATTTTGTCACCACCAGGCCTGCCCTACAAGAGATCCTGAACGAAGCACTAACATGGAAAGCAACAACAGGTACCAACCATTGCAAAAACATGTCAAAATGTAAAGTCCATCGATGCTAGGAAGAAACTGCATCGACCAGCGAGCAAAATAACCAGCTAATATCATACTGACAGGATCAAGTTCACACATAACCATATCAACTTTAAATGTAAATGGACTAAATGGTCCAATTAAAAGACACAGACTGGCAAAATGGATAAAGAGTCAAGATCCATCAGTTTGCTGTATTCAGGAGACTCACATGCAGAGACACACATATGCTCAACATAAAGGGATGGAGAAAGATCTACCAGGCAAATGGAAAACAAAAAAAGGTAGGGGTTGCAATCCTAGTCTCTGATAAAACAGACTTTAAACCATCAAAGATCAAAAGAGAAAAAGAAGGCCACTACATAATGGGAAAGGGATCAATTCATCAGGAAGAGCTAACTATCCTAAACATATATGCACCCAATACAGGAGCACCCAGATTCATAAAGCAACTCCTTAGAGACTTACAAAGAGACTTAGACTCCCATACAATAATAATGAGAGACTTCAACACCCCACTGTCAACATTAGACAGATCAACGAGACAGAAAGTTAACAAGGATATCCAGGAATTGAACTCAACTCTACACCAAGCAGACCTAATAGACATCTACAGAACTCTCCATCCCAAATCAACAGAATATACATTCTTCTCAGCACATCACACTTATTCCAAAATTGACCACATAGTTGGAAGTAAAGCACTCCTCAGCAAATGTAAATGAACAAAAATTATAGCAAACTGTCTCTTAGACCACAGTGCAATCAAACTAGAACTCAGGACTAAGAAACTCAATCAAAACCACTCAACTACATGGAAACTGAACAACCTGCTCCTGAATGACTACTGGGTACGTAATGAAATGAAGGCAGAAATAAAGATGTTCTTTGAAACCAATGAGAACAAAGATACAACATACCAGAATCTCTGGGACACATTTAAAGCAGTGTGTAGAGGGAAATTGATAGCACTATATGCCCACAAGAGAAAGCAGGAAGGATCTAAAATTGACACCCTAGCATCACAATTAAAAGAACTAGAGAAGCAAGAGCAAACACATTCAAAAACTAGTAGAAGGCAAGAAATAACTAAGATCAGAGGAGAACTGAAGGAGACAGAGACACAAAAACCCTCCAAAAAATCAATGAATCCAGGAGCTGGTTTTTTGAAAAGATCAACAAAATTGATAGACCGCTAGCAAGACTAATAAAGAAGAAAAGAGAGAAGAATCAAATAGATGCAATAAAAAATGATAGAGGGGATATCACCACCGACCCCACAGAAATATAAACTACCATCAGAGAATACTATAAACACCTCCATGCAAATAAACTAGAAAACCTAGAAGAAATGGATAATTTCCCAGACACTTACACTCTCCCAAGACTAATCCAGGAAGAAGTTGAATCCCTGAATAGACCAATAGCAGGCTCCGAAATTGAGGCAATAATTAATAGTCTACCAACCAAAAAAAGTCCAGGACCAGACGGATTCACAGCTGAATTCTACCAGAGGTACAAGGAGGCGTTGGTCCCATTCCTTCTGAAACTACTCCAATCAATAGAAAAAGAGGGAATCCTCCCTAACTCATTTTACGAGGCCAACATCATCCTGATACCAAAGCGAGATACAACAAAAAAAGAGAATTTTAGACCAATATCCCTGGTGAACATCGATGGAAAAATCCTCAATAAAATCCTGGCAAACTGAATCCAGCAGCACATCAAGAAGCTTATCTACCATGATCCCAGTGCTTCATCCCTGGGATGCAAGGCTGGTTCAACATACACAAATAAAAAAATGTAATCCAGCATATAAACAGAACCAAAGACAAAAACCACATGATTATCTCAATCGATGCAGAAAAGACCTTCAACAAAATTCAACAGCCCTTCATGCTAAAAACTCTCAATAAATTTGGTATTGATGGAATGTATCTCCAAATAATAAGAGCTATTTATGACAAACTCACAGCCAATATCATACTGAATGGGCAAAAGCTGGAAGCATTCCCTTTGAAAACTGGCACAAGACAGGGATGCCCTCTCTCACCACTCCTATTCAACACGGTGTTGGAAGTTTGGGCTAGGGCAATCAGGCAAGAGAAAGAAACTAAGGGTATTCAGTTAGGAAAAGAAGAGGTCAAATTGTCCCAGTTTGCAGATGACATGATTGTATATTTAGAAAACCCCATCGTCTCAGCCCAAAATCTCCTTAAGCTGATAAGCAACTTCAGCAAAGTCTCAGAATACAAAATCAATGTGCAAAAATCACAAGCATTCTTATAAACCAGTAACAGACAAACAGAGAGCCAAATCCTGAATGACCTACCAATCACAATAGCTTCAAAGAGAATAAAATACCTAGGAATCCAACTTACAAGGGACATAAAGGACCTCTTCAAGGAGAACTACAAACCACTGCACAATGAAATAAAAGAGGACACTAACAAATGGAAGAACATACCATGCTCATGGATAGGAAGAATCAATATTGTGAAAATGTCCATACTGCCCAAGGTAATTTATAGATTCAATGCCATCCCCATTAAGCTACCAATGAGTTTCTTCACAGAATTGGAAAAAGCTGCTTTAAAGTTCACATGGGGCCAGGCGCGGTGGCTCAAGCCTGTAATCCCAGCACTTTGGGAGGCCGAGGCGGGCGGATCACGAGGTCAGGAGATCGAGACCATCCTGGCTAACACGGTGAAACCCCGTCTCTACTAAAAAAATACAAAAAACTAGCCGGGCGAGGTGGCGGGAGCCTGTAGTCCCAGCTACTCGGGAGGCTGAGGCAGGAGAATGGCGTAAACCCGGGAGGCGGAGTTTGCAGTGAGCTGAGATCTGGCCACTGCACTCCAGCCTGGGTGACAGAGTGAGACTCCTTCTCAAAAAAAAAAAAAAAAAAAAAAAAGTTCACATGGAACCAAAAAAGATCCAGCATTGCCAAGACAATCCTAAGTCAAAAGAACAAAGCTGGAGGTATCACGTTACCTGACTTCAAACTATACTACAAGGCTACAGTAACCAAAACAGCATGGTACTGGTACCAAAACAGAGATATAGACCAATGGAACAGAACAGAGCCCTCAGAAATAATACCACACATCTACAGCCATCCGATCTTTGACAAACCTGACAAAAACAAGAAATGGGGAAAGGATTTCCTATTTAATAAATGGTGCTGGGAAAATTGGCTAGCCATAAGTAGAAAGCTGAAACTGGATCCTTTCCTTACTCCTTATATGAAAATTAATTCAAGATGGATTAGAGACTTAAACGTTAGACCTAAAACCATAAAAACCCTAGAAGAAAACCTAGGTAATACCATTCAGGACACAGGCATGGGGAAGGACTTCATGTCTAAAACACCAAAAGCAATGGCAACAAAAGCCAAAATTGACAAATGGGATCTACTTAAACTAAAGAGCTTCTGTACAGCAAAAGAAACTACCATCAGAGTGAACAGGCAACCTACAGAATGGGAGAAATTTTTGCAATCTACTCATCTGACAAAGAGCTAATATCCAGAACCTATAAAGAACTCAAACAAATTTATAAGAAAAAAAACCATTAAAAAGTGGGCAAAGGATATGAACAGACAGTTCTCAAAAGAAGACATTCATACAGCCAACAACACATGAAAAAATGCTCATCATCACTTGCCATCAGAGAAACATAAATCAAAACCACAATGAGATACCATCTCACACCAGTTAGAATGGCAATCATTAAAAAATCAGGAAACTACAGGTGCTGGAGAGGATGTGGAGAAATAGGAACACTTTTACACTGTTGGTGGGACTGTAAACCATTGTGGAAAACAGTATGGCGATTCCTCAAGGATCTAGAACTAGAAATACCATATGACCCAGCCATCCCATTACTGGGGATATACCAAAAGTATTGTAAGTCATGCTGCTATAAAGACACATGCACACGTATGTTTATTGCGGCACTATTCACAATAGCAAAGACTTGGAATCAACCCAAATGTTCATCAGTGACAGACTGGATTAAGAAAATGTGGCACATGGCTGGGCGTGGTGGCTCACGCCTGTAATCCCAGCACTTTGGGAGGCCAAGGCAGGCAGATAACGATGTCAGAAGATCGAGACCATCCTGGCTAACATGGTGAAACCCTGTCTCTACTAAAAATACAAAAAATTAGCCGGGCATGGTGGCGGGCACCTGTAGTCCCAGCTACTCCGGAGGCTGAGGTAGGAGAATGGCGGGAACCTGGGAGGCGGAGCTTGCAGTGAGCCGAGATTGCACCACTGCACTCCAGCCTGGGCGACAGAGCGAGACTCCATCTCAAAAAAAAAAAAAGAAAAGAAAAGAAAATGTGGCACATACACACCATGGAATACTATGCAGCCATAAAAAAGGATGAGTCTGTGTCCTTTGTAGGGACATGGATGCAGCTGGAAACCATCATTCTCAGCAAACTTTCGCAAGAACAGAAAACCAAATACCACATGTTCTCACTCATAGGTGGGAACTGAACAATGAGATCATTTGGACACCGGAAGGGGAACATCACACACCAGGTCCTATTGTGGGGAGGCGGTTGGGGGGAGGGATAGCATTAGGAGATATACCTAATGTAAATGATGAGTTAATGGGTGCAGCACACCAACATGGCTCATGTATATATATGTAACAAACCTGCACGTTGTGCACATGTACCCTAGAACTTAAAGTATAATCAAATAAATAAATGAATATATATAAATAAAAGAAATAATAGAGAATAACATGGAAATAACCAAAAAAAAAAAAGACCTGCCAAATGGAAAATATATAATACCATGTTCATGGATCTGAAGGCTCAATTCTCCTCAAATTGATCTGTAGATTCAATGCTATCCCTATCAAAATCCCCAAAAAGTGTTGTAAAAAATAGCAAACTGTTTCTAAAATTTATATGAAAATACAAAGGCCCAAAAACAGCCAATTCAACTTTGGAAAAGAAGAAAAGGGTTGGAGAACTTACACTACTTAATTTAAAGATGTAATACAAATCTACAGTAATCAAGAAAGTGTGGTATTGGCATAAATATTAATGTAAAGATTAATGAAAAAAAGAATATCAGAAATAAACCCACTCATATATATAGTCAACTGACTTTTGTAAGGCATAGCCTTTATAATAAATTTACTGGAACTACTGGTTAAGAATTTGTAGGAAAAAAAAAAAAAAAGGCCCTGACTTCCATTTTCACCATGCAGAAAAATGAACTCAAATGTATCACAGACCTAATATAAAAGCTGAAATTATAAAACTTCCAGAAGAAAATGTGGGAGAAAATCTTAAGAAATTTGTAATAAGCTAAAACTTAAAGCGAAACACCCAAGTTCCTTCAAATAACTGGAAAGACTTTCCAAGAAGGACTGGTACAAATAAACCCAGATTGCAAAGACTACAATAAATACCTAACTCTTGAATGCTCAGATACTAATGAACATCCACAAGCATCAAGACTACCCAGGAACACACGAGCTCACCAAAGGAACTAAATAAGGCACCAGGGGCCAATCCCAGAGGGACAGAGGTATGTGACCTTTCAGATACAGAATTCAAAAGAGCTGTTTTGAGGAAACCCAAGTAAATTAAAAATAAAACAGAAAAGAAATTCAGAATTCTAACAGATAAATTTAACAAAGAAATTGAAATAAAAAGAATAAAGCAGAAATTCTGGAGTAGAAAAATGCAGTTGACATACTGAAGATTGCACCAGTCTTTTAATAGCAGACTCGATCAAGCAGAAGAATTAGTGCGACTGAAGATGGGCTATTTGAAAATACAGAGTCAGAGAAGGCAAAAGAAAAATGAATTAAAAAAATAAATCATGCCTACAGGCTCTAGAAAATAGCCCCAAAAGGGCAAATCTAAAAGTTCATGGCCTTAAAAGGAGGGGGCGGAGTGTAGAATGTTTTTCAAAGAGATAACAGATAACTTCCCAAACCTATAGAAAGAGGTCAGTATTCAAGTACAAGAAGGTTACAGAACACTAAGCAGATTTAAGCCAAAGAAGACTGCCTCAAGGTATTTAATAATCAAACTCCCAAAGGTCGAGGATAAAGGGTCCTAAAAGTGTGTCTAAAATTGGTGAGTTCTTGGTCTCACTGACTTCAAGAATGAAGCTGCAGACCCTCGCGGTGAGTGTTACACTTCTTAAAGACAGTGTGTCTGGAATTTGTTTCTTCTGAGGTTCAGACAGGTTCAGAGTTTCTTCCTTCTGGTGGGTATGTGGTCTTGCTGGCTTCAGGAGTGAAGCAGCAGACCTTCGCGGTGAGTGTTACAGCTCTTGAGGCAGCACGTCTGGAGTTGTTCATTCCTCCCAGTGGGTTCGTGGTCTTGCTGGCCACAGGATTGAAGCTACAGACCTTTGCAGTGAGTGTCACAGCTCATAAAGGCAGTGCAGACCCAAAGAGTGAGCAGCAGCAAGACCTATTACAAAGAGTGAAAGAACAAAGCTTCCACAGCACAGAAGCGGATCTCAACAGGTTGCCACTGCTGGCCTGGGCAGCCTGCTTCCCTTATATGACCGCACCCACATCCTGCTGATTGGTCCATTTTACAGAGAGCTGATAGGTCTGTTTTACAGAGAGCTGATTGGTCCATTTTACAAAGAGCTGATTGGCCCGTTTTGACAGAGTGCTGACTGGTGCATTTATAATCCCTAAGCTAGACAGAGAGTGCTGATTGGTGTGTTTACAATCCCTTAGCTAGACACAGAGTGCTGGACAGAAAAGTTCTCCAAGTCTCCACTAGACTAGCTAGATACAGAGTACTGACTGGTGTATTTACAAATCTTGAGCTAGACACAGAGTGCTGATTGGTGTATTTACAATTCCTTAGCTAGACATAAAGGTTCTCCAAGTTTCCACTAGACTCGGGAGCCCAGCCGGCTTCACCTAGTGGATCCCGCACCAGGGCTGCAGGTGGAGCTGCCCGCCAGTCCTGCGCCCTGCACATGCACTCCTCAGCCCTTGGGCAGTTGATGGGATCAGGCGTCGTGAAGCAGGGCGCGGTGCTTGTCGGGGAGGCTCAGGCTGCGCAGGAGAACACAGGGGAAGGAGGGGGAGGCTCGGATATGGCAGGCTGCAGGTCCTGAGCCCTTCTCTGTGGGGAGGCACCTGAGGGCTGGGGAGAATTTGAGCACAGTGCCGGTGGGCCAGCACTGCTGGGGGACCCGGCACACCCTCTGCAGCTGCTGGCCCCAGTGCTAAGCCCCTCACTGCCCAGGGCTGGCAGTGCCAGCCAGCAGCTCTGAGTGTGGGGGCCTGCTGAGCCCATGCCCACCCAGAACTCACCCTGGCCCACCAGCCCCGGTTCTCGCTTGCGCCTCTCCCTCCACACCTCCCTGCAAGCAGAGGGAGCTGGCTCTAGCCTTGGCCAGCCCAGAGAGGGGCTCCCATAGTGCAGCAGCAGACTGAAGGGCTCCTAAAACACAGCCAGAGTGGGCGCTGAGGCTGAGGAGGCACCAAGAGTGGGCGAGGGCTGGCGAGGGCTGCCAGCACGCTGTCTCAAAAGCAGCAAGAGAAAAGAAACAAGTAAGATATTAATACAATGGAACTTCAACATGTCTGGTAACAGACTTTTCAGTGAAAACCTTACAGGCCGGGAGAGAGTGGCATGACATATTTAAAGTGTCGAAGGAAAGAAAACCTTTTGCCCTATGAGAGTATATCTGCAAAAAATATTCTAGAAACATGAAGGAGAAATACTTTCCCAGCCAAAAAAATAAAAGAAGAAAAAAAATGCTGAGGAACTGCATCAACAAGAGATCTGTCCCACAAAAAATAAGAAAATTCTTCAACCTAAAAGGATGTTAATGACCAAGAAGAAATCATCTGAACATGCAAAACTAACTGGTAATAGTAGGTACACAGAAAAAAATAGAATATTGTAACTGTTACTATGGTGTACAAACTACTCACATGTAGAAAGATGAAAGATAAAATGATCAAAATAATGACTACAAGAACTTTTCAAGACACAGACAGTATAATAAGATATAAATAGAAGCAACAAAAACTTAATGAGTACACAAAGTGAAAGTGCAGAATCATTAGTTTTCCTTTTGCTTGTTTATGTATCAGTATTACATTGTCATGACTTAAAAGTAATGGATTATATTATTTGCAAGCCTCATGGTAACCTAAAATCTAAAAACATACAACAGATACACAAAAAATCAAAACGCAAGAAATTAAAATATACCAACCAAGAAAATCTCCTTCACTAAAAGGAAGATAGGAAGAAAGAAAACACAGAAAAGATCACAAAACAACCAGAAAATATACAACAAAATGGTAGGAGTAAGTCCCTACTTATCAATAACAAAATTGAATGTGAGTGGACTAAACTCCCCATTTAAAAGACATGGAGTGTCAGAATGGATTTTTTTTTAAAAAAAAGGATATAACAATCTTTTGCCTACAGGAAACACACTTTCATGTACACAGACATACGTAGACTCAAAATAAAGGGATAGAAAAAGATCTTCCATGACAATGGAAACCAAAAACAAGCAGGAGCAACTATATTTACAGCAGACAAATTAGGTTTCAAAATAAAAACTATAAAAAGAGAGAAGAACATTATATAATATTAAAGGAGTCAACTAAGAAGATATAACAATTGTAAACACATACGCATCCAACACTGGGGCACCCAGATGTATAAAGCAAACATTGTTGGAGCTAATGAGAGACCCCCAAATACATTAAAATCTCAAGACTTCAACACCCCACTTTCAGCACTGGACAGATCATCCAGACAGAAGATCAACAGGACAGATTATCCAGACAGAAAATCAACAAAGAAACATTGGACTTAATCTGCACTATAGAACAAATGGACCTAATAGGTATTTACAGAACACTTCATCCAGCAGCTACAGAATACATTCCTCTCCTCAGCACATGGATCATCCTCAAGAATAGACCACATGTGGCCAGGTGTGGTGGCTTATGCCTGTAATCCCAGCACTTTGGAAGGCCAGGGCGGGTGGATCACCTGAGGTCAGGAGTTTGAGACCAACCTGGTCAACATGGTGAAACCCTGTCTCTACAAAAAATACAAAAATTAGCCAAGTGTGGTGGTGGGTGCCTGTAATCCCAGCTACTCAGGAGGCTGAGGCAGGAGAATCACTTGAACCCAGGGGGTGGAGGTTGCAGTAAGCTGAGATCACTCCATAGCACTCCAGCCTGGGCAACAAGAGTAAAACTCTGTCTCAAAAAAAAAAAAAAAAAAAAAAAAAAAAAAAAAAAAAAAAATTAGGCCACAAAACAAATCTTAAAACATTCCAAAAAACTGAAATTATATCATGTATCTTCCCTGACCACAATAAAATAAAACTAGAAAGCAAAAGCAAAAGGAAATTTGGAAACTATACAAACACATGGAAAATAAACAACATGCTCCTGAATGACCAGTGGGTCAACGAAGAGATTAAAAACAAAATTTTAAGATTTCCAGAAACAAAAATAATGGAAACACAATATACCAAACCTATGTGATATAGTGAAAGCAGTACTAAGAGAGAAGAATACAGATAAAAGTGAAGTGCCTACATCAAAAAGGCAAAACTTAAACAACCTAATGATACATCTTAAATAGAAAAGCAACAGCAAGCCAAACCCAAATAGAAGAAAATAAATAATAAACATCATAGCATAAATAAGTGGAATTGAAATGAATACAAAAGATCAATGAAACAAAATGTTGGTTTTTAAAAGTTAAACAAAACTGACAAATCTTTAGGCAGACTAACTTAGATAAAAGGTGACAAGACACAAATAAATAAAATTTGAGATAAAAAAGGAGAAATTACAACTGATACTGCAGAAATTAAAAGGATCATTAGAGGCTACAATGAGCAACTATATGCCAACAAACTGGAAGACCTACAAGAAATGGATAAATTCCTATACACATACAACTTACCAAGATTAAAACATGAAGAAATCCAAAATCTGTGAACAGACCAGTAACATGTAATAAGATCGAAGCGACAATAAAAACTCTCCAAGCAAAGAAAAGCTCAGGACCAATAGTTTCACTGCTGATTTTAACATTTAAAGAAAAATTAATACCAACTCTACTCAAACTAATCCAAAAAGTAGACATGGAGGGAATACTTTCAAACTCATTCTATGAGACTAATATTACTCTGATACCAAAACCAAATAAAGGCACACAAAAAAGGTAAACTATAGGCCATTATCTCTGATGAACACTGATACAAAAATCCTCAACAAATACTAGTAAACCAAATGCAACAACACATTAAAAAATCATTCATCATGACCAAGGAGTATTTATTCCAGGAATGCAAGAACGGTTCAACATTTGCAAATCAATCATTGTGATATATCAACAGAATGAAGGACAAAAACCATATGACCATTTCAACTGATGCACAAAGAGCATTTGATAAAAATAAAAACCTCTCATGCTAAAACCCCTCAAAAAATTGAGTATAGAAAGAACATACCTCAACATAATGAAAGCCATATATGACAGACCCACAGCTAGTATCGCACTGAATAGGCAATATGAAATAGGAAATAGGGAAAAACTGAAAACCTTGAATATATGGAACCTGACAAGGTTGTCCACTTTCACCACTGTTATTCAACATAGTACTGGAAGTCCAAGCTAGAGCAATCAGACAAGAGAAAGAAACAAAGGACATCCAAATTGGAAAGAAGTGAGTAAAACCATCCTTATTTACAGGTGCTATGATTTTATATTGGGAAAAACTTAAAGACTCCACACACACACACACACAAAAACTATTAGAACTCATAAACAAATTCGGTAAAGTTGCAGGATACAAAATCAATAGATAAAAATAAGTACCATTTCTATATGTCAAGAGCAAACAATATGAAAAAGAAATTATGAAGGTAAACCCAGCACTTTGGGAGGCAAAGGTGGGAGGCCAGGAGCCCACAGACCAGCCTGGGCAACACAACAAGACTCTGTCTCTACAAAAAAATATAAAAAATTAGCTAGGTAGTGGAGTGGTATGAACCTGTAGTCCCAGCTACTGAGGAGGCTGAGGTGGGAGGATCACTTGAGCCCAGGAGGTTGAGGCTGTAGTGAGCTGTGATCACACTACTGCATTCTAGGCTAGGCAACAGATCCTGCCTCAAAAAAAAAAAAAAAAAAAAAAAAAAAAAGGATAATTTCTACTTAAGATTTTATTGACATCAGTAGTCCTGAGCAAGATGTTAGGATTAAAATCTTGATCCACTTCTACCACTAACAAGTAACTTAACATGGAGCCTCAATAAGTTGCTTAATATCAAGGTATCTCAGATTTCTTTTTTTTCAATTTGGGATTGCTCTAAGGAGTCTATAAATGTGAGTATTCTATCAAAATGTACCACATCATTAGTGCAATTTTAAATATTAAAAGGCAGGTGTCAAACCAAAAAGCAAATTAAATAGAACCTAACATACAAATTATTAGCGTGTAGGGAAGTATACAGCTATGCAAATAACACACTTGGTTAACATCGTAATTTTGTAATTGGGACTTCTGATGTGTTCATATAAGTAAGCTAACTTTATTCTTCAACTACAAGTACAGAACTACACCCTTTCAAACTGAATCATGTACATGGCTGTATTTTAGCCAAAACATAGACAACATGCAGCATTTTCATCTAACGCTTAGCAGACCTACTCTACCACTGAACCATAACATTATCTGTCTTTATATCTACATGGGTAGCTCCCTATATTTACAGATAATGGAATGCAGACTGTACCCTGAAACTGATTTAAAACATTCAAAATTTTTAATTTTTTTAAATTATACTTTAAGTTCTAGGGTACATGTGCACAATGTGCAGGTTTGTTACATATGTATACATGTGCCATGTTGGTGTGCTGCACACATTAACTCGTCATTTACATTAGGTATATCTCCTAATGCTACCCTTCCCCCCGCTCCCCTCCCCACATTAGGACCCAGTATGTGATGTTCCCCTTCCTGTGTCCAAGTGATTTCATTGTTCAGTTCCCACCTATGAGTGAGAACATGCAGGGTTTGGCTTTCTGTTCTTGCCATACTTTGCCGAGAATGATGATTTCCTGCTGCATCCATGTCCCTACAAAGGACACGAACTCATCCTTTTTTAATGGCTGCATAGTGTTCCATGGTGTATATGTGCCACATTTTCTTAATCCAGTCTGTCACTGATGGACATTTCGGTTGATTCCAAGTCTTTGCTATTATGAATAGTGCTGCAATAAACATACGTATACATGTGTCTTTATAGCAGCATGATTTATAATCCTTTGGGTATATACCCAGTAATGGGATGACTGGGTCAAATGATATTTCTAGTTCCAGATCCTTGAGGAATCGCCACACTATTTTCCACAATGGTTGAACTAGTTTACAGTCCCACCAACAGTGTAGAAGTGTTCCTATTTCTCAACATCCTCTCCAGAACCTGTTGTTTCCTGATTTTTTAATGACTACCATTCTAACTGGTGTGAGATGGTATCTCCTTGTGGTTTTGATTTGCATTTCTCTGATGGTGAGTGATAATGAGCATTTTTTTCATGTGTCTGTTGGTTGTATAAATGCCTTCTTTTGAGGAGTGTCTGTTCATATAATTAGCCCACTTTTTGATGGGGTTTTTTCTTGTAAATTTGTTTGAGTTCTTCATAGGTTCTGAGTATTAGCCCTTTGTCAGATGAGTAGATTGCAAAAATTTTCTCCCATTTTGTAGGTTGCCTGTTCACTCTGATGGTAGTTTCTTTTGCTGTGCAGAAACTCTTTAATTAGATCCCACTTGTCAACTTTGGCTTTTGCTGCCATTGCTTTTGGTGTTTTAGACATGAAGTCCTTGCCCATACCTATGTCCTGAATGGTATTATCTAGGTTTTCTTCTAGGGTTTTTATGGTTTTAGGTCTAACATTTAAGTCTCTAATCCATCTTGAATTAATTTTCATATAAGGAGTAAGGAAAGGATCCAGTTTCAGCTTTTTACTTCTGGCTAGCCAATTTTCCCAGCACCATTTATTAAATAGGGAATCCTTTCCCCATTTCTTGTTTTTCTCAGGTTTGTCAAAGATCAGATGGCTGTAGATGTGTGGTATTATTTCTGAGGGCTCTGTTCTGTTCCATTGGTCTATATCTCTGTTTTGGTACCAGTACCATGCTGTTTTGGTTACTGAAGCCTTGTAGTATAGTTTGAAGTCAGGTAGCATGATGCCTCCAGCTTTGTTCTTTTGACTTAGGATTGTCTTGGCAATGCTGGATCTTTTTTGGTTCCATGTGAACTTTAAAGCAGTTTTTTCCAATTCTGTGAAGAAACTCATTGGTAGCTTAATGGGGATGGCATTGAATCTATAAATTACCTTGGGCAGTATGGCCATTTTCACAATACTGATTCTTCCTACCCAGGAGCATGATATGTTCTTCCATTTGTTTGTGTCCTCTTTTATTTCACTGAGCAGTGGTTTGTAGTTCTCCTTGAAGAGGTCCTTCACATCCCTTTTAAGTTGGATTCCTAGGTATTTTATTTTCTTTGAAGCAATTATGAATGGAAGTTCATTCATGATTTGGCTCTCTGTTTGTCTGTTACTGGTGTATAAGAATGCTTGTGATTTTTGCACCTTGATTTTGTATCCTGAGACTTTGCTGAAGTTGCTCATCAGCTTAAGGAGATTTTGGGCTGAGATGATGGGGTTTTCTAAATATACAATCATGTCATCTGCAAACAGGGACAATTTGACGTCTTCTTTTCCTAACTGAATACCCTTTATTTCTTTCTCTTGCCTGATTGCCCTAGTCAGAACTTCCAACACTATGTTGAATAGGAGTGGTGAGAGAGGGCATCCCTATCTTGTGCCAGTTTTCAAAGGGAATGCTTCCAGTTTTTGCCCATTCAGTATGATATTGGCTGTGGGTCTGTCATAAATAGCTCTTATTATTTTGAGATACATTCCATCAATACCAAATTTACTGAGAGTTTTTAGCATGAAGGGCTGTTTTTTGTCAAAGGCCTTTCCTGCATCTATTGAAATTCTGTGGTTTTTGTCTTTGGTTCTGTTTATATGCTAGATTACATTTATTTATTTGTGTATATTGAGCCAGCCTTGCATCCCAGGGATGAAGCCCACTTGATCATGGTAGACAAGCTTTTTGATGTGCGGTTGGATTCAGTTTGCCAGGATTTTACTGAGGATTTTTGCATCAATGTTCGTCAGGGATATTGGTCTAAAATTCTCCTTTTTTGTTGTGTCTCTGTCAGGCTTTGGTATCAGGATGATGTTGGCCTCGTAAAATGAGTTAGGGAGGATTCTCTCTTTTTCTACTGATTAGAATAGTTTCAGAAGGAATGGCACCAGCTCCTCCTTGTACCTCTGGTAGAATTCGGCTGTGAATTCATGTGGTCCTGGACTTAATTTGGTTTGTAGGCCATTAATTATTGTCTCAATTTCAGAGCCTGCTATTGGTCTATTCAGGGATTCAACTTCTTCCTGGATTAGTCTTCGGAGAGTGTAAGTGTCCAGGAATTTATCCATTTCTTCTAGGTTTTCTAGTTTCTTTGCGTAGAGGTGTTTATAGTATTCTCTGATGGTAGTTTGTATTTCTGTGGGGTCGGTAGTGATATTCCCTGTATCATTTTTTATTGCATATATTTGATTCTTGTGTCTTTTCTTCTTTATTAATCTTGCCGGCGGTCTATCAATTTTGTTGATCTTCTCAAAAAACCAGCTGCTGGATTCAGTGATTTTTTGAAGTCTTTTTTGTGTCTCTATCTCCTTCAGTTCTGCTCTGATCTTAGTTATTTCTTGCCTTCTGCTAGCTTTTGCATGTGTTTGCTTTTGCTTCTCTAGTTATTTTGTGATGTTAGGGTGTCAATTTTTGATCCTTCCTGCTTTCCCTTGTGGGCATTTAGTGCTATAAATTTCCCTCTACACACTGCTTTAAATGTGTCCCAGAGATTCTGGTACGTTGTATCTTTGTTCTCATTGGTTTCAAAGAACATCTTTATTTCTGCCTTCATTTCATTACGTACCCAGTAGTCATTCAGGAGCAGGTTGTTCAGCTTCCATGTAGTTGAGCGGTTTTGATTGAGTTTCTTAGTCCTGAGTTCTAGTTTGATTGCACTGTGGTTTGAGAGACAGTTTGTTATAATTTCTGTTCTTTCACATTTGCTGAGGAGTGCTTTACTTCTAACTATGTGGTCAATTCTGGAATAAGTGTGATGTGGTGCTGAGAAGAATGTATATTCTGTTGATTTGGGATGGAGAGTTCTGTAGATGTCTATTAGGTCTGCTTGGTACAGAGTTGCGTTCAATTCCTGGATATCCTTGTTAACTGTCTCATTGATCTGTCTAATGTTGACAGTGGGGTGTTGAAGTCTCCCATTATTATTGTATGGGTGTCTAAGTCTCTTTGTAAGTCTCTAAGGAGTTGCTTTATGAATCTGGGGACTCCTGTATTGGGTGCATATATTTAGGATACTTAGCTCTTCTTGTTGAATTGATCCCTTTACCATTAGCTAATGGCCTTCTTTTTCTCTTTTGATCTTTGATGGTTTAAAGTCTGTTTTATCAGAGACTAGGATTGCAACCCCTGCCTTTGTTTTCCATTTGCTTGGTAGATCTTCCTCCATCCCTTTATGTTGAGCATATGTGTGTCTCTGCATGTGAGTCTCCTGAATACAGCAAACTGATGGTTCTTGACTCTATCCAATTTGCCAGTCTGTCTTTTAATTGGACCATTTAGTCCATTTACATTTAAGATTAATATTGTTATGTGTGAACTTGATCCTGTCAGTATGATATTAGCTGGTTATTTTGCTCGCTGGTCGATGCAGTTTCTTCCTAGCATCGATGGACTTTACATTTTGACATGTTTTTGCAATGGTTGGTACCTGTTGTTCCTTTCCATGTTAGTGCTTCGTTTGGGATCTCTTGTAGGGCAGGCCTGGTGATGACAAAATCTCTAAGCATTTGCTTGTCTGTAAAGGATTTTATTTCTCCTTCACTTACGAAACTTAGTTCGGCTGGATATGAAATTCTGTGTTGAAATTTCTTTTCTTTAAGAATGTTGAATATTGGCCCCTACTCTCTTCTGGCTTGTAGAGTTTCTGCCAAGAGATCTGCTGTCTGATGGGCTTCTCTTTGTGGGTAACCTGACCTTTCTCTCTGGCTGCCCTTAACATTTTTTCCTTCATTTCAACTTTGGTGAATCTGACAATTACATGTCTTGGAATTGCTCTTTTGAGGAGTATCTTTGTGGTGTTCTCCGTATTTCCTGAATTTGAATGCTGGCCTGCCTTGCTAGGTTGGGAAGTTCTCCTGGATAATATCCTGCAGAGTGCTTTCCAACTTGGTTCCGTTCTCCCTGTCACTTTCAGGCACACCAATCAGACGTAGATTTGATCTTTTCACATAATCCCATATTGCTTCGAGGCTTTGTTTATTTCTTTTTACTCTTTTTTCTCTAAACTTCTCTTCTCGCTTCATTTCATTCATTTGATCTTCAATCACTGATACTCTTTCTTCCAGTTGATTGGGTTGGTTATGGAAGCTTGTACATTTGTCACATAGTTCTTGTGCCATAGTTTTCATCTCTGTCAGTTCGTTTATGGACTTCTCTGCATTGGTTATTCTAGTTATGCATTCTTCCATTCTTTTTTCAAGATTTTTAGTTTCTTTGTGCTGGGTATATAGTGCCTCCTTTAGCTCTGAGAAGCTTGACCGACTGAAGCTTTCTTCTCTCAACTCGTGAAAGTCATCCTCCATCCAGTTTTTTCCCGTTGCTGGCGATGAGCTGCGTTCCTTTGGAGGGGGAGATGCACTCTGATTTTTTGAATTTCCAGCTTTTCTGCACTGCTTTTTCCCCATCTTTGTGGTTTTATCTGCCTTTGGTCTTTGATGATGGTAACGTACTGATTGGGTTTTGGTGTGAGTGTCCTTTCTGTTTGTTAGTTTTCCTTCTAACAGTCAAGACCCTCAGCTGCAGGTCTGTTGGAGCTTGCTTGAGGTCCACTCCAGACCCTGTTTGCCTGGGTATCAGCAGTGGAGGCTGCAGAAGATAGAATATTGCTGAACAGCAAGTGTTGCTGTCTGATTCTTGCTCTGGAAGCTTCACCTCAGAAGCGTACTCTGCTGTGTGAGGTATGAGGTATCAGTCTGCTCCTAGTGGGGGATGTCTACCAGTTAGGCTAGTCAGGGGTCAAGGTCCCACTTGAGCAAGCAGTCTGTCCATTCTCAGATCTCAACCTCCATGCTGGGAGATCCACTGCTCTCTTCAAAGCTGTCAGACAGGGACATTTACATCTGCAGAGGTCTGCTGTTTTTTGTTTAGCTATGCCCTGTCCCCAGAGGTGGAGTCTACAGAAGCAGGCAGGCCTCCTTGAGCTGTAGTGGTCTCCACTTAGTTCAAGCTTCCCGGTGGCTTTGTTTACCTACTTAAGCCTCCGCAATAGCAGGCACCCCTCCCCTAGCCTCGCTGTCGCCCTGCAGTTAGATCTGAGACTGCTGTGCTAGCAATGAGGGAGGCTCTGTGGGTGTGGGACCCTTCGGGCCCGGCGTGGGATATAATATCCTGGTGTGCCATTTGCTAAGACCCTTGGCAAAGCGCAGTATAGGGTGGGAGTTACCCAATTTTCCAGGTGTTGTGTGTCTCAGTTTCCCTTGGCTAGGAAAAGGAATTCCCTTCCCCCTTCCACTTCCAAGGTGAGATGATGCCTTGCCCTGCTTCAGCACTTGCTGCTTGGGTTGCACCCACTCACCAGCACCAAGTGTCTCACACGGCCCAGTGAGATAAAGCCGTACCTCAGTTGAAAATGCAGAGATCACCCATCTTCTGTGTTGCTCACGCTGGGAGCTGGAGGCTGGAGCTGTTCCTATTCAACCATCTTGGGTGCTCCCTCCCAAAAATATTTATTAATGCATTCAATGTATGTATGACATAGATATAAGTGGAACCTTTGTCCTAAGAATTAACAAAGCCAAACAGGAATAAAAAATTTAAGAACATTATTGTACACATTTGGGAAAGAAACTAGAGAACAATCTCAAATGCTGCTTATCAACTAATTAATGTGTATGAAGTAGGAATTCCATTTTGGGTTCACTGGGCTCTGTTTTGCTCTAATTTGCAGTACTAAAATTATTACATGTGTGGACAGGAAAAAAAACACCAAAAATTTAGTATTGTAACTTTTATACTGACTTGAGATATGCAAGCACTTGAATAGTAGGACTTCAACAATATGCACACATTAACTCTATTACCAGTGGTTCTTGATCTTTAACCTACTTCAGAATACCCTAGAAGGCTTATTAAATACAGATTGCTGGCCCCTATAACTAGAGTTTCTGATTCAGTAGGTTTGAGGTGAGACTTTAGAACTGCATTTCTAACAAGTTCCCATGTGACGCTGATGCTGCCAATTTGGTCAGGGACCACACTTGAAGAATCTTTTCTACAGATTTCTCAATCAAATATTGAGATTTATATGTTGATTCAAAGCAAAGACAGGGTATGTTGGAGAGATTTTAGATTCACAAAACTCTCTTTTAAGTCCTAAGTAGAAATTGTGAAGAGAAATTACTATAAAAAAACTCAAGGAATTAGAAGTGTAACTACTATTACAGTACGACAGCTTCTACCAGGAATGGTAATTGATTCGTTATTTTTAAGTTGGTGGGGCAGATGGGTTGGCATTTTGGGGTAAGCCTAACTGTCATGGGCATCAGTTTGCATGTCATACAGATGGAAAGCAGAAGGTTCCATAATCCTTCTTAAAATACAGCTTAAGAGAGTTTCAATGATAATGACAAGTGAACAGGTAACTCTTAGATGTCTGCATGGGTCAAACCACCTCCAGAAACATCTTCAAAAAGCATATGAAAACTAAGGAAAACAACAGGGTCACCAAATAAAATACTAAGATTCCTATTACCACTGTAAGCTATGGTCAAGTGCTTGCAAGTGCATTCAGACACTGTTCACAGCATATCACTTATAAGCACAATTACAAAAAAATAAAAATAGAGTAAAATAAATGTATTAAGCTTTTATTAGGTTAGAAAAATTTCTATGATGGTTAGTATATCTTAGTTACAAGTGATGATCTTTTTTCCTTTAACCTTTTAAAATCAATATATGGAAGACATGCAATGCTAAGTTCTTCTTTTGTACATCCTGTAAGACAACACTTTTCTGAATATCCTCTGCGTTTTCTTTGGGGATGATTCCCCCAAAACAAATTGCTTAAGGTTTTAATTTTGTTTCTACTTTTCTTCTGAAATTTTGCATTCTCATGAATATACAGATTGGTATTATGTGATGAAGAAAATTCTCTTTCCTTATCAAGGGGTGAATATGCCTTTTTATCCTGATACTCAGGTAGTGACTGCATTTCCCAATTGTTTACTGCTTCTTCCCAAGAGGCAGAAGTAGACACTGTTGAGAGAGAAGAAAAGAAATGCTCCTTTATTAAAATCTTCCTTTAGATGAAAATTTAATATTGGAACAGTAAAATCAGCTAATTATTTTAAAAAATCACATTTTAAATAAAGAATGGAAAGTATGGCTATTCAAAAGCAGTATTTATTTTTAACTAAAGCAGGTGTAGTGTTTTCCTATAAAAAGGCTGTACGCCTTTGTACATTTTGTATTAACAAATGAAGTTGAGATATCATTCACATGCCATAAAATTAGTCATTTTAAAGTATACAATTCAGTGGGTTTTAGTATATTCACAGGGTTGTGAAACTATAAATCTAATTCCAGAACATCTGTATCCAAAAAGAAACCCTATGCCCATTAGCAGTCATTTCCATTTCACTCTCCCACTATTCCCTGGCAATCACCAATCTACTTTCTGTTTCTATGGATTTGCCTGTTCCGTATATTTCATATAAATGAAAGCATACAATACATGACCTATTGTGCTTGGTCTCTTTCACTTAGCATAGTATTTTCAAGGTTCACCTACATTGTATCATGCATCTTTTTATGGCTGAATAATTTTCCATTGTGTGGATATTCCACATTTTGTTTATCCATTTATCAATGGACATTTGAGTGGTTTCCACTTTTGATCATTATGAATAGTGCTGATGGCCCCACATGGTGGCTCATGCCTGTATCCCAGCAATTTGGGAGGTCAAGGCAGGAGGATCACTTGAGGTCAGGAGTTCACTACCAGCTTCGCCAACATGGCGAAACTGTCTCTACTACAAACACACAAAAAATTAGCCAGGCGTGGCGGTGCACTCCTGTAATCCCAGGTAGTTGGGAGGCTGAGGCATGAGAATCACTTGAATGCGGGAGGCAGAAGTTGCAGCGAGCTGAGATAGCGCCACTGCACTCCAGTCTAGATGACAGAGCAAGACTGTCTCAAAAAATAAAAAAAAAAGAATAGTGCCGCTATGAGCTTTCACATACAAGTTTTTGTGTGAACATATGTTTTGAATTCTTTGGGGTGTAACCTAGGGATGGAAGGAGCACTGCATGATATAATTTTGTTTAACGTTTTGAGGAACTGCCAAACTTTTCCACAGCAGCTGCACAAGTTTTCAATCCCAGCATCAATATAGTAGAGTTCCATTTTTTCCACATCCCCATCAAAACTTGACACTTTCCATTTTTTGATTATAATTATCCCCACGGATGCACAGTGGTATCTCACTGTAGTTCTGATTCGCATCTACCTCACGGCTAATGATGTTAAGCATCTTTTCATATGCTTATTATATATCCTCTTTGAAGAAATGTCTGTTCAAATCCTTTGCCCATTTTCAAATTTTATCATTTGTCTTCTTACGCGCATCTTATAACTGAGCAGTAGAAACCATTTTGTTCTTTATTAAAATATAAAGAAATAGAGAAGTGTTAATATGCTCTAGGTACAATGAACTGATGGTCACTGTTATGTTGCTCTTAACTCACTTAGCAATACTGGATACTGGAAACCAAAATAACTCCAGAAGGTAATTATTTGAAGACTTATTGTGCTTCCATTATGGCCCTTGCTCATATACAGTACCTTCTAGGAGGATATATTTGCCAATAGCCTCTATTGTAGTGCCAGCTCTTAGGCAGCCATGTTCTGAACCATGTGACTCTATCCTCTAGCCACAGTTGAACAAACTGGAGGTTGGCACCTGACCCCAAAGAAACCAATCTGTCACAACAGCTAGCAAGCCATGTCATGTGAAAAACATGAATCGACCCAATCAGATTTCCTCAGTTTGAAACTAGAATAAGTAACAAGAAAAAAATGAGTTAGTGAGAACCAAAGCTAAAAAGATTCTATGAGGTTTGTCACGACAAGCTAAAATCATAAAGGAACATAGAGAGAAAAGAAAAGATTCAGAGAGAGAGAGAGGAAGGCAGAAGTTTTTTGCTTTTATTTTTTAGAGCTAATATGATTCCCCAGGCTTTACCAAGTCTTTCTAGGTTCACTTCTATAACTTCTTTTTTTTTTTTTTTTTTTTTTTGGTAATAACTACTATCCCCTTTTATCTTGAAGTTATTTAGGTGAATCTATGTACTTTGCAGTTAGAGGCCTATTACAGCATTCTTTTTTTTTTTTTTTTGAGGCGGAGTCTCGCTCTGTCGCCCAGACTGGAGTGCAGTGGCAAGATCTCAGCTCACTGCAAGCTCCGCCTCCCAGGTTTACACCATTCTCCTGCCTCAGCCTCCCGAGTAGCTGGGACTACAGGCGCCCGCCACCTCGCCCGGCTAGTTTTTGTATTTTTAGTAGAGACGGGGTTTCACCGTGTTAGCCAGGATGGTCTTGATCTCCTGACCTCGTGATCCGCCCGTCTCGGCCTCCCAAAGTGCTGGGATTACAGGCTTGAGCCACCACGCCCGGCCTACAGCACTCTTTAAAAACTTTTTATTTAATTAAAAAGTTGCTTGTTTAAAAGAATAAGAACTCTATCCAGACTAATCAGGAACAAAAAAGATGGAAATGAACAAAATACAGCAGAAAAAAAGAAATAAGTAGATATAGTTTTAAAGCAAATATGTTAACAAATATTTTTAAGATTTTTAAAACAAATATTGTTTTAATTTTAAAACATAATATTTTTAAGGTTTTAAAATAAATATTATGAATGCTTATACATTTAAAAATAAAGATTAAATGTATGAATTCCTAGAAAAATACAAGATGCCTTAATTGATACACAATGACACAGAAAACCTAAATGTACCAACAATATTCAAAGAAATGAAAAGGGTTAGTCAGTTATCACCTTCAAAAAAACACATATATGGATGGTTCCACCTATTTTTAAAAAACAGGAAATACTAATCATATACAAACAAGTTGTTTCAGAAAAAGAGCAAAAGTTGCCCAGCTCATTTTATGAAGTTGGCATAATCTTTATTCCAAAACTAGATAAGAACAATATGAGATTTTAAAATATTTAAAAACTCATTTCACTTTCAAATGTTGATTTCAAACTCCTAAATATTAGTTAACTGCATCCATAAACATGTTTTACAAATATATTAAGAAAGGGTTCAGCGGAGCAGCCAAGATGGCTGAATAGAAACACCTTTGCTCTGCAGTTCCCACTGAAAAGGACGAAAATGGCAAGTGGATTTTGCATCTTCAATTGAGTTACCAATGTTCTCTCATTGGGACTGACTAGGAGGTTGGTGTGACTCAGAGAACAAGGAAAAGCAGAGTGGAGCAAGGGCCCACTTGGGAGCCACATGGGGCAAAGGGAGCTCCCCTTCCCCAGCCAAGGGAGGCAGAGAGGGATTGTGCTACCCCTCCCTGAAAACCATGCTTTTCCCACGAATTCTTGCAACCTGGGAATGAGGAGCTCCCCTCATGAACCAGGGCCTTGGGTTCCAAGCATTAAGCTGTGCAGACTGATAATGGCTGCTAGGGTGGGTGGCACTCAAGCAGGCACTGAGATCACAAGTTCCTGGTGGGGGGGAAGAGGAGGCTGCCATTACTGTGTCTCCAGTTCACTGTTTTCCTTTACCATGATGCCAGTGCAGTTTGGATGGGGAGCAATTCCCCTACGGCACAACACAGTAGCTGGGACAGTTTGTAGCCAGACTGCTTCTTTAGGTGGGACTCCAATCCATTCCCCCTCACAGAGCAGGGCCTCCCTGTGGGAATTTTGGCATCCCCAGTGGAGGGTTTATGGATAGAACTCTGATATCCCTGAGAAGAGGGTCTAGGAGGGGGGTTGGCTGCACTATCATTGATCAGCCATCTTAGTCTTTTCTGCCTACTGGCTCTGGAGAGGGAGATTTCTCCCAGCACAGCACACTCACTCCACCAAGGGACAGCCGACTGCTTATTTAAGTGGGTCCCTGATCCTATTCCTCCAAACTGGGTGAGGCCTCCCAACAGGAGTGTTCCACTGGCATCACGTCAGTGCCCCTCTGGGACAAAGTTCTCAGAGGAAGGAGCAGTCTTCCATCTTTGCTGGTCTGCAACCTCCACAGTGATACCTCCAGGGGCAGAAGAAACCAAAGTGAATAAAGTCTGGAATGGACTCCCAGCAAACTGCAGCAACCCTATGTAAGAGTGGCCCTACTGCTAAAAGAAAAACAAACAGGGAGCAACAACAACAACATAAACAAGAAAGACCTCACAAAAACCCCATCCAAAGGTCATTGGCCTCAAAGATCAAAGGTAGATAAACCCATGAAGGTGAGAAATAATCAATGCAAAAATGCTGGAAACTCAAAAAGCAAGAGTGCCTCTTCTCCTCCAAATGACTGTAACATGACTCTAGCAAGGGCACAGAACTGGGCTGAGTCAGAGATGGCAAATTGACAGAAGTAGGCTTCAAAAGATGGATAATAACAAACATCCCTGAGCTAAAGGAATATGTTCTAACTTGCTGCAAAGAAGCTAAGAACCATGATAAAACATTACAGGAGCTGTTTAAGAAGAATGACCAGTTTAGAGAGGAAGACAAATAACCCGATGGAGCTGAAAAACACAACCTGTGAACTTCATGATGCAAATGCAAGTTTGAAGTCTGCAGCTGAACAAACCAAGTGGAAGAAAATATATCAGAGCTTGAAGACTATCTTGCTGAAATAAGGCAGGCAGGCAAGATTAGAGAAAAAAGAATGAAAAGGAATGAATAAAACCTCTGAGAACTATGGGATTATGTTAAAAGACTGAACCTACAACTGATAGGGGTACCTGAAAGAGGTGGGGAGAACAGAAACAAGTTGGTAAACACACTACAAGATATCATCCAGGAGAATTTCCCCAAACTAGCAAGACAGGCCAACATTCAAATTCAGGAAATCCAGAGAACCCCAGTAAGATACACCATGAGAGGATCAGCCTGATGACATATAATCATCAGTTCTCCAAGGTCGAAATGAACGAAAAAATGTTAAGGGCAGCCAGAGAGAAAGGTCGAGTCACCTATAAAGGGAAGCCCATCACACTAACAGCAGGCCTTTCAGTGGAAACCCTACAAGCCAGAAGAGACTAGGGGCCAATATTTATTTGATTTTTTTTTTTTTTTTTTTTGAGACAGAGTTTCACTCTTGTCACCCAGGCTGTAGTACAATGCATCATCTCAGCTCACTTCAACCTCAGTCTCCAGGGTTCAAGCAGTTCTCCTGCCTCACCCTCCCAAGTCCGTGGGATTACAGGCATGTGCCACCATGCCCAGCTAATTTTGTATTTTTAGTAGAGACAGAGTTTCGCCAAGTTGGCCAGGCTGATCTCAAACTCCTGACCTCAGCACTTGCCTTGCCCTCCCAAAGTGCTAGGATTACAGGCATAAACCACTGCACCAAGCTGATATTCTTAAAGAATTTCTAACCTAGAATATTGTATCTGGTCAAACTAAGCTTCATAAGCAAAGAAGAAATAAAACATTTTTCAGACAAGCAAATTCTGAGGGAATTAATCACCACTAGACCTGCCTTGCAAGAGCTCCTGAAGGAAGCAGTAAATATGGAAAGGAAAAACCATTATTGGCCACTACAAAAACACACTGAAGTACACAGAAGACCAGTGACACTATGAAGCAACTACATAAACAAGTCTGCAAAACAACCAGCCAGCATCATGATGACAGGATCAAATTCACACATAACAATATTAACCTTAAATGTAAATGGGCTAACTTCCCCAATTAAAAGACACAAAGGGCAAGCTGGATAAAGAGTCATGATCCATTGGTGTGCTGAATTCAAGAGACTTATCTCACATGCAAAGATACACATAGACTCAAAATAAAGTGTGAAGGAAAATTTACCAAGCAAATGGAAAACAGAAAGCAGCACGGGTTGCAATCTTAGTTTCTGACAAAACAGACTTTAAACCAATGAAGATAAAAAAGACAAAGAAGAGCATTACATAATGGTAAACAGGTCAATTCAATAAGAAGAGCTAACTATCCTAAATATATATGCAAACATGCAGGAGCACCTAGATTCATAAAACACGTTCTTAGAGACCTATGAAGAGACTTAGACTCCCGCACAATAATAGTGGGAGACTTTAACACTCCACTGTAAACATGAGACTGACCATTGAGACAGAAAATTAACAAAGGTATTTAGGACTTGAATTCAACTCTGGATCAAATGGACCTGATAGATATCTACAGAACTCTCCAACCCCAAACAAGAGCATATAGATTCTTCTTGGCATCACATGGCACATCACGTAATTGGAAGTAAAACACTCCTCAGCAAATGCAAAAGAACTGAAATCATAACAATCAGACTCTAAGACCACAGCACAAACAAATTAGAACTCAAGATTAAGAAACTCACTCAAAACCACACAAGTACATGGAAATTCAACAACCTGCTCCTGATTGACTCCTCGGTAAACAGTAAAATTAAGGCAGAAATCAAGAAGTTCTTTGAAACCAAGGAACAAAGAGACAACATATCAGAATCTCTGGGACATAGCTAAAGCACTCTTAACAGGCAACTTTATAGCACTAAATGCTCACATCAAAAAGGTATATCTCAAATTGACACCCTAACATCTCAACTATAAGAACTAGAGAACCAAGAGCAATCAAACCCCAAAACTAGAGAAGAAAAAACCAAGCTTAGAGCAAAACTGAAGGAGACAGAGACACAAAAAACCCTTCAAACAATCAATGAGTCCAGGAGCTGTTTTTTTTTTTTTTTTTTTTTTTTTTTTTTTTTTTTTTGGAAAAATTAATCAAATAGACCACTAGCTAGGCTAATAAAGAAATGAAAGAAGAATCAAATAGACACAATAAAAATGATAAAGGGAATATCACCATTGACTCCACAGAAATACAAATAACCATCAGATAATACTATAAACACCTCTATGCCAATAAACTGGAAAATCTAAAAGAAATGGATAAATTCCTGAACACGTACACCCCTGTAAGACTAAACCAGGAAGAAGTTGAACCCCTGAATAGACTAATAAAATGTTCTGAAATTGAGGCAGTAATAAATAGTCTACCAACCAAAAAAAAAGCCCAGGACCAGATGGATTCACAGCTGAATTCTACCAAAAGTACAAAGAGGAGCTGATATCCTTTCTTTTGAAACTATTCCAAACAATCAAAAAGGAGGAACTCCTCCCTAACTCATTCTACGAGGCCAGCATCATCCTGATACCAAAACCTGACAGAGATACAACAAAAAGAACTTCAGGCCAATATTCTTGAAGAACATCAACGTAAAAATCCTCAATAAAATACTGGCAAACCAAATACAGCAGCACATCAAAAATCTTATCTGCCATGATCAAGTTGGCTTCATCTCCAGGGTGCAAGGGTGGTTCAAAATACACAAAATCAATAAATGTAATTAATCACAAAAACATATCTAAAGACAAAAACCACATGATTATCTTAATAGATGCAGAAAAAGTCTTCCAAAAAATTCAACATCCCTTCATGTTAAAAACTGTCAATAAGTCAGGTGTTGATGGAGCATACCTCAAAATAATAGCCATTTATGACAAACCCACAGCCAAATATCACACTGAATGGGTAAAAGCTGGAAGTATTCCCCTTGAAAACTGGCACAAGATAAGGAGGCCTTCTCTCATCACTCCTATTCAACATAGTATCTGAAGTCCTGGCCAAGGCAATCAGGCAAGAGAAAGAAATAAAGGTATTCAAATAGGAAGAGAGGAAGCCAAATTGTCTTTGTTTGCAGATGACATGCAAACATAGACACCCCATCTAGAACACACCATCATCTCAGCCCAAAAGCTCCTTAAGCTGATAAGCAAATTCAGCAAGTCTCAAGATACAAAATCAATATGCAAAGGTCACCAGCATTTCTACATACCAAGAACAAGAAAGCAGAGAGCTGAATTATGAACGAACTCCCATTCACAATTGCTACAAAGAGGATATACCTATGAATTACAGTTAGCAAGGAAAGTGAAGGACCTCTTCAACGAGAACTGTATACAAACCACTGTTCAAGGAAATCTGAGAGGACACAAACAAAAAAAATTCCATGTTCACAGATAGGAAGAATCAATATCATGAAAATGGACATCCTGCCCAAAGTAATTTATAGATTCAATGCTATTCCCATCAAACTACTATTGACATTCTTCACAGAATTAGAATAAACTATTTAAAAAGTCATATGGAACCAAAACAGCTCAAATAGCCAAGACAATCCTAAGTAAAAAGAACAAAGCTGAAGGGAGGCATCACACTACTGGACTTCTAACTATACTACAAGGGTACCGTAACCAAAACAGCATAAACCAATAGAATTTCTGTTCCAGAATTCAGAAATAAGGCTGCACATCTATGACCATCTGATCTTGGACAAACTTGACAAAAACAAGCAATGGGCAAAGGATCCCCTATTTAATAAATGGTGCTGGGAGAACTGGCTAGCCATATGCTGAACACTGAAACTGGACCACTTCCATACACCTTATAGAAAAATTAACTCAAGCTGAATTAAAGACTTAAATGTAAAACCAAAACTATAAAAACCCTAGAAGAAAATCTAGGCAATGCCATTCACAACATAGGCATGGGCAAAGATTTCATGATAAAATCACCAAAAGCAATTGCAACAAAAGCCCAAATTGACAAATGAGATCTAATTAAACTAAAGAACTTCTGCACAGCAAAAGAAACTATCAGCAGAGTCAACAGATAACCTACAGAGTGGGAGAAAAATTTTGCAATCTATCCATTTAACAAAGGTCTAATATCCAGAATCTATAGGAATTTAAACAAATTTACAAGAAAAAACAAACAACCCCATTAAAGAGTGGGCAGGCCGGGTGCAGTGAGTGGCTCACGCCTGTAATCCCAGCACTTTGGGAGGCCCAGGTGGGCAGATACCTGAGGTCAGGAGTTTGAGACCAGTCTAGCCAATGTAGTGAAACCTCATCTCTTCTAAAAGTACAAAAATTAGCCAGGTATGGTGGCATGTGCCTGTAGTCCCACCTACTGGAGAGGCTGAGGCAGGAGAACTGCTTGAACCCAGGAGGCAGAGGTTGCAGTGAGCCGAGATCATGCCATTGCACTCCAGCCTGGGCGACAAAGCAAGACTCCATCTCAAAAGATAGAAAAAACAGAGCAGGCAAAGGACATGAAATGACGTTTCTTAACAGAAGGCATTCATGCGGCCAACAGACATTTGAAAAAAAGCTCAACATCACTGATCATTAGAGAAATGCAAATCAAAATTATATAATAAGATACTAACTCACAACAGTCAGAATAGCGATTATTACAAAGTCACGAAACAACAGATGCTTTTGAGGTTGCAGAGAGATAGGAACTAATTGCCACTGTTGGTGGGAATGTAATTAGTTCAATCATTGTGGAAGACAGTGTGGTGACTCCTCAAAGATCTAGAACCAGAAATACCATTTGACCCAGCAATACCATTATTGGGTATATATCCAAAGGAAATACAAATCATTCTACTACAAAGATGCGTATGTTCATTGCAGCACTATTCACAATAGCAAAGACATGAATTCAACCCATCAATAATAGACTGAATATAGAAAATGTGGTACATATACACCATGGAATACTATGTAGCCATAAAAAGATATGACATCATGTCCTTTGCAGGGAAATGGATGGAACTGGAAGTCATTATCCTCAGCAAACTAAGGCAGGAAGAGAAAACCAAACACCGCAAGTTCTCACTTATAAGTGGAAGGTGAACAATGAGATCACATGAACATGGGGAGGGGAATAACACACAATGGGGCCTGTCAGAAGGTGGGGTTGGAGGGCTACCATTTAGGAAAAATAGCTAATGCATGCTAGGCTTAATGCCTAGGTGATGGTTTGATAGGCATAGAAAACCACCACAGCACACGTTTACCTATGTAATGAACCTGCATATCTCGCTCATGTATCGCCGAACTTAAAAATAAAATTAAAAAAAAAAAAAAAAAGAATGAAAGGGTTCATCCCAGAAATGCAAGGATAGGTCAAGATCACAAAATCTATCAATGTAGTTTATCATGTTAATAGACTCCCATCCTCACTCACAGCTGGATTTGCTTTCTACTTCAGGAGAAAATTGAAGCAATCTGAAAAAGAACTTGCATCAACTCCCTTTGCCAAATTTTTTAATTCATCTCTTAACATGTACACCCATATACTCTCCCTTTCTACCTATTTCTACAGATGAACTATACACTCTAAAGCCAATTTCTGCACTTACATATTACATCTCACCTCCTCTTGCCCACTCTAGGACACTACTCCAGCAATCCTTCTCTGTATTCTTCATCAGTTTTTAACTTCTATTGAATCACTCTTATCAGAAAATTTGTTATTTCTCCCAATTACAAAAACACACACACACAAACCCATACATATTTCTCTTGGCCCCACTTACCCTGCCAGCTACCATCTGTTTATTTTCTCTTTTCTGTGACAAAACTCCTTGAAAAGAGTTTTCTATATTTACTAACTTGTTCCTCTTCTCTGTCTTAAACCCACTCTAATCAGGCTTTTGTTTCATCACTCTACCGAAACTTCTCTTATGAAGGTCACAAACATATTGCTAAATTCAACAGCCATTCACATCTTAATTGATTTATCAAATACACCTCTTCCTGATATACTTTCATCATTTGGTTTGCACAGCACCACACTCTCTTTTCTTCCAACCTAAGTAGCTGTCCCTTTTCTGTCTCCTTTACAATTCTCACTCTCCAACTTTTTAATGTTGGTGTTTCTGAGGACTCAATTCTTAGTACTATTTTCTATGTACACTTACTCTTCTGGTGATCTCCTCTAGTCTTACAGCTCAAAAAATTATGTATCTATCTATGACTCCTGAACTTCTACCTGCAAACAAGATTACTCTTTCAAACTCCAGATTTATATACCTTACTTCCTACTCAACACCTCCACATTAATGTTTCAAACTCAACATTGTTTAAAACGCCATGAAATTCAACATCTCCAAAACTGAACTACTGATACTGTCTTCCAAACCTGTTCCACTTTGAGGCCTTTCCTATCTCATTTATGACAATCCTATCCTTCCAGGTGTTCCATATACAAAACTTTAGAATCAACAATGTTTTGGAGTCATTCTTGATTTATCTTCCTCATATTTCACATCAAATATGGCCCATGTATAACTAGAATTTAACAGTTTTCACTACCTCCACTTCTATCATCCTTATCTAAGACCCTCCCTAATAGGTCTCTGTTTCTAGTCTTGCCTTTCTACAGTCTATTCTCAACACAGTAGCCAGAGTGATCCATTTAAAATGTCAATTATGTCACTTCTCTGCTAAAAAATCTTAATGACTCCTTGCTTCACCCCAAAACAAAGTCTTTAAAATGATCTAAAACAGGGGGTCCCCAACCCCTGGCGACTTAACTGGTCTATGGCCTGTTAGGAACCAGGCCACATGGCAGGAGGTGAACAGTGGGCAGGGGAGCGAGCAAAGCTTCATCTGTATTTACAGCTGCTCCCCATTGCTCGCATTATCACCTGAGCTCCACCTCCTGTCAGACCAGGGACAGCATCAGATTCTTATAGGAACATGAACCCTATTGTGAACTACGCATGCCAGGAATCTAGGTTGCATGCTCCTTATGAGAATCTAACGCCTGATTATCTATCACGGTCTCCCATCAAGTCCAGATGGGCCCATCCAGTTTCAGGAAAACGAGTTCAGGGCTCCCACTGATTCTACATTATGGTAAGTTGTATAATTATTTCATTATACATTATCATGTAATAGTAATAGAAGTAAAGTACACAATAAATGTAATGCACTTGGATCATCTGAAAATCATTCCCTTCCTGGTTCAAGGAAAAACTGTCTTCCATGAAACTGGTTCCCGGTACCAAAAAGGTTGGGGACTACTGGCCTAAAATACCCTGTTTTATCATGTCTGCCTATTACCTATCCTACCTTATCTCTACTACTTTCCTCACTTTCTCTGCTCCAACCATACTTGGCCTCTTAGGTATTCCCTGTATACATCAGGCAGAAGGGTATCTGCTCCACTGTTTCCTCTGTGTGAATGTCCTTTCTTCAGATATCCACTTGGCTAATTCCCTTACCACTTCTTTTCTCATATCTCACCTTTTCAATAATTGGTCTACCCTTACCACACTGTTTAATACTATACCCCACTTTTCAACTCCTTGCTCTGTTTATCTCCCTTATACTGTTTTTTCATTTTTCTGTAGCTCTTACTACGTTCTAATATTTACTTATTATGTTTATTACTTAAGAGTGCTCCATAAAGCCTTTGATCTTTGTCTGTTTTGTCCACTGATATATTCCCAAGAATCTAAAATTGTGCCTGGGTGCTTAGTAGGTACCCAATGAGTATTTGCTTAATTAATAAAAGAAAAAATCGTAAGACTATGCAAAAGTATGCCAAAAGAAGACCTTAATAAAGTACAGCCCTATTTACAATGATTAAAAAAACTATCTCTTAGCAAGCTTCGTTACCTTAGTGAAGATTATATAGCATAAACCTACAAACATCATACCTAATGGAAATATTTAAATGTATGCCCTTTAAGCCTGGGAATAACACAAGAAATCAAAGCAAAAAAATGGTATAAGTTTAGAAAGAAAGTGATACAACTATCATTTTCAAATGATAAACCCTACAGAATCAACAAACTATTAGAACTATGAAGATAGTTCAGCATGGTTGCTAGATAAAGATCAACCTATAAAAGTAAATTGCATTTCTCTAGCCAAGTCACTAACTAGTAAATATAATTCACAGGTATTTACAATAGCTAAAAAAAAAAAAAATTATTAAGCATGAACTTAACCGATACCATAAAAGTTTCCATAAAGAAAACTTTAAGGGGGGCGGAGCAAGATGGCCGAATAGGAACAGCTCCAGTCTCCAACTCCCAGCGCAAGCGACACAGAAGACCGGTGATTTCTGCATTTTCAACTGAGGTACTGGGGTCGTCTCACTAGGGAGTGCCGGACAATCGGTGCTGGTCAGCTGCTGCAGCCTGACCAGCGAGAGCTGAAGCAGGGCGAGGCATCGCCTCACCTGGAAGCGCAAGGGGGAAGGGGATCCGTTTTCCTAGCCAGGGGAACTGAGACACACAACACCTGGAAAATCGGGTAACTCCCACCCCAATACTGCGCTGTAAGCATACAGGCACACCAGGAGAATATATCCCAATCCTGGCCGGGAGGGTCCCACGCCCACGAAGCCTCCCTCACTGCTAACACAGCAGTCTGCCGCGATCTATCCGCAAGGCAGCAGCGAGGCTGGGGGAGGGGCGCCCGCCATTGCTGAGGCTTAAGTAGGTAAACAAAGCCGCTGGGAAGCTTGAACTGGGTGGAGCTCACAGCAGCTCAAGGAAGCCTGCCTGTCTCTGTAGTCTCCACCTCTGGGGACAGCGCACAGCTGAAGACCAACAGGGGAAGTAGCAGGAGCCGGTGCAGACGCCAACGACTCTGTCTGACAGCTTTGGGGAGAGCCGTGGATCTCCCAACGCGGAGGTTGAGATCTGAGAACGGACAGACTGCCTGCTCAGGTGTGTCTCTGACCCCTGAGTAGCCTAGCTGGGAGAAATCCCCCACTAGGGGCAGTCTGACACCCCACACCTCACAGGGTGGAGTACACCCCTGAGAGGAAACTTCCAAAGGAAGAATCAGACAGGTACACTCGCTGTTCAGCAATATTCTATCTTCGGCAACCTCTGCTGCTGTTACCCAGGCAAACAGGGTCTGGAGTGGACCTCAAGCAATCTCCAACAGACCAACAGACAGTCCTTCTGACTGTCAGAAGGAAAACTATCAAACAGGAAGGACACCTATACCAAAACCCCATCAGTACGTCACCACCATCAAAGACCAGAGACAGATAAAACCACAAAGATGGGGAAGAAGCAGGGCAGAAAAGCTGGAAATTCAAAAAATAAGAGCGCATCTCCCCCTGCGAAGGAGCGCAGCCCATCGCCAGCAACGGATCAAAGCTGGTCAGAGAATGACTTGGACGAGAGGAGAGAAGAAGGCTTCAGTCCATCAAACTTATCAGAGCTAAAGGAGGAATTACATACCCAGCGCAAAGAAACTAAAAATCTTGAAAAAAGAGTGGAAGAATTGACAGCTAGACTAATTAATGCAGAGAAGATCATAAACGAAATGACAGAGATGAAAACCATGACACGAGAAATACGTGACAAATGCACAAGCTTCAGTAACCGACTCGATCAACTGGAAGAAAGAGTATCAGCGATTGAAGATCAAATGAATGAAATGAAGCGAGAAGAGAAACCAAAAGAAAAAAGAAGAAAAAGAAATGAGCAAAGCCTGCAAGAAGTATGGGATTACGTAAAAAGACCAAATCTACGTCTGATTGGGGTGCCTGAAAGTGAGGGGGAAAATGGAACCAAGTTGGAAAACACTCTTCAGGATATCATCCAGGAGAACTTCCCCAACCTAGTAGGGCAGGACAACATTCAAATTCAGGAAATACAGAGAACGCCACAAAGATACTCCTCCAGAAGAGCAACTCCAAGACACATCATTGCCAGATTCACCAAAGTTGAAATGAAGGAAAAAATCTTAAGGGCAGCCAGAGAGAAAGGTCGGGTAACCCACAAAGGGAAGCCCATCAGAATAACAGCAGATCTCTCGGCAGAAACTCTACAAGCCAGAAGAGAGTGGGGGCCAATATTCAACGTTCTTAAAGAAAAGAATTTTAAACCTAGAATTTCATATCCAGCCAAACTAAGTTTCATAAGTGAAGGAGAAATAAAATCCTTTACAGATAAGCAAATGCTTAGAGATTTTGTCACCACCAGGCCTGCCTTACAAGAGACCCTGAAGGAAGCCCTAAACATGGAAACGAACAACCGGTACCAGCCATCACAAAAACATGCCAAAATGTAAAGACCATCGAGGCTAGGAAGAAACTGCATCGACTAACGAGCAAAATAACTAGTTAATATCATAATGGCAGGATCAAGTTCACACATAACAATATTAACCTTAAATGTTAATGGACTAAATGCTCCAATTAAAAGACACAGACTGGCAAACTGGATAAAGAGTCAAGACCCATCAGTCTGCTGTATTCAGGAGACCCATCTCACATGCAGAGACATACATAGGCTCAAAATAAAGGGATGGAGGAAGATCTACCAAGCAAATGGAGAACAAAAAAAAGCAGGGGTTGCAATCCTTGTCTCTGATAAAACAGACTTTAAACCATCAAAGATCAAAAGAGACAAAGAAGGCCATTACATAATGGTAAAGGGATCAATTCAACAGGAAGAGCTAACTCTCCTAAATATATATGCACCCAATACAGGAGCACCCAGATTCATAAAGCAAGTCCTTAGAGACTTACAAAGAGACTTAGACTCCCATACAATAATAATGGGAGACTTCAACACTCCACTGTCAACATTAGACAGATCAACGAGACAGAAAGTTAACAAGGATATCCAGGAATTGAACTCATCTCTGCACCAAGCGGACCTAATAGACATCTATAGAACTCTCCACCCCAAATCAACAGAATATACATTCTTCTCAGCACCACATCGCACTTATTCCAAAATTGACCACATAATTGGAAGTAAAGCACTCCTCAGCAAATGTAAAAGAACAGAAATTATAACAAACTGTCTCTCAGACCACAGTGCAATCAAACTAGAACTCAGGACTAAGAAACTCAATCAAAACCGCTCAACTACATGGAAACTGAACAACCTGCTCCTGAATGACTACTGGGTACATAACGAAATGAAAGCGGAAATAAAGATGTTCTTTGAAACCAATGAGAACAAAGATACAACATACCAGAATCTCTGGGACACATTTAAAGCAGTGTGTAGAGGGAAATTTATAGCACTAAATGCCCACAAGAGAAAGCAGGAAAGATCTAAAATTGACACTCTAACATCACAATTAAAAGAACTAGAGAGGCAAGAGCAAACACATTCAAAAGCTAGCAGAAGGCAAGAAATAACTAAGATCAGAGCCGAACTGAAGGAGATAGAGACACGAAAAACCCTCCAAAAAATCAATGAATCCAGGAGTTGGTTTTTTGAAAAGATCAACAAAATTGACAGACCGCTAGCAAGGCTAATAAAGAAGAAAAGAGAGAGGAATCAAATAGATGCAATAAAAAATGATAAAGGGGATATCACCACTGACCCCACAGAAATACAAACTACCATCAGAGAATACTATAAACGCCTCTACGCAAATCAACTAGAAAATCTAGAAGAAATGGATAAATTCCTGGACACTTACACTCTCCCAAGGCTAAACCAGGAAGAAGTTGAATCCCTGAATAGACCAATAGTAGGCTCTGAAATTGAGGCAACAATTAACAGCCTACCCACCAAAAAAAGTCCAGGACCAGATGGATTCACAGCTGAATTCTACCAGAGGTACAAGGAGGAGCTGGTACCATTCCTTCTGAAACTATTCCAATCAATAGAAAAAGAGGGAATCCTCCCTAACTCATTTTATGAGGCCAACATCATTCTGATACCAAAGCCTGGCAGAGACACATCAAAAAAAGAGAATTTTAGACCAATATCCCTGATGAACATTGATGCAAAAATTCTCAATAAAATACTGGCAAACCGGATTCAGCAGCACATCAAAAAGCTTATCCATCATGATCAAGTGGGCTTCATCCCTGGGATGCAAGGCTGGTTCAACATTCGCAAATCAATAAACGTAATCCAGCATATAAACAGAACCAAAGACAAGAACCACATGATTGTCTCAATAGATGCAGAAAAGGCTTTTGACAAAATTCAACAGCCCTTCATGCTAAAAACGCTCAATAAATTCGGTATTGATGGAACGTACCTCAAAATAATAAGAGCTATTTATGACAAACCCACAGCTAATATCATACTGAATGGGCAAAAACTGGAAAAATTCCCTTTGAAAACTGGCACAAGACAGGGATGCCCTCTCTCACCACTCCTATTCAACATAGTGTTGGAAGTTCTGGCTAGGGCAATCAGGCAAGAGAAAGAAATCAAGGGTATCCAGTTAGGAAAAGAAGAAGTCAAATTGTCCCTGTTTGCAGATGACATGATTGTATATTTAGAAAACCCCATCGTCTCAGCCCAAAATCTCCTTAAGCTGATAAGCAACTTCAGCAAAGTCTCAGGATACAAAATTAATGTGCAAAAATCACAAGCATTCTTATACACCAGTAACAGACAAGCAGAGAGCCAAATCAGGAATGAACTTCCATTCACAATTGCTTCAAAGAGAATAAAATACCTAGGAATCCAGCTTACAAGGGATGTAAAGGACCTCTTCAAGGAGAACTACAAACCACTGCTCAGTGAAATAAAAGAGGACACAAACAAATGGAAGAACATACCATGCTCATGGATAGGAAGAATCAATATCGTGAAAATGGCCATACTCCCCAAGGTTATTTATAGATTCAATGCCATCCCCATCAAGCTACCAATGAGTTTCTTCACAGAATTGGAAAAAACTGCTTTAAAGTTCATATGGAACCAAAAAAGAGCCCGCATTGCCAAGACAATCCTAAGTCAAAAGGACAAAGCTGGAGGCGTCACGCTACCTGACTTCAAACTATACTACAAGGCTACAGTAACCAAAACAGCATGGTACTGGTACCAAAACAGAGATATAGATCAATGGAACAGAACAGAGTCCTCAGAAATAATACCACACATCTACAGCCATCTGATCTTTGACAAACCTGAGAGAAAAAAGAAATGGGGAAAGGATTCCCTAATTAATAAATGGTGCTGGGAAAATTGGCTAGCCATAAGTAGAAAGCTGAAACTGGATCCTTTCCTTACCCCTTATACGAAGATTAATTCAAGATGGATTAGAGACTTAAATGTTAGACCTAATACCATAAAAACCCTAGAAGAAAATCTAGGTAGTACCATTCAGGACATAGGCATGGGTAAGGACTTCATGTCTAAAACACCAAAAGCAACGGCAGCAAAAGCAAAAATTGACAAATGGGATCTAATTAAACTAAAGAGCTTTTGTACAGCAAAAGAAACTACCATCAGAGTGAAAAGGCAACCTACAGAATGGGAGAAAATTTTTGCAACCTACTCATCTGACAAAGGGCTAATATCCAGAATCTACAAAGAACTCAAACAAATATACGAGAAAAAAACAACCCCATCAAAAAGTGGGGAAAGGATATGAACAGACATTTCTCAAAAGAAGATATTCATACAGCCAACAGACACATGAAAAAATGCTCATCATCACTCGCCATCAGAGAAATGCAAATCAAAACCACAATGAGATACCATCTCACACCAGTTAGAATGGCAATCATTAAGAAGTCAGGAAACAACAGGTGTTGGAGAGGATGTGGAGAAATAGGAACACTTTTACACTGTTGGTGGGATTGTAAACTAGTTCAACCATTATGGAAAACAGTATGGCAATTCCTCAAGGATCTAGAACTAGATGTACCATATGACCCAGCCATCCCACTACTGGGTATATACCCAAAGGATTATAAATTATTCTACTACAAAGACACATGTACACGTATGTTTATTGCGGCACTATTCACAATAGCAAAGACTTGGAATCAACCCAAATGTCCATCTGTGACAGACTGGATTAAGAAAATGTGGCACATATACACCATGGAATACTATGCAGCCACAAAAAAGGATGAGTTTGCGTCCTTTGTAGGGACATGGATGCAGCTGGAAACCATCATTCTTAGCAAACTATCACAAGAACAGAAAACCAAACACCGCATGTTCTCACTCATAGGTGGGAACTGAACAATGAGATCACTTGGACTCGGGAAGGGGAACATCACGCACAGGGGCCTATCATGGGGGGGGGGGAGGGGGGAGGAGGGAGGGCTTGCATTGGGGAGTTATACAAGATATAAATGATGAATTGATGGGTGCTGACGAGTTGATGGGTGCAGCACACCAACATGGCATAAGTATACATATGTAACAAACCTGCACGTTATGCACATGTACCCTAGAACTTAAAGTATAATAAAAAAAAAAAAAAAAAAAAAGAAAACTTTAAAATCCTAATAATAGAATATAAGTAATTTCATGACTTTGATTAGGATGACTTTATGTAATAAAGATATCAATAACGAGAGGGGAACAAGATGACCAATTAGATGCAGCTGTGATCTGTGGCACTCAGGGAGAGGAATAAAAGAGTGAATTCAGCACCTTCAGCCGAAATATCCAGGTTCTCACATTGGGACTGACTAGGCAAACGACTTGACCCAAAAAGAATGAAGAAATGCAGGGTGGAGCAATGAATGGCCCACCAGGGAACAGCAGGGAGCCAAAGGAACCCCACCCTCAGCCAAGGAAAGTGGTGAGTGATTGCGTCACCCCGCCCGGGAAACCATGTTTCTCCCAGAGATCTCTGAAACCCAGATCAGGAAATCCCATCTTTGATCCCTGATCTTTGCAGATCAGGAGATCCCATCATGAGCCCATGCCACTAGGGCCTTGGGTTCGATACACAGAGCTGTGTGGAGTCTCAGCAGGGCAGACGCTCAGGCCCACACCGAGGCCCAGGAGTTTTACAGACTCTGGCCCCGGCATCCCGGCAAGGCGGGAGATACAACAGTGCATATCCCAAGGAAGGGGGCTGAATCCAGGGAGCCAAGCCATTGTTCTGCACGTCCCACTTCCACAGTACCTCACAAGTTAAGACCTGATTTGGAATTCCAGCCAGCCAAGGCAAAAGCTGGAGTCTGCCTGAAACGGGACAGAGTTCCTGGGAGGAGGGGCAGCCGCCATCTCTGGGAAAGGTCAACTCAGCCGTTTCAGCCTCCCGGCTTTGGAGAATCCAAACAGTCCAGAGGAGGAAGGCACCTCACAACGCAGCACAGCTGCCGTGTCAGATTGTGGCCAGAATGTTTTTTTTTTTTTTTTTTTTTTGAGATGGAGTCTCACTCTGTCATCCAGGCTGGAGTACAGTGGTGTGATCTCGGCTCACTGTAACCTCCACCTCCCAGGTTCAAGCGGTTCTCCTGCCTCAGCCTCCCGAGTAGCTGGGATTACAGGCATGTGCCACCATGCCTAATTTTTGTATTTTTAGTAGAGACAGAGTTTGCCATGTTGGCCAGGCTGGTCTCGAACTCCTGATGTCAAGTGATCTGCCTGCCTTGGCCTCCCAAAGTGCCATGATTACAGGCGTGAGCCACCATGTTCAGATTGCTGCTTTAAGTGGGACCCCAATCCATTCCTCCTCCCTGGGCGGAACCTCTTTGTGGGGGCTTCAGCCACTCCAGCCAGGGTCACAGGGACAGAGATGTGATCTCTCCCTAGGACTGAGCTCCTGGGGAGGAGGGGCTGCCACCATCTCTGCAGTTCCCTTTACTCAGCTGTTCCACCCTGCCAGTTGGCATGAGAAAGGGTTCCCCAGAAGGCAGTACAGCTGCTTTGGCAGATTGTGACCAGACTGCTTCTTTAAGCAGGACACTGATCCATTATTCCTCACTGGGCAGGACCTCCATGTGGAGGCTTCAGCCACTCCAGCCAGGGTTATACAGACAGAACTCTGATCTCACTCTGGGACAAAGCTCCTGTGGGGAGAGGCAGCCACCATCTCTGTGGTTTTCTGCATCACACTACCCAACTTCAAACTATACCACAATGCTACAATAACCACAACAGCTTGGTACTGGTTCAAGAACAGACACATAGACCAATGGAACAGAATAGAGAACTCAAAAGCACACACCACACACCTACAACCATATGATCTTGGACAAACCTGACAAACAGAAGCAATGAAGGAATAATTCCCTATTTATTAAATGGTGCTGGAAGAATTGGCTAGCCGTAGGCTCAAAATTGAAACTGGACCCCTTTCTTACACCCTACATAAAAATTAATTCAAGATGGATTAAAGACTTATGTAAAATCCAAAACCATGAAAACCTTAGAAGAAAATCTAGGCAATACCATTCAAGACATAGGCACAGGCAAAGATTTCAAGACAAAAACACCAAAAGCAACTGCAACAAAAGCAAAACTTGACAAAGGGATTTAATTAAACCGAAGAGCTTCTGCAGAGCAAAAAAAAACTACCATGAGAGTGAACAGACAACCTACAGAATGGGAGAAAATTTCTGCAG
Organism: Rhinopithecus roxellana; assembly: GCF_007565055.1. NCBI lineage: Eukaryota > Metazoa > Chordata > Mammalia > Primates > Cercopithecidae > Rhinopithecus > Rhinopithecus roxellana. The sequence goes on from NC_044564.1 coordinate 56,513,359, forward strand.
TCTATCCATCTGACAAAGCTCTAATATCCAGCATCTATAAGTAACTTAAACAAATTTACAAGAAAAAACAATCCCATTAAAAAGTGCGCAAACAACATGAACAGAGAGTTCTCAAAAGAAGACATATACGTGACCAACAAACATGAAAAATAGCTCAACATCACTGATCATTACAGAAATGCAAATCAAAATTACAATGAGATACCATCTCATGCCAGTCAGAATGGCTATTATTAAAGTTAAAAAAACAACAGATGCTGGCAAGGTTGTGGAGAAAATGGAACACTTTTACACTGTTGGTGGGGTTCAACCATTGTGGAAGACAGTGTGGTGATTTCTCAAAGACCTAGAGGCAGAAATACCGTTTGACCCAGCAATCTATTATTGGGTGTAGGAATATAAATCATTCTATTATAAAGATACATGCAAGCATATGTTCACTGCAGCACTATTCACAATAGCAAACACATGGAATCAACCTTAATGCCCACCAATGATAGACTGGATATAGAAAACTCAGTACATATATACCATGGAGTACTATGCAGCTATAAAAAAAGAACGAGATCATGTCCTTTGCAGGGACATGGATGGAGTTGGAAACCATCATCCTCAGCAAACTAATGCAGAAACGGAAACCAAACACCACATGTTCTCACTTGTAAGTGAGAGATGAATGATGAGAACACATGGACACATGCAGGGGAACAAGACACAATGAGGCCTGCCTGACAGGGGGCCTGGGGGAATGGAGAATATCAGGAGGAATAGCTAATGGAGGCTGGGCTTAATACCTAGGTGATAGGATGATCTGTGCAGCAAACCACCATCGCACACATTTACCTATGTAACAAACCTGCACATCCTGCACATGTACCCCTGAACTTAAAAGGTGAAGGAAAAAAAGAAGTCAATCCTCTTCAAATTAGTGTATACATTATGTTGCCGGAAGTCAGGGAACCCCAACGGAGGGACCGGCTGGAGCCGCAGCAGAGGAACATAAATTGTGAAGATTTCATGTTAATATGGACATTTATCAGTTCCCAAATAATACTTTTATAATTTCTTACGCCTGCCTTTAATCTCTTAATCCTGTTATCTTCATAAGCTGAGGATGTATGTCACCTCAGGACCACTGTGATAACTGTGTTAACTGTACAAATTGATTGTAAGACATATGTGTTTGAACAATATGAAATCAGTGCACCTTGAAAAAGAACAGAAAAACAGCAATTTTTAGGGAACAAGGGAAGGCAACCATAGGTCTGACTGCCTGTGGGGTTGGGCAAAAAGAGCCATATTTTTCTTCTTGCAGAGAGCCTAGAAACATTCATCAGTCCAGTCCACAGAAATGCTTGTTTGGATCCCTGACAATTGGTGAGCTGTCTGTGTATTGTCCAGGGTAACTATGGGTCATGAAGAGTCTAAACATTATGCTTATCTCTGCTATATTAACCTCCTATTAAAACAGGCAGGAGTTCAAGTGCCCATGGAAAATATGGTCACCCTATTCAGGGCAGTGGAGGAACACTGTCCTTGGTTTCCTGAAAAGGGAACGTTAGATGTGAACTAGAAAGGGAACTGGGATCATGTTGGTACAAAATTCCGGGAACTGGTCCCAACAGGGAATTATGTTCCTGTCACTGTTTGGGGTGATTGGGCCTTGGTACGTGCCATCCTAATGACATACCAATCCCATGATCCCCTGCAGTTACCACAATTTTCTGAATCTGGCGACCCTCTACCTCTTCCTCAGGTTTCCTCTCCCGTTCGGCCTTCGTTATGTGCTCAGCCTCTCCCTTCACCTACTCCTCCCCAACCTGACGATATTGAGGATTCAATATCTAACTCCGGTGACTTTGGCTTAACGTCACCCCCTGATGACCTTATTTCTTTTCACAAAGAGCCAGAACTTGTAGCTCCCATGGCCCTGACTTGGACATTCCGGGACCATAACTATGCTAACTCTTCCCTCTTCAAACCTTTGCAGCCTTTGCCTCCAGAGCCATCTAATGGCTCCGGGACCAAACTACAATTTACCTGTAATTCTGCAGGCCCTCCCCCATCCTCCACAGCCCCTCACCCTCCTGTCATTTCGGTCCCTCAACCGGTCACTTTGCCATCCACTCAACCTGTTCCTCTACCCTTCTTCACACATGGATGCTCCTGCCATTCTGGTTGCACAGGATTGGGACAATAATCATCAGTATGCATCTGCCTCTTCCCCCCCCCAATGCCCCTTTCTCACACTCTCATACTGGTCTGACCTCCTCAACCTCAGTTTCCCTTATCTACACATACTTTTCCTGTCACTTCTATGCCGACTCTGTCTCATGTGCCTGTTCTTGAAACTACCATGCAACACTTATTACACCAGAACAAAGAAACAAGTGGATTAGAGGCATGGGCTTATCCCATCGCACTGGAACCTCCCAATGCTCAAGGAGTACAAGTGTGTTGATATGTGCCAATCCTACCTTTTAAAAAGAATTCAAGGATGCTTATACTCAGTATGGTCCTACTTTTCCATATGCTAAAATGGTATTACAGACTCTTTGTACTGAGGTCATTTTGCTTCCTTTAGACTAGGACCTTTTGGCAAAAGCTGTTCTAACTTCATCTCAGCATTTACAATTCTGTACCTGGTGGTCAGAGGAGGCCCATCTGCAGGCTCAGCTAAATCGGGCTGATGGCATTCCAATAACTCAGACTCAGCTCACAGGCTTGGATATTACTCTGACACTACTGCCCAATTAGGCTTTGATGCTCTCACCACGGAACAAGTAACAAAGGTGTGTACGAGAGCTTGGGATAAATTACACACCTTGGGCCAAGCTCCTGTTTTCACCACTGTTAAACAGGGTCACAATGAATTATACTCTGATTTTCTGGCTAAATTACAAGATGCTGTTGAAAAATCTGTCTCTGATGAGCGCACTCAAGATTTTCTCTTTCACATGTTAGCTTTTGAGATTGCAAACCGTGAGTGTAAAATGGCCATGTGTTGCTTCCAATAACAAAATTTACCTCAATTACATTTAGCATTGTTTACTTTAAACTTTCTAAATGTTCCTGAAGACAATACTCTGACTGCAGCTAAACGCCATTATACAGGCAAAAATATTCCTAAATGAAGGCAAGCCAGTGTTATGGAAAAACTCCCAAACCAATACTGGGAACCTGGAACAATTAAAATGCGGAGAAGAGGGTATGCTTATGTTTCACCAGGAGATCATCAATCCCCTGTCTGGGTGCCCACTAAAGACTTAAACTTCGTGTGAATACTGACAATGAAAACCACAGGGAAGAGACGTCTGCATCAGAGACCACCCTCATACCCGGTGAGATCTGTGCCAACTCCTCATAAACTGGCACACCAAATCAAAATGGGTCTGGTTCAATCCTCCCTAATGGCAACAGAGACCCCTCTAACTAATCCCACTTCTCCTAATTCCATTTTTCTCTTTATGAACCTAAAAATATTTTCTACTAGCCTGAAAATAACATCCCCCTGTTCTTCTGTTTCTCCTTCAGCACTGGATCTCGCTTACAATAGGTTTTATTTAATAATTATCTTCCTTATACTTTGTCTCACCAGTTTCCCCTCAAACTTATTTACCTGCTACACAAAATTATTCTTATTGGGCTTATGTGCCTTTTCCTCCACTTATTCAACCTCTCACCTGGATGGATGCTCCTGCAGAAAGGTATACTAACAATAGTGTGTGGATGCCTGGAGCTACAGATGACCGTTGCCTTGCTCAACCAGGAGAAGGCACTGCATTTAATGTTACTGTGGGTTATAAATACCCTCATCTGTGCCTCAGACATGCACCTGGTTGTATCCATCTAGAAACTCAAGTCTGGGCTGCTTATCTTCCAGGGAGATTAGCCACAGGGGAATGGGGACATTTGGTCCCCGGCCTCTCCCTTTCTCCTTTAAGACAAATGAAAAGGGGAGTAAAAGGAGATCCCTATATTTTCAATATAAACCTGTAGGAAAACCATGTTCTAAAAATTTTGAGAGCCTATCTAAAACTTTAATTTGGGAAGACTGTGTTAATTCACATGCAGTAGTATTAAAAAATGACTCATATGGTTTAGTAATAGACTGGGCACTAAAGGGCTATTTAAAAAACAGTTGCTCCTCTGGCTGAAAGGAGTGCCTGGAGGCTACTTATTTTTTTTCTTATTGGGAGGACAAGGATCATCATCATACTTTGCATAGAAGGTTCAGCTCGTTCTTTCCCTTAAAACGGGAAGATAATGGCATTACCCACGCACCCCTCCCCCCCCTCCGAGGCCTATGATATTCCCCATTCTGAGTCCAGAGAACACCCAGAACTGTGGAAATTGGCTATTGCCATGTCCGGACTGCGAGTATGGGAATTGGAAGGTTTTCTGTCTGTTGTCCCCACTGTCGCCCCTCACATACGTGATTCTGAACCCCATGATAAATCCCCTTTGAACTCTTATCCTCTTTTTGATGCCAATCCTCCTTTATGGGACTCCAATTGGCATTATAATTCTTTTTGACCCAGGTATGCCCCTCTACCTCTTTGGCATCCCTGGGCAGCTCGGATTGCTTCTTTACAGTGGAGAACATTGGGTGTTGCCACTGCCGCTCCTCTCCCTCAGTATCAACGTAGATTCAAACATTTTGCTTTGTTTACCTCCAGCCTGACCATTCCTATACAGAGTTGTGTTAAGCCTCCTTACATGCTGTTAGTGGGAAATATCAAAATTTGGACGAACAATCAAACTGTCCAATGCATTAACTGTCATTTATACACTTGTGTTAACTCCCATTTTGACTTCAGGAAAAGTGTAATGTTGGTTCAAGCTTAAGAAGGAATCTGGATACTGGTAACTTTACCCAGACCTTGGGAATATTCCCCCTCAGGACATTTAATTAACGACGTGTTACAACAAATTCTCAAAAGATCTAAGAGATTTGTTTTCACTTTAATTGCTGTGATCATGGGCCTAATTACAGTCACTGCGCTGGCCACCACTGCCAGAGTGGCATTACACCAATCTATTCAAACGGCTCATTTTGTTAAGGAATGGCAAGACAATTCCACCCAAACGTGGAATTCTCAGCAGGGCACTGATCAAATATTAGCTAATCAAATTAATGATTTAAGACAGTCTGTTATTTGGCTTGGAGACTGGCTAATGAGTCTCGAACATTGCAAGCAAATGCAGTGCGACTGGAATACTTTTGATTTCTGTATCACACCATATTCCTACAACGAGACTGACCATTCATGGGAAATGGTCAAAGGACACCTTCTAGGTAGGGAAGATAATTTATTTTTGGACATAACTAAATTAAAGAAACAAATTTTTGAAGACTCTCAAGCTCATTTATCCATTGTGCCTGGAGCTGAGGCGTTAGATAGGGTGGCAGAAAGTCTTTCTGGACTAAACCCCATGACTTGGATTAAGTCTACTGGGGACTCCATTGTAGTAAATTTTGGAATCATGTTTCTCTGTTTAATCAGCTTGTTTTTAGTGTGCTGGACCAGTCAAAGAATCCTGCGTCAAAACAAGAGAATGAACAAGCCTTCATCACCATGGCACATTTATATAAAAAGGGAGAGATGTCACGGGAAGTCAGGGACCCCAAGCGGAGGGACTGGCTGGAGCCACGGCAGAGGAACATAAATTGTGAAGATTTCATTTTAATATGGACATTCATCAGTTCCCAAATAACACTTTTATAATTTCTTACGCCTGCCTTTAATCTCTTAATCCTGTTATCTTCATAAGCTGAGGATGTACGTCACCTCGGGACCACTGTGATAATTGTGTTAACTGTACAAATTGATTGTAAAACATGTGTGTTTGAACAATATGAAATCAGTGCGCCTTGAAAAAGAACAGAATAAAACAATTTTTAGGGAACAAGGGAAGGCAACCATGAAGTCTGACTGCCTGCAGGGTTGGGCAAAAAGAGCCATATTTTTCTTCTTGCAGAGAGCCTATAAATGGACGTGCAAATAGGGAAGATATCGTTCAATTCTTTTCCTAGCAAGGAATATTAATATTAATACCCTGGGAAAGGAATGCATTCCTGGGGGTAGGTCTATAAACAGTTGCTCTGGGAATGTCTGTCTTACGCAGCTGAGATAAGGACTGAGACACACCCTGGTCTCCTGCAGTACCCTCAGGCTTACCAGGGTGGGGAAAAACTCCACCCTGGTAAATCTGTGGTCAGACCGGTTCTCTGCTCTCGAATCCTGCTTTCTGTTATCTAAGATGTTTATCAAGACAATACGTGCACCACTGAACATAGACCCTTATCAGTAGTTCTGCTTTTGCCCTTTGCCTTGTGATCTTTGTTGGACCCTTATCAGTAGTTCTGCTTTTGCCATTTGTCCTGTTCCCTCAGAAGGATGTGATCTTTGTTAGACCCTTATTAGTAGTTCTGCTTTTTGCCCTTTGAAGCATGTGATTTACTCCCTGTTCTTATACCCCCTCCCCTTTTGAAACCCTTAATAAAACACTTGCTGGTTTGAGGCTCAGACGGGCATCACAGTCCTACCAATATGTGATGTCACACCTGGTGGCCCAGCTGTAAAATTCCTCTCTTTGTACTCTTTCTCTTTATTTCTCAGCTGCTGGCCGACACTTATGGAAAACAGAACCTACATTGAAATATTGGGGGCAGTTTCCCCTGATAATATTCCATGCATCCCGAATAAAATTCCATACGGATTTTTAAAAAAGATATTCAATAAGCATACTTTTAAATATATATGAAAGAATAAAGGTTGAAGATTTAGCTTAGTCAATCCTAAGAGAAAAAATAAATATTGAAGACTTGTCCTGTCAGATAAATCACATCCTATAGAGTCACAGTATCAAAAATAGTAATGATACAAGGTCAAATAAATGACCAATTAAAATAGGAAGCTCAAACTTACCAATAATGGTAATCCCACAAATTAGTGAGAAAAATAGTTGATTAGTAGAAAGTGTTCAGAAAACTAGCTCCCTATGTAGAGAAAAATAAGACTTATTGAGAAACTGAGGTAATATTCCTACCTACACCAGAACTAAAAATTGGCCTAATTAAGGACTTAATGTGAAAAGTAAAACTGAAAAGTTAACAGAAGGACAGAAAAGGACCTCTAATACATAAGGCAAAACACTTACTGCCTAATTATATAAAAGTTAAGGCTTTCAGTCAAGCAATACCAATAGACAGATGTCAAAATGGAAGAACACATTTGTGACATCTAAAACCAACAACTAGTTATTATTGTATCTAGATTTGATTAACTCCTACAAATCAATTGGAAAATGGTAAGAATTCCAACAAGAATTGGGCAAAATATATAAACAGGAAATTTTAAGAGAAAATCCAAAAGGCTAACATATATATGAAAAGATGTTCAGACCCAGAGCAAGTTAAAATAGATATATAATGTCATTTTATGTCTATTACACTGGTAAAAGTTCATAACTGTATAATGCTAATTGTTGACCTAGATACGAGGACATAGGGTTAGTGGTACAACTATACATTGGTATAGTCATTCTGAAGAGCAATCCGACACTCCTCAAGCAAATTAAACATACACATACTTCATGACACCGTAATACCACTATAGATATGTATCCCAGAAACACTTCTAGGTTCATAAGGGTACATATACAATGATGTTCATGGTAGCGTTATTTATAGTGGTAGGGAGTTCAAGGCTATATAGATTAGGTGTTCATAACTGAATAAATCAGTAAAATGTGAGGAATGCACGAGTACTACGCAGTAGTTAGAAGCAATGGACTAAATGTTCACATGGCAACAATAAGATGTAGATCTTAAATGCCATTTAGATATATCTTAAAAACATACGCACAGGAAAGAATGCATAATTTACAAAAACTTATACAGACAAAAAATATATAATGAACACATTACAACAACTGTCAATGAGAGGAGGAGAATGGAGGTGGAGAAAGGGGCTAAGAGAGGACAATCATCATCTGTAAATTAGAATTTACTTATGTTTATTGTCTATCTTTACTATTCTGTAGGCTTCATGAGGGTAGGAGCCTTCACTGTTTAACATCCCAAGCACCAAGAAAAATGCCTAACACATAAGAGGCACTCAAATTTTGTTGAACTAATATATAAAGAGAAGGGCCCTTTACAGATTAGTTGTGATATCTGAAACATAAAGAAACAAAAAAACAAGAATATGTGACATGAAGACCAAGAATATGAGAATATGATTAATCTAACTGGAATAGAGGTTACATATTATGAAAAGCTGATTTTGAAACATTAATGATTTCACCTGGCACTAATATCTGGGAACCACAATACTCAGTCGTAATTTAGAAATATGTTTTCAACTTCATGGTGCCACATTATGGGTAGGTCATGGAGATACTGCCTCCACCTTCAGGGTCCATTAACAAGAAACACACAATTACAGATTCAAGTTATGTATGAGTAGCTTTGAAAAAAAGCATTTTTTAATAGCGGCGTACCAAATTATATTTTCTGTGTCAGACTCAAATAGATCATCAGAATATTAAAATTTCAGACAACTGACTTGATTTAACACAACAGCTTGTCCTGCTGCTAAAAGCGAAATAAAAAGTAACCAACTTGCCAGCCACATTCATATATAAAAATGACGGCATAATTATGTATTCTATATTAGAAACACATACATCTCTGCAACTTCTAAATTATTTCCTAGAAATTAACAGGACAGAATAAATGCCATCTTCCCTTATAAATTAACAAATTTTAAAATAATACAATTCATATTGATAACCTAACTCATTTTTCCTTCCTCTACGTATTTCAATACAACTGTGGTTTTACTGCTACACCGTATTTCCACTTCAGCAAACTGTCTTTTACATAGTTTCCATAGTAGCAGGTTTTGTGGGTATAACAATTTTCAAATATTGTCAGATACATTTTTATTTTCTACAAGTCTTGTTTCATTGCAGCTCCCTGCTCATTGTTAATGACATTTATTCTTCCAGGGGAGTGTGAATAATAACTAAAACAAAGGGATCATTAACAAGCTGAGTTTTAAGGTTGAACATTTTTATTAAGAAAATTTGTCTTTAGAGCACTTTGTTAAGAAAAGGCATTCCAACCTCTATTTAAATAACAGCCTCAAGCTTGGAGGTCTAAAAATAAAATTTTGACTACAGTATTATAGCACAGGTAGTGAGAGCACAGTATTTGATGTAAGAGAAATGCCTACCCAACATAAAGCAGAAAGGGAAGGCTCTCCTTGCGCTCCTGGGAGAAAAGAATAAGAAAGAGGAGTAAAAAAAAAAAAAAAAAAAAAAGAGAAAGAGAGTAAGCTGGACCTTGTTACTCAAAAGTGTGGGTCACCAACTAGCAGCACCTGGGAGCTAGTTAAAAATGAAAAATCTCAGGCCCCACCCCAGGCCAACCCACTCAGAGTCCATAAATTAACAGGATTCCCAAATGATTCATACGCACATTAAAGCGTGAGAGTCACTGAACTAAAGTAAAAGTAGAAGACTGGAGAGAGACACTTCCTTCATTCTAACAGAAGGACAACGTGAGGTCTGCATGTGGGTTAGTTTGACGGTCAGTTTGAAAATGATCAAGAATCAGTCTCATGGTTTCTGTCTTTAAAAGTTTTCATTCAGCAACAGTGATTTTAGAAATTGTATTCATTCATTTCAAAAAAGTTAATGAGTGCCTACAATGTGCACTGTTTGACTTTTTTCAGTCCTCTACATTAGGGTCTCTTTTTGGCATGATAGTTTACTCATTTCCTTAATTTCAGAAATATTCACTTTTGCAACCTTTGTCCAAATCAAATAAACTGAATTACTGTAAAAGGCAGTAATTTTCTTCCTATGGATAGACTATAAACAAAGTGCAATTTCTTTTAAAATGGCAAATCATATTGGGACTAAAATATGTTAAGTCCACAAATGTAAAAACATAGTAAGACGATACCAATGAATCTGAAACAAGAATATTCTTCCTGCAGACTGCTTGAAAGCATTAAGTATAGGCCGGGCGCGGTGGCTCAAGCCTGTAATCCCAGCACTTTGGGAGGCCGAGACGGGCGGATCACGAGGTCAGGAGATCGAGACCATCCTGGCTAACACGGTGAAACCCCATCTCTACTAAAAACTACAAAAAACTAGCCGGGCGAGGTGGCGGCGCCTGTAGTCCCAGCTACCCGGGAGGCTGAGGCAGGAGAATGGCGTGAACCCGGGAGGCGGAGCTTGCAGTGAGCTGAGATCTGGCCACTGCACTCCAGCTTGGGTGACAGAGCGAGACTCCGTCTCAAAAAAAAAAAAAAAAAAAAAAAAAAAAAAAAGAAAGCATTAAGTATAAATTCAACACATATTAAACACATGCTACGTGCCAGGCCATCTGCCAGGCATTTCAGACAAAAATATGCATGAAATAGTCCCTATAATACATTATGGTATATAAGGCTGACTTCATGGGACTGAAACCTGTGTAGTCACACAGGCCGTGCATTTGGTTTAAATGTTCCGTTGTTGTAGTAGAAATTCTCAATAAATTTACCTTTGAAACTGTAAGTGAATGAAATACAAGTACGTAAACTTTTAAATGAAGCCTGATAGAATGAACCAGGCCTATCTCCTGGTACGTGACCAGGGGATATGAACAAGTAAGGAAAACAGATTTATATTTTACCACCTTTATTTTAATGGCCCTTTCCTGCTTTTTTGAACAAGGTACTCTGCATTTTTATCTTCTACAAGGTTGGCTGATTCTGTAGCCAGTGACGACAGTCAAATAGAACTATGTGCTAGATACTGTGGTAGAAAGGACAATGGAGCTATTGGCTACGAAAAGGTCAATGATGACTTCACAGGGAAAATGATACTTAAGTTGGGCTTTGAAGGACAAAAAGGAGTTTGCCAGATGACGGGCACTCCCGAAAGGAACAACATTCTTACATAAATTGTAGACTTACAAGTGTACACTTATTTCCTCTAAGTTTAAAAAAAAAAAAAAAAAAAGGTGCTTCGCGGAAGTTTTGTATATTTTCAACACACTGTTTTTTACAACTTTTTTAAAAAGCTGTGTACTAGGCACAAATTCCACTTCCTGGGGAAGCTTACCTTCTGGCAAAGCAAATACAGGAATAAGAAATGTACAGAGGTGAACAAACATGCCTTCGGGATTGGATTTTTACCTGGGTTTGTGCGTCTTCCTCGGGCCGGGAAAGCAGTTTGCTGGCTTTCGAAATGGTAGGGGCTTAAGGCTTCGACCTTTTCCGAGGCCTGTGCAATCAACCGTGGGAAAGGGGTTTCCTCCTCGAAATGGAACTGGCTCCAGTTGACATGGCCGCAGAGTTTTTCTATTTCTTTCACCAAGTACCTGCCGCACAGCTTCCTGGCACTGCTGATGTCGCTCAGTTCACGGGAAAATCGAACCAGCAAGAGTCCAAGCCACAGCATGCACAAGCGGAGGAGCCTCGGCATTCCTCTGACCGCAGGCGAGACCTCCGCGTTGTTCAATGGCGGTCGGCCTGACCCTGCTCCCTGTCTGCGCCTGCGCCAGACCGAGCCGCGCTCACAAGCCTGTGGAATTCCGAGCGCTTGGGGGCCTCGCGAGAACCTCAAGGGAAGGCGCGCGCTGGCGGCGCCGAGGCTTTCCCGCCCTCCCAGGGGTCTCAGGTGGTCGAAGGTAGCAGGCCCTGGCTCCTAAAATGAAAGCCAAAAATCCCCTCACTACCCCGCCACCCTCCGGTTTGATTCATTTTTCTTTCCTTCCTCAATGGGAGATTCCTCACCCAGCGTGAGAGCATAGGACCCCTGTGACTTGATAACGGACGTTGAAAGGTGTTGCTCCCTCCACCTGGAATGCGTTTCCCGTTCTTGTTTGCCGGGTTGTTAATGAAGCTTCGTCTCCCTCACAGAAACCCCCTCTCATCTCTTTCACGGTGTTAATCGACCTGTTTCCATTTGTGGGCGTGTGACCTCTTTCCTGAGACCCCCGCTTCATGAAGGCAGGGCCTGCGTCTGTTCTTGCTTTCCATTGTACCCCGGGGTCTAGCATTTAGCTGGCAATCAAACATGTGGTGAAACGTTTGTGTGTTGCATACGGGCATGTGCGTTTAGTCAGGTTCAAAGCTTCTTCAGAAAAATCCTGCTGGTTCACAGGGAGGCATAGGCCTTAGCCTCAATCTCCAGAAAAAAGAAGTAGGGATGTTGTCTTGAAGTACCTGGGATAGAAATCTGGTTCTCTCTTTTTTTTTTTTTTTTTTTTTTTTTTTTTTTTTTTTTTGAGACGGAGTCTCGCTCTGTCGCCCAGGCTGGAGTGCTGTGGCCGGATCTCAGCTCACTGCAAGCTCCGCCTCCCGGGTTCACGCCATTCTCCTGTCTCAGCCTCCCGGGTAGCTGGGACTACAGGCGCCGCCACGTCGCCCGGCTAGTTTTTTGTAGTTTTTAGTAGAGACGGGGTTTCACCGTGTTAGCCAGGATGGTCTCGATCTCCTGACCTCGTGATCCGCCCGTCTCGGCCTCCCAAAGTGCTGGGATTACAGGCTTGAGCCACCGCGCCCGGCTGGTTCTTTCGATTAGAGAACGTAGAGGATTGTCTGTTACCAAATTAACTTGTGACAGGGACCCCTAGAGGACTTGCCTTGTAAGAATAACAGCATGCAGCATGAAATGCTCATTTAGATGAGATAATTTTGCTCAGTTAGTAGGGAAGGGGCATGGAAGCGAAGCACAATCGGCATAGGTAGCTTTATCATTTTAAAAGAAGTTCTGCGTTATTAGTGTGTTGGCGTGGAAGGATGTACTATCGGCCACAAGAGGGCATTCGGGGGCTGTCTCAGGAATAAGGCTGAAGCTACAGGTGCCAGCTTATCAGTGATCTCACCATTTCCCTATACAATTTTTTTTCTCCCGTTCTTTTCTGTCTTCTGACTCTGTCTTTTTCTTCATTTTCCGTTTCCCCATCTTTTCCCTGCTTCCCAGTGGCATCCATGAATGCTGTTATATTAACTGCCCATTGGATTTTTTAAATGGTTGATACAATATAGATTAGTAAAATTTAATCACCTTCCTTGAAAAACAACTTATGTCCGAACTATAGTGGGCCATGAGTCCTAGTCAGAACTTTATCAGGTAAAGTTTTTGAGAAAGGAAAATATTAATCATACTGAGGTGAATGTAAGCCCACTATAGTGGCAAAATGTAAAAAATGTAAGCCCACAAGGCAAAACCTATAGTAGATATATAAAATATAAAAAAGAAGAAATCAAAGCATACCACTACAGGAAATCATCTAACCACAAAGAGAGCAAGAGAAAAAGAAAAGAACAAAGAATCTACAAAATAACCACTAAACAATTAGCAAAATGGCAGTAGTAAATTCTAACCCATTAATAACTACTTTGAATGTAAATGGATTATGTTATTTAATAAAAAAAAGGGCTGAATGGATTTAAAAAACAAGACTCAACTATATACTGCCTACAAGAGACTCATCAAGAGACCTGAACTATACTTTAGAACAAGTAGAGCTAACAGATTTTTATGGGACACTCCATCTAACAGCAACAGAATACACATTCTTCTAAAATGCACACAGAACATTCACCAGAATAGATCATATGTTATGCTACAAAGCAAGTCCTAATAAATTTAGGATAATAAAATAATATCAAATATCTTTTCTGACCACAATGGGATAAAAGTAGAAATCAATAAAAGGAATTTTTGAAAACTCACAAATATGTGGAAATTAAAGAACATGTTCCTAACTACCAATAGGTCAAAGAAGAAATGTAAAGGGAATTTAAAAAATATCTTGAGACAGGCTGCTCAGTGGCTCATGCCTGTAATTCCAGCACTTTGGGAGGCTGAGGCAAGTGGATCACTTGAGGCCAAGAGCTCAAGACCAGCCTGGCCAACATGGTGAAACCCTGTCTCTACTAAAAATACAAAAAATTAGTCAGGTATGGTGGCAGGCACCTGTAATCCCTACAGCTCAGGAGGCTGAGGCAGGAGAATCGTTTGAACCTGGGAAGCGGAGGTTGCCGTGAGCTGAGATTGCGTCACTGCACTCCAGCCTGGGTGACAGAGTGAGACTCCATCTGAAAAACTCCAAAATGGAAACACAACATACCAAAATTTATGGTATGCAGCAAACATAGTGCTGAGAGAGAAGTTTATAGTAATAAGCACCTATGTCATAAAAGATCTCAAATAAACAACTTAACATTGTATTTCAAGGAACTAGAAAAACAAACTAAGCTCAAATTTAGCAGAAAGAAGGAAATAACAAAAGTCAGACAAAAAAATTTAAAAATAGAGGCTAGCAAAACAATAGAAAAGTTTCACAAAACTAAAGTTGGTTCTTTGAAAAGATGACCAGGATTAGGGACCCACTTAAATAAGCAATGTAACTGCCCCTTGGCAGGGTGGGTGTGCTGCACTGGTGGGAATCCCCCTCGTCTGGGCTGCCCTTACTCTTCAGAGCCAGCAGGCAGAAAAGACTAAGATCGCTGATCCACAATACCACAGCCACTTCTCCTCCCAGGGGCTCCTCTCGGGGATATCAGAGTTCTGTCCATGAACCCCTGACTGGGATGCTGAGATTCCCACAGGGGGGTCCCTGCCTGGTGAGGAGGAGTGGATCAGGATCCTACTTAAAGAAGCAGTCTGGCTACAAACTGACCCAGCTGCTGTACTGTGCTCTGGGGAATCGCTCCCAATTCAGACTGCTGAGTCTCGTTGGCACCAGTGGCATGGGAAAACTTTGGACTGGAGCCACAGTGATGGCAGCACACCCTCACCCCCAAGAACTCAGTCTTTTTAGGCAGTCTCTAGCCTGCCATGCTGGCCAGAGAGGATTCCAAGCCAGCAGGTTTTAGCTTGTGGGGTTCTGTGGAAGCAAGACCTTTTGGCTCCCTGGCTTCAGCTCCCTTCCAATGGGAGTGGATGGATCTCCTGCATCACGGGAGTTTCCAAAGCTGAAGTATGCACATATTCCTGTGTCTCAGTGCCTGCTCTACTGGCCACCCACCCCAGCCACCATCATGAGTCTGTACAGCTTTGTGCTTGTGACCCAAAGCCCTCGTGGCATGGACTCACAAGGGGACCTCCTGATCTGCAGGTTGCATTGATCCATGGGAAAAGTGTGGTTTTCAGGGTAGGGTAGCACAATCCATCACTGCCCCAGATGACTGGGGGAGGGAGTTCCCTTTGCCCCATGCAGCTCCCAGGTGGGCCCTCACTCTACCCTGCTTTTTCTCACCCTCTGTGGGTCGCACCAACTACCTAGCCAGTCCCAGTGAGAGAACCTTGGTACCTCAATTGACAATGCAGAATTCACTCTCCATTTTCATCCTTCTAGGTAAGAGCTGCAGAGTGGAGCTGTTTCTGTTTCGCCATCTTGGCTGCTCCGGGATTCAAGGAATTTGCCTATCTTCTGTTTTATTTAGCTCCATTGTAATCTTCATTTTTTTTCTTCCTTCTTCTGGCTTGTTCTCTTTCTACCTACTTAAGGTGCACTTACTTAATACTGCTGATATGGTTTGGCTCTGTGTCCCCACCCAAATATCATCTTGAATTATAACTTTGCAGAGGAAGAGATGAGGGATATGGGCCAGGGACAGGCTCGATCTAGGAAGCTGCCTTTTATTTCTGGGGCAGCATGTTTGTCTTGTTCTAGCATTAACTTTGCTGGACATTGTTCTCATCCTTTTGGATTGGAATCAGTATTTCAGACAGCACTCTCACTGGCTTTATCCCAGGTAGCTGATGGTCTCTGAGGTTCTGAAGCCCTTTTTTGGATTCTGTTGCTCATAGCCTTCTATCTGTACCATCTTCCAGTCTCCATTTCATCCAGTCAGAGGTTCTTAGATAAATTCATTTTGATTTAAGATCATATCTGCCACTCTTTTAATTTCATGACCAATTTCTTACAACTTCATATTTTCTGTGAATTCCTCACTGTTTTGCCTGACTTGACAACAGCAAACAATTTACATTCAATCCCTAACAACTTCTAAAGCTGAAGTTTCTGATTTTTAACAAATTAAATTTTAAATTTTTTGATAATTACAGATTGACACATGCCAATATAATAAATAATTACTAGACCCTTTCCAGTTTTGCCAAAAGGTAACAGCTATGAAACTACACCATATATCAAAATGAGGATATTGACAGTTGAATAGTCATGATATAAATCTGTTCCACCACCATAAGGATTCCTTAAAGTCATTCCAACTTCCAACCTGCGCCCTAACCTAGTCCTTAAATTTTGAAAAAGAGATTTTCCATTTTTAAATTTTGTCATTTTGTGAATGTTTTATAAATGAAATCATACAGCATGTAACTTTCTGGAGTTAGTGAAAAAACTCAGCCTGATTCTCTGGATAGTCATGTGGCTTGATGCATTTGTCACTAGTTGGCTGTTTTTATTGGTGAGTCTTATTCAATGGCACGGATATACCACAGTTTGTTTAACTAACACGCATAAAGAACGTTTTGCTTAGTTCCAATGTTTGGTGATTACAAATCAGCCTATATAAACATTCATGCACAGGATTTACATAAACATTAATTTTAAATTCCTGGGAAAATGTTCAGTAATGTAATCTCTGCTTTGTAAGGTGGTTGCATGTTTAGTTTTTCTTAAAAAGTCACCAAAATATTTTCTGGGGTGGCTGTACCGTTTTGTAGTCCCAGGAGAAAATTTTGCCTCTATGTTTTCTCAGAAGAGTGGTTTATTTTTATTTCTGTGTATCAAGGGAGGGAAGAGAGGTAAATGAGTGTATTCTTTCAGCTGCCCTGACTGTCCTGTCTGGATTTCTCCTCAGGCTCTGTTATGCATTGAATTGTGTCCCAGAAGTGATGCACTGAAACCATACATACTTGTATTTCAGAATGGGACCTTTATAGACCCTAGTGTGACTGCAGATGTAGTTAGTTAGGATGAGGTCCCTCTGGAGCTGGGCCCTATATTCAGTAGGATGGATATCCTTACACAAAGATAATGTGAAAACAAAGGAATGGAGAGCACCATGTGTCAAGAGGGATAACATTGAAGAGCTGCAGCTGCAACGAAGGAATGCCAAAAAGCAGCAGCAAGCCATGTGAAGTTAGGAAGAAAAAAAGAGGATGCTCCCCAAAGGTTTCAGAACAACCTTGGCACTGCCAACACCTGGATTTTAACTTGCAGCATTCAGAACTATGAGAAAAAAAAAATTCTTTTGTTTTAAACCAGTTTAGGTTCTTGGTTACATCTAACCTGGGAATCTCAACCTGGGCCTTAGAGCTACTCTAGGAGTCTGTCCTTTTACTTCAGTTGTCACACTGATTTATAAAGAATATTAAAACTAAGAATAAAGGGAAATGTATATCTTCCAAATGTCCTCCAGGAAGCAAAGCTTTGAACATTTCTTGGTTAAGAGATTTAAAATTATATACACTAGTAAAATTATGAAACTTCATCTATTATTATTTTCCCTCACATCTTATTTTTATAATAATAGCAGGGTTATATATAGAGTGCATATGGCAAGGGAAAGTTGAGAAACAGTTATATGTCTAGGTAGAAGCTCCATGTGAGCAGCAATTTTGTGGGTTTTCCCCCCAACTATTAAACCCTAAGGACACAAGACACTGCTAGGCATGTAAGAGGAGGAGGTTGATAATTGTTTGCTGAATAAATGAATAGGATCCCCCAAATATTGATAATTTATTTATCATTATTAATGTCAAATCATATAACATATCTGATCCTACTCCTTATTCTTACAGAAAAAGGCAGAGTAACTTGGACAAACCAGAGGAGTTATTTCAAAGTGTGAAATATATTCTATGATTCCTGGGTTCTCTGCCCTAATGGTCCCAAGATTCCTTCTCATTCTGTGTCCAGTATTGATGGAAAACATTTTCTATGCAAGAGAAATTGTAATCATGAGTGGTTCCCGAACACATAAGGATGCAATCTAAACTCCATATCCAGGATGAACTAGATGAGTTACGAATCCCTCTTCCTGCCTCCATCTCCAGCCATACCTTGATAATCCCCTTTACAGTAACTGGCCTCCTATCCTACTGACTCCTGGGCAGGTTCACACATACTGTGCTTTCTGTTGTTGTCTATGTCTTTCCCTGTCCCTTGTTGCCCTCTCATTTGCTCAGATACCTTTTAAGATTCAGATTCAACATTACTTCCTTTAGGGAAATTACCACAAACTCTCTTATGTTGCTTCCTCTATGTTTTCTCCTTCCCATGATGGAAATAAAGTAGACCCCATTCCCTGTGGGTTCATTACATTCTCAGTGATGCTTTACTGATATCATAGCACTTATTCCCCCTTACTTATTGGCCTCCCACACTAGACTGACTATGAGCTTCTGTGAGCTCACTGTAAGGTCAGTTGCACGCACTTGGTAGCTGCTCAACACATCATATTAGTTAAAGAAATTGCACTTCATCACAAGATATTTGCAGACTCTGGGGCTGGAGGATAGGAGGATGGTGGAACCGTAGAACCTGGCTACAGAGTAAAAAATGCACTGAGTGCTCAGGTTAGTAAAACTAGAAAAAGGCAAAGCCTCTATGATTAGTGATCTTGTGCCATACAGGGATGAGGTCAGGGATGCAATAGGAGGACCCGACCCATCCTAGGGTGATTCACCTCTTTGATGAAGTTAACTGGTGTAGTCACTATGGATAAAAGTACAATTCACAGAGGACGTGGGTTAGAAGGTGGGGGACCAAGAGGGAGTTAGAGGGTCTATATGGGCAAAATCTAGGGCAGCAGGGCTTTCAAGATGTGTATGGGGTTCCTCCTAGGTAATCATGCCTAATTCCTCATACCACCAAACCAATCTTTTAGTTCCTTTTATAATCTTTAGTCTGGTGTTTAACTAGAGAAGGTAGCTCCTTTAGCTCTTGCATGCTTTCTACTTTAAAGAGGGGGGAATATATTGAGATCTACCTGTTTGTGAATATGTGTAGGGCTTCAAAAATTCCTTCTAGTAGTTTTTGGTTCTTATTTCCCGCATAGTTTGTCCATGTTCATAATCAAATGGCCACATTTCCACAGGATTTAGGAACTATACATCCTGATGAGCAAAAATTAACTTTCCAATAAAGTCTTATCACATATAATCCTGACATTCCTTCCTCAAAAACAAAACAAAACAAAACAAAAAAAAGTGACTGTTCCTTCAAATCAGCCAGTCATTTCTGGCCCCCGCTGCACTCTTTGTCCTAACTCACCCCACAACCCGCCTCAGTAGTTCTCCAGTGTATTAATAGCAGCACATTGGAATCACATGGGGACTTTTAAGAACACCCTTTCCCGCTGTTGCACTCTGAAACAAGGAAGTCATATCTCTGGGTGTGGAGCCTGTCCCGAGTATTTGTGAAGATCCCCAGTGGTTTCTAGTGTGCTAAAAGTAGGAGAAATATCACCTAGCTATTCCCCAAATACCTTGTAGGAAGATTTTAGGAGTAATTCAATCACATCTGTTGTCTATCCCTTCGTATTTCATAATGTTACAACTTTTATATACTGTGTACATCAATCATTAGCAACACAGTGTGAAATATGAAAGAGTAAAGGAGAACAAGAGGCAAGAGTCACCACTGGATTTGGGCAGTGGGGGCCATTGTGGCATCTGACAAGAGTCAGAGTGTGAGAGGGAAGCCCATTTACAGTGGGACCCAGCGGTAATGAGAAGTATAGAATTTCAGAGATACTTTAGAGTTTGGTGGGGAAATGATTGGTGTTTGTTTACGAAAAAATATTAGAAAACCATTAGAAAACCAATTAGGAAAGGCTGAAAAGGTTAGTGATCAGTGTGTGTGTTAGGATAATTTCTTGAGATGTTATCCTGGTTTGGCGTGATACTGTACTATTCTGTCTCACATTTCCATTCCCTAGCCCAGTTCAAGCAGGCTGCCTGGGCCTTGGTTTTTGCCTGTCTAGCTTACTTTTGAAGGGCTATACTAGAAAGGAGATGCCTGACACTGCACGTCCAATTGTTTATAAATGCCCAAAGACATGTAAAATGGTATGCAAGTAACCCTGATAGGACTTGAGCCAGAGAGAGAGAAATACAGAGACAGACACAGAAAAAGAGACAGAAGGGAGATAATATGATTATTTCCCTAAACTACCCTGGGGTTGAAACTTCCCTATCCAAGGGAAGAGATCATCCTTGTCAGCATTCTTTCTGTCCCCAGTGAGGGACACAAGTACAGAGGTGAGAGGACCATGTGGGATTGCACTGAGTGTTGCAGTGGTAGCCATTGAGGATAGTGCAGCCCAAGGGTCTTGGTGCTTTAGTGCGAAGACCCTGGGTTCAGTGCACACCTTCATGGGTGTCCCCATTAGAACAATGTCTGATGTTGAATTCTCTACTAGGTGACAGAATTGGGATTGCTATTGATTTGGTAAAGAAGAAAGGTGGATATTTTCTGCATGTGAGAGACTGTGCCTTAAAATTCATACCTGTGCACAAAAACAGTCTTTGGGAATAAGAAAGGTAGGGGTCATGACACAACTGGGAAAGGAGAGGGAAAAATGGAGAGAAAGATAGGCTAGTAGTAGGAGTATATACTGGTGCAGATTGAGGCAACTATGTCAGTAGATAATAGATAGATAATAGTGATAGTCCTCAGTGTTATCAGTTCAGGACAAACTTGGCGAAAATGTGTTCTGTAATGGACAGTGAGCTGCATACTGTGGATAAGTAAGTTTGAATGCAAGAGTTACAATGAGCAACAAGGGTTCCACCATGAAAGCACAACTCTTAAAACATGTTGGCTTTCTGACCGAACACTTACATTCTGTCGTTCTCTGCTCTCTCAATGAGAAGAAGCTATCCAGGAGGGACTAGGAGAGGACATGATAAACCTCCGAGCCTCGGTTATGATTGACCATGTATGGAACTTTGGAATATAGGAACTTCTGTGTTCTTCTCCTATAATTCTGTTTACAGACATTTGATTGAAGCAATTTACTTTTTCTAAAGTAAATTTTTTCTAAAGTGCATTTTCTCTGTAGAGGCTAGTTAAAATGTATGGATACAGAGGTTGAAGAAACTGACTAAATTTAAAAATGATACCATGATGCTTTACCAACTCTAAGAAATGCTCATATTATTTCATGGTTTATTTTACTTACATAAATGTTCTGTAAATTCTAAAATGGTAGACTTGAATCCATTTCCTTACCAGTTCTAACACCAAAAAATGAATTATTTATTCAGTTATCTATATGATGATATATTTATTTAGAAGCATAAAAAAGCCTTACTAGAGAAACAGTTGAGTTCATTTAGGCACAAAAATCTGAATATATTTATTGTCAGTTCAGATTGTTTTCAAATAATATTTCACTGCCCCAAACCCTCCCACTTCCAATGAAGTAAAATATTACAATGTGTGTGGTTTTGTGTTCATGTAGTATATGTTGACAAAATTGATTCAATAAATGTATAACTGTTATATGTGGTTGGTGTCAGTTGTGTATAAAAAGTTATTATATTGGTTAAAGTAATAAGGCTTTTATAATCATTATATAGTTAATAAGATTCAAAAGCAATTGATCTAAATATACTATTAATAAAAAAGAAAAAGACTTTTTCAGCAGAAAAAAGATCAATTTCATAGAAGTACAATAGTGGAAAGACTATTGTTACAGAGCAAGTGAAACATGTAAGCATTAATAATGATTTCTCACATTCTAACAATCAGTGGTGACTGAATTGGACATCAGTGAATGTTTCATGGAGAATACATAGGAGGTTAGGTGAGAAGTTCACAATTACTTACTTTGTGCATACTTTCAGAAAAGTCCGTTTGTCACAACATTCTTCACAGTATAGTTTACTGGCATCATCAGCTTCACTTCTCTTTGGTCAGGAAAGTAGTACCTTTCTCAATGACAGCTGCCCCTCAGACAGAATTGCCTTCAGCTCCTGTGACAACTTAGGAATGAATCCCAACATCATATCTAAGGTCTCTGCATCTTTGTTAATGGTGGATGACATCATCTCTCTGAAGTCAAAAAGGAGGGGTGGAAGGTGAGGAAAACTATTCATGTCAAAGAGGATTAGAAAAATTACAGAATTTTGCCTGGATCGCATTATAACCATTGCCTCAATGTAATTAAACACCAAAGAGAATCAGCAAGTATCCTAACATCTAAACAACTTAGCTTACTTAGAGTTGGGCACCTTGAAGTACTACAGTATTATTAAGGATCTGCTAACTTCACTCTCCTGTCTGTGGACTCTTTCCATGACAGTCAAAATGCTTGCATCATGGCACTTTTGACTCTCTCTAATGCTATTTTGATTGATAACTTCCAACTGCATTATCGACTAGATAACAATAAGGAAATTTCTTTCATAATCAAAAATTTTCCAATAGAAAGACTCACATATTTAAGTCTCTATTCACATATAACTGTACGTCTATATCTACATCCACCCCAATGCCAGACATTTAACATTGATTTTCTATGTGCACTTTCCATTTTTCTTGTTAAATTCGTCTATAGTTTTCAAAGACTTTTAATAAGCATTTTTACTAATTTATTCAGAAAAAGTGAAAATTAAACACAAATTGTACTACAATCTACTCTTTCTTGATTTGCATTAGTAATTTTCCTAAACTGTGTTGTTTTCCCCTATTTTATAATAAAATAAACAAACTCTGACCAATAATGTAGGAAAAGTAAATAACTTTGAAATCACGCTGTGAATCCTATAAAAAGGAAGCAAGTGTTTGCTGTCCATGATGACTTTTAATGGGGTCATTTAGTGATTTAATATAGGTTATGCATATAGTCTACAAGATGTAATTTTGGAAGGCAGCCATGTACACCACTATACCACCAATGCACTTACAAGATGTAATTTTGGATTCACACATTGCCTATTCCTGTTTCCTCTACATTAAATGTAAAACAATAATTAGTAATTTACCTTGGCTTCTCAGAATTTAATACAACCTATTAGACCGACTAGAGTAGCCTCTGTAGCTTTTGAAAGATGCCCTTGCTAATTCTAACTTAACTTGCAATTTATCTTTATGGCTACCCTATGACTTGGTAAAGTTTAAACACCATTCTGGTATTGAACTATTCTCAACTCTGAAATTTCACTTTTAAAATCCATTGCAGCTTCAAATGTTGAAAACATTAATCAGATCTTCAGCTACAGTGATCTGAAGGGGTAGCTTCCCTTGTCTCTGGTCCTCTCCAATTTCTCCTCTAATGATCCAGGCATCTTTCTCTTACAGCTCTTGTCTCTCAACACCCTGTAAGACCCATTTAAAAATATGTGAAGCAAGGCTCTCGTGGAGTGCATTTAAAACCATTAAAACAGAGAGAGAGGGAGGACGCTTTTAATTGCTTAGGCCACAGTCTGGCTTTTGGATAAAAGAAGAGCCATTAAATCTAAGGCCCTTTCTGTCTCCCATTCAAGGACCCTAACAGGTCTCAGAGTGCCTGTGCCTGTCTGGCATGTAAAGAAGCTTGATAACCAGTGCACCATCTCTCTGCTTGCTCACTTTTCTCTCAATTCGAAATTCGCTGTCCAGGTGCCTGTCCTCCTCTCTCCCAGCACCTTCCCCCGCCCCCCACCTAGGTCCTACCTCCTCCCAACTGTCCCACTGAGACCCTTTCAATAAAAGTACGTTACAAACAAAAAGCCCAAACTTCAGGTATCAACATCTGTGGAGTAAGGACTGAGCAAGGGCAGCTACAGAGCTGTGGAGCCAGGCCTTGCAGGCCGCTGTTCCAATTGATTGTTTGCCCTAAGGCAACCAATAAGAAGTGTGGGATGGCCAGGGATTGGGGGGCCATTTGCCTGTGGGTGGTCCAGATACCTGCAGAAGCACCTCCTGGATGCTGGAGATTTTGTCCTGGGGATCCTTGTACATTGTGGTCTCTTGGAATTTAATGCCACTTAACTTCACCTTTTCATCACTCACCCACTTCATGAGGTTCTTTCTGAAGCTGACTTTGCAGTAGCCAGAATACTGGCATACAGGACCAGAACAGTTGAGCATGCTGGAGCTGGTCTGTCCTGTTCTGGGCATTTCAGTCTTTCTTTAGGGAGTGTCACTGCTGTTGCCTAACAGCCTGTGCTTATGTACCAACCTGGGCTTCAGACTACTTTCTATATGTCTTCCTAAAGCTATTACTCACCTTTTGAGTCAACGGTCCAAGTTCTACCAATTTTCCACCTACCCACAAAGAACTTTCTCCCTCAGCTCTTATTCACCCTCCCTACCTCCA
Organism: Rhinopithecus roxellana; assembly: GCF_007565055.1. Taxonomy (NCBI): domain Eukaryota; kingdom Metazoa; phylum Chordata; class Mammalia; order Primates; family Cercopithecidae; genus Rhinopithecus; species Rhinopithecus roxellana. Next base: position 56,537,658 of record NC_044564.1, read on the forward strand.
CTCCTCATATCCCTTTTCATCTCCATGCTCCCAACTTCTACCCTTTGCTTGATTTTAATTTAAATTTTCTACTTCTTTTTTCTTTCCTCCTCCATGAGTATTTTTATATTTACCAAAATATTTGTCATTTAAATGTAATTTGCTTATTTAAAGGCATGTCCCGGTCATTATGGAAAATTCAGGTAAAATAAAAATGAAATTGAAATGTAAGTTCATCAGATAGAGACTGTCTCCATTAACACTTGCTGTATAACATTTACTATTCTTCCTAACTTCCCCCATTTTGTTTTTATTTCTTCTTCGAAGCAGTTAGAGATTATAATTAGATTGATTTCTATAGCGCCTTGTTTATTCATCTGCAGTATCATGATGAGTGGATGGAGCAACTGCTCACAAAAGAAAGAAAACTGATGATATTGAAACCAAGTCCTGTGAACATTACTAAAATTTCAGTAACATCACTTTAAGCTTGTATATAATAATGTTTAAGGTTTACAAGGCAATTTCCCATTCACAATTGTATAAACCTGAAATCTTCTTTTTTCCACTTTTATTTTGGATTTGGAAGGTACACGTGCATGTTTGTTACATAGGCATATTGTGTGATGCTGAGGTTTGGGGTATGGATGATCCCATCACTCAGGTAGTGAGCATAGTACCCAAAAGGTAGTTTTTCAGCCCATGCCACCCTACTTCTCTACCTCCTCTTATAGTCCCCAGAGTCTATTGTTCCCATCTTTATGTCCATGTATACTTAATGTTTAGCCCCCACTTATAAGTGAGAATATGTGGTATTTGGTTTTCTGTTCCTGCGTTAACACACTTTGGATAATGGCCTCCAGCTGCATCCAAGTTGCTGCTGAGGACATTTTTGTTCTTTTTTGTGGCTGCATAGCATTCTGTGGTGTATCTTTACCACAGTTTCTTTATCCAGTTCATCACAGAGGGACATCTAGGTTGATTCCATATCTTTGCTGTTGTAAATAATGCTGCAATGAACATAAAAGTGCATGTGTCTCTTTTTTTTTTTTATGGTTGGCCTTTATGTTTCAAATATTAACATTTTTATTAATCACAATACATTTTATCTTAACTGAGTGTGTTCCTCTTTTTTTTTTTTTATTATACTTTAAGTTCTAGGGTACATGTGCATAACGTGCAGGTTTGTTACATATGTATACTTGTGCCATGTTGGTGTGCTGCACCCATCATCTAGTCAGCACCCATCAATTCATCATTTATATCATGTGTAACTCCCAATGCAATCCCTCCCCCCTCCCCCCTCCCCATGATAGGCCCCAGTGTGTGATGTTCCCCGTCCCGAGTCCAAGTGATCTCATTGTTCAGTTCCCACCTATGAGTGAGAACATGCGGTGTTTGGTTTTCTCTTCTTGTGATAGTTTGCTAAGAATGAGGGTCTCCAGCTGCATCCATGTCCCTACAAAGGACGCAAACTCATCCTTTTTTATGGCTGCATAGTATTCCATGGTGTATATGTGCCACATTTTCTTAATCCAGTCTGTCACAGATGGACATTTGGGTTGATTCCAAGTCTTTGCTATTGTGAATAGTGCTGCAATAAACATACCTGTGCATGTGTCTTTGTAGTAGAATAATTTATAATCCTTTGGGTATATACCCAGTAGTGGGATGGCTGGGTCATATGGTACATCTAGTTCTAGATCCTTGAGGAATTGCCATACTGTTTTCCATAATGGTTGAACTAGTTTACAATCCCACCAACAGTGTAAAAGTGTTCCTATTTCTCCACATCCTCTCCAACATCTGTTGTTTCCTGACTTTTTAATGATTGCCATTCTAACTGGTGTGAGATGGTATCTCATTGTGGTTTTGATTTGCATTTCTCTGACGGCGAGTGATGATGAGCATTTTTTCATGTGTCTGTTGGCTGTATGAATGTCTTCTTTTGAGAAATGTCTGTTCATATCCTTTGCCCACTTTTTGATGGGGTTGTTTTTTTCTTGTATATTTGTTTGAGTTCTTTGTAGATTCTGGATATTAGCCCTTTGTCAGATGAGTAGATTGCAAAAATTTTCTCCCATTCTGTAGGTTGCCTGTTCACTCTGATGGTAGTTTCTTTTGCTGTGCAGAAGCTCTTTAGTTTAATCATATTCCATTTGCCAATTTTGGCTTTTGCTGCTGTTGCTTTTGGTGTTTTAGACATGAAGTCCTTGCCCATGCCTATGTCCTGAATGGTACTACCTAGGTTTTCTTCTAGGGTTTTTATGGTATTAGGTCTAACATTTAAGTCTCTAATCCATCTTGAATTAATTTTCGTATAAGGAGTAAGGAAAGGATCCAGTTTCAGCTTTCTACTTATGGCTAGCCAATTTTCCCAGCACCATTTATTAAATAGGGAGTCCTTTCCCCATTTTTTGTTTCTCTCAGGTTTGTCAAAGATCAGATGGCTGTAGATGTGTGGTATTATTTCTGAGGACTCTGTTCTGTTCCATTGGTCTATAGCTCTGTTTTGGTACCAGTACCATGCTGTTTTGGTTACTGTAGCCTTGTAGTATAGTTTGAAGTCAGGTAGCGTGACGCCTCCAGCTTTGTCCTTTTGACTTAGGATTGTCTTGGCAATGCGGGCTCTTTTTTGGTTCCATATGAACTTTAAAGCACTTTTTTCCAGTTCTGTGAAGAAACTCATTGGTAGCTTGATGGGGATGGCATTGAATCTATAAATAACCTTGGGCAGTATGGCCATTTTCACGATATTGATTCTTCCTATCCATGAGCATGGTATGTTCTTCCATTTGTTTGTGTCCTCTTTGATTTCACTGAGCAGTGGTTTGTAGTTCTCCTTGAAGAGGTCCTTTACATCCCTTGTAAGTTGGATTCCTAGGTATTTTATTCTCTTTGAAGTAATTGTGAATGGAAGTTCATTCATGATTTGGCTCTCTGTTTGTCTGTTACTGGTGTATAAGAATGCTTGTGATTTTTGCACCTTGATTTTGTATCCTGAGACTTTGCTGAAGTTGCTTATCAGCTTAAGGAGATTTTGGGCTGAGACAACGGGGTTTTCTAAATATACAATCATGTCATCTGCAAACAGGGACAATTTGACTTCTTCTTTTCCTAACTGAATACCCTTTATTTCTTTCTCTTGCCTGATTGCCCTAGCCAGAACGTCCAAGACTATGTTGAATAGGAGTGGTGAGAGAGGGCATCCCTGTCTTGTGCCAGTTTTCAAAGGGAATTTTTCCAGTTTTTGCCCATTCAGTATGATATTAGCTGTGGGTTTGTCATAAATAGCTCTTATTATTTTGAGGTACGTTCCATCAATACCGAATTTATTGAGCGTTTTTAGCATGAAGGGCTGTTGAATTTTGTCAAAAGCCTTTTCTGCATCTATTGAGATAATCATGTGGTTCTTGTCTTTGGTTCTGTTTATACGCTGGATTACGTTTATTGATTTGCGAATGTTGAACCAGCCTTGCATCCCAGGGATGAAGCCCACTTGATCATGGTGGATAAGCTTTTTGATGTGCTACTGAATCCGGTTTGCCAGTATTTTATTGAGGATTTTTGCATCGATGTTCATCAGGGATATTGGTCTAAAATTCTCTTTTTTTGTTGTGTCTCTGCCAGGCTTTGGTATGAGGATGATGTTGGCCTCATAAAATGAGTTAGGGAGGATTCCTCTTTTTCTATTGATTGGAATAGTTTCAGAAGGAATGGTACCAGCTCCTCCTTGTACATCTGGTAGAATTCAGCTGTGAATCCATCTCGTCCTGGACTTTTTTTGGTGGGTAGGCTATTAATTATTGCCTCAATTTCAGAGCCTGCTATTGATCAATTCAGGGATTCAACTTCTTCCTGGTTTAGTCTTGGAAGAGTGTAAGTGTCCAGGAAATTATCCATTTCTTCTAGATTTTCTAGTTGATTTGCATAGAGGTGTTTATAGTATTCTCTGATGGTAGTTTGTATTTCTGTGGGGTCGGTGGTGATATCCCCTTTATCACTTTTTATTGTGTCTATTTGATTCCTCTCTCTTTTCTTCTTTATTAGTCTTGCTAGCGGTCTGTCAATTTTGTTGATCTTTTCAAAAAACCAACTCCTGGATTCATTGATTTTTTGGAGGGTTTTTTGTGTCTCTATCTCCTTCAGTTCTGCTCTGATCTTAGTTATTTCTTGCCTTCTGCTAGCTTTTGAATGTGTTTGCTCTTGCCTCTCTAGTTCTTTTAATTGTGATGTTAGAGTGTCAATTTTAGATCTTTCCAGCTTTCTCTTGTGGGCATTTAGTGCTATAAATTTCCCTCTACACACTGCTTTAAATGTGTCCCAGAGATTCTGGTATGTTGTATCTTTGTTCTCATTGGTTTCAAAGAACATCTTTATTTCTGCTTTCATTTCATTATGTACCCAGTAGTCATTCAGGAGCAGGTTGTTCAGTTTCCATGTAGTTGAGCGGTTTTGATTGAGTTTCTTAGTCCTGAGTTCTAGTTTGATTGCACTGTGGTCTGAGAGACAGTTTGTTATAATTTCTTTTCTTGTACATTTGCTGAGGAGTGCTTTACTTCCAATCATGTGGTCAATTTTGGAATAAGTGCGATGTGGTGCTGAGAAGAATGTATATTCTGTTGATTTGGGGTGGAGAGTTCTGTAGATGTCTATTAGGTCCGCTTGGTGCAGAGATGAGTTCAATTCCTGGATATCCTTGTTAACTTTCTGTCTCGTTGATCTGTCTAATGTTGACAGTGGAGTGTTGAAGTCTCCCATTATTATTGTATGGGAGTCTAAGTCTCTTTGTAAGTCTCTAAGGACTTGCTTTATGAATCTGGGTGCTCCTGTATTGGGTGCATATATATTTAGGAGAGTTAGCTCTTCCTGTTGAATTGATCCCTTTACCATTATGTAATGGCCTTCTTTGTCTCTTTTGATCTTTGATGGTTTAAAGTCTATTTTATCAGAGACTAGGATTGCAACCCCTGCTTTTTTTTGTTCTCCATTTGCTTGGTAGATCTTCCTCCATCCCTTTATTTTGAGCCTATGTATGTCTCTGCATGTGAGATGGGTCTCCTGAATACAGCAGACTGATGGGTCTTGACTCTTTATCCAGTTTGCCAGTCTGTGTCTTTTAATTGGAGCATTTAGTCCATTTACATTTAAGGTTAATATTGTTATGTGTGAACTTGATCCTGCCATTATGATATTAACTGGTTATTTTGCTTGTTAGTTGATGCAGTTTCTTCCTAGCCTCGATGGTCTTTACATTTTGGCATGTTTTTGCAATGGCTGGTACCGGTTGTTCCTTTCCATGTTTAGGGCTTCCTTCAGGGTCTCTTGTAAGGCAGGCCTGGTGGTGACAAAATCTCTAAGCATTTTCTTATCTGTAAAGGATTTTATTTCTCCTTCACTTATGAAACTTAGTTTGGCTGGATATGAAGTTCTGGGTTTAAAATTCTTTTCTTTAAGAACGTTGAATATTGGCCCCCACTCTCTTCTGGCTTGTAGAGTTTCTGCCAAGAGATCTGCTGTTAGTCTGATGGGCTTCCCTTTGTGGGTAACCCGACCTTTCTCTCTGGCTGCCCTTAAGATTTTTTCCTTCATTTCAACTTTGATGAATCTGGCAATTATGTGTCTTGGAGTTACTCTTCTCGAGGAGTATCTTTGTGGCATTCTCTGTATTTCCTGAATTTGAATGTTGGCCTGCCCTACTAGGTTGGGGAAGTTCTCCTGGATGATATCCTGAAGAGTGTTTTCCAACTTGGTTCCATTTTCCCCCTCACTTTCAGGCACCCCAATCAGACGTAGATTTGGTCTTTTTACATAATCCCATACTTCTTGCAGGCTTTGTTCATTTCTTTTTCTTCTTTTTTCTTTTGGTTTCTCTTCTCGCTTCATTTCATTCATTTGATCCTCAATCGCTGATACTCTTTCTTCCAGTTGATCGAGTCGGTTACTGAAGCTTGTGCATTTGTCACGTATTTCTCGTGTCATGGTTTTCATCTCTGTCATTTCGTTTATGACCTTCTCTGCATTAATTAGTCTAGCTGTCAATTCTTCCACTCTTTTTTCAAGATTTTTAGTTTCTTTGCGCTGGGTATGTAATTCCTCCTTTAGCTCTGAGAAGTTTGATGGACTGAAGCCTTCTTCTCTCATCTCGTCAAAGTCATTCTCTGACCAGCTTTGATCCGTTGCTGGCAATGGGCTGCGCTCCTTTGCAGGGGGAGATGCGCTCTTATTTTTTAAATTTCCAGCTTTTCTGCCCTGCTTTTTCCCCATCTTTGTGGTTTTATCTGTCTCTGGTCTTTGTTGATGGTGACGTACTGATGGGGTTTTGGTATAGGTGTCCTTCCTGTTTGATAGTTTTCCTTCTGACAGTCAGGACCCTCAGCTGTAGGTCTGTTGGAGATTGCTTGCGGTCCACTCCAGACCCTGTTTGCCTGGGTATCAGCAGCAGAGGTTGCAGAAGATAGAATATTGCTGAACAGCGAGTGTACCTGTCTGATTCTTACTTTGGAAGCTTCCTCTCAGGGGTATACTCCCCCCTATGAGGTGTGGGGTGTCAGACTGCCCCTAGTGGGGGATGTCTCCCATTTAGGCTACTCAGGGGTCAGGGACCCACTTGAGCAGTCTGTCCCTTCTCAGATCTCAACCTCTGTGTTGGGAGACCCACTCCTCTCTTCAAAGCTGTCAGACAGAGTCGTTTGCGTCTGCAGAGGTTCTGCTGCCTTTTTGTTGTTGTTTTTTTTTTTTTTAGCTGTATCCTGTCCCCAGAGGTGGAGTCTACAGAGACAGGCAGGTTTCCTTGAGCTGCTATGAGCTCCACCCAGTTCGAGCTTCCCAGTGGCTTTGTTTACCCACTTAAGCCTCAGCAATGGCGGGCGCCCCTCCCCCAGCCTCACTGCTGCCGTTTCGTTTAGATCACAGACTGCTGTGTTCGCAATGAGGGAGGCTCTGTGGGCGTGGGACCCTCCCGGCCAGGTGTGGGATATATTCTCCTGGTGTGCCCGTTTGCTTAAAGCGCAATATTGGGGTGGGGGTTACACAAACACAATACAGGTGTTGTGTGTCTCAGTTCCCCTGGCTAGGAAAAGGGATTCCCTTCCCCCTTGCGCTTCCCAGGTGAGGCGATGCCTCGCCCTGCTTCAGCTCTCGCTGGTCGGGCTGCAGCAGCTGACCAGCACCGATTGTCCGGCACTCCCTAGTGAGATGACTCCAGTACCTCAGTCGAAAATGCAGAAATCACCGGTCTGTGTCGCTCGCGCTGCGAGTTGGAGACTGGAGCTGTTCCTATTCGGCCATCTTGCTCCGCCCCCCCGCATGTGTCTCTTTGGTAGATATCTTTTCCTTTGGGTATATACCCAGTAATGGGATTGCTGGGTTGAATGGTAGCTCTGTTTTAAGTTCATTGAGAAATCTCTGAACTGCTTTCATAGTGGCTGAACTAATTAACATTCCTCCCAACAATGAATAAGCATTCCCTTTTCTCTGCAGCCTCACCAACATGTGTTGTATTTTGACTTTTCAGTAATCATCATTTTGACTGGTTGAGATGGCATCTCACTGTGGATAAACTTTAAGATTTCAACTTACGGGGAATTTCAAAGATCCGTACTTTTATCTACCCTCTAGAAATCCTGTCAAGGCTGAGAAAACACAGAGACCACAGAGGCTTGACTGTTAAGTCTTGGGAGAGCACCTATGGAAGTCTTCTTAAAGTTGGGGAAAATTGGACTGTTTCTACCAATTTATTTCTTTGAACTCTCTTGGTGATTGGTGAATTGTTTTGGTAATCTAAATATTTTAATTTGATAATCTAATTATTACTGATACACATTTTCGTGCACATAAATTTATCTCTTTATGATTGATTTACTACATACTCTGTGTGTGGTAATTCATGAACAGAAATTTTATTTTTTAAATTTAAAAACAAGTTAACACAGTTTTGAGGCAATTGGCTTGTTAGAAAACTCTCAAAGTACTGGTAAATATTAAATGCAAATAGTACCACTTGATTATATGCATTGTTTGAAAACAAAACCTAGTCAGACCAGATCTGTTCTATTCAAGTAAGCCTGAGGGATTGATGGACACTATGGTATTTTGGAAATAAATTAATAAATCCTCTTTCTTCTCAATAAAAAACATGATCTGTGTTCCTCATATTGAGGAAGTCCCAATCATTGCCCATCAAAAGATGATATTATATAACTCTTCAAACAACACCTGCTAGGACTACACAATGGTCAGAATAAGTGATTTTAGCTGTGTTTTCACTAAGAAAAGGTGCTTGCCAGAGGCTTCTCAAAACTGGTGTTTCACATTTCTTTATACAGATTGATGGACTTTGGAGAATACTCTATGTGCAATGCTGTTCTACAACATAATGGATAACATAAAAATGAATTTCTAGGTGTCTCCTCATATTATTCCTTTCTAAAAATTATTTTCTATTTTGTATGTTCAGTATATTCAACCTTTCTCCAGGATATAATTTATGATTATTTCTCACCATTTTGTAAATTTTCATTTTACTCTTTGGTAGTATCCTTTGACACAAAAGTTTTAAACTTTGACACTGTCAAATATGTATGTTTTCTTTTATTTCCTGGTCTTTTCATGTCATATTTATGAAATCATTGACAAATCCAATGTCAGGATAATTTTCCTTTATGGATTCTTCTAAGAAGTTTATTTTTAGCTTTTACATTTTGTCTTTGATACAGTTTAAGTTAAACGTTATATATTGTGTAAGGTAAGGATCAAGTCCTTCTTTTGTGTGTATATATCCAGTTTTCCCAGCACCACTTGTTGAAAAACTGTTCTTTCCCCATAATGGTCTTGACATCCTTCTCAAAAATCGTTTTACTAAATAACAGCAACTAATTTCTATTCTCTCTGTTCTATTCCATTGGTCTATATAATTGTCCTCATGCCAATAGTTCATTCTTTTGATTACTGGATCTTTGTAGAAAGTTTTGAAAACAGGAAGGGTGAGTACTCCAACTTTATTCTTTTTTTATCAAGATAGTTTTGGTTCTTTAGGAGTCTCTTGAGATTGCGTATTAATATTAGGAAGGGTTTTCCTATTTTTACAGAAAAACATCCCTGGAATTTTTATGTGGATAACATTAATTTTGTACATCGCTTTGGGTAGTATTGACATCTTAACAATATTAAGTCATTTAATTCAGGAAAATCTGTGAATATATCTGTTTTCTGCTATTTATGTCTTCTTTAGTATGTTCCAGCAATACATTGTAGGTTCTCCTTAAATATATTCCTAAGTATTTTATTGTTTTTAATGCTATTAAAAATACAATTATTTTCTTAGTTTTGTTTCTGGATGTTCATTGGCAATCAATTTTGCATGCTGATTTTTTATTTTGCTTCTTTACAGAAATTATTTATTAGTTCTAACACTGGTTTTCAAAGCCTTTGTTCTTTTCACGTATAAGTTTATATCATCTGAAGGCAGACAGTATTTTACTTTTTCTCCCTAATTTTCGTGTATTTTCTGATTAATTGGTTAATTAGTTTGTCTGGCTATGACTTCCAATACTATATGAATAGAAGTGGTTAAAATGAACACCTTGCCCTGTTTCTGATCTGAGGGGATAAGTTTTCAGTTCTTCATCATTGAGAGTTATGGTAATGGGGTTTTATATGTGAAATAAATTAAGCTTACACGTATCAGTTTCTTGTGACAGTCTTAGGCATAGTTTAGTAGCACTTGAATTACATATTCTAAAGAGTGAGTATGCTTCTCTTTTTTATGTCACAATTAATATCTCTCCAACTACCTCATATCTCCTATGAATTCCTACTCTATTATGTGACTGCTAACAGCAATTAACCAACACCTAATCCCAATGCCTCTTAGGACTTAGAGGAAGTTTTGAAATTAAGTTTTGAATTTTAATATAAGGTAGAATCACACATGTGAAGATCTGGAATAATGCAAAATAATAATATCTATGCTTTACCTGTTTTTTGCTAATGATAACTTGCTACAATATAACAACTGGGATATTGACATTGATAACCAAGATATAAAATCATCCTAATACCACAAGAATCTTCATAGTCACACTCACTTCATTCCCATGCTCCACCCTCTAGCCTTAACCCATGGCAAAAATGTTCTCTAATTCTAAAATGTTTTATTTGAATACTAGTTTGTAAAGCAATCATAAAATATGTAACCTTTGAGGACTGGCTTTTTTCACTCAGCCAAATTCTGTGTTGGTTCTCCCAAGTTGTGTGTATTAGTTGGTTAATTAATTGGTTACTTTTTTTTTTTTATCACTGACTACTATTCCATGATATGGATATAACAGTTTGTTGAATGACTCACTGGATTTTTGATCCACAATTATTTGTTAGAAACAAAATAGTAAAGGCCATCCTGTGAACCTGGACACTCTTCCTCAGTGGTCCATTGTCCCCCCTCCCACACTAACCACTACTCCTGCCGGGGAGATTCTCCAGTGTTACAGCACATTACATTCCCCTGGGAAGCTTTTAACAAAATCCCAATGCCTTTGTTGCATTCCAAAATAATCAAATCATTATGTCCTGGTGTCAGAGACAGACATCATTATTTTGAAAGATCCCCAGTTGTCTCCAGTACACTGAAAGGCAAAAAGTCAATGCATAGCCACAGCCCAGTGACCCTGTTGCAATGTATTAAGAGTATTTCAATTGTTTTTGTTGCCTATACATCTCTCAAGAATTGATAAAGTTACAACCTTTATACATACACCAATCATTAGCACAAATGGGCAAACTAACACAGAGCAATCAAAGAGAATCTTCTTAAAGCTACTCTTCCCATCATTTACAAATACTTGATAAGCCAAAAGGTTATCCAAGTATCTCTAACAAGATATAAGAAAAAGAGAGGAAGAGAGAGTACAGATAAAGGGAATTATTTTTCTATCTATATCTATATCATCTATATCTATATCTATATCTATATCTATATCTATATCTATATCTATATCTATATCTAGTTCAGGTCTTGGTTTCTGCTGTACACTGCTCAGTGGTGGTGCCATTGAGAGTTGAAGACTCCAGGGTAGGAGATGTGTAGTACCCTAGAGAATAGATGGCAACTTTTGGCAAAATTCCCCTGCACCCAGGAAGAGAAAGCTGCAAATGAGAGGACCAGGCAGACTAGCCCTCAGTGTGTTGCAGTAGGAACTGCTGAGCACTATGGGCCCTGAGAGCTTTGATGCTTTAGTGCTAAGACCCCAGGATTCAAGATACAGCTCAAATGGAATAATTGTAATAAAATAATCTCTGTGAATTAATTTCCCACTTAGTGGCAGAGTTTCGTATTTGTTCATTTGTTAAAAATGAAAAAGTAGAATTTTTATTTTTATTTTGCACAGCAGAGACTTTGCTAATAAATTCATGCTTATTACACACAGAAATATTCTGTTGGGACTAATCAGTTTATCACTTAAAATGCATATCTGGATCTCTTAGAAACATAAAAGATTTCTATTTTGACAAACAATCATGTTTACTTGGGCACAAAATCCAAAGGAAATAGATTTTCTGTCCAATCTGATTGTTTGCAAAGAATATGTGAATAATACCATGTATCTAACTCAAGTAGAAAATTGCAAGATTTGTAGTTTTATGTCCATATAGTCTAAATTCAAAAGGTCCATGAAATAATTTTGTTCTATTTTATGTACCTGGTGTTAGGTGTGTAAAAGTTATATTGGTTAATGTGGTAAAGACTTTATAATTATTTTTAAGTAAATATAATTAAAAAATGATTAATGTCACTGTACCATTTAATTAAAAAGGTAAAACACTACAGCAAAAAGTGTTGATACAAATTATGCTTTGGAGAAAACTGTTTCCTACAGAAAAATGAAAATGCAAACAGTAGGTTTGATTTTTCATGTTTCTAATAACCTGTGGTGACTGACTTGGATGTCATGCAAGGTATAAGAGAGATTGCAAAGGGAAATTATATAAGAAATCAATAATTACTATGATGAATTATCATTACATATTTTTAAAATTTCTGACACAATTTACTGTACAGAAAATTAAACAAAATGGGAGAAGAAAAGGCAGAAATCCCCTTGAATATTACAGGTTCCTCAATAATAACTGACTGTCAGAAAGTATATTAATTTCCTGTGGCAAACTGGGAATGAATTCCACCAAAATATTTATGGTTGCTGCATTTTTGTGGATGGAAGATTTGAATTCTGTTAGGTTAAAAAAGTGAGGGGAAAATAGGTGTGAAAAAAGTATTAATGTCAAAGAGAGTCAGGAAAATTATGTTTTCATATTTAAAAATGACAGCATTCCCTCAATATAATGAAACATCAAAACAGTGCAGGACAGCAGAGTGCCTCCTGCAGGCCTTTGTATAGCATCATGTCTTCTGATGCTTTTCCATTCACTCCACCTTGTTGTCCTGGCTACTAAGTGGGAAGGGCCTGTCAAGTGAGGTTGTTTGCTATTTCTGCAGTGTTTTTTCTCTCTCTCTCTGATGACATTCTCAGTGAGACTCTTTCAATAAAAGTAAGTTACAGAATAGGGAAAAACTGGAAGCCTTTCTTCTAAGATCTGGAACACCACAAGGCCCATTTTCACCGCTGTTATTCAGTATAGTAGTGGAAGACCTAGCTAGAGCAATCAGACAAGAGAAAGAAATAAAGGACATCTAAATGGAAAAGAAAGCAGACATTTAGGCTGTTGTTTTGTTTGCAATTGATATGATCTTGTATTTGGAAGAAATTAAAGTCTCCACAAAAAACCTGTTAGAACTGATAAACCAATTCAGTAAAGTTGCAGGACACAAAATCAACATACAAAAATCAGTAGCATTCCTTTATGCCAATAGTGAACAATCTGAAGACATTTTTAAAAATCCCATTTACAATAGCCACAAATAAAATTAAATACCTAGGAATTAACCAAATAAGTGAAAGATCTTCAAAGAAAACTATAAAACACTGATGAAGGAAATTGAAGAAGACAAACAAAAAAAAGGAAAGATATTCCATGTTCATGGATTGGAAGAATCAATATTGTTAATATTTATATATACTACCCAAAGCAATCTACAGATTCAATGCAATAACATTCTTCACAGAAATAGAAGAAAAAAAATCCCTAAAATTTATATAGAACCACAAAAGACCCAGAATAGCCAAAAAACTGTCCTAAGCCAAAAAATAAAAACAAGAACAAAACAGAAGGAATCACATTACCTGACTTTAAATTATATTACAGAGCTATAGTAACCAAAACAGCATGGTACTGGCATAAGAAAAGACACATAACCAGTGGAACAGAATAGAGAACCCAGAAAGAAATACACACACTTATAGTAAATCATTTTCGACAAAGATGCCAAGAATATATGTTGGGGAAAATACAGTCTCTTCAATAAATGGTGCTGAAAAACTGGATATCCATATGCAGAAGAAACTAGATCCCTCTTATCATATACAAAAATCAAATAAAAATGGATCAAAGACATAAAAGACCTCAAACTATTAAACTACTATAAGTAAACATTGGAGAAAATCTCCAGAACATTGGACTGGGCAAAAATTTCTTGAGTAATACCCAATACGCACAGGCAACCAAAGCAAAAATGGACAAATGGGATCACATCACATTAAAAAGCTAATGCACAACAAAGGAAACAATCAACAAAGTGAAGAGACAACCCACATAATGGGAGATAATATTTGCAAACTATCCATCTGACAAGAAATTAATATACAAGGAGCTCAAACATAGATTTTTCTATAGAAAAAAAATCTAATCTGATTTTAAAATGGGCAAAATAGTTGAGTAGACATTTCTTTAAAGAAGACATACAAATGGTAAATAGGCATATGAAATAGTGCTCAACATCATTGATCATCAGATAAATGCACATCCAAACTACAATGAGATATTATCTCACCTCAGTTAAAATGGCTCATATCTGAAAGATAGGCAATAACAAATACTGGCAAGGATGTGGAGAAACGGGAACCTTCATACACTGTTGGTGAGAATGTAAATTAGTATAACCACTATGGAGAACAGTTTGGAGGTTCCTTAAAAAACTAAAAGTAGAGCTACCATGTGATCCAGCCATTCCACTGCTGGATATATTCCCAAAATAAAGGAGATCAGTATATCAAAGAGACATATTTGTTGCAGCACTGTTCACAATATCCATAATTTGGTTGGGAGGCCCAGGCAAGCAGATCACAAGGTCAGGAGAGGTCAGGGCAGATCACGAGGTCAGGAGATAGAGACCATCCTGGCCAACATGCTGAAACCCCATCTCTACTAAAAATACAAAAATTAGCTGGGTGTTGTGGCACACACCTGTAATCCCAGCTACTCGGGAGACTGAGGCAGTAGAATCACTTGAACCTGGGAGGTGGAGATTGCAGTGAACTGGGATCACCCCACTGCACTCCCGCCTAGTGACAGAGCAAGACTCCATCTCTAAATAAATAAATAAATAGCCAAAATTTGGAAGCAACCTAAGTGTCCATCAACTGATGAAAGTATAACAATAATTTGATGTTTATACACAATGGAGTACTATTTAGCCATAAAAAAGATGCGATCCCGTCATTTGCAACAACATGGATGGAACTGGAGGTCATTATATTAAATGATATAAGTCAGTTGCAGAAAGACGAGCATCACATGTTCTCACTTATTTGTGGGATCTAAAAATCAAAACAATTGAACTTATGGAGATAGAGAGTAGAAGGATGGCTATGACAGGCCGGGAAGGGTAGTAGGAAGGTGAGCGGGTAGGTGGGGTTGGTTAATGGGTACAACAAAATAGTTAGAATGAATAAAACCTAGTATTTGATAGCACAACAGGGTGACTATAGCCAATAATAGCTCAATTCTACATTTTAACACCACTAAAAGAGTATAATTTTTGTAACACAAAGGATAAATGCTTGAAGGGATGGATTGTTCGTAACACAAAGGATAAATGCTTGAAGGGACGGATACCCCATTTTACATGATGTGATTATTATGCATTGTATGACTGTGTCAAAACATCTCAGGTATCCCATAAATATATATACCTACCAGGTACCCACAAAAATGTTTTTTAAATGTTAAAGGCAAATTACAAAGGAAAAGTCTAAACTTTTGGGCACCAGCCACAGCAGACTGGGAACTGAAAGCTGGCAGCCAATGAGATACCTAGTTCGGCCTGTGAGCAGTGGTTCTGATGACAACCAATGGGAAGTGCAGCATGACCTGGGCAGTGGGAGCTCTCATCTGAGAGTGGTACAGGTTCCAGTGAGAGTCCCTCCTGGACTTTGGAAATCCTCCTGACTTTCCTGCGGAGGGATTCTAGGCTACTGACAATCAAGTCATTAAATAAGCATTTAGGCTGACATTTTAGAGCTTGCTGAGGTCTCACTAGGGAGTGGCTCAGCAGCAGCGAGTCTCCTAGCAGGTTGGACAAGAACAGGAGCTGTATCCAGGGCCTGGTCTCTCCTGCTCTGGGCTTTTCAGCCTTTCTCTGGGGACTACTGCTGCTGTTGCCTATCAACCTGAGCCTGTGTGCCTATCCTGGACCTGAGGCTGCTTCCCCTACCTGGCTCAATGAGACTTCTATATCCCTTGGGCTAGCAGTCAGCTCCTGAGTCAATGGTCCCAGCTCACTCCTTTCGCACCTACCTCCACAGAATGTTTTCCCTCAGCTGTATTTTCCCTCAGGACTCCAGTTTCACGTCCCATGTCCCTTCATGCTCCCAATGTTCTTCTACTCTTTGCTTGTATTAAAGTTTGAATTGCCTTCTTTTTCCAGGCCTTTCCCCCACTACAAATATTTTTATGATTACTCAAATATTTGTATCTTTTGGGAGCTTTGTTTTTTAACCTCAAAAGTATGACATTGTTATTATAGAAAATATAGGCGAACAAATATAAATCTGATTTTTATATAATTTTGTTATAAAAATAACAAATTTTATACTTCTAGAGTTTATCTTGGTTAATACTTACTGCATAAACTTCTGTTTCTTCCTTTGACTCTTCTTACATTTATTTATATTTCTTCTTCAAAACATTAAGAGATTATAATTACACTCCTATACTACCTGATGTATTCATTCATAATATTGAGTTGGGTGGACTGATAAATTTTTTGCTAAATAAAAAGAAAACTGATGATGTTTGAATCACGCCCTGCAAAAAATATTAAAGTTCCCAATAACATCACTTTAGGGTCACATAATAATGTTTAAATTTATACCACACTGTCCCATTCACTACCGCAGAACTGGAACCTTAAGCTTAGTGGAAACTGTAAATGTTGGTACTTATATCTGCGCTCCAGAGATCCTGACAAAGATGAGAAACTCAGGATCCTCTATGGTTGCTGCACACGTCTTCAGAGAACACTAACTATAAGTTTCTTACAGTGGTGGGCTATCAGATTTTTTCAGTTTCTACCAATTACTTACATTTCTTTCACCCCTCTGGATGAATGGCTGATTGTTAGCACATGAATATTTTAATTTGAGATTGTATTCTGTATCTCTAGAAACAGAAAACACACACACACACACACACACACACACACAGTCATTGTAAAGCAAAAAGCAGTAGAATCCCACAATCTGCAGAGTATATTGGTAACATATGTTCTTGCAAAATAATTAATACATTTATAATCACTTTCCTGTATTCTTTGTGCTTTTTGTGTGCATGTGAGAATAAATTTTTATTGTTTAAACAATTGTAAACAAATTAATACAGGTTTCTAGGCAATGGTCCCTGTAGATAACTATGAAATTATGCACTGAACTTTTAATTGCAAATAAGATCACATGTTTATAACTTGATTCGTTGTGTTCAAAATCTGGTCATATTTGTTCTGTTCCCTCAGGGAAGCCCTAGAACCTGATGTAACCAAGCACTTTTGAAATAAACTAGTAAATACCTTAAGTTCCAAATGAAAACTATGATGTAGTTTCAGCAACTTGGAAGAGGGCCTTGTCATCATTTGACAAACCCTGGGCCTCATGTAACTCTTTCAGTTCTTGTCTTATCTAGGGGATGGTTGGAGTCAGTGCTTCTGGATATTTTCCCTATTTGGGAGAGGCTTCTCAGAGTTGAGGTTTGGATGGTATTTACACGGAGTGACTAACTTTGAATAACAAACGATTGAGTATTTAAAAATGAATTTCCAAGTAAATCTCCATTTTATATTAAAATTGTTTTTTAAGAAATTCTTTTTGGATATTTCCAGTGTTTGGTTTGGCATATAAGGAGCTGGGAAGTCATCCTTCCATCCTTACAACAAGTAAAAAAACCCAAAAAAATTGAAAAAGCTACTCCTCTTAGATCTGTCAGAGAAGTGAGATTACAGAACAAACTGCTATCCCCCAGAACTGGAGAGATTAATAGGCAAATATAGAGATTAATTTACTAACTACTTACTAACTTACTACAGGAGAAACCCATGAGCAGACACCTCCAGGGGAACTGGTGTCAGGGTACGAAACCTCAACTTTAATTGAAGAATTGCTGGAGGGTCAGTGTGTACAAGTGTGAGAATTAAGAGCTCCAAGGGATCTTAGTTTTAGGGAGTATTGCACACTTTATACATCATTACTTCCAAGAGCTCAGCCAGGACTCCACTGTGAACATCGGTGAAAAATCTTGTGCTTTTGGCTGGAGAAGAAGGCCTTTTAAAATATGCCAGAACATTCTGTTCTCTTAACAAAGCCTGCTCTCAAGAGAAATTATAGTACAAGAGCCTAATCTATTGGGTTTTTCTCCCCAGAGTCTAATTGATAAGGGGGAAGGGAAATACTCAGCTCCAGCCCATTCTATCCATCTGGTCACACCTAAGGGGGAAGGAGGTAATTGAACAGCACCTGTGAAGTTCACAGTCTAGAGGCACAGGCTTGCTAAGAGACTGAAACCTAATCATGGGACCATACAATGCTTCCCCTCCCCTGACACCTTACCACCACAATTCTTACAATTTTCCATAGTTTATTTTACCCAGTCTGACAATCCAGAAGAAATTACAAGACAAAAGGCAAAAACATAGTTGAAGTGACATAGCAACCATTAGAACTTGACCCAGATATGGCAGAAATGTTGGAATTAATAGATTGGAAATTTAATGTAACTATATTGTAGCAGGACGAGCCGCAGACAAAACTCCTCAGATACCAAGTTAAAGAAGGAAGGGGTTTATTCGGCCGGGAGCATCGAGCAAGACTCCTGTCTCAAGAGCCGAGTTCCCCGAGTGAGAAATTCCTGTCCCTTTTAAGGGCTCACAACTCTAAGGGGGTCCACGTTAGAGGGTCCTGATCTATTGAGCAAGCAGGGAGTACATGACTGGGGGATGCATGTACCGGTAATCAGAACGAAACAGAACACGACAGGGATTTTTACAATGCTTTTCCATATAATATCTGGAATCTATAGATAACATAACCGGTTAGGTCAGGGGTCGATCTTTAACTACCAGGCCCAGGGCAAGGCGCCAGGCTGTCTGCCTATGGATTTCATTTCTACCTTTTAGTTTTTACTTCTTTCTTTGGAGGCAGAAATTGGGCATAAGACAATGTGAGGGGTGGTCTCCTCCCTTAAAATGAGCTTAAGTTAAGCTGGAAAAAATTACATAACCATGATTAATATGCCTGGCTCTAATAAAGTACATAGGATTTTTGTTTTTCCAAGATGGCTGACTAGAAGCATTTCCAGCTGGCCTCATCAACTTAGAAGAACCAAAATAGCATGCAGATAATCACACTTTAAATTTATTACCCAAGATGGAACACAGGAGTTCACAGAAAAGTGAAAGGAAACTTCAAATTCTGGGAGGGAGAAAGAAAACAAGCAGCACATGTGACCAAGACCAACGAAAAAGAAAACTGGGAGACAATCCCCAACATAGAAGAGATTGCATGAGTTCTTTTTGAGGTACACTTTTCTACTGGGGAATCATACAATTCAGGTCACAGGAGAGCACCTTTGTTCTCACAAGTCCTGAATCTAACTTAGGGAGCAGCCTCAGAGTGTGAAAAAGAACCTCTCCAGGGAGTGTCCAATGCAGTCTCTCAGGTCTAAGCAGAAGCACTAAGATGCCATTCTCAATCCTAGCTGTGAGCCATCCTGAAAACTAGCAGTGCCATTCTGGTATTAGGGAGACTTGGGCTGCAGTTTGTGGAACTCAGGCGTGAGCAGGAGTGGGGCTCCGCAACCAGAACTAAGAAGTCAGCATAACATGCACTCCAGCCTCTGGCACTGGAACTGGACTCCCCCACCTGCTGCCCCCACCTAGACCTGAGCAGTGCGGGATTGGTCAGAGTGGTGGAAAAAGCTATAAGGAAAGAAGCAGACCTTTTGAAAGGTCAGAAGGCTCTGCAAAGCTTCAATGGAGAACAAGCTGACGGCAGCTCTTCTCTTACCCTGAGGCAGAGGGCAAAGAGTAGGTACAAGGAAGGGGAATTGAGTGTAAACAGGCTTGTTTACTTATGTTAACCAGGAACCCATCTTTGATCATCATCGGTGCAACTGCTCCCAGAAAGGGGGAACAATAATGTTAATTACCCACAGATTATATTGGCTCCAGGCTTTTGGCATTATATCTGTACTGAATAAAAGCAAGGAGCTCCAGCTTATGGAGACTGCTGCTCACTCTCCAGCAGTTGCCCTTGGAAGCTTGGGATCCAGGCTAGTAGTGTGAGCTGAGCACAGCTTGCCAGGCTGAGTGGGCACAAGGAGCCCAGTGGGCCCAAGCAAAACTCAGGCAAAGGCACCACTGGCCACAGGTTTCTGTCCAGAAAAGTGACATCCCAAGGTTCCTGCAACACTTGCACCCATAAATTTATACAAAGAAAAAAATTAAATACATAGGGTTTTTAAACAGATGGGCAATGTAAATACAGAGACAGAAATTCTGGGGAAAAAATAATAGAAATTCTATACATTAAATGTAAAGAAATGAAAAATGTCTTTCACAGTTCATTAATAGACTAGACAGAGTTGGGAAATTTTTCTATGAGCTTGAGTGTATCTCAATACAAACCTCCAAGTCTGAGGAACAAGGAGAAAAAAGATTGAAAAAAACAGAACATTATATGAAAGATCTCTGAGATAACTATAAAAGGTATAGTTTTTCATAATGGCTATATGAGAAGGAGAAGAATGAGAAAACAGAGCAGAAGAAATATTTGAAGCATGAATGACTGAGATTTTTCACAAATTAATGTCAGGTAACAAGCCACGGATCCGAGGAGCTCAGAGAATGCCAAGCAGGATAAATGACAAAAAAAAAAAAAAAAAAAAAAAAAATACTATACCTAAGCATGTCATATTTTAATCATAGAAAATCATAGAAAAAATATGGGAAGTATCTAGTGGAAAAAAAAAAGAAAAAACACTATGCCATCTGGAGAAGCAAAGGTAAGAATTACATTAGAGTTCTCTACAGATACCACACGAGTAAGGAGAAAGTGAAATAAAATACTTAAAATGTTGGGAGAATAAAATAATCCACGTACAATTCTGTAACCTGTGAAGTTATTTTTCAAAATGAAGGCTAAATAAAGACTTTCTCAAATGAACAATAAGTTGATGGCAATTATTACCAGCAGAACTGCCTTGCAAGAAATGTCAAATGAAACCTTCGGAAAGATGAATAATATAGATTGGAAACTCAGATCTCTATAAAGAAAGAGCACTGGAGAAAAAATAAACGAAAATTAAACTAGCATTTTATTTTTCTCATTCTTAATCTAAGAGAAATAATAATAGAAAAATGTGTTGAATTATGGATACATTCATGCTTAGATATGCTTATGTGTAAGTGAAATGAATGACAATGATGATAAAAGAAATAAGAAGGAATGCTGAGAGTTTCTATATAGAAGTCATGTCATCTGTGAACAAAGTTTTAAATCTTTCTTCCCAATCAATGTATCTTTTATATTATATTCTTGTCTTATTACATTAGGTATCATTTTCAGTATAAGATAGACAATGAATGATGAGAGAGAACATCCTTGGTTTGTTCCTTATCTTAGCAGGAAACTTTCTACTATCCCTCCATTAAGTATGATAGTATCTGTAGCTTTATGGTAGAGATTCTTTATCAATTGAGGAAGTTACCCTTTATTCTTAATTTGCTGAGTGTTTTTACTATTAATGAGTATTGGATTTGCTCAAAACACTCTTGTGCGTCTATTGATATGATTATGTAATGTTTCTTCTCTAGCCTGTTGATATGAAAATTTGCATGAATTGATTTCCAAATATTGAATCAGACTCACATATCTTGGATAAATCTCTCTTAGTAGTGGTGTATAATTCTTTTTACATATTATCAAATTCAATCTGCTAATATTTTGTTGAGAATTTTTGTGTCTGCATTCATGAGATATTTTGGTCTGCAGTTTTTTTTCCTGTAATTTGTTAATCTAGTTTTGATATTAGGGTATCAAAAGGTGGAGCCTTTAAGTGGTGATTGGATCATGATGGCTGTTCTCTCATAACTGGATTAACCCTTTCATGAATTAAAGGACTGGTGGATTATCATAGGAGTGAAATTGGTAGCTTTATAACAAGAGGAAAAGGAACCTCAGCAAGCATATTAGTGTGCTCTAGCCTTTGCTGTGTGACACTCTGTACCACCTCAAGACCATGAAGAGAATCCTCACCAGAAAGTAGGTCCTCAGGAGAGGCCAGGACATGCCCTGGCACTTCCTAGCCTCCTAAATTGTAAGACGTAAATTTATTTTCTTTATAAATTACTTAATTTCAGGTGTTCTGTTATAAGCAACAGAAAATGAACTAAAACAATATTCATTCAGAATATGCTCATTTAAAAAATAATTGTTTACTCAGACGGACAGATCAGCATGTGGAGACTCACATCATGAACTTTTGCTCCAGAACTATTGCAGGAATATATCAGAAAAGCCAAGAGAATCCACAGACTCTCTGAAGGAAACTGATTGCTCCTGCAGGATCCAAGAGACAGCTCAAATACTCCACCTCCATTGGTGCAGGTGCTGAATCTAGGGCTGAGAGATCTGAAGATAGTTCACATCACAGGACTCTGTAAAGACAACTCATAGTACTAGCCTGGAGCCTACTAGCCTGGAGCCTGGTAGCCTTGCTCGGTGACTAGATTGAGAAGAGAAATAATAATCACTACAACTCAGCTCTCAGGAAGCCACATGCCTAGGAAAAGGGGGAGAGTACTACATCAAGGGAACACCCTGTGAGACAAAAGAATCTGAACAGCAGTCTTGAGCCCCAGATCCTCCCTCTGACATAGCCTATCCAAATGAGAAGGAACCAGAAAAACAGTTCTGGTAATATGACAAAACAAGGTTATTTAACACTCACCCCCAAAATCACACTAGCTCACCAGCAATAGATCCAAACCTAGAAGAAATCTCTGATTTACCTGAAAAAGAATTCAGAAGGTTGATTATTAAGCTAATCAAGGAGGCATCAGAAAAAGGTGAAGTCCAATTTCAAGAAATCAAAGAAATGAGGGAATAAATCTTCAATGAAATAGCATAAATAAAAAACAATCACAACTTCAGGAATTAAAGGACACATTTGGAGAAATGCAAAATGTTCTGAATAGTCTCAGCAATAGAATCAAACAAGAAGAAGAAAGAACCTCAGAGTTCAAAAACAAAGTTTTTGAATTAACTCAATCCAACAAAGACAAAGAAAAAGGAATTTCAAAATGAACAAAGCCTCCAAGAAGTTTGGGATTATGGTAAATGACAAAACCTAAGAATAATTGGCATTCCTGAGAAAGAAAAGGAATCTAAAAGTTTGAGAAATATATTTGAGGGAATAATCGAGGAAATCTTCACTGACCTTGCTAGAGAACTAGACATTCAAATAGAAGAAGCTCAAATAACACCTGGGAAATTAATCACAAAAAGATCATTGCCTAGGCCCATTGTTATCAGGTTATCTAAAGTCAAGATGAAGGAAAGAATCATAAGAGGTCTGAGGCAAAAGCAACAGGCAACCTATAAAGAAAAACCTATCAGACTAACAGAAGATTTCTCAGAAAACCCCTATCAGCTAGAATAGATTGGGGCCCTGTCTTCAGCCTACTTAAACAAAACAATTATCAGCCAAGAACTTTATATTCAGTGAAACTAAGCTTCATAAATGAAGGAAGGATAGTCATTTTCAGACAAACAAATGCTGAGAGAATTCGCTGCTACCAAGCCAGCACTATAAAAACTATGAAAAGAAGCTCTAAATCTTGAAACAAATCTGGGAAATGCATCAAAACAGAAGCTCTTTAAAGCATAAATCTCACAGGACCTATAAAAAATACAAAAAAAAAAAAAAATGAAAACAAAACCAAGGTATACTGGCAACAAATAGCACGATGAATAGAATAGTACCTCACATCTTAATACTAACATTGAATGTTAATGGCCTAAATGCTCCACTTAAAAGATACAGAATTGCAGAAAGGATAAGAATTCACCTCCAAGCTTCTGCTGCCTTCAGGAGACTCACCTAACACATAAGGATTCACATAAACTCACATAAGGACTCACGTAAAGGGGTAGAAAAAGACATTCCATTCAAATGGACACAAAAAGTGAGCAGGAGTAGCTATTCTTATATCAGACAAAACAAACTTTAAAGCCAAAGCAGTTAAAAAATATGAAGAGGGGCAAGATGGCCAAATATGAACAGCTCCAGTCTGCAGCTCCCAGCATGATGGACACAGAAGACAGGTGATTTCTGCATTTCCAACTGAGGTACCTGGTTCATCTCATTGGGACTGGTCGGACTGCGGGTGCAGCCCACAGAAGGTGAGGCAAAGCAGGGCAGGGCATCGCCTCACCTGGGAAGTGCAAGGGGTTGGTAGATTTCCCTTTTCTAGCCAAGGGAAGCTGTGACATACTGTACTGGGAAAATCAGGACACTGCCACCTAAATACTGCACCTTTCCAATGCTCTTAGCAAACAGTACACCAGGAGATTATAATCCCATGCCCAGCTCAGCGGGTCCCATGCCCATGGAGCCTTGCTCACTGCTAACTCAGCAGTCTGAGATCGAACTGCGAGGCCACAAGCCTGGTTGGGGAAGGGGCGTCTACCATTGCCGAGGCTTGAGTAAGTAAACAAAGTGGCCAGGAACCTCGAACTGGGTGGAGCCCGCTGCAGCTCAAGAGGCCCACTTGCATCTGTAGACTCCAATTCTGGAGGCAGGGCATAGCTGAACAAAAGGCAGCAGAAACTTCTACAGACTTAAATATCTCTGACTGACAGCTCTGAAGAGAGCAGTGGTTCTCCCAGGATGGTGTTTGAGCTCTGAGAATGGACAGACTGCGTCCTCAAGTGGGTCCCTGACCCCCATGTAGCCTAACTTGGAGACACCTCCCAGTAGTGGCCAACTGACACCTAATACAGTCGGGTGCCCCTCTGAGACGAAGCTTCCAGAGGAAGAATAAGGCAGCAATATTTGCTGTTCTGCAACCTCCGCTGGTGATACCCAGGCAAACAGGGTCTGGAATGGACCTACAGCAAACTCCAACAAACCTGCAGCTGAGGGACCTGACTGTTAGAAAGAAAACCAACAAACAGAAAGGAATACCATCAACATCAACAAAAAGGACATCCACACCAAAACCCCATCTGTAGGTCACCATCATCAAAGACCAAAGGTAGATAAAACCACAAAGATGGGGAGAGACTAGAGCAGAAAAGCTGAAAATTCTAAAAACCAGAGCACCCTTTCTCCTCCAAAGGATCACAGCCCCTTGTCAGCAATGGAACAAAACTGAATGGAGAATGACTTTGATGAGTTGACAGAAGTAGGCTTCAGAAAGTCAGTAATGACAAACTTCTGTGAGCTAAAGGAGAATGTTCGAACCCATTGCAAGGAAACTAAAAGCCTGGAAAAAAGATTAGACGAATGGCTAACTAGAATAAACAGTGTAGAGAAGACCTGAAATGACCTGATGGACCTGAAAACCATGGCACAAGAACTACGTGACGCATGCACAAACTTCAGTAGCTGATTCAATCAAGTGGAAGAAAGGGTACCAGTGATTGAAGATCAAATGAATGAAATGAAGCCAGAAGTTTAGAGAAAAAAGAGTAAAAAGAAACAAAGCCTCCAAGAAATATGGGACTATGTGAAAAGACCAAATCTATGTTTGATTGGTGTACCTGAAACTGAGGGGGAGAATAGAACCAACCTGGAAAACACTCTTCAAGATATTATCCAGGAGAACTTTCCCAACCTAGCAAGGCAGGTCAACATTCAAATTCAGGAAATACAGAGAACACCACAAAGATACTCCTCGAGAAGAGCAACCCCAAGACATATAATTGTCAGATTCACCAAGGTTGAAATGAAGGAAAAAATGTTAAGAGCAGCCAGAGAGAAAGGTCGGATTTCTCACCAATGGAAGCCCATCAGATTAACAGTGGATCCCTCTGCAGAAACTCTACAAGCAAGAAGAGAGTGGGGGCCAATGTTCAACATTCTTTTTTTTTTTTTTTTTGAGACGGAGTCTTGCTCTGTCGCCCAGGCTGGAGTGCAGTGGCCGGATCTCAGCTCACTGCAAGCTCTGCCTCCCGGGTTTAGGCCATTCTCCTACCTCAGCCTCCCAAGTAGCTGGGACTACAGGCGCCCGCCACCTCACCGGCTAGTTTTTTTTGTATTTTTTTTAGTAGAGAAGGGGTTTCACTGTGTTAGGCAGGATGGTCTCGATCTCCTGACCTTGTCATCCGCCCGTCTCGGCCTCCCAAAGTGCTGGGATTACAGGCTTGAGCCACCGCGCCTGGCCTCAACATTCTTAAAGAAAAGAATTTTCAACCCAGAATTTCATATCCAGCCAAACTAAGTTTCATAAGTGAAGGAGAAATAAAATCCTTTACAGACAAGCAAATGCTGAGAGATTTTGTCACTACCAGGTCTTACAAGAGCTCCTGAAGGAAGCAGTAAACATGGAAAGGAACAACCAGTACCAACCACTGCAAAAACATGCCAAAATGTAAAGACCATGGATGCTAGGAAGAAACTGCATCAACTAACGGGCAAAATAACCAGCTAACATCATAATGATAGGATCAAATTCACACATAACAGTATTAACCTTAAATGTAAATAGGCTAAATGCCCCAATTAAAAGACACAGACTGGCAAATTGGAAAAAGAGTCAAGACACATCAGTGTGCTGTATTCAGGAGACCCATCTCATGTGCAGAGGCACACATGGGCTCGCTCAAAATAAAGGAATGGAGGAAGAACTACCAAGCAAATGGAAAGTGAAAAAAGCAGGGGTTGCAATCCTGGTCTCTGATAAAACAGACTTTAAACCAACAAAGATCAAAGAGACAAAAAAGGCCATTACATAATGGTAAAGGGATCAATTCAACAAGAAGAGCTAACTATCCTAAATATATATGCTTCCAATACAGGAGCACCCAGATTCATAAAGCAAGTCCTTAGAGACCTACAAAGAGACTTAGACTCCCATACAATAATAATGGGAGACTTTAACACCCCGCTGTCAATATTAGACAGATCAATGAGACAGAAGGTTAACAAGGATATCCAGGACTTGAACTCAGCTCTGCATCAAGCAGACCTAACAGGCATCTACAGAACTCTCCACCCCATCTCAACAGAATATATATTCTTCTCAGCACCACCTTGCACTCACTCCTAAATTTACCACATAGTTGGAAGTAAAGCACTCCTCAGCAAATGTAAAAGAACAGAAGTCACAGCAAACTGTCTCTCAGACCACAGTGCAATCAAATTAGAACTCAGGATTAAGAAACTCTCTCAAACCACACAACGACATGGAAGCTGAACAACCTGCTCTTGAAAGACTGTTGGGTAAATAACGAAATGAAGGCAGAAGTAAAGATGTTCTTTGAAACCAATGAGAGCAAAGACACAATGTACCAGAATCTCTGGGATACATTTAAAGCAGTGTGTACAGGGAAATTTATAGCACTAAATGCCCACAAGAGAAAGGAGGAAAGATCTAAAATCAACACCCTAACATTGCAATTAAAAGAACTAGAGAAGCAAGAGCAAACAAATTAAAAAGCTAGCAGAAGACAAGAAATAACTAAGGTCAGAGCAGAACTGAAGGAGATAGAGGCACAAAAAAACCTTCAAAAAATCAGTGAATCCAGGAGCTGGTTTTTGGAAAAGATCAACAAAATTGATAGACCACTAGCAAGACTAACAAAGAAGAAAAGAGAGAAGAATCAAGTAGATGCAATAAAAAATGACAAAGGGGACATCACCATGGATCCCAAAGAAATACAAACTACCATCAGAGAAATCTATAAACACCTCTATGCACATAAACTAGAAAACCTAGAGGACATGAATAAATTCCTGGAAACATTTACCACCCAAAGACTAAACCAGGAAGAAGTTGAATTGCTGAATATGCCAATAACAGGCTCTAAAATTGAGGCAATAATAGCCTACCAACCAAAAAAAGTCCAGGACCAGATGGAGTCACAGCTGAATTCTACCAGAGGTACAACAAGGAGCTGGTACCATTCCTTCTGAAACTATTCCAATCAATAGAAAAAGAGGGAATCCTCCCTAACTCATTTCATGAGGCCAGCATCATCCTGATACCAAAACCTGGCAGAGAAACAACAACAAAAAAAACAGAATTTTAGACCAATATCCCTGATGAACATTGATGTGAAAATCCTCAATACAATACTGGCAAACTGAATCCAGCAGCACATCAAAAACCTTATCCACCATGATCAAGTCAGTTTCATCCCTGGGATGCAAGGCTGGTTCAACATACACAAATGAATAAAAGTAATTCATCACATAAACAGAACCAAAGACAAAAACCACATGATTATCTCAATAGATGCACAAAAGACCTTTGACAAAATTAAACAGTGCTTCATGCTAAAAACTCTCAATAAACTAGATATGGATGGAACGTATCTTAAAATAATAAGCACTATTTATTACAATTCCACAGCCAGTATCATACTGAATGGGCAAACTTGGAAGCATTCCCTTTGAAAACTGGCACAAGACAGGGATGCCCTCTCTCACTACTCCTATTCAACATAGTGTTGGAAGTTCTGGCCAGGGCAATCAGGCAGGAGAAAGAAATGAAGGGTATTCAATTAGGAAAAGAGGAAGTCAAATTGTCTCTGTTTGCAGATGACATGATTGTATATTTAGAAAACCCCATTGTCTCAGCCCAAAATCTCCTTAAGCTGATGAGCAACTTCAGCAAAGTCTCAGGATACAAAATCAATGTACAAAAATCACAAGCATTCTTATATACCAATAACAGACAGAGAGCCAAATCATGAGTGAACTCCCATTCACAATTGCTACAAAGAGAATAAAATACCTAGGAATCCAACTTACAAGGGATGTGAAGGATTTCTTCAAGGAGAACTACAAACCACTGCTCAATGAAATAAAAGGGGACACAAACAAATGGAAGAACATTCCATGCTCACGGATAGGAAGAATCAATATCGTGAAAATGGCCATACTGCCCAAGGTAATTTATAGATTCAATGCCACTCCCATCAAGCTACCAATGACTTTCTTCACAGAATTGGAAAGAACTACTTTAAAGTTCATATGGAATGAAAAATTAGCCCACATTGCCAAGACAATCCTAAGCCAAAAGAACAAAGCTGGAGGCATCATGCTACCTGACTTCAAACTATACTACAAGGCTTCAGTAACCAAAACAGCATGGCACTGCTACCAAAACAGAGAGATAGACCAATGGAACAGAACAGAGGCCTCAGAAATAACGCCACACATCTACAACCATCTGGTCTTTGACAAACCTGAGAGAAACAAGAAATGGGGAAAGGATTCCCTATTTAATAAATGGTGCTGGAAAATCTGGCTAGCCATAAGTAGAAAGCTGAAACTGGATCCCTTCCTTACACCTTACACAAAAATTAATTCAAGATGGATTAAAGACTTAAATGTTAGACCTAAAACTGTAAAAACCCTGGAAGAAAACCTAGGCAATACCATTCAGGACATAGGCATGGGCAGGGACTTCATTACTAAAATACCAAAAGCAATGGCAGCAAAATCCAAAATAGAAAAATGGGACCTAATTAAACTAAAGAGCTTCTGCACAGCAAAAGAAAGTACCATCAGAGTGAACAGGCAACTTACAGAATGGGAGAAAACTTTTGCAATCTACCCATCTGACAAAAGGTTAATATCCAGAATTTACAAATAATTTAAACAAATTTAGAAGAAAAAATCAACTCCGTCAAAAAGTGGGCAAAGGATATGAACAGACACTTCTCAAAAGAAGACATTTATGCAGCCAGTAGACACATGAAAAAATGCTCATGATCACTGGTCATCAGAGAAATACAAATCAAAACCACAATGAGATACCATCTCACTGTGGTGATCATTAAAAAGTCAAGCAACAACAGGTGCTGGAGAGGATGTGGAGAAATAGGAACACTTTTACACTGTTGGTGGGACTGTAAACTAGTTCAACCATTGTGGAAGACAGTGTGGTGATTCCTCAAGGATCTAGAACTAGAAATACCATTTGACCCAGCCATCCCATTACTGGGTATATATACCCAAAGGATTATAAATCATGCTACTATAAAGACACATGCACACCTATGTTTATAGCAGCACTATTCACAATAGTAAAGACTTGGAACCAACCCAAATGTCCATCAATGATAGACTAGATTAAGAAAATGTTGTACATATACACCATGGAATACTATGCAGCCATAAAAAATGATGAATTCATGTCCTTTGTAGGGACATGGATGAAGCTGGAAACCATTATTCTGAGCAAACTAAGTTTGCACGTTGTGCACATGTACTCTAGAACTTAAAGTATAATAATAATAATAATAATAAAAGACAAAGAGGGACATTATATAGCAATAAAAGACCTTGTCCAACAGAAAAATAGCACAATCCTAAATATATATGCACCTAACACTGGAACTCCCAAATTTATAAAACAATTGCTACTAGACCTAGGTAATGAGATAGACAGCAACACAATAATATTGGGAGATTCTTTACTCCACTGAGGGCATTAGACAGGTCATCAAGACAGAAAGTCAACAAAGAAACGATGGACTTAAACTATACCCTGGAACAAATGGATTTAACAAATATTTACAGAACATTCTACCCAACAACCACAGAATATACATTCTATTCATCAGCACATAGAACTTTCTCCAAGATAGACCATATGATAGGCTACAAAACAAGTGTGATACACCTGAGAAAACTGAAATTATATCAAGTACTCTCTCAAACCACAGTGGAATAAAACTGGGAATCAACTCCAAAGGAACCCACCAAACCATGCAAATACAAGGAAATTAACCTGCTCCTGAATGATCATTGGTCAACAATGAAATCAAGATGGAAATTTAAAAATTCTTTGAACAGAATAATAATAGTGACACAATCTATCAAAACCTCTTGGAAACAGCAAAGGCAGTGCTAAGAGGCAAGTTCATACTCTTAAATGCCTATATCAAAAGGTCTGGAAGAGCACAAATACACAATCTAAGGTCACACCACAAGAAACTAGAGAAACAAGAACAAACCAAATCCAAATCCAGTAGAAGACAGGAAATAAACAATTCAGAGCAGAACTAAATGAAATTGAAACAACAACAACAAAATAAATGAAACGAAAAGCTGGTTCTTTGAAAATATAAACAAAATTGATAGACCATTAGCAAGATTAACCAAGAAAAGAAGAGAGAAAATCCAAATTAGCTCAATTAGAAACAAAATGAGAGATATTACAACAGACACCACAGAAACACAAAAGATCAATCAAGGCTACTATGAACACCTTCAAGCACATAAACTAGAAAACCTAGAGGATATGGATAAATTCGTGGAAAGATAAAACCCTCCTACCTTAAATCAGGAAGAAGTAGAAACTCTGAACAGACCCATAATAAGCAGCAAGATTGAAATGATAATAAAAAAGTGACCAATAAAAAAAAAGTCCAGGACCAGATGAATTCATAGCTGAATTCTACCAGACATTCAAAGAATTGGTACCAATCCTACCGACACTATTCCAAAAGATGGAGAAACAGGGAATCCTCCCTATATCATCCTATGAAGGCAGTATCACCCTAATACCAAAACCAGGAAAGGATATAACAAAAAAAGAAAACTACAGACCGATATTCCTAATGAACATAGATGCAAAAATCCTCAACAAAACACTAGCAAACTGAATCCTACAGCATATCAAAAAGATAATCCACCATGATAAATTGGGTTTCGTTTCAGGGATGCAGGGATGGTTTCACGTACGCAAGTCAATAAATGTGATATACCACTTAAACAGAATTAAAAACAAAAATCACACGATCATCTCAATAGATGCAGAAATAGCATTTGACAAATTCCAGCATCGCTTTTGGATTAAAACACTCAGCAAAATCGGCATACAAGGGACATACCTCAATGTAATCAAACCCATCTGTGGTAAACCCACAGCCAAGATAATACTGAATAAGGAAAAGTTGAAAGCATTCCCTCTGAGAACTGGAAGAAGAAAACAATGCCCACTCTCACCACTTCTATTCAATACAGTACTGAAAGTCCTGGAGAAATAAATCAAGAGCATCTAAATCAGTAAAGAGGAAGTCCTGTCGCTGTTTGCTAATTATATGATCATATACCTAGAAAACCCTAAAGACTCATCCAAAAAGCTTCTAGAACTGGTAAGTGAATTCAGCAAAGTTTCAGGATCCAAAATTAATGTACATAATTCATTAGCTCTGACACAAAACAGTGACCAAGCTGAGACTCAGATCAAGAACTCAACCCCTTTTGCAGTAGCTGCAAAACAAAACAAGACAAAACAAAACAAAAACCACTTAGGAATATACCTAACCAAGGAGATGAAAGACCTCTGCAAGGAAAACAATGAAACACTTCTGAAAGAAATCATAGACAACACAAACAAATGGAAACACATCCTATGCTCATGGATGGATAGAATCAGTATTGTGAAAACGATGATACTGCCAAAAGCAATCTACAAATTCAATGCAATCTCCATCAAAATATTACCATCATTCTTCATAGAACTAGAAAACACAATCCTAAAATTCATATAGAACAAAAAAAGAGGCTGGGCACGGTGGCTCACGCCTGTAATCCCAGCACTTTGCGAGGCTGAGGTGGGCAGATCACGAGATCGGGAGTTCGAGACCAGCTTGACCAACGCAGAGAAACCCCATCTCTGCTAAAAATAAAAAATTAGTCAGGTTTGGTGGCGCATGCCTGTAATCCCAGCTACTCGGGAGGCTGAGGCAGATGAATTGCTTGAACCTGTGAGGCAGAGGTTGTGGTGAGCCGAGATTGCACCATTGCACTCCAGCCTGGGCAACAAGAGGGAAACTCCATCTCAAGGAAAAAAAAAAGCATGCATAGCCAAAGCAAAACTAAATCTGGAGGCATCACATTACCTGACTTCAAAGTATACTATAAGGCCATAGTCACCAAAACAGCATGGAACCAGTATAAAAACAAGTACACAGGGCAGGCCGGGCACGGTGGTTCACGCCTGTAATCCCAGCACTTTGGAAATGGTGCTGGGATAATTGGCAAGCCACATGTAGGAGAATGAAACTGGATTCTCATCTCTCACCTTAAACAAAAATCAACTCAGGATAGATCAAGGGGTTAAATCTAAGACCTGAAACTATAAAAATTCTAGTAGATAATATGAAAAAAAAAAACCTTCTATTCATTGGCTTAGGCCAAGATTTCCTGACCAAGAACCCAAAAGCAAATAGGTGGGATGTAATTAAACTAAGCAAAAATAAAGATAAATAGGTTTGACTTAATTAAACTAAAGAGTTTTGTACAGCAAAAGGAACAGTCAACAGAGTAAACAGACAGCCCACAGAGTGGGAGAAAATCTTCACAACCTATACATCTGACAAAGGACTACGATTCAGAATCTACAAGGTACTGAAACAAATTATCAAGAAAAAAAAAACAACCCCATAAAAATGTGTGCTAAGAACATGAACAGACAATTCTCAAAAGAAGACATACAAATGGCTGACAAACATATGAAAAAATGCTCAACATCACTAGTGATCAGGGAAATGCAAATCAAAACCACAATGCAATACCACCTTACTCCCACAAAAATGGCCATTATCAAAAAATAAAAAAAACATTGAAGTTGGCATGGATGTGGTGAAAAGACTTCTATACTGCTGGTGGGAATGTAAACTAGTAAAACCACTATGGAAAACAGTGTGGAGATCCCTTAAAGAACTAAATGTAGAACTACCATTTGATCCAGCAATCCCACTACTGGGGATCTACCCAGAGGAAAAGAAGTCATTATACAAAAAAGATGCTTGCACACACGTATTTATAGTAGCACAATTGGCAATTGCAAAAATATGGAAGCAGCCCAAATGCCCACCAATCGACGAGTGGATAAAGAAACTGTGATATGCATAAATATATATATATGCATACACACACACATACATATACACATGTATATGTGTATGTGTATATAATATGTATAGATATGGTGGAATACTACTTAACCATAAAAAGGAATGAATTCATGGCATTTTAAGAAACTTGGATTGTATGGAGACCATTATTGTAAGTGAAGTAACTCATGAATGGAAAACCAAACATTGTATGTTCTCACTCATAAGTGGGAGCTAAGCTGTGAGGATGCAAAGGCATAAGAATGATACAGTGGACTTTGGGGACTCTGGGGGAAAGTGTGGGAAGGGGGTGAGGGATAAAAGACTACAAATTGGGTTCAGTGTATACTGCTCAGGTGATGAGTGCATGAAAATTTCACAAATCACCACTAAAGAACTTACTTACGTAACCAAATACTACCTGTTCCCTCAAAACTTATGCAAATAAAAACTTTAAATAAATAATTATTGTAGAGGTAGTTAAGATGAAGTCATGCTTAGCCTGAGTGGACCCTTAAATCAAAATGACTAGCGTACTCATAAGAAGACAATGTGCACACATGAAGGGAGAGCACACTATGTATGGACAGTGCAGACACCTCCCTCCCTCCACCCTTTAGTAGTCTAGAGTGTCCATTGTTCTCATGTTTGTATCTGTAGGTGCTCAATGTTTAGCTCTCTCTTATAAGTGAGAACATGCAGTATTTGGTTTTATGTTCCTGCATTAATTCGATTAGGATTATGGCTTACGGCTCCATCCATGTTACTGCAAAGGACATGATTCTGTTCCTTTTTATGTTTACTTAGTATTCCATGGTGTATGTGTACCATATTTTCTTCATCTGATTAAGCATTGATGGGCGTCTAGGTTCATTCCATCTCTTTGCTGTTGTGAATACTGCTGTGACGAACATATAAGTACATGTGTCTTTTTGGTAGAATGATCTATTTTCCTTTGTGCATATACTCAGTAAAGAGATTGCTGAGTCAAATGGTAGCTCTGTTTTGAGTTCTTTGAGAAATTTCCAAATTGCTTTCCACAGAAGCTGAACTAAATTACATTCCTTACAACAGTGTATAAGCATTCCCTTTCCTTCACAGCCTCGCCAGCATCTGTTGTTTTTTGACTTTTTAGTAATAGCCATCCTGACTGGTATAATATGGTATCTTGCGGTTTTTATTTGCATTTCTCTGATGATTAGTGATGATGAGCATTTTTCATGTTTGTTGGCCATTTGTAGGTCTTTTCTGACAGGCGTCTGTTCATGTTCTTTGTCCACTTTTTAATGAGGTTATTTGTTTCTTGCTTGTTGATTTGTTTTTAGTTCCCTATGGATTCTGGATATTAGATCTTTCTCAGATTCATAGTTAGCAAATATTTTCTCTCATTCTTTAGGTTGTTTACTTTATTAATATTTTCTTTTGCTGTGCAGGAGCTCTTTAGTTTAACTAGGTCCCACTTGTCGATTTTTGTTTTTGTTGCAATTGCATTTGGAGAATTAGCCAAACATACTTTGCCAAGGCCAATATCAAGAAGGGTATTTTTCAGATTTTCTTCTAGGATTTTTCAATTATAATCTTTTAATGCTTTGAAGATATACATATATTATATATATATATATATATATATATATATGGAGAGCTGGATGAAAATTTTAAGTTTATACAGCAAGACTAAACTGAGATTAACTCTGACAGTGAGCTTACAAGTCATATTTATGTTTGTTTTACTCACTTCTCTTTTCTATCATGACAATGCCATGTTTTTGAATTAGAAAACAAACATGAAAAACATTGCAAATATTTGAATAATCACTGAACTTTAAAGTGAGCAAAAAGTAGAACAATGCGAGGATGGACAAACATGGATGTGAGAAGGGGAGGCAGGGAGGGTGAACACGAGCTGAGAAAATTCCAGGGAGGTAGGTGGGGAAAGTGGTGGAGCTGGGACCATTGATTCAATAGGTGAGTCATAGCCCAAGAGACATAAAAGCCTGGTTGAACCAGGTAGGGAAAGCAGCCTGAAGCCAAGGACAGGCACACAGGCTCAGGTCTGTAGGCCACAGCAGCCCAGTCCCCAGAGACAGGCTAAAAAGCCCAGACCAGGCCCTGGATGCAACTCCTTTTCTTGTTCCATCTGCTTGGAGTCTGGCTGCTGCTGAGCCAGTTTCCCAGTGAAACCACAGCAGGCTCCCGCATATCTCTGCCTACCTGGTTATGTAAAAACCCAGGTGTTGATAACATTTTAAAGTTCTGCGAGAGATCAGGGAGAAGGAACTCCAATATCCAGGAGGAGCTTACTCTTGCATATGGACCATTGTCAGATGAGAGCCCACACAACTCACCCCCGGCCCCTCCCATGCCCATCCCTCCTCCACACCCCTTCTCCTTTCCTATTCCTAGAGCTCCACACTTCCCATTGGTTGTCAACTAGCTGCTGACCAATCGTAACTGTACTGCACATGCTCTGCTTGAGATCCCATTGGCTGCCCCACTCAGTCCCCACTCCACTGTGGTGATAAAAGATTGGACTTTTCTTTTGTTCCTATTGGAAGGATCTCACTGAGAATCTCAGCAAGGGAGAGAGGGAAAGCTTCGGGAATAGTAAGCTGCCTCGCTGAGAGGCTCTTGGTGCCCTTCCCACATGGCAGCCAGGGCAAAATGATGGAAAAGAAGGTGAAGCCTCTGGGAGGTGACATTGCCCAAAGATCCGCAGGAGGCGGGGTGCACTGCAGCACTGTCTTGATGTTATGTTATGTCATATTGAGGCAGTGCTCTCCTTTGTCATGATGAAAACTATTATAATTTTCTTGAATCCCCTTAACATGAATATTTGTTAACAACTACTCCTCTCCCACTTTTTTTTTAACCTAACAGAATTCCTGTGGTTCTCCTTTCACAAAGATGCAGAAGCCTTAAATACCTTGGCGGACTTCATTCCTAATTTGCCACAGGAGATGAAGGCGACACTTTCTGATAGGCAGTCATTACTGAGGACACATCAACGTTCAAGAAGCACAAAAGGTTTTTTTATTGAATTGGGTAAAAAGTGTTGTCAAGCAAATTGTGTCACAAGAGCTCACGAGAAATCTTGTAAATCATCAGAGTAATTATTGATACATATATTATGTAATCTTCATTCCTAATCACAATTACCCCTTCATGGAAGTCCAAGTTAATCATCATTGATTATTAGAAACATGAAAAATCATTGTTAGTATTTGCATTTTTATTTTTCTGTAGGAAAGAATCTTCCCAGGACTGTAATTTGTGTCAACACATAAAGCTTTTTGCCAAATAATGGAGTTGTCTTTTTATTAATTGCATAATGTCATCAATTATTTTTAATCTTGCTGACTTTAAAATGATTAAAAAGTCTTTATCACATTAACCAACATAATAACTTTTACACTGCCTAAATCCAGGTACATAAAAGGCAACAAAATTGGTTCATGGAGCTTTTTCATTTAGGCCACGTGAACATAAAACCACATTCTACTTGAGTCAAACTGGGCAGATTTTGTCTTATTGACATATTCTTGCAAACAATCACATTGGACACAATATCTATTTTATTGCAGTTTTTGTGCCCAAATGAACTCAACTGCTTTGCGAATTAGGGTTCTTTCATACTTCTAAGATATGCAAGTATTATCTTAAAATGACAAAATGAGTAACTCAAAGAAATTTTTTCCATGTGTAATAGGTGTGAATTTATAAGCACAGTCTCTGGTATGCAAACAATATCCTACTTCTTCATTTTTAATCAATGAACGGAAATCAAGCTGTCGCTGAGTGGGCAATTTACCCACAGACATTAAATTTATTATAATTTCTCCACTGAGCTATGTCTTGAGCCCTAGGATCTTAGCACCAAAGCAATAAAGCTCTCAAGGCCTACCATGTTCAGCGGCTCCAGCCCCAACACACATTAGGAGTGCTACTCTGAGTGGTCCACTTGAAGTAGGAGGTGGAACTCGAAACACGACCAAATTTAGGACTTGCTAAAAGAGGTGAAATCACCTTTCCATAAGACATGCCCACCAGTGTACCATGTCAGTTTACCATTGCCATGGAAACACCAGGAAGTTACCACCCCTTTCCATGACAATGGCCCAGTGACCCAGAAGTTACCACTACTTTCCTAGAAATATCTGCATTATCTGCCCCTTAATTTGTATATAATTAAAAGTGGGTATAAATACGGCTGCAGGACTCCCTGTGAGCTGCTACTCTGAGCTCACTGCCTATGGTAGTACACCCCCACTACCTTTCCTAGCCTCTGGTAACCATCATTCTACTATCTCCATGAGTTCAATTTTGTTAATTTTTATCTCCCACAAATAAGTAAGAACATGCAAAGTTTGTCTTTGTGTGCCTGGTTTATTTCATTCAGCATAATGATCTCCAGTTCCATCCATGACATTGCAAATGACAGGATCTCATCATTCTTTATGGCTAAATAGTACTCTGTTGTGTATATGTACCATATTATCTTTATGTATTCAGCTGTTGGTGGCCATTTAGGTTGCTTCCAAGTCTTGGCTATCGTCAATAGTGTTGCAAAAGACATGGGAGTGCAAATATATCTTCAATATACTGATTTCCTTTCTTTTGGGTATATATCTATGAATAGGATTGCTACAGTGTGTGGTAGCTCTATTTTTAGTTTTTGGAGGAACTTCCAAACTGTTCTCCATAGTGGTTGTACTAATTTACATTCTCACCAACAGTTGACGAGGCTTTCCTTTTCTCCACATTCTTGCCAGCATTTGTTATTACCTGACTTTTGGATAAAAGCCATCTTAACTGAAGTGAGATGATGTCTCATTGCAGTTTTGATATGTATTTCTCTGATGATAATGATGTTTGGCACATTTCCATTGACCTGTTTGTCATTGGTATGTCCTCTTTTGAAAAATATCTAATTAACTCTTTTAGCTATTTTTAAATCAGATTACTAAATTTTTTCCTATAGAGTTGTTTGAACTCCTTATATATTCTGGTTATCAATCCCTTGTCAGAAGGGTAGTTCGCAAATATTTTCTCCTTTCTATGGGTTGTCTCTTTACTTTTTTTGAGTGTTTCCTTTGCTGTGCAGAGCATGTTAACTTGATGTGATCTCATTCGTCCATTTTTGCTTTGTCTGTTTTTGGTGTATTACTCAAGAAATCTTTGCCCAATCCAATGTCCAGGACAGTTTTCTCAGTGTTTTCTTGTAGTAGTTTCATAGTTTGAGGTCTTAGATTTAAATTATTAATCCATTTTGATTTCACTTTTGTATATGGCTAGAGATAGGAGTCTAGTTTTATTTTTCTGCATATGGATATCCAGTTTTCCAAGCACCATTTACTGAGGAGATTTTCTTTTCCCCAATATATGTTATTGGCACATTTGTCAAAAATGAGTACACTGTTGATTTATGGATTTGTTTCTGGGTTTTTCTATTCCATCCCATTGGTCTATGTGTCTATTTTTACACCAGTACCATGCTGTTTTGGTTACTATAGCTTTGTGGTATAATTTGAATTCAGGTATTGTGATTCCTCCAGTTTTTTTCCTTTTCACTCAGGGTCTTTTGTAGTTCTACATACATTTTAGGGTTGTTGTATTCTGTTTCAGCAAAGAATGTCATTGGCATTTTGATAGGGACTGCATTAAATCTGTACATTGCTTTAGGTAGTATGGATATTTTAATAATATTGATTTTTTCAATCCATGATCATGAACTATCTTTCCATTTTTTTGTGTCCTCTTCAGTTTCTTGCATCAATGTTTTACAGTTGTTATTGTAGAGATCTTTCACTTCTTTGGTTCAGGTAATTCCTAGGTATTTTAGTATATTTGTAGCTATTGTCAATTGAATTTCTTTCTTGATTTCTTTTTCAGATTGTTTACTGTTGTCTTATAGAAGTGCTACTGATTTGTGTATGTTGATTTTGTATCTTGCAACTTTACTGAATTTGTTTATGAGTTCTTATTGTCTTTTGGTGAAGTCTTGAGGTTTTCCCAAATATAAGATCATATATTCAGCCAACAGGGATAACTTAACTTTTTTCTGTCCAATTTGGATGTCCTTTATTTCTTTCTCTTGTCTGATTGCTCTAGCTGGGACTTCCATACTACACTGAGTAACAGTGATTAAAGTAGGCATCCTTGTTGTGTTCCAGATCTTAGAGGACAGACTTTCAGTTTTTCCACATTCAGTATGATACTAGCTATGGGTTTGATGTATATGGCTTTTATTATGTTGAGATATATTTTTCATACTAAGTGTTTTTTGTTATGAAGGGATGCTGACTTTTATCAAACGCTCTTTCAGCATCAATTGAAATGAGTAAATAGTATGATCCATGATGTATCACATTACTTGATTTGCATATGTTGAACCATCCTTGCATCCCAGGGATAAATCACACTTGGTCATGATGAATAATCTTTTTAATGAGTTGTTTTTTGTTCTTAGCTAGTATTTCGTTGAGGATTTTTGCATCAATGTTCATCAGGGACTTGGTCTGCAGTTTTCTTTTTTGGATGTGTTTTGTCTGGTTTTGGTATCAGGGTAATACAGGCCTCATAGAATGAGTTTGGAAGTATTCTCTTCTTCTCTATTTTCCAGAATAGTCTGGGTAGGATTGGTTTTATTTCTTCTTTAAATGTTTGGTAGAATTCAGCAGTGAAGGATTGGGTCGTGGGCTTTTCTTTGCCATGAGACTTTTTGTTATGAATTTTATCTCATTACTTGTTATTGTCCTGTTCAGATTTTTTATTTTTTCATGGTTCAATCTTTTTTTTTTTTTTTTGTTGAGACGGAGTCTCACTCTTTCGCCCAGGCTGAAGTGTCATGGTTTAATCTTGGTAGATTGTATGTGTCTAGAAATATATTTCTTTTAGATTTTCCAATTTTTTGGCATGTTGTTGCTCATTGTAGCCTCTAATTATCATCTGAATTTCTGTGGTATCACTTCTAATGTCTCCTTTTTATGTCTGATTTTATTTATTTGGGTCTTCTCTCTTTTGCTCTTAGTCTGAAGGTTTGTGAATTTTGTTTATCTCTTAAAAAGCCAAATTTTTATTTGCATAATGAAACAAACAAGTAAAAATAAAACTAATTAAAAACTCAACAATTTAACTTCAGCTCTCCTGTTTTTAAATTTATTGTGTGTGTGTGTGTGTATTATATATATATGTGTATATATATATATATATATATATATATATATATATATATATATTTTTTTTTTTTTTTTTCGAGACAGAGCCTCCCTCTGTTGCACAGGCTGGAGTGCAGTGGCATGCTCACAGCTCACTGCAACCTCCACCTCCCAGATTCAAAAGATTCTCCTGCCTCAGCCTCCTGAGTACCTGGGATTACAGATGTAGACCACCATGTCCAGCTAAGTTTTTTATTTTTAGTAGAGACAGGGTTTTGTCATGTTGGCCAGACTGGTCTCAAAATCATGACCTCATGTGATCCACCTACCTTGGTCTCCCAAAGCGCTGGGATTACAGGTGTGAGCCACTGGGACTGGTCTTCTATTTATATCTTCTTATACTGTCTATGTCTTGAAATGTTGTTGTAATTATTTTTAATTGGTTCATTGCTTTGTCTTTCTACTTAAGAGTAGTTTACACACCTCAGTTGTAGTGTTATAATATTCTGTGTTTTTCTCTGTACTTACTAATGAGTTTTGTACATTCTGATGATTTCTTACTGCGTATTAACATCCTTTTCTTTCTGATTGAAGTACTCCCTTTAGCATTTCTTGTAGCACAAGTCTGGTGCTGATGAAGTTCCCTCATCTTTTGTTTGTCTGGATGTCTTAATTTCTCCTTCATGTTTGAAGGATATTTTCATAGGATATACTACTCTAGGGTAGAATTTTTTGTTTTTTCCTTTAGCACTTCAAATATGTCATGCCATTCCCTCCTGGCCTGTAAAGTTTCCACTAAGATGTCTGTTGCCAGATGTATTGGAGCTCCATTGTATGCTATTTGTTTTTTTTCTCTTGCTTCTTTTAGGATCCTTTATTTATCCTTGAACTTTGAGAGTGTGATTATTGAATGCCTTAAGTCATATTCTTTGGGTTATATCTTCTGGGTGTTATATAACCTTCCTGTACTTTGATATGTATTTCATTCTCTAGGTTTGGGAAGTTCTCTGTTATTCTCCCTTTGAAAAAACTTTCTACCCCATCTTTCTTTACCTTCTCTTTAAGGCCAATAACTCTTAGATTTGCCTTTCTGCAACTATTTTCTAGATACTGTAGGTAGGCAAGCTTCATTGTTTTTTAATCTTTTCTCTTTTGTCTCTTTTGACTGTGTATGTTCAATAGCCTATCTTTAAGCTCATGAATTCTTTGTTCTGCTTGATCAGTACTGGTATTTAAAAAACTCTGATGCTGCCTGGCATGGTGTATCATGCCTATAATCCCAGCACTTTGGGAGGGCGAGGGGGGCAGATAACCTGAGGTCAGGAGTTTGAGGCCAGCCTGGCCAACATGGTGAAACCATATCTCTACTAAAAATAAAAAAATTAGCCAGGCATGGTGGTGGGCACCTGTAATCCCAGCTACTCAGGAGGCTGAGGCAGGAGAATCACTTGAACCCGGAAGTTTGAGGTTGCAGTGAGCCGAAATTGCGCCACTGCACTCCAGCCTTGATAACAAGAGTGAGATTCTGTCTCAAAACAAACAAACAAACAAACAAAAACAAAAAGAAACAAAACAAAACAAAAGTCTGATTCATTCTTCAATGTGTCCATTGCATATTTAAACTCCAGAATTTTTACTTAATTCTTTTTAATTATTTTAATCTCCACATACCCACGGGGAGTACTGTCAGGCTACTGTTGGTGTTCCATTTTGGCCCAAGGGCTCTTTAGTCAGTTTGTGGTGAATACTGCCTGGCCTGGGGAACACCCTTCAGGGAAGTGGGCTCCCCTCTGGCCCAGGACAGGTCCAGAAATGCCATCCAAGAGCTAAGGCCTGGAATCAGGCACCCTAAGAGCCCACATGGTGCTCTACCCTCCATGGCCTAGCTGGCACTGAAGGTGCAAGACAAAGTCCCATTTACTTTCCCCCTGCCTTTTTCTCAAGCAGGAGGAGTCTCTTGCCATAACCCACCACAGCTTGGAATGTACTGAGTCTCACCTGAAGCCAGCAAGTCCTTTTGAACTCTTCTCTCTCCTCTCTTCAAGTGGGAGGAAGGGGTCTTTTTTGGAGGTACAAGCTGTGCAGCCTGGGGTTCGGGGAAGTGTTGTGCCAGCACTTCCTTAGCTACCATGGCTGGTGTCTGAGTAGGTCTCTTGCCCACCCCTGGTCCACTGGCTCTGAGCCCAGATCAGCACTAGGACTTGCTGACAAGTTGCAGTCCTTCTGGCCTAGACTGCCTTTCAAGTTTATTTATGGCCCCAGAGGCCTTTAAAGCCTGCAGTGGCAAGCCTTTCCAGAATTCAAGTTCTGACCACTAGGATGGGCAATTCCCCTCTGGCTAGTGCAGTATTAAATGCTTCTCTGTGGGCTAGCATTAGCTGAGTTCAGCTCGGCTTTACTTTCTGCTGTGACAGGACACCACTGAGTTCAATGCACTGTCTCACAATTGCTGTACTCTTCTTCTTTCAAGTGCACAGATTCTCTTTCTGCACACCGCATGGCTGCTGCAAGGGGATGGGAGAGGGGTGGTGTTGGTGATTCAAGCCTGGTCCTACCCTCCTCAGTGCCTCTTTCAGTGATGTAAAGTTAAAACCAGGTACTATAGGTGCTCACCTGATTTTTGGTTCCTATGAAGGTAACTTTTTTGTGTAGATAGTTGTTAAATTAGTGTACCTGTGGGTGAGATAATTGGGGGAGGCTTCTACTTGTCCATCTTCTTCTACCCCTTCTATTATTTTCTTTCTTATACATAATCTTGGGTCAAAAATCCAGTGAATCATTCTACAAACTATGTTATATCCATATTATGGAATAGCAGTCAGCAATAAAAAGTAGACAAGTATTAATACACACAACAACTTGGGATAATCCAAAAACATGCTGAATGAAAAAAGCCAATCCTAAAAGGTTACATATTGTGTGACTGCTTTTTAACTAGTATTCAAATAAAACATTTTGGAACCAGAGAACCATTTTTCCATGGGTTAAGGCCAGTGGGTAGAGGATGGGAAAGATGTCAGTGCAACTATGAAAATTCTTGTGGTATAGAATGGTTTTATATCTTGGTTATATCAATGTTAATATCCTAGTTGTGTTATTACAGTATAGTCTCCCAAGATGTTACCACTGGTGTAAACCAAGTAAGGTTTTCTTGGCATTTTTTCAGGCTTTCACATAGGGGATTCTACATTATCTCAAAATTCAAAAATTAATTTGAAAAATTCCTCAAAGTTCTAAGAGTCATTGGGACTAGGTGTTGGTTCATTTCTATAAATGCAGTCACATAATAAAGTAGAAATTCATAGAAGATATGAGACAGTTGGAAAGATACTGATTTTGACATATAAAAGAGGAAGCATATTCACTCTCTAGAATATATAATGTAACTGCTACTCAACTATGCCTAAGACTGTCATAAGAAACTGTTAAATGTAAGCATA
The DNA here is from genome assembly GCF_007565055.1 of Rhinopithecus roxellana. Classification (NCBI taxonomy): domain Eukaryota; kingdom Metazoa; phylum Chordata; class Mammalia; order Primates; family Cercopithecidae; genus Rhinopithecus; species Rhinopithecus roxellana. The sequence goes on from NC_044564.1 coordinate 56,581,752, forward strand.
ATTTATTTATTTATTTATTTATTTTGAGACGGAGTCTCGCTCTGTCACCCAGGCTGGAGTGCTGTGGCCGGATCTCAGCTCACTGCAAGCTCCACCTCCCGGGTTCACGCCATTCTCCTGCCTCAGCCTCCCGGGTAGCTGGGACTACAGGCGCCGCCACCTCGCCTGCCTCAGCCTCCCGGGTAGCTGGGACTACAGGCGCCACCACCTTGTCCGGCTAGCTTTTTGTAGTTTTTAGTAGAGACGGGGTTTCACCGTGTTAGCCAGGATGGTCTCGATCTCCTGACCTCGTGATCCGCCCGTCTCGGCCTCCCAAAGTGCTGGGATTACAGGCTTGAGCCACCGCGCCCGGCCAATTTATTTCACATATAAAAACTCACAGTTACCCTAACTCTCAATAATGAAGGACTGAAAGCTTATCCCTTCAGATCAGGAAAAATTGAAGGATATGTTCTTTAATTCAGAATAGTATTGGAAATCCTAGTCAGGTCAAGCAGGAAGAAAGAGCCAAAAAAAAAAAAAAAAAAGTATGAAATTTGGAAAGCAAGAAGCAAAATATTCTCTGCCTGTGGATGACATAATCTTATATGTAGAAAAACCTAGAATTTGAAAACAACTGTTAGAATTGATCAACAATTTTCATTAAAGAGGCAAAATGCAAAGTCAACATGCAAAGATTAACTGCCAATGAACATCTAGAAATAATTTTTTTTTTCAAATTTAATTTTCAATAGCATCAAAAACAATACCGTATTTGGGAATATACATAGGGAGAATCCTACAAAATATCATTTAAAGATTTTAAACAAGACATAAATAAATGGAAACATATTGTATTCACAGATTTTACTAGAAAAAATATGAATATTGTTAAGATGTCAATACTGTCAAAAGGGGTACACAGAGTCAATGTTATCCCTGTGAAAATCACAATGACAGGTTTTTTGTTGTTGTTTTAGAAAGAGAAAAACCCTTCCTAATATGGAATATCAAGAGACCCAAAATAGCCAAAACCATCTTGATAAAAAAGAAAAAAAGTTGGAGGACTCACCCTTCCTGATTTCAAAAGTTTCTACAAAGCTACAATAGTCAAAAGAGTGAGCTATTGGCATGAAGACAATCATATAGTTCAATGGGATTAGAATATAGAGCACAGAAATAAACCTGTGGTATTTTGGAAAATAATTTTTGAGAAGGGTACAAGACCATTCCATAGGGAAAGGACAGTTTTTCAACAAGCAGTTCTGGTGAAACTGGATATATACATGCAAAAGAAAGACTTGAACCCTATCTCACATGATATATAAAATTTAACTTAAAATGTATCAAACATAAAATATAAAAATTAAAAATGAAATTCTTAGAAGAATTCATACAAGAAAATCATTTTGACTTTGGATATGTCAATTATTTTATGGATATGACACCAAATTCATAGGAAACAAAAGAAAACATAGATATTGGATTTCATAAAAATGTAATAGTTTTGTGAATCAAAACACACTACCAAAAGAGTGAAATAACTCACAAAATAAGAGAAAATGACTGCAAGTCATACACGAGATTAGGGCTTAATATCCAGAACATATAAGATAGAAAACAATTTTAAGAAAGGATTTTGTGCATGATATGAAGAGACAGCTGGGGAAAATTTGTTTTAATATGAATTATGTTGTAGAACAGCATCGCACATGTGCTGTTCTCCAAAGTCTGTCACTCTGTATAAATATCTTCAAAACATCAGTTTTGAGAAACTTCTTAAACATCTTGTCTTAGTGAAAACACCTAAAATCACTGGCTTCTCCCATACTGTAGTCCTATTTAAAGAGTTACACAATGCACAGCATTTGAAGAAGGATGACTAGGTCTTCCTCTAGTTATGAGGGGCATAGATCATATTTTTATTGGGAAGTAAGAAATTTTGTTTATTTCCAAAGTATCATAATATCCATCAAGCCCTCAGGCTTACTTTAAATAAGGAGATTTGGTCTGGCTAGATTTTCTTCCCAAACAATTAAGGCTTATGAACAAATGGTTCTATTTGCAGTTAAAATTTGTCAATACTTTGAGAGTCATTTAATGAGCCCATTGCCCCTAAAATATGCTGACATGTTTTAAAATTTAAAAAGGAATAAAACTTCTGTACATGAGTTACAACACATGTAGTACATAGTAAATCAATCATAATATAGAAAATTTTGTGCAGGAACATATGTTAACAGCACGTTCTCCCTGTGATTGTTGGATTCAACTGCTTCTTTATTGTCTTTGTTAGCGTTGGTTTGTATGTGTGTGTGTTGAGTGTGTTCCTCAGACTCTGGAGATAGTAATTAAAATTTCAACTTAGAACATTCAGATTACTGCTGCTAATTCACCAATCACCAGGGGAGTCTAAAGAAAAAAATGAATAGAAAGATACAGTCTGATTTCCCACCTTCATTGGGTGCTCTCCCAAAACTAACAGTCAATTGCATAGGGTTCCTGCGTTTTCTTACTCTTGACAGGATCTCTGAAGGGCTAATGTGAAGTACAGATCTTTGAAGTTCCCTGTAAGCTTCAGATCCCAGTTTTCTGCAGTTGTGGATGAGAAAGTGCCTTGTAAACTTTAAATATTGTTAGGCAATCTTAAAGTGATGTTATTGGAATTTTAATAATGTTCAGAGGATTTGGTTTAAATGTCATTTGTTTTCTTCCATCCATCCACTCATCACAATACTATGGATGGATACAACAAGGCTCTATAGAAATCAATCTAAATATATTCTCCTACTGCTATGAAGAAGAAACACAAATCAATGTGGGGTAAGTTTGGAGGATGAAAAGGTCATATAGCAAGTGCTATCTGAGATATTGTCAAGCTAGTGAGCTTACAGATCAATTTAAAAAAAAATTTTACCTATATTTTCTAGGCAAATGACATTAAAAATTACAAATACTTTTGAAAGCATAAAAAGAGTAGGGGAGGAAGAAAGGAAAGAAGTTAAAAATTCAAATTTAAAACAAGAAAAATGAAAAGAACTCGGGAGCAATGAGGGACATGGAACATGGGAGGGGAAGTAAGGAGGTTAAGCGCTGAGGGAGAAAGTTCCTGGTGGGTGGGTGGGAAAGTGGTGGGCTGGGTAATACTTTAGGGAAATAGCCTAGAACCAGCAGTCCCCAACCTTTTTGGCACCAGGGATGAGTTTAGTGGAAGACAATTTTTTCACAAAGTGGGTGAATGGGGTGAGGGGTGGGGAATGGGATGGTTTAGGGATTAAACTGTTCCATCTCAGAACGTCAGGCATTAGATTCGCATAAGGAGTGTACAATCTAGATCCTCGCATGCCCGGTTCACAATAGGGTTCGTGCTCCTATGAGAATCTAATGCAGCCACCGATCTGACAGTAGGGGAGCTCTGGCAGCAATCCTCGCTAGCCCTGTCACATACCAGTACCACCAGTCAGTGGCCAGGGGCTTGGGGACCCCTCCCCTAGAAGACTCAAGAGCTGAATAATTTCCTAGGGAAATAAAAGCCTGGTGGAGACATGCAGAAAGCAGTCTGAAGTCCAGATTGGAACACAGGCAGAGGACTGTACGTGAAAGCAGTGACAATTCCTAGGGAAAGGCTGAAATGCCCAGAACAAGAGAGACTAGGGTGCTCCTCCTGTACTGGTCCCATTGCCAGTATTCTAGCTACTGCAGAGTCAACTTCCAAAGGAACCCTGCCAAGTAGGTGAGCAATGAAAAGGTCAAGTTATGTGGCATCGAATCTAAAGAGATCCTTATGATCACGTACAAAACCCCCAGGAGACAATCTCCAGCATCCTGGAGGAGCAGGTTCAGAATCTGAACCACTCACAGGTAAGAACTCCAGCCCCCACCGCCTTCCTGCACTTCCCATTGTTTGGCCCCAGGCTGCTGACCAATTGGAATGCAGCCTGCAAGTCAGGATTCGGATCTCTTTGGCTGCTGGTACTCACTGTGGCTAAAGTTTGGGCTTTTCCTTTGTAATAAGATTTAACTGAAAGCGCCTCACCAGGAATATCATCGAGAAAGAGAGAGAGAGAGAGAGAGAGAGAGAGAGAGAGAGAGAGGAATACCAAACAGCCTCAATGAAAAAGGTTTTGCACAGCAAAGGAAACAATTTAAAAAGTGAAGAGACAATTTACAGAGTAGGAGAAAATATTTGCAAACTATCCATTCCACAAGAGATTTATAACTGGAATATATAATGAAATCAAACAACTCAATAGCAAAAAGCCAAATAATTGTATTAAAAAATGAGCAAAAGACGCAAATAGACTTTCTTAAAAGAAGACATACAAATGACCAACAGGTATATGAAAAAATGCTCAGCATCACTAATCACTTCAGAAATGCAAGTCAAAACCACAATGAGATATCACTTCATCTCAATTAGAATGACTATTATAAAAAAGACAAAAAGTAAAAAATGTGGACAAGGATCTAGAGAAAGGGAAATGCTTGCACACTGTTGGTAGGAATATAAATTAGTACAGCTGTTATGGAAAATAGTATGGAGGTTCCTCAAAAATCTAAAAACAGAACTACTATATGATCCAACAATCCCACTGGTAGGTATATACCTGAAAATATAGGTATATCAAAGAGATATCTCCACTCCCATGTTTATTGCAGCACTATTCACAATAGCCAAGGCATGGGATCAACCTATGTGCCCAGCGACAGATGAACGGATGAAAAAAAGTGCCATTATATGCCATGGAATGTCACTCAGCCATAAAAAAGAAAAAAATACTCTCATTCGCAGCAACATGGATAGATTTGGAGGTCATTATGTTAAGTGAAATAAGACAAGCACAGAAAGAACAATATTGCATGTTCTCACTCATACATGGGAACTAAAAGAGTAGATCTCATGTGGACAGAGAGTAGGGTGGTGATTACCAGAAGATGGGAAGAAAAGGGAGGGAAATGAGCAGATGTTGGTTAATGGGTACAAAAACACAGTTAGATAGAAGTAATAAAATCTAGTATTTAATAGTATAGTAGGGAAATTATACTTAACAATAATTTATTGTGTATTTCAAAATAGCTAGAAGAGAAGAACTGTAATGACCCCACTACAAAGAAAAGATGAATATTTGAGGTGATAGATATCTCAATTACCCTGATTTGGTTATTCCACATTGTATACATGTATCAAAATATCACATGTACAATAAAAATATTACAACTATGATATATCAATAAAAGATTTACTAGAAATAAATTTTAAAACTTTTACACACAGAAGCACACACATTCACATACACACACTCAGGTCTGCATTTTTCCTCCTTTCACACTGGAAAGGATGCAATTGATAAAACATCTAACCATCTCTACTTTATCATGACCACATAGCAGGGAGAAAAAGCAGTGAAGAAAATAATTTGTGGGAGAGGCATTAGGCATGTTTGGCCCAAGGTAACCCCAGAAACTTCACTAAAACTTTACCCAATGCATATCCTCCACCTGCCTCTCAGTGTGCTGTCTTAAGACCTTCAATAATTCTGTAAATTCCACTTTTATCCCCAGGATTACTCCATGTTCCCTCATCAAAGTGGTGTATCTGCAAAAATATTGACCTCCTCCCTGGGTGTCTCTAAATCCTAAATCAAAGAGTACTTTTTTACTCCATCAGTGAGGCCCTACCGATTGTGTTTGTTTGTTTGCAGGCCAACTGACACTGCTACTACCTCATTATCAGGCCCTTTTAACTTCCTTCAGTTAACATTGATTTGAGTAGCCCTCTGTGTCTGCCCACAAAGTGCTCTGAGCCTAGTTTGGGACATGGACAAGTAAAGGATAATAAGTGCAATGATACTTGTAGGTCATCATAGAGCCTGTCATGATCCACAGGAATCAGGGTTGTGTTTAATGCCAACGTGGGAAAGAATGAATGTACAGGGAACAGTGTGGGTAAGAGGAGAAAGCAAAATTTCCCTAAGGAAACTGATGGCTGATCTGCATCTTGAAAGACATCTAAGCAGAAGAGAGTGCAAAAAGGAGACAGGGAGAAGCCCAGGTAAAAGCACAAAGGCCTAGAAGCACAGCATGTGTGGAAACAGGCAGAGTCAGTAGGGCAGGAGGTGGTGTGGAGAAAACGAATTGTCAAGATCTGGTTGGAATGGAGACAGGAGAGAGGGTCTCAAATGATTCCACACAATGCAGCTATGGGGTTTAGGCTGCATCTTGGAGTGAGGAAGAACTGCTCGTGATCTTGATGCATCTCTCATAAAGAACTTTTTCCTACCACTACTCTGTTGAAGATGAAGAGGGATCATGGCAGTCACAGGGCAGAACTCATAGATTATACTGTACAGTCTGAACTGTACCACCTGGTTTGCTTAGGCTCCTCCAGGATATTCTTTGAAAACAAAGGGGAGGAGCACATAGTTGTATTTCTTGACACTAGTGATGATCAATAAAGATCAATATTTTGGGTCTCTACATTATTCATAATCAATGACTAAGTTTCTTCTATGTGCCATTCATTGTTCTGGGACCTTAGGATTCATGAGAGAGAAAATAATAACAATGCTTACATGGAACTTCTACACAGGCGCTTGACTACATCTAAACTTTCTCTTGGTACATGCATTCTAGATATAATTCTGTTCTTTTAGTAAAAACAGGGGTCTGAGAAGGGGATAATAGAGAAAGCTCCATAATATTATCTGGTGTCTATTACTGTCAGTCTCTTAACCAAGAAATATCCAAAGAATGCCTCCAAGTGGATTTTTAGAAGATGCAAATGTTCCCTCATTCTTTGTGCTATTGTTTATAAAGCTGTACGACAGCCTAATTAAGTCATAAATCCATGAATGTATTAATCCATTTATGAGGACAGAGCCCTCATGATCCATTCACCTCTTAAAAACTCCACCTTTCAAAACTGTCACATTGCGGATTCAGTTTCCAGTACATGAAATTTGGAAAAATATTCAAGCCGTAACTGTTGACTGGGACTGCAGAATATCTTCTACAGGACTTAACTGAACCAGTAAGACATCCAAAGGAGCATCTAGATAGGACAACAAAGGTGCTAAAAATAAGACACTCATTTACCTCTCCACCCTCCTTCTCCCAGTGACTCAGAAATAACAATAAACCGTGGAATACATAAACATTTCTTCCAGGAATATAAAATGGTACATGGAATCTATTTTCTTAAAAAGAAACCCAAAACTAATATAAAACTACTTTACAACACAGAAACTGTGGTAGATATTTACCAAATGTTTTAAAACGTATGTTCACATAAAATCCTAGGCTCGACTGTTCATCATATTTTATTTACAGTAACAAAACCCTGAAAACACCTCAAATGCCCTTCATATAGGAAGATTAAATAAAATCTGTACATTCATATCATAGAATACTACCCATCAATTGAAATAAGCCAAGTATGAATACATGTAACAACCTGAACAAACTTCCAAGGAACTAGGCTAAGTGAAAAAAATGAATCCCGAACGATTGCATACTGTTGATTCCTTTTTATGAAATGTTCTTGAAGGAATAAGATTATAGAAAGAAAGAATAATTATTTCCAAGAATGAGGACAAGGAGTGGGAATTGAGTGGTGAGTGAGTACAATTATAAAAATTGCCTGTGGTGCTGGAATGGATTCATATCTTTCTTGCATCAAGATAAATATTTTGGTTGTCATATGGTACTGTTGTTTGTCAAGATATTACCACTGAGAACAACTGAGTAGCATGTACTCAGGATCTCTTTGAATTATCTCTTACAGGCACATATATGACCTTACAGATGACAAAATTAAAGCGTTAGAAACAACAAGAAAACAAACAACCTAGATCAAAGATGAGGAAAGTACTTAAATATATATTTATATATATTCATTATATCTATAAAGTGAATGTGCTTAATACCCCTGAACTGTACACTTAACAGTGATTAAGATGATAAATTTTATTTATGTGCATTTATCCAGAATTTAAAAATCATCAATATGGATGAAATTGGAGAACATTATTTGAAGGGAAATAATCCAGTCAGTCACAGTAGGACAAATACTGCTTGAACTCACTTATATGTGGAATCGAAAAAACTCAAAATTATAGCAGAAGAAAGTAGAATACTGGTTAACACATTATTCAGTGGAGAGAGGGATTTGGAAGATGTTGGTCAAAGAATACAAAATTTCAGATAGGAGAAAGATGTTCAAGAGACCTACTGTAAAATATAATAACTCAACTTAATAAGGTGTTGCATACTTGAAATTTGCTAAGAGAGTAGATTTTAAATGTTCTCATCACAAAAAAAAAAAGGTAACTATGTGAGATAAACCATAGGAAATTAGCTCAACTAGTCATTCCACAAATTTTAAAACATCATGTTGTACACCATGAAATATACAGTTTTTATTTGGAGAATGATGTCAGCAAGATGGTGGAAGAGGAAGCTCCAATTCTTGATCTCCTACAGAAACCTAAGAAAACACCCAGAAACCATTCAACTAACTTTATAGGAGCTCCAGGAAAGTCAAAGACTTGCAGCAACCACATGAATGGCCAATCAAGAAGAAACCAGTTTCAAAATGGTAGAACAGCTTTGCAACAATTTCCTGTCCTTCCCACTCTACCTCACTGGTGCAGCAATAATCTTGGTCTGAAAGTGGTGGCAGCCCAGGTGTTAGTTTCTTCTCCCAAAGTGAAGGGAGCAGAGCAAACCTCATTTTCAAATTCTTGCATACAGCTGAAGGCTAACTGAATGACAGGACTGTGTTTCCCTAGTTTGAATGTCAGGCAGGAAAGGCAGTGAGCACTGCTCATAAAACCTGTGGGTAGAGAACAGGAATACACACACACAGCTGCCTGGGCAAGAACTACAGATGAATACATGCAAAAGACCATCTAAAGACTATGAACAAATGGTACAAAACTCGGTGGGAAATTAAAGCATTCAAAAGCAGCTGCTCATACTGGGAAATGGAGAAAATAACACAAACTGCCCAGGCATCACACACGCTCAGACAAGACTCCAAAGCCTTTAAATTTTCACATGGCTTGGCCACTAGGTTCAGTATAAGTAAGCTCCATATTAAAGGACTGCAGCAGTATGGAGTCAATCTGCAAAGACTAGAATAGGTGGCTGTTGATACAAATGTATTTTTTTTTTTTTTTTGAGACTGGGTCTCACTCTGTCACCCATGCTGGAGTGTAGTGGCACGATCTTGGCTTACTGCAACCTCCAACTCCCAGGCTCAAGTGATTCTCCTGCCTCAGCTTCTCTAGTAGCTGAGATTACAGGTGTATGCCACCATCACCTGGCTAGTTTTTGCATTTTTAGTAGAGAAAGGGATTCACCATGTTGGCCAGGCTGGTGTCGAACTCCTGACCTTAAATGATCCACCCACCTTGGTGTCTGAAAGTGCTGGGATTACAGGCATGAGCACTACGCCCAGCCCAAATGTCCCATTTTTAATTAAAAATCAGAAGTTATACAAAGACACTGGAAATATGACACATTCAAATGTACAAAGGAAATGGATGAATATCATCCCCAATGAAGCCTACTCATCAGATTCACTGAGAAAAGTCTTTAAAACAACTGTCTTATACTTACTAAAAAGAAGCCTAAGGAAAATATGGACAAACAACTAAAAGAAATTAGGAAACTGATACACGAACAAAACAAATACATCAAAAAAGAGATAAAAATCATAAAAAGGAAACAAACAGAAATGCAGAAACTGAAAAATACAATAATGGGTATAAAAATTCACAACAGTGGTTTCACCAAATATGTATAGAAGAAATAACAGAAATATCCTGAAACTCTTCCACAATTTTGAAGACATGGGATCACTATCTAACTCATTCTATGAGGTCCGCATTAATGTGATACCAAACCTCAGATAAACCTTTTTTTTTTTTTAAAAAAAGGTACAGATCAATATCTGTGTGAATATGGATAATGGTTATATATGAAAAACACACAGCCAACATCAAACTCAATGGTAAAATACTCAAATCTTTTCCTGTACATTGAGGAAGGAGATCAGAATATTTATTTTTCCCCTTTTATTCAAGAGTTTTGGAAGTTTTCACCAGAGTAATAAGCTTGAGAAAGTAATAAAAACCATAGAATAATTTATAATCCTTTGGGTATATACCCAGTAGTGGGATGGCTGGGTCATATGGTACATCTAGTTCTAGATCCTTGAGGAATTGCCATACTGTTTTCCATAATGGTTGAACTAGTTTACAATCCCACCAACAGTGTAAAAGTGTTCCTATTTCTCCACATCCTCTCCAACACCTGTTGTTTCCTGACTTCTTAATAATTGCCATTCTAACTGGTGTGAGATGGTATCTCATTGCACATGCACACGTATGTTTATTGCGGCACTATTCACAATAGCAAAGACTTGGAATCAACCCAAATGTCCATCTGTGACAGACTGGATTAAGAAAATGTGGCACATATACACCGTGGAATACTATGCAGCCATAAAAAAGGATGAGTTTGCGTCCTTTATAGGGACATGGATGCAGCTGGAAACCATCATTCTTAGCAAACTATCACAAGAACAGAAAACCAAACACCGCATGTTCTCACTCATAGGTGGGAACTGAACAATGAGATCACTTGGACTCGGGAAGGGGAATATCACACACTGGGGCCTATCATGGGGAGGGGGGAGGAGGGAGGGATTGCATTGGGGAGTTATACATGATATAAATGATGAATTGATGGGTGCTGACGAGTTGATGGGTGCAGCACACCAACATGGCATAAGTATACATATGTAACAAACTTGCACATTATGCACATGTACCCTAGAACTTAAAGTATAAAAAAAAAAAAAAACCATAGAAATTAAGAAGGAAAAAGTAAAATACTTTGGTTGCAGAAGACATGATCTTATATGTAGAAAATCTTAAAGACTGGATGGAAAAAAAGTTAGTATAATGAATGAATTCAGCAAAGATGAAAAATACAAAAATCAACATGAAAAAATTAGTTGCAGGTCACAGGCTGCAGGTCAGCCCCTGCAAGCTCAGACTATAGGTCCATCCCAGACCAAAGTCAGTTCTACAGCTCCACTTGTTAGGCCAGTCCACAAAGACCCAGGATGCAGTTATGTACAGACTCTATAACAGCGCCGCTGAGGCCCCGGGTGTAAGGCTTGTCCCAGACTGCAGACCAGCAACTGCAGATTCCAGATCTAGGCAAACACCCATCACCAAAGGCACTAGTCTTTCCTCAGTTTCAGGCCAACCCCAGATTCCAGACTGGTCCCCATGAACACAAGCTCCATGAAAACCAGGATCCAGGCCAACCCCAGTAGATCCCCATGCTGGGCCAAACACCATAGACTCGGGCTACAGAACCAACCATATAGACCCAACCTCCAGGCAGATCCCCATGTTCTCATTACTCAGGCATGTCCACAGACTCAGGGTTTGTGCTTGCCCACTCACTAATCCAAGTAGCAAGTCAGCCCACATGCAGACTCCTGCTACAAGCATGCCCATGGACTTCATCAGGTGGCCTGCCCAGAATCTCTCAATGGGCTGACTGGTGAAGGTTTTTTCCTGCCAAATATAATCTGTAAAGACTGGAGAAGGTGCCTACTTCTTCAAATGCACATGTACCAACACAAGATCAGAAAGATCATGACTGAGAAAAAATGACACCACCCTAAAACCATAAAAACCCTAGAAGAAAATTTAGGCAATACCATTCAGGACATAGGCATGGGCAAAGACTTCATGACTAAAACACCAAAAGCAATGGCAACAAAAGTCAAAACTGACAAATGGGATCCAATTAAACTAAAGAGTTTCTTCTGCACAGCAAAAGAAACTATCATCAGAGTAAACAGGCAACCTACAGAATGGGAGAAAATTTTTGCAATCTATCCATCTGACAAAGGGCTAATACCCAGAATCTACAAAGAACTTAAACAAATTTACAAGAAAAAAACAACAAACAACCCCATCAAAAAGTGGGCAAAGGATATGAACAGACACTTGTCAAAAGAAGACATTTATGTGGCTAACAAACATATGAAAAAATGCTCATCATCACTGGTCATTAGAGAAATGCTCAAAACCACAATGAGATACCATCTCATGCCAGTTAGAATGGCAATCATTAAAAAGTCAGGAAAACAACAGATGCTGGAGAGGATGTGGAGAAATAGGAATGTTTTTACACTGTTGGTGGGAGTGTAAATTAGTTCAACCATTGTGGAAGACTGTGGCGATTCCTCAAGGATCTAGAACCAGAAATACCATTTCACCCAGCAATCCCATTACTGGGTATATACTCAAATGATTATAAATTGTTCTACTATAAAGACACATGCACATGTATGTTTATTGCGGCACTATTCACAATAGCAAAGACTTGGAACCAACCCAAATGCCCATAAATGATATACTAGATAAAGAAAATGTGGCACATATACACCATGCAGCCATAAAAAAGAATGAGTTCATGTCCTTTGCAGGGATATAGATGAAGCTGGAAACCATCATTCTCAGCAAACTAACACAAGAACAGAAAACCAAACACCACAAATTCTCACTCATAAGTGGGAACCGATATCCCACTGATAAAAGCATCAGATCTCATGAGACTTATTCAATATCATGAGAACAGTATGGGAGAAACTGCCTCAATGATTCAAATTATCTCCCACTGAGTCCCTCCCACAATATGTGGGAATTGTGGGAGTAAAATTCAAGATGAGATTTGGGTGGGGACACAGAGCCAAACCATATCAAGCTGTTACTTTGATCTGGAGGACTGTCAGGTGAGAGTTCCTACTCATGACCAGTTCTGTACTTTTTGTTGGTTGCCCTCAAGCTACCGACCAATTGGAATTACTGCTCACAGGGCCCTACTTGAAATCTCACTGGCTGTCCACACTTAATCCTCGCTCTGCTAGTTCTGTACTTTCCACTGGTCGCCCTCAAGCTACTGACCAATTGGGATTACTGCTCACAGGGCCCTACTTGATATCTCATTGGCTGCCCACACTTAATCCTCACTCCACTATTGCTGGTGCCCAAAAGTTTGGACTTTACCCTGTGGCTTGCCGTTATTGAAAGGATCTCACCTGGAATCTGATCAGAGGGAGGGAAAACTGCAGAAACAGCAAACAGCCTTACCTGAGAGCCTCTTGGTGCCCTTTTCACCTGGCAGCCAGGGTGACTGGGTAGGGAGAATGGAGAAACTCAGAGAAGGTGATGCTATCCTAAAACCCTACAGGAGTAAGGGTGTTCTGCCCTGTTTTAATATTTCATTATATTAAGGAAATGCTGTCCTTTTTGACTATAAAACCCATTATAATTTTCTGACTCTACTTGGCATTAATTTTTTTTTCACAAATACCTCTCCCCAACTTTTTATTTTTGAGTCAGGGTCTCACTCTCTCACCTAGACTTGAGTGCAGTGGCATGATCATACCTCACTACAGCCTCAAACTCTGGGCTCAAGCAATCCTCCTGCCTCAGCTTCCTAAGTAGTCAGGACTACAAGCATGTGCCACCACACCCAGCTAGTTTTTAATTTTTTTTTTTTTTTAGAGATGGGGTCTTGCTATGTTGCCCAGGCTGGGCTGCCTGTGGGCCTCAAATGACCTTTCCATCTAGGACTCCCAAAGTGTTGGGATTACAGGAATGAGTCACTGTGCCTGGCCACCACTTTTTTAACCTAAGATAATTCCTGTGATCCTCTATCCACAAAAATACGGAAGTCTTAAATATTTTGGTTGAATTCATTCCTAATTTGTTACAAGGTATGAACGCAACATTTTCTGACAGAGAGTCATTATTGAAGAACCTACAACATTTAAGGGACTTGGTATCATTTCTTCCTCCTTCTGGTTTAATTTCCTGTACAGTAAATTGTGTCTAAAAATTAAGAATAACTTATGTGATAGATAATGGTAATTACGTATTTGTTATGTAATCTTTCTTTGCAATCTCTATTATACCTTTGCTGATGTCCAAGTCAGTCACCATGGGTTATTAGAACCATGCAAAATCAGACTTAGTGTTTGTGTTTTCATTTGTCCATAAGAAACAGTCTTCCCAAAACTTTAATTTGTGTCAACAGTTAATCCTTTTTGCTAAAGAAGTTGTTCTATCTTTTTTATTAATGATATGAAGATATCAATAGTTTTAAAATCATATTTACTCTAAATTAATCATAATGTTTTGTATCACATTAACAAATATAATAACTTTATCCTGCTTAACTCCAGGTGCATAAAAACAGCAAAATTTATGCACCTTGTCAATTTCAATCATGTGAAAATAAAACCACAAACCTTGCAATTTTCTGCTTGAGTCAGAGTGGACATACTTTGTGTTATGGACATATTATTTGGAGACGACCAGAATATTTCCCAAATCTATTATACTTGGAGTCTTGTAGCCAAATAAATTTGATTATTGTTCAAAATAGTGGCCTTTTATGCTTCAAAGACATCCAAGTCTGTATTGTTACATCAGAAAATAGTCTTAAGAGATTGTTTCTGTGTGTAACAGTCATAAATTCATAAGGATATTCTCTGATGTGTAAGAAATATCCTACTTTTTTTATTAAATGAAAGAAATTGAACTCTTCCACTGGGTGAAAAATTTATCCACAGACTTTTTAAAAATGTTTTCCCTATTGAGTTATGTCATGAACCCTAGGTCTTAGTACCAATGCATCCAATATCTTAGGGCCCACCATGTTCAATAGCTCCTGCCTCAACACACTCAGTGCTAATCTGAATGGACCCCTCTCTCAGTGATTTTCTCTCTGCATGGGTGCAAGAAAACCTTGTCAAAAGTTGCTGTCCATATCCTGGGGTCCTACACATCTCCAACTCAAAGATCTTCAAGTCTCCATGGCTCTACCACTGAGCAGTGTACAGCAGAAACCAGGACTTGAACTAGATATAGATAAGAAATATTAATATCTTTATCTGTATAGTCTCTCACCTCTTTTCTTTGTCTTGTATATTGTGAGAGACCATTGCACAACATTTGGCTGAACAAGAATTTACAAATCGTGGTAACTGTACCTTTAAGATTCCTTTTGACTTCCCTGTGATAGTTCACACATTTGTCCTAATGGTTGGTTTCTATATCAAGGTTGTAACTTTTCCAATTCTTGATGGATGTATAGGCAACAAAAGCAATTAAAATACTCTCAATATATTGCAACAGGGTCTTTGGGCCGTGGACTGGATTGGTTTCTCAACTTTGCCGCACACTAGATAAAACAGGGGGTCTTTCAAAATATTGATTCCCAGCTCTGATACCAAGATATACTGATTTGATTGTTTCAGATAGGCAACATAGGCATTGAGAGTTTTATTTAAAACTTCTCCAGGAAATGAAATGTATAGTAGGAATGGAGAATGACTGAGCAAGATTAGTGCCTAGTTTGAGTAGGAGAAGATAGACTATTGGCTGAGCTAAAGTCATGCTATTGAGGAAGAAAAGTTCAGAAAAAACAGGATAGTGTTACTATTCTTTCTGTGAACAAATGTGAACCTGAAAGAGCCAGTCTTTCAAGATGTATCCCAAGTGGCTAATTGAGCCTAAATTTTAAAAGAGCTAAGCAGTCATTTTCTGAATAGAGGTCCTACACTTACAGCAACTTCTTTAAAAAACTGCACTTCTTAAACATTTAAAGACTTTCAGACCTCACCTCAACCAACAAATCAGAGTTCAGCTACTTCAACCAATAGGGGCTCAGCTGTATCAACCAATCAGAACTCAACTATTTTGACCATTCAGAACAAAGCACATTTTAATCCTTCATTTGCATAAACAGTTTTGATTGGAAATCTCAATGGGAACTTTTGCTATAAAACCCAACCCTCTCTTTGTTCTCTGGAATGACCTTTCATTTTACATGGGAGGATAAGCCTTCCCAGTATGCAATTTATTTACTAGAATAAAGTGTTGTTCTTCAAATTCCTTTGCCAGACAACTTTTGTTTACACTTCTTATAATTCTGAATTCAAAACCCAGCGAGTTATTTAACAAATGGTGTTACGTCCATATTATGAATAGTTGTCAACGACAAGAAGCAACTAAGTATTAATACACCAAACAACTAAGGAGAATCACCACAGTCGTAGGCTGAGTGAAAATAGCCAGTCCTAAAAGGTTACATTCTGTATGATTGCATTACAAAACATCTTGAAAAGACATAATTATAGAACAGGAGAACCATTTTACTATGGGTTACGGCCAGTGGGGTAAAAAGTGGGAGGGAAGAGTGTGCAATTATGAGAACTTTTGTGATATTGGAATAGTTTTATGTTTTGATAATATCATGTCAGTATTCTAGTTCTGATACTGTAGTGTAGTTTTTCAAGATGTTACCATTGAAGAAAAGTGGATACAGTGTAGACAGAATATCTCTCCACTATTTCAGACCTTCCCATGTGTGATTCTACATTATCTCAAAATTTAAAAATTAATTTCAAAAATTTATCAAAGTTCTGTGTGTCATAGGTATTGGGTGTGGGATGGTTGATGTTGACAATACATAAAAAATTAGCTATTCTAGAAAATACGAGGAAGTAGGAATGAATCTGATTAAGACATGTAAAAGATAAAGAGATTCACTCAAGAATATATAATAGAAGTGCTACTAAAGTATGCCTAAAACTACCATGAGAAACTGATACATAAACTTAATTTATTTTGCATATATAAATGCACAGTTACTATGACTCTAAATGAGGACAAAAAACAAAGAACAAGGCAATAATGTTTGCTTTAACCACTTGTATTTTGCATAGTAGTGGAAGACTTAGCCAGACAAATCAGGTGAGGAAAAAATGCATGAAAATTGAAAAGGAAGAAATACATATTCTCTCTTTGCAGATAATATAATTATATATGTTGAAAAACCTAAAGATCCTAAAACAGTTATTAGAACTAATGAACAATTTCCATAAAATGACAGGATACAAATTCAACATGCAAACATTGGTTTCCAATGAACATAAAAAAATGAAATTATGAAAACAACTCCATCTTCAATAGTATCAAAACCAATAAAATATTTTGTCATCTATTTAGAAAAATATTGCTGAATGATATTGAAAAAAACATAAATAAATGGAAACACCTATCTTATTCATAGATTTCCTGGATTAGTAGACTTAATATTGTTAAGATGTCAATACTACCTAACAGGGGTCCACAGGTTTGCTATTATCTCTACGCAAATCCCAAAGGTAGTTTCGTTTCATTTCATTTCATTTCATTTCATTTCATTTCATTTCATTTCTTTTCTTTTCTTTTCTTTTCTTTTCCTTTGCAGAAATCGAATAAACCCTTCCTAATATTCATATGGAATCTCAAGAATTCCCAAATAACCAAAACTGTCTTTTAAAAAGAATAAAATTGGAGACTTACACTTTCTGATTTTAAAAATTTCTACAAAGCTACAGTCATCAAAAGATTGTGGTGCTGATATAAGAAGACTCATATGGAGCAATGGAATTGAATAAAGAGAACAGAAACAAATCTCTGGTATTTTGTTAAGTGATATTTGACAAAAGTACCAAGGCAATTTCCATGGGGAAAGAACAGTTTTTTCAACAAGTGGTGCTGGAAAAACTGGATAGCCACATGAAAAAGAAGAACTTGAATCATCACGTCACACCACATAGAATATTTAACCCAAGATATACAAATCACAAAATATAAGAAATAAACATAATGTTTTAGAAAAATTCATAGGGGAAAATTTTCTTGACATTGGATTTTGTAAAGATTTTGTGGATATCACACCAAAATAACCCCATAAATATTCAACTTCATTGAAAATTTTGTGAATAAAAGAACACTAAGAGAGTGAAATAAAAACACAAAATTGGAGGAAATGATTGAAAATCATGTGCCAGATAAGGATTAAATATGAAGAACACATAAAAGAAAAAACAATTTTTAGAAAGCATTTTTGCATGATATGTAGAGACACCTAGGAATTCATTTTTAAATAATCAATTACATTGTAGAACAGAATTATGTACGGACTATTCTCCAAATTTTGACAACCCATAAAAATACCTTCAAAACATCACTTTTGAGAACTCTCTCCCAGATACTATGTCTTGGTGAAAACTCATCTAAATCACTGACTCTGACATTCCTGTAGCCCTAGACAGTCATTATTAGAAAAGTTATACATGCTCAATGTTTGATAAATGATGAGTGGGCCATCCTCAAATTTATGAGGACCATAGATAATTTTTTATTGGGAACAAAAATAATTTATTAATTTATTTCAAGTAAGCCCTCAGGCTTATATGAGTAAAACAGATCTGGTCTGAATAAACTTCCTCCTTAAAGAAATCAGACTTACAAACAAGCAGTCCTATTTGGATACAAAATTTTTTTATACTTTGAGAGTTATCTGATGAGCACATTGCCTCATAACTTTGCTGACTTGTTTAAAACTTTAAAATGCGATGAGGTGGCCACCATCTCTGTGGTTCCATATCAACTGTTGCAGCCTGCTGGCTATGAAGAGTGCAGATGGCCCAGAGGAGTAGCCGCTCCCGCCCCCACCACCCCATGGTGCAGTGCAACTAATTTTCCAGATCATGGCCAAACTACTTATTTAACTGGGTCCTGACCCACTCCTCCTCACTGGGCAGGTCTTTGGTTCTGTGGACAGAAATTTGATCTCTCCTAGAAGGGAGCTCCTGGAGCGAGGGGCAGCCCCCATTTCTATGGTTCCATAAACTCAGTCATTCCAGCCTGAGCTGTTCAACCCTGCCAGCTGTGAAGAATACAGGTGGTTCAGATGAAGAAGCACCCCCAGCCCTACAATACACCTGCTCTACCAAGAAACAACCAGACAGCTTCATTAGAAGGGTTCCTGATTCAGTCCCTCATGTCTGAGTGAGATATCCCAGTGAGGGTTGCCAGCCATCTCCTGCAGGTGCATACATGCCAACAGCAGGTCAGTGTCTATCTAGAATGGAGGTGCTAGAGGGGAGAGTTGGCTGCCATCTTTGCTGTTTCATGGCCCTCACTGGTGATACCTCCAGATGTGGGAGAGGCAGTGGAGACTGGGGTCTGAAGTGGACCCCTAGAAAACCAAAGCAGCCCTACAGTAGAATGGCTTGACTGTTAAAAGGAAAACAGAGAACAACAAGAACAACATTAACAGAAATGACCCCATGAAAACCCCTTTCAAAGGTCAGCAACCTTAATGATCTAAAGTAGATAAATCCACAAAGATGAGAAAGAATCAATGCAAAAATACCTAAAACTCAAAAAGGCAGAGTGCCTCTTCTTCAAATGACTGCAACATTTCTGCAGCAAGGGCACAAAACTGGGTTGAGGCTGAGATGGCTGAATTGACAGAAATAGACTTCGGAAGGTGGGTAATAATGAACTTCACTGAATTAAAGGAGCATGTTGTAACCCAATGTAAAGAAGATAAGAATCAAGATAAAACAATACAGGAGCTGATAGCCAGAAAAGTGAATTTAGGGAGGAACATAACTGACCTGATGGAGTTGAAAAACACAACATGAGAAATTCACAATTCAATCATAAGTATCAGTAGCTGAACAAACCAAGCAGAGGAAAGACTCTCAGAGCTGGAAGACTATCTTTCTGAAATAAAACAGGCAGACAGGAATAGAGGAAAAAAGAATTTTTTAAAAAATAACAAACATCCAAGAATTATGGGATTATGTAAAGAGACCAAACCTATGAATGATGGTGGTACCTGAAAAAGACAAGAAGAATGGAACCAAGTTGGAAAACATACTTTAGAATATCATTCAAGAGAACCTCCCCAACCTAGCAAGACAGGCCAACATTCAAATTCAGGAAATGCAGACAACCTCAGTAAGATATGCCATGAGGAGATCAACCTTAAGACACATAATCCTCAGATTCTCCAAGGTCAAAATGAAAGAAAAAATGTTAAGGGCAGCTAGACATAAAGGCCAGGTCACCTACAAAGGAAAACCCATCAGAGTAACAGCAAACCTCTCAGTGGAAACCCCACAAACCAGAAGAGATTGGGGGCCAATATTCAACATACTTAAAGGAAAGAAATTCCATCCCACAATATTATATGGAGAAAACAACAATAACAGCATTACCAGCCACTACGAAACACATTGAAGTACACAGACCAGTGACACTATGAAGCAACCACACAAATAAGTCTGCAAAATAACCAGCTAGCATCAGGACAAGATCAAATTCACCCATAACAATACTAACCTTAAATGTAGATGGGCTAAATGCCCTAGTGAAAAGATACAGAATGGCAAACTGGATAAAGAGCCAACACCCATTGCTATGCTGTCTTCAGAAGACTCATCTCCATGGAAAGACACACATAAGCTCAAAACAAAGAGATAGAGGAAAATTTACCAGGCAAATCTATAACAGAAAAAAGCAAGGGTTTCAATCCTAGTTTCTGACCAAACGGACTTTAAACCAACAAAGATCAAAATAGAAGAACAAGGGCATTACATAATGGTAAAAGGTTCAATTCAAAAAGAAGAGCTAACTATCCTGAATACATATGCACCCAACAAAGAGCACCCAGATTCATAAAGCAAGTTCTTAGAGATGTACAAAGAGACTTAGACTCCCACACAGTAATAGCAGGAGACTTTAACATTCCTCTGCCAATATTAGACAGATCATCCAGACAGAAAATTAACAGAGATATTCAGGACCTGAACTCAGCTCTGGATCAAGTGGGCCTGATAGATATGTACAGAACCCTCCACCCCAAAACAACATAATATACATTCTCATCAACACACAACACTTACTCTAAAGTTGATCACACAATTGGAAGTAAAACATTCCTCAGCAAACAGAATAGAAATAAAATCATAAGTCTCTCAGATGACAACACAATCAAATTAAAACTCAAGATTAAGAAATTCACTCAAAAGCACACAACCACATGGAAATTGAACCACCTGTTCCTGAATGACTCTTGAGTAAATAATAAAATTCAGGCAGAAATCAAGAAGTTCTTTGAAACTAATGAGAACAAAGAGACAGCATACAAAAATCCTTGGGATGCAGCTAAAGCAATCTTAACAGAGAAATTTATAGCAATAAATGCACACATCAAAAAACTAGAAAGATCTCAAGTTAACAACCTAACATCTCAACTAAAAGAACTAGAGAACCAAGAGCAAACAAACCCCAAAGCTAGCAGAGGAACAGAACAACCAAGATCAGAGTCAAATTGAAGGAGATGAAAAACCCTTTAAAAAATCAACAAATTCAGGAGCTGGTTTACTGAAAAAACAAATTAACAAAATAGATATATTGCTAGCTAGACTTATAAAGAAGAAAAGAGAAAAGAATCAAATAAACACAATCAGAAAGGATAAGGAATATCACTACTGACTTCAAAGAAATACAAACAACCTTCAGAGAATACTATAAACATCTTTATGCATACAAACTAGAACATCTAGAAGAAATGGATAATTTCCTGGACGCATACACCCTCCCAATAGTAAACCAGTAAGACACCGAATCCCTGAATAGACTAAAAACGTGTTCTGAAATTGAGGCAGTAATAAATACTCTACCAATCAAATAAAGCCCAGGACCAGAAGAATTCACAGCTGAAGTCTACCAGAGGTACAAAGAAGAGCTGGTACCATTTCTACTGAAACCATTCCAAAAAAATTGAGGAGGTGGAAGGACTCCTCCATAACTCATTATAAGAAGCCAGAATCATCCTGATACCAAAACCTGGCAGAGAGACAACAAATAATAAAGAAAACTTCAGGCCATATCCTTGATGCACATTGATGCAAAAATCCTCAATAAAATACTGGTAAACCAAATCTAGCAGGTCATCAACAAGCATATCCACCATGATCAAGTTGGCTTCATCCCTGGGATGCAAGGCTGGTTCAACATACACAAATCAATAAATGTGATTTATCACATAAACATAACTGAAGACAAAAACCACATGATTATCTCAAGACATGCAGAAAAGGCCTTTGATAAAATTCAACATCCCTTCATGTTAAAAACTATCAATAAACTAGGTACTGAAGGAACATACCTCAAAATAATAAGAGCCATTTATGACAAACCCATGGCCAATATCACACTGAATGGGCAAAAGCTGGAAGCACTCCCCTTGAAAACCAGCACAAGACAAGGATACCCTCTCTCACCACTCCTATTCAACATAGTATTTGAAGTCCTGGCCAGGGCAATTAAGCAAGAGGAAGAAATGAAGGGTATTCAAATAGGAAGAAAGGAAGTCAAATCATCTTTGTTTGCAGATGACATGATTCTATATCTAGAAAACCCCATAGTCTCAACCCCAAAGCTTCTTAAGCTGATAAGCAACTTTAGCAAAGTCTTAGGGTATAAAGTTAATGTGTAAAAATTGTTAGCATTTCTGTACACAACAGACAAGGAGAGAGCCAAATCACAAATGAACTCCCACTCATGATTGCCACAAAAGTAATAAAATACCTAGGAATACAGTTAACAAGGGAAGTGGAAGACTTCTTCAAGGAGAACTACAAACCACTGCTCAAAGGAATCACAGAAGATACAAACAAGTGGAGAAACATTCCTTGCTCATGGATAGGAAGAATCAATAATGCAAAAATGACCACACTGCCCAAAGCAATTTATAGATTCAATGCTATTCCCATTAAACTACCTTGAACATTCTCCACAGAATTAGAAAATACTATTTTAAAATTCATATGGAACCAAAAAAGAGCCCAAATAGCCAAGACAGCCCTAAGCAAAAAGAATAAAGCTGTAGGCATCATGCTACCCAATTTGAACTATACTACATGGCTACAGTATCCAAAACAGCATGGTATTGGAACAAGAACAGACACATAGACCAATGGAACAGAAGAGATGAGTCAGAAATAAGACCACACACCTAGAGACATCTGATCTTTGACAAACCTAACACAACATGCAATGGAGAAAGGATTCCCTATTTAATAAATGGTGCTGGGAGAACTGGTTAACCATATACAGAAAATTAAAACTAGACAGACCCCTTCGTTACACAATATAAAAAAATAACTTAAGGTGGATTAAAGACTTAAATGTAAAATTCAAAACTATAAAAACCCTAGAAGAAAATCTAGGCGATATTATTCAGGACATAGGCATGGGCAAAGATTTCATGAGAAAAACAGCAAAAGCAATTGCAACAAAAGTAGAAATTGACAAATGGGATATAATTAAACTAAAGAGCCTCTGCACAGCAAAAGACACTATCATCAGAGTAAACAGACAACCTACTAAATGGAAGAAAACTTTTGCAATCTGTCCATCTGACAAAGGTCATTAGACCAGAATCTACAAGGAACTTAAAGCAAATTTACTAGAAAAAAAACAAACAACCCCATTAAAGAGTAAGCAAAGGACATGAACAGACACTTCTCAAAATAAGGCATTCATGGGGCCAAAAAGCAATGGGAAGAAAGCTCTACATTGCTAATCATTAGATAAATGCAAATCAAAATTACAATGAGATACCATCTCATGCCCGTCAGAATGGCAATTTATTACAAAGTCAAGAAACAACAGATGCTGGCAAGGTTGCAGAGAAATAGGAATGCTTTTACACTTTGGTGGGAATGTAAATTAGTTGAACCATTATGGAAGGTGGTGTAGCAATTCCTCAAAGATCTAGAACCAGAAATACCATTTTACCCAAAAATCCCATTACTGGGTATACACCCAAAGGAACATAAATCATTCTGTTACAAAGATACATGCACGCTTATGTTCATTGCAGCACTATTCACAATAGCAAAGGCATGGAATCAACTGAAATGCCCATCAATGATAGACTGGATATAGAAAATGTGGTACATATACACCATGGAGTACTGTGCATAAAAGGGAACGAGATCATGTCCTTTGGAGGGGCATGGATGGAGTTGGAAACCATTCTCAGCAAACTAATATAGGAACAGAAAACCAAACGCTGCATTTTCTCACTTATAAGTGGGAGCTGAATGATGAGAACACATGGACACATGGTGGGGAACAACACACTCTGGGCAACTGTGGGGGTGGTGGGGCAAGGGAGAGCATCTGGAAGAATGACTAATGGACGCTGGGCTTAATACCTGGGTGATAAGATGATCTGTGCAGTAACCAGCACGGCACACATTTACCTATGTAATAAACCTGCGCATCCTGCATATGTACCCCTGAACTTAAAAGTTGAAAAAAAAAGGAATAGGAAATAAATAATAAAACGTGATTTAAAAAACCCTTTTCACAAACTACAACACATATAGTATATAAAAGTTGATCATAAAGGTATACAATTTTGTGCATGAATGAACATGTGTTACCAATATGTTCTCCCTGAAACTGTTGAATTCTTCTGCTCTCTTCTTGCCTTTTTTGGGTGTGTGTGTGTGTGTGTGTGTGTGTGTGTGTGTGTGTGTGTGGTCTCCAGACTCTAGAGACAGTAATTGTAATTTCAAATTAAGTATTCAGATAACTGGTAACAATTAATCAATCACCCAGGGGAGTTCAAAGAAAGAAATTCATGGAAAGATACAGTCTGATTTCTCCCACCTATAAAAAGACCTTCATGGGCGCTCTCCCAAGACTTAACAGTCAACCCCATAGGGTCCCTGTGTTTCTCACCCTTCTCAGGATCAACGGAGGGCAGATGTAAGTACATACCTTTGAAGAAAGTTCCTTGTAAACTTCAAACATTATTATACAAGCCTAAAGTGATGTTATTGGAATTTTAATAGTGTTCACAGGACCTGGTTTAAACATCACTGGTTGTCTTTCTCTAATGAACAACTGATCCATCCACTCATCAACATACTATGGATAGATACACAAGACAATATAGAAATCAATCTAATATCTTTTAATGGTTTGAAGAAGAAATACAAATAAATGTGGAGTAAGTTAGGATAAATATCAAATGTGGGAGTTCAGTCAGGCTGGTGGGAAAAATTTAAAGATAGTTATAAGAAAAGGATGCAAACCTTCTTGGAAGGCTGGGGATGCTGCATAATCTCCCGTAATAGATCAGGCTGAAGGCAGCCTAATCCTTACCTTCAGTTAATAGCTTAGGGCCTAGATACAAAGGAATGTAGAGTAGTAGTAGTTTATCTAAATAGCTTGTTTACTCATGTGGGCCTAAGACCAATCTTTGATCAACCGCAGGTGCATAATTGCTCTCTACTCGGGAGGTTGGCAATGTCTACACTCTATTGAGCTCATATCTTAGATCTGCCCTTCTTTTGCCCTGTCACCTGGGTATACACCCCCTTCCCAACCTTTAATAACGTGACTGCTTAGCTAGGAGGGATAGATTTACCCTCAATGGGGGTCCCTCAGTAACGGCACACATTGGACTAAGGAGCCAGATAACACTACAGATCACTCTACTATCCTCCCATTGGGTGTAAATTATAAATGTTCTAACCCTTACTGTGCAACTGCTCAAACACAATTATGGCTACGCCATGGCAAAAGAAATGCCTTAACAGTCTTAGCTGCAGGTAGCCTCAAACCAGTAATGCAATCAATGCCACTTTCCCAAACATTCCTTCCTGTGCTAAAGAACAAAGCCAGGAAAATAATGGATTCCACTTTAGCTAGGAGGTCTGTCATAGAGGACAAGCTCGTATCCTCCAGTTAGGCAATTATAACATCTTAGACTGGAGCCCCTATGGCCATTTGCAGGGCAGCCTTACTGATATCCTCACGCATCATGGCATCAGTCACGGTTTTGTAGTCTCGTCCCGTTCCCCCATGATTTGGGCTGGCCGATGGGAGGATGGGATATCCCAGACCCCAAGTAAAGTTGATGCCACCCCAACACACTTTATGGTGCCTGGGACACATTAGCACCCCCCTTCACACCGGGCATGGGACCTATCATAATTCTGGTAACAGTTATATTATAACCTTTACTCATAATCACACTGATCAGTGCCTAATTTGCAATATCCATCCATATGTTTTCCTTATGGGAACTAATATGTCTATTACACCCCAAAACTCTGTGTTTGTGACCCGGGTGCGAGGACAGGCTTGGTTTGCCTCATGTATCACTAATTACAATATATCTAATTTAAATATTACTAGTGTCATGGTATTAAGGAGACAATCTGAGTCATTCCTACCAGGCAATTTGACACACCATTGATAGGTTCCTCTTCCTTTGCCATCTTAGAACGTGCCCTATCCCAGGTCAGACTCAAAAGATTCATAGGCACACTTATAGCCTTTATAGTCTCAGCCTTAGTCATCCTAGCAACTGCTAGTGTGGCTATAGCATCTACTACTGAATCAGAACCAACAGCTGCTTTTGTAGATAATTTGGTCAGAAATGTGTTCAATGAACTTCTCTTATAGCAGGGTATAGATCAAGAGATTCTTGCATATCTGCAAGCCCTCGAGGCTGCCTTGGAATATG
The DNA here is from genome assembly GCF_007565055.1 of Rhinopithecus roxellana. Classification (NCBI taxonomy): domain Eukaryota; kingdom Metazoa; phylum Chordata; class Mammalia; order Primates; family Cercopithecidae; genus Rhinopithecus; species Rhinopithecus roxellana. The sequence continues at coordinate 56,608,230 of NC_044564.1, forward strand.
TGGAGGAGTGATAAGATGCACTGGCATTCCAACAGCAGTTAAACTGACTGGGAGCATAAACATATCTGTGTCACTTATAGTTGGGATGAGGTAAAACAACACCTCTGGGGAACCTTTCATGACAATTTAACAGCAGACATAAAGCAACTTAAAACTAAAATTTTAGAATCCCTTCACATGATAGATCTACACACCCAACAAACAGCCATATGGAAGGGTGTGCAAGATCATCTCTCCTGGTTAGACCCCCAATCCTGGGGGTCACTCTTTGACTGGAAAGGAATGTTACTAATTATACTCATGATTGTCTTATGTTATTTGCTAATTCTAGGATGCAAAGCCAGAATAAGAGCAATGACCACCTTGCCTGACAAACCTGTTGCTGCACACATCTGTACTCTTCAGTCAACAGAACCCAATGCAAAGAACAGAAAGTAGAGAGATGTGGGAATTCAGACAGGCAGATGGGAAAGTTTTTAAAGATAGTTATAAGAAAAAGACACAAACCTTTTTGAAATGCCGGAGGGGTTTGTATAAGCTCCAGTATTAGATCAGGCTGAAGGCAGCCTAATCCTTACCTTGAGTGAATAGCTTAGGGCACAGATATAAAGGAATGTAGTTTACCTAAATAGCTTTAGCTTTACTCATGTGGTCCTAAGACCAATCTTTGATCAATCGCGGGTGCATAATTGCTCTCTATTGGGGAGGTTGGCAATGTCAATTACCCTCTAGCGGTGTTTACTCAAGACCTTTGTCACTTAATCTATACTGAATAAATGTGAGCTTAGCTGGCTGATTGGGGCCACAGCTGCAACTCTTTACAGCACCCTCCTTGGTGTCTGTAGGTGGTCCGGACCCTCAGTGGGACTGACAGGCAAAATATCTGTGTCAGTGTATGTTATTCATCCATCGTTGGGTCAGGGTCTGTGGGACAGACCCCTGCAATTAAAAGCTTATATGCCAAATGTTAACTAAGATAATCTCTAGCCAATGAGCTTACAGGTCAGTTCTATTTTTATTTCATCTAAGCAAAGGACATTAAAAATTACCATTATTTTAGTAAGCCTAAAAATAGTAATATAGGAGGAAAGTTAAGAAAAAGAAGTAGAAAAACCACATTCAAAACAAGTAAAGTGCAGCAGCACATTGGGAGCAAAGAGGGATATAGGAATGTGGGTAGGGCGAGTAGGGAAACTAAATAAGGTCTGAGGGAAAAAGTTCCTTGTAGGTGGGTGGGAAAGGGGTGGAACTGACACCATTGACGCAAGAGCTGAATAATAGCCCTAAGGAAATAAATGCCTGGTGAAAGCATGCAGAAAGCAGTCTGGAGCCCAGAAGAGACACACTAGCACAGTCTGGTAGGCTACAGCAGCAAGTCTCTAAAGAAAGACTGAGAATACCCAGAACAGGAGAGAGCAGGTCCAGGATGCCCAGCCTGTTCTGGTCCTATCTGCCAGCAATCTGGCTGCTGCTAAGCCAACTCCTTAGAGAAAGCCTAGCAGCAGAGCTGAGGGGATGTGATCCCCGATTTGGAAAAAGGATGCTGTCATATTGCCCCATGCCTGAAAAGACATTCACCACCACCCCAGGAGGGTGGCTGCTGGAATCTGGACCACTCACAGGTAAGAACCCTGGACTGCCAAACAATCAGAATGAGGCCTGAAAAAACAGGCTCCAGATCTCATCGACTGCCTGTAAGTCAACTCAGACTCTACCACGGCTAGTGCCTAAATGTTTATGGTTTTTCATTGTAATGTGCTTTTATTAAAAGGGTCTCACCAGAAATCTCACAGGAAGTTTGGGGTAGAGGGGAAGCTGCAGGAAAAACAGAAGAACAGCCTCACCTTGGAGGCTATTGGTGCCCTCCCCACCTGGCAGCCAGAGACACAGGGTGGAGAAAACAGGGAAGCCTCAGAGAAAGTGACTATTCTCAAACACCAGCAGGAGGTGAGGTGTACTCCCAGACCCCCAGGAAAGCTGGGCAGGTGAGAAAACAGTTGTGCTTGCAATGGGATATGTGGGCCAGGCATCTCCAATTAAGAAGAAAGGGGACAAACAGTGAGGTGGTGAGCTGATTATCATTTCTGTTTATGCACCTATGGGCCTGAGGGCAGCACACTGAGACCTCTGTTAGGTTCCTGGAATGTGAGATAAAGGGGCCTTAGATTTAATGACTCTCCTCCTTTGTCATTAAGCTGGGCAATGGTCTATGTCACCAAAAACGTCCTCTTACAAAAAAGTTTTTTTAATGCACCCCAACAGAGCACCTTTCCTCCCATTTCTTTGAATCTACTCTTGTAGTGTGTTGAGAAAAATGAGATGACGAGAAAAAAAGTTGCCTGGATGACTAGAGGGGAAATTGAAGGGGACCAGAGACAAGGAAAGTTCACCGTTCAGACCATCATAGCTGATTTGATTAGTGCTTTCAACATTTGACACTGCAAAGCATTTTCTTTAAAAGCAAGATTTCAGAACTGAGGACAGTTCAATACCAGGGTAGTTTTAAAACTTTACCAAGTCACAAGGTATTCATAAAGATAAATTGCAAGCTAAGTTAAAACTAGCAAGGGCAGTTTCCAAAACAGATAGAGGCTACTCTATTCTGTCTAATAGGTCGTGTTAAGGTCTGAAAAGCTAAGTTAAATTACTAAACATTGTTTTACATTTAATAAAAATGACATAGGTTTTGAACCAGCAATGTGTGACTCCAGAACTGCTTCTTGTAACCCATACGCATACACTTTATTAAATCATTAAATGACTGTTTAAAGTTATCGTGCACAGTGAACGCACTTGGATTTTGTGTGATTTATATAATTATTTCAAAGTTATTTCCTTTTTTTACATTATTAGTCACAGCTTGTTTCATTTTACTATAAAATAAGGGAAGAATACCACGAAGTCAAAACATTTTTTAATGCAAACTAAGGAAGAGCACGCTGTACTGTAATTTCTATTTAAATTTCACTTTTTTCTCAGTAAATAAGTGAAATTTCTCATTTAAATACTTTGAAAAATATAGATAAATTTAACAAGAAAAATGGAAAGTATTCATGGATAACAAATGTTAACATTTGGTGTAGATACATATAGATGTATGCTGCTTCTCAGCTTTTTAGCTAAGATCCAGTGATGTATGTGTATAGATTTATGTGGATTAGATTTAAATGTCTGCATCTTTCTATTAGAATAACTTGTGAGTACATAATGCATTGAAGTTATCAATCAAAACAGTGTCAGGGAAAGTCAAAAGTGGTATGGTATAGGCATTTAGAGGGTCATTGGAGGAGTGCATAGAGGGGACAGGATGGGGAATTAGCATATCCTTAATATTGTAGTATCTTAAAGTGCCCTACTCTAAGTAAGTTAAGTTGTTGAAATGTTAGGATACTTGCTGATTCTCTTTGGTGTTTAATTACATTGAGGCAATGGGTACATTGTAGTCTAGGCAAATTGTATAATTTTTTTGACCCGCTTTCACATGAATGTTTTTCCTCACCTTTCATTCCTCTCTTTTACTTCACAGAAACGGTGTCAACCTCCAACAACAAAGATGGAAAAACCTTAGGTACAACATCAGAATTCATTCCTAACTTGTCACCGGAGCTGAAGAATCCACTGTCTGATGGGCAGCCATCATTGAAGAAAATAATACTTTCCCGAAAAAAGAGAAATGGACATCACAGATTTGATCCATTCTGTTGTGAAGTGATTTGTGATGATGGAACTTCAGTTAAATTATGTACATAGTAAAGTAATCATGGACTGGACATCTCATCCATTCTCATATGTATTCTCAATGACAAATTCACCCTGATGCCCAGTTAAATGATTGCTGTTTATTAGAACATGAGAATCATTATTGGTATTCACATATTTCACTTGCTCTGTACTAATATATTCTCTCCAAAGAGAGTAAGTTAGATAGATGGAATAAGTTCTAGTAGTTGATAGTACAATGGGGAAATTATACTTAACATTAACTCACTGTATATTCCAAAATAGCTAGAAGAGAACTGTAGTGATTCCAACACAAAAAAGATGAATGTTAGTTTGGATGGATATCCCAATTACCCTGATTTTATCATTAAACCTTATATACATGTATCAAACTATCACATGTACTACAAAAATGTGTACAACTATAATATGTGAATTAAAAACTTACTGGAAATAATTTTTTAAAGTTTTACACACACAAGCACATACATTCACACACACTCACTCAGGTCTCTTTAGTTTTCCTCTTTTCACACTAGAAGAAATGTAAGAGATAAAGGATCTAGCCATCTCTAACATCAGCACACAGCATGGAGGGAAAGCAGTGAAGGAATGAACTGGTGGGAGAGGAATTAGGCATGCTCACCCCAGGGTAATCCCAGACACCTCTCTAGAACTTTGCCCAATGCATATCCTTCACCTGCCTCTCAGCACACTGCCTTTAGACCTTCAATCATTCTATAAAGTCCTCTTTTGTCCCTGGCATTACTCCATGTCCCCTCATCAAAGTGGTGAATCGGCATGAATACTGGCCTTCCTCTGGCTACACATACCTCCTCCCTGTGTGTCTCTAAATCCTAAATCAAAGCATACATTTTAAGCTCTGTCAGTCAGGTCCTACTAGTTGTATTTGTTTGTTTGCAGGCTAACTGAAGCTGCTACTACCTCATTATCAGGTCCTATTAACTTACTTCAAGTAACATGATTTGAGTAGCCCTCTGTGCCTGCCCACAAAGTGATCTGAATCTAGTGTGGGACATGGACAAGTAAAGGATAATAAGTGCAATGATACCTGTAGAGACTGTAATGATCATAGAGACTGTAATGATCACAGAGGCTATAATGATCCACAGGAATCAGGGTTGTGTTTAATGCCAACGTGGGAAGGAATGAATATACAGGGAACAGTGTGGGTAAGAGGAGAGAGCAAAATTTCCCTAAGGAAACTGATGGCTGATCTGCATCTTGAAAGACATCTAAGCAGAAGAGAGTGCAAAAAGGAGACAGGGAGAAGCCCAGGTAAAAGCACAAAGGCCTAGAAGCACAGCATGTGTGGAAACAGCCAGAGTTGGTAGGGCAGGAGGTGGTGTGGAGAAAACGAATTGTCAAGATCTGGTTGGAATGGAGACAGGAGAGAGGGTCTCAAATGATTCCACACAATGCAGCTATGGGGTTTAGGCTGCATCTTGGAGTAAGGAAGAACTGCTCATGATCTTGATATGTCTCTCATAAAGAACTTTTTCCTACCACTACTCTGTTGAAGATGAAGAGGGATCATGGAAGTCACAGGGCAGAACTCATAGATTATACTGTACAGTCTGAACTGTACCACCTGGTTTGCCTAGGCTCCTCTAGATTGTTCTTTGAGAACAAAGGGGAGGAGCACATAAGGTGTATTTCTTGACACTAGTGACGATCAATAAAATATCCATATTTTGGGTCTCTACATTATTCATAATCAATGATTGAGTTTATTCTAAGTGCCTATCATTGTTCTAGGACTTTAGGATTCAGGAGAGAAAAAAATAACAATTATGCTTTCATGGAGCTTCTACCTGGTTACTTGACGGACTCTGAACCTTCTCTTGCACGTGCATTCTACACAAAATTCTATTCTTTTAGTAAAAATACAGGTATGAAAAGAGGATAATAGAGAAAGATCCATAATTTTATCTGGTGTCTATCATTTAAATCTCTTAATCAGGAAATACTCAAATACTGCTTCCAGGAGGATTTTTGGAAGGTGGAAATATGTCTCATTCTTTGTCCCACTGTTTATAAGCCTGCATGACACCCTAAAGTGACAGCAGTACAGGCACCTAGAGTGGTTCCAAGGATGTATGAAGTCCTTCAGCTGCTTTAAGCAAGTACACAAACTAGTGGCTTAAGGCAATTGAAACACATTTTCTCCCAGTTCTGGAGGTCAGACATAGAAAGATGACGCACTTTTTCCATAACCTGTAGAATATAATCCTCACTGGCTTCTGGTGGTTTGCTGTCAAATCTTTGGCATTCCTTGGCTTGCAGGTGCCAATCTTCAGCCTCCGCGCTGTCCACACATAGTATGCTCTCCCTTCATATGTACACATTGTTCTCTTATGAGTACACTAGACATTTTAATTTAAGGGTCCACACAGGCTATGATGACTTCATCTTAACTGCTTATATCTGCAACAATGATTTTTAATAAGCATATTCTGATGGGTTATGATCTTAGTCCATTTTCTGTTGCTAATAACAGAACACCTGAAATTGGATAATTTATAAAGAAAATAAATTTATTTCTTACAATTAAGGCATATAGGAAGTGCCAGAGCATGTCCTGGCATCTCATGAGTACCTTCTTTCTGGTGGGAACTCTCTACTGGGTCTTGATGTGTTGCAGAGTATCACACAGCAAGAGTCCAGAGCATGCTAACATACTTGCTTAGGTCTCTCTTCCTCTTTTTATATAAGCTACCATTTCACTCCTCTGATAATCCACCAATCCTTTAATTCATGAAAGGGTTAATCCCCTCATGAGAGCAGACCTCTCACGATCCAATAACCACTTAAAGGCTCCAACTTTAATTCTGCCAAAATGGAGAGTAAGCTTCCAACACATGAAATTGTGGGACACATTCAAACCATGACAAATGTTGGTTATGACCACAGTATGTCTTTTATGGGTCCTAGTTGAACAAAAGATACCCGAGGGAACACAGCAATTTACCTCTCCATTCTCCCTCTACAAGTTATTTAGAAATAAACCATTCCTCAGAGGACACAGAACACAAATATTTCTTCTAGTAAATATAAAATGGTACAGTGAAAATGGAAAACCATTTGACAGTTTTTTTAAAAAAAAAAAACAACTAAATATGAAAATACCTTATAATTCAAAACTTTCACTCCTAGACCTTTACCAAATGATCACACAAAATTATTTATATGAATGTCCATAATGATGTTGGATTTTTTGTTAACACCTGGGCATTATGAAATGTCCATCATTATGTCTATAACATAACTATGAATGTTGCTTTATAGTAAAGAAACACTGGAAACACCCCAATGCTCTTCATATATGAAGATTTAACAAAGTCTGGTATACTCATATCATAGAACACTAGTCCTCTGTTAAAATGAGCCAATTATTAATACACACAAAAATCTGGGCAAATTTCAAGAACACACATGTTCAGACAAGATCTCAGAAGGTTTTAAATCTTCACTTGGCATGGTCACTAGGGTATGTATAAGTAAGCTCCACAGCAAATCAATCTACAAAGACTAGGATAGGTGGCTGTTTATTTAAATGTACCAATTTTAATAAAAAATCAATGGGGGAGCAAGATGGACGAATAGGAACAGCTCCAGTCTCCAACTCCCGGTGCGAGCGACACAGAAGATCGGTGATTTCTGCAGTTTCAACTGAGGTACTGGGGTCATCTCAGTGGGGAGTGCCGGACAATCGGTGCTGGTCAGCTGCTGCAGCCCAACCAGCGAGAGCTGAAGCAGGGCGAGGCATTGCCTCACCTGGGAAGCGCAAGGGGGAAGGGAATCCCTTTTCCTAGCCAGGCGAACTGAGACACACAACACCTGGAAATCAGGTAATTCCCACCCCAATACTGCGCTTTAAGCAAACGGGCACACCAGGAGATTATACCCACACCTGGCCGGGAGGGTCCCACGCCCACGGAGCCTCCCTCATTGCTAGCACAGCAGTCTGCGATCTAACTGCAAGGCAGCAGTGAGGCTGGGGGGGGGGGGGGGGCGCCCGCCATTGCTGAGGCTTAAATAGGTAAACAAAGCCGCTGGGAAGCTTGAACTGGGTGGAGCTCACAGCAGCTCAAGGAAACCTGCCTGTCTCTGTAGACTCCACCTCTGGGGACAGGGCACAGCTAAAAAACAACAGGGGAAGCAGCAGAGGCCTGTGCAGACCCGAACGACTCTGTCTCTTTGAAGAGAGCAGTGGATCTCCCAACACGGAGGTTGAGATCTGAGAACGGACAGACTGCTCAAGTGGGTCCCTGACCCCTGAGTAGCCTAACTGGGAGACATCCCCACTAGGGGCAGTCTGACACCCCTCACCTCACAGGGTGGAGTACACCCCTGAGAGGAAGCTTCCAAAGTAAGAATCAGACAGGTACACTCGCTGTTCAGCAATATTCTATCTTCTGCAACCTCTGCTGCTGATACCCAGGCAAACAGGGTCTGGAGTGGACCTCAAGCAATCTCCAACAGACCTATAACTGAGGGTCCTGACTATTAGAAGGAAAACTATCAAACAGGAAGAACACCTATACCAAAACCCCATCAGTACATCACCATCATCAAAGACCAGAGGCAGATAAAACCACAAAGATGGGGAAGAAGCAGGGCAGAAAAGCTCGAAATTCAAAAAATAAGAGCGCATCTCCCCCTGCAAAGGAGCGCAGCCCATCGCCAGCAACGGATCAAAGCTGGTCAGAGAATGACTTTGACGAGATGAGAGAAGAAGCCTTCAGTCCATCAAACTTCTCAGAGCTAAAGGAGGAATTACGTACCTAGTGCAAAGAAACTAAAAATCCTGAAAAAAGAGTGGAAGAATTGATAGCTAGAATACTTAATGCAGAGAAGGTCATAAATGAAATGACAGAGATGAAAACCATGACACGAGAAAAACGGGACAAATGCACAAGCTTCAGTAACCGACTCGATCAACTGGAAGAAAGAGTATCAGCGATTGAGGATCAAATGAATGAAATGAAGCGAGAAGAGAAACCAAAAGAAGAAAGAAGAAAAAGAAATGAACAAAGCCTGCAAGAAGTATGGGATTATGTAAAAAGACCAAATCTACGTCTGATTGGGGTGCCTGAAAGTGAGGGGGAAAATGGAACCAAGTTGGAAAACACTCTTCAGGACATCATCCAGGAGAAGTCCCCCAACCTAGTAGGGCAGGCCAACATTCAAATTCAGGAAATACAGAGAACACCACAAAGATACTCCTCGAGAAGAGCAACTCTAAGGCACATAATTGCCAGATTCACCAAAGTTGAAATGAAGGAAAAAATCTTAAGAGCAGCCAGAGAGAAAGATGGGGTTACCCACAAAGGGAAGCCCATCAGACTAACAGCAGACCTCTCGGCAGAAACTCTACAAGCCAGAAGAGAGTGGGGGCCAATATTCAACGTTCTTAAAGAAAAGAATTTTAAACCCAGAATTTCATATCCAGCCAAACTAAGTTTCATAAGTGAAGGAGAAATAAAATCCTTTACAGATAAGCAAATGCTTAGAGATTTTGTCACCACCAGGCCTGCCTTATAAGAGACCCTGAAGGAAGCCCTAAACATGGAAAGGAACAACCGGTAACAGCCATTGCAAAAACATGCCAAAATGTAAAGACCATCGAGGCTAAGAAGAAACTGCATCAACTAACGAGCAAAAAAACCAGTTAATATCATAATGGCAGGATCAAGTTCACACATAACAATATTAACCTTAAATGTTAGTGGACTAAATGCTCCAATTAAAAGACACAGACTGGCAAACTGGATAAAGAGTCAAGACCCATCAGTCTGCTGTATTCAGGAGACCCATCTCACATGCAGAGACATACATAGGCTCAAAATAAAGGGATGGAGGAAGATCTACCAAGCAAATGGAGAACAAAAAAAAGCAGGGGTTGCAATCCTAGTCTCTGATAAAATAGACTTTAAACCATCAAAGATCAAAAGAGATAAAGAAGGCCATTACATAATGGTAAAGGGATCAATTCAACAGGAAGAGCTAACTACCCTAAATATATATGCACCCAATACAGGAGCACCCAAATTCATAAAGCAAGTCCTTAGAGACTTACAAAGAGACTTAGACTCCCATACAATAATAATGGGAGACTTCAACACTCCACTGTCAACATTAGACAGATCAACGAGACAGAAAGTTAACAAGGATATCCAGGAATTGAACTCATCTCTGCACCAAGCGGACCTAATAGACATCTATAGAACTCTCCACCCCAAATCAACAGAATATACATTCTTCTCAGCACCACATCGCACTTATTCCAAAATTGACCACATAATTGGAAGTAAAGCACTCCTCAGCAAATGTACAAGAACAGAAATTATAACAAACTGTCTCTCAGACCACAGTGCAATCAAACTAGAACTCAGCACTAAGAAACTCAATCAAAACCGCTCAACTACATGGAAACTGAACAACCTGTTCCTGGATGATTACTGGGTACATAACGAAATGAAGGCAGAAATAAAGATGTTCTTTGAAACCATTGAGAACAAAGATACAACATACCAGAATCTCTGGGACACATTTAAAGCAGTGTGTAGAGGGAAATTTATAGCACTAAATGCCCACAAGAGAAAGCTGTAAAGATCTAAAATTGACACTCTAACATTGCAATTAAAAGAACTGGAGAAGCAAGAGCAAACACATTCAAAAGCTAGCAGAAGGCAAGAAATAACTAAGATCAGAGCAGAACTGAAGGAGATAGAGACACAAAAAACCCTCCAAAAAATCAATGAATCCAGGAGTTGGTTTTTTGAAAAAATCAACAAAATTGACAGACCGCTAGCAACACTAATAAAGAAGAAAAGAGAGAAGAATCAAATAGACGCAATAAAAAATGATAAAGGGGATATCACCACCGACCCCACAGAAATACAAACTACCATCAGAGACTACTATAAACACCTCTACACAAATCAACTAGAAAATCTAGAAGAAATGGATAATTTCCTGGACACTTACACTCTTCCAAGACTAAACCAGGAAGAAGTTGAATCCCTGAATAGATCAATAGCAGGCTCTGAAATTGAGGCAATAATTAATAGCCTACCCACCAAAAAAAGTCCAGGACCAGATGGATTCACAGCTGAATTCTACCAGAGGTAAAAAGAGGAGCTGGTGCCATTCCTTCTGAAACTATTCCAATCAATTGAAAAAGAGGGAATCCTCCCTAACTCATTTTATGAGGCCAACATCATCCTGATACCAAAGCCTGGCAGAGACACAACAATAAAAGAAAATTTTAGACCAGTATCCCTGATGAACATCGATGCAAGAGTCCTCAATAAAATACTGGCAAACTAAATCAAGCAGCACATCAAAAAGCTTATCCACCATGATCAAGTGGGCTTCATCCCTGGGATGCAAGGCTGGTTCAACATTCGCAAATCAATAAACGTAATCCAGCATATAAACAGAACCAAAGACAAGAACCACATGATTATCTCAATAGATGCAGAAAAGGCTTTTGACAAAATTCAACAGCCCTTCATGCTAAAAACGCTCAATAAATTTGGTATTGATGGAACGTACCTCAAAATAATAAGAGCTATTTATGACAAACCCACAGCTAATATCATACTGAATGGGCAAAAACTGGAAAAATTCCCTTTGAAAACTCGCACAAGGCCGGGCGCGGTGGCTCAAGCCTGTAATCCCAGCACTTTGGGAGGCCGAGGCGGGCGGATCACAAGGTCAGGAGGTCGAGACCATCCTGGCTAACACAGTGAAACCCCGCCTCCACTTAAAAAATACAAAAAATTAGCTGGGCGAGATGGCGGGCGCCTGTAGTCCCAGCTACTCGGGAGGCTGAGGCAGGAGAATGGCGTGGACCCGGGAGGCGGAGCTTGCAGTGAGCTGAGATCCAGCCACTGCACTCCAGCCTGGGCGACAGAGCGAGACTCCGTCTCAAAAAAAAAAAAAAAAAAAAAAAAGAAAACTCGCACAAGACAGGGATGCCCTCTCTCACCACTCCTATTCAACATAGTCTTGGACGTTCTGGCTAGGGCAATCAGGCAAGAGAAAGAAACAAAGGGTATTCAGTTAGGAAAAGAAGACGTCAAATTGTCCCTCTTTGCAGATGACATGATTGTATATTTAGAAAACCCCATCGTCTCAGCCCAAAATCTCCTTAAGCTGATGAGCAACTTCAGCAAAGTCTCAGGATACAAAATCAAGGTGCAAAAATCACAAGCATTCTTATACACCAGTAACAGACAAACAGAGAGCCAAATCATGAATGAACTTCCATTCACAATTGCTTCAAATAGAATCAAATACCTAGGAATCCAACTTACAAGGGATGTAAAGGACCTCTTCAAGGAGAACTACAAACCACTGCTCAGTGAAATAAAAGAGGACACAAACAAATGGAAGAACATACCATGCTCATGAATAGGAAGAATCAATATCGTGAAAATGGCCATACTGCCCAAGGTTATTTATAGATTCAATGCCATCCCCATCAAGCTACCAATGAGTTTCTTCACAGAACTGGAAAAAACGGCTTTAAAGTTCATATGGAACCAAAAAAGAGCCCGCATTGCCAAGACAATCCTAAGTCAAAAGAACAAAGCTGGAGGCATCATGCTACCTGACTTCAAACTATACTACAAGGCTTCAGTAACCAAAACAGCATGGCACTGCTACCAAAACAGAGAGATAGACCAATGGAACAGAACAGAGGCCTCAGAAATAACGCCACACATCTACAACCATCTGATCTTTGACAAACCTGAGAGAAATAAGAAATGGGAAAAGGATTCCCTATTTAATAAATGGTGCTGGGAAAATTGGCTAGCCATAAGTAGAAAGCTGAAACTGGATCCTTTCCTTACTCCTTATACGAAAATTAATTCAAGATGGATTAGAGACTTAAATGTTAGACCTAATACCATAAAAACCCTAGAAGAAAACCTAGGTAGTACCATTTAGGACATAGGCATGGGCAAGGACTTCATGTCTAAAACACCAAAAGCAACAGCAGCAAAAGCCAAAATTGACAAATGGGATCTACTTAAACTAAAGAGCTTCTGCACAGCAAAAGAAACTACCATCAGAGTGAACAGGCAACCTACAGAATGGGAGAAAATTTTTGCAATCTACTCATCTGACAAAGGGCTAATATCCAGAATCTACAAAGAACTCAAACAAATTTACAAGAAAAAAACAAACAACCCCATCAAAAAGTGGGCAAAGGATATGAACAGACATTTCTCAAAAGAAGACATTCATACAGCCAACAGACACATGAAAAAATGCTCATCATCACTGGCCATCAGAGAGATGCAAATCAAAACCACAATGAGATACCATCTCACACCAGTTAGAATGGCAATCATTAAAAAGTCAGGAAACAACAGGTGCTGGAGAGGATGTGGAGAAATAGGAACACTTTTACACTGTTGGTGGGATTGTAAACTAGTTCAACCATTATGGAAAACAGTATGGCGATTCCTCAAGGATCTGGAACTAGATGTACCATATGACCCAGCCATCCCACTACTGGGTGTATACCCAATGGATTATAAATCATGCTGCTATAAAGACACATGCACACGTATGTTTATTGCGGCACTATTCACAATAGCAAAGACTTGGAATCAACCCAAATGTCCATCTGTGACAGACTGGATTAAGAAAATGTGGCACATATACACCATGGAATATTATGCAGCCATAAAAAAGGATGAGTTCATGTCCTTTGCAGGGACATGGATGCAGCTGGAAACCATCATTCTTAGCAAACTATCACAAGAACAGAAAACCAAACACCGCATGTTCTCACCCATAGGTGGGAACTGAACAATGAGATCACTTGGACTCGGGAAGGGGAACATCACACATAGGGGCCTATCATGGGGAGGGGGGAGGGGGGAGGGATTGCATTGGGAGTTATACCTGATATAAATCACGAATTGATGGGTGCTGACGAGTTGATGGGTGCAGCACACCAACATGGCACAAGTATACATATGTAACAAACCTGCACGTTATGCACATGTACCCTAGAACTTAAAGTATAATTAAAAATAAATAAATAAATAAATAATCAAAAGTTATACAAAGACACTGGAAATATGACATACCCAAATGTACAAAGGAATTTGATGAATCCCATCCCTGATGAAGCCTAGTCATTAGATTCACTGCTAAAGATCTTTAAAACGACTGTCTTATATATACTAAAAAAAAGCCTAAGGAAATGTGGATGAACAACTAAAATTAGGAAACTGATACATGAACAAAACAAGTATATCAACAAAGATAAAAATCAAAGAAAGGAAACAAACAGAAATGCAGGAACTGAACATTATAGTAATGCATATAAAAATTCGCAAGAGTGATTTCACAAAATATTCATAGAAGAATTAACAGAAACATTCTCAAACTCTTCTACAATTTTGAAGACATGGGATCAGTATCTAACTAAATTCTATGAAGTCACCATTAATGTCATACCAACCTCAGACAAAAACTATTAAGAAAAAAACTACAGATCAATATCTGTTATGAATACCAATGCAAAAACTAATATTCAAACAAGAGCACATTGAATTCAGTAGCCTTTTAAGACTATTATATGTCAGGTTATGTAGAATTTATTCCTGAAAGCATGAAGGTTCAACATGAAAAAAAATCAATGTAAGATACCACATTTGTAAAATTAAGGGAAATAACTACCTGACTGACTTCATTTATAAAATAAAAATGGCAAAGCCAACAGCCTTTCATAAAAAAATTCAGTAATGTACAAACCAAATAAAATTTCTTCAACATGACAAAAGCATGAAAAACACACAGCCAACATCAAACTCAATGGCAAAATGCTGAAATCTTTTCCTGTACATTAAAGGAGACCAGAATATTCATTTTTTTTCCCTTCTATTCAATAGTTTTGGAAGTTTTAGACAGAGTAATAAGGTTGAGAAAATTATAAAAGACATAAATATTAAAAAAGGAAAAGTAAAATGTTTTGGTTGCAGAAACATGATCTTATATGTAGAAAATCTTAAAGATTCAACGCAAAAAAAAGTTAGTGTAATAAATGAACTCAGCAAAGATGCATAATACAAAAATCAACATGAAAAAATTAGTTACAGGTCATAGGCTGCTGGTCAGTCCCTCCAATCTCAAACTACAGGTCTGCTCCAGAGCATGACCATCCCTACAGCTCCAGCTGGCAGGCCAGTTCACAAAGATTTGGAATCCAGTTATATCTAGACTCTAGAACAGCCCCAGTGCTGCTGAGGCCCCAGGTGTTAGGCTTGCCCCAGGCTGCAGACCAGCAACTACAGATTTCAGATCTAGGCCAGCATCCATCAACCAAGGCACCAGTCTTTCCTCAGTTCCAGGCCCATTCCAGGTTCCAGAGTGGTCCCCATGGACACAAGCTCCAGAGAAACTAAGATCCAGGTCAACCTCAGTGGATTCTAGTGCTGGGTCAACCAGCATAGACTCAGGCTACAGAACCAACCCTGCAGACACAATCTCCAAGCAGATACCATGTTCTCATTACTCAGGCCTGTCCACAGACTCAAGTTCTAGGCCTGCCCATTCACTGCCCTAAGCATCAAGTCGGCCCACATGCAGATTCCTGCTACAAGTATGCCCATGGACCTCATCTGGTGGCCTGCTCAGAAACTCTGGATGGGCTGAATGATGAAGGGTTTTTCCTGCCAAGTACAATCTGTAAAGATAGGAGGAAGTGCTTACTTTTTCAAATGTACACACACCAACTAAAGGTCAGAAGGATCATGACTGATTAGGAAAATATGATACTACCAAAGGAACAAAATAAACCACCAGTAACCTACCTTATAGAAAGGGCTACCTATGAACTGCCTGAAAAATTTTTCAAAACAGTCATCTTAAAGAAGCTCAATGAGATAAAAGAGAATACAGATAGACAACTGATCAAAATCAGGAAAACAATACATTGACTAAATGAGAAATTCGGCAAAGATATGGGAACCATAGAAAAGTGCCAAACAGAATGCTGCTGCTGAAGAACACAAGACTAATGTGAAAAAATTCATAGAGACCTTTAACAGCAGACTCAATAAAGCAGAAGAAATAATGAGTGAGCTCAAAGATAGGTCATTTGAAATTACACAATAAGAAGAGCAAAAAGTAAAAAGAAAGGAAAAAGGTAATGAAAATCTGTGAGACATATGGCACACCATCAAACAAACCAAAATATAAATTATGAAAGTCTTAAAAGGAGCAGAGAAAGAGAAAGGAGCACAAAACATACTTAAGAGATTTGATGTCAGAAAACTTCCCTAATCTGGAAAGAGACATTAACATTCAGATCCATTTAGTCCAGAGAACCCAAAATAGATCAAATATAAATATGAGATACATAAAAAAGAAAATTCTCAAAAGTCAAGAAGAAAGAGAGGATATTCAAAGTGGCAAGAGAAAAACAACTGATCGTATACAAGGGAACATCCATTAGTTTAGCAGATTTCTTGGCAGAAAGCTTGTAGGACGAGAGAGTGAGATGATATATTCAAAGTGGTTAAAGAAAGAACGGTTGACCAAGGATACTATATGAGGCAAGCCAGTCCTTGAGAAATGAAGGCAGGATAAAGATTGTGCCAGACAAGCAATGCTGTGAGAATTCATCACACTAGATATGCTTTACAAAAAATGCTAAAGGAATTTCTACAACTTGTAACAAAAGTACTCTATGGACGACATGAAAACATGTAAAGGAAAGAATGTAGTCAAATTCAGAATACTCTAATACTACAATAGTATTGCATAAGTTTTTAGACTCTAATATAAAAGTTAAAAGTCAAGACTATTAAAAATTATAGTAGCTACAATAATAGTTAATGCATACAAGATATATAAAAAATGTAAATTGTGGCATTAATAGCATAAAATAGTAGCAGGGGAAGAGAAAGTGAAGTGTAGAATTTTTGCATGCAGTTGAAGTTAAGTTGTATTCAGCTTAAAATAGATTACTGTAACTATAAGATGGTGTATATAAGCTTCATGGTGGAAAAAAAAAAAAAAAACCTGTAGTAGGAATACAAGAGACAAAGAGAAAGGAATCAAAGCATACAACTACAAAAATTTCATCAAATCACACAGGAAGACAGCAGGAGAAGAAGAACAGAAAAACAGAACTGCAAAACTTTCAGAAAGCAATGAACAAATTGGTAATAGTAAGTCCTTACCTATTAATAATTACTTTTAATGTAAAAACATTAAATTCTTCAATAAAAAGGTATAAAGTGGCTGAATGAATTTTTTAAAATTATACTTTAAGTTCTGTGATACATGTGCAGAAGGTGCAGGTTTGTTACATAGGTATACACGTGACATGGTGGTTTGCTGCACCCATCAACCCGTCGTTTACATTAGGTATTTCTCCTAATGCTATCCCTCCCATAGGCCCCCAGCCCCCAACAGCCCCCGGTGTGTGACATTCTCCTCTTTGTGTCCAGGTGTTCTCATTGTTCAACTCCCACTATGAGTGAGAACATGTGGTGATTGGTTTTCTTTTCCTGTGTTAGTTTACTGAGAATGATGGTTTCCAGCTTCATCTATATCCCTGCAAAGGACATGAACTCATTCTGTTTTATGGCTGCATAGTATTCCATGGTGTATATGTGCCACATTTTCTTTATCTAGTATATCATTGATGGGTATTTGTATTGGTTCCAAGTCTTTGCTATTGTGAAGAGTGCTGCAGTAAACATACATGTGCATGTGTCTTTATAGTAGAATGATTTAGAATCCTTTTACCCAGTATGGGATTGCTGGGTCAAATGGTATTTCTAGTTCTAGATCCTTGAGGAATTGCCACACTGTCTTCCACAATGGTTGAACTTATGTACACTCCCACCAACAGTGTAAAAGTATTCCTATTTCTCCACATCCTCTCCAGCATCTGTTGTTTCCTAACTCCTTAATGATAGCCATTCTAACTGGCATGAGATGCTTTCTCATTGTGGTTTTGATTTGCGTTTCTCTGATGCCCAGTGTTGATGAGCTTTTTTTCATGTTTTTTGGCTGCATAAATGTCTTCTTTTGAAAACTATCTGTTCATATGCTTCACCCACTTTTTGATGGGGTTGTGTGTTTTTTTCTTGTAAATTTATTTAAGTTCCTTGTCGATTCTGGATATTAGAACTTTGTCAGATGCATAGATTGCAAAAATTTCCTCCATTCTCTAGGTTGCCTGTTCACTCTAATGATAGTTTCTTTTGCTGTGCAGAAGCTCTTTAGTTTAAATAGATCCCATAAAAATTAGGACCCAACTCTATGCTGCCTACAAGAGACTCCCTTTATCTTTGGTGACACACATTGGCTGAAAATGAAGAGATAGTAAATGATATTTCATACAAATGGTAACCAAAAAAGAGCAGAGGTGGCTAAACTTATATCAGACAAAACATACTCTAAGTTAACAACTGTCATAATTAAAAAATCATGAAATGTAAAGACAGAAGATGGCATAAAGGAGGCAGGACTAGCTTGCACCTCCCACTTGGATCGACAGAATAGTGTGTGGAGACTCACATTATAAACTTTTGCTCCAAAAACTACTGCAGGAATATACCAGAAAGCCAAGAGAATCCACAGATGCTTTGAAGGAACTGGATCACACCTGCAGGATCACACTAAAAACTGTAAGTCTGCTTGCTTTCTCAGTGGGGAGGTTGGTGGTCTGGGTCAAGTTCTCAGCCCTGGTCACCGGCTGCCTGGAAACAGACTTGGTGCTGTTGTGCAGGTGGGGTGGGGGGTGGCACAGTGGGAGTGAGACCAGCCTTTAGGACTGTGAGCTGCATGGGAGCGAAGTGAGACCTGTGACTGCCAGCTTTCTCCCACTTCCCTGGTGACAGGTATGGCTCAGCAGAGGCAGCCATAATTCCAATTCCCCTGGGAATACAACTCCATTGGACTGGAAACCATAACTCCATCTCCTACAGGAGCCACAGCAAGCCCCACCCAAGTAGAGACTAAGCTCAGACACACCCATCCTTGCTCCCATCTGGTGGTCTTTCTCTATCCACCCTGGTAGCCAAAGACAAAGGTCATAATCTCTTGGGAGCTCTATGGCCCTGTCCACCACCTGAGAAACCCGAATACTTAACTAGGTGTCCCTAGGGCAAGTTTGCATCCTCCCTACAGGATTGCAGCTGATGCGCTCTTGAAAGCACCACCTCTTGGCTGGAGGCAACCAACACAAAACCAGCACGCTAAACAAAAACAAAGCCAAGGACCGACACAGATTCCACTTCATTCCCCTGCTACCTCTACCAGAGTAGGTGCTGGTATCCATAGCTGCAAAGACCTGAAAATGGATCACATCACAGGACTCTTTGCAGACATTCCCCAGTACCAGCCCAGAGCCCAGTAGCTCCACTGGGTGGCTATAGACCCAGAGGAACAAAAACAATCACCACAGTTCAGCTCTCAAGAAACCCCATTCCTAGGTGAAGGAGGAGAACACCACATCAACGGAGCAGAATGTGGGATAAAAGAATCTGAACAGCAGCCCTCAAATCTCAGATCTTCCCTCTGACATAATCTATTCAAATGAGAAGGAACCAGATAAACATTTCTGGTAATATGGGAAAACAAGGTTCTTTAAAACCCCCAAAGGATCATCCCAGCTCACCAGCAATGGAACCAACCCAAGACAAAATCTCTGACTTGCCAGAAAAAGAATTCAGAAGGTCGAGTATTAAGCTAATCAGGAAGCCACCAGAGAAAGGTGAAGCCCAACTTAAAGAAGTCAAAAACTTAATACAGGATATGAAAGGAAATTTCTTTGGCAAAATAGAGGGCATAAATAATAAATAATCACAACTTCCGGAAATCAAAGACACACTTAAAGAAATGAAAAATGCACTGGAAAGTCTCAGCAACAGAACCAAATGAGCAGAAGAAAGAACCTCAGAGCCTGAAGACAAGGCTTTTGAATGATCCCAATCTGTCAAAGACAAAGAAAACAGAATTTAAAAAATGAGGCCGGGTGCGGTGGCTCAAGCCTGTAATCCCAGCACTTTGGGAGGCAGAGACGGGCAGATCACGAGGTCAGGAGATCGAGACCATCCTGGCTAACATGGTGAAACCCCGTCTCTACTAAAAAATACAAAAAACTAGCCGGGCGAGGTGGCAGGTGCCTATAGTCCCAGCTACTCGGGAGGCTGAGGCAGGAGAATGGCATAAACCCATGAGGCAGAGCTTGCAGTGAGCTGAGATCCAGCCACTGCACTCCAGCCTGGGCGACAGAGTGAGACTCCATCTCAAAAAAAAAAAAAAAAAAAAAAAAAAAAATGAATAAAGTCTCCAAGAAGTTTGGGAGTATGTTAAACATCCAAACTTAAGAATAATTGGTGTTTCCAAGGAAGAAGAAAAATCTAAAAGTTTGGGAAACATATTTGAGGGAATAATCAAGGAAAACTTTCCTGGCCTCGATAGAGATGTAGAGATCCAAATCCAAGAAGTTCGAAGAACACCTGAAAAATTCATCTCCAAAAGATCATTGCCTAGGCACATAGTCATCAGGTTATCTGAAGTCCAGATAAAGGAAAGAATCTTAAGAGTTGTGAGGCAAAAGCATCAGGTAACCTATAAAGGAAAACTTATCAGATTAACAACAGGTTTCTCAGTAGAAACCATACAAGTTAAAGGGATTGGAGTCCTAAATTTTAGCCTCCTTAAAACAATTATCAGTCAAGAATTTTGTATCCAGCATAACTAAGCTTCATAAATGAAGGAAAAATACAGTCTTTTCCAGAAAAACAAATGCTAAGATAACTGACCACTATCAAGCCAGCACTACAAGAACTGCTCAAAGGAGATCTAAATCTTGAAACAAATCCTTGAAATACACCAAAATGAACATCCTTAAAGCAAAAGACCTCTACAAGGAAAACCACGACACACTGTAGAAAGAAATTGTAGATGACACAACAAATGGAAACACATCCCATGCTCATAGATGGGTAGAATCAGTATTGTGAAAATGACCATACTGCCAAAAGCAATCCACAAATTTAATGCAATCGCAATCAAAATACCACTATCTTTCTTCACAGAACTAGAAAATACAATTCTAAAATTCATATAGAACCAAAAAAAAGCCTGCATAGCCAAAGCAAAAGTAAACAAAAAGAACAAATCTAGAGGCATCACATTATCTGACTTCAAAATATACTGTAAGGCCATAGTCACAAAAACAGGATGATACCGGTTTAAAAATAGGCACATAGATCAATGGAACTGGATAGAGAACCCAGAACTAAAGCCAAATACTTACAGGCAACCGATCTTCAACAAAGCAAACAAAAACATAAAGAGGGGAAAAGACATTATTCAATAAATGGTGCTGTGATAATTGGCAAGCCACATGTAGAAGAACGAAACTGGATTCTCGTCTCTCACCTTATACAAAAATCAACTCAAGATGGATCAAAGACTTAAATCTAAGACCTGAAATCATAAAGATTCTAGAAGATAACATTGGAAAAACCCTTCTATTCATTGGCTTAGGCAAAGATTTCATAATCAAGAACCTGAAAGCAAATGCAACAAAGACAATAATAAATAAATAGGACTTAATTAAACTAAAAAGCTTCTACACAGCAAAAGAAATATTCAGCAGAATTAACAGACAATTCACAGAATGGGAGAAAATCTTCACAATCTATACAGAGGACTAATATCCAGAATCTACAAGGAGCTCAAACAAATCTACAAGAGAAAACAAAAAACAAAACCAATCCAATCAAAAGTGGGCTAAGGGCATGAATAGACAATTCTCAAAAGAAGATATCCAAATGGCCAAAAAGCAAATGGAAAAATGCTCAACATCACTAATTATCAGGGAAATGCATATAGTGACCACAATGCAAACCATCTCACTTCTGCAAGAATGGCCATAATAAAAAAAAAGTTTAAATTAATAGATGTTGGCGTGGATGCAGTGAAAAGGTAATACATTTACACTGTTGGAGGGAATGTAAACTAGTACAGCGTGAGATTCCTTGAAGAACTTAAAGTAGATCTACCGCTTGATCCAGCAATCCCTCTACTAAATATCTACCCAGAGGAAAAGAAGTCGTTACACGAAAAAATACTTGCACACGTGTTTATAGCAGCACCATGGCAAATGTAAAAATATGGAACCAGACCTAATGCCTCAAAGAAAATGTGATACACACACACACACACACACACACACACGTGCCATAGAATATCACTCAGCCACAAAAAGAATAAAATAATGGCATTCACAGCAACCTGGATAGAATTGGAGACTATTATTCTAAGTGAAGTAACTCAGGAATGGAAAACCAAGCCATAGTTCTCACTCCTATGTGGGAGCTAAGCTATGAGGACGCAAGGGCATAAGAATGATACATTGGGCTTTGGAGACAGGGAAAAAAGCGGGGTGGTAAGACATAAGACTACACAATGTGTACAGTGTACGCTGCTCAGGTGATGGGCGCACCAAAATCTCAGAAATCACCACTAAAGAACTTATTCATGTAACCAAATACCACCTGCTCCCCAAAACCCTACTGAAATAAAAAATTTAAAAATTTAAAAAATTAAAAAGTCATTATATAATGATTAAAGGGTCATTTCATCAAGAGGACATAACAATTGTAAAAATAAATGCACTCAACATCAGAGCAACTAAATATATAAAATAAATACTAACAGGCCTTAAGAGAGAAATAGACAGCAATACAATAGTAATAAGTGACTTTAATAATCCATTTTAAATAATGGATAGATTACCCAGACACAAAATCCCTAAGGAAACAGTACACTTGAATAATATAGACCAAATGGACCTACAGACATATACAGATCTTACCATCCAACAGCAGCAGAACATGCATTTTTTTCAACACACACAGAACATTCTCCGAGACAGATTATATGAGGCAAAAACTCAAATGTTATCTAATTCAATAAGATTAAATTCATATTAATTATTTTTTCCGACCACGTTGGTATGAAATTAGAAATCATAGGATGAATTTCAGAAGATTCACAAATATGTAGAAATTAAACAACATGCTCCTGAAGAAAAATGGACCAAAGGAGAAATTAAAAGAAAAATTTTAAAATATCCTGAAACACATGATTATGGAGTACAACCTAACAAACTTAAGGAATGCAGCTAAAGCAATCTTAAGAGGGAAGTTTATAGCAATAAACACCATAAGAAGAATATGGATCACAAATAAGCAACCTAGTCTTTACATTTCAAGTAACCAGAACTCAACAATATGAGGAAAATTGAAAAATTCACAAATATGTGGAAATTAGACAACATCTTCCCAAACAACCATTAGGTCATGCAAGAAATCAAAAGAGAAGTAGAAAGTTAACTTGTGACAATTAAAAATAGAAACACAACATACCAAAACTTATGGGATGTAGCAAACACATCTCTAAAGAAAAGTTTATGGCATAGGCCTACGTCAAAAAAGAACGATACTAAAAAACAACGAAACTTTACTTCTAAAGAAACTAGAAAAAGAACATAGTGAGCAGAAAGAAAAAGTATGAAAGATTACAACAGAAATAAATAAAATAAAGCTAGGACAATAGAAAAGATCAATAAAATTAAGATTTTTTGTGGTATAAATTTAAGGGATATATATGCAGTTTTGTTACATGGATATATTGCATACTGGTGAAGTCAGGGTTTTTAGTGTAACCATCACCTGAATAGTATGCATTATATCCATCAAGTAATTTCTCATGCTTCACCCCATCCCTCCCCAGCCTCCTACCTTTTTGTCTCCAGTGTCTATTATTCCATACTCTATGTCCATGTGTACCCATTGTTCAGCTCCCACTTATAAATGGTAACATGCAGTATTTGACTTTCAGTTTCTTAGTTGTTTCACTTAAGATAATAGCCTCCATTTCCACCCATGTTTCTGCAAAAGGCATGATTTCAATCTTTTTATGGCTGAATAGTATTCCATTGTGTATATATGCCACATTTTCTTTATCCAATCATTTGCTGAAAGACACCAAGATAGATTCCATATTTTTGCTATTGTAAGTAGTGCTACAATAAACATACAAGTGCAGGTATTTTTTGATATAGTAATCTATTTTCCTTTGGGTAGATATGCAATAGAGGGATTGCTGGATTGAATGGTAGTTCTATTTGCTATTTTTTGAGAAATCTCCATACTGTTTTCCACAGAAGTTGTGTTAATTTACAATCCTACCAAAAGTGTATTAGCATTCTCTTTCCTCCACATCCTTATAAATATGTTATTTTTAAAAAATTAACAATAGCCATTCTGACTTGTAAGATGATATCTCATTGTAGTTTTAAATGCATTTCTCAGGTGATTAGTGATGTTGAGCATTTTTTCATATGCTTGTTAGTCATTTATATGTCTTCTTTAGAAAAATATCTATTCATTTCCTTCACTCACTTTTTAATGAGATTATTTGTTTTTGTTGTTGTTGAGTTATTTGAATTTCTTATAAGTTATGGGTGTTAGTCTCCTGTTGGTTGCATGGTTTCCAAGTATTTTCTCCCATTATGAAGTTGTATGTTCACTCTGTTAATTATTTTCTATGCAGATGTTTTTTATTTTAGTTAAGTGTTATTTATTTTTGCTTTTGTTGCCTGGGCTTTTGAAGTTGTAGTCATGAATTCTTTGCCAAGACCAATATACAGTGGAGTTTTCCCTAGATTTTCATCTAGTATTTTTATAGTTTCAGGCCTTACATTTATGTCTTTAATCCATCTTGAGAGTTTATTTTTATATATAGTAAGAGACATGGTTCCAGTTTCTTTCTTTTGTATGTAGTAATCCAGTTCACCCAGCACCATTTATTGAATAGATTGTCTTTACCCAGTGTGTTTTTGTCACCTGTGTCAAAGCTCAGTTGACTATACATATGTGTCTTTGTTTCAGGGTTTTCTGCTCTCTTCCTTGGTCAATGTGTTTATTTTTATACCAGTACTATGCTGTTTTGGTCACTATAGCCTTGTAGTATAATTTGAAATCATGGAATGTGATACCTCTAGCTTTGTTCTTTTTGCTTAGGATTGCTTTGGCTATTTGAACTCTTTTTTACTTCCATATGAATTTTAGCATTGTTTTTTCTAAGTCTGTGAAAAATGTCATGTGTATCTTGATAGAGATTGCATTGAATCTGTAGATTTCTTTGGGCAGTATGTTCATTTTAGTGATATTAATTCTTCTGATTTGTGTCCTCTACAATTTCTTTCATCAGCATTTTGTAGTTTTCCTTGTAAGATTTTTACAGAAGAATCTTTAGAGGTTTCTAGGTATAAAATCATATCAGTGAACTGAGATAATTTAACTTCCTTTTTTTCTTTTTTTAAATTGTACTTTAAGTTCTTGGGTACACGTGCACAATGTGCAGGTTTGTTACATAGGTACACATGTGCCATGTTGGTTTGCTGTACCCATTAACTCGTCATTTACATTAGGTATTTCTCCTAATGCTATCCCTCCTGCTGCCCCTCACCCCACGACAGGCCCTGGGGTGTGATGCTCCCTGCCCTGTGTCCAAGTGTTCTCATTGTTCAATTCCCACCTATGAGTGAGAATATGAGGTGTTTGGTTTTCTGTCCTTGTGATAGATTGCTGAGAATGATGGTTTCCAGCTGCATCCATGTCCCTACAAAGGACATGAACTCATCCTATTTATGGCTGCATAGTATTCCATGGGGTGTATGTGCCACATTTTCTTAATCCAGTCTATCATTGATGGACATTTGGATTGGTTCCAAGACTTTGCTATTGTGAATAGTGCCACAATAAACATACATGTGCATGTGTCTTTATAGCAGCATGACTTATAATCCTTTGGGTATATAACCAGTAATGGGATGGCTGGGTCAAATGGTATTACTAGTTCTAGATCCTTGAGAAATCACCACACTGTTCTCACAATGGATGAACTAGTTTACACTCCCACCAATAGTGTAAAAACATTCCTATTTCTCTACATCCTCTCCAGCATCCATTGCTTCCTGCCTTTTTGATGATTGCCACCCTAACTGGTATGAGATGGTATCTCATTGTGGTTTTGATTTGCATTTCTCTGATGACGAGTGATGATTAGCATTTTTTCACGTGACTGTTGGCTGCATAAATGTCTTATTTTGAGAAGTGTCTGTTCATATCCTTTGCCCACTTTTTGATGATGTTGTTTGGTTTTTTTTCCTTGTAAATTTGTTTAAGTTCTTTGTAGATTCTGGATATTAGCCCTTTGTCTGATGGGTAGATTGCAAAAATTTTCTCCCATTCTGTAGGTTGCCTGTTCACTTTGATGGTAGTTTTTTTGCTGTGCATAGGCTCTTTAGTTTAATTAGATTCCATTTTTCTATTTTGGATTTTGTTGCCGTTGCTTTTGGTGTTTTAGTCATGAAGTCCTTGCCCATGCCTATGTCCTGAATGGTATTGCCTAGGTTTTCTTCTAGGGTTTTTATGCTTTTAGGTCTAACATTTAAGTCTTTAATGCATCTCGAATTAATTTTTGCCTAAGGTGTAAGGAAGGGATTCAGTTTCAGGTTTCTACATATGGCTAGCCAATTTTCCCAGCACTATTTATTAAATAGGGAATCCCTTCCCCATTTCTTGTTTTTGTCAGGTTTGTCAAGGATCAGATGGTTGTAGATGTGAGGTGTTATTTCTGAGGGCTCTGCTCTGTTCCATTGGTCTATATATCTGTTTTGGTAGCAGTACCATGCTGTTTTGGTTACTGCAACCTTTTGTATAGCTTGAAGTCAGGTAGCGTGATGTCTCCAGCTTTGTTCTTTTGGCTTAGGATTGTCTTGGCAATACAGGCTCTTTTTTGGCTCCATGTGAACTCTAAAGTAGTTTTTTCCAGTTCTGTGAAGAAAGTCATTGGTAGCTTGATGGGGGTGGCATTGAATCTATAAATTACCTTGGTCAGTATGGCCATTTTCACAATATTGATTCTTCCCATCCATGAGCATGGAATGTTCTTCCATTTGTTTGTGTCCTCTTTTATTTCACTGAGCAGTGGTTTGTAGTTCTCCTTGAAGAGGTCCTTCACATCCCTTGTAAATTGGATTCCTAGGTATTTTATTCTCTTTGTAGCAATTGTGAATGGGAGTTCACTCATGATTTGGCTCTCTGTCTGTTATCAGTGTATAGGAATGCTTGTGATTTTTGCACATTAATTTTGTATCCTGAGACTTTGCTGAAGTTGCTTATCAGCTTAAGGAGATTTTGGGCTGAGACGATGGGGTTTTCTAAATATACAATCATGTCATCTGCAAACAGGGACAATTTGACTTTGTCTTTTCCTAATTGAATACACTTTATTTCTTTCTCTTGACTTCCTTTTTTTCTAATTTGGATGCCTTTTATTTCTGTCTCTCAACTGACTGCTCTGGCTAGGACTTCCAGTACTATGCTGAATAGAAGTGGTGAAAGTGGGCATCCTTTTCGTGTTCCAGTTTTAGGGAGATTGCTTTCAATTTTTCCCTGTTCAGTATGATGTTGGCTGTGGGTTTGTCATAAATGGCCTTTGTTAATTTGAGGTATGCTCCTTCTAAGCCTGGTTTTGTTGAGCTTTTATCATAGCTGTGGAATTTTATGGAATGCTTTTTCTACATCTCTTGTTATGATAATTTTTTTGTCTTTAAATCTGTTTATGTGATGAATCACATTTCTTAATTTGCCTATGTTGAGCCATCCTTGCATGTCTGGAATAAAACTCACTTAATTATGGTAGATTTATCTTGTTGGTATGCTATTAGACTTCATTTGCTAATATTTTGCTGAGGACTTCTGCATCTGTGTGAACCACAGATATTGGTCTGTAGTTTTCTTTTTTAATGTGCTTTTGTCTAGCTTTGATAACAGGGTAACATCAGCTTTATAGAGTGAGTTAGGAAGGATACCTTCCTGTGCGATTTTTTAAAAACTGTTTCAGGATGATTGGTACCAGTTCTTTTCTGTATGTTTGGTAGAATTTGGCTGTGAATTCATCTGGTCCTGGGCTTTTTTATTGCTGAAAGATTATTTTTTTAATTGCTGATCCAATCTCACTACTTGTTTTATTTTTTATTTTTTTCAGGATTTCTATTTCTCCCTGGTGCAATTTTGGAAGGTTGTATATTCTGAAGAATTGATTCATTTCCTCTAGGTTTTCCAGTTTGTGAGTATAAAGATGTTCACAGTAGTCTCTACTGATGTTTTTATTTTTCTCGTATTAGTTGTAATGTCTCCTTTTTCATTTCTGGTTGTGTTTTTAGGATATTTTCTCTTCTTTTCTTGGTTAATCTAGCCAAGACTAACTTATCTTTCAAATAACAAACTTTTCATTTTGTTGAACATTTGTCCCAATTATGTTTAGTTCTGATCTTTGTCATTTCTTTTCTTCTGTTAGCTTTGGGTTTTTTTTTTTTTTTCCTTGCTTTTCTAGTTCCTTGAGGTGTAATGTTTAGGTCGTTAATTATTTTTCTATTTTTTAAATGTAAGCATGAAGTGCTGTAAACTTCCCTCTTAACACCACTTTTGCTGTGGCCCAGAGTTTTTTGTATGCTGTATTTCCATTTTCATTCATTTCAAAAATTTTGTAAAATTTCAATTTTAATTGCACTATTGACTCAAAGATTATTCAAGAGAGTATTGATAATTTCCATTATTTGTAATGTATTTCCATAATTTCCAGTATTTGTATAATTTTGAGAATTGTACTCAGTATTGGTTTCTAGTTTTATTCCGTTTCATTCCATTGTGGCCTGAGAAGATACTTGACACTTGATATGATTCAAAATTTTAAAAACCTATTGAGTCTTGTTTTGTGACCTAACATATGGTCTGTCTTGGAAAATGTTCTATGTGAATGAACTAGATAAACTTAACTGCCTAACTAAGCAGTCTCTTCATTAATCCATTACAGCTGAATTTCTATAATACCCAGTATTTTTGCCATAGGCCCTAAGCGCAGCAGCTGCACATATACTTTTCTTGTTAGCCATTTCTATTTTTTAGCATAACTTTCACAAGAGAATTTAAAGTCTGCTGTGTAACTATAGCCTTTACAGTAGAATCTGTTATAGAACCTATTATGAGGGATACATCTCTAATCATTGCCTCTTTTATTACAAACCATGGAAAAAGACCTAACAAATGATGCCCTTCTATTATAGAAGAGTGAAGGCCTCCTGGCAATGTTCTCTTTAACTCATGATGTGGGTTAAGAAAAGCGAATCAGTGTTCTATTTCTGACTGATTATGAGGCAACACATGTACCATTACACTTTCTCACCTATATTGGGCCTTCATATTTTACCTATACATGGTTATCCATGTATAAGGCTGCCTGAAAAATCCTTCACAAATGAAAGTATACCATGTAAGTGTACACAACAGATCCCCTTTTCATTTCTATTGTTCATAGAGGCATAAAGAAGAAAAATGTTCAAAGACATGAGTCTCCTGATAGTAGAAGTCTTGATCTGTGATCTTGGGAAAAGCTGTTCACATCAAGGATGCCATCTTCTTCTGGGGAGAGACTTCCCTGTTTAGCTTTACCTTAAGTGTTCCAATGAGTGTATAGTTCCAAAAGTGTGGAGGAACCCTTCTCAATTGTGAGATTATGAACCCAAAGTTCAAGGTTCCAAAATTTTGCTGTAGTGTGGATGGCAAGGACAATCTTTCTCTGATGTTCTCAGAAGATCCAGTCTCTGGGTTCTAGATTGTGAAGAAGTTGATTGTCCTCAGGGAACCATAAAAAGCTTTCTTTACAGGGTGAAAATACACTGTGTCATAATAACTTAGTGTTATAACATCAGCCCTCTTGCATGGGAGAGCAATTATACATCCAGAAAACTTGCATTGAAAATAACAATTGAGTGAAATCCCTTTATAAAATGTGTAAGTGGCCCATCAGGTGACCAAATGTACCCAAAGCTTTGATTGTTTTCCCAGGAATATGGGATCAAACATTGGTTATAAACTATTTTAGCAATGTATAAATCACCACACCAATATATTCAATTTGGATCATTTTATCTTTTCCATGATGAGTCATGGAATACAGAACTATTAATAACAAAAGCTTTAAGGACTCCTGAAGTACAAGGTGGCTATCCTGGTTCTCCATGAGACCATGCTTAATTAATATTAGACTTATATCCTCTTGAATACCAGTTGTTTCTTTAAATTAGGTGCATAGCATTGATAACAGATGGATTATCAAAGGTAATTTAACTTAGACCATGGAGTTCATTCAAATTGTATATCTAAACAATTTCAGTATCAGCTGATTTAGCACTAATATGGCAACGTATTTTCTAGGTATTTAATTAATTTTTGTTCCTACTTGGATTAGCAGTTTTATAACACAGTCATTATTTTCATTAAAATTCCAGGAATTCCTACCCAGTTCAAATGATATCATTCTAAAGTTATTAGAAACCTGTGTTCAAGAGTGCTTTTTACTGTACTTACCATCCTTTCATGAACCTCCTAAAAGACACCATATTCTAGGATTTTGCATGCTTGTGAAGTTTTTAGAAACTGCATCAGCAATAAGCAAATAACAGTGGAAATGACTTTAAGTAGTTATAGTTAAAAACACAAGGAAATGTGGTTATTTTTGTGGTCTACAATAACTCAATAACCATAATTATGATTGATAGCATATACTCAGACATATTAGAATTTTAGAAATTCCATACAATTTTGGAACATACATTAATATCATTTGCTAAAATATAACAGGAAGAAGATTAAAATATTTTTGACAATGCTTCCCATGTAACTAAACATGTCAAATAATTCTGTTTACATCTCTTTTGGTTGCTTTAGGGGTCCTCTGTAGCATGTCCAAGTTAGAGGTCAGAAAAGATAATTTTGAAGCTGAAATTTGATTCTGGAAAGCCTATCAAATAGGTTAAGGGTTTAAAACACTTGACATTATGAAACAGAATTCCAAGTTACCATAGTCATTCATGTAGCAAAAAGATTACTCAAAAATTTTCTAAATGGCAAAAACCTTTACTCATTGATAGAGAGAAGACTTAGATTTCCAAACAATCTGTCTCTTGTCTTTCCCTTCTTTTTTATGGCAGTTTATTCAAAAGGCAAACAAAAATATTTCATTATCTTTTAATATTACATGAATATCTTGTTCAAGAGGAAAAGTCAAATTTCATACTTGTATTAGCACACTATTAATTCAATCCCAATTTTTAATAAAACCTTATGGACAAACTTTCCAATCTTAATCAGTTTGACCATAAGGTGAGATTCTCATAAACCTTTTATAACCCTTTACAAATCTTTGTTAAAGAGCAGATCAGTGCTTTAAGAAACTGGTTTGTGCTTTTATTTCAATGTTCACCTTACAGAAAACCCAGAAAAATACCCCTTTAAATTTGTCAATATGTTCACACACATAATTTTTTTTTAAAGATTAGTTTTTCACAGACTTTCCACAACTTACTTAAACCTTCAGCTTTACCCTAACTTAAAACAATCCTTTAACTTTCTAAACTCAGGCAAGAAATCCACATTCCCATGCATTTTTATAATCTTTTACCAAAAACACATTTCACTTTCTTTACACACTTTGCATGTAAAACTGTTTCTATTTCCCAAAGATTACTTTAGTCACATGAACTAAAAGGCATTACACTTTTAACTTTTCTGACAAAATAGTTGATTTAAGCTCTTATCATTATTAAACCAATTAATAAAATCTCTTTTGTATATAAACATTACACACACAACACATATATAACTACACAGAGAGAAGATCTAGTAGTTATCAGATTTTTCATTTGCCAGTTTTTAAGTTCTTTTACCTTGGATTGCTGGGTTTAGTCTAGAGTCCTTGAAAGAACAGAGCCAGGAAAGCATGTATTTTCTAGGGCCTAATAGAATAAGCAGGCACAGCTGGAAGGCAAAACACATCCTCAAAATTATGGGTCCTATTTTTATACCAGATATTGGATCTCTCCAACCCAAAAAAAAAAAAAAAAACCAGAGCCTTAGATTTTGAGGGGATCTATCCATTTCAAATTCCTGGGGTTCCATGAGGAAAATAGGATTTTTTTCCAAAAAGAGGTCTCTGGCACCTCCTCTTTTCCCCAAGGAGTTCCAGGCTGCTAGAACTTGAATATTCACTTTTAATTAAGCTGACTTTTAACTATAGTGTTCTTTTTAAAAAGTCCTTTTAAATCTTTTGTTATCCAACCTTGGCTAGGCCAAATGGCCAATATTTGCTCAGAGAGAGAAAAATTTAAGATGGCTCATGGAGGGGAGGAGAATCAACAAATGGTGCAAAGGTCACACAGATTTCAAACCAGAAAGTTCTCATTCCCTAATCTGGGACTTGAACCCTGAACCCAGGAAGCCATTGTGAAAAGAGAAAGCACGGCCAGATGGTTACAAAGTTGAACTCCTGAGGACATGACTGACCGGTTTGCTGGGCTGTCTTGAAGAGCAGGCTTATGGGGTCCTAGGCATGCATGTTACCCCCTGGGACCCCTCTTTATGACAGAACAATACAGAAAGACATACAAGGCACACCAGATTCACTACAGCTTAAGAGCAGCCTCAGAAGTTTTTTTGTATTAATCAAAACTTTAGAGGAGATAAACAGTGACTTTTACCATTCAATCAACCAGTTTGCACAGAGAGAGGCAGAGGCCAGAGTCTGACTGATAAGAAATTCTTATCCTTTTGCTGGAATGCCAGGCTTCTGGCTTCCCATTCCTTGAGTGGCCCTTGCAACCCTGCTTGCCACACTATAGCGCTGGGGGCCAAGCTGAGTCATAAAAGAAATCATCTTTTTTGTTTTATTTTGTGGAACCACAGGCAAAACCCTGTCAATTTTGCAAGTTTCCACCCAAGGGGTTGCAAGGGGTAACCCAATTAACATTTTTCATTCTGGCCAGAGCAAAATACACGTGACAAAACATAGACCTTAGCCACTCTGCTTAGCACTCAATATTGAAATTGCAAGGCTCAACCTTGCCCTGGGTTGGGCCCTGTCATCTTTAATCCATTTTTAGCCATGAGGGACTTTACTCAGGGGAGGGCCTCTAACCCAATCCCATCCTTTCCTCTGGTAAAATGTACCTCATTACGTATCCAAAGTCAGCCAATTGGTGCTGCAGTCTATTTCCTTCGGATTAGGATAGTAATTAAACTGAAAGATTAGCAGACTTAATTTTGGGGAGCCCTCATTTTTAAATGCACTTCAATGTGTTGTGTTTTATTTAGAACATTCTGCTGTAAGTTACCTTTAGCAAGGTTTTGCTATTTCTGTAAGACTTCACTGCTTCTGTGCCAAACGTGTAAGCTGAAGGAACTCAGTTTTTCAGAAATTAAGGATCCCATTTTTATCTAAAATATTGGCTTTGTTCTCAGGTTTCCTTGATTAACTTAGCCAAAGATTTTTTTCACTACCTAAGCATGTAAGAAACATGAAACAAAGGGGATAGAATACAAAAATTCCTGTGAATTTTTAAAAGCCAAAATTTACACCTCTACTATATTATCATTTGCTACCAGTTTCTTTCTTACAGAGTCAGATGTAAGAGGCCTCTAACTGGATCCAAGCCAATTAATTACCACATCAAATCCATTCCTGGACCCATTCCAGTTTCTGTTGTGACTTCCAAACCCAGTTTGGATCAGAAATTTGCTCAAAGAAACTCAGAGGGCTCAAAACACAAATCTGTGAAGCTCTAAAATCCAAGAGAGAACTTACTCATTCATGATCCCCAGCTGCTCTGAGATCAATGGACACAAGTGAGTCCTGAAGGTATCTTGCTTGTTCACTCAGCACTCCTGAGGGTTGTTAAAAGCTCTACTCCGGACCTCACTTCTGACACCATCTGGAAAAAGAAAAACTTCAGCTGAATTAAATTTAAAGGAGTTTGAGCAATGAATAACTCACAAATTGGGCAGCTCCCAGAATCACAGCAGATTTAAAGAGCCTCCAGCGGTGCCTCGTGGTGAAAAAAAATTATATACAAAATTAGTAAAGTGACATACAGAAATCAGAAGTGAGGTACAGAAACAGCTGGATGGGTTACAGCTTGGCATTTGCCTTATTTGAACACAGTTTGAACACTCAGCAGTGTATGACTGGTTGAAGTATGGCTGCTGGGACTGGTCAAGAGTCAGTGATTGTTACAGGCACACGCTCCTAAGTTAGGTTTTCAATCTTGCCTACCTATTAAGTTAGGTAATAACTTACTCAAATATAGAAGTACAGAGAACTTCTCAGACCATCAAACTCAATATAGTTTGCTTTTACAATGCTCTGGTGTTGGGTGCATACATATTTAGGATGGTTATATCTTCTTGTTGAATTGACCCCTCTATCATTAAATAATTATTTTCTTTGTCTTCTTTTTTTTTACTGTTTTGGTATAAAGTCGGCTTGATCTAATGTAAGTATAACTACTCCTACTTGCTTTTGGTTTCTGTTTGTGTGAAGTATCTTTTACCATTCCTTTACCTTTCACATGTAAGTGTCTTTACCAGTAAGGTCAGTTTCTTGTAAGGAGAATATAGTTGTTTCATGTTTTTAAATCCATTTTACCAGTCTATATCTTTTAATTTATTTACATTAATTTATTTATAAATATTATTTACATTTACTTTATTTACATTCAAGGTTATTATTGGTATTTGAGGTTTTATTCCTTCATAACGTCCATTGTTATCTAATTGTTTTGTAGATTTTTTTCCTTTTTGCCTTCGTATCTGTTTGTAGTTTAGTAGAGTTCTTTCAAGTTACCATTTGATTTCTTTCTCTTCCTCCTTTGTGTAATTGTTTTGTAAGACCTACGAGTTTTTACTTTCATGTGTTTTATGATGGTGAATAATGAGCTTTCATTCCTATGTTTAGAACTCCTTTAAGCATTTCTGGTCTGCTGGTGAATTCCATCAGTGTTTGCTTATCTGGGAAGTACTTTATTTCTTCTTCATTTATGAAGCTTATTTTGGCAGGACATAAAATTCATAACTGACATGTTTTTTTTTAAGCACTATGAAAATCCCGATCTCTTTTGGCTTGTAAGTTTTCTGCTAAGAAGTCCACTGTCAGTTTGATGGGGTTTTCTTTTTAGGTGACTAGATGCTTTCTCTCACTGATTTTATAATTTTTTTCTTCATATTGACTTTAGACAGTCTGGTGAATATATGTTATAACGTCTATCTTGCAATGTATATTTTTCTGGTGTTCTTTTGGCCTCTTGTACCTGGATGTCTAAATCTTTTGCTAGACTAGGCAAGTTTTTGTCAATTATTTTCCAAACAGGTTTTCTAAACATTTTGCTTTATCTTCTCCCTCAGGCATACCAGTGATTGGTAGGTTTGGTCGCTTCATGTGGTCTCATTGATTGATTTTCTGATTTCTTTTTATTGGTTTTCAGATTTCTGAAATTCTGAATTCAGATTCTGGATTCATTGCTAGATAATTACTGTGTTCCTTTGAGGGTGTCAAGATACTCTGCTTTTCCATATTTTCAGTATTATTATGCTGATTTCTTCACATCTAGAGAAACAGTCACTTCTTCTTATATGTGAAGTTACTTTCATTAGAGTAGGGCTTTTTTTTCACTTGAGTATGTGACTGTGATGTTCACTAAGTAGTGCCATTTGGCTTTGCTTCTGGACCTGTCTAGTGGTAAAGACTGTATGATTTACTTGCTTATAGACAGCTTTGATGTGGTGACCTCAAATGCTGGTTGTAATAGTGATGTACTGAGCAGGTGAGCAGGGTCACAGCCTCCTGGGTAGCCAGAGTAGCATGAGTGATGGTAGTAGCAGAAGTTGCAAGATGCTCGTCTCCTTCCCAAGCACTATGCATTTGTGTCAGCAGATGTTGTAATGAGCCCTTTGGGTCAACCTCTGGGCCAGTAGATGGCACTTGCTGGTGAAAGCCAGCTGCTGTGGCAGCAGTAGGGTTTACACTTGACCTTTGTTAACTAGGAGAAGCATGTGGGTGTCTCGGGGGACGGAATGGACTGTGGAACTCTCAGTGGTCTGTGTTCTGCACTCTGCTTCTGGGGTAGGGAGGGCAAAGCTGGTCAAGATGGGCCAGGCAAGTCCACACTCAGGACCCCTAGAGGCAGGCACAAGCACTGGTCCCAACGAGGTTTGTGGGGCAGTCCTCAGGCCTCCAGAGAAGCGCCCAGCAAGGAATGGAGCAATCACTGCTGTGCCAAAGGCATAGGAAGTAGGTGCAGCTCCACCTGAACAGCCTAGAAAGTGGCAGTGTTCTCAAGCTTCAGGCCCAGCAGGTCTCGTTTGCTCATGCCTCAGCAGCAAGTCTGGACAGTTAACCAAGTCAGATACAGTTTGCTTTCAGTCAACAAAACTACTGTCCCAGGCCATAAAACTCACTGCCTAGGCCAATACTGCCAAAACTGCCCCTAGGCAAATCTCCATCTGCTCTGGTCCCATTAAGGGGTGGGGAGTTTGCTCAACTGGAGTCCGTGCAGCTGGGGCCCATGCCACACTTGCATCTCAGTTCTGGCTATAGGGGACCCTCCCCTGCTCTAGACCAAATTGCCAAATCCCCTCCTGAGACTCTCCAAACCAGTGACTGTTGCCCCTGTCAGCTGGAAGGTTCTTGTGAATCCCTCTATGAGCTATGTTCAGGAATGGCCTCCTTTGTTGGTGTGCATATCTGTGAGAGAACCTGAAGAACACACCACAGGGCAATTCCTTCTCACAGTCTCCCAACTGCTCCCAAAGTCACATCCAGGGCCTGGTAGGGTCAAGGAGCTCTCTCCTGGCCTGGATTTCCTGGCTTCTCAGTGAGAATGGGTATCAAGGAGATACTGTCTCCCTACAGCATGCACTGGAGATTCACTCATAGTTTTCTACTGGACCCCACCATGTAGGCTTCTGCTTGTCTTATTTTTCCCAGTATCTGAAGTTTTCTTTCATTTTCTGTTGAACTGACAAGCTCTCTCTTGTATAAAAGTTCACAGTGTGAACCCCTACAAACTATTTTGCTATTTCCAAGTGGGTACAGCAAGCTGGCAAAGCCTCTCTTCTGCCATCTTCAAAAAAAACTGGAAGAATTTCTTTTAATATTTAATTCAGGAAATGTCTAATAGCAACAAATTCTCTCAATTTTTGTTCATCTGAGAAAGTCTTTATTTGCTTCTGGGCCTGTCTAGTGGTAAAGACTGTATGATTTACTTGCTTATAGACAGCTTTGATGTGGTGACCTCAAATGCTGGTTGTAATAGTGATGTACTGATCAGGTAAGCAGGCTCACAGCCTCCTGGGTAGCCAGAGTAGCATGAGTGATGGTAGTAGCAGAGGTTGCAAGATGCTTGTCTCCTTCCCAAGCACTATGCATTTGTGTCAGCAGATGTTATAACGAGCCCTTTGGGTCAACCTCTGGGCCAGTAGATGGCACTTGCTGGTGAAAGCCAACTGCTGTGAATGCTATTTCATTCCACTCTTCTTGCTGGCATGGCTTCTATGGATAAGTTGGATGTAATTCTTTTCTTTCCTCCTCTAGAAGGTAAGGTTTTATCTCCCTACTGGACATTTTCAAAAGTTGTTCTTTATCATTTTTTCTATAACTTAAATATAATGCACCCGGGTATAGCATTTTTTCATTTATTTCTCCTGTTGCTCTCTGAGTTCCCTGTATCAATGGTTTGGTGTCTAACATTAATTTGGGGAATTTTTAGTCATTCTTGCTTCAAATATTTCTTCTCCTCCTTTTCTTTTAATTTGTCTTCTGATATTCTTATTAAGCAAAAGTTACACCTTTTACAGTTGTCACATAGTTCCTGGATATTCTGTTCCATTTTTTCAACATTTTTCTCCTTGGCCTTCAGTCTTTAAAGTTTCTGTAAAGACATACTCAAGCTCACTTTCTTCAGCCATCTTCAGTCTACTGTGAGCCCACCAAAAACACTCTTCATTTCTTTTATAGTGTCTTTAATGCCTAGCATTTCATTTCGGTTTTTTTTTTCTTTGAACTGCTATCTCTCTGATTTCATTATTTATCTGTTATGCATGTGGTCTACTTTATTTATTAGCACCTTTAGAATATTAATCATAGTTACTTCAAATTCCCAGTTGTTCACATTCTGAGAAAATGGAGGTGAAATTTTTAAAAATTCCCCATTGTTAATTCCAATTTCTTGTCACACCGGGTTGAATTCTAATGGGTGCTCTCTCTTCAACTAAGTATTTGCCTTTTAGTATGTCTTATAATTTTCTCTTGATAGGCATAATAAATTTGGTATAAAGAACTGTGGCAATTATTAAGAATTGTTGTAATAACATGTGGGGGGATTTGAGACTGGAGTTGGGAAGGTGAACAAAAGCTGAGTAAAAATTCTACGAAGGCAAGTGGGGAAAGAACTGGATCTGGAACCACTGTCTCAAGCTGAGTGATAGACCAAAGGATATAAAAGCCCAGTTGAGCCAGGAAGAGACAGCAGCATTAGGCCCGGCATAGGCACACACACACAGGTTGGTAGGTGACAATAGCAGTTCCCAGAAAAAGGCTGAAGGTTCAGAGCAAAAGAGTCTAGGCCCAGGAAGCTCATTCTGTTCTTGTCCAACCTTCTAAGAGTTTGGGTGCTACTGAGCCAGTTAACCATTTAGATCAAAGCCAGCTCAATTAAATGTCTGCCTAAATGGTCATGTAATAACACAATTGTGAATGGCCTTGAGGTCTTCTGCAGGAAAACTTAATGGAGGATCTTCTAATATCCAGGAGAAGCTGGTACTGGGACCTGGAGGACTGTCAGGTGAGAGTTTGAAGCCTCCCACCCATCACAACCGTCTGAATGGACTGCCTCCTTGTCCAGGGCACTCTAAAATTTAACCTGAAAGACTGGTTCAGGCCTTGAAGGCAAGTGAGGTTTGGACATGCTTTCACTATACCCCATCCAGCATTAACATCAATCATCAACACAAATCTTATGTCTGATAGACAATTACAGTCTTCTCTCTAAAGCCTACTACTTGGAGGCTTCATCTGCATGACAAAATCTAGGTCTCCACAACCTCTTATCATAATCCAGACATTCCTTCCTACTGATAACTCAACCAATTGCCAATCAGAATACGTTTAAATCTACCTATGACCTGGAAGCCCCTGTCAACCCCTCACACCACTTCAAGTTGTCCTACCTTCCAGATGGAACCAATGTAAATCTTTCGTGTATTGATAGACGTATTATGTCTTCCTAAAATGTATAAAA
Organism: Rhinopithecus roxellana; assembly: GCF_007565055.1. Taxonomy (NCBI): domain Eukaryota; kingdom Metazoa; phylum Chordata; class Mammalia; order Primates; family Cercopithecidae; genus Rhinopithecus; species Rhinopithecus roxellana. Next base: position 56,647,240 of record NC_044564.1, read on the forward strand.
GCAAACTGTACCACAACTACCTCGGGCGCATGTCGTCAGAACCTCCTGAGGCTGTGTCATGGGTGCATCTTTAACTTTGGCAAAATAAACTTTCTAAATTGGAAAAAAAAAAAAAAAGAATAAGCACATTTGAATCATTCATTTGCATAAACAGACTTGATTAGAAACCTCAATGAGAACTTTTGCTGTAAAACCCTAAACCTCTCTTTGTTCTCTGGAATGACCTTTCATTTTGTATGGGAGGCTGAGTCTTCCCAGGCTGCAATCTGTTTACTAGAATAAAGTGTCTTTCCTCCCAATTTCCTTGCCAAACAACTTTTGTTTACATTTCTAATAGTTCTGAATTAAAAACTGAGTTATTTAACAATGGCGTTCCATCCATATTATGGAATAGTTCTCAGCAACAAGAAGCGACTAAATATAATACACCAAACAACTAAGGAGAATCACCACAGAGTTAGGCTGAGTGAAAAAATAGCCACTCCTAAAAGGTTACATTATGTATGATTGCTTTATAAAACATTTTGAAAGCACAAAATTTAGAATGGGAGAACCATTTTGCCATGGGTTGAGGCAAGGGGGTGAAAAGTGGAAGGGAAGAGTGTGTGATTGTGAGGAATCTTGTGGTATCGGAATACTTTTATGTTTTGATTATATCACTGTCAATATTCTAGTTCTGATATTGTAATATAGTTTCCCAAGATGTTACCATTGAAAATAAGTAGATACAGTGTAGACAGGATCTCTCTCCATTATTTCAGACCTTCACATGTGTGATTCTACATTATCTCAAAATTTAAAAATTAATGTGAAAAGTTGATCAAAGCCTTAAGAGTCATAGATATTAGGTTAGGTATGAGTTGATTGATGTTGACAATAAATAAAAAGGAGCTATTCTAGAAGATATGAGAAAGTTGGGGAGAATCTGGTTATCACATGTAAAAGAGAAGCAGATTCAGTCTTGAGGATATATAACTGAAGTGCTCTAAAGTATGCCTAAGACTGTTGCAAGAAACTGATATATATATATATAAGCTTAATTTATTTGCATATATAAGCCCAGTTACTATGACTCTCAATGATGAAGGACTGAAGCCTATTCCCTCAGGTCAGCAACAAGGCAAGAATGTTCACTTCTATTTGGCAGAGTAGTAGAAGATTTTGCCAGTCCAATCAGATAAGAAAAAGAGGGAAACAAAGGCATAAAAATTGAAGAGGAAGAAATACATATTCTCTGTTTGCAGATGATATGATTATATATGTAGAAAAACCTAAAGATCTGAAAACAATTGTTAGAACTGATGAACAATTTCCATAAAAAGACAAGATACAAAAAAAGATACATGCAAACATTGGTTGCCAATGAGCATCAAAAAATGAAATTATAAAAAAAATTCCAGGGAGCAAGATGGCCGAATAGGAACAGCTCCAGTCTCCAACTCCCAGCGCGAGCGACACAGAAGACCGGTGATTTCTGCATTTTCAACTGAGGTACTGGGGTCATCTCACTAGGGAGTGCCGGACAATCGGTGCTGGTCAGCTGCTGCAGCCTGACCAGCGAGAGCTGAAGCAGGGCGAGGCATCGCCTCACCTGGAAAGTGCAAGGGGGAAGGGAATCCCTTTTCCTAGCCAGGGGAACTGAGACACACAACACCTGGAAAATCGGGTAACTCCCACCCCAATACTTCACTTTAAGCCAACTGGCACACCAGGAGAATATATCCCACACCTGGCCGGGAGGGTCCCACGCCCACGGAGCCTCCCTCATTGCTAACACAGCAGTCTGCCGCGATCTATCCCCAAGGCAGCAGGGAGGCTGGGGGAGGGGCGCCTGCCATTGCTGAGGCTTAAGTAGGTAAACAAAGCCGCTGGGAAGCTCGAACTGGGTGGAGCTCACAGCAGCTCAAGGAAACCTGCCTGTCTCTGTAGACTCCACCTCTGGGGACAGGGCACAACAGGGGAAGCAGCAGAGGCCTGTGCAGACGCAAACAACTCTGTCTGACAGCTTTGAAGAGAGCAGTGGATCTCCCAACACGGAGGTTGAGATCTAAGAACTGACAGACTGCCTGCTCAAGTGGGTCCCTCACCCCTGAGTAGCCTAACTGGGAGACATCCCCCACTAGGGGCAGTCTGACACCCCACACCTCACAGGGTGGAGTACACCCCTGAGAGGAAGCTTCCAAAGTAAGAATCAGACAGGTACACTCGCTGTTCAGCAATATTCTATCTTCTGCAACCTCTGCTGCTGATACCCAGGCAAACAGGGTATGGAGTGGACCTCAAGCAATCTCCAAAAGACCTATAGCTGAGGGTCCTGACTATTAGAAGGAAAACTATCAAACAGGAAGAACACCTATACCAAAACCCCATCAGTACGTCACCATCATCAAAGACCAGAGACAGATAAAACCACAAAGATGGGGAAAAAGCAGGGCAGAAAAGCTGGAAATTCAAAAAATAAAAGTGCATCTCCCCCTGCAAAGGAGCGCAGCCCATCGCCAGCAACGGATCGAAGCTGGTCAGAGAATGACTTTGACGAGATGAGAGAAGAAGGCTTCAGTCCATCAAACTTCTCAGAGTTAAAGGAGGTGTTATGTACCCAGCGCAAATAAACTAAAAATCTTGAAAAAAGAGTGGAAGAATTGACAGCTAGACTAATTAATGCAGAGAAGGTCATAAACGAAATGACAGAGATGAAAACCATGACACGAGAAATACGTGACAAATGCACAAGCTTCAGTAACCGACTCGATCAACTGGAAGAAAGAGTATCAGCGATTGAGGATCAAATGAATGAAATGAAGCCAGAAGAGAAACCAAAAGAAGAAAGAAGAAAAAGAAATGAACAAAGCCTGCAAGAAGTACGGGATTATGTAAAAAGACCAAATCTACGTCTGATTGGGGTGCCTGAAAGTGAGGGGGAAAATGGAACCAAGTTGGAAAACACTCTTCAGGACATCATCCAGGAGAACTTCCCCAACCTAGTAGGGCAGGCCAACATTCAAATTCAGTAAATACAGAGAACGCCACAAAGATACTCCTCGAGAAGAGCAACTCCAAGACACATAATTGCCAGATTCACCAAAGTTGAAATGAAGGAAAAAATCTTAAGGGCAGCCAGAGAGAAAGGTGGGGTTACCCACAAAGGGAAGCCCATCAGACTAACAGCAGACCTCTCAGCAGAAACTCTACAAGCCAGAAGAGAGTGGGGGCCAATATTCAACATTCTTAAAGAAAAGAATTTTAAACCCAGAATTTCATATCCAGCCAAACTAAGTTTCATAAGTGAAGGAGAAATAAAATCCTTTACAGATAAGCAAATGCTTAGAGATTTTGTCACCACCAGGCCCACCTTACAAGAGACCCTGAAGGAAGCCCTAAACATGGAAAGGAACAACCGGTACCAGCCATTGCAAAAACATGCCAAAATGTAAAGACCATCGAGGCTAGGAAGAAACTGCATCAACTAACGAACAAAATAACCAGTTAATATCATAATGGCAGGATCAAGTTCACACATAACAATATTAACCTTAAATGTAAATGGACTAAATGCTCCAATTAAAAGACACAGACTGGCAAACTGGATAAAGAGTCAAGACCCATCAGTCTGCTGTATTCAGGAGACCCATCTCACATGCAGAGACATACATAGGCTCAAAATAAAGGGATGGAGGAAGATCTACCAAGCAAATGGAGAACAAAAAAAAGCAGGGGTTGCAATCCTAGTCTCTGATAAAACAGACTTTAAACCATCGAAGATCAAAAGAGACAAAGAAGGCCATTACATAATGGTAAAGGGATCAATTCAACAGGAAGAGCTAACTCTCCTAAATATATATGCACCCAATACAGGAGCACCCAGATTCATAAAGCAAGTCGTTAGAGACTTACAAAGGGACTTAGACTCCCATACAACAATAATGGGAGACTTCAACACTCCACTGTCAACATTAGACAGATCAACAAGACAGAAAGTTAACAAGGATATCCAGGAATTGAACTCATCTCTGCACCAAGCGGACCTAATAGACATCTATAGAACTCTCCACCCCAAATCAACAGAATATACATTCTTCTCAGCACCACATCGCACTTATTCCAAAATTGACCACATAATTGGAAGTAAAGCACTCCTCAGCAAATGTACAAGAACAGAAATTATAACAAACTGTCTCTCAGACCACAGTGCAATCAAACTAGAACTCAGGACTAAGAAACTCAATCAAAACTGCTCAACTACATGGAAACTGAACAACCTGCTCCTGAATGACTACTGGGTACATAACGAAATGAAAGCAGAAATAAAGATGTTCTTTGAAACCATTGAGAACAAAGATACAACATACCAGAATCTCTGGGACACATTTAAAGCAGTGTGTAGAAGGAAATTTATAGCACTAAATGCCCACAAGAGAAAGCAGGAAAGATCTAAAATTGACACTCTAACATCACAATTAAAAGAACTAGAGAGGCAAGAGCAAACACATTCAAAAGCTAGCAGAAGGCAAGAAATAACTAAGATCAGAGCAGAACTGAAGGAGATAGAGACACAAAAAACCCTCCAAAAAATCAATGAATCCAGGAGTTGGTTTTTTGAAAAGATCAACAAAATTGACAGACCGCTAGCAAGGCTAATAAAGAAGAAAAGAGAGAGGAATCAAATAGATGCAATAAAAAATGATAAAGGGGATATCACCACTGACCCCACAGAAATACAAACTACCATCAGAGAATACTATAAACACCTCTACGCAAATCAACTAGAAAATCTAGAAGAAATGGATAATTTCCTGGACACTTACACTCTTCCAAGACTAAACCAGGAAGAAGTTGAATCCCTGAATAGACCAAAGTAGGCTCTGAAATTGAGGCAACAATTAATAGCCTACCCACCAAAAAAAGTCCAGGACCAGATGGATTCACAGCTGAATTCTACCAGAGGTACAAGGAGGAGCTGGTACCATTCCTTCTGAAACTATTCCAATCAATTGAAAAAGAGGGAAAGTAAATTAGTACAGCCATCATGGAAAACAGTATAGAGGTTCCTCAAAATTTTTAAAATATAACACTATATAGTCTAGCAACCCCACTACTGGGCATATATCCAAAAAAATTCAGACTATCAAAGAGGTATCTGCATTCCCATGTTTTCTCTGGCACTATTCATAATAACCAATACACGAGATCAACTTAAGTGTCTATCAACTAAAGAAAATGCACTCTATATGCATAATGGAATACTATTAGCTATAAAAAAGGAGAAATTCCTGTCATTGTGACAATATGGGTAAACTTGGATGACTCTATATTAAGTGAAATAAGTCAGGCACAGAAAAACAAATATTGCATGATCTCACTGGTAAGTGGCATCTTGAAGAGTGGATCTCATAGAAGTGGAAAGCAGAATGGGCTCACTAAAAATAAGAGATCTAATCCTAGGAATCTCCTCCCCTCACACACATACCTTGCAATCACATTAATTGCTCTCTAAATAACAACAGTGGCTTACAAGCAAAAGAACTGTAAGCCTCAGACCTTATTTAAGAAGTCTTTGGGAATGTTCAAAGATAACAGGGGAGACAAAAGCAAAGACATCAGAGAATTTTAGCCTCTGAGACCTACAGCTACAATATAAGTTAAATATACCAAAGACCTATTTACATCAGGTCCTTTGCGCATCATGTTTGGCTTTTAACAAATATTACAAAGCATACTAAAAGGCAAAAAACACAATTTGAAAATACAAAAAGCATCAGACCAGACCCAGATATGGCAGAAATTTTGGAAATATCAGACTGGGAATTTAAAATAACTATGATTACTGTACTAAGGGCTCTAATGGAGTTGACTGCACGCATGCACAGAAGGGTAATGTAAGTAAAGTGATAGATGCTCTAAGGAAGATTTTTTAAGTGACCGTTATTTAAAACACTAATAGAAATTCTAAAATGCTTTTGATGGGCTTATCAAAGATTGAATGCAGTCAAGGAAAGTACCCGGGACTTAAGGATATATCATAGAAACCTCTCAAATGGCAAGGCAAAAAGAAAAAAGAAACTTTAAAGAACGGAATACAATATACAAGAACTGTAGAACGAGCACAAAGGGTATAACATATGAATTATAGGAATGCCACAAAGAGAAGAAAATGAGAAAAGAACTGAGGAATATTTAAGAAATAATGACTAATAATTTGCCCAAATAAACATCGGACACCAAACCACAAATCCAGGAAGTGCAGAGAATGTCAAAGAGGATAAATACTAATCTACAGCTAGATATAACATATTCAAACTGTAGAAAATCAAAGACAGAAAATTTTGAAAGAAACCAAAAGAAGAAAAAAAACGTGTACAACAGATCCACAGCTAATATAATATTGGCTGTGGAAAAACTGAAGGCCTTTCCTGTAAGATCTGGAACATGACAAGGATGCCCACTTTCACCACTGTTATTTAACATAGTACTGGAAGTCCCAGCTAGGGCACTCAGACAAGACAAAAAAATAAAGGCCTGGGAAAGTGTGAAGAGGCTCCACTGCTGTGGGGTGGGGTGTCACCAGTTGGTGCAGGCCCCAAGTGGTCTGATCCTTGGACTCCCAGTGGGGTCCAAATAAGTGCACGGTGGCTCTCCTGCTAGACAGGGTCAGCTCTCAGGCTCTGGGTAGTAAGTGCATCAGCTCCTTCTGCATTGGGGTTAGCCTGGCCCTTGTGCTGGATAACTTGTTACCTGGGATGCCAGGTGATGATGTGTGGGCTCAGGTGCATGGGTTCATGGCTGCACTGCTGGGCCCAGTTGGAGTCATGGCACTGTAGCCTTCTGCATGGATGTGATGGGATAATGGCAAAGCACTGGGGATGTACAGATGTATGGGGCCATTGGGCCCCTGGGCAGAATGTGCTCTGACAGTGGTTTCGTTCTCAAAATGACACCATGCTGCAGCAGCCTGAGTCCTGGAAAGTTGGGGAGCATCGGTGTGATTTCCTCTCTGGAGTAATGCAATCACGTGGATTCCAGGCGGCTTTCTACCCTGAACTCAAGGCCTGTGAGGATTATAGGGCTCTCCTGCAGTTAGAATTACAGGTGTCTCTGGTAGGAATATGATTCCCAGGATCTTCCATTTATCTTTTCCCTGCAATAAAGAGTCCTTCTTGGCTCTGAGTGGATCCTAACCAGATGCTTTGCCTACCTCCCATGCAGCCATCCCAAGAGTTTTCATCACTTTCTTGCTGAATTCAATTGTTCTTCCCTAGACCCTCTATTTGATGTATGGTTATGTACTTGTTGATTTGCCCTTCTTTGTGAAGAGGGTGAATGCTGGGCACCTCTAGCCAGCCATTTTGATGACATCTCCTCTCTAATAGGGAGTTATTGATCAAAGGGCACAAAGGTTCAGATGACAAGAGGAATAGATTTTGAGATCTGTCACACAACAGGGTATCTATAGTCAATAATAATGTATAATATATTTCAAAATAGCTAAGAGAGTTCAAGTGTCTCATAAAAAATGATAGGTAAGCAAGGTGATGAATGTGTTAATTAGCTTGATTTAATAATTCCACATTGTATACATATAACAAAACATCACATTGTACCCCATGAATGTATGTAATTATGATTTGTCAATTGAAAATAATATAATAAAGGAAAAAGAAAAAAGCCCAATGATATACTACATCACATCCATTAGGATGGCTCTAATGCAAAAAGGAAAATAACAAATGTCAGAGACGTAGAGAAATTGAAACATTTATGCACTGTTGGTGGAAATGTAAACTGGTGTAGCTTCTATGGACGACTGTAGGGTGGAGAAGACAGTAGGGTAGCTCCTCAAAAAGTTAAAAGTAGAATGACCACATGATCCAGCAATTCCATTCCTAGATATGTACTCCAAATAATTAAAAATAGGGAGTTGCACAGATAGTTATATACTAGTGTTCACAGCAGCATTACTCACAAAAGCTAAAAAGATAAAAATAAACTAAGTGTCCATCAATGGACAAATGAATAAACAAAATGTGTGTGTGTGTGGGTGGGTGTATATATATCTATATAAGTATTTATATATGTAATGAAACATTATTCCTCCATGAAAATGATCTTCTGATACATACTAGAACATGGCTGAATCTGAAAAGTGGTAAGTGAAATAAGTCAGACACGAAAAGACAAATATTCTGTGATCCTATTTACATGAAGTAGCTAGAGTAGTCAATTTCATAAACATGGAAAGTAGAATAGTGGGTACCAGGGGCTTGAGGTGACAGAATGGGGATGTCATGTTTAATGAATACAGAGTTTCAGTTTGAGATGATGAAAAATTCTGGAGATAGATAGTGGTGATGGTGTACAACAGTGTGAACATAGTTAATGCCACTAAACTTACACTAAAATATAATTAAAATGGCACATTTTTGGTATGGGTATTTCATCATAATAAAAAATGCAAAATTATAAAACTCTTAGAAGATGACATAGGAAAAAACTCTTAAGTGACATTGGATTTGTCAATGACTTTTTAGATACAATATTAAGCACAGTCTGCGAATACAAAAATTGATAAATTGGACTACATTAAAACTATAACTTTCTACTCTTCAAAAGATATGCTCCAAGAGAATAAAATGACAAGCCATAGACTGGGGCAAAATATTTGCAAAATATATCTGATAAAGGACCATTACCCAAAATCTACAGAGAACTCTTAAAAACGTAACAATAGGAAAAAAAGTCCAATTTTTTTTTCCAACTTTTATTTTAAGCTCAGGGGTACATGTGCAGAATGTGCAGATTTGTTAGATAGGTAAACATATGCCATGGTGGTTTTGCTACACAGATCATCCCATCACCTAGGTATTAAGTCCAGCAACCATTAGCTATTCTTTCTGATGCACTCCCTCCTCCCATCCCCCATTTTCTGACAGGCCCCAGTGTGTCTTGTTCCCCGCAACCCCCATGTGTCCATATGTTCTCATCATTTAGCTCCCATTTATAAGTGAGAACATGTGGTATTTGGTTTTCTGTTCCTTCATTAGTTTGCTGAGGATAATGGCTTCCGACTCCATCCATGTCTCTGCAAAGGACATAATCTCATTCGTTTTTATGACTGTATAGTATTCTATGGTGTATATGTACCACATTTTCTTTATCTAGTCTATCATTAATGGGCATTTAAGTTGACTCCATCTCTTTGCTATTGTGAATAGGGCTGCAATGAACGTACGTGCACATGTATCTTTATACTAGAATGATTTATATTCCTTTGGGTATTCACCCAGCAATGGATTGCTGGGTCAAATGGTATTTCTGTCTCTGGGTCTCTGAAGAACTGCCACACTGTCTTCCACAATGGTTGAACTAATTTACACTCCCACAACAGTATAAAAGTGTTCCTTTTCCTCTGCAACCTCACCAGCATCTGTTGTTTTTTGACTTTTTAATAATAGCTATTCTGGCTGGTGTGAGATGATATCTCATTGTGGTTTTGATTTGCATTTCTCTAATGATTAGTGATTTTTTTTTTCATGTTTGTTGGCCGCATGTATGTCTTCTTTTGAGAAGTGTCTGTCCATGTCCTTTGCCCACTTTTTACTGGGATTGTTCATTTGTTTCTGTTAAATTTGTTTAAATTCCTCTTAGATGCTGAATATTAGACCTTTGTCAGATGGGTAGATTGCAAACATTTTCTCCCCTTCTATAGGTTTTCTGTTCATGCTGATGACAGTTTCTTTTGGTGTACAGAAGTTTTTCAGTTTAATTAGATCCCTTTTGTTGCTATTACTTTTGGCAATCATTAAATCTTTGCCCATGCCTGTGTCTTAAATGTTATTGCCTAGATTTTCTTCTAGGATTTTTATAGTTTTGGATTTTACATTTAAGTCTTTCATCCATCTTGAGTTGATTTTTGTACATGGTGTAAAAAAAGGTTGCAGTTTCAATTTTCTGCATATGGCTAGCCAGTTCTCACAGCACCATTTATTGAGTAGGGAATCCTTTCCCCATTGCTTGTGTTTGTCAGTTTTGTCAAAGATCAGATGGTTGTAGGTGTGTGGTCTTACTTCTGGGTTCTCTATTCTGTTCCATTGGCCTACGTGTCTGTTTTTGTAGCAGTACCATGCTGTTTTGATTACTGCAACCCTGTAGTGCAGTTTGAACTCAGGTAGCATGATACCTGCAGCTTTGTTTTTTGTTTGTTTGTTGTTAGGGTTTTCTTGGCTATTTGGGCTCTTTTTTGGTTCCATATGAACTTTAAAATAGCTTTTTCTAATTCTGTGAAGAATGTCAGTGGTAGTTTAAAGGGAATTGCATTGAATCTGTAAATTGCTTTGGGCAGTATGGCCATTTTCACAATATTAATTCTTCCTATCCATGAGCATGGAATATTTTTCCATGTTTCTGTCATCTCTGATTTCTTTGAGCAGTGGTTTATAGTTCTCCTTGAAAAGGTCTTTCACTTTGCTTCTTAGCTGTATTCCTAGGTATTTTATTATTTCTGTATCCATTCATTGAATGAATGAGACTTCACTCATTCATGAGATTTCATTCATGATTTGGCTCTAAGTCTGCCTGTCAGTGTACAGGAATGCTAGCGCATTGATTTTGTATTATGAAACTTTGCTGAAGTTGCTTATCAATTTAAAAAGCTTTTGGGCTGAGACACTGAGGTTTTCTAGATATAAGATCATATTGTCTACAACAAAGATAGTCTAACTTCCTCTGTCTTCCTATTTGAATATCCTTTATTTCTTTCTCTTGTCTGATTGTGCTGGTCAGAACCTCCAATACTATGTTGAATAGGAGTGGTGAGTGAGGGCATCCTTGTCTTGTAAGGTTTTCAAGGGGAATGTTTCCAGCTTTTGCCCATTCAGTATGATATTGGCTGTTGGTTTGTCATAAATGGCTGTCATTATTCTGAAGTATATTCCTTCAATACCTAGTTTATTGAGAGTTTTTAACATGAAGGGATGTTAAATTTTATCGAAGGTCTTTTCTGCATGTATTGAGGTAATCAGTTGGTTTTTGTCTCTAGTTCTCTTTCTGAATTGAGATATGTTTATTGATTTGTGTATGTTGAACCAACCTTGAATCCTTGGGTGGAAGCCTACTTGATCATGGTAGATAAGCTTTTTGATGTGCTGCTGGATTCAGTTTACCAGTATTTTACTGAGTATTTTTGCACTGATGCTTATCAAGGATAGTGCCCTGAAGTTTGTTTTTTTGTTGTATCTCTGCTAGGTTTTGGTACCAGGATGATTCTCATAGAATGAGTTGGGGAGGAGTCCCTCCTCTTCAATTTTTTAGAATAGTTTCAGTAGAAATGGTACCAGCTTTTCTTTGTACCTCTGGTACACTTCAACTGTGAATCCATCTGGTCCTGGGCTTTTTTTGGTTGGTAGGCTATTTATTACTGCCTCAATTTCAGAACTGTTTGTCTATTCATGGATTCAATTTCTTCCTGGTTCAGTCTTGGGAGGGTGTATGGTGTCAAGAAATTTATCCATTTCTTCTAGACTTTCTAGTTTATGTCCACAGAGGTGTTTGTAGTAATCTCTGATGGTTGTTTTTATTTCTGTGGGGTCAGTTTTGATATCCCCCTTATCATTTCTAATTGTGTTTATTTGAATCTTCTCCCTTTTCTTCTTTATTAGTCTTGCTAGTGGTCTACTTTACTAATTTTTTTCAAGAAGCAAGCTTCTGGATTTGTTGTTTTGAAGGGTTTTTCATGTCTCTATCCCCTTCAGTGAAGCTCTGATCTTGGTTATTCTTGTGTTCTGCTAGCTTTGGGGTTTGTTTGCTCTTGGTTCTCTAGTTTTCTTAGTTGTGATGTTCAATTGTTAACTTGAAATCTTTTTAGCTTTTTGATGTGAAAAATCCGAATTTTAAAATGGGCAAAAAAATTGAAGAAATATTTTACCAAAGAAGATATGCTGATGGCTAATAAGAAAGTGAAAAAAATTTCAACATCTTACGTCATATGCAAATTGTAAGTTAAAACAATAACAATATATCATTACAGAACTATTGTTAGAATGGCTAAAATTCAAAATGCTGACAACACCAAGTGTTGATGAGGACATGAAGCAACAGGAAATCTCACTCATTGTTGGTAGGAATGCAAAATGATACAGCTATTTTAGAAGACAGTTTAGCAGGATTTTTTCAACTAAACATACTCTTACTATGTGATTTAGCAATCACATTTCTTGGTATCTACCCAAGTGAATTGAAAATTTATTTCAGCATAAAAACCTGCACATGAAACCTGCAGCTTTATTCTTAATTTCCCAGACCTGGAAGCAACCAAAATGACTTTGAGTAGGTGAATGAATAAATAGACTATGGTGCATTTAGACAAGGAATATTATTCGATGCTAAAAGGAAAGAGTGAACAAGCCATGAAAATACACTGAAGAACCTTAAAGGCGTATTACTAAGTGAAAGAAGCCAATCTGAAAAGGCTATATCATGTATAATTACACCTATATGAGGTTCTGGAAAGGCAAAACCATGGAGACAGGAAAAAGATCAGTGATTGCCAGGGATCTGGGGAGAGACAGGCGTGAACAGGGGGAGCATAAGGAATTTTTAGGGCAGTAAGATCTATTTTGAATAATTCCATAAGGAGGATACATGTCATTATACATTTGTCAAAACCCATAGAATGCAAAACGCAAAGAGCAAACCGTAATGTAAATTATGGACTTTGATTAATAATAATGTCAAGGTTCCTTCATCAGCTGTAAAAAAGTACCACATGTAACAAACATACAGATAATGCAGACTGCTGTAAGCGGATGTGGTTGGGGGAGTATGGAGCAACATTCTGTATTTTCTACTTAAATTTCCTGTGAACTTAAAACTACTTTTAAAAAGTCAATTAAGTTTTGAAAATCCATAGAATGTACTCTAAACAGTATAATCCAAAGAGTGAACTCTAATGTAAATTATAGGCTTTAATTAATAATAATAATATATCAATATTGTTTCAATTGCTGCACAAGTACCACACTAATGCAAGGTGTTATTTATAGTTAAAACTGTTTTTGTGGCGAGGTGAGGGGCCATATGGGAACTGACTGTACTTTTTAATATATTTTTCTGTAAACCTAAAATTACTTTTAAAAATGACTTTATTAATTTAAAAACAAATGTAAGTATTTTCTGTCAAAAGAAACACCTTTTTTTTTTTTTTTTTTGAGACGGAGTCTCGCTCTGTCACCCAGGCTGGAGTGCAGTGGCCGGATCTCAGCTCACTGCAAGCTCCGCCTCCCGGGTTTACGCCATTCTCCTGCCTCAGCCTCCCAAGTAGCTGGGACTACAAGCGCCCACCACCTCGCCCGGCTAGTTTTTTATATTTTTTAGTAGAGACGGGGTTTCACCGTGTTAGCCAGGATGGTCTCGATCTCCTGACCTTGTGATCCGCCCGTCTCGGCCTCCCAAAGTGCTGGAGAAACACCTTTTTAAAGAAAAAAAAATATGTCTATACATATAGCTGGTAAGTGCTGAGGCTGCAATTCTATCCACGTCCACTGGATTCCAAAAAGTTCTTTCTTTTTTCCACAATATCCCATGGATCTACCTATTGTTGAAGTTAATCTAATGGTGAAGGGTAGTAGACAAATACAAATGCCTTTCAGACAGTCATTACAGATACAAGAACAGAGAGCATGAGTGTATCTATAGGTTAACTATGCCAATCTCTTTTTCTAGAAACTTCTCCCTAGACTTATCTAAACTCTTGAGGCTATAAGTGCTAGATATGATTTCTCAATGTCTCTTGCAGGTAGCAGTGTCCATATGACACGACTCTTGCCAATATACCATGAGCACAAGTGAGAAGGTTTCTGGAAAAGCCTTTGCTTTTCTCTTCCAGGCATTAAGCCCTCTTGTTGCCCCCTTTCTTTCCTGCCTGAAAAGCAGACTGAGAAAGGGAGAGGAAGCAGGCATCTTGGGACCCACCATGAGGTAGTGAGCATAAGGAGGAAGGCCTCTACGCTAGGCACAGGTGACTGGAAAGTTGGGAGGAGCCTGCTGGTACCATTCAGAGGCTAAACAGGGGTAGATGCTTACTTACTCTGTGGGCCTCTTAGAAGCTACTTTTGTAGGGTATTCTATAATTTACAGAGAACACAGTCTTAACTGATACATATGTATCAATAGAGTAAATGTTTTATTTGAGACATAAATTAAACTTACAAGTTTTTCATGACAGTTTTAGGTGGACTTTAGTAGGACTTGAAACATACATTTTAAAGATTGAAGTAATTATTTGCATATTTGTAGTAGACAGTTAACCACAAATTATCTTTGAATCACTCAAAAAGTGAACATACCATCAGAGGCAGTATATATGGCCTCTACTTCAGTGACTCTGCCTCCATGGAATTTGTGAAGGAGCAGATGTGAAACATGGACTCAGACAGGGTCTGGGTAACAGCCTTCTGTGTCTGGAGGTACCTCTCTGTCCTGTAAGAGCTGTAAGTTTGCTGGGCATTGTCCTCATTCTTCCAGGTTGGAATCTCCATATCAGACAGCACTCTTCCTTGCTTCATCCGAGGTGGATTATGATCTGTGAGGTTTTGCAGTCATTTATGAAGCTTTGCAATAATAACTCGGTTATTATTAGTCATGTATGGGAATTTGAAAAACAGGAATTACTATCTTCATTTCTTAAAATTGTTTACAGACATTTGATGGAGGAGATTAACTTGTCATTCAACTGCATTTCTTCTATAAATGCTGGCTAAAATGCATGTGTACATAAATAGACAGAACCAGGGAGGAGGATTCAAGATAGCCATATAGGAACGGTCTGCAGCTCCCAGCGAGATTGTCGCAGAAGACGGGTGATTTCTGCATTTCCAACTGAGGTACCTGGTTCATCTCACTGGGACTGGTTGGACAGTGGGTGCAGCCCACGGAAGACACACCGAAGGAGGGCGAGGCATCACCTCACCCGGGAAGCACAAGGGGTAGGGGAATTTTCTCCCCTACCCAAGGAAAGCCACGAGGGTCTGAGCCTGAGGAACTCTGGCACAGATACTGTGCTTGTCCCATGGTCTTCGCAACCTGCAAACCAGGAGATCCCCTCCGGTGCCTACCGTACCAGGGCCCTGGGTTTCAAGCACAAAACTGGGTGGCCAATTGGGCAGACACTGAACTAGCCGCAGGAACTCTTTCTTTCCCCCCCATACCCCAGTGGTTCCTGGAATGCCCGCGAGACAGAACTGTTCACTCCCCCTGGAAAGGGGTGCTGAAGCCAGGGAGCCAAGTGATCTGGCTTGGCGGGTCCCACCTACACAGAGCCCAGGAAACTAAGATCCACTGGCTTGAAATTCTCACTGCCAACACAGCAGCAATCTGAGATTCACCTGGGAATTCGAGCTTGGTGGGGGGAGGGGCGTCCACCATTGTTGAGGCTTGAGTAGGTGGTTTTATGGTCATAGTGTAAACAAAGCCACTAGGAAGTTCAAACTGGGCAGAGCCCAATGCAGCTCAGCAAGGCTGCTATGGCCAGACTGGCAGATTCCTCCTCTCCGGACGGGGCATCTCTGTAAAAAAAGGCATTAGCAGACTTAAACATCCCTGCCTGACAGCTCTGAAGAGAGCAGCGGACCTCCCAGCACAGCATTCAAGCTCTGCTAAGGGTCAGACTGCCTCCTCAAGTGGGTCCCTGACCCCTGTACATACTGACTGGGACACACCTCCCAGCAGGGGCCAATAGACACCTCATACAGGAGACCTCCGGCTGGCGTTTGGGAGGTGCCCCTCTGGGTCAAAGCTTCCAGAGGAAAGAACAGGCAGTAATCTTTGCTGCTCTGCAGGCTCTGCTGGTGATACCCAGGCAAACAGGATCGGGAGTGGACCTCCAGCAAACTCCAGCAGACTGGCAGCAGAGGGGCCTGACTGTTAGAAGGAAAAGAAACAAAACAGAAAGGATTAGCATGCCCACTCGAAGACCCCATCTGAAGGTCACTAACATCAAAGACCAAGGGTAGATAAATCCACAAAGATGGGGAAAAACCAGCGCAAAAAGGCTGAAAATTCCAAAAACCACAGTGCGTCTCCTCATCCAAAGGATCACAACTCCTTGCCAGCAAGGAACAAAACTGGATGGAGAATGAGTCTGACAAACTGATACAAGTAGGCTTCAGAAGTTGGGTAATAATAAACTCCTCCAAGCTAAAGGAGCATGTTCTAACCCAATACAGGGAAGCTAAGAACCTTGAAAAAAGGTTAGTTGAATTGCTAATTAGAATAATCAATGTAGAGAAGAACATAAATGACCTGATGGAGCTGAAAAACACAGCACGAGAACTTTGTGAAGAATACACTAGTATCAATAGCCGAATCGATCAAGCAGAAGAAAGGATATGAGTAATTGAAGATTAACTTAATGAAATAGAGAAGACAAGATTAGAGAAAAAAAGAATAAAAAGGAATGAACAGTCTCCAAGAAATATGGGACTGTGTGAAGAAAACAAATCTACATTGATTTCACCTGAAAGTGAAGGGGAGAATGGAACCAAGTCGGAAAACACTCCTCAGGATCATGTGTGGAACATGTATACCTATGTAACAAACATGCACATTCTGTACATGTAACCAAGAACTTAAAGTATAATTTTTAAAAAATTATACTTTAACAATATAAAACAATATAGAACAAAATAGACAGAACCAGTAAAATACTAAGTTGATAACTATGTCAATTTACTTTTCTAACAAGTGTTCATACTATTTCAGTAATTTTGCTTACAGAAATAGTTTGTAAATTCTAAAGAAGTGAACATAAATTATGTTCCCTCATACTATTTCTTCTGTAATATATGATATGAACTTGTTTGTTCTGTTCTACATTATGTCTATTCCTTTTTCTCCTTAAAAAATAATTTACTTTTAAGTTTCTTAGACACTAGAACTGAGAACAGAACCCTAGCTTAAAAAGTACTTGCATTCCCTTCATAGCATACTAGAAGAAAAAAAAAAAAAAAGAAGTTAAAAAGGAAATAAAAGTACTTGAGTTTATATGGCCTCAACTAAATTAAATTGGTTTAGTGTCCAATCTGATTGTTAGCAATGAGTATTTCAATATGACACAAAAACCTTTTGAAATATATTAGGAAAGTTTAAGTTGTATGGCTTTATGTATATCCAATCTAAGAGTTAATATCAAGAAAAACATTTTGGTCCATTTCATGTAACTGGTGTTAGGTACTGTATTGTTACTACGTATGGTTAAAGTGGTAGAAGTTTTATTGTAATTTTAAGTTAACAGCATGAAAAAGAATAACACAACATAATCATAATAAAAAGACAAAAAAGGTTTTCAGCATAAAAAGTGTCATTTACAGAAACTACAATAATACAAAGAACATTTTCTTACACATCAAATAAAAAAGTCTAAACATCAACAAAGGTTTCTTATATTCTAAGAATTGGTGGGACCTGACAGAAGCATCAGTGAAAATGTCATCAAGACTATATGTGAATATTAGAGAAGATGTGCATAATTAGCTTCATCTCAGCAAAATTTAGCAAGAGATTTTTTGGTACAACCAATATGGCAACATTGATTAGACAATGTCATGTAGAGTTGTCTCTTTTTTCGAGAATGAGTATCCAAGCCTAAGGATTTTAATTCTGAAGGACTGCTGTCTGTGGCTTCACTTTGTCTATTGCGAATAATTTTCTTAAATTCTTCAAAGCTAAGATTGGAATCTTTTAATACAGGTACATGTTGTTGTAGCTCTGGTAATACTGGCTGCCTCTCAGACAGGGTTAACTTCAGCTCCTGTGGCAAATTAGCAACAAATTCTGACATCATATTTATGGTTTCTGTATCTTGGTTGATGAGGGATGGCACAATTTCTGTTAAATTTAAAAAAAAAGGTGTATGTGAGGGTATATTCATGTCAAAGAGCACTCAGAAAAACTATGAATGTTGGCATAGACAAAAAAAGCATTTCCTCAATATAAATTAAACATTGAAACAAAATAAGCAAGCATCCTAATATCTAAACACTTAGCTTACTTATAGTTGGACACCTTAAAGTTCCACAATTTTACAAAGGCTCTGCTTTACCCGATTGGTCCTCTCTCATCTCTCTTCATGATACCCTCAGTGCTTTTATCATAGTACTTTTGACTCTCCCTGACATTAATCTGCCATCTTTCTGAAGTCATGTAAGTCATTGAAAACAGTTTGACCACACATCGTGGTCATTTTCTTGGATTCTTCTTACTTAAGTCATTTTCTTCCATTGCTAAGCTATGACTTATGATATTAAGAGTTGTAATAATAACTCTTGAAAAAGGTATTATTTTAAGCTATTGAATGTTTCATGGTGGGAAGTTACTCCTGGAGGATAAAGTTAAAGAGGCAGAATTTCCAACACCTGTGATCTAATCAGCAGGCGAAAGAAGTCTCTGATGTTCCTTAACCATCTATTTAACAATTTGTCTTCCCCAGAGTATTTACCCCAAATCAATAGTATTTTATATGAAAGAGAGAAGTGGGTTAAAGAACACTAACCAGAAATCACTGATTTAAGAAGAGATTCGTATCTGCTGTGGAGTATGTGCACTGACTAATGTTTTCTGTCTGATGTTTGTTCCAAAGCTGCAGATCATGCACTATGCAAGATCTGTGTATCCCCTAGGAAGGGAGCCTGTTCTTACACAGCAACTCAGGCTGGCCAAATGTGAAGCCTGGGACTTGGGCTGGGAACCTGCTGGACACCCAGCTGACATCCTCCATCTTTGTACCCATTCAGCTCAGTTGAACATTCATTACCTGTTTCCATGTCTCTGGAACTGCCAGCTAAAAGATATAAATGTTTTTAAATGTTTCTTGCTCTCAAAAAGCTTACAGTGAGCTAAACCCTCTCCTAACCTTAACTGTCCTAATTATACAACTTAATAGTTTTATTTCACAAAGAAATTAGAAACACTGATGATGTTTACATTATAGTGTAAACCCAGATCAGATCTTGCTGCTCTCTTCCTGGACAGCAAAACTGTCCATTAACAAGGCATTACTCTTGAAGTAATGAAAAGAAACAGAAGAGAGGAGTAAATCTAAGTATGGGAGGCAGACACCTCTGGTTAACCACTGATGCCTGCTGAAGAGGAAAACCATGGCCCTTCACCTAGACAGTGGTAATTCTGGGGCTGATCATTTCCTGAGTTTTGTGGCAAGAGACTCAGTTGTTCCCCTTTTAGCCAACAACAAACTTCAACAGTTGGAGTTTGACAGAGGAATTAAGAAAAAGAAACTGTAGTATTTCATCTTCCCTCCTAACACTCTCCCTCATTCATGTTCTAAACTGGAAATGACAGATGAGAATTTATATCATTTTTTGTTAAATGAGAGGTTTTGGCATTTCCCCTGAGTAAGACATCCTAAATTTAATTCAATTTCCTCATAGAAACCTCTCTTTGATCCAACCTAAACTTTCTGTAGTTGGGGCCTTATTAAATGCTGATAAAAGCTGATGGTAATTTTCTATATTAAAGCCAGTTAAATGAGTCAGCCAAAACAGTTAGTTTGTATTAAGTTTATTCATAGGCTGTGTATTTTGTACTCTTTAATTAAAATTATATTTTTAAACCTGTTTTGAAATATTTCATCCATAACACCTTTAGCTATGGAACCTAGGCTCAGAGAAAATATTCTGGCTGAATTCATACAAATATCCCTATTTACTATATTTTGGATGTAAATCTCACTAAAATAGGCCTCTTCTGGTTTAAAGTGTATCTTATTTTTAAAAGGGATGTAGTGAATATTATTTTGGCACATATTGTAGGATGAAATGGATGGCTAACAATGTAATAATGTGAAAGCAAATAGCAACTACCTAACAGTAGAAGTGTGAAAACTCATATCAATCACAAATTACTGACATGTACTTCCAAAATGATTCCTACCTAGTAATGGTAAACATTTGTCTTAATCTCCATGTGCAGGCAATGTTTTCTTAGTTTACTTTCAGTTAAATTATATTGCACAGCAATAAAGAAAATTCTTTAAAATATACTTTGTAATGTCATGTCTCTTCAAAGGAAATAAAAAGGTAGCCATATCTATATACAAATGTGCTCAATGAACTATTTTCAGCAACAATTTAGAAATAAACTAAATATCCACCAAACAATCTTTAAGCATATGTGGCAGATTTATGACAAAAAACACTACACAGGAATTTTAAATTGTGTTTTGGAATAATAACAATGTGAGAAACTGCTCAAAGTATAATGATGAGTGAAAATGCAAAAGATATACATATACCTATCCAAATGTTAACATTTCTTTCTACTTGTTTAATATAATTTCACTTTCTCATAAAATTCATATATACTTTTCAAAGTCTTTAATATCTACAAGTGCTTCCATTTTTATCCCTGCATTAATGTACATTTTTGTCTTTAATATGAGCATTACTACTTATATAGTCAGAAAAGGTGGAATAATAAAGCAATTCTGGTTTTCTCTACTTTGAATCAGTAAATTCCTAGACTTTGTGGTACTTTTGTACTAATGTTACACAAAAGTCATGTAAAAACTGCCATTAAATAAATCAAACTCTAACAAACAATGTAGAAAAGTAAATAACTTTAGAAGCATACTTTAAATACCATAAAAGAGAACTAAATGTATTTCTATTAGAGTCATTTATATACAGTATATGCATATAGCCTATAAAATTTAGTTGTGGTTTATCATAAATTACATATGTCATATTAATATAAAACACTTAATATTTGCAAACTGCGATTACCTTCTCTGAATTTAATATGATCCATTACACTTCTTAGACTAGTGTATACCTCCGTGAGTTTCCACTGCTACTTTATAAATACAAAAAGATCGAGCTGCACTCAATTCTAAGATCTTGCTTTTAAAGCAAACCCACTGCAGCTTCCAAATGCTTGAAAGTATCAGTAGGGTCTTCAGCTATGCTGTTCTGAAGAGCCTGCTTCCCTTGTCTCTGGTCTTCTTGAGTTTCTCTAATAAGCATTCAAGCCTTTTCTTTCTCTTCCATCCCCTGTCTCGCACATGAACTTCAATACCCAGATCAAAGAAGTGGGAGGCCAGACTCTTTCATTTGGAATGTTTTTGTTTGTTTGTTTTAAAGAACGTTTCCAGTGGCATAGGCCACAGCCCAACTTTTCTACTACGAGAGTCAATAAGCATAAGGCCCTTCCTGTCTTCCCATTACGGGACCCTCACAGAGACCTCAGAGCATTGCCCCGTCCTACAGGCGCGCAAACAGGCTTGATAACCAGCGCACCGCCTCAGCGTTTGCCCCCTTTCCTCTCTATCCGAGATGCCCTGTCCACGTGCCCCCACCAGCATGCCCGCGGTCTGGCCGCCTGGCTTTCCTGTGGGGTACACCTCCTCTGAGGCTTCCCCTTCCTTTCCACCTCGTCGCTCTAGCTGCCTTGTGGGAAAGGCACCAAGGAACTCTTCCTATTCTCGGTGCTTTCCTTCCGTCTGGTGAGATTCCCAGTGAGACTGTTTGAATAAAATCACCTGGCAAAGGAAAAACCCAAACTTTAGGAACCACCCACGGTGGAGTAGGAGCTGAGCACTGACAGCCAATGAGATCTCGAGTCGGAAGTGCAGGCCGCCGTTCCAATTGGGCGTCCACCCGAGAGTAACCAATGGGAAGTGCAGGAAGGCCGGGGGGGCGGGAGCTCTCACCTGCCACTGGTCTAGGTTTCAGAGGAGCATCTTCCTGGTTCAGAGACCTTTTGCCCAAGGTGCTCTTGCCGCAAATGGCAATCTGCGCGCGAACTAACTCGCGGCCGCATGCTTTAATAACGTCGTCCATCCATTTGGCCGCGACTGCTCTGGAAAATTGGTTCAGTAGTAAACAGACTCCTAGCAGATGAAACAAGAACAGGCGAGGCATCCTGGGCCTGGTCTCTCCTGGAGGTCTGGGTGTTGCAACCTTTCAGCACTGCAGCTGCTGTGGCCTACAGACCTGGGCCTGTGTGTCTGTCCCGGGCTTTAGGCAGCTTTCCCTACCTGGCTCAACCAGTCTTTTGTATCCCTTGGGCTGTCACTCAGCTCTTAAGGCAAGGGTGCCAGCTCCACCCCTTTCCCACACCTCTCCACAGAATTTTCTTCCTCAGCACTTGGTCTCCCTCCCCGCCTTTCCTTCATTTGCCCATCCCTGTGTCCTTGGCCCTTTTACAGTTGTGTTTTTCTCTTTCATTACCCTCAAACAATTTTGTATACTTAGGTAAAGTTATTTTAGATATGAAGCCTTTCTTTTCACACACACACAAATAAAATTGAGATCGCCCATATTCTTACAACCCAGTTTTCCAGAGTGAACATTTGCCAAAAAGCCCTTCTAGCCTAAATAAGATTATAGATTATCTTATAAATTCAGTTAATTAATATAGTGTTTGGTATATCAATCCATAAAAATATAATGGATGAATAAATAAATTGTTGATGAGAGGGAAAACTGATGACTTTTAATCTGAATCCAGGTAAAAACATTAAAATTCCCAGTAACATCATTTTAGGCTTGTGCAGTAATGTCTTTAATTTACAACACAATTTCTCCCTTGGACTTTCCTTCCACTCTCGGGGATAAGTTTGATTGTAACTAGTTATCTGAACATTTTAATTTAAAATCCTACTCTACATCTCTAGAGACTGGAGAACATACCACACACACACACACACACACACACACACACACACACACACACACAGAGAGAGAGAGAGAGAGAGAGAGAGAGAGAGAGAGAGAGAGAGAGAAGAAAAAAAGCAGTGGAAATCCCACAATCTCACAAAGAATATTTTGGTAACAAATTTCAGCACAAAGATATGTTCATTTCTTTACTGCATTTTGTGTTTGCTGCACCTGGTAAGAGGTGATTTTTTACCACCATCTAATTTAACGTTTTAAAGATCCACACAGTTCTAGATAATATGGTTAGTAGACAACCCTTCTAGCTGTAAATTTTTAGTACAAATAGGTTCATTTTTTAAAATAACTTTCTTGTGTTCATAACACACTCAGATTAGTTCAGCTCCACCAGACAAACTGGAGACATGCAGGAAGTTAGGGTAGCTTTGAAATAAAATAATAACAATCTCTTAGTTACAAACATAACTATGGAATAAAATACTTCTAGTTTCTAGATTGCTGGTGATGTCAGTAGACCCACTCAGCACTGGTCAAATGCCAAGCAATGTGTAATTCTTCAAAAAATACCTGACCAAGCCTATGAGACGGTCCAATGCAATCAATGCTTTTAAATGAGTTTTCACTAAAACACGCAGTTTGAGAGAGGCCTCTCAAAACTGAGGTTTGAAAACATTTTTGTGGGTTGACAGTCCTTGTAAAAGTAATCCACGTGCAAGGCTGTACTCCAAAGTAATTGCTCGTTAAAAATGTAAATTTCCAGGGATATCTTTGTGTGTGTGTGTGTGTGTGTGTTTTTGTTTGTTTGTTTGTTTGTTTGTTTTACAAAGTTTGGCTCTTGTCGCCCAGGCTGGAGTGCAATAGTATGATCTTGGCTCACTGCAACCTCCACCTCCCAGGTTCAAGCGATTCTCCTACCTCAGCCTCCCAAGTAGCTGGGATTACAGGTGTGCACCACCACCCTGGCTAATTTTTGTATTTTTAGTAGAGCCTGGGTTTCACCATGTTGGACAGGCTGGTCTCAAACTCCTGACCTCAGGTGATCCACCCACCTCAGCCTCCCAAAGTGCTGGGATTATAGGCATGAGCCACCATGCCAGGCAACACCAAAATAATTTAAATGAAACATTTTCACATGTGAAAAGTTATTTTTAGTAATGCATTTAAAGACTATACCTAGAGGGCATTTAAAAATACTAAATAAAGACTTTTTTAAGAAGCATACAAACCTAGCAGGAAGATAATTCTGTCTTCTAACTAGTCTGTGCTGGAAGACTGGGTAGAAATGACGCATTTTATCATTATCATCTGAATGTAACAGATGGAAGCCAGCTATAGACAAATCTACAACTCCAACAAAGACTGGAACAATTTATCTCATCAAAATTAGGCACTTCATTTTCAGTGAGTTGAAGAATCAACATGATTCTCATCTTAAAATTATACATTTCAATGTGACTCATGCTTCACAGTAACAATAAAGGTGAACATAAGACTATTCTACTAAAGCAGAATTTTTGAAAATCACAGTTTAAACCAAAAGTTTAAATTCCAATTTTACTTTCTCTTATGAGTAAATTATGATGCTGGAAGCAAATATTTTAGTGGTAAGTATGAATGTGAAGGCTACAAAACAAAATTGTAGGCTTCCTACTAGTGGCAACAGATTGAACCAATCCATTAGAAAATGAGCTCATGGACTTTCTTCAAGGTAAGATCAAAGAAGTAAGTGTGGTTGCTACCCTCATCTTGCACATGGCTTTCCCCTCACTTTATTCACGTTTCTATTCAAATACTTCTTTCCAAAGGCAGCTCTTCACTGACCTCTACATCCAGCTATAGTGTTCATCATAGCACTTAGCTCGATTTACACTTTGTATTTCTTTAAATACTGTCTGTCATTTCTACTAAATGTGTAGGCTGTATATGAGCAGTGACTGAGTTCAATTCTGTATCCCAATCACCTTAGATAGGGGTTCATCAAATATTTGTTGAAAGAAGGAAGAAAAGAGGGCAGGAAGGAAGGAGGGAGGGAGGGAAGGAAAGAAAGAAGGAATGGAGGGTGGGGGAAAGAAATGGAGAAAAGGAGGAAGAAAAGGGAGGGAAGACGGGAGGGAGGGAAGACAGAAGGAAGCAAGTAAGCAAGCAATGGTCAGTGGCTTGAAGGTATCTGCCTAAACTAATGCACTGTGGCTAAGGAAAAAGGAAAAAGCAAGAACACTAGAAACAGTTGTCCCAGCTGCCCTCAGGTCACTGAATTTACAGAGCATAAAGATACAGGGAGCACTGGCTGCCCTTGGTGTCAGCTATGCTCAGCACACTCAAGTTTGTGAGCTTGTTCCTATTCTCTATCTCTAGCTTTGAGGTAGCCCTGAGAATATTGGTCACTTTCTTCCCCTCCTTATTTCCTTTTATTTCAAAACTAGAACGGGGAGGTATAGAACTTGAAGGAGGACATAGCTGAGATCTGTACAAATATGAACTTTGTAGCTTGGGGCCCAAATCCAAATGGATGGGTAGAGCGAAGCCTGAACCACACTGAGGACTAGAGCAGGTAGATGAGGATATCAATGGATGGACAGCAAAACAGGAGCAGATAATGAATAAGGTCCCTTCCAAGTGTGAGCTTCTCTTTGTGACTCTGGGAAAGCTGATAGGGCAGCAGCTGCACCCTTAGCACTCACCAACGACAAAAGAAGAAACATCAGGTGTGGGTTACCCTCCAGCAGGGCTGTGCTGCTCAGATTTAGGAAGGTGAGAAACCTGCTGCCCAGTCATAGGACTATAGCATGCCAGGGACCCTCCAGATGCAACAGGCTTTTTAATCACAGATGAAAAGTACTTAATAGTTACTGAACTACGTAAAAACAATGACCAGCGATCCAAGGAGAGAAGTTAATTCTGTTAAGCCAACCAAGTGACACAAGGTTTTGCCTGGAGGAAGGAAAACAGAGAAGCAAGCTGTGATCTTCCCTTTCTATAGCAAGTGCTTTGAATCTCCTTGGAGAAGGAAGTCCACAGAAAACAATTTGATTTCTAAGTGAATAATAATTAGATGCTCTAAGTTTTCAATGTGATAAACATCCTGGCATTTCTTCTCCATTGTACCCCAATCCACAATAGTATATGGGGATATAAAGCCTTTGGGATCCTCTCACTGGAGAAGTCCATATCTGAGATACCTCATTTTACACCATAAAGCTTTGAGGAAATTATATCACGTCTAAAGACTTTTTAAAAGAAACTGCCACATGATGTTATAACATTGGGTAGCATTTTACCACAAAGTAGTGATGGGGTCAGAACAAGTCATCCCAAAATATGCCATTTTGAAGTATTATTTTGAGCTAAAAGAAACTGAGAACCAGTCAATGCAGAAAAAGCACTTTGCCTACCCATTTGCTTAAAGTATAATTTCCCATTCATAAAGGACATTTTTATAAGTAAATGTATCTATCTTTGCCAGAAAGAGAGTTACTCATAGATAACTTTTTCTCACTGGAGAGACTTTTATCTGCATAGCAAAGTAACCTTTATTCACCACACATTTCCTCCTGCCTTCCCACAATTCGTCTCTACCACTCCCCAGTACCCCCAAATCCTTATTCCTATTCCTTACTGTAGCTTAAGATAGTATCTGTCTCAATCATGTGGCTGCTTCCTGGAGTCTCATATTTTGGTGGGACTCCTGTGCATATGTGAGTAATTAAATGTTTTTTCTCCCTTTAATCTGTCTAATGTCAATTTAATTCATAGACCAGCCAAAAAATCTAGAAGGGTACACAGAAGCAATTTTCCCTCTCCTACAGTAGTTTTTCTGCTAAAAAATATATGAAGAAAACAAAATCCTTGCCATCATTATTTCACCTTACATAACTTCTGTTATAAAAGGTTACTTATTCTTCCCATTAATATGGCTCAATAGGCAGATTTTTTACCTTTTCTTTAGAGTTGTGCATTTTTAGGGTGTCCAGTCCTTGCAATTCATAGTTCTTGAATATGAAAGCTCTAATTGCTATATTTACCTAAGGTATATAGCTACAAACTGTTATTTAGAAATGAATTAATTTTCAGTGGTTTTAAAATATCTAACCTAATAGAATATCCCTTACTTGTAAGTATACTAATGTCTTTAAATATGCAAATGTTTAAATGCTAAAAATATAAGCAAAATATGGAATTAAAATACACGGGCCAGGCACAGTGGCTCATGCCTGTAATCCCAGCAATTTGGGAGGCCGAGGTGGGTGGAGTAACGAGGTCAGGAGTTCAAGACCAGCCTGGCCAACATGGCTAAACCTTGTCTCCACTAAAAATACCAAAAGTTAGGCAAGTGTGGTGATACGTGCCTGTGGTCTCGGCTACTCAGGAGGCTGAGGCAGGAGAATCACTTGAACCCGAAGGCAGAGGTTGTAGTGAGCCAAGATTGTACTACTGCACTCCAGTCTAGGCAACAGAATAAGATTCCATCTCAAAATAAATAAATAAATAAATAAAATACATAATTCCAATCAGCTCTTAAGGTGGTGGTAGTAATTTTTATTGTAATATGTGCAAAAAAAATCACCAATACTTGTGGGTAGATTAGCAGTTACTAATGCTAAAGTGCAGGGTCTACCACTGAAGTTCTCCTTGTGTTTTTTACTTGCTTATGTACATTAAAAAGAAAACATACCATCACAGATAGATTTTCCAAGAGAGGAAAATTACGCATAATCCCCACTCAACATAACTTCTAATACTCTGAGGTCTTCATATTCAAAATTCCCTCAAAACAAATGTGGCTTCAAATTTTGGGGTGCATAACTGAAAATAATTATTTTACATTATAATTTGACATTTAAGTCATGTAAAATGATTTTAAAACAACACCAAGTGTAAAATAAATTCCAATTCCAAGGACATAATCCTATTACCATAATGAAATAAATCCCTAACCTGATGGTCTCTGTATTTCTAATTTGTCTTTGGTAAATATACTTGAACTGAACCCAACCAGGAATTTAACATCATAAACCTACCAAATAGATTCAAAGACAATACAAAATTTGTGTTTACTGAACATCATCCAAATATTTCTTCTTCTAAGAAAAGCGCTGAGCGAAATAATTTGAGCCACCAGAACACAGAAATATTATAAAAGTATGCAACCCTGTCTTTTCACCTTTGTATCCTCATTGAATAGTACAGAAGCTGGCATATTGTTATTGTTTAAAAAGCATTGAATAAGTAAACCAGTATTATTCTCTTTGGGGTTCTATCCTTAATATAAACAAATGTGAAGACATAAATAAAAAACAACACATTCAACTGCACTACTATTCAGCCATATGATGTAATTCCAACACATTTTTTCAGAAACATTCTGAGGCATTGCTTTGCAAATTCATGCCTAAGTGTAAGGATATGTGTAGGAGAAGCTGGGTGTTGGGAAACTTTACTCTCAAAAACCCCAGAAACCAAGTTAGATAAGATCTCAAGATAGTTGGCTTAAAAATAATAAAATAAGATTTTTTTACTTTAAAATTTTATTTTTTAAGGAAAAATAACTGTTATTGCTGGCTTTAATTGTTACTATTATTTTGCGGGGACAGGTGGCTGATAAGGGAATTTAAGGCTGTCATTTTCAAGTATACAAGCTTAGTGTTCCACTATCCAGTCTACATAAGACACAGGACTATAAGCTCAGGTCGTAGAAACTATTGGAAGTCCATCAAAGACATAAAGAAATAAGAAAGGCAACAATAAGTTTAAAAATAGAACAGGCTAGAAACAAAACCCTAGATTATTCTTTTCTAGAAAACTGCATTAATTTGCTCATATTAAAACTTTGTCTAACACTATTATGTGTTGCATGGCACTCAGAATGAGGTAAATACACAAAAGAACAAACAAGAAAGCTTAGTAAAGTGATAGAGAGAATTCATAATTAAGATTGTTAACCTCTAGCATAGTTCTATGGCCTGTATCACAGAGAAAGATTAGAAATGATTACAATATACCAAATAAGCTTCACAGGTGAACAGGAAGACTTTATCTCAAAAAATATTTTTAAGCAGAGCCTTTCATCTAAAAACAATGCATACTATTTATAAATAAAATAAACCAGCATTATTCACTTTGGTTTGATGTAAATTTGTTAATTGTTATATGAGGAAAATGGGTATTCACAAGCCAGTATCATCTTAATTTATGTTCCAGGTGAAGACAAGGGTTGGGATTCTGTAACTTCTTTAAGGTTGCAATATCTATACCTGAAAGGTGACATCAATTTTTTTTTTTTATTTTTCCTTCCCAAAGGCAGTGTCAAGGAGACATCAATTCTATTGTGAAAGTAGCTTCTTTGTTGTAAAATCCATGTAACACACTGGAAAGTTCTTTTATCTTTAGTCAACAGACACTTGTCTCATTTCAAGTGTGGATTTTTTTAAATTACCACAGTTATAGCGAAGTCTGACCCAAAAATTTAATTTATAATTATGGCATGTATCTAAAGCAGTTTGGGAGCATAACATTCAATCTAAAATTGCTAGAAACCTTGTTACAGTTTAATAAACAATTACTTTAAATGTACATTTTTAGTGTTCTTTATAAATGCAAGTTTCTGTTAAATTTTTAAAAATTGTTTATAACAAAAACACAAACATGCCATTATTTTGTTTGAGTAGTGTCAACGGTAACCTCAAGGGATGAAAAGGCACCCAGGGGCTGATAGTAGCAGGAAACCATGAACTCTTTTAGGCTAGAAGGTGAAGAAGGAAACAGTATTAACCAGATCCAGTGACAGGTGGAGCTACTGAAGTGGTACTGCCTAAAAGGATCTGTGGCTTAGGAACCCACTGCCACAGCCAGACCACATACCCAAACTCACTGTCTCTTTACCCTCAAGACTCCTTCTGGTACCCACACTGGCTGATCTACATCAGAAGCCAGAGTGAGGGAGCCTGGGAAATGCAGTGTGGGGGGTCAGACTCAGAGCATAGGACAGTGACGGACAAGGCAGAGCAGCGAATGGAGGAGCCAGGTGGGGACGATGGGGGAGGGCATCAAACAGAGAATGCTCATGTCTCCACCTGATTTATGTCAAATAGTGATCTGAGTCAGCAAGACAGACTATTTTTAGAGTTCTTGTTTAAATCAGTTTCAAAATTTTTTATAAAGTGTAAAAGGAGGACAGGAAAATTAAGCCCTTAATGTTTTTTAAATTTAGGAAGAAATGATGGTTAGCACAAATCATAATTAAAGTAAATACTAAGTATTGAAATAGAAGCCAAATATCTTGACAAGAAAAAATTGAAAACAGAAATAAGCAAGGAACGTTAAAAATATAAAATAAACCAGTCCCTTCCAAGATGGTCCAATAGGAACAACTCCAGTCTGCAGCTCCCAGTGAGACTGATGCAGACGACAGGTGATTTCTGCATTTCCAATTGAGGTACCTGGTTCATTTCACTGGGACTGGTTGAACAGTGGGTACAGCCCACAGAGGGTGAGCTGAAGCAGGGTGAGGTGTCACCTCACCCGAGAAGCACAAGGTGGGGGAGGATTTCCCTTTCCTAGCCAAGGGAAGCCATGACAGACTGTAGCTGGAGAAACGGTACACTCCTGACCAAATACTACACTTTACCAACAGTCTTAGCAACCGCAGACCAGGAGATACCCTCCCATGCCTGGCTAGGCAGGTCCCATGCCTGTGGAGCCTTGCTCACTACTGGCACAGCAGTCTGTGATCGACGTGCTATGCTGCAGCTTGACTCAGGGAGGGACATCCACCATTGCTGAGGCTTGAGTAGCTCACAGTGTAAACAAAGAGGCTAGGAAGCACAAACTAGGTGGAGCCCACCGCAGCTCAACAAGTCCCACCTGCCTCTGTAGACTCCACCTCTGGGGGCAGGGCATAGCAGAACAAAAGGCAGCAGACAACTTCTACAGACTTAAACATCCCTGTCCAACAGCTCTGAAGAGAGCAGTGTTCTCTCAGCATGGCATTTGAGCTTCGAGAATGGACAGACTGCCTCCTCAAGCTGGTCCCTGACCCCTGTGTAGCCTGACTGGGAAACACCTCCCAGTAGGGGCTGACAGACACGTCAAACAGGTGGGTGCCCCTCTGGGATGAAGCTTGCAGAGGAAGAATCAGGCAGCAATATTTACTGTTCTACAGCCTCTGCTGGTGATACCCAGGCAAACAGGTTCTGGAGTGGACCTCCGGCAAACTCCAACAGACCTGCAGCTGAGGGGTCTGACTGCTAGAAGGAAAACTAACAAACAGAAAGGAATAGCATCAACATCAACAAAAAGGACATCCACACCAAAACCCCATCTGTAGGTCACCAACATCAAAGACCAAAGGTAGATAAAAACCACAAAGATAGGGAGAAACCAGAGCAGAAAAGCTGAAAATTCCAAAAAACAGACCGCCACTTATCCTCCAAAGGATCACAGCTTCTCGGCAGCAAGGGAACAAAACTGGACAGAGAATGAGTTTGACAAGTTGACAGAAGTAGGCTTCAGAAGGTCGCCAATACCAAATTTATCCAAGCTAAAGGAGCATGTTCTAACCCATCCCAAGGAAGTTAAAAACCTTGAAAAAAGGTTAGATGAATGGCTAACTAGAATAAGCAGTATAGAGAAGACCTTAAATGACCTGATGGAGCTGAAAACTATGGCATGAGAACGTCGTGATGCATGCACAAGCTTCAGTTGCTGATTCGATCAAGTGGAAGAAAGGGTATCAGTGATTGAAGATCAAATTAATGAAATAAAGTGAGATGACAAGATTAGAGAAAAAAGAGTGAAAATAAATGAACAAAGCCTCCAAGAAATATGGGACTATGTAAAAAGAACAAATATATGTTTGATTGGTGTACTGGAAAGTGATGCGGAGAATGGAACCAAGTTAGAAAACACTCTTCAGGATATTATCCAGGAGAACTTCCCTAACCTAGCAAGGCAGGCCAACATTCAAATTCAGGAAATACAGAAAACACCACAAAGATATTCCCCGAGAAGAGCAACCCCAAGACACATAATTGTCAGATTCACCAAAGTTGAAATGAAGGAAAACATGTTAAGGGCAGCCAGAGAGAAAGGTTGGGTTTCCCACAAAGGGAAGCCCATCAGACTAACAGCAGATCTCTCGGCAGAAACCCTACAAGCCAGAAGAGAATGGGGGCCAATATTCAACATTCTTAAAGAAAAGAATTTTCAACCATCAGATAGAATTTTCAACAATCAGAATCTCATATCCGGCCAAGCTAAGCTTCATAAGTGAAGGAGAAATAAAATCCTTTACAGACAAGCAAATGCCGAGAGATTTTGTCATCACCAGGCCTGCCTTACAAGAGTTCCCAAAGGAAGCACTAAACGTGGAAAGGAACAACCAGTACTAGTGACTGCAAAAACATGCCAAATGGTAAAGACCATCAATGCTATGAAGAAACTGCATCAATTAACAGGCAAAATAACCAGCTAACATCATAATGATGGGATCAAATTCAAACATAACAATATTAACCTTAAATGTAAATGAGCTAAATACCCCAACTAAAAGACACAGACTGGCGAATTGGATAAAGAGTCAAGACCCACAGGTGTGCTGTCTTCAGGAGATCCATCTCACATACGAAGACGCACATAGGCTCAAAATAAAGGGATGGAGGAAGATCTACCAAGGAAATGGAACCAAAAAAAAAAAGCAGGAGTTGCAATCCTTGTCTCTGATAAAACAGACTTTAAACCAACAAAGATCAAAAGAGACAAAGAAGGCCATTACATAATGGTAAAGGGATCAATTCACCAAGAAGAACTAACTATCCTAAATATGTATGCACCCAACACAGGAGCAGCCAGATTTATAAAGCAAGTCCTTAGAGACATAAAAAGAGACTTAGACTCCCACACAATAATAATGGGAGACTTTAGCATGCCACTGTCAATATTAGACAGATCAATGAGACAGGTTAACAAGGATATCCAGGAATTGAACTCAGCTCTGGACCAAGCAGACCTAATAGACATCTACAAAACTCTACACCCCAAATTAACAGAATATACATTCTTCTCAACACCTCATTGCACTTATTATAAAATTGACCACATAATATGTAGTAAAACACTCCTCAGCAAATGCAAAAGAACAGAAATCACAACAAACTGTCTCTCAGACCACAGTGCAATCAAATTAGAACTCAGGATTAATAAACTCACTCAAAACTGCACAACCATATGGAAACTGAACACCCTGCTCCTGAATGACTACTGGGTAAATAACAAAATGAAGGCAGAAACAAAGAAGTTCTTTGAAACCAAAGAGAGCAAAGACACAATGTACCAGAATCTCTGGGACACATTGAAAGCAGTGTGTAGAGGGAAATTTAGAGCACTAAATACCCACAAAAGAAAGCAGGAGAGAGATAAAATCGACACTCTAACATCACAATTAAAAGAATTAGAGAGGCTGGGCGCAGTGGCTCACGCCTGTAATCCCAACACTTTGGGAGGCCGAGGCAGGCGGATCACAAAGTCAGGAGATCGAGACCATCTTGGCTAACACGGTGAAACCCCATCTCTACTAAAAATACAAAAAATTAGCCTGGCGTGGTGGCGAGCACCTGTAGTCCCAGTTACTCAGAAGCTGAGGCAGGAGAATGGCATGAATCTGGGATGCGGAGCTTGCAGTGAGCCGAGATCGCACCACGGCACTCCAGTCTAGAAGACAGAGTGAGAATCCATCTCAAAAAAAAAAGCAAACAAATGTAAATGCTAGCAGAAGGCAAGAAATAACTAAGATCAGAGCAGAACTGAAGAAGATACAGACACACATACACACAAAAAAAAACTTCAAAAAAATCAATGAATCCAGGAGCTGGTTTTTTGAGAAGATCAACAAAATAGATAAACTGTTAGCAAGACTAATTAAGAAGAAAAGAGAGAAGAATCAAAGAGATGCAATAAAAATGATAAAGGGAGTATCACCACCTTAAGTATATGACCTATTAACATAAAAAACCACGATTATGTCATTTGACACAGGAATAAAAACACTGGACAGAGCTCAATGGCTTTCTTTTCTTTTTTTCAAGTAGGTATATGACCTTAGGTAATTTAATCTCTCTGAATCTCAGTTTCTTACCTATAAAATATATGTCTTAACTGGATCAAATTCTATAAAATTGTGTTGAAGGTTAGTTGAAATACTTTATCTAAAGCACTTAGCGCAATTTTTAGCACTTAATAAAAGTTGTTACTCAATGAAAGGTAATTATAATCTACAAAAGAATTTCTTCAAAAACAAAGCTTCAAAACAAAACAGTTCTTCAAAAACAAAGCTTCCAAGTTTTCAGTCAATAAAATATTTTTTGTCTTCTAAAGTAAAGAATAAGAAAAAGACATTAATGGACATTTCTCAAAAAAGACAATCAAATGACCAATAGGTACATTAAAAAAAAAGTTCAACATCACTAGCTATCGGGGAAATGCAAATCAAAACCACAATGAGATATGACCTCACTCCAGTTAGAATGGCTAAAATAAAAAAGACAAAAGAAAACAAATGTCTGTGAGGATGTAGAGCAAAGTGAATGCTTACATACTGTTGGTAGGAGTGTAAATAAGTACATTCACCATGAAAAATTCTATGAAAGTCCCTTAAAAAATAAAAATAGAGCTACCATATGATTCAGTAATCTTACTATTGGGTTATATATCCAAAGGAGGTGAAATCAATATGTAAAAGAGACATCTTCACTCCCATGTTTATTGATGCACTATTTACAACAGCCAAGATAAAGAATCAATCCAACCCAAAAATGGATGGTTTAAAAAGTGTGATATATACACATATTCATATATATACACATATTCATATATACATGAGTACTATTTAGCCCTTAAAAAATTAAGTCCTATCATTTGTAACAACATGGACAGACATAGAGGACATCATATTAAGTGAAATAAACTATACACAGAAAAACAAATATTACATTATCTCAATCACGTAGAGTCAAAAAAAGTTGATATCAGAAACAGATAACAGAACAGTGGCTACTGGAGACTGGGGATAGAAGGACAGGAGTATGAGGAGAAGCTGGTCAATGGGCACAAAATTATAATTAGAAGGAATAAGTTCTGATATTCTGTTGCACAGTAAGGTGATGATGGTTAATAGTAAAATTTAATATATTGCAAAAGAGCTAGAAGAGAGACTTTTGAATGTCTTCACCATAAAGAAATGATATGTACACAAAGTGACAGCCATGCTATTTGATCATTATACATCATGTATCTATCAAAATATCAAGTTTTACCCTCTAAATACATGTAATCACAATGTCAATTTTAAAAATAATAAAAATCTCAACATCCTTTCTTGATAAAAACTCAACAGTTTAGGAATAGAAGGAAATTCAACAAAACAAAAGCCATTTATGAAAAACTCATAGCTAATGTCATGATTATTGGAGTGAAACTGAAAGCTTTTTTCTCTAAGATCTGGTGCAAAGCAAGGATGTTCACTCTCAACACTTCTATTCAACATTGTAAGTACTATCAAGACCAATTAGAAGAGAAAAAGAAATAAGGGAATCCCGATTGAAAAGGAATAAGTAAAATTATCTCTGTTTACAGATGACATGATCCTATGTGTAGAAAATCCCCAGTTCACCAAAAAACTGTTACACTTAACAAATGAATTCAGTAAGTTGTAAGATACAAAAACAACATGTGAAAGTCTGTGGCATTTCTATGCACAAACAACAGCCTAGTTGAAAAAGAAATCATAAAAACAATCCTATTTATGATAGCATTAAAAAATAAAATACTTAGAAAAAATTTAACTAAAAGGAGAAATACCTGTACACTGAAAACTGCAATAACATTGATAAGATAAATTGAAGGACTCACAAGTAAGTAGAAAGGTATTCCATGCTCATGGACTGAAAGAATTAATATTGTTTAAATGTCTATACTACCTAAAGCAATATATAGACTCAATGCAATCCCTACCAAAACCCCAATAGCCTTCTCATAGAAATAGACAAAAAGTTGTAAAATTTGCATGAAACCACAAAAGCTTCTGAATTGCCAAGCAATTCTGAGGGAAAAAAAGTTGGAAGTATCACACATCCTGGTTTAAAATTATATTACAAAGCTAAAATACTTGAAACAGTATGGTACTGGCATAAAAAGAGACAAATAGACCAGTGGGACAGAATAAAGAGCCCAGAAACAAATCCAAACACATATGATAAACTAATTTTTGACAAGGGCCACAAAAGACACAATGAGAAAAGAATAGTTTCTTCAATGAATGGTGCTGGGAAAACTGGATCTCCACATGCAAAAGAATGAAATTAGATTTTTATCTTATACCATACACAAAAATCAGCTCATGGTGGATAAAAGACCTAAACACAGACCTGAAACCATAAAATGCCTAAAAGGAGAAAACATAGGGGAAAAGCTTCTCGATATTGGCCTTGGCAATGATTTATTAGGCATCAACCAAAAGCTAAGGCTACCAAAGCAAAAATAAATAAATGGGACTGTATCAGACTAAAAACCTTCTGCACAGTATAGGAAACATTCAACAAAATGAAGAGGCAACATACCGATTGTGAAAAAATATTTGCAAACCATATCCAACGGATTAATATCCAAGATTTATAAATAACTCATACAACTCAGATAAGGGGTTAATATCCATGATTTATAAAGAACTCATACAACTCAATATAGCAATAAAACATATAACCTGATTCAAAAAATGGGTAGAGGACTTGAATAGTCATATTACAAAAGTTGACATAAAAATACCCAACCTACATGAAAAGGTGCTCAGCATCACTAATCATCAAAGAAATGCAAATCAAAACCATTGTGAGATACTACCTCACACCTGTTAGGATAGCTATTATCAAAAAGATAAGTGTTGGCAAGGGTGTACAGAAAAGAGAATCTTGTACACTGTTGATACAAATGTAGATTAGTTCAGCAGATTAGTGCAGCCATTATGGAAAACAGTCTGGTGATTCCTAACAAAATTAAAATAGAACTGCCATATGACCCAGTAACCCATCTTCTGGATATACAACCAAAGAAAATGAAATCACCACCTTGTTAAGACATCTGCCCTTCGATATTTATTGTAGCATTTTTCATAATACCCAAACATGGAAATCACCTAGGTGTCCACCAATGGGCAAATGGATAAAGAAACTGTGTGTGTGTGTGTGTGTGTGTGTGTGTGTGTGTGTGTGTGTGTGTGAGAGAGAGAGAGAGAGAGAGAGAGAGAGAGAGAGAGAGAGAGAGAGAATATTATTCACCCTTCAAACAGGAGGATCTCTTGCCATTTGCTACAACACGGATGGATCTGGGGAAACTTAACGCTAGGTAAAATAAGCCATACACAGAAAGAAAAATATTGCGTGGTCTCATTTACATGTGAAATCTTTTAAAAAGAAGAAGAAAGTCAGATATAAAGAAATAAAAACAAAACAGTGGCTACTAGCACTGGGGTGAGGGGAAGAAATGAGAAGATGCAGGACAGAGAATACAAAGTGGCAAACAGGTAGGGTGGACAAGCCAAAAGATCTAATGTACAGTATTAGGACTATCACTAATAATAGTATATTGTATTCGGGATTTTTGCTAAATGAGTACATTATAGTTGTTCTTGCCATGAGGGAAAAATGAGTAACTATGCAAAGTCATGTATATGTTGATTTTTTTCTAC
The DNA here is from genome assembly GCF_007565055.1 of Rhinopithecus roxellana. Classification (NCBI taxonomy): domain Eukaryota; kingdom Metazoa; phylum Chordata; class Mammalia; order Primates; family Cercopithecidae; genus Rhinopithecus; species Rhinopithecus roxellana. The sequence continues at coordinate 56,684,650 of NC_044564.1, forward strand.
TATAGTAACCATTTTACTATATAGAGTTGGCCTTCTATATCCACAAGTTCCGTATCCATGAGTTCTGCATCCATGGGTTCAACCAACTGCGGATCAAGCATATAGTACTGGCTGGATGTGGGACCAGTAGATATGGAGGGCTGATTTTTTTGCATTCATGGTTTCCATAGGACCTACAGTGAGACTTGAACATCCAGGAATTTTGGTATCCTCAGAGTCCTGGAGCCAAGCCCCAGTGGATACCAAGAGATGACAATATATATATCGTATAACATGCTGTATACCTTAAATGCACAAAGAAAATATATCTCTAAAAAATGCACTCTTTTAGCAATTTTGAAATATATAAGATATTATTATATCTTTGACTTAGAAAATTTTATCCATTTAAATTTGTGTGTAATTGGGTTACATAAAACATCTTATACTTGTAACAAACTATTAAACTGATAAAAATTTAACTTCACATACAAAAACTACAATTTTACTCCATCTTCCATCTACCATTTTTATTTTTTGATGTCACATATTACACCTTTTTATATTGGGTATCCTTTAACAAATTATTGTAGCTATTATTATTTTAATAGGTCTGCCTTTCAACCTTTATACTAAAGATATAAATGATTTACACATCACCTTTATAGTATCGTAGTATTCCAAATTTGACTATGCACTTACTTTTACCAGTGTGTATTATACTTTCATGTTTTCATGTTACTATTTAGCACTCTTTCAGCTTGAAAAACTTCCTTTAATATTTCTTATAAAACAGGTCTTGGCTGGGACTGATGGTTCACACCTGTAAACCCAGTTACTTGGGAGGTTGTGGCACGAGAATCGCTGGAACCCTGTAAGTGGAGGCTTCAGTGAGCCAAGATTGTGCCGTGGCACTCTAGCCTGGGCAACAGAGGGAAACTCTGTTTTGGACAAAGAAAAAAAGACAGGTCTGGTAGTGATGAACTTCCTCAGCTTTTGTTTGGCTGGAAAAGTCTTTAATTTTCTTCATTTCAGAAGGATAGCTTTGCCAGGTATAGTGTTCTTGGTAGGGAGATTTTCCTTTAGCGCTTTGAAAATATCATCCCACCCTCTCCTGGCCTGTAAGAGCTCTTCCGAGAAATTCTCTGCTAGCCTTTGGGACTCTCTTATAAGTGTTTTATTCTTTTCTTTTGCTGGTTTTAGAATTCTCTCTTTGTCTTTGATGTTTGATAGTTTGATTATAATATGTCTTGATGTCATTTTATTTGGATTGTATCTGATTAGAGACCTTTCACCTTGTTCCTGGGAATTTATATCTTTACTCAATTGGTAAGTTTTCAGCTATTATTTTAAAAATAATCTTTCTGTCCCTTTGTCTCTTCTTTTTCTTAAATTCCTATAATTTGAATATTTGTTTTTTCGAGGCTGTCCCATAAATCCTGTATGCTTTCTCTATTCCTTTTCATTCTTTTTACTCCTCTGACTGTATATTTCCAAATACCTGTCTTCAAGTTCACAGATTCTTTCTTCTGATTAATCAATTCACTGTTGATGCTTTCTATTGGCTTTTTCATTTTTTATTGTATTTTTCAGGTCCAGATTTCTATTTGTGTTTTTAAAATAATTTCACTCGCTTTTATAAAGTTCTCATTTTATTATTTTTCTGATTTCATTGAATTGTTTGTATTTTATTGACATTCACTGAGCTTTCTTAAAACAAACCTTTTGTTTTTTTTGTTAGAAAGTTCATATATTTCCATTTCTCTAGGGTCAGAAGCTGAAAAACTATTGTGTTCTCTTGGTGGTGATATGTCTTTTTGTTTTTTTCATATTTCTTGTTGTATTGCATTGATGTCTATACATTTGTTGAAACAGTTACTTCTTTCAGACATTTGGACTAATTTCAATGTGAAAAGGCCTTCCTCAACAGGGAGGAGTAAAGGCTCTGCATGGATGAAGTGTGGCTCCTTGGTAGTAACCATGTAGTTCTGTTAGCTAAGGTCAGTGTTGTTGAAGATTACAGAATCCTCAGCAGTTAATGCTGTGAATGTCCACAGTAGCAGTGAGGGTTGTTAGGGTTTTCATGACAATGGCTGCTATGGTCCTCCCAATCTTCTTCCTCCTGCTGAGGAAGTTGTGGCTTGGGGTAGGTCCCTCTTGGCACTGGGACCAGCTTTCAGGCCCTTTTGCAGTAATGATGACTCTGGCATCTGATGAGTGGCACCCATGGAGCAGTCACAGAGGTTAGTCCTAAGGCATAGGTACACATGCAGGCACTATAGCTCTGGGCTCTAAGCAGTAGAGGCACTGGTGCACATGGGGCAGGTACCCCCACTGCTGTATTGGTAATGCGCATTCAGTGTCTAAGATGTGGTCAGGGTAGTTAAGCCACAGAACACAGCTCTAGAGTGTGGGCACTCATAAGGCAACTGCAGCTTGGGAGTTGGGGAACACAGGGTTAAAAGAGGTAGCAGAGCTGTCTCAGGGCTATAGTGCTTTGTGGAAATAGCTGTCCATGCTCGCGCGCGTGTGTGTGTGTGTGTGTGTGTGTGTGTGTGTGTGTGTGTGTGTTTAGGGGAGGATTGAAGGCTTATATCTCCTACTCCACCATCTCGATAATATCAATCTCTCAACTTCTGCCATGTTTTTAAACCTACTAAATGTATTCTTCTGCATATTGTATTATTTCAATCAAGATTAAAATTTTTGCTATCTATCTTTTTAAAATGCATGTAGTTTCAAAAGTCTAGCAAAGTCAGGTTTGTTGATCGAATGATTTAGAAAGTACTTTGGCTTTTAAAAACTGTATTATGAAAAACTGTTTATTATGAAAATTTCAAATATGTACAAAGTAAACAAAATAGTATAAAGAATTCTCATGTCCTACATTATACAACTGCAATGGCTATCATTATTTTTGTCATTCTTTTTTCACCTATATCTCTCATTTCTCACTATATACCTGTATCTATCACTATGTATGTAATATACCTTGAAATGCATTCATATTAGCTTTACAATTTTAACAAATGAGTACACCAGAGTAAGACATATTTTTATTATGATATAAAACAATTCTCCCTTCCCAGATAACTTCCTCATATCTCTTTCTGATCAATCCTCAACCCTTAGGGTAGGCACTATTCTGATAAAATTAGATTTGTTTTGCTTTAAACTTCATATAAGCAAATCATAATGCATTTGCTTTTAATTTAAAGGAGAGTTTGCCAGAACTGGTCTTTCATCATGAAATCGGATTAAAAAGTGACAACTGAGAATGAAAGCTGGACATTGAATAGTATTGAAGCAATTCAAGTTGTGTGTAATGAGTGTGTTTAGAAAAAGCTAGTCTAATTAAAATCATCCCTGATGTATACTTAAGAACAGTAGGTAAGAGTGTAAATATGTAATACGCAAAGCTCTGAATTTATAGTTAGATTTCTGGCAGAATTTGATGTTTAATTTAACAAAATAATTCAGCAGGAACATTGTAATAGAATTTTATGAAGTTCTTCTTTGCTCTTAGATAATATCCACACTGATGGGAGGGATAAGAAACATTCAGATAAAGAAAAACAATTCAACCTGCTAAAGTGGGCTTTATGCTTAGACATGCAACAAAGTCACAGCAGTGAAAAATACATCTACTTCTTGGTCAGAAGACATTGTACTTTTTATTGAATATGTTGCAACTTAGAACTGTTTCTAGCAGGTTTCCATGATGCTGTGCAAATGAGCAGCTAGAGTCAGGTTAAAAGAGATCGAGCATTTCCTGTGAGAGGTCCTTAGAAGGAGAGATTAGGGTGGGACCAGAGATGAGCTTGAAGACAAGTTGTGTTTCCTGTGGGTCTGGCTTCGTGTCCCACTCCACCACATCTTTCCTCCAGCTATGATCAATGAGCTACTTGTAATGTTGCCTTTTCCTAAAACACTCCTACTCTAATAGGAAATTGATGCCTCTGTTTGAGAGACCATGTCAAAGTCTGAAACTGAACAGAACCCCTTTGCCTACCTAGATTTTTAGGATGCTTCAGAGGTGTCAGGCTTTGCAAAAATTCACCTGTGAACTGTCCTAAGCTGTCAGTTCAGAGAAGCAAACTGGCTGCAAGGTCAATCCAGTGCCCTGTGTCTTCCACAGCTACTGAATTAGAGAGAAGCAACTATTCATCAGCACAAACTGTATTCCAACCCCAGGTGTCTTTCTATTATCACTAGTTTGAAATAGGTAGCATCAGTTGGTCTGCTTCCAAATTCTTATTTCTTTGAAGACGAAAAGAAAAACATTCCAGAGACCAAGTTGGAAGTATTTTAAGGAAGTGTGAAACCGTCAAGTGCCTCAGAACCCATCTTGGGTTCCTAGCTTATCTTTCTTCAAAATCACCTTAGGGGATAAACTTGGTGCTACTTTCAAGTCAAATGTTTATCAGCAGTGAATTAATGGTATGGGAATGGTGGGAAGAGAAGGAAAAACAGTCACTCGTCTTTCTCAAAGTCTGATCATATTATTTTAACATTATCCTGACAGCCTTTCACAGGTCTCCCTTATCACACTTCAATATCTATCACTATCTCTAACCCGTTGACTTTCACATACATTCAATGGCCATTTACTTCCTTACTATTTTTTTGAAACCTTCACCAAGCTACAATCCTAGATTTCTGGTCCTTCCTACAACATGGACTCTGTTCTCCTAACACCAAATGGCATGCCTAAACCAACTCAAGGTCAGGGTCTACCTCCACCTCAAGTGCAGAGAAGAAAACACCCATGGAATGCTGCTGACCACAGATGGAGTCCTTCAAGAAAAAAAATAAACTAAGGCTAACACTCCATCATTCAATCCTTGACACTTGTGGACCGAGAAATTTTGAGCCAGAAATGTTATCCAAACCTCAGACTTAGTGATACCACTGAGTTCTTATCAGTGGGATACAGTTTCTAGTTGCTTTTATTCGGTGGTGATGACGAATTTGTACTGCCGCAGCCACAATTCTGTCATTTGAGTAACCAGAGAAACAAGTTAACACAGCAAAATAAACTGGCCTGTGAGGGAATCCCATTGGTGGCTTTGGTCTTTGGATTGGGTTGGTGGGTTCAGCTACGCCAACCAAGCCAGTAGCTGAACCCTAACAGACATTCTTGGACTGTCTACTGTTAGAGGCAGTTGAGTCAGCTCCATCCCATTCTTCCTTGGCCCCTTTCTTATTTTCCAGACTTTTCTCACTTCCTCTCCTTCCATTCGCCTGTGTCTCTTAGCACATTTGCAGCCCAGATACTGCTCCAGACAGACTCAAAGTTATCATTAGAAAAATCAGTGGAGATGCTAAACAGCCAGTGTTTTGCAGAAAATACTAGAAACTGTTTTCTGAAAGCAGAAAGCAGTTGATGGTAGACAGGGTACTTCCTGAGATCTCCTGTGGGCATCCGCAAGGTCAAATCTAAGGGAGTATTTCTAATCCTCTCACAAAACAGACACACTCCAAGGTCAAGAGACACCACAATGCCTGAGCAATGTGCTTTAATTATATTTTCTCAGTAACAATTTATTCCTTTCCAAGAACGGTGGGGCAGAAAAAGTCTCGAGTTTCTGGCTCGTGTTTCTAGAATATCGCACTTGAAGATTCATACATTAAAATTGTGAAAGTCTATAAAATATATTATCAATTTCAGATGGCTCATATTTAGGTTATATTGGTCATAGATTATTTTTGCAATCTGTGTCTATTCCTTCTCAATTCCCCTCTAACCAATGCCCTTCTAACCCCACCCTAGGACACTTTATATGGCTCTGAGACTGAACATGTATGATAATTTTTAAAATTTTATTTGATTTTGACTTTGACACTATTTTTTCTTGATCAGGCAGCATGTTGTATTGAAAAGAATCCTGCCAGGGATACCAAATACAAAGGTTTTAGTGTAACTACCACTACTAGATGTAAAACCTTAGGTCAATCACAAAGGGCCTCAATTTTTTCCAAGTGTAAGGTGAGGACCTTAGACTGGACTATTTCTAAGTGTCTTCCCTACATCTTTAAAATCCTTGATCATAACTTCACTATTTGTCATTAAAACTACTTTGGCTTATGGGAACTTTCTCACAGCCTTTCCAAAGTGCAATGAGTACCACACCATAAAGGAACCTTCAACATTACCCATAAACACAAATTCAGATTGGTTGAACACCATATAAATTTAATTTATTTGTAAATTTTAGATCCTGATATATTATTTTTAACTGGGGTAACAATTCTCTAATGTAAATGTGAATATGAAACATTCAAAACACTTAGGTACAGCAATGTCATAGACTGCATGTTTACTATTATGCAGTGATTGTCAAGAACAGTCTTTCTGTTGCAGAGAATCTCTGGATCCATACTTATATCCCTTAACTATGACAGACTCCACATATACTTGGCAGCTTCTGCATTGCCTTGGCTGAGCCAAGAGTGTCTTGGGAAGAAAAGAACCACGTGGAGTGCAGACAAGTTTTCCTCCAACTTTGCTCTTAATAATTGACAAAGAGATTGAGTGAGGTTATCATTATTTTAATCTCTAAATCTTTGTTCATAATGAAACCTGTTTCTTATCCTTCTCCTAATACACTCTCTCATTTATTTCCTCATTCTTCTTGTAATATCACAAAAGTTTGTGAAAATTATAAGCTAGTTACTTATAGAAGACCATATAAGTTTCAGTATTTGGAAACATCAGATGTCTAGTTGGTAATTAGGGCTTAATCATAAGTATAAACAAATATTTAATTAACATAAATGAAGAAATAGCTCAGGAGCATCACAGCAGATATGTTTTTCCTTTCAACCAACGGACACTGTAATAATGAGAGGAAAAGTTTTGGATAATCAGTAGCTACAACACTGAAAAATGTTACAACATACTTGTGCTGCATGGTCATTTTTAATAGCTCCACTTTGATTTTTGCCTCTCTATACAATTGGGAGCAAACAAAAGTATGAGTGTAAGTGCGTGTGTATGTTTCTCAGCAGGGCCTCTACTGAGGTAGAATTATTAAACTCAGTGTCAGTGCCAGAGGAAGAAGCCAATATAATTAAACAGCTTGGTGTTCTTAAGGGGGCCCAGGGCCTGGCTATGTTGCCAGCAACGAAAATCCCATATAAAGTCTTGAGCCGATCAGCCCTTGCAGAGGCCTCAAACTATTCTTGGTGAGCCCTGGCTAGACTATGACAGGAACATTTGAATAGCATGATTGAATTATGGGGAAAGAAATACAATTCCAGATTCTGGTGTGACCTACAACCAGCACTAGGTCTTAGGCATTCACGAGTCTACCCGTGTTCCTCCCAGTACTTCTTTCGCATGTTCTCTAGGGGCCTTAGATAATCCACACAGACTAAAAATGCAGGGAAAACAACTCCTCCCACTCTGTGACCTCAGACTGGTTTCCTGGTGCCGCTGTTCTCTATTTTCATAATCTTGAGTCCATTCACAAGGCTGTAGCCTTAATTCAGGCTGCTGGTCAGCACTCAGGTGGATCATTGCAGCTCCTCATTACTTGAGATCTGGCATCTTTCCCTTCTAATCTACTAATCTGAGTAAAAATCCCATTTTGCATTCTTTCACTGCTATCACCCTCAGGAAAGAATCCAAACTCCTTGCTGTTACATCCAAGGCCCTTCAGGAATTGAACTGTGCCTCCACCAGGATCATTTCTGAAAAAGTCCCCCACATGAGGAAGCCCTTGCTGCAGCCAAATTGAATGACCTGCACCAACTCCTTGGATTTGGCTTGCATGGTCCTGCCTTTTTTCCAGCTGCTTCTCCTGCCTGGGGCACCCTTCCTCTTCAACGTTTACGTTCATGGAGAACTTCTATGCATCCTTCAAGACTTGGCTCAAGGTTCTCTAAAACTAAAATCGTAACAAAACACATTAGTATGTTGTCAGCTCCTTGAAGGTAGGGACCACATTATATTCAAGCTTGTTCCTACCTTAATATTTACTCTCCTATTATTCTTCCTGGGCTTCTTTCGATTATTTGGCCATGCCATGTCTCAGTTCAAATTTCACCTCTGCAGAGAGGCAGTGTCTGCAGCCCCGATCTAAAGTAGCACCACCTCATTAACCCAATCACTCTGTTTCATTTCCAATGAAGCATCTGTCATGATTAGAAATGATCTTGTTTTTCTCCATGTTAATTTGTTGCCCTCCCCAATTCTCCCACCCCTCACTAGAACATATTCCCCTGCCCAGGATACAGGACATTGTCTACTTATTCACTGATGTAGCTCTAGTGTCTACAACAGTGCCTGGCACATAGTAGTATCAATAAATCTCTTTGGAATAAGCATATTATATGTAGAGTTTGCATCTGAAGCAATACTTACATAGAGGAGTATTTTATGAGGTGTTTTCCCAGTGAGTCTAAATAAAAAGGCAGTCATCCAAATCTACCTCTCTCGTTTCCACCTCTCTAGGAACTATGCCCTGAGTCACTATTTGAATGTTGTTACCTTTTCCCTTTTATAGCTTTTCTTTGCAGGTTAAGCATCAGTTAAGGCCTTGTCAAGGCCTTTTAGAGCACAGCCACTGGAGCCACACTTGTTCAAATCCAAGCCCTGGCCAAGTATGGCTTTGGCCCAGCCAAACTGGATGACCTGCAGCAACTTCTTGGATTTGGCTTGCATGCTTCTGCCTTTGTTCAAGCTGCTCATCTGTGCTTCAGTTTCCACATTTATAAAATGATTCCTGCTTCATAAAATTATTGGGATGATTACAAGAATTTGTACAAAACACTCAGAATAGTGCCAGTCATAGTAAATGCAGTATATATGTTAGTCAAACAATACTGTTTTCTGTCATGTAGGGGCAGGACACAATTGACAAATCCAAAATACAGAAGCATCTGTGGAAATGGAATGTGGTATGGAAAGTATGTGTGACAGAGAAGTGAGAGCAGCTGGGCATTTGCTTCCAGGAATTCAAAACAATTTATTAATTTTACACTTAAGATATTGGTAATTCACACAGAGAGAGGAAATCTGAAAGTTATTTAGAGCACCCCCATGATTTTGTGTTGAATGTTATAAATTTTATTTTAAAATAGCTCAAAACTCATCTCACATTTTAATATTTTAAAATAAAATCTATAATATCAAAATCTTGAGCATTTAAAAAATTGTAAAAACCATGATTCAAGTCAACAATTCTGTGCTTTGAGATTTGATTGCTAAACAGGATTTCATTTGTCTATGAAGAATATACTCTGTTCCTTTCTGGCTTTTTCAATGCTTTCAAAAGTGATCATTCCTCTTGGCAGCTGCAATTTACTCTTTTCTGTTTCCAGTATGTCCTCAGCTTCACCTTAAATAAAGTACAGAAATACACAAGGTGACAAAGGGGTCATCAGCAATTTGTGACAAAGCCTGATTGCTATACTCCTTGACAGGCTCTAACAGCGTATGAGCCATGTTCCCAATTTCACACTTAAACATTTTCCCCAGGAGAAGTAATATACTTCCCAGAGGAAACACAGTGATGAATTCTGACAACTCATAAATAAATCAGGAGGTACAGATTTTTTTTGACATGTAGAAGAGAAAGAACATCAAGATAAGTAATTTTTTCCCTTGAACCAAAGTCAGGATTAGTATTAATTCTGTTTGGAGGGATTTGGGTAGAGAAACCACATATATAGTCTTTCCCATTGTCCTTTAATGTAAGTGACAAGAGAGAAAGTAAAGTTTACTACAAATTCTAATTTTTCAGAAAAGCTAATCTTCAACCTGACATTACTTGTAAACACTCAAAATAATATTAAATGTTCTTTAGTCTGTGTACATACAAATATACATATACACACATCTTTATAAACAATTCCCCTTTCAAAGAGCTACACAATGCAGTAATTTCTTGGGCCCAGTGACATTTGCCAGGTTTTATTGTTGAAGACTACTTAGCACATTTTTAAAAATTGTATTACAGTACATGTTTACATTTCATAAGCCTCCCTTGGGATTAAAAGGTGACACTTTCTGTGAGTACTCCTCTTTTAACACACTATTTTATTTTATTGAGACAGAGTCTAACTCTGTCACCCAGGCTGGAGTACAGTGGTGCAATCTCAGCTCACTGCAGCCTCTGCCTTCTCAGTTCAAGCGATTCTTGTGCCTCAGCCTCCTGAGCAGCTGGGACTACAGGCAGTATACACTGACTAATTTTGTACTTTTCATAGAGACAGGATTTCACCATGTTGGACAGGCTAGTCTCAAACTCAAGTGATTTGCCCGCCTTGGCCTCCCAAAGTGCTGGGATTACAGGTGTGAGCCACTGCACCTGGCCTTCTTTTAACACACTATTAATTGTACTCCAAACCCAACAGAACAGACCATAGTTTTCAAATTATAAGAGCATTTCAATCGTCTGCAGATATCTTGTTTTTTTTACCTCTGTCTCAAATAGCAAGTAAAAATCATGATAAAATTACATATAATTAGGTTGGCCATTGATGACAGACTAGATGTTTTCCATGTGAGAGAGCCTTTCTTTCTGTCAGTAAATTCTCATCATGTGTTTACAGAATGGCTGATAATAAACTCAGTCGAATAGGGATTGTATATTTTAGAGTCATCACTATTAACATGGAAAAAAAACTATAATCTACGTTTTCTAATGTGATAAGTTTTCTGATGAATTCAAATTTTTTTTAAACAGGAAATTCCCACAAATATTTCCTATTAAATTTCTGTGCCACCTGTGTCAAATTCCAGGGCAATAAAAATCAGGATTATGTGACAGCAGCAGTGTGCAGGTGAATATTTACCAACCAGTTCTCTGAAAATAAAATGTATATACATTTATAATATATATGCTAATTTACATGTTATACATGTTCATTATATATAAAAATATGTATCATAATAAAATGTACATAAAATTCCACATAGCAAATTGATTCTCACAAATGCTTTCATTTGTTTTTATGGAATGCTTGAATCCGTGGCTAGCCTATGTTGCAGTAGATGAGAGAGTATAATGGATGACGGTTGGTGTTTTCATTCACACTAATGAGTAGGACAAAAGTGAAACAATGAGTTGTTTTATTGAAGACAAATGTTGGAACTTCATTTATTTGAGAATGATGTAAACAACTTATTTGCTGAACTGGATAATAGTTTTTCAATATTAGAAGAATATTTCACCAACTTTTATGCTATTTACAATGGAATAGTTACAGACAAAGCACACTTTTAAGCTTAATCTGCATTATTAGCATTTTCTTCATCAATTTTTAAAATCTAGACCAGAGGTTGGCAAACAGTCTTAAAGGGCCAGACAGTAAATATTACAGGCTTGTGGGCTCATATGTTTCTGTTTCAATGATGGCTCTGTCATGGTAATGGGAAGGCAGTCACAGACAATACATGAATGAATGAGCATGGATGTGTTCCAATAAAACTTTATTTTTGAAAACAGGTGGCCAGCCTCAGGCCATAATTTTTCAACCCCTGGTCTAGACAATCAATAAAATAAGAAGTCAAGCCTTGATTTGGCAACCACAGATTTCCATTGTGTAAATACTCCCACCAAGACCAACTTCAGACTATCAGTGGGATGTCACTGAAACTGGACAGTAGCTGTATTTTGTTTTGCCTGTGTATTATATCTGCATTTCTATCATATAGATACAATAGCTATAAATAATCAGAGTATGGATAATAGCAAATATTTAGAAACAGATGAGTTCTGTTTATTACCTTTGTTTTAAACACAATTTATATTATTTATTTGCTGTAATTTATTTATTGCAAGTTTATATAAGTTTTAATACCTTAAATGACTATGTTTAACAACCGGCTTACACAATCCCTGAAAATGTAGTGATTGGTTCTTGTGAGCTGGTATGAGCTGGCTCCAGCACACCACTGTGTGAGAGGGAACAGAAATGTTGGTCATTGGAGGTTCAAAAAGAGAGTCTTGTCAGAATCTTTGTAAGTCAAAGGTTCCTAAGGCAGGGATCCTTGAACTGGAAAATAAATCAGCAAATAGAAACTCTAGTTTATCAAAGACTTACCTTTCATTCTTTCTAAAAGGGTTCCATAGCCCAAGTCATACTGGTAGGTGAGGATAAAGCTTAATGGAACAATTGGGACCAGGAAGGCTGGCTTCTTTCTTTTAATCGCTCTATTTCACGAATTAAAAAAAGAACCAATATCAAAAAATAATCTATAAATACATATCTGTATACTTAAAGGAAAAAAAATAACTGCTTTTTGGAAGAATGCCTTTTCCTTCAGAAGTTACTTAATACATTTGATAATTCTATGGAAATAGGATTTCCTTACCCAATATCCCTAACCAGATTTTGCAGTTCTCAAGGGTGAGGTCTGTGACTTGTTCATCTTTATTTGACTTTGAAGCTCAGGTTCGTTGTTTTTAAAATGGATAAGGATTGGTATCTACCACTAAGGGATTGTGGAGATAAACATATAGAGGCCTTCTTGCTGTCAAGTTGGTGCTCTCTCTCTCTCTAACTAATAAAGTAGAGAAAAAGACAGAAGCAACCTAGGAAACTAAATTAACTGTTACTGCCTTGCTTTCACAGAGTCACCCCCAAGGACTAAGGTTAATAGGTTACTTTGCTTACATACACTATTTGGACCAAAGTCTTATTCTGGCCAACTTCATAATAAAATGGTAATGGAAAAGACAAAAAGAAGTAAATGATTGAAGAAAATATTAAATAGCAAACATACCCAGCTGTTAAAGAGATGGCTGCAAAGCCAAAAAAAGTTCCAAAATATTTGAGGAATTCCCGAGACCACGCGATCTGCATAGCCATTTGTCTTTCCCTCATTTCACTCTGCATGATGAGCTGCCTTTCCAGCTGAGGACAAAACAAAAGACAAAGTAAAGTTACTCATCTTTGGAATCTGAACAAATAGTTAGTAATCTGTTTTTCCAGCGGATTCATTCTTCAATTGCTTTAATTCATGTTTTTTCAAAAAAAATCTCAACAGACTTTGACTAAAGTTCCTTTGGATAGCTCTCACCAACTGTCACCTTGGCAGTGAAATCTTCCTGGAATAAATACAGAATAAATATCAATATTCCATTTTTACACCCTGAGGTCTTGACTGCCTGTGGTCTGGAGCTTTAGCCAAGCCTCAAATAAATGTCCAGGTTTTCCTATTGCATGTGTGGAAAGATCTATGGGTCTTTAAATGTAGATACATCTTACTGGCCTTTATTTCACACATCTTACTGGCCTTGCATGGAAATCTGCCTTCCAAATCCACTCCAAATTGAAATTTATTTGGAGTATTTATTTGGTCCATATCACACCACAATATGATAGTAGATGGGTGTTGTTTTGAGACATCTATAGAGATTTTTCTTTGCCACATTTTTCTCACCTCAAGTTCTTCACCACTTTGTTCAGTGCCTTTCACCCCTTTGAACAGAAGGCAGATGGCTCAGAACACAGGAGACTGAATTTCTAAATGGATTTTTAGAAAATACACAGGAGAAGCAGTTGTCTGTAAACCCAAGCCCATTATTTGAAGAGAGTTATATTCTTGACAGAGGAAAGTGTTGTTGGCGTTGTTGTTGTTTTAATTCTAAAATCTTGGCACTACATGTCATTAGCCAAGCTAGAGGGCAGTACACAGGGAATTCATGATGCAAGAAGAGGAGAGGAAGGTGATTTAGTTTTCCCTCCATGTCCTCTTTCTACTGAGGGGAGTAGCTGGGAGGGGCAAATGATAGTTTAGATGTAAAGATGGGGCTTGGCTCCTTGGCCTATTTGGGAAGTTAAATCCCCAGAAGATACGAAGGAAGCCTCAGTTGGGTTTGGGAATCCCTAAACAGAGAAGACTTGTGGCTTTGCTTCCTGTAGATAATTCTGGAAGGGAGCAGCTACAGCAGAGCAGAAATGGTTTCAGGGCAGACCTCGCAGAGAGCACACCTGAGAGAGGCCACTTCCATCTCCCTCAGCAGCCAAGGGGTGTGGAGGAAGTCTGCAAGGTTCTCACATCAGCTGAAGAGGGGCACAGAAGGTAGCTATGGATCGAGAGCAGGGGGACTACCAAAGAGTCCAAAACCTAGAGCCAGGGGACCCCATAACAGACACTTTGGGAGTGAACATAAGGCAGTGGCTGGGTGGGGAAGGCCACTGGATCCCAGAGGATCAGCAGCACCTGAGAGTGCTTTTCTGCTGTTGTTTTCTGTTCGATCAACCTGGACAGCACCACATGATGTTCCCTAAGGGCATGAGGCCGTGTTCCAGGCTGGCATAACCATCATCCCCATACTCTCAGGCGCTGCTGATCCTCTGGGATCCAGTGGCCTTCTCCACTCAGCCACTGGCTTACATTCACTCCCAAGTGTCTGTTGTGGGGTCCCCGGCCCAAGATTTTGGACTCCAGTAGGCTACCAGCTCTCAATCTGCAGCCACCTTCTCTGCCCCTCTCCAGCTGAGGTGAGAACCTTGCAGACTTTCTTCACAACCCTGGGCCGCTGAGGGAGACGCAAGTGGCCTCTCTTAGGCATGTTCCCTGTGAGGTCTGCTCTGAAACCCTTTCTGCTCTGCAGTATCTGCTCCCTCCCAACATTCTCCACAGGAAGCAGGGCCATAATTCTCTGTCTGGGGATCCCCAAATGCATCTGGCTAGATGTGCCTTCCCTGATGCTGGTGCCACCTGAGATCACCTGCACACAAGCCTAGGTCATACCAGGGAAAAGATGAACGGAGAAGGGGAGGAGGAAAGCTGAATTCAACTATTTTCTCCCCAAGAACCGAGTTTTAAACTACAAGTAACTGAGTAACTTTGACTTGTCAAAATTAAATTTGCTGTCACCAAGAGAAATTGAGGTTCATTTTGAGTTCAATTAGCAATAAAAAATAGATGTGTTTTTGCACAAGATTATTTAGTGTGTGAAATTCATCCTTGCTACATTACTTATTTACAAAACTTATATGCTGATTCATCATATCCCCCAAAGTGATGTAAATGCAGCAATTAATTATTTGTGTTTTTATCAAAAGGCAGTAAACAAGAAATAGAGGAGTCCAGAGTGGTTCTAAACTTTTGCTGCACACCATGAGCATCTGGGGAGTTTTTCAAAGTTCTAGTACCCAGACCTACACCCCAGACCAACTAAACCAGGTGGGATCAATTAAGTCAGGATCTGGAGGTAAAATCAGGCATCAGTATTTTCTAAAGGTTTCCAGATAGTTCTCGTGTGCTGCCGGGACTGAGAACCATCACCAGAAATGAAAGACTCATAGCTTATGCTTTTTTTCCCACGAAAGATCAACGCGAGATACCAGTCTGAAAGATATCACCTGGGAACTCTCAAAAGATTGTGAGCAGAGGGCTTTCAGGGTGGTGGAGTTAATCTGTATGGTACTATGGTGGTGGATACATGACACTCTGCATATGTCAAAACTCATAAAACTTTACAGCACAGCGTGAACCTTAGGGCATACAAATTTTACAAATCAGCCAAAAGGGCAAGGAATGCACAAGATGGAATGTGGACTGTGACAAAATAATCTGACTGTACTACAAATGTATGGCACAATCTCACTGAAGGGTTGGGGGAAAATAACTGATCTAACTTTGGAAAATGGTATTTTGACTAAAAACTGTAAAACTAAAGACAGAAAGAACTATACATAAACACTGTACTCTAGTGAGTAAAACTGTCTCTCACAAGTTACAGATTAACAATTCTGAAACCACTTTACATGTCTACTGGAGATGAGCAACAAGTAAATTGACAGCAGATGGTGGAAGTCACGTTTATTATTATTAAACAGGGAGATAACAAACAAGCAAGAGGAAAAGACTAGAATGAACCATGTGGTACTGGATTAGAGCCAATGACATCAGTATGAACTCATGCTTAGTGCTTGATATAGAGACAGACAAAGATGAAATTATAGATATGCATATCTATATGCATGCATGGATTAGGCATTCATGGCTTAGTGTAAGTACATACATTTTCTCAGCTCTGTCCACTGACAGGGAATAGAGGCAATAACCTCTTGCAAACAAGCATACCTAACACCCAGAAACACCCAGATATGATTTCTACTCCCCCCCCCCAAAAAAAATAAATAAACCAGGGCTCCTTGGAGAAATAGTTGGCCTAGGACTGGGGCAAGAAATGTATAAGAGGCGCCTACAGCATCTTATAGTGCCAGAAAGTCAAGAGATACTAAAATAATAATAATGATGATGGAGTATGTCAAAGGGACACGGGGGTCAATTTGAAAGAGCTACTAATGTCCAAAGCTGGAACAATTTTATCAGCAAAATAAATAACATAGTATTGGATTATAACCTAAAGTATAAAATAAATATCCATGAGTCTATACTAATATAAATGGAGAAGAGACAAATATCCTGTAGAGAAGAATCCCAACTCATTTACGTAGATACTCCTCCTCCCTCTTCAAAGAAGTGGAGCTTAACTCCCACCCCTTGATCTTGGGCTTTGCTTAGTTACTTGCTTCCAATGAGAACAGTATGAAAGGGCAGGGTGAGGGATGAAGAAGCTAAAGAGACAAGAAGACTAAATGTAACGTGGCATCCTGGATGAGATTCTGGGACAGAAAAAGAACATTAGAGACAAATAAATGAAATCTGAATGTGGGATGTATTGAATAGTAATGGATCAATGTTAGCTTCTTAGTTGTGGCAAATGTGCCATGGTAATGGTCAGATGTTAACAGCAAGGCACAATGAATGTAGGGTATTTGGGAATTCTATATGCCTTTTCTATCAATCTAAAACTAGTCTCAAATTTAAGTATATTTAAAAAACTAGTTATGAATAAATATTATATTCTGAGTCTGCTCCCTTACTGTTAAGAATGAAGGCAATCATGTCCATCTTTCATAGATAAATTATAAAAATCAGCAAGATTTACCTGTGATAAACTATGAGCCTAGAGTGAGAAAAAATTCCATGCAGACTCTCTCCATGAGCAAAACATTCTAATGAAAGATATTTTGATCTGTAATGTTAATTATCAATTAAAATGTTATTAACTACCCTATATTTCATAAGATTATGTTTAAAGTCATAGGTCTATATCTGTATACATCTTAAAAGTCAAATTAATAAACTAGACTACCAAATTTTTCAATAGCCATAAAGGGATAAATGAATTAATGCAATTATCAATTTACCAAGAATTGGCATCCTTTATGTGTACATTCATTTTCAACCTTCCTTCTCAATTACTGACACTAAAAACAACAAATAAAAGCAAAACAGAACATGTACAGCAAGTTCTCTTAGTGGTTGTTAACTCAAATCCTAAATACAAAATTTTTATCCTATTTTAAAAGAAATGTAGACCTTCTATAATAATAATTTTCTTATCTCTGGACCTTTTGATACTGCTTTACAGAATAATTTGAAATCAAAATGTTCCTGATTATAACTTCACACTCTGAGGATTTTACAGGCTTATCTGATGCTAGTTTAACAATTAGAGAACCACAATTAATTTTAAAGAGAGCACATAAGACCCTCCACAAACTAGGCATTGAAGGAACATATCTCAAAATAATAAGAGCCATCTTATGACAAACCCACAGCCAACATCACTGAATGGGAAAAAGCTGGAAGCATTCCCCTTGAAAACTAGAACAAAACAAGGATGTCCACTCTCACCACTCCTATTCAATTTAGTATTGGAAGTCCTAGCCAGAGCAATCAGGCAAGAGAAAGAAATACAAGGCACCCAAATGGAAAAAGAAGGCAAATGATCCCTCCTCACTGAATATTATTCTACACTAGGAAAACCTAAAGACTCCGCCAAAAGGCTCCTAGCCCTAACAGACCTAATAAACAACTTCAGCAAAGTTTCAACATACAAAATCAACATACAAAAATTAGTAGCATTTCTACACACCAGTAATAGTCACGCTGAGAGCCAAACCAAGAATGCAATCCCATTTACAACACACAGACACACATGCGCACACACACACACACCCCTAGGATGAAAGAAATCAGAGACAGCACAAACAAATGAAAGAACATTCCATGCTCATGAATTGGAAGAATCAATATTGTTAAAATGGCCATACTGCCTAAAGCAAAATATAGATTCAATGCTATTCCTATCAAATGACCAATATTCTTCACAGAACTAGAAAAAAAACTTTTCTAAAATTCATATAGAACCAAAAAGTCCAAATAGGTAAAGCAATCCTAAGCAAAAAGAACAAAACCAGAGGCATCACACTACCTGACTTTATACTATAAGGCTATAATAACCAAAACAGCATGGTACTAGTACAAAAGCAGAAACATATGCCAATGGAAAAGAATAGAGAAACTCATAAATAAAGCCACATACCTACAACCATCTGACCTTTAACAAAGTTGACAAAAATAAGCAACAGGGAAAGGACTCCCTATTTAATAAGTGGTGCTGGGATAACTTGCTAGCCATATGCAGAAGAATGAAAATGGACCCCTACCTATCACCATATACAAAACTTAACTCAAAATAGATTAAAGACTTAAGTGGAAAACCTTAAACTATGAAAATCCTAGAATGAAACCTGAAATAAACCATTCTGGACATTGGTCTTGGCAAAGAATTTATGACTATGTCCTCAAAAGCAATGACCACAAGAACAAAAATTGACAAATGTTACCTAATTAAACTAAAGAGCTTCTGCACAACAACAACAAAACTATCAACAGAGTAAACAAACAATTTACAGAATGGAAGAAAATATTTGCAAATTATGTATCTGACAAAGGTCTAGCATCCAGAATCTATAAGGAACTTAAACAACTCAACAAGCAAAAACCAAATAATCCCATTAAAAAATAGGCAAAGGACATGAACAGACACTTCTCAAAAGAAGACATACACTTGGTCAACAAGCATATGAAAAAATGTTCAACATCAATAATCAGAAAAATGCGAATCAAAACTACAATGAGATACCATCTCACACCAGTCAGAATGGCTATTAAAAAGATAAGAAATAACAGATGCTGGCAAGGCTGCAGAGAAGAGGGAACGCTTACACACTGTTGGTGGGAATGTAAATTAATTCAGTCACTGTGGAAAGCAGTTTAGCGACTTCTCAAAGAACTTAAAACAGAATGACCATTTGACCCAGCAACCCCATTACTGGGTATATATCCAAAAGAAAATAAACAATTCGACAAAAAAGACATGTCTACTCATATTTTCATCTCAGCACTATTCACAATAGCAAAGACATGGAATCAACCTAGCTGCCCATCAGTGTTGGATTGACGAAAGAAAATGTGGTAAATATACATCATGGAATACTATGCAGCCATAAAAAGGAATTAAATCATAGCCTTTGCAGCCATCTGGATGCAGCTGGAGGCCATTTTCCTAAGTGAATTAACAAAGGAACAGGAAGCCAAATAACTCAAGTTCTCACTTGTAAGTGGCAACTAACCACTGGGTAACTATAGACATAAAGATGGCAACAATAGACACCAGGGACTACGAGAAGGGGTAGAGGGGGAGGGGAGCAAGGGATGAAAAACTCCCTATTGGGTTCCATGCTCACCACTTGGGTAATGGAATCATTCATACCCCAAACCTCAGCATCACACATAATAAACCTGCACCCCCTGAACCTAAAACAAAAGTTGAAATGATAAAAAATAAAGATACCAAAACAGATATATAGACCAATGGAACAGAACAGAGGCCTCAGAAATAATGCCACACATCTACAACTATCTGATCTTTGACAAACCTGACAAAAACAAGAAATGGGGAATGGACTCCCTATTCAATAAATGGTGCTGGGAAAACTGGCTAGCCATATGCAGAAAACTAAAACTGGAGCCCTTCCTTACACCTTATGCAAAAATTCACTCAAGATGGATTAAAGACTTAAACGTAAGACCTAAAACCATAAAAACCCTAGAAGAAAACCCAGGCAATACCATTCACGACATAGGTATGGGCAAAGACTTCATGACTGAAACACCAAAAGCAATGGCAACAAAAGTCAAAATTGACAAATGGGATCCAATTAAACTAAAGAGCTTCTGCACAGCAAAAGAAACTGTCATCAGAGTGAACAGGCAACCTAGAGAATGGGAGAAAAATTTTGCAATCTAACCATCTGACAAAGGGCTAACATCCAGAATTTACAAAGAACTTAAATTTACAAGAAAAAAAGAACTCCACCAAAAAGTGGGTGAATAGACACTTCTCAAAAGAAGACATTTATGCAGCCAACAAACATATGAAAAAATGCTCATCATCACTGGTCATTAGAGAAATGCAAATCCAAACCACAGTGAGATACCATCTCACGCCAGTTAGAATGGCGACCATTAAAAAGTCAGGAAACAACATGCTGGAGAGGATGTAGAGAAATAGGAATGCGTTTACACTGTTGGTAGGAGTGTAGATTAGTTCAACCATTGTGGAAGACAGTGTAGTGATTCCTCAAAAATCTTGAACCAGAAATACCATTTGACCCAGCAATCCCATTACTGGGTATATACCCAAAGGATTATAAATTACTATAAAGACACATGCACACATATGTTTATTGTAGCACTGTTCACAATAGCAAAGATTTGAAACCAACCCAAATGCCCATCAATGATAGACTGGCTAAAGAAAATGTGGCACATATACACAATGGAATACTGTGCAGCCATTAAAAAAAGGATGAGTTCATATCCTTTGCAGGGACATGGATGAAGCTGGAAACCATCATTCTCAGCAAACTAACACAGGAACAGAAAACCAAACACCGCATGTTCTCACTCATACATGGGAGTTGAACAATGAGAATACATGGACAGGGGAACATCACACACCAGGGCCTGTCGGGGGCTGGGGGGCTAGGGGAGGGATAGCATTAGGAGAAATACCTAATGTAGGTAACATGTTGATGGGTGCACCAAACCACCATGGCACATGTATACCTATGTAACAAACCTGCACATTCTGCACATGTATCCCAGAATTTAAAGTATAATAAAAAATAAAAATAAAAAACATAAAAGGAAGCTAGCATATTAGAAATAATTGTACATAGGAGGAACCACATTCTAAACACATTCATAAAACTGTTACATCAGCTCTTTCCTGTGTATTTTCATTCTTCAATTTCTTTGTTTAAAAAATATTAAGAACAGCCATAAAATTACTGACCTCAGTAATTTGTCAATCTGTTGAGTTTCCAAAGGGGCAATTATGTAAAGGTCCACAGACTATTTAATATAATTTTCCCCTTAATACAATAATAAAGTTATTAAATTTCATTTGGACACACAAAACATTGTATAACGCATTATCCTATGAATTATTCTTATTGCAGTTTTAATTTCGTATTTATTGGAGTCTTCCCTATTTTTGAGAAATAATTAGGCCAACTCTGAGAAACAAATCAGTTTACTACTGTGTTTTGGTTTCCAATGACATTTTAATTTATGCACAATAAATTCACACGATAGAAAAGTTTTGCTTTTATTTGCTTAATTGGGCAATGCCAAAAAGTTACTCTACATGTTCTGCCACAAAAGAGGTCATGTAGACCTGTTTTTTGTTTTGTTTTTATCCAAAATGAGAATATTTTATATTTATCTATACCTTTGTTAAATTAATAGAAACATGATTAATACCTTCTAAACCAAAAGAAAATCGATGTTTCAGGTAAAAATAAAACATAAACTAACATTGTTAAAACAAAGCAGCCATAATGAAAGCTGTGGCAAGTGGCATTTAACCTTAACTTGCTCTACAGATAAGTTAAATGTTTAATGTCCAGTCTAGGAAGAATCTCAGTGAGGAAATAAGTAGCAATTTGAAGTTCTTTTTGCCTTAAGAAAAAAAGTCCCCTTTATCAATAACTTATAAAAAATAATTGAATACAAACCAAATTGTAGTATTATTCAGAGGCTTAAAAGCTGTGGTAACAGCATCTTACTATATATCTTCCAATAAAGATTACAACATAATTACTTCCGTTCTTACTTATAGATGTAACATCTTATTATAAACAATAAGGTTGCCATATGCAAAAATGAGAATTTCAGTTTAGCAAAAATCCTGTGTTTTAGGCCAAATGCCATATTAAGAGGTAGATTCCAAAATAAATATTTAGACTTTTTCTAAAAAGATCAGAAGATACCAATAAGTTGAGCAGCTGATAGAACCTAGGAAAGAAACAACAAAAGACCATCCACTTCTGATATGGTTTGGCTGTGTCCCCATCCAAATCTCAACCTGAATTTTATCTCCCACAATCCTCACGTGTTGCGGGAGGGAACCAGGCGGAAGTAACTGAATCATGGGGGCCAGTTTTTCCCGTGCTATTCTCATGACAGCAGATAACTCTCATGAGATTTGATGGGTTTATCAGGGGTTTCCGCTTTTGCTTCTTCCTCATTTTCTCTTGCCACCACCATGAAAGAAGTGCCTTTTGTCTCCTGCCATGATTCTGAGGCCTCCCCAGCCATGTGGAACTGTAAATCCAGTTAAACCTCTTTTTCTTCCGAGTCTCAGGGATGTCTTTATCAGCAGCGTGATAACGGACTTCTCAACCATTATCTAAAATCCTTGAAAGTCACAGCTCCTAACAGTGTCTGGTAAGTTATTAGCACTGTTAACTGAAGTTGAAGACAATTCCAGACTGTCTATTGAGTAAAAACAATAAGGGTGTTTTCATTTATCCTGTATTTCCTCATTTTAAAGAGTACATATTTCATAGTTTGATAGTTAATATTTCACTATGTCATTCCCAATAGCGCACAAAAGACCTCTATTCTACAATACTTAGGATATCTAAGTTTTACACTGTATAATAATTAGGATACCTAAGAATCTTGGAACCAAGATGTGCTACAAAAAACAATTATCAGAAAATTATTTTTCTTTGGTTTGTTTGTTTGTTTGTTTGTTTGAGATGGAGTCTCGCTCTGTCTCCCAGGCTGGAGTGCAGTGGTGCAATCTCGGCTCACTGCAATCTCCGCCTCCTGGGTTCAAGCAATTCTCTTGCCTCAGCCTCCGAGTAGCTGGGACTATAGGCACGCACCATCGCGCCCAGCTAATTTTTGTATTTTTAGTAGAGACGGGGTTTCACCATGTTGGCCAGGATGGTCTCGATCTCTTGATCTCGTGATCTGCCCACCTCGGTCTCCCAAAGCAAATTCTTAAGAAATTGCAGGATGCTTGATTTTATTACAACAGGTGATGCACTAATAAAAATAATAATGTGGCTCACCATGTGCACAGTATATGCAAGTTACATATATTCATATTCCAATATGCCGAGCCTTCCCCCAAAGCCTATGAGGTTAGTCTGTGAGTTGCAGACAATGGAATCCATCCTATACAGTAGTTTAAACAGAACAAGATTGATTGCAGGGTACCTGGCAGCTACAGAATTTCTGGGGAGCATGGAATTAAGTTTGCATTCTACATTACATTATCAGGAACGATGCAGTCATTCTGGAGAAACGTTCTACCAGAACGTGGGATTCTCTTAGGGGAACTCCATAGTTACTGCCTCCTGCCACAGGTACTCAGGACTAAATACTGAAACGTCACCTCCACCACTTCCAAAATACCAGTCACCTCCGCTACCGTGCTACAAGAAGAGCTAATGTTGTCTCAAAGCTTTTCACTGCCACTTCCACCTCCCAAGTCTCCTTCAGGGGTGCCTACTTGGCAGAACCAGGTCAGATGTAAAACCCAGCTGCGAGGGAGTCTGGAAATTTTCTCTTTGGCTTGCTAGCCTCTGTTGTATAGGCGGGCATGCTATTAGGGAGTTGGAATGGAATCCAATTAGTATTACCTGCCACTGAAGGTATTATCTCAGTTTACAATTGAGGAAACTAGGGATCAGAATTTGAGTGATTTTCCCTGTGGTCACAGTTATTTAGTGACAGATCTGGAATTCAACCCAGGCCTGCCTGCTCCAGAGCCAACCTTTGCCGTCTATTTGCAATAATCACGTTAATATGGAAAATTGGGGTGGAATGGACAGTGTATGTGACTGCCATCTCAAAATCCTTTACCTTTCTAAATAATTAGTGCAAGAATTATAAAAAGACACATATAATGAGCTCTAAGTTGATCTGGGATACAGACCCAAATTATTCTATTTAAATTTCTTTGAAAGAGCCTATACACTCACTGCCTCCAATTTCTCACCAGGATTTTATGCCCCTATCCACTGTAGTGTGTAATTTCAGTGACCACAACTCTCTGAAATTAAGCCTTCCATGGTCCCTGTGACCTCCTCTTCCTTGCTTATCTAATTCCTCAGAGAACTAACTGGGAGAAACCATGCCATCCAAATAATGACCACATTCTATAAACTCAACTTTCTCAACATTTCTTGAGCAATGGCCTTCTCTACTCTGCTGCACAAATGTGGGTCTGGGGCTCTGAACCAAGAGCCCTGGGAGAGATCAGGTCTAGCTTTTGGCTTTGTAAGAGAATTAGGCCAAGCACAGTGGTTCATGCCTATAATTCCAGCACTTTGGCTGGCTGAGGCAGGAGGATAGCTTAAGCCCATAGGTTCGAGGCCAGCCTGGGCAACATAGTGAGACTCTGTCTCTAGGAAAAATAAAAATTAGCTGGGCATGGTGGCACACACCTGTAGTCTTGGCTACTTGGGAGGGTGAGGTGGGAAGACCACTTGAGCCTCGGATGTTGAGGCTGCAGTGACACAGCCTGGGTGACCAGAGTGAGGCCCTGTTTCAAAAAAGAAAAAAAAAAGAATTGTCTGTGCTTAAGGTGAGGACAGAACAGGAAGCTAAAGAAGTTCTTCTAAAAGGGCAAATCTTGCTCCCCTCCCATAACTGGAATACAAAGGGAAAAGGCACCTCCTAAGAACAGCCAGGCACTGGAGCCTTCTCCAGAGGGGGTCCCTCTTCAAATCCCATATTTGTTCACTTTCCCCCAGAATGGCCTTCTCATACACATCCTTTTGGTCTTCTCAGTTCCTGATAATACATAACCTTCTGGGCTCTAACCACCACTTCATGCTGATGACTTCTAAATTCAAATCTCTACCTTAGAACTGTTCTTGGTCGTAGGCTTATATTTCTAACTGTCCTTTGGGATCTCCACTGGGAAACGGAGAGCCGAATCTTATTATAATGTCTCTGAGTAACTCTTGAACCAAGTCTCCTATCTGCAGTCCCTACTTCAGTTCAGACCATCATTACCCATCAATAGAACCACTGAGGTGATCACTAAATTGTGTTTTCTGTTCTTGGTTTCCTCCCCGTCTAATCTACTGTTTATACTACTGCCAGATTCCTCTCAAAAATGATCTGGTGTTACTTTCCTGCTTAAAAACGTTCAGTGGTTCTTTAGCTCCTAGACAAGACATGGCCTTTACAAATCCCATCCCAACTTAACTCTCTAGCCTCATGTCCTGCCAGGCTTTCCCTGGACCCCAGCCTTCAAGCCTCACTGAGGCCACACATGCTCACTTCTCCACACCTGTTTGCTTATGGAAAGAACACACACTTTAGCGTCACATGAAATTGGGTTCAAATTCTAGTTCTATCATGTGATTGTGGGCAAGGTCCCCAAACTGCTTGAGCTTCAGGACTCATGGGGCAGGTTATTTCCAATGCTAAATAATTTTAGGCAAGACTTTAAGTTAGAAATTTCTCATTTAAGCCCGATTTCAATATAAAAACAAAAGTAGATTATGGAAAGTATTCATTATTTAGTCATCCATTTCTGGAAAATAATACTTCCAACATTCATATTCCCATATGATTGCAAAAATAACATAACATCTCATTATTTTAGAAAATAACCATTAATTCCTGAAACTGAAAAAAAGTCATTATTTTTACATGCTATTATGTTCTGATTTGTATAAATCTAAGATTTCTACAGAAAGGTCAGCTTGACCCAGTTACAACCAACAAATCTTAGATTTGTTGCTATTTAATCCCTGTAGACACTCACCACTCCCCAACTTCAAAGTAATGCTAAATAAAAATCCAAACTGAATAGCCACAGATAGGGAATGAGAGGTCAAATTCAGAAGCATAAATATAAATGTAATTACAATTCTCTACTATAAAACTTTTCTGGTCCTCTTGAATGTTTTTCCTTAATAAGAAAAGACATACATTTTACATTATGAGTTGTTTAGACACACTGACTTCTTTTGCTGAATCTGAAAGCCTAATTTGATAGTATTGACATGCAAGCTAAGATACGAAGTGTTGAAAACAATAGTGGTTCAGTATGGGCCCCAGGTATGTATGGGGGAGGTGGAGAGGAGCCACAGAAATGACAGGATGTTGGAAAGGAAAATGCATGAGCTTCCAGGAACAATGCAGGCATCACTGGTTTTCAGTCCATAGGAAGACAATTAGTGTCCCCAATATCAGATAAAACAGAAAATGAATTCCGGATAAATCAAAGCCCTAAATGTACCAAATGAAATAATAAATACATGTAAAATTTTGAAACTGCTTTTATAACCTTAGAGAGGCAAAGATATTTTCAAGGAAGGCAGGGAAAATAAAGGAAAATATGGACATACTTTATACACTAAAAATCAAAAAGTTGCCACTTCCCACCCAAGAGGATGGCTATTATCCAAAATAAAGCAAACAAACAAACAACAAAACAGAAAATAACCGCTGTTGGTGAGGATGTGAAGAAACTGGAACCCTTTTGCATTGCTGGCACGAATGTAAAATGATGCAGTTGCTGTGGAAAATGGTACGGTGATTCCTAAAACAATTAAACATAGAACTAACGTGTAATCCAGCAATTCCACTTCTGGGTCTGCACCCAAAAGCAGTGAAAGCAGGGACTTGGACAGATGTTTGTAAACCTCCATTCATAGTAGCATTATTCACAACAGCCAAAAGGTAGAAGCAACCCAACTGCATATCAACGGATGACTCTGTAAACAAAATGTGCATATACACACAATAGGATACTATTCAGCCATAAAAAGGAAGGAAATTCTGACGCATACAACCACATGGATGAACTTTGGAGACATTTTGCTAAGTGAAACAAACAATCACAAAATAACAAATTATATAATTCCACTTATACCTAGAGTAGTCAAATTAATCGAGAGAGACAGAAAGGAGAATGGTGGTTGCCAGGGACTGGAGGGAGTGGAGAGTGGGGAGTTTGTCTTTAGTGGGTACAAGGTTTCATTTGGTTAAGATGGAAATGTTCCAGAGATGGAGGGTGGTGATGTTTGCACAAGGCAGCAAAAGGGAGAGGTGTAGTGAAGGGGCCACATCTGGGCCCTGCAACCAGACTGTCTGTATTTGCATTCAGCCACCACCACTTATTAGCTTTGTGTCCATGGGTAGGTCCCTTAATCTCTCTGTTTCCTTATCTGTAAAATATGGGTAATAATAGTAACTACCTCTGGGGTTTTGAGACTTCATTATTAATGAGAATAGCATATAAAAGTAGTACAACCCTGTGGCTGAATTTGGAAACAACTATTAAAATTTAAAATGCACCTACTCTTTGATCTAGTAATTCCACTTTCCAGCAGAATTAGCACTCAGTAGAAACTGTTTTTCTCCTTTTCCTCCCTATCATCATCATCATCATCATCATCATCATCATCATCCCTATGCAGCCACATGTCCTGATGTGGAAAATTCTGTAAGGTATTGTTAAGTGGAAAAAGCAAGGTATAGACAAGGGTATAGTAAGCTACTTTTCGTCATTTCTGTATATACATACACACATACATACATATGTTCATATTCCAATATGCCTAACTATGTATAGACTATCTTTGAAAGACTATTCAAGAAACTAGTAATGGATGAATCTGAGGAGGTGAACCAGGTGGCTGGGGACAGGGATAAGAGGAAGTTTTCAATATATACCTTGTTGTTCTTTTAGAATTTTGATTCATGTACACATATTAACTATTCAAAAATTTATACTTATTATAAAGAAATAAAATCCCTTAAGCCTTCATTTCAGAATGAATCTGTACTCAGGCCTGGGAAGTTAGAGATTTGTTTCCCTGTCCAACTGCAGGGCAGTGGATAAGGAGGTAATGAAATACAATAAAATGTCCTGCAACTGTTACAATGACGTTCCTACATTATGAAGGCTAGCCACAGTACTGGAAAGTGCTTAGATACAGTGTCAAGTGCAAAAAGCATAACATAAAATTCTTTTAGAGAGTACAACAAGTAAACAAAAAAACAAAAGCACAGAGGAAAAAAACAGAACCACTAAATACGGCTGTTTTGAAACAACAGAACTATGGTAATCTTTTCTTCTTTCCATATAAATGTATTATATAATTTTTTTATTTATGAGTTCTCTCATTATAATAAAAAATCATATTAAAAAGGAAAAATATAAGCAGGGATTACTGGGTAGTGACATAATAGACTATTCATTTTTTTTCCTTTGTATTTATCTATATAAAAATAAGCTAACAATACTTTTTAAAAGAATAACTCCATAATGGGGCTGGAAAGCAAGAAAGGGTGGCATCCACAAGCTAGAAATGTTGAGAAATTTCTGAAAGAGAGAAAGCAGATGGGATCAGAATGATGGTAAGACCTATAGGAGTTTCTGTAGAAGAAACTACAACCTAAAGCAGACTCCAGGGAGGACCATTCTGCCTATAAGAATGCCAGAGAAGCTCCAAGCTTGGAAATAATTCAATAACTACCCACGTAACAACAAATGGTGCCCCTCCCTTCCAATACATACAGAGGTGGCAGTGTTTGTCCCCAGCCAGATTTTCTCCAAAGTGGCAAATCTCTTGGGGGAAGCTTTTATTCTAGGGGATGGGTCCAAAAGAGAAGAGCTGATATCGAGGCAATTCTGCACTTTGATAGCAGACAAGGAAGAAATTAAAAATAGAAGGCAGTACCACTGAGGCCTGAAGTATGACACCATGCTTCGTCCCAGAGTAAACCTTTGTTCTCTGGCAATTGTGGGGTTCTTCAGCCTCCTTCTTGCTCATCCACCCTAAAGGGAAGCTCTTGTGTTGGCACATGTTGCACATTCCAAAAGGCCCACAGACTGCAGAGAAAATCCATGCCAGCTCCTCAAGATAGTCAACCTGGTTCTTCATCATACATTTGAAAAGACAACCAAGGGCTACCAGACATTTGAGGGAAACCAACAGCGTAATAGATAAGGATCAAGGTGCATAAAGAGAACATCTGGAACAGGAGATAACAGAGGTAATGCAGGACAGAAGAAAAGAACGCAACCCATGCGATGAGAACCTTCCTTCCCTACTCCAGGATGTACATGCCCCTCATGTGCCAGCATGTTTTCTCTATTTGGCTTGCAGTTTCAGCTCCTGCTAGGGGAGTCCAACAGAAGGTATGATAACACGGCACACAATATGAATGAATCTCATAATCCTAATGTTGAACAAAAGAAGCCAGACACAAAAAAGGATAAACCAGAAGTAAAAAGATCAAAAGTAGATAAAAAAACTAGCCTGTGCTATTGGAAGTCAGGATAGTGGCTATCCTTAAGTGGGGTTAGTGACTGCACGGGGCTGGGATGGAGCTTAAGGAATATGTTCAGTCTGTGTAAATTAATTGAGCTGTACACTTTAACACTGATAAAAGGCACATATAATTAATGAAGAAGATAGAACAGTTGAGAACTTTTTATAAATCAGACAAAACATTAAATTATATGAAGCAAAACTGTTGGGAATACAAAAAAAATTTTACAAATTATAAATAATAATGGTAGGATTTAACCATCTCTTTCAGAAATATACAGGTGAAATTGGAAAAATGTAGGGATATTAAGGATTGAGCAATTAAATCAAAAAGCTTAATATGTGCATATATGTATAGCCAATAAATATTTTTAAATTCTTTATAAATATTTCGGGAACATTGTATTAGGCCACAATAAAACATCCCAATAAATTCATCAATGTTGAAATCACATAGGCCATATTTTTTAACCATAGTACAGTAAAAATAGAAATAAATACAACTGGATAATGATTACCTAGCTTTAAAACTCAAGAAAATAAACTGAACAAACTATTAGAATCAACAAGATTATAATCAGAATCAGCAGAACGGTTGAATATATAATCAACACACAAACATTACAAATTTTCTATATGCCAAAACCCATTAATAGCTATTCACAATATTGTAAATATAACACCCAGGAAGAAATACTGATCAGAATCTGATCAGAAATTACTTTAGTGAACTTTACAAGCTCATTGTAAGATTTCCTTGGAGGGGAAAATATACAAGAAAAGAAAATTTTGAAAATTGTCTTACCTGCCAGACATCTAAAGTTACTACAGAGATGTGCTGTCCAATATGGTAGCCACTAGCCATACTGGATATTTAAATTAAGATTAATTAAAATTAACAATTTAGTTTCTCAGAGGTGCTAGTCACATTTCCAGTGTTCAACAGCCACATGGGAGTGGATGTGTGTGTGTGTGTGGGTGCGTATACACAAATACATAAATATAAACTCATACTTTTAGCCTATCATATTTATATATATGATTTAACAAATAATAGTAAAGAGAATCTACAGACCAATAAAGTTAACCCAATAGAAAAAGGGCATTTCACTGAAGAATAAATACAAATAAAAAATAAATTATGAAAAATGTTCAACTTCATTTGTAGTAGAAAAATAAAATCTAAACAACAGATCTCATTTTTAAGTCTCATATAGATAAAAATTGATACTATCCTTTGTTGGTGAGAGTGCACTGTTCTGGGGAAAAGCAGAAGAGTACAGCAGTTTTAAGGACAATGTGACAGTATCTGTCTGATAGAAAATCTTCATGCTTTTCTCCCCCATAATTTCATGTCCAGGAAGTTATCTACTAAAATGTTTATGTATTTGATCAAAGAAATACATAAATACAAGACTGTTCAATATAAGCAGTATTTGTAATTGAACAAAACTGGGGACCAATTAAATGTCTACCAGTAAGAGAATGATTAAATAAATTCTGATATATTCTTGCTGTGGATGAACAATTTAAAACAAAAAGAATAGGCCGGGCGCAGTGTAATTACGCCTGTAATCCCAGCACTTTGGGAGGCCAAGGCAGGCAGATCATGAGGTCAAGAGATCAAGACCATCCTGGCTAATATGGTGAAACCCCGTCTCTACTAAAAATACAAAAAAATTAGCCAGGCGTGGTGGCGAGCGCCTGTAGTCCCAGCTACTTGAGAGGCTGAGGCAGGAGAATGGCGTGAACCCAGGAGATGGAGCTTTCAGTGAGCTGAGATCATGCCACTGCACTCCAGCCTGGGTGAAACAGCAAGATTGTGTCTCAAAAAAGAAACAAGAAAAAAGAAAAAAAATAGCTAATATTTACCCTGTATTGTACTTACAATGTGTCAGGTACTATTCTATTAACTCATTTAATTCTCATTTAATCATAAATCACAATCCTATGATTTGGATATTAGTATTATCAAATATCATTTTCTCAGTGAGAGCTAACTGATTCCACTTTTTAAAACTGCAAGTGCCTCATCCCCTATACACCCTTTTCCTTCCCTGTTTTACTGAACTTTTACCTTCAGATATACTATATAATTCACTTCTAAATTTTATTTTATCTTTTTCCCACTTCTAAAATGTAAGCTCCATGAGGGCAAAGTATCTTTTTCTTTTCTGTTCACTTGCCATAACCTTGGTGCCTAGAACAGTGCCTTGCACATAATAGATGCAAAATAAATATTTTGGATTGAATGACTCATCCCTTGATGTGGTTTGACTCCATGTCCCCACCCAAATCTCATCTCAAATTATAATCCCTATGTGTAGAGGGAGGGACCTGATAGGAGGTGATTGGATCATGGGTGGTGGTTCCCCCATGCTGTTCTCGTGATAGTGAGTGAGTTCTCACAAGATCTGATGGTTTAAAAGTGTGGCACTTCCCCCTCTCTCTGTCTCTCCTGCCACCAAGAAAGATGTGCCTTGTTTCTCCTTCACTTTCTGCCATGATTACAAGTTTCCTGGGGCCTCCCCAGCCATGCAGAACTGTGTGTTAATTAAAGCTCTTTCTTTCTTTCTTTCTTTTTTTTTTTTTTTTTTTTTTGTTTGAGACGGAGTCTCGCTCTGTCGCTGGGGCTGGAGTGCAGTGGCTGGATCTCAGTGGGTTTACGCCATTCTCCTGCCTCAGCCTCCGGAGTAGCTGGGACTACAGGCGCCCGCCACCTCGCCCGGCTAGATTTTTGTATTTATTAGTAGAGACGGGGTTTCACCGGGTTAGCCCGCGCCCGGCAAAGCTCTTTCTTTTTTAAATTACCTAGTAACAGTGTGAAAACAGACTAATACAGAAAATTGGTACTGGGAGTTTGGAGCCAAATGTTAATAGCCAAGATAATGGGGAAAATGTCTCCAGTGCATTTCAGAGATGTTCGTGGCAGCCCCTCCCATTACAGACCTAGGAGCCTAGGAGGGAAAAATGGTTTCATGGGCCAGGCCCAGTGCCCCACTGCTCTGTATAGCCTTGGGACACGGTGCCCTGCATCCCAGCTGCTCCAGCTCCAGCTGGGACTAAAAGGAGCCAAGGTACAGCTCAGGTCATTGCTTCACAGGGTACATGCCCCAAACCTTGACAGCTTCCACATGATGTTGAGCCTGTGGGTACACAGAAGTCAAGAACTGAGCTTTGGGAACCTCCATCTCAGTTTCAGAGGATGTATGGAAATGCCTGGATGTCCAGGCAAAGTTTGCATTTACAAATGTGCAGATGTGTGGCCATGAGAAAGTTACATAAAATGGGGATATATTATTCCTTTTTCACACTGCTATAAATAACTACCTGAGGCTGTAAATGCAGAGAAGATCTGAAACATGCTTTAAAGGGGTCCTCTCTTGGGAGGAAATGGGACTGTGCTGAGAGGGTGAGCATGTTCTTCACTTGTTTCCTCTGTGTAGTAGGACTGTATTGTTTGGAAGTTGGTCTAGAAACATGGCCAACAATTGTAGTTTTAAAAAATACATAGCCGGGCGCGGTGGCTCATGCCTGTAATCCCAGCACTTTGGGAGGCCGAGGTGGGTGGATCACCTGAAGTCAAGAGTTCGAGACCAGCCTGACCAACACGGTGAAACCCCGTCTCTACTAAAAATACAAAAAATTAGCCAGGCCTGGTGGCAGGTGCCTGTAATCCCAGCTACTTGGGAGGCTGAGGCAGGAGAATCACTTGAACCTGGGAGGCAGAGGTTGCAGTGAGCCAAGATCGTCCACTACACTCCAGCCTTGGTGACAGAGTGAGACTCTGTCTCAAAAAAAAAAAAAAAAAATACATAAAGAAAGAACAACAGACTAAATTTAACTGACATACCTTCCTAGCAGATCCTTGAGTTGTCCCAAATCACAGAGGGACCATATCATGAGAGGAAGAGTCTGCTCCAAGACAGGGCCTCCATACCTGAGCCAGCTCTCAGGCACAAGGCACTCCTCCCCTGGCTTGTTTATCCAGTCACAAGACTCAGCAGTCGAAAATGTGCACCCTGAAAAAAAGTCATATCAGCCTCACAAACTTCCTGTTTTATTCTTAGAGATATTCAGAATTATTCCTATAATAAATCATTGGAAAATAAACTATTCATGAAGACTCTCTATTCATTCCCTCACTTGCCATCCACTCATGGGGAGTTCAGGCAGTCTCTGGATGCTAAGGATGGAAGACAGCACCTGCCCTCATCAAGTCTATAGTCCAGTAGAGGGAGACAAGTATTAAAGAAGAAATTTCAATGTTGGTCATCAGAGCTATGACAGGTACACTTCAGGGCATTATGAAAGTACACGGCAGGGCTGCCAGAGCTAGTTAACAGGTCCTGAGAGGCCTCTGTGAGGAAATGACATTGAAGCTGAAGATCTATAGGAGTTAGCCAGGTGAGAGGAGATAGGAATGAGGGGTGAGAAGTGGGGAGCACTTCAGGCAGAGGGAACAGCATGGCCAAAGCCTGGAAAGAAGAGTAAGCATGGTGAATTTGAGGAAATGAAATAAATCTTGCAAGGACTACTGAAGAAAACAGGAGAGAGTCAACTGAGGTAATAGAGGAAAGAGGGCAGGACCGGAGGAATTTGCAAGCCATGCTAAAGATGTTAGACTTCATGGGGAGCCACAAAGTGACTGAAACAGAACAGTGACATGATCAGATATGCATTTTAAATGGCCCTGTAAGGAATAGAGGGGAACAGGACTGAACACAGGCAGACCCACTAGGGAAGTTTTCACTTCAGACAGGCAGGTGCTGATGTTGCCTTGAAGTAGGATGGCAGAAACAGAAAGAAGTACATGGACACCAAAGGATATAGAATCAGTAAGAACTGTGGGAACCTGAATGTGGGTGGAGAAGGAAGGGAAGAGTAGGGGTTGACTCCCTATAGTGGGTTAAATGGTGGCTCCTAAAAGGTAGGTCCACATCCTAACTCCAGAAACCTAAGAATGTGACCTTATTTGGAAGTCTTTGGGGGATATAATTAAGTTAAGGATATTAAGATGAGATTACTTTATATTACCCAAGTGAGCTCTAAATCCAATGACAAATTTCCTTATAAAAGACACACAGAGTAGAGAGGCCAGGTGGAGAAGGCCGTGTAAAGATGCAGGCAGAGACTGGAGCAATGCGGCCACAAGCAAAGGGATGCCTGGAGCCACCGGAAGCTGCAAGAGGCAAAGGATTCTCCCCTAGAGCCTTCAGAGAGACCGTGGGCCTGCTGACACACCTCAATTCAGACTTCTGGCCTCCAGAACTGTGAAATAATCACCTTCAGTTGCTTAAAACTAGCACATTTGTTGAGGCAGCTCTAGGAAACGAATACACTCCTCAGCTGCTAGCTGGATCAGCAAGTGCAGTGGTCCCCATCCTTTTTGGCACCAGGGACCAGTTTCATGGAAAACAATTTTTCCACGGACCAGGTCGGGGGATGGTTTCAGGATGATTCAAGTGCATTACATTTATGGTGTACTTTATTTCTATTATTATTACATTGTAATATATAATGAAATAATTATACAACTTGCCATAATGTAGAATAAGTGAGAGCTCTGAGCTTGTTTTCCTTCAACTAGACAGTCTCATCTGGGGGTGATGGGAGACAGTGACAGATCATCAGCCATTAGATTCTCATAAGGAGCGTGCAACCTAGATCCCTCATGTGCATAGTTCACAACAGGGTTCTCACTCCTATGAGAATCTAATGCTGCCCTTGATCTGGCAGGAGGTGGAGCTCAGGTGGTAATGCTGACCAGTATCAGTCCGTGGCCCAGGGTTTGGGGAATCCTAGAATTAGTGGATACAGGTGCCATTTATTGAGACAGGGAATGGAGGAGAAGCAATCTGAAGGCCAGATGACTTCAGCTTCAGATGTGCTGAATTTGCAGGGCCTGGAAAATATTCAAGTGTCGGCATCCATTTACATGGAGCCAATCCACCGTCACAGCTGCCTGACTATTTGTGGCAGCCCTGGCTCCAAAAGGCAGTGAGATAGATGGATCTGAGACTCAGGCAGGAGGTCCACATTGGAGTTCTAGGTTTGAGAACTTCCAGTATATTCCTAGATTAAAGTGATGGAAGTAAAAGCCATTGTTGGGGAAGATCCCATAGAAGTGGAAGGCCTGGGACTCTACCCTTTCGAGTGGCAAGTATGTAAGCCCTGGGAAAGGAAACTGAGAAGGAAATGAAAAATGGTCAGGGGATCAGAACAGAACAAGACAGGGGAATCTTTTAATTATTCCAGAGTTAAAAAATGATCTTTATGAAATTTCAGATAAAGTTGATAAATAATTCATACTCCTGTTTTTTCAGAGCTTCTGTTAGTAAAGAAGAAAAAGTCAATAGTGCATGCGATATATCATAGTTCATGCTAGACATGGAGAATAATAAAATCTCACCATGACATTGCTATACTTTGACTGTGACTGTGTACTCAGCGGGTAAAGTCAAAATTTCATTTAAAATCTTCTTTTCATATCAATACTTAGCTACTCTGGAGACACTGCTCTGATTAGATTAAATCATCTGTGGAAGAGCAGTCAAACTACACACCGGTAAGATGAAGGAAGAACGACCGTGTAAACATGACATGAAAAAGATCTAAGATCATGATAGGTTAAATTAGATCATGAGTTAGAAATTCAGAGCCACCTCTTAACTAACCAAGCAGAAGAAAAATCATCACTGCCCACACAAAAACCAGCATGAAAAGATGCACAAGAACCCAGTATAGTCCCTCGCACACAGAAAGTGCCTAATTAATGTGAATTTCCTTCTTGTTTCCTAAGGTCTTTCACTGAAACTTATAAATAGAAACATAATAATTTTGATATATGAATTCATTTTCCTCTGATATTTGGTATTGCTTACACCTTTATTTAACTAGAGCAACAGCCAAAGTGAGGGAAGATGAAGTAGAAATGAAGACATGAAGGTGAGATGAGGTCAGATGGAGGTGGGTGGGGCCAGGGGAGGGCAGATCATGTGGGACCTTTCCGGCCATTGTGTTTCAGATTTTATTCCCAGTGATACTGAAAGCCTGTGGAAGGTTTTGAAACAGCGTGATTAATATTATATCAACAACAGTACACAGTTATGAATCAATAAATGTTCTAAATCCATAAATATTAAAACAGTAAATAAGTATTGTAAGAACTTTTTAGACTGCTTAAGCCTTTATAACTTTCCTAATGTTGGTTATTATTGTGACCTCTCATCTGCTTGAGTTGAAAAGGACATCTTGATATATGTCTTTTATCTACCATGCCTGGCTAATTTTTTGTATTTTTAGTAGAGATGGGGTTTCACTGTGTTAGCCAGGATGGTCTCGATCTCCTGACCTCATGATCCTCCTGCCTTGGCCACTGTGCCTGGCCAAGATCATTTTTTAACTCTGGAATAACTAAAAGATTCCCCTGTCTTGTTCTGTTTTGATCTCCTGACCATTTCTCATTTCCTTCTCACATACTTGCCACTTTTCAGTACCTGTGTGTTTTGGAGAAAGTAAGGAAGAACAGGGTCTGCTGTGTGAAGTCTCATGAGTAAGAAGGAACCCCCAAGACAGAGAGGATGGTGGAAAGGAAAGGAAAACAGCCAAAATTTGTGGTCCATTTTTGAGAAGCAATTCTCCGTGGGTCTCCCATATCTCTGTATGCCTTTCAAGCAAAGACACTGACGGTGTTTCCTCCAGAAAATATGTCCTATATTCTTGTTTATATAGCAAAAGCCTTGGAAGACAGAGATGGTGTCTCTCTCAAGAGAAAAGGAAAGGCATGCTTATTGTCCATTAGCATTATTTTAGTAAAAGCACACAGTTATGGGTCAATAAATGTTGATTCTTTATATTTGGATTTGGATTCCTTATGTAAGTCTTCATCTCATGTAATGCAACCATTACATATCTAGTATCTCCTGGCCCTGATCACATAGCTCCTGTGGGACCTGAGGACAAGGAGAACAGATGCAAGAAAATGCAAATACACTGGATGTTACTATTGACGTGAGTAATAAGTCCTTTTTCTCTGACCCAGGAGTCATGTGTCTTCCACTAGCATCCATGAAACTATGGCAGGCTGACTTGCTGGCCTGCATGTAGGATAAAAATTTCAGACCTTCTATAGTTGTTGACACAAATGAGAGTAAGACCAAAGCCCAGCAGTGGTCAAGAATTTAAGCACAGGTAATTCCCTGATACCTTTAGGATATTTTAGTCTCAAAGTAGTAGTTCTCAACCAGGCATGATTTTGCCTCCCAGGGCATATCTGGCAGTGTCTGGGGACACTTATGATTGTCACAACTGAAGTATGCTACTGGCATCTAGTGGGTAGAGGCCAAGGATGCTGCTGAACATCATATGATATGCAGGGGACCCCCCCCACACACAACAAAATAATTTTCATCTCCAAATATCAATAGTGTTGAGGTTGAGAAATTCTGGCCTTAATTAAAG
Organism: Rhinopithecus roxellana; assembly: GCF_007565055.1. Classification (NCBI taxonomy): domain Eukaryota; kingdom Metazoa; phylum Chordata; class Mammalia; order Primates; family Cercopithecidae; genus Rhinopithecus; species Rhinopithecus roxellana. The sequence continues at coordinate 56,722,582 of NC_044564.1, forward strand.
AGGCCATATAATCAACACAAGCACTATAGGGGCCAAAGAGAAATGTGACCCTGCTCCTGCCCTGGGGGAGCTCTCAACCTCAGTCCAGTCTTCATCTTTTCCTTCTGACATCTGTTTCTGTTCATCCCACCTGCCCCCTTTCCCCCACCTCCCATCACTGCTACCTGCTGTTAGTCATCCTATGTCCATCACCCATAATTATCCTGAGTTCATTCATTATGGGCATAAAAAGTTAGAAACCATACCATAAAATTAAGGTCACACAGGAATCCTACGACTGGGTCAGGAAAGGAAACTGCTCACCGGGTCTTGCCCAGACAACCCCTCAACTATGAAATGCCTGGGGTGTTTAAGAAACAGCAAAGTGACCCATGTGGACAGCATGGAGTGAGCAAGGGAGAAAGTGGTAGAAGACAAGGTTGGAAGGGTGATGGCAAAGGGAAAGATTGCCAAGGGCAGAGCTCCTCAAACTTTTAACGTGCATGTGAACCACCTGGGGGATTTGCTCAAAGCAGGTTCTGATTCTGTAGACCTAAGAGGGACAGGTGATTTTCTACTTCTAAGGAGCTCCAACATCAATGCTTTTAGAAAATGTGCCATATTCAAGTACAAGAGTATAGGGTCTCGTAGGCCTTTGCCAGAACTCTAGCTTTTACTCTGAAAAAGATGGAATGCTGCTGGAGGGTTTGGATCAAGAAATTATGTAATTTGACATTTCAACAGGACCATCTGACCTCTGTTTTAAGAATACTGAGTACTCAAGAGGAGTGAACACATGTTTTCATTCATAGCAGCAGTTGTCATAATAGACTCAAACTGGAATTAACCCACATGACCATTAACAGTAGAATGGATACTTATGGTTTATTCATATAATGGGATACTATAAAACATGGAAAAAATAATGTATTACTTCTACAAGTAACAATGTAGATGAATTTCACAGATGTAATGTTGAATTAAAAAAACAGACATAATAAAGTACATACTGTATGGTCCCATATATAAGGAGCGTTAAAATAGGCAAAATTAATTTATGGGGATAGAAGTCTAGAGAGTGGTGACTTCTAGCAGTGAGAGAGGCGGGAGGAAGCCTCCTGGGGGGCTGGGAATGATCTATCTTTTGATCTGTGTGTTAAGTACACAGGAATAAACATCTGCAGATATCAAGCTGTACTCTTAAGATTTGTGCACATCACTATATCTATGTTATACTTTAACATAAGAAGAAAGGGAGGAGATATTGTAGAGGGGCAAGGGTAACAACAGGGAGAGCAGTTAGGAGGCTATAGCACTAATCCAGGCAACAAACAGGGGTCTGGGGTAGAGTGACACCAGTGAAAATGGTGAGAAGTGGTTGGATTCTAGATATATTTGCAATTGGGAGCTGAAATGATTTTCTAATGGACTGGATATAGGTGATATGATGTGTCAAGCAGGCAGTTTGGTAAAGCAGTCTGTAGTTATGGCCAAATTCTGGGTTAGAAATATTAATTTGAAGGCATCAGTTATGTGGGTGGTATTTGAAATTATGAGTCTGGATGAGATGCCCCAGGAAGTGAGTATAGATGGTGAAAGAAGACAGTGGCAATCTGAGCCACAGCCACTCCAGGAATGTGTAACAGTCAGGGAGAAGAGGAGGCAAAGGAGACTGAGACAGCATGATCACGGAGACAGGGAGACAGCCAGGAAGTGTGGTCCCAGAAACAACTGAGGAATGTTTTTCAAGGAGGGAGGGATCAGCTGTGTCAAAAGTTGCTGAGAAATTGGGTGAGATGAGCAGTGAGATATCGCAAGCTTGTCATTGATTAGTTAACATCTAAAATTGTGCCTGTCACAGAGAAATCACTCAATAAATAGCACAGGATGTATGCAGATGATACATAAAAATCTATATAAACTCACTGTTCTTGCCAACAGATCATATTTCTGCATTGAAGAAAATAACAAATCTTCACAAACTGGCCTACTCTTTCACTCTTTCCCCAGTCCTTGAGGTTTTGACTTAAAATGAGCAAGTATAGAGGACCTTCTCCCCATTTGGCATAGCCCAAGGGCATGAGCCTAGCTCTCAGTCACCCTGGTCCTAAAGGTCATGGAGAAATGAAGTGTTCTCTTGGCCTGTTCTGTAATTTCTGCTCAAACTTGTGATGAAATGTTCCTCTTTAGAGAAACAGGACTTCCACTTAATCTCTCTGTGCTTCAGTTTCCTCATCTACAAAGTGGGAATAATAAAAGTGTCAATCTCATAATTTGTTACAAAGATTAGAGGTGTTAATATATGCAAAGAACTTACAGCGGCATCTGGCACATGGCAAGTGCTAAATAAGTATTAGTTATTTATGATATTGTCATGATATTGACAACATCCTCCAGCTGAAGGTACCAGGCACATAACTACTGTTGATAAAGTTGGCTTATTGACTTGTGCAATGAAGAAGACATGCACAATGGGGAACTGTGGGGTGTCTCAGTAAGAAAGTATTAGAGAGGACTTAACATAGGACATGGACTTGTGTTAGATATCTGGGGGAGGGCTCAAAGATTATCTGGATTGGATGCTGTCAGGAAGTGGCCATAGTTCTATGATGGGATATCTTAAGATTTACTTAGGAGCAGGAAGAAAAAAGCAGGCAACAGTGATAAATAGTAAGGCTGCAGTAGCACTGCTATTAGTCAGCACGGGGGAATGCTTGGTCATTTCTGTGGTTTTGACAACGTTCATGTGGTTGTCAGTGTTCTGGCATGATTACAGAATGGTCTTCTTTTATGCCTTTATTCATCACAGTCACAGCACGGCCTTGTCTGATGGTGCTGATCTATGAAATTGTTTATGTTCTGCAGGAGAAAATGATGGTCTAGCTGATAGTGCCAGGTCAGCCCCCACCTGTCAGGTTATGTATAAAATGCCATGTGCTTTGAGGGGGTCATTAAAAGACTTTGGAAAGACTTTCCATTTCCTCCAGCACCATCTGGATAATAAGTCATCAGAGAAAACCTGGGGAGGTGGGCAGAGAGGAGTAACTGATCTAGGAAGAGCCCAATTGCTTAGTCCTAGACATGCTCATCTTCTCTGCTTTGCACATGATTCACTGAACGATCTCAGAAGGGGTTGAGAATTTTGTAGGTGACCCAAAAAATGTTCATGAAGAAAACAGGAAGAGATAGGAGTTTGTTGGCCTGCACTCCCAGATAAAATGGCATTCTTCCTAATGACTGAAGGCTATTATAAAGACAAAGCAGAGAAACCAGCTTCACAGTACGTGAAACGGACCTTCACTGAAGGACAGCACCTGTGGGAACTCTCAGCCAGAAAGCACATCAGAAAACCTGAACTGCCAGGAGAAATATCAAGGAGGAGTGAGGAACAAGGGTGAGATTTCCAGGGGCCTGAAATGAAAAATACCCAGGAAGGTTGGTACATCATGTCCAGAAGCACTAGGAAGGTGCCACTGGGGTCAGACAGTCATTGAGGAAATCTAGTGGAGTCAGAGGAACCAATGCAGGCTGTCTAGAAGGTTCTAAAATCCAGATACCAGCCCTGGTCTGCTTCAGGACGGGAGGGTATTTTTGCTTAAAATACCAGCAATTCTCAACTCTGTGACTAATTCAGTTCGTGTGTGTGTTTGTGTGTGTGTGTGTGTGTGTGTGTGTGTATTTGCCTTTCTCCATGTAAAATTAGCCCTGAAAAACCACAGACTGCCAGAGGAAGACCTAGACATGTGACACTTTTATCAGAATTTATCAAGGTAGCCTCATGCTGGACCAGTTTCAAAATTTGAAAGATCACAGGAGTGGCCAAACAGAGTGGTCTCAGGCAGAGAGAGTCAAAGAGGCAGGCGGTGGGGGCTGAAGACCCTTCCTGCCTTGGCTGTCCCCACAGGGTCCAAGGGCAGAATGCAAACACTATCATATCATTCTCACCTTTCCTCTACAAATGATGTTTATTCTCCTTGGCATTTGATAATTCAGCAAATCAAGTTGGGGTTAGTGGCTTTGGAGCCAGAGAGACCCAGATCTTTAACTCAGGCTCCTTCAGGTAATCATTGCCTGATCTCAACCATGGCATTCCTCCAAACTGCAGCTTCCCCAGTGTACCCAGTCACTCCTATCTTGCAAGGCTGTTGTGTGACTTAGAGATAATGTGTGTAAAAAGGCAAACCCAGGTGTAGCCAACAAAGATAAATAATACCAAGTCAAGTTTACAGCTATGCTGTTTTTCATATCTGGAGTGGGGATTTTTAAAATGTCTTCAAAACACAAAATGACTAAATCTTCAAAAAGAAAAAAGTTCTATTTACTAACATAATTCTCAATTGTCAGAAAATTATAAGGGGGACATTAGTGGTTGGTTTGGGGTTTTTTTGTTTTTTTTGGTTTTCTTTGTTTGTTTTTGTACTATTCAGTCTCTCCACCCTAAATATCAAAGCAGCAGGATTTTCTAAGAACAATTAAAAGATACCTAGCACATCCCAATAGCCAGAAAAGTGCTTTGCTGAATTGATGTTGGTCACAAGACTTTAAAAACTTGACTTAAATGGTTAAATGTATGTGTGAGAATGAAGCATCATTAACTTTATCTAAAATCACTGATTTGAGGCAACTTTGTATGCTGTGATATGGTTTTGATTTGTGCTAAGTCAAAATAAGATTATTTATCTTTGAGCCAATTGCAGTTTATGGCATTTGGTTTCTTGGAGTGGAACACAAAACAGCCAACATGTCTTTAAAACATTGCCAGGGAAATAAAAGCTAAGATAAGAAAAGAAAGTCATCCTGCTGCAATACTAATTTCACCTAGATTATCACAATATTTCTCCTGAGGATAGCACACTTTGACTCCATATCAGAAAATTCCATAAAATTAGTTTGTCATATGTAATGAGCTGTGCTTCTGGGTACAAAGATGACATCACATTGGCCACATCTTTGGCCTTTGGTCAGAAGCAGTGATAAACTGGTGTAGGCCGAACTCTGCTTTCTCCACATCGCCCTGTAAACAGTGACACACACTTTGGAGACTGTCCTCCAGAGTAAAAGGCAGAGTTTGTGGCCTTGAGGCAAGAGTAAGGCTAGCTCTTCTCCATGGATGAACCAACAAACAAAGCAGGCAGCCTCACAGGTGCCCCGTTAGGTTCAATCGTATTAATGCTTTGTCTAATTTAGCTGTCCTTAAACTTTTAGCAAGCTAAGACACCTCAAAGCTAGGTTCTCTGTAGGAATTAGGGGAAGGAGTGTTGGCTGGGTAAGCCCTGCAGGTAACTTAGATGCACCTCCCCTCCCTCATCGCTTCCATGCAGAAGTAGAGATGGGCATGTTCCTCTCAGTTGAACAATTCAAGGCTGATCTCCTTAGCTGCAAGGATGCACAGAGGGGAGAAGTTGGCCTGGCCTGGGCAACACTAAACTCATCTCTTAGAGCTCTGACATATATACCATGAGACCTAGAGGGGGAAAGTGTGTGAGGCAGCAACAAGGCTAAGCATTCTGAACACACTGGGACAAATTGAGTTTTCTGTGCCTTTGGGTTTTTTTCCACTTAAATCTCAGACACTGTAATAGCAGTTATATTATCTGGTCTCCTCAGGACTACTCCAGAGAGGCAGTTTTAGGATAAATGATATTTGTCAAGTTGTTATAGATGTTCACAATAAAGATACGATCATAATTCTGATTAATTGCTTAAGGTTAGTATGTTGATATAAATGAATTGCCATTGACAATCAGTCCCAGAGGGATGTATTCTTTATTTCCACAACTTATCTTTAATTGTATCTTAAAACTTCTACTAACACTTTCTATTCACTGTATCATTATTGTGCAATTATAATATGGTTATTCATAAAGCAAATTGCTTAAGGCTAACTCACATTCTCACAGTAGCATGTCTCAGCTTTTGCATATGTCTCATAAATATTTGAAGCAGGAGGAGATAAGCATTCCAATTCTGTAGTCAGGCTCCCTGGTTTGAATCTGAGATCCCCTACATACTAGCTGTGTGACCTCAGGCAAGCTGCTTTTCATCTTTGGGCTTCAGTTATCTCATCTATTAAAAGGAAATAAATAATTAGATTCCCTTACTGGGTGATCATAAAATAAGAGAATACATAAAATGTTCAGACTAGTAACTGGCATTTAATAAGCACTCAGTAAAAATTAACTATTATTAGTATTTTTGGCATGCTCCTTTATTTAAATTTCTGGATTGATTTTTATTTATTTTATTTCATTTTATTTATTTATTTATTTTTTTGAGACAGAGTCTCGCTCTGTTGCCCAGGCTGGAGTGCAATGGTGTGGTCTCGGCTCACTGCAACCTCCACCTCCCAGGTTCAAGTGATTCTCCTGCCCCAGCCTCTCGAGTAGCTGTGATTACAGGTGTATGCCACCACACCCAGCTAATTTTTGTATTTTTATTAGAGACAGGATTTCACCATGTTGGCCAGGCTGGTCTCGAACTTCTGCCCCAGGTGATCCGCCCATCTCGGCCTCCCAAAGTACTGGGATTACAGGCATGAGCCACCGTACCCAGCCACAATTTCTGGATTTTAAAAACTATTTGCAACATTATAATAAGATGACTTCACTCTGCCATTTTTATTTTCTCCCTCAGTGAGTGAAGTCAGGATAAACATCCTTGTTTGTTCCTCCTACCATGTACACAATAACAAGAAATACCTGGTTGGAAAAATGAACATCTCATAATAATATGAAATACATTTAAAAGACTTCTATTTGCTACACCTCTTGTTGGTTTTTTACTATAGTTACTGTGAAATATGCGGATTTTTTTAAAAAGCTCTAGCAGTTAAATGATGCCGTAGAACCCCAATATGGTAAGTGAAAATAATTCTAACAGTAATTTCTTATTACTATACCTCTCAAAGAAGTTTCTTCTATAACTTAGTAAGGTCTCTCAACATTAGTCATTTTACTCAGCAACAGATATGGACCTTCTCAAAGAGAAACACAGAACAAGAGAATTAATAATCTTATTTTTTTTCTTACCTATTGGTAAGAAAATGAGCTGTGCTGCTCATTTTCAATCTTTTGGATTCAGAAATTCTCTTACTAGTTTGTAGTTTTTGCTGAGGTTTCTTTTTTTTTTTTAATAAGCTGGGAATAAGGACCAGCTAACTCAAGGAATTAAGTAATATCTTTCTAACAATATTTAACCATTTGCTGATTTAAAGTTGAGCTACTGTTTTTTCCAGGTTGATTCCAAAGAGAATAGGTTTTCGTTTTAAAGATTTTTAAGACCGACAATAAGAAAAAGGCTAATCAGATACAAATCTGTGCCCTCAGGAAATGAACACTGAAAACTATATCCAGATGTTCGAAGATCTGGGAAGAAAAGCCTCTTACCTTATAGTGAGATACATTCTCCTTCAGTTGATGAATCTCTAGAAATGACCATCTCCCTAGCCCAGCGTTCTATCTAGTGTTGCTATTTTTATTAACATCAAGTTTCATACACATCCCTTTCCTAAGGAACTATAAACACGTTGACTACAAGTAACTTTTAGGAAGTGAAAGTTTTCAAAGGCCAAATGATCTAGACTTGTTGATGTTTTGACTAAGATTTCTTTAATTTCTGGGAAGCAAAAGCAGGAAGCCTACATGACTTCCTGATGAACTGAGGGTGAGCAGGGAAGGCAGAGGAGGCAAGACATATTTACCAGTTTCTAACATAGCCGTTGAGGAAAGAACAAGACGAATGGCTCAGGTGCAGGGAAATGAAGAACGAGGGAGAAAACATAAACGGAATGGAATTTCCCATGACGATTTTTTATGAGAAGTTTTTTTGTTTGTTTGTTTTTGAGAAGGAGTCTCGTTGTGTTTCCCAGGCTGGAGTGCAGTGGCGCAATCTTGGCTCGCTGCAACCTCCACCTCCTGAGTTCAAGAAATTCTCCTGCCTCAGCCTCCAGAGTAGCTGGGATTACAGGCGACTGCCACCATGCCCAGCTAATTTTTGTATTTTCAGTAAAGACAGAGTTTCACCATGTTAGTCAGGCTGGTCTCGACCTCCTGACCTCCGGTGATCCACCCGCCTCAGCCTCCCAAAGTGCTAGGATTACAGGAATGAGCCACCACATGACAGAGAAGTTTTTTTAAAAAATGTAACTTTTCATTTAGGAAAAAGTTCAAATATTGGATGTTATAACAAAATTCACCATAGTTCCCTCTATCAGTGATTTAAACATGTCTGTTTTTTAATTAACTCTCTTCTTGCTGCCGGAGATAGACTACAGTGAACTATTTCCAAACAACCAGCCAAAGGGAAGCTGACTGCAACGGAGCCTCAGGGAAGGCAATGAGGGTGAGGGAAGTGGGCAGAGGGGCCCCCATTCTGCAAGGCTTTACAGCAAGGCTACCCAAGCTATCTTGAAAGAGTCTGACTTTTTTGTTTTACATTTTATTAGAAGGCATTATGACAATCAAACATTACACTCAAAATATTACACTTAGATTATCCTAGTGGTAAAAAGACTTTGCAAAAAAAAACTTAATGAAATATTTTCTTCAAACAGATTATCTTCAAATAGGTGTAATATATAATTGGGGTTTTACAATTTTCAAGAGAAGTATTTGAGAACTAATGGTAGTTAAGTTCATGCATAAATACATTAAGCTGACAAACTTTTATTAGGATTTGAGAAAAGTTGCTGATACATGCTGTAGATATATGAAAGTAAAAAACTGAATCTTCTTTATGGAATCATTAATCTGAGGCATGATATTAGTTTATTTACAATAATTGGCAAGCAAGCAACTCAGTAAATTACTGGTACTTCAATTCTGGACTTCAATTCAGAAGTCACTGAAATCCTGGACAGTAGTTCTGACCATTTGTGTAAATAACTGCAGAATTATGGAGCATGGCTCATTAAGAAATAAGAGTAACATTCATATGAAACAAGAAAGTATTGACTCATGTAGTAGAAAATAATAAAAGAGCAGGTGAAAGAAGCATTAAACGGCCGGGCGCGGTGGCTCAAGCCTGTAATCCCAGCACTTTGGGAGGCCGAGACGGGTGGAGACAGGTGGATCACGAGGTCAGGAGATCGAGACCATCCTGGCTAACATGGTGAAACCCCGTCTCTACTAAAAAACACACACACAAAAAACTAGCCGAGCGAGGTGGCGGGCGCCTGTAGTCCCAGCTACGCGGGAGGCTGAGGCAGGAGAATGGCGTAAACCCAGGAGGCGGAGCTTGCAGTGAGCCGAGATCGCGCCACTGCACTCCAGCCTGGGCAACAGAGCGAGACTCCGTCTCACAAAAAAAGAAAGAAAGAAAGAAAGAAGCATTAAACTTAAGAACATCTCTAAATAGTGCAAATTCCTTTGTATAATGTTCTCTATTCACTACTTGATCTTGCATTTTCTTTTATCCTCTGAGCTATAGGACAGCATAATAACTTGGAAGCCTGTCTCTTGAAATAAGCAAAAAGAACCAAATCAAGATGTAGTTTCTTAATCCTAATTTGCATAGTTTTCATTTTTCCAAGGCATTTTCATGAAAACATTGACAAAAACTGTGGATTTTTTTTTATTTGATTGGATAACATTAAGAAATGCACTAGGGTTCATGCTCTAACCTAACACTTTTTTTTTTTTTCTAAGACAGAGTCTCACTCTGTTGCCCAGACTGGCGTGAGGTGGCACAATCTTGGTTCACTGCAACCTCCGCCTCTCAGGTTCAACCGATTCTCCTGCCTTAGCCTCCCAAGTAGCTGGGATTACAGGTGCATGCCACCATGCCTGGCTAATTTTTGTGTTTTAGTAGAAATGGTGTTTCACTATGTAGGCCAGACTGGTTTCGAATTCCTGACCTCAGGTGATCAGCCCGCCTCAGCCTCCCAAAGTGCTGGGATTACAGGCATGAATCATGACACCCGGCAAACCTAATTCTTCTAATTATATGTTACAATTCTGAAAGAATCTCTCAAGTGGATTTTGGACACTAACAAGAACACAACAAAATGATCTATTTTTTTTTTTTTTTTTTTTTTTTTTTTTTTTTTTTTGAGACAGGGTGTCACTCTGTAGCCCAGGCTGGAGTACAGTGGTGTGTTCTCGGCTCACTGCAACCTCCACCTCCCCGGTTCAAGTGATTCTCCTGCCTCAGCCTCCACTACACTACAGGCATGCACCACCACACACGGCTAATTTTAGTATTTTTAGTAGAGACAGGGTTTCACCATGTTGGCCAGGCTGGTCTCGAACTCCTAACCTCAGTTAGGTGATCTGCCCACCTTAGCCTCGCAAAGTGCTGGGATTAAAGGCGTGAGCCACCGCGCCGGGTTACAACAAAATAATTTAAATGAAACATTTTCACATATGAAAAGTTAGTTTTAGAACTGCATTTAATGACTCTTTATATCCAGAAGGCATTTAAAAATAATAAATAAAGACATTTTAAGAAGGGCAACAACCTAGCAGAAAACAGTTTTGTCTTCTAGCTAGTCTGTGCTGGAAGACTGAGTAGATATTACGCATTTTATCATTATCATCTGAATGTAACAGATGGAAGCCAGCTATGGATAAATCTACAACGCCAACAAAGACTAGAACAATTTAGCTCATCAAAATTAGGTACTTTATTTTCAGTGAGTTGAAGAATCACAACATGATTCTCATCTTAAAATTATACATTTCAATGTGATTCATAATTTGCAGTAACAATAAAGGTAAACATAACACTATTCTTCTACCAAAGCAGAATTTTTGAAAATCACAGTTTTAATCAAAAGTTTAAATTCACTTCCAAACTTATTTTATCTCATGAGTAAATTTTGATGCTGGAAGCAAACATTTTAGTGGTAAGTATGAATGTGAAGGCTACAAAACAAAATTGTAGGCTTCCTACTAGTGGCAACAGATTGTAGGCTACTAGTGCCTACTAGTGGCAACCCATTAGGAAATGAGCTCATGGACTTTCTTCCAGGTAAGATCAAAGAAGTGAGTGTGCTTACTACCCTCATCTTGCACATGGCTTTCCCCTCACTTTATTCACGTTTCTATTCAAATACTTCTTTCCAAAGGCAGCTCTTCCCTGACCTCTACATCCAGCTATAGTGTTCATCATAGCACTTAGCTCGATTTACACTTTGTATTTCTTTAAATACTGTCTGTCATTTCTACTAAATGTGTAGGCTGTATATGAGCAGTGACTGAGTTCAATTCTGTATCCCAATCACCTTAGATAGGGGTTCATCAAATATTTGTTGAAAGAAGGAAGAAAAGAGGGCAGGAAGGAAGGAGGGAGGGAGGGAAGGAAAGAAAGAAGGAATGGAGGGTGGGGGAAAGAAATGGAGAAAAGGAGGAAGAAAAGGGAGGGAAGACTGTAGGGAGGGAAGACAGAAGGAAGCAAGTAAGCAAGCAATGGTCAGTGGCTTGAAGGTATCTGCCTAAACTAATGCACTGTGGCTAAGGAAAAAGGAAAAAGCAAGAACACTAGAAACAGTTGTCCCAGCTGCCCTCAGGTCACTGAATTTACAGAGCATAAAGATACAGGGAGCGCCGGGCGCGGTGGCTCAAGCCTGTAATCCCAGCACTTTGGGAGGCCGAGACGGGCGGATCACGAGGTCAGGAGATCGAGACCATCCTGGCTAACACGGTGAAACCCCGTCTCTACTAAAAAATACAAAAAACTAGCCGGGTGACGTGGTGGGCGCCTGTAGTCCCAGCTACTTGGGAGGCTGAGGCAGGAGAATGGGGTAAACCCAGGAGGCGGGGCTTGCAGTGAGCTGAGATCTGGCCATTGCACTCCAGCCTGGGCGACAGAGCGAGACTCCGTCTCAAAAAAAAAAAAAAAAAAAAAAAAAGAAAAGATACAGGGAGCACTGGCTGCCCTTGGTGTCAGCTATGCTCAGCACACTCAAGTTTGTGAGCTTGTTCCTATTCTCTATCTCTAGCTTTGAGGTAGCCCTGAGAATATTGGTCACTTTCTTCTCCTCCTTATTTCCTTTTATTTCAAAACTAGAACGGGGAGGTATAGAACTTGAAGGAGGACATAGCTGAGATCTGTACAAATATGAACTTTGTAGCTTGGGGCCCAAATCCAAATGGATGGGTAGAGCGAAGCCTGAACCACACTGAGGACTAGAGCAGGTAGATGAGGATATCAATGGATGGACAGCAAAACAGGAGCAGATAATGAATAAGGTCCCTTCCAAGTGTGAGCTTCTCTTTGTGACTCTGGGAAAGCTGATAGGGCAGCAGCTGCACCCTTAGCACTCACCAACCACAAAAGGAGAAACATAAGGTGTGGGTTACCCTCCAGCAGGGCTGTGCTGCTCAGATTTAGGAAGGTGAGAAACCTGCTGCCCAGTCATAGGACTATAGCATGCCAGGGACCCTCCAGATGCAACAGGCTTTTAATCACAGATGAAAAGTACTTAATAGTTACTGAACTACGTAAAAACAATGACCAGCGATCCAAGGAGAGAAGTTAATTCTGTTAAGCCAACCAAGTGACACAAGGTTTTGCCTGGAGGAAGGAAAACAGAGAAGCAAGCTGTGATCTTCCCTTTTTATAGCCAGTGCTTTGAATCTCCTTGGAGAAGGAAGTCCACAGAAAACAATTTGATTTCTAAGTGAATAATAATTAGATGCTCTAAGTTTTCAATGTGATAAACATCCTGGCATTTCTTCTCCACTGTACCCCAATCCACAATAGTATATGGGGATATAAAGCCTTTGGGATCCTCTCACTGGAGAAGTCCATATCTGAGATACCTCATTTTACACCATAAAGCTTTGAGGAAATTATATCACGTCTAAAGACTTTTTAAAAGAAACTGCCACATGATGTTATAACATTGGGTAGCATTTTACCACCAAGTAGTGATGGGGTCAGAACAAGTCATCCCCAAATATGCCATTTTGAAGTATTATTTTGAGCTAAAAGAAACTGAGAACCAGTCAATGCAGAAAAAGCACTTTGCCTACCCATTTGCTTAAAGTATAATTTCCCATTCATAAAGGACATTTTTATAAGTAAATGTATCTATCTTTGCCAGAAAGAGAGTTACTCATAGATAACTTTTTCTCACTGGAGAGACTTTTATCTGCATAGCAAAGTAACCTTTATTCACCACACATTTCCTCCTGCCTTCCCACAATTCGTCTCTACCACTCCCCAGTACCCCCAAATCCTTATTCCTATTCCTTACTGTAGCTTAAGATAGTATCTGTCTCAATCATGTGGCTGCTTCCTGGAGTCTCATATTTTGGTGGGACTCCTGTGCATATGTGAGTAATTAAATGTTTTTTCTCCCTTTAATCTGTCTAATGTCAATTTAATTCATAGACCAGCCAAAAAATCTAGAAGGGTACACAGAAGCAATTTTCCCTCTCCTACAGTAGTTTTTCTGCTAAAAAATATATGAAGAAAACAAAATCCTTGCCATCATTATTTCACCTTACATAACTTCTGTTATAAAAGGTTACTTATTCTTCCCATTAATATGGCTCAATAGGCAGATTTTTTACCTTTTCTTTAGAGTTGTGCATTTTTAGGGTGTCCAGTCCTTGCAATTCATAGTTCTTGAATATGAAAGCTCTAATTGCTATATTTACCTAAGGTATATAGCTACAAACTGTTATTTAGAAATGAATTAATTTTCAGTGGTTTTAAAATATCTAACCTAATAGAATATCCCTTACTTGTAAGTATACTAATGTCTTTAAATATGCAAATGTTTAAATGCTAAAAATATAAGCAAAATATGGAATTAAAATACACGGGCCAGGCACAGTGGCTCATGCCTGTAATCCCAGCAATTTGGGAGGCCAAGGTGGGTGGAGTAACGAGGTCAGGAGTTCAAGACCAGCCTGGCCAACATGGCTAAACCTTGTCTCCACTAAAAATACCAAAAGTTAGGCAAGTGTGGTGATACGTGCCTGTGGTCTCGGCTACTCAGGAGGCTGAGGCAGGAGAATCACTTGAACCCGAAGGCAGAGGTTGTAGTGAGCCAAGATTGTACTACTGCACTCCAGTCTAGGCAACAGAATAAGATTCCATCTCAAAATAAATAAATAAATAAATAAAATACATAATTCCAATCAGCTCTTAAGGTGGTGGTAGTAATTTTTATTGTAATACGTGCAAAAAATTCACCAATACTTGTGGGTAGATTAGCAGTTACTAATGCTAAAGTGCAGGGTCTACCGCTAAAGTTCTCCTTGTGTTTTTTACTTGCTTATGTACATTAGAAAGAAAACATACCATCACAGATTTTCCAAGAGAGGAAAATTACGCATAATCCCCACTCAATATAACTTCTAATACTCTGAGCTCTTCATATTCAAAAATCCCTCAAAACAAATGTGGCTTCAAATTTTGGGGTGCATAACTGAAAATAATTATTTTACATTATAATTTTACATTTAAGTCACATAAAATGATTTAAAAATCAGACCAAGTGTAAAATAAATTCCAATTCCAAATGACATAATCTTGTTACTGTAATGAAATAAATCCCTAAACTGATGGTCCCTGTATTTCTAATTTGTCTTTGGTAAATATACTTGAACTGAACCTAAACAGAACTTTAACATCATAAACCTACCAAACAGATTCAAAGATAACACAAAATTTGTGTTTACTGAACATCATCCAAATATTTCTTCTTCTAAGAAAAGCGCTGTGTAAAAAAATTTGAGCCACCAGAACATATAAATATTATTAAAGTACTCAACCTTGTCTTTTCATCTTTGTATCCTCATTGAATAGTACAGAAGCTGGCATATTGTTATTGTTTAATAAGCATTGAATAAGTAAACCAGTATTATTCTCTTTGGGGTTCTATCCTTAACATAAACAAATGTGAAGACGCAAATTAGAAAACCAACATATTCAACTACACTGCTATTCAGCCATATGATGTAATTCTAACACATTTTTTCCAGAAACATTCTGAGGCATTGCTTTGCAAATTCATGACTAAGTGTAAGGATAAGTGTACGAGAAGTGGGATGTTGGGAAACTTTACCCTCAAAAACCCCAGAAACCAAGTTAGATAAGATCTTAAGATAACTGGCTTAAAAATAAAAACATAATATTTTTACTTTAAAATTTTATTTTTTAAGGAAAAATAACTGCTATTGCTGGCCTTTCTTATTACTATTATTTTGCAGGGACAGGTGGCTGATAGGGGAATTTAAGGCTGTCGTTTTCAAGTATACAAGCTTATTATTCCATTACCCAGTCTACACAAGACACATGACTATAAGCTCAAGTCTTAGAAACTATTGGAAATCTATCAAAGACAAAAAGAAATAAGAAGGGCAACAAATTTAAATATAGGACGGGCTAGAAAAAAATATGTAGATTAGATTATGCTTTTCTAGAAAACTGCATTAATTTGTCCACATTAAAGCTCTAACACTATTCTGTGTTGCATGGCATTTAGAATGAGGTAAATATACAATAAAACAAACAAGAAAGCTTAATAAAGCAATAAAGAGAATTTGTAATTAAGACTGTTAACCTCTAGCAAACTTCTATGGCCTTTAACCCAGAGGAAGATTAGAAATGACTCCAATATACCAAATAAGCTTCACAGATGAATAGGAAGACGGTATCAAAAAAACATTTTTTAAGCAGAGCCTTTCATCTAAAAACAATATATACTACTTATAAATAAAATAAACCAGTATTTTTTACTTTGGTTTGATGTAAATTTGTTAATTGTTATATGAGGAAAATGGGTATTCACAAGCCAGTATTACCTTAATTTATTTAGGTGAAGATAAGAGTTGGAGTTCTATAATTTCTTTAAGGTTCCAATATCTGTATCTGAAAGGTGACATCATTTTTTTTTTTTCCTTCCCAATGGCAGTGTCAAGGGGACATCAATTCTATTGTGGAAGCAGCTTCTCTATTATAAAATTCATGTAACACACTGGAATGTTCTTTTCTCTTTGGTCAACAAACACTTGTCTCATGTTGAATGTGGATATTTTTTAATTACCACAGTTACAGCAAAGTCTTACCCCAAAATTTAATTTGTAATTAGGGAAGGTATCTAAAGCAGTTTAGGAGCATCAAATTCAATCTAAAATTGCTAGAAAACTTGTTACAGTTTAATAAACAATTACTTTAAATGTACATTTTTAGTGTTCCTGAATAATGCAGGTTTCTATTAAATTTTAGAAAATCATTTATAACAAAAACATGAACATACCATTATTTTGTTTGATTAGTGTCAATAGAAGGTAGAGATAGTATTCCCTCAAAAGAGTTTAACAGAGAAGAATGTAATGAAAGAACTCTGCACTCTCTGTGGACAGGGTTTAAGGTAACCTCAAGGGATGAAAAGGCACCCAGGGGCTGACAATAGCAGGAAGCCATGAGCTCTTTTAGGCTCGAAGGGGAAGGGGAAGGAAACAGTATTAACCAGATCCAGCAACAGGTGGAGCTATTGAAGTGGTACTGTCTAAAAGGATCTGTGACTTAGGAACCCACTGCCATAGCCAGACCACATACATACCTAAACTCACTGTCTCCCTACCCTCCACACTCCTGCTGGGAACCACACTGGCTGATCCTCATCGAAGCCAGAGGGCAAGGGAGCCTGGGAAATGCAGTGTGGAGGGTCAGACTCAGAGCACAGGGCAGTGACAGACAAGGAAGAGTAGGATATGGAGGAGCCAGGTGGGGATGTTGCAGTAGGGCATCAAACAGAGAATGCTCAGGTCTCCACCCGATTTATGTCAAATAGTGATCTGAGTCAGCATGACAGACTATTTTTAGAGTTCTTGTTTAAGTCAGTTTCAAAATTTTTATAAAGTGTAAAAGTAGGACAGCAAAATTAAGTACTTAATGTTTTTTAAATTTAGGGAGAAATGATGGTTAGCACAAATCAGAATTAGCTGTAAAGTAATTATAAGTATTGAAATAGAAGGCAAATGTCTTGACAAGAAAAAATTGAAAACAGAAATGGGCAAGGGACATTAAAAATATTAAATAAAGAAATTTACAGAACAGACCAAACCCTAGCAGAAAAAATAATATTCTCCCCTGGATAATAGGTGGTGGAAGGCTGGGTAGAAATAAGGTTTATTTTGCTGCGTTTAATCATTATTGGTGTCAATGTAACAGATGGAAGGTGGCATTACATAATTTTAAACAGACAGCAGATTGGAACAATTTATTTCACCAATACTAGGTGCTTTGTTATACAGCAGTGAGTTGAGGAGTCGCTAAATGATTCTCTCTTCTTTTTTTTTTTTTTTTTTTTTGAGATGGAGTTTCACTCTTGTTGCCCACGCTGGAGTGCAATGACGCGATCTCAGGTCACTGCAACCTCTGCCTCCTGGATTCAAGCGATTCTCCTATCTCAGCCTCCTGAATGGCTGGGATTACAGGCGCACACCACCACGTCTGGCTAATTTTCTGTATTTTTAGTAGAAACAGGGTTTCACCAAGTTAGCCAGGCTAGTCTTGAACTCCTGACCTCAGGTGATCCGCCCACCTCGGCCTCCCAACATGCTGGGATCACAGGCATGAGCCACTGCGCCCGGCCATGATTCTCATTCTTAATGCTGTAAATTTTGAAATGATTCCTACTTCACAGTTAGGATAAAGGCAACGATAAGATTGTTCTACCAAAGCACAAGAAAACAATATCACAGTATTAACCAGAAGTTTAAAATTTAATCCCATTCTATGTTCTCTATTGAGTAAACTTCTATCCTGCAAGCAAATATTTTAGTGATGAATATGAAGGGGAGGACTACAAAACAAAATGGTGTCCTTATTAATGGTTACAGATAAATCAATCCATGAGAAAATGGGTTCATGCACTTTTCTTCACATCAGATGAGAGAAGGAAATACCATTTCTATGGCCTCTGCCTGTTCATAGGTTCCACCTTATCCTACAAGACTAATAAAGAAGAAAAAGCAGAAGATTCAAATAAATACAATCAGAAATGACAAGACGGATAACACCACTGACCCCACATAAATACAAACAACCATCAGAGAATACTATAAACACTTCTATGCAAATAAACTGGAAAATCTGGAAGAAATGGGTACATTCCTGGACACATACACTCTCTCAAGACTGAACCAGGAAGAAGTTGAATCCCTGAATAGACAATGAGTTCTGAAATTGAGGCAGTAATGAACAGCCTACCAACCAAAAACAGCCCAGGTCCAGATGGATTTACAGCTGAATTCTACCAGAAGTACAAAGAAGAGCTGGTACCATTTCTTCTGAAATGATTCCAAACAATTGAAAAGGAGGGACCCCTCCCTAACTAACTCTATGAGGCCAGCATCATCCTGATACCAAAATCTGGCAGAGACGCAGCAAAAAAAAAAAAAAGAAAACTTCAGGCCAATATCCCTGATAAACATCGATGCAAAAATCCTCAATAAAATACTGGCAAGCCAAATTCTGCAGCACATCAAAAAGCTTATCCACCATAATCAAGATGGCTTTATCCCCAGGATGCAAGGTTGGTTCAACACACACAAATCAGTAAATGTGATTCATCGCATAAACAGAACTAAAGACAAAAACCATCTAATTATCTCAATAGATGCACAAAACACCTTTGATAAAATTCAACATCCCTTCATGTTAAAAACTCACAATAAACTAAGTATTGAAGGAACACACTTCAAAATAATAAGAGCCATTTGTAACAAACCCACAGCCAATATCATACTGAATGGGCAAAAGCTGGATGACATGATCCTATTTCTAGAAAACCCATTGACACAGCCCAAAAGCTTCTTAAGTTGATAAGCAACTTCAGCAAAGTCTCAGGATACAAAATCCATGTGCAGAAATCACAAGCATTCCTATACACCAACAATAGACAAGCAGAGAGTCAAATCATGAATGAACTCCCATTCACAGCTACCACAAAGAGAATAAAATGCCTAGGAATACAGCTAACAAGGGAAGTGAAGGACCTTTTCAAGGAGAACTACAAACCACTGCTCAAGGAAATCAGAGAGGACATAAGCAGATGGATAAGAAGAATCAATATTGTAAAAATGGCCATATTGCCCAAAACAATTGATAGATTCAATGTTACTCCCATTAAATTACCATTGACATTCTTCACAGAATTAGAAAAAAAAGTATTTTGAAATTCTTATGGAACCAAAAAAGAGCTCACATAGCCAGACAATCCTAAGCAAAAAGAGCAATGCTGGAGGTATCATGCTACCTGACTTCAAACTATACTATGAGGCTACAGTAATCAAAACAACATGGTACTGGTATTAAAAAAAATAGACACATAAACCAATGGAACAGAACAGACAACCCAGAAATGAAACTGCATATCTACAACCATCTGATCTTTGACAAACCTGACAAAAACAAGCAATGGGGAAAGGACTCCCTATTTAATATGTGCTAACCATCACTTCTCCCTAAATTTAAAAAACATTAAGTACTTAATTTTGCTGTCCTACTTTTACACTTTATAAAAATTTTGAAACTGACTTAAACAAGAACTCTAAAAATAGTCTTTAATAAATTAATAAATGGTGCTGAGAGAAATGGTTAGCCATATGTAGAAAATTGAAACTTGATCCCTTCCTTACACCCTATACAAAAGTTAACTCAAGATGGATTAAAGACTTAAATGTAAAACCCAGAACTATAAAAACCCTAGAAGAAAATCTGGGCAATACCATTTAGGACATAGGCATAGGCAAAGATTTTATGATGAAATTGCCAAAAGCAACTGCAACAAAAGCAAAAATTGACACATGGGATCTAATTAAAGTAAAGAGCTTCTGCACAGCAAATGAAACTATCATCAAAGCAAACAGACAACCTACAGAATAGAAGAAAATTTTGCAATCTATCCATCTGACAAAGGTCTAATATCCAGAAACTACAAGGAATTTAAGAAAAGTTACAAGAAAAAAAACAAACAACCCTATCAAAAAGTGGGCAAAGGATATGAACAGACACTTCTCAAAAAAAGACATACATGCAGCCAACAAACATATGAAAAAAGCTCAACATCACTGATCACTAGAAAAATGCAAATCAAAACCACAATCAGATGCCATCTCATACCAGTCAGAATGGAAATTATTAAAAAAATCAAGAAACAACAGATGCTGGCAATATTGAGGAGAAAAAGGAAAGCTTTTACACTGTTGGTGGGAATTTAAATTAGTTCAACCATTGTGGAAGACAGTATGGCAATTTCTCAAAGATTTAGAACCGAAAATACCATTTGACCCAGCAATCCCATTACTGGGTATATACCCAAAGGATTATAAATCATTCTATTATAAAGACACATACATACATATGTTCATTACAGCACTATTCACAATAGCAAAGACATGGAATCAACCCAAATGCCCATCAATAACTATCGGGGGAACCACCCCCAATAATTAAACGTAGGTTCTTTTCTATTTTCCCTAAGTGTCGGCCGGTCTGAGAAATAAAGGGAAAGAGTACAAAACAGAGAAATTTTAAAGCTGGGTGTCCAGGGAAGACACCACATGTTGGCAGGTTCCGTGATGCCCCCTGAGCTGCAAAACCAGCACGTTTTTATTAGTGATTTTCAAAGGGGAGGGAGTGTACAAATAGGGTATGGGTCACAGAGATCACATGCTTCAAAGGCAATAAAATATCACAAGGCAGAAGGCCAGAGCAAGATCATAATGTCAGGGTGAAACTAGAATTGCTAATGAAGGTCCATGTCCCACTGGGCACACATTGTTATTGATAAACATCTTAGCAGGAAACAGGGTTCAAGAGCAGAGACTAGAATTCTGACTAGACTAGGGATCATGCTACCTGACTTCAAACTATACTACGAGGCTACAGTAATCAAAACAACATGGTACTGGTATTAAAAAAAATAGACACATAAACCAATGGAACAGAATAGATAACTCAGAAATGAAACTGCATATCTACAACCATCTGATCTTTGACAAACCTGACAAAACGACTAGAATTCGCCAGGCTGGAATTTCCTAATCCTAGCAAGCCTGGGGGCGCTGCAGGAGGCCACGGCGTGCTTCATACCTTATCTGCAACTGCATAACACAGAGCAGACACCCCCAGAGCAGCCATTTTAGAGGCCCCCAGCCGGGAATGCATTCTTTTCCCAGGGTTGTTAATTATTAATATACCTTACTGGGGAAAGAATTCAGCAATATTTCTCTTAACCGTTTTCGGTAATAAGAGAAATATGGCTCTGTCCTGCCTGGCCTACAGGCAGCCAGACTTTAAGGTTATCTCCCTTGTTCCTTGAAAATTGTTGTTATCCTGTTCTTAAGGTGCCCAGATTTCATATTGTTCAAACACACATGCTTTACGAACAATTTGTGCAGTTAACACAATCATCACAGGGTCATGAGGCGACATACATCCTCAGCTTACAAAGATGACAGGATTAAGAGATTAAAGTAAAGATAGGCATAGGAAATTATAAGAGTATTGATTGGGGAAGTGATAAATGTCCATGAAATCTTCACAATTTATGTTCTTCTGACACGGCTTCAGCAGGTCCCTCCATTTGGGGTCCCTGACTTCCCACAACAAATAACAGACTGGATAAAGAAAGTGTGGTACATATACAGCATGGAATACTATGCAGTCATAAAAAGAAACAAGATCATGTCCTTTGCAGGGAAACGGATGAAGCTGGAAGCCATTACCCTCAGCAAACTAACGCAGGAACAGAAAACCAAACACCGCATGTTCTCACAAGTGGGAGCTGAACAATGAGAACACATGGACACAGGGAGGGGAACAATATTCACTGGGGCCTGTTGGGAGAGGGTGGGCCAGGGGGAAGCACATTAGGGAAAAGAGCTAATGCATGTTGGGCTTAATACCTAGGTGATGGGTTGACAGGTTCAGCAAACTACCATGGCACACGTTAGCCTATGTAACAAACAGGCACATCCTGTACATATACTCTGGAACTAATAAAAACCTACATATTGGCTACAACATACACTACTCAGGTAATGGGTGCATTAAAATCTCAGAATTCACCACTATAGAATTCATCCATGTAATCAAAAACCACTTGTACCCAAAAACTATTGAAAATTTTAAAGATATTAAAAATAAAAATGAAGTTAAGGTACAAGGTCTACAGTTGCAGCTCTCACTGTGCTTTTTGTTTGTGTACATTATGGAATAAAATGTTACTGCAGTTTTTTTCAGGAGAGAAAAATCACCCATAGTCCCTCACTTTTGTATTGCTTTTAAAACTGAGGTCTTCATGTACAAAATTTTCTCAAAGTAAGTATTTCTTCAAATTAATATTTTTATTTTGGAGTACATAAATAATTTTATTCTATAATTTGGCATCTAAAACATGTGAAATGATTGACCATCAAATGAATGCTCCCATATATAACAAAAATTCAGATGCTAAATGACGAAATTATCTTACCATAATAAATAAATCCCTAACACAATGGCCTCATATTGCTAATTTGTCTTCAGTAAGTATATTTGAACTGAACCTACCCATGAACTTTAACATCACTAATTTTTCATATACACAAAGAAAACACCAAATTTGTGTTTATTGAACACAATCTAAATAGTTCTTCTTCCAAGAAAAGCACTGTGATGTAATTTGAAACACTTCAGAGCATTTAATTATTATAAAACTTCTCAACCTTGTGTTTTTATCTTTATATCCTTATTGACTAGCACAGGGCCTGGCATATTGTCAGGTCTTTAAAAAGTGTTGAATAAATAAATTAGTATTACGATATTCTATTTTAGGTTCTATCCATAATATAAACATGTCCGATTACGCCCCTAGGCAGCATTATAATGTTGTTCTTACAAATTTTTCCAAAAACAAACAAAAAAAAAAATTCTGAAGCATTGCTTTGCAAATCCACACCTAAAGTGATGTCTCAAGAATAGGAGAAGTGGAGAATTTGGAGACTTTACCCTAAAAAACCTAGGAATCAAGTTAGATAAGATCTTGAAATAATTGGCTTAAAAATAGAAACATTTGGCCTTAAAACCATAATTTTAAAAGAAAAGGAAAATGCTATCACCACTCTTAATTGCACCTGTAACTATAGTGTGTGTGTATGTGTGTGTATGATTGATATTAGCATTTAATGCTGCCACTTTCAATTACTACAAAGGTTTAGTGTTTCATTGCCTAATCTGTATATGGACAACTCTATTATGAGCCCAGGACATGGAATTTAACAGAAGCCCACCGAAGACATGTAGAAATTTTCCCTGAGGGAATAACTGGTCTAAATTTGGAGGGACTAGACAAAAAGTTTTATTTTAGATTATATTTTGCTATAAAATCATATTATCTTGTTGACACTGAAAGTGGCTTTTGAACTGTATAATGGGCAGAGGTTGGAAGAGTGTGGAGGGCTCAGAGGAAGACAGGAGGATGAGAGAAAGTTGGACCTTCCTAAAGACTTGTTGAATGGTTGTGACCCAAATGCTGATAGTGATATGGACAGAGATGGCCAGGCAGATTAGGTCTCAGATAGAAATGAAAAACCTATGGGAAGCAGAGCAGTCACTTTTGCTAAGCTTTAGCAAAGAGCGTGGTTGCACTGTGCCCTGCCAAGGGATATGTGCAACTTTGAGCTTGAGAATGATGATTTAGGGTATCTGGTGGAAGAAATTTCTAACCAGCAAAACATTCAAGATGCACACTGGCTGCTTCTAGCAGCCTAGGCTCAAATGTACAAGCAAAGAAATGACCTAAAACTGGAACTTATATTTAAAAGGGAGCATAGAAGTTTACAAAATTTGTAGCATGGCCACATAGTAGAAAAGAAAAGTCCATTTTTGGGTGAAGAATTCAAGCAGTCTGCATCAATTTGCTTAAGTAAAGAGGAGGCAAGTCTAATAGTCAAGACAATAAAGAAAAGGCCTGAAGACATTCAGAGACCTTTGCAGCAGCCCCTCCCATCACAGGCCCAGAGGCCTAAGATGACAGAATGGTTTCCTGGGCCAGGCCGAGGGCCCCACTTCCCTGCACAGCCTCGGGACACTGTTCCCCACATCATTGTCACTCCAGCTCCAGCCTTAGGTCAGATACAGCTCAGATACTGATATAGCTCAGGTCACTGCTTCAGAGGGTGCAAGCTGTAAGCTTTAGCAGCTTCCAGGTGATGCTAAGCCTGTGAGTATGCAGCATATAAGAGTTGAGGCTTGGGAGCCTCTTCCTAGATTTTGGAGGATGTATGGAAAAGTCTGGATGTCCAGACAGAAGCCTGCTGCAGGGGGAGATTCCTCATGGAGAACCTCTATTAGAGCAGTA
Organism: Rhinopithecus roxellana; assembly: GCF_007565055.1. Classification (NCBI taxonomy): domain Eukaryota; kingdom Metazoa; phylum Chordata; class Mammalia; order Primates; family Cercopithecidae; genus Rhinopithecus; species Rhinopithecus roxellana. The sequence goes on from NC_044564.1 coordinate 56,746,868, forward strand.
CGGAGGGGAAAGATGGGGTTGAAGTCCCCACACAGATTCTACTGGGGCACTGTGATGGTTAATACTAAGTGTCAACTTGATTGGATTGAAGGATGCAAAGTATTAATCCTGGGTGTATCTGTGAGGGTGTTACCAAAGGAGATTAACATTTGAGTCAGTGGGTTGGGGAAGGCAGATCCACCCTTAATCTGGATGGGCACCATCTAATCAGCTGCCAGTGAATATAAAGCAGGCAGAAAGATGTGAAAAAGTTAGACTGGCCTAGCGTCCTGGCCTACATCTTTCTCCCATGCTGGATGTTTCCTGCCCTTGAACATCGGACTCCAAGTTCTTCAGTTTTGGAACTCGGACTGGCTATCCTTGCTCCTTAGCCTGCAGACAGCCTATTGTGGGACCTTGTGATTGTGTGAGTTAATACTTAATAAATTCCCCTTTATATATATACCCAGAATGGCAGATCCACTGACAGCTTGGACCCTGCACCTGGAAAAGCCACAGACACTCAACACCAGCCTATAAGAGCAGTTGTAGGGGCTGAACCTTGCAAAGCCACAGGCGTGGAGCTGCCCAAAGCTTTGGGAGCCCATCCCTCACACCAGTGTGCACTGGATGTGGGACATGAAGTCAAAGGAGATTAGTTTGGAGCTTTAAGGTTTAACGACTGCCCTGCTGGGTTTCAGATGCATGGGGCCTGTAGCCCCTTTCTTCTGGCCAAATTCTCCTATTTAATGAGAGTGTTTACCCAGTGTATCTTGGAATACCTCCACTGTATCTTGGAATAATAAAATTCTAACTTTTTTTTTCCAGAAACATTCTAAGGCATGGTTTTTCAAATTCTTATCTAAGTTTAAGAACAAGCATAGGTGAATTGGGACCTGGAGAAATTTTTATCTTTAAAAACCCTAGAAACCAAGCATATAAGATGATAAAATGATTGCTTTTAAAATAACAAAATAATATTTTGACTTTAAAACTTTATTTTTAAAAGCATTTTTTCTAATGCTATTGCTGGCCTTAATTGTACCTATTCATTTTTCTATTTGTGACTGAAACAAGCATTTAAGGCGATCATTTTGAAGTATAAAAGTTTATGCTTCATTACACAATCTGTGCAATCAACCTCACTATAAACTCAAGACATAGAAATTAACAGAAGCAGGTGGGCACCGTGGCTCATGCCTGTAATCCCAGCATTTTGGGAGGCTGAGTCAAGTGGATCACCTGAGGTCAGGAGTTTAAGACCAGCCTAGGCAACACAATATGGTGAAACCCCATCTCTACTAAAAAAAAAAAAAAAAAAAAAAAAAAAAATACAAAAATTAGACGACATGCTCACTTGAACCCAGGAGGCAGAGGTTGCAGTGGGCAGTGGGCCAAGATCGTACCACCACACATCAGCCTGGGTGACAGAGCGAGACTCTGTCTCAAAAAAAAAGAAATTAACAGAAGTCACCAAAATCATGGTGAAATCATAATTAAGGCAATAAGCAGTTTAAGCAGGCAGGGTTGGGAAAATTATGTTTTAGAGTTTGCTTCTCTATAAAAATGAATTTGTTCATACTGAAACTTTGTCTAACACTATTGTCTGTTGCATAGCTCTTGGAATAAGGCAGATCCACAGTAGAAAATTAAAATGATTCACCTCTAGTACAGGTTTATGGCCTGTACCACAGAGAAAGATTAGACATGGCATCAGTATATCAAATAAGCGTTCACAAATGAACAATAAAATTTTGTCTCCATTTTTTAAAGCACAGCCTTTTACCTTGAGACCAATATACAACACTCTAGATGAAATAAATCAGCAGTATTTACTTCAGCTTGATATAATATTGCTAATTGTTAAATGGCTAAAGAAAATGGGTATTTGTATGACAATATTTAGCTTAACTTACTCTCTGGTTATGTATATAATGAAACTAGAGATGAAAGAAAGAAAGAAACTAGATGATGAAAGAATGGAATAGTCATCATAAGCAAATAAAAGAAAGCAGGTAAGAAAAGAAGGAAATGGGTCGGTTGCGGTGGCTCACGCCTGTAATCCCAGCACTTTGGGAGGCCAAGGTAGGCAGATCACCTGACGTCGGGAGTTTGAGACCAGCCTGGCCAATATGGTGAAACCCCATCTCTACTAAAAATACCAAAATTAGCCGGGCCATGGTGGCATGCATCTATAATCCCAGCTACTCAGGAGGCTGAGGCAGAAGAATCACTTGAACCCAGAAGGCAGAGGTTGCAGTGAGCCAAAATTGTGCCACTGCACTCTAGCCTGGGAGACAGAGCAAGACCCTGTTTCCAAAAAAAAAAAAAAAAAAAAAAACGACAACAAAGAAAGAAAAGAGGGACACATTATTGAGCATCTACTCTGCTACATGAACCAGTTCTTGGGTATCCTTCTCCCCATCTTAGAGATGAAGAAGCCAGACTCAGAGAGCCTGTGTCACTTATGCATGGTCACTGAACCAGTGATAGAGTCAGGTTCAGACACAGGTATGTGTGACTCCAAAGCCTGTGAACCTCCAAGTGCACACAAAGAAGAATGAATCCACAGCCCTTAGTAGCCATATCATGACATTAAGGCACTGCGAACACAGCCCCTTGCTGGCTAGGGAAGAAACCCAACTATAAGAATATATTTCTGGCCGGGCGCGGTGGCTCAAGCCTGTAATCCCAGCACTTTGGGAGGCCGAGACGGGCGGATCACGAGGTCAGGAGATCGAGACCATCCTGACTAACACGGTGAAACCCCGTCTCTACTAAAAAACAAAAAATTAGCCGGGCGAGGTGGCGGGCGCCTGCAGTCCCAGCTACTCGGGAGGCTGAGGCGAGAGAATGGCGTAAACCCAGGAGGCAGAGCTTACAGTGAGTCGAGATCTGGCCACTGCACTCCAGCCTGGGCGACAGAGAGAGACTCCGTCTCAAAAAAAAAAAAAAAAAAAAAAAAAAAAAAAAAAAAAAAAAAAAAGAATATATTTCTAATTACTGATAAGATATGACATTTTTAAATTTAACTTAAAATTTCAGTTTTTCATTGGTTTAGCCTACAGTTTATTTATAAGCTTCTGGAAGACATTAAAATAGACTTAAACGAATGGAAAAACATTTCCTATTCTTGAATAAAATGACTCCATAGTTCTTCATAAATAAACTTACAAATTAATACAATCCCAATGAAACATATCAACAGACTATTTTATACTTGGGCATGTTGATACTAAAATTTCTGTGGAAAATCAAACATGCAAGATTATCCAAGAAAACACTGAAAAAGAAAAACTACAATGGCATACTAGCCTCAACAAGCATTAAACCGTACTAAAAAGTGTCTGTAATTAAAACACTACAGCACTAGTACATGACTAGACAAACTGACCAATGAATTAGAGTGTCCAGAAATAAATGCAAGTACATACAGAGACTTAGTATGTGATAAAGGTAGTATCTCAACTCACTGGGGGTAAAGATAGACTTTGTAATAAGTGGTATAGGTACTGCAAGGTAGCCATCAGAAAAAGATAAAATTAGATCCCTATCTCATATCATATATGAGAATAAACCCCAAATGGATTTGGAATCTAAATGTCAATAAATGAGGCTATACAAGTTGCTATGGTTTGAATGTGTCCTCCCAAAGTTCATGTGTTAGAAACTTAATCCTTTATCCTCATGAATGAATAAATGCTGGCTCTGCACTCATGAATAAATTAATGTCCCTGACATGTAAGTAGGTTTGTTATCATGGCTTTGTTATAAAACCAAGCTTTCTTGGGCTTGCTTGCTGTGTCTCACCATGTGGTGCTTTCTGCCATGTCCTGATGCAGAAGGAAGGAGACTTCCCAGCCTCTAGAACCATGAGCTAAATCAATCTCTATTCTTTATAAATTACCCAGTCTGTATATTGGATTATAGCAACAGAAAATGAATGAAGACAAAGGTACCACAGGAAACAAGGATAACTGCGGTATAGGGAAAAGCTTTCTAAATCAAGAACCAAAATGTAGAGGCAATAAAATATTGATAACTTGATCACATAAAATAAACTTTTTTTCATGGTGTAAAAAATTTTAAACCACCATAAACAAGTGACAAACTCAGATAAAATATTAGGAAGATATATCCATAGACAAGAGGTCAATACTCCTAATATACAAAGAACCCTTGAGGAACAGTAGATAAAAGCCCAATAAACAGAAATTTCACAAAAAACAAGATGTATAAATGGCCCTCAAACATGAGAAAATGTTCAAACTCACTCATAATTAAAGAAAAGCAAATTAAAGCAAGACTGAGATACCACTTCTTGCCTGTCAGGCTGGCAAAAGCTAAAAAGCAAGACAACACACTTTGTTGCTGAGACTTTGGGAAAATAGCCACTTTCAGGTTGATAAACCCTTCTGAAGAGAAACGTAGCAATGTCTAACAAGTACTTGCCTTTAACTCAGCAATCTCAACTCTAAAAATCTACCCTGAAGATACACCTCCAACAATATAAAAATATGAGAAAGCACAAAGTTATTCATTGAAGCACTGTTTGTAATAGCAAAATATTGGAAATAATCTAAGTACCTGGGGTGGGCAGAATAATGGGCCCTCAGAGAAGCCCATGTCTAATCCTCAGAACCTGTGAATCTATCTCCTTACATGGCAAAAAAGGACTTTGTAGGTGTGACTAAGCTCAGGATTTTGAGATGGGAAGAGAAGAGTATCCTGTATTATCCAGTCCCAGTGTAATCACAAGGGTCCTAAAAGTGGAAGATGGAGGCAAGAGAGTCAGAATTAGAGAGAAATGAAGATGCCATGCTGCTAGCTTAAATATGGAGGAAGGGCCCATGAGCCAAGGAATGCAGGCAGCCTCTAGAAACTAAAAAAGGCAAGGAAAGAGGTTTTCTCCTAGACCCTCCAGAAGAAATGCAGACCCCCTCACATCTTGATTTTTATCCATTGAGAACCATTTCAAACTTCTGGCCTTCAGAAATATAAGATAAAAAATTTTATGTTTTTTAAATCACTAAGTTTGTGATAATCTGTTACAGCAATAGAAAACTAATACAGTGTACATACATTATTTGAATAAATTTTGATATAGCTACACAATAAAATTCTATGCAACCATTTTTTAAAATGATAAAGATCTCTATGAATTGATTAAGAGTGGTTTCCAGGATATACTGTTAAATGAAAAATGCAAAGTAAACAAGGTATCAATGATATGCTACCCTTCGCACATAAGAGAAGGGGGCATAAGAAAATACACATGTAGCTATTCACTGTACCAAATCAATGTAGGAAGGACAAACCAAAGATTTATCTTGGTTAAGAAATTAAACACCTATAGAGGAAGGGTGGTAACAGGGTATTATAAAGAGGAGAGGGAATGGGAATGGGTTAATAGGGAGAAAGAGGAAGAACATTTCTTGAAGTGTATCTTTGTTTGTTTGTTTGTTTGTTTGTTTGTTTGTTTGTTTAAGACAGAGTCTTGCTCTGTCACCAGGCTGGAGTGCAATGGCGCCATCTCGGCTCACTGCAACCTCCGCTTCCTGGGTTCAAGCAATTCTGCTGCCTCAGCCTCCCCAAGTAGCTAGGATTACAGGTGCCTGCCACCACACCCAACTAACTTTTGTATTTTTAGTAGAGACAGAGGTTTCACCATGTTGGCCAGGCTGGTCTCAAAGTCCTGACTTCAGGTGATCTGCCTACCTTGGCCTCCCAAAGCGCTGGGATTACAGGCATGAGCTACCACGAATGTATCTTTTTATATAGCTCTGACTATTAGAACCATAGCCATGTTTCATATACTCCTCAGCCCTATAATTAATTAAAATCAACCAGATGTGGAGAGAATACAAAGTATAACAAATAAATCCAACTGCATTATAAGTCAATAAACTAACACTGAAGGAGCCAGGAAAAACTAACCTTATTAACTTCTGAAAACAGTATTTTGACTGGATACTGTGAAGACAAAAAGAACATACAAATAATGTCCTCTAGTTATTGAATCTGTTTCTTACAGGGGTACATATGGGCAATTCTAAAACTATTTTATGTGTCTACTGGGATTGAAGTGAATATAGTGTAAAGTGTCTCAGTACCTGAGGAAAAACAACTTACAGATAAAGAAAAGGAAAGAGCTAGAATGAAATATGTCACACTGGATTGGAATTAGAGGTGCCAATATGAACTTGTGGTTTAGAAAATATATACAGATAGGTAGATATAGAAATAAATACAGATGTGCGTCTATGCGTGGGTTCATATACAGACATGTCTTTGCTGAGAGAACCTAGGGACAATCATCATAACAGTGAGCACACCCAGAGCCCAGGTCTTGATTTCCAAATATCATTCTCTGACAAAAGGAACCAGGACTCCATGAAGAAGTCAATAATTCCAGGCCTGGAACAGGAACAATATAAGATGAGCCTGGCATATACTGTGATCACAGAAAAGAAGCAAGTACTCAAAAAAGGATGAGTTCTATTAAAATGATATAGAAAGCAAATGGAAGTTGGTCAAAGTCAAGGCTGAAACAATCTGAGCCACAAAATAAATAATGATGGCACTAGCTTATAACCCATAGAACAAAATGTCCATGAAAACATATTGATACAAATAATTGAATAAATAAACACACAAAGAAGGGATGGCTCTTCCAATTAACAAATACAGATGAAATGAAGTAAATAAAAACATCAGTGTTAGGCAAACCTCAGAGTAATAATTGTTGCATGTAAGATCCCACCAATGAAAGATGAAATCAGTGGGCAAAAGTTCAAGAAGAAGCAGGATATTAACAAAGTCTCAAAGTATTTCTTCAAAGATATTTATCAATTAGAAAGAAAAAATAGTAACTTTACAGTGTATATAAACTTGATGGATACAACCTTAACCAAGTGATCAAAGTTAACACCACTAGCAATAAGACATATCAACTTCATGTATCCTCTGATACAATGCAACAAGGAAGACACAAAAGCATTTTATGGTTTAAGAAAAATAAGCAAAAACATTCACAATCTCAGTCTAATCAGGAGAAAATATTGAACAAATCCAAAGTAAGAAATTCTACTAAATAAATGACCAGTATTTCTCAAAAGTACTTATCATAAAAGTCAAGGAAAGAAAGAATAACTGTCACAGATGGGAGGAGATTGAGAAGACACCAATTAAATGTAATGCAAGATCTTGGGTTTGATCCTGGAACAGAAAGGGGACTTTAGGAGAAAAACTGATGAAATGAAAAAAAAAAAAAATAAATAAATCAGTGGTTTAAATAGTATTGTACCAATATTAATCTCCTGGTTTTGATCACTGTACAATTATTTTGTAAATTGTTAATATTAGAGAAAGCTGGATAAAGGATATACTTGAACTCTCCATGTTTTGCACCTTTCCTGCAAATCTAAAATTATTTCAAAATTAAACATTTTTTAAAAATACGGATTCACTTTTATTCTGAATATCATGAGTTTATTCAAGTCTAATAATACTTCAGATCATTTTCCTTAATACTCAACATTAAAGACATCTATGGAGGCTTTTTTCTCTCTCTAGAAATCCTCCTCCTCCTGCTGCCCTAAATTCTTCATCAACTTAAGGAACCAGGTAAAGTAGAAACAAGACATGTAGAAGTCTAAAGATTTTAATAGCAAGGTTACCTGAAGTTCTTTTGAAATACGGTACGGTGACTATGTGTCTATCTGTATACATATTATCAAAATGTATAAAGAAGGCAAAAACAATTAAAGCTATAGGATCATTTTTAATCATTTTGCACCTGAAACCCTGCATATAGTAGGCATTTTGTAAATGCCTCACAGAATTAATAAATATTAAAGCAATCCACCCCCTTGCCCAAGCAATGAAGAACAAAAATTAACAAAAATTTGCTCTCTTCAGATTTATGAAAATAAAATTATAGCTTGGAGGGAAAAAAAAAAAGCTTTCTGACAGTTACCAGATTCATTGGTCTCACTTTAAGTTTGTGAATAAATCTAAAAACTGTGTGTCTGCCCTGGAGAAGTGTCTGTCCTGGACCCACTGTTTGCATGGAAGGGCTAGGCAGCCAAGGATCAGCTTGGTGGCTTGACCTTTCTTTGCCATTTATCTACCTTTGTAGAAAAGTGCCTGTGGCTCTAATGACCTTTATTAACTGTTCTACTTTCACTTCTTACCATTTCTGGACATCAGAATATAGGAAATATTAAAAGTATTTTCATTAGCTCCCCTAAGTGACTGCAGACATATTAGTATCTGCCCCACATTTTAAGAGACTTGGTGGACATTTTTAGTAGGCTCTTTGAAAGTTAAATAATGCATAATAGTATTTGCATTTAGATACAGTCCTTCATACTATAACTAAGCTAACTTATTTCCACTCATTCCAGCTTTGAAAGAGAAAGACACAGCAGGTTGCCACTCAAACTTTGAAGACCAGTAAAGGTCAAGATGCACTTTTCAAAGGGGCTGTGTGGGCAGAACCTGGTGAGCAGTTTCTTTATCTGAGCCAGTTAAAGACTTAGTATGTGACCCCTAATCTTTACTGTACAGTGTCTAGCTTCTGTATGCTCATGAAGAATGGACCTCATACCAAGACAGCTAGATATCCACATGCAAAAGAGTAAAGTTGGACCCTTACTTCATACCTACATAGAAATTAACTCAAAATGGACCAAAGACCTAAATTTAAGAGCTACAACTAGAAAACTTTTAGAAAAAATACATAGGAGCAAATCCTTATGAAGTTGGATTTGGCAATGGTTTCTCTGATATGACACCAAAAACAACAAAAGAAAAATAAATTGGACTTCATAAAAATTGAAAATGTGTGTTTCAGTGGGCACTGCCAAGAGAAAAAAAAAAAAACCTGCAAATGGGAGAAAATATTTACAAAACTTATATCCAATAAAAATCTAGTATCCATAATATGTAAAGCACTTTTTTTTCTCATGATTTCTCAGTTTATTGCTCCCCTATTGGGCTTTCTGTTTAATAAACACATAGAAGCTCTAATTACAAGTGAAGAAAATGAAGGCTCATGACAAAACACAACACAATGGAGACATTTGTTAAAATATTTTCTCAAAAAATAAAAACGACTGTCCATTTTGACTTATTTTGTTTTGGTGCCATTCAAAATGTATAAAAAGCCTTAGCAACTAAATGAAGACTGGGTTTCAAGGAAAAAAAAAAGTAAAGAAGTCAGTACTGCATGTCTTAACTGAATTTTTACATGGATTTGCAGGTTTAATTCTCCTTGCATACATAGCATCTTTGTTTTAATCTAACGTATTTAGAGAAGATCACATTGTACGCACTTGTAGAGTTTAATGTCTAAGTAGAATATGTCGATCTCATAACATGATTTTGAAAAATCAGAAATTACTGTCCATTTAATACATGATTATGAGGATGCATACAATCATCTTCAAAGCTGTTGCCATCAATACTCAGAGCAATTCGCCTGGTATCTTGTTGAGACCTCACCTTCTGCCCTTCATGTCTATCTTGGGGTAAATCAAGAGGCAAACCAGAGGCCAGTGCTCAGCACCAAATGGTCAGTGTCACCCCTCATCTTCTCACTGGGCTCTCATCACCAACATGCTCAACCCCTAAGTTGGCACCCACAAGAGACTTCCCTGCAGCCCTCTCCAGCCACAAGATGTCACAGTAAAGTGCTTAGAAATGCAGGTCATGTTATGGAGCACGATGCTGAGGGGGAAGACCAAGACCCAAGCCACCAAGATGACAGTGCACACCCCCAACCAGATGGAGCTTTCCACCACGCCCCGCCTATCCTGGTCCTCCTCCGCTGCCCCCTGGGGAGCCCGGCCTTGCAGAGGCTGCTGTCCAGCAGGGATGGTCACCACAGTGATGGACTTCTGCAGGCTCCTGGGCAGCAGGCGGTAGCTCATGTCTCCGGGCAGCAGCGCATGCTCCTTGGAGATGGGCAGGGGCAGCATGTAGCACCCATTGCTGGGAAGTCTGATGAAAACCGGCGTGTGCTCGGAAGTGTATGGAATGGTGATGACAGCCAGGACCTTGGGGTCATCGAGGAGCTGCGACACGGAGAAGCCAGGGTGCAGCTTGGTGACACCGCTGCACCAGGGTCATCACACCTCCTTCTGGCTGGTCATCTGCTGGAGGCACACTGAACAGCAGGTGTGCTTGCAATCCAGCAACTTGGGCCTTCGCTAGGGGCTGTAGTAATTAAAACAGATCTGACATTCTAGCAGAGTCCTGGGACAGCGTCTCCATGGTGGACCCTGAGCAGGAAGGGCAAGGCCAAGGGGAAGGGGAGGGAGCTGGTCTTCAGAGGCTGCCGCTTTGCGTCTTTCCAGTGCAGGTGATAGGGAGCTCACAGGCATCAACACTCACAGGTGTGTTCATTTTGTCAAAGGCCAGGGCGACCTCAGCGACAGGCACTCAGAGCCAGCAGCGGGGCACATCTTCTCTCAAAACACCCAGGAATACAAGGCCAGCAGCAATGGTAATTTTCAAAGACCATGGCTTCTGGAAACAGTGGTTCCCAAGGAAAACATTGCAGTATGATTATTTATCCTCCAAACTGAATATGTCACTGAGTCCCTTTCACCCCATTCTGCGTGATGACATCAAGTGGAAATGGTACGCGTTTGGGAGGCAAGAGCCAGAAAGCACAATTGAGACTGAGCTTTCTTCAGCGGAACTTTCTCCGTGGCGGGTTCAGGTGCTCCCTACAGACGCTGCAGCGTCAGCATCGCGGGGTGGTCCTGGCGCGCCCGCCCAGCTGAGCCAGACATGCCCTAGGGCCAGCGGCCACCACGAGCCACAAAAAGGACACACAAAAGACTAGAACTGACCTTTCACCAAAGCAGATACACAAATGGCCATTAAGCCCATGAAAACATATTCAATGTTATTAGCCATTATGGAAATTCAACTCAAAACCAGAATGAGATATATTTCAAAATCACCAGATGACTAGAATTCAAAAAAAAAAAAAAAAAGAAAGAGAGAGAAAATAAGATTTGGTGAGGACATAAAAAATGGTAACCCTTACACTTTACAGTGGGAATGTAAAAAACTGCGGCCATGGTGGAAAACAGTTTGATGGTTCCTCAATAAGTTAAGCATAAAATTACATATGGCTCAGCAACTCCATTACTAGGTATATACCCAAAAGAATGGAAAACAACTGTTAAAACAAAAACTGGTATAAGAATGTTCACAGCAGCACTAAACAATAGCCAAAAGGTAGAAACAACCCAAATATCCACCAACAGATGACTAGGTAAACAAAATGTGGTATATCCATACAATGGATGATATTCAGCCATAAAAAGGAATGAGGTACTGATACATGTTACAACACGGATGAATCTTAGAAAGATTATGTTAACTGGAGGAAGCCAGACACAAAAGACTATGTATTCTATGATCTCATTTATAGAAAATGCCCCAAATAAGCAAACCCGTTGAGACAGAAAGCAGATTAGTGGTTGCAGAAAGCATATTAGTGGTTGCAAAGGGCTGAGGAAGGAGAGGAGGAATTTGAAGTGGCTGGTTAACAATTATAGGGTTTCCTTTTGGAGTGATGAAGTGTTACAGAATTAAATAGTGGTGACAGTTGCACGACATCGTACATGTACTAAATGTCACTGAATTGTGGTAGATTTTAAAACGGTTACGTTTATATGATGTGTATTTTTTTCACAAGTGAAAAAAATGAACTTCGGAAGAATGACTTCAAGTGAGGAACATGGGGAGACTAAGGCAGGTAGTGGGTACAGGAGGTATGGGCAGAAATGAGTCCCAGAAGGACAAGCTAAAGACGGTGTGGATCCAGGAGTTAAGTCGCGCACGTACCCCCACTCCCTCAGCGAACTTGTGTTGGCCATGCCATCCCTTTATGCAAGACACTTCCAGGTTAAGTCCACTCACACTTCTAGGCTCTGGGCCAACTCCCACTCACTACCTGGTCTTTCTACCTACAAAAATTGTGCTGCTTTCTTCTCCTCCACCTACTCTACATTCTGGTTCCCTAACACCAAAAGCCTCTCTGCAAAGCACACACTGCACTTTCTTCCTTTCCTCAGAACATAGGACCCTTCCTATTTGAAGATGTTGGTACGGTCTTCTCCTCAAAAAACAAGCAAGTAAAGAAAAAAACAGATGGGAGGGCACAAGTATGACAGATATTGGAAGTTATAAGGATTTAAGCAACTTTTAAATGTGCTCGTAATAGTTGTTTGCTGCTTTTTTATGTATTTGAAAAAGCATTTATTGAGCACACACTATATTTTATATTGCAAAAACTATCAGGTCACATCACTACTCCTCTCAAAACCCTTTAGTGGCTTCCCACATCACTCAGAATACATTTCAAAACATTTGTCCTGGGTACAAAGCTTGAGCGACCTCTCACCTCATCTCTCTCCACTCTCCCGCATCCTTTCAGAGTTCTGGCCACACCAGCCTCTTTGCTGGTCTTCCAACTCACCACGAGTTCTCCCAGCTCAGTGCCTCTGCATTCACTTTCCTTCTGCCTGAAACTCTTTCCCCGGCTATCTGCATGGCTCACTTTGTCATTTCCCTCAAGGCTCAGCTCAAAGGTCACCTTCTGAGGCTTGCACTAACTACTCTACCAAAAATGGGATTTCCCACTCACCCACCCACTGTCTCCCATCATCATCCCTTACTCTTTTTCCCCTCACAGAACTCATCACCACTAAGACACCGTGGTTGTTGGTTTGTTGCATGTGTTCCCACTGGAGTGTAAGTTCCACAGGGGAAGGGTTTTGTTCACTGTTATGTCTCCCCATCTAAATACTGCCCAGTATAGAGCAGGGGCTCCTCCATAAATATTTGGTGAATGAATAAATGGCACATCTAATTAGAAAACTTTTGCTTTAATTACTGACTTTGCTGAGTGCTTACATGGGGCAGATGCTGTGTGCTAAATTCTTATTATGTGAGACATCTCACTTAATCCTCAGAGTAACTCTACAAAGTATCATAATCCTTATTATTAAACCATATACTCACATGTGGGAAATGAGACACAGGCAGGCTAAAGCAACGTGCCTACAATCAAGAATTAAGTGGGTCTTATCCAAGGGACATAGGAATCAACTTGAAAGAACTTCCATTAGCCAAAGATAGGATAACTTGAGCAAGAAGAATAACGACTACAACTGATTAAAGAGTTCATAGTCATAATATACAAATAAACAACAATTATTTGGTCACCTTTGGAGACTTCTAGAGTATCAATTCACTATTCTGAAATTGCTAAATAAAAGGCCAGAATCAAGCATTTATTTTTGTTTCCTGTACAAACTACATTTCAGGATAACCAAGTAGGAAGAGAAAGTTCTTAATAAATTTCCAGACAACAAATGTCAAAGGAATGAGAGAATATTGTTAAACTGCCATTTTTTTCAAGCCATAATGAGTCACAGATGTAAGCAATGATCATGAGTGGATGGTAAGGCCAGTCAATCACAGGTATATGATGGGGAACTTTATAATGGGTAGATGAGGTTGATATGACTAAAGGAAAGACAACCAGCCCTCATGAGCTTTATGATGTGATGTATTAGGAAGTACACAGTGCTACCTAGAAAAGATTCTTGCTAAAAGAACTGAACCTGAGTCTCATCAAACCTCTAGGTTTACCACTTCATAGGAAGAATGAAGTATAGAAGAATATGTTAAAAAATACCATGAGGAGGCAATCAGCCAAATACAAACTGCAGGACGTTCCATAAAACAGATGAGCTGGTTTCTTCAACTAATAAATGGTACGACAAGTAGGAAGGAAGGGATATTCTCACAATCTGAGAAAGACTTAGGAGTCATAATAATCAAGTATAGTATGAAAACTTTGCTTGGATCCCTATTTCTTTCTTTCTTTTTTTTTTTTTTTTTTTGAGATGGAGTCTCGCTCTGCAGCCCAGGCTGGAGTGCAGGGGCCGGATCTCAGCTCATTGCAAGCTCCGCCTTCCAGGTTTACGCCATTCTCCTGCCTCAGCCTCCCGAGTAGCTGGGACTACAGGCGCCCGCCACCTCGCCCAGCTAGTTTTTTGTATTTTTTTTTAGTAGAGACGGGATTTCACCGTGTTAGCCAGGATGGTCTCGATCTCCTGACCTCGTGATCCACCCGTCTCGGCCTCCCAATGTGCTGCGATTACAGCCACTGCGCCCTGCCCTTGGATCCCTATTTCAAACCCAACTGTAAAAGACACTTGTGAAGCAACTGAAATTAGGTTGCATATGATAGGAAGAAATTATTGCTAAGTTAGTTAAATATGGTTATATCCATATCTGTTACAGATTCATACAGAAATATTTACAGGTAAATTGAAATTTGCCTTAAAGTATATTCCAACAAAAAGGGGCAAAAAGGCAAAGGAAGATGGAATAGAAGAAATAAGATTACCAAAATGTTGGTTTTAAAGTTTTTTTAAAAGTTTTCCTCTCCTCTACATGCACTTTAGCAAGTTAGATTTGCTGGTGGGTCTTAGTATTTCTTTCTAAATTGATGAAATTATATCTTCAGTTAATTTTTTTCAAAACACCTGGCTGACTTATTTTCTTAATATTTGCATGTTTAAAATTTTCTTTTTATCAGCATGCATGTATAATTTACCTAAAATTTTGGGGGTTTTCTCTCAAAATTCTGAAGATATGGCTCCATAGTCTTCTGGCACTTAGAAGACATTTGAAGCCAGACCAATTTTGGTTCACAAAACACTCTAGAATTCTCAGTTCTTAACACAATATTGAAACTGGTTGTTATCACTACCACAGCACTACCCTGTTCAAGAGCTGAGTTCCTTGAAAGAGGGGATTGTGCTGTTTTACCAAAGTATCTCTAGCTCCTAATTCAACTGGCATATGATAGACACTCCATAAAGTGTATTAAATGTGTAAGTGAATGTTGCAGTGCCAAAGGAATACCTCCCAGTATGTGTCTGGAAGTATGTTTCTTCTTATAATTATATTTGGAACATACTATATCTTTTACCTGCATAGTAAGATTTCACAGAAAACTAAGGGAGTCTATATACATTCTTCCTTCATTTTATCCTTATGTACACTCAGGCCTTTACAGACTTGTTTCTTCCCTCATACTCTACTGACATGGTTCCTCCCAGGCACTGACCTTTTTTTAAAGGCCTTTGACTTCTCTGTAGCATTTGACACCATTGAAAACACCTTCTTTCTTCTTGAAACACTCTATGAACAGACTGCCAAGCCCCAGATACCTCAACAACAGCTCATTAAGAAATTCAGATGGGAAATTTCTTTTTTATTATTTTTCTTTTTCTTGAGACAAGGTCTTTCTCTGTCACCCAGGTTGCAGTGTAGTGGCATAATCACAGCTCACTGCAACCTTGACCCCCCAGGCTCAAGCAATCCTCCCACCTCAGACTCCTGAGTAGCTGGAACTATAGGCACACATCACATTGCCCAGCTAATATATAATAATCTATAATACATATAAAATATATGTAATATGTTACACATATAAAATATATGTAATATATGTTGCATATACCACAATATATGTAACATGTAATATGTGTAATACATGATATATGCAATATGTAATTATATAATATATGTAATATACGGTATATATCATGTGTTATATATTACATATATTAGCTGGGCAATGTGATGGGTGCCTATAGTATTATATGTAACACATATTATTATATATGATATATTTTATATTTTGTATACATATATATAGAGACACAGAGTGGAGAGAGAGAGAGAGAAAGAAGAGATGGGGTTTCGTCATGTTGCCCAGGCTGGTCGCAAACTCCTGGGCTTAAGCGATCTTCCTCCTAAGTGGCACGAGCCACTACGCCTGACTAATCTTTCTTCTTGTTTTGTAGAGATGGGGTTTCACCGCGTTGATCAGGATTATAGGCATGAGCTACCCCACCCAGCCTATACATATTAATATTAAATAACTATATTTTTTGGTTCATAGCTATGCCTCATTTTCTTAACACCAAAGTCTAACAATAGACATAAAGGTCAAAGTCTAGATCTCACGTATTTTTTTTAAATCTTTAGTTTGCTGCTTGAACACAATAAACAACAAATAAACATCTGTTTACTACCCAACTAATCTTTACATTGATCATAACTGCTTTGCCTACATAGCACTGTAGCATAGCATGGACCTATAGAATATGTTCTTCCCTTATTCTCAAAATGCTTTTCCAGCCACTCAGGTGATATAATATTAGTTTAGGTGTGCCACCTAGTGGTATTTTAAGGAAGTATTTAAAAGGAATGCTAGTTTACCACTCATCCACCATCCAAACACAGGCTAGAAAGAAATTGAAGTTTGTTGATAATCTGAAAATACCATTATAACTAGTAGCATGAATCCTCTCCATCACAATTTGAAGCAAAGTTGTTAGCTAAAAAAAAGAAAACCTTTTGATTTGAGGCCTTTTACAAATTTGATTAACCAGACTCCAGTGATTAATTTCATTTCCTGATTGGCTATTAATTGAAAACTTGTTTGGTTTCTATCTCCAATATAAATTATATTAAATCACTGACAATCACCAATTATAATTATGTAACATCACAGAAAAAGAAGGGAAAAAATGGTTCTCACCCCAGGCCATGCATTACAGTCACCTGAAGAGATTAAAATAACAACTCTGTGAAGGTCTGAGGTGGGACCCAAACATTCAGAAGGCCCTGGATGAATCAAATGTGCAGCCAGGATTGGGAGCCTGGCCAGTGGTATAAGAGATGGGGTTGAATCATGAGTGGTCTTTTCCCCCACAAGAAAAAAAAACAGTAACACAAAATTATTGAGTTGTGATTTATCTTTTTTTATAATCAAAAAATATAGAACTAAAGAAACTCCAGTGGGGTAAGATTTTAGTTATTAGGCTTTACTTTAATAAACGTTTTGCTTTATTTCTTCTATTTATCCTTTTCATGGAGGTGCCATTAAATTTTAAAATAGCCACAAGCCTAAATCACAGGCTAAATATGTCATTTGGACATGGTATTTTAACCAGAATTTTTTTTAAAACTTCACCTTTGAGGACCCTAAAAAAAGATCATCTTCTAGCCCAGTAGTCAAGTCCATTTGATTTCCAGGATCCTTTTCAACCCTAGAGACTACTGGGACATGAGGTCAATTCCAGCCCAGCCTTAGCTATTTGGATTCACTCAACACATAGGGAGGAGAACCCCCAGGGAGCTTCAGGAATATTATCATAACAGAATTCTTAAGTTTAGTGGGAGATTCGCTGGTGTTCATCTTATACTCCATAACTTACATTTGATATAAATATATTCTGTGGTAAATATCAAATATTTCATACTCTTAAAAAGGGAAAGAACAGCTCTACACCCTAGAATGATGCTAGAAGTTTAATTCCTTTAGGTAGGACACATTCAAGGAGCAACCTGATCTTCCGAAACTGCTGTAGATGAAGATGTTTCTCTCTAGGCTGCCCCAGGTAGGATCAGAACTCAAGTATCTCTAGAGTTAGAACACTGGTTCAACCATGTTGGTCTATATTCCCCTGTTCATCCTTTCTTGAAATTAAGAAATAAATAATAAAGTGTATCTTGATCAACAAGAAAAACCTAGTCACCTTAAGCAACACACGGGAGAATCAGTCCACCATGGGCCACGTCTTCCTGCACCATCTTGTTGGGTAGGATGAGGTCACAGGCCCTGACTGCTCTTTAGCTGGGTCATTTCCCAGAGTTGCATTTGCAGTAAACAACCTTGAGGGATGAGGTACCATCTCCTTCCAGTCAGAGCAGACTTGCTCATCACTCATGATGAAAGTGATAGAGTCCACAAGCTCAATGTTCCTCAGCTATGTCACAAACCCAAAGAATCCATCACAGCATCCAACGAGGCTCTCCTTCATCTCCTCTATGGGACTTGGGAGTGTGTGCTGCTTTCCGTGCTACAAGCAATAAAGTCTTCCGCCAGCATCCAAGAAATAATAACAGGCTAATTTATTACAGCGGTCCCCTCTTATCCACAGTTTCATTTTTCACAGTTTGAGTTACCCATGGTCAACCTCAGTCTGAAAATATTAAATGGAAAATTTCAGAAATAAACAATTCATAATTTTTAAATTGTCCATCATTCTGAGTAATGTGATAAAATCTCCCACCATTCCAGCTGGGACATGAATCATCCCCTTGTCTAGTGTAGCCAAGCTGTACACACTACCTGCCTGTTAGTTACCTAGTAGCCATCACAGTTATCAGATCAGCTGTCACAATATCACAGTGGCTAGTGTTCAGGTAACCCTTGTTTTACTTAACCATAGCCCCAAAGTGCAAGAGTAGTGATGCTGGCAATTTGGATATACCAAAGAGAAGCAATAAAGTGCTTCCTTTAAGTGAAAGAGTGAAAGGTCTCAATAAGAAAGAAAAAATCATATGCCAAGGTTGTTAAGATCTACAGTACAATAAGGTATTTTGAGAAGAAGAGAACATACACAAAACTTATAGTATATTGTTATAGTTATTCTATTTTTATTATTAATTATTGTTAATCTCTTACTATGGCTAATTTATAAATTAAACTTTATCACAGGTATGTATGTACTGGGAAAACCATAGTATACATAGACTTCAGTACTATCCATGATTTCAGGTATCCACTGGGGATCTTGGACCATATCCCCCACAGATAAGGAGGACTACTGTTGTTTGCAAGTAGCATAAAATCCCAGACATTTTACATGCCCTAATAGTTTCGGTGGCCAATGTGAGATGCTCATATAGATATCTGACTTTCTGGAAAAGGAGGGACAAGGGCCCTGGTTGGCTGTATTAGAGGACATGAGAAAATTCCCGGAGATCTGGTAGTAAATGATCTTGCCTAGATAGTGATGAGGATGGGAAAGTGGAATAAGGGTTCCTCACTGTCCTATGTGTTAAATGTGGTTGAACAAAAGGTAGGGTTGAAACAAGGTGTCCTAATGGTGCTTTGGCTGTGTCATGCTCCCTTCTGGGGTGGGAGAAGGGAGGATGTTATCAAGACAATGGGGCAGTAAGTCCCATGCTCCAGCCAAACAACAAGGCAACATGGCTACGGCTGCTGAATCTAGGGGTCCCCAAAGCTGAAATAAATGGTGTCAGCAATGAGGGTAGGGAACTGTGGGTAGACTAAAAGCATCAGAAACTTGTTTATTGAGCCCAGTGGCAGGAGGCCACTTGAAACTGAAAGTAAATACAAAGCCTTGCTTACTGGCACTGAGCTGCTATCTCCCTCCAGTCCCCTATTCCTCCCCTGCCTCTCCTCCAACTTCTGCTGCTTTAGGGAAGTACGCTAGGGAACTTCAGGGAAGGGAGGGACTCAAACTTTTATGGCTTTGTTGGACTGGACACAGGTGCCAAAGTCTACTTGGTCTCAGGGAAGGCAAGTATGCTAAGCACTGGGGTGGCCCAGCGCTCCAAAGACTGCAAGGCTGTGCAGTGGCACCAGCAAAGGCTGAAATAATGATGGCTCTGAGTGGCAGTTCTCTCCAGAGGCCAGAGAACAAAGGAGAGGAAGCAGCACCCATTCTGGGACAAGGAGCCAAAGGACAAAAAGCCCTTACTACCCCTTTCCCCTAGCTGAAGACAGCATAATCTCTTGAAACTATTACAACCACCCTTGAAGTAACTATGTTAAACTCTTTGGTCTCTGTTCTTTTATTGTTATTGTTTTGGTTTTTTGAGATAGGGTCTCGCTCTGTCACCCAGGCTGGAGTACAGTGGCATGACCACGGCTCACTGCAGCCTTGACCTTCCTGGGCTCAAGCAATCCTCCCACCTCAGTGTCCTGTGTAGCTGGGACTGTAGTTGTGTAACACCATGACTGGTTAATTTTTTTAATTTTTTAAATGGAAATGGAGTCTCACTATGTTGCCCAGGGTGGTCTTGAATTCTTGGGCTCCAGCAATCTTCCTGCCTTGGTCTCCCAGTGTGCTGGGATTACAGGTGTCAGTCATCATGCTTGGCCACATGTGTGTTGTGACTAGGCGGGGGAAAGTAACTGAATTCAACTGATAGAGTGTGAGCAAACTTCACAGTGAGTAAAAAAAATTAAAGGGACCTTTAGCCAATTCAAGATACTGTGATGCGTGTCAACACTCTCCCTCCCCACTACATACAAATGTACAATGACATTGATGTATTACGTGCTTGTATTATAAAACTCACAGTGACCAAAACGGACTCCCCAGTCAGGGATTCCCAGACCCCTTCCAGGTGGTCTAACAGAAACAGAATCCCAGGGAGAAAAAGAAAATCCCTATCAAGCTCCAGAGAGGCCACTGCCCAATACAGCAGCACCACCTGCTGGGCACAGGCGCCAAATACATCCTATATTAGTTTGCTGGGGCTGCCATAACAAAGGACCACAAACTGAACGGCTTAAGCAACAGGAATATATTGTCTCTGTTCTGAAGGGGAAAAATATAAAATCAAGGTGTCTGCAAGGTTTGTTCCTTACTAAGGCTGTGAGAGAAGCATCTGTTCCAAGCTCCTTCCTTGGCTTGTAAACAGCTGTCTTCATATTCACATTGCATGCCCCAGTATGAATAGTCCACTATGAATTGTATGGTCTTGTGTCCAAATTTCTTCTTCTCATAAAGCCATCAGTCACACTGAATTAGGGCCCATTCTAACCACCTCATTTTAACTTGATTACCTCTGTAAAGACCCTATCTCCAAACAAGATCACGTTCTGAAGTACTAGAGGTTAAGGCTTCAACATATAAATTTGGAGAGGGGTGACACATTTCAACCCATAACACACCCCTTTCAAAAATGGGAAGCAATCATTGGTCTGCTGCTGAGCTCTTCTTAAAAATGAACTCCTGACCCATGGAGGCTTGTAACTCCCAGGTCTGACATCTCCATTTGGGACGGGTCAACCAGGACACAACAACTACGAGGAAAGTAGCTCCGACCCTCTCCCCCTGCCACAACCCACCCTTTGCTCATGGCCCACTGTAAAAGCAGTAGATTCTCTAACCTCAATGCTGCTCAACTGTGACACAAATCCACTGAGTGCATAGCACTCATTTCGCCCATGCCCATCTTTGTCACCTCGGTGAGTTTTGGAGGACATGGGGAATTAACACCACCACACTCATGCTGCTTGCTGTGCTGTGAGTAATAAAGTCCTCTGACTCTGATGTCGGTGTCTCCAGTCTTCTGTAATAGGCTAACTTGTTAGCCTGCAAGTAGGGTAAAATCCCAGACCCTTCACAGACCCTGACTTCATGGGGACCAACATACAAGTAAAAACCCTGTAGTTTCCAAAGGTCTTTGACAAGGACATGCTAAGCACTGGACACCTGGCTGATTTGTAAACCTAATACTTGGTCTCCCCTTGGTCACTGCTCTGTTACAATAATTCAGTTGTCCATTCTTTCAATTGCATAATCCAGGATAATCTCCCCATCTCAAACATCATCTTTGGGGGCAGGGGGCATTATTCTATGTACCACATACTCTAAGCAGTTATCTCTTCCTACAGAATGGAAATTTTTACACAAATTTATCTGGATTGGAGATTTAAACTAGCCCATTCACCAAATAATTAGTAATCCATTTTATCTTGGTTTTGAGGATGCAGCCCCAAGAACATTTTATTTTTGGGGGTCAAAGAGAATGTAGGGCTGGAGCACATGTGGTAGAAACTTTAAACATTATAACAACATAATAGCTTAATTATTTTAAAACATACCTGAAGTCGAGCATTCATAAGCATGAACTCCTTTTGATTTTTCATGCTTTCATTCATAGATTTTGAAAATATAAACCCCATTTTGACCTAAAATGTAAAAAAAGCAAGGAGACTTATAATAATATACTACATGCATTCTTGTATGCTCCACTTTGAGTTACACTGGGCTTTTGACAAAGTAAAAAAAAAAAAAAAGTAAACTTTCTGACCTAGGAACACAGTGTGGATTCTAGTCCTTGCTCCTAACTAGCTGTCTGACCTCAGGCATATTTAACAATTCTGGCCATCATTTTACTCACCTAACACCAACTGATTGAACTAGATAATTTCCAAAATCGTATCCCTGCACTATAAGTATATGACTGTTTCCTGATTTTTCTTCCCACCATAAATCTTGAAGACCTGAATTCTTGAAGAAAAAAACAACTCTCTTTTTTTGTGAGTGGCCGGGTGGATACCATCCATCTTCTTACCTCTGTACAATTAGGCAACAGAACATTTGCATCTGAGGAGGGGTGATTAAGAAGATGCCTTGTGCATCTTGAGAACATATTTCTTTGTGCTCTTGCATTTGCGTTTTAAGAAGATTGAGCTGTCTCAAGGTCAGATCAGTTATTCTTCCTGTCATCCCACCACAATCCCTGTCCCTCTCCTACATGCCCCTTATTTCCATCCACCCACTGCTGACTGCCTTAGCCATCCTCCTCCAGCTTCACTCTCATTCTCTCCAAGATAGTATGTACTAAAGTTCTCAAAAATGGAAAAACATACGGATACTTAAATGTCCTGGAAAATGTACTTTTTAGATGAATGCACAGTAGTGTCTATCTTACGTAAGTTTTTAAGTGGGCCGTCAACTCTACGTGGGACAGAACTCCAATTTTTGTTTTCAGTCCAACTGGGTGGGTACAGAAGACCTTGAGTTAGTTGGTTGCATTTCAGAATATTGCAAAACTCAGGGGAAAGTTACAACTGCTCTACCCTTCTCAACAATGTTGCTGATACCTTTTCTCTTTAACAGGCTGTTGAGTAGGGTTGTGAACCTCAGGTAAGAATGGCCAGTCTTAATTCATTACAGCCAGGATTCACAAGTATTCTGTGGGAAGCCCTGCTAATGGGGTTCCAGGTGAGTGGGAACTGCAAGCAAGACTTCAGTGACTTCCTTGTATTCTGGCCAAGGATATACCCTGGAGTTTCAGGGCTGTGTGCCAGAGTTAACTTCAAAGCTGGGCACAGGATACCAAATCACTTACCAGGATGAAGAGGCACAATGCTGAACAGGCCTGAGGTGGTGAGATTTCCCTCCCCCTCTGCCACTGTGTCACTCCAGCACCCTGTGACCAGAGTTAGAGGTCACTCACTGACAGCAGGGCGATTTGGCAGTTATTTCCTTTCTCCAAACGCTAACAGTCCCATGTGACTCATCTCTAACAGCAGACCAGAACCTGCCTGAGGTTAGGAGCGAGATATTATCCATCTTGACAGTCTCCATCATGTCTACTTCCCCTAAATGTTTGCACAAAGCATGAGAGATATAAGAAAAACTGTGGCTCAGGCCACTTGCCATTACTTATTTTTCTTCTGAACATAGGAATGGATGACTAAATTTTTACACCTGCTGCAAACATTTATAAAAAAAAAAAACAACTGTACTCTAGTACTATTCCTCCACATACCCTGTATATCACAGAACTGTGTCCTTTAAAGTGCTCCTGTTTGTAAGGGGTTAGGATCTCCCCTGAAAAGAGAGAGAGAGTCCTCATGTCAATCATCTGGGAAAGAAACACTGTCTAGGAAGTTAGTATTTAGACTTACCTCTTTCTGGGCCTTGCTCTCTTGGGTCTGGACTTGTAGTCTGAATGTGTTACAGGACGCTCCCAGGTGGAAGGGTTAAAGGTGGAAGCCAAGCAGGAAGAAGAGCTTCCTTGTGGGAACCACACCTGAGAATAAATGCACCACACCTTGTAAATTTCACTGTGAAGTTCAGAATTTTCAACATCCTCTCCTTTCCCAACTTCCCCATTCCTGACAAAGTCATTTCCCAAAGTCTGGGAATATCCCCTAGGGTGTCCAGAACACTTTCAGCTATCTCCTTTTGCTCACAAAATATGTATCAGAAAATAAGCAAAAGTTGACCTTGCAATACAGACAACTTTGATTTCACTCACTTGTATAAGGTAAGTCTTTTAAAAACTAACACTTTTTACCATGGGTAAAAAATGTCTTGCTACTTTTACAATTTTAAATGTCACTGTGTCTCAGAGAGATGTTTTGCAAAGAATGCTGATTTCAATCCCTTTGCCTTCATTTTCCCTTTGATTCCTACTGATATGTTGGAAGGGGTCTTTAATGCTTCAGCCTTGCCTCTCAGGTGAACTATAGATTACTATGAGAAGGTGTATTTCTGGGGAGAAGTGGGGGCTGCAAGTTCCGGACAGCCTTTCTTCCAGTCACCCGTGAGTACCTGGATTTGATTTTACTTGGGGGGACAAAAAGGATTAACTGCATGAATTCTGTCATCGGGATTACTGCGCTGACTTATTTCCTGATCAGATGACACGTTGCCTGAATGTGTGATTGATCGTCTCACCACAATCATTTCAATAAATATTTGCATTCCATTCAAACTAGGCCACATCCCCCTGCAAATTCCAGTCCAGAGCCCACAGCTTCCGGAGGTTTTCTGTAATTAACACCGCCCTCGCTCCCTGAGGCCAATTACTGTAATTTAGGTATTCCCCGCAATGGTGTGCTGATTTCTGTTGAGACCACTCTGCCTGTTTTTCTCAACTCTATTTTAAAGCTGCGGAGAGATCCGGAGTCCACGCCAGGAGACAAGAACGCGCCCTAATGCAACGAGGTTGGCAATACCTATCAGCACCAGGGGCAGTGCGAGAGCCAAGGGCAGGCGCTCACGAGGAAAGGGCGCCCAGCGCGGCCTGGCAAGCTCGTAGCCCAGGAGATCGCGCTGACTGACATGGCCGGAGTGACCTTTCTCCCCACCCGCCTGCGGCCGGTGTTCACTCACTGGGCGGCACTGGTTCCGGGACCAGGCGACCGGTGCAGAGGCCTCCAGGCCCGGGCTCCTTTAGCCCGCGGTAGGGACCGGGCCTCACTCCGCCCAGCGTCGGGATTGGCGCCGAGCCACAGTAGATGACGCGCCTCAGCCAAATTCGCGCAGCCCTCGGCTTCTTTAAAGGGCCAGCACGTCCGCCAGAAGCAGGGTGTGTCCTTCCGGGCCAGGCTCAGTGTTACCGGAGGTGGAAGGGGAAGGTCAAAAGAGGCAAATTCAAAACCGCGGCGACTCAGCTGCCGGATTTTTGAGATAAGGCAGAGGAAGCGAAGTGGAATTCTCAATTAAAGGCCTCTGTCCCCTCATCTGTTAAATTGCCACTCTTAAAGAGCATAAAGACAGAAACGAAAAAGAACAGAATTGACCGAAATTACCCATTCTCTTTTGAACAGAGCCGTCTTTCTCCCCTGCTGCTGAGAGATGTCAATCTTGTCTCAACCTAACCAGCAATTTCCATCTTGAATAAGCCAAGTCTCTCTCCCAGCCTGAGAGAATACTTGAATCGTTGGCACTCTGTTCTTTGCTACCAAATGGCTTGGAAAAATAGCATGAACGTGACCAGTCTCTGGCCTTCAGGAAAGTCCCCGCTAACCACAGCGGTGGGAAGGCGTCTAACTTCCTCTAGGCTCAGCGTGTGAGTGAACACCGCCCTGACCTCCTGGGCGCGTCTTGATGCTCTCAACAGCGGCCCTCAGGATTCTGGAGCCTGGGTCCCACATTCCGGATACCATTTGTTGAATAGCTGGATGGGGAAATTACAACAGCACCCTCATTTCCAGTCGTAGGAATGGGCGGGTTACCAGGAGGTTTGACACTCTTTAAGGGAGATTAACAACTGATGCAAGAAGTAGGGAATCGTGTTTGAGTGCACAGACTAACATAAACACACTTACCTTCAGTTTCTAGCTCTGCCACTGTCACTCTGTGACTTTATTACCTCTGCAGTAGGACTAAAGCCATCTAATTTATTGGATTGTGAGGACTAAAGATAATATATGTAGGCACTTAGCACAGTGCCTGGCACATAGTTCGCCTTCAATAAACAGTAGTAACCAGTAACAGCGGGGAGCTGTTACTAACTCTAGGGCTGAGGGGAAGGGGGAAGGAAGCAGTTACTAAAATCAGGCGAGAGTGGTAGCTGTGGCTGTAGGAGAGAGTAACCAACTGGAACTGTGTTGTTCAGTAGGGGAAAGCCAGCAATGCCAACTTTTCACCAAGTAAGGTGAGATTCTATAGTTGTAGCCAATGCTGACACGTCAGCCCAAAGCAGGGACAGAGTGGAGAAGACCCACCTCTCTGTTCTCCCAGCTCTGATATCCAGCTGGGGACTTCCATTGGCTGATCCACCAGAAAGCCAGAAGACAATGGAGCTAGGTCTGTGTAGTCTGTAGAGGTCAGCCTCCTAGGCACAATGCTTGGAGGGATAAATAGAAAATATCCAGCACACCGTTTCTACAACCTTGGGTTTATTGTGTTTGGAAGCCTAGATCCAAAGAAAGGAATGGTTCCACTAGAAGACCCAGTCACTGAATTGAATTGAATATCAATTTACTGATTGGAAAGCTGAAACTGCCCTCTGGTCATTTTGATTCCTCACAGCAATAGAATGGTATGATTGATCCCAATTACCAACAGGAAATTGGGTTACATCTATATATTGAGGGCAAGAAGAACTATGCGTGACACCTGGAGATTCACTGGGCACTTCTTAATACTGCCATGTGCCATAATAATGATTATCAGATAACTGAAGTAATGCAGAAATTTCAGATCATGCAGAAATTAAAGTGTTGAAACATACCAGATAAAAATTCCTGATCTACCTAGGTGTTGGCATAGGGCAGGGGAAACGTAAGTAAATGCGTAGGAAGCTATGATTATTAATTTTAGCCTTGTAACAAACTCTAGAGGCAGGAATTATAGTAGTTCTCCATCTAAAATGTTAATTACTTCTTCCCTGACCCTCTTTTCCTATTACCCTGCATGAAGAGTACAACTTAGTTTCTAGATGAGAATGTAGGTGAACTGACATCCCTTCAAGGCAATATGGCGGCTGATGGGGCTTGTTAAAGAAAATCAAAGCTGGACAATAGTTGTAGCAGTAAAAACAGATTTTTATTCAGCAACTTTTGAAATAGGGGGAAAGAGGCCTTGGTAAAGAACTGGGCTCAATTCTGAATACAGTAAGGATAAGTGGGGATTTATAGCTGAGAAGCAGGTTGTGTGGGTGGCAGTGTGGTCTGTGGATGGAAAATTACTAAGAAGAGACATCAAGGGTAGGGGAAATCCTTGCTAAACTAACCTAACAGGATTCTTGCTGAAGGCAGGCCAGGTTATCAGACATCACCTGGGGGCTGGTGGGGGTAAGGAATTTGATCAGATATAGAGGGTGGTCAAATCTTCAGGGTGGGAAGATCCTCTCTAAACTGACTTAGCAGAATTCTTGCTAACACTGACTCTGCAAGGATGAACACTGCAGCCCAAGGTCAAGATCTAATCAAGGAGATAGCTTAGAGGAGCCTGAAAAAAGTTTGGTCGAGGAGAAATCTTGTCACACTCTGTTATTCTCATATGTAAGGGATGAGCTTCTCTTCATCTGAGCAAAGGAAAAATATAAATTCTGGGTGACAAAACAATTAGACTGTCTAGGTTTTCTGTTTGCCTGCCATCATGTTCATTCTCCTTGCTTTCCTGCCCTGTTCTATACCCCAAAGCTGACCTCTTTGGACGGCACCACCTGGGCTCTCCTCAGCTGGATTCCATTTGGGTTTGGACAGCAGGAGGCATTCAGGGAGATGGGAGGCAGGAGGAAAAAGACATCAGGGTGTATTTTCTCTGTTCTTTCTCCGTTTGGGGCTAAGTATCTGGTGGTGGTTGTGTTTCTTCACAACTGCAGCTCTTGGCAAGTGGTCCCTTCTCCATGGCTCCAGCTCCGTGGGCTCTGGAAACACTTTTCTCCCTTACTATGTAGCTTAGAGACAGCGCAGTCTTCCTGTTGTTGCTAGACTCTGGATGCCTCAACTGGATGGTTCTCTTAACTTAGTCATACTCCTTTAAGTAGTGTCTTCACTAATATCTCTTTAATCAAACCAACTGAGTAAAATTCTGATTCCTGATGGATACACCTTAAACTGAACACACACATTATAAACATTCTTGTATGTATGATATTGTTCATAATTTTAAACATAAGTGACAAAAGTGACCATAGAAAAATATGCCCAGGAAATTGAAAAAAAAAAAAAAGTCTTGGTATAGATATTGGACACATTTTATAAAATGTGGAGTAAGAGGGTTAAAGGAAATTTATTTCAGAATCAAATGGCATATAACTTTAACTGGTATGTGAATTATTTTCAGTTTTATGAATTTGTGAATATATATGTGTATATTTTTACACACATATATAAATATGTTTTATATCATCTTGCCTTATAGCATAAGGATTTTTGTGTTGCTACACTGCATTCGTATTCACCATTTTTAACAGCTAAAGGATTTTCAATAAGTGTGTCTATAACACCTTCCATTGCTGGATATTTCTCAGTATATTTATGTATGTATACATATATGTATACACATATATGTATACATGTGTGTGTATTTACACGTGTGTATACACATGTATGTGTACGTATACATACATGTGTGTATACGTATATATACACATCTATGTGTATGTATACCTACATGTGTGTATACGTACATATACATATGTATGCATATGTATCTATGCATACATGTGTGTATATATGTATGTATATGTGTATATATATACACATACATATATACACACACATAAATGTATGTATACACTGAGTTAAGTAGTATAAATATTTTAGAGAAAATTGATGTAAAATCCTCAACTCATCTGATGCTCCCTATCCCAGGACAGTAAAATTGCTCACTATTTCCCTGGACCTCCATAAAGAAGCAGTTTTTCCAAAAATAAAGTGTTTGGAACTTTAAGATGTGCCTAGCGATATCTCCTTTTAACAGAGATGCTTTCACAAGGATTTGAATTTCCCCATTGATCTGGGAACCAAGTTTAGCCAAGAACTTCAGTCTGTGAAGGACTGCAAATAGTTGTACAGTGTGGGGCTGAGGCTAGAACCTCCTTAATATTAAACCATTCTGGGATGGTGCTTCCCAAATTCTGGATTTTAACCTTCACTCCAATCCTGGGGCACCTCTGCAACTTAGGTATGACCTGGACACAAGCTTTGTGTAAGTCTTCTTTGGACTTCATCCATTCCTCAACAGTGACACCACGTGGCAGTGTAATATAATGACATCAGTGGACTCAGATCCTGTTCTCTCCCTACCTAGAGATTTTAAAAATTGAGATATATAATTCACAACCATAAAATGTACCACCTTAAAATGTACAATTTAATGGTTTTTAATATATTCAAAAAGGTGTACAACAATCACCACTATCTAATTCCATAACGTTTTCTTCGCTCTAGAAAGAAACCTTGTAACCATTAGCAGCCAGTCCCCATTCTCCCCATTCCCCCACTGTCTGCGGACCCCTAACCTAATTTCTGTTTTTATAGATTTGCCTATTCTGGACATTTTATATAAATGGAAGCCTACAATGTATGGCCTTTTGTGTCTGGCTCGTTTTACTTAGCATGATCAAGGTTCATCCAAGTTGTAGCATGTACCAGAACTTCATTTCTTTTTATGTCTGATTAATATTCCAACGTATGAATATACCACATTTAGTTTATCCATACAAAATTGTGGGGCATTTGGATTGTTCCCATTTTTTTGCTATTATAAATAATGCTGCTAAGTTTTTATATGAACGTATGTTTTCAATTCTCTTAGGTATATATGTAGAAGTGGAATTGGTGGGTATATGGTAACTCTGCATTTAACTTTTTGGGGTTGAACAAATACACCGTGCCAGCAGTGAATAAGGATGCTAATTTCACTACACCCTTGCACAATAGTTAAGAGCATAAACGCTGGAGCCAGATGTCTGGGTTTGAATCCCAGCTGTGCTATCTCCTAGCTGTGTCCTTTAGACAAGTTACCAAAGCTATGCGCCTCAGTGTCCACATCTCTAAAATAGAGGCAATAATAGTACCTTCCTTATAGGATTGTTGTAAGATTTAAATGAGCTAATATGTGTAATCACAAAAATAGGGTCTGACATTTTTTAAATGGTTTATGTTTTACTATTGCTACTATTTTAATCTTTATTATAATTATTGTGTTTTGTTAATATGATAGTTTTAAAAGGTAATGATACAGTTTATTGATGTTTGTTATGAAAAGGAGTAACTGGAAAAGATAAAAATGTAAGGGGTAATAAAGTCAAGGAAGCTTTTTTGAGCTGAAAATGATTATATTTCAGAGTGTAATCTGAATAAAACTGAGGCTTCACATAGCTCAGTCCAAGCATGTAATAGCATTCTAAGAAAACATAAACTGAATGAAAACATAAACTTTGAAGCATGAAGAATAATGAGGGTCTTCACCTTACGCTTTCTTAAGGAGTCCCCGCAAATGTTTCACACAGCATATTGAACAAGAAACTCCTAAAATGTTCTCTAGATATTTATCTCTTTCCTATTTTTTTCCACTCATAGTAGCCCCTTATATCTATCCTCCTTCTCAACTGTGAGGTCACTATAGCACTATACTAAGCCCCTGTTAACTTCATTCTCTTGAAACCCATGCAGCTCACATGACCCTATTCTCAGTCTGTGAATCTCAGCCTCCTGCAATACTATGAAATTCAACTTGGTCTCCTACTCTGAATGTATATAAAAATAACAGAGAACAGTTCCTGAACTCTGTTATTGTATTGATCCATAGCTCTGTTGTGAGTAAAATCATCTACCTTATTATATGTGGTATTATAATATACATTTAGTTTCTGTCCCCATTTTCCAGCACACAGCTCCTAAAAGCCTTGTAACTTCCTGAGTGATAGGTGTGCTGGGTATATCTTTTGTTCTAGGGGATCTTTGACTCCAGTTCTTGATACAGAGCTCCTGATCCCTTGGAATTTCCTTAGTGATAGGCGCATCTTTTGTTCTCCTGAAGTAACTCTTGGTGGGCTTCTGAATGGGAGCTGGTCACAAGAATGACCAAGCCATGATTAGAAGCTTGGAACTTTCAGCCCCTACCCCATCCTGTGAAAAGGGGAGAGGGGCCGAAGATTGAGTTAACAATTGCTGATGTGTACATGATGAAGTCCCCATAAAAATCCCTAAATGAGGGGGTTTGGAGAGCTTCTGGAGGTGCTTAATATGGAGGTGCTTGGAGGGTGGCCTATCCAAAGAGGCCATGGAAGCTCTGCACTCCATCCTCCATACTTTGTTCTATGTACCTCTTCATCCAGCTGTTCATCTGTATCCCTTGTAATATCTTTTATATTAATTGATATAATAAACTGGTAAATGTAAGTTAACTGTTTCCCTATGTTCTGTGAGCTGCTCTAGGAAATTAATCAGACCCAAGGAGGGGGTCATGGGGACACACAATTTAAAGCCAGTCAGTCAAAAGTTCCAGAGGCCTGGACTTTCTATTGGCATCTGAAGTTGGGGCAGCCTCGTGGGACTGAGCCCTTAACCTGTGAGATTTAACTTTAACTTCCTATAGATCGTTTCAGAATTGAACTGAATTATAGGACACTCAGGTGGTGTCCACTGGAGAACTGCTTGTTGTGTAGGGAAAAACCCTACACATTTTGGTAACTAGAAATGTTCTGTGCTGAGTTGAGTGTAAGAGTAGGAAAAACAGTTTGTTTTTTCCTGTCCCATTATATATTCCCCCTTCTTTGCAGTTCTTCACAAGGGAGACATAGTATCTCTTTGTGTCACTCAGCGACACACACACAAAAAAACCTGGACGTCAGTCTTCTTTCTTTTCTCCTCCTTCTATGGTAAGCATCCCTGGACGTGCTGGATAGCTTGGCCTAGTGGTGTTGATCAAAGTTCTTCCAAACAAACCTGATAACAGGTAACACATGTGTTAATGTTAGAATGTATTCTTTCCCATGTAAAGTCTCCATCTTCCTCTTGCCACCCAATAACATATGAAAAAGGAAGAGTAAACTGTGTTAAAATATTTGTAGTCACAGAAGGCATTAATTACCCTTTTAACAAAAACCAAGTACATGAAGGTTATTGCTATTGCCATAGCTATTGGAGTGTGGGAAATACAGGGTGAAGGGTACCCAGTGTACCAACTTTTCTACACCAGAAAAGAAGGGTACCAACTTTTCTACACCAGAAGTAATAAGTCCACCTTTTCCAATCCAAACTTAAGTTAGCCCTTACAGGGTCTGGAGAGGCTGCTCATCTCCAGCCCCTGGAACCCTGCCTTGGGAGAGTTGGACTTCATGGAGTAGAAGTATGTCTACATTGTTTCTGACTCCCCAGGAATATCATTATTCGGTCTTACTCTGAAAATGCTGCCACATCCCTCTTTTGCTTTGTCAGCGCTGATTAGCACGCAATCAGCAAGAATTTCTGGGTTGGCGGCCTTTACTTGGAGTTGTGAAATGTCTATAACTCTAGTCTGTAATTCACACATTTCTGTTTGGCTTGTTCATACACAGGCATGAATTAAACCTATGCTTTTCCATTTCTCTCCACCCTGTTATATTCTGTAAGGAGGTAAACAGTTCATCTCCAAACAGAGTTCACACACTCACCTAAGTGCTGATGCCTCACCTGATGGCATTTCTCAGCCTCTGAGGCTTTCCTTCTTTGTACTTGGTCAAAAGAATGCTTTAACCGTAACCCACAGCCCTTCTTGTGAATTTCTCCAAAATGACTGGAGCCTGGTTAATAGCAAACCTCAGGAGCATGACTTTGAAATGCTGTCAACATACTGCCACCAATTTCTCCATTTCCAGAAAAGTCTGTAATTTTTTATTTAGAAATCATGACTTTCTTGATTGGTTTAGACTGGTTTCCAGTAGTTCATTGACCAGGAAAGTTTTCTGTTTGGTTTTTAGGCTTCCTTAATCTAGAGAATGCACATAATATTGAAACTGACTATAGTATCCTACTTTGGAAAAACATATTAAATACATGCAAGTATATATGTAATGTATATAAATATATACAAATATATGTGTGTGTGTATGTATCTTCCTTGATTTCCTTTTATCCATTACTGCTACTATCCCTCAGTAAGTCCTATTGGTTCTACTTCCAAATTATATTTTGAACATGGTCTACAGAAACAGCTCCTAAAGATTTTCCAGTCTCCATGAATGTAAGGCCCCTCTACATTCCATTCTTCATACTACAGCTAGAGTGGTATTTTTAGAACATTCATCAGGCAACTACCCTGCTCTAAACCATCTGGTGGTTTTTCATTGCAAGTAGAATCCAACTTCTCCCCTTAGTCCTCAAGGCTTTTCATGATATGATTTGATCCACCATCCCTCTTCCTCACTGTCTACCCACAATTTTCTTCTTTTCATCCTTAGAACTTGCCAAGCTTATTCCACCCTTATTAGTCTTTGTACCTGTCTCTTCCCCCAGCCAAATATGCTCTTTTGGCAGATCTTTCCATGGTTATCTTCATGATTCATTTCTCAGATATCACCTCTTATACATTTCCTGACCACCATAACTACAGGAACCTCACACCTGTGTACTTTACCATATTGCTCTGACTTGTTTTCCTTTTTCTCTTATAGGACTTTTCAGTATCTGCAATTTTTATTGATTAGTTTCTGTTTGGAACGTATCTCTCTCAGAACAGAAAGATCTTGCTGTGCTTTCAAGGAAATGGTGGGGAAAGAAAAAAAAACTACTTCTCATTCTTTTATGATGAGCCTACAAAAATAAATGGGTTAATTGGGTTCTTGATCCAGTTCACCTTAAGTATGGTTACCAAAGGAAATGATTCACAAGGTGACTATTTCCTTTGTGTGACACTCACTTATGTTATTAGTTCTAGAATATTAAATCAAGAAATATTTTCCAGGATCCCCTGAAAGAGTATCTCTCAATTGTAAACTTTATCTTTAGTGGCATTCTGTTGATTTATTGAGATTCTCTAGAATTAAAATATTTACCACAGAGTGTTCCCCAACTCCCACAGCATTTATCCAGGCCATAACTACTTATGTCTGGGTTTATGAACTCATTGTGGGTAGGGGAAATTGTTGGAGGCCTCATCTTTGTTTTAAAGTACCTGTGGCACAGGATCTGCCCATTGAACGCAAGAGCTCTTCACCTGCCCAGCTCTTCCCCAGCTCAGGATAGGAAGGAGAGAGACACAGTGTGAGTGAGAGAAGCATCTGATTGTGGGTGTCAGATGAGGACAGCTGCTACTCTCTGGTCTCCCATACATGTTAATTACCCCTGTCATTTAAACCATTGTTTTGTGTAACCAGAACAAAGTATTCTATTCCACAAAGTCTGTTTGACATGAGACACATATAGGATGTGAGTCTGTGACAAGGGTAGGGGCAACAAATGTGAGGGGCTAGATGAGAACAGAGGAAGAGAAATGAGCATTGCATAGGACAGTGGTTTACAACCCTACACAATCAAAAATAGAACCTGGAGACAAATCTGGATATTGTCTTTATACATAATAAAATACATTTTAAAATATTCAATGCAAACAAAGCAGTTTGTCCGTGTCTTTTGTTTTGAGTCTCTTTAGTGTATGCTGCTTTTGAAGATCAAGAACATTTACTGAAAATTGCTCCTTCACCAGGAATTTGCTTACATCTCTTCAGGTCCACTTGTAAGACCTTGAAATCAGTCCTCCTGAGATCAGTACAAATGAGGATCATCTCTCCTGCTTTAGAAGCAAAAGTGGCAAGTGGGGTAGACAGAGGCAGAAGGAAGGGTGGTGTTGATAAATCAGCCAAATTAGATGGAAAAAAGGGAGTTACAGCTGTACTTGCAAAGAACTCTGGGCTCATTTTTTCCTTAAATATTAAATCACTAGTTTTCAAAACTTCAATGTGAACATGACTCACCTGAAGACAATGTTAAAATGTTGACGCCCCAAGACCCTACCCCCAGGTTTGGATCCCAGGCAGAACCCTAGAATCTGTATTTTAAACATTAACCCCAAGTCGAGTGTAATGCAAGTAACCGTCAGAGACACTCTGAGAAACAGCACATTGGCAATGATGAATTTATGTGTCTAAAAATGAATACAGTAGGTGTTATATGAATGGGAAGTGGTGGTATTCAAAATGACCAGAGTATCTAGCTCTTCGGCCCTGGCTCCCCACTGCTCTTCTCCTATCTCAGCACTTCTCCATCCATTTCATCCAAACAAAAAAATTCACACAGAGTTTCAGGACTTTTCCCCCCACTTATTAGCCATCTGTTTTGCTTTACATATTTTTTTGAGGTGAAAAATTTCTCTTTTTCTAAACACAGCCTGTTTTTCAATCTCCAGATGGTTGATCAATTGTATGGGAAAATGAATGGCTGAAGGGTAGAAACAGGTGGGAAAGATGAACAAAAACACAAATCCTCACATTACTAATATGCAAATCACTGAGCAGCAAGTTGAGCAAATACCCTCAATTCCCATCAACAACTTTAGAGAAAGGCAAATTCCATTTGCCTCACTGTTGATCATTTAGGTCGACCCTGAACACTGCTTTCACAAAACAAACAAAAACAAAACACCCATCCCCAGTTCAAAAAATTATTCATAGATCATCCAGTCCATCTAGAAGGATATGATTTAATCCTGGCTACTTAGTAAATTATTTGCCCAAGTTAACTTAGTTAGTTAGTGGTAGATGGCTCTAAAGCCAGTTTTCTTTTTTTGTTTTGTTTTAGTTTTGTTTTGTTTTTATTTTTATTATTATTATTATTATTATTATTATTATTATTATTATTATTTTTGCAGACCTCAAGAGTCATGGTGAACTAGCAGAACATGAAGTTTATGCCCTGGGTTTATTTAGAAAAAAAAAAAAACATTAAATGAAAATATCAGAGGGCATTGCAGATAGTAGGTCTAAGTATTTTTTCATGAAACTTGTTTGTACATGTGTGTGTCATACACAGACTATACATATGCAGTACCTGTAAACTATATTGCCACATAATGTCTATATTTTCCTAGAGGACACAGTCCTCTAGGACTTTTGGGGAACTTTGGGAAGTCACCCAAACTCACAGTCACCAAAATTGCTCTATTCTACTATGTGACCTCAATAGAGATTTGAAAGAAGGAACATCTGAGCTGGGTCCAAACCCTATTGCAATTTTATTGAAGCCAAAGAGAACTCCACACTCCTGCCAAATCAAGGCACTGTCAGCCTCAATAATTTCCAAGATAAAAATAAAAATCTGTGATATGATCAGAATGTGAAAAATCTTATTTGGGAAGCAAATGTCATAACCAATGCAAGGGCCATCTCAATATTCATTCATTATGCAGTATTTTGAACTGCAGTTGAAATGAGTAAGAAGGAAAGGCAAACAATGAAGAGTTCAATTTCTTAATTTAGAAAAAGAGAAAAAAAAGAAAAGAAGAGGGAGCACACAGGCACGGTGGCTCAAGCCTGTAATACCAGCACTTTGGTGGATCACTTGAGGTCAGGAGTTCGAGAAAAGGGAGCACCTCGAAGTTCAGCAGTGGATAATACTTAAATAAATTATGACACCATTGTCTGTCATCTTGGGCCCATTCACTAACGCAAAACTTTTAAAAGGGCTTTCTTAACCCTCACCTAGAATAGGCTTCCCCAGCCTGAATCCCTAGGGTGGCAGAATAGCAGGGACCCTGAGCATTCTTAAAAGATGTAGCTCGGGATGGGAAGTTCTTTTAATGACAAAGCAAATGAAGTTTCATTATGTCGAGGAACTTTGAGGAAGTTACAGAATCCACGATTTAAAAATATATTTCCTATTATACACCCATACACACATACACCTACTTTCTAGAATAAAAACCAAAGCCATATGGGTCTGCTGTTGACTTTCTATATGTTGTAGAGTTATATCAAGTTAGGTCAAGATGTTCAGCCACCTTGAAGACGCTTTTATCAGAAAGGGGGAAACCTTTCTGATAAAGGTTAAGGGGTAACCTTAAGCTGTTACCCCTCTGAAGGTAAAATCAAGGTGCATTCAGATGTTGGCTTGTTGTAAATTTCTGTTTATATTAATAACATACCAAATGTGGATTTGTTTTAATCTTCGGAACTCTTTCCGGTGAAAACCTCATTTACAAGAAAACTGGACTGACAGGTTTCACTTTCTGTTTCATTTCTATACATAGCTTTATTCCTAGGACACTACCGCCACTAGCTACCCAAACTGAAAGCTTCCCCGATTCCGCCGAAGGTCAGGAAAGTCCAATGCCCGGCAAACTGCCTTGCGCAGAGGTGGGCGGGACCCCGCCTCCGGGCCGGGCGCCAAGTTGAGCAGCTGGCACACCTCGCACAGCCCCAGTCCTGAAGCCCCAGTCCTGAAGCCCCAGTCCTGAAGCCCCAGTCCTGAAGCCCCAGTCCTGCGCTGCTTCCCGAGGCTCCGCACCAGTCCTGGGCTGCTTCCCGAGGCTCCGCACCAGTCCTGCGCTGCTTCCCGAGGCTCCGCACCAGTCCTGCGCAGCTTCCCGAGGCTCCGCACCAGCCGCGCTTCTCTCTGCCTGCAGGTAGGGAGCGTTGTTCCTCCGCAGGTGCCCACGGCCCAGCATCTCTGGCTAACTCGCTGGGCACTTTAGGACGGAGGATCTCTACACCCTTTCTTTGGGATGGAGAGAGGAGGAGGGAAAGGGAACGCGATGGTCTAGGGGGCAGTAGAGCCAATTACCTGTTGGGATTAATAAGAAAAGGCAATGCATCTGGCCTTCCTCCAGGCACAATTCAGTTTTGCTCTAAAAATAATTTATACCTCTAAAAATAAATAAGGTGGGTAGTATAGGATAGGTAGTCATTCTTATGCGACTGTGTGTTCAGAATATAGCTCTGATGCTAGGCTGGAGGTCTGGTCACGGGTCCTAGTCCACCGTCAGCTGCTTGCTAGTAATATGACTTGTGTAAGTCATCCCAGCTGCAGCATGTAAGTAAGTCTCTTCCTGCGCTAAGCAGGTCCAGGACCCATGAACGGAATTTATTTGCTCTATCCATTCTGAGAACCCAAAGGAGTCCTAAAAGAGGAATGGAGGAGCCTAAGAATAAAAATAGTATAATAAAACATTTCTTAGACACGTTGACCTTGGCCTATGTCAAAGTTCAGTCTGGGTTTGTCTTATAACACAAGGAGTAAAAGTACCATTGTTCTACCTCTTTTTTTATTACTTGAAAAGAAATTTACTGTAGATGCTTTTCTATTAATTAAATAACCTTCTAAAAAATGTTTTTATTGCTGCATTCGATTAGGCTGGATAACTAAATGAAATTAATTCCTCACTGTTGGGTATAAAGGATATTTACAGTGGTTCTGTCTTAGCCATTCACTGAACATCACTGCATATATATCTCTGGAATATTGCTGATTGTTTCCATCAATAAACTTAGAAGTGTTAACTACTTAGTCAAAGAGACTGAATATTTTAAAGGCCTTTTGAAGAAAACTGAAAATGCTTTCCAGAAAGGATGTATCAGTTGACACTGATGGTCGTCAACAGTATTTAAGGAGAATTATGATACTCTGAAGAAAAACTTAGCCTTTCTCAGTAGAAGCAGGTAGGCAGAGGCCACATGACAGCAGTTAGAGTGTGGTCTTCAAGGAAGTCACAGAAATACTGTGGGGAATTGAAACCCCACGTGGAAAATGCACAAGAGTGTCTCAGTGTGACTGAGAAGGAGGTTGGGCTTGGGGTTTAACTTTAGAATTTTTTTTTTTTCTTTTATGGAGATAGGGCTTTTGTTATGTTACCCAGGCTGGTCTCGAACTCCCAGCCTCAGGTGATCCTCCCGCCTCAGGCTCCAGAAGTCCTGGAATTACTGGCCGGAGCCACCATGCAGGCCTCTTGCTCCTACTTTTGAGAAAGGAAGCTTAACCTTTTTTGTTTGTTTGTTTGTTTTTGTTTTTGTTTTTTTTGAGACAAGTCTCACTTTGTTGCCCAAGCTGGATTGCAGTGGGATTGCAGTGGTGCAATCTCAGCTCACGGCAACCTCTGCCTCCTGGGTTCAAGTGATTCTCCTGCCTCAGCCTCCTGAGTAGCTGGGACTACAGGCACCCACCACCACGCCCGGCTAATTTTTGTATTTTTAGTAGAGATGGGGTTTCACCATATTGGCCAGGCTGATCTCAAACTCCTGACTCTGGTGATCCACCTGCCTCGGCCTCCCAAAGTGCTGGGATTACAGGCATGAGCCACCGCGCCTGGCCACTTGACTTTTTCTCTATCTCTTCCTCCTACCCATCCTACCCTTGGAAGATAGAGAAGTAATATCAGTTCCATCGTGTTACACTGGGCTTCCCCCAGGGACAAACCCACTTCCCCAACCTGAATGAGCCATCACTTCTTCCCCAGTTTACATTTCATTGCTCTTTGAATGTCTCCGTTCGGATATGGGAATTCACATATGGTCATAATTCTTACCTGAAGAAGACGTCAGTCTTCTTCTCTTAGACCAACTGCCCTGATGTGAGGTTTAGAGGTTAAAGAACATGTGTGTATTTACATGATCTTTGTATTCTGCCTTTTCGTCCCTCACTAATGACAGCTGAACCCCAAGGAAATGGAGCTGTGGAGGAGAGGGTTTGATGAGAAAGTAGGTAAATATTGGATCTAATCCATTACCTTCCAGGAAACCTCCATTACTTCTAAAAATTTCAACCAAATTCGTTAAAGGACAAGAACTCCACCAGAGTAGGCCATAAACATTGGCAAAATTAGTTGTAATCTATGACTAGATTTAACGTCCTTTTGTTTTATTCACATATGGTTATAATGCTTTGCTTGGAATTAGGGGTATTTTAAGTTTTCGTCTGCCTAGTAAGTGTATTTGTGCTTATAATACAATAATTATAAAATATCACATTAATATTTTATAACTCTACAGTTAACTCTGGCCCAAGGAAAAGATAGTCCGATAGATGCTGCAGCCCCATTTTGTATCTAACCCTGGCAAGAGGATGCTGACTCATGTTATTTCACTTACCCTTTTTACCTTTTAACATGAAGGGCTCATATAGGTTGATAAGAAACCAGTGATATAAACAGACCAAAAAATGGTCAGATCTTTCACATAAGCAAAAAAAATATTTTGTAAACAATACCCAGTTCTGGATGAAAATACAATGTAACAGTACCAAGTATCAACATGTGTCAAGAACCAGAAAAATGTTCTTTTTCTTTGATCAGCAACACTATTTGAGGAAATCTATCCTCAGGGCCTAGCCTGGGGCCTGGCACACAGTAGGCACTGAACAAATATTTGCTGAACACACAAATACTTATGATATTTTAAAAATTGGCAACAATCCGATACCTAACAATAGAGGAATTAAATATTATGGAACTGTTAAATAAGATGCTTACGAATATCACGCAGTAAGATGGGCAATATTCATATCATAAGCTTAAATGAAACCAATGGGTATTAAAGGTATGGTAAGGTTATAAATTACTTTTTAAAAGATTAAAGGGAAAAGACTGAAAGATATATACTGAAATGCTCACAGTGTGACAAGGTTTCCCAGCCTTGGCACTACTGACATTTTAGGCTGTATGTCTTTGCTGTGGGAGGCTGGCCTGTGCACTGCAGGATGTTTGGCAGCACTCTTGGTTTCTCCCCCTAGATAGCAGTAGCAACCCTCCCTCAACCAGCCCAATTTTGACAACCAAAAATGTTTCCAGGCATCACCAGATTCTCCCTGGGTGAGAGTGATGAAACAGTAGGTGATTTTCCCCTTCTTTTCTCATTTTCTGTAATTTTGTCACATTACTTTAATAATAAGGAAAAAACATAAAAAATAAATGAATTTATTATTCTACCTCAGTTTGGATGTTTGGACTCCATTTTGGGGTTCTTTCCATTATATCACTTGCTCTGCTAAACATTCTATGGTTTGGCAAGGTGAAATGATTCATGAAATTTTGTTTTCATTTTTTTACCTGATACTAAAAGTAAAACATTCATTCACTTGAAAATTTGGACACAGAACACCAAAAAAAAATCCATAATCTCATCTCTCTTATTCTGTCTTTTCCTTCCTTTTTTCCCTTTAAAAACAATAAAGAGTGAAAACCTACCTGTTCTCCCTCCAATTTAATTCCGCAATATAATCACTGTTAACATCTTGGACATTTCCTGTGTCTAAACACACATACTCACTTTTTCTTTTTTTTAGTAAAAGTGGATTTCTGCTACATGTAGTGTTCTGCAACTTCCTACGTGTTTACAAAATCAGTACATTTACATATGCTGAATTCAGTCCTTAATGGTATTATATTTTGTGAATATAACAAAATTTATTTAACCACTTAGACAATCTAGGATATTCTCAGTTTGCTGTTATGAGCAATGCTCTTCCTTTACATATACATATATGTGTGTGTGTGTGTGTGTGTGTGTGTGTGTGTGTGTGTGTGGTGTGTGTGTTCTAATAGGATAGATTTCTAGGAGAGGGCGACATGTCATATGACATCCACATTTACAATTGTAATAGGAAGTATCAAAGTGCCCCCTAAAAAACAAAAAATTCCTCCCATTAGTGGGTGAGAAAGCCTATTTGTTCATATCTTCACAAACACTAAATATTAGAAATATTTACAATTGTGTTCAAGCTAATAAGTGAAAATGGTATTTCATATCTTATAATTTTTATTGTGAGACTGAACATCTTTCCTATGTTTACATGTCACCTGTATTTCTTATTCTTTGAACTATACGTTATGACCTTTCACTTATTTTCCTCATGGGTTATGTGTAGTTTGTGTAGTTGTCTTATTGATTGTTAAGAGCTATTTATATACTAGGAACATTAGTCTCCTGTCTTATATGTATGTGGCATTGATTAGTTGATCATTTGTGAGTTCATGTCTGTATACAAAGATTGGAGAGGCACTAAGAGGGAAAACTTACCTCTTTCTTATCAAAGTTTGTAAATATATGTATAACAGAAGAGAGAGAAAACATTAATAAATGCTGAAATAGACTATAAATCTTTTACTCCACTACTTCAACATAAACTACAAAAGGAGAGTGACTTTTCTTTCATGCTGACTTCCATATTCCCCATGCCTAAAATAGTGCCTAGCACAGAAGAGGTGCTCAATCAGTGTTTGCTAAATGAAAGAATTAGTAACATTTCAAGCAGGATGACTAAATGAAGAATAGAATCTAGGCAGATACTCTGGAAGAGTGACTGTGAGTCATTCATGGTCTTACTATGAATTAGTCAAATCCAGCTTTCTCCCCTTCCTACTCCCCATTGTTAGAATATACTCCCCATTGAGAGAATATACTCCCCATTGAGAGAATAGATTTATAATTTAGAATAAGTGAGAGGGGCAGAAGAGGAGATTTTGAAGGATGGCACCTGAAGGAGGACTAGCATGGCTGAGATAGTGAAGTGGAAGTCTTGAATAGCTAAAGGGTAAGATGAAAGTATTTAGCCATAGGGGGAAAAAGCATTGACAGGTTGGAAATGTAAAAGTCAGATTCTCCTTGCTTTGAAATTTTGTACAGGGCAGGTTCTACTAGGTATGTTACAATGCAGAAAAAACATGAAATAGTTGAGAGGAATTTGGTGAAATATTATCTTCTTGGCTTCTTTTGAGTGAGCAGATTTTTTTCAGGGCCTGTAACTATAATGAATTTGAAACTTCTCATCTTTTAGTAACTTTTTTCACTTAAGTTTATGTGGCTGTGGGCAATGGAATGAAGGTATTGAACTTCCAATTCCCTGTTGGGTTTCCACAATTACAAGTCAATCATGACTGGTTATTAGAAGACTATTTCAATTAGAACCACCAAGTCCCATAATGTCATATTGTGTGTTTAATTATTAAGTAAAGCAGTCTTCTTTTTGTGTTTTCCATAATTAGCGCATTCCAGAAAGATGAGGATATTTGCTGTCTTTATATTCACGATCTACTGGCATTTGCTGAATGGTAAGACACCAAATCCTTCCATTGGGTTCTGTATTTTAAATATTTTAACCATGAGTTTAAAACTAAAATGATAATTTAAAATGCATGTAATTTTCTTATAGAGAGAATACTCTCTTCTTTCTTCTACTTTACACAATGACAAAGTCTTTCTTCTACTTTACACAATGATAAAGTTCCCTGTGTCATTGTGTAAAACTATAGAGAATATAGACAAATTGAAAGGCACAAAATAGTCTATTACCCATTTCCCAGGGTTAACTACTGAAAATATCTGGGGAAATGGCCTGTATGTATATATTTATTTGTTTGTTTTCAACAAGGCCAGGATCTTTCGATCTTTCAATCTTGGTTGCTCTGTGACATGCCTTTCCTGATGAGGATACTCTAAGGAAGACTTGTAGGATACATGGAAAATGTCAGGGTAACACAGTACTGGCACTACCCTGCGGTCTTTCCTGAACTCCATACCAATGTACTTCTTGCCAGAAAACTGATCAAAAGTTTAGGGAAGTAAAAAGAGATGACTGTTAGAATCTACCATTCCCTCTATGTAGGAAGCAAATAGGTGTTCAGTCAAAGGACATTCTGGGGATGTCTACATGAAACCAAGTCTCCTGGTTGTAAGTACTCCATCTCCATATAATATTTCTACAGTAATATATGTTTATAAATTGTGGGGACAAGTTGTTTAGCTAATTTTATTATTCTGTTATTGGGACACTATGTCTCGGCATGAGACTATCTCAAGCCGAGACATAGTGTCCCAAAACATATTTCAAGCCCATTGGATAAAATATGTATTTAGCAAGTTCTTAAATATAATGATAACATAACTGACCAGATAAAGTGATTTTTAAATGCTGTGCCAACTTTATAAATGTTTTGAGGAATTTTCCCTTTTCTGAAGGTTGTTCTTCTTTCTTTTTAGCATTTACTGTCACGGTTCCCAAGGACCTATATGTGGTAGAGTATGGCAGCAATATGACAATTGAATGCAAATTCCCAGTAGAAAAACAATTAGACCTGGCTTCACTAATTGTCTATTGGGAAATGGAGGATAAGAACATTATTCAATTTGTGCATGGAGAGGAAGACCTGAAGGTTCAGCATAGTAACTACAGACAGAGGGCCCAGCTGTTGAAGGACCAGCTCTCCCAGGGAAATGCTGCACTTCAGATCACAGATGTGAAATTGCAGGATGCAGGGGTTTACCGCTGCATGATCAGCTATGGTGGTGCCGACTACAAGCGGATTACTGTGAAAGTCAATGGTAAGAATTATTATAGATAAGAGGCCTGATCTTTATTGAAAACATATTCTAAGTGTTGAAGACTTTTCATTCTTGTAAGTCCATACTTATTTTCAAACAGAATAGCATAGTCTGTCATTCATTCAGTTCATGAATTCATTCACATAAGTCTCCAATTAGCATTTCTTGAGCACCTATATGATAGTCACTGGAAATCCAGAGACAACACAGAGCCATGTTCTACAGTATGTACAGTTTTCCAAAAATAATTCCTAGTCTTTACTTTTTTATTATAAATGTAATATATATACTTGCAAATAATTCAGATACTATGGAAGAGATCAAATTAATTGCAAGTGTCCCTCCTCCCTTCACCACTATCTCCCATGAGATAACCAAGAGACACTCCAAGAGAGTAACCACTATTTGTGTGTCCCTCCAAAAACTTTTTTATTCAACTACTATTTTTTTATTTTATTAGGTCTGTCAGTTTTCCTTTTTTGAGCCTCTCTATATCAAATGCTAATAAATATATTCAGAACAAACCCCACTGTAAGGTTCACATTAAAAAAGACTTGAAGTCTCCCTAAGAAGACAAAAAATAATCATATTAAGTGTAAAAGAACTTATTTTTCCAGTACAGTATAAACTATACTCACTGGGCATATACTCATCTTGAAAATCTATACTGATGTTGTCTTGGGGAATTGAAGAGGAACTAGGAGTGTCAATTCCTGGGAATTGACCCACAGTTATGTCATCAGGTCACTTGAGTTCGAAGTTTT
Source organism: Rhinopithecus roxellana (assembly GCF_007565055.1). Classification (NCBI taxonomy): domain Eukaryota; kingdom Metazoa; phylum Chordata; class Mammalia; order Primates; family Cercopithecidae; genus Rhinopithecus; species Rhinopithecus roxellana. The sequence goes on from NC_044564.1 coordinate 56,791,753, forward strand.
GTGTTGGCACTAGCTAAGTAAAGGAAAACACCTCTGCTTTCATTGTTGAGTTTCATAGAATTGAGAGCTGAAAGGATCCCAGGCAGGAGCAACTAATCCAAACTCCCACAAAGAACAAAAATCGCCCAGAGGATCTTCTGTTCATATATTTCCTGCAGTGGTGTCCCTGTCATATCCCACAATGGCATCCCTACCATTTGGACTCCCCTTCCATATCCTGTTGAAATTACTCCCTAATAGTAAGCTGAAATCTGCCCCTCTAGTTGTAGTTTTGGAATTATTTCATTTCCATGATGACCTTTTAATATTTGACTAGAATTAAATCATCTCCCCTTGGTATTTCCATTCCTGGACTAACTACCATCAATCTGAGGGCTAACAATACAAGTAGAAAAAGTCTACACTTGTCACTGATCATTGATCAATGATTAGTCAATGATCACTGATAATTATAAACTCAAAAACAAAATCATGTGGGGATTAAGAGAAATGTATCAGTTTTGTGTTGTATTTCTGGTCCCTGATTCTGGCTCAAATAATGCTACTATTGTCAAGAAGATATCACTTGTAAAGCAGATTTAATTTTCATTATATTTTACCATGTGCTTCTCCATTCACGGCATTTCTTGAGATGTCGTGGTTTATACTTTCAGTTTTTCTCCAGTCCATCAGCAAATATCAGGCACCTACTGTGTTCCAAGATATTAAAGAAATCATCATGACTTAGCCTCATCAACAGCATTGCTAGATCTGGGATGGAAAAGAAGAGTATAATCCTGGCAGTCAGGAAGAAGGCCGCATAAAGTATAAGTTTCTGCTTCCAAAGAAGATCTCTCATCAACCTGTAGGGAGTGTATAGGGAAGCAAAGGGTTTTATTCAGGTCATCTGGGCTCCATAATATCCCTTGTGTATCTGCAGTCTCCTTTGCCATGGATCAACACAATAGGAAATCTTCCGGCATTGATGGTTTTTCCAAGGGGGAGTTCTTCAGGGAGCAAATCAAATGACCAACCAGGTTTGAGGACCTGATTTGTTTGACAATTCCATGTTGTATTTTAAATTAGTTAATTTGCATTCCAGTCCCAATCCGTCTTGTCATTTGCAGACAGTGGTTTTGGGGTTGAGTTGAGCTATACCAAAAGTCTGAACCTTCTGCACTTAGAACAAGGAAGGCAACCACCAAGCTTCACTTGCACTGAGGCAGTGTCTCCAGTGGAAATGAGGTAGCTGGCTTGCAGGAGCTTTCCAACTCAGGGAAGTAGAACTCCTGAGTCACCTCCATATGCAAATGATTTCACAGTAATGCTGTTGAACTTCACTTCCCATCACAGCAAATATGTGGCAACATAGCTTTGCCACAGGAGTTTACTCACCATGGGATTTTAAAGGTGAAACATTTCAAAACTGAAATTTGAAAGAATTTAGTTTTGGATTCACTCAATTATCATGATCACTTTGGGTGTTATTGCACCCTTCATGTTTGTGAGTTTAAATACCATACTCTCAGGCCTCTAACTTTCAATTAAAAGTGTTTTTCTTTAATCACTGAACCTAATAGCAGGGAAAACGAAATGTTCATTCAGACTTTCAGGACCTTCAATGAAATGAGGCAGCTGAAAGATCAAAGTGTTGCATAGTTATCCCAATAAAGCTATTTGGATCGTACGGACCACATCAACTGCTGTCATTCCCCACCAACCCCATCTTTCCCCAAAATTCCCAGCCCTGTTTAAGTATTCTCTGTAGCATTTATCTCTATCTAGTATATTGTGTAGCATATCATATCGTACTTTTCTATTTTGTTTATTGTCTCTCTCCTCCTAGAATATAAACTCCACAAGCACAGAGATTTGGGTCTGTTTTTTAATATTGTTGTATCCCCAGGGCTTGACATACAGCAGAGTGGTAGTATGACAAAAGGACAAAAAAAATATTTGTTGAGTCAATGAATGAATGATTTCCTCAAATAGGATTAGCCTAAATTTTGGAAACATGAACAGACTTGGATATATGAAAATTTATTTCTGAAACTGTTCATCAGGAACTGTTAGCACCTTCTAAAGGGTACACTGAAGCAGCAGTAGTAAAAGGAGGAGGAGGAGCAGCTCTGCTACTACTACTATGGAGTACTACTACAATTAGCACTTGCTTATTCTGTGTGTTAGGTCCTGTACTGAACATTCTGCCTAAATTAGTTCATTTCCTCCTGGAAATGACTCTGTGGGGTAGATGCTTCATCATGTAAGATGAGTATTTTTCACACTTCACTGTCTCTGAAATCTGAGTGTGTCTTTCAATGATGGAATCTTTGATTTCATGATAAGTGGTATTATTCCCATTTTAAGGAGGAGGAAACCGAGGTCCAAAGAAATTAAGTAATTTGCCCAAATTCACCCAGCCTCGTAAATGATAAAGCTAGTTCTAAATCCAAGCAGATTGGCTCTGAAGTCTGGGCCCTTAATAACCACTTATTGCCTGTATTTGTATCTCTGGTGTATGTATCAAGTTATATAGTGGCTTCAAAACTATCATGACCTTTTCTTGATTTTGATTGTTCAATGTTAGTATAATGTTCTAGATCTAGTAAACCAGGGGTCTGCAAAAAATTTTGATTACTCACCTCATCGGTAAAACATTTTAAACTTGTGTGTCTATGCACGCACATTTGTGTGTAATTATAAAAAAATTACTATCTATTAATATATAGGTTGTACCGTAAGAAATTGCCATTTTTGAGGAGCAAAAAAGGTTGAATATTACCGGTTTCATCTGGTTCAACCTAATAGACATTTGTACAAAAACAGACATTTTAAGAGGATGAAATAAAAATTTAATAAACAATATTTTCAATTTTTACTAATTGTGATGCTTCACTATTGTTAGCTAATATGTCAAGGCATAATATACCTTAGGGTGAAATTTATCATTAACAAAGGTGGATGGTGTCAATAATCTTGAGGTTTGTGTTTTTTTATATAACACTGTGAGTTCTAATTAAGTACTTATTGTTTACAACCTCATACAGTGGCCAATAAGAAGTGTCACTTCTGCTGTTTCCTCTGGGTTGTGCTTGAATTATTAGTATTATCTTCAATCCTCAGTTTCTTTGTGGAAAACTTTTTAATTAGTTGTTTAATTTTGTAAGATGGTTAGTTTAGTCAAAATTAGATAAGAGAATCTGAAAATCCATAATTACCCCAAAGCAACCCACTCATAAGAACTATTATTTTTGTGTTTTGAAATCATAATTTCATTGATTTCCAGTGTTTCCACTGGTAGTGGTTTCATTGATGTAGGAGTATCAAAACATCACTCATTATTTATTTCAGTTTTGTTTGATCCTAGCTGTTTTGTGTTAACTCTGAAGAAATTACATCACAGATCTATTGTTGTCCTTGGTAAAGAAATGGAGAGTTAAGGCTCTAGATCATTAGTGGTTACGCTGTAGTATTAGGAGTAAAAAAAAGATTATACCAACAAAATAAGAACATGTTAATGTACTTGTAATAGATAAACATGAATGAAGCTCTTATGCTATATAGATGCACTGAACAATCTACTAGAATTGTCAGCAAACTGGGTATCTTAATCCTAAAAGGGTCCCAAACCAATGATCTAAAATTGAATCAAACTTTCTTCCTTGAGCATAATTATTTAAGTGATTTATTAAAATAGCCAGCATTTAAAAGCTTAAATTTAAGTATCATAATGTGGTATCCTAGATAGGATCCCAGAACAGAAAAAGGATATTAGGGGAAAACTGGAGGAATGGAATAAATTATGCAGTTTAGTTATTAATAATGTACTAATGTCCTTAGTTATGACCAATGTACCATGGTAAAGTAAGATACTAACAATAGAGGAAACTGGGTAAGGGGTATACGTAACTCCATACTATCTTTGCAATTTTTTTGTAAATTTAAAACTTCCAAAATAAAGAACAAATTTAAACATTAAAAAGTATCACCAGGAACATGTATCACTGTTTACAGATGAAACAGTATGTATTTTTATATCTGATTTCTGATCATTGACTTCAAATCAGAAAAGTGAATGACACATCAAGATCAGGTTTTCTGTTTACTAAATAAAGTCTAAGAAAACAAAGCATACCAGCTGGAGAGATTCATGTTTATAAAGACAGATTTATAACAACAAAAATAAAATATTCAAGAATAAATTTAAGAAGAAATGGGGCACTATGTAAAAAGTATAGCACTTTACTGGGAAACATATGAAAACCTGAATACATGGAGAGAGGTATTTTATATTTGAATAGAAAGACTGCTAGTTTAAAGATAATTCTCTTTAAATTTTTTTTTACAGAAATTTAAGAGGTACAAGAGCAGTTTTGTCACACGGATATATTACATAGTGGTGAAGTCTGGGGTTTTAGTGTAAATTAATCTTTACATTTTGTTTGAGCCCAATAAATGTACCAACATGATTTTTATAGCAAGATAGTCATTCCTATTAACCCAAACTTGTCCCAACTTTGAACTGAACTGAGGCAGAGCTAGCAGGTGTTCCCTACTGCTGAGGCATCTGAACACTAAGCATATCCCTCTGAGAACCAGCCTGCATTGATACTCTTTCTAATGTAGACAGCATCAAGCTATATATCTAGTTCTGTGCTCAGCAAAAGCCCTGATTTCTTTTTGCTTATGTCCTAGCTCCATACAACAAAATCAACCAAAGAATTTTGGTTGTGGATCCAGTCACCTCTGAACATGAACTAACATGTCAGGCTGAGGGCTACCCCAAGGCCGAAGTCATTTGGACAAGCAGTGACCATCAAGTCCTGAGTGGTAAGACCACCACCACCAATTCCAAGAGAGAGGAGAAGCTTTTCAATGTGACCAGCACACTGAGAATCAACACAACAGCTAATGAGATTTTCTACTGCATTTTTAGGAGATTAGATCCTGAGGAAAACCATACAGCTGAATTGGTCATCCCAGGTAATATTCTGAATGTGTCCATTAAAATACATCTAACACTGTCCCCTAGCACCTAGCATGATGTCTGCCTATCATAGTCATTCAGTGTTTGTTGAATAAATGAATTAATGAATAACATTATATTTACAAAATGTATCCTAATTCCTCACCTCCATTCATCCAAATCATATTGTTAATTAATAAACATTCACCAGATATTTATTGAATATGCCTTTTGTTCCATGCATTGTAGTACTCATTTGATACACATAGAATAATAACACTCACGTTCACACTCTTCAGGAAACAGATAAAAAACAAACGAACAAACAAAAAACAGGCAATCCAATGCCATGTGAGAAATGCTTTCATACCATATGGGAAACCTGGGGGAATACCTGAGAGGAATACTCAATTCAGACCATGTTTCAGGAATCCAAATCCTGGCACATCAGAGTCGCCTCCTTCTTTCCAGGGTTTCTGTGGCAGGAAATAAATGGAACGTATTTTTCTATCTTATGCCAAACAGGAGGGACCCTTTCTCCCCTGTGCCTCTCACAAGGTAGTCTACAATATTTCAACGCTAGCAGTCTGTTTAGTGCACAGGACATGAGGCTGTGTATCCCTGGGGAAATTGCTAGACTTCTGTGTGCTTCACTTTCTCTGTAGGATTATAACCTACTGAGCAAGGTTATTGTGGGGGTCAAATTAGCAACAGTGTATGAAAATGATTTGAGACCATTGCCTGCACAAATTCAACTATTTTTTTTTTAATCTCACTACTCTATAGAAGTAGGTAGGGTGGGAGACACAGTCTGATGGGAGGCTCAGAATGTGAAAGAAAGTGAGGTGAGTGAGCATGATATTTAATATAAACACAAAGATATTCTGAGAAGAGCTTCTCACTTCCCCCGCCCCCAATAGATGTTGACAGGAAAATGCCATGTACTTCAGCAAAAACAGCTGAAAAATTAGACAGAAAAGTCAATCAATAGGAAAAGATAATCCAGGATGGTCTTGTGAACAGAAAGAGGGAAAAAAAAGTTTAGAAAATGATGGGGATGCTCTTACTTGGATATGAGTCCTCAGGTATTCAACTGGCTTTCAGTAAAAGCTAGACTAGTGGGTTCCTGCCATTTAAAAGCTGTTTTATGACAACTTACTTGTTGGGTGGCCTACAGTAACTCACATAACTGTGCTGAATCTGTTTCCTCATCTGTAAATTGGGGATTTTTTTAAATAACTGGCATGCCTAACTCATAAAGTTGTTCTGAAACTGAAATAAAACATATATGAACAGGCATTGTAAACTGTAAGTTATGGAAAAAGCTGGCTGTTGTTGTGTCTTTAAAGCTTCACCTAGGTAGTTAAAGATGGATCATGGGTCTCAGTGGAGAGCTGAGCCAGGCAGAAGCTAACTAAGGGTGAGAGGTGGGAGTTAGCAATCTCTGAACATCTGTGTGCCATGGGACCCCTTTTCCTCCTGCATGGTACCCCAGACAAGGAGCCTAGTAAGAGATACTAATGACTTGTTGTCCAGAGATGTTCAAACTGCAGAGAAAGATAAGACAACAAGCATTGGCCTCCAATCATGATGACAGATAGGAGGAGGTGGGAGCTCCTTAGCAGTGCTGGTTGGTTTTCCATGTTCTACTGTGGGCCATCTCTGCCATGTACTGTGGGCTACTACTTCTATATTAAAAAATGCAAGAGGGGCCAGGAGTGGAGGCTCATGCCTGTAATCTCAGCACTTTGGGAGGCCAAAGTGGGCAGATCACTTGAGGTCAGGAGTTTGTAACCAGCCTGGCCAACATGGTGAATCTCTGCCTCTACTAAAAATATAAAAATTAGCCAGATGTGGTGGCGTGCACCCGTAATCCCAGCTACTCGGGAGGCTGAGGCATGAGAATTGCTTGAACCTGGGAGGCGGAGGTTGCAGTAAGCCAAGATTGCACCACTGCCCTCCATCCTGGGCAACAGAGAAAGACTCTGCCTCAAACATAAATAAATAAATAAATAAATAAATAAATAAATAAATAAATAAATAAGAGGAAGTGAAATAATCAAGGCCACCATTTAATACTGAGTAGCCACTCCATGTGGTACTATGCTAAGCACATTATAAAATATTAGCCTCACAAGAAATGTATTAGCATTTGTATTTTGTACACTGGTTAAGTATCTTGCCCAAGACCTCAAAACTGGTTAAGGGGCAGCAGAATTTAACCCCAGCGCCACCGTTTCAAAGTCTAGGCTTCTTACACTTCTCCATGCTGTTCCCATTTTAACAGACATATCTCGCCATTCCAGCCACTCAAACTTTGGCATTTAAGAAAATTATCCTAAAGCTAAACTAAACTTCAAGGATGACTATTCTCCTGATGATCCCTTCCCACCAAAATTTTATCTTTAGTCAGTTTGTTTTTGTTTTGTTTTGTTTTTCAGAATTACCGCTGGCACTTCCTCCAAATGAAAGGACTCACTTGGTAATTCTGGGAGCCATCTTTTTACTCCTTGGTGTAGCACTGACATTCATCTTCTATTTAAGAAAAGGTAGTCTTTCCTTAATTGCAGTGGTCTCCACTGGGGATGAGGAGGGGGTGAGAATTGGATCATGGCTGCAAGGAAACCTGACTTAACCTATGCAGGGTGGTGCAAAGGCATTCCACTGTTCAACAGTAATTATATTGAAGCTGCATGGGATCACTGGGTGAAGATGAGGTGTAAGGGGTGAGGCACAGGAGAATGGGTATGGATGGAGGTAGAAGATGCAGTGTCATACAGTTTTTTCCATCATGAAAATAACCACAGACTTACTGTAAAGAAGGAGCTAAAATGCCTGTCATTTTCAGTTGCATTTTAGTTTTGCATTAGTTGCACCCAGCTGGTTTCTGGGTACTCTAAGTAATAAAAATAGTTCCTCTGTAGAACTGTAGTATTTTCACCATAGAGTATTTTGTAAAATTATTGGTAGAGGATGTTACATAATTTGCATGTGTTCATTACTCCATTTACCTGTGGGAACAATTAAAATCCAGGAAAATGAGTATATTCAAATAATTTCCTCACATTTATGATGATTCAGAGTAAATAATTCCTCCGATACTTAGAGAAGTATACCAAGAGATCCAGTGATTGTATAGAGTTGTCTGATGTTAAATAGGGAAGTAGAATGTGGAAGGGAATTCCAATAGTTGTTGAAAAATTCCCCACAACCCCTTACATGGGGGAAAGTGGTGTTAACTGAGAGAGTAGAGATAAGCTGTTACCAAAAATTATGTTCTTAACAGGATTGAGATAGCCAGAATATAAGGATCAAGTTTCAATGACAGTAAGATCCTGAGATGCAGTTGATTTGCACAAAGAAATAATTGTTGCCAGCTTGCATTTTGAATATTTCTCTGGAAAAAGAGATTAGTTGGCAGTAGAAATGAATAGAAATCAACAGATATTGAAATACCTCAGAATTTGGTTCGTCTCTGGGAAAAGATGAAAAATAAAAGTGTATAGTCCTCAAGAAAATCTGGGATCAAAAGCATGTGCCTTACCCTATTGAATTAATTAACCTCAGAAGTTGGGAACTGTAGAATAAGGATGTCCACCAGATTTCCTAGGGATTACAAATGTTTCATAGAACTTGAAATTTAAACTTGGGTCACTGTATGGGATGTAGAGCTGTGCTATATGGAAATAAAAATGATTTCTTTTTCTCAAGGGAGAATGATGGATATGAAAAAATGTGGCATCCGAGTTACAAATTCAAAGAAGCAAAGTGGTAAGAATATCAGAAGGAATTGGGAAGTAGAAGTCAAAGGAAACAAAAAGCTAAAGCAATAACAAAGAGAAATCCATTAGTCATAATCTCCTCTTCTTTTAAAGAATGCTTGTTCCCCTTTGCCTCACAACTAATACAAGAACTTCTCCACCATCTCAGGAGGTTTAGGGATGGCCCTCAAGAGTAGAGAGTAGGGAGCAGCTCTGTGGAGAGAGGAGAGGAGCAGGGAAGGGGAAGGAGTCAACTTCTCTTTGCTAATCTGTTGCCCTGCACCCTAGCAGCTCCCTGCAGCAGGGGACAAGGTTGACTTAGGTGGATGGATAATTAATTGATTCTAAAATATTGTGTGTCAGTATTGTAATACTATGGTAACTGTGCCATGCACGGTATCTCATTTAATCCCCCACCCCTTGCCATTACCAAAAAGAGAGAGAGAAAAATACTAGAATTATCCTCATTTTACAGTAGAGAAAACAGAGGGTCAAGAAGATAATGTAAAGTGCCCAAGAACACACAACTGATCACAAAAATCAAGCTTGGGGGCCATTAGCCTAACCACATCTTACCCCATCTGCTTACTCTTAACCCATCTGCTTCAATCCATTTTGCTACAAATGTTTACATTTATAAGCAGGGAAGAAAAGTCTCATCCAGTTTATTGAACTAAGAAGAAAGTTATATTAAGGTTTCTAATTTTTTTTAATGTAGTTAGAAACCAAACTTAACAATGAGCCCAAGTTTAAAGCAGTCTAATTAACTTGACAAGCTCAGGCAAGTTTCATTCTGTGGCCCGTAGCATCATCTGTGTTGTAAAGTTAAATAGCAAATGTTATTTGGGTCATGCTGGGGGAAAAATCATCCCAATTTGCTCAGGACTGAGGGGTTTTTCAGGATATCATGTAAGGATAATTGGGTACAAATATAACCTGCTTCTTTCTCTCATTTCAAATTTATCATTTATCATCTCAGCAACTATGAGTTATGTTTTTTATTAGATTTCTTGTTACTTTTTCCCCAGACCGCTCCCCATGAAATTAATATACTATTATCACTCTCCAGATACACAATTGGAGGAGACGTAATCCAGCATTGGAACTTCTGATCTTCAAGCAGGGATTCTCAGCCTGTGGTCTGGGGGTTCGTCAGGGCTGAGCATGACCAGAGGAATGAATGGGCCCGTGGGATGCATGCAGTATAGGACTTAAAAGGCCCAAGCACTGAAAATGGAACCTGGCGAAAGCAGAGGAGGAGAATGAAGAAAAATGGAGTCGAACAGGGAGCCTGGAGGGAGACCTTGATACTTTCAAATGCCTGAGGGGCTCATCGGCGCATGTGACAGGGAGAAAGGATACTTCTGAACAAGCAGCCTCCAAGCAAATCATCCATTGCTCATCTTAGGAAAACGGGTTGAGAATCCCTAATTTGAGGGTCAGTTCCTGCAGAAGTGCCCTTTGCCTCCACTCAATGCCTCAATTTGTTTTCTGCGTGACTGAGAGTCCCAGTGTTGGAACAGTATTTATGTATGAGATTTTCCTATTTATTTTGAGTCTGTGAGGTCTTTTTGTCATGGGAGTGTGGTTGTGAATGATTTCTTTTGAAGATATATTGTAGTAGATGTTACAATTTTGTCGCCAAACTAAACTTGGTGCTTAATGACTTGCTCACATCTAGTAAAACATGGAGTATTTGTAAGGTGCTTGGTCTCCTCTATAACTACAAGTACACATTGGAAGCATAAAGATCAAATCGTTGATTTGTATAGGATGTCACCTTTATTTAACCCATTAATACTCTGATTGACTTAATCTTATCTCAGACCTCAAGTGTCTGTGCAGTATCTGTTCCATGTAAATATCAGCTTTATAATTATGTGATACTGTACACACATAATTTCCTTTCATCACTGTAACCACCCTGTTGTGATAACCACTATTATTTTACCCATTGTACAGCTGAGGAAGCAAACAGATTAAGTAACTTACCCAAACCAGTAAATAGCAGACCTCAGACTGCCACCCACTGTCCTTTTATAATACAATTTACAGCTATATTTTACTTTAAGCAATTCATTTATTCAAAACCCATTTATTAACTGCCCTTGCAATATCAATCACTGTGCCAGGCATTGAATCTACAGATGTGAGCAAGAGAAAGTACCTGTCCTCAAGGAGCTCGGAGTATAATGAGGAGATTAATAAGAAAGTACATTATTACAATCTAGTCCAGTGTCATAGCATAAGGATGATGTGAGGAGAAAAGCCAAGCAGTGTTGCCAAGAGGAGGAAATAGGCCAATGTGGTCTGGGACAGTTGAATGTACTTTAACATCTTAATAATCAAAGTAATTTTCGTTTACAAAGAGAGGTCAGTACTTAAAATAATCCTGAAAAATAACACTGGAATTCCTTTTCTAGCATTATATTTATCCCTGATTTGCCTTTGCCATACAATCTAATGCTTGTTTATATAGTGTCTGATATTGTTTAACAGTTCTGTCTTTTCTATTTAAATGCTATTAAATTTTAAATTCATACCTTTCCATGATTCAAAATTCAAAAGATCCCATGGGAGATGGTTTGAAAATCTCCACTTCATCCTCCAAGCCATTCAAGTTTCCTTTCCAGAAGCAACTACTACTGCCTTTTATTCATATGTTCTTCTAAAGATAGTCTACATTTGGAAATGTATGTTAAAAGCATATATTTTTAAATTTTTTCCCTAAATAGTAACACATTATATGTCTGCTGTGCACTTGGCTATGTTTATTTATTGTAGTGTTTCTTATGTAGCAGATGGAATGAATTTGAAGCTCCCAAGGGTCAGGACACATGCCTTCTTTGTTTCTAAGTTATCTTTCCCATAGCTTTTCATAATCTTTCATATGATTTAGTACATGTTAAATATGTGCTACATATACATTTAGACAACCAGCATTTGTTAAGTATTTGCTCTAGGACTGAGTTTGGATTTGTTTATGTTTGCTCAAAAGGAGACCCATGGGCTCTCCAGGGTGCACTGAGTCAATCTAGTCCTAAAAAGCAATCTTATTATTAACTCTGTATGACAGAATCATATCTGGAACTGTTGTTTTCTGCTTTCTGTCAAGTATAAACTTCACTTTGATGCTGTACTTGCAAAATCACATTTTCTTTCTGGAAATTCCAGTAGTGTACCTTGACTGCTAGTTACCCTGTGCCAGAAAAGCCTCATTCGTTGTGCTTGAACCCTCGAATGCCACCAGCTGTCATCACTACACAGGCCTCCTAAGAGGCTTCCTGGAGGTTTTGAGATTCAGATGCCCTGAGAGATCCCAGAATTTCCTTTCCCTCTTGGCCACATTCTGGTGTCAGTGACAAGGAATACCTTCACTTTGCCACCCGTCAAGGTTGAAGAAACAGCGTCTCCAACAGAGCTCCTTGTGTTATCTGTTTGTACGTGTGCATTTGTACAGTAATTTGTGTGACAGTGTTCTTTGTGTGAATTACAGGCAAGAACTGTGGCTGAGCAAGGCATATAGTCTACTCAGTCTATTCCTAACTCCTCCTTGTGGTGTTGGATTTGTAAGGCACTTTATCCCTTTTGTCTCATGTTTCATCGTAAATGGCATAGGCAGAGATAATATTTAATTCTGCATTTGACTGTCACTTTTTGTACCTGCATTAATTTAATAAAATATCCTTATTTATTTTGTTACTTGGTACACCAGCATGTCCATTTTCTTGTTTATTTTGTGTTTCATAAAATGCTTAGTTCAACATCCCGGTGGAGAAAGTTACTTGGAATATTTGCAGCCTGCTTCCTAGTTCTTTCTTCATTGCTTCTGTGTTTATACAGCATGCTTTTGAATCCTGCACAATGAAAAAAGTATCAAAAGAATTTATTTTAAAAAAAGAATGTATTGAAAATTTTCATTCTCTCTCATTCAGCAGCTTCTCTTAGGACCAAACCAAGAAGAGTCAAAATCCTGTCATCTACATTGAAGATCTAAGGGAGAGAGGGTGGGAGAGAAGGAGTGGAATTCAATAGAACTACAGGGAAACAAAGGGACTTATCTCTAAAAAGGACTTTTCCCAGATCTGTAAACAGGTATGCAATCCAGTGCATATGAAGCTGGATGTATTGCAATCTTCAAGTTTTGAAAACAAAGCGAGAAGCCTAGAACTAAGCCAAGTTGAGGATTTAGGGCTACCAATGGTTAGGACCATAAATCTGTGATTTTAAAACAAGCATGACAAAACTTAACCATTCAAGGAATTATAGACCTTTTAATGTGTCATCTGGTTAGATTTTAGTCATGAAATTCCATTTTAAAAGTCTTTATCACTTGTTTGAATCAGATACTCTCAAAGGATTATAATGGCTATTCTAAGAATATGAGTTTGACTGTAGATGTTTTTGTTTGTTTGTTTGTTTGTCTTTGAGACAGAGTTTTGCTCTTGTCACCCAGGCTGAAGTGCAATGACACTATCTCAGCTCACTGCAACCTCCACATCCAGGTCCAAGTGATTCTCCTTCCTCAGGCCTTCGAGTAGCTGGGATTACAGGCACCTAATACCACTCATGGCTAATTTTTGTATTTTAGTAGAGACAGGGTTTCACCATGTTGGCCAGGCTGGTCTCGAACTCCTGACCTCAGGAGATCCACCCACCTCAGCCTCCCAAAGTGCTGGGATTACAGGCACGAGCCACCGTGCCTGGCCTCTAGATGTTTTCAGTAGTAATGACGATGCACTATTTATGCTAGCCCTTGGGCAGTCAAAGCAATAAAAATGGGTGCTAGACATCAAGATATCTGGCCTTCCTAATCAGGAAAGAATATGGAGAACTATTCTTCCTGGCTTGCCTTAGTGGTATGGAAATTTTGTGACATTTGAGGGGTCTGTATTATAGAAAAGTTAATATGAAAATGGTCCATAAGCTTTCATTAAACTTTTGCTCTAGTCCCTTTTACAAGCGTGTGACTGTCTGCCACAAGTAGGCCTAATATAATTTTTAAGTTTTATTTTATTTTTAATTGACACATAATTGACTTTTTTATTATTATACTTTAAGTTCTAGGGTACATGTGCACAATGTGCAGGTTTGTTACATATGTATACATGTGCCATGCTGGTGTGCTGTACCCATTAACTCATCATTTACATTAGATATATCTCCTAATGCTATCCCCACCACCTCCCCCGACCCCATGACAGGCCCCAGTGTGTGACGTTCCCCATCCTGTGTCCAAGTGATCTCATTGTTCAATTCCCACCTATGAATGAAAACATGCAGTGTTTGGTTTTCTGTCCTTGCAATAGTTTGCTCAGAATGATGGTTTCCAGCTTCATCCATGTCCCTACAAAGGACATGAACTCATCCTTTTTTATGACTGCATAGTATTCCACGGTGTATATGTGCCACATTTTCTTAATCCACTCTATCATTGATGGACATTTGGGTTGGTTCCAAGTCTTTGCTATTGTGAACAGTGTCACAATAAACATATGTGTGCATGTGTCTTTATAGCAGCATGATTTATAATTCTTAGGGTATATACCCAGTAATGGGATTGCTGGGTCAAATGGTATTTCTAGTTCTACATCCTTGGGGAATCACCACACTGTCTTCCACAATGCTTGAACTAATTTACAGACCCACCAACAGTGTAAAAGTGTTCCTATTTCTCCACATCCTCTCCAGCACCTGTTGTTTCCTGACTTTTTAATGATTGCCATTCTAACTAGTGTGAGACAGTATCTCACTGTGGTTTTGATTTGCATTTCTCTTATGGCCAGGGATGATGAACATTTTTTCATGTGTCTGTTGGCTGCATAAATGTCTTCTTTTGAGAAGCATCTGTTCATATCCTTTGCCCACTTTTTGATGGGGTTGTTTGATTTTTTCTTGTAAATTTGTTTAAGTTCTTTGTACATTCTGGATATTAGCCCTTTGTCAGATGGGTAGATTGAAAAAATTTTCTCCCATTCTGTAGGTTGCCTGTTCACTCTGATGGTAGTTTCTTTTGCTGTGCAGAAGCTCTTTAATTTAATTAGATCCCATTTGTCAATTTTGGCTTTTTTGCCATTGCTTTTGGTGTTTTAGTCATGAAGTCCCTGCCCATGCCTATGCCCTGATTGGTATTGCCTAGGTTTTCTGCTAGGGTTTTAATGGTTTTAGGTATAACATTTAAGTCTTTAATCCATCTTGAATTAATTTTTGTATAAGGTGTAAGGAAGGAATCCCGTTTCAGCTTTCTACTTATGGCTAGCCAGTTTTCCCGCACCATTTATTAAATAGGGAATCCTTTCCCCATTTCTTGTTTCTGTCAGGTTTGTCAAAGATCAGATGGTTGTAGATGTGTGGTATTATTTCTGAGGGCTCTGTTCTGTTCCATTGGTCTATATCTCTGTTTTGGTACCAGTACCATGCTGCTTTGGTTACTGTAGCCTTGTAGTATAGTTTGAAGTCAGGTAGCATGATGCCTCCAGCTTTGTTCTTTTGGCTTAGGATTGTCTTGGCAATACAGGCTCTTTTTTGGTTCCATATGAACTTTAAAGTAGTTTTTCCAATTCTGTGAAGAAAGTCATTGGTAGCTTGATGGGGATGGCACTGAATCTATAAATTACCTTGGGCAGTATGGCCATTTTCACGATATTGATTCTTCCTATCCATGAGCATGGAATGTTCTTCCATTTGTTTGTGTCCTCTTTTGTTTCATTGAGCAGTGGTTTGTAGTTCTCCTTGAAGAGGTCCTTCACATCCCAGTAAGTTGGATTCCTAGTTATTTTATTCTCTTTGAAGCAATTGTTAATGGGAGTTCAGTCATGATTTGGCTCTCTGGTTGTCTGTTGTTGGTGTATAGGAACGCTTGTGATTTTTGTCATTGATTTTGTATCCTGAGGCTTTGCTGAAGTTGCTTATCAGGTTAAGGAGATTTTGGGCTGAGACGATGGGGTTTTCTAAATATACAATTATGTCATCTGCAAACAGGGACAATTTGACTTCCTCTTTTCCTAATTGAATACCCTTTATTTCTTTCTCTCCTGCCTGATTGCCCTGGCCAGAACTTCCAACACTATGTTGAACAGAAGTGGTGAGAGAGGGCATCCCTGTCTTGTGCCAGTTTTCAAAGGGAATGCTTCCAGTTTTTGCCCATTCAGTATGATATTGGTTGTGTGTTTGTCATAAATAGCTCTTATTATTTTGAGATATGTCTCATCAATACCTAGTTTATGGAGAGTTTTTAGCATGAAGGGCTGTTGAATTTTGTCAAAGGCCTTTTCTGCATCTATTGAGATAATCATGTGGTTTTTGTTGTTGGTTCTGTTTATATGATGGATTATGTTCATTGATTTGCATATGTTGAACAAGCCTTGCATCTCAGGGATGAAGTCAACATGATCATGGTGGATAAGCTTTTTGATGTGCTGCTGGATTCGGTTTGCCAGTATTTTACTGAGGATTTTTGCATCAATGTTCATCAGGCATATTGGTCTAAAATTCTCTTTTTTTGTTGTGTCTCTGCCAGGCTTTGGTATCAGCATGATGCTGGCCTCATAAAATGAGTTAGGGAGGATTCCCTCTTTTTCTATTGATTGGAATAGTTTCAGAAGGAATGGTACCAGCTCCTCTTTGTACCTCTAGTAGAATTCGGGTGTGAATGCATCTGGTCCTGGACTTTTTTTGGTTGGTAGGCTATTACTTATTGCCTCTATTTCAGAGCCTGTTATTGGTCTATTTAGAGATTCAACTTCTCCTGGGTTAGTGTTGGGAGGGTGTATGTGTCCAGGAATTTATCCATTTCTTCTAGATTTTCTAGTTTATTTGCATAGAGGTGTTTATAGTATTCTCTGATGGTAGTTTGTATTTCTGTGGGATCGGTGGTGATATCCCATTTATCATTTTTTATCACATCTATTTGATTCTTCTCTCTTTTCTTGTTAGGCTTGCTAGTGGTCTATCAATATTGTTGATCTTTTCAAAAAACAAGCTCCTGGATTAACTGATTTTTTGAAGGGTTTTTTGTGTCTCTATCTCCTTCAGTTCTGCTCTGATCTTAGTTATTTCTTGCCTTCTGCTAGCTTTTGAATGTGTTTCCTCTTGCTTCTCTAGTTCTTTTAATTGTGATACTAGGGTATCAATTTTAGATCTTTCCTGCTTTCTCTTGTGGGCATTTAGTGCTATAAATTTCCCTCTACACACTGCTTTAAATGTGTCCCAGAGTTTCTGGTATGTTGTGTCTTTATTCTCATTGGTTTCAAAGAACATCTTTATTTCTGCCTTCATTTCGTTATTTAACCAGTAGTCATTCAGGAAAATGTTGTTCAGTTTCCATGTAGTTGAGCGGTTTTGAGTGAGTTTCTTAATCCTGAGTTCTAGTTTGATTGCACTGTGATATGAGAGACAGTTTGTTATTATTTCTGTTCTCTTACATTTGCTAAGGAGTGCTTTACTTCCAACTATGTGGTCAATTTTGGAATAAGTGCGATGTGATGCTGAGAAGAATGTATATTCTGTTGAGGTGGAGAGTTCTCTAGATGTCTATTAGGTCTGCTTGGTGCAGAGCTGAGTTCAATTCCTGGATATCCTTGTTAACTTTCTGTCTTGTTGATCTGTCTAATGTTGACAGTGTGGTGTTATAGTCTGCCATTATTATTGTGTGGGAGTCTAAGTCTCTTTGTAGGTCTCTAAGGACTTGCTTTATGAATCTGGGTGCTCCTGTATTGGGTGCATATATGTTTAGGATAGTTAGCTCTTCCTGATGAATTGATCCCTTTCCCATTATGTAATGGCCTTCTTCATCTCTTTTGATCTTTGTTGGTTTAAAGTCTATTTTATCAGAGACTAGGATCGCAACCCCTGCTTTTTTCTGTTTTCCATTTGCTTGGTAGATCTTCCTCCATCCCTTTATTTTGAGCCTATGTGTGTCTCTGCACGTGAGTTGGGTCTCCTGAATACAGCACACCAATGGGTCTTGACTCTTTATCCAATTTGCCAGTCTGTGTCTTTTAATTGGAGCATTTAGCCCATTTACATTTAAGGTTAATATTGTTATTTGTGAATTTGATCCTATCATTATGATGTTAGCTGGTCATTTTGCTTATTAGTTGATGCAGTTTCTTCCTAGCATTGATGGTCTTTACAATTGGCATGTTTTTGTAGTGGCTGGTACCGGTTGTTCCTTTCCATGTTTAGTGCTTCATTCAGGAGCTCTTGTAAGGGAGGCCTGGTAGTGACAAAATCTCTAAGCATTTGCTTTTCTGTAAAGGATTTTATTTCTCCTTCACTTAGTAAACTTAGCTTGGCTGGATATGAGATTCTGATTGTTGAAAATTCTTTTCTTTAAGAATGTTGAATATTGGCCCCCATCTCTTCTGGCTTGCAGAGTTTCTGCCAAGAGATCAGCTGTTAGTCTGATGGGCTTCCCTTTGTGGGTAACCCGACCTTTCTCTCTGGCTGCCCTTAACATTTTTTCCTTCATTTCAACTTTGGTGAATCTGACAATTATGTGTCCCAGGGTTGCTCTTCTCGAGGAGTATCTTTGTGGCATTCTCTGTATTTCCTGAATTTGAATGTTGGTCTGCCTTGCTAGGTGGGGGAAGTTCTCCTGAATAATATCCTGAAGAGCGTTTTCCAACTTGGTTCCATTCTCCCTGTCACTTTCAGGTACACCAGTCAGACATAGATTTGGTCTTTTCACATAGTCCCATATTTCTTGGAGGTTTTGTTTGTTTCTTTTTACCCTTTTTTTGCTAAATTTCTCTTCTTATTTCATTTCATTCATTTGATCTTCAGTCACTGATACCCTTTCTTCCACTTCATTGAATCAGCTATAGAAGCTTGTGCATGCATCATGTAGTTCTGATGCCATGGTTTTCAGCTCCATCAGGTCATTTAAGATCTTCTCTATGCTGTTTATTCTAGTTAGCCATTCATCTAATCTTTTTTCAAGGTTTTTAGCTTCTTTGCGATGGGTTCAAACATCCTTCTTTAGCTCAGAGAAGTTTGTTATTACCGATTGTCTGAAGCCTTCTTCTTTCAAGTCATCAAAGTCATTCTCCATCCAGCTTTGTTCCATTGCTGGTGAGGAGCTGTGTTCCTTTGGAGGAGAAGAGGCACTCTGATTTTTAGAATTTTCAGCTTTTCTGCTCTGGTTTCTCCCCATCTTTGTGGTTTTATCTACCTTTGGTCTTTAATGATGGTGATGTACAGAGGGGGTTTTGGTGTGGATGTCCTTTCCATTTGTTAGTTTTCCTTCTAACAGTATGGACCCTCAGCTGCAGGTCTGTTGGAGTTTGCTGGGGGTCCACTCCAGACCCTGTATGCCTGGGTATCACCAGCGGAGGCTGCAGAACAGCAAATATTGTAGAACGGCAAATGTTGCTGCCTGATCCTTCCTCTGGAAGCTTCATCACAGAGGGACACCTGACCATATGAGGTGTCAGTTGCCTCCCAGTTAGGCTACTCGGGGGTCAGGGACCCACTTGACGAGGCAGTCTGTCCATCCTCAGATCTCAAACTCCATGCTGGGAGAACCACTACTCTCTTCAAATCTGTCAGACAGGGACGTTTAAGCCTGCAGAAGTTTCTGCTGCCTTTTGCTCAGCTATGCATTACCCCCAGAGGTGGAGTCTACAGAGGCAGGGAGGCCTCATTGAGCTGCAGTGGGCTCCACCCAGTTTGAGCTTCTCAGCTGCTTTGTTTACCTACTCAAGCCTCAGCAATGGCAGACGCCCATCCTCCAGCCTCACTGCTACCTTGCAGTTCGATATCAGACTGCTGTGCTAGCAGTGAGTGAGGCTCCATGGGCGTGGGACCCTCCAAGCCAGGCACGGGTTATAATCTCCTTATGTGCCATTTGCTATGACTGTTGGAAAAGTGCAGTATTAGAGCAGGAATGTCCTGATTTTCCAGGTACCATCTGTCATGGCTTCCCTTGGCTAGGAAAGGGAATTCCCCAACCCCTTGCACTTCCCGGGTGAGGTGATGCCCCATCATGCTTTGGCTCACCTTCCATGGCTATACCCACTGCCCGACAAGCCCCAGTAAGATGAACCCGGTACCTCAGTTGGAAATGCAGAAATCAACCATCTTCTGCATTGCTCACGCTGGGAGCTGTAGACTGGAGCTTTTCCTGTTCGGCCATCTTGGAACCTCCCTACCCATTTTCCATAATTGACATATTTATAGGGTACAGTGTAATGTTTTGATAGAAGTATACATTGTGTAATTATTAAATCAGGGTAATTAGCATATTTATCTCCTCAAACATTTATCATTTATTTGTGGTGAGAACATTCAAAATCTTCTCTCCTAGTTATTTTGAGTTATACAATATAATATTGTTAACCATAGTCACCCTATGTATTAGTCCATTTTCATACTGTTATAAAGATACTACCTGAGACTAGGTAATTTATAAAGGAAAGATGTTTAATTGACTCAAAGTTCTGCATGGTTGGGGAGGCCCCAGGAAACTCACAATCATGGTGGAAGAAGAAGCAGGCACCTTCTTCACAAGGCAGTAGGAGGAGAGAGAGCAAAGAGGGAAGAACCATTTATGAAACTATCAGATGTTATGAGAATTCACTCACTATCATGAGAACAGGATGGGGGAATCCACCCCCATGATACAATCACCTCCCTCTCCTCAACACGTGGGTATTACAGGTTTCTCCCATCACAATTTGAGATGAGATTTGTGTAGGGACAGAGCCACACTGTATCGCCCTACTATGCAATAGAACACCAGAACATATTCCTTCTATCTAACTGTAAGTTTGTACCTGTTGACCAATCTCTACTAATCTCCCCTCCTCATGCCCCCAACCCCCTCCAGCCTCTGGTAACCACTATTCTACTTTCTACTTCTGTAAGATCAACCTTTTAAAATTCCACATATGAGTGAGATCATTTAGTATCTGTCTTTCTTTGCCTGGCTATTTCACTTAACATAATTATCCTCTAGTTTTATCCATGTTGCCACAAATTACAGGATTTCATTTATTATGACTGAATACTATTCTATGGGGTGTGTGTGTGTGTGTGTGTGTGTGTGTGTGTGTGTGTATACATTTTCTTTCTTTTTTTTTTAAGAGATGGAGTCTTGCTATGTTGCCCAGGCTGCCATGAACTCCTATCCTCCCACTACAGCCTCCAGAGTAGCTGGGAATATAGGCATGCACCACTGCACCTGGCTTATATAACACCTTTTCCTTATCCATTCATCTGTTGATG
Source organism: Rhinopithecus roxellana (assembly GCF_007565055.1). NCBI lineage: Eukaryota > Metazoa > Chordata > Mammalia > Primates > Cercopithecidae > Rhinopithecus > Rhinopithecus roxellana. The sequence goes on from NC_044564.1 coordinate 56,812,687, forward strand.
GACACTTAAGTTGATTCCATAGCTTGACTATAAGCTGATTCCATAGCTTGACTATTGTGAATAGTGCTGCAATAAACCTAGCAGTGTAGATGTTTATTTATGTCTTTATTTAACTATTTTATTTATTTATTCTTTATTTATTTAACTATTTTAAAGCTGAGAAATTCAAAATTAACTTTTGTTCTATTGATATAGTTGGTCAAATTTGTGAAGACAGATACACCCTGTTTTTAGAATTTTTCCTATCCCAGGCTTCCAAAGTTTCAAGAAAATTGATACAATAAACCAACTTATTCCTATTATAATTTAAACATTTCCAAAATTATTTCAATTTTAAAAGAAGTTAAAGTTTGACCAATGAAACAATTTCAATGGTTGGGTTTCATTATGAATTTAATCATGATATTTACCATTTATTGAGCATGTACCTTATGCCAGGTCTTCATCTGTCAATCATCTCTTCTTTCTGCAAATAGAAGACTTAGCAAGCTTGGAGTAAGTTATGAATGCTAATATATATGAGATCAAATAGTCTCTTTCTAGGACACTGAAGGTCTTTGGGGACTTAAAAACTCGATTACAATGATTCAGGCATATAGGAGAAAATTGCAAAACACACACACACACAGAAAAAAAAATACAAAAAAAAAACAGAAAAGAACTATTTGTACATGCCAGGAAACACTGCTTTAAGAGTTGCACTCTAGGTGACTATGAAAGGAAAATAAATCTAACTGTAGAGAAGTTAAAAAATGTACATATATTTGGGAAGAATAGGAAACTTCACTGAAGGCCTGGAGTCAGTCAAACTCAAGTTCCAATCTTCTTAGATGTAAGTTAACTTCACTGAACCTGTTTACTTTAAAAATTCCTGTTTTAATTAAAAATCCAATCACTATTAAAATTATGTTTTTTAACTAAAAATACTTTAAAAGTTAAAGTGTAGAGTTTTTCTATTTATCTTAAATATTAAAATAAGTGTGAATTAAAGTTGTGCCAGCTAGAAGACCTAAATTGATAGGCTTAATAATTTTGGAACTTTTCTTAATGTCAAAGTTAACTAGAACTTCTTTTCTTTTTCAAATTACACATTTAAAATTCCAGCATCAGTTCCTTTTTGAGTCATCTAGGTCTCTCACATCAGTAAATATTGAGCTCCTGTAAAGCTGAAGTTACTTACGTAGTAACATAACTTACTTAAGGGCGATTTGTAAATGTTTTATTTTGTTTTGCTTTTGAGAAAGATGCTTCTCATTCCTTGCTAATTTCAAACAAGCAACTTTCTAGTGGAAAACAATTATTTTTATGACTCAAGTTAAATATTTCTGTCTATTCTTTACTCAAATTGAAAATAAGACATAAAAAACAATGACCCTCCTTGCCTTGGTTTCTAACTTTTCAGAGGTGAACACACCATAAATGGTAACTAACTTACAGTAGTGCCCACTGTATCCACTAAGCATTATGGAGAATACAGAGATGACCCAGACATGCACCCTGACCTTAAAAAACTCAAAGATTGAAACATATCATGATTTACAGGCATAGCTCCTCCTCCTCCAAAAATAAAACAATACAAAAGACACAAATAACAGTGATTGTCAGAAATACAGACACCGAGTGTTAAAAGTGTCAGAAAATAACTAGGGCAGCTTGAACTCAACCTTTGCACTCTCTACCACTTGAATTATATTTTATCAAACCTTTGTTAAGTTAGTTCATGTATTTTGGTGCCTCAGTGGTTCTAATCCAACCATCCTATTTTTGTAGATCCATCTGTCCCAGTGCTGTATCACAGCACTAGAACACATGGAAGAGATTTAACAAATAGTGTTAGCTATGATATCTAAAACATATATATATCTAAAACATATATTAGTATGTATTACATGTCAGGCAGTGTTCTGAGTTCTTTACTTGTACTGATTCATTTAGCCTTCCCAATAAGCCTATGAGGAAAGTTATTATTGTCTTCTCTTGACAGATACAGAAACTAAGCCACAGAAAGTTTAGGTAACTTGGCCGACCTCATGCTGCTAATAAGTTATGGCCCCAGGATGTGAGCATAGTTTGACTTCACAGTTTGCTCTTGTACTCTACACTATACTACCCCTGAATAATTATTTGAGTCATGTTAACGAAGGGCTTTTAAAATTTGATGGTATTGGAACAGTAGAGTAAGCTGATACTTCCCTGGGTTGGATAACTCCAGAAGCAGTCTGATGTTTGTTTGCCTGTATATTTTTGTTTTTCTAGGCAATGGGAGCTAATCTCATTAGTACTTCTGTAGACAGTCTATGTCTTTCAGTGAATCTTTGAACTCATTTTCTGTTTGGTATATATCTGATGGTACAATTGCTGAATTCTTGGTATATACATAAGAATAGGATTTCTAGGTCATAGTATTAGGACTGCTGGAAACTGTACCAATTTGCATTCCCACTAGCAGGGTATAGGAGATCCAGTTGCCTTGCATTTTTCCCAATCTTTTCTGCCTCTTTCATTTTAGGTGACTACGCAGAGACATCACATTTTGGTTTTAATTTGCATGACTCTGATGACTAATGGAGTTGAGCTCATTTTCATATATTTTTAGTCATTTGTCAATAAAGTTTTATGAATGCCTTTTCAAGGGGTTTGCCCACTTTTATTTAAAATTAGGTTGTCTGTCTTTTTGATTGTATAGGAATTCTTACCATATTCTAGATACAAGCCCTTTGTCAGAGACATAAACTGAAGACTTCTCCCATTCTATAGGATGTCTGTTCTCTCTTAATGGAGTCTTTTGAGGAACTGAAGTTCTTACTTTACATAGTTCAATTTATCAATTTTTTTCTTCATGGCTAGCACTTTTTTTGTCCTGTGTAAGCAAACTTTGCCTACTCCAAGGTCATGAAGATTTCTTCCATGTTTTCTTCTAAATCTCTATCATTTATTTTTCACATTTAGATCTGTAATCCTTCTGGAATTATTTTTTGCATATGGTGTGAGATAGGAATTAAAATACATTTTTATGTGTACATTCAATTGTCCCTACACCATTTACTGAAAGGACCATCCTTTCCCCCACTATACTGCAGTGTCACCTTTCTCATAAACTAGTTGACTATATCTATACCTATGTCTCTATCTATGTCTATCTAACTACCTGTCTATATCTGTTTATGAAGTCTGTTCTATTACATTGATCAGCTCATTTGTTTTTTATGTCTAGGAAATTTTGCTAAAGCAGTATTAATGAGTTTGAATCTTGCCTCTTGGGGCTGTGACAATGCTTCAGGTTGTGATTCTTCACCTGTGGCCCTAGCCATGCCATGACACCCATCGAGGCATCCATCCTGCGAGTATCTATGCAATGCATAACAAAGATAACCTCAGCTGGGCTTGGTGGCTCAAGCCTGTAATCCCAGCACTTTGGGATGCCAAGGCACGCAGATCACTTGAGCCCAGGAGTTCGAGACCAGCCTGAGTAACATGGCAAAACCTCATCTCTACAAAAAATTAAAAAATTAGCTGAGCATGGTGGCATGCACCTGTAATCCCAGCTACTCAGGAAGCTGAAGTAGGAGGATTGCTTGAGCCTGGGTTGTCGAGGCTGCAGTGAGCTGAGATCACACCACTGCACTCCACCTGGGTGACAGAGTGAGACTCTGTCGGAAAAAACAAACAAACAGAAAGATAACCTCTATTTCCCACTGCTTTCCCTTCTCACCCTCACCCCAAGTTTCTGTCTTTTCTTTGAATTTGTTATTTGACTTTCCACAAGTATAAAAGTACACTTGTATCATTTATTTTAGGTATTGGATATATTCCCTTCCTTGTGTATTATTTTAAAAGCAGCTGAATAAAGAATTTACCTTTTTGTTGTTGTTGTTGTTGTTGCTGCTGCTGCTTTGTTTTTTTGTTTTTTGAGACTGAGTCTCGCTCCATTGCCCAGGCTGGAGTGCAGTGGCATGATCTCGGCTCACTGCAACCTCCGCCTCACAGGTTCAAGTGATTCTCCTGCCTCAGCCTCCTGAGTAGCTGGGACTACAGGTATATGCCACCACGTTCGACTAATTTTTTTTTTTTTTTTTGTATTTTTAGTAGAGACAGGGTTTAACGTAGGCTTCAAATAATTTTTTTAACTACAAATTCCGTGACTTTTGATTTTTCAAAGAGTCTCCACTCTTACCTAAAACTGTAATGGGTATTTGAATTCTAGAAGGAGGTGATTTTATTCCAAACTGATAATCACTATAAAACATTATGTCTTTTCTACTGGAAGTAGAAATACAGTGTATACAGATGTTTGTTAGACACCTCTAATAAAAAAATGAGTATTGCGTATAACCAGGCCTTCCTAGAATGTGTGCCCACAGCCACAGTGTTGTAATAGTTCATATTATCTCTCTCATGGTCACATGTTAGGAGTAGAGTCATGCAGCAGTATGCAAAGCTAATCCCCTCTTGGGATGCCTGTTGGCTTCAGATTAGCTCTCTTACCAGGCAAAACAGAGACTATGGGCAAGGCCCAACATATCCTCACTTCTGTTAATGGCTTATCAAATTCCCAGTCACAAAAGTTAAAACCTTAGAACAATCTTTTACTCCTCTCTCTTTCCCATGGCACAGCTTTAATATTGACTGAATCTTCTTTTATAGAATCATTTTTTCCGGTTCCTTTTTTGTGAATTTATTGTTACTGTTCTCTCTCAAACTTCATATAGGATATTGTCAGTGACTTAAGCAATAAGAAAAATCATTATCACATAAAACAAAACAAAACAAAACAAAACAAACAAAAAAACAGACTATAGACACACACACACACACACACACACACACACACACACACACACACACAGGTAGGATGGCCCTGTCCCTGCTTCTCTATGATCCTCTTTGTTCTACCCTACTGGTGGACCTATACCCAAGCTGGCAGCAAGATAGCTTGGCAGTTCCAGGTTACACCAAGCAGACCACACCTCATGTCTCACTGGCCAGAGTCAGGTCACATACCCACCTTTAAGACAGTTGTTGGCAAGGAGTTACCCTGGAGCCAGGGATGAAACCACCTCCCCTGAGTCACATGGGAAAGGGCACCTAAACAAAATCAGGGTCTTGTCACCATAGGGAATGGGCTCTGAATGCTGGTGGACAATCCACAGTGTCTGCTTCAGACTCTAACTACCTCACTTAGAATAACTGCAGCCACCTCTTAACTGTGGTCCCTGCCTCCAATTTTTGGCTCCATTTTCTCAACATGTATAATGAAGCCAGTACAATCCTCCTTAAACACATTGCTGTCATGATAGCACTTTCTTGGTCAGGGGGCCTAGATGGCTTCAATGTGACTGATGGACAAAGTTCGAACACCTTAGCTCCCCATTCAAGATGTCCACAACCAGACTCCGATCTATCCCTTATCCTTCCTTCTCCCTAGTTCCTTATAACAGGAGTGGTAGTAAATATATCAGGCTTTGTGGGCCATGTGGTCTCTGTCACAATCACAGTACTCTTCTCCTCATCTGTACAGTTCAATAAGCTGTTTTCAGAAGAAGAAGAAGAGAGAGAGACCACATTCATATCACTTTTATTACAGTACATTGTTATAATTGTTCTCTCTTTTTTTTTTTTTTTAACTGTATCTCGCTATGTTGCCCATGCTGGTCTTGAATTCCTGGGCTCAAATAATCCACACACCTCAGCCTTCCAAAGGGCTGGAATTACAGGCATAAGCCACTGCACCTGGCCCGAATTGTTCTATTTTATTAGTAGTAATTGTTGTTAATCTCTTCCTGTGCCTTATATATAAACTTTATCTTTTCTTTGAATTTGCTTATCTGTCTTTCCACAACTATAAAAGTACACTTTTACCATTTATTTTATCTATTGGATATCTCCCTAAACAAATAATAGGTATGTATGTATAGGAAAAAACACAATATGTTTAGGGTTTGGTACTATCCACAGTTTCAGGCATCCACTTGGGGGTCTTGAAACATAACCCCTACAGATAAGAAGTGGACTACCATAGTCAGTTCTTCCCTTGTAGTGCAAAAGCAGCCATGCACAATACAATACAAATGAATGTGACTGTATTCCAATAAAACTTTATTTACGAAACCGGCAGTAAACTAGATTTGGCCCACAGGACACACTTTAACAACCCCTGCCTTATATGAAATCCCTTACTCTACTAGGCCCTAAGTTGGTATAATCAACACTCCATTGGAGCCACAAAGATGACAAGATAATGGTATGGGGAAGTCCTACCTATATGGGACATCTGGCAGGGTCTGGGCTTCATGTCTGACATATCATCAAGAGTTACATTGGCAGTGAGACTAGTTTTCGTAAATTTATTCAGTTCGATCATTCAGCTGATTCAAAGATCAAAAGATCCTCTAGGGCTGTGTTTCCTGACCTTTTTAAGACGGTGGTACATGGATTTGTCAGGCTAACTGAGCCAAATAAATGAGTTTGTTTCTTCACTATGCTGATAATATCTTGGCAAGTCATTGGTCAAGCTCTTTTTCTCGCACTTACCCACAGATCTACACCCTGCTCCTATAATCCTATCTCTGTCTCCTTCTCCCTTCTAAAAGAAACCTGACGAAACAAAAAGAAGAAATCCAGAGATAATAACACACCCAAGGTCATACTGATAGACCTACATGTACCAAACATTGGCTGAGAAATAATGTCTTACTGATCCACAATAATCAGTGCCAAAAATCCAAGTACTTCACATGGTCTTAGGAAACAAATACGTTAGAAAGGCTAAGGCTTGGCTTATTTAATTAGCTTGTTGTTTTATACCTACACAAACAAAAGTGTAAATAGTAGCCCGATTAAAAACATGGACTTTAGGGTTAGTCTATCTGGGTTTGAATTCTGGCTCTGCTTCTTCCTGTTTACCTGACGTTTGGTAAGTTACTTAATTCTTTGTGTCTCTATTTCTTCATCTATATATCTGACCCAGAGAATTGTTAGGATAATTATGTGAGTTAATATGTGTAAAAAATTTAAAATAGGGCCTATCACATTGTTAACAGCATATATGAGTTGGCAAAAGGATATATATATTGTGTCTTAGACATGGAGTAAAATTCATATAAACAAAAAACAGAGTGAATATTCACTTAGGCAGGTAGTTTGCTCCATGTAGTCATTCAAGGATTCAGATAGACAATGGCTCTACCATCTTCAACATGTGGTCTTCAAATTTTCCCTGGAGGTCTCCATATCCTTAAAAAAGACTAGGAGGGCATACAGAATCTCAGTGGGAGATTTTTATGGCCTAGATTTGGGAATGCTGCACATAATTTCCTTTCACATTCCATTAGTTAGAATTTAGTCACATGACCATAACCTAATCCCAAGGGAAACTGGAAAATGTAGTGTAGCTTCCCAGGAAGAAGAGGAGTACATAGATTTGAGGGAAGACCTATCGGAATTGGTTATAGCTGAGTATCTGGACAACACCATATTGGTACTAGTATCCTAGCAAGAAAAGTGTACATTGAATTGCAGTATCTATAGTGCCATTAGCCTTTCATGAAGTTATTTTAATAAAACAACTTTTTTGAAACTAATTATTAAATATGGTCTAAAAACAATGATGAGGAATTCTTTATTTCATTACCTAATGTGCTTTTTAAAGAACACTAGGAAAAATTTCCCTTTGATCTTAATACAAACACACAAACACAAAATAGTTGTGCTTCCCCAAGTAACAAGTTGCTTTGCTTTGCCCCTGCTCCCCAAATCTTGGAAATATTATTAATTGTTTAACTGTCCAAGGTTGGCTTAGAAAGTTTAGAATCAATTTTATTCTTTCACTCAACTAATTTACTGAGCATTTACTACATGTCAAACTTCAAGCTAGACACTGAGGATTCAAGAGGGAACAAGACAGACATGGTTCTTGCCCTCATGGAATTCACATAAGGGATCAAGGACGTGGATGTGTGGAAACATATAATGAATAAACAAATAATTATATAAGTACAGCAATACCAATCAATAAGGGACCAAGCTAAATAACTGCCAAATTGGAAACTAATTTTAAATGGAATGGGTGGGACAGGGGCTTCTTCAAAAAGGTGGAATTTAAACTGAGCCAGTTATACAAAAGGGCGTACCCCCAGCAGGAGGTACAATATGCACAGAAGTTTTGATGAGAGATTGAGTTAGGGAGTTCAAGGGCTAGAAAGGAGGCCAGGGTGACTACAGAGTGGGGAACAGAGCGGGGAGGGGCACAAGATAAGACTGTGCATCATGCAGGCCACTGACAGTCATGGTGAAGAGTCCAAATTCTGTTCTAAATGCGGTGAGAAGTGGTTGCAAGTTTTTTGTTTGTTTTTGTTTTTGTTTTTGTTTTGAGATGGAGTCTCGCTCTGTCACCAGGCTGGAGTGCAGTGGTGCAGTCTCGGCTCACTGCAACATTTGCCTCTCAAGTTCAAGCGATTCTCCTACCTCAGCCTCCCAACTGGCTGGCACTCCAGGCATGCACCACCATGCCCAGAAATTTTTTGTAGTTTTAGAAGAGACGGGGTTTCGCCATATTGGCCAGGATGGTCTCAATCTCTTGACCTCGTGATCCACCCACCTCGGTCTCCCAAAGTGCTGGGATTACAGGCATGAGCCACCGCACCCGGCCAGTTGCAAGTTTTAAGTAGGGGTAAATGATTGATCCAGCTTGTGTTATGAGATCATTTTGGCTGCAGTGTGGAGGAAGAACTAAAAGGACATGGAAGCAGGAGGACAGCCAGGTGATGGGTGTCGTAAGCCTGGAAAATGTGATGGTAATACAAGTATGTCAAGCCCGCAGATCCTGACAGCAAGCATGCCTACCTGACTTGTGCTGGGGAGAGGAGGTAACAGTGATTCTGGCCTATTCTTATTTCACTCCCTTTCTAGTGCCACTTTTCTGGGCTTTTTTACTGTATGTTATGCAGGCTGTATGCTGTATCTAATAGCCCTTGTAAACAGCCTTAAATCCTTTCTAAATATCCTGGATAGTCCTAGAATCCTAGAATATGGATTCTTTCTTGGTTTCAAAACTGATTTAATTATATTGCCTGGAAAGAAGAAATGTCTTTATCGTAGAGGGTTGGTATTTCTGGGTAGGTTGATTCGAAGGATTAAGTTGTGAGGGCAGTTGGGACTTTTAGAGAAAGTGGATCCAGAAAATCTAAATTGTTACTAAGAAATATTGATGAGTGTAGGTCATGGAGCTCAGAAAGAAGTTTCTCTTTGATAATTTTTCTAAACTACATGAAAAGGAAGCAATGGGAAATTCTGTGGATGGAGTCAGGAAAGCCTCAAGTAGGGTGGCTAGGAAAGGTGGAGGAGTTGCTACTAGGGAACCAAGGAGTGAATGTGGAGAGGGTGAAATGAGACAGGAGGCTACTTCCTCAAAGGTCAGGACAGTTATGAGAATGCTCTGGTTTGAACTTCAAGATGTTACTGGAAATGAATAACTACAAATACATGCATGTTTATGCACACACACATACACAAACACACAAAACTATTGAAAAGAATATGTAGCAAATATGTTTTGTGAGTGAGCTTGTATCTAGTTAAAGTACCATGATTATCTTGAAAATCTCTTGCTAGAGGAGGAGTGTTGACTGCCCAGTGTAGGCATGGATAGGGAATGAATATCCTGGCGGTTGTATCCATAATTGAAACGCACTGTGCCTCATCTCCAGACGAGCCGTTGCAGCCGTGCCAATCTCCTTCCTGTCCACTGCACAATAGCTTGTTGACTCTGCCTACTCTTTGGTCAGTTTCCCAGATATCCTTGTCTCTTCATTCTTAGTACATCACCTCATTACTCAGCCCTCTTCCCTGGGCCCCTGGCAGCTTTAGGTACCTCATTCAGCCCAACTGTTTTCCTGTGTTCTTGAGCAGTGAGGTCATAATTTCACAACATTGGATATACACTGCATGAAGTAAAATGTTTATTAAATCAGATGAATTAACATTTTTAGGAAGTTCATAATTGATGGAGACAAATGACATATGTACGATACATCAACACACACACAGAATGTGTACATTCAGGAGAGATTAATAGTGTATATATCTATTAGATATAAAGCAGCTGTAGCCTATGAAGAAAGGACAGAAGAAACACGAAGGGACAGGAACTAGAGTCAGTAGCCTATGAAGAAAGGACAGAAGAAACACGAAGGGACAGGAACTAGAGTCAACAAAGAAGAAAAGCAAAGATACCCACATACATCCTACTTATAATGCAAAGCTTGTCACTATTGGATAACATCACAAATCCCCCAGCTAAAATCCCCAATTGTTCTGTCCCTAAAGATATCTTTCTGGTTCTCAATCCCAGGCCAGGTGGGGCTCCGTTTAACTCTCTTTTGTTTAATCCACTTTTGATCACTCTTAGGAAGTTTCACTTTGCTCAACAAGCTCAAGATTGATCACCTCTGACTTTATCTGTTTATATTAGGAGTGTCTGGTTGAAGATAGAATCGCAGATGCCCATTATTACCAGTATTATAACAATAAAGAGAAGCAATAGTAAATAAAGGAAACCCAGAGCCAGATTATGGGAGTTTAAATCTGTTTTCCCACTTTTGTGATGTTCGACCTTCAGCAAATTATCTACCTTCTCTGTGCCTCCATTTCCCTATTCATAAAATGGAAACAATGAAAGTATCTACCTCCTAGGGTTTTTGTGAGAGTTAAATGGGTTGATACACATAAAGTACTTGGACCTGCCCTGGCAATATTTAGACCTCTGTGAATGGTAACCTGTATTACTGCTTTTCTCTTCAGTTAGGAATGACTAAATGTTGCAGCAAACTGCACATTCTGTTGACCCTTCCTGGTCACTGCTCACCCATCCCAAGCCTGTGTGATGGAATGTTCAACTCTGAAACAGCATCTAAGTGGCCAGGAAGGAAGGCTAGAGGGAAATGTATAGACCAGCTGACCTCTATTTTAGGTTGAAGGTCCAGGCATTTCTTCCCCTTTCTCTACCTGTGAGAGGAGGCAACCAGAGCTGGCCAAGCCATGATGCAGTCCCTCCTGCGGCCATTTCCTTCCAGCCTCTATTCATCTTTTACCACTCCTTAGCCAGCAGAAGCTGGTGGATCTTGTGGTTACCACTCTTGTTTGTTGCCCCACATCCCAGCTTCATTTTCTCAGGATCACTGCCAGGCAATAAGGAAAGTTTGGGGCCTGAAAAAATCTGCCCCAAGCCTGCGTGGAGCAAAATACCCTTGGACATTATACCCGCAGAAAGTTCCTCAAAATTATGTGACATTTTTCAGCTGATTGAACTTCCCTAACCTGACTTCCTGGAAAAGCCAAGAATTCAGAGAAAATGTAGGGCACTGACAAACCAACGAAGAGGTCAGTAAATTCTCCCGGAGTACCCTGTCAGTACTGAAAAGTGTTGTGTGAAACCTGTGGGCAGGGATAACCTCCAAATATTTGCCCTCCCACAAACTGTCCATAGGCCTAGCTGCCCTCCCATAGCTAGGTCCCAAATTGTTGCAAAAGCCATATCCATGTAGATCCTGCCAAACTAGCTAACTGGCCAATCTGTTTTCCCACAATATGAGTTACCTTACTGGGATGTGTGTCCTCAGGTATATGCACTTTGATTCAGTTACAGCAAGTTACCCCAAGGAAATAATCAGACAAGGGCATAGAGCTGATTGTGAAGGGTCATTCATGGTGCCGATGGTTTTGTAATATCAACACTTACAAATTAGAAGCAACCTAAATTGCCATCTAGGGGATGGCTTAAACAAATTATGGTATACCCATACAATAAAATACTTAACAGTCTTTACAAATAATCATGGGGTCTGTAATTACCAACATGGAAAAATGCCCATGATACCCTTAAAAAGTGATAAAACAGGCCGGGCGCGGTGGCTCAAGCCTGTAATCCCAGCACTTTGGGAGGCCGAGACGGGCGGATCACGAGGTCAGGGGATCGAGACCATCCTGGCTAACACGGTGAAACCCCGTCTCTACTAAAAAATACAAAAAAAACTAGCTGGGCGAGGTGGCGGACGCCTGTAGTCCCAGCTACTCGGGAGGCTAAGGCAGGAGAATGGGAGGCGGAGCTTGCAGTGAGCTGAGATCCGGCCACTGCACTCCAGCCCGGGAGACAGAGCGAGACTCCATCTCAAAAAAAAAAAAAAAAAGTGATAAAACAGTTCAATGAATTACATTCTGATATAATGGTACTTATTAAAATTGCATTAATCAATGAGAACACTTGGACACAGGGTGGGGGAACATCACACACCGGGGCCTGTCGTGGGGTAGGGGGAGGGGGGAGGGATAGCATTAGGAGATATACCTAATGTAAATGACGAGTTAATGGGTACAGCACACCAACATGGCACATGTATACATATGTAACAAACCTGCATGTGTGCACATGTACCCTAGAACTTAAAGTATAATAATAATAATAAAATAACTAAATAAATAAAATTGCATTCATATGAATGGTACCTATTAAAATTGCACTGATCTTCAATTTTAACAAGTACCATTATATCAGAATGTGTCCAGGGATCTATAGAGAATTATGTTCACAAAAATACTGACAGCAGTTGTCTCTGTGGTTATTTGGGTAATATTTACTTTTTTTTATATATATTTTTTGGTATTTAAAAAATACTTAGCAATGATACAAGGTGCTATCTGAAAAAAACTAAACTTTTTAAAATAAAATTTGAGGGGAAAATGAACTAAGTTAGTAATGTTTTGGGAATAAGATCTTGGGTTGGCCACACCAAGCAGGTAATAGCATAAGGATAAGATAATTAACATTTATTGGGCACTTATTATATGCCAGCAGCCCCTGTTCTAAGCACTTTCCATGCATCAACTCATTTCATTTGCACAACTCCACAAAGCAAGCCTTTTATGGTGCCCATTTTACAGATAATGAAATGAAACAGGCACCAAGAGAGGAAGCCATTTTTTTGAAGTCTTACGGCTGGTAGGAGGTGAAACAGATTTAGACAGAGGTCTGCCTCCAAAATCTCTGATCGTGACCCCTGTGCTCCCCTGCATAGGGCCAGCTTACCTGCTCCTGACCTGCAGAGGAGGAGGGAAGGTGCTGAGGTCAGAGCAGGAGCGAGGAATGATGTGGGGAGTGGAGAGGGCAGAGGTGGCTGCTGACGGTGGGGAGCAAGACACTGTCCTCTTCCCCCTGCAGTTCCTGAAGGATCTTCATTCTCCCACTGGCCACCTGTTTACCTAACCTCTCTAAAGCCTTAGTTTCCTCTTTTGTAAAGTGAGGGAGCTTTCTCAGGCCATTCACCTTAATTAGTTCCTCTCTATGCCATATACAGTCCTAGAAGCCACTTCTGCTGTAGCACATATACAGCCACCACCATCATCACCAGCATCCCACTTCTGGCTGAGAGACACAGGCTCCAGTGTCTCCCAGTGTGCAAGCTGTCAGAGCAGGCTGGAAGAGGAGTGGGCATTCTGTCTCTACTGTAGAATGACCACCCCGAAGGATAATTCTGCTCACTTATTATTCTCCTCACTGGACAGGAACCCCTGGAAGCAGAGACAATATCTGATGCACCTCTGCATTCCCACTACCTGGAACATAAAGTCGCTCAATAAATAAACATCCCTGTTGAATGAATAACTGGAAAGTACAGCCATGTGGTCTTATGATTCTAGAGTAACAAGTAGGAAAAGCAACACTTGCATATTAATTTCTTTATTTTTTGTTTCTGTTTTCTACCTTATCCGGCAGAGTTCAGAGTAAGTACAGTCATTAAAGAAGTCACTGATTTTTAACATGACACTTAAGCAAAAGGAGCAAGAAGGCCTTACTAGAAATTCTGGGCTTTTTTTTTTTTTTTTTTTTTTTTTTTTTTTTTGAGACAGGGTTTCACTCCTGTTTCCCAGGCTGGAGTGCAATGGTGCGATCTTGGCTCACTGCAGCCTACCAGGCTCAATAAATTCTCCTGCGTCAGCCTCCCAAGTAGCTGGGACTATAGGCACATGCCACCGCACCCAGCTAATTTTTGTATTTTTTGTAGAGATAGGGTTTCACCATGTTTCCCAGGCTGGTCTTGAATTCCTGAGCTCAAATGATCTGGCCACCTTGGCCACCCAAAGTGCTGGGATTACAGGTGTGAGCCATCACACCCAGCCAAATTCTAGGCTTTCTATATAAATTATAAAATGTCATTTACAAAACTCTGTTCAGACATTTTATCGCCAAGGCAGAGAGAGTGGTTAAATCACAGAGCTAGTAAGCAGTAGCACCAAATCCAGCTTCTCTGCCCTTGATGTCAACTGCTCTTTCTGCTTTCCACATAGCTCCATCCCTCCAGCCAGTCACAATGGTTTCTAAAAGTGGACCTGCCTTTCCAGTTATTCATTCAACAGAGGATGTTTATTTATTGAGCAACTTTATGTTCCAGGTAGTGGGAATGCAGAGGTGCATCAGATATTATCTCTGCTTCCAGTGTCTACCGTCCAGTGAAGAGAATAACAAGTGAGCAGAATTATCCCTTATGGTGGTCTTTCTACAGCAGAGACCTGCCTTAATTCTGTTGCCTTAGGTGAGATCAACTTACATCTGCATGCTTCCATTTTCCTCCCCCATGGTAGATTGAGAATCGTGGTATCAGCTCTTCTTAGTGAAAGAAAATCTAAGAAACATAGACAGATGTCCACATCTTAAAGTAGCTGAAGTTTGTCTTTGGGTTCTCACCTTCCTTTTCTCCCTCTTGCTTATTTCCCTTCAAGGATTGCTGCCATCAGTGTCATCAAGCCCAAGGATTCCCTAATGCTGATCCACCAATTAGAGCATGGCTGGTTACCACAGAACCACTGATGAGTTTAAAAAATGGAGATTCCTGGACCCCACCCTGGAGATTTTGAATCAGGAGGTCTTGGGTAGTGCCCAGGCACCCCTATGTTTCAGGTTCCCCAGGGGATTCTAACCTGCAGCCATATTGGGGAACCACTGACCTAACCCCAAAACATGAGTCAGCTGTCTCTTGACTATATTGAAAGTGATGAATCATCATTTCACTTTAAAAAGAAAAAAATATGAGCTGAAACCAAAGTCATTGTGAGAACCTCTCATTTCCTTTACCTGAGTTTGAGTTCAGGTTTCCTTTACTTGAGTTTGAGTTTAGAAGTCTTCTATACTTGGTCCAAGCATTCTATGGAGATTCCCCAGGTCTTAAGGCAAACAGACTTAAGACCTGTCCTCAGTTTAGTCCTGGGAACATGCTGTAGTCCTGATCAGCCCTGGCTGGGGGGTCCCTGGGAAACTGGCTGGCTCTGGAGATCCTTCAGGCCAGAGTTGCTAGGGACCACACTGGGTTCATCTTATACCATGCCTAGGTGCTGGGGTCCAATAGTCTTGTCTCCTCTGGCTTCCCAGAGCCAGAACTAGGAAGATGAGAAGGCTTTGGGATATGGCTGGCTTCCAGAGACTGAATCAGCTACTCAGATTCTCAAGACCGAGATGGGTATGCCTGACACAGAAGGGTCAGGAGGCTGCTAGAATCCATGACGGGCCAGTTGTAGCGCTGAGGCAGCAGAAACTCTGAGAAAGCAGAAGCCACCAGAAAGAGAAAAGAAGTTCGGAGTAGAGGGAAAGACTGAGGAAACCAGCAGTGCAAGTTGAACAGATGAGATGTACAGAGAGAAGCAGAGATGAGCTGAGGGAGAGAGACTCCATGAACCACGAGAGGTGGGCAAAGAAAGCAGCCAGTCCTGAGGTTACCTTGTTTCTGACAGTTTGGGTCCTGCCCATCCTTATATCACCAATTCAATTGAGGAGACTCGACCAAATGTTTTATTTTTCTAATAACTGTTGCCAGTAGTATTATGGGAAACCCTTCTAGCCTGTTAGGCACTGAGTGACCCTCATCATATCTCAGTGCAATTTCATAATTTGTAGATCACTTATTATGACTCAGTCTAGTCCCATGTTTTCCAATAGCTTTTGATATCTGATTCATATACCATGCAATTCACTCATTTAGAGCAGGAGTTCCCAAACCCTGGACTGTGAACCAGTACTCATCCATGGCCTGTTAGGAACTGGGCCACACAGCAGGAGGTGAGCATCCAGCAAACGAGCATTACCACCTGAGCTCTACCTCCTGTCAGATCATTGGCAGCATTAGATTCTCACAGCAGCACAAACCCTATTGTAAACTGCACATGCGAGGGATCTAGGTTGCTCTTCTTATGAGAATCTAACTAATGCCTGATGATCTGAGGTGGCACAGTTTCATCCTGAAACCATTTCCTCCACCCTCCCCACAAT
Source organism: Rhinopithecus roxellana (assembly GCF_007565055.1). Lineage (NCBI taxonomy): Eukaryota > Metazoa > Chordata > Mammalia > Primates > Cercopithecidae > Rhinopithecus > Rhinopithecus roxellana. The sequence goes on from NC_044564.1 coordinate 56,828,996, forward strand.
GTGTGGAAAAATTGTCTCCGATGAAACTGGTTCCTGGTGCCAAAAACGTTGGGGATTGCTGATTTAAAGCATACCTTTCAGTGGTTTTTAGTATATGCACAGAGTTGTACAACCAACACTATAATTAATTTTGAAACATTTTCATCATCCCAAAATGAAATCCCATACCTCTAGCAGTCACCCCCTAGTTCCCCTCATTCCTCCCAGTCTTAAGCAACCAGTAATTATTTCCTGCCTCTATGGATTTGCCTATTCTGGACATTTCATGTAAATGGAATCATACAATATGTACAATCTTTTGTGACAGGCTTCTTTCACATAGCATGTTTTCAAGGTTCACACACACTGTATCATGTATCAGGACTGCCTTCCTTTCTAAAGCTGAGATATATTCCACTGTATGGACATACTGTTTTTTATTGTCTCATTCATCAGTCTCTGGACATCTAGGTTGTTTCCAATTTTTTGACATTAAAAATAATGCTTCTATGAACATTTAAGCAGACATTTTTGTGTGTACATTTCATTTCTTTTGAAATACACCTAGGAGTAGAACAATGGGTCACTATGTTTAACATTTTGAGGAAGTGACAGAGTTCATCTCATTTAAAATTTCAATCCCATATCTCTCCTCCCAGAACAGGCAAAACTTATGACCCTGCAATCTTTGAGTCAGGCAGAGAAATGGCTCAAGTCTCAGGCTGCTGCAGTCTAAGGGTAGTGGCCTCTGATAATGGCTGAGGCCTCCCATATCTTCGGCTTCCTTCCCTTCTGCATCATTGGAAGCCATAGTAACTGCTTGGGTTTTTGTTAATCCCTGAGGACTCAGGGGCCTGGGAATTGAATGATACCCCCATTTTCTTCATTACTGAAAATATGTCTTCAGTCCTTTTCACTCCCCAGGCATGGGACACCCAGTGAACCTCCCACTTTCAGAAACTTCAGGCAAGAAGCAGGTATTAATCTCTATACAAGGCACTCTCAAACTTTGGAGATATGTGTTTAGCACCCCTTTTCTCTCCCCAAGAATGAGAGGAGACTCGGATAGTATACATCCACTCTAGGCTCTCAGAACCTTCTCCCTGTCTCTTAGTCTCCTTCTTACTTGTCTTTGTTAAAGGCAAGTGGGCCTTAACAAGAGGAGGAGTTTAATTTCTCTCCCCTCTCACTTCTCTCCCCTCGTTTCCTGCCCCCAACCCTGCACCTGAAAGATTCATCAAAGGAATTAGGCCTGACTTAATTTTTTTTTACCATATTAACAAAAGGATCTTTCTTTATGAAAAATTTATTTTTATTATTTTTAAAGACAGAGTCTTGCTCTGTCACCTTGGCTGGAGTGCAGTGGTGGAATCATAGTTCACTGCAGCCTCAAACTCCTGAACTAAAATGATCCTCCCACCTCAGCCTTTCAAGTAGCTGGGACTGTAGGTGTGTGCCACCACTCCTGGCTTTTTAATTATTTATTTAAATTGACACATAAATGTATATATTTACGGAGTAGAGTGTGCTATTTCAACACATGTATATGATATATTATAATTAAATCATGGTAATTAGCATATCTGTCGTCTCAAACATTTATTTCTTCGTGTTGGAAACATTCAAAATCCTCTCTTCTAGCTGTTTGAAAATATAGAATAAATTGCTGTTAACCATAGTCACCCTACAGTACTATAGAGGCCTTACTTAAATTTGACCTTTGTGAGTTCAGTAACTTTTCCTCAACAAGAAGCCATCTACCCAGTTATTTCTTCACTATTCCGTAACGTGGGGCAGAAAAAATACTTAATCAGTGCCCCACATCAACCTGTTACACTTATAATAAATCTCTTTTTATTTTGAAAAGTTCTTTTCTGTAAATGAGCCAAACCTAGACCTCTCTCCTTCTAAGAACAAACAAGTATCTCAGTTGCTCTGGCCAGAACTTCCATTCACACCTATCCTTCTCTTACTTTGAGACGAGGCCTTTCTTAGCACACAGAGATGAGGTGGGATAGCAAGCCAAGTGTGGACCTTGAGTATGATGACCAGTGACTGACCTCCAGTCCCTGGCTGACCATGATACAAGGGAGGCCAATTTTCGGGCTGGCCCCCATGTGGTCTCCTTCTTCCTCCTCTTTTCCCCCAGCTGCTCATGACCTGCCTGCCCCACCCTATGAAACCCTTGTTCCCATTTTCTTTTTTATTTGAGACAGAGTCTCGCTCTGTTGCTGAGGCTGGAGTGCAGTGGCACGATCTCAGGTCACTGCAACCTCCGCCTCCTGGGTTCAAGCAATTCTCCTGCCTCAGCCTCCCAAGTAGCTGGGATTACAGGCACCTGCCACCATGTCTGGCTAAGTTTGGTATTTTTTAGTAGGGACAGGGTTTCATCATGTTGGCCAGGCTGGTCTCGAACTCCTGACCTCAGGTGATCTGCCCGCTTCGGCCTCCCAAAGTGCTGGGATTACAGGCGTCAGCCACCGTGCCCAGCCCCCATCCCCATTTTCAAGAGATTAAGCTGGTCTTCACCTGCTTCCTTCACATGCCAGATAAACTCACAGCAGATCCCTGCTCCCTGACTTTGGAAACGTTGCTAAAGCAGGTTCTAGATAAACTGCCTCCTCAGTTCTCACCCCTTCCTTAGCTCTTGCTCTTTGCCTGTTTCCCCAAAATTCAAGTGCATTTCTTTCTCATCCTCAGGCTGTAGTTTTTTCCCTTATAAAACCAAGAAGAGTGGGAAATACTGAACTTACTTTTTTGCATCTGAAAGCATTAACATAGATTTAGCACCTGCTGTATGACAAGCACTGTTCTAGGTGATTTACATGAATATTTACATCATGTCACATTACAATATATTACATTACATCGCATCACATCACATACATTGTATTGCATCATATTATATTGCATTGAACTACATTTACATTACACTGCATTTGGAGGAAAATATCTTGGGAGGAAAGGACAGAAATGGTTGTAGCATTTCTTACCTACTGTGCCCTACATTCACAGGGTGATCTTGGTTAAGCTCTGCAATCTCTCTTTGTATTAACTTTCCCTTCTATAAGATTGAAGGGGCCTCACAGATTGGCTGGTGAGATAATTATTAAACTTATTATATTCTTATTATAGTCTAATAGTTTATGACCAAAATTCTAATTTTCTATTTCCAAGTGTCAATGCAATGTCGAAGCGGGTGTCTAATTCTACACACAGACACACACACACACAATTTAGCTATGCCTCTCAGGAATCTTCTATTAAAAAGAGAACAAAGCTAAATTAAATATATTGCCGGCCAGGCATGGTGGCTGACACCCGTAATCCCAACAATTTGGGAGGCTGAGGTAGACGGATCACTTGAGCTCAGGAGTACGAGACTGTTAGGTTTTGAAGGGAAGGCAAGACTTAAAGAAAGACACACACACACATAAGAGGGAAGTTCAACAACAAATGCAGGCTTTATATCCAGCACAAAACCTGGAGAAGTCAGGGACCAGCCTAATGCCAGTGCCCGCTGCTGCTTACAGGCTGGGGCAATTTATAGGTACGGGCAGGAGGGGTCTGGGCAGTATGGCTTGCTGCCTGGCAGGAAATTGATAAGATGGTCCCATGATGAGGCAGTTCTGGTCCTTGTTCAGGTGGGATGCCATCATGGTGTTCCTTGGACCTTTGCCCAGAAGGTCTTTGCCTTCTAGTTTAGTATAAAAAGGAAGAGGGGCATTGATAATTATCTGGCTGCTTCCTGCTAAAGAGGGCACTGCACTCAGGTTTTGGGTCTTGAAGCAGTGGGTGTCCGACTTCAGAGTTGTTTTCCTGGAGGTGCTGATACCCAACTTGGCAGAGAAGAATGGTGTCAATGTGTTTCTATATAGCTGCCTGGTCAAGGGAGTTTGGCCTTTGAGAGATAAAGCGGGATATGAAGGTGAGTACACATGGGCCAATTTTAGTATTATGAGGGAGAAAATTAGGGGCCCTAAGACAGGGGTTACCCAAGGTATCCACTTTAGGAGGATGACCCCTGCCAACAGTGAATGACTTGATGTTGGATTTGTGCAGCCCTGTTATGGAGCTCAGGTGCAGCCTGTGGGTTGCGCTGTGAACAATGCCGGATTCATTAACATAAAAACAGCATTCTTCTTGGAGATATATACATGTGCCCCAAGACAAGAATGTTAGTCCAAACTGCACCATTTTGTAAGCTCCCTGCTATTGTGCAGACCCTTGTAAAAGTGAAACATTTCACGGGTTTTTGGGCCGTGAGAAACATCCTGCTAACCACTTGACCACAAGGCCCACAAAGGTCCAACTAAAGAAATATCCCTATCATATCTTTCTGGGCAAAGGTCCAAGGAACACCATGATGACATCCTGCCTGAACAAGAACAAGAACGAGAACCACCTCATCATGGGAACATCTTATCAATATCCTACAGGGCAGCAAGCCATACTGCCCAGACCCCTCCCAGCCGTACCTATAAATAACCCCAGCCTGTAAGCAGCGGCAGGCAATGGCATTAGGCTCGTCCCTGACTTCCATGGTGTGCATATTTCTTTAACCCTCACCTTCCCTTCAAAACCCAACAGAGATCAGCCTGGGCAATATGGCAAAACGCCATCTCTGCAAAAAAATACAAAAATTAGCTGGGTGTGGTGGCACATGCCTGTGGTTCCATCTACTTGAGAGGCTGAAGTGGTAGGATGGCTTGAGCCCGGCAGGTTGAAGTTGCAGGGAGCCCTGATTATGCCACTGCACTCCAGCCTGAGTGACAGAGTCAGACCCTGTCTCAAATAAATAAATAAATATAAATAAATAAATAAATAAATTAGAAACACATACAGCCCTTTGTTGATTTCTTTAAATGTTTTCTTCCTGTTATTTTTCAGTAATATAACTATATTCTCCATTATTGCTTTTAAAAAATTATTTATGTCTTTACAAAAGTAATTTGTGCTCATGGCAGACTATTTAAAAAATAAAATTAAGCCAAAGAAAGAAACTTTAAAATTACCTGCAGGGGAAGGAGGCAAGATAGCTAACTAGATGCAGCCAGGAGAAACATTCTCACAGAGATCTTACCAGATTTTCAAAGGGAAGGCATCAAGAGTGAACAGAGAGAAGACACAGAGGCTGGGCTGAAGCAGGAGGAAGCTGGGAACCCTGCATGAGGCTACTGCACACTGGGACTTGTTCCTGGACCCCAACAACTCCTGCAGAAGGGATGAGTTGAACAGGCAAGGAGAAATACCCTCTTGCTGTGGGCCTCTGGAATCACAACAGGAGAAGACCCCTCAACCACTGTGGACACTTGAGCTGGCAGGGAGAGCTGCTTAGAGAAGTGGTAGGGGCAGAGCACCAGTAGGTTTGGTGCAGGAGTGTTTGTGGTGGAGCACAGCCAGGGATGCCCATCTCCCTAGGCTCAACTTGCTCCCATAGGAGACTTTAGCACTGGGGGAAATGTCAGTCCTAAATTCTGCAGGGCGGTGTTGCCCATGAGATGGGCCTGGTCTGACTTCAGCACCCTTTGGTCTGCTAGCCTTCCCCAGGGTCCCAGCCTGGTCATGCCTGCTTGCAGTGCAGCCACCAGGTACCTCCTGGGAGCCCACATCATAGCACCTGTGCTGCCAGACCATGCCAGACTGTCAGAGTGCTGCAGTAGAGTAGCCCCCATGGACACACACCAGCCCACCCAGCTCATCCCCTAACTGCAGCCTCCCTGATGCTGCTTTGCCTGCACACACTTGCCTACAGCCACCCTTCACATCACTTTGCCAGTAACGTGTGCACAGGCAGACCTCACCTTCCCTTCCCCACCAGCATATGTGTGAGCATGCACCCTGCCGTGCAACTGCTGCTGGTGTGAGTGTACCCTGCCCCTCCTTCCCCTGCAGCACTGCCCACTGTGATGGCAATGGCATTGTCATCAGAGTGTTGCTGGGCATGGAGCTGCCAGCTCCGCCCTAGCCAGTCCCCAACCCTGCCCCAGCCAGCACCCTGCCCTTGTGTGAACACTGCCTATGGCACAAAACTAGGCACAAAAATAAAGCAGGCCTATGGCACAAAACTAGGCACAAAAAAAGTGGCAGGCCACTGCCACCCATGTGAATGTGCACAGAGGGCACACATAGCCCTGCATCTACCAGCATCCTGCTCCCATGTTAAAATACCAACACTGGCACAAACATGTGTACAGTTGCTGGTGAGGGCCCCCCAACTCGCCTAAGTCATGCTGCCACTGCTGCTTCTATGAACAGCTGCATGAAGGCTCGCACTCCGGCACCCACTAGCACCCTGTTGCATCCAACAAGTGTGCACCCCACTGCACTGCTGCTGCCACTGTGACTGGCACATGCGACTAAGGATGGATCATGTTTCCACAGCCCTACAAAGCACTTTGGCTGTCACCATGCCTCAGAGAGTTGTGATCAGCGGTCCAGGAGCACCTCAGGCCCCTCCAACATAGCAGGTTTCTAACCTCAAGCAGCCAGAGAACAAGGCCAGGGCCTGATACCAGTGCCCTAGAGTTAGAACACACAGTTTGGGAGTCCTGAGCTGAGACTTGGCCCCCTAAAATCTTCCAGAAATGAAGCCAATCTACTGAATCCACAATCAAACCCCGAAGTCATTAAATATGATAAAAAGGGGGGGAAAAAACAGCAACATCAAAGATTGAAGGAACATCATTCTACAAAGATGAGAAAGAACCAAGACAAGAACTCTAAGAACTAAAAAGCCAGATGGTCTTCTTTCCTCCAAATGATCACACTAGTTCTCCAATAAGGGTTCTTAACCAGCTGAGATAGCTGAAATGACAGAAATAGAATTCAGAATATGCATAGGAACAAAGATTATTGCGATTCAGCAGAACACTGAAACCCAATTAAAGGAAGCTAAGAATCACAATAAAACGATATAGGAGCTCACAGACAAAATAGCCAGTATAGAAAAGAATGTAACTGAACTGACAGAGCTGAAAAATATACTGAAAGAATTTCGTAATGCAATTGCAAATATCAATAGCAGAATAGAACAAGCTGAGGAAAGAATCTCAGAGCTTGAAGACTGACTTTCTGAAATAAGACAGACAAGAAGACAGTCAGACAAGAATAGAGAAAAAAGAATAAAAAGGAACAAACAAAACCTCCAAGAAAAATGAGATTATGTAAACAGACCAAATCTTTGACTTACTGGTGTCCCTGAAAGAGATGGGGAGAATGGGAGCAACTTGGAAAACACATTCCAGCATATCATTCATGAGAACTTCCCAACCTAGCTAGAGAGGCCGACATTCAAATTCAGGAAATGCAGAGAACCCCCATAAGACACTTCACAAGACTGTCCCCAAGACACATAATCATCAAATGCTCCAAGGTGGAAATGCAAGAAAAAAATGTTAAAGGCAGCTACACAGAAAGGAAAGGTCATCTACAAAGGGAAGCCCATCAGACTAACAGCAGACCTCTCGGCAGAAACCCTACAAGCCAGAAGAGATTGGAGGCCTATATTCAACATTATTAAAGAAAAGAAATTCCAACCAAGAGTTTCATATCCAGCCAAACTAAGCTTCATAAGTGAAGAAGAAATAAGATCCTTTTCAGACAATTAAATGCTGAGGGAATACATTACCACCAGGCCTGTCTCACAAGAGCTCCTGAAAGAAACACTAAATATAATAAGGAAAGACAGTTACTAGCCTCTACAAAAATGCAATTAAGTACACAGACCAGTGATAGTATAAAGAAACCACACAAACAATGCTCCCAATTAAAAGGCACAGAGTGGCAAGCTGGATAAAAAAGCAAGACCCAATGGCATACTGTCTTCAAGGGACTCATATCACACGCAGTAACACACATAGGCTCAAAATAAAGGGATGGAAAAATATCTACCAAGAAAATAGAAAACAGAAAAAAGCAGGGGTTGCAATCCTAATTTCAGACAAAACAGACTTTAAACCAACAAAGACCAAAAAAGACCAAGAAGGGCATTACATAATGATAAAGAGTTCAACAAGAAGATATAACTATCCTAAATATACATGCACCCAACACAGGAGCACTCAGATTCATAAAGCAAGGTCTTAAAGACCTTCAAAGACACTCAGACTCCCATACAACAATAGGGGGAGACTTCAACACCCCACTGACAATATTAGACAGATCATCAAGTCAGACTGATGGATTTGCAGTCAAATTCTACCAGATGTACAAAGAAGAGCTGATACCATTCCTAGAGAAATTATTCCAAAAAAATTGAGGAGAAGGGGCTCCTCCCCAGGTCTATGAGGCCAGCATAATCCTGATACCAAAACCTGGAAGAGACACAACAACAACAAAAACTTCAGGCCAATATCCTTGATGAACATTGATGCAAGAATCCTTAACAAACTACTAACACACTGAACCCAGCAGCACATCGAAAAGCGAATCCACCATGATCTAGTAGGCTTTATCCCCAGGAGGCAAGGTTGGCTCAACATAGCCAAATCAATAAATGTGATTAATTACATAAACAGGACTAAAGACAAAAACCACATGATTATCTCAATAGATGTAGAAAGGCTTTTTATAAAATCCAACATTTCTTTATGTTAAAAATGCTCAACAAACTAGGTATTGAAAGAACATTCCTCAAAATAAGAGCCAACTATGACAAACTCACGGCGAACATCATATTGAATAGACAAAGGCTGGAAGCATTCCCCTTGAAAACCAGCACAAGACAGGGATGCCCTCTCTCACCACTCCTATTCAACACAGTATTGGAAGTCCTGGCCAGAGCAATCAGGCAAGAAAAAGAAAGAAAAGGCATCCAAATAGGAAGAGGGGAAGTTAAACTATCCCTCTTTGCAGATGACATGATTCTATATCTAGAAAACCCCCAAGTCTCAGCCCAAATGCTCCTTAAGCTGATAAACAACTTCAGCAAAGTTCCAGGATACAAAATAAATGTACAAAAATCACAAGCATTCCTATATACCAGCAACGGCCAAGCTGAGAGCCAAACCAGGAAAACATTTCCATTTGCAATTTCCACAAAAAAAGACAAAATACCTACGAACACAGCTAAACAGGGAGGTGAAAGAGCTCTACAATGAGAATTACAAAATACTGCTCAAAGAAATTAGACATTACACAAACAAATGGGAAAACATTCCATGCTCATGGATAGGAAGAATCAATATCATTAAAACAACCATACTGCCCAAAGCAATTTATAGATTCAATGCTGTTTCTACCAAACTACCAGTGATATTCTTCACTGAACTAGAAACAAATATTTTAAAATTTATATGGAACCAACAAAGAGCCCAAATAGCCAAGGCAATCAAAGCAAAAATAACAAAGCCAGACTATACTACAGGGGTACAGTAACCAAAACACCATGGTTCTGGTACAAAAACAGACACATAGACCAATGGAACAGAATAGAGAACCTAGAAATAAGGCTGCACACCTACAACTATCTGATCTTTGACAAAGTTGACAAAAACAAGCTATGGAGAAAGGACTTCCTACTCAATAACGGGTGCTGGGATAACTGGCTAGCCATATACAGAAAATGGAAACTAGACTCCTTCCTTATACCAGATACAAAAATCAACTCAAGATGGATTAATAACTTAAATGTAAAACCTAAAACTATAAAAAAATCCCTGGAAGACAACATAGGCAATACCATTCTGGACATACAAGTGAGTGAAGATATCATGACAAAGACACCAAAAGCAATTGCAACAAAAGCAAAAAATGACAAATGGGATCTAATTAAACTAAAGAGCTTCTATGCAGCAACAGAAACTATCGACAAAGTAAACACACAATCTACAGAATGGGAGGAAACTTTTGCAAACTATGCATCTGACAAAGGTCTAATATCCAGTATCTATAAGGAACTTAAACAAATTTACAAGAAAAAAACAACCCAATTAAAAAGTAAGCAAAGGACATGAACAGGCGTTTTTCAAAAGAAGACATACACGTGGCAAACAAGCATATAAAAAGCTCAGTATTACTGATCGTTAAAGAAATGCAAATCAAAATCACAGTGAGAGTTCATCTCACACTAGTCAGAATGGCTATTATTAAAAAGTTAATAAGTTGGCCAGGCGTGGTGGCTCACACCTGTAATCCCAGCACTTTGGGAGGCCAAGGCCAGGTGAATCACAAGGTCAGGAGATCCAGACCATCCAGGCTAACATGGTGAAACCCCATCTCTACTAAAAATACAAAAAAATTCACCAGGCATGGTGGCAGGCACCTATAGTCCCAGCTACTAGGGAGGCGGAAGCAGGAGAATAGCATGAACCCAGGAGGTGGAGCTTGCAGTGAGCTGAGATAGCACCACTGCACTCTAGCCTGGGTGACAGAGTGAGACTCCATCTCAAAAAAAAAAAAAAGTTAACAAATACCATGCTGACAAGGTTGTGGAGAAAAGGGAATGCTTATACACTATTGGTAGAGTGTAAATTAGTTCAACCACTGTGGAGGCAGTGTGGCAATTCCTCAAAGAGCTAAAAACAGAACTACCATTCAATCTAGCAATCCCGTTACTGGGTATATACCCAAAGGAATGTAAATCATTCTATCACAAAGAAACATGCACACACATGTTCATCATAGCACTAGTCACAATAGCAAAGACATGGAATCTACCTAAATGCCCATCAATGACAGATTAGATAAAGAAAATGTGGTACAAATACACCATGGAATACTATACAGCTATAAAAAAGAGCATATCCTTTGCAGGAACTTGGATGGAGCTGGAAGCCATTATCCTTAGCAAATTAACGCAGGAACAGAAAACCAAATACTGCATGTTTTCACAGATAAGTGGGAGCTAAGTGATAAGAACACATGGACACAAAGAGGGGAACAACACACACTGGAGCCTATCCGAGGGTGGAGGCCCCGGGGAGGAGGGAGAAGAGCAAAAAAAAGAAAAAGAAAAAAAAATTACTGGGTTCTAGGCTTAGTATCTAGGTGACAAAATAATCTGTATGACAAACCTCCATGACACGAGTTTACCTATGTAAAATAAAAGTTTAACAAAAAACCAAAAAAGTTACCTGCAAGTCCTCCACCCAGAAATGCCTTTATTAACACTTTGGTTTGTGTCCCTCCATTATTTTCTCTAGACATACAGATTTATGAGGCAGGCTAATGTGCTGAGATACTAGCTTGAGTTTTATTTGGCCTTGTTGTGAAAATACCTGGGCCTTCCTTTGCTTCAGGATGCCCTAAACTGTGGAGAAACAGAGCCGAACTGCCCAAAGGAAAGTGTGAAGAGGAGAGGCAGGCCAAGTCTGGAGAAAGGCTACCCAAGAGAGTGGAAAGGAAATTGTGGTGAGTGCACCTCACTCCTAAAGAAGGACAGGAACTCTGGCAGGTGTGGTGTGGTTTCCATAGATACTAAAACTCAAAGCCACACAAGGGACATATGTCCATTCCTCAGTCAGTCACTGTGGCCAGGAACCGTGGGTGAGGTAAGAGAATGGCAACTCCTAAGGAAACCACAAGCCTAGAGCCATAGGTGTAGAAGCAGATCCCCAGAGGAAGCATGGGTCCCACAGTCACAGTCCCAACTCTTGCAGTCTAGGCAGCCACTCCCATTTATAGGTACTACACAGCTTTGTAGTACTTCTTAAAGTACTTCTTGTTCAAGGGATGGAGCGAAAAGAGGATACAGGACAAAGAGGAAGAAAGGAGAGCCTTGCTTTTGCAGAAGAAACAAGGAGGCAGGGAAGGCTCTAAGCCCAGGCAAGGAGAGATGTTTTCTTAAAAAATCCTCTGAGTGTTCAGCCCCACATCTCTGCTCATCCTACTCCTACAAGCACAAGGAAAAGGGCGGAAGGCAGCAGGAGAAGGATTGATCATTCAGGCCTATATTCAAGTTGGCCTTTTCTTGCCATGTGGTTTTAATCTCACCAATCACAAGCCTCAGGGTATAGTGGGGCCACTGAGGTCAGAGTTCAAATTCAGCCATGCAACTAAGGCAACTTTGCTTGATCTTGGTCCTGTTTTCTCATGTGTAAAATGGGTCTAACTCTAAACCACATATTGCACTGAGAATGAAATGAGGCACTATGAAATGAACTGAGGTTGGCTGAATAATGTTCCCCCCAAATTCGTGTCTACTGAGGACCTCAGAATGTGACTTTATTTGGAAATAGGGTCTATGCAGATGTAGTCTAAATGAGGTCATACTGCATTAGGGTGGGCACTAATCCAACGGATGGTATCCTCATAAGAGGAGAGGAACATAGAGATACACACAGAAAAGAATGTTATTTGAATATGGAGGCAGAGATTGGAGTGATGCAACTATAAGTCAGGGAGTGCCAAGGACTTGAGGTCATGTGTTACAGAAGCCCTAGGAAATGAGTAAATTTCCTGGCACAGCACTAAGACATGCTGATATTCTTCATTCTGTCCCTTTCCCCTATTCCTAAATGTGCTCCAGGGACACTGGGAAGCTGGAGCACATTTAGGAACAGGGGAAAGAGAGGGAATTAAAGGGTGCTAAAAACTCTCAAGGGATGTTAAAAAAAAAAACTCCCAAAAAACTATGTATTGAAGGAACATACCTCAAAATAGTAAGAGCCATCTATGATGAACCCACGGCCAACATCTCACTGAAGGGGCAAAAGCTGGAAGCATGCCCCTTGAAAACCGGTACAAGACAAGGCTGCCCTCTCTCACCACTCCCATTCAACGTACTATTGGAAGTCCTGGCCAGAGCAATCAGGCAAGAGAAAGAAAGAAAAGGCATCCAAGAAGGAAGAGAAGAAGTCAAACTACCCATGTTTGCAGATGACATAATTTTACATCTAGAAAATCCCATAGTCTCAGCCCAAAAGCTCCTTCAGCTGATAAACTTCAGCAAAGTTTCAGGATCCCACATGAACTTACAAAAATCACTAGTATTGCTAAACACCAACCATAGCTAAGCCGAGAGCCAAATCAGAAATGCAATCCCATTCAAGACAAACTGCTAAAAGCAAAACCAAAACTTTCCAAATAAGCCAGGCTTTCGTCAGTTCCTCAGGACTAGTTCTGGTTTGACTCACTCTCATGTTATGGTAAACTTTAAACTGAATGGACAATTTTTCTTCTCTCAGTGAATATATCTTAACGCCAAATTCTGAGTGCTTTTTTGTCACCCATCCTCATATGTCCCAGCTAGAAAGAATCCTGGGTTGGGAGCTACTGCATGTTGATGATTTTGTTTTTCCTTTTGGTTGTTCATTTTGGTGGCTACTACAAGGAAATCTAACGGAAACAGCAACTGTTTTTTGTTGTTTTCTTTTGCATCTTTACCTGTGGAGCTGCGACAAGTCCTCATGTGAGTAACGAGTGGGTTGAGATACTCTCATACTGTTTATGTTGTGGACCATGATGAGGCTGCCAGGGTGGGGAAAGGGTGGCCTACCTTCTCTCCACACCATTTGAGGCAAGAGACATTCTGCCTCAGAAATTGTGCTGAGGGGCACAAATAAGCTAATGTCCTCCTGCCCCCAGATTTCTCTCACTTGTCCCTATGCATATTATTCTTGTTGCTCACTTTTATAAGGTGAGATATTTTCTGCATCAAATAGGTGCACTGTAAATAATTTAACTATTCTTAAGACTGTCTCTCGGCTTAGAGTTTTCAGAGGCTTAATGGTGAAGAACTTAAAAATCTGTTTTCCTATGACTGACATCTGTTTGTGATTATCCATTTAGCAGACAGTGATCACTCCAGGCTGGTCTTTGTTTACAAGCTATGCCTAAGAGTCAGCTGTTGGTGCGGGGGTGGGGGCGGGGGAACAAAAACAAAAAAACCCAAAACTATTATCTTAATAACTTATAGAGGCAATCATTATCGAACAAAAGCATGATTTGGGGACTATGGAAAGGCTTATTTTTTCCATATAAAATGATCAGAGAAAAGGTAGAAAAATTAAAGAGAACTGCAATAATTGCTACTGATTGCTCAGCACCTGGGTGCACTGAGTAGAAGAACAATGACAGTGGGTTCATGTGGAGGGGATGGAGGTGGAAAGGCTAAGCTTGAGTGAGATTACCGACTAATCAGGACTTTTAACCCTAAAATACTATGGCTCTGAGGGGCAGGGAGTGAGAGACCTAAACTGACAAAATGCAGAGTAAAAATATTCAGTGTGAGCAGTAATGAGACAGTTGTATCAGAGTCAAATACGGAGTTGGCCTGGATGTCCTCCAAGCTCCTTTCCAAGCCTAAGATTCTGTGAGTGGATGAACAATCCTGCTCCTGCTGCTCTTGCCAATGGAACCTGATCTATGTGCCTTCGTTACTTGAGCTCTCCCCATCAGCAGGCTCTTTGTTGTCTGCTGCTTCAGGGTATCTTCTCCCCAGATTTCTCCTGTTTGTGAGCTTTTCCATTGAACTAGAGCTCCTCACAGGCAAGAAGCACACCTTTAAGGTGCTCTGAGTCCCAAGTTGCTAGTGCAGTGCCTGGCAATACACATAGGTGCTTATTGGGTGCTTGCCGAATTGTTGAATGGATTTATTTGATGAAATGTCAGGAGAATCACTAGAAATGAAATGTTTGTGTAATGGACAGGGGGAAGTTTGAGGTTGATTTGAAAAAGGAGATGGTAGAGATAGTATTATGGGTCATGCTTCAGAGTATATTTGCTTTACAATACATTGGACAGCAACCAACAGATTGTTGTGTGTCATTTCAATTCCACATACTAATGTCCAAATGTGTCATATGTCTTAATTGTTGCATACTTGGGTTACTCTGCAAAGGGGCAACTGCAGTATCACCTTCTCATGCCACACCCTGCTCCACTGTAGCTGGGCTTGATAACCTTCAAATCAATCCACAGAAGTCCAGGATAGACAAAGGCATCTGAAAGGTTATCTAGCCCCAGTACCTCTGATGCCTTCCAGCTGTTTCTAACACACCTGTGGGCTGACTTCCAGTTCTTAGTCTTCACAGCTCCCTATGATGAACTGCCCCTGCTTTGAGGGACTTTCCTGCATTGCCTCAGAAGTACTGCTCTGGGGGAGCTTCAGATACTCTTCTGATCACCTTGTCTCTGCCTTCTTCACTGGTCCTCTGTTCATGCTCTCCAAATTTTGGGACATTCTTGAGTTCAGATCTTTTCTTTATAATCTTTCTTTCTTTTTATATTCTCCCCATCAGATGGTTCATTCATTCCTCAATATCAACTAACATTTCCATAATAGAAATAACTTCTTTATCTTTAGCCCTAAATTTTGTACCAAACTCTGGACCTGTAATTTTTTGGAACACTTACGCCTTGCCTAGACTAAAACTAAACTTACTGTCTTCCCTCTAAAATCAGCTCCCGATCTTCTATTTCTCCCTGCCACCCCTTGCTCCCCCATGGCTCCAATATTGTCTTGCTGGTCTGGCCTTAAAACCACAGTCAATCTTGTTGCTTTTCTCTTTGTCTTTTGTGCATGGCTGATCAGTAGTGAATTGTTTTGCAATTGTCTTATATATTTCTTCTTTCTCTTCCTTGCTTCCTTTTTCTGACCTGAAGTTAGGGCCTTGTTACCAAACATCTAGATGAATACAGTGACTCCCTAATTGAGTGGCTGTCTGCCAATTCCATCCACCCTCAATTCTATACTGAAAAAAAAATTAGATTTAATCTTTTTCAGATACTCCTTTGGTATTGTCACTCTGTTTTTTGAGTGACTGCCACCATCTACCCATTGGCAGCTCTGCCTGGCATTAAGCCCTTGACATTCTCAACCTAAGTGTCCAGCCAAATTACTCTGTTCATTGTCCACTCAACATGCCTGTGCATTTGCACCTCTGAGACTGCTTCTGAGTCAGCTATGCAGTGCCCTTTAGAATAGCTTCAACCCCAAATCCTACCAGTGCTTCAAAGGCCCAGTTCAAATCCTACCCCTCTGGGAAGTCTCCCTTCCTCTAGTCAACTTCTAGGGCTTTTGCAATTTTATCCCTTGTTTTATATCAGTTTTACTATTTTTCATGTATGAGAGTTTTAACCTTCCAATTATTGTACAATGTCTTTAAGGGTAAGGGCCCTTTCTTAGAGGAAACCCTCTAGGAATTCTCCAATGGTGAATTCTTCTATGAATTCTCACAACTTTCTAATATAAAGGCTTATAAAAAGTGGGAACTCGTTGTTTATTGCTTAAAAAATTGAGATTTAATTTGAACTGAAGTGCTCCATTAAATTCAGTAGAATAGCATCTTAAGGCTACTGGTAGTCTATCCATGACACAAATGGTTTAGAGATCAAATAATTACTCATATACCTATGAAAGCAGAGTACTGGCTCTAAGATCCCCCCAAAACTCAAATACCCACTGGGTTTGGCAGGCAACAAAAATAAGTGAATCCAGCTAGGTCTAATACAATGGAGAATGGTAGGACCTGGGGCAAACTCTGCATAACTTGCCCAAAGGCATTCAAATTCAGATTATGTTCAGACATTGCTAATTACAATTACTGTCTTAGACACTTGGCTTCAAAACAGTGGTTAGTTCAGGTATTTCAGATCAATTGGGTATGTATTTATCTAGGTCTTTATGGATAGTCAGGGCTCTACTAGACACTGGGAGAGGGAAGAGGCAAATGGGATAAGACTGTCAGTATTTAGCAAATAATGAAGTATTTTACAAACATGATCCTTTAGGCTGGTTATTACTACACAAAGGAATGATTTGCTAGGATTCTTGAGATATTTTCATAGAATGTCTATGCCTCACTTATTGCACAGACCAGAGAATTCCATAAAAGCACTGGCTGTGTCTTATTCACCTTTGTATACTAGAGCTTGGCACATAGTAAATACCAAGTAAATGTTCTGAATAAAAGAAAGAGATAATTAAAGCTTCAGCACCACAATTATTTGTATTTCATCTATCAATTTGGTATAGATCTCCACAGACAGTAGAAACGGCAAGAAACTAGGCCTATAGCAACCAAGAAGTGAAACTGCTAGAACCTACCATCATTTTTGATCCTCTTGCAAATTTTGCTTGAAAAAAATTTCCTCATTTTTCTGTTTACAAACTTATCCCCAGAATTTACAGATGTTTCCTTGATTTCTCTGGAAAGATACAACTTCCTAATGCAATTGTGTAAATTGATACTTTTATGTAGAAATAAGCAGAATAAGCTGGGCAAGGTAGCCCACAACTATAGTCCCAGCTACTTGGGAGGCTGGGGCAGGAGGATCACTTGAAGCCAGAGTTTGCTTGAGGCCAGGAATTTGAGGCTGCAGTGCTCTATGATCACACCTGTAAATAGCCACTACACTCCAGGCTGGGCAATGAGTGAGACCTAGTCTCTAAAGAAAAAAAAAAGACAAAATAAGATCAAAATTGAGTATGAACTGATAAATACAAAGCAGACAAGAAATATCCTGAGAGGCACAATAGTTCTGCAGACATTTGCTTGGGAAGCTCAGGGGAGGATTTTTGAAGGAAGTGGCCCTGAGTGAGTCTTAAAAAATGGGTAGATTTTTACCAGGTGAGATCTTATTGAAGTTAGTGAGAGGAGTGGTCATATACGAATTCATGGGATTTTTAGACCAAAGATTACCACCCTTATAAGTGATAACGACAATGAATGTGAAGAATGTTTACCACTTGCAAAGTATTTTTTACATACCTTGTCCAAGTTCCCACAAGCATTTCTGTTCACTACCTATGGTTTGGTCAAGAGACCCAGATATTAGAGAACTTGTTGATTTCTAGTTTCTAACTCCGCCCAATACTATTAAGATGAAAATGGACAGCCACATAGGAATAGACATCAAGAAATGTATTTACAAAACACAAGTGAATTTTAAAAGGGGAGACTAAAGATACTCCTTTGGTATTGTCACAACCAGAGGTGGCATGGTTGTTTGAACATGTTCATTTTGTTTCCTGGAGAAAGTCAGCACAATGCTCATTCAGCTAAAGAAGTGTTGGTGTTACAGCTCTTTCAGTCCACCATTCGGCAGGTCCTGAGTTCTTGTCCCTTGTCCAGAAAAAATGAGGTATGCGGACAACTGGAGGGTGAGCAAGGCAGAGAGGAGCTTCATTGAGTGACAGAACAACTTTCAGGAGCTTTCAGGAGACCCAAAGTGGCAGGTGGTCCCAACGAGTGTTCAGCTCTCAGCAGAGAGGAGACCCACAATGGATAGCTCCTTACCACAGGCAGGTCATCCCAGAGAGTTGAGGAGACCCGAGCCAGGCAAGGTGACTCACACCTGTAATCCCAGCACTTTGAGAGGCCGAGGCGGGTAGATCACAAGGTCAGGAGTTTGAGACCAGCTTGGCCAAGACAGTGAAACCCTGTCTCTACTAAAAATACGAAAAATTAGCCAGGCACAGTTGTGCATGCCTGTTGTCCCAGTTACTCAGGAGACTGAGGCAGGAGAATCACTTGAACCCAGGAGGCGAGGTTGCAGTTAGCTGTGATCACACCACTGCACTCCAGCCTGGGTGAGATAGCAAGACTCCATCAGAGGGGGAGGGAGGGAGAGAGAGAGAGAGAGAGAGAGAGAGAGAGAGAGAGAGAGAGAGAGGAGACCTGAAGTAAGCAGCTCCTTCCCACAGCTGGTAGTCCCAGTGTCTGTTCAAGTCTGGCTGAGTCCAGGTTTTTTTGTTTGTTTTGTTTTTTTGAGATGGAGTCTCACTCTGTCACCAGGGCTGAAGTGCAGTGGTGCAATCTCAGTTCACTGCAACCACTGCCTCCTGGATTCAAGCGATTCTCGTGCCTCAGCCTCCCAAGTAGCTGTGATTACAGGCGCCCGCCACCACACTCAGCTAATTTTTTGTATTTTTAGTAGAGACGGGGTTTTGCCATGTTGGCCAGGGGTAGTCTCAAACTCCTGACTTCGTGATTCGCTGGCCTCAGCTTCCCAAAGTGCTGGGATTATAGGCATGAACCACTGCACCCGGCCGAGTCCAGGGTTTTTACAGGCTCAGAAGGGAGGAAGCACGTGCTGATTGGCCCATGGGCAGCCATGGAAGGGCCCAGAAAAAGCACTGTAAGTTCTTACCACAGGCTGTGGACTCCACCCACATTTGGCAACCTGGCCCCCAGGCTTTGGGCCATCCCTGGCTTGAAGGTTGGGTTTCACCAGGGACCTAACCCCTTTCTGCCAAGGAACCTGTCTGCCTCTTGCCATCAACATACTGTCCATGACGCCTAGGCTGTTCGTGCCAAGGGGTGCCTGCAGGCCTGCCCTGAGCCACCCTCAGCCCCTGCTCAGCCTCCCTCCTGTGCTTGTGAGCACTTAACATCTGGAAGAGGTCGAGGCAGCAGGGGGCTAGTGTGTCAGCACCACCCTGAGCACCCACATGCCTGGCCGGGTTGTGACAGCACCTAGGCTTGTCTACAACTTTGCTTCACCCAGTAGCAGTCGCCAGGATTGGGGAGAGGCCAGGGAGCGGGAGCAGCCACCTTCAAGCTTGTGGGAGCAGGGGACTTCCTGGGCCCCTGAGAATACAGAGATACCTGGGTCCAGAGCCACAGCTGGGCAGCTGCAGGGGTGCCTGGGAGCATGGGGCTCCCACCCTGCCAACTCATTAGGGGGTGGGACTCCCACCTGTTCTTGGCTCCCCTGGCCACACCTCCCCTGCTGCAGCTACTCTAAATGGGCAGGTGCTGCCATCACTGTGAGCTATGATTGTGCCACTGACTCCAGCCTGGGCAACAGAGAGAAGCCTATATGGTATATTAGATGGTAATGACTGCTTTGGGGAAGAAAAGATGACTGAGGATTGTTGGGAATGCTGGGGTAGGGTTGGAGTGCTCTTGCAATTTTATATAAGACAGTCTCAGGAGAAAGAACAATGAAAGTGTCCAGGTAGAGGCACATGTACACTGGCAGCAAGGTCCTCCCTTAGGGATTGGACCTGTGGAAGAGGCCACACAGGCCTGGAAGCAGGCTTAAGGCCATTCAGACTGGGAATTCCAGTGTTTCAAGGACAGACTGCAATGGATGGCGGTTGGTAGGTCAAAGGCTCCAGATAACACCTCTTAGCCTTGCAAACACCTTACCCTCAGGAAGAAGGATGGGCACAGTGGGGTCCTCTAAAGCATGGGGTCCAAGACAGAGGGCCCTCTTGTCTTGGCTGTTGAAAAAACTGGGTTTTACACTGAGTGAAATGTTGAGCCATCAGAAGGTTTTAAGCAGATATGGTTTGACCTTTATTTTTTAAAAACCACTCTGGCTGCAGAATCAACTGCAGGAAGGCAAAATTGGAATCAGAATCCAGTTGTCAGACTACTGCAGAAATCACTATGAGAGATGACAATGACTCTGACTGATATGGAAGCAGTGGAGCTGGTGAGAAATGGTCAGATTCTGGATATATTTGAAGGAAGGGCCAATAGGGTTTGTTAATGAATCAGACGTAGAATGAGAAAAGAAAGGACTCAAGATGACTCCAAGGTTCTTGTCCTTCACCTCAGTAAGTGGAGGATGCAGCAGAGGAAGGCAAGACTAAAGGTAAAAATAGCAGTAAGAAGGCTCTGCTATGGTATGAGAAGAAATGATAAGAAGCTGAATTAAAGTGATGGCAGTGGGGTGGAAGAAAGGAGAGCCATCATGCAAAAAGTATCCAGGAGGGAGAATTAGCAGGAGTAGGGGATGGACCATATTTGTGAGATGAGAAATGCAGAGGTCTAAGATGACCCCCAAGATTCTAGCTCAAGGTGGGTGTTGTTACTATTAGCATAATAGGAAAACAAGGCACAAAGATTTTTCAAAATTTGTCCAAGGTGTTAGAGGCTTACAATTTGTAAAACCAGGATTAAACCCAGATGTGTCTGATTTTAGAGCCTGAGCTCTTACCCATTTCATAAACCATACTTTTCCTAGAGGAGGATTAGTAGGAAAGGAAGCTACTTGTTGGAAAGTATCTTTATAACAGTGTCTGTTCCTCAGTTTGCTCAAGGAGAGTGTGCCAGGAAAGTCCCTGTGGAAGGGCAAGGAAGAAGGGGAAGTTAAAGCCAGTGGCGTGTGATCCAGGAGTCTTTTCTGTTGCTAGACCTGTTACCTGCTGTCCTTTCATGCTCTAAAAATAAGAATGCTGGCAAGTGCCAGGCCTGTTCGTGCAGCTTAAGATGATACCTTTCTTGGATATATTTGCATTTTGATAAGGAAAGGTATCTTCAGGTCAAGCTAAGGGATGACATGAGCATTTCCCTGTGGAAAGCACTAAGATCTCCCTTTCTAAAACAAAAGCAAGAATACAGCTCACTGAGGACCTTACATTTCCCTCTAGCTACTGACTCATTTCTCTTCTCCTTTCTATAGCACTCTTCTTGAGAGAGTTGCCTATATTTGTCACCACATCTTTACCCATTCTCTTTTGAACCTATTCAAGCTTTCATCTGTACAAAACTCGCTGATACTGTGCTTGTTAGGATCATCCATGACCTCCATACTGCTAAATGCAACTCTCAAGAGTATTTGGCTCTACTGATCACTCCTTTGTAGCCCTGTGTTTTAAAATATAGGTTTTATTATTATTTAGGTATGGTGAGGTCAACATATCAGGAAATGACTGCCATTGAAAAATGTATGTTGTACTCACAGATCCCAAGAGAAGGGAGCACACCATGCCACAAGGGGCCACATGGGGAAGCACCAGGGTCAGCCGGGAGGCGGGTAGGGGGTGGGCAAGATCTTTATTGTGGTTTCAACAGGAAGAAATGTGTGAGGCAGGGTGAGTGGAGTTAGGATTAGCTAATATGAATAATTTCAGCAGTCTCTGGGGCATAGGGGCTCTCCCTAGTCTTCTGGTACTTGGCCCTCCGGTGATTAGGGCAGGTGCATAGTGTTGGGAATGTGAAAGCCTCCAATAAATGAGGCAGCTGTCGGTATGGGCTCTGGAATGGGTTGGTTTGCATTTGAAAGGTGTGCTCATGAGCAAGTGGTTTACTCTCTCTTAGAGGTTAGAATTGGCTAACCCTGGGAGGGGCAGTCTCTTCAGGGTCAGCAAGGCCCCAAGTGTCAAAGCATCAGAATACAGAAAATAAAATGCATAGATAATACACACTGCCATTTGCCTTTGTATCCTTCCTCTCAGTCTTCTCTGCTGGTGACCTCTCCTCACAAAGATCTATAAATGTTGGAATATCCCATGTCTCAGTCCTTGGGCACTCCCTTTCCTATCTTTCTGTATGTGATGTAATGCAGATATCCATGACTTTAAATCTTTAACATTTCTGCATTGATGACTCCTAAATTTACATCTCTACCCCAACTGCCTACTAAACACCTCCACTTGTATATCTAATAGGCATTTCAAACCAAATCTACACCAAACAACTCTTTTTCCCCTTCCATAATTTGCTTCTCCCTCAGACTTCTTCATTTTAATAAATAGCATCTCCATTGCCCTAGTGATTCAAGCCCCAAACTTAGGAATTTTCCCAGTTTCTCTATTTTTTTCAAACTATATATCCAGCCTGTCAGCAGTTCCCTCAGATCTTTTTTCAAACTATAGAAAGCCTAAATAAAGGAAAGACATACTGTATTCATGAATTGGAAGACTAAATACTATTTAGCTGGCTGTATTCCCCCAAATTGATCTATGGATTCAATGCAATCCCTACCAAAATTCCAGCTTCCTTTGTCTGAGAAATGAGCAAGTTGACCCTAAAATTCATTTGAAAATGTAAGGAAGCCAGAATAGCCCCCTAAAAAAAAATCTTGAAAAAGACTAACAAAGTTGGAGGACTCACACTTTCCAATTTCAAAACTTACTACAAAACTACAGTAATCAACACTGTGTGGTACTGACATAGGATAGACATATAGTTCAATAAAATAGAATCAAGAGTCCAGAACTACGTCCTTATATATATGATCAATTAATGTTTTGCAAGGGTGCCAAGACAGTTCAATAAGGAAAGAATAATTTCATCAACAAATTGTACAGGCACAACTGCATGCCCATGATCAATAGAACAAATTTGGAACTAAAGTTCTTATATTTAGGTTTTTGATCCATTTTGTTTAACTTTTGTTTATGGTAAGGCTCCAAATTTGTTCTTTTGCATGTGGACATCCAGTTGTACAATTGCTCCATTTATGTTTATCTTAGCAGAAAATACAGATGTAAATCTTGTGACCTTGACTAGGCCATGGTTTCTTAGATGTGACATCTAAAGCACAACAATAAAAGAAAAAAGTAGATAAATTGGATTTTTTTTACTTAAAATCAATTTGTGTTTTAAAATTAAATAAAATCAAAATTAAAACATTTATGCTTCACAGGATTCTATCAAGAAACTGAAAAGACAATGTGCAGAATGGGAGAAAATATTTCCAAATCATATATTTGACAAATAGTTCGGCAATTTCTTCAAAAAGTTAAATATAGAGTTACCATTTAATTCAGCAATTCTACTCCTATATATGTACCCAAGATAATTAAAAGTATACATAGAAAAAGACTATATATGAGTTTTCACAGCAACATTATTAATAATAGCCAACAAGCAGAAACAATCCAAATGACCATCAACTGATGAATGGGTAAGCAAAATGTGGTATATCATACAATGGAATATTATTTAGTCACAAAAAGGAATGCAGTACTGATATGTGCTACAACACAGATAAGCCTTGACAACATTATGCTCAGTGAAAAAAAGCCAGCCACAAAAGTCCACATATTGTATGATTCTGTTTTTATGAAGTATCCAGAATAAGCAACTGATAGAGACAGAAACTAGATTAGCAGTTGCCAAGGGCCACACGGAAAGGGAAGGGGAAACAGGAAGTTTCTGCTAATGGGTAAGGGGTTCCTTTTTAGGGTAATGAAAATGTTCCAAAATTGGATAATAGTGTTCGTTGCACAACTCTGTGAACATACTAAAAACCACTGAGTCGTGCATTTTTAAAAAGTCTGTGTTTTAAATATATATACACACATATACATATATAACCCTCTCTCATATCAGTTATACTTTAATAAAGCTGTTGAAATTTTTAAAATAAAATTTTAAAACAAAGAAAAAATATATAAACTCACCAACAGACCACTTCTCACCTCCACTAGCCCCTCTACTCTAAGCTATCAGCATTTCTGCAAACACATTCCTAATTGATCTCACCGCTTGGAATCTTGCCAGTAACCTCTCCCTCCCAGCAATAGTCTATTGCCTACACCAAAGCTGAGTTGTCTTTTAATGATGTAAATGAGGTTCTATCATTCTCCTGATCCAAACCCTCCACTGCTTTTCATCACACTCAGAGCAGCTCTGCCGTTACCTGATTTAGATGTGTGGCTCCAACAGATTTCCCTTGAAGAAATGATTCCATGGCTGATAAAAGGTGGAAAGCCTCCTTGGTCTCAAAACCATTATCAGATTAGCTGTGTGCTCTGTCCCTTTCCTCAACCATAAGAAGTCCATGGATAAAGAAAGCTTCAGAGCAAAGGAGAAAGCATGGGAGGAAGAGCAGGACGAAGGTGGGGCATGCGCAGCCCCCACCCTCATCAGAGCCAGTTCCCTACTCTCCCCGTCTAAACCTCTTAGTAAGAGGTAGTTCAAGTGATGGGCAAGCTCAATTCCAGCACTCAAAAGCACTTGACTACTTTGCTCAGTCAACTAGCAAGTATTTCTTGAGAATGTAGCTCTGTTCTATGGAGCCTTATTTTCAACTGTCAGACTCCCAGACATCCAGTCCAGGTAAAGAAGATGGTGTCCAATTATTCATTTGACAAACAAATTTGGGGTTTAAGGGTCAGCTATTGAAAAAAGCTTTGGAAAACTTCATGAGACCTGCAGGTAACTGCCAATATGTGTGGTTCACAAGGACTGGTTCATACTCAGAAAAGGCCATTAAAAAAGAAAGAACTTCTCATTTGGATTTATAAAGAATGTCTTACTCTTAATTTATATCTTCTCTTCTCCAGGAAATCAACCTATAACTTCTCCTCTCAGCTCCACTCTACGACGGTCTGTCACCTTCCCCAAACAATTTGTTTCCTTGTTTTCAAAAGTGAACAAAGCACCAAAGACCCAGCAAAGTTTCATAAGGCCCTGAGACTTTCAATTGTCTATTTCAGATCAAATACAGAACATGATCTTCCTCCTGCTAATGTTGAGCCTGGAACTGCAGCTTCACCAGACAACAGGTAAGAAAGGACAGAGGGAGAGGCTTAAGAAAGAAGAGCAGGTGGTGGCCCCTAGCCAAAGCCAAAAATGAGAATGTGGTCCTCAAGCTGAGGGCTTTCTTTGAGAGGAAATATAATTTCTGGGCTATTCCAAGCACCACAAAAAGAAGAGTCCCCAAAGTGGTTTATATATGCCAATGTCCCTATCTGACAGAAACGAGGACTGAGAATATTGCTCCATATGTCCCCACTATCCAGTGAGGGTAATGACAAGAAGACAGGATCATTCAGAACGTGTAAATCTAAACTGATACAAGAGGGCAGGGGTTGAGTTCCCTTAAAGGTGAGATGCCAAGCGGCTGTCAACCTTCCTTTCTGGCAGGGAGAGTAAGAAGACAATGGCCAGGGGACACCGTTACTCTAAAGATAATGTCCTGAAGACATTCTGCATATTATTAGTTGTTTTTGTGAGTTTCTCTTTGGAAAAGCAACAGTAGCAGCCACTGGTCATTCATACCTTAATGTGGTTTACTGAGTCTTCCTAAAACCCAAATGAACAATGAACCTTAAGGCTATCCCTTTGAACTTAAAGAAAGGACTTCTATTGGAGGATGAGGGTGAGCAGGAAGAAAAGCAGTTTCACAGTTGGTTGTTCTCCTGGGGAAGGTAGTTCAGACCATTCGAGGGTGTAGTTAGGACCATGAGTGTACTATTTTGGATGAACACCAAGAGGTAAGAGAGTGAGACAGAGGTGGGGACAGAAGATTAAGTTTTCAAGATAGTAGCCCCAGCCCCATGGGAAATCATCTTTCTGCTCATGATTGAGAAATAATGGCTCCCTTGGCACTTGATAACCTTTCGAAGAGCTTTCTCCTCCCTACTGACTGGTTCCAGATCACTCTTTACTCAGTCACATTCCTCTCACTCCCTTGAGCTGCCCAGCCTGGTCTGGTACAAGAGACATGCACTTGGGGTCCTCCTCAAAGGAAGACCCTGAGATATTCTGCTTACTTCTACTCTGCTCCTGCCTGCAGGGCCAGCTAAAGGAACTTTTCATGTTTTCTTTGCAAGGAACCCTGCCTGGCAGGAATTTTAGAGACAAGGAAACGGGGCAAATACTTCCATGCTACAAAACAGCTTCAAGTTTCTGTAGAATGATATGGGAAATGAGGGTCAAAAGACACTGCAGTTCCCCATCCTGTGGCAGGACTGGGGGCTTCAGGAAAAAACTTGGGGAATGTGTAACCTCTGTGGGTTTGTCCTTAAAAACATTGAGATCCTGGGTTTTCTGTCTTTGTTTTTTGCCTTCTCTCTTAGGAAAGGAGTGAGCTAGGGTGACAAGGAGCAATATTTTTTAGCCCTCATTGGCTCTTTCTACAGAGGAAGGATCTTTTCTTTTAAGATAATCAGCACAAGACAATGAAGATAGGCGCTAGCTCCCAGTTAGGTATACTAATGGGCAAAAGGAAGAGCATTTACATTGATTGAGAATTCACTAAATGCCAGATACCGTGCTAGAAAATTTACATATGGTATAGTTCATTTATTCTTCACAACGATCATTTTGCAGGTGAGGGAACTAGAACTCAGAAAAGGTACTTAATTTCCCCAAGATTATATAGTTATCAGGTGACACAGGCAAGATTTCCACAAAGCTAATGTCCTTTCTACTCTACTGTGCTACCATGATGATGGTAATCAAAAATCGCAGACAATCCATAAATCTTCCAACTTTGGAATCGGTTTTTGCACTGAAGTCTGAACATGGATATGTACTGAATGTTTACTCTGGACATTCACAGAATCAAAAATACGTGTAATGAATTGTGTTGCTGAATTAACTGAAAGGAAAGTAAAAATGTAGCACTTTCTCACTTTCTTCACAAACGTGGAATTCTTCTCTGCTTTCCACTGTGCAGATAACATCAGTTCAAACAAATATTAAATACCTACCTAAATTAGAATGCCTTCTCCTCACGGTATTTTTTTAAAAATCTTGTCATTTCATGTCTCTTTAATTAAAGAGTTTTGATTGCAGAGGAGGGTACCTGAAAAAGAAAACAACAAAAAAACTAAAGAATCTGAGAAATAATTAGTGTTTACTTCTGGGGAGGAGGTCTGGATTTTATCTATTATGTATATTCAGGTTTTTTTTTTTTTTTTACAAGAAGCATGTATTAGGTATTATTTGTATAATAAAATATAATTTTAAAAATACAAGAAATTTCTCATATAAAAATATGAGAGTAATCAGACTGCAACACCCAGTGCCTGAGAGGGAGTTACAGCTATCAGGCTGGCCAGACAGACAGAGGATTACATTTTCTTCCTTGCTCCTTGTACAGCCCCAGACCTGTATGCTTCATTGAAAAGAAAAGAAGATACATGAATTGAATCAGTATGATGCTTAGTACCCTATCGGTGCACATTTCTTTTCTATTTTTAAATTTTAAAAATAACACTTGGCCAGGCACAGTGACTCACGCCTATAATCCCAGCAGTTTGGGAGGCAAAGGCAGGTGGATCACCTCAGATCAGGAGTTTGAGACCAGCCTGGCCAACATGGTGAAACCCCTCTCTACTAAAAATTCAAAAAAATTAGCCGGGCATGGTGGCAGCCACCTGTACTCCAAGCTACTCAGCTGAAGCAGAAAAATCACTTGAACCCGGGAGGCAGAGGTTACAGTGAGCTAAGATCACACCACTGTACTCCAGCCTGGGTGACAGAATGAGATTCCGTTAAAAAAACAAACAAACAAAAAAACACTTATGGTGGTATTCTCAGACATTACAAATAAATAAAAACAACCGAAATGCCCTGGAGAATTTGATTCTAGGAGTAGGTCTAGAAGAACTTCAACTGGAGAATGGATATAGAAATCGTGATATATTTATAGAATATATATATTATATATATAATACATAGCATGTGAATAAATTAATTACAAAAAATTAATTACAAAAAATATGACTAAATTTATTATACAGCAGGTAGATAAATTACAAAAACGTGATTACATCTATGAATCTTAGAGCATAATGTTGAGTAAAAAACTAAATAAATAAAAATTAAGCCCAGAAGATAACATATAGCACAATGTCCTTTTCATAAATAAATATATTGCTTAAGCATACCTTGTATATAGAAGATAAAGCTTAAAAAGTAAAGAAGAGGCCGGGTGTGGTGGCTCACGCCTGTAATCCCAGCACTTTGGGAGGCTGAGGCAGGCAGATCACGAGGTCAGGAGACCAAGACTATCCTGGCCCGCATGGTGAAACCTCATCTCTACAAAAAATACAACAATTAGCTGGGCACGGTGGCACATGCCTGTAATCCCAGCTACTTGGGAGGCTGAGGCAGGAGAATCCCTTGAATCAGGGAGTCGGAGGTGGCAGTGAGCCAAGATTGCGCCACTACATTCCAGCCTGGGCGACAGAGTGAGACTCCGTCCCAAAAAACACAAAAGTAAAGAAGAGATTGATAAGCCCAGTATTCAGGATGCCAATTACCTCTGGTACAGGCAGTAGATATACATTATTAGTAATGTGCTAGTTCTTAAGGTAGGTGGTAGGTTCACAGATGTTCATTTTACTTAATTAAATATATTTTGAAAATTTATTTAAAGCTTTCTGTGGTAAAATATATCACAGAGAAAACCACATAAAACGACTATAAAGCTTAACATTACTATAAGGTGATTACTTTTGTAACCACCACCTAGGTTAAGAAGGAGAACTTTGCCAGTTCCCCAGAAATGCTTCACCTACCCCAGTCCAGTAAAACCTCCTTTGCAAATACTCTTCACAGCACTATCCAATATGCTCTTTATTTTTACCTTTTTTAAATTAAAACAAAACTTTTTAAAGACAGTGTCTTGCTCTGTCATCCATGCTGGAGTACAGTGGCCCAACCATAGCTCACCGTAGCTTCTAACTCCTGGGATCAAGCGATTCTCCTACCTCAGTCTCCTGAGTAGCTAGGTCTACAGGCATGTACCACCCTGTCTGGCTAATTTTTAAAATATTTTTAGTGATGGGGTCTTGCTATGTTACACAGGCTGGCCTCAAACTGCTCGTCTCAAGCAGTTCTCCTGCCCTAGCCTCCCAAAGCACTGAGATCACAGGTGTGAGCCACCACTCTCAGACTGCCCTTTATTTTTTCATGGAAGAAATTACTGAAGAGGACTAAAAGAAGTTTTAGTAAGCATTCAATAAATGTATGTTCTTTATAGTTTCCAAATCAGTAAATATAGACATCCCTCATTTTTACGTAGATTTATGTATTTTATTGGACATGCTGTAATTTATTTAACCAGTTCCCTATTGGTAGACATTATAATTATTTCCATTTTCTTCTGCTAGATTAATGCTTGAAAAAAGTGTGTGCCTCCTAAAGACTGTGATGAAAGTTACCTCTGAATAAAACTCAAACAAACCATTAATCATTAATTCTTTCCTTACTTGTATGCTCTTTGGATGCTCTACTATGTTATCTATAAAATAAAGTTTGAAGTGAAAAATTAGGGTAAAACATTTTATATCATTTTTAAAGGAGGTATATATGGATGTACTTACATATGTATGTTTAAATTTACATACCATAGCATTTATTATTTTAAAAAAAATCTTATTAATTTTAACAAATCCTTAGTTATATAACTACCACCACCACAGTGAACATCCAGGACAGTTCCATCCCCTGCCAAACAAACGAACAAAAAGCTTCTCCCAAGTCTTAAGTCCAGACACCTACTGATCTATTTTCTGTCCTTATAGTTTTGACTTTTCCAGAATGTCATATAAATGTAATAATTCATTAGATATCCTTTTGTATCTGGCTTCTTTCACTTAACATAAAGCATTTGAAATTCATTCATATTGTGTGAATCAATAATTTATACCTTTTTGCTGTTGAGTACATTCTATTGTATGTATACTGTATTTTGTTTATAAATTCCCCAGTTGGGGAACATTTGGGTATTTCCCATTTTGGGTGATTACAAATAAAGTTATTATAAATATTTGCATATAGGTTTTTTGTGTGAACCTAGGTTTTCATTTCACTTGGATAAATACCTAGAAGTGGGATTGCTAGGTCATGTGGTAAGTGTATGGTTTATTATAAGAAACCGCCAAACTTTTCCATAGTGGCTGTACAATTATTGCATTCCCACCAGCAAGTGTATGAGAGTTCTAGTTGTTCCTCATTCTTGCCAGCACTGATATTCTTTTCTATTTTTTCTTTTTTTTTTTCTTTTTTTTTTTGAGACAGAGTCTCGCTCTGTCACCCAGGCTGGAGTGCAATGCCGTGATCTTGCCTCACTGCAACCTCCACCTCCCAGGTTCAGGCAATTCTCCTGCCTCAGCCTCCCAAGTAGCTGGGATTACAGGCACCCACAACCATGCCCTGCTAATTTTTTGTATTTTTAGTAGAGACGGGGTTTCGCCATATTGACCAGGCTGGTCTTGAACTCCTGACCTCAGGTGATCCACCCACCTTGGCCTCCCAAAGTGCTGGGATTACAGGCATGAGCCACCACACCCCGCTCTTTTCTTTTCTTTTTTTTTTTTTTTTTTTTTTTTTTGAGACGGAGTCTTGCTCTGCCGCCCAGGCTGGAGTGCAGTGGCCGGCTCTCAGCTCACTGCAAGCTCCGCCTCCCGGGTTCACGCCATTCTCCTGTCTCAGCCTCCCGAGTAGCTGGGACTACAGGCGCCCGCCTCGCCGCCCGGCTAGTTTTTTGTATTTTTTAGTAGAGACGGGGTTTCACCGTATTAGCCAGGATGGTCTCGATCTCCTGACCTCATGATCCGCCCGTCTCGGCCTCCCAAAGTGCTGGGATTACAGGCTTGAGCCACCGCGCCCGGCTACCCGCTCTTTTCTTAAGTCATTCTAATAGGTGTGTAGAAGTGGTTCTAATTTGCATTTTCCTAATGACTAATGATATTAAGTATACATATATTTATATATTATTTTATATATAATCTTAGATAGTATACATATTTTATTTTATATATGTGTGTGTGTATATATACACACACACTTTTTTTTTCTTTTATTGAGATAGGGTATCACTCTGTTGCCAAGATTGGAATGCAATGGTACAATCGTAGCTCACTGCAGCCTCAACCTCTCAGGCTCAAGCGATTCTCCCACCTCAGCCTCTGTAGTAGCTGGGACTACAGGCCATGCCACCATGCCTGGCTAATTTTTTTTTTTTTAATTTTGTAGAGATGGGATCTCCTTGTGTTTCCCAGGCCAGTCTCAAACTCCTGGACTCAAGTGATCCTCTTGCCTCAGCCTCCCAAAGTGCTGGGATTACAGGCATATGCCACTGAACCTGGCCTTAGTTAAGTTTTTATGTACTTATTGTATATCTTCTTTGGTGACATTCAAATCATTTCACGCTTTATAATTGTATACTAAGGAATTAAACAATTGTTTAATTGTTGTTTATTTTCTTATTGTAAGGTTTTAAAAGTTCTCTCTCTTTTTTTTTTTTTTTTTTTTTTTTTTTGAGACACAGTCTTGCTCTGTTGCCCAGGCTGGAGTTCAGTGTCCTGGCTCACTACAGCCTCTGCCTCCCAAGTTCAAGCGATTCTCCAGCCTCAGCCTCTTGAGTGGCTGCAATTACAGGCATGCACCACCATGCTTGGCTAATGTTTGTATTTTCAGAAGAGTTGGGGTTTCACCATGTTGGCCAGGCTGTCTCGTACCCCTGACCTCAAGTGGCCCACCCACCTTGGCCTCCCAAAGTGCTGGGATTACAGGTGTGAGCCACTGCCCCAACCTTAAGAGTTCTTTATTCCAGACACAAGTTATTTATCAGATATTGATTTTCAAATATTCTTTTGAAGTCTGTAGCTTGTCTTTTCATTTTCTTAACTGTGCTTTTGCAGAGCAAAGATTTTAATTTTGATGAAGTGTGATTTATCAATTTTTCTTTTATGGATCATGCTCTTGGTATCACATCCAAAAACTCTTTGCATAACCCAAGATGTAAAGGATTGTCTTCTATGTTTTCTTCTACACATTTTGTAGTTGTATATTCTATATGTAAGGTTTATAATCCATTTTAATTTTTATATAAGGTGTGATGTATAGGTTAAGCTCATTTTAGTTTTACATGTAGATGTTCAGTTGTTCCAGCCCCATTTGTCAAAAAACCCATCCTTTCCCCATTCAATAGCCTTTGAATCTTCTTCAGAATCAATTAGTCATATTTATGTGGGTCTGTTTCTGAACTTTCTATTCCATTGACCTATGTGTATATCCTTTTGCAAATATCACTGATATTTGTTTTTTTCTTACATTTTTATTTCAAAATCTAAGGATATCTTATAACCCAGAAATATTTTTTATATCTTGTCATGTCTTAGAGGAAAGACTGGTCTTTCTTTTTTCATTGATGTTTTTCTTCTCTCTTCATACTCCAGAGGTAGATGAAAACCAGGGGGACCACAATGACCATAGTGATGTCTGAGGTCATTCTGGGGCACAGACCTCAGCCTGGGTTACTCCACTTGGCCTATCTTTAGATCCAAAACTACTTCTGCTGACTGCTGAGATATACAAAGGAGAAGAATGAGGTTGGGGAAACGAATTCTATGCTAAGACGTGTCTCCATGCAGTCCTCCTACACTGAGCAGAGCATGAGTCAGGTGCATAGAGCAGAATTTTGTCCTAAATCAGGAACTTCAGAGTTTTCTGAAGAATGTGGCTATGTAAAGCACCTCCCACCCCACCCTTACTTCTCAAGTACATTATGTGGCAAGTCTGAAAAAACTTACACTTCTGTTGTTAAATGTGGGGGATAAAATATAAACTTAGCTTAAAGAGGAAGCTGTCTTGGGCAATGCAAATGATTTATTGTGTTTCCTGAAGATGTGACAGGTGCTGACTACCATTGATGCCTGGTTGCAATAAAATGCAAAGCTCCCTCAAGAATTTTTGAAATGCATCAAGTTAAGTGTTCTAATCTAGCAAAAGGACCTGCATGTATAAATTTTTCATGCTTTTGCCAAGTGTTTTGCCCTTTAGTTTAGTTAAGGGCCCCAAATGAATGGAAAGCCTGTGTTGTCTGCTTAATTTTGTAGCTGTGGAAACCTTCCAGTTTTCTCCTTTGTCTAATACCTTCAGGAGCTCAATGCTAGATTGAAGCTTAATTTAATAACCATGTGGCATGTAAAATAGTAAACCAAACATCTTTTCCTTTACAGCAAAAAAAAGAAAAAAAAAAAAACAAAAAAACCTCACTCATGGATATAGTGTACACATGCCAGTGGATATATAGTCATAACTGCAGTCATTGGTAGCACAGAAATAAATATGCATTGAAGACACAGAGATGAATTTGAATTCTGGTTCCATGAGCTACCATTCTTTGACCTTGGGCAAGTTACATCACTTCTTTAAGCCTCAGTTTCCCCATCTGTAAAATGTGGATAGCAACATCTACCTTGCAGAGTTGTTGGGAGCATCAAATGAAATGATGGGCTAGCCCAGTGTCTGACTTACTGCGTTTAAGAAATATCAACTATTACTCTACTTCCCAGTGACAGTCCAAATGCAGACCAGTGTTATAACTCTACTTCTCAAACATTAATGAGCATGCAAATTACGGTGACCTTGTTAAATGCAGATCCTGATTCTCTAAGTCTGGGGCAGGCCTGAAATTCTACACTTCTACCTAACTTCCAGGTGAAGCTGAGGACAACACTTTAAAGGGCAAGGTGGTAAAAGATGTTTGCAAGTGCAAATGTTAATTTGTGTAACTAATGGTTCCCAATACTGTCTGCACATGAGAAGCTCCCAGGAAAAGAAAATTTTTAATGATGCTGACCTCATCCCCAAAATAATTTAATTTTAACAGATCCAAAGTAGTGCCTGGGCATTAGTGTTTTAAAAGCCTCCCAGGTGATTCCAATGTTAGTCAAGATTGAGGCCCTCTGCTTAATGAATCTAATTTGTAGCTGGGCTTGAGAAAAAAACCTCTTCATAGAATTGTTTCCAACAGTGTTTTGACTGACTCTGTAACTTACAATAAGCAAGAATGTTTCAGGATTTCAAAAATGTATTGCATTTCCTAAACCCCTTATTTTGTATGGAATAATCAAGCTCAAAATTTGCATGTCTTAGAAACTTTACTTGGGGCAAAATTAGACCAAATAACAATTAATCTTCTAGGTATTCTGAGCTATTCAGACACATGATTCATGTTTGCTAATTGCTGTTTTCTCTTGTAAATATTAGCTGAAAAATGTCGCCTGTCTGAAAAGGAGCATACTTTATGCCTATCACTCCCGGCACATATTCTTACAAAGCAGACAGGAAAAACAGGAAGAAAATGGACTTTTATCAAAGGCCCAGGCAGTAAAGAGGGGAGTTCTGCTGTAAACTAAGGGGAGTTCCAGAGGAAGTTATAGGCGTTCCCTTTCTCATGACACGAAAGCATAGTGCAGTAAATAAATTTGCTAAATAGATTCAACAGAGTCTCTACCCAAAGTCATCTATTTAATTCTTGTTGTTACGCAGACTCAGCAACTAACCTTCCTTGTAAGTCCCATTTTCTTCCCTGTTTCCTGTGTGTCATATGTAATTAAACAAGAGAAGAATTATAGAAAAGTAAAAGTAGTAGGTAATTCTTGAACTTGGCATATGACTACTACACATTTAATGAATAGTTGAATATTATTCTTCAAGGACGGATCGGATTTGGTATCAGGTGGCTCTGCATTAAGTTATAAGGGACTTAATAACTCAAGTATTTAAGGATGGCTTCCATCATAAAGGGATCTGCCCTGAAGAGGGTCCCATTATGGAGATTCCGAGGTGAGAGCTATTCCAAGTGTGCAGTGGAATAAAATAAAAGAATCATACAGGAAATCTCTTTTTACATGCATTATTTCAGGTTCTTTGCAACCTGGCACAGCAAGTGCAGATATGATTAGCACTGTTGTACACACATACACTCACCTTATAGCCCTGCCCCTGTGCCCCTCCTGCACAAAAGAATGCTGGGCACACATGAACTCCTCTCTGTAGAAAGTCACATTAATGTTCTAGCCATAGTTAAAACAGGGAATAGAGGCAAGCTATAAATGTCGGTCATTTGAAATAAATCTCAGGTTTGTGGATATCACTATCAAGTATGCTGTGTGGCAATTAAGAAGGTCAATTTGTGTGATCACAGGCAAGTTGCAGTTTGATGAAAGGAAAGCAGAGGTGAATATATAACCAGGGTCATCCTTTCTTTCTCCCTCTCTCTCTTTCTGTTATTTATTTGCCAAGCTCTTAACTAGAACTTGGTATGCGCTATGTACTGGATATATCAAAGCAAACTCAGCCTGGTCTTTGCCTTCGAAGATTTGCAGGACAGTGGGAAGAAAAACTTGAATCAGAGGACAACTGCAATGGGAATCATTCAAGCAGCAGAAAACCCAAAAGTTACTTATACTGTGAAATCTGATCAGAGAATGGACTGTCCTGGTTAGTAAAATATCCTGGAGGATAAAGATTGACCATGCATTCCACATATGAATTACCACTTTCCCAAGAATTAAAGGTACGAAAGAAAGGAACGAACATTTGCTGAGTGCCTACTGCCTGACAGATCTAGGCACTTCACATGTAACACCTCGTCCAGCCTCCACCATAATACTGAGAGGTAGAGTCCAACCTCATTTTACAGATAAAGAGGCTGAAGCTCACAGAGATTAAAGGATGGACTCGCAGTCAAAGGACTCCTAATCCTGATAGTCAGCATTTGAACCCAGGCTCACCTGTCACTATATCCTATGCTCTTGCATATCACATTTTATACTGAAACAACTTCTTGAATAGCTAATGCTTAGAAGAAGTCCCCAAATATTTGTTGAATGAATGATATGATTGAATGAACGAATGAAGCAAGCTCTACTGAACTAATCTTCTGTGATTATTCCAAAACTACTTCAAGATTTTCCTATACCTCCATCACAATGAATACCCATTCATTAATGATGGAAGCAGCCTAATTTTGTCATTTTTCACACTTTATTGATGTAAACACTACCTTTACTAGTTTGGCCACTCCTTATGCATTTTTATAGAACTATTTAGATCAATTCAACTTTTAAAAAATAAAACCATATACCCCTGTGGTAGATCAAAAACAAGTATCATTTGCACGGGTAAATAGAGAATAGGAAGAAAAATAAATGCAATGAAAATAAAGCAGTGTTATCAAATCCTACCCAGATACTGTTATCTACCTGGAAGATTCCTGTTTGATTAAAAGGAAAAATAGCCAGTGTTAGAGGTGTGGAAGTCTAGTTGCAAATTATATACAATTGAAGGATTAAAATATAATTGAAAAGGGAATAAATTCCTCTCTGAATAATTTAATTCCATTTAGGCTTTGATTCTGCCTCATCTAAAATCATCTTACATACTTCTAGTGGCGTGTCCCTCACATTTTGGTAAACACTGAGTGGAAACTACAGATTTTGAAGTCAAACATCTGACTGGCTCTGGATTTTAACTTTACTAATGCATGTCCTGAAGTGAACTGCTTGGAGCCAGTTTCCTCAACTATATAACCATAATGACAAAACATGTTTCATGGTCATGTTTTCAGTATTAAACAATATAGTAAAAGTTCTTGTACAGTGCCTGGCATGGTACATACTAGGTATACATTAAATATCAGTTCCATTTTTCCTTTCCCTTTATTGTTAGAAAATAGAAAGCATCTACAGTGGACTTGTATGATGTGGTGGTTAGAAATACCTGATCTGATTCTGGCTGTACAATCTTGGGCAAGTTACTTAACCTTTTTGTGCCTCATTTTTGTTTTCTGAAAAACAAGGATAGAATATTATTACCTACCTTGCTGGCTTCTAGGAAGACTCAGTGAGACAATGTGTTAGCAGAGTGTCTGACAATTGTAAGAACTCAACAAGTAATAGTTATTATCACCATCACTGGTGAGAGGAAGTGATATTTGGCAGGAAAATATATAAATTAATCAATATGGATTGAGGAAAATGAACCTGGAGAATAGGATGTGAAGGTATTTAAGTAACATGAGCTCAGACCTTGATGGTAGGGAAGTCGTAAGGAAGCATTTTGTTCTTATATGACATACGACCTGGAATGACTGTAGGGCTCGGGGGTCAGGGACTGGAGGTGGGAGAGGCCTCTGAGAGCAAGCAGTGTTGTCCACCAGAAGCTCTTGCTGGGGTGCCCAGAGAGGAGCAAAGGGCAGTCAGGTCCCCAGGAGGGAATGTTTGGAGGAGAGAGCTACCTCAGATCAGCGGGTCAAGAATCCCCCTCTTGCCCAGATGGACAGGGCAAAGGAGAGAAAGGATTCGCCAAGGGAATGTCGAGATAATGACAGGTGCCTTTTGGAAAATGGGGGTGAGATGGGTCTCAGGTCACACTTTGTAAGAACTGGAATGTAAAGTAAAGGCAGACAATGGCAAAATATCTTGTTTTCTTTTCAGCTTTATTCACAGTGACAGTCCCTAAGGAACTGTACATAATAGAGCATGGCAGCAATGTGACCCTGGAATGCAACTTTGACACTGGAAGTCATGTGAACCTTGGAGCAATAACAGCCAGTTTGCAAAAGGTGGAAAATGATACATCCCCACACCGTGAAAGAGCCATTTTGCTGGAGGAGCAGCTGTCCCTAGGGAAGGCCTTGTTCCACATACCTCAAGTCCAAGTGAGGGACGAAGGACAGTACCAATGCATAATCATCTATGGGGTTGCCTGGGACTACAAGTACCTGACTCTGAAAGTCAAAGGTGAGTGGTGTCAAGGACTAGAATCCATGGAAGCATCTCTCCAACAGAGGACCTGCAAGTCACAGAAACCCATTAAAGGTAGCTCAAGCAAAAACAAGAAGGCTGCTTTTAAGGAGACAGCTATTTCAGAGAAAACGAAAGCATCTGCTCGGAAATAATTTTTGACATCTGAGTACAAAGCAGCTGAAGTACAAGTGAAAGGAGGTAGGAGCTATAGGAATAAAATGGGACTGGAGGAAGCCAGGAAAATTAGTCCTTGAAATGTGGGAGGGTTTGAAAAATAAACTTTGCCTAATTCACAGTTCTCCCATGGAACATCCCTGACTTGATTATTAAGGTATTCTTTTTCAATAGTTTATAGCCTGAATCCAGAGTTTTTAAAACTATGGTTTGCCACCCATTAGTGAATTAAAATATCAATTTAGTGAGTAGCAACCAGATGCATGTTTCCCACCCTTTAAAAAATAATGAATAGAAGAGAATAGATAGAGTAGATCAGAAGACATCACAGAGTAGTACTGAGTACTGTAAAACTAATTTCTGAGGTGGGTGTGTGTGTGTGTTGGCTCATGGTATAAATTTTTTTTTCTTACTTTGGATCATAAAAAAGTTACAAGTTTGGAAAACACTGCTCAAATGCAAGCCCTATTTATTGCAGATGAAGTAGCTGAGATCCAGTGAAGGGAAGTGGGTAGCCCAAGAGAGTCCCATGAAGTCTATAGCTGTCCCTATTCCTCTGGATTCAGGGACCTCTGCACCCCCCAGCACAAGTCAAAACCCTAAATATAAAGAGAATCTTCACACTCTTGTTTGTTCTAGAAAAGGTGATTTGGGGAAAGACATATGACAACTATAAAAAATGGATTTTGCTTGTTCATTGGCTTGAGTGCTCCGAGATACACTATGCCAATATTTCTCTGGCCTCTCCCCTCGCACGCATTGGACCTCAGATGGTCTATACTGTCTTCTAGAGGGTCTGTGGGTTTTGGCCCCAAAAAACCATTAACCTTGGCAGAAGTGTGTGACTTTATGATCTGGTACAAAGAAGGACAAACTAGAGGGACTGGACATGAGGATGAATTTGTGTTCACCCTTGTCCTTGGGCAGGTTATTTTGTCTTTCATAACCTTACATTTTGCTTATTTGTAGAAGAAGAACAATAGTGGTACCAACCACACAGGATTTTTGTCAACATTGAGAGAGATAATGAATATCAAGAACTGAGCATGGTACCTGGCATATAATAAGGGTCCACAGAGTTGGTTAAAAGACCCTCAGTTGTTACAGGGACAGTGACCTCCTCACACCTTAACCATCCAACCATCCATGAGTCACCAGGAAAGCCATTAGCCTAGATGTAACTGTTTTCTATCTTTATTGCATTTCCTACATCCAGGCAGCAGCTGGAAGGAACTCTAGAATACTGAAGTTAGTCTGAGTTCCCTTAATGTAAGGCTGTACATTCTTGGGATGCCTTGATGTACTCAAATATCTGCAACCCTAAATCACCACCTCTGTGTTTATTGATCTCTATCTGAACGCTGTATTAATGGGCCAGGCCTTCTGCCCATTCTCTCAAGCTGAGGACTGTCTCTCATTCCTGGGGAGGCACCCTGCCTACTCCTTACCTAGACCAGGGATTTCTCAGTTGTGGAGAGATTTGTTCCTTATAGTGTTGGTCATCAAACTGGGATATTTGGGGATTACAAAGACTTTTCAAGGGATGTATGGGCACAGGCAGTTTTAGGAAGTGAGTTTCCAGATCCTCATCTTCCCCAAATACTCCTTCCCAAAATTGACGAGCCTGAGAATGTGCATGCCAGGCAAGGCTCTTGGGATTCCCCTGAAACACTTCCTCTTGTAAGCCTACCACTTACTCATCATTAATATAGTCCATTGTCCCAGGGTGTAAAACCCTCTATAGTGTTAAACAAAAGAATGATTGGGAACATTGACACCTGATGGAACTGTTATGACTAAAAACCCTTTTGCAAATAATGTGGTATCAAATTTTCTGCTTTCAACAACATTGAAGGAGACTCTTATAAAGTTAATAGCTGATAATCAAAAATGAGTAATTTTTGCCATGTAAACCAGGTCAAAGAATGAAATGACATTGCTATAACAAATCTGCTACCATTCCCATTGATTTACTCATACAAACAAGATTCCTTAGCCCTTATAAGCTACAAAAAAATGAAAAATAGAAATAGAATTGATGCTGAATTCTATTATATAGAATCATTCCAACCATGTCATATGCTTCTTCAGATTCATGAATAATTTGAAAAAGACAGCCATATCCATCTTATTAAGAGACACATTTCCAATAAATTTTCATCTTTCATGTTTAATAATTATCAATATTCATAACATTTTACATTTTGATCAAATATGTGTTAATAATAATAGAAATTAGATCTCAATGCAGAAAACCTTGAATACTTCAACGCTTCATAGTCACAAGAGAAAAGTTTTAATTTCAATAACTATAAATATTTTGTTGTAAAGACATATAACAATAATCAATGCAAAATCTGTCAAACAAAAATATGTTACATTAAGACAAAATTCTGTAGGGAAGGTGAAATTGGAAGTGAGGTTCAATGAATGAAAAGAAACAATTTAGACAGAGAAGAATTTTTTCATTTAATAATTTATTTATTTTTACTTAGAGGGAATTGAATTCATTAGATTCCTTACTTTAAAAAGTCTCTCTTATTTGTCTTATTTATTTATTCTCTTTCTGTCCACATTTTCCAGTCTCATTCCCCTTTTTTAACACAGGAAATTATTCCAGCCTGTTTCATACGTATTATTTTGTTTGTAAGAGCTTATTTAAAATATGTAATATTGTTTTAGATGCATTTTTTTTCTTGTGGAAACTATATTGTACTATGTACATATATTTTAGAAATTGACACATTAACTAAGTTTATTGTGAAAACATGATTACAAGCAATGACAGACATACAGTAGAAAAAAATCTGAAGTTATGTGCACCTTCTTTTGAGACCTTTTTTTGGGTATATGTGAAATGTATTTTATCTTTTTTTAAATTGACAATAATTGTACGTATTTATGGGGTACCTAGTGATGTTTCAGTACGT
The DNA here is from genome assembly GCF_007565055.1 of Rhinopithecus roxellana. NCBI lineage: Eukaryota > Metazoa > Chordata > Mammalia > Primates > Cercopithecidae > Rhinopithecus > Rhinopithecus roxellana. The sequence goes on from NC_044564.1 coordinate 56,869,988, forward strand.
ACAATGGATAGTGATCAGATCGGGGTAATTAGCATATTCATCATCTCAAATATTTATCATTTCTTTGTGTTGAGAACATTCCATGTCCTCCTTCTAGCTATTTGAAACTATATACTGTTGTTAAATATTTTTATGTATTTTTCAAGGATGATGTTGTATATAAAAGATAACATTTTATATTTAGACACCTTTGAATACATATGTAAGAGTAAAATAATTGTTTTACTAAAAGAATTCGTAAGATGCTGAACATTATATGTTTTTCCAGTATAGAAACCTATGAAAAATTCTAAGAATCAACTTAATAGGTGAGAAGAGCATACTGTATCATAATGATTTTAGGAGGAAGCAATAAAAAAGTAGAAAACCATCACTAAGAGTAGGCTACCCTGATCCAGGGTCTCTATAAGAAGCAAGATAGATCTGGGGCCCCAGTGAGGGTTCCCATGAATGAAGCAGGACTAGAAGAAGGACATGTTTTTATCTTAAAATGCCTGATCCATGGCATAAAGCTTGAAAATGGGTTTGTTTATAGCACCTTCATTGACGTCTGGGCAGAAAATCACATCAAATATAGTAAAAAGAGTTAATTTGAAAAGGACAGAAAAAATTATGAGGTGGAATGACTGGAGATTCTGAAAGAGACAGTGATAAAGGACTGTGGTTTCTGAAAAGCCAAGTGGCATCTACATTACTGGGGGCAATCCATCTGAGGAAGGGGCGGGAGCATGGCCAAAGAACAGAGAGGCCCCAGGAACCCAGGGGTCTCTCAGAGGAGCTGGGATTGAGAACTGGTCTGTGCAAAGGTTTCCAGACAGGGTCACAGAGGAGGCACTAAAAACAAGAACACCAAGGGCCAAACCATCCTGAAGGCCTGGGCAGGTCAGGGGAATGGGAAGAGCCAACACCAGGAATGCGCTGAAGCTTACAGAAGTACTTCAAACCAGAAACAATGAATTTAAACTATGCCCTACAACAAATAGACTTAACAGATAGTTACAGAACATTCTACTCAACAATTGCAGAATATACATTCTATTCATCAGCATATGGAACATTCTCCAAGATAGACTATATAATAGGCCAAAAAACAAGTCTCAGTAAATGTAAGAAAATCAAAATTATATCAAGTACTCTCTTAGATCACAGTGGAGTAAAACTGGAAATCAGCTCCAAAAGGAACCTTCAAAACCATGCAAATACATGGAAGTTGAATAGTGAATGATCATTGGGTGAACAATAAAATCAAGATAGAAATAAGAAACTCTTTGAACTGAATAATAGTGATACAACCTATCAAAACTCTGGGATACAGCAAAAGCAGTGCTAAGAGAAATGTTCATAGCATTAAATGCCTACATCAAAAAGTCTGAAAGAGCACAAATAGGCCATCTAAGGTCACACCTCCTGGAGCTGGAGAAACAAGAACAATCCAAACCCAAACCCAGCAGAAGAAAAGAAATTACAAAGATCAGGGCATAACTAAATGAAATTGAAACAAAAAAATACAAAAGAGAAATTAAACAAAAATCTGTTTATTTGAAAAGATAAATAAAATTGATAACCAAGAAAAGAAGAGAGAAGATCCAAATAATCTCAATTAGAAACAAAATGGAGATATTACTACTGATATCACGGAAATACAAAAGATTATTCAAGGCCACCATGAATACCTTTACATGTATAAACCAGAAAAGCTAGAGGAGACGGATACATTCCTGAAATATACAACCCTCCTAGATTAAACCAGGAAGATACAGAAACTATAAACAGATCAATAACAAGCAGCAAGATTGAATGGTAACCTTTAAAATTGTCAACAAAAAAAAGTCCAGGACCAGACAGATTCACAGCTGAATTCTATCAGACATTCAAAGAAGAATTGGTCCCAATCCTATTGACACTATTCCACAGGATAGAGAAAGAGGGAATCCTCCCTAAATCATTCTATGAAGTCAGTAGCACGCTAATACCAAAACCAGGAAAGGACATAACAAAAAACAAAAGCTACAGACCAGTATCCCTGATGAACATAGATGCAAAAATCCTCAACAAAATACTAGCTAACCAAATCCAACAGCATATCAAAAAGATTATCCACCATGATCAAGTGGGTTTTATACCAGGGATGCAGGGATGGTTTAACATCCCCAAGTTAATAAAGGTGATACACCACACAAACAGAATTAAAAACAAAAATCACATGATCATCTCAATAGCCCCAGAAAAAGCATTTGACAAAATCTAGCATCCTTTATGATTAAAACCCTCAGCAAAATCAGCACAGAAGGAACATATCTTGAGTAATAAAAGCTACCTATGACAAACCCACAGCCAACATTATACTGAATGGGGAAAAGTTTAAAGCATTCTCCCTGAGAATTGGAACAACACAAGAATACCCACTTTCACCACTTTTATTCAGCATAGTACTGGAAGTCCTGGCCAGAGCACTCAAAGAGAAAGAAATAAAGGGCATCCAAATTGGTAAAGAGGAAGTCAAACTGTTGCTGTTTGCTGATGATATGATCATATACCTAGAAAACCCTAAGGATTCATCTTAAAAGCTCGTAGAACTGGTAAACGAATTCAGCAAAGTTTCAGGATACAAAATTAACATACACAAATCAGTAGCTCTGCTATACACCAACATCAACCAATAGCTGCAAAAATAAAATAAAATACTTAGGAATATACCTAACCAAGGACATGAAAGACCTCTACAAGGAAAACTACAAATCACTACTGAAAGAAATCAAAGATGACACAAACGAATGGAAACACATCCCATGTTCATGAATACATAGAATCAATATTGTGAAAATGACCATACTGGCAAAAGCAATCTACAAAGTCAATGCACTCCCCATCAAAATACTACCATAGTTCTTCACAAAACTAGAAAAAACAATCCTAAAATTCATATGGAACCAAAAAAGAGCCCACATAGCCAAAGCAAGAAAGACTAAGCAAAAAGAACAAACCTGGAGGTATCACACTGCCTAACTTCAAACCATACTATAACACAATAGTCACCAAAACAGCATAATACTAGTATAAAAATAGGCAGATAGACCAATGGAACAAAATGGAGAACCTAGAAATAAAGCCAAATACTTACAGCCAACTGATCTTTGACAAAGCAAACCAAAACATGAAGTGGGGAAAGGACACCCTATTCAACAAACAGTGCTGGGATGATTGGCTAACCACATGGAGAAGAATAAACTGGATCCTCATATCTCACCTTATAAAAAAATTAACTCAAAATGGATCAAAGACTTAAATCTAAGACCTGAAACCATAAAGATTCTAGAAGATAACATCAAAAAAGCCCTTCTAGACATTAACTTAGGCAAAGACTTCGTGACCAAGAACCCAAAAGCAAATGCAACAAAGACAGATAAATAGTGGGACTTAATTAAACTAAAAAGCTTCTGCACAGCAAAAGAAATAATCAGCAGAGTTAACAGACAACCCACAGAGTGGGAGAAAATGTTCACAATCTATACATCTGACAAAGGACTAATATCCAGAATCTACAAGGTATGCAAATAAATCAGCAAGAAAAAAAAACAAATAATCCCATCAAAAAATCGGCTGAGGACATGAATAGACAATTCGCAAAAGGAGATATACAAATGACCAACAAGCATATGCTTGTTGCTCAACATCACTAATTCTCAGGGAAATGCAAATCAAAACCACACTGTGATACCACTTTACTCCTGCGAGAATGGCCATAATAAAAAAATAATAGATGTTGTCATGGATGTGGTGAAAAGAGAACACTTTTACACCATTGGTGGGAATGTAAACTAGTACAACCACTATGGAAAACAGTGTGGAGATTCCTTTAAAAACTAAAAGTAGATCTACCATTTGATCCAGCAATTCCACTACTAGGTATCTACTCAGAGGAAAATAAGTAATTATTTAAAAAAAGATACTTGCACACACATGTTTATAGTGGCACAATCAGCAATTGCAAATATATGGAACCAGCCCAAATGCCCATCAATCAGTGAGTGGATAAAGAAAATGTGGTATATATATTATACATACATATATATGTATAATATATATATACACACACACACACACACACACCATGGAATACTACTTAGCTATGAAAAGGAATGAAATAATAGCATTTGCAGCAACCTGGATGGAATTGGAGACTATTATTCTAAATGAAGTAACTCAGGAATGGAAAACCAAACATTGCATGTTCTCACTCATAAGTGTGAGCTAAGCTATTAGAATGCAAAGGCATAAGAATGATACAGTGGACTTTCAGGACTTGGAGTAAAGGATGGGTGGGGGTGAGGGATTAAGAAAATACACATTTGGTACAGTGTACACTGCTTGGGTGATGGGTGCACCAAAGTCTTAAAAATTACCACTAAAGAATTTATCCATGGCCAGGCGCGGTGGCTCACGCCTGTAATGCCAGCACTTTGGGGGGCCGAGGTGGGCGGATCACCTGATGTCAGGATTTTGAGACCAGCCTGGCCAACATGGTAAAACCCCATCTCTACTAATAATACAAAAATTAGCCAGGCGTAGTGACGCACGCCTGTAATCCCAGCTACTCTGGAGGCTGAGACAGGAGAATCGCTTGAACCCGGGAGGCGGAGGTTGCAGTGAGCTGAGAGTGAGCTGAGATCGCACCACTGCACTCCAGCCTGGGCGACAGAGTGAGACTCCGTCTCCAAAAAAACAAAGAAAAAAAACTTATCCATGTAACCAAACACCACCTGTTCCCCAAAAACTTATTGAAATAAAAAATAAATTTTAAAAAAAAGTACTTCAAACCAACAAAAAAGGCCCAAGAATGACAAGCATTCAACTTCAGCAAGTACAGGAAGGAGGCGGCATGACCTCCATTAAAAGGGCCTTCACCCTAAGAAGGAAAAAAAACAAGGGCAGAGGAAGGAAACAGTCAAAGAGAAGCAAGTCAGCAGTGAAAAGACAACTGCACGTTTAAGCCTCTAAGGCCCAAGGAAAGCATTTGCTAGAAGAGTCAAGTCTCAGTGTCTTTTTTTCTCTTGGGGAAGCAGAAGGGCATAAGAAAATCGGAGTCAAGAAAACAGTGTTCTGAGCTCTGCCTGCAGTAGGGGGAAGCCATTGGAGTAAAACAATACATGTTTTAAAAATAAAGAAAGAAAATTATTTTAAAAAAGAAAACAATGCCCTGAATTTCAAAGGGGGGAAAAGCTCCTGGGAATTACAAACTTGTTAACCTGCTATTCTTTTTCAGGCAATTTAACTGATGAATTGAAAGCAGTCCTAAAAGATTTAACTGATTACTAGAAACTTGCATAGATCCTCTAAGACCAAGGCATATAAAACTACATTTTTCCATTTATTTACTGTCATTATGACTATAAAACAGATACTACCATGTACACAGCTCATCTTTATTTCAGAAATTACAGCATTGCTTGTAACATATCTGTCAGACAGCCAGAACAAACCAGGGAAACAGAAACCATTTAAACCTGTGGAAATCTAAAGCAGATAATAGTAATTCTTTTAACGAGGGAGACTAAGAAGCCAAACAGAGAACAGGGAAGCAATTCAGAAATTAGCAATAGCAGAAAGCTGCTCCTTCCACTGGGCTATAGGGAAAAGGGGGAAGTCAGGGTTAATGGAGCCCAGGCATTAAAGTCACTTGACAGACACTGGAACCCGATGGGCCTGTCCATTGGTATCTGGAGCCAGGGAAGAGATGCATTTTCTGCTGGAGAGGCCACAAAAGTATAGAGCATGGGGGAGAAATACCTTCCCTTCTCCCTCCCATCCATCCTCTAGTGTTCCTGTCCTGCTTCCTATTGGCTGTCATGTGCCTAGGCTATACAGGCCACAGGAATCTGCCTTCCTGCAACACAGAGCAGAGAAGAAAAAGTGAGAGATGGATCTGAAGGCAAACAGACCCAGGATGCACAAAGCACACACCTTGTGTATAAGGTGGTAAAAGGTGGGATAATAACACAGCTGACTAGATCTATAACAGACTGAACAGCTAGTGGTTGTTGAGTCAGGGACAACGAAGGCTGGTTGATGGTCTTGAGTCAACTTGGAGACAATCTGCAAGTGCTAAGGGGTCTGTTATTGAGGTTGTAAGGATATAGCCAACTTAACTGAGCAGCAGATCATATATTTAGCAAAACTGATCTTATGACCTTAGGTTACATTAAAACCCTGGATATCTGTGCTGCTTAGATAATACCTAGAATATAGATTGTGTTACAGTATCCTTTTTAAAGAACTTGGCAAAACTAAACTATACCCAAAGACTACTATCTGGAAATGGGTCTGAAGACTGTGTCTTGTGAGATACAGTTAAAGGAGGTAGGCATGTTTTACTTAGGGTTGAAAAGACTAGATGGAGTCTTTCTAGTTATCTTCAAATACCAGAAGGGTTACCTACAATAATTGCTAACACTAATTGAGTTATGTTCTAGACATCTAACTAATTTATTTATTTAACACCCTTGTTAAGGATAAGTATTGCTGTATCCATTTCATAAACAAGAAAACCGAGGGTTTAAGAGGTCGTATAACTAGCCCTTGGCTAAAGCCTAGTCAAACTGCTTAGATTCTGAACTCTTGTTTTTAACTATGGTGCTTACCATATGTTGTGTTACTAAACTAGACAAATACTAATGGGTAGAAGCTACAAAGAGGCACAATTTTGCTTGGGCATGAAGAAAATCTTTCCAATGGAAGTTTAACTTGCTTATTGTATAATCATGGCAAAGACTGCTTCTAGAGGAAGTAGGAGTTTCCATTCATAGATGTTTTCAAGCAAAAGTTAATTATTTAGCAGGTTACTAATATCAGAAGATAAATATTACTAAAGATAACAAGGGACACTTCATAATGATAAAAAAGTGAGTTCTAAACATATAACAATCCTAAATGTGTGTCCATTTAACAGGATAGCTTCAAATATTAAACAATAATTGGCAGACTTAGGAGAACTAGTCAAATCCACATTTACATTTGAGATTTCAACTCATCTCTATTATAACTGATAGAACAATTAGGAAAACAGAAAATCTGAACAACACAATTAGCCATCTTGACCTAATTGACATATGGTATATAGAACGTACACCCAGCAACTGAAGAATACACATTGTTTTCAAGTGTATGTGGAACATTCATCAAAGCAATTATCTAGGAGAATTGCTGTAGAAGGTGTTTTTCATTGAGCAATAAGTCAGATGACTTGAATTTCTGGAGTACTTCCACCTCTTAAATTATAAAATTTACTCATCTTTTCCTAAGAATATCACCCTCAGTCCAGCTTCTCCATTGGGAAGCGATTCCTTTTCCGCCACCTCCCAAATAAGAAAGAGGCTGTGGAGACATTTCTGATACTGCAAAAATGTAGGATGTGGGCTCCTGTCCCTTCCCCAAACCTTGCTGATTCTTGTAGCCGAAGAGCTCTCTCTATGTCTCCCTATCTGCTCTCTCATGTATCCCAAGTCAAAGCCTCAGGCAAGCTCCCAATTCCTGGCATCCCTACTTCTGAAATCACTTCTCAACCAGGACACCAAGATCAGCTTCTTAGTCCAAGCCACCTGCAATAGTGGACCGGACCCTCACCTATAGTACTCTGTTCCTGTTCTTGTTCTACTTCATTCCCCAAAAGACTTGAGAGCTTACAGAAATAATCTACAGTATGATCATATAAAATGATTACAAAAGACATTGAACCAAGGGAAAATAAGTGTAGATAAATAACATAAAATGACAGATAAAGTGAGTACTCGAAATGCACACTTCAGGTACTGTTTGATTGTGAAAGATAGGCCAAAGTTTTGGCTTCAAGGAGACTGGTGAGTCTAACAGGTCAAGTCCTTCAGTAGACTGCTTCAGTGCCTGAATCGCCTCATCTTCTACTAGTGCTGGGTGCTTCTAAGAACCCCAGAGCATATTCCTCTACCTGCTTATGTTGCTCCATCCCTGGACATCTGCAATTACACGGAGACACATCCTCTTATAGTGATTCCAATGCAAAATGCATTACAAAATAGGAATATGAATTTTACCTACCTCATAGGGTCTGCATATCATTTAAATGACATAATGTATTATATGTATTATGTATATTTACACATTAAGGGGAAAGATGTCAGAGCTTTTTGGGACATACCAGCAGGCCCAGCTGGGTGTGCTGACCACATGGAGACAAGAACTTCAAGGGAGAGCCCAAGTGCATGCAGGTTCTGGTGGATGTTTCACTGTGCAGTGACCCTGCTCTCTAGTGAACCCAGATCTAGTGAGTGTTGCTTGCTACAACGAATCAAATTGTCAACTCTTAACATTGAGACCCACAACACAGGAGGGGAACAGAGGGGCAAAAATTGTGAAGAAGGGCATGAACATTCCTTCTCTTTCACAGGATGTAAAAGGACGTGGCACAAAGCTCAACACATAGAAAACAATAAGTAAATCATACACATCAGATGGTTTTCACATGGTTGTTACCACTATTTTCAATGTGAAATTGCTTTTCACAAAGTTTGTACCCATTTATACTTCCAACAATTTAGGAGAAAAAAGTTGTATCACACCTCTGCCTTTACTTCAAGACTATCCTTACTTCAAAAATTGTATCGAAATTTAATTTATTAAAGGAATATTTCCTACCTAATGAAAGCCAGTGCTCATTCCCTCTTCCTCTCACCAAAAATCAACAGGTGACTTTCCACACTGCCTGGTAACTGCATATCGTATTGATATTTGTTTATTTTTAGCTATTATCTAAGACCACTGGAAGGTAGGTTCTTGTGGCTTCTAGTCTCTCAGAATATCATGTTTATTTTATTTATTTTTAAAGCTTTTATAAAGTTATAAAGTTTTATTTTAATTTTAAAATTTATTTTTAACTGGCAATAATGTATATTTATGGGGTACAATGTGATGTTTTGATCTATGTATAGGTAATAGAAAGAGTCAGTCAAGCCAGGCACGGTGGCTCACGCCTACAATCCCAGCACTTTGGGAGGCCGAGGCAGGTGGATCACCTGAGGTCAGGAGTTCGAGACTAGCCTGACCAACATGGTGAAACCCCATCTCTACTAAAAATAGAAAAAATTAGCCAGGCATGGTGGCGGGTGCCTGTAATCCCAGCTACTGAGGAGGCTGAGGCAGGAGAATCGCTTGAACCTGGCGGGTGGAGGTTGCAGTGAGCCAAGATCACGCTGTTGCACTCCAGCCTGGGTGACAACAGTGAAACTCTGTCTCAAAAAAAAAAAAAAAAAAGAATAAATCAAACTAGTTTACATATCACATCACCAAGTTTTTTTTTTTTTTTTTGTGGTGAGAATGTAAAAAATTCATGCTTTTAGCAAATTGGAATACAGAATACATTATTATTAACTGTGGTCATCACACAGGGCAATAGATCACTATATTTCCTCCACTCTGAGACTGAGCAACATCTGCTCCATCCCCAGCCTCTGATAACCACCTTTCTACTTTGTTTCTATGGTATCTACTTTTATAGATTTCACAAATAAACGAGATCATACATTATCTGTCTTTCTGTGCCTGGCTTATTCAACTTAGCATAATACCCTTCAGTTCCATCCATGTTGTCATGAATAACAGATTTTACTTATTTCTAAGGGCTGTATAGTATTCCATATATATATTGTGTATATATACCACATTTTCTTTATTCATTCTCTGTTGATGGACATTTAGGTTGGTTCCACATCTTGGTTATTGTGAATCATGCTGAAATGAACATAGGAATACAGGTATCTCTTCAACATACTAATTTCAATTCCTTTGGATATATACCCAGAAATAGGACTGCTGGATCATGTGGTAATTCTATTTTTAGTTTTTTGAGGAACCTCTATACTATTTTCCAAAATGACTATACTTAGATCTCAGCTTTCTTGAGAGCAGGGAGCCATATCTTATTAATTCACTCTGCATATACTGCAAAGAAGCATGTGTGTGCATGAACTGTGTGTATTTGTGTATATGTATGTATATGTGTTAGGGAGAAGTGCAGAATAAATATACCCAACTCTTGACTATTTATAGACATTATCTAGGTCTTTATTTTTTTCTCTTCTTAATCTCAAAGAAAACTGAGGAAAGGAGGAAGTAAAAAGTAAATTTTTGACTGAAGATGTCTGGAAAAAGTACCAAATAAAGTGAGATAGTGGGTAATCTACTGATTTTTATTTTTCCATCCTCTTTCTGGCCCCCAATTGTGAAATAATTTACAGCACTATAAGAAAGAAGCCACAAATTTTGGTAGCTTAGACCACTGTTGAGATCTGGAATCAGAATTCCAATGTTCAAATATTGGTCCTACCAGTTATAAGCTCTATGACTATAAGCAAAATACTCAACTTCTCTATCTTCAGTTACCCTGCACAAAAATTGGGAATATCAACGATGCCATCTTTATTGCATTGTAAGAACTAAATAATTCAACATGTGGATAATAGCATGATATCAGGGATATAGAATGTGTTTACAAATGATAACCATTATTAATATTGATAGTGATAATTTTATTCATTTCACATGGCATTAAGTACCAAGCTCTATAGGAATCAGAAAATAAAGTCTTATTTCTTTTTCTTCTCTATTGTCCAGCTTCCTACAGGAAAATAAACACTCACATCCTAAAGGTTCCAGAAACAGATGAGGTAGAGCTCACATGCCAGGCTACAGGTTATCCTCTGGCAGAAGTATCCTGGCCAAACATCAGCGTTCCTGCCAACACCAGCCACTCCAGGACCCCTGAAGGCCTCTACCAGGTCACCAGTGTTCTGCGCCTAAAGCCACACCCTGGCAGAAACTTCAGCTGTGTGTTCTGGAATGCTCAAGTGAGGGAACTTACTTTGGCCAGCATTGACCTTCAAAGTAAGAGCTGCCCCCACTTCCTAGGTCTATCAGTCAGGGTTCAGGCAAGAAACAGATGGCACACTCCAGTGATTGGAGGAGAGTGTAATAAAGGGACTATTTATGAAGGTGTGATCAGCATTTGTAGAAACTACAAAGGATAGTGCAGAACACTGGGGCTTCAATATTGGGAGAGTAATTACCACTGTTGGAGAAGTTACTGGAATCAGAAGGCAACTGTAGGGAAAGCCCCATTTCACAGAAGCTGTAGCTACAGAATAGGGAAGCTGCCATCTGCAGCAACTCCAAAGGGTGGAAGCTGGATGAATGAATACCCCAACCTCATTCTCCTCCCACCCTCCAATCTCCTGCTAGTGCCTTCCATTGGCTGAACCCTGCTAGAAGTCAGAGAATACAAGGGTCCATTGTTGTATTCCATAAAAGTCAACTTCTCAGGACTCAGAGCAGTGTTGAAGTGTATAGAACAGATCTGGACAGGAAACAGAAAATATCTAGTACAATAGCTAATGACTGTGACTCATGTACAGTGTCATGAGCCAGCAGAATGAATATTTCTTTGCTGTATTTGCTGCCAGTCAGCTGGTTATGGGGTTTTTCCAAGAAATTTGGTCTCTTACAAAATCCTTCAGAGCCTTGACTGGCTATGCTGGGTATTTTTGGAAGGGATCCCATACTTTTGATCTTCATACACCAGCAGAATTTCAAACAATCTTGGGAAAATAACAACTTTTATCTGCCAAGTAAGGACAACAAACACCTAGTATCACAATCATTTTGCAAGAGACAGGTAATTTCATCACCAAGTGCATATGTTTCCTAATGCTCCTATATCAAATTACCACAAACTTCACAGTTTAAGACAACACAGATTTATTACCTGATACTTATGGAGGCCAGAAAGCCAGACTTGAGTTTCACTGGGCTCACATCAAGGTGTCAGCAGGATTGCAGAGGCCCTAAGGGAAGATTCCACTTTCCCGTCTTTTCCAGCTGCTAGAGGACACCTGCATTCATTGCCTTATGGCCCCTCCATCTTCAGAGGCAGCAACCCCATCATTCAGCCCTCTGCTTCTGTCACCACATCTCTCTCACTCTCTCTCTCTCTTTTTTTTTTTTTTTTTTTTTGAGATGGAGTCTTATTCTGCCACCCAGGCTGGAATGCAGTGCCACTATCCCGGCTCACTCCAACCTCCGCCTCCCAGGTTCAAGCAATTCTCCTGTCCCAGCCTCCTGAGAAGCTGGGATTACAGGCACATGCTACCATGACTTGCTAATTTTTGTATTTTCAGTAGAGATGGGGTATCTCCATGTTGGCCAGGCTGGTCTCAAACTCCTGATCTCAGGTGATTTTCCTGCCTCGGCCTCCCAAAGTTCTGGGATTATAGGAGTGAGCCACTGTGATCAGCCACATCTCTTTCTCTAACTAGCTTGCTTCTCTTTGCCACCTCTTAAGGACCATTGTGATTGCATTAGGTACTGCATCCCCCCGGTTATTCGGGGTGATCTTCCCATCTCAAGGTCCATCTTCAAAATTCCTTTTGCCATGTAAGGTGACATATTCACATATTCCAGGGATTAGAATATGGATATCTTTGGAGAGAGCCATCATTTTATCTATCCTACTGAGATATACTGTCAGAATAAAGGACAGTCCCTAGTACTGATTCAATTTGGCTTTATAGAAAATTCACTATATTGTCATTGTATTTCACATTTTGCCCATTGTCTTAGCAGGGTAAGACAGAGCCTATGATAAGGACTTGTGTGGCATGCAGGTATTTAACTGGTAACCCAAGAGGGCAGAAACAAGAGATTTAGGAGTTTAAGAGAGAATAATGTAAGAGTATATTATCAAAGTTGTTTGTGTGGGCAACAGAAACTCAAATATTCAAGGACCAGCATGTAGATAGCCTCCTAAGATATCTACTCAAAGAATTTCAGGTGGAAGGACTTGTTCATCTGCTTCACGTCCATTGGTTGATAGGAATATGAACTCCATTCTGCTGCTGGGCTAGACATGCATGTGGGCTGAGTGAGCTTTCCCCAGCATCCGTCGCATCAGAAAAGTCTCAGAGCAGAAAGAAAAGTATCCAATTTGAGGTGAATTACTGACCTTGAAGTGAGTGTAAGCCCACCCAGAATTCTACCCCAGCTGGCTGAAGTGAAAGGTGGGGCTGAGAGGAAATAAGGCAGGACTTCAGAGTCCCCACTTGTACTGTTCAAATCCATTCAAGCCTTACATTAAGTTGGCTCTGTCACTGAGCCTTCCAGCTGGGAGGGAGCCACAATCTCTGCAAAAGATTTAATGTACACCAGTTTGTGGAACAAGCTGCAGTTCCTGCTGCTGCTGTTGATCCCAAGCCACAGGTGATATTTGATGTCTCACTCATCCACCATACATTCCAGATTTCCCTCACCCAACACCTCAGATAGAATGGTTTCTTTGCCTGATAGGGTGACCCAGACTTACGACCCGAAGAGATCTGAGCTTTTGATCATCATGTCCTTAACAGACTGGGGTTGTTGCAAATATCTTTTCATTATCACTGGATATGGAAGTAAAAAGAACCAGTGAATCAGTGGACCCCTGAGTTCCAGACATACTCTTCCTTGTCTCCATTATATAGCAGTGTTCAAGATTTTCATGATAATCAAGATTGATTACTCCACCAGTATGGTAATTTTTTTCTTTGCTCACTGGTCTGCCAATATTAAGAGCTCTAGGTGGCCAGACCAGTAGCACAGCTTTAGATGCTAGACTTCCCCATAGGAAGCCAGACAGACCTTTGATCCAGCAAAGCCTAAATGTGTGGGGTTGAGCGAACTTCTATAAGTGAGTCATTGGAAGTAATGGTGAAAGGGGCCAACCTACAGCATTGGGATAGCCCTGGTACAGACACAGAACATGCTTGAGGAGGTCATCAGGAGGAAGTGAATTAGACCTTGCACAGTACTACCACCATCAAGTACAGTTGGGGTGAGGCAGACATAGTATGAGTTGAGGCATCAGAGATATCTGATGCTTTATCCCAAATTAAAATTAATTTTTTTCATGGAGTGACACTGATCCACAGGCCAGACTCTAAGAACTTTGCAGTGACTGAATACCCATCTCATCATTACTTTCCTGGCATTTTCTTCTGGAAAAAATTATTCCCTGATACAGTTTTCAGAGGCAGCTAGATGTACTGTCATCTCTCCCCTCTTTCCACTTCCCTACCTATCCGCAGTTTAGTACCCAATGCCAACACTAAAATTAGCCCAGCTTCTTTACAACTAAATTATTAGTTTAGAAAGAAAGATAGAAGTAATGCTAAGGACCTTAACTGAAATCAAAACATTAGAGGCTGGGCACGGTGGTTCATGTCTGTAATCCCAGTACTTTGGGAGGCCAAGGCAGGAGGATCACTTGAGCCCAGTAGATTGAGGTTACAGTGAGCTACAATTGTGCCACTGTACTCCACTCCAGCCTGGGCAACAGAGTGAGACTCTGTCTCCCAAAAAGAAAAGGAAAGGGGAGAGGAGAGGAGGGGAGGTAGGGAGGGTAAAGAAAGAAACTAGAAATCCATCAATTTTAGGACCAACTTCAGGTAAAAAAATGAATTATGCAAGTTGGTCTTTCGACATTCTCTACCTCTCTTTATATCATGGTTAAGACCACAGACTTCTCACCTCATGAAAGATGAACTCTAACTAATTCATACTAAAGCTAAAACCCCTAAGGAGGATTAAATATGAGCAATCCCAGGATAACTTTTTTTTCCCTGGAATTGTTTACTCAACTGTCCTTTGTTACGTGGAATTTTCTGCCTGGTTAAGTGTAGGCCAGTACTTTGGATGAATTGTAGTTTTCTAGAAAGACGCTTTTTATATAAGAACCTCTCCAGGGAAATAGGGGCCTGTATAAGATGAATTTAGAAATAACGAGAGTCCACCCTTTACACTACTGATTATGTCAGCGTTTTGTTCTGCATGGTAGAGAAGTGAAAAGGCAGACTGACCATTTCTCTGAAAGCCTTTATGCTGTGAGAAGTTAACAGTGGAGTAAAATGGCCACCCTGCTCTCTCCACGGGAGCCAACATGGCTGACTAAATAGTCAACAACCATAGGAGAGACCTGTGGGGTCTTCATCAGAGCTCAGAATCTCCTAGGGTATCACTCATAAATGCAGCCATCAGGGAGATGGAGAAATCTTTGTTTAGTTAGAAATTCTCAACCTGGTTTTACTCATCCTTCCCAGGTTTATGTTTGTCCTACTGTTCACTGACATGGATCCTCTGCTTCATTAACTATCCCTTCCTCACCACATGCTCTCTGAACGTGGTTGAACCTTTTCTACCTCCATGCCTTCTTTGCTCAGGTTTGTCCACATAAATATCATTATTTTTCTCTCTACCAGCTCCAAGCCCACCCTCTCTCTGGGGCAGCTCAGTCACTCCAGGGCACAAGGGAGTCTTTCCCTCATCCCACATTTTGAGACCTATCACCTGGACCATTTGTTTGCCTTATAACTATGGTTGCCTTTTTAATTGCTATTTTATTTTCCATGTATTTTCACTGTTCACACAAGTCTTCTTCATTCTACACTAAGGCAGAAGCAGAGTGCTGTGTTCATAATAAGTGCTCAACAAATGTTGGGTTGATGGGTTGAAGACTTCATCTTAGATAATACCAGTTCCATCATCCCAGCTACCAGACTGTGTGGACAGCCAGGTCAGAGCAGCCAAATGATATTCTAGCTTGTGGCACAAATACCAGCAACAAAATAACCAAAGTCACACATCTGCCTCATTATATCATTGCTAAGAGTATGCAATTATTGGCCAGGCACAGTGGCTCATGCCTGTAATCCTAGCACTTTGGGAGGCTGAGATGGGTGGATTGCTTAAGGCCAGGAGTTCAAAACCAGCCTGGCCAACATGGTGAAACCTCATCTCTAATAAAAATACAAAAAATTAGCTGGGCATGGTGGCAGTTGCCTGTAATCCCAGCTACTCATGAGGCTGAGGCAGGAGAATCACTTGAACCAGGAGGCAGAGGTTGCAGTGAGCCAAAATCATGCCACTGCATTCCAGCCTGGGCAACAAGAGTGAAACTCCGTCTCAAATAAATAGAAAATAAATGAATAAATAAATGAATAAAATATCAAAAGAGTATGCAAGGATTTTAAAACAACTTAGAGGAATATGTATTAGGATACAGGCTAAGCTACCATAATGAAGAGACCTCAAAATATAGTGAGAAGAAAGACAGAAGTTTATTTCTTTCCAGGTAACACTCAGGTGGTTCAGAGCAGCTAAGTAGCTATGTTCCATAGAGTCATTCAGTGATCCAGGTTCTTTTCATCCTGTTGCTCTGCCATTCTCCAGGATGTTGTCCGTATAAAATTGCCACAGCTCAGTCAGTGCCAAACCCATGTTTCAACCTTCAGAAAGTAAATGAGTGGTGGAAGACACATTCAATGTTTTAAGATGAAAACCTAGAAAACTCACTCTCTTAGCCTGAACTTAGATGACACAGCTGGGCCCACTTAACTACAGGTAGGCTTGAGAAGCCATGTGTCCAGCTAATTCCCTAATATGAGAGTTGAAAGAAAGAATGGATTAACCAGCAGTATACCACAAGGTAACAAATGACTAGGAGGATCAGGCTAGGTGGACTAAAAGACAGTCAATTCAGTGCAACAATTCCATATTGACACTTTTCATGTAGCTGTTGCTTGGCTCTAGAGAAGACTCACAGGTAGTTTAGATAAGGCCTTTGTCCTCCAAATACAGTCTAAGTATACTGATGTCCTACTGGATGTTCAACTTTGGAGTCTTCAGGGATGAGTAGAGCTTCTGTACATGGGAGAGACTGTGAGGGAACCTACACAGGACAAGGGTTTGCATAAAGACACTGAGGTAGGGACCTCTCCTGTTGTGGGGACAGTGAGAGGCCCAGTTCTCCTTGACTCACATCCAGCAAGTGCTTACTAAGCACTTCCTAGAAATTAAGAAGCAGATTGTAATCAATATGGATTATCCAATATTTGGATGAGCAAGGCTCCTTATTTTTCCTTCCTTAATGTTAATCACAGTCTTTTGGATGGAGACAAATATCTGTGGGGGCTGACCTTTGGGTCAGATAGATCTGGGTTTGCAATCCTGACACTGCCATTTACTTAGCAGTGATGATCGATAGATTATTTAGCATCTCTGAGACTTACTTCCTCAACTCTCAAATGAGGGGCTCAGACTAAATGATGTCTAATCCCTTCTCCAGTAAAACAATCCATGTTCTCAGATAGCACTGTGCTGGAGGTGGTGGGGTTTGAGGGCTGGGAAGTTGGGAGGACTGAGCCTTTCCTCCTGAGCAGTTTTGTCCAGTTTTTCCTGTACCAGTCTGTCATGTTTATTCCATGTGAATGACTCCATGAGGCAAAATTCAAGCTTTTGAAAAGGGCACAAATTAACTTGGGCACCCTTTCATTTCCCTGTAGGTGAACACTCCTCCAGCCCTGCCTTTTGTTAATCTGGAGCCCTTGTTCTAATCTGCACACACCAGAGGACTCTATAAGGCTTTCCCCAGCCTCCAGAATTATTCTTCTGATCCACCCCTGTACTAAACTCATCCTTTCCTCAGTGCCGAGGCCTTGAAAAACTGAAACAAGGCAAAGGGTCAACTGTAGTAATTCACACTAAGGCATGAGTGACTGGGTTTAATATATTAACACTACATAGGATATTCTATTTTTCTCAAAAGGATCCTGTTAATCCTTGAAATTTAACAACTAATGGTATATATTCTAAGCACTGTGAGTACTTGTCAGTGGGGGAAAGACATTTTGGGGCTGAGAGATTTTGCCACTGGGAAGAGAGAGAGGATGAGGAGGAGAAGGGTGATAGGGAGGAAAAAGAGAAAAAAGAAAGAAAGATGCTTGGATGATAGATAGATAGATAGATAGATAGATAGATAGATAGATGGCAAAAAATAATATGAGAGAGTGGTAAAAAGCACAGAATCTGGAACCAGGCTGTATCTTAGCTGGGTCACTTACTGTGTAACTTAGGGAAAGCTTCCTAGTCCCTTTGTGCCTCACTTTCTTCAGCAGTGAAATGGGGATCATAGCAGAGCCAACCTCACAGAGTGGTTGTGAGGAGTGGATGAGCTGATAGGTGCAGAGCACTTAGAACAGGGCCTGGTGTGGAGTAAATGCTCCACAGAGCTAGCCATATTGGCTGTCACCCACTCATGTGGCCAGCCTGTTGGTCTACCTCTGAGCTGCCATGTAACAGGATTCTGGTGCTTTTCCTTCACCCAGGTCAGATAGAACCCAGGACCCATTCAACTTGGCTGCTTCACATTTTCATCCCCTCCTGCATCATCGCTTTCATTTTCATAGCCACGGTGATAGCCCTAAGAAAACAACTCTGTCAAAAGCTGTATTCTTCAAAAGGTAAGTGAGTTTTATTCATGGTAACCAAATGGACTGGGTGCCTGCACTGAGCCACTGCCTTGCACTGCAGGCCTATAGATTCCTGGTTTCATGCTAAACCCACCCAGAGCTTATGAACCACTTTGAGCTTGTCTTGTTGATTATTTTTCCCCAGAAGAAAATGGCTCTCGTCGTCAGTGAGCTGAACTTCTTACATTGAGTTTTTTAAAGGGAATGTTTTGTTCTTATGTCTGAAAGAGTTTGTCTTGTTCTTTGAGCCAAGAGCTTTCATCAGCCTCATGAGAGTGATGTTATTTGGCAATGCAGATAGCTACGTGCTCAGATTTTGCTGGTGGGAGGTTGCCAGGATCCTTTCTGAGGATTCCTTCCATTTTCACTCCTCTTTTCCCCAGTCTGGACATAAGCTGGGATAAACCCACCCCCTGTCTCCCAGGAATCTCAACCCCACAGTTGGGTAAGGAAAGGAGAAAGGTTTTTGAGGCCATTTGGGGATAAGGAAACAGCTGGTTGGTGGTGCCTTAACATCTTTCAGCAGCTCCCTTCGAGTTTCTCCTTAGCCTGTTGTATTCTCACCAACACACTCCTGTTCTGTTGTACCAGCTGGGACAGAGCATGCTGAAGCCTTTGAGCCCTGATTTCATTGCTTCATTGTTCATGTGTCTGTCCTTGGTTTCCTGGGAGGAGCCTGCCCACAAAACCCCCAGGATGTATGCAGGCCTAGCTGGTGCTTTCCTAAACGGCTCCCTTGTCTGCACTCAACAGACTTCTCCAAAGATCTATATGCGGCCTCATCTATAGAAAAGGAAATGATATGTGGAAATAATTCAGTAGGACTTTGGAGTAGCACTGTCTGAGGACTAGGGAAATTTTAAGTGGTTGTTATCTTACATTTATATTCATAACTTCTATTTTCTCATCTGCCATAAAATATTGTCATGTTCCATTTGTCCGTTGCCCTATGTGTGATTGCATTCACTTGGGTGCTGACCACAATACTTCTAACTGTAGAATGCAAGGAATTGTTGCCAAAAGAAAAAGACAGAGGGAGGGAAGAAGATGGTGAGGGGAGTGAGGGAGAAAGAGAAAGCAGGAGATGGGGAAGAGGAAAGATAGAAAGAAAAATAAATGTGGAAGGGAAGGGAGCTTCATGGTAAAGGAGGTATCTCCAACAGAACTTTGACTTTTAAATAGAACCATTTCAGAGAGTTATGTCAGATCCACCTCAGTTGTCTTATCTTCCGCCATTCTTCTTTTACCTCCCACACCCATACCTCTTGAAAATAGTCTTATACCAGAGTTCAAGGCCTAGGGCCTGAGGACTCCTTAAGCACTTCAGAAATGAGCAGCTGAGTCTTCTGTCCCAGCTCTTTGGGAGAATAGAATGGAGTCACACTCAAAGATAGAGTGTAAATAAATCCTCTTCTCATCCTTCACCCCAATCTTAAGAGTGAGTGAAGATATCAGTAGCTCAGAGCTGGGATGTAAAGCTCAAGTCCTAACTGTGATTAGGAGACCTCTGTTACAAAGAAGAATTGAGTGAATAAATGTGCAAACAATTTCTTTTATATTTTTAATGAACCAGAGAGAAATCACGGTTGCCTATATAATCCTTGTCTCTAAATCATTTGCATTCAGATCTGCTTTCTTACATGTGTCTGCCATGCACACAAACTTGTGTGCCACGGAAAAGGGTTGAGAACTGCTGATGATGTAGACAGAGTTTTAAACCAAGGTCAGAGGGCTAGGCTGGGACCTGGTGCTGCCATTTATTGGCTCTCTGACCTTGTACAAATTGCCTGTCTTCTTTGAGATGGTCTTTCTATCTGTAAAAGGGGAAGTAGCAAGAGAAGGAACATTTTACAGCTTATTGGCTGAACTTCACTGCCACTAGTGTGGTTCAACTTGGACTACAGAGGAATCTTCCTAACTGGTTTCCCTGTATTCACTCCTGCTACCTCCAACTTGGTCTGTTCTCACTTCTTGCTAGAATAGGCTTTTAAAAATCATAAATCTACCATATGTCCTCTGTTCAGACCTTCTCCATGGCTTCCTGTTGCTCACTGGATGAAGTTCCAACAAGCCCAGGATGGTTTGACTCACGTCTCCAACTTTAACTGCATCACCATCAACTTCATTGTCTAAGCTCTAACCATACAGGATTTTCTAGTCCTCAGAGGCATCGCGGTCTTTCAATTCCAAGTTTTCTCATACAAAATTGTCTCTTCTTAAATATTTTCTTCTTGTTGTCCATCTAAGTTGGAGTCATCTGTTAAATCTCAGCTAAGCTTATACTTCACCAAGTTTTTCCTAATTCTACCCACCACATACCACACCCATTACATTAAATCCCCTTATTATATGTTTCCATAGCACCTACTTCTTCTTTCAATATACTCAGCACACAATTACAAGTCTAGGATCTGTTTTAATAGCTTGGGCTACCAATTAAATTGCATCCCTTTTAATTTTCCAATTAATTCCTCAAGCACCCACATGCCTATCTTAGCAAGAAGTTCAATGTCTCCCTCTTATAGCATGTACTTCTCCACCTCCCACAAACTGACAGAAAGCTTACTTAGCCCACAGGGCCAGTGCTATTTACAAACAGGCAGGAAGGCTACTAGGGAGCTAGGTTAGTCCTCCAGAGAGCCCTGGTTTTGAGCAGTTGCTGTCTACTACTGCCATGTAGAATCTCAGGTCCTTCCAGGTGTCTCCATCCATTGCGCAAAGGTAACCTTGCTGGTCCCAATCCCCACACAGACCACAGTGCTACAAGATTACAGTTCTTATGGTTTCCCAACACATGCTCCGTCATTGGTCCCAAACCAGGACCCCAACGGGTTGATGAGGTAGGAGGGGATCCCTGCCTTAGCCACAGCTGTGCACAGCCAGCCTCTTCCCTTCTAGGCCCTCATGTTGAGCCTGGGACACCAGTCCTAACTTCCTTCTCTTGAGTTCCTCTTAGGGCCACTGTTATCCTGAACTTCTTAGTCCATTGCAAAGTTAAGTAAAGAGGCAGCAGTCTTGGTCCCTTTCCTTCCAGATGGCTTCTTAGCTCTGAACAGATTTACCCACCTATACCTCAGTGACTAGCTCTGTGCACTAAAGGGTATTAGGAGGGCAGCCATTATTGGTCCATAAAAGGTCCTGTTCACCATTTTCCCTAAGAGGAACCATTCAGCAGTTCAGGGCTCCAGGGTGACCTGCTGGGCTCTAAAGAAGAAGCTGGCAACTTCTGTTGCAAAATAATGTTAAATTCTGCTTCATCTGCTAGTCTCTATGTTTCAAGAGTACAGTAACTGTGTTTCTCTGATTCACCAATACATGCCCAGTATCTAAAAAATTACCTGGCATATAATAAATGTTCAATAAAATTTTAAACATTGAACCTACAATATGCAGGTGAGTATGCTAGATCTGCTCTGTCCAATATAATAGCCATCTGTGGCTCTTTTTAAGTTAAATAAAAATTCAGTTCATCAGTCACATCTTAAGTATTCACACATTGTAAGTGCTCAATAACCATGTACAGATAATTGCTCCTGTACTGGACAGTGCAGATATACAACATTTCCATCATTGCAGAAAGTTCTACTGAAAACCACTGTGCTAGACCCTTTACAAACTTCTTCTCACTTAATTTCACAAAAATTGCTTGTGGCAGGGAGAAGTGTCTTTATGCTGGGTGAGGCTCAGAAAAGTTATATGACTTCCCAAAGTCATACAGCTAGGATTTGAATACAGGTCTGTTTGACTCCAAAACTTGTGGCCTATTTGTTACAAAAGTGCTTAATACAAATTGATTCAATCAATATTATTATCTTTGAGCAATGGAAGGAGAAAGTAAGTTTCAATCCAAAAGAATTGAGTGACTTACACATTGACTTGCTAAGCCAATGGCAAAGTCAACTTAGAATCCAGTAGGAGTCACCAGCTACGGAATCTAGATCTTTAGAACAGGTCTTCAGATCTTCAGAACAGTGTTTCTTAAACTCTCTTGTGAAGGACCAGTTATCATCATAGGCTGGTAACAGTTCACCTACCAGCACCAGCCCATGAACCAGACTCTGAGTGGCATAGTCCTAGAAGACTGAGCCAGAATTTTACAAAGGTTTAAAGACCAAATATGCTGGTTTATGGTTACCTGTGGCCCACAGAGAGTGGCAGCACTAACCTCAGGCATTAAGGAGGTACCCACTGAAGCCAGCATTCAAGAACAATTCCTATGGGTTAATCACTGGGCTCCTTTCAAATGCGAACCCTCATGAAAGAGACTACAGTGCTGAATAGAGACCCCCAAATTCCAAGCTAAGCTCAAGACAGTCATGAAGGAATTACTAAAAACCTGGTATATAGGGCAAAAGCAGAATTAGGAATGGACTGATTTCAGGAACCCAGGCAATGGCAGGAGTTGGGCATTAAATCCTAAAAGAGAATCAGAGTGGGAGAGAATATGTGAAATCAGAGGTTAAGAAAAAAGTGAAAATCTATTCGTGATTGCAAAGATATGAAACCAACCTAAGATCCCATTGATGAATAGGTGGATAAAGAAAATGTGGTATATATACACCATGGAATACTACTCAGCCATAAAAGAGAATGAGATAATGTGTTTTGCAACAACTTGGATGGAGTTGGAGGTCATTATTCCAAGTGAAGTAACTGAGGAATGGAAAACCAAATACCATATATTCTCACTTCTAAGTGGGAGCTAAGCTATGGGTATGCAAAGGCATACAGAGTGGTATAATGGACACTGGAGACTCAGAAGGAGAGTGTAGGGAGTGACAGTGAGGAATTAAAAAGTTGCATATTGAGTTCAATGTATACTACGTGAGTGATGGGTGCACTAAAATCTCACACTTCACCAGTATACAATCCATACATGGATATGTAACCAAAAACCACTTGTACCCCTAAACCTATTGATATAAAAAAAATAAAAGAAAGATATGAAACCAAGGAAAGTTACTGGTGAACAGCATCCCATCATGTGAACTTGTGCTTCTGAACCAGTAACTTGAGTTACTTTGAACCAGTATCAGTCACTTATACCTTAGTGTAAATTAATTGATCAGAACTTCTGACCTGGGCCAGGGAAGGCAGGGTAGAAGTGGCAGTCAAGACTAAAGCAGAAAAGAGAGAGCTAATTCTGCAGCCAGACATTTCCTGGGTTGGATACCCAAATTAGTCCCTCAGCCTTTAAGTGCCTGAGGGCCAGGAGTAGACAGAGGAATGGAAAGTGTGGGTCTTCTTTGTTCACAGTCTTTGCCTAGCGGCCAGATTTTGCATTATGCATTACTATCCTGAGGTCCCAGGCCACAGAGAACATTTGGGCTTCCCTATGTGCATTTATTTAGATTTACTTTTTGTTCTGCCATATTTTAATCTATAAACCAAACAAAATTTTCTCATTAATCTTATTCCATTTCTGGAATTTTTCTTTTTCAGACACAACAAAAAGACCTGTCACCACGAAAAAGAGGGAAGTGAACAGTGCTGTGAGTAAGCATGATTTTTGCTTTTCTTTCTTACCTTCTTTTCTCTCTCAGTTTGAATTTTAAAGTAACCACTGTTCTATTAATTCGTGGAAGGCAACTGAGTAGTTCCAGCTTATAGAATCTTCCTGTTTGGTAACATTTCAGCAAAGCCTTGTTCTTAGCCCCAGAACAATCATGCCATCTTTTGCTCAGTCTATATTCCTAAGCATTCCCAGATGATACTGCACTGGACCTCTGGTCTCACATAGTTAGATACGGAGTTAAAATCTAACAGCAAAGAGAAGATATTCAACTGCGATGCAATTGACAGTGGATGTTTTTGCAACAAACAAGGATTAAGAAGTATATTGTTGTGGGCTGTGAGTCAAGAGTAATATGGGGAAAACAGAAGTCTCTTCATGAGGTTGACAGGCTTGGAGCTGGAATCTGTGGAGGAGGAAGGATATGACCTAGGGGTCAGAAAAAGCGGGTTGCTAAAATCATTAAGCCTGGTTGGATGAAAAGCTTAAACTCAGGGGAAGCAGCACATGATTGTGGGGGCTGGCAAGTTGGAAACGTGTACGGCAGGCCAGCAGTCTGGAAACCCAGGCAGGATTTCTATGTTACAGTCTTGAGGCACAATTCCGTCTTTTCTGGGAAACCTCAGTTTTTTGCCCTTAAGGCCCTCAACTGTTTGAATGAAGCCAACCTACATCATGAGAGGTAATCAGCTTTACTCCAAGTTAACTGATAGCAAGTGATAATTACATCTACAAAACACTTTCACAGCAACATACAGACTAGCATTTGACAAAGCAACTGGGCACAATAGCCTAGCCAAGATGACACATAAAATTAATCATCACAGGCACCAAGAGATGAGGGGGACAGTCTTGGCCATATACTTGGCTGAAGTAAGTCAATTTGTCATTCCTGCCTGAGCCTTTATAAATAGAAGTAAGTAACCAACTGCTATCTGGTCATTGGAGTTGTCCAAGAGGCCAGGGTTCTGTCTAATAGCTGCTCATGCATGAACCTGCCAACCTAGATTGCAAGCAGACTACCAGTTTGGTGTTTTTGTTTAGTTCAGCAGGACTTTTTTCTCAGCTCACTGCCTCTCAAACTTTCAGCAACAAAAGGACATCTGTGATATCAGAATCTACCACTCTAATTATTTGGATGCAATAGCAATGAATATCTGAGTAAATCTAGGTGGGGAGTGGGGGCACCCTGTAGCCAAAATGACTTAACAAAATCAAACCAAAGTTTTGAAAATGATGTCTTGGTTCAATGAAGAGATTACTTGAGGTAGGTTTGACTTATCTAATATCTTATTTTCTTTGTCAATACCTAATGAGGAATTTAAATATTTCTAGATAGCTTTGGAAAAGTCCCTTAAAGAGGCACCAGCATACCACTGCCAGATCTAATCCCCCAAACACTGTTTTCATCATCATCATGTCATCTCTTATCTCTAGAGATCATATCAAATCCTTCCCAGGGTTTTTCAGACCTTTTGACAATTAGCCACATTTCACTAAGCCAACTCATCTACCACTTCTCAACAAAACTTTTCCTCAAGTCGAGCTGCTCCACCAACACCACTGCCATGAGCTCATTCCCACTTCTGTGCCTTTGCTCACGTTGGTTATTCTTTTGGAACGTCCTCCCCATTCCTTCTGACTTGTCCAAATCCCAACTTTTGGCATGGTCTACTTTAAGATACAGTAATGATTAACTTTATTATTATAACACCAGGCTTCTGTTCTAAAACATCAGAAGTGTGTTTAGACTAGCTCATTTAATCCTCACAGTAGCCCTCTGAAGTATTTACTCCCTGCTTTCCATTTTATAGGTGAGGAAGCAAAACATGAAGCAGTTAACTAACTTGCCCAAGGTATATGGCTAATAATATAAGGACCAATAAATTGATTCAGCAATCCAGGTGTCCAAGTCCAGAATCCACACCCATACACTACACTCTGCTTTTTTTAAATTAAATTTAATATTTTTAGAGACAGGGTCATGCTCTGTCACCCAAGTTGGAGTGCAGTGGTATGACCGTGGCTCCCTGCAGCCTCAACTTTTGGACTCAAGCGATCTTCCCACCTCAGCCTCCTGAGTGGCTGGGACTACAGGTGCATGTATTTCTTCCAAGACTTTTATTCAGATGAATATTTTCCCTTCCAACTTAAGAAGCAAAGGGCTTGCTGGTTTTGGTTCACTAACCAGCAACTGAAGCAAGACCCGACTTGTGAAAACGCCTTATAGAGTTCAGTATTAGTGCTGTTTCAGCATTTCCTGGATCTCTTGCCTTTGTGCACATGATAGAATTGCACTTCCCTGTAATTAATTTGTAGTTAAGTGTGGTCATGTAACTCACTTTTGTCAATTAAATGTAAGCATAAGTGATGCGTGTTATTTCTGAGTAGAAGATGTAAGAGTTGGCACGTGCTTTGCCATATTTTCTTTATCCATCTGGCATGGTAACCAGTAACATTCTAGGTAGTAATTGCTCCATCAGTCTCAGTCTCTGAGTAACTAAAATTGACAGAGTCCCCTGGTGATCCTCAATGTACATGGAACATGAGCAAGAATAAGCTTTTGTTTTTTATATTGAGATTTTGGAGTTGTTTGTTCCTACAGCATTACCTAGTTTACTCTAATACAACATGGAAAAAACTGGAACCTATAATAAATAGACCCTACATTGCATTTAAACTTCTATTTCTGAGGAATAATAATGTGGGGAAATACTTTCTATATAATAAAAAAATAGAAAAATTGCAAAATAAAAATATACTTATGTATCATTCATGTTCTATTAAAAATGTTATTTATAGACTCACCATATTCCCTTCCTCCAGAAAAATAGAAGTAAAAATATGAAAATGCCTATAATTATGTCTTTGGATTATGGAACCATGTATTGCTTTTTACTTTTATGTTTTCTGAATTTTATTTTTGAGTGCCCTGATGTATTACTTTTACGAAGAAGAAGAATACTTTCTGAGGCCATTTCAACCATCTCCACTCATCTCTCTAGATCCCAGTAGTTAAATACATTATATAGGACTCTTCATCAGTCCTTATCAACTTTAGGAAGGGCAATGCTATACCTTCTTTAAAGGACACCTACCAATGTCTTAGTTGCCTTTCAAAGATTCCTAGCACAGCTAAATGTCATGGATATGCTCTAAGGATGTACGAGCTGAAGTGACTTGCATAAGGTCATCTCATAACTTACTGTTAGAAATGGAGCTAGAACTCAGACCCACTGAGTCCTTGTCTGTGACACACCGCCCTTTCCATTTGTGGAAGTTGTTCTTGTATCTAATTTTACTTGTGCTGCTATCTGGGCCTATGCCATTCTCCCTCTTATGCAGACAAGCAGATAAACAATAAAACTTTAGGAGTGGGTTATGATACCATAGACATATATCATCTATCCTTTACAAAATAGTTATTACAGTCATCAAGCCTTGGTTAGAGTTTACAGACCATGTATCCTAGCTACCTCATTTCACAGATTATGACATTGGGAGCTAAGAAATATTAAGTGACTTCCTTAAGTGAAACAGTAGCAGACCAAAAAAAGTCATGATTCCCAGCATAATGCTACTCACTCATTTATTCATTCATTCACCCACTCACAAACGTGTATTAAATGTCTGCTATTTGCAAGACCCTGTCAGTTAGGCCATGTGGGAACTAGAAGGATGAATTTATCAGTCATCCAAGATTCTTATAATAAAGTATTACAGATAAGGTACTCAAGAAACAGTTCTCATTCACATAATTTGGGTTAAAACAAGAAGCCAGCTTTCTATATGCTTTTGCATATTGAAAGATTATATGCCAGTCTTTATGTTTTTTTTTGTTTGCTTTGTTTGTTTTTTTGAGTATCCTGTCTTCTTTCTAAGAACTTCCACCTGAGAACTGACCACAGCATCAGCATTCCACATGGGTGTGTTTCCTTTCCCCTTTCCCATTTCAGTGGTTTCCAATTTCTTTTTCTTTTGCCATTATAAATCTTTTGCAAAGGAAATATTAGACAGAACTCCTACATGTCTAGCAAATTAAAATAGTGGTGAAATTAGAGTGGAGGATATAATCACCCTACCATAGGTCCCTACAAAGCCTCTAAGGCAGGGGTCCCCAACCTCTGGGCCACAGACCGGTACCATTGGCCTGTTAGGAACTGAGCCACACAGCAGGAGGTTAGCAGCGGGCAAGTGGCTGTTACTGCCTGAGCTCTACCTCCTGTGAGATCAGCAGCAGCATTAGATTCTTATAGGAGCATGAACCCTATTGTGAACTGCACATATAAATGATCTAGGTTGTGTGCTCCTTATGAAAATCTAATGTCTGATGATCTGAGGTGGAACAGGTTCATCCTGAAACTATACCCTACCCCCACTCCCACACCCAATCCATGGAAAAATTGTCTTCCACGAAACCTGTCCCTGGTGCCAAAAAGGTTGGGGACCACTGCTCTAAGATACCTTGTGCTTCTTGGAACATATTTGGAAAATCATATAGCTCTCAAATTATCCCTATATCCTGAAGCCCACCTTACTTATCAGTCCACAGAAATGCCCAACCCATGTCAGGCAACTTCACACTTTCTTTCTTCAGGCAGCACAGTTGTCTCAGGGAGGGAGGAGGGTGCTATTAGCAAGAGGAGTCACTAACAGCTTCACTCACCTGTGCCCATGAATTTTTAATGGTGTGAAAAGTCTGTGTATTTTTTATGATTCTCTGTGTCTCATATAAGAGGGACAAACAATACATGAATACAAACAATACATGAGTTCAGAGATGGGGACAAACATCACTTTAAGCTGAGGATAATCAGGGAAGAAGAAAGGTTTCATGTGGGAGGTGACTTTTGAACCAGGAAGAAATGGAAACAGCAGACTATTCTAAATAGAGGAGACACTAAGAGGAAAGGCAAAGAGGCAGGAAGGTGTGGGAAAGTGCACTTGACCCTGTTCAGAGAGAAAGCCAGGTATGAGATAAGGGGGAAAGACTGTTAGGGGATGTATTATAAACCATTAATTCCAGGCAAAGGTTAGATTTTACTTACTAGGCAAGAGTGCTTCAGTTAGATCCTAGCAGGAAATGGAGGGCATGCTTAGAATAGGTAACTGAGGCAAGTTTAATGAAGAGACTATTTACAAAGGTGTGTGCAGCATTAAGGGAAACCAGCAAGGGATGCTGAGCATGCCAGGATATAACAGCAGGTAGGGAAAGTGACTATCCCTAGGTCTGAAGGAGAAAGGGGAGGGAGCAGTTCCCAGAACCCTAGTAAAAATGGCAATAAGAAAGGTCCATCTGGCAGGACCTGTGGTCTTTAACAGAGGGACAAAGTCAACCTACAACTTGTCTGGGAGGTTGCTGAGGAATAGATACCCCAACCTTGCTCTCAGCCCACTGCAACCCACTTTTTCACCTAGACTGAGCCTAGTCAAAGACAGAGGGAGGAGTCCAGTGATGTAGTCTACAATGTCATCATCCTGGAGCATGAATAGAGTGCAGCAGGGTGAATAATGAGTCTGCAGGAACTAATAGAAATATCTGACACAATAGGAAACTATAAGAGGTTTTGAATAGGAGAGGCCCCTGAAATGTGCTCCAATATTACTGAGCTATGTGTGGCCCACAGAATGGAAAAGGAATGGCTCTTGCAATAGGTCTGAGGAGAGAAGCTGAACACTTGGACTAGGGCAATGGTAAAAACTGTGGAAAGAAAAGTTTTTAAAGAAAAGTTTTAAACCATGCTGCTTCCAGCTAGATGAACATTTTTTAAAAAATTAGTTCCTCACTCAAATTTTGGGGAAGTTATATATTTTCTAATCATAACAAATGATTTTTCTTATTTGTGGGCTTTTCTCCCCAGATCTGAACCTGTGGTCTTGGGAGCCAGGATGACCTGATGTGACATCTAAAGATGCTTCTGGACTCTGAACAAGAATTCGGTGGCCTGCAGAGCTTGCCATTTGCACTTTTCAAATGCCTTTGGATGATCCAGCACTTTAATCTGAAACCTGCAACAAGACTAGCCAGCACCTGGCCATGAAACCTACCCCTTCACTGATCTGGACTTATCTCTGGAGCCTATGGCTCTGAGCAAGCACGACTGCACTTTACAAAATTACCCCACTGGATCCTGGACCCACAGAGTGCCTTGAGGCTCCTTCTTGCTGCCAGACTGAAAGCAAAAGGAATTATTTCCTCTCAAGTTTCCTAAGTGATTTCCAAAAGCAGAGATGTGTGGAAATTTCCAGTTACAGAAACAGATGGGTTGCCAATAGAGTTATTTTTTATCTATAGCTTCCTCTGGGTACTGGAAGAGCCTATTGAGATTATGAGCTCATGACAGGGCTTTGCACAAACTCAAATCATAATTGACATGTTTTATGGTTTACCGGAATCTTAATAGCATCTGAAGTTGTTCTAACTAAAAGAGAGCATTTAAATATACACTAAGTGCACAAATTGTGGAGTAAAGACATCAAGCTCTGTTTTTGAGGTCTAAGTCACAAAGCATTTGTTTTAACCTGTAACAGCACCGTGTTTAATAGTGGTTGTTTTTGTTTAAACTACATCTTTCCTTTAGAAATTCTTGGTTTCTTTTTAATTTTTTTACCTTAGAAATCAATGATATACAGTCAAAAATATTTGATATGCTCATACGTTGTATCTGCAGCAATTTCAGATGAGTAGCTAAAATGGCCAAAGTCCCAAACTAAGGTTCCTTTTCTGGCCCTCTATATGACTTTAAACTTGAGCTTTCAGTGCCTCAGTTGGCACATCTGTGATACAGCAATGCTAAGTAGTCAAGGCCTTTGATAATTGGCACTATGGAAATCCTGCAAGATCCCACTACATATGTGTACAGCAGAAGGGTAACTTGGCTACAGTAACGGCTTTATTTTGTTAAATTTGTTCTTCATACTGGAGCCATGAAGCTCAGAGCATTAGCTGATCCTTGAACTATTCAAATGGGCACATTAGCTAGTATAACAGAGTTAGGTAGGTGGGCCTAAAGCAAGCTCCTTAAGTGAGCAAAATCTAGGGCTTATGGGAATGAAAGGGTGTGAAATTGACTAACAGACAAATCATACATCTCAGTTTCTCAATTCTCATGTAAATCAGAGAATGCCTTTAAAGAATAAAACTCAATTGTTACTCTTCAACGTTCTTCACATATTCTACTTTTGGGTAAGAAGTTTGCTCAGGGTCTTGCAAGTCAGTAAGGTTAATATCCTGTTACGCCATTTGGCTCCCAAAGATTTGAAGGCCTTTGAGGCAAACTTGGATGCACTTGTCAGGAGAGTTGGGTCCTAGGGATGCTTGATCTGGGGTTCCTGCTGGAGGAGGAGCACTTCCTAACACCACAGAGAGCAGGGCAGGAGACAAGGCCTTCTTCTCTGGAAGAAAGCCCAGCTATGCTACCCCTACCCCCACCCATGCCC
This sequence comes from Rhinopithecus roxellana, assembly GCF_007565055.1. Lineage (NCBI taxonomy): Eukaryota > Metazoa > Chordata > Mammalia > Primates > Cercopithecidae > Rhinopithecus > Rhinopithecus roxellana. The sequence continues at coordinate 56,901,299 of NC_044564.1, forward strand.
TAGATATGTGATTAGTGTGCTGAATCCGTGGGTGGTTTTGTTTAACTCTGCTAGGAACCCAGTGGCATAATGGTTTCTGTCAGAATATTTCCATCTTTGTTCCTAGATTGGGGCTATCTTTTAGAATACCAAATAGGGAGAGGGCAACCTAGCTGTAGTATCCTGAAATCTGGGTTCTGTCAGGGGAGAACATCAAAAGGCATTATGTCTTAGCTTCAGAAATTTTCTATACTACAGCATGCTATCTTAACACCTAACGTTTATCAAGTACTTGCTATTGCCCAATATTGTTAAGCATTTTACACATACTATTGGAACGAATCATCCCCAAACTCTCTGAAAAAGACACTATTAATGACTCCATTTTACAGATAAGGAAAGGCACAGAGAGGTTAAGTAATTTGGTTAAGGCTGCTCGTTCAGTTTGAAAGGGATGGAATCAGAGCAACAAACCTATATTTTTCATTACACATCATAATGTGCCCTGATTTCCTACCATATGGGGTTTAAAGTGGTATTTTTATACTGTGTGGTCTCTTTGCTAGTCAATAATTAATTTCAGAAACAACAGATGCTGGCGAGGGTGCAGAGAAATAGGAACACTTTTACACTGCTGGTGGGAGTGTAAATGAGTTCAACCATTGTGGAAGACAGTGTGGTGATTCCTCAAGGGTCTAGAACCAGAAACACCATTTGACCCAGCAATCCCATTACTGAGTATATACCCAAAGGATTATAAATCATTCTACTATAAAGGCACATGCACATGCATGTTTATTGCAGCACTATTCACAATAGCTAAGACTTGGAACCAACCCAAATACCCATCAATAATAGACTGGATAAAGAAAATATGGCACATATACAGCATGGAATACTATGCAGCCATAAAAAAGAATGAGTTCATGTCCTTTGCAGGGACATGGATGAAGCTGGAAACCATAATCCTCAGCAAACTAACAATGGAACAGAAAACCAAACACCACACGTTCTCACTCATAAGTGGGAGTTGAACAATGAGAACACATGGACACAAGGAAGGGAACATCACACACCGGGGCCTGTTGAGAGGGCAGGGGGAAAGGCGAGGGAGAGCATTACGACAAATACCTAATGAATACAGGGCTTAAAACTTAGATGACAGGTTGATAGGTGCAGCAAACCACCATGGCACATGTATACCTATGTAACAAACCTGCACATTCAGCATATGTATCCCAGAACTTAAAATAATAATAATAATTAATTTCACTCTTTTCCAGGGAAGTGCTATAGAAGTATAGGTGGTGTGTGGGTTCTGGCATCAGAGATTCAAACCCCAGCTCAACTAGGTATGAGTTATACAACTTTGAATATATTGGTTGACCTCTACGCATCAGTTTACTTCAATATAGTGAGACCTGGCTGGGCGCAGTGGCTCACGCCTGTAATCCTAGCACTTTGGGAGGTAGAGGTGGGTGAATCACTTAAAGCCAGAAGTTTGAGACCAGCCTGGCCAACATGGTGAAATCCCATCTCTACTAGAAATACAAAAATTAGCTGGGCATGGTGGCACATGCCTGTAATCGCAGCTACTCAGCAGACTGAGGCAGGAGAATAGCTTGAACCTAGGAGGTGGAGGTTGCAGTGAACCGAAATCACACCACTGCACTCCAGCCTGGGCGACAAGCCAGACTGCCTCAAAAACAAAACAAAACAAAACAAAGCATATATATGATATACTGATACCCCATCTCTGCAAAAAAAATTTTTTAATTTTTAAAAAAATAATTTTTTAAAATTTAAAAAAATTTTTTTTTAATTTAAAAAAAATTTTTAATTTTAAAAAAAAATTTTTTTTAATTTTTAAAAAAAATTTTTTTTAATTTTTTTTTTTTTAAATTTAAAGGGGCCAGGTGCAGTGGCTCATGCCTGTAATCCCAACACTTGGGAGACTGAGGCGGGTGGATCATGAGGTCAGGAGTTCAAGACCAGTCTGGCGAAAATGGTGAAACCCTGTCTCTACTAAACTTACAAAAATTAGCCGAGAGTGGTGGTGGGTGCCTGTAATCCCAGCTACTCAGGAGGCTGAGGCAGGAGAATCACGTGGACCCGGGAGGCAGAGGTTGCAGTGAGCCGAGATCACGCCACTGCACTCTAGCCTGGGCAACAGGGCAAGACTCCGTCTCAAAAAAAAAATGAAAGCAATTATCTTTCTCAGTTTATCATGAGGATTTTGAGCACAAGTTTTGTCATTCCTCTTAGACTCCTAGAGAGCAGGAAAGGAGTGAGATTTTTGCCATGTACCTGGTACGTGATAGGTATCTCATGCATGGTCACCTCTGAGACTCATTATATATTGAGAGAATGGCTACTATTAACACTTCTACTTTTTTTTTTTTTTTTTTTGAGATGGACTTTTGCTCTTGTTGCCCAGGCTGGGGTGCAATGGCACAATCTTAGCCCACAGCAACCTCCACACTCCCCCAACAGGTTCAAGTGATTCTCCTGCCTCAGACTCCGGAGTAGCTGGGATTACAGGCATGCACCACCATGCCCAGCTAATTTTGTATTTTTAGTAGAGGTGAGGTTTCTCCATGTTGGTCAGGCTGGTCTCAAACTCCCAACCTCAGGTGATCTGCCTGCCTCAGCCTCCCAAAGTGCTGGGATTACAGGCATGAGCCACTGCGCCCGGCCAACACTTTTACTTTTTATGGCCTTGATATAATGGGCTAAAACATATATAATGACAATCCTTAAAAAACTTAGATGAGTTATAAGTCTGGAAAAAAAAAAAGTACTTTTTACAAAAGGAGCAAAAATAGCATTCAGGAGAGTTTGAGGAATTGAGAAAGACTAAACAAACAAAAATCACCTATGATCTCATCAAGCACAAACACTTTCATCTTTGCTGTTTGTTACTGCTCTTTGTCCATTTATGTATTTAAGTTTGGCTATGGTTGTAACATGTAATTTTCTATACTTTAAAAAATCTGGGGCTGGGCGCAGTGGTTCACACCTGTAATCTCAGCACTTTGGGAAGCCGAGGCGGGCAGATCACCTGAGGTGGGGAGTTCAAGACCAGCCTAACCAACATGGAGAAACCCCGTCTCTACTAAAAATACAAAATTAGCTGGGCATGGTGGTGCATGCCTGTAATCCCAGCTACTCGGGAGGCTGAGGCAGGATAATCGCTTGAACCAGGGAGGTGGAGGTTGCATTGAGCCGAGACAGCACCATTGCACTCCAGCCTGGGTGACAAGAGTGAAACTCCATCTCAAAAAAAAAAAAAAAAACAAAAAGAAAAAGAAAATTGTCATCTACCATAAGCTCACACTTATGTTGCTGACAAGTGTTCCTAATTTTCATTTTTAATGGCTGCATAATATTCTACCAAGTGGCTGTGACAAAATTTAATTAACTGTTCCCCCTATTAATGGAAGATTACAGTTGCTTCTGGGTTTTTTGCCAGTTTAGTCACAAGCTTTTGTGCTGGATATCCTCCACTTGACCCTCCAGATCCATTCTCCAGCCTTTTCCTCCCTGCTTTGGGTCCTATGAGGCTGACTTGTATGGACTATATCAATGGGCTCCATTGCTGTCTGGCTTTTGATCGGGTTCAGCCAATGGGGACACTGGCAGGAGATCAGAGGAAGGGAGAACAGTAATGCCAGGGTACTTATTCCCCAGGCTCTCCCTCTCCAGGGTCACTGCTGGTTGGATAATTCTCTCAACTAAAGGTCGCAGCTCTTGTTGAATGACCCTTTCCACATGGCTCCATCTGCCTGTGGGTTCCAGTAACTGCTCTCTCCTATCCCCTTTTCATGTCTGGGTGCCTACGTATCCCCTCACCCCTGCAACACACACACACACGTGTGAACACACACACACACACCTGTTCCTGCTAGCCCTTGGGTACTACACTATTCCTTAGAGTTCCCTACACCCGGCCCACGCCTCTACAAAGAATCTCTTTAATTAGCTCTCAAATTATGTAGTTCAATGTCCTGATATATCATGCTGTTTCAGATAATGCATGTTTTTTTACATCTAATTTCATAAGGATGGGTACCTGAAAAGGGAATTATGGAGTCAAAGAAATGTGAACACTTCAGGCTCTTGAGTTCATACTGTCAATTTACTTTTGAAAAGGATCTGTTTGCATTTCTACCAGTGCATCCTTCCAGCACTGGATATTTTTAAATATAATTTTGCTAAGTCAATAGGTTAAAAAATGGTACTTTATGGTAATTTAAGTTTTCATGTCTTGGATTACCCTTAAGTTTGCTTATAAAACCTAGTTCTTGCTGTGTACATTGTTATTCTGGAGTTTGTTTAAATCTGTTCCTCCCTTCCCCACTCATTCTCTAGCTGTATAATCTATTTCCTCCATAATTCAATTTTTCAAAAGATCAACTTTTTAAAGCCTCAATGTCTTCATCTATTTACAGATATCCTAACAATAACACCTCTCTCACAGAATTATTGTGAGAATTAAATGTAAATAAGCATGTAGCATATAAGAAGCATCCAAGAAACATGAATGCTTTCCTCCTTAATAATTATGCATGGAGTTTAATTGACAAATTATGTCTATTTTTTGAAAATATTGTGTCAGTTTTCTTTCAAGTTTATATTGAAATTTACCTTATAAAATAATATTATAGATGAGCAGAACAATTCAATATCATCCAGATTTGTTTTTATATATTATGTGACTTTAGAAGATCTGTAACCCTTTTAAGCCAAAATCTTAAAAACTGTATTTATTTATTTATTTTATTCTATTTTATTTTGAGACAGGGTCTCACTCTGTCTCCCAGGCTGGAGTGCAATGGTGCAATCATGGCTCACTGTACCTTGACCTCCCAGGCTCATGTGATCCTCCTACCTCAACTTCCTGAGTAGCTGGGAGTATAGGCACATACCACCACACATGTGTTATCTCAGGTCCCATTTCTATTATACAGACCAAGTAATGCTTTGGTAGGCTACACATCTATTATCTATTTAATTCTTTTGTGTGTGTGTGTGTGTGTGTGTGTGACAGAGTTTCACCCTTGTTGCCCAGGCTGGAGTGCAATGGCAGGATCTCGGCTCACTGCAACCTCCGCCTCTCAGGTTCAAGCGATTATCCTGCCTCAGCCTCCTGAGTAGCTAGGATTACAGGCATGCGCCACCACGCCCAGCTAATTTTGTATTTTTAGTAGAGGCGGGGTGGGGGGGGTTCTCCACGTTGGTCAGGCTGGTCTTGAACTCCCGACCTTGGGTGATCCTCCCCCCTCGGCCTCCCAAAGTGCTGGGATTACAGGCGTGAGCCACCGCTCCCAGCCCACATCTATTTAATTCTTAGAGCCAACTACCACCAAAGATTATTCCTGCCAGTAAAAAAATTCCGATTGCTACTCTGGGATCTCATCATCCACATTGAAATCAGGCAGCTTTTCCCACCTCATCCTTGGCCTATAGAAAACAGCTGCCTGAACATGTTCAAGGGTGCTGGGGCTTCTCCCACTAAAGCATTTCTCAACGCTTTAGAGAAGAAACTACTCCTTAGGCCCTTTCAGGACCAAGTGTGGTGAGGAAAGAGGTGCAGTTACACATAATAAATTACTCCCTTATTTCTATCTCCTATATATTATTCCAGAGAAATTCTGGCAACTCAACACCGTTAAATGTTACCTACCAGTGAGTCCAAATTTCAGCCAATCAACTAAGCAAATAGTGCCATTCACAGCTGCTCTAATACATTTGTTTCAGCTAGCTTTTGTTGTATAACAAACTATCCAAAACTTAGTGACTTAAAATAACCATTTATGTTTTTATGATTTTGTAGGATAACAATTTGGGTTGGGCTCAGTGGAGGCAACTCATTTGTGCTCTACGTGGTGTCAGCTGCGATCACTCATGCATTTGCAATCAGTTGGCAGTTTGGCTGCCAGATGACTGGTCTCAGATGGCTTCATTCATATCTTCCTATAGGTGCTGGCTGTTGGTAAAACCATGTATCCTCAGTAGGATAGTCCAGGCTTCTTCAACATAGAGGCTAATCCAAAAACAGCAAAAAAGAGAGAAAACCCCACGTGCGAGTGCTTTCCAAGTCTCTGTTTGTATCACATTTGCTAATAATGTTCCATTATACAAAGCAGCACATAACCATGCCAAAAATCCATGTGTAAAGGAATTACATGAAGGCATGATACTATTAATGTAATCATCTACAACATTAAGTCCAAAACTATCTGGAAAGTGTAGTATATCAGAACTCCCTTAATCTGGCCCCAATTCAATGTTATCTTCTGTGCTCCTGGGTCTAATGCCTTTAGAAGTCATCGCCATACATGTTAGTCTGGTTTCCTCTAATGTTAAGTTAACAAAATCTTATGATTCTTTTGAAGTATAAGACTTTTCCTCCTGAGCTAGACTCTGCTCTTCCCACCTCCGTATATTCTGGGAACTGCCTCTAAATAAAGGCCATGAGAGTTGGGAGCACTGGGGCTGAGAAAAAATAGGGATCTCCCTTGCAAGGCAAGTGCCTCATATGGGCTTATCACAGGCTTTCAAACAAGGAAAGGCTAGTATCATCAGACAAGAAATGAGAGGCTTATTCCACTATCAAGGGAAACTCAGGGATGCTTGGGGGTTTCAACATTCTCAGTTTCATCCAAATCCACCAAAATGTCCCCATTCCTAGTCTCAGAGTCCTACTCCTTTCAAATCACTGAGAAAACTTTCACACATGAGACTCAGCCAGTCTGCGAATGATTAATTTGGGTTGAATTTTTCAGTCATGTCTTTCATGTCTAGTGAGTCCTGTAATTAGAAGGAATAAGAGGTACTTTCAGGGCAGTCTTAGAAGCCCTCTGGTGCTCTGAATATGATTTCAGGTGAAAGCCCTGTTATTTGCTTCCTGTAAGCACCCTGGAGAAATCAGAAGCAGCCATCTCACATTACATTCCTTATAATCATCTTTACTACCATAATGGTTAAATGCAACAGCTACTTGGTCTCCAGAAGCTTCCCTTTCATTGGTATTCAACCCTAGCAAGAATAGATGATAATTTAATCAATTGTCATGCCATTGCATGCCATAGATTACTAGTGGCAAAGAGTTCAGCTCTCAATTCAAACCAATCTAACACCAACCACAAATCAAATCAATCCCAGAATGTCAGAATTTGAGAATCTGTTTCCTAGGACCACACCTAGTATCAAGTACTAGTGTCAACCAGGGTCCGGTCATAAAAATAGAGTGTATTTAATATTAGGAACTTGTAATAAAGATATAAGAAGACTAAAAGGGAAAAAAGTGGATGCCAAATATTAGAACTACAGACAGCAGGTAACTTTCTGCTACCTATTGCTACAGGCATGACACATTCAGGAACTAGAAACAGGAAATAATTCCCCCTACCACCTTCCAGTCCCCAAGGGCTTCCCATTTACTGAACTTAACAGGAAGCTAGTTGACAAGGGAGGCTGGCAAATGAAGTTTGTCAAAATTCCAGCCCTGGCACATCAGAGCAGAGGAGAGGAGGATGAACTTAGAGTTGAGAACAGGAGGTAAATAACCAACTCACTCCTCAATCAAAATCTATCTGGATGAAGTGGAGACGTATCCATTAAGAGATGAGAAATAGAGAGACTATAAATTCCAATTGGATTGTAGCACAAGGAATTGTCTTAAACTTTGTGGCATCTGACCCTGTAACAAGGGCCCAATGTATATTTGTTGATTAGTTTTATGAGAAAAATAACAATTGGGCATCTGCTTTGACCATAAGACAAAATAAACTTATTTATTTATTTATTTATTTATTTATTTACTTACTTATTTATTTTTGAGACGGAGTCTTGCTCTGTTGCCCAGGCTGGAGTGCAGTGGCATGATCTCAGCTCACTGCAAGCTCCGCCTCCCGGGTTCATGCAGTTCTCCTGCCTCAGCCTCCCAAGTAGCTGGGACTACAGGTGTGTGCCGCCATGCCTGGCTAATTTTTTGTATTTTTAGTAGAGATGGAGTTTCACCAAGTTAGCCAGGATGGTCTAGATCTCCTGACCTCGTGATCCGTCTGCCTCGGCCTCCCAAAGTGCTGGGATTACAGGCGTGAGCCACCGCGCCCAGCCTTTAAGTGCATTTTGTAGAAGTTGTATCAAAATTCAATGGCTGCAAATGAGAGAAAACCTGATGCAAACTGGCTTAAATTTTTAAAAGATAACGTGTTGGCTTATGTAACTGAGCAGCCAAATGTGCAACTGGGTATAGGGGGTCTAACAAATGTCTTTAGGTTTCAAATTCCATCATTTCTTCACTCTGTTTCCTTTTTGTTGATGCCATTCTCAGACAAGATATCTCCTCTTAACTACAAGATGGATGCCAATGATTACTAAACCTTTCAGATTCAAATATTTTACAAGTAAAAAAAAAAAGCCAGAGTATTTTTCTCAGCATTCTCAGCAAAATCCTGAGATTTACACTGGAAAACTTACGTGATGTGCCCTCTCCAGAACCAGCCACTGAAAGAAAGAGTATGTAAGTGATGTCTTAGGTCTGGAGCTCCACCCAGACCACATGAACTGAAAGTGGAGAGTGAATCAAAGTGACATCTTTTGTGCTAAGTTGTTGCAATTGCCCAAATGCATCTGTGGACTTCTCCTAGAATTTATAGCAGAAGGTATTAGGTGTCCATTATAAGAAAAATATCACTATCATATAACACCCTGGGGAAAATATTTCTAAATTTCAGACAAAATATATTTTTAGTGTATTGTCTTTCCTGATAATGTATTTCCTGCCTGTCATGGGATATGTCTGTATTAAAGTGCTGGGCAGGGTTTGGACTACACGTTACTCCTTGTGCTGGGTTTGAAACATTAGATTGCCAACGTCTCATTGCTGGTATCCCAAATGAGGTTTAATTAAGTTTATCATTATAGCTAATCTTCATACCATGCACCAGACATTGCTCTAATAGCTTCACATGTATCATCTCATTTAAACTTCATAACTCAGTGTATTGTCTTATCTATTTTACACGTGTATTAGTCTGTTCTTGCATTGCTATAAAGAACTACCTAAGACTGGGTAATTTATAAAGAAAAGAGGTTTTATTGACTCACAGTTTCACAGGCTATACAGGAAGCAAGGCCAGGGAAGCCTCAGGAAACTTACAATCATGGCAGAAGGTGCAGGGGAAGAAGGCAGGTCTTACATGGCCTGAGAAAGGAAGAGGAAGAGCAGGGGGAGTGCTACACACCTTTAAACAACCAGACCTCATGAAAACTCACTCACTATCATGAGAACAGAAAAGGGAAACTCCACCCCATGATCCAATCACCTCCCACCAGGCCCCTCCTCCAACACTGGGGATCACAATTCGACATGAGATTTGGGTGGGGACACAAATCCAAACCGTTATCAACATGTAAGCAAACTAAGGCCCAGTGAAGTTAGATAAATTGCTCACATCACACAGCTAGTAAGTGGCAAAGCTAGATCTTAAGATTTTGTGAGCCAGACACGACATCAGGCCAAATATCCTAGACCTGTACCAGTCAAGCCTTCATTACATAGTATTTTGTAATTATATATGTGTTTGGTTTTCTCCAACAGCCTTTGAGGTATTAGGAGCAGGACCTGGCTTTTTATTCATTTTTATAGTCCCAGAACCCAGTACAAGGATTCGCACACAGAAGACACTTAACGAATATCATGGAACTGAATTGAAAGCAGTGTGCATGGAGTTGAGGCAAGAGAGGCCAATGTGGAAAAATGTTTAGTGAATCTCCAGCATGTCCAATGGAGAAGGGTCTCTGTCCACCCAGCCCACATTTCTCCTATGTGAATGCATCAGAGTCATGTAGCTTGTTGACACTAGCCATTAAAATAATTCTAGCCACCACCACCATCCTTCACCCCATCTATGGTCTATGCTTACTGTGGAACCTGATTATAATTAGACTCCTTATACAGGGTTTTCTATAGGAATAGACTTTTTAAAGCAACTTCTGATACGCATGTCAATGGCATTTCTTATTACAGAAAAGTCCCTTAGAAGTTTGGTTAGTATGATCCAGTTTTTAGTCTAATTCCGAGTTTACTCACAGAATCAATTTTCTAGACCTTTGAGAGAAGACCTGGTGATGCCAACAAGAATACCATTTGATCCAGCAGAAATACCATTTGACTTAGCAATCCCATTACTGGGTATATACCCAAAGGAACATAAATCATTCTATTCTAAAGATACATGCACACGTATGTTCATTGCAGCACTATTCACAATAGTAAAGACATAAAATCAACCTAAATGCCCATCAATGATAGACTAAAGAAAATGTAGTACATATACACCATGGAATACTATGCAGCCATAAAAAGGAACAAGATCATGTCCTTTGCAGAGACATGGATGGAGTTGAAAGCCATTCTCCTCAGCAAACTCACAGAAGAACAGAAAACCAAACACTGCCTGTTCTCACTTGCAAGCTGGAGCTGAATGATGGGAACACATGAGCACATGAGGGGAACAAAACACACTTGGGCCTGTCAGAAGCGGGGGTAGTGGGAGGGAGACCATCAGAAAAAATAGCTAATGGATGCTGGGCATTAGGTGATGGGATGTTCTGTGCCGCAAACCACCATGGCACACGTTTACCTATGTAACAAACCTGCACATCCTGCACATGTACCCCTGAACTTAAAATAAAAGTTAAAAGAAAATTTAGAGTGGGAAAAAAGGACAGAAGGAAATATGCTAAAATATGAATAAGATTTTGTTAAAGTGTTGGGGTTGTATGTAATTTTTTCTTTTCTCTGTTTTACAAGATTTTTTGTCATGTAGTATAGTAACTTTCATTAAATGTTATTTTAAGTAGTTTTCCTCTGTGACATGGAAATCAGAGCTCTGTAAAGCATACTGAAGAAACATCATGGTGTTCAGAAACAGCAATGATACTCCTGGCAATATGTGTTATTAGGAATATGAATAGCTGTCAATTGTTTACAAAATTTTGGGGGATCCCTCTAAGGAGTTTTTTTCTTAATGTTGAGGAAAAAAAAACCCTAAAAGCTCATTTTCTTTCCTTTCTTCCTCTCCTTTGTTTTCTCACCTATAAAATTAGAATGGCAATAACAGTGACTCTTTGTCAATGTCATGAGATTATGGGTAATTTTTTTCTTTATATTCTTCTTGTATTTGAAAAGCTTTAAAAATAAGCATTTTAAATTCAAAAAAATAAATCTTTAAGCAATCTTTAAAAATATTTTGAAATTTTAGAATTTCAGTGTCTGCTTATTATAAAACAAAAGGTCACATAAATGCCAGATATAATGTTTCTGGGGCAAAATTTTTAGATGCACAACTTGTGTTTCTTCCCTATGTCAAGTACAAACTTTCACCTGTTTTTATGAGACTCTAAAGAGAAACTACAAGAAAAGCGTACTAAGTGAAAGTTTGAAAAGGCACTGGGTTTGCCAGCATCCTGCTTGCCTAATCAAACATCATGCAGCCCCAGCACAGAACGCATGACTGAGCTGCGGCAGAACATGTGAGGTGCATGTGACTGGAGGAGCTGCTGAGCATCTTTCCACTAGTGCTCTGGGGAGTTGTCGTCAAGAACCAACGTCCTGAAGGCAGAAAACTCAAGGGTGGGGAGTGAAAGGGGTCTTTCCAAAATATAAAAACTTTTCTGAGTGTTCTCAAAGTGAAGACAAGGAAAGAACAGTTTCTGTATGTGAGTGTGTGATAGTGGAATGTGACATTTGAAAGCTGTTAGGGAAAATGCCAATCTGGCAGGCTACAGCTGTATCCCCTGAGAAGCAAAATGGAAAGTTTAAATCCAGGTTGACCAGAGCCTCTACTTTCTTACATTCATCAACAAGACAGGGTGATTCACTGGACTGCCCTGACAGCATCCCCACCCTTTCAGGGCTATGTGGCATAAAGGCAGCTCATCTAGTCCCCAGGGTGTTTCAGACTCTGTCTTGAGACTCTGAAACCCCCAGTCAGCACTGTGTACTTGAGAGAAATAGAAAGTACATATTAGATATGCTCTACCTGGGGTTTGAGGAATGTATAGTGAGCTGGAGAATACACTACAAAAAAACAAAGCTACACGCAATCAAGTGATTGATAAGTGGGACCAGACCATAAGACCCAAAGGAATTGAGGATGGGTGGGAGCTCCCCATGGGCAGGAGTAGCCCAAGACAGCAGCGAAGGAAAGAAAAATGCAATTTGGGACGCCAAGGCTGGCGGATCACTTGAGGTCAGGAGTCCGAGACCAGCCTGGCCAACATGGTGAAACCCCATCTCTACTAAAAATACAAAAGTTAGCCAGGCATGGGGATGAGTGCCCACCAGTTACTTGGGAGGCTGAGGCAGAAGAATTGCTTGAGCCCAGGAGGTAGAGCTTCCAGTGAGCTGAGATCATGCCACTCCACTCCAGCCTGGGCGACAGAGCAAGACTCCATCTCAAAAAAATTTTTTTTTTAAAGTTTACAAAGCATTTTCAAATGTCTTGTTATACTAGTTGAGCCTCACCACCACCTGGTAAAGGGAGTAGAACAAATATTCACATTTTATGGATGAGGAAACTTGGACTTACAGAAGATAAATAACTTGCCCAATTTATCCCATTTCTTTTTCAGTAAAATTATCAGTTTGGGGTGGGCATGGTGGCTCACACTTGTAATCCCAGCACTTTGGGAGGCTGAGACAGGCAGATGGCTTGAGCTCAGGAGTTCAAGACCAGCCTGGTCAACATGGCAAAACCCTATCTCTACAAAAATTACCCAGGTGTGATGGTGCATGCCTGTAATCCCAGCTACTGGGGAGGCTAAGGTGGGAGGATTGACTTAGCCCAGGAGGTCAAGGCTGCAGTAAGTTGTGAATACACCACCGCATTCTAGCCTAGGAAACAGAATGAGACCCTGTCTCAAAGTTTGGTAGCTTAGGGAGTTACAAGTTTGGTAGCTCAGGGAGTTGCCATAGAAATAGAATATATTGATTTTTAATCACAGCACACAACAAGACGTACATTTATATCCTTGTGATTAAGTGAATATGGTTGAGAGAAGAGGTTAGGTTGACAAAGCAACTGCTAAAAATTGTCTTTCTTTTTCCCTTTCTCTTATGGGTAACTTAGATGAAAACATAGAAGATGAGCTTATAATATATGATGATTAATAAAGCAGGGAGGGAGAGTCAGCTGGATAGAAGAGTTTCTATTTTAAAATCCCAGTTTGCCACAGTGGTTCACACCTGTAATCCCAGCATTCTGGGAGGCCAAGGCGGGCAGATCACTTGAGGTCAGGAGTTCAATACCAGCCTGGGTGGGCAACATAGCAAAATCTCATCTCTACAAAAAATACAAAAACTAGCCAGGTGTGGTGGTGTGGCCTGTGATCCCTGCTAATTGGGAGGCTGAGCTGGGAGGATCGCTTGAGCCCGGGAGGTTGAGGCTGCAGTGAGCCAAGATTGTACCATTGCACTCCAGCCTGGACAACAGAGTGAGACCTTGCCTCAAAAAATAAAAATAAAAAATAAAAATAAATTAAGCCCCAGGCTGAATCACTAGGTCAAAACCAAAGAGGTAGAATGTAAGGTCCTGCTTTTGATCCACACACCTAAGATGGAAGAACAGTTTGTTAACAGTTAATATGAAAAAGTTCTGGGGATTTAATAGAAAAGAATTTAAATGGTATCATACTCATAAACTACAAATGTGCCATAACTGCAAATGCAGTTTGAATTGAAATCCAGTTGCTTAAAAACTAAAGAGGTTGGGCATGGTGGTTCATGCCTATAATCCTAGCCCATTAAGAGGCCAAGGCAGGTGGATCGCTTGAGCCCAAGAGTTTGAGACCAGCCTGGGCAACATGGTGAAACCATGTCTCTATAAAAAATACAAAAATTAGCTGGGTGTTATGGCGCATACTTGTAGTCCCAGATACTAGGGAGGCTTAGGTAGCAGGATCACCTGAGCTCAAGGAGATCAAAGCTGCAATGGGCCATGATCTCACCACTGCACTCCAGCCTAGGCAACAAAGTGAGGCCCTGTCTCAAAACAAAACAAAAACACTAAGGAGAACTTCAGCAGCATTGATAGGACACTGTTCAGAACTGGGAACAAATAGTCCTATGGAACCTACTATGTCTAGGCCAGGCTACCTCTAGAATATTTTGTTCTATTGTGGGTCCCACTTGTTAATTGGCACATTAATAAATGAGAATAGCTCTGGAGGGAGACACCCAAGATGGCAATTGGGCTTGAAGCCACCTCTAGACTAGGAATACTAGAAGAAGCTGGGTGCATTTCTCCTGGAGAAGAATTATCAAGGGAAGACATGAGAGCCAATATCAACGGGTACAAGTTACATTGAAGCAGAATTTGACCCAGAAATGGAAAGAATTCACTAACAACTAGAGCTATTCATCAAAGGTTGACCTCCTGGTTCCTGGATATATCTACATAGCCTGGAACTACCATTTTTCAGGATACTCTGGAAGGTATTCTTCCCTTAGGTGATGAACTACAAATATCCTTCTTACTCTAAGATCCCATAATTCTTCAAACTAGACACTTAACTCCTATGAGCCTCAGTTTCCTGAGAAGACTAAAATGAAATGGCTTGTAAATTCCCTTCCAGCTCTTCTATCCTTCTATGAAGTACTTGGTCCTAAAGGGTACCCTAGTTTATGTTTCACAGAGATACCAGAAACAGGAACCTTTTATCTTCATCTTGACTCTCAAGATGTTATCCTCAAGTGAACATTTTTTTACCAGCTGAAATATGTCCTTAAAGTCTTTGAGTCAATGAATCATGAAATGATGTAAGTTTTCAAATTTCATTTGTAGAGTTCCTTAAGAACTATGTCCACTTGCCACATTCTTTTCTGAATATTATTCTTTTTTTCCTCAACCCTGTTTTTTAACCCAAACATCCTACTTTCAACCCTCTTTGTATCTAAGGATGGAACGAGGCTGATGACACAGACAAGAAACTTGTGAAACATAGCAAGTATCTGCCTTTTATCTGGTGGATAATGTCAGGACAAGATAAGGGCTGATGTGAAATTCTGGGCTGAGCTTTAAGGCTTTAAGGCATAGTTTTGCCTCGAAGAATTGCCTCCAGACAGGACAAGTCACTGTAAGCAAAGTGTGTGATTGCATCTGAGCATGATAGGAGGCCAGCTGGGAAGTCCCTGCCCTTTCCCTGCACATGCACTTCCCTCATTTTCTCCATCTTTCTACCTCAACACTTCACCTTCAGAGATGATTTATTTTAGGGCTCAAAGCATTTTTAGACTGTAAGTTCTTTTGTTGCTATTTATTAGCTCAACCAGTGCCATGTACCAGAACTTGGGGGAAAGAGCCATTTCTATGGAAATGCAGATAGAGTCCAGGCCTATCCTGAGAAAGTGCAATCATGAGGAGACCATCCTGTTGTTTTCCATGTATTTTATCATTCATTTGGTACTAAGCACTGTACTAGGCACCAAGATAGAGAGAGAGTAAAACATCAGCCTTGTCGTCAAAGGGTTTGCAGATCACGGAAGCCCTCTCTCTCTCTCATCTTTTACATAGGTGATACCCTATATAACAAGAAGAGATATCACAGGATGACTAAAACAGGCAAAGCAGCTGGAATATGTGTGTGGCTGGGGCAGCCCAAGGCAGGGCCTTAACCCTAGTAATGGCGCTGACAGCTTTAGTAACTGAGGGGAGAGGCTAGTACCTGCTGGTTTGGTCAACAGGGGACAACAATCAAGGGAGAGAAAAGTGATCTTATAAAGACTGGAGGGAAGTCAAACAGAACATCTCAGCCAAGTGCCACATATTTTTTCTATAGGGTTCTATATTTTCTGGAACTCATATACAGAATTAAGTAAGAGTCACCCTGGGCTATAGTGGTAAGAGCAAACAGCTGGAATTTCTCAAAACTTTCTTTTGAAGCCTCAAGCAGCGGCAGGCAGATGGAAGAAGTAACATGTTGTGGTGGTTCTCAGACTTTTTACCACCCCTAAAACACTGAAGGATAATTCCTCACTCTCCTGTCAGTAACAACCACTGACTTCTGCAAAGATTCACAGCCATTTGGGGTACATATCAGAATATCATGGAGAAGCAGGAAGTGGGGAGCAATTTCATAAAGTTTTCTACTTGAGTCTAATGTAACCATTTCCCACTTGACCTGAGATGTATAGGTAGCTTGCATGAGTTGAATCCAGATCTGCTATTAACCAGCTGCATGACTACAGACAAGTCTCTCTCTTTGAACCTTAGTTTCCTCATATATAAAACAATGAACCTTACCTGGCAGTGTTATTGAGAGGAACTACAGAGCCTGTCACAGTTAGTATATAGCAATATAGCTAGATCATTTTTTTCTTTTCTTTTCTTTTTTTTTTTTTTTTTGAGACAGAGTCTCACTGTGTTGCCCAGGCTGGAGTGCATTGGCACGATCTCGGCTCACTGCAACCTCCACCTCCCAGGCTCAAGCGATTTTCTTGCCTCAGCCTCCCAAGAATCTGGGATAAAGATATCCACCACCATGCCCAGATAATTTTTGTATTTTTAGTAGAGATGGGGTGTCACAATGTTGACCAGGCTGGTCTCAAACTCCTGACCTCAAGTGATCCACCTGCCTCACCCTCTCAAAGTGCTGGGATTACAGGCATGAGCCACTGCGCCTAGCCCATAAAGCCAGATCTTAATGAGCAATTAGCTACTAGTATAATAATTTGTTTTAAAAGCTATATTGTGGGATAACAGAGTCTACTCAGTCAGCCTTTATGCAAAAGTGAAAATCTTGGGATTCTCAGAAATATGCTCTCAATAGTAAATGCCCTATGTAATGAAGTGCACCAACTTAGGCTGGGGCCATTGGGCCCATAAAATCTTAATTGTTAAAATTAAGAGGTTGGGTGCAAGGACAGAGAAAAGCTACTATTTCCAAGTTGCCAAATTTAAAAAATTACCTATCTGGAAGGTAATTTTTTTTACCCCTTAACAGACCTTTAAGTGTATAATAGAAGGGAGATTCAAAATTTACATTTGAAACTGATTGTTTGAGGGGGAAAAAATGTAAATAAAAATTTTAACAATCATATAAATATGAAGTCAAGATCTTAATCTGGAATGGGAAGGTTAAGACCATTCATTAATTCAACAAATATTTACTGAGCAGCTCTGAGACTATTTTCCTTGGGGTCTGGGAAGGGGAGCCATGGTCAGTGGACTCTTGTTATCTGTTATCTGTAGGAAGATTGATCCCTACCACAAGGTAGAGGGACAGGGAATAAAGGGGAGATACTCCTCGTATGAGATAAGGGTAAAGGATGTTCTAGAGGGCCCAGTTTGATATTTTTCTTTTGTATTCTTTTTTTTTTTTTTTTTTTTTTTTGAGATGGAGTCTCGCCCAGGCTGGAGTGCAGTGGTGCAATCTCAGCTCACTGCAAGCTCTGCCTCCTGGGTTCACGCCATTCTCCTGCCTCAGCCTCCCAAGTAACTGGGACTACAGGTGCCCGCCACTACACCCAGCTAATTTTTTTTTTTTTTTTTTGTATTTTTGGTAGAGACAGGGTTTCACCGTGTTAGCCAGGATGGTCTTGATCTCCTGACCTCGTGATCCGCCTGTCTCGGCCTCCCAGAGTGCTGGGGTTACAGGCTTGAGCCACCGCCTCCCAAAATGCTGGGGTTACAGGCTTGAGCCACCGCGCCCGACCTGATATTTTTCTTTTCTGCCTTGTTATTTCTTCCCATGATTTTCTTTCAGTAAAATCTCTTTCCCACATCTCTTTCAGTAAAATTTTGTTAAATGTTAGTCTTGTTCTCTGTTTTGGACTCTTAATGCGGCTCTGTTAGTAGATGGTAAGAATTCCTGGGAATTTCCAGAAATTCTTTGGGAAAAGTCAGAGACTAACCTCCTTGCAGTTACATAAGGGGATGAATTCAGCTGAAAGTTGTTTGAGCATTAATTAGAAGTGTGGCCCCTTGAAGGCTGGTGAAATCTGGACACCTCTGTTATACATGGTCCTTGTGGATGGTTTGAATGATCTTCCCAAACTGGTTGGGCACACTCCCATGATATCAGGCTGATGGGCATTAAAAATGCAAATTAGTTCACATGCTGGGGTACAATGCCCTGAACCAGCTGACTTTAATGGACTGCAGATTGCCAATCCAAGGCTATGTTCTTTCATTCCTTTCCTTGCCTTACTTATTTATCATTCATCCTTCCCCTAAGCTTTCTTGGGCCTATTGCCCAAATAAAAGTCAAGAAGAAATTAACACATATGGAAGTGTGCTATGCTAAGTACTATGTGGGGTATTTTGCATGAATTATTTTACTTCACCCCTTACAACACCTTGGCAAGATAAGCAGGATGATCCGCATTTTATCGATGAGAAATGAAAGCTGAGAGTCCTATCTCCCAAGTAACACAGCCAGGTATTATAACGGTCCTGGGGTCCAAATACAGGCTTATATAACTCCAAAGTTCTTTACATCATCCCACCAAGAAAAATGTATTTTAGGATTCATCTAATCAAAACATAATTAAGAAAAATGTACTGGGAGAGATGCTTACTGTTTCTAAGCAAACATACATGATTGCCTATCAAAGAACACTGACCTCAAGCTGCAACTCAAACCGGAGCTGCAGGGGGCTCAGATTCAAACACTTCCTCTCCACTTACAAAACTGCCACAAAGGAAAATGAAATGGTAAAAGGCAGTTTCTGCCAAACTTTGGCAAAACCAGCTAAACTTTCTTGGTCAATGGGAGTAGAAGGGGTGATATCTCTCTGTCCTGAGGAACCAAAAAGTTGCCTAACAGGTAAATACAAATCTGACATTTCAAACACAAGTTGTTTTACATATCTGGGCTCAACAGTTTAAGTTTACAAAATATCCCCACCCATCCAAAATCATGTGTCCATATGAAGGCAAGTCTGCGGTCTACTGTTGGATAATTCACAGCCCTCTTATCTAGCACTGGTCATAAGAAAACAGGGGAGCTGTTACACAACCATGCAGATGGTGCCCCCTAGTGTTGCACAATGACAAAGCCCTGAAAGCCACCACCTGAAAGCACAATCTACTAGACTGCTACTTCTCAAACGGACTGTGGTAAAGAATTGTTGTTACTTTGTTTTTTCAATCTCCAATCCCTCACAGACCAATACTTTTATAAGCTATAATAAAAATAATTTAGCAGAAAAATTCAATAAGTAAATATATTACAAATAGAAGATTTAATCTTTTTAACCATTAGATTCAATAGATTTAAAATTATTCTATGAAATTGCTCTAAAGTTTCTACACTCAGTTCCTTTGCAGACCAGGAACAACAGTTTGTGGATGGGCACGAATGCACAGATCACATTTTGACAAACACTAATACTGCTTCACTTTCTTTCTTTCCTTTTTTTTTTTTTCTCTTTGAGACAAAGTCTCACTGCCACCCAGGCTGGAATGCAGTGGCGCAATCTTGGCTCATTGCAATCTCCACCTCCCAGGTTCAAGCCATTCTCCTGCCTCAGCTTCCCAGGTAGCTGGACTTACAGGTGTGTGCCACCACACCCAGCTAATTTTGTATATTTAGTAGAGACGGGGTTTCACCATGTTAGCCAGGCTGATCTCAAACTCCCGACCTCAGGTGATCCGCCCACCTCAGCCTCCCTAAGTGCTGGGATTACAAGCGTGAGCCACCACACCTGGCCCACTGCTTCACTTTCAGTTACAAAGTCTTACCATGGGTTCCTTCTAAGAAGCATTGAACCACTTGACCATCAATGTGTTGTCCATCTATCAATTAACTACAAATTCTTTCTTTCCTCTTTTTTTTTTTAACTCAAGCAACCTGCAGGCCTGCTTAAAGTGGTCTTTAATTACTAAAGACTTTCCCTTATTTAAAGAAATAGGGGAAACTTGGAGGTCTAGATTAGGTTTCTTTCCAATGGTTGCTATGTAACTTTGGGTAAGACATTTGAAAGATTAAAGTTGCTTCTGATGGCACTACAGTAGAACCTCAATATTTGCATGTTTCTTCCTTAAACTTCCCTTTCCCTGACACTGTACATATACTTTCTAAAATTTATTTTTTACTTTTTACTTTTTAATTTTTTAAGGAAATAGAGATGGGGTTTCACCATGTTGCCCAGGCTGGTCTCAAACTCCTGAGCTCAAGCGATACACCTGCCCCAGCCTCCCAAAGTGCCTGGCCCCTGTATGTACACTGTTAAAAGAATCAGATACCAGTAGGAAAGAGGTAAAAAGAGAATATGTAAGCAGATATACCAATTTGTGGTAAGCATTCAAATTGGTTCTTGTGTAGTCCTATTGTGGAATTTGATTTAAAGGCCAAAACAGACACCACTATATCTCCCCTTTATATCTTTCCTTTATCATCCTTGTTTTGTGGCAACATGCTTCTCTATCATCGATTGATGATACAATTACAACATTATGGCTTTTCTATGCTGATTTATCAGAAATAGATTGGGGTAATGGTGTTATTTCTCTTCTGTTTTCCCTCCCACAAAGGTTCCCTCTGTGTACCTCAAACTTACTCTTCAACCTGATCTTCTTTTGAGGGAAATTACTCGATGGTTTTTAGGGATTCAACTGAGCTCTGACCTTAGTGACCCACCAAAATCAGAGCCAGCCCTTCACTCAGTCAAGTTCAATAATTATTTTCCACAGGTGCTAAAACCCCAGTTGAACCTGGATATTTTCCCCCTTAATATCCCCTTTAGAGAAAAAGAATCAGAGAATCCCACATGTGGAGGAGTGAGCAGATAACAGAAACCCTAAAGCCTTTCAGATTTAACTGTTCCTGCTGTTCTGATGAGCCACGTGGGGCCACAGTGGGAGAAGACTGAAAACAGAAAAGATAGTGGCTTTTACGGGCTTTGGAGAAGGGCCAGGGTCTCATGGGAGATCAGAAAGTGTGTAGAAAGTCCTGTAGTTACTAGGAAAATGCAGATATCAGTGCCTGACAGACAGTAGGTGCTCAATATATACATTCTATAACTGAATGGTACAGTGAATGGGCAAAAGAAAAAAAGCAGAAAAGGTGAAAGTGAAGGTAGGACAGGTAGAGATGGGATTACCTTTCTTTCCTCCTAGCATCTTTTTTAGGGTTATTTCTTTTTATTTTCCAGATGCCCCAGGGTGATTTTCAGTCACTATCTCCAGGCTGAAGACTTCTTGATCATTCCTTTTTCCAACCTTAGTGATTGCTAGACTAAGAATGCTACAACTCCCAGGTGGAGATTCAGGTTAAACAAGACTGGGTCGTAAGAAAAAAGATGGAGAGAAAAGGAAAGGGAGGCAGGAGTCTGAATTCTGCATTCTCTTCCTTCTGTTTTAATTTGCCAGTTGTTATGGGCAAGTTAAATTCTTCTCATGTGTCTGTTTTTCATAACTGGGAGTTGTAGTTAATATAACTGAGGCACAACTAATAGTAGACCTGTGAAAGCATAAGAGAAATATAGTGTTCAGCAATAACTAAGGAATATGCTTCAAAGCAAACCTTTGCTTCTTATCAGGTGTCACCTAAACAAGTGCTACTCAAACTTTGATGTGCAACATGATACACCTAGAGATCTCATTAACATGCAGGTACTGATTCAGTAGGTCTTGGATGGGGTCCAAGATTCTGCAATTCTAACAAGTTGCCTGGTGATGTGGTTTGGATGTTTGTCCCCTCCAAATCTCATGTTGAGGTGTAATCCCCCATGTTTGAGGTGGGGCCTGGGTGGGAGGTGTTTGGATCATAGGAGTAGATCCCTCATGAATGCCTTAGTGCCATCCTCTCAGTGGTGAGTGAGTTCTTGCTCTGAGTCCACCCATAAAAATCCCTAAACTATGAACGAGACTTGGAGAACTTCTGGGTTGGTGAACACATCCACATGCCAGGAGGGCGGTGCATCCCAACTCCAAGAGGAATGGGGGCCCTTCCGGACCTTGCTCTGTGTACTTGTTCATCTGGTTGTTCATCTGTATCCTTTACAATAAACCAGTACATGGAAGTTAAAGCATCTGAGTCCTATGAGCCATTACAGCAAATTATTGAATGTAAGGAGGGAGTCTTGGGAACGCCCAATTTGTAGCCAAGTTTGACAGAAGCGTGAGTAACCTGGGACTCACCATTTGTGACTGACATTTGAAGTGGGAGAAGTCTTGTGGAACAAAGCCCTTCACCTGTGGGGTCTGATGCTGATCCCAGGTAGACAGTGTCAGAAGTGAGTGAATTGAATTGAAGGACATCCAGCTGGTGTTTGGAGAGTTGGATAACTGGTTGTTGGTGTGGAAAAACAAAATATGTTTGGCGTCAGCAGTATTGTGGGTAGAGTGATACAGTTTTTGTTTTAGGCTGAATTTGGAAACCCAAATGGATAGGCACCTTGATACAATCTTTTAAATGGGGCTGATTTGATTGCTTTTCTTTTTTTCTTTTTTTCTTTTTTTTGAGACAAGGTCTCACTGTATTGCCCAGACTGGCCTTGAACTCCTGGATTCAAGCAATCCTTCCGCCTCAGCCTCCCAAAATGCTGGGAGTATAGGCATGAGCCACATTGCCCAACCCTGATCTGCTTTTCAAGAATTCTTCAGTTGTTTCCATGTAACTGTCTCTCTGACAAGACTGTAAGCTTCCAGGAGTTGGGATCAAGACTTAGCCACTTGCACCTCTCTGGGACTGTGGGATGCTGTGTGAAATGTAGTAGGTACTGGATTTGCAGGGAGTTTTCACCTGTCAAGGGCCTTGATAAAATAAGGAAGTGCAAGGTGCTAATAATCCTTGGCTAAAATATCCAGAATTTCACTTTGGGACTGTAAAAGAGATTCCTCTGAGAAACTTACTAATATCTTTCAAAACCTCAATCCAGATTTTGTCTTCTTATGTCATCTTGTTCTCATTTAGATCAGTTTCTGATGATGCAACTGTGGTTTTGCAGTAAGGGGAACTGAGAATCTTGAATACTGCATGTTATCACGTGACTTCAGGATGAAATGTCATTCAAAACAAAACATAAGTTAAATATATTCACACAGAGAGAAA
Organism: Rhinopithecus roxellana; assembly: GCF_007565055.1. Lineage (NCBI taxonomy): Eukaryota > Metazoa > Chordata > Mammalia > Primates > Cercopithecidae > Rhinopithecus > Rhinopithecus roxellana. The sequence continues at coordinate 56,924,348 of NC_044564.1, forward strand.
AAGCAAAGCCTAAATTAAATACATCCACACATAGAGAAAACAGAGTATGGTAAGATACCCAAATTTCCAAATTTCCATTTTTCTCTTTGAAGAATTTAATCCCAGATCTCCATAGCCTCAGATCCAGTATAGCAAACAGTTGGGAAACTGTTTGACAGCACTTTAGGCCTAGTATCTTGGATCTTTTCATCTAAGGGATTGTCTGCTTATCTAGGACCAGATCTGTTCAGAGTGATGTGGAATCATATTCAAAAAGAACAGAGATAAGGTCTTTCTGACACATCATGAAATTTAACACTGATGATCACCCAAGGACCTGTGCTAGAGTCAAGAATTGGGCCCAGGTATGGTGACTCATGCTTGTCATCACAGCACTGTGGGAGGCCGAGGCAGGAGGATCACTTGAGCCCAAGGGTTCAAGACCAGCCTGGACAACACAGTGAGACCCTCATCTCTAAAAAGGTAAAAATTAGCCGGCATGGTGGTGCACACCTGTAGTCCCTGCTACTCAGAAGGTTGAGGCGGGAAGATTGCTTGAGCCTGGGTGGTTGAGGCTGCAGTGAGCCATGATCACACTACTACACTCCAGCCGGGGCAACAGAGTGAAGCCCTGTGTGGGGGGAAAAAAAACAAAAAACAGAATTGGGTAATTGCAAAATTTCTTCTTTTTAAGGGAATAAAAAAAAATACTGACTTCATGTATTTATTCCCTGGGTTATTTCTGGAAGGCAGTCAAGTTAGTTAATTTATTTTCCTTTTTAAAGAAAATAAGCCAAAACAAACAAACCAAAAGAAAAAGAATATAAGCCAAATAGCAAACATTAATTTTTTTCAGATTTCAATTGTTTAAAATGTATATTCATTTTTGAAAAATTTAGAAAACATAAGAGAGTTCAAAAAAGAAGGATCCCTCCAAATGTCACCAACTAGGCACAACCTTACAAATAATCTTGCTATAGTTTTTCAAATCATAGAGGAAATCAACACATGAAAAGCTGTGTTCATATATTCACCAGGTGAACCAAATGCAAGCTATACTCTTATACTCTGTGGATCAGTGGAACAAGATAAGTAAAAAATCCAGAAATCTTACATGTCAAAATAAAAATTAAGGATATATGTAAAAACTGGTAATTACTTTAAATGAATGAGAGTTCACATTTCATAATCTGTCACATGACTAGATTTTTAAAAATAGGTTGAAAGGTTTTGATGCACTTGTTTGATGTTTCTACATCTTGGAGGAAAGCTGAAAGCACTTGATACTGGTGGACACACACCTACACCAATCTACCTGGGGAAGTTAGAGAAACCCCAGAACGTGATTTATCAAGTAATTCAGTAACTTTTTGAAAAAGATTGGCAGAAAAATTTATTACTTACAATACCAGTTATAGGACATTTCTTCTGGCTGTCCACAACATTTTCCTTCTTACATAGATCCTCTTTCTTAACCTCTTCACCCAGTTCTCAGAAGAAATCTGCAGTAATCTAACTAACTCTAATAACCACCTAATAGGCAGATGAATTTATTACCATAGGTATGGAACTGCTTTAAAGCTGAGTTCTGAAGTTTGATGTAAATGTCAAAGTTTGATTCAATATGTGTGCCTTGGCATGTAAAAATAACAGCAACAACAACAAACACTTTTTATAAAGTTCTTACCATGTGTCAGGCACTATTCTATGTGCTTTATAAATACTAACTTATTTAATATTTATAACATAATCCTCCTATGAGCTAGACACCATTATTGTCCCCAGTTTACATATAAAGCACAGAGAGTAATTTGCCCAAAGTCACAGAGCTTGTAAGTTGCAAAGCCAGGCTAAGAGCCCAGCAGTCTGTCTCCAGATTCCATATCTCTAATATACTTGACTGTCTCATCCAGCAATCTATTTCTCCAGTTGAAAAATTACAATGATTCCTCCTACTCACCCTCCTCCCTCAAAACCCCCACTTCTGTAATTAAATGCCACATTCAATAAAGCATATTCTCTAACAACCCCCTTAGGTCCATGGAAGAAGCTGGCTATTTGCCAATGAAGCCTTGTTCACTCCCCATCTGGAGGGGCCTGGTGACAAGTAAGATTCTGTTCACATTACTAAAGGGAGGAAGGGGAGTTTTCCTGTTCATTTAGCATAAAGAGTCTCTTAAGTCAAAAAATTTCCTTCCCCCTCCTTTCAATGTCACCTGTCACGGGTGAGAAAGTCATCTCGGTATCAATTTCACATGATCTGCCTCAAACAAAGACAGGTCATGTGCTCTTGATACAGCATTTCTTTCTTCATCTTTACTGCTAACTGTATGTTCCATATACAGGGAGAGTTTACAGAAATTAGCATGAATTATGCAAACTCTGATACTTGGTGATGTAGATAGATATCATCAGCTTTCATTTTCTTTGCTGGGAGTGTAATCAACATGATTTAAGCAAAGAAAGAAACTCTCAAGTCACTGCATTAACTATTCTGTTCTCTGGATGAGACAACATAAAACCTTGGGATAGTAGAGCTGGAACAGAAATCCAACATCATCCCCCACATTCCACAGATAAGGAAACAGAGTCCCAGAGGGGATGTGTGATGTACATGATAACACAACTAATTTGTGACTTAGAAAACAAAAAAAACCCTTTTTGGTTTATTTTTAAAAGAAAAGAATAGAAATTAACTAGACATATGGAAATAGCTTATGGAATAAGGTTCATGTGGAGCCACCATTTTTTATTGTCTTACACAGAGGTGACTGCAATTATTACCCCCCACCACACTCACCCAGTGGCAGGCCAACTAGGGCCCTGGGGCTTACATAGCCCCATGAAAAGGGAGGAGGATCTGGTCTTTGGTCCCTCAGGTCATTGGGCTGGTCCTTTGGAATTTGGTAGGCCCTACTGCCCTTGGCACACTGCAGAGATGCTCCCAAAAAGCTCTCTCTTTTTGACCACAGGTCCTCCACAAGGAATTCTTGCTACTGCTTTGGAGGCCAGAGCACTCAGGTCAGGCCACCACAGACATCTATCTATGCCTCTCCCTCTGCAAGTGTCATAGTCTTTGGAAAACTATGCAACAGTGTGATAACATCCCAAAGCCTTATAGAACCTACTGCAAACCTGTTTCCCCAATTCCCTGTCCAGGACAGTCTCAGGCATTCTCCTCTTCCTTAGGGTCAGGCCACTTCCTTTCCTCTTCCTCTCCAAACTCCAGTTCTTACCATCAAAGAGACTTTCTAAAGCAAAGGTTGTGATGCATTTCTTTTTTTTTTTTTTTTTTTGAGATGGAGTCTCGCTCTGTCGCCCGGGCTGGATTGCAGTGGCCGGATCTCAGCTCACTGCAAGCTCTGCCCCCCAGGTTTACACCATTCTCCTGCCTCAGCCTCCCGAGTAGCTGGGACTACAGGCGCCCGCCACCTTGCCCGGCTCGTTTTTTGTATTTTTTTAGTAGAGACGGGGTTTCACCGTGTTAGCCAGGATGGTCTCGATCTGCTGATGTTGTGATGCATTTCTGAGACTAGGAAGCCCTCACCACCCAGACATAAAGCCTGAGTTAATAATCTCTTTGTTTCAGGGAGAGCCTATAGCAGAAAACAGAGATTCCTGTTATCCTAAACCAATTATTTGTATAACTGTATGTTTAATACCTGACTCTCTTTGGAGTAAAAATTTCATGAATTGAGGATTAGGATTACATTAAGGTTGCAGTTGGCTTTAGGATCCCTCTGTCTTACTCACTTTTGCATCCCTGTGCCAGTTCAAGGCCTGATAAATAACAGCCACTCAATACATATTTGCAGAGCAAGGAGAGGAAGAGAGGGAGGGGAGGGAGAGAGAGTGGGAAAAGACTAACCAAAGTTCTGCAACGGCCCACAGAAATATAAGGCAATCTCAAAGGACATAGAGAAAAAGGGACGGGGATGAAGTTGAAAACTATTAAGAAGAAATAATTTACAGGGCTTGATAACAAATTTGACGTGAATGATGTGGAAGAGATTAGTCAAGGATGATTCTGAGATGTGTTAATTGATCCACCTGAATGTGATGTCGGCTTGTGAGAGGAAGATGGGGTTTGGTTTTGTTGGTAAACGATGGTGAATGGTGGAGGGGTTATGGACAGTGAATCCAGTTCAGGAATTATTTGTGGGTCTCACTGTTTTAAGTACATGTGAACAGGAATATCAGAATAAAATTGTGAAGTGGGTAAAGTTATCTTCAGAAACTCCCTTCTCATTTAGGCCCCATTTCACATATCAAGGGATATCACATATCCCTAATTATCTGCCCTAATTTCCTATCAAGAAGTGATCTGATGATCTCACTTACATAAAAGGTAAACTATTGATGAAATAGGAGATAGCTCTCAGGCTGTGTTTTAATGTTAATAATGAGGCACAGTCACAAGCCAAAAGAATGATAACAGCACTACTAATAAGAGTCAGTGCTTATATGGCCCTTAACATGTGGCAGGCACTTAATGCCCTTAGCAACACCATGAGGAACTATTTTATATATGAGGAAAGTGAGGCACTGAAAGGCTGTGACTTGTCCAACATCAACAGCTAATAAATAATGGAGTGGAAAACACAACCTAGTGTTGTGGCTACGCAATCCATGCTTTTAATCATGATGCTAGGAAATAAATGTGTAAGGGTGAAAATTTAAGAAGAGTAGAAATGTGCAGTAAATTTTGTTGGGGTCCCTCAGCAAGATTCAGATCACTCCAGTCCATAATGAAGACTATACAGATCACTCAAGTCTCACCCTACTAACTGATGACTACAATTTCATAGACTCTGCCAATGACTGACTTTAGACAACTTAATCTCTTTCTGTTTCATTTTCCTCATACATAAAATAAGGAGAAATAACCTACATACAAGGTTATTCCTTAAAGCAACATTTGTAATAGTAAGTGACTGGAAACAACCTCAATGTCTGTTGATAGGAGGCTGGCTAAAAAGTGTACACCTATAAAATGGAATATAATGCAGCCATAAAAAGTAATAAAATTATTTCAAACAAAACAACAGCCTGAAAAATCAAGTTGTAGGCACAGATAAGGGAAGTTGCTCAAGAGACAAGGGGGCTTGCCTAAGACATCCCCACAGCTGCACAAATAAGAAAGACTACACAGGAGACTTGCCCAGACATACCTACAATGGAAAATTCTGTCCCCTGACACATGTGCAGTAAGGGAAACAAAGCAACATGGAGTGACTCAAGCTAAGAGCCTGCATCCACACTGGGAGGACGGGGTGGAATTACCAGAAATGCACACCTTATGCAAATGAGATGCCCAGCCCCCTATCAGTTTCTTATAAAAGCCTCTGTATCCAAACTGTGAATTGGCAACATATTTTTCCAGGATCCCTCTCTGTAGCAGACAGCTATTCTTGTTCTTTCACCTATTAAATTTCTGCTCTAAACCTGAAAAAAAAAAAGGTATTAAGAAAGACCCTACATACTGCTATAGAATGATCTCTAGGATATACTATTATGGGGGATAAAAAACAACTACAGTGCAGAACAGGACATATAATATACTACAATTTGCATAAGTAAGGATAAAAGGAATAGATATATTCCTTTATGCTCATATTGCATAAATATAGGAAACTTCTAAAATTGGTTGCTTCAGGAGGAGAACTGAACTGGCGTGGGACAGAGAAGAGAGGAAGGAGAACATACCAATTAGGATCTCAGCAGGAAATATATGGCATATTCAAAACGCATCATCGAAGACAGTTGAGTGACAGAATTATTTACAAAGTTGTGGACAGGGCTAAGGCACCCAACAAAGGAGGCTGACACTTGTCAGTGGGCAACCTACAGAGGGGAATCATCATCATACCTAAGTCCTAAGGATGAAGAGGGTGAGTAAGTAGTTACTTGAATCCAGAGAGAGAGCGCTATAGGTATAGAAGGGGCTACGGGACAGAAGCCATAGCCCTTTCCCAGTTGAAGTCAGCCACTGTTCATCCATAGCCCAGCAGAGAAGGCGCTGGGGGAATAAATAGCCTCACCACATTCTCCTTCTGCACTTGGATCTCTGGACATCCTTAGAGATGAGCCTCTTGGGGCTCAAGGCAAAGTGGAGAGTAGATCTGAAGGCATACAGAGAGAATATCCACTTCACAGACTGTACAGCATTTTTACTTTGTAAACTTAGAACTATATAAATATGTAACTTATTTGAAAAGCAGAAAATGGCCGGGCCCAGTGGCTCAAAGTGCTAGCTTGTAATCCTAGCACTTTGGGAAGCCGAGGCGGGCGGATCATCTGAGATCAGGAGTGCAAGCCAAACATGGTGAAACCCCATCTCCACTAAAGATACAAAATAGCGAGGTGGGGTAGCGGGTACCTGTAATTCCAGTTACTTGGGAGGCTGAGGCAGGAGAATAGCGTGAACCCAAGAGGCGGAGGTTGCAGTGAGCCGAGATGGCGCCATTGCACTCCAGCCCGGGCAGCAAAAGTGAAACTCCGAAAAAAAAAAGAAAAGAAAGGAAAAGAAAAGACAAGAAAAGAGAAAAAAGCAGAGAAGAGAAGAAGAAAATTTTGCACACACAAAAGAGAAATTAAAAAGTAAAATATAAAGGAGGGACCAGCGCATATGCTTTCCAAGCCTCCTCCCCTCTTCAAATTCTACCTCTGTTTCTTTGGAGCGGCAGCTTTTCACCTAATCACAGTCCATGGCTCCACCTAGTGTCAAGGCGACGCTTCACCAAGCTCTGAGAACCAACTCATTCTAGAGGAATTCTGGGGGAGTCAAAACACTGCGTCAAATCACTGATGTGTAAGCAGTTTTCACTGTGAATTACACCCACCTGGTAAATTATCGTATCCCCTGAAAGAAAAAAATATTATTATCATTATTTGAGATGGAGTCTCGCTCTCTCGCCCAGGCTGAAGTGGCACCATTTCAGCTCACTGCAACCTCCACCTCCCTGGTTCAAGTGATTCTCCTGCCTCAGCCTCCGAGTAGCTGGGATTACAGGTGCCCGTCACCACGCCCAGCTAAGTTTCCTATTTTTAGTAGAGTCGGGATTTCACCATGTTGGCCAGGCTGGTCTCAAACTCTTGACCTCAAGTGATCCACCTGCCATAGCCTCCCAGAGTGCTGGGATTACAGGAGTGAGCCACCACATCCAGTCAAAATTAATTATTCTGAGACATAGAATAGTTATCGTTTTAAACTATAGTGGAAATTTATCTAAATTAAATTTTGAACGAATTATCTTTTTCCCCATATTTCAAATTATTAAATAAATTTAGAGGTAAACAGCATGTGATCCACAACTCTAAATCTTCTGTAAGCCCACTTTTTAGTCTTTTACTCCCTAGTCCATTTGTCCTTAATGCAGTCATTCTCAGCCCTGGCTACAAATAATGTCCTCTGGGGAGAAAGCTCCTACTGGAGACTCTAATATAATCTGTCTGGAGAGGGACTTAATATCAATATATATTTTTTAACCTTCCAGTTGTTGTAATGGGCAATCAAGGCTAGAAGCCCCTACTTAAGTGATTGTTTGCTGCCTACTAGGTAGATTTTGATTCCTAGTACATTTCTTGTCACTACTCAGGATGTGCTCACTCTGCTTTAGACAAACTAGGTTACTTGTAAAACAATTTCCCACCCTCTGTGCCCTTACATACCACACTCTCCGCCTCGAACACTCTGCCACCTGCCTTCATCTCAGCTGTCATAGTTCTACATATTATTCCAGGGCCTGCTTAAAGGCTACCTCCTCTGAGAATTTCCCTGCCTCTCATTCTCAAACAGATGTTTCTACCTCCTTTGAACCCCTGAAGATTTTTAAAATAACTTTTATGATCAATCTTCTTTTCTTAATAGAAAATAAACACAGTGATTGACTATTCCTTTTAACTTATCAAATGAACAACAACAAAGTATGATATTTCTGTGAGAGAAATGAGCACTCCCTGTGTTAACAAGGGAATAAATTGGTGTTACAGCTTTTAAAAACAATCTGGCACTATATGTCAAAGTACATTCCATCTGGCCCAGTGCTTTTACTCCTAGGAATTTATCCTATGGATATAATCGCACGTGTGGGCAAAAATACCCATAATAGAATGCTCATTGCAGCATTGTTCATAAAAGCAAAAGATGGGAAACAACTGAAATATCTCATCAACAGAAGACAAGTTAAATAAATTACGGCATATAATATAGATGGAATGCTGCATAGTCATTTTAGAAATGAGGTATATCTGTATTTGTGACCATAGAACAACTCTAAGACATAGCGTTAAGTAGGAAAAAAAAAAGATCCAATACAATGTCATAGAATGCTTCTACTGTGTTTTGTACAAAAGCACAAATATACATTTATCTATGCTTCCAAAGCACTGGGTATCTTTGGATGCATATACAAGCAACTGTCAACAATAACTGACTCTAGGGAAGCAAACTAGTAGGTTTGAGGTAACAAAACTACAAAATAAAAGTCAAGAACCCATCACCAAATATAAGAATTAGAATATTACCAATACCTCTACATATACCCAGAGTCATAGGAAGCCCATTCAGAGCCTCTGTGCAAATTAGAAAAAAAAGCTCCTCTTCTTTGGGTTGGACACAACTCTAAACCAAGACGCACTGCTTGCCAAACAGAGCACAGGCTATATTAATTACATGACCCACTTCTGCCCTGGTGTGCTTTCAGACTTATGTAAATGGAATTGTCCTGTATATATTCTCCTACAAATTATCTTTTTTACTTCACATTATGTTTGTAAGATATATCAATATTGTTACATGCAGTACTCCATTTTCACTGCTGTATAATATTTCATTGCATGTTTATGTGCTAAAAGAATTAACTCTATATCCCACTATTTCAGTTACAGGGTATCTATTGAAGGGTGAATGTGACTAAACTAAAAGAGAAATGAAGATCACCTAAAAATGGAGAAAGGAACTCTTGACCTTATTTTGGGTCAGGGAAAGCCAGTGTGCTTTCATTTGATGAGAAATAATTGCATTATATTAGGCAAGAGTGAGCTGGTAAAGGAGTGAGCACAACTGTAAATGTCTGGTGTTCATGCAGTGAATCTTTTACATTCACGTATTTTCTCTATGGCATTTTCTGTCCTTTAATAAGGTTTTTCACTTTAATAATGTGGAAAATACAGTAATAGTGACAATCCATGCCTCTTTAAGTAATGGGAGCACAAGATGTGAGCTTATTAGAGAACAGCTATGACTGCAATGGACTCTACATCTTTTCATTTGGACTTATATGCAATTTCAGTGTCTTTGCTAGCACATAAATGTAAATTCATTGCAGCAGATTTTTTATTCAGATACAGAATATTCGGTGCAATTTTTCTAAGTCGTTATAGTCAATTTTCAGATAACAAAAATTCAAATAACTTCTAAAAAGAAGAGAGAAAAATGGAAAAAGAAAACAAACTTACAAACAAAAGCCCAACCCCAATCAACTGAGAAGAGAGCAATAAAGGAAGAGGGGGAAAACAAAAGCAAAATAAAAGTTGGACAAATAAAAATTAAAAGTGGGGTGGTAAAATGTTTAGATATATTAATAATTATAATCAACATAAATCTAAAGTTTACAGTGAAAGACAGATTGGGGAACAAACAAAAAACCTCTAACTACACGCTCTTTCAAAAGAAAAACTTAAAACTTAAGACACAAAATGGTTGAAAGATGTAACAGGAAAACAGTAACCAAAAAAAAACTGAAGTGTGTATTAAAAATCACACAAAATAGACTTTAAGAAAATAAGTATCATTAGAGTTAGAGAAAGGCCACTATTTGATTTTTAGAAAGGTTCCAAATGTCAGTGATATAATAACTTCAAAGTTTTACACCTAGAAAAATTGTTTCAAATATATAATGCAAATACTTACTGAACTCCAAAGAGAAATTGCCAATGAGAGCTTTTGATATCTCTCAATTACCAATAGACCATCCAAAGCAAAGATATTAATAATATGGAAGATCTGAACAACACAATTAATAACACAATTAAATAGACAGATAAAAATTCTGCATCCAACAGTTGGCAAATGCACTTATTTTTCTCAAACATCGTAGTGCAATTACAAAAATTGTCCATTTATTAGGCCATACAGCAAGTCTCATGAAATTATAACACAGTCCTCATTCTCTGTGCACAAAGTAATTTAGAGGCAATAACAAAAGATAAATCTGTAAAAGTTCTTATATATTTAAAAATGTGGAAACACACTTGTAGGTAATTCATGTGTCAAAGAAAAACTGACGAAAAAGCTGAATGATAATGAAAATATCACCTACCACGTTCTGTAAAACAGTTAAAGTCGTTCTTTAAGGACAATTTATTAATTTGAAAGCTTGTTTTAGAGAAGAAGAAAGGTTAAAAATTAATAAGTTTTGTGTTTAACTCAAGAAATTAGGAGGAAAAATAGAAAAACAAAGTAGGAGGAAGTAGATAATAAAAGATAAAAACAGAGGTTCAGAAAAAGGTAAAAAAGATACAAAAATGGAATCAGCAAAATTAAACGTTTTATTTTATAAACAGAACAATCTCTGCTGAGATTGAGCGAGAAAAAAAAAAGAACGTACAAATAAGCAATATTAGAATTAAAAAGAGACCTAATCACAGACAAGGCAAACATTTTTTTAGATGAGCTACTCTGAATCAATTTAGGCCACATATTCAAAAACTTAGGTGAAATGGGCAAATTCCTAGAAAACTACAATTTACCAAAACTTACTAAAAAATAGAGAACCTGAATTGTTTTATATCTACCAAAGAAATGCAATCAATATTTTTAAATCTTCCCACAAAGAAAATAATTAGTCCAGATATGGTTATAAATTACTTACACCAAGGTTTCAAGAAAGAGATCGTTCCAATCTTTAAAAATGTCCTATAAAACTGAAAAAGAGGGACTATGACACAACTCACTCAATGATATTAATGTAACCTTGATAGCAAAACCAAATAAGGACAGGACAATAAAGAAACCTTTTGGACCAATCTCACTCATAAACATAGCTACAAATTCAAATAAAATACTAATGAAACAAGATTAGGAGTTTATTTCAAATAGATAATACATCACAAACAAGTTGAGTTTAACCAGAAATGCCAGGGCAGTTAAACATTAGGAAATATAAAATATGGCTAGGCACGGTGACTCACACCTGTAGCCCCAGTGCCTTGAGAGGCCAAGATGGGTGAATTACTTGAGCCCAAGAGTTAGAGACAAACCTGGGCAACATGGTAAAACCCCATCTCCCCCCAAAAAATACAAAAACTAGCCAGGCATGGTAGCACATGCCTGTAGTCCCAGCTACTTGGGAGGCTGAGGTAGGAGAATTGCTTGAGCCTGGAAGGTGAAGGTTACAGTGAGCCAAGATAGCACCACTGCCCTCCAGCCTGGGCAACAGAGCAAAACCCTGTCTCAAAAAATAATAATAATAATAAAGAAAAGAAAATATAAAAATAGAATTCACTGCCTAGGCACAGTGGCTCACACCTGAAATCCCAGCACTTTGGGAGGCCAAGGCAGGTAAATCACCTGAGGTCAGGAGTTTGACACCAGCCTGATCAACATGGTGAAACCCTTTCTCTACTAAAAACACAAAGATTAGCCAGGTGTGGTGGTGCACGCCTGTAATCCCAGCTACACGGGAGTCTGAGGCAGGGGAATTGCTTGAATCCAGGAGGCGGAGGTTGCAGCTAGCTGAGATCGCACCATTGCACTCCAGCCTAGGCAAAAAGAGCAAAACTCCGTCTCAAAAATATACATATACACACACACACATATACATACATACACATATATACATGTATATATACACTATATGTATATATACATGCATACACATATATACGTATGTATATACACACGTATATATACGTGTATATACATACATATGTACGTATGTATATACACGCGTATATATACGTGTGTATATATACACACATATACATGTATATATGTATATATACACACACACGTATATATACGTATATATACACACATATATATAATTCACCGCATTAACAGATTAAAGGAGAAAAATATGATAATCTCAAAAGATGCATCAGATAATGAGAAGCAGACTTTTCAAAATCATGAATAAGACTTAGAAGTCCTATTTACTTCTACTCAACATTATAGTGGGTTTTCTAAGTGCATTAAGACAAGAAAAAGAAGCAACAAAGTACAAAGATTGGGAAAAGCAATAAAAGGTAGGAGTATTGGAATATACTTCATTCATAAAGATATAATTCTCTATACAGAAAGTCCCACAAAATCTACAGGTAAATTATTGGTAATAATAACAGCGCTGGCCAGTGCAGGGTCTCACGCCTGTAATCCCAGCACTTTGGGAGGCCGAGGAGGGCAGATCATCTGAGGTCAGGAGTTCGAGACCAGCCTGATCAACATGGAGAAACCCCATCTCTACTAAAAATACAAAATTAGCTGGGTGTGGCAGCACTCGCCTGTAATTCCAGCTACTCAAGGGGCTGAGACAGGAGAATCGCTTGAACCCGGGAAGCAGGGGTTGCAGTGAGCCAAGACTATGCCATTGCACTTCCAGCCTAAGCAACAAGAGCGAAACTCTGTCTCAAAAAGAAATAAAATATATAATAATAACAATAACAGAGCTAACCAACATGGCTGAATAGAACAATATGCACAACCAAATATATTTTTAACCATTGGCAACAAACAGAAAATTTAAAAAATAAAAAAGCAGGTTACCATATGATATGGTTTGGCTGTGTCCCCACCCAAATCTCATCTTGAACTGTAGCTCCCATAATTTCCACGTTTTGGGAGGGACTCAGTGGGAGGTAATTGAATCATGGGGGTGGGTCTTTTCTGTGCTGTTCTTGTGAGAGTAAATATCACGAGATCTGATGGTTTTGTAAGGGGGAATTCCTCTACACAAGCTTTCCTTACCTGCTGCCATGTAAGACATGACTTTGCTCCTCCTTTGCCTTCTGCCATGATTGTGAGGCCTTCCCAGCCATGTGGAACTGTGAGTCCATTAAACCTCTTGTTCTTTATCAATTACCCAGTTTCTGGTATGTCTTTTATTAGCAGCATGAGAAAAGACTAATATACCATAACAATAAAAAAGTATAAATTACATCTAATGAAGTTATAGAAGACCTATATGGAATAAATTCTAAAGCTCTATTTGATAAACATCAAAGAAGACCTACTATAGAAATAAATAAAAGAAGACATTCAAAAGGAAGACTTTCTGTTGTAAAGTTACCAGTTTTTCCCAATTTGACCTACAGATTCAGTGTAATTTAATGCCAAATCCCACTGTGTTTTTTCTCAAAAACCTAAGAAGCTGATTCTAAAATTTATATGGATGAACAAAGGTCAAAAATATAACAAAGACTCTTTCAGAGAAGAATAAGTTAGGAGGTATACTCTATCCTATTTGAGGACTTTGATTACAAAGTTAATTAAGAGAGTGGTATTAATGCTGCAATATACAAATGGATTAATGGAATAGCAGAGATTCTGGAAACAGATCCACACATATTTGGACATCATATACAACAGAGGTGGTATTGTATATAATGAAGAAAGGGAGAATTAGTCAATAAGTGGTGCTGGGAGAATACGGGGATAAATGAAATCGGATTCCTACCCAACATGATACATAAGTCAATTCTAGATGCATCCAAGACTTGGATGTGAAAACTGATATTTTAAACATCTATAGGATAATGTCTTTAGTTTCCTGGGGTAGAGAAAACACATACCAAAAAAAGCCTTATCTGAAACTGAAAACACAAAACACTCCAAAAAAGCTTATCTAAAACTGAAGAGATGAACAAAATTGACTTTCTTTTTTTCAAAATACTCCAAACAAGAATTTGTAGACAAGCCACAAGCCAGTAGTAGATATTTGCTATATATAACTAGTGGTACGCCAAAATATGTTTTAAAAACCTGGCGTTGCAGAGAGGAAAAAAGCCATGATTTGTTGGGTTTGATTCTTTTCAAGGTGGAAAATTTATTTCAAGCCACCAACATGATGTTGTTAAACTTGAAGTTAGGAAGAGATACACAAATCTCTCTGACGAGACTATACAAGCCAGCTTCAGCACACCACTGCATATAACACTAAAGGATTTGTTTCCAGAATGCAAGAAGAACTCTTTCTGTTTATCAATAATTAAATGACAAGCAATGCCACAAAAAAAGGGAGGCATGAATAGTCATTTTGCAAAAGAGGAAATATGAATGAAGAATAAAAATATGAAAAGATTCTCTACTTCACAGTGATCATATAAATGCAAATTAAGATTACGACAAGTAAACATATTATACTCTTCAGATGAACTAAAGTTAAGTATTACTGCTGGGTGCAGGGGTGGATGTCTGTAGTCCCAGTTACTTGGGAGGCTGAAGTAGGAGAATCACTTGAGTCCAGGAGTTTGACTCTAACCTGAGCAACATAGTGAGACCCTGTCTCTAAAAAAAAATTAAAAGAGAAATATTACTATATTAATTTTTCCCAAAGGCAGTTCAAGGGGAACTCTTAAGCAATGCTGGTGTGAACATAAATTGGCACAACCACCCTGGAATACAAGTTGTCATTATCTTACAAAGTTAAGTACTGTACATTCTATAATCCAGCAATATGTAAGCTCAGGTATATATTGTAGAGGAATTCTTGCACAAGTGTACCAGAAAATATGAACATGAATATGCACAGTAGCATTTTTTGTTAAAAACATAACAACCCAAATGTAATCAGTCAAGGTTTGTTCAAAGAAGTAGAACTACTAAGAGAAATTGACAAATTGACATAAGGGATTTATTTTTATTGTAGAGACTTGACTGTATGCAATTGTGGGAGCTGGTTATACTCGTTTTGGGAGGCTGTTGTTTCTGTCTAGTGTTGGAACTGAAGTTCACAGGACCAGTGGTCAGGAGGTAGAGAGCAGGAAGCGAGGACAAATTGCAATCCATGAGGATGGACTGGAATCTGCATTGGTCTCTCGCCACCTCCAAACCTCTGGTGCCATTTACCATGGAGTTAAACACACCTCTGACCCAAGAGTTAGAGAAGCTGAAGCATAAGATCCAGAGGAGCTGGGGGAGCTATGGGCTCTGCACCTACCTCCTGAGTGTTAGGAAATACAGCTAATTTCTTCACTTTCACCTTCCATGTCAGGCAAAAAATGTCTCTCCAGGTTCATTTACTCTATTTTCATATGAGAAGTTTAAGAGGCCCAGAGAAGTCAAGTGACTTGTTACCTAGAAACCTGTTTAAAAAAAAAAAAAAGTCTTATGCATCTGAAACCCTTCATAAGAAAGTGCATCTCAGTATTTTGGATCTGGGTACAGGCTCTCCAAGGGATATTTTTGACCCATGTTCTTTTGCCAATTGCCTCTGATTACATCACATAAGAGGGCTTAGGTAGCTTTGCAATAATAGTTCTACTAATTATTCTCCAAAGGAAATTCCTCATTCCACTGCAAATAGATGTGATCTTAAGACTGATTTCCCCCAGAATCACTACAATATAATCTTATCTAAATTTGAGCACAGCATCTAAATATTCATTTTATTTAAATGTGAATTGCTGCGTTAGAGCGAAGGCTGAGTTCTCCATATGAGATCCAAATTTGGTACCAATTTGGTAACCATAATCCATGGTTACTCTGTGACTACTAATCTGGGGGAAAAAGAAAACACTCTTTGGCAGAAGAAGGTAAGTACATTCCTAATTTTCATTTCCAGATTCTTAGCCATTCATCCAGGATGAATGTTAAAACCATTATCAAAACATAGCCTTAGAAATAAAATTCTGTTAGGGAGATAATAATAACTCTTTGTCAATGAATTTATTTTGAGTAATAATAATACAACAAAGTTCCAGTACTGCGAAAAAGTTTGGCTAATCTCAAGAACATTTATAGCATATGCAACTTGAAGTAATTTCTTTATCTAAAAATATTGGACCAAAAGAAACTGATTAGAGTTTAATGTAATTTTATATTAAGTGTTTTGCTGTGGTTTTTAGATTTTCAATAATACTTTATTATAAATCATCTCAGTGATTTAATATAGAGTATCACTTTTAAATGATAAAAAAATTTTAATCATTTATCATTTTAGATGATAAAAATAAATTTTGAGGAGTGGGAAACTCTTTTTGTAAAGAAAAAAATAAAAACTTTTTTAGCATTTTTAGTTTCACAAAATAACAAATTGGAAGGTAATAATGTAAATTTGTAAGTTTTTCTCTGCAAAAACTGTGTCCTAAAAATCTTTAGATGGTGCGTTTCATTACTAACTTTAAAATAAAATTTAAGATAAAAATATGATTCATAGCTAACTTTTTCTGAAATGTGTTTCTTTTTTTACAAAGTGAGATGTATCAGCACTTCTTTTGTTTCTATGCAATAATATTGTCACTCTCCCTTTTCTTTTCTTTTCTTTTTTTTTTTTTTTTTTTTTTTTTTTTTTTTTGAGACAGAGTCTCGCTCTGTCGCCCAGGCTGGAGTGCAGTGGCCGGATCTCAGCTCACTGCAAGCTCCGCCTCCCGGGTTCACGCCATTCTCCTGCCTCAGCCTCCCGAGTAGCTGGGATTACAGGCGACGCCACCTCGCCCGGCTAGTTTTTTGTATTTTTTAGTAGAGACGGGGTTTCACCGTGTTAGCCAGGATGGTCTCGATCTCCTGACCTCGTGATCCGCCCGTCTCGGCCTCCCAAAGTGCTGGGATTACAGGCTTGAGCCACCACGCCTGGCCTCCCTTTTCTTTTTTATTAACTGATTTGCACTCTATTTCTAAGATAGTGTATAACAAAATGCCCCCACAACCCACAATTTTATGGATATTGTACCTATTGGGTTATTTTCCAATATGGTTATCATGTAGAAACCTCAAAAGAGAGAGGTTAACTTCCTCCTGTAAAGGAGTGATCATTAACACCACCAATCAATTGAACAAAGCCACTTCCACACACAGTCAATAAGCTGCTTTGACTTTTTCTTGTTCTTACTCTTCTAGGTCTAGACTTGGGGAGTTAAAGTGTTAAGGTGTATGTACCTTAGCCATGGGTAACTGCCACAAATTGGGTTCTCAGTGAAGCAGAGTCTAGACAGAGATTGGGGTGAAGGAAGTTTATTAGGGAGTGTTCTTGGGATCAAATCAGTTCACCGTCTGGTCTTAGACCAATAGTAAAGAGGGGAATAGTGTCCTCCCCCACAGGCCAAGGGAAGACAAAATTAGTGGGATATAAGATCTAGCTATTCTTCCCCATGTGGAGATTCTCCTTCCAGTGAACCTTTGGGAGAAGTGTTTATTTTTATTAAGAAAGGCAACATTTTTTTTTGACATGTACAAAGCACTTTCCTGTATTTTTATTTTTTAATTTTTGATTTCCATAGGTTTTGGGGAAACAGGTGTGTTTGGTTACATAAGTTCTTTAGTGGTGATTTGTGAGACTTTGGTGCACCCATCTGCCGAGCAGTAGACACTGAACCCAATTTGTTGTCTTTTATCCGTCACCCCCTTCCCACCCTTCCTCTGAGTCCCCAGAGTCCATTGTGTCATTCTTATGCCTTTGCATCCCCACAGCTTATCTCCCACTAATGAGTGAGAACATATGATGTTTGGTTTTCCAGGAGAAGGCAATATTTTCATTAGGGGTCTATAAATATTAGCAGGTAAGTGTTTTTTAAAATTTGGTATTTCAACTGTAGTCTTCATGATCAGTGATTTAGAAAAATACCATATTGTACTGAAATACATTTGCTATATATTTCAGATACTATATTAAAATTGAAAAATTAGTGTTTTCTGCTGTTTGGAAAATATGTTAAATTTTCTTCTCTAAGTTTTCTTTTGTTAGAGTGTTTATGTGGTGTCACAGGCCTCTTCATGCCCTTTGCATTCTCTTCCAAAAATCTGTTCTTGCTGTCAGTTAAGCGGAAATGGTTAGCAACAAAGCAAAATCAAAGCGGATCCACCCAGCTTTTATATCCTGCATGGCTGAACTTTAATGAAAGTTTGAGTTTTTCCAAAAGTCTGGTCTTTACTGACTGGGAATGAAAACCATTTGGAAAAAAATGCCTTGAGCATGTGAACCATGTAATTTCATTTGCACTACGGAATTCCAAAAATACTCTGCTTATTGAAAGAGCAGTTATATTGCTGTGTTAGAACTTGATATTGAGAAGGATAAGTACTAGTTCTTTTCTCCCTTTTTCTCATAAACATTAAAAAAAATTAACGACTGTCTGAGTGGCTGGGTAGGAAAATAGTGTGAAGAGGCTAAGTTGGACCACCAGGTAGGCTTGCTCTAGAACCTATTCCTTCCTTAGGAGATCCATCTACTCTTCTGGGCTCCATAGAGCCCCATGCAGCTTGAAGCAACCCACTCTGCATTGATGATAATTCAGGGCTCCATCTGGCCATGTCTTGATGACTACTTTAACTGAGGCCCAGGCATTTCATCAGTTCTGCTCACTGACACCAGTGTAAATGCTGTGCCAGTAGCAACACTGGAATTGCTGGGTCCCTGCTGGGCAACCTGGACAGAGAACAAAGTAGATCCTGTTCAGTTTTATGTCTCCATGAGGGGATCAGGTGTTAACATTATTAACTAGTATTTTTGGGAATATGTACTTTGTGCTAGTCACAATACTGGATACTTTTACATGGATTACATTATTCAATCCCCATAACAATCCTCTGTGGAATTTTGAAGCTTAGAGAGATTAAGAAATCAGGTTTTGAAACCGACCGGTCTGACTCCAGAGGCTTTGATCTTCTTTCCTATTTTGTAATCCCTAGCTTTTAGTCATGGGTCTTAGTGTACTAGATCGGGATCTCAGATAGCAGTGTAGCTCCTGCCCATGTCTCCTGAGCCTTACCAAGTGCCAACAGCTGGACCATCTTGCTTAATGGCCTTCTCTGGTGGCTGGAGCTCTATGTGTGAGCATAGGTTTGAGGAGATGTAATGCCTTAAGTGCAGCCTTTAATTAATGATTGATAGGAGTTGGGGTATAAATACTTCAGCTCCTTTGCTACTCTGGTAGAATAACTCAAGAGGCATGAATTTTACACTGGTACCCAAAATTCTCCAGAGGGATTAAGTCCCTTATCTATAGTACTAACCCACTTGAAAACACACCCTTTTCATTGATTGCCTTCCCTCTTTGTTTCACTTCCCTTGCCCGTATTTCCTGAGATCACTACCCAAGTAAGCTACTTGTGTACGTATTAACGTCTTAGGATCTGGCTTCTGGGGGAACCAAAACTAAGACAAAGAGCAAAGAAAAGGTGAACCTATGAGGAAGGAGGACCCAATTGGAGCAGCTGGGGCAATGCTGGAAGGAAAGCATGGGGTTGCAGTCTCTAGGAAGAAGCCTCTGATGATGTTTTCCTGTTCTTGAAGCTGACAGTGTCATTGTGAGACAGGAGACAAAGGTTTTGGGAGATTATTGAATATTGACACACTGAATGGTTCTTTGCTTGATTGGATGGAATTTCCTTCAGAAGTTCTCTTTTGATCTGTTCTTTTCAAATGTATGCTATATTTGCCCAAGTTTAATAAGAAGAGATTCCAGAAAATGCAACCATTAATAATCGGAATAATGAAACAAAGAAAATGCCAACATGTTAAAAATAGAACATTGAGTAAACGGTCATAAGTAAATGAAAGACAAAAAGTATATATATAATTTTGAAGGATGTATAATTTACTCATATGGCCTGAATGTAGTAACACTATGTATCATATTTCATGCAAACTTAAACTGAATGAGGCTCTTTTTTTTTTTTTTTTAAGACAAAGTCTCCCTCTGTCACTTAGGCTGGAGGGCAGTGGTGCAATCTCGGCTCACTGCAACCTCCGTCTCCCAGGTTCAAGAAATTCTCCTACCTCAGCCTCCCAAGTAGCTGGGACTACAGGCGCACGCCACCGTGCCTGGCTAATTTTTGTATTTTTAGTAGAGACGGGGTTTCACCATATTGACCAGCCTGGTCTCAAACTCCTGGCCTCAAGTGATCTGCCCGCCTTGGCCACCCAAAGTGCTGGGATTACAAGGGTGAGCCACCATGCCCAACCTAAATGCAATAGTTAACAATTTACAATACCATTAACCTTAACAAGGCAAGATTTTGCCCATGCCCATGTTATTCCCTGAAAATTTGGGCACCACTGGATGTCCAGTTAATCGGTAAAGACGATGGAGTCACAAGTTGAGAAATGATCCTTTAAGTGTAGTAAAAGTGGTATAAAAGAGCCTCATTGGCAGGGCACGGTGGCTCATGAATGTAATTCCAGCATTTTGGGAGGCCGAGGTGGGCAGATCACGAGGTCAGGAGTTTGAGACCAGCCTGGCCAATATGGTGAAACCCCGTCTCTACTAAAAATACAAAAATTAGCCAGGCATGGTAGCACACACCTGTAATCCCAACTACTCAGGAGACTGAGGCAGGAGAACTGCTTGAACCTGGGAGGTGGAGGTTGCAGTGAGTCAAGATCATACCACTGTATTCCAGCCCAGGTGACAAAAACTCCATCTCAAAATGTCTGTGTGTGTGTGTGTGTGTGTGTGTGTGTGTGTGTGTGTGTGTATGTACATATACATTTTATTGCTAACAAAATGCTCATGATCTTCAGAGCGCCCAGCAAATAGTAATCTCTTTGCTGCTGGAGGGTCTTGTCCCATGTCCATGGCTGCTGACTGATCAGGGTGGTGGTTGCTGAAGGTTGCAAGTTTTTTGTTTTTTTTTTTGAGACGGAGTCTACCTCTGCCACCAGGCTGGAGTGCAGTGACGTGATCTCGGCTCACTGCAACCTCCGCCTTGCAGGTTCAAGCGATTCTCCTGCCTCAGCCTCCCAAGCAGCTGGGACTACAGGCGGGTGCCACCACGCCTGGCTAATTGTTGTATTTTTAGTAGAGATGGGGTTTTACCATGTTGGCTAGAATGGTCTCGATCTCTTGACCTCGTGATCTGCCTGCCTTGGCCTCCCAAAGTGCTGGGATTACAGGCATAAGCCCCCGTGCCCGGCTGCAATTTCTTAAAATAAGAAAATAATAAAGTTTGACCCATTGATGAACTCTTCCTTTCATGAACAACTTTTCTGTAGCATCTGATGGTGCTTGATAGCATCTAAACCACAGTAGAAATTCTTTCAAAATTGGAGTCAATCCTCTCAAACCCTGTCACTGCTTTATCAATTAAGCTTATGTAGTATTCTAAAACTTTTGTCATTTCATCAATGTTCACAGCATCTTAACTATGTGAAGACTCCATCTCAAGAAACCACTTTCTTTGCTAATCAATAAGAAGCAATTGCTCATCCATTAGTTTTACCATGAGATTGTGGCAATTCAGTCACATCTTCAGGCTGTTTCAATTCTTTTTCACTTGCTATTCCCATCACTTCTGAAGTGATTTCCTACATGAAGTCTTGAACCCCTCAAAGTCACTCATAAGGATTAGAAGCAACTTCTTCCAAATTCCTGTTAATACTGACATTTTGACCTCCTTCCATTAATCATGAATGTTCTTAATGGCATCTAGACTGGCATCTAAACCTCCTTTCCAGAAGGTTTTATTTAATTAATTTATTTATTTATTTGAGACAGAGTCTCACTCTATTGCCCAGGCTGGAGTGCAGTGGTACAATCTTGCTCACTGCAACTTCCACCTGCCGGGTTCAAGGGATCCTTGTGCCTCAGTCTCCACAGTAGCTGGGACTACAGGTGTGTACCACCACAGCCGGCTAATTTTTGTTTTTGAGATAGAGTTTCATTCTTGTTGCCCAGGCTGGAGTGCAGTGGCGCGATCTCAGCTCACTGCAACCTCCACCTCCCGGGTTGAAGCAATTCTCCTGCCTCAGCCTCCCGAGTAGCTGGGATTACAGGTGCCCGAAACCATGCCTGACTTTTTTTTTTTTTTTTTTTTGAGATGGAGTCTTGCTCTGTCACCCAGGCTGGAGGGCAGTGGCGCGATCTCGGCTTGCTGCAAGCTCCACCTCCCAGGTTCACGACATTCTCCCGCCTCAGCCTCCCAAGTAGCTGGGACTACAGGCACCCACCACCATGCCCAGCTAATTCTTTCTGTATTTTTAGTAGAGATGGGGTTTCACCGTGTTAACCAGGATGGTCTCAATCACCTGACCTTGTGATCCACCCTCCTCGGCCTCCCAAAGTGCTGGGATTATAGGCGTGAGCCACTGCGCCCGGCCACACCTGGCTAATTTTTTTTAGTAGAGACAGGGTTTCACCATGTTGGCCAGACTGGTCTTGAACTCCTGTCCTCAGGTGATCCACCCACCTCGGCCTCCCAAAGTGCTGGGATTACAGGTATGAGCCACCATACCCAGTCAAATTTTTGTATTTTTAAGTAGAGATGGGGTTTCGCCATGTTGGCCAGGCTGGTCTTGAACTCCTGACCTCAGGTGATCCGCCCACCTCAGCCTCCCAAAGCACTGGGATTACAGGCGTAAGCCACCATGCCGGGCCCCTTTCCACAAGGTTTTAGATTTACTTTGCTCAGATTCATCAGAGGAATCACTATGTATAGCAGATTCACTATGTACAGCTGCATTTCATAGCAGCTCTAGCCTTATGATATGTATTTCTTAAATAATAAGACTTAAAAGTCAAAATTACTCCTTGGTCCATGGGCTACAGAATGGATATTGCATTAGCAGGCAAGGAAACAGCATTAATCTCCTTGTATGTCTCCATCAGAACTCTTGGATGGCTAGATGTGCTGTCCATGAACAGTAAAAGTTTTAAAGGACTCTTTCATTCCAAGTAGTAGTTCTCAACAAGAACTTAAAATATTCAATAAACGACACTGGAAACGGATGTGCTGACATCCATGCTTTGCTGTTCCATCTACAGAGCACAGACAGGGTAGACTTGACATAATTCTTAAGGGCCCTAGGATTCTAGGAATGGTAAATGAGCACTGGCTTAGACCAAAAAAGTCACCAGCCTTATTAGCCACTAACGAGAGTCAGCCTGTCCTTTGAAGCTTTGAAGCCAAGCATTGACTTTTCCTCTCTAACTATGGAAGTCCTAGATGGC
The DNA here is from genome assembly GCF_007565055.1 of Rhinopithecus roxellana. Classification (NCBI taxonomy): domain Eukaryota; kingdom Metazoa; phylum Chordata; class Mammalia; order Primates; family Cercopithecidae; genus Rhinopithecus; species Rhinopithecus roxellana. The sequence continues at coordinate 56,947,430 of NC_044564.1, forward strand.
ATCTTATTCCAATAGATGGCTGTTTTGTCTACACTGAAGATCTGTTGTTTAATGTAGTCACCTTTATCAAAGATCTTAGCTAGATCTTCTGGATAACTTGCTACTTCACTTTGCACTTTTGTTATGGATACAGCTTCTTTTGGTGAACCTCATGAACCAACCTCTGCTAGCTTCAAATGTTTCTTCTGCCTCTCATAGGCTTCACAGAATTGAGGACAGCTAGGGCATTGCTCATACCTAGGCTTTGGCTTAAGGGAATGCTTTTTAAAAACTGGTTTTTGCTTCATTTTAGAGACAGCGTCTCACTCTGTCACCCAGGCTAGTGGCACACATAGCTCATCATAATCTGGAACTCCTGGGCTCAAGTGATCCCCCTGTCTCAGCCTCCCAAGTAGCTAGGACTACAGGTATACACCACCACACCTAGCTAATTAAAACTGTTTTTTAAAAAAGAAATGGGGTCTTGCTATATTGCCCAGGCTGGTCTTGAAGTCTTGGGCTCAAGTGATCCTCCTGTCTCAGCCTCCCACAGTGCTGGGATTACAGGCATGAGGCACTGCGTCTGGTTTAAGAGAATGTTGTGGCTTGCTTGATCTTCTATCTAGACCACTAAAACTTTCTCCAGGTCAGCAACAAGGCTGTTTTGCTTTATCATTCCTATGTTCTCCAGAGTGGCACTTTTAATTTCCTTTAAGAACTTTTTTTTCCTTTGCATTCATAACTTGGCTAACTGGTACAAGAGGCCTAGCTTTTGGCCTAGCTTTGCTTTCAACATGCCTTCCTCACTTAGTTTAACCATTTCTAGCTTTTTACTTAAAGTGAGAGACGGGATTCTTCCTTTCACTTGAACACTTAGAGGCTACTGTTGGGTTACTAACAGGCCTAATTTTCAATATTGTTGCATCTCAGGGGATAGGGAGGCCCAAAGCAAGGGAGAGAGAGAGGAACTGCCCTGTGATGGAACAGTCAGAACATACACAACATTTATTGCTTAAGTTCTCCATCCTACATAGACGTGGTACATGACACCACAAAATAATTACAATAGTTACATCAAAGACCACTGATCACAAATCATCACAACACATATACTAATAATGAAAAAAGTTTCAAATATTGAAAGAATTACCAAAATGTGATACAGAGCCATGAAGTGAGCATATACTATTAGAAAAAATGGTACCAATAGACTTGCTCAACACAGGGTTACCACAAACCGTGGATTTAAAAAAAAAGGACCAAATTATACTTCCATCAAGGGTGTATAAATGTATCCCTGTTTCTTATGTGTACTCTTACCAACATTAGTTCTTGTAATTTAAAAAGTTTATAAGTTTCATAGATGAAAACATGCACCTAATAACTTTTTTTTTTTTTCTTTTGAGACAGGATTTCGTTCCTGTCAGTCAGGTGGGAGTGCAATAGCACGATCTTGGCTCACTGCTACCTCTGTCTCCCGGGCTCAAGCAATTCTCCTGCCTTAGCCGCCTGAAGGGCTGGGACCACAGTATGTATGCCACAGTGCCGGCTAATTTTTTGTAGAGACAGGGTTGCACCGTGTGGCCCAGGCTGGTCTCAAACTCCTGGGCTCAAGTGATCTGCCTATCTCGGCCTCCGAAAGTGCTGAGATTACAGGCGCGATTACACTGCCCAGTCCCCTATTAACTTTTATCGTAAGCTTAATCTTAGAACAGAGTCCAAAAATTTTGACTAGAGTGGTGGGGGAAGCTGGTAGAAAAAGGAGAAGGAAGACCTAAGGCATGGGAACTGTTAGTATATTTTACAAAATGAAGTTAAAATATGGTATTTGAAAGTTGAAGCCGGGCACGGTGGTTCACACCTGTTATCCCAGCACTTTAGGAGGCCGAAGCTGGTGGATCATTTGACGCTAGGAGTTGGGAGACTAGCCTGGCACATGATGAAACCCCATCTCTACTAAAAATACAAAACCTAGCTAGGCATGGTGGTGCAGCTGGTCCCAGCTACTCAGGAGGCTGAGGTACGAGAATCACTTGAACCCGGAAGGCGGAGGTTGCAGTGAGCCAAGATTGCACCACTGCACTCCAGCCTGGGGAACAAAGCAATGCTCTGTCTCAAAAAAAAAAAAAAAAAAAAGAAAAAGAAAAAGAAAGTTGAAAAATCCAGCCAATAATATTTTTGTCACAATGGGGGAACTCTCAAGTATGGGGTTTTGGAGAGTCAGATATTTCCTTTTCTCCCCACCAGGGAGAAAGACCTAGAGGTTTTTTCCCTCTCCCTCTCACTGTCCAGAGAAATTACCACAATTTAGTTCAGCCTAAAGAGCATATGCTGTTGGAAAAATGGCACTAATAGACTTACTTGATGCAGGGTTGCCATAAGCCTTAATTTCTTTCTTTTTTTTTTTTTTTTTTGAGACAAAGTCTCACTCTGTCACCCAGGCTGGAGTGCAGTGGCGCAATCTCGGCTCACCATAACTTACGCCTCCCGGGTTCAAGCAATTCTCCTGCCTCAGCTTCTGGAGTAGCTGGGACAACAGGTGAATGCCACCATGTCTGGCTAATTTTTGTATTTTTTTTTTAGAAGAAAGACAGGGTTTCACCATATTGGCCAGGCTGGTCTCGAACTCCCGACCTCGTGATCTGCCTGCCTTGACCTCCCAAAGTTTTGGGATTACAGGTGTGAGCCACCGTGCCCAGCCAAACCTTACATTTTAAAAAAATCACACTGGAGCCTGGGCGCGGTAGCTCATGCCTGTAATCCCAGCACTCTGAGAGGCCAAGGTGAGCGGATTACCTGAGGTCAGGAGTTCCAGACCAGCCTGACCAACACAGAGAAACCCCGTCTGTACTAAAAATACAAAATTAGCTGGGCATGGTGGTGCATGCCTGTAATCCCAACTACTCCGGAGGCTGAGGTAGGAGAACTGCTTGAACCCAGGAGGTGGAGGTTGCAGTGAGCTGAGATGGCACCACTGCACATCAACCTGGGCAACAAGAGCGCAACTCCAACTAAGAAAAAAAAAAAAAAAAGAAAAAAAGAAATCACACTGAATATGTAGAAAGAACATCAGTTCTTTTCAGGCCATGTGAATTCAGGCATATGTACCACACTTGTCATGTTTCCTCACTTAAGAAAGTGAGAACAACAGCATCACACCAATGTCACCCACCTTGATGTTTACTGTGAATTAAATCAAGACAAGCATTTGAAATTATTTTGTGAATCTTAAGTGCTACACAGGAGTGTGCCAGAGGAATTAGCTTCTAAAGTCAGCAAGGTTAAAATTAAGTGATAAAAACTGCTTAGAAGTTCCTTAAATTGCCCATGAGCACAGTATGACAGACTTGAGAGACACATGAGAACAAAGACTCTCTGAAAGACAGCTGGGACAAACATTCAGTAACACTGCCAGCAGAATTGTTGCACTAGAACATTTTCATTTCCTCTCTCTTTCTGCCAAGTGCATAACTGAATCTAAGATGAAAGTATGATGCAACTTTGTTATTCTACAATTTTAAATTGGCAGGTTAAGAAACCTCTCTGGGCCTCTTTGTCTAATGATGTAGCTCAGCTGGATCAGGGTTTCATCCACGGTTTGTCTTGACAAATATTGCCAGCTTACTATGCTTACTATGTTCCAGGCTGCTGTGTTGGACTGTGGGAGGGTAGACGCCAAGGAGACAACCTGATCACAACAGGCTGGTGAGTGGTGAGGCAGTTTCAACCTTCATTTGAGGAATCCAGGGTTCTATAATCACCTTCCAGGGAACGCGGTGAATGTTTAGAAAAATTACAGAAAGTTACATATTTTGTTACGAATACCAGCTACAATGCTATATCTAATATGAATTAAGTTCCTCTGTTTCCTTTTTTCTGTTTATGTTGCTACTTTTTTTTTTTTTTGAGACAGTCTCACTCTGTTGCCCAGGCTGGAGTGCAGTGGCGGGATCATGGCTCACTGCAACCTCCGCCTCCCAGGTTCAAGCAATTCTCCTGACTTAGCCTCTCGAGTAACTGGGATTACAGGCACCTGCCACCACACCCAGCTTTTTGTATTTTCAGTAAGACGGGGTTTCACCATGTTGGCCAGGCTGGTCTCGAACTGCTTACCTCAAGTGATCTGCCCGCCTCGGCCTCCCAAAATGCTAGGATTACAGGCGTGAGCCGCCGCACCCCGCCTATGTTGCTACTTTTTAATGTGGGTTCAGTTTTTAAACCTGGCTTTTTAATTGAAAAAGTAATACAAACATGTAAAAATTCAAACTGTAACAAAAAAGGTAGACAACGAGAAGCAAATCTTCTATTTGAAACTTCTCCTTCCCCATTCCACACCACATCCCCTCAACTCTGCTTCTATTCAAACGTTACCACTGGGTCAATCCGTTGAAAGTTACAGTTAAGGTGATACCTGGAGTCCAAAAGCTAAATATGGACCTAAGCTATCACCAGTCCCTTCCAGTTCTAAAACTAAGTCCGAGCCTTTTGCAGCACGAAAGAGACAGCCTCCTCCTATCTAAAGTTATGGCTGGTAGAGGCTCAGACGAATGGAAACCGATTTCAGACACAGATTTAGAACTCCTGAAAGGCAGAAGGCAGAACTTAATACTTTCATGGTGAGTGGTTTATTTACTGACTAAATAAACGCTCCCTTAGGGATGTAAGCTTTATACGGGCAGGAGCTTCATCACCAGCTCTCACTGCAGACCCCGGCATTCAAGGGGCTCACACGGTAAAAGCCGCTACAGCCCTCTACAGCCACAGTAGGCCAGCAGCCCAGAGTGGGAATCCGCGCAGGGCGTCACGTGACTCCAGCTCCTCGGCATCCGGCCCGCCCCCACCGAGACGCCGCCAATCCGGAAGGGAGGTCCAATTTGGCCAGGCCAGGGCGTGTTCCACGGGCCCAGTCGCCTTGCTGCTGCGTTATCCCTGGACTCGTCCCACTTGTCTCGGAGTCTCAGGCGGTTGCCAGGTCCTCCAGGCAAAACCCTGGAGATTGCTAGGGAAAGGAGCAAGTGCTGGGCCAGCGAGCAGAAGTGCCGACGCACCCCGGCAGCCGCGGGCGAGGCTTAGGCGGAGCTTCAGGATACAGCTAGGGGGACAGCAGGAGCCTCCAGAGCGCGCGTCGGCCCTCCCCGGCCCGACCCACGCGGCGCGGCGTGGTGACGCCCGCGCGGCCTGAGGAAGGGGCGGGGCCGGGGCGGGCCTCCGCGCTCCTCCCGCCCTCTCTCTGTCCCTACTCTCCCTCCCCTTCCCTCCCCCACACTCGGCCCCTTCAGCTTGGGGGTTCCTTCGTCGCACAGCCTCGCGTCGGCCCGGCCAGGCCAGCGGGCAGATGCCCCGAGCTGCCGCCGGCGCCGCCGCCGACTCGGCCGGTGGCGGTGTGGGAGGCGGGCTGCCAGCCCGGGGCCGCTGAGTGTGACAGACGCAGCTGGGAGCCGGGGCCTGGGGCCCCGGCGTCGGTGGCTCCGCAAGGACCATGTATTTTCTGAGCGGCTGGCCCAAGAGGCTGCTGTGCCCTCTGGGGAGCCCGACCGAGGAGCCTTTCCACGTTCAGTCCGACCCGCAGAGGGCTTTCTTCGCTGTGCTGGCCGCGGCCCGCCTCAGCATCTGGTACAGCCGAGTAAGTAGAGCCGCCCGCCGCCTTTCGCCGCTGCTTCCCCGGCCCCCCGGCGCCGTCCTACCCCCAACTTCCACCCAGCGACCCCTGCCCCTTCTCGCCAGACCCACCTGCCTTCGCCGTCCGCGTCCTCGTTCCACCGACTTGGCCGCACGTACCCGCCGGCTCCAGGCACGTCCTCCAGCCTGCGGTCCGGGGTGGATGAAGTCGCTGCTGCCGAAAATCCCTGAGCCTCCCCACGTTGGACCGACGGCCGCGCCGTGCAGACTCCGCACGCTCCCCGGCCGAGCCCAGACTTGTTCTTCCCTCCCTTCCCCCATTCCCCGAGGAACAAATTTGTTTAAACTTTCCACAATTAGAAATCCGGCCGCTATGGTGTCCCAACCCTCCCTCCCTTTAAAGGTCGTTGTTTTGGAGTTAGGGAAAGCCTCTTGGGCTTTACCCAGCGCCAGACTTTACAGGCCTGTAATAAATTATTTCTAGAAACTACAGCCTGAATTCTTTTTTCTTCACTAAAGGTCTGGTTATTTAACTCCCCTCTTTAACCCCAACATCCCTTCCCCACTTTCGAGTTGGTCTTTTTCTTTGCTGCTGCTCTTGGACTCTGGAGTAGGGGGTTAAAGGAGCGGAAGTACAACTCAAATCTCGCCGCACAACTCCCAGTTATAACACCTGGAAATAATAAGGCTTGGGAGGAGCATGGAACTGAATTGTTTTTGCTTTAAGTCCTGGTTATCTTTTTCTTTCTTGTATTGAGTAGATACGAGAAAGAAGTGGTGGATGGGATACTCCCTACTCTCTACAAACACTGCTATAACTTTGTCAGTGAGAACGACGGAGTTCAGAGTATAAAAATGCTTTTTTTCCTCCCCAAAGAAGGCAGTACCAATCGATGTCAGAGTGAAGTTTTTCCCCTTTCCAAGTTAATTTGACCATGTGGGATAGGTTGTGACCTTGTCCTTATTAGATCTTCGTGAAATACTGGTTTTAGTTTGGTAAAATCCCCAAACCTTTGTATTCGATTGCCTGTAATGCCCTTGACCGTCCTTACCCACATCCCTGGTAAAACTGGTGATGGGATTTAGTGACGGGTAATTCTGGTGTCTCCTGTGACGGTCATAGTTGGGCTGTAAATCAGACTATTTGCCATCAAGTTTTGGCGGATCTAATTTTCAAATGCAAATCAGAACAAAACTGTTATAAAATCATAATACCAATATGACTATTTTATCTAGTGCTTGATTGTATTATGAATATGTATGTATGTGTATATATATATAAACGTGTAAATATATACACATATATCTATAAAGTATCATCTGGTTCCTAAATAAGATACTCGTTTACAATGTATATGCCAGCTGAATAATTTTTAATTTGTTTAGGTGTATATAACTATTAACTTTAAAGCACATGCAGAAAAAATGGAACTTGAATTTAAATTGTCTTTTGAATTTAGTACATAATTCCTTTTGAATGTAACAAATTTAGACTTGACGTCTAAAATTTAACTTTTCTTACCTTTAAAAAGGCAGACCTAAGTTAATTTTAAATAAAAGTAAACAGTATGAATTGACCAGAAGCCTGTAAACCACTTTATTCCCCCATAAGAGGAGCACAAAAATTTGCTTTAATTTAGGGACATTGTGAATATTCTTAAGAATGTCCATTGTTTGGTTTTGGAGTTAGATACCACATCTAGAAATCCAAGACAGTCCTGGAATTTAAACTATGTATACTCTTCTTTCAAATTCTCACCTCACATGCAGCTTCTTTTTTCCACGGAAGTCCAGGGACCACTACTATTAAGTTCCAGTGTGCAGAAGTTAGGCTGTAGGGAACCCATGGGTTTAGAGGTCTGGAGTGAAATGAAATGCAGGATACCTTACAGGAGGCTGCACAGTACTGTAGCATGAGTGGTTAACCTTGGTCTCTGGGCACCAGCTTTGTCGTCACTTAAAAAAAATCAGGATTCACGAGGTCAAGAGATCGAGACCATCCTGGCCAACATGGTGAAACCCCGTCTCTACTAAAAACACAAAAACATTAGCTGGGGGTGGTAGCATGCACCTGTAGTCTCAGCTACTCGGGAGGCTGAGGCAGGAGAATCGTTTGAACCCAGGAGGCAGAGGTTGCAGTGAGCCAAGATTCCACCACTGTACTCCAGCCTGGCGACAGGGCAAGACTCTGTCTCAAAAAAAAAAAAAACTAAAAAATCAGGTATTGAATCAAGTGATTATAAGGTGTATGATTACATGCCTAGGTGAGTGGGATACGTATGCTAGACTCCAGCTTCCAATCTTCTCTTCCTGAGATATGCGCTTTCTTACTCTGTATGAAAGTTTTCATTTTGATTTTCTAATTTCTAAACTTCCTGAAAGTATATGTTAAAATAAATTTAGATTAACACACTTCATTTAAAAGTGAAATTGCCTTTAGGTAAATTAAAGGGCTGTCAGTTATACTTCCATAATTTAGAGTGAATTGGTTTTAAAAGTTCTAATGGAGCTGCTAAACGCTTTGACTTTTGAGAGGCTGTAGATACAAGTAATTTTATGTTAATATTTTGAAGATCTACAGGATTCTACAGAGTTGAAGTCTTAACAGCTGCTTGAGGGCATTCGAAGGAAGGGAGACATGCTCATAGAGATGATAAAACAAGATTTGCTTACTTGAAATTTTATTAGGGCTCACTTAGTAAATCAAGCTCTCTTAGGAGGGATAGGTTTTAAAGAGAGACAACTAGCCTTATGGAAGGGACAGTCGTTTGGTCATCTAAGCTGGTTGTTTTAATGTTCAAAAGAATTGTGGAAATTGTATGTGTACAATGATGCTTCATAAGACTGTGAATCTCTGTTAAAGTCTCTAACTGTACACTATATGGGTCTTCTAGTGAACTTTTACCTACTACTTATACCTACTGTCCTCTATTATAAGTAGGTATTCGGAATTCCACTGTTACAGACTCATATCTCTTAATAATTATGTCCTACCCCAAAGTTGAGAAATACAGTATAGTGTTGTTTATGAACAAAAGAGCCTCTAGATAGTCACTTAGCTTTTTTATATTGGAGCCCCAATGTTACATTTTGGAGCCCCCAAAAAGGTGTTAAAACTCAATATGTGTAGGCTACATTGGGGTGGTAGAGGTAGAACTTGACTAGGGGCAGTTGATACATTTCTGCTAAAGTTGTTGTAAAAGGACTAGTTTCAGCTTTGAGGATGTAACTGCTATATAAGGTAGGTTATGATTTATGATTGACATAGGTATAGTGTGAGATGAATTACATTTTGTACTGTACTAGGGGCCCAGAATTACTCCTTTAATATACTAACTGTGAATATGAAAGTCTATATATGTGAACATCAAAATGATATCTTTGAATGTAGCCATTCTAAATTAGATGTATAATCATATCTCATTTTTCACGTCACTGACTTTAAACATTTAGATTACCTTCAGAAGTATTTTTGAACACCAACTGTAAAATACAGATGTGTATAAAAGGGATGAAGAGATGTTATATGTGAACTGTGTAAAGATGTTAGTGTGTTAATATGATTAATCTTGTGAGTTATCACTGTTGTAGGTAGCTAATAAAAAGCTGAAATGGGCAAATAATTGCTAGGCTTATAAAATAAATTGTATGTCATTTAGTAATCCTGAGCAAAAACTTAGTTCCCATTGGTGTGCTAATCATGGAAAAAAAAACAATGATCTTTCAAAAGAACCAAGCTTTGGATCAGGTATATGATTAACTGTGTGACCTCAGGAAGACCATTTTATTTGTATTTTCCCAGCATTCCCATTTCTCACCCTTTTAACTCTATTACTCACTGCCTCCAGAGAGCCTTCTTTATAAATTCACTGCTCTGAAGTCTTCTAGGGTTCACTGTTGGTTGGAGAATGAAGTTCAAACTCCTTAGTTTGATATCACAGACACTCCCTTCTTGGAATGCTCTCTTGCCTCATTTCTGCCTGTCCGAATATTATCCATCCTTTAACTGCTGTTGAAATCCTTTCTTTATGAGTCATTCTTTACCTACCATAACCATAAGTGTTCATTTTTCTGATGAACTGCTGCTTCCCCCCTACTACCAGCTTTGTTGAGGTATAATTGACAAGTAAAAATTGTATATATTTAAGGTGTGCTGTGTGATACTTGGATCTACCCTGTGAATTGATAACCACAGTCAGTCTAATTAACAGATCCACCATCTCACACAGTTACCTCTTTTTTTATATGTGGGATGAGAACGCTTAAGACCTACTCTCTTAGCGAATTTCAAGTATACGATATGTGTTAATTATGGAAATAAATATCATTATTAATGATAGTTACTGTGGCATACATTAGGTCCCCAGAACGTATTCATCTTATACCTGAAAATTTGTACCTTTGACCAAAGTACTCTCATTTCACCCACCTCCTAGCCCCTGGCAATCATTGTTCTACTCTTCTGTTTCTATGAGTTTGACGTCTTTATATTCCATGTATGAGATCATGCAGTTGTTTTATGTCTTGCTTACTTAGTATGGTGTCCTTAAGTTTCGTCCATGTTGTTGCAGATGGCAGGATTTCCTTGTTTTTTAAAGGCTGAATAATATTTCATGTGTGTATGTGTGTGTGACATTTTCTTTATCCATTCATCTATTGACAGACACTTAGGTTGTTTCCATATCTTTGCTACTTTGAATAATGCTGCAAAGAATATGAGAGTGCAGATATCTCTTTGAGATACTGATTTCAATTCCTTTGGATATATACCTAGAAGTGGGATTGTTGGGTCATGTGATAGTCCTGTTTTTAGTTTAAGGAACTTCTGTTTTCCATAATGACTGTACCATTTCACAGTCCCATCAACAGTGTACAGGGAGGGGATCCCTTTTCTCCACATCTTTGCCAACACTTGTTATAATTTGACTTTTTGATCATAGATATCCTAACAGGTATGAGATATCCTATAGTTTTGATTTGCATCTCTCTGATGATTAGTGTATTGAGCATCTACTGGTCATTGGTTGTTTTTTGGGAAAACATCTGTTCAGATCTCTTGTCCATTTTTAAATTAGGTTATTTGTTTTGTTTTGTTTTGCTTTTTGCTACTGAGTTGTATGAGTTCCTTACGTATCTTGGATATTAGCCCCCTTTTAGATGTATGGTTTGCAAATATTTTCTCCTATTCCATAGGTTGCCTTTTTATATTGTTGATTGTTTACTATACAATAACTTAATTTCATGTAATCCTGCTTGTTTATTTTTGCTTTTGTTACCTGTGCTTTTGATGTCATCCAGAATGCCATCATGAAAACAGATGTCAGGGTGTTTTTCACGTTTTCTTCCAGGATTTGTATGGTTTCAGGTTTTACATTTAAGTCTTTGATCCTTCTTCTTTTAATTTTTGTGGGTACATAGATCTGTGTATTTATGGGGTATATGGGATATTTTGATACAGGACTGTAGTCACCCTGTTTTGCTATCAAATACTAGATTTTATTCATCATCATCATCATTACTATTTTGAGACAGCGTCTCACTTTGTCACTCTGGAGTACAGTGTCATGATCATGGCTAATTGCAGCCTCAACCTCTTGGGCTCAAGCAGTTCTCCCACTTTAGCATCCTGAGAGCTGGGACTACAGATGCGTGCCACCATGCCTAGTTAATTTTTTGTAGAGATGGGGTCTTGCCATGTTGCCCAGGCCAGTCTCAGATTCCTGGACGCAAGTGAACTGGCCACCACACCCAGTCCTTATTCATTCTTTCTGTTTTTTGTAACCATTAACCATCCTCCCTTCCCTGTCCCTATTTAATCTTTCTTGAGTTGATAGTGTAAGATAAGGGTCCAGTGTCCTTCTTTTGCATGTGGATATCCAGTTTTCCCAACACTGTTTATGATGTTGAAAAGTCAGTGTTGCAGGATGTGTTTTCTTCATCCTTAGCACTTTGTGAAAGATTAATTGACCATATATGCATGGGTGATTTTATTTCTGGACTCCATTCTGTCGCAGTGGTCTGTGTATCTCTTTTTATGTCAGTACCATACTATTTTGATTACTGTAGCTTTTGAAATCAGGTTGATACGGTTTGATTCTGTTTCCCCACCCAAATTTCATCTCTAATTGTAATCCCCATAATCCCCATGTATGGAGGGCAAGACCTGGTAGGAGATCTTTAGATCATAGAGTCAGTTTTCCCCGTGCTGTTCTTGTGATAGTAAGTTCTCATGAGAGCTGATGGTTTTATAAGTGTTTGACTGTTCCTTCTACACATGCTGTCTCTCTCTTGCCTGCCACCATGTAACAAATGCCCACTTCCCCTTCTGCCATGATTATAAGTTTCCTGAGACCTCATCAGCCATTATGGAACTGAATCTGTTAAACCTCTTTCTTTATAAATTACCAAATCTCAGGGAAGTTTGTTATAACAGTGTGAAAACGGACTAACACATAGGTAATGTGACACTTCCAGCTTTGTTGTTCTTTCTCAAAATGGCCTTGGCTATTCATGGGCTATTGTGGTTCTGTATAAATTTTAGATTGTTTTTCTATTTATGTGAAAATATCATTGGAATTCTGATAGGGATTGCATTGAATCCGTAGATTGGTTTGGATGGTATGGACATTTTAACAATATTACTTCTTCCAATCCATGAACATAAGATTTATTTGTGCCTTCTTCAGTTTCTTTCATCAGCATTTTATAGTGTTTAGTGTTGGTTAAATGTATTCTAAGTATTTAGTGTTTTTGATGCTACTGTAAATGGTATTGTTGTCTTTTCTTTTTCTTTTTTTTTTTTTTTTTAAGACAAAGTCTCACTCTTTTCACTGAGGCTGGAGTACAATGGAGCAATCTCAGCTCACTGCAACCTCTGCTTCCCGGGTTCAAGCAATTAATTCTCCTGTCCCAGTTTCCTGAGTAGCTGGGATTACAGGTGCCTGCAACCATACCCGGCTAATTTTTGTATTTTCAGTAGAGATGGGGTTTCACCATATTGGCCAGGCTGGTCTCGATTCCTGACCTCAGGTGATCTGCCTGCCTTGGCCTCCCAAAGTGCTGGGATTATAGGCGTGAGCCACCACGCCCAGCCATGTTTTCTTAATTTACTTTTTAGATACTCATGGTTCTTGTGTAGAAACACAACTTATTTTTGTATGTTGATTTTATATCTTGCAACTTTACTAAATTCATTTCTTAGTTCTAAATTTTTTTTTGGTGGTTTTTAGGGTTTTCATATAAGATCATGTCATCTTCAGAGACAATTTTGCTTTTTCCTTTGAACTACTGCTTTATATTGTAAGTTTTGCACTTATGCTTTATTTCTCCAACTAGATTATACATTTCTGGAGCACAGAAACTATCTTAATTTGTATTATCTATAGTGCCTGTACAAAGAAGATGTTTAATAAACATTTTTAATATTAATGAATTTAAGGTATTTGTCCTATGTGTGGCATAGCAATTTTTTTTTAAGTTTTAGTTTTTTAATTTTTGTGAGAACACAGTAGGTGTTTGTTTTTTGTTTTGTTTTGTTTTTTCTTTTTTTGAGACAGGATTTCACTTCAGTTGCCCAGGTTGGAGTGCAGTGCACAATCTCAGCTCACTGCAATCTGTAGTTACCCTGTTGTGCTGTCAAATACTAGGTCATACTCACTCTCTTTTTTTTTGTACCCATTAGCTGTTCCCACCTCCCTTCCTATCCCCCCGGCTACCTTTCTTTCCCAGCCTCTGGTAACCATCTTTCTACTCTCTCTCACCGTGAGTTCAATTGTTTTGATTTTCAGATCCCACAAAATAAGTGAGAACATTCTATGTTTGTCTCTCTGTGCCTGGCTTATTGCACTTAACATAACAAACTCTACTTCCATCCATGTTGTTGTAAATGACCGGATCTCATTTTTTTTTTTTTTTTTTTTTATAACTGAGTGGTACTCCATTATGTATAAGTACCACATTTTCTTTATCCATCCATCTGTTGATGGACACTTCCAGTACTGTGTGGAATAACAGTAGTGAAGGTGGGCATCTTTGTCAGGTTCCTGATCTTAGAGGAAAGACTTTCAGTTTTTGTGTACGCAGTATGATACTAGCTATGGGTCTGTTATATATGGCTTGTATTATGTTGAGGTATATTCCTTCTATACCCAGTTTTTTGAGGGTTTTTATGAAGGGATGTTGAATTTTTATGAAATGCTTTTTCAGCATCAGTTGAAATGATCATATAGTATTTGTCTTTCATTCTGTTGATGTATCACATTGATTGATTTGCATATGTTGAACCATCCTTGCATTCCTGGAATAAATCCTACTTGTTCATGATGACTGATCTTTTTAATATGTTGTTGAATCTGGTTAGCTTGTATTTTGTTCAGGATTTTCGCATCAATGTTCATCAGAAACACTGACCTGTAGTTTTCTTTATTGATGTGTCTTTGTCTGGGTTTGGTATGAGGGTAATCCTGGCCTCATAGAATGAATCTGGAAGTACTCCCTCCTCCTGTATTTTTCAGAACAGTTTCAGTAGTATTGGTGTTCTTCTTTAAATGTTTGTTGGAATTGAGCAGTGAAACCACTGGGTCTTGGGCTTTTCTTTACTGGGAGACTTTTTATTACAGGTTCAATCTCATTGTTGGTCTGTTCAGGTTTTGAATTTCTTCATGGTTCAATCTTGGTAGGTTGTATGTGCTTAGGGATTTATCCACTTCATCTAGATTTTCCAATTTATTGGCATATAGTTGCTCATAGTAGTTTCTGATGAGCCTTTGAATTTTTGTGGTATCAATTGTAATGTCTCCTTTCTTATCTCTGATTTTATTTATTTGGGTTTTCTCTTTTAAGGTTTGTCAGTTTTGTTTATCTTTTCTAAAAAGCAACTTTTTGTTTCTTTAGTCTTTTGGATTATTTTCTTCAAGTTAATTTATTTCTGCTCCATCTTTATTATTTCTGTTACTAATTTTGGGTTGTTTGCTCTTGCTTTTCTAGTTGTTTAAGAGGCATCATTAGGTTATTTATTTGAAGTTTTTCTTCTTCTTTTCTGAGACAGGGTCTCACTTTATTCCCCAGACTAGAGTGCAGTCATGCAATCTCAGCTCACTGTAGCCTTAACCTCCCAAGTTCATGTGATCCTCCCACCTCGGCCTCCCAAATAGTTGGGAGTTGCATGCCACCGTGCCCAGCTAATTTTTGTAGAGATGTTTCCCAGGCTGTTCTCAAATTCCTGAGCTCAAGCAATCTGCCCACCTCAGCAACCAAAGTGCTAGGATTTAGGCGTGAGTCACTATCCCCGGCAATTTTTTCTTCTTTTATGATGTAGGTACTTATAGCTGGAAATTTTTCTGTTAGTACTGCTTTTGCTGTATCCCATAACTTTTGGTATGTTGTATTTCCATTATCATTTGTTTCAATAAAGTTTTCAGTTTGCTTCTTAATTTCTGCACTGACCCATTGGTCATTCAGGAACATATTGTTTAATTTCCAAGTGTTTGTATGATTTCCAGAATTGTTCTTGTTAAAGTCTCCAGCTATTATATTGAGATCTAGCTCTCTCTTTAGCCCTAATAATATTTGCTTTATATATCTGAGTGTGTTGGGTGCATATATACAGATGATTGTTATATTCTGTTGCTGGATTGACTCTTTTCTCAGTATATAATGACATACTTTGTCTCACAATTTTTGTCTTGAAATCTGTTTTGTCGGTATTTATATAATTACTCCTGCTCTTTTGGTTTCCATTGGCATGTAATATCTTTTTCATCCCCTTATTTTCAGTCTGTGCATACATTTGTATGTGAAGTGTGTTTCTTGTGGGCAACAGATCAGTGGATCTTGTTTTTTCATCCATTCAGCCACTCTCTATCTTTCGATTGGAGAGTTTGGTCCGTTTATAGTCAATGCTGTTATTGATAAGTAGGGACTTGTGTCATTTTGATATATATTTTCTGGTTGTTTAGTGGTCTTCTTTACTTGCTGTCTTCCTTTTAGTGAAGGTCGTTTTCTCTTGTGCCATGATTTAATTTCTTGCTTTTTGTGTTTTGTGTATCTGTTGTCTGTTTTTGATTTGAGTTTACTGTGAGGCTTGCAAATACTATCTTATAACCCATTATTTTAAACTCATAACAACACTGATTGTATAAGCAGACAAACACACAAAAAGTGTTTAAAGTGTAATTAAAACTCTACACTTTAATTTCATCCCTCTGCTTTTTAACTTTTTTGTTTCTTATGTCTTACTGTACTGTCTTGAAAAGTTGTAGTTATTATTTTTTATTGGTTCATTTCATCAGTCTTTCTACTTAAGAGCAGTTTACACACTACAGTAACACTCTTACAAGAGACATCATTAGGTTATTTATTTGAAGTTATAAAATAAGAGTGTAATTGTGGTGTGTAGACTACTCAAGTAGAAGGAGTTATACTCTTCTGTGTTTTTCTATGTACTTACTATTACCAGCGAGTCGTACCTTCCGATGGTTTCTTCTTGGTCATTAAATACTCTTTCAGATTGAACAACTCCCTTTAGCATTTCTTGTAGGGTAGATCCAGTGTTGATGAACTCTCAGGTTTTTTTTTGTCTGTGAAGGTCTTTATTTCTCCTTCATGCTTGAAGGATATTTTCACTGGATATACTGTTCTAGGGTAAATGCTTTTGTTTGTTTGTTTTTTTGTCAGCACTTTCCATGTATTGTTGAAATATGGCCTGTAAAGTTCTTACTGAAAAGTCTGCTACCAGACATATTGGAACTCTATTGTATGTTATTTGTTTCTTTTTTTTTTCTGTTGCCATTTTTTGGACCTTTCTTTGTCCTTGACCTTTGAGAGTCTATAGATGCCATAAGGTAGTCTTTTTTTTTTTTTTTTTTTTTTTTGACGGGAGTCTTGCTCTGTTGCCCACACTGGAGTACAGTGGCACAATCTTGGCTCACTGCAAGCTCTCCCTCCTGGGTTCACGCCATTCTCTTGCCTCAGACTCCTGAGTAGCGGGGACTACAGGCGCCTGCCACCATGCCCAGCTAAATTTTTGTATTTTTAGTAGACATGGGGTTTCACCGTGTTAGCCAGGATGGTTTCGATCTCCTGATCTCATGATCCACCCGCCTCGGCCTCCCAAAGTGCTGGGATTACAGGCGTGAGGCACTGTGCCCAGCTGCCATAAGGTAGTCTTCTTTAGGTTAAATTTGCTTGGCATTCTGTAACCTTCTCATACTTGAATGCTGATATCTTTCTCTAGGTTTGGGAAGTTCTCTCTTATCCCTTTGAATGAACTTTCTACTCCGGTCTCTTTCTCTACTTCCTCTTTAAGGCCAATACCTCTTAGATTTGCCCTTTTGATGCTGTTTTTAGGCATGCTTCACTGTTCCTTATTCTTTTTTCTTTTGTTTACTTCTCTGACTATATTTTTAAGTAACCTGTCTTCAAGCTCACTAATTCATTCTTCTGCTTGATCAGTTCTGCTTTAAGAGACTCTGATGTGTTCTTCAGTTTATTGGTTGCATTTTTCAAGGTTAGAATTGCTGCTTGATTTTTAAAAATTTAAATCTCTTTGTTTAAAATGTGATAGAATTCTGAGGTCCTTCTCTGTGTTATTTTCAATTTGTTTGACTTTCCTCAACATAGCTATTTTTAATTCCTGCCTGAAAGATCACATATCTATCTCTCTTTTTCCAGAGTTGGTCCCTGCCTTACTTAGTTTGTTTGGTGGGGTCATGTTTTCCTGGATGATCTTGATTTGATGCTTGTAGATGTTCATTGGTGTCTGGGCATCGAAGAGGTAGGTATTTATCTTAGTCTTCGCAGTCTGGGCTTGTTTGTACCTGTCCTTCTTGAGAAGTCTTTCCAGTTATTCGAAGGGACTTGGACCCCATGCCCAATAATGCTGTGGTTTTTGCAGACTCGGAGGTACTGTCTTGGTGGTCTTGGATAAAATCTGGAAGAATTATTTGGATTACCAGGTAGAGACTCTTGTTCTTTTCCCTTAACTTTCTTCTGAACAAATGGAGTCTCTCTCTGTGCTGAGTCGCCTGGAACTAGGGATGTGTTGTTGCAAGCACCCCTGTTGCCACTACCACTGAAACTAAGCTGGGTTAGACCTGAAGCCAGCAGAGCACTGGGTCTCATCCAAGGCCTTCTGTCACCACCACCTGGCTGCCACCTATGTTCACTCAAGGCCCTAAGGCTCTACCATCAGCAGTTGGCAAAGCCAGCCAGGTTTGTGTCCTTCCCTTCAGAGTGTCTCATTCCCCAAACCCCAGGCCAGTCCAGAAATGCTGTCTGGAAGCCAGGGATTGGCGTCAAAATTCTTAGCAATTTGCCTGATACTCTGTTCTGTTGTGGCTAACCTGGCACTCAAACCACAACACAAAGTTCTTCCCGCTTTTTCCCCTGTCCACAGGCAGAGGAGAATCTGCCTCTGTGGCTACCACAACCACAGGACCACAGTGCGTTCTGCTAGGCCAGTGCCTGGCAGTCATCTTTGGTGTTTATGAATCATTAACATAATCCATATTATAGTTAAATATTTATCTGGAGTTTACCATGGACTAGGTATTTTACATCATAGTAAGCAAAGTTTCCCAAATTTAAATTCTTTTTATTTCTCATTCATGACTTTTGCCCTGTTCTCATACTACCTATTCATTGTAACTTTTAAACTTGAAATTTTCTTTCAAAATAAATGAATTTATACTTTCACCATAAATGGAAATCTAGTACCATTTATATGAATGGAAGGTATTATGAAGCAATACAATAAAAACAATTTTATAAGGCTGGGCACAGTGGCTCACACCTGTAACGTCAGCACTTTTGGGGGCCTAGGTGGGAGGATCACTTGAGCCCAGGAGTTCAAGATCAGTCTGGACAGTATAGGGAGACCCCCGTCTCTATAAAAAATACAAATAAAAAAATTAGCTGGCTATGGTGGTGCATGCCTGTGGTCTCAGCTAATCTGGTGACTGTATACTATTTAAATTTTGATGAACTACAGAGTAATTTGAGTCTAGGAGGTTGAGGCTGCAGTGAGCCATGATTGCACTATGGCAACCCAGCCTGGGTGACAGAATGAAACCCTTTCTCAAAAAAAAAGTTATGAAAAATATAGTTTCCTGCCAAACTCTTATTCCTTTGTTAAAAAGGACAATTAGCCCTTTTTATGCAAGGTGCTTAGAAATAAACTAGCACCTCATTCAGATATTCTCCTTACCTAAATAAAAAAGATTGAAGAGGAGTTGAAAAAGATTTTTTTCATGTGTGATTATTTACTTTGGTATTTATATGTCATCTAAAATGGTGGTATAGGACCTGCATTAAAGTGTTCCACCTGTGTTAGTTTGTTAGGCAATTTATTTAATCAGAAAAAATATAGTAAAAATACAATTTAAAAATATTTTGGAATTTACACCTGCTACAAACTGAGACAGTTTCTTTATTCAGATTTTTTACTAATGAGCAGGGATCAATTGGTTAGAATCAGGGAGGTTTCTTACCTTTAAGTTACAATTGCTTTCCTTTGAGTTGCTGTCACAAATCTACTGTCCCCCAAGTGGTTTACCTTATTTCAACCATAAATCATACATAAATGTATGTATGAAAATTTGGATATTATTGTAGATATACTGCAGAATTTGCTATGGTTTAAATTTTTAAGAGCTTTGAGGTGCATAAACATACATCTAAGTGTACGTTGATTTTTAGTAAATTTATAGTGTTGTGCATCCATCATCACAATCTAGTTTTAGAACATACATATATCAACCTTAAAAAGTACTATGCCCATTTGTCATCAACCTCTTCTCCCACTCCAGCCTCAGAAAACCTTGGCTTACTTTTGTCCATTTGGATTTAGCTTCCTGAAATTTTCATATCAATGAAATCATATGGTATATAGTCATTTGTGTTTGGTTTTCATTGAGCATAATGTTTTTGGGTGCATCCAGATCATAATATTTCTTTTTTCAAAATGTGTGTAAATTAAGGGGTGCAAGTGCAGTTTTTTTACATGGATATGTTGCACAGTGGTGAAGTGTAGGCTTTTAGTGTAATCATCAGCTAAAGAATGTCCATTGTACACATAAGTAACTTCTTATCCTTTATCCCCTTCTCATCCTTCTGAGTCTGACATCTGTTATTTCACACTCTATGTCTGTGTGGTAGTATTCCTTTTTGTTGCCGAATATTTTTCCATTAGTTGGGTGTGCCACACTTTTATCTCCATTCACCAGTTGAGAGTATTTGAGTCACTATGAATAATACTCTCATTTTGAATCATTGTAATACTGCTGTAAACATTTGTATACATGTCTTTGTGTGAATAAATGTTGTTCTTCTAGAGAGATACCTAGGAGTGCAACTACTAAATCATATGGCAAGTTTAACTTTTTAGTAAAGTGCAAAACTTTGTTCCAAAGTGACTGTAGCATTTTACAATCCCACCAATAATGTATGAAAGTTTCTGTTTCTCCACATCCATTCTAGAGGGTTTGCAGTGGTATCATATTTGTGGCTTTAATTTGGTATTTTTTAAATGGCTAAAAAATGTTTGGTATGGTTTCACGTGCTTATTAGCTATTTATATTCCATTTATATATCTTATTAGCCATTTCACTATACCTATGTAGTTAATTATCTATTCAAATCCTTTGTCTATTTAAAAAACAAACAAACAAAAAATAGTAATCTGATCTTGGCTCACTGCAGCCTCAAACTCTTGGGCTCCAGTTATCCTTCCACCCCAGCCTCCCTAGTAGCTGGGACTACAGATGCACAACACCATGCCTCACTTATTTAAAAATTTTGTAGAGACAGGGTCTCATAAGTTGCCCAGGCTGGTCTGAAACTCCCATCCTCGGACTGTCCTCCCAAAGTGTTAGGATTACAAGTGTGAGCCACGATGCCCAGACCATTTTTGTTTAAGTGGAATATTTCTCTTATTATTGAGTTGTAAGAGTTCTTTATATATCCTTGATACAAATTATTTAGCAGGTATATAATTTGCAGAGTTCTGCAGTGTTAAGTATGTTCACATTGTCATGTCACCATTACCACCATCAGTATCCAGAACTTTCATTTTCATTTTCCCAAACTGAAACTTCATGCACCATAAACGGTAATTCCTGGTTTTCTTATCCCATCAGTCCCTGGAAACTACTATTGTATTTTCTGTCTTTATGAATTTGACTAGTGTAAGTACCTCAGACAAGTGGAACCACACAGTATTTGTCTTTTTGTGATTGACTTATTGCACTCAGCATGTCTTAAGTTTTATCCATGCTGTAGCATGTACCAAAATTTCCTTCCTTCTTAAGGCAGAATGATATTCCAATGTATATGTACATCCAATGTATTTTGTTTTATTCATTCATCTGTTGATGGACACATGGGCCGCTTTTACCTCTTGGATATTGTGAATAATGCTGCTGTGAACTTGGGTAGACAAATATCCAGATCCCTGCTTTACTTCTTTTGGGTACATACCCAGAAGTGGACTTGCTGTTTCATTTCGTTATTCTGTTTTCTTGTTTTGTTTTTTGAGAAATTTTGCTTTTTTTTTTTATTTTTAAGAAATTGCCATATACTGTGTTTCCACAGTGCTACATCATTTTATATTCTTACCAGCAATACAGTGGTTCCAATTTCTTCACATCCTTGCCAGTACTTGTTTTCTGTTGTTTTGATGATTGCCATTCCATTGGGTCCAAAGTGATATCTCATGGTTTTGGTTTGCATCTCCCCAGTGATTATTAATATCGAGCATCTTTTATGTACTTGTAAGTCATCTATATGCCTTCTTTGAAGGACTGTCTGTTGAAGTTCTTTGCCCCTTGTTTTTCTTGGGTTATTTTTTGTTGAGTTGTAATGCTTCATGTATTCTGGGTATAATCTTTTATCAGATATGTGGTTTTTAATACAGTTATGCTCCACGTAATGGCGTTTTGAGATGTTTCTGTCAACAGACTGCATTATATACGATGGTGGCCCTGTAAAATTCTAATGGAGCTGAAAATTTTTCTTGCCTAGTGACAATATAAATTTTATATAGTGCAATGCATTGCTTTTTCTATGTTTAGATGTATTTCGATATAGAAATATTTACCATTGTGGCACAATTGCTTATGTATTCAGTACAGTAATATGCTATACAGGCTTGTATCCTAGGAGTGATAGGGTATACCATATAGCGAAGGTGTGTAGTAGGCCGTAACATCTAGGTTTGTGTAAGTACACACTGTGATGTTCACATGATGACAGAATTGCCTAGTGATGCATTTCTTGGAACTTATCCACTCTTGTTAAAGTGACACATGACTGTATTTTCTTCTATTTCAAGGGTTACATTTTTACCCTCTTGGTAGTGGCCATTGATGCACAACATTTTCAATTTTGATGAAGTCTGTCTTACCTATGTTTTTGGTTGCCTGTGCTTTCAGTATCATATCCAAGAAATTGTTTTCAAATCCCAAGTCATGAAGTTTTTGCCTTGTGCTTTCTTCTAAGAGTTTTATAGGGTGAGGTCTTCTGTTTAGAGTTGTGATCATTTTGAGACGATTTTTGTATATGGTATAAGATAAGGGTCCAACTTTATTTTTTTACATGTGGATATCCAGTTTTCCTAATGCTGTTTCTTGAAAGGACTTTCTTTCCTTTTCCCCCATAAGTGGTCTAGGTAGCCTTGTGGAAAATAATTTGACTATTCATGCAAGAGTGTATTTCTGGACTCTGTGTTTTATTCTGTTGGTCTATATGTGTATATCTTTATGCCAGTACGACAGTATTTTGATTGCCGTAGCCTACTAGTAAGTTTTGCTGTCAGGAAGTATGAGACGTCCAACTTTGTTATTTTCACGTTTGTTTTGCCTATTCGAGGTCTCTTGGGAATCCATATGAATTTTAGGATGGATTTTTCTGTTTCTGTTAAAAATGCTGTTAGGATTTTGAAAGGAGTTACGTTGACTGTGTAGATCGCTTTGGATAGTATTGACATCTTAACAGTATTAAATTTTCTAATCCATGAGCAGAGGATACCTTTTCATTTATTTGTGTCTAATTTCTTTCAGTGATATTTTACAGTTTTCACTATAGAAGTCTTTTGCCTACTTGGTTATGT
Source organism: Rhinopithecus roxellana (assembly GCF_007565055.1). Taxonomy (NCBI): domain Eukaryota; kingdom Metazoa; phylum Chordata; class Mammalia; order Primates; family Cercopithecidae; genus Rhinopithecus; species Rhinopithecus roxellana. The sequence goes on from NC_044564.1 coordinate 56,970,132, forward strand.
TTAGTCCTAAGTACTTTATTATTTTTGATGTTAGAGTCTTTACTCTAAAGATAAGATACTCTATAAGATCATGTCTGTCATCTTCAAACATATAATTTTACTAACTCATTTCCAAGTTAGATTTATTTTATTTCATTTCCTTGCTGATTGCTCTGGCTAGGGCTTTCAGTATTATGTTGAATGGAAGTGGTAAGAATGGGCATCTTTGTCTTAATTCTGACCTTAGAGGAAAAGCTTTCCATCTTTTCACCGTCGAGTTTGATGCTGGTTACAAGTTTTTTTGTTTGTTTTTGTTTTTTGTTTGTTTGTTTTTGTTGTTGTCATTGTTGGTTTTTTCTTGCTCTGTTGCCCAGGCTGGAGTGCAATGGTGTGATCTCGGCTTAATGGAACCTCCACCTCCTGGGTTCAAGCAGTTCTTCTGCCTCAGCCTCCCAAGTAGCTGGGATTACAGGTGCCCACCACAATGCCTGGCTAATTTTTTGTATTTTTAGTAGAGACAGGGTTTCACCATGTTGTCCAGGCTGGTCTTGAACTCCTGACCTCAGGTGATCCACCTGCCTCGGCTTCCCAAAGTGCTGGGATTACAGCTGTTAGCCATCACGCCTAGCCAGCTATAGGTTTTTTATATATCGCCTTTTTATTATCTTGAGATAGTTTGCTTCTATTCATAGTTTTTTGAGTATTTTTAGCATGAAAGGATATTGAGTTTTGTCAGATGTTTTTTTCTGACTCAGTTGAAGTGATTATCTGTTGGTGGACACTTAGGTTAATTCCATATCTTTGCTAATGTTAACAGTGTGACTATAAACATGGAGGTGCAAATATCCCTTTCATGTACTTATTTTGTTTCTTTTACATAAATACTTAACAGTGGGATTGCTGGATCATATGGTAGTTCTATTTTTACTGTTTGAGAAATCTTCATACTGTTTTTTGTAATGGCTGTACTAATTTATATTCCCACCACAGCAAATTCCCTTTTCTCTGCATTCTCATCAGCATCTGTTATTTTGTCTTTTTAATAATTGCTATTCTAACTGGGTTAAGATGGTATCTTGTGGTTTTGATTTTCATTTTCCTGATGATTAGTGATGTTGAGCCTTTTTTGATATACCTGTTGGCCATCCATATGTCTTCTTTTGAAAAAATGTTTATGTCTTTTGCCCACTTTTTAATGGGAATTTTTTTTGTTTTTTTGTTTTTTTGTTTTTTTTTTTTTTTTTTTTTTTTTTGAGACAGAGTCTTGCTCTGTAGCCCAGGCTGGAGTGCAGTGGCGCCATCTCGGCTCACTGCAAGCTCCGCCTCCTGGGTTCAGGCCATTCTCCCGCCTCAGCCTCCTGAGTAGCTGGGACTACAGGCGTCTGCCACCACGCCCGGCTAGTTTTTTGTATTTTTAGTAGAGACGGGTTTCACTGTGGTCTTGATCTCCTGACCTCGTGATCCGCCCACCTCGGCCTCCCTAAGTGCTGGGATTACAAGCGTGAGCCACCGTCCCCGGCCAATGGGAATGTTTTGTTTAACCGTTGAGTTGTTTGAGCTACTTGTATATTCTGGTTTTTAGTTTCTTGTCAGATGAATAGTTTGCAAATATTGTCTACCATTCACAAGGAAGGTTATTTCTTTACTCCGTTGGATTGTTTCCTTTGCTATGCAGAAATTTTTTTAGTTTAATTTAGTCCCATTTGTTATTTTTGTTTTTTTAGTATCTGGAATGTTTCTCCTATGTTTTCTTCTAGTAGTTTTATACTTTTGTTTCTTTCATTCAGGCCTTAAATCCATTTTGAGTTGATTTTTATATATGGGGAGAGGTAGTCATCTAGTTTCATCCTTTTGCAAATGGATGTTGAGTTTTTCCAGCACCATTTATTGAAGAAGGTGCTCGTTCCCTAATGTATATTCTTTGCAACTTTGTTGAAAAGCCATTGGCTGTAAATTTGTGAATATATTTCTGAGTTGTCTGTTTTGTTGCGAATATTGGTCTATGTGTCTGTTTTTATATCAGTACCATATTGTTTGGTTTGTATAACATAGCCTTGATATGTTTTGAAGTCAGATAGTGAGATGCCTCCAGCTTTATTCTTTTTGATCAGGATTGCTTTGGCTTTTCAGGCTCTCTTGGTTCCATGAGAATATTATAATTGTTTTTTCTATTTCTTTGAAAAATAAAGTTGATATTTTGATAGGTATTGCATTGAATCTGTAGATCACTTTGACCAGGCTTGATCATTGTAATGTAATTCCTCAGATCCATGAGTATGGACTGTTTGTTTCCTCTTCAGTTTTTTCATCACTGTTTTGTAGTTTTCCTTATAGAGGTCTTCTACCTTATTGGTTAAATTTATTCTAGTTTAATTTTGTAGCTACTATAAATAGGATTGCCATCTTGATGTCTTTTTCAGCTAGTTCATTATTGATGTACAGAAATGGTACTCATTTTTGTATGTTGATTTTGTGTCCTTCAGCTTTATTGAGTTTACTTATAAGATCTAAGAGGTTTTTTGTGTTTTTTTGTTTTTGTTTTTGTTTTTGTTTTTTCTTTTTTTGAGACAGAGTCTTACTTTGTTGCCCAGGCTGGAGTGCAGTGGCACGATCTCGGCTCACTGCAACCTCCGCCTCCTGGGTTCAAGTGGTTCTCCTGCCTCAGCCTTCCGAGTAGCTGGGACTACAGCCACCTGGCACCATGCCTGGCTAATTTTTGTATTTTTAGTAGAGACGGAGTTTCACCACATTGGCCAGGCTGGTCTCAAATTCCTGACCTTGTGATACATCTGCTTAGCCTCCCAAAGTGCTGGGATTACAGGCGTGAGCCACCATGCCCGGCAGATCTAAGAGTTTTTTGGTGGAGTTTTTAGCTTTTGCTAAATATAAGATCATGTCATCTGCAAAGAGAGACAATTTGACTGAATTTTTCCAGCTAGGATGCCTTTTATTTCCTTTTCTTACCTGATTGCTCTGGCTGGGACTTCCAATACTATGTTGAATAGGGCTGGTAAAAGTGGCATCCTTGTCTTTCTCAGTTCTTAGTGGAAAGGCTTTCAGCTTTTTCACATTCAGTGTGATGTTAGCTGTGGATTTGTCATATATGGCCTGTATCACATTGAAGTATGTTCCTTCTATACCTGGTTTGTTGAGTTTTTATCATGAAATGATGTTGAATTTTATTAAATGCTTTTTCTGTATTTATTGATAATGTTTTTTGTCCTTGACTCTGTTGATGTGATGTATCTCATTTATTGTTTTGTATATATTGAACCATGTATTAGTGCATTTTTTACACTGCTATAAAGAATATTCGAGACTGGGTAATTTATAAAGGAAAGAGGTTTAATTGATTCACAGTTCTGCATGGCTGGGGAGGCCTCAGGAAACTTAAAATTATAGTGGGAGGCGAAGGGAAAGCAAGGACATTCTTCACATGGCAGCAGGAGAGAGGGAGCAGGGGAAACTGACACTTATGAAACCATCAGATCGCGTGAGAACTCACTATCATGAGAACAGTGTGGGGGGGGAACCATCCCTATGATCCAATCACCTCCCTCCCTCAACATGTGGGGATTATAGGTTCTTCCCTCTACACGTGTAGCTTACAATTTGAGGCAAGATTTAGGTGGGGGACACGGAGCCGAACCATCCTTGCATCCCTGGGATAAATCTTACTTATCATGGTATATTATCTTTTTGTTGTTTGGTTGGATTGGTTTTCTAGTATTTTGTTGAGGATTTTTGCATTTACCTGCATCAGGGATATTGGCCTGTGGCTTTCTTTTTTATGTTGCATTCTTGTCTGGCTTTGGTATAAGAATAGTGCATGTATTGTAGAATAAGTTGGGGAGAATTCCCTTCTCTTCAGTTTTATGGAAAAGTATGAGGAGAATTTGTGTTGTAAGTTTGGTAGAATTTGACTTTAAAGTCATCTGGTCCTGGGCTTCTCTTTTTCGGGAGAGTTTTTATTACTGATTCAATCTCATTACTTGTTTTTGGTCTATTTGGGTTTTCTGTCTTCATGATCTAATCTTGGTAGGTTGTTATATGTTCAGGAATTTGCCCTTTTTCTCTAGGTTTTTTAGTTTTTTAGTGAATAGTTTATAATAGTCTCTGATCTTTTGTATTTCTGTGGTATCAGTTGCGATGTCTTTTTCATTTCCAATTTTTTTTTTGGATCCTCTCTTTTTTTTCTTGCTTAGCAGTTTATCAATTTTTAAAATCTTTTCAAGACACCAACTTTTCATTTTGTTGATCTTTTGCATTTTTTTAGTGTCCTTCATTTTGTTCTGCTTTGTATAAATATATATGTATGTATATGCATACTTTATAGCAGAAATATATATATATTTTAATAGTAAAGGAGACCACGTCCCAGGGCTGCACTGCTGCTCCAGCCCGACCCCCTGATCTTTATTATTTCCTCCTTTCTTCTCATTTTGGATTTGGTTTATGCTTGCTTTTCTAGTTCCTTGAGGTCTATTGTTAGATTTTTTGTTTGAAATCTTTCCACTTTTTGGATGCAGATGTTTATTGCTATAAACATCTCTCTTAACCCTACTTTTGCTGTGTCTCATAGGTTTTGGCATGTTGTGTTTCCATTTTCATTTGTTTCAAGAATTTTTAAAAATTTCCTTCTTAATTTATTCATTGGCCCAATGGACATTCAGGAGTATTCTATGTAATTCCCATTTATTTAGACAGTTTTCTAAGTTCCTCTTGGTATTGATTTCTAGTTTGAGGATTCTACTGTGGTCTAAGAAGATATTTGATATAGTTTTGAGTTTAATTTTTTTTTTCTTTTTTGAGATAGGGTCTATCTCTGTTGCCAGGCTGGAGTGAAGTGGCATAATCATAGCTCATTGCAGCCTTTACCTCCCTGGCTCAAGTGATCCTCCCACTTCAGCCTCCCAGAGTTTTAAAATTTTTTGAGACTTGTTTCGTGGCCTGTCATATGGTCTGTACTGGAGAATGTTTCATGTGCTGACAAGAATGTATTTCCATAGCTGTTAGATAAAATTTTTCTGTAAATGTCTGTTAGGTTCATTTAATCTAAAGTGCAGTTTAAATCCAGTGTTTGTTAACTTTTTGTCTCAATGGTCTGTTGCTGATAGTGGGGTGTTGACGTTCCCAACTATTATTTTATTTTATTATTATTAGATACAGGTCTCACTCTGTCACCCAGGCTAGAGTGCAGTGGTGTGATATCGGCTCACTGCAACCTCCACCTCCTGGGTTGAAGCGATTCTCATGCCTCAGCCACCTGAGTAGCTGGGATTACAGGTGTGTGCCACCACACCCAGCTAAGTTTTGTATTTTTAATAGAGACAGGGTTTCACCATGTTGGCCAGGCTGATCTCGAACTCCTGGCCTCCAGTGATCTGCCTACTTCAGCCTCTCAAAATGCTGGGATTACAGGCATGGGCCACCATGCCTTGCCCCAACTCTTACTGTATTGAAGTCTACTTCTTTTTTTAGGTCTAATGATATCTTTATATATTTGGGTGCTCTGGTGTTAGGTGCATATATATTTAGAATTATTATATCCTCCTGCTGAATTCATCTCTTGATCATTATACAATGATTTTCTTTGTCTCTTTTTACTGCTTTTGACTTAAAAGTCTGTTTTATTTGATGTAGGTATTGCCACTTCTCACTTTTTGTTCTGTTTGCATGAAATTCCTTTTTCTATCTCTTTACTTTTAGTCTGTGTGCCTTTCAAGGTGAGTTTTTGTAGGTAGCATATAGTTGGGTCATGTTTTCAAATCCATTCATCCAGTCTGTATCTTTTAAGTGGAAAAGGTGATTATTGATATTGTGTGTGTGTGTGTGTGTATATGTATGTGTATATATATGTATATTTAAATATAGATAGATATGTGAGATCATACTCCTGTCCTTTTCTTAATTGTTTTCTGGTTGTTTTGTATATTCTTTGCTATTTTCTTTCTCTTGCTAGCATTGTAAGTTGGTGGTTTTCTGTAGTGGTAACATTTGAATCCCTTCTCTTCTCATTTACGTGTTTGCTCTACCAGAGAGTTTTATACTTTTGTGTTTTCATGATGGTAGGCATAGTCCTTTTGCTTCCAACACCCTTAAGCATTTTTTGTACGGCCGATGTAATTGTGATGAATTATCTCAGTTTTTGCTCATCTGGGAAAGACTTTCTCCTTCCTTTATGAAGGATAACTTTGCTGGGTGTAGTGTTCTTGACAGGCAAGTTTCTTTTGGTTTGGTTTGGTTTCTTCCTCAGCTGCTCGAATATATCATTTCATTCTCTCCTGTCCTGTGAGGTTTTTGCTGAGAAATTCACTGTTAGTCGACAGAGGTTTTCTTTAAGTGACTATGTTCTTTTCTTTCACTGTTTTTAGAATTCTCTCCTTCTTTCAACAGTTTGATTATAATATGCCATGAAGACCTTTTGAGTTGTATCTCTTTGAGGATATGTGAGCTTCCTGTTTCTGTGTGGTTAAATCTCTTGCTACATGTGGGAAATTTTCAGCTATTGTTTTGTTAAATAGTTCTTTTTCTGCTCCTTTGATCTTCTTTTTGCCGTCTGTAACACCAAAAATTCAAATAGATTACTTTATGGTGTCCCATATGTCATGTAGGCTTTGTTCATTCTTATTTATTCTTGTTTTGTTTTCTGAGTTATTTCAAAAATCTGAAATTCATTCTTCTGCTTGATATCGTCCATTGTTGAAACACTGGAATGTATTTTTTATTCCATTTAGTGAATTCTTCTGTTCGAGGATTTCTGTTTGGTTTCTTTTTTATGATATCTATCTCTTTGGTGAATTTTTCATTCATATCTTGAATTGTTTTTCTGATTTCTTTGTATTTTTGTGTTCTCTATCTCACTGAGTGTCTTTAGTATTATTTTGAATCCTGTTTTTGGCATTTCATAAATTTCTTTTTTATTAGAATCTGTTGCTGGAGAATTGTTGTGTTCCTTTGGAGATGTCATAATTTCTTGCTTTTTCACATTACTTGTATACTTACAAGTTGATGTCTGTACCTCTGGTGTAAGTAACTTCTTCCAGTGTTTTAGATTGCCTTTCAGAGGAGGTAGACTTTTTCCTGAAGATCTATCCGTGGTGTTGGTTGGGTAGGGCACTTTGTCTTTGATTCTGGGTGTGTGCAGTAGTGTATTTTTCATATGACCGTTTTAGCCATCTATAGCATTAGTAGTGTCTGTGATTTCCTCAGTGGTTTAGGGTGCAGTTGTTAGCAGAGGCTGAGGTGAAGTATTCCTGGGCGGTGGGATGCCAGGTAGGCCAGTCCTTGGGCACCAGTGGTGGCAGCAGCACTGGTGCCTGTCCTTCGGTCCCAGGGTACACAGGCATGGTGTTAGCAGGTTTAATTGGGTTAATTCTTAGGCCTCCATGTGTCTTGCTCAGGTGCTGGTGGTTGCAGTGGATGACCAGGTGAGTGGGTAGGTCCTTCGGTCCCTGGGCAGTGTGTGTGGTATGGGCTATGGCAGTAGTTGTGGTGGTAGCATCAGGCTGGGTAGGCTGACTCTCAGGCTTCCCTATAGGAGTGCATATGTGTGAGTGGCAGACGGGGTGGGGCAATCTCTATGCTCCGGTCTCTATGCTTGGGCCCTTGGGGGTGTGTGGTGCCAGGCCAGGTGGGCCTGTCTTCAGACCCCCTGGTAGAGTGCTCAGGTAGCAGCAATAGGTAGAGAGAGGCTCTCCTTAGGGCATGTGCATGTCCACTATGGTCCTGCTACTGGAGGGGATAGGGTTGTGTCAGTAGCCCCACACCAGAGGCTGGGGTGGGGCAGGTATGGTGTGCTTTGCTCCAAGCAGTGTCAGGAACATTGACTCTGGCATGCTGGGAGATTCTGTCTCAGGACATGTTCAAGGGTGCTGCAGTCTTGCTGTTTGTGGAGGTGGGGTTGCTGTCAGTGGCAGCAACCCCAGGCTGACAGGGTTTAGGCTCTCAGAAGTGTGGGCTTTGCCTCATTTTGTCCTTGTGATAGCCTCCCCAGTGTATCCTCCCCAGTGCATTGCACTTGCCTGTTTTCCACAGTGTAGGATTCTATATATGCTTTAATACCAGGGACTCTGCCATTCTGCTGGGTCCAAGTGGCATTGCATCACTGTAGCCCCCCAGGTGGATGCAGGGAATGTTAGTAGGGCTTTACTAATGTGGAAATGCAGGGACTCTTGTGCTCAAGGCCAGGATGCAGCCTGATAAGAGCTGGACTGAAAATGGCACAATGCTATAGCTGTTTAGGTCTCATGCAGGTGGTATAGGACTCAGTGTGAGCTCTCTCTTGAGCAGTATCATCACGTGGTCTCTAAGAAGTTCTCTGTGCTAGCCTCTGGACCCCCTCTCTGTAAGCTAGGGTTGCACGAGTCCATGGTGGGAATGTAGGCTGCTGGGTATCTCTCAGCTTTCCCCCACACTGGAGATCTGCTCTGTGCTCCAAGTTGATAAAGGCCAACATGATGATCATGTTATCTATGAGTACAGACAGTTTTATTTATTCCTTCCCATTCTCTTTACCTTTTATTTCTTTTTGTGGTCTTATCGAATTAGCCGGAACTTACACTATTCTGTTGAAAAGCTGCTGTGAGTGGAGACATCCTTGCCTTGTTCCTGATCTCAGGAAAGCTTTGAAGCTGTAGGTTTCGCATAGATGTTCTTTATCACGTTGAAAAAATTTCTTTCCATTCCTGAGAGTTTTTTTTTTTTTAATCATGAATGAGTGTTGTTCTGTAGTTTGCTCAGTGTTTTTTGTTCATTTGTTTTGTTTTATGGAGACGGAGTCTTGCTCTTTTGCCCAGGCTGGAGTGCAGTGGCACAGTCACAGCTCACTGCAACCTCCACCTCCCAGGTTCAAGCGATTCTCCTGCCTCTGCCTCCCAAATAGCTGGGATTATAGGTGCCTGCCACCACACCCAGCTAGTTTTTGTATTTTCAGTAGAGACGGGGTTTCACCATGTTGGCCAGGCTGGTCTCGAACTCCTGACCTCAGGTGATCCACCAGCCTCATTCTCCCAAAATGCTGGGATTACAGGCATGAGCCACGGCATCCGGCCTTGCTCAGCATTTTTATCTTGTTTATTAGATTTATTAAGTGCTTTTTCTGCGTTTGTTGAAATAATCACATGATTTTTCTCTAGCGTGTTGATGTGATGGATTATATTAATTGAGTTTTGAATGTTGAACCAGCCTTGCATGCCTGGAGTATATCGTATTTGGTTATGGTGTTTAATTTTTTTAATACATTGTTGGATTTGATTTGCTAATATTTTGTTGAGAGGTTTTATATTGATGTTCGTAAGAGATGTTGATCTGTAGTTTTCTTTTTCTTTTTTTTCTTTTGAGATGGAGTCTCACTTTGTCACCCAGGCTGGAGTGCAGTGGTGCTATCTCGGTTCACTGCAAGCTCTGCCTCCCAGGTTCACGCCATTCTCCTGCCTCAGCCTCCCGAGTAGCTGGGACTACAGGCACCCGCTACCATGCCCGGCTAATTTTTTTGTATTTTTAGTAGAGACGGGGTTTCACTGTGTTAGCCAGGATGATCTCGATCTCCTGGTCTCGTGATCCGCCCACCTTGGCCTCCCAAAGTGCTGGGATTATAGGCGTGAGCCACCATGCCCAGCCTGTAGTTCTCTTTTCATGTAATACCCTTGTCTGATTTTGGTATTAAGGGAATGCTGGACTCTGGACTCAAAATTAGGAAGTACTCCTTCTGCTTTTATGTTGTGGAAGGCTTTGTAAAGAATTGGTGTAATTTGTCCCTTACGTGTTTGGTAGACTTCACCTATGAACACATTTAGTCCTGGTTCTTTCTGTTTTGGATGATTATTAATTATTAATTCAGTTTCTTTAATATGTATAGGCCTAGGTTTAGGTCTTTGTTTTGGTTGATATGCTTGAAAGCCAGTAGTTTAATATCAATGTTGTATTTTATTTTACTCTAAAAATACTTTGAATACTCTATATGTTATCTTAAATTTTATTTGTGTGTATTTTTGTGAGATATTGATAAAAAATACAACTGTTTTCTTCCAGCCGAGTGTGTTAATTGTAACCTACAAGGAGCCTGCGAAGTCATCTACTCAGTTTGGATCTTACAAGCAAGCTGAATGGAGGCCAGATAGTACCATGATAGCTGTATCAGTAAGTAGATTTTTCCACTAAATAGTGTTTTCTTATGAAACCGTTACATTGCATTTAAATTTGATTCTCTTAGATGACTTTCTTTCAGTCTTTTACACTCATAAGCATTTATTTTGTTCTGATAGGAATTGCTTTACTGATTATTCTGTGTGGATTACTCCTACTATAGCTTCTCTTTTGACTCTGCTACTTCCTACCATCCCTAAACATAGCACCTATATCCTTTTCTGTTTGTTGTTCTCACTTTACTGTTTTGTCCTTGAAGTCTAACTGCTTTACTAATTATTCTGTGCATGTTACTCCTATAGTAGCTTCTCTTTTGACTCTGCTACTTCCTTCCATCCCTAAACATAGCACCTATATCCTTTTCTGTTTGTTGTTCTGACTTTACTGTTTTGTCCTTGAAGTCTTATCTAGTTTTTGAAAACATATTCACATGGTATTCTTGAATTTATATTTAAAGTCCTCCCTTCCATTCCAAAAGATATCCCACAAAATAATAAGCTTTATATGCATATGTAATACTAAAATTTTCATATCCATTTGGATCTGTTTCTCCTTTTTTCTTCTGTTCTATTAAACATGCCTAGATATGTTTAATTTTACCTTTTTAGTTCATGTTTTATCACTGTCTAAGGCTGTCATTATGACTTAATTTGCATTAGCAGTAATATATATGGTTAATTAACCTTATTGAGCACCTCCTATCTGATGAGTACAATTGTAATCAGTTTACATGGATCATCCCATTTAATCTTTCGATAAGTGCTTTGAAGTAGATATTATTATCCCTCATAATTGATGTGTAAGTTGAGGATCTGAAAAATTGTCTTATCCAAGGTTACATGGGTAGTGTATATTAGAGAGATAAGGTATAAACTTAGCTACTCAGCTTCCATTTACTGTATCTTTGTAACTAACTTATCTCTTTGCGTTGGTCGTTGGTTGCTTTCTAGTCCGTACTGTATATAACACTGACTAGGTTAATAATCTGAAATGTGCCATATGATCAAAAATACTGAGTAGTTCTACACTTCCTATAGCAGGAGTTTGCAGATGACTGACCATGTACCAAATATGCTCTGGTGCCTGTTTGTACACAGACCATAATGTAAGAATAGTTTTTACATGTTTAAATAAATAAAACAAGTCAAAGAAGAATATTTGCTATAGTTGAAAATTATGTGATACTTAAATTTCGGTGTCCATAAGTAGAATGTTACTGGGGCACAAAAATCCTCACTGGTTTACGTATTGTCTGTAACTTCTTTCAAGCTACAATAGCAGATTGAGTTGAAGTTCTTACAGCAAGCCTATGTGGTGCTCTCATTGCTTTGCTCCTTTGTTCAGTGTACTGTATAGTAACACAGTTATAACTTCATAACTTTTCAAGTGTACACATATTGCCATTCTGTGACGTTTTATATTATTTTTATTCTAGTACATAATCATGTCAAAAGAACCAGAGAAGAGAAAAAGACTTCGTTTTGTTTTTAAAGCACACTGGAGTGTGGTTTATTTTATTGTTGAATTCGATGGCAAAATATTGTATTTATTACTCAGTGGCACTATAGCTATGCCAAAAGAATATAAGCTGACATTACTAGACTAAGCACTTATTGGAATATACTGAAGGTAAAGTAAGAAGAATTAAATATTTAGCACAGAACAGCTCACCACAGGAGAATTCCTTCACAATGTATGAAAATGAAAGGGCAGTAAAAGTAAGTTTGCTTGGTTTTTGATGAATTGACAGATGTTATAATACTGCTCAGTTGTTAATTTCAGTGGTCCATGTGAAGTATGAATTGACTGAGAATTACTGTGAATGACCTGTAGAACAATTCCAGATGAAAAAAATTCTCAAAGGAGTTGAGAAAATACTAATTAAGTACAACCCGAAGTAGAATCTAAGAAGTTCTATTAATTGATAGTAGTAAAAATCCACATGGAGCAGCAAAAGACTTAGTTGGACAGATTTACACAAAGTTTATGAAAATATAAGTCTTTTAAAACCTATGGTTTTTGTAAGTTTTTTTTTTTCAGAGATGGGAGTGGGAATATCTTGACTTGCCCTACTCCACAGCTGTTATGGCTTGGGTAGTGATAAAGGTTCATTGGAAACTTTTTTTTTTTTTTTTTTTTTTTACGGAGACTGACTTTTTGTTTTCTTTACTTGAAGGACCACCCTCTACCACTTAACAGGCACTGAATAACTTTGGAAAATATCTTTTACTGTATTAGAAAACGTTTTCAAATATGAAATATGTAAAATCTCATTAAGGACCAGCATTAATAGATAAAAATTTGCACTCAATTTTGATGATAGGGAAAAGTACTTTAAACCCCAATTTACCAAAAAGGTTATTTCCACAAAAAGAATCTAATTCTCATTAGTGGATATGTATTACCAAAAAAAGTTGTACTCAGTTCTCATTACTATTTAAAATTTTGTAACTATAAACCTTATAAAAATTTGCATTCTATTAATCATGATGTTTTGTTTTTCTGTATTTCTTATGCTTTGAAATAAGGGCCTGCTATCCCTGGACAGCCCACTTCCTGCCAGGGATAGCCAGTTCCTAGGGGACTCACCTACAAGTACACCTTCGTATGCAAACTAATCAATCCAAAGCATATAGCCCCAACCACCTCCTTTATTGACCTCTGCCACTCTGGGCTGATAATCCTCTGCCCTAATTATCTCAGGGCTAGGTACTATATAACTAGAGACAACTGATATTATTCAGCTTAGCCAATACCAACCCTCCTTGCCATGCCTCAACCATTCCTTCCCATGGAAATCACAATAAAGGATCTTACTCATGTTTTCCCCTCACATCCGCTGTCTCCTGACTGACCCTGGTAGCTTGCAGTATGTTCCTTGGTGGTGCATGTCATGTCCCCTCCTCTTTGGAACTGTGAGTAATAAACTGTCTTTTCATTGACAGTCGTCTCCTGATCTGTTCACCTCAGTATACCCGAATAATAATAAAATCCACATTTTAAAATACTTTCTTGTTATGTAGGTAAACAAGATAAACCTACATAATATTTTTGATTTTCCCTCTTGTAAAGTCTAAAATATTTATTATCTGGCCTTTTACAGAAAAGGTTTGCAGATCCTTATTCTACACAACCAAGTCCAGGCTTCTTAGCCTTTCATTTAAGGCACTTTAATCTCTAAAACCCTACTTCATTACTTCTCTGGTGTTATTTTTTCGTCGTCTACATGGACTTTCCTTTAGCTAAACTGGGTTTTTCCATTATTCCTTTTTTTTTTTTTTTTTTTTTTGAGACGGAGTCTCGCTCTGTCACCCAGGCTGGAGTGCTGTGGCCGGATCTCAGCTCACTGCAAGCTCCGCCTCCCGGGTTCATGCCATTCTCCTGCCTCAGCCTCCCGGGTAGCTGGGACTACAGGCACCGCCACCTCGCCCAGCTAGTTTTTTGAGTTTTTAGTAGAGACGGGGTTTCACCGTGTTAGCAAGGATGGTCTCGATCTCCTGACCTCATGATCCGCCCATCTCGACCTCCCAAAGTGCTGGGATTACAGGCTTGAGCCACTGCGCCCGGCTTTTTCATTATTCCTTAGAAATTTCAAAGAAAAATGACAAAATTTGTCAACTCATTGTTGGATAAATGAGCATGAGTAGTTGAGATTGCTCTGATTTCAAGCCTAGATGATTAAGTAGGTAGGTGTTCATGGCAATTAGTAAAAAATATAAGAAGAGCAAGCGTTCATGAAAGAAGATAGGAGTTTCTGGATTTGGTTCCATAGAGTTTTGTTATGTTACATTATTAACTTTTTAAAATTGTGGTAAACTATACATAGCATAAATATACATAGTATTTTAACTATTTTAAGTGTACAATTCAGTGTCATTAGTAACATTAATGGTGTTATGCAGCCATTACCACTATCTGTTTTCTTGAATGTCACCCCGGACAGAAACTTGTTTATCATTAAGCATAACTTTGCATTCTCAATTTCTCCAGCTCCTGGTAACCTCTAATCAACTTTTTGTATCTATGAATTTGCTTATCTAGGTATTTCATGTAAGTGGAATCATACAGTATTTATCCTTTTATCTTTGGCTTATTTCACTTAGCATAATGTTGTTAAGATTCATCCATAGTTGTGTTATGTATCAGAACTTCATTCCTTTTTATAACTGAGTCATATTGCATTATCTGTATATGCTACATTTTCTTTATCTGTTGGTAGACATTTTGGTTGTTTCCAACTTTTGCCTTTTATGAATAGTGCGTCATTGAACATTGGCATACAAGTAGCTGTTGGAGTTCCTGCTTTTGATTCTTTCGGGTATATACTGAGATATGGAATTGGTGGATCAAAATCCACAGAGGCTGCATCATTTTACATTTCTTTTGGCAGTGTAGGAGAGTTCCAGTTTCTCCTTAGCCCCTTAAATGCTTTATTTTCATTTTGTTTAATAGCCATCCTAAAGGGGTGAAGTGGTATCTTCTTGTAGTTTTGATTTATGTTTTCCTAAAGACTAATGATGTTGATTATCTTTTCATGTGTTTGTTGGCCATTCGTATGTCTATGAAGAAATGTCTATTCAAATTCTTTGCCCATTTTTGGCTGGGTGCAGGGGCTCACGCCTGTAATCCCAGCACTCTGGGAGGCCAAGGCGGGTGGATCATGAGGTCAGAACATCAAGACCATCCTGTCTAACAGTGAAACCCTGTGTCTAATAAAAAATACAAAAAATTAGCCAGGCGTGGTGGCAGGCGCCTGTAGTCCCGGGAGAATGAGGCAGGAGAATGGCATGAACCTGAGAGGTGGAGCTTGCAGGTGAGCTGAGATCGCGCCACTGCACTCCAGCCTGGGTGACAGAGCGAGACTCCATCTCAAAAAAAAAAAAAAAAAAAGAAAATTCTTTGTCCATTTTTGAATTGGGCTGCCTGTTTGTATGTTGCTGAGTTGTTTATTCTTATATGAATCCCTTACTGGCTGTATGACTTGACAATATTTTCTCTCAGTCTGTGGGTTTTCTTTTCATTCTCTAAGTCCTTTGATGTATAAAAGTTAATTTTGGTGAAGTACAATTTATCTATTTATTTATTTTTGAAACAGGGTCTTACTCTGTCACCCAGGCTGGAGTGCCAGTGGTGCAACCTCAGCTCACTACAGCCTCTGCCTCCGGGGCTCAAGTGAGCAGCAGGGGCTATAGCTGCACGCCACCATGCCTGGCTAATTTTTGTATTTTTTGTAGAGATAGAGTTTCACAATGTTTCCCAGGCTGGTCTTGAACTCCTTAGCTCAAACGATATGCCCACCTCGGCCTCCCAAAGTGTTTGGATTATAGGCATGAACCACTACGCCCAGTCTAGTTTATCTCTATTTTCTTTTATTGCCTATGCTTTGGGTATCATATATAACAAATCATTGCCAAATGCCATGATTTTCCTCTTCTTTTTTTTCTTTTGAGAGTTTTATTACTTTATGTTTAGGTCTTTGCTTCCTTCTAAGTTAATTTTTGTAGATGGTGTAAAGTGTAAGAGTCCAACTTCATTTTTTGTGTGTGGATATATAGTTGTCCCAGTACAATATGTTAAAGAACTATCCTTTTCCCATTGAATGGTCTTGGTACGCTTGTTGAAAATCAATTGGCCGTTGGTATTTGGGGTTATTTCTGGATGCTCCATTCTATTTCATTGTTCTATATGTCTGTCCTTATTCCAGTACCACAGTTTTTTAAATTTCTGTGGCTTTGTAGTAACTTTTGAAATCAGGAAGTGGAATCCTCCAATTTTGTTGTTGTATTTCAGGATGTAAGTCATGTCAACCCATTATCAACCCATTGTAACTTGAAAATACCATAAGTCAAAAATTTAACAGCCCCAAACATCCATCATAATGTCGTAAGCTGAACCATCATAATGTCATAAGCTGAACCATCATAAATTCAGTACCATCTATAGTTTTTATATCTACAGTTTTTATATCTACAGTTTTATATCTTTATATCTACAGTTTTAAAAATCTTCAGTTTTTATATCTACAGTACCATCTATACTATTCTGAGCCAGTCCCTAAGATGCTGTACGACTTTTTTGAATTGGTTTTTCTATTTCTGTAAAAAATACTATTGGGAATTTGGTAGAGACTGCGTTGAGTCTGTAGTTCTCTTTGGGAAGCATTAATTTAAGTCTTCCAATCCATGAACATGTAATGTCTTATCAATTATTTAGACCTTTAATTTCTGTAAGTAGTGTTTTCCAGTGTTCAGTATACAAGTCTTTGTCCTGCTTCATTAAATTTATTCTTAAGTTAAATTTCTTTTTGATGCTATTGCAAATGGAATTGTTTTTAAGTTTCCTTTTCAGTTGTTCCTTCCAAGTGTGTAGACACGTATCTGATTTTTTTTCCAACTTTTAAGTCCAGGGTATATGTGCAGGATGTGCAGGTTTATTACATAGGTAAATGTGTGGTTGGTGGTTTGCTTGCACAGATTATCCCATCACCTAGATATTAAGCCCAGCATCCACTAGCTATTCTTCCTAATGTGCTCCATCGTCCTGCACCCCGCCCCCCCGTCCTCCAACAGGCCTCAGTGTCTGTTGTTTCCCCCATGTCCCTATGTTCTCATCATTCAGCTCCCACTTATAAGTGAGAACATGTGGTATTTGATTTTCTATTCCTGTGTTAGTTTGCTGAGGATAATGGTTTCCAGCTCCAACCATGTCCTTGCAAAGGACATGATCTTGTTCCTTTTTATGGCTACATAGTATTCCATGGTGTATATGTACCACATTTCTTTTATTCAGTCTATCATCGATGGGCATTCAGGTTGATTCCATGTCTTTGCTATTGTGAATAGTGCTGCAGTGAGCATACGCATGCATGAATGTTTGTAACAGAATGATTTATATTTTGGGGGTATACCCAGTAATGAGATTGTTGGGTCAAATGGTATTTCTGCCTCTAGGTCTTTGAGGAATAGCCTACTGTCTTCCATAATGGTTGAACTAATTTCCACTCCCACCAACAGTGTAAAAGCATTCCTTTTTCTCTACAACCTAACCAGCATCTGTTGTTTTTTGACTTTTTAGTGATAGCCATTCTGGCTTGTGTGAGATGGTATCTCATTGTGGTTTTGATTGGAATTTCTCTAATAATCAGTGAGGCTGAGCTTTTTAAAACATATTCGTAGGCCACATTTATGTCTTCTTTTGAGAAGTGTCTGTTCATGTCCTTTGCCCACTTCTTAATGGGATTTTTTTTCCTTGTAAGTTATTAAGTTCATTGTAGATGCTGGATGTTAGACCTTTGTCAGATTAATAGATTACAAACATTTGCTCCCATTGTGTAGGTTATCTGTTCACTCCAATGATAGTTTCTGTTGTCGTGCAGAAGCTCTTTAGTTTGATTAGATCCCATTTGTCAATTTTTGCTTTTGTTGCAATTGCTTTTGTCATCCTTGTTGTGAAATCTTTGCCTGTGCCTATGTCCCAAATGGTATTGCCTAGATTTTCTTCCTGGGTTTTACATTTAAATCTTTAATCAATCTTGAGTTGATTTTTCTATAGGGTGTAAGGAAGGGGTCCAGTTTCAGTTTTCTGCATATAGCTAGCCAGTACTCCCAACACCATATATTACATGAGGAATCCTTTCCCCATTGCTTGTTTTTGTCAGGTTTGTGAAGATCAGGTGGTGTAGGTGTGCATTCTTGTTTCTGGGTTCTCTATTCTGTTACATTGGTCTATTCTTGTGCCAGTACCATGCTGTTTTGGTTACTGTAGCCCTGAATTACAGTTTTAAGTCAGGTAGCGTGATGCCTCTGGCCTTGTTCTTTTTGCTTTGATTGCCTTGGCTATTTGGACTCGTTGGTTCTATGTGAATTTTAAAATAATTTTTTTCTAATTCTGTGAAGAACATCGGTGGTAGTTTAATGGG
This sequence comes from Rhinopithecus roxellana, assembly GCF_007565055.1. Lineage (NCBI taxonomy): Eukaryota > Metazoa > Chordata > Mammalia > Primates > Cercopithecidae > Rhinopithecus > Rhinopithecus roxellana. Next base: position 56,988,175 of record NC_044564.1, read on the forward strand.
AATAGCATTGAGTCTATAAATTACTTTGGGCAGTATAACCATTTTCACAATATTGAGTCTTCCTATCCATGAACATGGAATGTTTTTCCATTTGTTCATCTCTCATTTGTTTGAACATTGGTTTGTAGTTCCCCTTGAAGAGGTTCTTCACCTCGTTGGCTGTATTGCTAGGCATTTTTATTCATTTGCGACAATTGTGAATGGGAGTTCATTCATGATTTGGCTGTCTGCTTGCCTGTTGATGTAAGAAGGCTAATGATTTTTGCACATTAATTTTCTATCCTTAGACTTTGCTGAAGTTGCTTATCAGCTTACAAAGCTTTTGGGCTGAGGCAATGGGGTTTTCTAGATATAGGATCATGTCATCTGCAAATAAAGATAGTTTGATTTTGTCTCTTAACTATTTGAATACCCTTTATTTGTTTCTTTTGCCTGATTGCCCTGGCCAGAACTGCCAATACTATGTTGAATAGGACTGGTGAGAGAGGGCCTCCTTGTCTTGTGCCTTTTTTCAATGGGAATGCTTCCAGCTTTTGTCCATTCATTATGATATTGGCTGTGGGTTTCTCATATATGGCTGTTATTATTTTGAAGTATGTTCCTTCAATATCTGGTTTATTGAGAGTTTTTAACCAAAAGGGATGTTGAATTTTATCAAAGGCCTTTTCTGCATGTGTTGAGATAATCATGTGGTTTTTCTGTTTAGTTCTGTTTACGTGGTGAATCACATTTATTGAATTGTGTATGTTGAACCAACCTTGACTTCTGGGGATGAAGCCTACTTGGTCATAATGGATAAACTTTTTGTTGGGCTGCTGGGTATTTGCCAGTATTTTGTTGAGAATTTTTGCATTGATGTTCATCAAGGATATTGGCCTGAAGTTTTCTTTTTTTTGTTTCGTCTCTGCCAGGTTTTGGTATCAGGATGATGCTAGCCTCATAGAGTGAGTTGAGGAGGAGTCGCTTCTTTTCTTTTTTTTTTTTGAGACGGAGTTGCCCAGACTGGAGGACAGTGGTGCAGTGGCACAAGCTCAGCTCACTGCAAGCTCCACCTCCCGGGTTCATGCTGTTCTCCTGCCTCAGCCTCCCGAGTAGCTGGGACTACAGGTGCCTGCCACCACATCCTGCTAATTTTTTGTATTTTTAGTAGAGATGGGGTTTCACCGTGTTAGCCAAGATGGTCTCAATCTCCTGATCTCGTTATCCGCCCACCTTGGCCTCCCAAAGTGCTGGGATTACAGGTGTGAGCCAACGTGCCCGGCCCCTTCTTTTTAATTGTTTTGGAATAGTTTCAATAGAAATGATACCAGCTGTTATTTGTACCTCTGGTAGAATTCAGTTGTGAATCTGTCTGTCCTGGGCTGCTTTTTTGGGGGAGTGGGGAGGGTGGCTAGGCTTTTTATTACTTCTCAATTTCAGGACTCATTATTGGTCTATTCAGAGATTCAGTTTCTTCCTGGTTCAGTCTTAGGGTGGGTGTATGTGTCCAGGAATGTATCCATTTCTTCCATATTTTCTATTTAATGTGCATAGATGTGTTTATAGTATTCTCTGATGATTGTTTGTATTTCTTTGGGGTCAGGATGATATCCCCTTTATCATTTCTGATTGTGTTTATTTAAATCTTCTCTTCTTTGTTAATCTAGCTAGTGGTCTATCTATTTTATTAATTTTTTCAAATAACCAGCTCTTGGATTCATTGATCGTTTGAATGGTTTTTCATGTCTCTATCTCCTTCAGTTCTGTTCTGATCTTGGTTATTTCTTGTCTTCTGCTGGCTTTTGGGTTTGTTCATGTTTCTGTAGTTCTCTTCATTGTGATTTAGGTTGTTAACTTGAGATCTTTGTAGCTTTTTGATGTGGGCATGTAGTGCTATAAATTTCCCTCTTAACACTGCTTTGGCTGAATCCCAGAGATTCTGGTATATTGTCTCTTTGTTCTCATTAGTTTCAAAGAACTTCTTGATTTCTGCCTTAATTTCATTATTTACTCAAGTCACTCAGGAGCAGGCTATTCAATTTCCATGTAGTTGTGTGGTTTTTAGTGAATTCCTTAATTATTTTGAGTAAATTTTTTTTAGTGTTGTGGTCTGAGGGACTGTTATCATTTCAGTTCTTTTGCATTTGCTGAAGAGTATTTTAATTCCAATTATATGATCAGTTTTAGTTAAGTGCCGCGAGATGATGAGAATAATTATTTTCTGTTGTTTTTGGGTGGAGAGTTCTGTAGATATCTTATCAGGTCCACTTGAACCAGGAGCTAGGTTCAGATCATGAATATCTTTGTTAATTTTCTGTCTTGGTGATCTGCCTAATATTGTCAGTGGTGTGTTAAAGTCTTGTCAGTGGTGTGTTAAAGTCTGCTACTATTATTGCGTGGGAGTCTAATTCTTTTTGAAGGTCTCTGAGAACTTGTTTTAGGAATCTGGGTGGTCCTATATTGTATGTGTATATATTGAGGATATTTAACTCTTGTTAAATTGAACCTTTTATCATTATGTAATGCCCTTTGCCTTTTTGATCTTTTTTCATTTAAAGTCTGTTTTGTGAGAAACTAGGATTGCAATCCCTGGTTCTTTCTGTTTTCCGTTTGCTTGGTAAATTTTCTTCCATCCCTTTATTTTGGGATGTGTGTCTTTGCACATGATATGGGTCTCTTGAAAACAGCATACTGCTGGGTCTTGGTTCTTTATTTAGCTTGCCATTCTGTGTCTTTCAATTGGAGCATTTAGCCCATTTACATTTCAGGTTAGTATTGTTATGTGTGGATTTGATCCTGTCATCAAGATGCTAGTTGGTTATTTTGCAGACTTGTTTATGTGGTTGCTTAATAGTGTCACTGATCTGTTTACTTCAGTGTGTTTTTGTAGTGGCTGGTAATGGTTTTTCCTTTCCATATTTAGTGCTTCCTTCAGGAGCTCTTGCAAGGCAGGTCTGATGGTTATGAATTCCCTCAGCATTTGCTTGTCTGAACAGGATCTTATTTCTCCTTTGCTTAAGAAGCTTAGCTTTACCAGATATGAAATTCTGGTTGGAAATTCTTTTCTTTAAGAATGTTTAATATTGGCCAGGCGCGGTGGCTCACACCTGTAATCCCAGCACTTTGGGAGGCCGAGGCAGGCGGATCACGAGATCAATAGATCGAGACCATGCTGGCCAACATTGTGAAACCCCATCTCTACTGAAAATCCAAAAATTAACCAACTGTGTTGGCACATGCCTGTAGTCCGAGCTACTTGTGAGGCTGAGGCATGATAATCACTTGAACCCGGGAGGCGGAGGTTGCAGCGAGCTGAGATTGCACCACTACACTCCAGCCTGGCAACAGAGCGAGACTCCGTCAAAAAAAAAAAAAAGATGTTTAATATTGGCCCCAATCTCTTCTGGCTTTTAGGGTTTCCACTGAGAGGTCCATTGTTAGTCTGATGGGCTTCCCCTTCGTAGGTGACCTGGTCTTTCTCTCTGGCTGCCCTTAACATTTTTCTTTCATTTTGACCTTGCAGAATCTGATGATTATGTGTCTTGGGGTTGATCTTCTCCGGGAATATCTTATGAGGGTTCTCTCCATTTCCTGAATTTGAATGTTGGCCTGTCTTCCTAGGTTGGGGAAGTTCTCCTGGATGATATCCTGAAATATGTTTTCCAACTTGGTTCCATTCTCCCCGTCTCTTTTAGGTACCCCAATCAGTTTTAGGTTTAGTATATTTACATAATCCCACATTTCTCGGAGGTTTTGTTCATTTTCATTCTTTTTTCTCTATTATTGTCCGCCTATCTTATTTCAGCAGGATAATCTTCGAGCTCTGAGATTCTTTTCTCCACTTGGTCTGTTCAGCTATTAATAATTGTGATTGCATTGTGAAGTTCTTGTAGTGTGTTTCTGAGCTCTAACAGGTCAGTTATGTTCCTCTCTAAACTGCTCCTCCTAGTATTGTCAGTGGTGTGTTAAAGTCTCCCACTTGTTATTGTTTGGGAGTCTGAGTCTCTTTGGAGGTCCCTAAGAACTTGCTTTGTGAATCTGGGTGCTCCTATATTGGGAGCGTATACATTTTGGACATTTAGCTCTTCTTGTTGAATTGAACCCTTTATCATGTAATGCACTTTGTCTTTTTTGATCTTGTAGTGTGTTTCTCAGCTCTGATAGGTCGGTTACGCTCCTCTCTAAACTGGCTCCTCTTCTTTCACATTGTCAGTGGTGTGTTAAAGTCTCCCACTATTTTTATGTGGGAGTCTAAGTCTCTTTGAAGGTCTCTGAGAACTTGGCACCTCCTGTATTGTTTTGTCATGTTTCTTAGCTTCTTTGCGTTGGGTTACAACATGCTTCTTTAGCTCAGCAAAGTTCATTGTTACCCACCTTCTGAAGCCTACTTCTGTCATTCAGCTTTCTCAGCCTCAGCCCAGTTCTGAGCCCTTGCTGGAGAGGTGCTTTGGTCAGTTGGAGGAGAATAGGCACTCTGGCTTTTTTAGTTTTCAGTGTTTTTGCATTGATTGTTTCTCATCTTTGTGGGCTTATCTACCTTTGATCTTTGAGGTTGCTGACCTTTGAATGGGGTTTTTGTAGGGTCTTTTTTGGTTGATGATGTTGTTTTCTGTTTGTTCTTCTTTTAACAGGCTGCTCTTCCATAGAGCTGCTGCCATTTGTGGTGGTCTACTCCAGACCCTAGTTGCCTCGGTTTTTCCTGTACCTGGAGGTATTACCATGGAAGGCTGCAAAACAGCAAAGATGGCAGCCTGCTTCTTCCTTGGAAGCTCCTTCACAGGGGGGTACTGACCTGTTGCTTGCTCAAATGTGCCTGGAGGAGGTGGCTGGAGACCCCTGTTGGGAGATGTCACCCAGTCAGGAGCAACGGGATCAGGGACCTACTTGAAGCAGTCTGGCTGCAACAGGTGTGCTCTGTTGGGGGTTCCTTCAGCCCCCAATCGGTATGGGCTCTCCAGGACCCACAGGCTGGACTGATTGAGAAGCCTGAACACCAGTGTGGCAGCCTGCCCCACCACCTGGGTACTCCATCCTGGGGGGAAATTAGAGCTCCATCTAATTGGGGGTGGCTCAAGACCCCAGCTGGGAAGACCCACTACCCCATGAGAAGGAGTGGATAGAAGTCTCACGTGAAGAAGCAGTCTGGCCACGATCTGGCAGTGTGGCTGTACTACACTGCAGGAACCCTTTCTCATCCAGGCTGTATGGATATATGTGATTTTTGTGTATTCATTTTATGTCCTACAACTTTTGCTAACTTTATCAGCTCTAATATTTTTTGTGTGCATTATTTATACACCTTGTCTGTGGTCTGATTTGGATGCCTTTATCTCATTTTCTTGTTTAATTGCTCTGGGTAGAACTTTCAATACTATGTTGAATTAAGTGGTAAAAACGGGCACCCTTATCTTGTTCTAGCGGAAAGGCTTTCAGTCTGTCACCATTGAGCATAATGTTGGCTTTAGGTTTTTCATATATGACCTTTATTAGGTTGAGGTTATTTACTTCTATTCTTAGTTTCTGGCATGCTTTTATCGTTAAAGGGTGTTAAATTTTGTCAAATGCTCTCTTTGCATCAGTTGAGAATCGTGGATTTTTTTCTTCATCCTGTTAATGTAGTATATTTCATTGATTGATTTTCAGATATTGAATCATCCTTGCATTCAGTGAATGAATCCCACTTTTTCACGATGTACGAAGTATTTGCTGAGGATTTTTCATCTGTATTCATACAATATATTGATCTATAGTTCTCAAGTCAGTTTTGGTAGATTGTATGTTTTTAGAACTTTCTGAATTTCATCTGGCTTGTCTGATTTTGTTAGAATGCAACTCTTTATTGTATTCTCATAATCTCTGCTATTTATGCAAAATTACCAGTAAGTTCTTTCATATCTGATTTTTGTAATTTGAATCATCTCCTTTTTTTCTCAACTTACTTAGAGGTTTATCAGTTTTGTTGATTTTTCAAAGAGTCAACTTTGGCTGGATGTGACGGCTCATGTCTTTAATCCCAGCACTTTGGGAAGCTGAGGTGGGAGGATTGCTTGAGGCAGGGAGTTACAGGGGAGTCTGAGTGACATAGTGAAATGCAGTCACTACAAAAAATAAATTAAACTTAGCCAAGTGAGTTGGCACATGATTGTAGTCCTAGCTACTCAGGAGGGTGAGTCAGGAGGATCACCTGTGCCCAGGAGTTCAAGGTTACCATGAGTTTTGATCTTGACACAGCACTCCAACCTTGGCAATAGAGCAAGACTCTGTGTCAAGAAAAACCAAACAATTTTTGTTAAAGTGTATTTTCTTAATTGTTTTTCCATTTTCTTTTTATTTTGCTCTCATCTTTATTATTTCCTTTCTTCTTCTAGCTTCAGGATTACTTTGCTCTTTGTTATTTAGTTATTTTTTTGTGCACATTTAGGTTATTGATTTGAAATGTCCCTCCACCCCCACCTTTTTTTTTTTTTTTTTTTTTTTTTTTTTTTTTTTTGAGACAGATTCTTGCTTTGTTGCCCAGGCTGAAATGCAGTGACATGATCATGGCTCCTTGCAGTCTTGATTTCCTGGGCTTAAGTGACCCTCTCCCTCAGCCTCCCTAGTAGCTGGGACCATAGGGACGTACCACCACACCCAGCTGATTTTGTTTAATTTTTGTAGAGATGTGATCTCACTACGTTGGCCAGGCTGGTCTCAAATTCCTAGGCTTAAGCGAACATGCTGCCTTGGCCAAATGCTGGGATTACAGGCATGAGCCATCACACTGGGCCTGAGATGTGCCTTTTTAAGTGTGGCTGTCTACTGTTTCAACCTATGGCAGTTACCCAGCTCCAAAGTTGATTCCACATTTTTGGGTATCTTTATAGCAGCACCCCACTCTCTGCAGTACCGATTTACTGTATTAGTTCATGCTCATGCTGCTATAAAGAACTGCCCAAGACTGGGTAATTTATAAAGGAAAGAGGTTTAATTGACTCACCGTTCTACATGGCTAGGGAGGCCTCAGGAAAATTACAGTTGTGACAGAAGGAGAAACAAACATGTCCTTCTTCACATGGTGGCAGGAGAGAAGTGCTGAGCAAAGGGAGAAAAGCTGCTTATTAAAATACCATCAGATCTCGTAATAACTCACTCGTTATCATGAGAACACCATGAGGGTACCACCCCTGTGATTCAATTACTTCCTACCAGATCCTTCCCACGACACATAGGGATTATGGGAACTACATTTCAGGATGAGATTTGGGTGGAGACACAGCCAAACCGTATCACTGAGGAACCCTTATATTTGATAAGCTGCTTCTCTGTTAATGTTTTCAATTCTGTCTTTTGGTTTCAGCAGTTTGATTCTAGTGTGTCTCAGTGTGGGTCTCTGAGTTTATCCTTTTTGGAGTTTCTTGAATTCCTTGGATTTTTGTATATTCATGGATTTCATTAAGGCTCTTGGCATTTTCAACCATTTCTCTTTCCTCCATACTTCTATTCCTATATTATGTATGTTGATGTGATTGATGGTACCACACAGGTCCCCCAGACTCTGTTTATTTTTCTTTATTCTTTCTTCTTTTCGCTCCTTAGATTGCATAATTTGGAATGTCTTATTTTCAAGTACATTTATCTTCTGTCTGCTCAAATTTGCTGTTGAATTCCTGTAGTGCATTTTTCATTTTACTGTACTTCTTATCTTCAGAATTTTTTCAATTCCTTTAAAAAGTTTTTCCCTTTTATTGATGTTCTCATTTTGTTTAGACATTGTTTTCTTGATTTTCTTTAGTTTTTTTTGCCCATGGTCTCCTTTAGCTCATTGAACATATTTAAGACTGTTGACTTAATGTCTCAGATTAATAATTCAAATGTCCGGGCTTCCTTAGGGATGGGTTCTGCCATATTCTTTATTTTCTATGACGGGGCCATACTTTTCTGTTTCTTTTTACGTGCTGTAATTTTTCATTGAGAACTGGACTGAGTATTATGTTGTGGTGACTTTGGAAATCTAATTATCTTAGCCCTCAGAGATTGCTGGGTTTTGCTCCTTGATTACATAATCCTTTATGATTTTTTGGAATGATTTTTGCATGGTATGTATTTCTTCTGATGTGTGGTCTCTGAAGTTTCTCTTCTGTTTTCTCTGTTGTCAGCTAATCATGTAATATTTCCTTATCCTACTCCCAGGAGTGGGGTAAAAAATAAGTCCTATCTCTAAAGTTCCCTCTTGGCCCAGAATCCTTTTCATCTCCTGGGTGTACCATACCCTCAGTGATCAAAAGCGGAAATTAGAACCCACAACAGCGGCTTTTGGAGCACAGAGCCCTTATTGACCCCCCTTATTCCCACAAGCCACACCAGATACCCTTGTGCGACATCCGCAGCTGCCTGCCACAGAGTTGTTGGATGAGGTGGGTGACAGCTGTTACCATAGGAAAACTGAAATTGTTTGAAATTTGCCAACAGCTTCATCAAGCTGTCTCCTGGAGGCTGCAGGCATTCTACCAGATCCAGACTTCCACAATAGTAGCTTCAGGTAATTCCTGCTAATTAAATTGTAGTTTTGGTGGATAGATGGATTCCTGGAGCTTCCTCTTCTACCACCTTTTCTGATGTCATTCTCCACTCTTGTTAAATTTAGAAGTGTGTGTTGTAAATCATAGTTGAAACTTAACAATTGAATGAGAGGGCTGTAAGAGGAAAATGCTCTCTAAATTATGTGCAGTTGATGGCAAAGAAGTGGTGGTGTTTGTTTTAAAACAGTGTGGGGAATATTTTTCCTTCTGGTTTCACTGAAATTCTAGCAAGGTAATTTTTTAAAGTTGCATTTTATTTATTTTTTTCTTCCTAGCTCTTTTGGACAATCACCAGGCTTATTTTGATATACAAATTCAAATTCCTATGTGCAGTGGCAGTAAGTTATGACTGCCAATTTTAGAAATAAAGTTCTAACCATGTAACTCCATTCTGATATAGGGAACGTTGCAAACAAAGTGTCTTAAAGTTTAGGTTATTAATAATTTTATGTGTAAGCTCCCTCTCTGCACTGTTGATATTTTTAGGTCTCTAGGACATATATATGTATATTTCATGTGTGTGGTGTAGTGTGTGTGTGTGTGTGTGTGTGTGTGTGTGTGGTATGTAGGTGTTGTAGGTGTGTGTATAGAAAAGGAATAGCTTGTGAGACTGCAATGTAGTTATGTAGAGAATGTTAATTTGAAATAAAATCAGAATTCAGTTTTCTTTCAAGTTTACCTTCTGGCTTTGTAATGCTATTAGCTCGAATATTCAATTAAAGAAGTGTAGGACTCAGCTAAAGTGAGTTACACTGGAGAAACATGGATTTCTTTTAAACAAAAGGTAACATCTTAAGATCGATACTGTTACTAACAATTGGTAACATGTATATATGTATGTATGTATGTACTTATTTATTCATTCATTTTTGAGACGGAGTCTTGCTTTGTTGCCTAGGCTGGGGTGCAGTGGTGCAATCTTGGCTCACTGCAATCTCTGCCTCCCAGGTTCAAGTGATTGTCCTGCCTCAGCCTCCTGAGTAGCTGAGATTACAGGCGTATGCCACCACATTCAGCTAATTTTTTGTATTTTTAGTAGAGACAGGGTTCCACCATGTTGGTTAGACTGATCTTGAACTCCTGACCTCAAATGAGCCGCGTGCCTCAGTCTCCCAAAATGTATTTATTTACATAAAGGAAAATTATAAACTGGATTACATATGAAGTATTAGTATTAAATTTTGTTTATCACAAATTTTGTGGGTTTAAAAAGTATTAAAATACATTTATTCTCTCACTTTTTCAACATTTATAGAGCTTCTGTACATTCCAGATAGTATGTAATCAATGAAGATGTAGTTTGAGAAAAAAAGGTTGTCTGGAACCATGCAGTGTGATTTCCATTTTCTTTAAGAATGTCTTTGGTTTGCCATTATTTTTTTTTGAAGGATGTTTTTGCTGCATGTAGGTATTCATGTTTGCATCAATTTTCAACATTGATGAAGTCTCTGTTGTATACTGAGCTTTGGAGTCCCTATTCTTTTCCTGGGAGTTTATTAAGCAGTAAGTATGAAGTTCCAAGAAAGAATTTACATGAACTGTATGAATTTCATTTTTGCTTCCCCTAAAGATATCTTTAATTTGCATTAATTTCTGAAGGATATTTTCAAGAGGTGTAGAATTCTAGATTGGTAGTTATTTAAGTTAAAGATTTGATTTCATTGTTTTCTGCCATTTTTCATTGTTATTGAGAAGTCAGTGAATGGTCTTATTGTTGGCCTTTTCAAAGTAATGCAACCTTTTTTGTTTCTTTCTTTGAGACAGAGTGTTGCTGTGTTGCCCAGTCTCTTTGTCTGTTTGAGACAGTCTTGCTCTGTCGCCCAGGCTGGACTGCAGTGGCACAATCTCAGCTCACTGCAATGTCCGCCTCCTGGGTTCAAGCGATTCCCCTGCCTTAGCCACCTGAGTAGCTGGGATTACAGGTGTGCGCCACCAGGCCCAGCTAATTTTTTTTTTAATTTTTAGTAGAGACAGGTTTTGCCATGTTGGCCAGGCTGGTCCTGAAGTCCTGGCCTCAAGTGATCCTCCTGTGTTGGCCTCCCAAAGTCCTGGGATTATAGGTGTGAGTTACTGTGCCCGGCCACCTTTTTTTTATTTTTATTTTTTAAACTGCTTTTAAGATTTTCTCTTTATCTTTGGTTTTCAGAATTTAGCTATGGTATGCTAAAGTGTGGTTTCCTTTGTGCTTATCTGTTTGCTGTTCTCTAGTCTTGAATCTGAAAATTCTCAACTATTACCTCTGTACTGCTTCTGTCCCATTCTGTTTTCTAATGGGACATCGATTTAAACTTTTGTATGTGTCTTACATCTCTCATCCTTTTGTTGTTGTTGTTGTTGCCCACTCTCCCTTTATTTTTTCTGTGCTTTGTCGTGGCTATTTTCTATTGCTGTGTCTCTCAAGTCATTAATACATGTCATCTGCTATATCCAGTCTGACTCCATTAAGATAGTAAATTGAGGTTTCATATGTTTTACTTTTAGAATATCCACTTGCTTCTTTTTATTGAGTCTAAATATCTGGTGAAAAATGTCAATCCTCTCATCTGTATTTTTTTTTCTGTATTTTTATTGAACATAATAGTTGTGATTATTTTAAAGTTATTTAAGATCATTGGTTCTTTTGGTTATTGGTCTTCTGATTTTGCTTTTTCATGTCTGGCAGTTTTATTCTAGACATAGTGTACCAAAGAATTACAGAGAATTGAAGTAGCTATCTTTAGAGACTGCTGTTCATTATTTGGATTAGGGGCTGATTATTTCTGTCTTGTGATGGATTGAATTTGGTTTGAATTGGTTTGAAAGTTTGGTAAGACTCAGTTTACCTCTAGTTTATTCTGAGAGATTTGGTTTTGTCTTAAAACTTTTTTTTTTTTTTTGAAGTTGTTTTTGGTTTTTAGAGTCTTGTATTTTTTTATTTCAGTAGGTTTTTGGGGAACAGATGGTGTTTGGTTACATACATAGCTCTTTAGTGGTGATTTCTGAGATTTTGGTGCACCCATCACCCAAGTGGTATATACTGCAGCCCCAATATGTACGCAATATGTAGTCTTTTATCCCTCACCCGCTTCCCACCCTTTTCCCTGAGTCCCCAAAGTCCACTGTATCATTTTTATGTCTTTGTGTTCTCATAGCCTAGCTCCCAATTATGAGTGAGAACATAGGATGTTTGTTTTCCATTCCTGAGTTACTTCGCTTAGAATAATAGTCTTCAATTCCATCTAGGTTGCTGTGAATGCCATTATTTTGCTCCTTGTTATAACTGAGTAGTATTCGATGGTGTATATGTATACCACATTTTCTTTATCCACTTGTTGACTGATGGGCATTTTATTGTCATCTTGCCCATATGACAGTAAAATTCAGCAGATGTCTTGAGGGTAAAATTGGTGTTAAAGAAAAAATTATCCAATAATACTTGTTGAAACACAGTAAGAAAACTTTTTTTGGGACCATTGCATATAGGGAACACTGCAGTGGGTTCTTGCAGTGGGAATGAGAGATTGAACTCAACTCTTCAGCATGGGCGAGTGGGAATTTATAGCCAAGAAGCAGTGCGGGAGTCAGTGGATAGAAAATTACTAAGAGGAAACATCAGGGGTAATGGGGATTCTGGCTAAAACAACAGGATTCTTGCTGAAGACAGACGAGAGTGATCAGACATCACTTAGGGGAGACTGGAGAGTATAGAGGTTTTGCTAAACTGGATTTTACAAGGAAATGCACAGATGGACCTAGGACAAGAAGGTTCAGGAGCCTGACTGAAGTTTGACTAAGCACAGAATCTTTGTCACTGGCTGTGTGTTTGAGGCACATCAGGTCTCCAATTAGTATGGATACCTGTGCATCTCAGAAATGCCGGAAATTTTACTTTGCCTTTCTGAAATTTGCTTTCGAGCCCTTGAGCCCCTTCTGCAGCTTCTAAGTTCGGCAGATGTCTTGTGGGAAAAATTGACTGTGGAGTTGAGGCATTTCAAGTCTGATTATTTCTTCAACCCTGTGTAACTGCCAAGAGCTTTTCTGATTTTTCTTAGCTCCAGCAGGCCTCTGCCTGAACTAAGTCTGCTGCTTTCTTAGCCTGTGCCCAGAATTGGTGAATGTTCTTAGAGGAAAAAAAAAAATCAGCTTACCTCTGAACAGTCCTCCTACTATGAATTTTAATCCATCTAGGCTTATTGATTCCATAGCTTGCCCAATGCCTTTAAAAATATAACTTTTTATGTTTTCTGCCTTTTTCTAGCTGTTGGGAGAGTTGTTCTGCCATGACCTACTTACTGTTTACTACTGTGCAGTAGAATTCTTAACCATGTAATATAAAATTGTCTTAATACTCCTTTTATGATTTTTTGAGTAATTTCATTTTTATATATAAAATCCTAAGCATTATATAAAGATGGAATGAGCCCAGATATATCCATTAAAACTATTGTAACTGCCCAGCAGTTTCATTTTGCCTGCTGCCTGGATACAGTTGATTTATCAAGACAGAGGAATTGCAGTAGAGAAAGTTTAATTCATGAAGAGCTGGCTGAACAGAAGTGCCAGAGTTTTATTACTGAAATCAGTCTTCCCCAAAATTTGGAGGCTAGGGTTTTTCAAGGATAGTTTGGTGGGGCAGGGAATGGGTGCTGCTGATTGGTCAGGGAGGCAATCATAGGTGTGGAAAATGGTCTTCATGTTGAGTTCACTTCTGAGTAGGACCACAAGACCAGGACCAGTTGGTGGGTCCACGTGGAGCCCTCAGCCATCAGAAATGCAAAAACCTGAAAAGATAGCTGAAAAGGCCAATCTTAGGTTCTACAATAGTGATGTTACCTGCAGGAGTAATTGGGGAAGTTGCAAATCTTGTGACCTCTGGAGTAATGGCCGGTAATTGTTTACATTTACACTGTAGCAGAATTCAGGCTCCTCTCATCCTCCTAAATGTCTTGCTAAACATGATACAAAAATATCAGTGACCTTTCTAAACTGTTACCAAATAACTAATGGCTTTCTGTCTGTATTATTTTATTCATTTATTTTATTATTATTATTATTTTTGAGACGGCATCTTGCTCTGTCGCCCAGACTGGAGTGAAGTGGTGCAATCTTGGCTCACTACAACCTTAGCCTCCCAGGTTGAAGCAGTTCTCCCTGCCTTACCCTCCCAAGTAGTGGGATTACAGGTCCTCGCCACCAGGCCCGACTAATTTTTGTATTCTTAGTAGCGACAGGGTTTTGCCATGTTGGCCAGGCTGGTCTCTAACTCCTGACCTCAGGTGACCTGCCCACCTCAGCCTCCCAAAATCCTGGGATTACGAGCATGAGTCACTGCACCCAGCCTGTATTACTTTACATCATAATGAAAGAAATGAAAATAAAGAACCTGTTTTGCAGGCAGAGGCTAAAAACAAAAACTTTGAACAACTGGTAGAAATGGTTTAAGTTAATTTCTAAATTTGAGAAGATAGAAGGACTAACCTCCAACCTCCTCCTCTCAGGAGTATAGTAAACATGAGCGTAAAGTCAGAATCATCAAGATACCAAGTTCTTTAGGGACAGAATAGGTGCTGAAGGACCAGGCAGAGGGAAAGGTTTGCTTTGCCACTCCTTAAGGCACTGAGCCAGGATCTGAAATTTCAGAGTTCTCTAAGTGAGCTTTAAAAAGTGGAATCTTGTGGTTTTGCTTCAGAAGAGGGATGAATGTGTCTGCTTCTGGAAATGGACATTAGCAGGGCTTCCCATAAAACTCTGTTGACTTCTGCGGGTTTAGAATAGAGGTTGCACTGGTCAGCTCAGTTGCTGCCACACCTCATGGTCTGAGGAAGCTGGCCCTTCCACTCAGAGACAGTGCCTGAGAGGAGACTGCTGAAGCCTCAGTGCAGCAGTGTGTGAGCTTGTCTGCCTCCGCAAACTGTCATTTTATCCAGCATCTGTAGGTTTGCCTTGCCAGATACCACATCAAAGCCTAACCTCTACAGGTGGCTAATGGAACACAGCAAAAAAAAAAAATCACTAAGGGAGCTCATTAACTTTACGATGTAAGACCAAACTAAACAAGTAAAATATGTGGCTCCTACTGATGAGCCACAGGGATGAGACAGAAGAATGTAGTAAATTAAGAAGAAAATTATTAAGAACTTTCAGAAAATGTAATTAGAACATACTCAGAATTTTTCAGAGCTAAAAATTTCCTAAGAGAAAAATTCAACAGATGAACTGATAAGTAACCCCTTGTGAGAGCTGAATCTTTTGTTCCAGAAGATCAAATAGAAACAATTTCATGATGTAAGACACATAGAAATAAAATTATTTTTGAAAAGACAAGCAACCTGCAGGAACAAATTCAAGAGGTTTGCGAATGAGTGTTACGGAAAGAAAAAAAAAAGAAAGAAAACAAGACAGAACAAGTATTAGTTTAGGAAATAATAGAAGAAACTTCCCTAGTTTAGAAACACTTAAGGTTGTCAGATTGAAAAGGCTGAGACTTAGATACATTTGATTGCGGGTGGGGCTGTGTGGAAAAAGTTTAATGAAAAAACATACATATCTAGAGATAATGTACAGAAATAACTGAATTTCAGTCATGAGAAAAATCATTCAGAGAGAAAGAGAATCACAGTAACAATAGACTTCTCACCACTAACCCTAGAAACTTAAGGGAACATTAGAACAATATCTCATAGCCACGAAAAAGAATCTCTAACAATCCTGTACCTAGATAGGATGTCCTTTATCTCGGTTAACATAATGGTATGTTCAGTTAGTTTATTTTGTTTAATATGGGAATGCCTTGGTATTGGAGCTACAGTGAACAGGACAAGCAAGTGGACATGTAACTAATTCCTAGGTTAGTGAGAGATAGATGATAAACAAGTTTAGACAAGAAAATGAAACGTGATGACCATACCATCCATGTTAGGTATTTGCAATGCTTAGGGACAATTATTATCTGTATTAATATTCATATTAATACTAATACTAATAAAAACTTCCTACAGAAGACCATCCTATTGATAAATGGACAAATAAGGCAACTTGCAGAAGAAAGAAGTATGAAGCGCCAATAAAAATGAAAAGATAAGCATCACTAGCAAGGAAACAAATGAAAATTAAAATAAGACCATTTTTCACCAATCTAATGCAGGCACAAATAGGACTTCTAAGAACAATTAGAGTGATACTGGGAATTAATATAATTTTTTTGATAAATTTGACAATACTTATTGAAATGAATGTGCATATATGTACACTTTGACTTGGCAATCCTACCCAAAGGAAAGTACCCCACAAAATATATATGCACTAAAACATAAGGAGATGTGTATATATATACACATAAGGAGATATATATATATATATATATACACACACACACACACATAAGGAGATACATATATATATACAAATGTTTATTACAGCATCGTCTGTAGTTGCCAAAGGTCCATCAAGAAAAGAATAGCAAAGTAAATAAGAAATTTCCATACTTTGGAATGAATAAGAAATTTCCATACTTTGGAATGTCACACAAATACTAAAAATAGTAATATCTATGAATATGGAAAAACAGTCAGAAAACTCTAAGTGAAAAAAAATCAAATTGCATGGTAATGTGTAAATTAAGATTCCAATTTTGTGTGAAAATAATAAAAGTTCCAGTATATATTTATCAATTTAAAAATTTACTCATTTCTGAGTTAGAATCCAATGCAGACATTTAAAATCAAATTACAGAAGAATGTCAAGTTTATACATTTGTGATAAAATATCATAAAAGCAGATTATAAAACTGTGTGATAGCTTTATATGAAGAAAAAATTATATTTTAGATAACCCTCTACTTAAGAAACTAACAAATTTATCAACTGCTCATCAACCAGTTACATTAGCAGTCATTTACAGTATCATCAGTTTGGATTTAAAAACAGACAGACTTCAGTAGAAGTCTAATATGCTATAAAATATGAGTTTCTGCAAATGTCCCTGGAAAAGACATAAGGACTACATACAAATTAATAATGATTATCTGTGAATAGTGAAACTATTGGCAGTTTATTTTTGTTACTTTCTGTGTTTCTCGGGTTTTTTTCATTGAACATGGAGAAATTTGTCATTCATGACAAAAAACACTTAACAAAAATTCATTTATGATCCTATATGAATTTTAAAATTCATATAAGCTAAAATGTTAATTCATGTTTTAAATAACCCAAGTAAGGATGAATTAAGTCACTAGAAACAGGTCAGCATTTACTCAATATATTTAATACAAGCCAGATTACTATCACTAATATTATATTTATCTTAACATCTCCACAAAGTTCTAGAAATAAGACAGTGGTGAAAGGATAATAAAAACTTAGGACCCCAATTCACCACGCCAAAAGGGAAAAAATAAACTGAAAGCCCAGTCACATAAGAAACTGCCTTTCCTTTTGTTCCTAAGCTGATAACTACAGAAAAAAGGTTAGGTTAGCTACTCCACAAGTAACTACTTATGTTCCCCCTATCTTATGTAAAGTGTCTGTTTAATGATGCCAGATGAATACATAATTGACTATTCCCCTACTTGCTGTTTTCTCGTAGAACTTGTGGATTACCCTACCCTCCTTCTCTCCCCTACAGCCCACTTTTCTCCTTTAAATATTGACGCCCTCAAATTCATCTTTGGAGAAAGGCACAGATCACAGACTGTCACTGTGATTCTGTATTTTTTTCTTCCGAGCATATCCTTAACCTTGGCAAAATAAACTTCTAAATTGATTGAGACCTGTCTCAGATATTTTTTGGTTTACAACTATGCTAAAGTTTCGGTGCCACAAAAGAAATAGCACTCAAATATAAAATTTATTTTTTAATTCTCAGCAAGGCAATGTAGAAGGGTGCACCCTTACAGATGGAGCAATGGTGAGCCCACACTTGGACAAGGGAGGGGAAGGGGTTCTTATCCCTGACGCACGTGGCCCCTGCTGCTGTGTTGTTCCCCTGTTGGCTAGGGTTAGACCACACAGGCTAAACTAATTCCAGTTGGCTAATTTAAAGAGAATGACGGGGTGAGTGATTTGGCGGGAAAAATGGTTATGGCAGAGCAGGAAATCAGAATGAGTCAGTGTGGAGAATGAGCAGGTAATCGGAATGAGTCAGGATGGAATGAGTCAGGATGGAGTAGGTAATCGGAATGAGTCAGGGTGGAGCAGGTAATCGAAAAAGATTGCCTTATGAGGAAGTTAAGTTTAAAAGTAGAAGGCAAAGAAATTGAACATACTGACATATTGATTCTTTGAAGAGAAATTTAGATCTCATATCTAACAACTATAAGTAATAAATAAGTGAAATAAAAATTGGATTTTCAGTAGCCAAAAATATTACATTATTTTGTTACTTTTGAATGTACTTTATTTCTTCAACTTAAGGCAAGTATAATTTCTTCTGACTTCTTTGTTGTCTTAATATTAGAGTAATATAAAAGGTAGTCACTTAATAAATTAATGTGAAATTATTTCTGATATAAAAATAAAGCTATCAGACTGTTCCCTCTTTACCGTCTGTGAGAATTTTAGGGGGGAAAGCTGTGCATACAAAATGGCCTACAAATAAGATGCAGTAATCAGATGTAAAAACTAATGTACCAGTTGCTTGAACTTTCACTGAACCCTTCTTTGAAAGATGAGGAAGAGTTTTAATTATATACTGAATATAAAAATTATCCTATTCATAATTTGCATATAGCACATTTGCAGTCAGTGGTAATTTATTGATCTTGAAACCACCTTTGCAAAAATAACAATGAGAAAATTATGGTAGTAAAAGAAATCTAATCTAACTAACCCCCATCTTGCCTTTAACCTCCCAACTGCCCTTAGTCATTCCTGGGCCTGGGCCATGCTAACTTTAGGAGAAATTTATAGTTTAAATGATAATGGCCCTTCCCCAAAACTAAACCACCTTTGTAAAGCTAATGAAAGACGAGATCTTGCTGTGTTGCCCAGACTGGTCTCAATCTCTTGGGCTTAAGCGATATGCCCACCTCAGACTCCCAAAGTGCCGGGATGACAGGTGTGAGCCACTGCACCTGGCCTGGATAAGCGAACTTTCTAGGTAACCAAAGATTTATTGCATTCTGAAACTTTACTAATTGAATGATTCTTTTCCTCAAATATACTGTATAGTTTTCTATCCTTGTATGAAATATATTGAATATGAATTAACTATGTACTTGAAGGTTAAATTGTATAATTATAGCAGTAAATTTTGGGAGGTGTCTGTGTTCTAGACACTATTATAAGTGCTTTATGTGTATTAAAATTAATTTATTATTCATAACAGTCCTCTCAAGATGGATACTTTTATATTCCCATCATACAGTTGAGCAAACTAGGGTACAGAGAGATTGAGTAACCTGCTCAAGAATACATGGCTAATAATGAAATGTTAGTAATATTTTAAAAGCTTTATTTCTGCATCATTAATAGAGCCATAGCCTTCTCCTTATCAATTTGTATCTTAAAAAGAAATCTCACTGACACTTTTTTAATGGGGTGTGAAGAAAAAAATTGCTCTAGTGTTTTAAGTATCCTCATCTCTCTCAAAACCAACGACTGATCTGCTTTCTATCACTGCCAGTTACTTTGTATTTTCTGGTTTTATATAAATTAAGTCATACAATATATACTTATTTTTTCTAGTTTCTCAGCATATTTTGAGATTCATCCATTTTGTTGTGAATCAGTAATTCATTGTGAGTATTAGTTTATTTTACGGATTTCTCACAGTTGGTTTATCCATTCATCTGTTGATGGACAGTTTTGAGTTGTTTCCAGTTTGGGGCTATAACAAACAAAACTACATGAACATTGATGTACAGGTCTTTGTACGGATGCATATTTCCTTTTCTCTTGGGTAAATATCCATGACTGGAATAGCTACATTATAAGGTAGAAGTATATTTGACTTTTAAAGGAAATGCTAAACTTTTTTCTGAAGTAGTTACACCATTTTACATTCCTACCAGCAGTGTATGAGAGTTTCTGTTTTCCTCTATCTTTGCCAACATGTGATAGGGTATGCCTTTTTAATTTTAGCCATTCTGGTAGTGGTGTAGTGGTATCCCATTATAGTTTTAACTTGCATTTTTCTAATAACTAATGATGTTGAACATTTTTCTCATTTGTTTATTTGTTATTTGTGTGTCTTATTTGGTGAAATGTGTGTTCAAATCTTTTGCCCATTTTTTTAGATGGGTTCCTTGATTTCTTATTGTTGAGTAAGTTCATCTTTTACATCTTGATATCTGTTCCAGTATAATTAATTGAAAAGGTTATCCCTTCTACACAGCATATCTTCTGCACCTTTGTCAAAAATCAGTTGTCTATATATGTGTGGGTTTATTCCCATATTCTTTATTCTGTTCCATGATCTATTTGTATATATTTAACATCATTTTGATTACTCTAGATATATAATAATTTTTGAAATCACACAGTGTTAGATCTCCAACTTTGTTCATTTTCGAAGTTGCTTTTGCTATTGTAGGCCTTTGCATTTCCATATTAATTTTATGTTCATGTCATCAATTTATACAGAAATGTCTGCTGGGAGTTTGTTTGGGATTACATTCAATCTTTGGATCCATTTGGGGAGAGTTGCTATCTTAGCAATATAAACAAGATATATTTCTCCGTTTAAGTATTTTTACTTTCAGCAATGTTTTGTAGTTATCAGTGTACAGGTATTTCATCTCCTTTGCCGGATTTATCCCTAAGTATTTCACAACTTTAATGTTGCTGATTTTTTTTTCATTTTCTAATTGTTCTTATTAGTATATAAAAATGCAGTTGATTTTTCTGTATTCGTCTTGTGTCCAGCAGTCATACTAAACTCACTTATTATAGTCAATTCCATTGGGATTCCTATGGAAATGACCATATAAAAAACAGTTTTACTTTTTCTCCCCAATTTAAATACCTTTTCTTTCTCTTGTCTGAATTTACTGATTAGACAATGTTGAATATGATGAAGGCATTCAGTCTTTCACCATCAAGAATGATGTTCTAAATATTTCATAAATCTCTTTCATCAAGTTATCGAAGTTTCCCATTTCTTCCTAATTTACTGAGAATTTTTAATCAGGAATGGATGTTGAATTTTGTCTAATGCTTTTAGTGCAAAGTATTGAGACTGTCATGGTTTTCCTTTTTTAGTTTGTTAATAAGGTAAATTACATTTATTGAACTTCATTAAACCAACCCTGCATTCTTGGATAAACCCCATTTGATTGTGATGTATTTTTTTATAATGTTGAACTTAATTTGCTATAATTTTGTTTAGAATGTGTTAATGAGGGATCTTGGCCTGTAGTTATAATGTCTTTGTCTGGTTTTGTTGTGAGGGTAATGCTGGCCTCATAAAATGAGAGAGGAAGTGGTTCCTTCTCTTCGGTTTTCTGGAAGAGTTTGTATTGAACTGATATTATTTGTTTCTTAAAGAGTTGGTAGAATTTACCAGTGATGCTATCTCATCCTAGAGTTTTCTTTGTGGAAAGGATTTGAATTGGAATTATAATTTCTTTAACAGACATTGGCTATTCAGGGTACATATTTCTTTTCAGTGAATTTTGGTGGTTTGTGTTTATCAAGGAATTTGTCCATATCATCCAAGTTGTTAAAATTATTGTCATATTAATAATGTGACCTCATTATTCTTTTAATACCTCTAGAATTTGTAGTGATGTCACCTCTTTGATTTCTGTTAGTGGTTCTTTTTTGCCTGATTGGTATGACCAGAAGTGTGTCAATTTTAGTGATCTTCTAAAACAATAACAAAAGAACCCCAGATTTTTATTCATTGATTTAATTTTTCTGTTTTCTATTTGATTGATTACCATTCTGATCTCTGTTATTTGCATGCTCCCACATCCCCCACCACTTACTTTGGATGTCATTTGCTCTAGTTTAATTTGTTTCTAGTTTAAGCTTGTCATTGATTTGAGATTTTCCTTTTGTTCTAATATAAGTATTTTAAGGCTGTAAATTTCCTCTTTAGTATTGCTTTAGCAGCATCCCACAAATTTTGGTATGATATGTTTTTTAAATTTCCTTTTTTCTCCTTTGATTCATGGGTTATTTAGAAGTATGCAGTTTAGCTTCAAAATATTTGTGGGCTTCCCATAATTTTTTTTATGTGTTTCTAGTTTTGTTCTATTGGGATCAGGAAACATATATTATACACATTTTATTTTTATACATGCTATAAACCCCAGCATATACTGCTATTATTCTTGTTTTAAAGCCTGTTATCTTTTAAAGAAATTTAAGTGAAGCAAATTAAATTTGAATTTAATTATTTTTTTCTGACTCCTACCTCTGTCATTTGGGAACTCTGTTTATATGTATATTGGGCTACATTAAATTGTCCCTCAGTTCACTGATTCTGTTTCTGTTTTATTTTGTGGGTTTTTGTGTGTGTGTTTCATTACGGATAATTTTTGTTGCTGTGCTTTTATGATCAATGTCTAACCTGTCATTCATCCAGCCAATGTCTTTTTCATCTCAGATATTTTATTATTTCTGTTTCTAGAGTTTTGTTTGGGTTTTCTATATTGTCTAACCTTTGGAACATATGGAATATAGTTCATATACGGAACATACGAAATATAGCAGAAAGTTTTAATGTCCTTTTGTGCTAATTTTAACATCTGATTGAGTTATGCATTGTTTTGATTGGTTGATTTTTCATTATGTCTCATGTTTGTCTTACTCTTCGTCTTCTTCTCAACTCTGGAAGTCTGCCAGACTTTGTCTTAGTGCCCCTTCTAAGTGCGCTGACCCAGAAATTCTCACAAGGCAGTAAGCTGGGTAAGAGTAGTAGGGTTCACTTCAGTTGTTTCTTATCTCTCAAGGATGACTGGCCTTCATTGCTTGATGCCAAAGTTTTGAAAACTATTTCATATATTTTGTCTGTTTTTGTTGTTGTTGTTGTTCTTGTTTCAGATGGGATTATAAATCAGCTTCAGCTTATTCCTTCTTAGTTGGTAGAAGTCTGGCCTTTTTAAAAAACAAATTAGTACTCTGGTATAAAATAGTGTGTGGTTGTATTAGGAATAATTTTGATGAGTATTCATGTCAAAAGATCCTCATCGCGTATATTTGAGAGTGATTTATAGCTTTCATCATTTCCATTTAAATATATTCATATCTATGTATGTATAAAGTCCAGAAGATTATACCAAAAATGTTTATTAGCTTGGGGGTGGTATGATACGGGGTCACTGATTTTAGGTATTTTTAAATTGAAAACAGAAAATATCATTTACAGGCCAGCATGAAGAATTTAAAGTGCTAGCCTCTTATTTCAGAGTTATTTGAAGCCTCACATGACAATATGTTGGGATAAAAGATACATCTTTAAATCATCAAATTCTTATCTCTTAAATTAATATGGTAATCTTCCTGATGCATCATTCAGGTTATTGGAGCCAGATGCATATGTCTGTCCTTTCTTTCATAGTTTAAAAAGTATATCCTAAGGGAGAAATGCATTATGGTTTGAATTCTGGAGTATCTGGTGAATGCATATGTGACAGAATAATTGGATAATTATAGAGAAAGGTGTTGGAATTGCTGCTTCCAGGTAAAGCATTAATTAAACATACTGCTTCATTTGCCTCATGACAGTAGGATTTAAGTTCTTACTGTTTACAGGGAATTATAATTTATGGTACATGCCATACATCAATCACAATTTTTAAAATATATTTAATTTTGGGAAAGAGGGCAAAACTTGGCAAGTGCCCAAAACACAGCAAAACACAAACATGCAATAATAATAACATCAACTATCACTACCTCCGGATTTCAGATTCTTCTTTCTAAAATGTAGAATTAGCTGAGGTAGTTTGTATGGTTTTTCAAACCTACCATTATTAGATTTACAGGAGAAAAATTATACATTAAAATTTAATATCCATACCTGACTGAATTTCTGATGCATTTGTTAATGTCCTTTTAAATTCTTGTTTCTGGTTATTTCATTCTAAGTATATTTGTAGAGACAAATCTATTTTATCCTCTATTTAAGTAGTGATGTTTTTTTATTTTTTTCCTTTATCCATATGTATCTATGATAACCTTTATCCCTGTAGATCTATGACCCTAATTCATGGATATACAAAAGAAAGGGATAAGAAGACTTGTCATTTAAATTGCCTACAGAAATTGTTTGACCCTTGTGATTAAAACTACAAAATCTAGTAGTGTGCCTTAGAGAAAGAAAAAAAAAACATATATATAGATAGATAGATAGATAGATTTAAAATATGATAACAGGTAAAAGAACTCCAAATTACTTAGAAACATTCGTTTTGGTGTATTTGTGTGTGTGTGTGTACATGTTTAAAGAAGGTATTAGGATTGTTGCCTACAGATTAAGCAATAGTTATATGCTTTATTTGCATTATTTTGGGGATGCGAAGAGAAGGCCCACTGTAACACTGCATAATGACAGATTTAGTATAACAACATTAAGATGCTACATTTTGGCCAGGTGCAATGGCTCATGGCTATAATCCTAGTACTTTAGGAGGCTGAATTAGGAAGATTGCTTGAGCCCAGTAGTTCAAGACCAACCTGAACAACATAGCAAGACCTCATCTCTAAAAATAATTTAAAAAATGAGCCAAGCTTGGTGGTGCACGTCTATAGCCCCAGCTACGCAGAAGGCTGAGGCAGCAGCATCACTTGAGTCCAAAAGGTTGAGACTGCAGTGAGCCAAAATTGTACCACTTCACTTCAGCCTGGGCAGTATAGACCCTGTCTCTGAAAAACAACAACAACAAAAATAAAGCTACTTTTAAAGGATAATCCATTTACTATCAAACGCTTTTTAAATTGTTCAAAGGCTGGACTGTTTATAAAATATCAATAATAAATGTCTTAGGGATCTGGAAGTATATAGCATTTACTATTCCTACAAAGCCTTAGATATTTAGTAAAGAGGATTGATATATAGAATACCAAAATAGTAAATTGAGCCATTGTCATTTCAGCTAGTGCACTGTGTTTATAAAATTTCTAAATGCTGGTGCAAAATGGTGCATATTCTCCCTGACATTGTAGTCGTCTAAGCACTTGTTAAGATGCTGAGTATATTATTAACATTTGATACTCTGAAATGTTGAACTTTTGGCCCTGAGTAACTAATATTTCAGACAGCATTTTTAGGTTAATGTTATCCATCTTAAGCACTAGATCATATTATTTTACTTTTCTAGCTCATATAAGATAATAGTAAAGTGTAAACATTTTGAAGAGTCATTAACGTGTTTAGGGGCAGTATGTGTGAAACTTTTGTTATGATTTGATTTGAAGCCATTTTCCTTTTGCTTCCATATTCTCCATATTGCAAGAACATAAAATTGCACATAAAGAATTAGAAAGATGATCTTATCTGAAGAATTTTCACCCTTTTTGTTTTATATCTTAACAGTGTTGAAACTCTAGTTTCAAATACATTATAAAATAGTAAAGTTAATAGTCAAAAAGAAAGCAAACCACCTGGCTTTGCTGAAGAAACTAAAGTATTTTCTTGGTCATTCCTTTGAAAAATAGGAAGCCAGAATTAGAAAAATTTGAAACCTTGGATAATTTCTTTGGTTTTCTTTGGTTCTACTTGGAGTACATGCCCACCTCCCTCTAAAATGATAGGAATTCAGTATTACTGTAAAGTAGTTTGGGCAAAACGCTGCCACTTCACTCTGTTATGCCTAAAAATGTTTGGCTAGAAACAGCTAAATATAATATTTTATACTTACAGGAATGTAAAAGGGTTGTTTGAACTTCACAAATGTATGTCATGACACAGATGTGTGTCATGAGCATGTAACAGTACTGTTTTTAATACAATTTTTTTTTTTTTTTTTTTTGAGACGAAGTCTTGCTCTGTGGCCCAGGCTGGAGTGCAGTGGTGCGATCTCAGCTCGCTGCAAGCACTGCCTCCCGGGTTCACGGCATTTTCCAGCCTCAGCCTCCGGAGTAGCTGGGACTACAGGCGCCAGCCACCACGCCCGGCCAATTTTTTTTGTATTGTTTTAGTAGAGACGGGGTTTCACCATGTTCGCCGCGATGGTCTCAATCTCCTGACCTCGTGAGCCGCCCTCCTCGGCCTCCCAAAGTGCTAGGATTACAGGCGTGAGCCACTGCGCCCGGCCTACAATTTGTTTTTCAAAAATATTTTGTTAACTTAGAAAAATGAACTAGCTGATATTCAAATTTTGGAAGTTAAAGGTTTGCTCTGTTTTATGTCTGTATCTTGGGCTATATTTTGTAGTAAATCAGAGACCAAAAGATTGATTTTGAAATATATAAATATGCTGTTCTGAAGTTAATACTGTGTAAACTTTGAGTAAGCATTTTGTCTTAAAGGTGTAATAAAGCCATAAAGCAGCATTATTGCTTTATAAACTTAGAATAATAATTTGCCATATTAGTGCAGAGTTCAAAAAGTACTATATATTTTGCAAAATAATGACTTACTCATTATTGAATAATACAGTTATTTGAGAGTATTCGTGTCTAGAATATTTTATGAAGTACTGATTTCACTGACATATTTTGAAATATTTTCAAATCTGTAAAAACCCTTTTTTTCAACATGGGTTATATTAAACAAGTGACTTTTATTTGCATAATTAGGCTATAATTCTCCAGGGGAAGGTACTGGAGAGTAAAATTTTTTTCAAAGTAAGAATTTATAAAATTAAAATTCACGGTTACAGTTATAGCCTTACTCTTTAATTCATGATTAATAAAATTTCTCTTTCAGACAGCAAATGGATACATCTTGTTTTTTCATATTACATCTACAAGAGGGGACAAGTACCTTTATGAACCAGTGTATCCCAAGTAAGTTTGTTGCCTTTCATTCTTTTAATATGTGATTCACAGGCTTTATGTTCAGAAAAACATTACAGTTTTGAGTTGTCTGTAGTGATTAGAATAAAACTAAGCCAGCATTTTCCAAATAGTGTTTCAAAAATTACCAGGTCTTTGAACTATCATGTCTTGAATAAAGAATTCTTTAAGTCTGGGAATCTTGGTGATAAACTATATCAAGACTATTTTCTTGGGCATTCAGAATTACTGTTAATATACTCCAGGTCTAGCATTTCTCAGTCCTTATTAGGGAAGAGCTATGAGATGGTGAGAGGAAGAGTTGAAATGTTGGTAAGTTACAAGTACTTTCGCGTGTGCTTTTGTATATGCATAGAAAAAAAGAACCCCAGAGAGTTATTACCTCTTGATTTAAATTTGGGAAAAACATGGACTTTTGCCCTTTACACTGTGTAGTTATGTATGTTTTAAATTTTTTTCTTTATAGCAGGCCTTAATTGTTGAGATAAAAGAACATACAATTGTAAAGCATTCCA
Organism: Rhinopithecus roxellana; assembly: GCF_007565055.1. Taxonomy (NCBI): domain Eukaryota; kingdom Metazoa; phylum Chordata; class Mammalia; order Primates; family Cercopithecidae; genus Rhinopithecus; species Rhinopithecus roxellana. The sequence continues at coordinate 57,015,109 of NC_044564.1, forward strand.
TCTTTTTAAAAAAAAAAACAAGCCATAAAGCCAGATAAAAATATAAGAGCATTTATCACATTTCTAGATGGTGGGAGACATCCAAAGTTTCATAGGTATGTAAGAAATTAAAGAGAAAGACAGATTTTATTGTGTGAAAAGTTTAAATTTTTGAATATTAACAAAAAAAAAGAAAAAAACATTAATAGCAAATAACTTGGGAAAAATATTTGTAGTTAATAGGGCCAAGTCTTACACTTTTATATAAAATAGATATATAAATTGCCAGTAAGCACACAGAGATTCCAGTAGATAAATAGGGAAAAGTAGTCTCATAAAAGGAAATACTGTAACTAACAAACTCAAGAGAAAGTATTTAGACCCAGTAGTAACCCAAATAAAATAAACATTAATTATAACCATTTTTTCAACCCACACATTTTAATATATTAAAATAGTTTTTAAAAATTGTTACTGCTATCTGGGGTATAATAAAAGTTGTATTGCACACTTCTGATACACCAAGGTGTGATAATAGGGAGTTGATTAACAAGTTAACTGTGGTACGTCCTTCTCTTACGGTGATATGTAGTCATTATGTCTCAGAAAAATTTATAAACTTAAGAACCTGACCATATTATAATGCCAAGTGGAGAAACAAGTCATGCAAAATTATATATGTAATATGACCACAACTATATAAAACAAAACAACGAAAGTCATCTAAAGACAAAATCTAGAGCAATACAAATATTTATAGTAATTGCTCCTGAATGTAGAACTGTAGTGATTCTTCTGCTTTTCAACTCTTCAATTTTCAACTAGTTAGATTTTCTTGATGGTATAGCCACTTGTTTTTGTAACAAATATAGTGCTAACTGAGGTATTCGGTTTTGGAAATCTTTAAAGTACAGACATTTTTTTGATGATGGGATTCAATTTAATTTGGTTATTTTTCAATAAAAATAGTGCAAAGAGTTTTGACACATGAATATAGTGCAAAATGATAGGAACATCGTGATGTAGTTAGACATTTTAAATTCAGTTTTATGGATAAAACAAAATAAATGAATTTTTTTCATTCTAAGTGATAATTTTGTGATTCTTTTGAAGAACTGTTATAATCAATGACTAAAATTAGATTTACTTGTGCATTTTGAACTATTATATTTGTTTTATTGCTTAATTTAGACATGTTCCTATAAATAAAAAGCAATAATCAGAAACAACAATTTAACTTCATTAATTTATGTTCCTGTGGGCATGGTAGAGAAATAACTTCTCTTGAAACAGTGAAAATTCTATTTTCTTTATTTCAGTTCACTAATAGAATTACATGTTTATAGTGTTTTTGGAATGGTATTTTGAGACCCACTTTTTGTGTTCCAGAAAAGTTTTAAGAATCAGTTTGTTTCTTTTCTGATTCTGAAACTGCAAGAGACACCAATTAACTAAGTAGTCCTGACAATGCATGAACTTTGCTGTGTTTGACTCTGTGTGTTAAGGCAGAGAACTAAATAAAAAACATACTCTCTTTCTTAATTTGGGCATTCTTTTCCTAAATTGAAGGTTTTAGGTTTCAGTGACTGGCCTCAATAAAATGTGCCTTGCTTTAGAGCAGCTTGAATGATGGTTAAAGATACAGGCTTTGGTGTCAGATAGACCTGGAATTAAATGTTTGCTGTGCCACTTTTCAGCTATATGATTTCTTTCAAGTTATTTAATACCACCAAAATCTTTCCTCATCTGTAGAGTAGGATAACAGTAGTAATCATCTCATAAGATTAAATGAGATCATTCATATTTAATGCTTAAGTAAGCACCTAGCTTATGGGATAATTAATAAAGGACAACTGTTTTTAATCAGTAATTTTTTTAACCAAGTGTTTACTCCATTTCTAAGCTTTTGAGTAATTTTTTAAATATATATATGTTTCTACTTGATATTTTACTTCTTTGCCAGAGTCTCAATTCTAGGAACTGCTACCTAAAATCTCTTATATGAAAATAGTTCTGCAGATTGAAGTCAGCCTGTTGTGTATTTGTGTGCTAGACTATTCTAGTTATGTTACTTTAGTAAGTTTCTTGGTTTTTCTGCAGAACTCATTTGTACAATGGGAATAAAAATAACTTCTTTAATTGTTAAGAGGATTATGTGAATTCATATTCTTAAAACCTGAAAAATAGTGGTTATATAAGGTTTTGAGAAAAGTAAAGTTTGGTTTTGACAGTGGTATCTTCATTGTCATCTGTGCCATTATAAACCCTTGTGTAGTTTGGGATACTGTTCTAAGCACTTTTTAGTACTTATTTAATCTCTGTGGCAACCCTGTGAGGTAGTTAGGTATAACTATTATACAATTGCTGCATAGAGAGGCAAAGTAACTCACCCATAGTCACACGCTAATTAAGTTGCACAGCCAGGATTCAGACATAAGTGTTGCAGCTCTAAAGTCTGTGCTATTAATTAGTAATATACTGTCTCAACACTGTTTATGCTCCATCCAGCTACTACTTTGGGATTTATCTAGGAGTAGAGAATGGAAAAAAAAAAAGGAGAAATGATCTGGAGTGGTTTCTAATAGTCCTGAAGAATAGAGGCAGTGTAATTACTGAGGTCAGTGGTTAATTGTCCTCTTCTCACTTACTGACAGAAATTCTGTTGTCTCTTGTTTCTCTTCTCTAAATCTTATGAATTTGTCACATGAGTTTTTCTAGAGTATCTTAACTTCCCTGTATTATGTGACAGCATCTTAGCCTCAGACTGCATATCCTTTTCCACAATGCTCCATCTGAGAACACAGGTCAGATGCCTCATGATCTTTCCTAGTTTCCACCTCGTGTTGTTTCTAGCATCCTTCCTATAGATGTTGGGAGTCAGTCTTCAACAATGGTGGCAGTCTTAAGTGACTCTGTACCTCAAAGATCATTTATTCTTTGATGAATGAATTTTCCATTTTAGAAATCTTAGATTCCATTGTATATTACAGTATCTCTTCATATTAGTTAAACACACCAGTGGGCCAGACTAGTTGAAGGTTGTCTGGACATTTTATTTTATGGCTTGGAAATTTTAGTGAAATTAATGAAGGAAACTTCCAGGGATAATTAAGAAATAATTTGTGTTTAGCTTTAAAATGTGTTCATATGCTTATGTTTAAATAGAAGTTTAGTAGATCTTTAAATTGCACATCATATTTAATTTCAGCATAATGAAAATAATTTAAACAAATATGTCATCATAATGTATACTCTGTTGAGAGCAGAGATTTTTCCCCCCTTCTTCCTGTCTTTTCACTGCTACTACTACCCTCTTTTTTGTTAGAGACTAGCATTATTGAGGCTGTTTCTTAAAAAAAAAAAAAAGTTTCTGTACTAAAATTCAGTACATTTAATTATTATATGGTAAAGATACTGATCTTTTTCACTGAAGAAAAAAAAGTCACTCCAAAATATAATCAAATCTCCTTCTCCTCTTCCCCCTCCACCCTCCCAACATAATTTCATCAGATGGTGATACTTCTAATGCCAGCTCATTACTAATGAATTACTGCCAGCTGGAAAGGAAGAAGAACAAAGCTACTTGAGGTTAGCAATTTTTAACTTCAACACAACTTGCCCCTTCTAAAATCCAGCTTCTTTGCAGAAGAAACCTACAGTAAGGGACAGAAGCATCTAAATCATACCAAATTTAGAGGCGACAAGAGTTCTGAATTAGTTAGACTCATGAAAGTTTCCCTCAACACATGTTTATTTCTTTTTGTTAATATGTTCTGAGTGTTCGTTTTCTAGAGAGGAACTTTAGCCACTTTTTCCCTGTATTTCTAATAATGAACCTTGTTCTACATTCAGTTTATAAACTTGACGAAGTATGTTAGTGATCTTAATGTTTTTTGTTCTGCTTGAGCCTCTGAAAACATCCCATGTATAGTTTGATTTCAGTGTGTTTTTATTCTGTAAATGTGCATGGGTGACCTTTCACTATTGAACTTTGCATATTACATGCATCCATTACTTCATATTACAGTTGCATGAGCACTTATTAACAGGATTGGTAACAGAGTTATTACGTAAGTTCTGGATAGTGAAAACTACTCCCTTATTGGCCACACTTCCAAGGATGGCACCTGAGTCCAAAGAATGATAGGACTGGTAAAAAATCTGCCCAATTCAGGGAGCCCTGCATGTTGTTTCTGTCAGACTGGAGGCTGTCTCAATGTGTGATAATGTAAATGATAAGCAGTTTTTGTTTTTTGGTGTTTTTTGTTTTAGTTTGGTTCTTTAAAGAGTCTGGTGAAAGGGTACTACCTCTTTCAAAACTCTTCTGAAAATTATTTTCATCCATGTGTCTATCCATTTAAAAAGTAATGAATTTTGTCCGGCTCTACACATTATTGTAGATACTAGAGATCTAACAGTGGAAAAAAACAACAAAACAAAAAACCCTGCTGATAGAACTTGTTATTCTTCTAGTAGAGGGTGATAAGTGAAATACATTATGAGTTAGGTGATCCACTCTATGGAGAAAAATAAAGCAGGGTAAGGGAATAGAGAGTGGGACATGACTTAAAATAGCAGTCGGTGTCTTCACTGAGAAGGTAACATATAAAAGGATCTCAAAGATGATGAGGTAACAAAATATACATCTAGAGGAAGACCATTCTGGATTGGTGAGATTTAGCAGGTACGAAAATTCGTAAGAAGATACCGTGAATACATTTTAGGTCCTATAATAATTTATAGTTAGTAAGAAATGATGAATTTTTTATTAGCTGTAAAAATGAAAATGCAGTCTGATTTTTAGGTAACTGAATCCTGGGAAAGTCAAGAGCCTTTTTTTTTTCTTCCAGTAAATGGCACCACCATGTATTTGAGTTTATTCACTCTTCCTGCCCACTAACATCAATAGCCAGTCTCTATCTAGTCCAGTATATTCTACCTTGTGTGTCATTTCTTTTCCCTCCTCGTAATTCCCAATGACAGTAGTTTGGTTTAGGTCTTGTCACTTTTCTCCTGGATTACTATTATATCATTTTTTTTGAGACAGAATCTCACTCTGTCGCATGGGCTGGAGTGCAGTAGTGTGATCTTGGCTCCCTGCAACCTCCACCTTCTGGATTCAAGCCATTCTCACATCTCAATCCTGAATAGCTGGGACTACAGGCATGCGCTATCGTGCCTAGCTAATTTTTGTATTTTTACTAGAGAGGGGGTTTCATCATGTTGGCCAGGATGGTCTTGAACTCCTGACCTCAAGTGATCTGCCTGCCTCGGCCTCCCAAAGTGCTGGGATTACAGGCGTGAGCCGCTGCACCGGGCCTATTATGTCTTCTTAATCTCAAATTCATGTCTAAACCTCACTCACCCCCTACCAAGCCAAACATGCTATTGCTTTGCTACACTTCATTACAATTACCATCATCTTTTGTACAGTTGTATGAGGTAGAAAACCTTGAATTCTTTATTTCTTCCTCTGGATTGTTTCTTCATTTTCCGTATTTGTTCAATCATCAAATTTTATTGATTGATTATAGTTTTCCAGTGCCTCTGGAATTCATTTAACTCTACTTTACTCTCATTGGTCTTTTTAAGGGCCCTCATGTCCTCCTCCTTGTCTATTAAAAAAGCTTATTCCCTAACTCATTTCTCTTCCCCTAGTCTCTTTCGCCTGCATAATGAAGTTTATCATTTGCATTGATAACATTTTTTTTTTCCCCAAAACAAAGTCCAAGCTCTCTGGCCTGGCATTTAGAACCTACTTTCTCCTTATTGTGAACACATCGAACCCACAATTCCTATTTAATGCCTTGGTTCCTTTGTTATTTGCTGTATTCAGTGTGACTCCCCTGCTATCTTTTTTTATGTAAGAAATTTATCTGACTTGGTTTTCAAGCTCAGGTCAGACATCTGTTGTACTCTATAAACCTTCTGCCCTCAACTCTCCTATATCCTCCCCTGTACCCAATAAATAACTGATCTGGCATGTGCGTTCCCATAGTACGTTTTAAAATTTTACACTAATTCTTGAATACCTTCTTATTTAAAAAAAAAAAAATCCAACGAGAGATCTATAAAGATAAAAAGTAAAAAAAAATGAACTTTGCTTTTTTAGATTCTAATCTCATTTCACTCTCCAGTTGTCCTATATCTCTTGAGTAAATAAATACCTAGGAATAGAGTTGCTGGGCCATATCACGTGTCTAGTAATTTTAGATTGGATGTTAAATATTGTATTACATTATCCATTGTCTGATTTTTGTCCTTTTCCTTTAAAGAGTATTGAAGGTTGTTTTGGGTGGCAGTTAAGCTACTTGGAGATCTTAATGATCTTTTGAGGCTTTTTGTATGTTTTTTAGGATGGATTTAACTGTTAAGCTAGCTTAGCCCTTCTGAAATCGCCACTGAATGTCCTGGGTCTTTAACAAGGTCTCTCCATTCTGGCTAGTCAACTCTGAAATGTCTCCCAGTCCTATATGAACTGGGTAGCCAAAAACCCTAGCAGTCATTCTTTGCCTGTATTTATGGAGTGTCACTGTGTATTTGCGTAGTATTCAGTAAGACTCGGGAAACTCCTGCAGATTTCTAGAGCTTTTCTGTGTGTGTCTCCCACATCACTGGTGCTCTACTTCACACATAGCTGCTTCTGCTTCTCTGAACTTTAATCTTTTTCTCCTAAACTTAACAAAGCTGCCATACTATGCTTGGGTTCTCTCTCCCTACATGAAGGACAAAATCTTAAGAGGTTAGAAGGTGACATCTGCCAGAAAACCTGTTTTCCTTCCCTCATGATATCGGTCCTGTGCTGCCTGCTGTCTCATGTCTGAATATGGTTGGTTGATCTGTTTTGTTCAGTTCTCTTGTTTCTGGTCACTAGTTTGGTACCAGGTACTCTATTAGTAGAATAATAAAATGACCATCTATGTGTCCATCAGTCAGTTTGAACAATTTTCAGTCTTTTTCCACTGGAGTATATTTAAGCACATCCAAGATACCATTATTTCATTTCATCCAGAAATATTTTTTATTATTGTGAGCATTCCAGTACACAATGGTGAATGCAAATGATGAAATATGAGGCCTGGAGTTTTGGGAAAAGAAATCGTTCTGAGCCTTTCCAGAATTACGGTTGGAAAACTAAAGCCTCTTAGTCCCAGAATTTACATAGGACTGCCAGAACTTTCTAGATCAAGCCTTGCACATTTCAGAATCATCTCAAATGGGATTCATCCTCATTTATTGTATGCCTACTATCTGTAAAACACTTGCTATACACTGCTACTGAACATGCTAATGAATAATTGTTTAAAGTTAATGGCAATATAAAATAACAGTTTGCCAGGTGAATATCTTGAAAAGTCATAATAGTATTTCAGGGTAAAGTGATTAGTTGTCAAGGGAAGTTTTGTAAATAAGGGGACTTGAGTTCTATACTTGGGAGAAAAGTCAGGACTTAGGTAAGTTATATTGCAAGGAAAAACACTGTAATTAATTGCGTTCTTGAAGTTTCTGTTCCCCCACACCCCAAATCTGTTAGGTTATTTGCCACATTATTCTTTTCTTTAACTGGCACTTAAAGCATTTGTTATCTCCTGCACAAAAGAATCTGTTCAAAGAAATGGCTATTGAATTTAATTGTGAGTCAGTTTTCTGCATCACCTGATCTAGCCCTCCAAAGCATACTTGACATGCTTTAAAAGCAGTCTTCTTTTAAGACTTTTATGTAGTTTTTATGCTACACTTGTGGGTATTGTGGTTTGATTTTTGTTTTTTACCAATTTGATGAGAAATTACTCCCCCCTCAATGTCCTGGGAAGTTTGACTAGTGGTTGACCCATCCCATAGAAACATTTTATGTTTTTCATGGCCCTTTAAGGGCCACTCATTAACCTGAATGCCTTATCATTCATTGGAATAGAAAACTGGGAGGGTTTACTTTTAATTATAAAAGTCAGTGTGTGTCAAATACATTAATAAAAGAAAACTGGCTTAGCTTCATTTTTCCTACTTTCTTATTTTTCTTAGACTTGCTATTACTACCTCAAATAAATATCCAGTTTAGAGATATGGAAAAGAATATGGCAATTGGAATCAGGGAGGCCCAGGTTCTAGTTCAGATTCTACTTTTTCCCAAGACTTTGGAAAAGCCACTTTCTAAAGTTGCTTTCTGTGCTGTGTGTCTATAAAATGAGAAAAATGAGTTATTATTAGATTCTTAATAAGTTGCAACTGGTATTGTTGCCTAGGTTGCCTTTTGAATTATGTAAATATAATCTGCCTCCATTGCATGTTTAAGACAATTTATATGTGTTTAGAAAAGAAGGGAATTCTAGTTCGTTAACTGCGAGGTTTTAGAGTGAGCTAGAATTTGAAGAATGACAAAACTGTAAGAGGTTGCCAAAAAATACAGGTGTACTTGTTCAAAAGCAAGTCTCAGATTGAGTCATACATCAAATGTAAGCAATAACAGACTTGACTCCTCTGGGGAATTTCGGCAGAGTATTCATTTATACAATACTTGAAAATTCCAAGTATTTACAAAGGTAGCTTATTTAATATAGTGTGAAACTCATTACATCATATCCTTGAATAATGTCATAATATCGATGAGGGAAAAAAATTGATCCCTGGCCAGGGCCACTGTCAATCTGGAATTTTCATATTCTCCCTGTGTCTGTGTAGCACTGTGGTTTCCTCCCACATCCCAAAGATGTACACTGGTGAATCGGCGTCTGCATGGCCCCAGTCTGAGTGAGTGTGGGGTATGTGTGTGAGTGCGCCCTCCAGTGGAATGACATCTGTTTCAAGGTGGGCTTCAGTTTTGGCCCCGAGCTGCTGGAATGGGCCCTAGCCACCTGTAATTCTGAACTGGAATTAATGCGTAAATGTTTTTATTCATCTTTCTTAAATGTATGTATAGCTTACATTTATGTCAATGTCTTTTTTTTTCAAAAAACTGTTTGTATATTGCATATATAAATAAAATATAAAAGTAACATTTTATAAAACTTTCTAGAGAGACAAATTCCACACAAGTGGTAAGGGCAACCTCGTGTCTCTAGATTTGTTCTGTTTCATAAATTGGATTTTAATGAATCCTATGTAAATCAATTTTTGTAAATAAAGTGTAATTGTTGGATTTTTCACATCTTAGATTTTTGCAATTTTATCAGATTTACAACACTTTCTGATATCTGTTCACTCTGATTCTGAAACTAAATTATATTATTGGATTTCATATACAGTATTAAAATAGGTGGCGGTTTACCAAGATTAAACTTTAAAGCATATTTGAAAGTTGTCCATCTATAAATAAGACAAATTGTCTACAGAATTAGCTTTATATAGCCAGTAATGTGTAAACCTCTTGGCTCTAAGTACTACAACAACTTAGAATGCATTAAGAAAACTGTCACACGATCTGAAACTGCGTTAAAAAAAATTCCCTTTTTTTTTTTTCTTTTACTGGTTTCTTGTCTCTCAGGGTCACAGTTCTCATGGGCTTCCCCCACCCTACCCCACCAAGTTTCCTTCATTGACATTTCTGTTCTTTCCTTGACAAATTCTGCCATGGCTTGTGGGGAGACCACCTGATTAACCAGTACGGAACTGGGAATGACTGACAATTCTTAGCTAGTTCTATAAATTTTGTTAGTTTGTTTTTCTTAGCCCCAGTTAATCTCAAATAGATAGAAATTTAGAACATTATTGAGGGGATTATAATGGGATCAATCCCTTTTGCCTCTCCCGTAATGTATTCAGCTGTTTCATTTCTTTTTGTTCATATGCGATTTTGTGTTTTCAAAGTAAAAAATCAGAATATTTATTTAGCGTTTACTTTGGCTTAAAAATATTCAATTTATTAAAGCTTCAAAATAATAACTGTAGTTCAGACTTTTAAGTTCCATCTACAAATCTTAAAAATCTATTTGTAAATCTAGCAAATTTCAACACTTTTAGAGGGGAATCTTACAAATTAAATTCTCTTATGTGTATTAATGTATATTTATAAATATGCCTTATAAATATATAATAAACTATATATTTTGTTTCTTTTTAAAACACTTGAATTGTCTAGCAAGCTTTGTACCATTTTATGAGCAGGTATTTCTGCCAAAGCATGATATATGCATTGTGTAAACACCTTCATTCTACACAATTGCAAACTAAAAACAAAGCTTATGGAAAAATCGTTGGAACAGATCACTTAAGACTTCCTATAACTTTGAACTAGAGGAGTCACAAATAATAATCTTAATAAAAGTTAGAAGATACTAAGTTTTTTCTTTTCCATGTAGTTTCACAAAGGCAAGTTATAAATATATATATATTTTTTCAAATAAGTTTAATTTCCTACTGCTTCCCTACTCTTCACATTCTTTTCCCCAGTTACCCTACCTAACTTTTAGTTCAGATTCTTCTCAGAATCATATGGTCAAAGTCTGGTGTTTAATTTCCCTTCATGTTTCTTCTCAAAATTTATCAAAACTACCACTGTGACTTAAATTGGCTGTGTTCTATTTCATTAGTGCAACTAAACAATAACTTGTTATACTCCATCTGTGGTGTAACTGTGGTATAGTTGGCTCTTCTGTTTGAGACCTATAGAAAAGTTCTGAATGTTTTTATTCTTTTCATGAGTGGATGTGTACATAGCACTCCTGATGGAGATATTTATCCTGTTTATGGGCATCTGTATTTAATCCTTTGCAGTATATTGATTTAAATGAAAAGTGTTTGGGCGGGGTGAGGTGGCTCATGCCTGTAACCTTAGCACTTTGGGAGGCCCAAGGCAGGTGGATCACTTGAGGTCGGGAGTTCAAGACCAGCCTGGCCAACATGGCAGAACCCCGTCTCTACTAAAAATACAGAAATTAGCCAGTGTGGTAATCCCCACTCCTCAGGAGGCTGAAGCAAACTGCTTGAACCGGGAGGTGGACATTTCAGTGCGCCGAGATTGCGCCACTGCACTCCAGCCTGGGTTACAGAGCAAGACTCCATTTAAAAAAAAAAGTTCAGTTACATTTTCTCTTGAAAATTCAGGGGTTTTTTTGTATCCATCTTCCTTACCTTGTATACTTTAACTTAACTTTTGCTCTGTATAATTCGTACCATAACATTGGTGTGAATATGGTAGGTAATGTATATCAAATCTGTTATCTGTTTTTGCACACAATCTATGCTTTTCGTGAGAAAACCAAGGTAATTAAAATATTGAAGCTGGTTAGTTTCTTAAGCACATGACTGGAATCAAAAGTACACTGAGTAACTATTAACATTTAATGCACTCAAAATGTCAGAAAACACAGGCGCATACATCCCACTTATACAGGGATCCACGTATTAAGCATCATCAATTTCCTGGAATAGCTAAGATTCAGGAAATAAGGCCTCAAAGGGGACACTGAGTAGCCAAAATGGATGTATTCATCCCATTGATGAGGTGTTCCTCATCTTTTACTCATTCAAGACATTTGTTTGTTTGGGGCTATATACAAGGCAATAGTGTGAATTAGAGTTGATTTTTTCCCAGTCTGAAGCTCATAGTTTATTAAGGGGACAAAAGTTAAATTCAGATAATATCAAATACACTGTAAAAGTGACGTGTACTATAAAGGAGCTACAGATAAAGAGCTTTTGGGAGGCAGTTGAGAAGGGGAACATACTTTCAGTGTATTGTATTGTAAAGAGAGTAGCATCTGAACTGAGTCATGAGGTATATTAGTCTATTCTCAAACTGGTATAAATAAACGCCTAAGACTGGGTAATTTATAAAGAAAAGAGGTTTAATTGATTCACGATTCTGCAGACTGCACAGGAAGAATGGCTGGGGAGGCCTCAGGAAACTTATAGTCATGACAGGAGAAGGGGAAGCAGGCACCTCTTAAGTGGCCAGAGCAGGAAGCTGGGGAGAGGTGCTGCACACTTTTGTTTTTTTGTTTGTTTTTGTTTATTTGAGACAGAGTCTCGCTCTGTTGCCAGGTTGGAGTGCAGTGGCACCATCTCGGCTCACTGCAAGCTCCGCCTCCCAGGTTCAAGCAATTCTCCTGCCTCAGCCTCCCGAGTAGCTGGGACTACAGGCACACACCGCCTTGCCCAGCTAATTTTTTTTTTTTGTATTTTAGTGGAGACGGACTTTCACCATGTTGCCCAGGCTGGTCTCGACCTCCTGAGCTCAGGCAGTCCACCCACCTCGGCCTCGCAAAGTGCTAGGATTACAGGCGTGAGCCACTGCATGCAGCTGTGCTACACCCTTTTAAACAACTAGATCTCATGATAACTTACTATCACAAGAACAGCACCAAAGGGGAAATCACCCTCATGATCCAGTCACCTCCCACCAGGCCCCACCTCCAACATTGGGGATTACAATTTGACATAAGATTTGCACAGGGACACAGACCCAAATCATGTAATTCCACCCTTGTCCCGTCCCCAAATCTCATGTCTTTCTCACATTTAAAATACAATCATGCCTTCACAAGAGTCCCCCAAAGTCTGAACCCGTTCCAGCATTAATCAAAAGTCCGAAGTCTCATGTGAGACAAAACTAGTCCCTTCTGCCTATGAGCCTGTAAAATCAAAAAAACAAGTTAATAACTTCCAAGATACAATGGGAATGTAGACATTGGGTAACACTCCCGTTCCAAAAGGGAGAAATCAGCCAAAAGAAAGGGGCTGTAAGCCCCGTGTAGATCTGAAATGCAGCAGGGCAGTCATTAAATCTTAAAGCTCCAAAATAACCTCCTATGACTCCATGTCTTACGTAGCATTAAGTACATTTACAGTGTTTTGTACAACTATCACAATTATCTAGTTCCAGAACTTTTACATCACTCCGAGCAGAAACCATGGATTCATTAAGAAGTCATTCCCTGTTCTCTACTGCTCCCAACCCCTAGAACCATACATTTGTTTCCTGTCTCTCTCTGGATTTACCTATTCAGGATACACTGTATAAATAGAATAATACAGCATGTACCTTTTGTGTCTTATTTAATTTCTGAATACTTGTATACATGGAATCACACACTGTGTACTTTTTGTGTCTTAATGTAATGTTTTCAAGGTTAATTCATGTTGTAGCATGTATCAGTATGTCATTTCTTTTATGGCTGAATAATGTTTTGTTATGTGGATTTACCACAGGGTGTTTATCCATTAATCAGGTGATGGACATTGAGGTTTTTTTCACTTTTTGACTATTGTGAACAGTCCTGCTATGACTAGGAGTGTTCATAGCAATTGTTCATGTACAATTCGTATTTAAACATTGTTCATTTCAATTCTTTTGGGGTATATACTGGGAAGTAGAATTGCTAGGTTACATGGTAATTCTGTGTTAAACTTTTTGAAAAACTGCCAGACTATTTTCCCACAAGTCATTCATGATGGTTCTGGTTTCTCCACATCCTCATCAACACTTGTTATTTTCTGTTTTTTTTATCCCAGTGAATGTGAAATAGTATCTCATTATGGTTTTCATTTGTATTTTGCTAATGATTAATGACATTGAACATACTTTCATTTGCTCTTTGGCCATTTGTGTATCTTCTCTAGATAAATATCTATTCAAGTCTTCCTCCCACTTTTTTTTTTTCTTTTTTTTTTAGAGAAAGATTCTTGCTCTGTCATCCAGGCAGTGGCACAATCATAGCTCACTGCATCCTTGATTTCCTGGCCTCAAGCAATCCTCTCACCTGAGTCTCCAGAGTAGCTGGGACTACAGGCATGCACCACTACACCTGGCTAATTTTTAAATTTTTTGTAAAGATGAGATCTCACTATGTTGCTCAAGCTAGTCTTAAACTCCTGGGTTCAAGCAATTCTCCTGTCTTGGCCCCCCAAAGTGCTAGAATAACAAGTATGAGCCACCGTGCCCCTTCTTTTTAATTGGGTTGTTTATCTTTGTCTGAGTTGTAAGTCGTCTTTATATATTCTGGATACTAGATCCTTCTAAGATACATGATTTTCATATTTTTTTTCTCATTCTCCGGGCTTTTTACTTTCTTGGTAGTATATTTTGCACAAAAAAGTTTAATCTTGATGACATCCAATTTTTATATATATATGTGTGTGTGTGTGTATATATATATATATATATATATATATATATATAGTTCCTTATAGTTTTCTGATATCTAGAAAACAATTGCCAAATGAAAGGCCATGACAATTTACCCGTATATTTTCTTCTATTTTGTAAGAATAGTTTCAGCTCTTATATTTAGAATTTTGATTCATTTTGAATTTTTTTTACTTATGGTCTGAGATAAGGATCCAACTTAATTATTTCGTAAATGGCTATTCAGTTGTCTTAGTACCATTTGTTAGAGAGAATGTTGTTTCCCCTGTTGAGTGCACTTGGCACCCTTGCCAATAATCAGTTGACCGTAGGTGTATACGTTTTTTATTAGGCTCTTAATTCTATTCTGTTGATCTTTATGTCTGCCCTTGTATCATTACCAAACTGTGTTGGATATTGTAGCTTTGCAGTAAGTTTTGCGATCAGGAAATGTGAGTTCTCCAACTTTGTTCTTCTTTTCAAGATTATTTTGGCTCTTCAGGGTTCCTTGCCTTTCCATATGAATTTTAGGATCACCTTTCCCATTTCTTTTTTTTAAAAAAAAAAGAACATTGGGATTTTGGTAGAAATTGCATTTAATCTATGCCTATAACAATATTAAATATTCCATTCATGAACAAAATATACCTTTCCAATTTCTTAGTTCTCCCTTAATTTATTTATGCATACAACTCTTACTCATCCTTGGGTCAGTTTATTCCCAAGTATTTTATTCTTTTTGATGCTATTGTAAATGGAGTTGTTTTCTGAAATTTTTGTTGCTAGTGTAGAGAAACATATATGATTTCTGTGTTGATCATATACTGCAACTTTGATAAATTTATTAGCTCTAATAACTCTTCTGTGGATTCTTTAGAATTTTCTATATATACTGTACTATTATGACATCTTTGAATAAAGAGAGTCCCATTTTTTCCGTTTGTGTTGGATGACTTTTCTTTTTCTTACCTGATTGCTGTCTAGAATGCCCAGTATTATGTTGACTGGAAGTAGTGAGAGCAGCATTCTTGTCTCATGCCTGATCATAGAGGGAAAACTTTCAGTCAGTAAACAGTCATTTACTGTTGAGTAAGATGTTAGCTGTGCACTTTTTCATATATGTCCTTTATCATTTTGAAAAAGCTCCCTTCCTTTCCTAGTTTGTTGAGTGTTTTTATCTTAAAAGATTATTACTATTTTTTCAGATGTTTTTTCTGCATGAGTTGAAATCATTCTGGGATTTTTCCCCTTTATTCTATTAATGTGATTACATTGTATTACATGGATTTTCATGTGTTGAACTACCATTGTATTCTTGGGCTAAGCCCACTTGGTCATGGTGGATAATCCTTTTAATATGCTACTGGATCCAGTCTAGTAATATTTTGTTGAGGATTTTTTTTCCATCTATGTTCATAAGGTATATTGAGCCATGGTTTCCTTTTCTTGCAGTGTCTTTGTCTGACTTTGGTATCGGGGTAATGCTGGCCTCATAGAATGAATTAGAAGTCCAGGGATGGTGGCTCACGCCTATAATCCCAGCATTTTGGGAGGCCAAGGTGGGCAGATCACGAGGTCAGGAGATCTAGACCATCCTGACCACCATGGCGAAACTCCATCTAAAAATTAAAAAATTAACTGGTCGTGGTTGGCACGTGCCTGTAATCCCAGGTACTCGGGAGGCTGAGGCAGGACAATTGCTTCAACCAGGGAGTCAGAGGTTGCAGTGAACTGAGATTGCGCCACTGCACTCTAGCCTGGTGACAAAGCAAGACTCTGTCTAAAAAGAAAAAAAAAAAAAAGAAGAAGGAATGAATTAGAAAGTGTTCCCTCTTCTTACCTGTTTTTTTTTTTTTTTTTCAATAACATCTTGAGAAGGATGAATGTTCATTCTTATTTAAATATTGTATAAGTCACTAAGCCACCTGGTTTTGGGCTCTTCTTTATTGGGAGGTTTTTGATTACTGACTCAATTTTGTTACTTGTTACAGGTCTATTCATATGTTTTATTTCCTTTTGAGTCAGTTGGGAAATTTGTGTGTTTCTAGGAATTTGTCCATTTAACATAGGTTATCTAACTTGTTAGCATTCAGTTGTTTACAGTATTCTCTTATAAGCCATACTGTTTTTTTGTATGGTCAGTAATAATATTCTCACTTTCATTTCAGACTTTTAGAGTCTTCTCTCTTTTTTCTTAGGTTTTTCAAGTGTATTGTTTTCAAACAACCAACTCTTTATTTAATTGATTTTTCTCTATTATTTTTCTATTCTCAATTTCATGTACAGCCACTCTAATTTTTATCACATCCATCCTTCTGCCAGCTCTTTTACTAGTTCCATAAGGTATAAAGTTAGGTTATTGATTTGAAATCTTTTTTTTAATGTAGGCATTTTAGCTATAAATTTCCCTCGGAGGACTTCATTCACTGTATCCCATAATGTTGCATTTGTATTTTCATTAGTTTCAGAGTATTTCCTAATTTCCCTTTTGGTTCTTCTTCGAGTCATTGATTGTTTTAGAGTGTATTTTGGATTTCCACATATTTGTGATTTTTCTAGTTTTACTGATTTTTAGTTATATTCCATTTGGTTAGAGAAGATACTTTATATGCTTTCAGTCTTTTAAAATTTATTAAGACTTTTGTGTGGTTTAATACCCATTCTGTCTTGGAGAATGTTCCATGTGCATTTGAGAATAATATGTATTCTGCTGTTGGGTGGCATATTCAGTATGTGTCTTAGGTCTAAGTGGTTTATATAGTGTTACTTAAATTCTCTATTTCCTTATTTTCTGCCCAGTTCTATCCATTATTGAAAGTGGGGTATTGAAGTCTCTAACATTATTACAGATCTATTTCCCCCTTCAGTTTTGTGTTCTTTCTTCATGTATTAATATTTTGTGGCTCTGATGTTATATTTGTATCTATTTATAGGTGTGGTATCTTCTTGCTAGATTGACTGTTTTATCATTATAAAAATCCTTTGTCTCTTGTGATAGTTCTTAAAGTCTTTTGGGTTTTTTGTTTGTTTGTGTATTCGTTTGTTTCTGATTTTACCATAGCCACCCTGTCTTGGTTACTATTTGCATGGAATATATTTTTCCTTCCTTCTACTTTCAGCTTGTTTCCTTGAATCTAAAGTAATTCTCTTGTAGACAACTTATAAATGGACTCATTTGGTTTCTCTGAATCCATTCTGAGAATGCTTGCCTTTTAATGAATGCATTTAATCCATTTACATTTAAAGTACTTACTGATAAAGAAGGATTTCTGCCATTTTGCTATTTGTTTTCTATTATGTCTGTATCTTTTTTGTTCCTGGGTTCCTCCACTACTGCCTTTTTGTTGTTGTTGTTGTTGGTTTGATTTTTTTGCATTGTACCATTTTGACTCCTTTCTTATTTCCTTTTTTGTACATGTTTTCGTTATTAATGGTTACTTTGGGGATTAAATTAACATCTTGCATGTACGACAGCCTAGTTTGAAATAATACCAACTTAGCTTCAATAATATCTCAAAACTATGTTCCTGTACATCTCCCTCCCTCCCTTTTTATGTTGTTGTTATCACAAATTACATCTTTATACATTGTGTGACTGTTAACATAGATGTATAATTGCTCTTTTATGCACTTGTCTTTTGAGTCATATAGGGGGAAAAAGGCAGATTTCTGAAACAAAAATATAATACTGCTGGCTTTTATATTTACCTGTGTAATTACTTTTATCAGTGTTCTTTATTTTCTCACATGGCTTTGAGTTATTGCCTCTTGTCTTTTCAGGCTGAAGAACTTCCTTTAGCATTTCTTGTAGTTCAGGTCTACTTGTGACAAATTCCCTCAACGTTTTGTTTACCTGGAAATTCGGTAATTTCTTTTTTGTTTTTGAAGGATAATTTTTCTAGATATTTCAGCACTTGAAATATGTCATCCCACTGTTTTCTGGCCTCCATGGTTTCCTATGAAAAGTTGGCTGTCAGTCTTACTTGGGATCTCTTGTATGTGAAGAGTCACATACATCTCTTGCTGCTTTCAAGATTCTCTTTGTTTTTTGACGGTTTGGACATAATGTGTCTCTGTGTGCAACTTTTAAAATTTATCCTACTTGGAGTTTCTTGGATGAAAGACTTGTTTTTCTCAAATTTGTAAAGTTTGTAACCATTATTTCTTCATATATTCTCTTTTCTCTCTCCTTGCCTTTGGACTTCCATCATACAGACAGGCATTGTTATTTATGATGTTGTTCCCATAAGTCTTTAAACTGTGTCTATTTTTTTTCATTCTTTTTTCCTGTTTCGCAGATTGCATAGTTATTGAAATCACTCATGTAGAATAGTCACAAGCTGTTAATTTGCTGAGTTTTACAGGACAAAAATCTAACAATTGTCAGTTACTATATTAGTCAGTATAGGTTAAATCTCCGCAGTAGAGGATTAAAAACAGAACATGTACCAAGTGTTGGCTCTTAAATTTTCTGTTCAGAAGTGACACAAATCACTTCCCCTCATATTTTATAGGCCAAAGTAAATCATGTGGCCACACCTAATTTTAAGAAGGCAAGAAACTGCAGTTCTGCTGTCTGTCCAGATATGAAAAACATTAACATTTACAGTGTGTGTTCCCTACCCCATCCCCAATCCATTCTTTAGCATTTGTTCCATTATTTCTATGTGCAGACAGAGGTTATTTTGTTAGTCTCTTTAACTCTATAATTTTCAGTTGCTTAGAGCCTTAAATATTAGAGCTTGATTATCAGCTCCCTTACTTTCTTAGCTTTGTGACCAAGAGCACAGTTCTCAATATTTGTTAAGTTTCAGTTTTCTCTCTGGAAAAGTGGAGATAATTCCTGTCTCAAAAGATTACAAATGATCAGTTGAGATAATGTGTATAGAATGTTTTGTACAGTTTCATACATAGTAAATACTCTATTCCTGTTCTCCTGGCATTTGGTGCTCTCATAATCTGGCTTCATCTTCTTCTTCTAGCCTCATCTTCTGTGATTCTCTTCCAATCATCTGATGCTGTACCTTATCAAATTATAGTTGAACTCTAAAATATTTTTATCAGAAAGTCAGAATTTTTTTGTTACTATAATTTTTAAAAGTTTGCTCTATTTTAGTATGTTTGGAAGACAGGATGGAAACTTTCCTGCCAGATGTAGCTCTAATTTTATAATGGAAGTCATGAAGAAATTAGGATTTACTTAAATTTGCTTTAAAGTTCTTATAATACTTGTAATAAATGAGGTATTCATATAAAGAAAAACACGGTTTCCAGTTTTAAGACAGGTAATGTGGTTTCCATTCTTTCTCTTGATAATCACCAACAGAAAAAAAGTTGAAATAATATTTCCATCTTTAATCAAAACTAGAGGTGTCTCCAACCCTTGAGCTAAAAATCCAAAGGGAAGAAGTAAATAACTAAGGAAGACCATCAAACTTGAGTGCTTAAGAACCTACAGGATACTGATAAAAAGCACCTTGTTTTACCTGCAAACTCAGAAAGGCTCAGGGATTAGATGGACTAGTACTACAGAATATAGAAGTGAGGCAGGAGCTATCAACATAGAGATTGCTTGAAAACTCTGAATAAGGATTCCTGTGTTCCCACCTCACAGGAAATATACTGTCTGGTTTAACAATATGTATTTAACAGTAGGACAAGAGTGAGATGCTAAAGTTGTCATAGTGCCTCCTTACCCTGCTTGGCTCCAGACTTCTGTCTTTCGCACTTTGATATACCAGGCAGCTTTGAGGGATCCTTCCTGGAGAAATGGAACCACTGAAGAAAAACTGCTCAACGGGTACTAGTATTTGAAGACCCCAACAAAAAAGCTGGCTGGCTACTACCCTGCTGAAGTCCACGAATTGGCAGCCTGCGGACACGTAGTCACCTTTTTGTTGTTAACCTCTAAAATCAGAACAAAGGACTAAATGTTGTTAACCATCTTAGGAAAGTTTCCAATGTAACTTAGAAACACATACCAGAAAAAAGGAACTTAAAGTAAACAGATAATTGAGGGAATGAAAACACCTCGAGGAAATAATTAACAACCTTAGTCAAATTTTGGCTAATCATACAAAGCAGGATGGTTTAAGAAAACAAGGGGAGTGGATGAGAAAATTCTCAGAATGAAAAGTACAATAGTAGAAGTATATTCAGTAAAAGCATTGAAAGAAACAGTTGAGGAACTTTCCTGGGTATAGAATAAAAGACAAAAATAAGAGAGAAAAGAGAAAATTCGAGTTTAATATGAGGTTTAATATCTAACTGACCAGGAGTTGTAGAAAGAATAGGGAATGGCGAAGCTTATTATTATTATTATATTATGGAAACAAAACATGCAAATTTCCTAGAGTTTAAACTAAATATATCAGTAGATTGAAGAGGTCTAGCAAGTGCTCAATGCAGTGATAAATATTCACATACTTGTAGAAAAATTAATTGTTCTGAAATTTCAGAACCCACTGGATATAAAAAGAAGATGCTAGGTACTTCAGAGGAAAATGAGCTAGTCTGTGAATAGGAATGTCATCGAATTCCACAGTCACACTTGAGAATCTAAAAGGACACGTACCCAATGTACTTAACTCTCAGATTCAAAAGTTGTCAACATCCCCCTATCCCCATGCATGCATGCTTTTTAAATATTAAGGCAACTTCCTTGTACTATATCATTCAACTCTAAATGCTTCTGTTTTATCTGTAATAGGTAGACATTTTAAGGAAACCAAACCACAATATTATTACACCCAACAGTATTAACAATAGTTTATTAATGTCATCAAATAGCTAATCTGTGTTCAGTTTTCCTATTTTAACTCAGAGCTGTTATTTTAGGAGTTGGTCTGTTCAAATCAGGACACATGTCTTAAGTTTCCACTAAAAGGAGTCTACCTCTGTGTTGTTTTTTGTCTTAAGCTTTCTAGCCCTATTTGAATTTTAACGTCTGTGTATATATTACTTTGGAAAATAAAATTTAACTTTAAAACCAGATATATTAATACATGGAAGACATCTCAGTAAATCATCATAGGCTGTGTGTTCAGCAGTTTAAATGTGACTCCTAAAAACTTAATTACTTCCATGTCCTTTTTACAGGCTGTCACATCAGTCAGACATGTTAGTTGAACATGAACCTGTATGGTTAAACATTAGCTAGTTTAGTCGTTTAGACTTAGAAGGAATTAAGTACTCCAGATCATAGCAGTAGCAGGATGGAATGGTAATAAATCACAAAACTTTTATAATAAAAATAGTCTGTAACTAAAAAATAAGCAAGAAGGAAAACTAAAAAATGAGCATCAAAATATATTTCACAAAGCCGGGATTTGAAAGCTATTGGATTTGTTTGCCTCTTTGTGCATATTTTAATAGTATTGACAAATTAATTTACAGGACTGTACTTGACTGGAAAGGGAGAAATGATATCAGCAGGCTAATTGTTGCCACAAGTGATAGCTGATGGTGAGAGACAGATAACTGTTAAATTCCAACACAGGCACTGAAGAAGATACTGGTCTACTATGCCATGTGAAGATAAAGAATACAAAACAGCCTGTAGTCCTTTGAAGGGTAGTGTGTGACAGTTCAGTTAAGTTGGCATTGACCCAGCACTCTGCTGCAGCTGTTTAATGCCAGGGATTTAAAATTTTAGGTATTTTGTTATTTATTACTAAGTAACTTGCGAAACATCTCCTAATTGCACCCTTGAATTTCACCTTAATTCTGATACATACCCAAAGAATAGGAATCAAGGATAAGGTGTGGAGTAAGTAAAGATGAAGCTACACGATTTGGACCACTGGGACAGGTACTATATAGAATGATACATTTTTTTTTCCCATAGTTGCCCACCTTGGAAAGGGCCCTCAGTAATTTTAAACAAAATGCCTGTTGGTTCTCTTTAGAGTTAGTTCACTTTTATTTCAAATGTGTTTTTTTTCTCAGATTCTCTGCTCTTCTCCTTCCCACCTTCCTAACACAAATTACATTGGTCAAACATTTATTTCCAATTGATAAGTAGATATGTCTGCTATAATAGAATTTAAGTCTGTTTTTCATTTGAGAATCTGAAGGATGAATACCTGATTTGTAAGTTTGATTTCATTTACTTTATTTGATTGGATGTATATTAGCCACAGAGTGGAGGCAAATTCAATATCTTTCTTTAACTCTATGATGTTTCTTTTAGAGGAAGTCCACAAATGAAGGGGACACCCCATTTTAAGGAAGAACAGTGTGCTCCAGCATTAAATTTAGAGATGAGGAAAATACTGGATTTACAAGCACCCATCATGAGGTACAGTACTTTGGTTAAATTTGACATTGTGTGATGACAGTAAACAATGTAGTTGGTAAATCCCTTGACCAACAGGAAAGTTAGTTTAATTTCTTTTAATTCAAGATAACTTTTTAGTTCTGGAAATGCTTGATTAACCTTTATAAGACATTGGAAGTTTTGCAGATGGCACATTATACTTAAGTTATTATAATAACGCTCATAAATTGAATATACCAACTATAATCTTATTTTGAAATTTATATTTTATAAGGTCTAGAATTGTTTGAGTGATAACAGTCCATATTTCCCAAAACAATACTGATGAAGGCACACAAGTTGAGGAAAAGAGAAAGTGCCTTTGTTTCCAAAGTTGTCTTAAGCTTCTGGGAAGTTTATGTACACTTGGAAGAAAGTTACGCTTTTTCATCCAAGTATGAATAAAGGTTTTATGACAAAGTGGCCAGAAATACCAGAATACCAAAAATCTATTTTATACCCATTGGTAGAAAAAAATAAGGACTCTTACCTACAATTTGGCTTTATTTCTTTAATTGTTGTTCCACTATTGATGTTTTAGTTGTCACTTAGTTTAGCTGCATATCTTTTCCATTGTGTAGATGTAAGAAAATTTACTTAAATGACACTCAGCTGTAAAAACATTGAGGACATTCTTTATGGAAAAAAAGCTTTCTGAATATGTTGTTGGGTGAAAAAAATAAAATGCATATGTTGCTACTGTTTGTTTTTAAAAGGGAGATGAGGGATCTCCATCTTGTTTAAAAGAGAACATGTATTTTTCTGGAAGAATACATAAGAAACTGGGGATGAGAACTGAGTAGCTATGGGACAGGTTTAGGGGAAAAGCTATTGTGTACTCTTTTTTAATATTGAACTATGTAAATGTATTGAATTATATGAATGTAATGCTAATTTAAAAAAATCCCTCTGATTCACAATTCTAAGAAAAGGTTTATTTCACCATTTCTCTTGTTAGAGTACTGTACAGAATGATATTGGAACATATTAAATAAAACTATGCAAGTGGCTGGGTATTGTCCATCCCTTCATATCTTATTCTCATAGAAAAGAACACAATTATTATTTGCTTAAATGTAATCAGTGTTACAAAAGATTGAGTTCAAGTTACTCATCGCCTTGGTCAGAAGGTTATTCATCACTTCACATTTTATTTATTTCAGCATGGGAATCACTTTCAAGAAAGTAACTTGATACATAAGGAATTCTGAGTGTCTGTAGGTACCAAAAAGGGTGGAATGGTACAGGCTTGGTTTTCTACCTCCATCTGGTGGGAAACCTTGTATGGTGCATGGAACTAGAATAGAAAAAGAGCCAAAAAAAAAAAAAAAAAATTCTGCCATCTTGTCCAAGTTTAACCTGTCAGGTGCTAGGTTTTAATCTATGAATTTAGGTGGTTGGAAATCTGTAAGGTTTCTCTCAAAACTCCAGTGGAATAATTGCATTTCAGAACAAAGTTATCAGCACCTGAAACACATAACTGCTGGAAATTTGAAATTTCCTATAGAATTTGAATTGAGTGAGAAGACATGAAACTTAGATTTTTATAACCAATTGTTTTCCCTCCTATCACCACAAATGTAAGTCAGATAAGGCTAGGGATATTGGTTATGCTGTTGCTTATAGAAGTAAGAGTACTATCTCATCTTTTATTTTTGATTGAAGAAAAAATATGATTAATGTTAAGCATCTAACTTTTGTTATTGAGGATAGAGAATGTTTAGAAGGTAAAAACATAATTTTAGTAAGAGTTTTCCCTCCCCTCCCCTTCCCTCCCTCTCTCCCCACTCCTCCAACAGGGTCTCACCTTGTCACCCAGGCTGAAGTGCAGTGGCACGATCACAGCTCATTGCAGCGGCATGATCACAGCTCACTGCAGCCTCAGCCTCCTGGGCTCCAGTGATCTCACCTCAGCCTATCAACTAGCTGAGACTACAGGCACATACCACTACACCATGCTAATTTTTTGTACTTTATTGTAGAGATAAGGTTTCACCATGTTGTTGAGGCTGGTCTCAAACTCCTAAGCTCAAGCGATCTCCCCTCCTGGCCTCTCAAGAGTGCTGGGATTACAGGTGTTGAGCCACCACGCCCAGCCAAGATCCTAAATTTAAACATAAATTTAACACACACACACACCTGGGATACCACATAGCTCTCATAAAATTCATGAAGTCAGTGATTGAAGAGACTCTCTAAGGACATAACTTAGAGTAGATTTACATAAATTTTTAAATGTACTCATTAACAGTTGTGATATTAAAAATGTTTCAGAACCGGGCTGGGCACAGTGGCTCATGCCTGTAATCCCAGCACTTTGGAAGACCAAGCGGATCATGAGGTCAGATCATGAGGAAGGGCAGATCATGAGGTCAAGAGTTTGAGACTAGCCTGGCCAACACAGTGAAACTCTGTCTCTACCAAAAATATAAAAATTAGTCTGGCGTGGTGGCATGGGCATGTATTCCCAGCTCCTTGGGAGGCTGAGGCACAAGAATTGCTTGAACCCGGGAGGCAGAGGTTGCAGTGAGCTGAGACTGTGCCACTGCACTCCAACCTGGGCAACAGAGACTGTGTCTCAAAGAAACCAAAAATTTAAGAACCAATACAGCATGGAAAGACATGGGTTATATTAGTTATCGAACAGGGTTCTGACATCGCCCTACTATGCCAATAATGAATCCTTCAGTTGGCCAGATTTTTCTGAGGGAGGGGATTCAGTTGTAGCAAACACTTGGGTGCCTTGGGGCAGTCTATTTACCAGCCTTTATAGAAATACTAGTATTTTAACAACTGACACCAGCTTTTTTATTTCTAAATTTTTTTAGAGATGGTGGTCTCACTGTGCTGCTCAGTTGGTCTCAAGCTCCTGGGCTCAAGTGTTCCTCCTGCCTCAGCCTCCTAGTAGCTGGGATTACAGGCACAAGCCACCACGCCTGGCTCAGCCTTTGTTTTAACACGTTTGTCTACTTTCGATTAAATGAGAAGGATATATCTGTCTCTTCCTATGGATTATTTATTATGTTTATCACAGTTTTTAAAAAGTCATTATCTGCTATTTCCAATATCAAGATTATCTGTAAGTCTATTTATATTGATGGATTTTTCTCTTGATTCTAGGTTACATTTTCGTGTTTATTCACACATCTGGCCAGTCATTTGTTTGTTGCAGCATTGCTGATTATCATGTTGTAGAGATTATGAACTCTTTAATTTTGTCAGACGATTGTTGAGTTTTTGTCTATCAGGTAGTCAGATTACTGGAGTGTAACTTTTATTTCTGTCATATACAGTGATTTTCTAGGGAGATAGGGTTAGGGGAGAGAAAGAATGTAGTTTGGAAAAAACGAGGCTGACTCCTTCCAAGGAAAATCACTGGTAAACCAGTGAGTACTCTGCTATATTGCTTCTCTTGACATTGTCAACTTGAAGTAATTAGAAATCAGAATCTGGAATTAATGCAAGCAGAAAGCTGGCCAGTCAGGGAGAACAGACTTCAGAAAATGGGGTCAGTGTTCCAAAGTTAAAAGTTCAGTTCTTGCAGGCCAGGCACACTGACTCACGCCTAATCCCAGCACTTTGGGAGGCCGAGGCGGGTGGATCATCTGAGGTCAGGAGTTCAAAACCAGCCTGGCCAACATGGTGAAACCCCGTCTCTACCACAAAGAGAAAAATTAGCTGGGCATGGTGGCACATGCCTGTCATCCCAGCTACTCAGGAGGCTGAGGTAGGAGAATCCCAGGAGGCGGAGGTTTCAGTGAACTGAGATGGCGCCACTGCACTCCAGCCTGGGCAACAGAGTGAGACTCTGTCTCAAGAAAATGTTCAGCCAGGCACGGTGGCTCACGCCTGTAATCCCAGCATTTTGGGAGGCCAAGGTGGGTTGATCACCTGAGGTCAGGAGTTCAAGACCAGCCTGGCCAACATGGCGAAACCTCGTGTGTACTAAAAATACAAAAGTTAGCTGGGCATGGTGGCATACACCTGTAATCCCAGCTACTGGGGAGGCTGAGACAGGAGAATCGCTTGAACTCGGGAGGCAGAGGTTGCAGTGAACTGAGATTGTGCCACTGCACTCCAGCTTGGGCAACAGAGCAAGACTCCATCTCAAAAAAAGAAAAAAAAAGTTCAGTTATGGCTTATATAGGTTTAAAATAAAGTTTAGTAGGATTGTAATGTTTTGTATACCATGCTGGTTTATGAGTTACAATTTAGTTACAGTTTGTTTTCTTTATGGCTTTTCTTTACAGCTAGTTTTCATTCCTTTCCAATTTAAAAAGAATGTATTTAACATTTCCATTTTAAGACAATTTGATAGCCATGAAGTCTTTGTGTAAGAAAGATAAGAGGGAAATTAATCTACCATGAAGATCAACAGTGAAGAGGGAAGGGTCTTCCCTGGATCCCTTTAGTCATTTATAACATTTATAAAACAATACAGTAAGGAAGAAAGCTCATCTATAATCAGAGAAGGAAAGATTACAGCTGCCTGGGTTATAGCTGCCTATTATGTGACTCAGGCCCCATAATTACATTTCTTTAAGGCTCAAAAGTAATTCAGATTTCCAACAGCTTAGATTTTGAATTGCATATTTTCATAGCATATAGTAAGTAGTACATCTAAAACATAAACTTTTTATACTCCACCCACCAAATGATACACATAGATTTTATCACTGAAATATAAATTTGAAATTAATATATAATGCTTTAAAAAGTGAAATTTCTATAAACTGGGAATTTTAATTGATTACAAATGGCTGTGAAGTTCAAGAAATAGAGCTGGGTAAAGAAACATCTGTTTCTGATCTTTTTCAGTACTTTCATAGTTGGGGAAAAAACAGCAAATTCTTCATTAACTGAAATCTTTGGAGTATAAGTAGTTGAAGTCAACTTTCCAAAGAATTAAAGGTTTAGTTTAAGAATTAAAATACTAAAAGACATTTTTTTGTCATTATGGATTAAAATATTTCTGAAATATGCTCTTTCCTTAAGTATGAAAGGGAATTTAATAGTATTTAATAGGTTGTATATAATATACACATAACATTTTTTGTTTTTCCTTATATAGTATTTGATACTTTGAACACTCTTTCTTAAATTCATCTTACTTCTCGGCTTTCTTGGTATCAATTTCTACTGGTTTCCCTAGTTGTCTTTTTCTTTGTGCCAGTATCTTTGCAGACTCATTTATGGGTTCCTCTTTCTTCTAACCCTTTCCCTCTTCTTGCCTCCTTTGCACAAATATTTAGTGACAGATTTAACTAACAGTGCCCTTGGGACTGTGCATACAGAGGTGAGCAAAACAGGCTATTTCCCCCTTGAGTAAATGCTGAATATCTTCACAAATATTGATAAGTGTTGAGATCATGCTGTGTAACTATTTTTCACTTCTTGCCTGAGAAGTCCTCTGAAGACAGAGAATATTTCATTCACCCTCGAATATCCAACACAGAGTATAGCACCTGTCACTGAGGATAGGCTCAGTAAATGTTTGCAGAAGGAATGAACAATGTGATACTTGCTAATACCTGAGAAATATATTGGCCTGGAACTATACTCTAATACAGTAGCCACTAGTCACACATTAATTTATTTAAATTTACATTAATGAAAAGGAAATAAAATTTCAGTTACTTTGTTGCACTAGCCATATTTCAAGTGTATAGTCACCACATACAGCTCATAGCTAGTGTTTACAGATAGCTAGATAGTTTACAGATACAGAACATTTCCATCATTATTCAAAGTTTTATTGGACAAGTACCGGAGAATTGTTACCTCTACACTTAATGGCTCCAGATTGTCATACTGTTATTAGTTAGGTCTTATTCATTTTATGGTTTCTCTACCTCTTTTTCTTTCTTGTCTGCTATCACTTCTGTTTCCATCTTCTAATTTGCTGTTTCAATATTTCTAGTTTTTAACTAATTTTATCAGTTACCAAGTTTGTGACTGTGGCTGCCCATAGTCTTTCATTTCTTCTAGGATTTCTGATTCTAGATTGAAATATACATAGATAAAGTTTCAGATAAATGGAGATGTTTTGTAAATGGTTTCATGATCATTTTTGCATGAGTATTCTCTAAAGCAGTTTTTATATTCATACACATTGCTTTACCAGAAGTTGCAAATAAATGGAGATGTTTTGTAAATGGTTTCATGATCATTTTTGCATGAGTATTCTCTAGAGCAGTTTTTATATTCATACACATTGCTTTCCCAGTATGCTCTCTTAAAAATTAATTGATTCTACCTACAGTTTGCAGTCTGTGTTGGAAGATCTCCTGGTTGCTACTTCTGATGGACTTCTTCATCTTATTCACTGGGAAGGAATGACAAATGGAAGGAAAGCCATTAATCTTTGCACAGTACCCTTTTCAGTAGACCTGCAGTCATCTAGAGGTAGCTATACTTTCTATATGAGGTTGAACCAGTTGTTTTATGTTTGATATCTAGTTAGATATCTTCTATGGATGAACACTTCTTTGGAATTACTTATGCTAGGAGAGAGCTAGGGAGAGTATGAGAGGCGGGGTGAGAGAGGCATTTAGTAGGAAAGGACAGTTCAATTGTTTAGGGTTGTTAGGTCATTATTTTTACCCTTTTAAACTTAATAGGTTTTTCTGGCAAAAGGTGAGAGAGTAATATATTATATTCTTAATCCTATTTCATGTGCTTATGTTTTTCATCAGTAGGTTCATTCCTGGGCTTCACAGATGTACATATCAGAGACATGGAATACTGTGCCACACTTGATGGGTTTGCTGTTGTATTTAATGATGGTAAAGTTGGATTTATTACACCAGTGTCAAGTAGATTTACTGCAGAGGTATGGCTTATTTATTTTGAAGGGTTTTTTTGTTGTTGTTATTTTGTACTTATTTTATTCTTTGTTACCAAATTCTTCTGTTTTCATTATTCATACAAGATTTTAAGGGTGGTTAATTTTTTAATCAAATCAAACATACAAATAGTATAAGTAGACAAAATTCTGTTGGACGAGTTAAAGAAAAATGATGGGTCCTGTTCTCCTCCCTGCTCTCCTCATGCCTAATTTTCCACTTTTGGAGGCAACTACTTTTTATTCCTTTACTGGTTATTTGGTTTTTAATCTCCACTACCCTGAATATTTCCTTTAATTTTTAGTTTTTAGGCTGTGTTTATTGACTTCTTACTGTGGAGAGTGACAGTTTACTTCCCTTTTCCCTGCTTCCACCATACTTCCATTCTTCTCATGTCCCCATTATAATTATTGTGATTTTGATTAGGTTACTATTAATTGCTTATATTTTTATCAATATGTAAGCCCCATTAGTATCTAAACCATGTAGTACTGATGCAGAAGTTTTTGCTCCTTAGTTTAGGTAAAAGCAGGTTCTTGTCACACAGCCAGGAAAGATTAGGCATGCAGACATACTGAAAGGTGAGGAGAGCAGAATTTATTAAAAGAAAGCTCTCAGCAAAAAAAGAAGAGGTCCTGCTATAACAGGCTCCCACCTCACAGATTGATTACCAAGCCCCAACACACACACACACACACACACACACACACACACACACACACACACACACACACCAGCTGAAGAGCCCAGGGTCCTCCCTGCTGCACAAGGCGTGAACTTCCCGTGACCCCACCCCATTCTCCCAGTGCACTTGTGGGCACTATTCAGAAAGAATCAGTCAAGAAAGGGCAAACGGGCAGTTCTCCCTCTGCGTCACCAGTTTCATCTGGGACAAGAAGTCTCGTCTTTCAGCCTTCAGGCTCTTTTTGGGCTTGAAGATGGAGTTTGGCTGGGGACCCTTGGCTGTCTCCTGTCTCTGTCAGTATGTTATAATTATTTTTCCTTTACTGCAGATTTTTCCTCCTGCTAGGAATTAATGATGGCCTTGTTCTTTACATTTGCTTGATTTTTATGTACTTATCTCTTATTCAACCCAAATTGTCAGTTGTGTAAATAGCCTCCCAGCTTTTTCAAGCATATTAGCTATTTTGTTCATTTCATATACTGTTTTTTGAGATGGAATTTTGCTCTTGTCCAGTCTGGAGTGCAGTGACACGATCTCGGCTCACCACAACCTCCGCCTCTCGGGTTCAAGCGATTCTCCTGCCTCAGTCTCCCAAATTGCTAGGATTACAGGCATGTGCCACCACGCCCAGCTAATTTTGTATTTTTAGTAGAGACGGGGTTTCTCCACGTTGGTCAGGCTGGTCTTGAACTCCCGACCTCAGGTGATCCACCCACCTCAGCCTCTCAAAGTCCTGGGATTACAGACGTCAGCCATGGTACCTGGCCCATTTCATCTTTTTTTTTTTTTCCCCACCCTGAGGAACTATATCACTTAAGGATGGCTTACAGAAGAAATGAGCTTGCATAAAACATAAGAGTGTGTGTGTGTGTCTGTGTGTGTACACCTGTGCAGTGTATGTGTGGGTCTATAGGTATGTATCACATGTCCACATGCATGTTCATAGCCTCCATGCACATGTAAATATTTCGTCATAAAAACTTTCTGACTTTAATATTAGAAAAACTTACACTGGTTTTCTGAAGCCCAGTGTGATATCAGAGAGCCCTTTCTAAATATATACGTGTGTGTGTGTGTGTGTGTGTGTGTGTATATTTTTTTTTTTAGTTCTAGGCTGCATGTGCACAACATGCAGGTTTGTTACATACGTATACATGTGCCATGTTGGTGTGCTGCACCCATTAACTCGTCATTTACGTTAGGTATATCTCCTAATGCTATCCCTCCCCCCTACCCCACGACAGGCTCCAGTGTGCGATGTTCCCCTTCCTGTGTCCAAGTGTTCTCATTGTTCAATTCCCATCTATGAGTGAGAACATGCAGTGTTTGGTTTTCTTTCCTTGCGATAGTTTGCTCAGAATGATGGTTTCCAGCTTCATCCATGTCCCTACAAAGGACACGAACTCATCCTTTTTTTATGACTGCCTAGTGTTCCATGGTGTGTATGTGCCACATTTTCTTAATCCAGTCTATCGTTGATGGACATTTGGGTTGGTTCCAAGTCTTTGCTATTGTGAATAGTGTCGCAATAAACATACATGTACATGTGTCTTTATAGCAGCATGATTTATAATCCTTTGGGTATATCCCCAGTAATGGGATGGCTGGGTCAAATGGTATTTCTAGTTCTAGATCCTTGAGGAATCGCCACACTGTCTTCCAAAATGGTTGAACTAGTCTACAGTCCCACCAACAGTATAAAAGTGTTCCTGTTTCTCCACATCCTCTTCAGCACCTGTTGTTTCCTGACTTTTTAATGATTGCCATTCTAACTGGTGTGAGATAGTATCTTGTGGTTTTGATTTGCGTTTCTCTCATGGCCAGTGATGATGAGCATTTTTTCATGTGTCTGTTGGCTGCATAAATGTCTTCTTTTGAGAAGTGTCTGTTCATATCCTTCACCCACTTTTTGATGGGGTTGATTTTTTTCTTGTAAATTTGTTTAAGTTTTTGTAGATTCTGGATATTAGCCCTTTGTCAGATAGGTAGACTGTAAAAATTTTCTCCCATTCTATAGGTTGCCTGTTCACTCTGATGGTAGTTTCTTTTGCTGTGCAGAAGCTCTTTAGTTTAATTAGATCCCATTTGTCAATTCTGGCTTCTGTTGCCATTGCTGTTGGTGTTCTAGTCATGAAGTGCTTGCCCATGCCTATGTCCTGAATGGTATTACCTAGGTTTTCTTCTAGGGTTTTTATGGTTTTAGGTCTTACATTTAAGTGCTTAATCTATACTGAATTAATTTTTGTATAAGGTGTAAGGAAGGGATCTGGTTTCAGCTTTCTACATATGGCTAGGCAGTTTTCCAAGCACCATTTATTAAATAGGGAATCCTTTCCCTATTGCTTGTTTTTGTCAGATTTGTCAAAGATCAGATGGTTGTAGATGCATGGTATTATTTCTGACGGCTCTGTTCTGTTCCATTGGTCTATATCTCTGTTTTGGTACCAGTACCATGCTGCTTTGGTTACTGTAGCCTTGTAGTATAGTTTGAAGTCAGGTAGCATGATGCCTCCAGCTTTGTTCTTTTGACTTAGGATTGTCTTGGCAATGCGGGATCTTTTTTGGTTCCATATGAACTTTAAAGTAGTTTTTTCCAATTCTTTGAAGAAAGTCATCGGTAGCTTGGTGGGGATGGCATTGAACCTATAAATTACCTTGGTATGTAATTTTCATACCAAGTATGAAAAGTATGGCCATTTTCATAATATTGACTCTTCCTATCCATGAGCATGGAATGTCCTTCCATTTGTTTGTGTCCTCTTTTATTTCGTTGAGCAGTGGTTTGTAGTTCTCCTTGAAGAGGTCCTTCACATCCCTTGTAAGCTGGATTCCTAGGTATTTTATTCTTTGAAGCACTTGTGAATGGGAGTTCAGTCATGATTTGGCTCCCTCTTTGTCTGTTGTTGGTGTATAGCAATGCTTGTGATTTTTGCACATTGGTTTTGTATCCTGAGACTTTGCTTAAGTTGCTTATCAGCTTAAGGAGACTGTGGACTGAGACAATGGAGTTTTCTAAATATACAGTCATGTCATCTGCAAACAGGGACAGTTTGACTTCCTCTTTTCCTAATTGAATACCCTTTATTTCTTTCTTCTGCCTGATTGCCCTGGCCAGAACTTCCAACACTATGTTGAATAGGAGTAGTGAGAGAGGGCATCCCTGTTTTGTGCCAGTTTTCAAAGGGAATGCTTCCAGTTTTTGCCCATTCAGTATGGTATTGGCTGTGGGTTTGTCATAAATAGCTCTTATTATTTTGAGATATATCCCATCAATACCTACTTTATTGGGAGTTTTTAGCATGAAGGGCTGTTGAGTTTTGTCAAAGGCCTTTTCTGCATCTATTGAGATAATCATGCGGGTTTTGTCTTTGGTTCTGTTTATATGATGGATTACATTTATTGATTTGCATATGTTGAATCAGCCTTGCATTCCAGGGATGAAGCCAACATGATCATGGTGGTTAAGCTTTTTGATGTGCTGCTGGATTTGGTTTGCCAGTATTTTATTGAGGATTTTTGCATCGATGTTCATCAGGGATATTGGTCTAAAATTCTTTTTTTGTTGTATCTCTGCCAGGATCATGTATCAGGATGATGCTGGCCTCATAAAATGAGTTAAGGAGGATTCCCTCTTTTTCTATTGATTGGAATAGTTTCAGAAAGAATGGTACCAGCTCTTCTTTGTGCCTCTGGTAGAATTCGGCTGTGAATCTGTCTGGTCCTGGACTTTTTTTGGTTGGTAGGCTATTAATTATTGTCTCCATTTCAGAGCCTGCTATTGGTCTATTCAGAGATTCAACTTTTTCCTGGTTTAATCTTGGGAGTGTGTATGTGTCCAGGAATTTATCCATTTCTTCTAGATTCTCTAGTTTATTTGCATAGAGGTGTTTACAGTATTCTCTGATGGTTGTTTGTATTTCTGTGGGATTGGTGGTGATATCCCCTTTATCATTTTTTATTGCGTCTATTTGATTCTTCTCTCTTTTCTTCTTTATTAGTCTTGCTAGCGGTCTGTCACTTTTGTTGATTTTTTCAAAAAGCCAACTCCTGGATTCATTGATTTTTTGGAGGGATTTTGTGTCTCTATCTCCTTCAGTTCTGCTCTGATCTTAGTTATTTCTTGTCTTCTGCTAGCGTTTGAATGTGTTTGCTCTTGCTTCTCTAGTTCTTTTAGTTGTGATGTTAGGGTGTCAATTTTAGATCTTTCCAGCTTTCTCTTGTGGGCATTTAGTGCTGTAAATTTCCCTCTACACACTGCTTTAAATGTGTCCCAGAGATTCTGGTATGTTGTATCTTTGTTCTCATTGGTATCAAAGAACATCTCTATTTCTGCCTTCATTTCATTATGTACCCAGTAGTCATTCAGGAAAAGGTTGTTCAGTTTCCATGTAGTTGTGCAGTTTTGAGTGAGTTTCTTAATCCTGAGTTCTAGTTTGATTTCACTGTGGTCTGAGAGACGGTTTGTTATTGTTTCTGTTTTTTGTACATTTGCTGAGGAGTGCTTTACTAACAACTATGTGGTCAATTTTGGAATAAGTGTGATGTGTTGCTGAGAAGAATGTATATTCTGTTGATATGGGGTGGAGAGTTCTGTAGATGTCTATTAGGTCTGCTTGGTGCAGAGCTGAGTTCAATTCCTGGATATTCTTGTTAACCTTCTATCTTGATGATCTGTCTAATGTTGACAGTGGGGTGTTAAAGTCTGCCATTATTATTGTGTGGGAATCTAAGTCTCTTTGTAGGTCTCTAAGGACTTGCTTTATGAATCTGGGTGCTCCTGTATTGAGTGCATATATATTTAGGTTAGCTCTTCTTGTTGAATTGATCCCTTTACCATTATGTAATGGCCTTCTTTGTCTCTTTTGATCTTTCTTCGTTTAAAGTCTGTTTTATCAAAGACTAGGATTGCAACCCCTGCTTTTTTTTGTTTTCCATATGCTTGGTTGATCTTCCTCCATCCCTTTATTTTGAGCCTATGTGTGTGTCTGCACGTGAGATGGGTCTCCTGAATACAGCACAATGATGGGTGTTGACTCTTTTTCCAATTTGCCAGTCTGTGTCTTTTAATTGGAGCATTTAGCCTATTTATATTTCAGGTTAATATTGTTATATGTGAATTTGATCCTGTCATTATGATGTTAGCTAGTTATTTTGCTCGTTAGTTGATGCAGTTTATTCCTAGCATCAATGGTCTTTACAATTTGGTATGTTTTTGCAGTGGCTGGTACTGATTTTTCCTTTCCATGTTTAGTGCTTCCTTCAGGAGCTCTTGTAAGGCAGGCCTGGTGGTAACAAATCTCTCAGCATTTGTTTGTCTGTAAAGGATTTTATTTCTCCTTCACTTATGAAGCTTAGTTTGGCTGGATATGAAATTCTGGGTTGAAAATTCTTTTCTTTAAGAATGTTAAATATTGGCCCCCACTCTCTTTGACTTGTAGAATTTCTGCCGAGAGGTCCGCTGTTAGTCTGATGGTCTTCCCTTTGTGGGTAACCCGACCTTTCTTTCTGGTTACCCTTAACATTTTTTCCTTCGTTTCAACTTTGGTGAATCTGACAATTATGTGTCTTAGAGTTGCTCTTCTTGAGGAATATCTTCGTGGCTTCTCTGTATTTCCTGAATTTGAATGTTGGCCTGCCTTGCTAGGTTGGGGAAGTTCTCCTGGATAATACCCTGAAGAGTGTTTCTGAGCTTGGTTCTATTCTCCCCATCACTTTCAGATACACCAATCAGATGTAGATTTCATCTTTTCACATAGTCCCATATTTCCAGGTGGCTTTGTTCGCTTCTTTTTACTCTTTTTTCTCTAAAGTTCTCTTCTCACTCCAGTGTTCCTTGGAAAACAGTCCTGCATTCCTTTCTAGAGGATATATGCTTGGCTACCCAATATTCTGGGATTTGAGTTACAGAAGAGTTAGGCCAGAGAGTCCAAATTCAAGATGTGAGCCTTTATTTTCTATTCCTGTTTTCAGTGTGGTCCATACGCCTCTGGTGGAGGGGATAGGGGTGGGGGTGTTTTGTTTTGTTTTGTTTTTCTCCAAAGAAAAATAACCAGTTTTCTGTAGGAGTGGAGGCAGGGTATTTATTGGCTGCTCAGCTGTGGGGAAGTGCTCTGGGAGGACCTAGTTGCTTCTTTAAGTAGGTTTTGAACCACTTCTACAACATTTAGTTTAGTCTTTCAAAGACACCTGAATTCCCAAGCCTTTCGTGTACCCTACAATTTAGATGTTTCTCAGCGTTATTCCCTGCCAGTTAAGGATTTTACTCATTGGTATGCTTTCCAGCTTCTAAAATTTTCTAATGCCGCCTCCTCTCCTTTTATTTTTGTCTTTGCCGCTTTATGCTTTTTTAAACAAAAACTCTTTTCTCTTGTAGAAGTTACGGCTTTAGGAGTCCAAGAAGCTAAATATTTATATTCATCATATCTCTTTAACTGGAAAGGAATTTAAGTTTTTAATGGCCTTTTTTAATTGTCGTCATTCTGTTTGCTATCAACTTTAATATTCCTATCTAATATCTTCCGTTATCAACTTTATTCAGATAATAAAGTACTGAATAATGTATTTGTGATCACCTGTGTCAATATATAAATAAGAATAAAAATAAACTTTTGATGAATTAGAAAAAAATTTTTTTTTCCTATAAAGTGCATATATATTTGTAATTATCTTTGGGACTTAAATGTTTAGACTGGAAATAAAAATATTAGGGCTGAAAAAGTGATTGACTCTTTTCCAAGTACTTTAGAGTTAGTACAAAATAAATTCTCAGCATTTATTCGTATGTAAGTTAGGGATTCAAAAACTAATGAAAAGCAGATGGACATTACTAAATAAGGTATAGATAGAAAATACACATTACAAGAAAACAGTACGTATGTATTACTGGTAATAGGGAAATAACTAAATGACATTTAACAGATGTGTTAAAATATGATTATGTTAGTTCTCTGTGGAAACTCATTCAGTAGGACTAGATTATTAGAACAGAACCTCCTGAGGACTAAAAGAGCTGGAGAAAAAATATATTTTTTAATATGCTTGAAGGCCTTGGAGAGCAAACAAGACAGTAAAGAGCTGGCCAGACTAAGGGAGGCCAAAGCAACCCAGTGAGCTAAGCCCAATATTTAAGCCTACAATGAACATGAACAAACTAGGCTATATGCAACAGCACAGATAGATCTTATAGACACAGTAAGCAAAAGTAGCTAGACACAAAAGAATACACGCTGTGATTCCATTTTAGGTAAAAATTAAAGGGCAAATAACGTAGGCCGTTCAAAATTAGAGTATATATGGGTGCATGTTTAAGTGATGATTATTTAAAAGAAAGAAGGAAGTGATTACCATGTAAATCTGGATATTTTTTGTTGTAGGGGTGTGAGGATACAATGATTGGGAAGGGCACTATTGGGAGACTTTTGGGTACTGATGATTCTTGGCCTGAGTAGCAATTCCACAAGTGTTTGCTTTGTGATATTAATTGAGATGTACGTTTCATTTTCATGTATTCTTTATTATAATTCATGACAGAAAAGGTTAAAAAAAGTAATATTCTTCTTCCGTATAACTTGAAGAAAAAGCCAAAATTCTTATGGTGGCCTTCAAAGCCCTAAAAATCTGACCTCCTATTACCTCTCTTACCACATTTACTACTTTCCTTTCACAACCCATCCACTTCACTCTGTCCACACAGGCCTCTTTGCTGGTCTTTGAGCATGCCAGAAATGCTACTACAATAGAGCTTTTACACTTGCTTTATTTCTTTGAGGACTTTCCTCAAAAGGCATCCTTACAGGGAAACATGTTGAGTATTACACCCTTCCCCTGTACTCCCTCTTTACCACCATTGCTTAATTTTTTTGTATAGTATTTTTAACCTCGAATATACAATATACTTTTTTAACTTGTCTGTCTCTTGACTCAGATGTAAAGCAAGGATACAAGTAAAGATTTTGGTGTGCTAGTATAGCCTCAGCACCTAGAGCAGTGCCTAGTGAATCGTAACCACCTAGAAAATACTTATTGTAGGATTGAATTTCAATCTAAGCAGCAGTTCAAAAAACCAATTCTCACTGCTGTCTTTACCATTTGTGACATAAAATGTCCAGTTTTATTATTAAAATTAAAAGATAAAATTCCTACTAAAGCAAAGATTCCATGTTTAGATAGTAGATTATATAGCTGATTGTGGAATTAAATGAAATCTGTAGTATTCTAGTTCAAATAGTTGTGATTATATTGTATCTTTAGTGTTTACTATTGGGATCATCCAAAAATAAAGTGCTGTATTATAGTGTGCCACTTTTTGTGCTAACTGAACTAATGATTATGACATTTGCCTTGGAATTTGTCATCGAATGTCTGTGATTTGACAAATAAGAGCAAACAACTGAGCTGTATTTTTCTATATATGGAATTAAATAGCATATACGCTTACTAATAATGTCATTTATTTATTGAATGTTTGTTGAATGGTAGGCATTGTCCTAAATAGTTTACATATGTATCTTCATTTAATCTTTGAAACACCCTAAGAGGTAAATACAGATAAGAAAAATGAAGCTTAAAAAGATCAAATAATCATTTTGAGGAGTGAAGGTAGTCCTGAGCTGTCAGGGTTCCAGATACCATGCTATTAACCATTACATTATAAATAAGGGAATTGTAGAGAATAGTAAGCAATTTTGCTTCTAAAGAATAAACCAAACAGAATGTACTACTTTTCACTGACTGAGAAGTTAAATACTATGTGCTAAGTGATGAGAATAATTATAGTGAGCAAGTTAGATGCTGTTTCCGCTATCAAAGTGTTTACATTCTAACAAGAAAGTCATCTTTATTTGAGTTTGGGGATGAATTTCCATATTTTAGTGTTTTTTAAATAGATTAACTAGCACTGGACTAAGTATTTATTAGACCAATTCATGAGAAGTTTGAGGTTTTAAGGGAGACTATTTGGTAGTATTTTAAGGGAGACTATTGGGATAGTCCTGATGGGATATTTTCCTCTGCAGATGAAACCAAATAAAGCATTAGAAGTTGTGTGTTTATTGAAGGAGAATTATGTTGACTACAGTAAATTTGGAGAAACACTTTTTAAGCCTTAACTATTTTTCTTTATTATAGCAGCTTCATGGAGTTTGGCCACAAGATATTGTTGACGGAACGTGTGTAGCAGTAAATAACAAGTATCGACTAATGGCATTTGGCTGTGTGAGGTATAATTGATGTAGACTTTTGCATTTTTAAGAGTTGTTGCAAAAAATACTGTTTTTTTGTAAACATAAGATGTTCCTAACACACTTATAAACTGTATTATGCTATCATAATTTGTCAGTCAACTTTAATATGAAATGTAAAAGTGTTTTATTAGATTGAAACAAACAAAAGTAAAGGGCAGATTTTGGATATATATAAATATATATATAGAAAGAGAGAGAGACAGTCTCTCTCTGTTGCCCAGACTGGAATGCAAGGACGTGATCTTGGCTTACTGCATCCTCTGCCTCCTGAGTTCAAGTGATTCTCCTGCCTTAGCGTCCTGAGTAACTGGGACTGCAGGCATGCGCCACCACATCCGGCTAATTTTTGTATTTTTAGTAGAACGGGGTTTCACTATGTTGGTCAGGCTGGTCTCAAACTCCTGACCTCGTGATCCATCCGCCTCGGCCTCCCAAAGTGCTGTGAATTACAGGTATGAGCCACTGGGCCCAGCCCAGTTTTAAAAATAGATTTAAGAGGATTTAGACTTTTTATCTCTCCCTACATCATTTTGGCAAGTTGCATTTTTCCAGGAATTGGTTTCTTTCTTATACACATTCAAACTTATTGGCATAAAGTTTATAATACCCTTTTTATTTCACATTGTGAAACAAAAACTTACATACAAAGTAGTACGTAATCCAAATAGTCATAGTTTAATGTAATACAAATACCCATCTCTTCACAACTGGATCAGTAAATAAAACATTGCTGGACTACAGTCACAAACTGCCTCTGCTACTTCCTAGTCACAACTCTTATTCCCTCTTTGACTCACTTAGTAACCGGTCAACATTGTGAGATTCATCCATGTCATTTACCAGTAGTTGTAATCATTTTTTAAATTGGTTTATAAATAACGTTCCATTGTCTGAATATAGCATAATTTATCCACTTTGCTGTTGACATACATTTGCCTTATTTTTTTGGTTTCTGAAAAAGGAGACATTCTCTTGTATAAATGGAATATCTTTATCACATGAGATCATTAATGATAAATCCCTAATAGGATCTAATACCCAGTTTATATGCAAATTAACCCAGTTGCTACCAGCTAAATTTCTTCTATACCTCCTTTGTTCCAACCAGAATCAGTCAAGATTCATTAATTATATTTGGTTATTAATTCTCTTTAGTTACCTTTTACCTACAATAATCCTTACACCACTTTTCTTATTTTCATGGCATTGACTTTTTTTGAGTCTGAGTCATTTCTTTATAGAATATCCTGCATCCTAGATTTGCCTCATTGTTTCCTCATGATGGCATTTAACTAGTTTATCTGACACCTGTCATGACTGACCTGGAAGTTGGTTCTTGTTGAGCAATACAGTCAAGTGATTAGAAAGCCCACACATCAGGCATGGAAAAACATTTAGAGAAAATACACAGAGGCAAGCGTGCAGTTCCATTTCCTGCATTTGGGGCTAGCACAAGGCTGGGTGTTAGAATCCAGAAGAAGTACTCCTCCCTAGGCTATGGGCTTATAAGCTACATGATTCGTAAGTACTAGCCCTCCCCAGGATAATGAAGGTAGACTCTTGGCTTATAGCTTTTCAGCCACCTCAGTTTTCATCAGCTGGGAGACTACAAGCTCTCTTCTAGCATGCCCATGGGTTAGGGTTAAAGTTTTGTGATTCTAGCTGTGTGACATAACAAACCAGTGTCTTGCTAGTCCAGATCTGCCAACACTTACCAGGACTTAATTGCCTTGAACACTAGATGATAGCTGGTGTCCTTAGAGTTGTGTAAGAAGCCAGCTTCCTTTTAGGATGCCAGGTGGCAGCAGATCAGTATTTGAACAACCTTCCTGTTACCTAAATATTTAAAGGTATTACTAGATTCTGGTTACATTTTGTCATGGGTGATGATATATACTTCCTATAGTATCATTTAGTAATAATGTCAAGTTGTCTCAGTATTGATGCTGAATTTGATCACTTAGGCTGACAATAGCCATATCTCTCTTACAGAGATTTATTTGCTTTGGAGTTAGTAAGTCCTGTCTTTTTAATGAAAATATATTTTTCTGTTACATTGAGCTGGTGAGAAATGGAAGGAAAAGTAGTTGAAAGGATACAGGCACTATAGAACACCTAAAAGATTGTCAGACTTTTATAAGTAGTAACTTAGCACCTGCTTCTTATATTTAAAACATGGACTTCTCACTAGCATTTTAGAGCTCAGCAACCCAGGGTTAGCAGTTGACAGTTGTCAGATGCAAAGCAAAAACAAACACCTGCTACCCACTTAGTGCTGTCTCTCAGCAGGAGATGATCTATTTGGGTAGATAGTCTGGAAAGAAATCTTTTTCAGATATTTAGCTTCTGGGTATGATGGAATGACAGATCAGATTTTCCCTCCCACCTGATACAGTCAAGAAAATGGACAAAAATATGAAAGAGCTGTTTTGAATTCAAAACACGAACATAAGGTAACAAGGGATAGTGATTTCTGAAAGATGAGAAACAAAATTATCTCTCTGTAACTGCCCTTAGTTTTTATTATTTTGAGTGTTTGTAGGCTGCAGCACAGGATTGAGGAGATAGGTCCTGAGTTGAGATAAGCACATGGAAATCAGAGAATCTGGGAAAACCAGGGCAGCTAGAGTTCATAATTATAGACACCAAACCGGTGGCACAAAGAGCTTCAGAGAGCTGTAGAGAGTCCCTCTTGAATATTAAACTGAGACATGGAAGATATTAGAAAAAGACTGAAATTAAACTTCTAGAGGTGAAAACCATATGTCTGAGATGAAAAATACACTGTATGGAACTAACGACAGATGAGGCATTGCAGAAGAGACGATTAATGAACTTGAAAAGCATAGAAATTATCCAGAATGGTACACAGAAAGAAAAAAAAGAAAACAATAACAGAGTAAGCTGTGGGACAACTTTAAGGAGCCTACTGCTGCAGGTCTTTTAGTTAATCCCAGTTCTAATCCTTGAGAAGAGGTAGGACCTGGATGGAAATGGATCAAAGCTGCTGTGAAGAAACCATCTGATTTCTCCTTTCACAAAAAAAAAAAAACAGTCTGGCAGTCATAAACCAGTGTCATCTTACTATGTGCAAAAGCATTCTTGGATTAAAAAGTATCTTTAAGAACAACATTTGTTTCTTTTTCTCACTATGATAGTGTTGCATAAGTAATGTAAAGCAGGAGCCTCATTTTCAAATGCTGAATGTGCATTAAATTTTTGAACTGAGAATATACCATAAGCGGAAATGAGACTTTTCTATTATCATTGTAGTTCAATTTTGAAATGTAGCTTAGAAGTATTATAGAGATTTTACTTTTGGCTTCAGGCCCTTCATAAATTTGACCCTTGTAAAGATGTTTTAAATTAAGTAAATATATATACCATTTACACAAAAAGCATATATATTTTAAAACTAAAATCTTTATAAATTACCATCCAACGTAAGAACACATCACCAGTGCTGATGAAGCCTCCTGTTTACCCCTCTTCTTTGATACTCCCCTTTCTCCACCAGAGTATCACTAATCTGAAATTTGTATACATGAACTCTTCGTTGTATTTTTTACCACAAATATATTTACTATTAATACTATATATCTACTATATATATATCAAATATGTATGTTTATATTTGCTATGCTTTTACACACACACATATGTGTGTGTGTATATATATTTTATCTCTTAAATGTATATACTGTTGACCGTTGAACAGCCCAGGGGTTAGAGGTACCAACCCCCCAACACATTTGAAAATTTCCGTGTAACTTTTGACTCCCCAAAGACTTTTAAGTACTAATAACGTACTGTTGAAACCTTACTGACAATATAGTCAATTAACACATACTTTCCATGTTATATATACTAATATTATATATTGTATTCTTACAATAAAGTAAGCTAGAGAAAAGATTATTAAGAAAATTATAAGGAAGAAATAATGTACTTACTATTGATTAAGTGAAAGTGGATCATCCTAAAAGTCTTCATTCTCACTGTGTTCATGTTGAGTAGGCTTGAGGAGGAGGAGGAAAAGGAAGTATGTCAGGGGTGGCAGAGGCAGAAGAAAATACATGTATAAGTGGGCCTGTGCAGTTCAGATCCATGTTGTTCAAGGGTTAACGGTATCCGCTATCCATGTGGCTAAAGTTCATTCATTTTCAGTGCTGTATGGTATAGTATGATATTGCTACATCATATGTACTATAGCCAAATAAAAGTTCGTTTTTTTCCTCACGTTGCTAGATAGGCTATTTTCTTGTTTTTTTTTTTTTTTTTTGAGACCAAGTCTCGCTCTGTCACCCAGGCTAGAGTGCGTGGCATGATCTCAGCTCACTGCAAGCTCTTCCTCCCAGGTTCACACCATTCTCCTGCCTCAGCCTCCCGAGTAGCTGGGACTACAGGCACCTGCCACCACGCCTGGCTAATTTCTTGTATTTTTATAGAGACGGGGTTTCACCGTGTTAGCCAGGATGGTCTTGATCTCCTGACCTCGTGATCCGCCCACCTCGGCCTCCCAAAGTGCTGGGATTACAGGCATGAGCCACCACACCCAGCCGGCTATTTCCTTTTTTAAAAATTATACACAGTAGTACAATGGACATTGTACATATCTCTAGTAAACATTAGACAATAATTTCTGGGATATATCTGGAAGTGAAATTGCTAGATTAGCATATGCCTTTGTTCAAATTTATGAGATGATTGCAACTTATTGACAAAATGATTTTGTTCTAGTTTACACTCCCACCAGCAGAACATAAGAGTTATATAATGCTTTTTCTATTTGTATTTGTCTTTTTTCACTAAAAGTTTTTTGTTGTTGTTTCCACAGTGGTTCTGTGCAGGTCTATACAATAGATAACAGCACTGGAGCCATGCTGCTATCTCATAAATTAGAGCTAACAGCAAAACAGTATCCTGGTGAGTCTTTAAAAAAAAAAAAAAAAAAAAAAAAAAAAAACCATTTTTAATGTACTGGTAATGCTATGTGTAGCAGATGCTGATTTTAAGTTAAACAGTACATGTCATGCTATAGGTCAAGTATTGGGACTCTGGGTGTGTAAACTGGCTCAAGTCTGGAAATCAGTTGAGGGGCCGTGATTCTGTTTTGATAATTCAAATTAGTGTTTTGTCCATTCAACCTAGGAGTTTTCTGCTTGTGTAAATTAAGTAGGAATGCAATAGGCTTCCTATCAGTTTCACTTCCAGGAACACCGTGATTAATTAGCCAGTGCTGAGTTCTACACAAGTCAGACTATTTTGATTGCTGCTTTGCCTCTGCTGTCCATTATAGTAGCTACGCCCACCTTGCCTTTGATAATTGAGTGCCACTTGCCCCTGCTGCCTTGGGATCCAGTTATTCCCATTGTATTTAAATTTTGTAGTTGAGTGACTGAAGTTCCCACTGTTAGATCTGACATACAGAGAAGTGCAATTATAGGATTCTT
Source organism: Rhinopithecus roxellana (assembly GCF_007565055.1). Taxonomy (NCBI): domain Eukaryota; kingdom Metazoa; phylum Chordata; class Mammalia; order Primates; family Cercopithecidae; genus Rhinopithecus; species Rhinopithecus roxellana. The sequence goes on from NC_044564.1 coordinate 57,059,692, forward strand.
CAAAGAATCCTATAGGTGCTGCCCTTACAAATCTGTTTTGCAAGGCATCAATCAAGGGTATATCTTTGGGACCCTCCCAGCTGGGATGAGTAGGTCTAAAGTGATTAATCCACTCCACCTTCTGAATCTTCCTAAGCCTTTGGATCCCTTCCTCTACATTAAACCAAGGGAGATCAGCCATTTCCAGCTCACTCACAGTGGGCCATCTTTTAATCCATATTTCAGCTATTAGAACCTTTTAACTCCCCGAGCTGCAGCTTTAAATGCATAGTCCCTACTTAGTGGGCCCAAATCAGTAAATTCACCCTGATCCAACTCTATTTTCCTTCCATCATTATCCCACACCCTTAATATCCATTCCCGTGCCTGTTCTCCAGATTTCTGTTTATATAAATTAGAAAACTTGAGCAGTTCCCATAGTGCATCTCCTCATGGGTCACACTCTCAACCTCACCTCTAGAGGCCTGCCAGGACTTTATTTATAGGTCTAGAAGCAAACAGGTGTTGAGGGTGGCTCCTGAGGAGAATCAACATTATCTTGCCTGGCAACTGCCTCGGGAGGGCATCACTGTTGCCTCAGGCAGCACAGGGTTTATCTCCTCAGACAAATGTGGAAGGGCTAATGGCAGCATGGGTCCGGGAGGGGATGTTGCCACTATTGGGGATGGGGAAAGCTGTTTCTTCTGGCAAAAAAAGGTTCACCAGAGTTTACAAACTCAGTGAATGTCGCTTCATCAGGGTCCTCCCACACATCCGTTTTCCAAGTTGCAGAGTCCCATTTTTTTCCAGTCAGTGCCCTCATTTTAACAGTAGACACCTGGTGATGCAGGTGTATGCACCTTTCGTTGCAGGTCAGTCACTCAAATGATAAGAGCTTGTCTCTGTGTTTCCACAATTTTAGCTCTTTCTCTATAGGAGATAGGACTCTCTTTCAGGGCAGTCTTAGCAGATTTGAGGCTCAGTGTCTGCTTCTGGGAGATAGAATCCCTGAGTTCATTTTCTTTCATCACTTTGTTCACTAAACTTAGGAGCAACCAACTAGCTTCATTATGTTCCTTGGTTCTTCACATATGGTCAAAGGTGTTATGTATAGAGTCACTAAACTCCTTGACTCTCACAAGCAATGAATCAGAAGTGCCAAATGCATTTATTTTGCATAATTCTCTAAACAGTTCACGTCAAGGACTGTCAGTGTTCTCCATACTATTACAAATAGAGTCGTTAGCATTTTGGGGTCTAATGATATTAGGCAGCCAATTCCAGAAACCCCAAAACCAATGAAGGAACTCAATCCTTAATATTCTGTTCCTCTAGAACCACTCCTGGTACCAATATCTGTATTAGTAAGGGTTCTCTAGAGGGACAGAACTAATAGAATAGATACATACATATTTATAAAGGGGAGTTTATTAAGTATTAACTCACATGATCACAAGGTACCACAGTAGTCCATCTGCAGGCTGAGGAGCAAGGAGAGCCAGTCCGAGTTCCAAAACTGAAGAACTTGGAGTCTGATGTTTGAGGGCAGGAAGCATCCAACACATGAGATATATGTAGACTGGGGGGCTAGGCCAGTCTGTATTTTCACATTTTTCTGCCTGCTTATATTCTCGCCGCACTGGCAGCTGATTAGATTGTGCCCACCCCGATTGAGGGTGAGTCCGCCTTTCCCAGCCCACTGACTCAAATGTTAATCTCCTTTGGCAACACCCTCACAGACACACCCAGGATTGATACTTTGTATCCTTCAATTCAGTCAAGTTGACACTCAGTGTTAACCATCACAATTAGGATCTTTAACTATTCATGTTGACTTAGTGTTACCCACTAATACCAGTATTTTTGCCCACCATATCTTTTACCAACTCATACCTTCTTCTTGAGACCATTTTTTGCCTGGAAAACCTCTCATACATCCTTTGGAATTTCTTTTAATGAAGTTTTTTGAAGGTAAACTCTACTTTGGCAGAGTCTGAAATGTACTTATTTTGCCCCATGTGATTTAATTATAGTTTAACTTGGTATGCTGTTTTGGATTGGCTATGCTGTTTTGGATTGGCAGTTATTTTCTTTTTATACATTGAAGAATTTGCTCTAGTATCATTAGATTTCCATTGCAGCTATTGGGAGGTCATCTGTCAAGTTGTCTTCTCCTTTCTGCCTTTTCACTGTGATGTGGAAGGTGAAGAAGTTTGTTTGTTTTTCAAATCCTGCTTGAGACCCAGGCTTGCTGGATGAAGATTTATGTCTTTGAACTATTTCTGGAAAATTCTCAACCAATCTTTCTAAATATTGCCTCTCCCCTAATCTCTTTTTCTGGAACTCAGATATATGTTATACTTTTTTCCATGTTTCTTAACCTAACTTTAAAATTTTTTATATTTTGTTTCTCTAGATTGCATTCTAGAAATTTTTTCTCCATCTGGGTTTGCTGATCCTCTCTAGTTATGCCTAATATATTGTTTGATCTGTCCATCAAGTTTTTAATTTGTTATTGTATTTTTTATTATTTAAAGGCTTATTTAGCTCTTTTTCCAATTTGTATGCATCCTGCTCCTTGAGTCTTCTCCTTTATTTCGTTGGCTATGAAAAGCAGTTATTTTATATTCTGTGTCTGTTAATCCCAAAATCTGAAGCCTTTCTGAGTCTGTTTCTGCCATGTCTTGATCCTTTGGGTTCTTGCTCATTTGTGTATGTATTTTAGGATTTTTGACTGAGAGCTCATTGCTTTCCTTGAAGCGTTTTTTTTGCGTTTTTTTGGTGTGTGTAACACTTTGAGAACTGGATAACATTTGAGTTTTTCCAGAGAGGATTTAAATGTCTTTGCTTCTGCTGGTCACTTGGGAGCACTACATCAGTCTCTAACCCTTTGCATTGTATTCTTTGTGTGAACCACATTACATTGTACAAATTACAAATCACAGTGAGGGTTTGTGGCTTCAGATTATCAAGGGAGTATTATTTTCCATTGAGTTCCACTGATGAAACATGAAAGTGTTTCTTGCTAATTCTTTACCTATATGGCAGAGGCTTTTTTCTCATTCTGTCTTATACCACGGATATAGTCCATTGTAGTCCCAGCTTTACATCGGTATCTTCTGTAAGATTACCTGCCTTAGGCAAGCTGTGAGCTTTATCTCCTGTTCCTAATATGCTATGAGTCATCAGAGGTAGAAGTCAGGGTCTCCAGGGTTTGGCAGAAAAATTCAGGGAACAAGCACTTTGTCTCAGTATTTTTGGTTGTTTTGAGGATTTAAGTATTCTATTCAACATCTTAGTTTTTTCAGTGTGGAAGTCATTCAGGGTGTCATTTGCTGTACTTCCAAAAATAGAAATTTGCTCTGTATGTTTTTTTTTAATCATCCTTACTGTGTAGCCTTTTTTAAGGTCTGCATATATTTTTTCCTAAAGACGGCTTTTACTGTAACCTTATCCCTGATTTACAGAAATTGATTTATACAAAGCCAAAGACTTTTAAGATTACACAGTTGTAAGTTAATCAAGCTAATAGTGGCTAGAAACAGCTTTCACTTCTTACAAATCACCTGTGCACTGAGTTTGTTCTGCTTAGATCAGGACAAAACTAATGGCCTTACTAATTTAAGTAGTCCTAAATGAGCAGGATTTATTTTTTGAAGCAGTCTTGCCTTTTTGCTCATTTAGATTTGAAAATATAGACTATATAGAGAAAAAAAAAGTACTTCAGAAGCAACTATTTATTTTTAACTCTTCTCACTATTTCCTAACAGACATTTGGAATAAAACAGGAGCTGTTAAATTGATGAGATGGTCTCCTGACAATAGTGTTGTAATAGTGACCTGGGAATATGGAGGCCTTTCTTTATGGAGTGTGTTTGGAGCACAGCTGATTTGTACGCTTGGAGGAGATTTTGCGTAAGTCAAAAAAGACAATTTTTAGATAAAATAACTCCATTATTTCTCACAATGCATGCATACCAAAACCTTGTGTCAGAACTTCCCTTTTTGCCTTGACTCTTAAAACAGTTTGCAAAGTTCATAATCTGTTCAGAATATATTGATTCTCTGAACACTCACTTTTTTAAAAAATTACATCTCATTCCATAAAAATGTGTTTATTTTTTGAACCCCTATTGTATATATGACAGCATGTTAGACACAAAGCAGAATCAGACATGAGGTTCAGTTCTGATGAAATGACCACACCTTTAAAAGCTGCATGACTCTGGCAAGAAGGCACTTGGACCTCGGAAAATGTGGCTGAGAGATTCATACAACTAGGTGTATTAACCCACAGTTTTGTATTTCATGCATTATTATGTATTTCTATTTTGAAGGAGCAAACTCCGTTTGATTTTTTTAAAAAACACACTAAATTTTATGTGCATTATGTGTAATTGGAAGGTTGTATTATATTTGGTTTCTGTTCTGTTTCAGTTACAGGTCTGATGGCACCAAAAAAGATCCCCTTAAGATCAACTCTATGGTAAGTACTTTCTATAAAAAATTGGCATGGTATTAAAAAAAACTTGGATTTTTCTTCCCTTTTTTCGGTCATTTTTATTTATTTAATTTTTTGAGACAGGGTCTTGTGCTATCACCCAGGCTGGAGAGCAGTAGCAGATCATAGCTCACTGCAGCCTCTCTAAGCGATCCTCCTGCCTCAAGCTTCCAAGTAGCTGAGACTACAGGCATGCCACTATCCACACCTGGTTAATTTTTTTGATTTTTAGTAGAGATGGAGTCTTGCCATGTTGCCCAGGCTGGCCTTTTTTTCACTCATGTTGATCTGACAAAATCACAAAACTATTTTGGTCTCAGCAGACTCTTCTTTATACAGTTCTTGCTTGATGAAAGTTGTCTCTTTTTTTAATTGGAAGGCTGCCTGGTTTTCAGTATTTGTGTTTTGTTTAGATGTGGCCAGCAAACCCCTGTCATCTCTATGATGATAATGACTGTTCAGATGAGGCCTTTTTTGTATGTGTCTTCTCATGGCCTGCTTGCTTTTAACATGAGGTGAAATGCTCATTGGGCATTTTTCCTGGAGGATATGCACTTGTGCATTACTTGAGGATATCTATATCTATATATCTATATATATGTATATAGTGCATTGAGCATATTTTTAAAACTTTACATAGATGTATGTAAAGAGAATTGTAGTCACTGTTGTAAACACTACAAGTTGAATATCCCTTAACCAAAGTGCTTGGAACCAGAAGTGTTTCAAATTTTGGAACTTTTTGGATTTTGGAATATTTGCAGATACATTTTGGGGATGGGACTCAAGTCTGAACACAGAATTTACTTATGTTTTATATATACCTTATGCACATAGAGTGAAGTTAATGTAATATATTTTTAATTTTGTGCATAAAACAAAATTTTGACTGTAGCTCATCACATGAAGTCAGGTGTGGAATTTTTTACTGTGGTGTCATATCAGCCCTCAAAAAGTTTCAGCTATTGGAGCATTTCAGATTTTTGGATTAGTGAGGCTCAATTTGTATTTTCATTTTTTACCTAGAGTTTCTGTAGAAAACAAAGAGATATAACCCCTGTCTTTACATAACAAGTTTTTCTTGCTGTAGCCCCTCTGCGTACCATCCTTTTTAAATTAGTGACTATGAGGCTTGTCGCTTCCCTTCTCTCTTGCTCCACAGAGGAAGACATTTTCCTGATCTTGAGTTTCTTGTAGAATTAAAACCACCATGGTTGCCTAAAATAGTGGTTCCCAACCTTTCACCACCGAGGACCCCTTCTGATGTCTTTGCCCACCTCCATAGTTTAAAATAAGTTTTTAGCCACACATTTTTATAAATGCCAGTCAGCCTTCTGAATGGCATGCAACAACCAGTGTTGTCTGTCTCACTAAGTTGATATTTCAGCCACAAACTAAGAGTCTAAGCATTTTAGTTAAAACTTATGCAGCTTTATCATAGGAAAACATAAACGTTCTATTAAACTTTTGAAATTTTGCAACAATTCGTGGCTACCCCTGCCCCTTTACCATTTTCTTGGCTTGAAGATGGAGAATCACTAATCTTTAAAAATACTCTCATGGAGTCTAGTTACAGAATATTAAAACTGAATAGTTCTGGAGGAATTTATTTGAAACTTCTCATTTTACAGAGGAAGAAACTTATATCCTGAGAAACCAGACAGCTTGGCCAAGGTAATATATACAAAAAGCCAAGCTATAATGAAAACTCTAGTGTCACAGCTTCCAATCCAATGTTTTTTGCTCCATACAAAACTGCATCTGTTGTAGGGGCTTCTTTGCCAGGCTTCTACTAGGTAACCTGGGGTGTTTTCTGTAAGGAATTTCTTTGTATTTGAGAGGCAGCTAAATTAAAGCAATGGAGAAGTTACAGAGCACAGTAGGTATTTTTAGGATTAAGACCCTGAAACTGGCATTAAGAATGATAGGTAATGTTTCCACTTCTGTAGATAGAGAGCAGTGATGGTGGTTTCCTCTGGAGTTAGTTAACAGGGAACTGAAGATGTGATTCTTATCTGTGTTATCACAGTTTCTCCAGCCTTCAGAAGTCATTAATAATGCTATCATTGGCTATTTCAGAATTTGAATAATTGAAACTAGAAAGGGATACAAAAGCCTTATTGCTCTGACTTTTTTTCTCCCTCTTCTCTCTAAGAGCTGGGGTGCAGAAGGCTATCACCTATGGGTAATCAGCGGATTTGGTTCTCAAAACACTGAAATTGAGTCTGACCTCAGGAGTGTAGTTAAACAGCCCAGCATCCTGTTATTTCAGTTTATTAAGAGTGTACTCACTGTAAACCCTTGTATGGTAAGTATATTTAAAACTCTGATTTTTTAGTGTCTTTTATGTTAGAAGTTCAGACCCTTCTTTATGACATATGTATGGTGTATACTTCTAAAATTGGCATATTATCTTCTTTTCTATGATTCTTGTGTTTCTTTTTAATTTATATTAAATTTATACCAAAATTTTATTTCTCAATGGGTTGTGTTTCTTTGGTCTTATTTTTTCAAAAGGATCATAAGCAATTTGACAGAAAGTGATGTTTATATATTTATTTAAATAATTTGAGTAATTTAGTCTTTATCTGAATAGCATTTCCCAAAGTGTGTTCCTCCAGGCACTACTTATGAGAGATATTAGTAGCAATTCCCCAGGATTTTTTAAAAGTTTTGTTTCCAGATAAGTGTCAAATAAAGGTAAAACAAAATTGTAGAGATTTATTTATTTTAGGACTCCAGAGTCTTAAATATGCTAACGTGCATCATGAAAATCCAGGAGGTGGTATATAAAAAACAGTGTCCCCCATGCTTATTTAACTGTGACTTTTTAAGAAACAGCTTGAAGAAAGTATGTCTGAGAACTTACTTTTAGAAACACCGCCCCAAACACTGCCTCTTGTATTTCTATCTGAAATAGTGTATACTAATAATATTATATATTGCTAATATACAGTAATGGTGTCTGTTACGTGTTAGAAATGCATATCTTAATACCTACCATCAATGGCTTTTTAATGGATATTTGGTACAACAAATTTCTAATTAAAATTTACAATACATCCAGAAAGAATGTGAAAATAACCTGAATCTCAGTTCCATTATTCCACTTGAAGATTAAGGATCCCCAGAAAAGGAGAGAACATTTCTCCCTCCCCTTCCCCATCCCAAATAATAATTTAAAAGCACCCTTGAGTTTTATGTCAAACCAGCATTTGGACTAAAATGGAAAGGCGATGAGGGTAGGTGCTGCTTTGTCTGATTTGAATAGTTAATGAGTCTACCCACCTTTGAGAACACTGACTTTCTAGTTGAAAACTCAGTCACTAAGATCACTATTCTTTCTAGTTATAACAGTGCATGAGATTATTGTGTAGTCTTTGTCCTCTCTGAAGAAAATCAACATCGAGATATATGTACATTTCCTATAATAAAAACTAAATCGATTTAGTTTTAGTTTTCTCCTACGTAATATTGAGTTGTTTCGATTTGCTTTCTTCCTTTGCCCTTTTGTTCCTCTTTCCCTCATTTAGAGTAACCAAGAGCAGGTGTTGCTTCAGGGCGAGGACCGCTTGTACTTGAACTGTGGAGAGGCTTCACAAACCCAGAATCCTAGGAGTTCTTCAACACACTCTGAGCATAAGCCCAGTCGAGAAAAGAGCCCATTTGCAGATGGAGGTTTAGAGTCTCAGGGATTAAGCACTTTACTTGGACATCGGCATTGGCACGTTGTACAGGTAAATCTTTAATTACTGATTACAAGAGACTTATTCTTTGGTAGGATATCACCTGGAACAGATTATTAAATATTTCATCTTTTAACTTCAGGCAACTGAGAATCCTTTTAACCATTTTGTCATGTCCCTCTTCTGCTTTTCTGTGTTCTTGTCCTCTTGTCTTCTCCCTCCTTTCTTTCCGTTTGGTGTAGAGTGTATCCCCACCTGCTTCAAGTCCATTAATAATCTCAAGAACTAGAAGTTTGTTTTGCCTTCTCATTGAGAACTATTTATTTTACTTTCAGCCTCTTTTTTGTATAAATTTAGCTCTATGGATTTGCACAGGCAAAACAAAGTGTAATAATCTCACGGAAAGTGGAACATCAACTAGTACTCTGTGCAGCTGACATTACAGTCCTAATGGGGCCATGTTGAGGTTAATCATGTGACTTTGGACCCTAATTGCAGACTTGTGATCAGTAGAGAGCTTTATTGTTAATAATTTTATTAGCTAATCTCATTCCAAATTATTCATTCTGATATCACTGTTCAATTAACAGTGTCTTACAGTAATTCTGATAAACTGACATTTAACATAGAAATCAATTCTGAATTTTGATACCAAGTAAAATTATTTTGGGGAAACCAGTAAGTTGAAGTTTCTTAAAAGAAACTTGCATACATAATTTCAGTGTCTTCAGTATTTTCTTTCCCCTTTTGATAGCAAAATATTTTAGGTACATCAAAGCCCACTCTTAGTTTCTTTCAGTCAGTTTCTATTTCCATAATTCTTTGCCTTACCTTGACTCTGTATGTTTACCCTACTAGCCTACTTCAGCTCCCATGTTATTTTCAGTTGACTTTGAGTGAAGATAATGAGGGACAAAAAAACGGTCATGTGAAAGGTTGAAGGATTATCTCCTACATTGACATGTGGTATACACTAAAAGAAAATGTACTTAACTTACATTAATAAATTCATAGAATCAAACAATGTACATACCATTTTATAATTAGTAACAATTTTTAAATAAAACTGCATTAGCTACTTCCTTGACTAAAATTTTCCACTGCTCCCTTCTCTCCTATAGCCATTTCTCTGCTATTTTCATTTCCCCATACTTTGAACTATTCATTCTACACTGACCTAGCATCAATGCCAGTTCTGCCTAGCCAGGTCTGTGTTACCAGAGAGCCAAGTAGAGCAGAGGATCAAAGAAGGTAGGTCTGGAACTAAAAAATCGATCAGGCAATAACAAAAATTGAATTTCCTTCCAGCTCAAAAACTCAAGTGATTCTGTGATTCTTAAGCATCTATGAAGTATCCCATATAAGAGAAACATTTTAACACTGATTTTAGGACTTTGGGTACCAGCAAGATTCTACTGTTATTCTATTCTTTTGATAGCTAAAGATATTTAGACAGATGAACTTTTAAAACTTGAGTTTACCTAGTTTATCAGTTTCCTTAAAAATAACACAAATAATGCCACATTAATTGTTTTGTACTGCCGAAACAATTATAATGAGCTCATAGAATTTTTCAAGCTGGAAGGACCTTAGAGATCATAAAGTCCAACTGGATTTGATACATGTGGTAACTGAGGATCAGGGAAGTTACATGACTTGTCCAGTTCACCCAGCAGAGTAGTGGCAGACTTATCTTTATCATGACTCTATGTTAAAGTAACAATCTAATGTATTTTAAAACCGAGGTGCTGAGTATTAAATCACATAGTACACTACTGACCTTGAGCTAAAACTTAGAATTTGCCTGTTTGGCAGTTTGTACTGGAGTTGCCCTATATTTTGCTGGCACTCCAGCTACGTGATTCAGTGCAGTTATGATGGTGGTGTATAGGGCAGTATACAGTGTCTGTCTAATGCTAAACCTTTACGTTCTAGGCTTTTTAGCCATTTATCATGACTCCCTGAAGAAACATAGTTGCCTGGTTTAATTTACCCTACAATATTATCCTTTTTTCTAAGATAAGTGACCACATCCTCTGTCAAAGTTGATTTTGTTTGCATGATTTATTCTTTGTATGCTTCTTGTGTAGCTTAGATGAACTCCAACTAATTCTGCTGCCTGTTCTGTTTCTCATTTAGAATACTAGTTTTTTGTTTGTTTGTTTAAACCTGCTACCTTATACTCCTTAGCTTCCAGACTGGAAAATTCTATGTTACTTAGCATTTTTCTTTAACTAAAACAAAACAAATACACACTTGTCAGAAGCAGGATTGGTAGCTGGCAGTAAAGGCGGTGCTTTTTTTTTGAGATCGAGTTTGTTCTTTGTTGCCCAGGCGGGAGTGCAGTGGTGCAATCTTAGCTCACTGCAACCTCTGCCTCCAGGGTTCAAGCGATTCTGCTATCTCAGCCTCCCGAGTAGCTGGGATTACAGGCACCTGCCACCATGCCCGGCTAATTTTTGCATTTTTAGTAGAGACGGGGTTTCACCATGTTGGCCAGGCTGGTCTCGAACTCCTGACCTCATGATCCACCTGCCTTGGCCTCTCAAAGTGCTGGGATTACAGGCATGAGTCACCGCACCCAGCCAAAGCAAGCACTAGCAAGCACCAGCCAAGGTGCTTTTTAAAAAGTTTTTTCTTACTTAGAAATTTTAAAACTTGAAAGTCATTTGTTGACATATGGGGCACAAACTATCGAAATTTTACAAAACAAACCTTCTAGTTTTAGGCCATGTTCCTTCTAAGTCTGCCATTTATTTTAATGGTCAGTATTTTGTATGATATAAACATTTACTTCGGAAAGGTACATAAATCTATTATCCAATGTTCTGAGGGTGTTGGTTTGATGGTTAGCTTGGCTATTTAGAAAGAATAAGCTTTACAGAATGTGGGAATAAGCACCTACATACAGGGTATCAGGCACTAAGTTAGGGATTTCCAACAGAGAATATTTAAAGGCTATTTCATTCATAAATTTGCTGTCTTCCTACAGTATGTATCAAGTGTACCAGGTATTTGGCACAGAACAAATCCTCTAGGAGGATGGCTCCCACAGTCTCACTAGTTATAGACAAAACTAATCTAGGCAGGAGACAGAGTTTTAGCAGTTACTTTAAAATTTAGAAATCATAGTAACAAATAAGGACGGATTCAGTTTCTTTAAGAGAAACTGAAACATTCTAAGATAAGGGTAGAGTTTCTGTACCTTAGCACTCAGTTTTCCAATGATGTGGCATGACTTTAGTGCCCTGAGTGTGCTTTCATGACCTGTTTTTTTTCCTCACTGATTAGCTGCCTCTTCCTTACTTCTGCCATTTCCTGTTCTCAGTATTAGAGGTAGAGCTCAGAGTTCAGATGACACATAGATCAATAAAGTTGACCTACTGGAGAAAATACATAGTATCTTTAGACAGAAAACTGCATGAAAAATAAACCTTCATTCTAAACTTAACACCTTAAGTTTTTAAAATAAATCATTTGTGGCACTTCATAGATTTTTACAGAATTGTTTTCTCTTATAGATACTGATCATAGTGTGATCATTTGATAAGATTTAACTTTGGTTATTAGAAACTCTTTGTGTTAGAATCCACTTTTGCAGTAAGATCCCAGCTCCTCCATTACCCAACCACACGTTTCATAAGTACTCATGAAATACCAAGGTTTGAGGGAGGTGAGGATTCCTTTTAGTGCCATGGGTGATTGGCACAGTTATACTCAGGTACATCCTCCTGCTGTGAGTGACTGCTGAAAAAAGTTGAAAACGCTTTCAACTTTTATTTCACCACCCAATCATTACCTTAAGTGTACCATTATTTGGAACTAATTTTACCCATCATAGTGATTTTTTGGGGGGTGGGGGAGTGCGGGGAGACAGAGTCTCACTTTGTTGCCCAGGCTGGAGTGCAATTGCTCAATCTTGGCTCACTGCAACCTCCGCCTCCCGGGTTCGAGTGATTCTCCTACCTCAGCTTCCCGAGTAGCTGGGATTACAGGCACCTGCCATCATGCCCGGCTAATGTTTGTATTTTTAGTAGAGACAGGGTTTCACCATACTGGCCGGGCTGGTCTCAAAACTCCTGACCTCAGGCAATCTGCCCGCCTCGGCCTCCTAAAGTGCTGATATTACAGGCGTGAGCCACTGCACTGGGCCCATGGTGAATTTTATTAATTTATTAAGCTATTGATTTAATTGGATTTTAAGTTGACTCAAGTCAACTTAATAAGTAAAGTATAACAAATAATAAGTAGTAAGTAAAGCACTTGATTAAGTGAAGTATAACAAATAGTTCTATCAAATTTTTTCAAGGTTAATACAGATGTGTACAGCATATTGCTTTTACTTAATTTTTATTCTGTCTTCACATTACACAAACAATCTTACTGGGTTTGATTGCAGTTGACTTCGCTTTTTAATTTGGCATTTAGTTTTTAAATATGTGACAACTCTTCTTAGAGTAAAGTGAAAATAAATTTGAACAAATTGAAGCTTTTCTTACTCCAAGAACAGAAGACTCTTTTTTTGTTCGGTTCTGTTAATTCTCGCCCTGCTCCAGCATGTGCTCATGAAAACTAATCAGCAGGCTAGAGAGATCAGTCTCATTAAAACAAAAATTTACTTAATGTACATTGATATCCCGTATCAATTATTTAAATTGAAAGGTGTTGTTCGGATGATACAAAGACACCATGTTCAAAGTGTAAGACAAACAACGTGGAAAAATTAACCCCTTTTCTTGCAGATAGAGTTAATATTTGTCCTATATTAAAAGTTCTTGTAGATAAGTCAAATACCCCAATAGAAAAATAATAGCTTAGATACACTCTTTCATGTATATATATATATATATGTTTAAAGATAGAATAAAAGCTACCAGTGGTTGTCCCTAAACAACAGAGAACTTCTTCATTTTGTCAATTTTTATATTGTATAATTTTATAAGCTTTTTTTTTTTTTTTTTGAGACAGTTTCACTCTTGTTGCCCAGGCTGAAGTGCAGTGGCGTGATCTTGGCTCACTGACTGCAACCTCTGCCTCCCGAGTTCAAGCGATTCTCCTGCCTTAGTCTCCCATGTGGTTGGGATTACAGGCATGCACCACCATGCACAGTTAGTTTTGTATTTTTAGTAGAGATGGGATTTTGCCATGTTGGTCAGGCTGGTCACAAACTCCTGACCTCAGGTGATCCACCTGCCTCGGCCTCCCAAAGTGCTGGGATTACAGCGTGAGCAGCCCCACCTGGCCTGAGCATTGCTTTTTTAATCAGAAAAGTGTAAAAGTAATAAAAATATTTCCATTAAAAACCAGAACTTTTTCTGAGGCTGTAATTGTATTAGATTAGGTTGTTTTGGAATAGTTTATATCAGCAAACCCAAACTGTTCATCTGCACAATTCATAGCTGCCCTCATGGGTGCCTTCTCTGAAAATCTCTTGTCAGTCCGTATTGAATTCAATATTTAAAACAAACAGAAACATCGTAAAGGGTAAGGGGCAGGGAGAGGAAAGTCTGGTGCCTAGAAACATGAAATAACAAACATAAGATGTAAAACACTGATTCATATACAAATGGTGAATTCCAAGTGCTCTGCTACCAACTGGGCGGGGGGCACCTTAAACATTGTTCAGGAAGATGAATCTTATATTGTGATAACTTAATGCTTTAAGTTTAAATATATTTCATAAGTTTTACCAAACTGATGTGTTATTTTCTATAGATTTCCAGCACCTATCTAGAGAGCAATTGGCCTATACGGGTGAGTTGTTACTTTGTTGGTGTTAACTTTTGTTGGCTAGCATTTGCTGCAAGAGGCATTCTGGGAAGAGCCCTTCAGTGGGTGTATTGAGAAAAATAAAACACTTGATCTATTGTAACATTGCTAGTATATTAACATCTATAATTTTGTCAGCTATAACTGAATATTTGGATTTTAAAATATTTAATTAGCAAACATTTATTAATAGTCTATTTGCCTGACACAATACTAAGCTCTTTATGCCTAATAAAGTATATAGGTTTACAAGGAAAAGTTCTTATTTTTTTTTTCAAACAGTTTTCAGCTATTGATAAGCTTGGACAGAATATTGCTGTGGTTGGCAAGTTTGGTTTTGCACATTACTCTTTACTCACCAAAAAATGGAAACTTTTTGGAAACATTACCCAGGTTAGTCTTTTTTGAGATTAAAAACCTATTTCCCAAAGTGTAAGAGAACTACAATATGAAATAGCTGTAAAGTTTATCACTAAGTAATTCTGGTTACTTATTAAAAATAAGGAAAATCAGATATTAAAAAGTGATATTGAATAATGTCTAAGATTTGATTCTGATAAAATACTTGCTATTTTATAAAGGATCTTGTGTTGAAATAGTTGGTTTATTTTTAATTCTTGTTAAGATCGGTAACTATAATTCTTTAGCCTAAGGATTTATTCTTACATTCCAGCTTGAGTTTATCTAATGTGATCAGAATAGATTTCCACAGAATTTGAGATCATTCCCTGCCTGTTCTGTGTGTGATGCATATGGGATAGTGAGCGTATGTGTGTGTGTGTGTGTGTGTGTGTGTATGTGTATACGTATGTACATACATGCATGCAGTTGGAAGAGAAGGAAATCAATACTTGTTAAGTGCCTATTGTGTGTTAGGCATTTTAAGGCACTTTCATATATGTTACCTTACTCATCTGCATAGTAACCCAATGAAGGCACTACTGTTACTCATCTTTCAATGTAAACACACACACACACACACACAAAACTAGGATTCAATTACTCATCTGATAAGTGATTAAGCCAGAATTTATACCAAGCCCTATTGGGTGTTGGAATGATGATGCTATATAGCACGCAGTTATTTTTAATGGTATATTTGCCTTCTTAAAGAAATATTTATTTTTATAAACAGGATATGGATCATTATTAATAAAGGCTCTAGAGTTATCACTGGAGAGGGAGAGTAGAACAGAATAATTTGATCTTTGGCTGGGCGCGGTGGCTCACGCCTGTAATCCCAGCACTTTGGGAGGCTGAAGCGGGCAGATCACTTGAGGCCAGGAGTCCAAGACCAGCCTGGCCAACATGGTGAAACCCCATCCTTACAAAATATACAAAAATTAGCTAGGTGTGTTGGTGCATGCTTGTAATCCCAGCTACTTGGGATGCGGCTGAGACATGAGAATTGCTTGAACCCAGGAGGCAGAGGTTGCAGGGAGCTGAGATTGAGCCACTGCACGCCAGCGTGGGTGACAGAGTGAGACTGTCTCAAAAAAAAAAAATTTAAGCTTTGGGTAAGAATTTTTATAAATATATTACTTTGTTACAATTTCTGGTAGCATAAGGTAAATTTTTAAAAATTTTTTATTTTAAGGAACAAAATATGATCGTGACAGGTGGCTTAGCCTGGTGGAATGATTTTATGGTCCTTGCATGTTATAACATAAATGACCGTCAAGAAGAGGTACGTTTTTTTCTCTCAGAAATAACAGATTTTTATATTTTAAAGCTATTAAGCATGATTTAATTTTATATAGAAAGTAGTCTATTCAAAATTGAACAAAACATTTTATCTTTTAATAAAAAATGTAGCTTCTTTTAGCTAGTGGGATTTTCTTTTCAGGTTACTACTTTAAAAAATTTTTAAGTGACAACTGAGACTTCTAAGATAACCTTTTCTAAAGATTTTAGCTGTCAGACATTCTCTATGGAGTTTGAAAATAAAGAGTTAAAAGCAAAAAATTTCATGATATAAGAACAGCTGTCCTCAGAGATAGATTTATTTAGTTACTGATTTACAGTAACCCCTCCTTAACTATGGGGGATACATTCCAAGACCATCACTGGATGCCTGAAACTGTTAATAGTACTGAACCCTATATAGCACTACCTTTTTTTCCCATACATACATACCTATGATAAAGTTTAATTTGTAAGAGATTAATAATGACTAATAATAAAACAATTATGACAGTATATTGTAATAAAAGTTATATGAATGTGGTCTCTCAGAATATCTTAGTATACTGTACTCACCTATTTTCAGACCATGGTTGACTGTAGATAACTGAAACTGTGGCGAGCAAAACCATGGATAAGGGAGACTACTATATCTGGTTTTTTGTTTGTTTCGAGAAACTGCTGGTCTCATGATGTATCAGGTCTAAATCTGCAGGTCTAGACCAGGTGCAGTGGCTCACGCCTGTAATCCAAGCACTTTGGGAGGCTGAGGAGGGTGGATCACCTGAGGTCAGGAGTTCAAGACCAGCCTGGCCAACATTGTGAAACCCCGTCTCTACTGAAAATGCAAAAATTAGCCGGGCGTGGTGGCACACCCCTGTAATCCCAGCTACTTGGGAGGCTGAGGTGGCAGAATTGCTTGAACCCAGAAGGCGGAAGGTGCAGTGAGCTGAGATCATGCCACTGCATTCCAGCCTGGGCAACAGAGTGAGACCCCGCCTTTAAATAAATAAATAAATAAATAAATAAATAAATAAATAAATAAATAAAGCAGGTCTAACAGGAATATTTTATATTAGTACATTCAGTTTTGATCACTTCATTCTTTGCTTATTCATAGAATGAGCCTAGTCTGCAAAAATATATAAGCATAATCCATTTATTGTTAAAGCTTAGATAGTTCTTTTAACTCCTGTTACTAAAAAAAAAAAAAGATAAAAACAGCATGTTTAAAGTATTTGGTCATCCCTAGTAGTTATCTTGTTTTTATAATTTTCTTTATTTTTGTTTTCTTCAGCTTAGAGTATACTTGCGAACATCAAATCTGGACAATGCCTTTGCTCATGTCACCAAAGCACAAGCAGAAACATTACTGCTTAGTGTCTTCCAGGACATGGTAATAGTATTTAGAGCAGACTGTTCAATATGCCTTTACAGTATTGAAAGAAAATCTGATGGGTAAGTATCTGGCATATGAGAAGTCACTTTTTGCTCCTATTTATCACGTTTTTCTTTTGTAGTTTTTATTTTCTCAAAACAGTTGTTCCACTTTTATATTCAACCTCGTTTTTGTTAGAAGTAAAAAAAGCAAGTTTTAATTAGTGATATTGATATAATAGCTAAGAAAAAAGAAATATCCTACACTAACTTCTTTAGCTTATCTTCCTGGAGTCATTTGAAAAAAAAATCTAGTTTGGGATGAGGTTAAACCCTTAGATACTAAATTTTTTTCACAACCTTGAAAATAAATGGTTACTGACTCTCCTAGTGCTCCCGATACTTGGTGGGAATTTGAAGGAGTTCCACAACTTTAAGACTGTAGGAAGCATGTTCTTAGCAAACTGACTTATATTTCCACTGAGCTAGATGGCTATAGTCTGGGGCAGAAAAAAAATCAGCAGTGTTGTTGCTGCTGCATGTTGCCTTATATTTGTGTTGGCATCTGGTCTACTTGCAACATATTTAGACCACACCTCTTGAGTTCTCTTTTTGTTCTCAGAGGTTAATAGAAGTATGTATTTACTGAAACAGCACAGTGATTGAGGAGTAATGCAAGATAAAAATTAAGACATCTCACTAGCCTCAGTGATTGAACCGTCATTCTTTCTCAATCAACTAGTTTTTCCAGTTAAATATTTGTATTCTTACAGCTTCTTCCCTAGTTTTCGTCTTCCCTCCTATTTGTTACTCCCTTTCTTTCTCTCTCATCCCCATGTATGTTCCCTGGTTCCCCTCAACCTTGCCAACTTCCTGATCGAAGGATATATGGGGAGAAGATGATAGGTAGAAGACATCTGAGTCTTCCATAAGCATGAAGTCTAATACCATTACTAGTGGAAAAGAAAGAAAATCTTGTTAGCACTGTTGTTGTTTTGTTTTTACAGTCCAAATACTACTGCTGGTATTCAAGTTCTTCAGGAGGTTTCCATGTCACGCTACATTCCTCATCCTTTCCTGGTAGTATCTGTCACTCTGACATCAGTGAGTACAGAGAATGGAATCACCTTGAAAATGCCACAGCAGGTACCATTCCATTATCAAAGCTCTTTGGAGTTTACGTCTCAGTTTTTGGTATTCGAGTCCATATTAGGCACTATTTGTTCAGCAAATAAATACTAAGTGTCTAAAATGTACCTTATATGAGGATGCTGGGTTGCAGTGGCAAATTAAAAAGACATGCTTTCTGCTCAGGCATTAAACAAATAATTACATACATAATGAATTGTTCCTGTTATGTGTACCAAAAAGTAGTATACATTACTGTGAGAGCATATAACAAAAACCTATTATAATCTGAATAATCAGAGATTTCTGTATCATTTAAATTAAAACCAGAAGAATAAGTAGAGTTTATCTAAGTTAAAAGGGGATGGATTTTCAGGTGGAAGGAACGGTAGTGCAGAGGCCCATAGACAAGAGAGAACATGACACACTCAGGGAATTGGAAGAATTTTACAGTGACTGGGACATGGAAATTGAAAGAGGATATAAGTCTTGTAGATAATATTGATAATTTTAGACTTTAAAGTGTTTTAAGGTAGATATTATTAGATCTAACCTTTAGTAAGACAAAACTACTGTAGGGAGAGCAACTGGGAGGTCATTGTAATGATCTAGGTCAGTGGTGTTCATAGTCTGAACTTGGGCAGTGAAAAAGGATACGGAAAGAAGTAGAATTGAGTATAGAATAGCAGGGGCTTTATAATTAGTTAATTATGAGGAAAGAGAAAGTATAATCCCATAGTTTCTGGGTAAAGTAACACGGCAGTAGGGTGACCAGGACCCACGTTGCATAACTTCCTATTTCAGTGGTTTGTAAACTTTGTGTCAACTGGGAACTTATTGTCAGAGGAAAATTCTATGTAGATTTATTTGTCATCCCTGTCTGCCCAGTCTGACTTTTACTTCCTATCGAGGCACTTCTCTCAAACCTCAACACTCCATAAAATAATTAGAAAACAGTGCAGTAGATTATCCAGTTATGGGGAATGTAATATTACTTATATGAATCTAAAATCGATTTTGTTACATTTTATTTCAGTTCTCTATTCTTTGTAACAAGACATTGTAAAAGCTACTCCTTCTTCCACATAATGACCCCTAAAATATTTGCAGACAGTTATCATTCCTTGGCTTCTCCTTCTCTCCTCAAACCTCTCTGTCTTCTTGTCTGCATGCTAAATACTTCCATATCTCCAACTATTTCATGTGACATACCTCCAACTATTTCATGTGATGTTTGTTCTAGACCCCTTAACCATCTTGGTCTCCCTTCTTCTTTTTTTTTTTTTTTTTTTTTCTTTTTTCCTTTTTTCCTTTTTTTTTTTTTTTTTTTTGATTTTTTTTTTTTTTTATACTTTAAGTTCTAGGGTACATGTGCATAACGTGCAGGTTTGTTACATGTGTATACTTGTGCCATGTTGGTGTGCAGCACCCATCAACTTGTCAGCACCCATCAATTCGTCATTTATATCAGGTATAACTCCCAATGCAATCCCTCACCCTCCCCCCCATGATAGGCCCCGATGTGTGATGTTCCCCTTCCCAAGTCCAAGTGATCTCATTGTTCAGTTCCCACCTATGAGTGAGAACATGCGGTGTTTGGTTTTCTGTTCTTGTGATAGTTTGCTAAGAATGATGGGTTTCCAGCTGCATCCATGTCCCTACAAAGGACGCAAACTCATCCTTTTTTATGGCTGCATAGTATTCCATGGTGTATATGTGCCACATTTTCTTAATCCAGTCTGTCACAGATGGACATTTGGGTTGATTCCAAGTCTTTGCTATTGTGAATAGTGCCGCAATAAACATACGTGTGCATGTGTCTGTATAGCAGCATGATTTATAATCCTTTGGGTATATACCCAGTAGTGGGATGGCTGGGTCATATGGTACATCTAGTTCCAGATCCTTGAGGAATTGCCATACTGTTTTCCATAATGGTTGAACTAGTTTACAATCCCACCAACAGTGTAAAAGTGTTCCTATTTCTCCACATCCTCTCCAACACCTGTTGTTTCCTGACTTTTTAATGATTGCCATTCTAACTGGTGTGAGATGGTATCTCATTGTGGTTTTGATTTGCATTTCTCTGATGGCCAGTGATGATGACCATTTTTTTCATGTGTCTGTTGGCTGTATGAATGTCTTCTTTTGAGAAATGTCTGTTTATATCCTTTGCCCACTTTTTGATGGGGTTGTTTGTTTCTTTCTTGTAAATTTGTTTGAGTTCTTTGCAGATTCTGGATATTAGCCCTTTGTCAGATGAGTAGATTGCAAAAATTTTCTCCCATTCTGTAGGTTGCCTGTTCACTCTGATGGTAGTTTCTTTTGCTGTGCAGAAGCTCTTTAGTTTAATCATATCCCATTTGTCAATTTTGGCTTTTGCTGCCGTTGCTTTTGGTGTTTTAGACATGAAGTCCTTGCCCATGCCTATGTCCTGAATGGTACTACCTAGGTTTTCTTCTAGGGTTTTTATGGTATTAGTTAAGTCTCTAATCCATCTTGAATTAATTTTCGTATAAGGAGTAAGGAAAGGATCCAGTTTCAGCTTTCTACTTATGGCTAGCCAGTTTTCCCAGCACCATTTATTAAATAGGGAGTCCTTTCCCCATTTCTTGTTTCTCTCAGGTTTGTCAAAGATCAGATGGCTGTAGATGTGTGGTATTCTTTCTGAGGACTCTGTTCTGTTCCATTGGTCTATAGCTCTGTTTTGGTACCAGTACCATGCTGTTTTGGTTAGTGTAGCCTTGTAGTATAGTTTGAAGTCAGGTAGCATGATGCCTCCAGCTTTGTTCTTTTGACTTAGGATTGTCTTGGCAATGCGGGCTCTTTTTTGGTTCCATATAAACTTTAAAGCCGTTTTTTCCAGTTCTGTGAAGAAACTCATTGGTAGCTTGATGGGGATGGCATTGAATCTATAAATCACCTTGGGCAGTATGGCCATTTTCACGATATTGATTCTTCCTATCCATGAGCATGGTATGTTCTTCCATTTGTTAGTGTCCTCTTTTATTTCACTGAGCAGTGGTTTGTAGTTCTCCTTGAAGAGGTCCTTTACATCCCTTGTAAGTTGGATTCCTAGGTATTTTATTCTCTTTGAAGCAATTGTGAATGGAAGTTCATTCATGATTTGGCTCTCTGTCTGTTACTGGTGTATAAGAATGCTTGTGATTTTTGCACATTGATTTTGTATCCTGAGACTTTGCTGAAGTTGCTTATCAGCTTAAGGAGATTTTGGGCTGAGACAATAGGGTTTTCTAAATATACAATCATGTCATCTGCAAACAGAGACAATTTGACTTCTTCTTTTCCTAACTGGATACCCTTGATTTCTTTCTCTTGCCTGATTGCCCTAGCCAGAACTTCCAACACTATGTTGAATAGGAGTGGTCAGAGAGGGCATCCCTGTCTTGTGCCAGTTTTCAAAGGGAATTTTTCCAGTTTTTGCCCATTCAGTATGATATTGGCTGTGGGTTTGTCATAAATAGCTCTTATTATTTTGAGGTACGTTCCATGAATACCGAATTTATTGAGCGTTTTTAGCATGAAGGGCTGTTGAATTTTGTCAAAAGCCTTTTCTGCATCTATTGAGATAATCATGTGGTTCTTGTCTTTGGTTCTGTTTATATGCTGGATTACGTTTATTGATTTGCGAATGTTGAACCAGCCTTGCATCCCAGGAATGAAGCCCACTTGATCATGGTGGATAAGCTTTTTGATGTGCTGCTGAATCCGGTTTGCCAGTATTTTATTGAGGATTTTTGCATCGATGTTCATCAGGGATATTGGTCTAAAATTTTCTTTTTTTGTTGTGTCTCTGCCAGGCTTTGGTATCAGGATGATGTTGGCCTCATAAAATGAGTTAGGGAGGATTCCCTCTTTTTCAATTGATTGGAATAGTTTCAGAAGGAATGGTACCAGCTCCTCTTTGTACCTCTGGTAGAGTTCAGCTGTGAATCCATCTGGTTCTGGACTTGTTTTGGTTGGTAGGCTATTAATTATTGCCTCAATTTCAGAGCCTGCTATTGGTCTATTCAGGGATTCACCTCTTCCTGGTTTAGTCTTGGAAGAGTGTAAGTGTCCAGGAAATTATCCATTTCTTCTAGATTTTCTAGTTGATTTGCGTAGACGTGTTTATAGTATTCTCTGATGGTAGTTTGTATTTCTGTGGGGTCCGTGGTGATATCCCCTTTATCATTTTTTATTGCGTCTATTTGATTCCTCTCTCTTTTCTTCTTTATTAGTCTTGCTAGTGGTCTGTCAATTTTGTTGATCTTTTCAAAAAACCAACTCCTGGATTCATTGATTTTTTGGAGGGTTTTTTGTGTCTCTATCTCCTTCAGTTCTGCTCTGATCTTAGTTATTTCTTGCCTTCTGCTAGCTTTTGAATGTGTTTGTTCTTGCTTCTCCATTTCTTTTAATTGTGATGTTAGAGTGTCAATTTTAGATCTTTCCAGCTTTCTCTTGTGGGCATTTAGTGCTATAAATTTCCCTCTACACACTGCTTTAAATGTGTCCCAGAGATTCTGGTAATTTGTATCTTTGTTCTCATTGGTTTCAAAGAACATCTTTATTTCTGCCTTCATTTCGTTATGTACCCAGTAGTCATTCAGGAAAAGGTTGTTCAGTTTCCATGTAGTTGAGCGGTTTTGATTGAGTTTCTTAGTCCTGAGTTCTAGTTTGATTGCACTGTGGTCTGAGAGACAGTTTGTTACAATTTCTGTTCTTTTACATTTGCTAAGGAGTGCTTTACTTCCAATTATGTGGTCAATTTTGGAATAAGTGCGATGTGGTGCTGAGAAGAATGTATATTCTGTTGATTTGGGGTGGAGACTTCTATAGATGTCTATTAGGTCTGCTTGGTGCAGAGATGAGTTCAATTCCTGGATATCCTTGTTAACTTTCTGTCTCATTGATCTGTCTAATGTTGACAGTGGAGTGTTGAAGTCTCCCATTATTATTGTATGGGAGTCTAAGTCTCTTTGTAAGTCTCTAAGGACTTGCTTTATGAATTTGGGTGCTCCTGTATTGGGTGCATATATATTTAGGATAGTTAGCTCTTCCTGTTGAATTGATCCCTTTACCATTATGTAATGGCCTTCTTTGTCTCTTTGGTCTTTGATGGTTTAAAGTCTATTTTATCAGAGACTAGGATTGCAACCCCTGCTTTTTTTGGTTCTCCATTTGCTTGGTAGATCTTCCTCCATCCCTTTATTTTGAGCCTATGTATGTCTCTGCATGTGAGATGGGTCTCCTGAATACAGCAGACTGATGGGTCTTGACTCTTTATCCAGTTTGCCAGTCTGTGTCTTTTAATTGGAGCATTTAGTCCATTAACATTTAAGGTTAATATTGTTATGTGTGAACTTGATCCTGCCATTATGATATTAACTGGTTTTTTTGCTCGTTAGTTGATGCAGTTTCTTCCTAGCCTCGATGGTCTTTACATTTTGGCATGTTTTTGCAATGGCTGGTACCAGTTGTTCCTTTCCATGTTTAGGGCTTCCTTCAGGGTCTCTTGTAAGGCAGGCCTGGTGGTGACAAAATCTCTAAGCATTTGCTTATCTGTAAAGGATTTTATTTCTCCTTCACTGATGAAACTTAGTTTGGCTGGATATGAAATTCTGGGTTTAAAATTCTTTTCTTTAAGAATGTTGAATATTGGCCCCCACTCTCTTCTGGCTTGTAGAGTTTCTGCCGAGAGGTCTGCTGTTAGTCTGATGGGTAACCCGACCTTTCTCTCTGGCTGCCCTTAAGATTTTTTCCTTCATTTCAGCTTGGTGAATCTGGCAATTATGTGTCTTGGAGTTGCTCTTCTGGAGGAGTATCTTTGTGGTGTTCTCTGTATTTCCTGAATTTGAATGTTGGCCTGCCCTACTAGATTGGGGAAGTTCTCCTGGATGATAACCTGAAGAGTGTTTTCCAACTTGGTTCCATTTTCCCCCTCACTTTCAGGCACCCCAGTCAGACATAGATTTGGTCTTTTTACATAATCCCATACTTCTTGCAGGCTTTGTTCATTTCTTTTTCTTCTTTTTTCTTTTGGTTTCTCTTCTCACTTCATTTCATTCATTAGATCCTCAATCGCTGATACTCTTTCTTCCAGTTGATCAAGTCGGTTACTGAAGCTTGTGGATTTGTCACGTATTTCTCGTGTCATGGTTTTCATCTCTGTCATTTCATTTATGACCTTCTCTGCATTAATTATTCTAGCTATCAATTCTTCCACTCTTTTTTCAAGATTTTTAGTTTCTTTGCGCTGGGTACGTAATTCCTCCTTTAGCTCTGAGAAGTTTGATGGACTGAAGCCTTCTTCTCTCATCTCGTCAAAGTCATTCTCTGACCAGCTTTGATCCGTTGCTGGCGATGAGCTGCGCTCCTTTGCAGGGGGAGATGCGCTCTTATTTTTTGGTTTTCCAGCTTTTCTGCCCTCCTTCTTCCCCATCTTTGTGGTTTTATCTGCCTCTGGTCTTTGATGATGGTGACGTACTGATGGGGTTTTGGTATAGGTCTTCTTCCTGTTTGATAGTTTTCCTTCTAATAGTCAGGACCCTCAGCTGTAGGTCTGTTGGAGATTGCTTGAGGTCCACTCCAGACGCTGTTTGCCTGGGTATCAGCAGCAGAGGTTGCAGAAGATAGAATATTGCTGAACAGCAAGTGTACCTGTCTGATTCTTACTTTGGGAGCTTCCTTTCAGGGGTGTACTCCACCCTGTGAGGTGTGGGGTGTCAGATTGCCCCTAGTGGGGGATGTCTCCCAGTTAGGCTACTCAGGGGTCAGGGACCCACTTGAGCAGGCAGTCTGTCCGTTCTCAGATCTCAACCTCCGTGTTGGGAGATCCACTGCTCTCTTCAAAGCTGTCAGACAGAGTCGTTCGGGTCTGCACAGGCCTCTGCTGCTTCCCCTGTGGTTTTTTAGCTGTGCCCTGTCCCCAGAGGTGGAGTCTACAGAGACAGGCAGGTTTCCTTGAGCTGCTGTGAGCTCCACCCAGTTCGAGCTTCCCAGCGGCTTTGTTTACCTACTTAAGCCTCAGCAATGGCGGGCGCCCCTCCCCCAGCCTCACTGCTGCCTTGCGGTTAGATCACAGACTGCTTTGCTAGCAATGAGGGAGGCTCCGTGGCCGTGGGACCCTCCCAGCCAGGTGTGGTTATTATAATCTCCTGGTGTGCCCGTTTGCTTAAAGCACAGTATTGGGGTGGGAATTACCCGATTTTCCAGGTGTTGTGTGTCTCAGTTCGCCTGGCTAGGAAAAGGGATTCCCTTCCCCCTTGCGCTTCCCAGGTGAGGCGATGCCTCGCCCTGCTTCAGCTCTCGCTGGTCAGGCTGCAGCAGCTGACCAGCACCGATTGTCCGGCACTCCCCAGTGAGATGACCCCAGTACCTCAGTTGAAAATGCAGAAATCACCGGTCTTCTGTGTCGTTCGCGCCGGGAGTTGGAGACTGGAGCTGTTCCTATTTGGCCATCTTGCTCCGCCCCCCTTTTTTCTTTTTTTGAGACAGAGTCTCACTCTGTCGCCAGGCTGGAGTGCAGTGGCGCAATCTCGGCTCACTGCAACCTCTGCCTCCCACATTCAAGTGATTCTCCTGCCTCGGCCTCCCAAGTAGCTGGGACTACAGGTGTGCGCCACCACGCCCAGCTAATTTTTGTATATTTAGTAGAGACAGGGATTCACCATGTTGGCCAGGATGGTCTCAATCTCTTGACCTCATGATCCGCTTACCTCGGCCTCCCAAAGTGCTGGGATTATAGGCGTGAGTGACCGTGCTCGGCCTTGGTCTCCCTTCTCAAGGTAAAATTGGTTTTCTCCTTTAAAATATAGTTCCCATTTCCTCTACAAATCATATTTAATGGTAACCAGTTAGTCCTAGTTGATAAGGGAATATACTGTTTTATAGAAGTTTAGATAAAAGGTGTGAAAAAAGCTGTGACAATTTAAAAATCATTTTGCAGTCCTGAGGAACTAATCAATCTTAGCATCACTAAAAATGGGAAAACCAGGTGTGGTATGCTTCTTGAGGTGATAAAGCATGAAGTTCACAAGAATTATTGCCAGAAATCTTGAACCCGAATCAAATCAAGTGTACAGAGTCATCTTCCCTACCACAAGGAAGCAGAATACGAGACATTCTGTTGGACAGCTACAAGTCACTAACGTGGGGGAAAAAGAAGCACATCTTCTAGATTAAATAAGATTTTGAACCCATAAAAACCAAATGCAGTGGATAAAACTCATTTGTGAGGCAAATGTGATAATCACTACCCTACAGAACCAAGTCAGTAAGCTCATTTGTGTCTTCATTCAGACAAGCTATGAAAAGACACTGTTGAAACAATTAGGGATATTTAAATACTAATGGGGAGAGAAAGTAGGGAATAATTGTAAATTTTATTGGATGTGATACTAGCATTGTGGCTATGTAAGCAGATGCCCATATATTTTAGGAATGCATATTAAACATATAGAAGTAAAATGGGTAGCATATCTTACTTGAAAAATACTCTGACAAAACTGAAAAAAAAAATAAGGGATGGATGGAGCACATAAGGCAAAATCTTGATAATTGTGAATCTGGATAATGGCAGTGTGGAAGTTCATTATACTATTCTCCCTACTTTTAATCATATTTAAAGTTTTCATATTTAAAATAGGACTCATATATCCCAGATAGAGTAGGCAACCAGTGGCATCAGTAGTACTGAATACCATATTTAGAGAAGACCTTTCACAAAGAGAAGGTGCTTAATTTGGCTAGAGCAGATTACGAAGTTAAAATTGACTGATTACCATAGAGGGAAAACAAAGAATGCTAGAGCAAAGTAAGTTTTGATTTAATACTAAAGTTAAAAAAAAAAATAGTAGTAACAGTGAAAACTCTTCAACAGCAAGATAGTCTCTCCATGAGAGTGAGCTCCTGGCTACTGAAATTCTCATGGATAATCAACTGCCAGGGATTTTTTTAGGGTAAGAGATGGAGTTTGGGGTTCCTTCAAATTTAGGATTTTGAGCATACAGGTAGCCCTTGCTTTTTTCTGAAAGCTTTATTAAAGTTGCCTGAGAGTGCTGTTGCAGTCTTCTTTAACATTATCAGAAAATGTTGAATGCTAAGATCGGATACTGATAATACCTACTCACTGAAGAAAAGAGAATTGTACTTTTTTAATGAATTAGTATGAAATGTGGTGAAATCTGCCATCTTAAAACTTAAGGTAGTCATTATAAATATTACTCATATTGTGGTGAATTACAGTAAATGCCTTTAAGGTCTTTTGAAGTGTTTTAGTGTATGCCAATCCCAGTCATGCTGTTTTGCTGCAGGTGTTTGTGTCTTTTTTTTTTTCCCTCTGCTATCTAGCTACATTTTACTGTTATCTAGGTGTCTGACTTTTCTAGTTCCCACACACCTAAATTCCATGTTCGCTTCTCATACCTCCAAATTACTTTCTGGATAGATACCCAATTTTTTTATTTAGTCATTTCTTTATACACAATTCCCTGTAGAATCTGAAAGCAGTAAGCAAGAGTAGTTTGTATAGCCAAGTATTTTGCAACTAGAATATATAGGGTGGCTGTTGTTTTCTTGATGAACCCTAAATGATATTGGCAGCTTAAATTAATCCAGCCAGCATGCAGCAAAGACTGGGACACAATCTCACAAGTTTTGAATAGTCATTCTTTCCTCCCTGAAATTCTTTCCTTCTGTTTATATAGCATATATAGCATTGTGCTTCCCTATTTCTCTTTTGTTTTCCAAAAGCTCAGGTGATGGCCTGCTGCTCTTTTTTCCCTGGCTACTGTGCCTGAGAAACATCTGTCTCCTTCGTTTACCAGCTTCACCTTTTTTTTTTTTTTTTTTTGAGATGGAGTCTTGCTTTGTCACCCAGGCTAGAGTGCAGTGGCGCGATCTTGGCTCACTGCAACCTCCGCCTCCCAGGTTCAAGTGATTCTTCTGCCTCAGCCTTCTGAGTAGCTGGGATTACAGGCGCCTGCCACCATGCCTGGCTTATTTTGTATTTTTAGTAGAGACAGGGTTTCACCATGTTGGCCAGGCTGGTCTCAAACTCCTGACCTCGTGATCCACCCGCCTTGGCCTCCCAGAGTGCTGGGATTACAGGCGTGAGCCACTGTGCCAGGCCTGGCCCAGCCTCACCTTTAAGCTTCTGACACTGGTACAGTCATCTCTGATTTAGTCATTGCTCACATTTTTACCTGGAAGTCTTAAGGTTTTTGTTTTTTTGTTTTTTTTCAAATTAAATGAGCCAAAAAGAAAAAGGGAAAGTCTTTTGTTTTCCCTTCCCTAATTTCTCTTCCTACCTTCTATCAGTGATAATAACTTCAACTTCTCCAGCACCTCCGCTAACCTGGAAATCATCTATGGTTCTTCTCTTTTTCTACCTTTCATGTCTAGGATAGCAGTAAGTTCTATTTTTTTTAACCAAAATTTTCCTTCCTCTTTACAGGTGGAAATGACTTGATACCTGAGATTCCTTTTAAAACAGGGCTGCTCAAAATTTAATGTGCATAATGGTTTAAGTTGGGTGATAGGGCTCAATAGGAAATCATTATACTAGGCTCTCTGAGGTTTGACTGAAATTTTTCATAATAAAAAGGCAGACTATTTCCCCATTTCTGAAGTCAACACCCATGAAATTTGCCTCTCCTGAGTAACCTATCCTGATTAACTCTGATTTTTTAAATAACTGTCTTAATCAAGAGCCATAAGTAGTGGCTTCTTTCCTGCTGCTCTTTTACCTGGCTTTCTAAATCCTCCTTGAAGGTCTGTTACCATCCAGCTTTGTTCTCATAATGTCCCTAGTCTAGCCAGACTGTTCTCACTTTCCCGGTAGTTCCCTGTCTTCGTTTTCATTACACACTTCTACCAACCCTTACTCTCCCACTTGTGTATGTCTTCCTCATCTGTCAGATTCCACTGCATCCTTTTAAATTTCCTGTAGTTATGGCAGCTAGATCACTGAAGTGATCTCTCATTTTGATAAACTTCTAAAGTTCTCTTAGTTTTTTCAGGATAATTCAACTCTGCCCTCAATCTTATGTCACTGGGGTTGTTCATTAATTGCATTATGTGTTAGGCTTTGTACCATCCTAGCCAGAAAGCTCTTTGTATTCCCACAGAGCCTAGCAGAATGGCTATACATAATACAACCTCAATAAACATTGTGTTGTTTCATCTATAAACCTTATGGATTGGGGGGAGATGCGGAAAGCATACTGATACAGGAGTATGAATTTAGCTGCTTTTTCTTAAATTTCAGGCTCGTGGTGCAGAGAGCATTATGTTAAACCTGGCAGGACAGCTCATCATGATGCAGAGGGACAGGTCAGGCCCACAGATCCGGGAGAAGGACAGTAACCCTAACCAAAGGAAACTTGTGAGTAAAGTGCAAGTCATTTCTTTTCAGACATTAAGAAGGTATGAGATAAGGATGAAGGAATTAAAGAATTTAGGAGAAGAGTATTTTATGATTTGGAAACGAGAAATTGTAAGTCCATAAAATTAGTCTTAAGCCTCTGGGTATAAGACTGACTGACTGGAGGATAAGGTCCCAAAATGATCATGAAATGTTCCATACTCCATATGTTACTGCTTAGGCATCATTCATTGCGAATTCTAATGGGGAAAAAAAAGGGATAGAGGCCGGGCGTGGTGCCTCATGCCTGTCATCCCAGCTCTTTGGGAGGCCGAGGCAGGCAGATCATGAGGTCAGGAGATCGAGACCATCCTAGCTAATATGGTGAAACCCCGTCTCTACTAAAAATACAAAAAATTAGCCAGGTGAGGTGGCGGGCGCCTGTAGTCCTGTACTCGGGAGGCTGAGGCAGGAGAATGCTGTGAACCCGGGAGGCGGAGCTTGCAGTGAGCCTAGATCGCGCCACTGAGCTCCAGCCTGGGCAACAGAGCAAGACTCCGTCTCAAAAAAAAATATAGGGATAGACTGGTGAAGTTCATGGGGTGTTTTGTTTTTAGATTTAAGTGTATATACTTCAAGAGGCCAGGATACTTTTATTAACTCTAAATAGATCCCCTTGCTTTTCCCAAAAAGATAGATACTATACTATCATTTGAAAGACTTAGTAAACTAGTACCTAGGAACTTAAGAACCTGCAAATGTAATAGGAAAACAACTTGATTCTTGTCTCTCCTTCTCCAGCTGCCATTCTGTCCTCCTGTTGTACTAGCCCAGTCTGTTGAAAGTGTCTGGACAACGTGTCGAGCAAATAAACAGAAACGTCACCTTCTGGAGGCCCTCTGGCTGAGCTGTGGTGGTGCAGGGATGAAAGTTTGGCTCCCTCTCTTTCCTAGGGATCACCGCAAGCCCCATTCCTTCTTGTCCCAGCGGATCATGCTGCCTTTCCACATCAACATTTACCCGCTAGCTGTTCTGTTTGAAGATGCTTTAGTCCTTGGTGCTGTCAATGACACTTTGCTATATGATTCTTTGTATACTCGGAACAATGCTAGAGAACAGCTGGAGGTGCTCTTCCCTTTCTGTGTTGTGGAGAGAACCTCTCAGATCTACCTCCACCACATTCTACGACAACTTCTGGTCAGAAACCTTGGGGAGCAAGCCTTGCTCTTGGCCCAGTCCTGTGCCACATTACCTTACTTCCCTCATGTGCTGGAGCTCATGCTCCATGAAGTACTGGAAGAAGAAGCTACCTCACGGGAGCCCATTCCCGACCCTCTGCTTCCCACTGTGGCAAAATTTATCACCGAGTTCCCCCTCTTCCTGCAGACAGTTGTCCATTGTGCCAGGAAGACTGAATATGCCCTGTGGAATTACCTTTTTGCAGCTGTTGGAAACCCTAAGGACTTGTTTGAGGAATGTTTGATGGCTCAGGATTTGGACACAGCTGCCTCTTACCTTATTATCTTACAGGTAACAATTCTGTATTTATAAAGGGGCAAGAATTAATGAGCTTAAACTTAGAAAAATATAAATGTCCTGTTTTGGCACCATGATTGTGTTTAAGGAATTCATAGTCAGATTTTCTGTGTATATCTTTAATTTGGAAGAATTCAGATTCCTTTGAATGTCATAAAGTAACATTGCAGAGATATTTTTTCCTGTTTGTACATAAATAAGCCTAAGCAGAGTAATGAGTTCAGAGTAGTATTTTGAATATTTAATAATATTGAAGAAATTTAATATATGTATTAGAATACATATAATAAGAACATGAAAGAAATACTACATAAGATTATTGAAATATTACATAAGAAACATAGCAAAGAAAGTATTATTTGGGATATTAGTGAGTTTGAGCTTCCCACAACAGTAGATTTCTTTCCTTTTAGTGTGGGTTGCTGAGGGGAAACTTACTTAGAGCATGGTCATAACAGAGCACCTTGAGCTAGTCTCCCCAGAGCACGCCGAGAAGGCTCAGGCCTGCCACAGCAAAGACCCTCAGAGCACACAGGTTTTCTCAAAATAATGGTTTCTTTGCAACTCCTGACAATTTATTAGGTATTTGACAAAAGGGCTTGACAGTTGGTTATTTGATAGGCTACACTTAAAGATTCTTTCCAGTTACTGCAAAGTTGTTTTCATTGATATAAGAAACTAACCATAAACCTGGTTTGAATCTCTGCCTGAAGCAGATTTCCCGTCAGCTTCTTTGCTTCACGACAACGGACTGAAACCAGAAGAGACACTCAGAGGCAGAGGCCGGGTGGCCTTGAAGTATGATCCATGGCTATCCCTAAAGAAAAATACATAGGGTTTTAAAAACAGAATCAAAATAAATGCAGCTATTTTTTTGGTTCTGGGTCACTCCCTGTAACTTCACTCATCTCCCTGACAATGTAATTTTTTCTGCAGCAGAATTCCTAAGTTGCTATGGATTGACAGATAATAACTACAATTAAAGTTGTATATTAGGCACCTTTCCATGAAGACCAAGATAGGCAGGTTAAATTTGTGAAAGAAAAATGGAGGATTCTGAATGTGCAGCAGGACCTTACTACTAGCTATTGCCCAAAGCAAAGATTTTAGTTACATCCTCAGAAAACTCTACAACAGGTGACAGACCTGACCTTTTTTGGAGTCGGGCAAACCTCCCTTTTTTCTCTTCCTTTTCTGCTGATCTTCAACAATTTACTTAACTGAGTTTCTTCACTTGTAAAATACAAATGATATGTCTATCTGCAGAGTCACTGGGAGAAATAAATGAAATAATGAATTAAAGTATATGTACGGTATCTGGCATGTAGTGGGAGTTTAATAAATTACAGTTTACATGCACCAGAAGAGTACTTGTCTCGCTTTTCCTTGTACGGTACTTTTTAATCTTGCTATTAAACTAACCCCCTGTGGTGGTGTGACTACATTCTTGGAGTGTAGAAAGCTGGAGATAAAGAATTGCTCATATCTTCCCAAATTGTGTAGTATAAAAAGAATGCTGTCCTGGTTGTTTTTTATAGAATATGGAAGTCCCTGCAGTAAGTAGGCAACATGCTACCCTTCTATTCAACACAGCACTAGAACAAGGCAAGTGGGACCTCTGTCGACACATGATTCGATTTCTTAAAGCCATTGGCTCTGGAGAATCTGAGACACCTCCATCCACACCCACAGCTCAGGTTAGTTGGAAAAGTTATACATCTCTAGACCATACACCCATGTGGCATCTTTCTGTAATGGTACTGCATATTGTGTGTAATCCTAGGAACCCAGTTCAAGTGGTGGATTTGAGTTCTTCAGGAATCGAAGCATCAGTTTATCCCAGTCAGCTGAAAATGTTCCTCCGAGTAAATTCAGTTTACAGAAAACACTAAGCATGCCATCTGGTCCCTCTGGAAAAAGGTAAAATAATAAAGAGCCATTACTGCTTTTTGGGCATTCATGACACATTGCATTTCAAGACATTTACAAAATTAGGTCTTAATGGAAACAACTATTTAATCCAGTTGCAGTTTATTTTTCCATTCCCAAAAAGCAGAGACCACACAGAATGCTTCCCTTTTTTCTTCCTCCCAAGTTCACTTTAGTACCCTTTGAATAGTTTCTGCCCCTTTTTCTGGAATAGATCTTGATGTACCTGTTCTGAATGTAACAAACTTTTGTTTGTTTAAGACAGAGTCTCACTCTGTCACCCAGGCTGGAATGCAGTGGCACCATCTCAGCTCACTGCAACCTCCGCCTCACAGGTTCAAGGGATTCTCTTGCCTCAGCCATCCGAATAGCTGGGATTACAGGTATGTGCTACCACACCCGGCTAATGTTCGTATTTTTAGTAGAGATGGGGTTTCACCATGTTGTCCAGGCTAGTCTCAAGCTCCTGGCCTCAAGGATCTGCCTGCCTCTACTTCCCAAAAGGCCGGAATTACAAGCGTGAGCCACCCTACCTGGCCAAATGCCACAGACTTTTTTTTTCCCCGTAAGTTACTGGGGTCCAGGTGGTATTTGGTTACATTAGTAAGTTGTTTGGTGGTGATTTGTGAGATTTTGGTGCACCCATCACCCGAACAGTATACACTGTACCATATTTGTTGTCTTTTATCCCTCGCCCCAGTCCCAGCCTTTCCCACAAGTCCCCAAAGTCCATTGTATCATTCTTATGCCTTTGTGTCCTCATAGTTTAGCTCCCACATATCAGTGAGAACATACAATGTTTGGTTTTCCATTCCTGAGTTACTTCACTTAGAATAATACTCTCCAGTTTCATCAGGTCATTGCAAATGCTGTTAATTCCTTCCTTTTTATGGCTGAGTAGTGTTCCATATATACGTATGTACGACAGTTTCTTTATCCACTCGTTGATTGATGGGCATTTGGGTTGGTTCCACAATTTTGCAGTTGTGAATTGTGCTGCTGTAAACATGCGTGTGCAAGTATCTTTTTTGAATAATGCCGCCTTTTCCTCTGGGTAGATCCCCAGTAGTGGGATTGCTGAATCAAATGGTAGTTCTACTTTTAGTTCTTTAAGGAATCTCCACCCTGTTTTCCATAGCAGTTTTACTAGTTTACATTCCCACCAGCAGTGTAGACGTGTTCCCTGATTGCCACATCCATGCCAACATCTACTGTTTTTTGATTATGGTCATTTTGCAGGAGTAAGGTGGCATCGCATTGTGGTTTTGATTTGAAAATGCAAAAGACTTTTAAATTACCTCTGATGATAGAGGACCAAAGTAAAAAGGAAGATAGATAAATCTGTAGGTAATCCAAAAGCCTTCTTAAAGTCAGTAATTTTACCTGTCCTTCTAATTATACCTTTTGATAAAAAATAAAAATAAAAATTTAGTGCTAATGCATTTGACTCTCCTGTAACCTATTGATTAGAGAAGTTATTAAACAATGGGGGAGCCAAATGAATTGTACCTGTAGTCTCAGCTACTTGGGAGGCTGAGGTGGGGAAGATAGCTTGAACCCAGGAGTTTGAGGTTGCAGTGAGCTATGATCGTACCACTGCACTCCAGACTGGGTGACATTGTGAAACCTGTCATTTAAGAAAAAAAATTGGTTTTCTTTTCATGTCTGCATGACTCACACTGAGAAATTTAATTTCACTTTGCCTCTCTATCCTTAGTTTCTTTGATGTGCTCTCCTTCCCTCTTTTCTTTGGGCTTTTCAAATACAGCATAGGTTTGCTGTCTTTCTGTCACTCACCTGTCACCTGCTTCCTAGTCTGACTTCTTCCATCCCCCTTTTCCTGTTCCCTGTATTCATTCTACAGATGTGTCTTAAAGAGCCTACTGTGTTCCGAGGGTTGTGGTGTAACACGGAGGAGAAGCGCTGATACTTTATCATCATTGTCAATCAGAATTAGATCTTGGATCTCTTATCTCCTTGTCAGCTTTATCAGTACCTCTGCGTAATAAGTATGTGAAATCCTCCAGTAAAGATTATTCTGTAGCTTTCTTGTGTTTCCACTTACAGATGGAGCAAAGACAGTGACTGTGCTGAGAACATGTATATTGACATGATGCTCTGGAGACATGCTCGGCGCCTCTTAGAAGATGTGAGGTTAAAGGACCTTGGCTGCTTTGCAGCCCAGCTGGGCTTTGAACTAATTAGTTGGCTGTGCAAGGAACGTACCCGAGCTGCCCGGGTAGACAACTTTGTAATAGCCCTGAAGAGACTCCATAAAGATTTCCTGTGGCCACTTCCAATCATCCCAGCCTCTTCTATCAGTTCTCCTTTCAAAAATGGAAAATACCGAACTGGTAATGTAGACTTCATGTCACTTGTACAAGGAGAATTGTATTTTACTCGATGTATTTACACATTTTGCTTTTAGTTGATATTCAAGGAATTACTTTCATTCCAAACTTAGGAGTGGATAAAAGCCAACTTTTTGTACATGAGTTGGAATGCCAACTATTTGACCAAGGATGTAAATAAAGTAGAACCTATGTCTAAGTTTTGTGACGCTGAAGTCTAATTCAAAAATCTAATCATTCTTGGATTATAAAGAAGTTGAGAACTGCCTGAATATAAAAGCTATCATGCTTATGTTATTGTGGGAAGGAGTTCTGGAATCAGACAGACATGGACCTCAAAATAAGCTGACATGGACCTCAAAATAAGCTGACAGAACTCACTCGAAGGGAACAGTAAAGGCCACCTTCTAAAGTAGGAGAGGACAAACTAAACGTGTATATTTGGTGAAAGAAAAGTTTAAAGTTTTTAAATTCAGGTCTTTTATGAAGACTATTCTAATTATTATTATTTATGAATATTGAAACCAAAACTTTTAACTTTGGCATTTAGAAACTTCATGTTATCTGAAGAGCCAAAGCAAATCACTTAGAAGATCAACATAACATAACATAATAAAGTTTTGCCAAGCTCCAGTAAGAGATACGATGATATAACTGTTAGGTGGCATTGTATGGTCAGTCCATTGTTACACAATCCCACGTCTCTAGTTTTGGGGTGGCTGATACAGTGTAAGACAGTAATTGCCTTTAAACTGTTCTTATTGGGTAGGCACATGGGGGAAGCTAAAAGAGCTGAACTGAAAATGTCAGTGCGTGCATCTTGAATTTCTTCCTCCGTTTTTTGTTTTCGGACCCACTCTGCAGTGGGAGAGCAGCTGTTAAAGTCTCAATCAGCTGACCCATTTTTAAACCTTGAGATGGATGCTGGCATCTCCAACATCCAGCGAAGTCAGAGCTGGCTCACCAGCATTGGCCCCACCCATCATGAGATAGACACAGCTTCATCCCATGGACCACAAATGCAAGATGCCTTCTTGTCACCTTTATCTAATAAAGGTAAATGTCATTTTAAGTCTTGGCTATTCTTCAGTTCCTTTGAAGAAAGTTTATGTGCTATAGCACTTCAGAGATAGACCTTCACTCTTTTTCTGTCGTGATGGAGGATTAACCATTTGTATCCACTGGAGAGGTAGACAGTTTGTAGAACAAGGCCAAATTGGCCTTGACTGTACTTTGCCATATTTATTTTACGTGAACAAAATAAATAGTACAGATCAACATTAATAGATGAATCTTTGTAAATCAGTTTTGATGATAAGGAAACACTTTGAGCTCCAAGCAAGCAAAATGTGTTATCCTCATATAAAGAATTCCATTTTTATCATAATTAGATGTGGATCATAAAAAATTTTACTCCATCATCATTTTTATCTTTTTTATTTCTTTTTCTTTTGGAATATAAGAAGGTTTTTTTTTTTATACTTTAAGTTCTAGGGTACATGTGCATAACGTGCAGGTTTGTTACATATGTATACTTGTGCCATGTTGGTGTGCTGCACCCATCAACTCATCAGCACCCCTCAATTCATCATTTATATCAGGTATAATATAGTGGGGTTCCCCTCCTTCCCCCATGTGGCCGTCACTCAGCTTACATCACTAATGGCCACATTTGTTTGGTGTACCTCCCCCCTCTTGTATTAACTGAAGAAAATCCATGACGTATTAGCTATAAATATTTTAGTATTTTTCCTACAAGGACTCGTGAAGAATTATGACCAAAATACCATTATCCCTATAAAAAACTGATAATTCCTTGATACCATCAAATATCCAATAAGTATTCAGATTTCTAATTTTCATAAACATCAAAATTTTGTATAGGTTAAGATTTAAATAAGGTTCACATATTGTGGTTGTGTTCTTAATTCTCAAGTGGATGTTCCCCCACCATCTCATTTTCCCTTCCTTGCAGTTTATTCCTGGAAGAAATTTGATTTTGTGGATTTTCTCACAATAATGATTTTGCTTATTATATCTTCATGGTTTAGTTGAACAGTTTCCTCTGTATTTCCTGTAAATTAGTAGCTGAATGTAAAGACTTTGTCAAATTCTAGCTAGATTTTGCTGAGGGAGCTGGGGAAGACTGCTTCATAGGTGGTGGTAGTATATTTTTCCATCTAACGGTACATAATGTCTGGTTATCTAATTCTTTCTTTAAATATCTTCTATGTTCACATGGTAATTTTAGCCATGGATTTCATGTTTTAGTTTCAAGAGTCTGAGAAATCAACATCCGAGGAACAGCTAATATTTAAAATTAAAGGAAAACATTTTTTCTCCAAGAAGCTGGTTTGTAACTTTTGGCAATTCTTCATCAGGTGATGAATGCAGTATTGGTTCAGCCACAGACTTGACTGAAAGTAGCTCCATGGTGGATGGAGACTGGACGATGGTGGATGAAAATTTCTCTACGCTCAGTTTAACTCAGTCAGAGCTGGAGCACATTTCCATGGAGTTGGCCAGTAAAGGGCCTCATAAATCCCAGGTCCAGCTTCGGTGAGTTTCTTGGCTATTTGAAATCACAGAATGCCTACTCAGAGTATTTGGGGAAATAGGTATGGGTCTACTTTCCTAAGAATCATTGCACTTCTGTACATCTTATAGATCCTGCTTAGCATAAATCATTTTGTTTCTGCTTATATTTAGATATTTGCTACACATTTTCATGGAGGCAGGGTGCCTGGACTGGTGCATTGTTATAGGCCTGATTCTTAGAGAATCTTCAATAATCAATCAGATTTTGGTTATTACACAGTCTTCAGAGGTAGATGGAGAGATGTTACAGAACATAAAGACAGGGCTCCATGCAGTAGACCGATGGGCCTCCACAGACTGGTAAGTGCTGCTTTCCTTAGGATTGGTGTCCTTCCACGTCTTTTGGTCAATCCTGTCCTTTCACATTAAGGCTTAGTTATGGTTCATGTATTAGATTTTATTGATTTATTATATATTACTTATTATATGTTCATTTTTAAGCTACTTTCTTTAATAATCATTCTATACTCAGCTATTTAAATGAATATCCATCAAATAAAGTTAGACTGTTGGTCAGTGTATAATTTATAGTATGAATGCGTATCACTGACTTAAGATTGATGCAGTGCAAATGAGCTTGGAATTAAACTGGAACTTCAGATTTGCAGCCCTGTGGAAGTGAAAGCAATAGTCTAAAAATATCTACTTGAAAAGATTCAAAGTTAAGGTCCATGTGAATTTAACATTCCATGATAGTTACAAGCAAATCCAAATTAGAGTTGTGGTGGCAGTTAAGAGCCTTGGACTCTAGCCCTGTCTTTATTACCAGTTATGTGTATACTCAGAGCTAGTTAATTACCTTACTTGGATCTGATTTTCCTTAATTGCCAAATGCCTTTAGGTTAAATGTTGTCTGAAGGTCCTTTTTCAAGTCTAATTTCCTGTTGGCCTTTCAATTGTAAAATACAATTTTTAGTTGTAATACTGGTTCTAAAACATCAGCCTTGGCCCCTAGTGCTTAGAAACTTAAGCCTCGGGCTTATGCAATGTGTAACCCCCTCTGCTGGGCAGGACACCCAAGAAGCCCTTCCTCCCTACCTTCTTTGCCTCCTGTCTCCCCTCCTAATCTATCATTGTCCTTATCATATCAATGTTTAGTAGAAGTTCACCTGTAACATTCTACCAAACCTTTTGAATTATGGCAGATGAGCTAATGTTTTTTTTCTCTACGTAGTCCTGGATATAAGCCATTTTTAAACATCATTAAGCCACAACTGCAGAAGCTCAGTGAGATAACAGAAGAGCAGGTCCAGCCAGATGCCTTCCAGCCAATAACTGTGGGTAAGACTCCTGAACAGACTAGCCCCCGGGCAGAGGAGAGCAGGGGCTCCTCCAGCCATGGAAGCATCCCCCAGGGAGAAGCTGGAAGCAGCAGTATGGTCAGCCGGAAAGAGGAGGACACAGCCCAAGCAGAGGAGGAAGAACCTTTTCAGGATGGGACTTACGACTGTTCTGTGTCCTAACAACAGTGAGGTTCCATCACAAAGGGGCAGTATTAGCAGCAGCGTGCAACTCAGTACGTTGTAACACAGTTCGATGATTTAACAGGAGAACTCAGTTCAGAGACTCTTTGGTAAGTATTACTAGATTTTAACTAATTCTTGTCTAAGAAATCTTTTTGACTCCATAAAAATGTGATATAAAGCATCTTTCATAAAAAATTTTTAAGCTGCAGTGAAAAGTATTGTACAGATATACATGAGAATATTTTGGTTTTACTCAAAGGTTGGTAGCTTTTCAACCACAGGAATTGTTTTGCCCCAGGTGAGCTTACTTTTTCACTACTTACATCTTCTCATGTTTCCCGGTTCTGCATTATGTCCAGACTGCTTTTTAAAAAATAAATGCTAAGGTGCTTGCTGTAGTTTATCAGGTACTTGAGCTACCTGTTTGCTCCCTTGGATAGAGCTGGACTCCTTAATAGATACCTACCCTGGGGCACAATATGTGCCAGTGTGATGGAAACATTCTCCTTGGCTTTACTAGCCAGTTAAGTCCCAGTCCAGAATTGATGGAAGCTATTTACCTGTGAGTTAATGTGCTTGTTTTAGCAAGCTTGATTTCCATTAGATCAATGTGGGCAGAGGTCTGAGGGGGGTTCTTCTCAATTATGCTGTTAGATACCACTAAACTATTTTGTATTAAAGAACAGTATCTTTTTGTGAATACTCTTGTGTAAATATACTCAAAGGCACTGTTCATATTTTTAGGACTTGTATTATAATTTGTAAGGTTTTAATGCTGGATTCTGCATGTCTACACATACAAAGACAGGGCTTGCTCCTCTGCAAAACTGAGGAAGACAGGTTTATTGGCTTGGTCATGAAGTAACAGAAATGGTCACACTGATCATGAAATGCAGCAGGTTTTGTGCAAATTAACGTAGTTTCTTATTTATTGCTTTTGTAAATTGAATAAAGATGGACTTCTATGTAAATAGACTGCTGAATCCTGTATTATCACAGCTACTAAGAATTAGTGTGTAAAGAATGCATTCATTGTAAACTTAAAATATTTTATGTACTTCGAGAAATGACTTAAATTTGTTTTCATACATTATGAAAACAACTGCATACTCCTTAATTGCTTTAGATTAAACACCCATCCACTGTATGTAATTCTAATTACCTTATAACAGTATTAAGACAGCTTGTTTGTACTGTGCAATTTGAACAAGGAATGCAATGTTATTTTTTACAAAAAACAAACTTTTTTATTTTTATAATAACGATGTATTTGATGTGGACCAAATTCGTACCACTATCTAAAACAGCCTCTTTTCTCATAGTGCAATTGTAGTTTAGAAACAAAACTTGGTCCTCTCTCCTTGCTTTTTAAAGTAAATGGCTAGATTTAGTTGTCTTAGCCAGGTTTCCTTTGAAGAGAAACTCAAAACCATTTTGAAACTGCTTAGTTCAGAATGCATCAAAGTATTTAAAATTACTGAGTTGGGTAATTTACTATCATTTACTTTTTACATTACAAGTGCAATAATATTTCACAAAATAAAACTCCCAAATGGGTGGAGTATGTGATTATTGGTACCTGGTCCTTCTGGTGCTATTTTTATTTAAGTCTTTGTTTCAAACCACCTTTCCCTGAATCTTAAGATAATGTTTTGCATTGAGTACATGCAGCCCAGCAAGCAATTAAACTGAACTCTCTTCTCCTGTCCTAGTCCATTAAGGAGAAGAACCAGCATTGCTTTTGTGTTTGGTGTGAACATTCAGTCAATAAAAATGATTTACCATTATAAAGAGCTGTGATCTTTTCAAGTATCTGAAATAAAACACTGTGCTGCTGAGTTCATCTCACATTCTTGAAAGCAGGGCACCAGTAACTTAACTGTATTCCTGTGGGTTAGGCCGTGAATGAATCTTCTTTTATACAATATTCTTTTACAACTAATAGAGATAGGAGGCCCCAAGGCAAGAAGGTTGGCAGGTTTACAGAAAATTTGGTAATTTATTTGTTATATACTTTAATTTTTAAAAACCCATTTTTATTTTGTTGTGTTGTTTGGTTCACATATCAACTGTTTAAGCCATAATTTTAGCCAATGAATTTAAATATTTGGTATAACTATTTGAGGTTTACTAGATGCATTTATTAATAAATTATTTGCTGAAACCAAAAGAAGAAGTCATTGGGGTGTGGGAATAAAATCAACCTTTGCTTGTAATTAACGTTGCTGCTATTTCTGTAATGTGTATTTTTTTCCCCTTGATAAAGGGCAATAAAATCATTACACAAACTTTGGTTTATTCATCATCTCAGGTTAACAAAAGCCACGAAAATCATCTTTTCATTATATAATTCTGCTTCTTAGAATTTTCCTTTAGGCCAGGCGCGGTGGCTCAAGCCTGTAATCCCAGCACTTTGGGAGGCCGAGACAGGCGGATCATGAGGTCAGGAGATCGAGACCATCCTGGCTAACACGGTGAAGCCCCGTCTCTACTAAAAAATACAAAAAATTAGCCGGGTGTGGTGGCGGGCACCTGTAGTCCCAGCTACTCAGGAGGCTGAGGCAGGAGAATTGCGTGAACCCGAGAGGCGGAGCTTGCATTGAGCTGAGATCCGGCCAATGCACCCCAGCCTGGGCGACAGTGAGACTCTGTCTCAAAATAAATAAATAAATAAAAATAAAATAAAAAAATACTTATTTATATGTAGATTTAGAATGAGAGCATCAAGAGTTGGCAACATCCTAGATGCCTGACAATAAAATATTGGAGGAAACAGCCCATGTCGATGACATGGAAAATGTTCAAAATATAATAAAGGAATGACAGAAAATTATGTATACCATAAGATACCTACCAAGCAAACAAAATTTTACATGTAAGTATAGAGGAACTTAGGCGTCATTCTAATAAGTGGGATTAAAAAGTACTTTGACTTTTTCCCATTTTCCTAAATATGCTTTCAGATTTGCCTATTATGGACATTTCATGTAAATGGAAACATACAGTATATGGACTTTTCTATCTCACTTCTTGGCATCAAAACATGTTGTTTGTTATTTTGGCTGTAGCCATCCATGTTGTATATGAAGTAGTATCTCACCATAGTTTAGATTTTCATTTACCTAATGGTTAATGTACATCTTCTCATAGGATTATTAGCCATTTGTCTATTTTTGAAGAAAAATGTCCGTTTCATTAGGTCATTTCATTGTTGATCTGCTGTAGTTCTTTATATATTCTGGATACTACTCTTATGTACATATAAATTGCAAATATTTCTTCATTCTGTGGGGTTTCCACTTTTTTAGGTTTCAATATTCAAGTTTTTTTTTTTTTAGTAATGTTAATTACAGCATTTGAAGCTCCCCTAATTCCACACAAAATGGAAGACTCTAAAATGTACCCATTAAATACTGCTAAAAAAAAAAAAAAATTGGTGAGAATACAACAGAGGTCTGATTTAGATTGAGTGTTGTCACCATGTGATTACAATCACACAGACTCTCAATCATTTCACTTTCTTGATAGTGTCCTTTTAAACACTGTTTTTCATTTTAAGTCCAACTTATTTTTTCTTTGGTTGCTTGTGCCTAATCCAGGGTTATGAATATTTATGACTAAGTTTTAAGAATTTTATAGTTATATCTCCTACATTTAGGTCTTTGATCTGTTTTGTGTTAATCTTCGTATATGGTATGAAAGAGAGATCTGACTTCATCTAACATGTTGCTATTCAATTGTCAGAGCACCATTTATGGAAAAGATTTTTTTCCCATTGTCAAAAATCAGCTATAGATGTATGGGTTTATTTATAGACTCTTAATTGTATTAGGCAGATCTATAATATCTTCTTATGCCAATACCACATTGCCTTGATTGCTTTGC
Source organism: Rhinopithecus roxellana (assembly GCF_007565055.1). Lineage (NCBI taxonomy): Eukaryota > Metazoa > Chordata > Mammalia > Primates > Cercopithecidae > Rhinopithecus > Rhinopithecus roxellana. The sequence continues at coordinate 57,102,945 of NC_044564.1, forward strand.
AGGAAATTTTGAAAGTGGGAGTCCTAAGTTTGTTTTTTCTAGGCTGTTTTGGCTATTCTAGGTCTCTTGTATTTCCATATGAATTTTAGGATCAGCTTGTCAATTTCCATACTAAAATAAAGGCAGTTGGGATTTTCATAAGCGCTGTATTCATGACATAAAGCAATGTGGAGAATATTGCCATATTAAATCTTCCAGTCCATGAACGTGAGATGTCTTTCCATTTATTGAGTTTCTTTTTTTGAAAAACTGAATTTATTATAAATGAGCTCAGAATTTTTTATTATACTTTTAAGTTCTAGGGTACATGTGCACAATATGCAGGTTTGTTGCATATGTATACATGTGCCATGTTGGTGTGCTGTACCCATTAACTCATCATTTACATTAGGTATATCTCCTAATGCTATCCCTCCCCCTTACCCCCTCCCCACAATAGGACCCGGTGTGTGATGTTCCCTTTCCTGTGTCCAAGTGATCTCATTGTTCAGTTCCCACCTATGAGTGAGAACATGTGGTATTTGGTTTCCTGTTCTTGCGATAGTTTGCTCAGAATGGTTTCCAGCTGCATCCATATCCCTACAAAGGACATGAACTCATCCTTTTTTATGGCTGCATAGTATTCCATGGTGTATATGTGCCACATTTTCTTAATTCAGTCTGTCACTGATGGACATTTGGGTTGATTCCAAGTCTTTGCTATTGTGAATAGTGCCACAATAAACATACGTGTGCATGTGTCTTTATACCAGCATGACTTATAATCCTTTGGGTATATCCCCAGTAATGGGATGGCCGGGTCAAATGGTATTTCTAGTTCTAGATCCTTGAGGAATCACTACACTGTCTTCCACAATGGTTGAACTAGTTTACGGTCCCACCAACAGTGTAAAAGTGTTCCTATTTCTCCACATCCTCTCCAACACCTGTTGTTTCCTAATTTTTTAATAATTGCCATTCCAACTGGTGTGAGATGGTATCTCATTGTGGTTTTGATTTGCATGTCTCTGATGGCCAGTGATGATGAGCATTTTTTCATGCGTTGTTGGCTGTATGAATGTCTTCTTTTGAGAAGTGTCTGTTCATATCCTCTGCCCACTTTTTGATGGGGTTGTTTTCTTGTAAATTTGATTGAGTTCTTTATAGGTTCTGGATATTAGCCTTTTGTCAGATGAATAGACTGCAAAAATTTTCTCCCATTCTTTAGGTTGCCTGTTCACTCTGATGGTAGTTTCTTTTGCTGTGCAGAAGCTCTTTAGTTTAATTAGATCCCATTTGTCAATTTTGGCTTTTGTTGCCGTTGCTTTTGGTGTTTTAGACATGAAGTCCTTGCCTATGCCAATGTCCTGAATGGTATTACCTAGGTTTTCTTCTAGGGTTTTTATGGTTTTAGGTCTAACATTTAAGTCTCTAATCCATCTTGAATTAATTTTCGTATAAGGAGTAAGGAAAGGATCCAGTTTCAGCTTTCTGCTTATGGCTAGCCCATGTTCCCACCACCATTTATTAAATAGGGAATCCTTTCCCCATTTCTTGTTTTTGACAGGTTTGTCAAAGATCAGATGGCTGTACATGTGTGGTGGTATTTCTCAGGGCTCTGTTCTGTTCCATTGGTCTATATCTCTGTTTTGGTACCAGTACCATGCTGTTTTGGTTACTGTGGCCTTGTAGTATAGTTTGAAGTCAGGTAGCCTGATGCCTCCAGCTTTGTTCTTTTGGCTTAGGATTGTCTTGTCAATGCGGGGTCTTTTTTGGTTCCATATGAACTTTAAAGCAGTTTTTTCCCATTCTGTGAAGAAAGTCATTGGTAGCTTAATGGGGATGGCATTGAATCTATAAATTACCTTGGGCAGTATGGCCACTTTCACAATATTGATTCTTCCTATCCCTGAGCATGGGTATGTTCTTCCATTTGTGTCCTCTTTTATTTCACTGAGCAGTGGTTTGTAGTTCTCCTTGAAGAGGTCTTTTACATCCCTTGTAAGTTGGATTCCTAAGTATTCTATTCTCTTTGAAGCTACTGTGAATGGGAGTTGATTCATGATTTGGCTCTCTGTCTGTTACTGGTGTATAAGAATGCTTGTGATTTTTGCTCATTGATTTTGTATCCTGAGACTTTGCTGAAGTTGCTTATCAGCTTAAGGAGATTTAGGGCTGAAATGATGGGGTTTTCTAAATATACAATCATGTCATCTGCAAACAGGGACAATTTGACTTCTTTTCCTAACTGAATACCCTTTATTTCTTTCTCTTGCCTGACTGCCTCAGTCAGAATTTCCAACATTGCCGAATAGGAGTGGTGAGAGAGGGCATCCCTGTCTTGTGCCAGTTTTCAAAGGGAATGCTTCTAGTTTTTGCCCATTCAGTATGATATTGGCTGTGTTTGTCATAAATAGCTTATTATTTTGAGATACGTCCCATCAATACCGAATTTATTGAGAGTTTTCAGCATGAAGGCTGTTGAATTCTGTCAAAGGCCTTTTCTGCATCTATTGAGATAATCATGTGGTTTTTGTCTTTGGTTCTGTTTATATGCTGGATTACGTTTATTGATTTGCGTATGTTGAGCCAGCCTTGCCTCCCAGGGATGAAGCCCACTTGATCATGGTGGATAAGCTTTTTGATGTGCTGTTTGATTTGGTTTACCAGTATTTTATTGAGGATTTTTGCATTGATGTTCATCAGGGTTATTGGTCTAAAATTCTTTTTTGTTGTATCTGTGTCAGGCTTTGGTATCAGGATGATGTTGGCCTCATAAAATGAGTTAGGGAGGATTCCTTCTTTTTCTATTGATTGCAATAGTTTCAGAAGGAATGGTACCAACTCCTCCTTGTACCTCTGGTAGAATTCGGCTGTGAATCCGTCTGGTCCTGGACGTTTTTTGGTTAGTAGGCTATTAACTATTGCCTCAATTTCAGAGCCTGCTATTGGTCTATTCAGGGATTCAACTTCTTCCTGGTTTAGTCTTGGGAGAGTGTAAGTGTCCAGGAAATTACCCATTTCTTCTAGGTTTTCTAGTTTATTTGTGTAGAGGTGTTTATAGTATTCTCTGATGGTAGTTTGTATTTGTGTGGGATCGGTGGTGATATCCCCTTTATCATTTTTTATTGCGTCTATTTGATTCTTCTCTCTTCTTTATTAGTCTTGCTAGTGGTCTGTCAATTTTGTTGATCTTTTCAAAAAACCAGCTCCTGGATTCATTGATTTTTTTGGAGGGCTTTTTGTGCCTCTATCTCCTTCAGTTCTGCTCTGATCTTAGTTATTTCTTGCCTTCTGCTAGCTTTTGAATGTGTTTGCTCTTGCTTCTCCAGTTCTTTTAATTGTGATGCTAGGGTGTCAATTTTAGATCTTTCCTGCTTTCTCTTGTGGGCATTTAGTGCTATAAATTTCCCTCTACACACTGCTTTAAATGTGTCCCAGAGATTCTGGTATGTTGTATCTTTGTTCTTATTGGATTCAAAGAACATCTTTATTTCTGCCTTCATTTCATTATGTACCCAGTAGTCATTCCGGAGCAGGTTGTTCAGTTTCCATGTAGTTGAGCGGTTTCGATTGAGTTTCTTAGTCCCAAGTTCTAGTTTGATTGCAGTGTGGTCTGAGAGACAGTTTGTTATAATTTCTGTTCTTTTACATTTGCTGAGGAGTGCTTTACTTCCAATTATGTGGTCAATTTTGGAATAAGTGTGATGTGGTGCTGAGAAGAATGTATATTCTGTTGATCTGGGGTGGATAGATCTGTAGATGTCTATTAGGGCCACTTAGTGCAGAGCTGAGTTCAATTTCTGGATATCCTTTTTGACTTTCTGGCTCGTTGATCTGTCTAATGTTGACAGTGGGGTGTTAAAGTCTCCCATTATTATTGTATGGGAGTCTGCGTCTCTTTGTGAGTCTCTAAGGACTTGCTTTATGAATCTGGGTGCTCCTGTATTGGGTGCATATATATTTCGGAGTTAGCTCTTCCTGAAGAATTGATCCCTTTACCATTATGTAATGGCCTTTGTCTCTTTTGATCTTTGATGGTTTAAAGCCTATTTTATCAGAGACTAGGATTGCAGCCCCTGCATTTTTTTGTTTTCCATTTGCTTGGTAGATCTTCCTCCATCCCTTTATTTTGAGCCTATGTGTGTCTCTGCATGTGAGATGGGTCTCCTGAATACAGCAGACTGATGGGTCTTAACTCTTTATCCAATTTGCCAGTCTGTGTCTTTTAATTGGACCATTTAGTCCATTTACATTTAAGGTTAATATTGTTACGTGTGAATTGAATCCTGTCATTATGAAATTAGCTGTTATTTGCTCGTTAGTTGATGTAGTTTCTTCCTAGCATTGATGGACTTTACATTTTGACATGCTTTTGCAATGGCTGGTACCTGTTGTTCCTTTCCATGTTTAGTGCTTCCTTCAGGATCTCTTGTAGGGCAGGCCTGCTGGTGACAAAATCTCTAAGCATTTGCTTGTCTGTAAAGGATTTTATTTCTCCTTCCCTTATAAAACTTAGTTTGGCTGGATATGAAATTCTGGGTTGAAAATTCTTTAAGAATATTGAATATTGGCCCCCACTCTCTTCTAGCTTGGAGAGTTTCTGCCGAGAGATCTGCTGTTAGTCTGATGGGCTTCCCTTTGTGTGTAACCCGACCGTTCTCTCTGGCTGCCCGTAACATTTTTTTCCTTCATTTCAAGTTTGGTGAATCTGACAATTATGTGTCTTAGAGTTGCTCTTTTCGAGGAGTATCTTTGTGGCATTCTCTGTATTTCCTCAATTTGAATGTTGGCCTGCCTTACTAGGCTGGGGAAGTTCTCCTGGTTGATATCCTGAAGAGTGTTTTCCAACTTGGTTCCATTTTCCCCGTCACTTTCAGGCATGCCAATCAGACGTAGATTTGGTCTTTTCACATAATCCCATATTTCTTGGAGGCTTTGTTCATTTCTTTTTACTTTTTTTCTCTAGACATCTCTTCTTGCTTCATTTCATTCATTTGATCTTCAATCGCTGATACTCTTTCTTCCAGATGATCGAGTCAGTTACTGAAGCTTGTGCATTTGTCACGTAGTTCTCGTGTTATGGTTTTCATCTCTCTCAGTTCTTTTAAGGACTTCGCTACATTGGTTATTCTAGTTAGCCATTCGTCAAACATTTTTTCAAGGTTTTTAGTTTCTTTGCGCTGGTTACGTAGTTCCTCCTTTAGCTCTGAGAAGTTCGATCGACTGAAACCTTCTCCTCTTGACTCGTCAAAGTCATTCTCCGTCCAGCTTTGTTCCGTTGCTGGAGATGAGCTGTGTTCCTTTGGAGGGGGAGATGCACTTTGATTTTTTGAATTTCCAGCTTTTCTGCACTGCTTTTTCCCCATCTTTGTGGTTTTATCTGCCTTTGGTCTTTGATGATGGTGACGTCCTGATGGGGTTTTGGTGTGGGTGTCCTTTCTGTTTGCTAGTTTTCCTTCTAACAATCAGGACCCTCAGCTGCAGGTCTGTTAGTTTGCTTGAGATACACTCCAGACTCTGTTTGCCTGGGTATCAGCAGCTGAGGGTGCAGAACATAGAATACTGCTGAACAGTGAGTGTTGCTGTCTGATTCTTGCTCTGGAAGCTTCGTCTCCGGGGTGTACCCCACCATGTGAGATGTGAGGTGTTGGCTGCACCTAGTGGGGGATGTCTCCCAGTTAGGCTACTCAGGGGTCAGGGACCCACTTGAGCAGGCAGTCTGTCTGTTCTCAGATCTCAACCTCAGTGCTGGGAGATCCACAGCTCTCTTCAAAGCTGTCAGACAGGGGCATTTACCTCTCCCGAGGTTTCTGCTGCTTTTTGTTTAGCTATGCCCTGTCCCCAGAGGAGGAGTCTATAGAGGCAGGCCAGCCTCCTTGAGCTGTGGTGGGCTCCACCCAATTCAAGCTTCCCAGCGGCTTTGTTTATCTACTTAAGCCTCAGCAATGGTGGGTGCCCCTCCCCCAGCCTCCCTGCCACCTTGCAGTTAGATCTCAGACTGCTGTGCTAGCAATGAGGGAGGCTCTGTGGGCTTGGGACCCTCTGGGCCAGGTGTGGGATACAATCTCCTGGGGTGCTGTTTGCTAAGACTCTTGGTAAAGCACAGTATTAGGGTGGAAGTTACCCGATTTTCCAGGTGTTGAGCGTCTCAATTTCCTTTGGCTAGGAAAAGGAATTCCCTTCCCCCTTGTGCTTCCCAGGTGAGGTGATGCCCCGCCCTGCTTCAGCTCTCGCTGGTTGGGCTGCACCCTGCACCCATTTATTGGGTTCTTAAGGTCTTTTAACAATGGATTATAGTTTTTGGTAAGTCTCATACTTTTGTTAGATTTACTCCTATTATTAATGCTATTGTGAAAAAATGGAATTTTCTGTTTTTGGATTGTTTGTGTATGTAAATACAATTGCTTCTGTATATTGACATTGCATTATGCAACACCAAACTTTTTTGTGGATTCGTTAGGATTTTCTACATTGAAGTTCATGTTGTTTGCAACCAGAGATAGTTTATTCTTCCTTTTCAATCTGGATGCCTTTTCTTTCTTTCTCCTGCCACACTATCCTGGCTAGAGCCACCAGTACAATGCTTATTAAGTGGCAATAGTGGACATCCTTGTTTTCTGATATTAGGGAGAAGCTTTGTTTCATCACTAATTATGACGCTAGCTGTGGGTTTTTCATAGATAACCTTTATCTGGTTGAGGTGTTCCCTTCTGTGTAGTTTCTTTTACAAAACCCAAAACCCTCCCATGATAAAAAACACTCAACAAACATACATTGTATCTACTGAAGTAGTCATGTGGGTTTTGTCCTTTATTCTACTAATATGGTACATTACACTGATTTTTTGAATGTTTTTCTTTTAAGACAGAGTTTTGCTGTGTCACCCATGCTGGAAGCACAGTCATGGCTTGCTGCAGCCTCAACCTGCTGAGCTCAAGCCATCCTCCTACCTCAGTTTCTATAGGTGGGCCCACAAGCATGCACCACCATGCCCTGCTAATTTTTGTGTTTTTGGTAGAGTCAGGGTTTTGCCATGTTGTCCAGGCCAGTCTCAAATTCCTGGGCTTAAGCAATTCACCCACCTTGGCCTTCCAAAGTGCTGAGATTAAGCATGTGCCACCGCACCTGGCCAACTTTCTAATGTTAAACCAACCTTGCATTCCTGGCATAAATTCCATTTGGTCATGCTGTAGAGCCAAGTTGGAGAAAGAAAAGAAATTATTACCAACATGTTATATTTTTACAAATAAAATATGGAAGCAGAAGTGTCAAAAAATACACTGATACACCCCAAAAATCCCTAAGTATTTCAACTAAAAACAGACATTAAGAGCCATAACTGGGATTGCTGGCAAGATGGCTGAATAGGAACAGCTGCAGTCTGCAGCTCCCAGCAAGATCAACAGAAGGTGGGTGATTTCTGCGTTTCCAACCAAGGTACCTGGTTCATCTCATTAGGACTGGTTGGACAGTGGGTGCAGCCCAGTGAGGGTAAGCCAAAGCAGGGTGGTTCGTTGCCTTACCTGGGAAGCACAAGGGGTTGGGAAACTCCCTTTCCCAGCCAAGGGAAGCCATTAGGCACTATATCTTGCAGTTCAACCCAGACACTGTGCTTTTCCAACAGTCTTTGTGTCCCGCAAACCAGGAGATTCCCTCCAGTGCCCACGCCACCAGGGCCTTGGGTTTTCAGCATAAAACTGGGCGCCTGTTTTGGGCAGACACCAAGCTAGCTGCTGTTTTATTTTCATATTCCAGTGGTGCCTGAAACACCAGTGAGACAGAACCATTCACTCCCCTGGAAAGGGGGCTGAAGCCAGGGAGCCAAGTGGTCTGACTTGGCCGGTCCCATCCCAACGGAGCCCAGCAAGCTAAGATCCACTGGCTTGAAATTCTCATTGTTGGCACAGCAGTCTGAGCTCGACCTGGGATGCTCAAATGTAGTAGGGGGAGGGGCGTCCATCACTGAGGCTTGAGTAGGCAGTTTTACCCTCACACCGGGAAGTTCAAACTGGATGGAGCCCACTGCAGCTCAGCAAGGCCACTGCGGCCAGATTGCCTCTCTAGATTCCCTCCTCTCTGGGCATGGCAACTCTGAAAAAAGGCAGCAGTCCCAGTCAGGGACTAACAGATAAAACCCCTACCTCCCTGCGACACAGCACTTTGGGGAAAGGGCAGTTGTGGGCACAGCTTCAGCAGACTTAAACGTCCCTGCCTGGCAGCTCTGAAGAGAGCAGTGGATCTCCCAGTATAGCATTTGAGCTCTGCTAAAGGACAGACTGACTCTTCGAGTTGGTCCTCCCAGTAGGGGCCAACAGACACCTCATACAGGAGAGCTCTAGCTGGCATCTGGTGGGTCCCCCCATGGGACGAAGCTTCCAGAGGAAGGAACAGGCAGCAATCTTTGCTGTTCTGCAGCCTTCGCCAGTCTGCAGCAGACGGCCTGAATGTAAGGAGGAAAACTACCAAACAGAAATGAATAGTATCAACATCAACAAAAGGGACGTCCAGTCAAGAGATCCCAGCTGAAGGTCACCAACTTCAAAGACCAAAGGTAGGCAGATAAATCCACAAAGATGGGGAGAAACCCGCAAAAAAAGGCTGAAAATTCCAAAAAGCAGATCACCTCTTCTCCGAAGGATGACAACTCCTTGCCAACAAGGGAACAGAACTGGACAGAAAATGAGTTTGACGAATTGACAGAAGTAAACTTAAGATGATGGATAATAACGAACTCCTCCAAGCTAAAGGAGCACGTTCTAACCCAATGGAAGGAAGCTAAGAACCTTGAACAAAGGTTAGACAAATTGCTAACTAGAAAAACCAGTTTAGAGAAGAATATAAATTACCTGATGGAGCTGAAAAACACAGCACGAGAACTTCATGAAGCATACACATGTATCAATACCTGAATTGATATCAGAGACTGAAGATCAACTCAATGAAATAAAGCAAGAAGACAAGATTAGAGAAAAAAGAGTGAAAAGAAACAAAGCCTCCAAGAAATATGGGACTACGTGATAAGGCCAAATCTACGTTTGAATGGTGTACCTGAAAGCAACAAGGAGAATGGAACCAAGTTGGAAAACACTCTTCAGGATATTATCCAGGAGAACTTCCCCAACCTAGCAAGGCAGGCCAACATTCAATTCAGGAAATACAGAGAACACTGCAAAGACACTCCTCAAGTAGAGCAACCCCAAGACACATAATTGTCAAATTCACCAAGGTTGAAATGAAGGAAAAAATATTAGGCAGAGAGAAAGGTTGGGTTACCCACAAAGGGAAGCCCATCAGACTAACAACAGATCTCTTGGCAGAAATTCTACAAGCCCGAAGAGAGTGGGGGCCCATATTCAACATCCTTAAAGAATTTTCAACCCAGAATTTCATATCCAGCCAAACCAAGCTTCATAAGCAAAGGAGAAATAAAGTCCTTTACAGACAAGCAAATGCTGAGAGATTTGTTACCACCAGGCCTGCCTTACAAGAGCTCCCGAAGGAAGCACTAAACATGGAAACGAACAACTGGTACCAGCCACTGCAAAAACATACCAAATTGTAAAGGTCATAAGAGTATGAAGAAACTGCATCAACTAATGGGCAAAATAACCAGCTAGCATCATAATGACAGGATCAAATTCACACATAACAATATTCACCTTAAATGTAAACGGACTAATGCCCCAATTAAAAGACACAGACTGGCAAATTGGATAGAGAGTCAAGACTCATCAGTGTGCTGTATTCAGGAGACGCATCTCACGTGCAAAGACACACACAGGCTCAAAATAAAGGGATGTAGGAATATTTACCAAGAAAATGGAAAGCAAAAATAAAAACAAGTTGCAATCCTAGTTTCTGATAAAACAGACTTTAAACAAAGATCAAAAGGGATAAAGAAAGGCGTTACATAATGGTAAAGGGATCAATGCAACAACAAGAGCTAACTATCCTAAATATATATGTATCCAAAACAGGAGCACCCAGATTTATAAAGTTCTTAGAGACCTACAAAGAGACTTAGATTCCCACACAATAATGGTGGGAGACTTTAACACCCCCTGTCAACATTAGATCAACATGATTGTATATTTAGAAAACCCTACAGTCTCAGACCAAAATCTCCTTAAGCTGATAAGCAACTTCAGCAAAGCCTCAGGATACAAAATCAATGTGCAAAAATCACAAGCATTCCTATACACCAGTGACAGCCAAATTATGAGTGAACTCCCATTCACAACTGCCACTAAGACAATAAAATACCTAGGAATACAACTTGCAAGGGATGTGAAGGATCTATTCAAGGTGAACTACAAACCACTGCTCAAGGAAATGAGGGGATACACACAAATGGAAAAACATTCCATGCTCATGGATAGGAAGAATCAGTATGGTGAAAATGGCCATACTGCCCAAAGTAATTTATAAATTCAATGCTGTCTCCATCAAGCTACCATCGACTTTCTTCACAGAATTGGAAATAACTACTTTAAATTTCATACGGAACCAAAAAAGAGCCCACATAGCCAAGACAATCCTAAGAAAAAGAACAAAGCCAGAGGCATCACGCTACCTGACTTCAAACTATACTACAAGGCCACAGTAGCAAAAACAGCATGGTACTGGTCCCAAAACAGAGATATAGACCAATGGAACAGAACAGAGGCCTCAGAAATAATACCACACATCTGCAACCATCTGATCTTTGACAAACCTGACAGAAACAAGCAACGAGGAAGGGATTCCCTATTTAATAAATAGTGTTGGGAAAACTGGCTAGCCATATGCATAAAGCTGAAACTGGATCCCTTCTTTACACCTTATACAAAAACTAAGATGGATTAAAGTCTTACCATAAAAACCCTGAAAGAAAACCCAGGCAATACCATTCAGGGCATAGGCAAAGACTTCATGACTAAAACACCAAAAGCAATGGCAACAGAAGCCAAAATAGACAAATGGGATCTAATTAAAGAAACTAATATCAGAGTGAACAGGCAACCTAAAGAATGGTCGAGAAAATTTTTGCAATCTATCCATCTGACAAAGGGCTAACATCCAAAATTTACAAAGAACTTAAACTTACAAGAAAAAAAAAGCCCCATCAAAAAGTGGGCAAAGGATATGAACAGACCCTTCTCAAAAGAAGACATTTATGCAGCCAACAAACATATGAGAAAAAAGCTCATCATCACTGGTCAGAGAAATGCAAATCAAAACCACAATGAGATACCATCTCACGCCAGTTAGAATGGCAATCATTAAAAAGTCAGGAAACAACAGATGCTAGAGAGGATGTGGAGAAATAGGAATGCTTTTACACTGTTGGTGGGAGTGTAAATTAGTTCAATCATTGTAGAAGACAGTGTGGCGATTCCTCAAGGATCTAGAACTAGAAATACCATTTGACCCAGCAGTCCCATTACTGGGTATATACTCAAAGGATTATAAATCATTCTACTATAAAGACACATGCACACGTATGTTTATTGCAGCACTGTTCACAATAGCAAAGACTCAGAACCAACCCAAATGCCCATCAATGATTGACTGGATAAAGAAAATGTGGCACATATACACCACTGAATACTATGCAGCCCTAAAAATGGATGAGTTCATGTCCTTTGCAGGGGCATGGATGAAGCTGGAAACCATCATTCTCAGCAAACTATAACACAAGAACAGAGAACCGAACACTGCATGTTCTCACTCATAAGTGGGAGTTGAACAATGAGAACACCTGGACACAGGGAGGGGAACATCACACACCAGGGCCTGTCAGAGGGTGGGAGGCTAGGGGGAGGGATAGCATTAGGAGAAATACCTAATGTAGATGATGGGTTGATGGGTGCAGGAAACCGCCATAACACATGTATACATATGTAACAAACCTGCACATTCTGCATATGTACCCCAGAACTTAAAGTATAATTTTAAAAAATTTAAAAAGTCATAACTGCATCTTGGCTAAAAACAAAGAGCCATAACTACATCTTGGCTTTATTGGCCCTAAAAGGAGGAGTGTTAGAAGTTGTTCAGCTGTTTCACCTTGTATTGAACTTTTCTGAAAGAATTCACTCAAAGCTTAAATAATTTGCACAGATATCTTTGAACTCAAAGTTCATGCTCTATTTTGGTGAGTGGTGGTACCCTTTCCTCCTGTGGAGTTTAGAATAAACAATGGGTCACTCTGACTGAAAGGCAATTTCTTCTCGTCCTCCTACCCTTACTCCCAAATAAAAGAACGCCCTTCATCCTTTGCTATTTTTTTGATAATGGGGATGATTGAAAACTCCTACATATGCTGAAGCTCAACATTTACCTAATAATTTCTGTGAAATTCAGAAGTACCATTTCATTCTAAGATAAAGGATTCTAACTGAAGTAAACATTTCCATGTTGAGTTATTTGCTCACATGAGCCATCTAGGTCTTTTAACAGCAATTAAAAGGCTCTGTGGACATGGAATAACCCCTGAAAATAGGGGCATACAGAAGAACACAGATCTGTCTTTCTGTTAAAAAGATATCAACCAGTATATTAAAAAGTTTATTTCAGTAACATTATAAGGCAACAATCCTCAGTCAGCAAACCAGTGACAAGAAATTGACAAACACTCCTTCTACAGCTTCCTGAAACAGCAGGCTGGCTTGTGGCCCCCTTGGTGGTAACATCTTAAGGAATCCTATCATGTTTGTTTATTTATGCTAAACTGTAAAAACAAACACTTCATACGACAATCATTCTTAGGTCAAACACAAGAACGAACTACTTTGACATCGTAATTCTTCACACTTTTTCCCTGAATATGCTGTACTGTACTACTAACATTTAAATTCTGTAGAAAATAATGCATTTGTTAGTGACTTTGTTAGAGCTTGAAAAGACCCTTTTAGAATTTAAATGATCACTTATAAAAAAATTTTAATCTCAGAATCTACTAATGTGACAGACAAACAGTATACTTAACAGTTGAGTCATAAATACTGTGTATAATTGCTTGACCATCTCTAGCATTTAAATGACCTCCCAGAATATTACACAAGCCCTGAGACTAGTGAGCATCTTATTACTGACCTTGTACACCACCAAAGTTTCATAATGCTAAAGAAAACCAAAACAAAAGACAATGGTTTACACAGGAAAATAACCCAAAGGCAATACGAAAACAGTCATAATTTATTACTGATAAAGAGTAAAGGCATCCTTCCCAAAGTGGGGGGAAATCACAGGGAACACTAATTATATCAGATAAACCACGGGGATGGAAAATAGGCCCATATTTTAAAATTCATTGAGAAATCATTCCTTTTTCTCCACAACTGTGATTCTATACAAGATACAAACCCTGCAAACCTTTTGTGCTACCTGATGGATAAAAGTAGCAGGAGCCAGACTCCTGAAACACTTGAGACTGATTTCTACAAAGTCCAGGAAAAGCAATGACTCCAGTGTGCAGTGCTGATGCATGTGACAGCCTAATGTGTTATTATTCAGTTCTGGTGGCAGCCCTATCTACGTGGGCCCAGTTAGTTTTTAGGGAGTCACAGATTAGGCAGGCAATGAGGAGCATGATTCTAAAAAGCACATCATATGCATTAAACAAGCAGCTTCAAGGACATTTTCTCCTGCGATGCACACTTACTGTGCTCTTTCTATTCAGACAGATCCACAGACCACCTTTCAAGACCATTCCTCTCTCATTTCCTCCATCACCCAAGATAAATCTAGCTACCCTTTTTTGTTTTGTTAACTGTGCCTTTTCTTTCAACTTTTTGTCCTTGTTAAAATTTGTCCAATGTTTCACATTTCCTAATGATGAAAAGAAAGCTTGCACCGTTTACCATTGATCTCACCAACCCCCTCACTGCTGGAACCAAAAAGCCATGAGAGGTACTGCTGTGATACACCTTACAAGCTACATAGCCATCTTCAAAATGAAAACCACCTTTAAGTCCTCATGCTGCCACTATGCAGGATCTGAACCACCTACAGGTACAGTGGTCTCATTCCAGTATAAGCCACAACCTCAAGTCTCAGGAAAGCCAGCCTGCTGGATAGTAAGTTACTGAGAAAAACTAATCTATTCTACTGGCTGGAAAACAAAAAGGCCCAGTGCATCAATAAGATTATACCATAAAGGATTAATCTTGTATAACACAAGACTCCTAGGAAACAAAAGAGAATAAATATTTATAAAATGCCCACTACTCCCAGCCTTCCTTCTACCCCAGAATAGCCCAGGTGGCAGCTCAGTGCTCTGAGGAAGGAAGTTAAGGTCATGTACTGGCACAAACAATATTCTGAACCAAAAGAACCTATGAAAACCAGAGGGATATGTGGCCAAATACTCCCCTTTTCAACTTGGTAAGATGAAGAGGGGTAAACAGACATGTTTCAGAGAAAAAAGGCATAGAAAACCACCTCAGGAAAGCAGCACAGCAGTGGATCTGAGTGTCCATTTGTCAGGACAGTGAGTCACCAGCTCAGCACAGGGTCCAGGCCTCAGCACAGAGACACAAAGCACATCCGAGAGGCTGCCTGAAGAAACAGCTAGACAAAGGCTACAGCCTCAAGAGCGCAATGCTTCTCTTCTCTCCCAGCCCCATGGCAATCACTTCCCAGTGACCTACACAGAGTTATATTCTCAAGGGGAATCAGTACCCCAGTGAATGATATTTTACCCACCATCCACGAATACAACAAATGGTTTTGGGGCTTAAATTGGAAACAACTTTTGTCTCATTAACAATGGTCTGACAGTGTACATCTTTCTTGATCCTAACAGGACACCTCCTGAAGTGGTTTGTTGGCTTTTGTCCTTAAGGTCATATGAAATGACGTTGTGTGTAGTGGCAGTACCCACATGTGCTTAAGTGCCAGAAGACTGGCATTTTCAAGTGTCAACAGGCCATGCATCATTGTGCCACAGCTAAACCTTTATAGTGCTTGGCCCTGAAAAGTGTTAACCCAGAAAGTTCTCTGAACATATGCTCATTAAAATTCATTGACTTACGTTACAAACATCCACGTAACATAGGGAGAAACCATGTCACATGGAGTATCCACTGGGCATGTACTTAGAGCTCATCCACAAGACTAAAACACAAAGAGATCGTAGGTGCACACCCAGGCAGAGGGAAATGTCCAATCTGGGAACCTTTCCTTCAGAGCATCCAGTTGAGGGGATCTCTTGTCTTCCCCAGATAGATAGTGGGCAGCAATGGCCACAGTAACCATTCCTTCAGGATGTTCTTCTGAGACCTGCCAGAGAAAATCAATTAGTTCTCCAGTTCTCGGAAGCCAGAATACTGAACCCAAGGTTCTTGCTAAATACCTCCTGGGAACCTAATCAATGAAACAAACAATGCTGGGAAATTTGCACCTGCACTTCTATCCAGAACTGCCATGCAGAAGCCTGGAGTCCATGGGAGTAAAAGACAAAGTAGTCTCCTCCTTTACTTGTGACTGGGGTGCCATTACCAAGAGACCACTGAGAAAGTGATGACCCTTTGTGGGCTCGAACATAAAAGGACATATGGCTTGGTCCTGTAAGGTAAAAGGAAGAAAGAACAGTTAATCTTTGTAAAAGGATCAGAAAAATAACCCACAATCCAAACCAGACTTCATAAAGGTTCATGCCTGTATGACTTTAAATATACTCGCTATAAACCTAATGGAGGTTTACCAGTTTGGACACTTAGTGTGAATCAACAAGGTTAAATAATGAGGTACAGGAGAAAAGGCACAGACTCTAAATGAGAAAGCCTGTGTTAAGTTGGTCCTATCACTTAACTGCTGCATGACATCAGGAATTTAATCTATGTCACAATTTCTTCATCTATGAAATAGATTTTTTGAGGGGATTATATTAGAAAAAGCATATGAAAGTGTTGGCAAAACTGCAAAGTGCTATAACAGTACTGAATAGGATTGTCATTATGAATCGGGTTGTAATTTTCAGAGTTGATCATGTAATACCTTAAAATATGTTTTACTAGTTTTCCCTTCAAGCTAGAAAGTATCAGCTCAGTTCTGAAAATTTAGTCATCACTGGGAACTTCCAAGGAAACTGATGATAGTGGCAGTCAAGCTAAAACTAAAATAGATAAAACTAAACAAAAACACACCCTCAGCCTAACTTGAAGACAGAGAATATCCACATGTGCAATAACCGTAAATTTTTAAATCTCAGGGAGCAATCTCACACACGTGTGCCCACCGTGCTTCTGCTGCAAGGCTTTGTGGCAAACGCAGACCAAGTAAGTCCACCCTAAATCTGAAAATACCACTATAGTGTCCAGTCAAAGAAAGGTTTACAGGGCAGGGACGTAAAAGTATATTACTGAAGTAACAGTCTTCAAAACCAAAACTTCTCAGGGAAAAATAAACCAAAAAAGAAGGAAGAGGCATCCTCTGGCATTTGGGTGATGAAGGCGAAAAGAAGCAAAAGAAAATTCAGGGTCCCGCAAGAAAAATCCAATCAAAAACGCTGAATGAGATATGTATTATTCATTCATACCAATGCAAACTTACTAAGGAATCTAGACTTTATTACACTGACAGAAAAGGAAGCCATTGCCAGAAATCTTACAAAACAGCGCAAAAATGAGGAAGAAAAGGACAAACAGACCCATACAGTTATTACCAAAAAAAAAAAAAAAATCAGAAAATTCCTCTTGGGGAAAAAAAACCCAACCATGAAGCAGAAGAAAATGTTATGATCACACTCCAACTACAAATATATCCATACAAACACTTGGGCATATTTAAAACCCCACCATGAATCAGAAATTCTTACTAGAAGGAAGAATTAAAAGGACTGACTAGACTCAGAAAACAAATGGAGGAAAAAGGCAAAATTACCTTAGAAATGAAGACAATTACAAGATGCCCAACAGAATAGATTCAAAGGAAAATTTATTAACAGGCATAAAGACAGGAGAAATACTAAGAAAATTAAAATGGGAAAAAGCAAAGTAAAAAAGGTTAGCAATAGTGGTAAAAATGGAAGGCAGGTCAAAAAGAAATATTCATTTGGTACCCCAGAAGAAAACCAAACAACGAAACAGAATATTTAAAACCATAATCCAAGAAAGCATTCCAGAAATAAAAGGAGAGCTGAATCTACACATTGAAAGGGATTACCAGGCACCTTAGAATATTAACATAGAACAAACAACTTCAAAACATAACCTAGTAAAACAGATTTCAAAGAAAAAAAACTCTTCAAGGTCTTCAGTAAAAAGATCAAGTAACTTACAAAAAAAATTACATTGTATCAGACTCCAAAAACAAAATATAAAATAAGGCAACAATGGAACAGCAATTTTTTTAAAAAATATTGGAAAATGTGAACCGAAGATTTTATGTCTACCAACTTGTCCTTCAACTATCAAGGTTATAGAAAACCAATTTTAGCCATATAGAAACAGAGCACTCATGAGCCCTTCTTCAGAAACAGTCTAGAGAATAAGAAACAGTCTAGAGAATAAGATTCATCCAACCAAGAGATAACTCTACAAACTTCAGCAAAAGAACTTTTTCTTGAGACGGGGTTTTGCTCTATCACCTAGGTTTGAGTGCACTGGCGTGAACACAGCCCACTGCAGCCTTGACTTCCTTGGCTTGAGCAATCCTGTTGCCTCAGCCTCCCAAGTAGCTGGGACTACAGATGCATGCTACAAACCTGGCTTTTTTTTGTTTTTTTTTTGGTAGAAATGGGGTCTCCCCATTTTGCCCAGGCTGGTCTCGAGCTCCTGGGCTCAAGCCATCTTCCCACCTCAACCTCCCAAAGTACTCCCAAAGTAAGCCACCACACCTGGCCAAAAGAACTTACTATAGTGAGGATTTTAATACATCCAAATGTATTACAAAAACACTAAGGTGAAGGTATAAAACAAATGTACAAATGTTACATGCTGTAACAAAAATTGGATGGAAAATGGGAGAGAGAAAGAGGAAAATATAATAAGCATGCTGTTGTACAGGTTAATTGGTGGGAGTTAAAACAATACCTTTATTTATTTATTTATTTTTCCTGAGACGGAGTCTCACTCTGTGGCCCAGGCTGGAGTGCAGGGGCGCAATTTCAGCTCACTGCAACCTCTGCCTCCCGGGTTCAAGTAAAATAATAGAGAATTAAAACAAATATAAACATTCATAAATGCCAGAAAATAAATGTTTTAAAGAGCATAGAAGACACCTCATAGAAAAAAGGAACATAACAAATAAAGTAACACATGTAATTATAAAATATTGTGACAACTGAGGCCAAATGTATGAGTAATAAAAATTAATGTAAATAAATCTAACTTACCCACTAAAAGAAAAAAAATTTCAACTTGGCTTACAAAGCCAAGCCCAATCACATACTGTATGTTTCCTGAATACAGAGAGATTCAGAAAGGGTAAACGAAGGTATGAACAAAGGTATTTCAGGCAAGTGGAAATTGTTTAAAAGTCCTATCTTATTTCTGAAAAAATAGAATTCAAGGCAAAAGCATTAAATATAAAAGGGGTACTTTTTAATACTAAAAGTCACAATTCACAATGAAGACATAAAAATTGTGAATATCTATGCATCAGATAACACAGCAACCACTTTATAAAGCAAACTACAGGAGACGTATAGAAGATATATACATATAAACATAAAAATAAGAAACTCCAATATTCCATTCAGTACAAGACACGTCAATCAAGCAAAAAATAAGGATGATATAGGAAGACTTAAAATGACCAATGAGGTAGATCACGTGGATGTGTACAGGTTGAGTATTCCTTATTTGAAATACTTGAGACCAGAAGTGTTTCAGATTTTGGAATACTTGCATTACCCTACAGGTATCATGCAGGCCTTTTTGGCATTTTAAACAATATCTTTACACAACAGAACAGAGAATAAGCAAAAAAAAACAACAAAAACAAAAACCAAAAGTGTGTAATGCACATAGGTCTGGGGTTCATGTGAGGTATTATGAGAAACCTGCCATTGGCATATGCAGCCTACACACATACCATTTTATTACTCTTTACAGGCATGCTTGCATGGAGAATCCGGGTGTATGAGGAATGTATGTCACAGTTGAAAGGGGCTGGAAAGGTTTTCTTCCCCCAGGGATGCTGAATAACTGTGTTGTGTGCCTATGTTTTGACTATGACCTGTCAAATCATACCGAAAAGGAGATTGTTTTCGGTTAGGGAGGCCAGTGGTATTAAGATTAGAATTGTGATGAAGTATATTATGGATGCTACTTGTCCGATTATAATGAAGGGTTGGTTTACCGGTTGACTTCCAATTCAGGTTAGGGTTAGTAGAATTGTGATTAGGAGTCATAGTAGGAATTGGCTGAGTGGGTGGAATGTCATACTTTGTTGTTTGGATTTGTGGAGTATGGGTATAATTGTTAGGATGAGAATGGATAGGAGGAGCGCTAATACTCCCCCTAACTTATTAGGAACAGATCGTAGGATTGCGTATGCGAACAGGAAATATCATTCTGGTTTGATGTGTGGTGGGGTGCTTAGAGGTCAGATGTGGAAATTTTCTTTTCTTTTCTTTTTTTTTTTTGAGACATGGTCTCACTCTGTCACCGAGGCTGGGATGCAGTGGTGCAATTATGGCTCACTGCAGTCTCCAATTCCTGGACTCAAGCAGTCCTCCCTCCTGGGTAGCTAGGACTACAGGCGTGAGCTATTATACCTGGCTAATGTTTTAATTTTTTGTAGAGACAAGGTCTGACTATGTTGCCCAGGCTGGTCCGAAACTCCTGGCCCCAAGTGATTCTTCTGCCTTGGCCTTCCCAAATGTGGGGATTACAGGTATGAGCCACCACGGCTGGCAGAATTTTCCTTTTGTGGCATCAAGCATCAAGTTGGTGCTCAAAAAGTTTTGGATTTCAGATTTTTGGATGAGGGTGCTCAATCTGTATATATTAAAACTTTATGTACTGATAATACGAAATATACCTTCTCAAGTGAGCATCAAACACTTACAAAATCGAGTACTAGAGGTCACACAAGAAATATGGGAAAGTTACATAAAATTAGAAATAAATGACATTGATCACAATTCAATAAAACTGAATTGTTGAAATTAACAATAAAACAGCTTTCCTCTGGAAATTAAAGACTCTACCATGAAAGAGGAAGTACAAACTGAAATTACAGAATTTTTTAAAAATAGGAACTACTAGATACATGCAAAACAGTAATAAGAGGAAAATTCATAGCAATAAATTTTGGGGGGTGTTAGATGCAATGGCTAATGCCTGTAATCTTAACACTTTAGGAGGCCAAGGCAGGAGGCTCACTTGAGGGCAATATAGCGAGACACCATCTCTAGATAAAGTTTTTTTTAAAATTTGCCAGGAGTGGTGACACACACCTGTAGTCCCAGCCACTCCAGAGGCTGAGATAGGAGGATCACTTGGAGCCCATGAGTTTGATGCTGCAGTGAGCCATGATCACATCACTGCACTCCAGTCTGAGTGACCAGGGAGATTCCAAATCAAAAATATCTGTCTTTTTTCAGTAAAATAAATTTTTAAAAGTGACTTGGGTCAAAAAGAACAACAAAGTAACCAAAAGAAAGCAAAGATGAAAGCAAGAATCAATGAAATACAGAACAAAAACAGACCTAATTTTTAAAAATAGAAGTTTTTTTCCCTAAATTAACAAAATAAGACAATTGCTAGCTAAATCAAGAAAGGAGCAGTGGGGAAAGAGAGCAAAACAGAGAAAACACAAATATACAAAAAGATAAATAAAAAGAAAAATAATCTAAACAATAAATTTATAAAATCACATGACTATTTTGCAGGCCTCTATACTAATAAATTTGAAAACCCAGAAGAAATCAGTACTTTTCTAGGAAAATATAGATTACCAAAACTGAGCACATTAAAGATATAAAGTTTAAACAGACCAGTTTCCCTAGAAAAAATTAAGGAACTGGCCCCCATAAAAGCACCAGGCCCTGATGGCGTTCACAGAGGAATTCAAGGTAACTTCCCAACCAAATAGCTCCAATGCTCCATAAACTGTTCCAAGGTATTGAAAATGAAGGAAAACTAATTGTTCTTATAAAGTATTAATATAATAAAGAGTACAAAGAAAAAAGCAGACCAGTATCACTCATGAATATTAATGCACAATTTCCCAGTAACATCAACAAACAGAATCCAACATCACATTAATAAAATAATAGGCCATAAAAAAGACACAATGAAGAAAATTCCTATCACTGCCTTCATAGATGCTCAAAAAGCCTTTCTCAAAATTAAACACTCATTTCTTGTTTTTAAAATTCAACAAGATGACAGCTGATGAATGCTTGCTGAAAATGATTTTAAAAAGTATGTACCTTAGTCCTAAGACCAGGATCTTAAATATGAGGAAAACACTAGAGACCTTTGCACTAATATCAAAAACAAGACAAGGATGCTCACTATATCCATAACTTCAACACTGTGCTAGAATTTATTAGCCAACTGGACAATTAGAGGCATAAAAATTGGTAGAAAAGAAATAAAACTGTATTTGCAGATGATATGCAGCAGTCAATAAACCACAGCTGAGATCTATTTTTGTATGGCCCTCAGGCTAGGAATGGTTTTTACATTTTTAATGGGTGGTAAACAAAGAAAAAAAAAGGGGGGAAACAAAAGAATGTGACCGAGGCAAGGCCTAAATTATTTACCTAGATGATATGGTTTGCCTGTGTCCCCACCCAAATCTCATCTTGAATTATAACTCCCACAATGCCCACGTGTGGTGAGAGGAACCCAGTGGGAGGTGGTTGAATCTTGGGGGCACATCTTTCTCATGCTGTTCTCATGATAGTGAATTAGTCTCACAAGATCTGATGGTTTTAAAAATGGTAGTTTCCCTGCACAAGCTCTCTTTGCCTGCTGCCATCCATGTAAGACATGACTTGCTCCTCCTTGCCTTTCACCTTCTGCCATGATTGTAAGGCTTCCCCAGCCACGTGGAACTGTAAGTCCAATAAACCTCTTTCTTTTGTAAATTGCCCAGTCTCAGGTATATCTTTATCAGCAACATGTAAACAGACTAATACAGTAAACTGGTACCAGTAGAGTGGGGTGCTGCTGAAAAGGTACCCAAAAATGTGGGAGCAACTTTGGAACTGGGTAAAAGGCAGAGGCTGTAACAGTTGTGGAGGGCTCAGAAGAAGAGGAAAATGTGGGAAAGTCTGGAACGTCCTAGAGACTTGTTGAATGGCTGTGACCAAAATACTGATGATAATGATATGGAAAATAAAATCCAGGCTGAGGTGGTCTTGGATAGAAATGAGGAACTTTTTGGGAACTAGAGCAAAGGTAATTCTTCTTATGTTTTAGCAAAGAGACTGGAGGCATTTTGCCCCTGCCCTAGAGATATGTGGAACTCTGAACTCAATTGAGAGAGATGATTTAGGGTAGCTGGTGGAAGGAATTTCTAAGCAGCAAAGCACTCAAGAGGTGACTTGGGTGCTGTTAAAGGCAGTTTTATAAGGGAAGCAGAGCACAAAATTCAGAAAATTTGCAGCCTGACAATGCAATAGAAAAGAAAATCCCATTTTCTGAGGAGAAATTCAAGCCAGCTGCAGAAATTTGCATAAGTAACAAGGAGCCAAATTTTAATCCCCAAGACAATAGGGAAAATGTCTCCAGGGCATGTCAGAGGTCTTCACAGCAGCCCCTCCCATCACTGGTCCAGAGGCCTAGGAGGAAAAAGTGGTTTCATGGGCTATGCCCAGGGTCTCCATGCTGTGTGCAGCCTAGTGTCTTAGTGCCCTGCATCTCAACCACTTCAGCCATGGCTGAAAGGGACCAATGCAGAGCTCAGGACGTGGCTTCAAAGGGTTCAACCCTCAAGCCTTGACAGCTTCCACATGGTGTTGAGCCTGTGAGCACAGAGAAGTCAAAAACTGGGGTTTGGGAACCTCTGCCTAGATTTCAGAAGATGTATGGAAACACCTGGATGCCCAGGCAGAAGTTTGTGCAGGGGTGGGACTTCATGGAGAACTTCTGTTAGGGCAGTGTGGAAGGGAAATGTGGGGTTGGAGCCCCCACACAGAGTCCCTACTGGGGCACTGCCTAGTGGAGCTGCAAGAAGAGGGCTACTATCCTCCAGACCCCAGGATAGTGGATCCACTGACAGCTTGCACTATGCTCCTGGAAAAGTCACAGACACTCGACGCCAGCCAGTGAAGGCAGCTGGGGTGAGACTGTACCTGCAAAGCCACAGGGATGGAGCTGCCCAAGACCATGGAAACCCACCTCTTGCATCCATGTGACTTGGATGTGAAACATGGAATCAAAGGAGATCATTTTGGAACTTTAAGATTTGACTGCCCTGTTGGATTTCGGACTTGCATGAGGCCTGTAGCCCCTTTGTTTTGGCCAATTTCTCTCATTTGGAATGGCTGTATTTACCCAATGCCTGTACCCCCTTGTATCTAGGAAGTAACTAACTTGCTTTTGATTTTACAGGCTCATAGGCAGAAGGGACTTGCTTTGTCTCAGATGAGACTTTGGACTGTGGACTTTTAATGCTAAAATGAGTTAAGACCTTAGGGGACTGCTGGGAAGGCACAGCTGGTTTTGAAATGTGAGGACATGAGATTTGGGAAGGGCTGGGGTGGAATGATACGGTTTGGCTGCATCCTCACCCAAATTTCATCTTGAATTGTAACTCCCACAATTTCCACATGTGGTGGGAGGAACACAGTGGGAGGTGGTTGAATTTTGGGGGCAGGTCTTTCCCGTGCTGTTCTTGTGATAGTGAATGAGTCTCACAAGATCTGATGGTTTTAAAAACGGGAGCTTCCCTGCACAAGCTCTCTTTGCCTGCTGCCATCCATGTAAGATGTGACTTGCTCCTCCTTGCCTTTCACCTTCCGCCATGATCTGAGGCCACCCCAGCCACATGGAACTGTAAGTCCAATAAACCTCTTTCTTTTGTAAATTGCCCAGTCTCGGGTATGTCTTTATGAGCAGCATAAAAACAGACTGGCCCTTTAGAGAAAAAGTTTGTGAACCCCGGTATATCTGGAGAACCCAAGGATATCAATGGTTAAACTAACTCAAAAAATACAAGATTCAGTTAGGTAGTAGGATATAAAATTGACATGTAGAAATCAACTGCCTTCACACATACAAAAAATAATCAGAGGATATAATGGTAGAGAGATGCCCTCAATTATAAACAGCAACACAATCTAGATGAGAAAAACCTCTCAGACAGGGTTTCGCTCTGTCGCCCAGCCTGGAGTATGGTAGCACAATCATAGCTCACTGCAACCTCGAATTCTATGCCCAAGCGATTCTCCTACCTCAGCCTCCCAAGTAGCTGGGACTACAGGTGTGCACAAGCACTCTTAATTTTTTTTCTTTTTTTGTAGAGATAGAGTCTCACTATATTGCCTAGGCTGGTCCCAGGCTCAAGCAATCTGCCTACCTCAGCCTTCCAAAGTGCTGGGACTATAGGGGGAAAACCCCTGAAAGACATAAAAATAGATTTGAACAAACGAAATGTCATTCCCAGGTCACTGATAGGATGACTCAACATCGTATCAATTCTCCTGAAGGTAATTTATAAATTTATTATGATACTCCAAAAATACCAATAAGCAATAAGCTTTATATTAGAATTGGGTAAGTTATTACTGATGTTCATATGAAAAAGAAAATAGTAAGGAAGATAAACAAAAACAGCAAGGAAAATACTGAAAAACAAAAACTACAAAGGAGCTTAATGCTTTCAATCATGAAAATACTATAAAGCTTCTATAATTAAAAGTGTAATAACTAGTGTACAAATAGACCTACACATACACAGTCAAATGATTTCTGATAAGGGCACCAAAGCAATTCAATGGTAAAAGTATTTTCAAAAAATGGTGCTAGGAACACTTGATATCCATAAAGGAAAAAAAGAGCCTTGACCCCTACACCTCAGACCATACACAAAAATTAATTCAAGGTGGATCACAGGCCTAAATATAAAAGCTAAAGCTGTAAAGCTTCTAGGAGGAAACGTGAGAATCTATGTTTGTGACCACTAGGTAGGCAATGATTTTTTAGAGGAATAAAAAGCACTGATCCTGAAAGAAAATCCTGATATACTGGACTTCAGAGAAATTTAAAACTTCTGCACATCAAAAGACAACATTAAAAAAAGAATGCAGAAAATCTTCACAACATATATCAGATGAAGGATTTTTATCTGGAATACACAAACTCTTACAAGTCAAGAAGAAACATAATTTTTTTTTTTTTTTTTTTTTTTTTTTTCTTTGAGACAGAGTCTCACTCTGTCGCCCAGGCTGGAGTGCAGTGGCACAATCTTGGCTCACTGCAACCTCTGCCTCGCAGGTTCAAGCGATTCTCCTGCCTCAGCCTCCCAAGTAGCTGGGCTTACAGATGCACACCAATACACCCAGCTAATTTTTTATATTTTTGGTAGAGATGAGGTTTCACCATGTTGGCCAGGTTGGTCTCGAACTCCTGACCTCAAGTGATCTGCCTGTCTCAGCTGCCCAAAGTGCTGGGATTGCAGACATGAGCCACCATGCCCGGCCCATGACTTTTTAAAAAGGGAAAAGAGCTGGGTGCAGTGGTTCATGCTGGTAATCCCAGCACTCTGGGAGGCAAAGGCGAGAGGATAGCTTGAGCCCAGGGAGTTTGAGACCAGCCTGGGCAACACTGTGGGATCCTGTCTCTACAAAATACTTCAAAAAATTATCAACATGGTGGTGCACACCTGTGGTCCCAGCTACTTGGGGGCCGAGGTGGGATGAGCCTGAGAGGTCAAGACTAAAGCTAGCCATAATTGACACTGCACTCCAGCCTGGACAACAGAGGGAGAACCCCTTTCAAAAAAAACAAAAGTCCGGGGGAAGACATGAAGAAACAAAGCAAGACAAATGAATAGCCAATAAGCACTTGAAAAAGTGTTCTACACCATTAATTTTCAAAGAAATGCAAGAGATACTACTAAACATCCATTAGAAATGATGAGATGAAAAACAACTAACAGCAACTGGAAACAGCCCAAGCGTCCATCAGCAGTAGAACGATAAACCACGGTATCTTCATACAGTTACTACTACTCAGCAACAGAAGGCAACGAAGTGCTGATACTCTAAACAACATAGCTAAATCCCAAACACCTTCTGCTTAATAACCCAGAACACTACAGACAGTCATCCCTTGGTATCTGTGGGGAACTGGTTCCAGGACCCACTATAGAAACCAATCTATGTATATTGAAGTCCTTTATACAAAAAGGCACAGTATTTGTATATGACCTACACATATCCTCCCCTATATTTTAAAGTGCCTCACGATTACTTATAATACCTAACACAATGTAAATAGTTGCTACACCACATTGCTTTTTTATTGTATTATTTTGGTTTTTTTGTTTTTGTTTTTGTTTTTTTTGAGACAGAGTCACCGGGCTGGCGTGCAGTGGCATGATCTCGGCTCACTGCAACCTCCGCCTCAGTCTCCTAGGTAGCTGGGATTACAGGTGCCCACCACCACGCCCAGCTAATTTTTGTATTTTTAGTAGAGACGGGGTTTCACCATGTTGGCCAAGCTGGTCTCGAACTCCTGACCTCAAGTGGGCCCACCTTTGCCTCCTGAAGTGCTGGAATTGCAGGTGTGAGCCACTGTGCCCGGCCTGTTGTACTGTTATTATCTGGAGTTTTTATGAATATTTTCAATCCACAGCTGGTGGAATCTCTGGATATGGAATCCACAGACCCAGAGAGCTGACTATACTGGATGATTCCATTTACATGAAATTCAAGAAAAGGCCAAACTAATCTGTGAATGTACAAATCAGAGTGGTTGCTTCTGGAGACTGACTAAAAACATCATAAAGGAGCTTTGGGGGGTGATGGAAATGTTTTATATCTTCATAAGAGATGAGGGTTACATGGGTATATATCTGCTTTTACCAAAACTAACTGAACTGTATAAGATCTTTACATTTCATTGTATGTAAATTAGGCCTTAAAAAAATAAAGTAGGCAAAGGGAAAAGTTATATTTAAAAATATTTTTCACTTATGGAAGTCCCAAACAACTTTCTATCAGGTGAAGAGTACTCAGAAAAAAAAAAGTATAGAGTGAACAGTTACAGGAACAGCTGAAGTGAACTTCTTATATTAGCATTCTCCAGAGAAACCAACAGGATATGTACAGAGACATGAGAGAGAGACAGAGAGAGAGAGAGAGATTGATTGGGATTTATTTTAAGGAACTGGCTTACATGATTGTTGAGGCTGGCAAGTCCAAAATTTGAAGGATAGGCAGGCAGGCTGAAGGAAAAAGTCGCAGTATGAGACTGAAGGCAGTCTACTAACAGAATTCCCCATTCCCTCTCCTTGGGGAAGGTCAGTCTTCTCCTTAAGGCCTTCACTGACGGGATGAGGCTCACTTGCATTATAGAGGGCAATCTGCTTTACTCGAAGTCCACTGATTTGCATGTTAATCTTACCCAGAAAATATTTTCAGAGAAACATCTAGAATGGCATTTGACCAAATATCTGGGTGCTGTGGTCTACCCAAGTTGACACACAAAATAACTTCCCAAAAAGACATTAAAAAGGGAGAGACCATCCTGGTTTGCTCACTTTTTAAAACAGCTCACAAGCAAACTCTTTACAGCTTTTGAAGATGAGAAACTGTTGTATGTCTTGAAATTTCTCCTCCTCCTTTCTCAAGCATCTGTCTCCTAAGCCCAAGCAGACTGCTTTAAAAGAAAAACAATTGCTAAATTTAACAATTCAACACATGTCTTGAGAACCCATCAAGTGCCAGTGATTATACTGGATGCCAAGAATACAGAGATAAATGAAAACTCATTCATGTCTGCCTCCCTTTAATTCTAAAGGAAAACAAAGACATAAACTACATAATCGTGATACAAGATGGTCAGTGTTACAACAGATATACACAAAGGGAGGAAGAAGTGGAAGGATGGCAGTTGCTCACTTAATTGGAAATGATGGGAGAGGAGGGCAGAGAAATCTTCATATTTTGCCAAGAGAAGGGTAGAGTATGGGTAGGAGGTAGTATCAAGAGAGTATCACTCATACCAGAAGAGTGTGTATTGGGCACAAATAAGGGTTGGATATGGCTATGCAGTGCAAGGGGAGTACTGAAAAAAATCCTGAAATATACAGAAAGTCCAGAAGACCTACTGAAGACCTAACATGTTTTGCCAAGTAATTTGAACTTACTCTCCAGGCAATAGGAAATCCATTAAAAGTTTTTTAATAGGGAAGTGACACAATGAAATCGATATGTGAAAGATTTAACTGGCAGCACCATAAAGAATATCTTAGAAAGAAGTTTTACAGGCCAAAACGTAAGAAGCTGGAAGGCCTAACTACTAGTTTTAAAGATGGAAAAGGGAATAAAATGTACCAAAAAAGATAAAGTCATAATGCCAGGCCAAATGCTACTGGATCTGACAATGAACCAATATCTGACACTAAAAGTTTTTCAGTAAATCTTCTTAAAAATCATAACCAGTCTCAACTTCTTTGAGAAACAATATACGGCTCCTAAATTGCTGGCCAATTTAACACTTAAACTTTAGGGTAAGAAAAACCACATGCAACTTATTAAAAGGTTTAAGAAGTGAAGCAGCAGGAAAAAAAGATGGTCATATGACTTACCTATTGTTTAAAAGGTCAACTTTATAGAATCCCAGGGAGGAATGAATTGGGAATATTATGTTATAAGGTATCTGCACTACCATGAGGCAGTACAGTGTTATCTGAAAGCAGACTTACTGCAAGCTCCATAGCAACCACTAAAATAAGTATAATTGTTATGGTAAGAATATTAAAAAAAGAACAATACACAATGCTCAATTAAACCTGAGAAGGCAAGTATAATATAGGTCAGAAACTCAGATTTACATATAACAAAAGAAAGCACACTAGAGAGGGAATGAGGTAAAATAAAAACTCATTTTTCCTATTCTTAATTGATCTAACAGATAACAGTTTTTCAAAATAATAGCAACAATGTATGTGGTTATGTATACTTCTATGTGTGCACTGTGTGTACATACTGTGTATGTGCACACGCACTTCTGTATAAGTGAGATAAATGCTAGCAATGTTACAAGAGATGGGACGGAGAAATTAGGATTATTTTGTTATTTTAAGTTATTCATACTCCCTGTGATGCAAAACAGTATTATTCAAAAGTGGGCTTGCATAGTTGTAAATGTGTATTGCAAACGACAGGGCAGCCACTAAAAAAAGGTTAAAAAAAAAAGTAGTATAACTGACATGCTAAGAAGGGAGAGAAAACCAAATCATATAAAATGTCCAATTAAAACTACTAAAGGAAGAAAAAGAGTGGAAGACAAAAACAAGAACAAAGAACAAGGGCAACAAATAGAAAATAGTTCATGAATATGGTAGCTACTAATTCAACTATATTAATAATCACTTTGAATGTCAAAGTCTAAACATACAAATTAAAAGACAGAGTGTCACAGTGGATCAAAAAACAAGACCCCACTATGTGTTGTCTACAGAAAACCCATTTTAACTATGAAGACACATAGATTAAGAGTCAATGGATGGAGAACATTATACCATGCTAACATTACTCAAAAGAAAGTAGGAGAGCAGTATTAATTTTAGACAAAGCTGACTTCTAAAGCAAGGAAAATTAGCAGGGATAAAGAGGGGCAACACATAATGATAAAGGGTCAATTCTCTAAGAAGACATAACAATCTTTAATTTGTATATACC
Source organism: Rhinopithecus roxellana (assembly GCF_007565055.1). NCBI lineage: Eukaryota > Metazoa > Chordata > Mammalia > Primates > Cercopithecidae > Rhinopithecus > Rhinopithecus roxellana. The sequence goes on from NC_044564.1 coordinate 57,132,724, forward strand.
TAACAATAAAGTATCAAAATAGTTGGCAAACTCATACAACTGAAAGAGAAAGACAATTTCACAATTACAGTCAGAGACTTTAACACCCCTCTGTCAAAAATTCAGTAGGCAGAAAATCAGTAAAAATATAATTGAACTGATCATCATCAATCGATTAGATCTAAGTGACATTCATAAAGTCTTCTTCCAACAACAGCAGTATGCACATTTTCAAGCATACTGCTTGAAATGGAACATTCATCAAGAGAGACCACATCCTGTATCATAAAGCAAACCTTAACAGATTTAGAATATAATTCATACAAAGTATGCTCCCAGACCACAATGAAATCAAACTAGAAATCAATTATCAGAAAAACAGCTGGAAAATCAAATTATTTGGAGATTAAAGAACACACTTCTACATAACAAATGGGTCAAAATAGAAGTCTCACGAAAAAATTTTTAAATACTTGAAACTAAATTAAAATGAAAATTCAACTTAAAATTTGTGGCATGGAACATAAGCAGTGCTTAGAAGGAAACTTATAGCCATGAATGCATGTATTAGAAAAGATGATTTAAAATCAATAATCTAAGCTTCCACCTTAATAAACTAAAAAAGAACAAATTAAATCCAAAGTAAACAGAAGAAATAGTAACTAGAACAGAACACAATAAAGAAAATCAACTATAATCAAAAGCTAGTTCTTAGAAAAGATCAATAAAATTGATAAGCCTTCAGCCAGGCAGAGAAAAAAAGAGATGTAAATTACTAATATCAGAAATGAAAGAGGGGACATCACTATAGATCGCATGAACATTAAAAGGATAATTAAGGAATATTATAGACAAATTATATTCCCACAAATTTGATAACCTAGATAAAATGAACCAATTATTTAAAAGACACAATCTGCCAAAGTTCACACCATAAAAGACAACCTGAACAGGCCTATATCTATAAAACAGTGAATCAATAATTAATAACCTTCCAACACAGAAAAAGAACCTACTAAGCCTACAGGGGTTCATGAGTGAATTCTACCAAACTTTTAAGGAAGAAATTATACTAATTCTCTACAAAGCTTTTCAGAAGACAGAAGCAGAGGGAATACTTCTTAACCCATTCTATGAGTCCAGCATTATCCTAATACCAAAGCTAGACAACAACAAATACAAGAAAACTATAAACCAGTATCTCTCATGAGCACAGATGCAAAAATCCTTAACAAAATATTCGTAAATCAAATCAACAATGCATAAAAGATTTTATACACCATGACTAAGTGGGATTTATCTCAGGTATGCAAAGCAGTCCAACACTTGAAAATCAATTAATGTCATCTATTACATCAAAAGGCTAAGAAAGAAAAATCACATGCCCATATCAATATATGCAGGAAAAGCAATTGACAAAATCCAAGACCCATTCATGATAAAAACTCTTGGTAAACTAGGAATAGAGGGAACTTCCTCAGTCTCATAAAAAACATGTACCGAAAACGTATAGCTAACAACATACTCAGTGGTAAGAAACTAGAAGCTTGCCCAGATCAGGAACAAGGCAAAGACGTCCCCTCTCATGACGCCTTTTCAAAATCAAACTAGAAGTCCCAGATAATGTAACAAGTCAAGAAGTGGAAACAAAAATTACAGATATCAGGAAGGAAGAAATAAAACTGTCTGAAGATGATGTCTATTTAGAGAATCTTAAAGAATAGGCTGGGCGTGGTGGCTCAAACCTGTAATCCCAGCACTTTGGGAGGCTGGGGCAGGCGGATCACGAGGTCAGGAGTTTGCAACCAGCCTGGCCAACATGGTGAAACCCCGTCTCTACTAAAAATACAAAAATTAGCCAGGTGTGGTGGCATGTGCCTATAATCCCAGCTACTCGGGAGGCTGAGGCAGGAGAATCACTTGAACCTGGGGGCGGAGGTTGCAGTGAGCCAAGATCGCACCACTGCACTCTAGCCTAGGTGACAGAATGAAATTCCATCTCAAAAAAAAGAAAATCTTCAAGAATCAACCAAAAAAAAAAAAAGAAAGAAAAAGAAAAGAAAATATTAAAAGAATCAACCAAAACAAAAAACAAAAAACCTCCTAGATCTAATGAGTGATTACAGCAAGGTTGCAGGATACAAGGTTAATAATATGAAAGTCAGTTATGAACAATACCATTTATTAATACATTAGGACCCACAAAAATAAACTACTTAAAAATAAATCTAACAAAATATATGTAAGAATTATATAAGCAAAACTACAAAACTGATGAAAGAAATCAAACAAGATAAAAAAAATGGAGAGATATTCCAACATGGATAGGAAAAGCCATTATTGTTAAAATATCATTTCTTCCCAATTTGATCTATAGACTCAATACAATCCCAATCAGAACCCCAACAAGTTATTTTGTGAATACTGACAAACTGATTTTAAAGTTTACATGGAAAGGCAAAACACAAAACACAACACTGGAGAAGAACAGTTGGAAGACTGATATTACCCAACTTCAAAACTTACTGTATAATTATGGTGATCATGACAGTTGTGGTATGGGCAAAAGAACAGAGAAATTAGTCAATGGAACAGTTTGACAGTTTCTTACAAAGCCAAACACAGGCTTACCATATATAAAATCCAGCAATCACACTCCTAAGCATTTACCCAAATGAGTTCAAAAACCTGCCCAGGAATGTTTATAGCAGCCTTATTCAAATATGGATAACTGCTGTACATCTACACAATGGATTATTCGGCAATAAAAAGAAATGGCCTATCAAGTCACAAAAAGATATGGAGGATCCCTTCAATGCATACTTGTAAGTGAAAGAAGTCAATCTAAAAAGGCTACATACTCTATGATTCCAGCTATATAATATCTGGAAAAGGCAAAGCTACAGAGATAATAAAAAGACCAATGGTTGCTAGGGAGAGTGGGAAGAAAAGAGCGATAGATGAAGCACAGGGCATTTCTAGATGGTAAATCTATTCTGCATGATACTGTAATGGTAGATACATGGCATCACACATATTTCAATACCCATAGAACTATACAACACAAAGAATGAACCCGAGTTGGAACAACAGACTTCAATTAATACTAATATATCAATGTTAAAACTGGCGAATCAGTTTTAACAAATGCACCATACTAATGCAAGACAATAGGGGAAACTCAAGGGGCAGGATATGAGAACTCTATAATTTCTGCTCAATTTTTCTGTAAACCTAACATTGCTCCAAAAATAAATTTTTATTTAAAAAAATTTTTTTAATGTTTTAATATATTTTAAATATATTTAATGTTTTTAATTAAATAAATTTAGAATAAATTCTTAAATATATATATTTTTAATAATTTTTATTTTTATTTTTGAGATAGGGTCTTGCTCTGTTACCCAGGTTGGAGTGCAGTCGTGCTATCAGCCTTGACCTCCTGGGCTCAAGTGATTCTCCCACCTCAGCCTCTCAAGTTCTCAAGCAGCTGAGACTACAGGCATGCACCACCAAGCCCAGCTAATTTTTTTCTTTAACTTTGTAGAGACGGGATGTCACTATGTTGCCCTGACTGGTCTTGAACTCCTAGACTCAAGCAATCCTCCTACCTCAGCCTCCTGAGTAGTAAGCATGAGCCACCATGCCTGGCCTATTAAATTTTTGTTAAGAAGTCATAACCAGCTTCAGCCGGGCGTGGTGGCTCATACCTGTAATACCAGCACTTTGGGAGGCCGAGGCAGGCAGACCATGAGGTCAGGAGTTCAAGACCAGTCTGCCCAACATGGTGAAACCCTGTCTCTACTAAAAATACAAAAATTAGCCAGGCATGGTGGTACACACCTGTAATCCCAAATACTCAGGAGGCTGAGGCAGGAGAATCACTTGAACCCAGGAGGCGGAGACTGCTGTGAGCCGAGATCGTGCCACTGCACTCCAGCCTGGGCGACAGAGCGAGACTTCATCTCAAAAAAAAAAAAAAAGTAATAACCAGCTTCAATTGATTTTAGAAACATCATAAGCTCTTTCCTAAGTTGCTGGTTCCTGTGATATATCTGAGGGAAAAACATACATGCCACTTGTTAACAAGTTTAAGAAGTAAAGGAGAGAAGAAAAAACTTTATATGACTTACCTGTTGCTTCGAAAGTCAACTTTATAGAATCCCAAGGTGTCTGTTCTTTGGATATGAGTCGGAAATGAGCAGGATTTCTTGGAGAAACTTCTGGGGCAGGAAGATACCAGTTTTTCCTATTTGGAAAGGAAGCTTCAATATTTAGGGTGCTTTATTAGTTGATGGCTATCTGTAACTCACAGAACTGTTCAGCATATATGAACACATTTTGGGGTATGAAAATAAACTGATAGACATGATAAGCAATGTCAACTCCAATAAACTCAGGTTATTTTGTAATAAAACCTTCCCAGTGTTAAGAATAAAGGAGTAACCTAGGTGATCTTGATTCCACCACCCATCCTATTTCTTCTCATCTAGTCCTTCACTGCCAAGCTACAAAATCTTCCCAGAGAAAACTTTTTCTTTTTTTAAGAGACAGAGTTTTGCTTTTGTTGCCCAGGTTGGAGTGCAATGGCACAATATCAGCTCACCGTAACCTCCACCTCCTAGGTTCAAGCAATTCCCCTGTCTCAGCCTCCCAAGTAGCTGGGATTACAGGCATGCACCACCATGCCTGGCTAATTTTATATTTTTAGTAGAGATACGGTTTCTCCAGGTTTGTCAGGCTGGTCTTGAACTCCTGACCTCAGGTGATCCACCTTCCTTGGCCTCCCAAAACGCTGGGATTACAGGTGTGAGCCACCGTGCCCGGCCACAGTTTTTGAGTAAGCTATCATATTAGTTAGAAGGGCCACCTTTTCTAACTACTCAGGTCTCTAGAGAAAAGTTTTTTTAAATTTGAAAAAGCAAAACTACTCTTTTGAGTGCTTTATTCCACTAAAAAAAAAAAAGTTTCATAATGATAGAAAAAATAGTACAAACAGCACTGAACTTGTATATTAAAGGATGACAGTTTAAATGATAAGAGTACTGATATGGTGACAAGACTTGAGAACAAACTAACCTCCAACTTAAGCAGAAAAATAATGAACCAACCTGATCAGAAAGTGCACTGGAAGATACCAAGGAAAACCACAAAGAGGTGCATTCTCCTCACAGTGAGCTCGGATGCTATCATTGATCTCAGGAATGTGAGGGGTTATGTGAGACATTCCAGTATAATCAAACCCATTGATCCATATTCCAGAGTCCCGTTTAACTGCATTTCCTTCCAAGTCATGGAATGTTCTAGTCATATGCTGAAAAAAAACAAGACTAGTGAAAAAACTGTTTCAACTAGTACACCCACATTCCCACCCCAAATTACAAAAATGGAGTATGGCAATACCCAGAAATGATGTGGATATGGAGCAAGTGAGTAAGACACTGAGGGTTGCTAAGGTACTGCTAGGGTTCTTTTAAACTGGAAAATAGATATATAGATTATTGTTTTATTGCATCTTCCAAGTATATTTAGGTTTCCTATAAAATTTTTTGAAACTTACTATTTCAGACTTAAAAAACGTGAATGTTACAGCTCCTTTTAGATAAGGATTTAAAACAAATACATATATACATACACACTCATTTCCCTTTTAGTGTTTTATGAAGCTAATTCACGTGCAGAGAAAAGCGGCAATTGCAGCTCACCACTAGATGACAGCCTTGTACCTAACAGAATTCTATGAAAAGGCACCATGCTCCATTTGAAATAACTTTCTTCACGGCAAAAAACAGCCTGAAGAATACCAATCAGGAGAAAAAGAAAAGAAAAAACACTGCACAGGGCAGGGGCTGGGGCTGGGGCTGGCAAACTGCAGCCAACAGGGCAAACTGTCCACTGACTGTTTTTATATAGGAACCGTTATTTGAACATGGCCATACTCATTTGTTTGGGTATACTCTACCGCTGCTTTCGCTCTGGAAAATAGAGTCACTGCAACAGACTGTATTGCTGACAAAGTCCAAAATATTATCTTGTCCTTTACGGGAAAAGTCTGCCAACTTCTGGCACAGTGAAAGAGAACCCCCAAACAAATCAGAAAATGACTTTTTAAAAATAAAAATCCGGCTTTTCCTAAGTATTACTGACATAATTATAAAACAGTACATCATGAAAAACACACCGAACCTCCTAAAAAAAAAAAAAAAATCTGTTCTTCACTAAAGGTTTTACAAATTGTAAAATCTCACATAAAATTTATCACAGTGTTCTTCAGGACTATAACAAGGAGGTGTTATCTGGCCCCTTTTCAAAATCTCCTAAGTTCAAGTATTTTTAATTTTTTAAGTCCTTGAATAATTATCTAGGTATAATTCCTCTGGCATTTCTGTTTGGCTAGGTTAGATGTGACTCTTGCCCTTAAGGGTATATGTTATCTTGAAGTAGGATCTTTCACTTAGGATAAAATACACATAAGAATGCAAAATACACAATATATTAGTATGTGTTCACAAACACGAGAAAGGGATGAGTATAAGGCATGTGTAGTATGAAAACTTTTAAAAACAATTTAGAAAAGCTAACAATTTAGCCATCTCTAACAGAGATGACTAGAATTGAGGCTTACTGCTTTATAGTACCAGGCCTAAAAAATTTGAAGAATAACCTGAGATCTAAAATAAGTCTTCAAACTGGCCAGGCGTGGTGGCTCACACCTGTAATCCCAAGCACGTTGGGAGGCCGAGGTGAGTGGATCACCTGAGGTCAGGAATTCAAGAACAGCCTGGCCAACATGGTGAAATCCTGTCTCCAATAAAAATACAAAAATTAGCCAGGCATGGTGGCGGGTGCCTATAATCCCAGCTACCTGGAAGTCTGAGGCAGGAGAATCACTTGAACCCAGAAGGCAGAGGTTGCAGTGAGCCAAGATCATTCCACTGCACTCCAAACTGGGCAACAGACCAAGACTCCATTTCAAAAAAAGAAAAAAGAAAGTAAGTCCTAAAACTCATTTTATTAATCCCTTTCCAAGTTATAGTTTCACTATCACATATAACTTTGAATGTTACTTAATTTTACTAGCATTTCTAAATATCAATTGTATTTTGCCAGTTGATAGTTTAGACTTTACTCAACCTGTATACATTTTTACTATCTATATTTCTAAAAACTCATTATTCCATAATACATATTTGCTCGTTTTTCCAATTAGATGCGGTTTTATAATTTGAATAGTAATAAAAACAAGCAAACATTTCCAATTCAGTCTCCTGGGAGATATATGTCTAGCTGATAAGAATGCCTCTTGACAGACAGTCTTCTCCTCACTGCCTTACACACAAAAAGGGTGAGTATGACTAAACAGGTCAACAGCAGAAAAGTCAGTTGTGCTTGTTATTCACTACTGAAGCTCAAAACATACAAGTCTTCCTTTCCAGATCTCAAATAGCTCATGCACAACTGCTCACCTGAAGAAACACTCTCTTTGGCTTCGGATTAGCAGGATTGGAGCTATATGGAAAAAATGTTCCACTGCAAACAAGGAGGAATGTAATTGCACATACCAAAGTTAAAGTTAGCATGGTTTTTTTTGTGCTCTTGGCAAGGTAGATGAAGTTAATCTAAAACACAAACCACAAACATAGAAATATTACAAATTTATACTAGTGGTGGAAAGGTGTTTTTAACTGACTTTATTTTTAACAAGTATTAACAACAGACCCTGAAGAAAAGTTATCAGCAGGTGCTAGCATACTCTAACACCTAGTAAACAAAGCACTAACTCTAGGAGAGTTCCATTACAGGTGAGAACCAAGAAAATGCCAGATGCCTCCAATCTGCCATGATGGTGCCACCTTTTTGGCACACAGCCATAAACCAACAAGGAAAAAGGAAACTGAGGACTGTCGCTGTCCTTAACCGGCAAAAAGAACAGAAATGTAGATGTAATACATTATTCATTAAATAACCAGAGATAAGCTTTAGGCAGATCTGTTTGGACAAAACTCAAATTCCACTCATACTGCTTTAAAATGTGTCAAAATACTAAATTCATCTGAACTGGCATAGAGATGTACCTTCAAGACTTTGCCAGTGGACCTGCATTTGAGGAAAAACTGCATTACAAAGTAATATTATCCCTTTAGGTGACAAATTAATCAACGCCAACACAATCAAAACAACAAATCTAGGCAGTAAATGTAAATGACTCAGTCTCAAGGTTGGCATCTAGAAAATCCTAAATATTTTTAATCATAATAAAATCACTGAACTAAAGCCTGTAAAGGACACACACGACTCACAGAATACATCCACAGATCTCTTACAGGGTCTGAGGAAGCCATTTGGGGAAACTTTTATGTGAAATTTGAAATTGTTCTAAGAAGTCACATTTTAAATAATGTGAATACCAGGAGAAAGAGGGACAGAGAGGGTGACACATTTTGTTTTGCTAACTCAGCCTCAAGTCCTCAGGTACTCTGTCTTATTTTTGTATACTCACAGTATACAAACGTGAGACGTGTGACCTAAGGCTAGTACTGTTTTGTTGCAGATGCCTCTGGATGGAATATTGGTATTCTCTAAACATGAAATCTAAACCCAGCTCCCCTTTTTGCCTTCTTCATTTTATTTCTCTACTTATTTCCATAAGAAGAAAAATAACATGAATGTGAAATTTTATTTATTTTTTTGGAGACAGAGTCTCGCTCTGTCACCCAGGCTGGAGTATAGTGGCACAATCTCAGCTCACTGCAACCTTCAACACTCAGGTTCAAGCGATTCTCATGCCTCAGCCTCCTGAGTAACTACAAGTGTGCACCACCATGCTCAGCTAATTTTTTTGTGTTTTTAGTAGAGACAGGGTTTCACCATGTTGGCCAGGCTGGTTTTGAACTGCTGACCTTAAGTCATCTGCCTGCCTCAGCCTCCCAAAGTGCTGGGATTACAGGCGTGAGCCACCCTGCCCAGCAAGCAATCAGTTAATAGGTGTCCTTAAGTTTTCCTCTGCTGGGTCATCATGGTTAGACATATTGATTGAATGAGAGCTGAAATGGGGACTGCTGATACAAGTGGGCTCAGGAGGAGACAACTCAGAAACAGCTCAGTCATCAGCACACAATGGACATTTCAGAGTCCCCTTTCATGCTTCTCATCATTTTATTTTGCACCCATCTCAGAACCTAGAGTGACACAGGATGCAGTATTTCAGGAAGGCCGAGGCACAAGAATTGCTTGAACCCAGGAAGCAGAGGTTGCAGGGAGCCGAGATCACACCACTGCACTCCAGCCTGGGTGACAGAGCGAGACTCCATCTCAAAAAAAGAAAAAAAAAAACAACCTGATTGCTTGACAAGACTTTAATTGCTTTCTAGCAGATATATTTAATAAATCCCCAAGGACTGAAGGGAAAGCTGTCTGAAATACGCATTGTGGTTCAATTCTCCATTACCCAAAGAAAATAAGCCACTGTCATTAACACTGCTACACATAAATAAGAAAATGATTAAAAGAGTAATAACTCATGGCAATCAAAGTGCAGCAGGGCTATTTCACATTATAATGAAAATTAAGTGAGCTTTCTAAAGTATTCCAAGAGGCAGTCTTCTCTCCAAAAGCTTTCCCAATAAAATATAATTTAGAAGATAAGATCCTTTAATCCTTTCTCCTGGTTTCTAAGATTTCCATGCTTTGGGGACATTTTCCATTTCCACAATGAACATCTCCAGGGTTCATTTTGCCCCCTTTCATATTACCAGTGGAAAAGAATTTAAATGTCCCATATCTGAGTCATCTTTTATGAACAACCATGGCTCCCATTCATGACTATAATTTAACAAATACATGGGGGTGGGGGCATTCAGTTCATAACTAGCTGACTTTAGATTAGATTAGAACCTAATCTATAGATGACAAAACTCCACTATCTCCTTCAATCCTTAAAACAGCAAAGCTATCAAAAATACAGATGATATAAGGGTTACTATTAAACCCAAAAGCAGCAAACCCTACAGAACATTTTAGAACTTTTCATACATATGAATACCAGTAAGGATTATCCTTATCCTTAAATTATCCTTAATAATTATCCTATAAGTAAAATGGTTGGAAGGCTCAGATCTCTTTTAAGACTAGTACAACCAACCTCAAACAATAATATGTATAAGAATTATTCTACAGGGCTATCTATATACACAAAGCCACATATATAAAGCTTTACTGGCTATAAGGGACTTCCACAGATGATGCTGACCATGTGTGTAGTATTTTCCTCACCTGCTGTCTTTAGAACCTGACTTCCACAAAGTAAAGGGATAACGAATGCCCTTTACTATGTCAGTGTGAAAAGGCTCACTATCATCTCCATGAAGAAAAGAACTATAATAGAGTCATAGCTCCTCCTCCTATTCGGTTCCCTATCCTCGAATTTCAAGGTGCACCTATAAGTGTTCCATAATTACTTTTTGTTCTTAGGAATTTCCATCAAAAGAGCCACAAAACAGAGACCTGCCTTCTCTGGAGGGGCCCATCTTGGATCCTGGAGATGGACATCAAGCCAAAGCAAAACCTTGCTTGGGGCTCACTCTACCCATAGGGGATCTGGTCTTAAACTCTGCATCACTGTCTTTTCTTACCTCTGGGAATCCCAAAGGAAGAAAAAAAGGGATGGCAAACACAGTACTCTCCTTACTAGGGCAGGACACTGATATGGCCAAATGAGGATGGCAAGGCCTGGGATCATTTCATTATTTGGTAAATGAAGGCATGTTTGGGTGTCATAATAGACTCAATTAATGAACTTTCATGTGCTAGCAACAAGGTAGTGGAATGATAATGAAAAAAGCCTCATCAAAATTAGTCTTCCTTCACTAGCTCTAACAGCACTAATAAAACCACCCAAGTATTTATTAACATGAGCCTCTAATTAGTAATTTCAAAATATACTATTAGGATCATTCACCAGGCAATCTCGCTAACAATTCATACTTGGTAAAAGCTCCACAAATTCACACTCAGGTATCTGAAAGGCTATTTGAAAAGAGGTAAATCAGAGAATTTGGAAGGACAGGGAGACAAAACATTTTCAAACAGCAACAACAAACTCTATTCTACAGTTTCTTACGATACCAAATTTACACAAGATGCACACTCATTCACCATTTCTTCTGCTTCAGATTTTCTCAATAAAGTACACATAACACTATTTCACAGAATCTAGTATGGCTAAATTCATATTCATATAAAAAATGAAGAAAAAGAAAAAACGCATTTTCTCTTACAAAATAGGAAGAGAGAATCATTGTACAACCAGCCAAAATGGATGCCAGCACAACATCAGGTGGGATTTCTGAACCACTTCTCCCGAGGATGGGGGTAAACATCTCAAATACTGCCCAGATGAGATACAATGCATAAAGATAAGGAATAAACATGCCCAAAAGGTAAAAAGCAATAAATTTTCCTTGGGCACCTAGGGAAAAAGAGAAAAAAAGCATACATTATGAAATCCTACAGTGAGATACAAATTTTTATACTACTGGTGTGCACTGGTACCCTAAGAGAAATTAGATGTGACTCTTGCCCTTAAGGGTATATGTTAACTTGGAGTAGGATCTTTCACTCAGGATAAAATACGAGTAAGAATTAAGCAAAATACACAAGTAATATATTAGTATGTGTTCACAAACATGAGAAAGGGATGGGGTATAAGGCATAAGATAATTTGTGTGGTATGAAAACTTTTAAAAACTAACAATTTAGAAAGCCTACTCATTAAAACCAAAAAAGAAAGAGTCCTTGAAAGCCTTAAATATTTTAAGGTATTCTCCCATGTATATTAAAATCAAAAATACCCTACCATGCTGCTTAAAATCCTTATGCACACAGAGCTTTGTGAGCAATGGGAATGCTACCCAGACAGCACTAATAAACGCCGAGCAAAGTCCTTGGTAAGTGAGGGTAACAAGAAAACAGCAATGGACAAACAACGAGATGTCAAAAAATACTTCTCCCAGATACTGGTCACTGACATTCTGAAAGAAAGAAAAATACACAAGTAGTGTCATTCACGGGTCATTCATAAAGAGCTTTTATTACAGTAACACAATTTCCATCACTCAGGAAAGCTACATTTTGTTTTAAACACATCTGCTCTTTAAACCGATTTAAAGTAAACACTAACAAAGCTACTTCCCCCGTCATGAAGAAGTAAATTCAAATTGTAGCACAAGAAAGGGCAGTTTAACAATATAGAGTATAAATGATCCATATAATCTATGCTTTTCTTCTACTAGGCTAAAAGTAGAAGTATTCCAAAATAGAAGAAAGGACTCTCCTAAAAAACATTCATCTCTGTAAGCTTTTCAGTTCATGCCAATTCCAAACACCGTTTCAAGCAAACTAGAGAACAAACATGAAGGAACATTACGAACTGCTGTAGCACCGCCAGTAGCCCACACCTGGAAAACTGCAGCACCTTTAAAGCAATCTGGAGTCTGGCTTAATGAGTCTTTTCTATCTCTAATTGGTCTTGTACTGCACCTTTGCCCCCTTCTTGTATTCCTCATGCTTTCATATTATAAAATTTGTACATTTTTTGAGATTTAAAGTCCAAGGCTTTTTTTTTTTTTTTTTTTTTTGAGACGGAGTCTCGCTCTGTCGCCCAGGCTCGAGTGTAGTGGCCAGATCTCAGCTCACTGCAAGCTCCGCCTCTCGGGTTCATGCCATTCTCCTGCCTCAGCCTCCCGAGTAGCTGGGACTACAGGCGCCCGCCACCTCGCCCGGCTAGTTTTTTTTTTTTTTTGTATTTTAGTAGAGACGGGGTTTCACCATGTTAGCCAGGATGGTCTCGATCTCCTGACCTCGTGATCCGCCCGTCTCGGCCTCCCAAAGTGCTGGGATTACAGGCTTGAGCCACCGCGTCCGGTCTCCCAAGGCTTCTTATGTAACACTATGCATTCTTCAAAATAAAGTTGCCATATAAACTTTTTTTTTTTTGAGACAGATTCTCACTCTGTTGCCTAGGCCGGAGTCCAGTGGTGTGATCTCGGCTCACTGCAGTCTCAGCTTCCTGGGCTCAAGCGACTCTTCTGCCTCAGCTTCCTGAGTAACTGGGACTATAGGCACACACCACCACACCCAGCTAAGTTTAAAAAAAAAAAATTTTTTTGCAGAGACAGAGTCTCGCCATGTTGCTCAGTCTGGTCTCGAACATCTGGCCTCAAGCAATCTTCCCCACCTCAGCCTCCCACAGCACGTGGGATTACAGGTGTGAGCCACTGTGCCTGGCCTAATATGAACTTAATACATTTTAACATCTGTATGAGTGATTCTATTCACACAAACATGGAAGTTTTAATTACAGTGCATAAATACAAAGATGGAAATGGAGAAATAGACATATTAAAGTTTCTCCTTCTTCTACCTTCCCATTTCTGTATGACTCAGGGCAGGGAAATCTATTTTCCTCCTCACCTCTATTTATCCCTTGCCCACTCCTGCTTCATTCCAATCCACTATATACATTGTTATCAGTTTTTTTACAAAATCACAAATTCTCTCACTAACCTGTTCAAAACTTTTTAACAGTGGCCCCATTGATTTTTAGAATCATGCTCCCACTTCACCCTGGCCTCCTTTTCCAGTTATTGGACTACCCCCTTGTCTTCACCACACTGGACTGTCCACTAACTGACACAGACGCATTTTATACATTCCCACCTTAAACCGCTCATTAATCTGTTCCCTACCTAGTAAATTTCAACACATGCTTCAAAAACCCCATTCAGATCAGGTGCTCATGCCTGTAATCCCAACACTTCGTGAGGCCAAGGCGGGTGGATCACTTGAGTCCAGGAGTTGGAGACCAGTCTGGCCAACATGGCAAAACCCTGTCTCTACTAAAAATACAAAATTTAGCTGGGCATGGCAGCACACATCTGTAGTCCCAGGTATTTGGGAGGCTGAGGCACAAGAACTGCTAGAACCCAGGAGGCAGAGGTTGCAGTGAGCCAAGATCATACCACTGCACTCCAACCTGGGCAACAGAATGAGCGAGACTCTGTCTCCGGCAAAAAAAAAAAAAAAAAAAAAAAACCCAAACAATTCAAATGTTGCCATCTCAGCCACTCTGACTTCCACAAGCAAAATTCATCTCGCCTCCCCTATATTCCTACAGCACAGTTTATATGTCAGTCTCACTTCATCCCACAATATATTGCAATCATTGTCATTCCCACACCTTCCCAAATGAAACTGAGAGCTCCTCGAAGAAAGAGATCACATTCTTATGGCTCTCTTATGGCATCATTCTTATTTAAAAAAAAAAAAAAAAAATAGAGATGTGGCCTCACTTATATTGCCCAGGCCAGTGTCAAACTCCTGGCCTCAAGCAGTCTTCCTGCCTTGCCTTGGCCTCCCAGTGTTGGGATTACAGGTGCAAGCCACCATGCCCAGTCTCTTATGGTACCATTCTTATGGTACCATTCTTATGGTACCAGGTTCACTGGGCACTTAAAGAATATTTGTGAAAAGAAAATGGAACATATCACTCTTTCTGTTGTGCTTTTACCCTAAAGTGTCACGATCAGACAACCGAAATTAGAAAAAGTAAATGAAATTTTATTACCCATTTCTATCCTACTTCTGCCCCAAACAACAATAGTCAGCCACACTCTGGTTATATACAGTTACACTAAGAATAAGCATGTGAAATTGAGCCCCATGGTGTAATTCTTTTGGGAACTGAAGCCACTAAGATAAAAATATGAGCTCAACCATAAGCAGATGGCTAATCTCAAAGAACCTTTCTTCAGCAGGGGCTGCTAACACAGAAGGGTTCCACAGAACACATCCCAACATTAACTGAAACTGAGACCAAGGTTCAGATACCAAAGACATACTTGTAGAAGGATGCTGGGTTATAATTATCCATGTCTCATTCTAATTCTTATCAGGATAAATAGAAAACAGTAGGCTTACATGGAGCTAAGAAAGATCTTACTCTTTAATTCACACAGACAGTGTGAAACCATGACTCTCTCTTTCACTGTAATTCATTTTTAGACCTATTATTTTACAGCTTTCTAAATTTTTATTTATTTTATTTATTTATTTGAGATAGGGTCTCACTCTGTCCCCTAGGCTGGAGTGCAGTGGTACAATCACAGCTCACTGCAGCCTTGATCTCATGGGCTCAGGTAATCCTCCTACCTCAGACACCCAGGTAGCTGGGACTACAGGCGCACAACATCATACCTGGCTAATTTTTTGTATTTTTTGTGGAGACAGGGTTTCACCATGTTTCCCAGGCTGGTCTTGAACTCCTGGGCTCAAGTGATTGGCCTGCCTCAGCCTCCCAAAGTGTTGGGATTACAGGCATGAGCCACCGCACCCAGCCCATATCCTTAATTTCTAATTTTATTTTTGCCAAACAAATTTATGCATTTGAAACCATAATAATGTAACAATATTCTCAGTATAAATCATTTGGAACCCTATTTCCCTTCCCTCTGTTTTCCTTAGCAATGTGTTTTTTAACTCCAATGACATACATGCATGCAGAATCTGAATCAACAATACACAGTTAAAAGAAAAAATAGTGAGGGAAAAACTGAAGAGAAAACTTTAAGTACAACACTCTTTTAGGCAACAAATACCTGCTGTGTGTTAGTGCTGTGTGTCAGACACTACCTAAGCACAGAGGATACAGAAATAAAACAATCCCTATCCTCAAGGAGCTTATACTCCAGAGGAGAACAGATATTCAAGTAACATAAAAAAGTGAGTGAGCCCAGGCCATAGTTACAAACACTGCAGCAAATACAGTAGAAGGCTGTGCTAACAAGCCTTCCGGTCACCACTACCCTAACACTATTTACAGTACAGCTTTATAACCTCATTTGAATTTTGTGACATTACCCTCAGAATAAGAAATCTTTCAGAAAAGTAACACAGCATGGGTGCATTTTCTATAACCATGCTGGGCAATTTTTTAGCACTCAAAAGGCCAAACACAATGAATCCCACTTAAGTTCATCTTCAGTCCTCGGAGGCAACAGAAAGAAATCAACAGATATACCAAACACTTACCATGTAATAAAATCTTTTCGCAAGAGTATGTATAAATATTATTTTGGCTACAGTTGCAGTTCCATATAGACAAACGGAGACATAGAAGTGGTTATACCATGAGAGAGACTGTCCAATAAGAGAGATGAACACTGCTATAATGAGAACAGTAACAAGGCTAGTGAACCAGCTAATCAGAGTGATGCCAAGTCCACACAAGAAGTCCTTCTTGTAGTTACCAGCTAATGAAGAGAAAACAAAAAGGTGAAATCATCATCTTCATCAAATCAATTGTATAACCAGTCAGTAGACCTAAATGGGCAAACATTAAAACAAAAAAACTCCCCACTGTACTTGAAAAGTATGAAAATGTCCTAGTGTTGAGGTTGGCTACAAGAACAAGGGAGGTATCAAATAATAATATTCAGGTAACATTTATTAAGAGTCTCTAGATACTAAACATTCAAAAAGATAAATCTTCTAGGAATAGTTCAGGTACACTCCTTACGAAGGAAGAGGGTAGTCTTAATCTTCTTCACTTTTGGTATGCTTTGTGTATCAAAATATTAGAAAGAATGGAAGGCAAAGTTCCATATAAAATGTTTTTAAAAGAAGGTAACATAAGATAAGGAGTGTGGGAAAAATAAGTGGTGATAAAGAATTATTTAAATTGCTGCTAAATATTTTATCTCGTAACAGCACACAGCAACTTAGACTCTGAAACATTTCAAGCAGAAATATTTCAAATAAAAGAAACAATTTAACCACAAGCAGCTCACTCATACTTCGCGACACTGGTCCATACTAGCTATTGGTCTGTAGTGTGGACTTTTTAATGGGACTTTTCATTAGAAGCCAATCTGTACAAACCATTTTTCAATAGCTTCTATGTGGTACTTTTATGGAGTGCCTAAATACATAAAAATTGACTGCTTTACCAAGACTAAAAGTAAAATAAGCACATTAATTTAATATTTAAAAATTTCTTACAATATAAAGCAAATATTGTCTTTAAGATTTTTAGCTTTCTGGGAAGATATAAACAAACTGAAAAACTTCAATAAAATTCTACAGCAATGCCAGTATTTGTAGTTTTAGAGGAAAATACTTACTCTTATGTTTGGGCTGCAACAATTTTTTGCCCAGGTACAAAATAACACCCATTACCACCATGTAGTTTATGATTGAGCCAATACGAGAGGGGTACGCAATGACAAACAGGCCCAGCACATCAAAGAAGACCATGTTTCCATGTCGATACTTAGAAGCAGCAGCCAGCATATCAGACGTAGCTAGATGCTTAAGAACTGCTAAAATGTTGTCACCTATTAGTAAAAAAAAAGAAAAGAAAAAAGATTTAAAAAAGCTGAAACAACTATTTGTGATTTACACGTACAACTATTTGAAGCAGAAATAAACCATGTATTGTTTGAATGAAGAAATGGTTAGGAAGAATGTGAACAGAAATCACTTTCTACCATCCTACTGCTCTCCCTCACTTTTCTTACTAAATTTCCCAAATAAGGTCCATCCCCCGCCCTTCTCCATTTCCTCTCCACTCAGATGCTCAGCCAACTGGCCTGTATCTTTTCCCTTCTATTAGAACTATTCTCTATGATCAATTGTTACCTTCATTGTTGACAAATCCAATGGCTGTTTCTTGGTACCCATTCATTTAATAATATATATTAACTGTACTAGACATTCTTTTAGATATCAGAAATTCAGTGGTGAAGCAAGAGACAAATGCCTTTCATGAAGCTCAAAATATGAACAAGCTGTCACACATGTGTTAAAAATTAAGGAGGAGAGCTAGTAGAGTTCCATACTAAAACATCATGGGAGACTAACAGAGCTACATTCTTACCACTCAGCAATCCTCCCAACCCTGGGCCAACTCCTTTTTCATTTCCTCACAGTGAATATTCCTGACCTTAATTGCTACACTATCTCATCTCTCCAACTCCAAAGCCCTAGCTCATTCACATTGCATACTGCCTCTCTAATGCACAGGCCACATATTTATATATCAACCCTAATATTCCATCTTAGTGTATATCAGAAGTCTAAATTAGAATACCAACCTGCTCTCTGAATGGAATCTGTTAGAATTCTGTCTGCTGTGTCATACTTGGTGTGATAAATGTATCCATTCTCAATAAAAGCTAAGTCTATTCCTAAGACACACAGAAAAAAAAAAAAAGTCATTTTGCTTTAAAGATCAACCTTGCTTTTGGCCTATTTGTTTAATAAATTCCTAAAAGACAAAATGTCAAAGCAGTGGCATGACTACTTTGTCACATTTACAAACGAATGATATAAATTCTCTTCCAAATTCTTACACAGTCTATAGCTTTGGTACATAATTCGATACATAATGAATGAAGAAGTATATTAGTCCACAGGTAGGCATTACAAGTCACACAGCAAGGATAGGAATATTGAGTTTGAGAGGTCATCAAAATTTTGCCACCTACATTCTTGCCAGGCCAGAGCCAAATTTTAACTTCAAATAAGTTGTATATACAAGTCGCCAAGGAAGTTGGCAAAGCAAGACAACAATGAAAGACCCCTGAAGGATCTATTACCATCTTTTGGGAATGAAGTGCTAAACAGTTCACCCTTGTTCTGTCACACTATAGGGAAAGATGACATATTCTAGAGGAGGCAAGCATTTAAGTTAGTATGGAGTGTAAACAAGGAAACAAACTCTGTGAATTTGCTCTCAGAAAATGCTGTTTACTCACAAACTTTCAAGATATAAAACTCACTTCTGATAAATAAATGTTGCACAGTAGGCCATAACCATCGACAATATACCTGGAATGTTCCCAAAATCCCTGTAGATACGAAAGTCAGTATCTGAAGGAATGATTCCACTCTGAAAAACCTCCTGAGCCACCACAGAAGCAAAAGGGTGTTTAGCTGCTGAAACATAAGCTTGAACCAACCAAGGATTTTCAGGACCTAAAATGAAAGGTGACAACACAATAGAGGGTATTCAGGCTTTTTTTTTTTTTTTTTAACATACCGATGTTTTTCAACACATAGAAAACAGTAAAAGTGGTGGTTTTGGGAGATGGCTCCAATATGTACCTTTTCATCCCTTTTTCTGTAGTTTCCAATGTTTCTCTGATATATGTGTTTGACTTTTAGAATAAAAACCTCTTGTGAAAATAAAATTAAAGCATAAAATAACAGCAATACAAAAGTCTGTCTGAAAATGAAAGATCATTCCTAAGTCTATCATCCTAAAATGCCTATTATCCATTTTACACCTTTAATTTTCTTACTAATGTAGGATTGTGTGTATATAGCTGTACTCAATGAAGATATATATACTTTGTACATTTTTTTTCACTTAAGATTATATTAAATGCATTTTCCTATGCTGTTAGATACAAATTGGGTATACCTTATCTGAAATGCTTGGGATCAGAAGTATTTTGGATTTTTGACTTTTTTGGATTTTGGAATATCTGCACTATACTAGTAAGCATCCCTAATCCTAAAATCCAAAACCAGAAATGCTCCAATGAACATTTTTGAGCATCATGTCAATGCTCAAGTTTTGAATTGTAGAGTATTATGGATTTCAAATTTTCAGATTAGGGATGCTCAATCTGTATTACAATGATCATTTTGGTAACTGCTTAACATTTCACTGAATATGCCATAAAGTTCCTTACTACTTTTTATAACTTATCATTATTAATAATTTTCCATCTGTATCTCCCACATCTACAGCTTTTTTTAAATGGGAGTTTTTCCTGTAGGATAGTGGGATAAATTGTTTTATAATTTATATAATTATAATTATATAATTATATGTTTAATTATTCACTCTTCCCTCACTAAAAAAGGATTATACATCCCTGCTCTTGCCACATATCTCGTAAAGCCTGCCTGGGAAATGAGTACACACGCTTCTGCACCTATTAACAGCAGGCGTGGCTACATGACTTGCTCTAGCCAACAGATGGTGAGGAGGAATGACATGACGCTCAACTGGGCAGACTTTTCAAGGGCATTAACATTATTCATACTTATCCTTAACTTTCATTTGTGTGATCAATACATCCCTAATAGGGGCTTCTCCTTCAGCCTGGATCCCAGAATGAATAAGACACATGGAACG
The DNA here is from genome assembly GCF_007565055.1 of Rhinopithecus roxellana. Lineage (NCBI taxonomy): Eukaryota > Metazoa > Chordata > Mammalia > Primates > Cercopithecidae > Rhinopithecus > Rhinopithecus roxellana. The sequence goes on from NC_044564.1 coordinate 57,152,906, forward strand.
TAATAACCGTGGACTATAACGGCAGTTATTCAGAAACCAAAATGCAACACGAGCAAGAAATTTGCCTTTGCTGTTGTAAACCACCAAGACTTCAGGGTTGTTACCACAAAAGTTAGCAACATATTTACTGAGGTAAACAGACCAAGTAATTGAATGTCAGGGAATCTAAGAATATTGTTTTAGCAACTTCACAGATTATAAAATTGCTTTCCTACATTTTAAAAAATGACCAAGGCCAGGTGCAGTGGCTCACACATGTAATCCCAGCACGTTAGGAGGCCGAGGTAGGCGGAGCACCCGAGGCCAGGCATTTGAGACCAGCCTGGCCACATGGCAAAACCCCGCCTCCACTAAAAATATAAAAATAAGCCAGGCATGGTGGTGCATGCCTGTAATCCCAGCTGCTCAGGAGGCCGAGGCAGAAGAATTGCTTAAACCTGGGAGGTGAAGGCTGCAATAAGCCAAGATTATGCCACTGCACTCCAAGCCTGGGTGACAGAGAGAGACTCCATCTCAAAAAATAAAAATTAAAAATTAAAAATGACCCAAAAAAGTAGAGGGACACTATAGAAATAGACACACGGGTAATCCAGATACTGGAGTTATCAGACACAGATTTTAAAATAATTATGATTAATATGTTTTTAAAAACACACATAATATCAATAATTTCACCAGACAAGTATAATCTATTTAAAAGAGTCCTACAAATGGAAATCCTACAACTAAAAAACATAGCTGATGTTGAGAATTTTAATAAATGGGCTTAACACAAAGTTTAATACAGCAGAACAAAGGATTAAAGCATAAAAAGAAGAAAAGGTTAGAAAATACACAAATGTGAGTAATTGGAGTCCCAAAAGAACAGAAGATAGAATGGAGAAGATAAATGTTTAAAGACTTAATGGCCAAGAATCTCCCAAAACTGATAGAATTCAAGCCATGAATTCAAAAAGGTCTACAAACTCCAAACAAGATATATATAAAGAAAACCTATATCTAGCACCATTTGCCTGTGAACACTATTCCTCACCAAAAGATACCAAGTCTCCTTAGAGAAATGGCTGATTCCAGGTCTGGGACTAGCAAAGTACAAGGTAAGTTGAAACACCTGTGCCAGAAAGTAAGAAAGTACTCTAAGAGACATGTCAAAGTGGCTGAGGCACTGGTTCAAAATAGACACCACTGGCCTAAACTGGGACAATTCATGCAACAAAATAAATAATAGTAACAGAAAATATATACAGTAAAGTTAAAATACATAAAGTACTGAAATAACAAACAAAAAAAAAGGAAAATGGAAAGCCTTCCTTCTTGCAGAATTCCAACTATGACCTACAGGAAGAACGATGGAACCAGAAACTCAGCGTTAGCATTGGGTAAACACTGTCATAAAAATGCTTAGGGACAAGACTTATCAAAGATTGCTAAAACTAGGATCAAAGTTTTATGACAAACAGGATATTTACCTAAAGTATCTATCACTAAGGGGAAATCAGTAACTTATACAAAGAAAGAAACAGTAGAAAAAACTGGCAAATAAATACCTTAATCAAACGATGAAAATGTAGTATCATTAATAATGAGACAGATACTACATGCATCCTGATGTAATGCACTGAGAAGGACACAAATACAAAAGGAAAAAGAAATGTGATGATGGGGAAATACATAGATTATGAGACCTTATCATATTAAAATACTATTATTAAAATATTATTACTATTTGATATTAATAAATTTTATACTACAAAATATGAAAAACATACTGAAAAACAGGTAAAGCCCAACTATCATTAATTATCTTAAAAATTAGGATAATAGTTCCTCTTAGATAGGAGTGAGCTATATTTGAGAAGAAAGGTTAAAAAAAATGCCTAGGCGGGCAAGGCAATCTACCCTCTTCCATGAGGCAGGGTTAAAAAGATTCACCTTACAATAATAAAGTTCACCTTACAATAATAAAGTTTTCAACTTTTTTTGAAATGTGTTAAACAATGATTACGGTTTTTTTTTTTTTTTTTGAAACGGAGTCTCGCTCTGTCGCCCAGGCTGGAGTGCAGTGGTGCCATCTCGGCTCACTGCAAACTCCGCCTCCCAGGTTCACGCCATTCTCCTGCCTCAGCCTCCCCAATAGCTGGAACTGCAGGCACCCACCACCATGCCTGGCTAATTTTTTCTGTTTTAGTAGAGACGGGATTTCACCATGTTAGCCAGGATGGTCTCGATCAATTATGATTTATTTAATAACACATGATAATTAAATGCTATATTTGATCCTGGCCAGGCACCCAGATTTTTTTTTAAATGGCTAAGACATTAATGGAACAACTGGAAAAATCTGAATATGCATTATTATAGTTTTATATTAATATTTCTTGAGTGTGATATATGTTCTGCAACAGAAGAGCATGTCCCTGTTTCTTTATCTGAGATGATCATCCTGAGATTATCAATTGACATGATTTTTCTCCTTTATTCTGATAATGTAGTGAATTACACAGATCGATTTTCAAATATTACACCATCTTGTTGATCAACTTGGTTGGAAAGCATTATCTTTTGTATATTATATGTATTCCTGGATTCAGTTTGCTAATACTTAATTTAGGAGTTTTGCATCTAAATTTGGTATTACCTACCCAAAATATCTACCAAAGTTGAACATATGCACACCTTATGACTCAGCAATTCCACTCAGAAATGTGCACACACAAACATGTGTACCAAAATACATTTACAAGAATGTTCACAGCAGCACCATTCATAGCAAAACCCTGGAAACAACATAACAGCACCAACAGAATGGATCAATTGTTGTAGAACTGACTAGTGTTCAGGAAGAAAAAAGAATGAACTACAGATGAGGAACTGAAGCTTGGAGTGGTCACATGACCTCTCCAAGGTTCCACATGTAGAATGTGCTATAACTAAAGTTTTGAGTTTTGACCTTAGATCATCTAACTACAGAGCATATGCTCTTTTTTTCTTTTTTTTTTTTTTGTAACGGAGTCTCGCTCTGTCACCCAGGCTGGAGCACAGTAGCTCCATCTCAGCTCACTGCAAGCTCCACCTCCTGGGTTCACGCAATTCTCCTGCCTCAGCCTCCCAAGTAGCTGGGACTACAGGCGCCCACCACCATGCCGGGGTAATTTTTTGTATTTTTAGTAGAGACGGGGTTCCACTATGTTAGCCAGGATGGTCTCCTGATCTCGTGATCCTCCCACCTTGGCCTCCCAAAGTGCTGGGATTACAGGCATGAGCCACCGTGCCCGGATTTTTATTCATTTAATTTATTTATTTTTTTTTTTGAGACAGAGTCTCTCGCTCTGTCGTCCAGGCTGGAGTGCAATGCCTGATCTCCGCTCACTGTAACCTCTGCCTCCTGGGTTCAAGCGGTTCTCCTGCCTCAGCCTCCCAAGTAGCTGGGATTCCAGGCACCTGCCACCATGCGGCTAATTTTTGTACTTTTAGTAGAGACAGGGTTTCACTACATTGGCCAGGCTGGTCTCGAACTCCTGACCTCAAGTGTTCCGCCCACCTTGGCCTCTCAAAGTGCTGGGATTTCAGGCATGAGCCACCACGCCCAGCCAGAGCCTATGCTATCAATCAGGACTCTATCCTACCTCCAAGCAAAACCTTTTAGTTATCTTATAAAGTAAGGTGGCAGGCAGATACAGAAACATATTCAATTTACATTCTTTCTCCTGCCGTCATCTAAATCCAACGATAATTCCATTTTCTTGTGTGTTGACATCTTAAGAATGAGCCCCATCTTTCTTAATGCGATGACTATGAGCATGTGTAATGTTCAGAGGAGGTAGGCCTCAGTGCCAAGAATAGTAAGTCAAAGTTCTCTAGAAGTCCAGGGATCATAGATCCAGCTTAGCAGACCCACAGCATCCTTCCACTGCTTATATTTCCTTCCATCTCTAGTTGGTGGCATCAATGCACAAAAGAAAAAAAAAGGAACTAATAAAAGAGACTGAGAAAGAGTGGTAAATATTATATGGAAGCCAAGTAACATGAGGCCTGAAAACTGACTGAATTTGCCAATGTGATCTTTACAAGAACAGTTGTGGTGAAGTGGGGAGGCTAAAGCTGACTAGAACTGGTTCAAGAATATATCACATGGTGGATCTATCAATTTTGGTGGATCTCGGTCTATCAAGGTGGATCACTTGAGCCCAGGAGTTGGAGAACTCTGAGCCATGATTGTATTACTGCATTCCAGCCTGGGTGACAAAGCAAGATCCTATCTGAAAAAAAAAAAAAAAGCAGTTATTCAAGACTATGACTATGGATCATTCTTTTGAGGAATTCTGCAGTAGAGGGTCAGAGAAATAAGACGAGCTAGCAGGTGGTGATAAAAGTGGTTTTCTTTAAAATGGAAGAAAAGGCATGTTTGCATCCAAATAGAAATGATCCTATAGAGAGAGAAAAATTAATGACGGAAGACAGAAAAAAATCATCACCAGTCTCCTACTCATACACTAAAGGTATTTCCAATTTTCTACTTTTATAGAAAAGCCAAGGCTGGACATAATGCCTCATGCCTGTAATACCAGCACTTTGGGAGGCCAAGGAAGGAAGACTGCTTAAGTCCAGAAGTCTGAGACCAGCCTGGGCAACACAGTGAGACCCTGTCTCTACAATAACTAAAATACTGGCTGGGCATGGTGGCACATGCCTGTCATCCCAGCTACTGAGATGGAGGCTGAGGCAGATGGATCACCTGAGCCCAGGAGCTGAAAACCAGCGAGCCATGATTGCTCCACTACATTCCAGCCTGGGCAACAAAGCAAGATCCTATCTCAAAAAAAAAAAAAAAAGAGGCCGGGCACGGTGGCTCAAGCCTGTAATCCCAGCACTTTGGGAGGCCGAGACGGGCGGATCACGAGGTCAGGAGATCGAGACCATCCTGGCTAACATGGTGAAACCCCGTCTCTACTAAAAATACAAAAAAAAACTAGCCGGGCGACGTGGCGGGCGCCTGTAGTCCCAGCTACTTGGGAGGCTGAGGCAGGAGAATGGCGTGAACCCGGGAGGCGGAGCTTGCAGTGAGCTGAGATCCGGCCACTGCACTCCAGCCTGGGCGGCAGAGTGAGACTCCGTCTCAAAAAAAAAAAAAAAAAAGAAAAAAAAAGAAAACCCAAGATGACTTAGATCTACGTGTATACGTCAATTATTTCTGCAGGTTAAATTCCCAGAAATGGGTCTGCTGAAGAGCCTGCACATTTAAAAAAGTAATACATGTTGCCAAAATGCACCAATCTACATTCCCACTAACTGTGTATGAAAATGACTCTTCATACTCATCAGCACTGGGCATTATTTTCCTTACTTTTTGCTGATCTAATATTTTAAAAATCCTTACTGTTATATGTATTTGCATTTATTCTCAAACAAAACAACTGTTTAATTTGGCAGTTTCTTAAAAAGCTATGCATAAATTTACTATACATCCCAGGAATTCCATTCCTAGGTAACTAAAAGAAATGAAAATATATGCTTACACAAAGACTTACACATGAATGTTTACTCCAGCATTATCATAAAAGTCTAAAAGTGGAAACAATCCAAATATCCATCGATGGATGAATGGATAAACAAAAAGTAATACATCCATACAACGGGTTAGTCAGCCACTAAAAAAAATGAAGTACTAATACATGTGACAATATGGATGAAGCTTGTGAAAGTTGTCAGAATCAAAACAAAGTCACTTGTGTTAAAAACTCCGACAACAGAGCCAGGGAAGGCCATGAAGGGAAGGTTCTCATGCACAAATGCCTGATAACAAGAATTATCACAAAAGACTCTTCAAAAACCACAACCTTGCACAAAGGTCATTGCAACCTCATATCAAAAAAAAAACTTCAGCAAGGACATCAGCCCAGCAACTGCCTGTCCAATTTCAGACTGGTGCCACCCTTGTTATTGATCCTTGTAGCCAAGGATAATTATCTCAAAAAAATTATGTAATCCTCTTTATTTTTCCTATAAAAACATTTGTCTTCCTTTACTGCCCTAGTTTACTATGGCATATAGTTTCACATAGTTTACTATGGCACATGTAGTCCTACTGCAATGCCCATTACTACATAAATACCATCTTCTTTGAGAGTCTCCCTCTGTCTGTTATTTAGATTAACAATCTGAAATACATTACACTAAGTAAAAAAACCCAGACACAAACAACCATGTATTGTATGATTATATTTATATGAAATGTCTACAACAGGCAAATCTATAGAGACACAAAGTAGATAGGTAGTTGCCTAGGAATGGAGGAAAATGGGAGTGACTGCTAATGAGTGTCCTATTTGGGATGATAAAAACATTCTAAAATTATGACGATGATTGCACAACTGAGAATTATATATCTCAATAAAGCTGGAACTTTAAAAAAAGAATTCACTCTAAAGAAGGCTACAGGCCGGGCGTGGTGGCTCACACCTGTGATCCCAGCACTCTGGGAAACCGAGCGGGCAGATCACCTGAGCTCAGGACTTCTAGACCAGCCTGGCCAACACAGTGAAACCCCATCTCTACTAAAAATACAAAAATTAGCCAGGCATGGTGTCACACGCCTGTAATTCCAGCTACATGGCAGGCTGTGGCAGGAGAATCGCTTGAACCCGGAAGGCACAGAGTGCAGTGAGCCAAGATCACGTCACTGCACTCCAGTCTAGGCGACAAAGCAAGACTCCGTCTCAAAAAGAAAAGGCGGCTATAAAGTAGCAGATAGAATACGATTCTATTTTTGCAAGAAATATATATACACATATATACATGTATATTAATGTTTGTACTCAGAAAAAATTCCAGAAGAGTACAGACTAAACTATAACACTAGTTTGCTCTGGATGGTAGAATTACAGGGGCATGAATATTTTCCCAAAAGGAAAAAAGATTCTGTGGCCCTTTTGCAATCAAGGCTCTCTCACTCATGAAATCAGGTCACTGGTCTGATAAAATCAAGTCATTCTTTCTGGCCCTTCTTAAAAATTAGGTAGTAAAGATTATTCTAGTCACTAAAAAACTCCCCAAATGAATGTCGCTCTCAGAAGTGACAATGGAGTTCTACAGCACAAACTGTTTTAACCAAAAAGTTTCCAGGACAGGACAAATACTATCACAAAGAAAAAGAAGTATGGTTTAAAAAGCTGAGGACAGCACAATCTGGCATATACTCTCAATCACAACTCCAAATCCAGTAGGGCCTTTATCCTCTTTTAGTCAAACATGAAAATAACACTAACTAGCTTTTTGAAAGCCCTGCCCACAAGAAAGGTAGTCTTCTGTAGGCAGTGGCATTAAAAGTGAGAGAGATGCTGGGAAAGGTATTAGAATGTCAGAAAGCACCCAGAAAGCTTTCAGGTATGCAGTTTAGCCATAGTAATGAGCTCCAAAACGTAGAGGGGGAAAAAAAATCACGTAAAAATTCAGAATAAGGAGGGAAATAATCTCTTCCAATCTTTTGTAGGACACTCCTCCAAAAAAAAATTAATTTTGAAACATGAGGATTTCAGAACAAGTAAAACATTTAAATTTTATGTTTATACTAACCAGTCATAAATCTGTTTTTCGCTTTATTATTAAAGTGATCATATACATTTCAAAAATTTAAATACATAAAATTATAAAAAGTAATGCATTAATGACAATCAATTCTGGTATTAAATTCATGAAGCAACAGAGAATTTAAACTGTTGTTTTACCTTTAACCTAGTCCAACATTATATGAAATGTTGCAGACATTTCATATAAATGTAATCATACAATACATGGTTGTTTGTGTCTGGATTTTTTTTACTTAGTGTAATGTATTTCAGATTGTTAATCGAAATGGAGTATAGTTCTACCAGCAACTGCTCACCATCTAGCTAGGACCATTATTAACAGTTTGTTTACACCCTTTCAGATAACGTAATTATTTTTAGAATTTATGCAGCTGCAGAATTTTTGTCTAAAACCATATACATTTAACAAAAAGAGTAAGGACTCTGGGCCGCCCAGGCCTACCAAAAATGAGTACTTAATAAATGTAAATAAGTAATGTCAGTCAGTCTGGACCTGAATAGCCCTTGGTGTGTTTTAACCTCTCTGGACTACACATATGTAAAATATGTTAACATACGTGCATAAAATACTTATGCATTAATACATATAGAAAAAAATCTAGGAAGGGTACAGATTAAACCACAAGGCTGGTTTTTCTCTGGATAGGAGGAGTGTAGGGCAAGATGCTGTGCTAATAAATTAAAAGCATGGAGATGAAGGCACTTAACACATAGTGTACTTCAACATGGAAAATATACAGACACACTCCTGCTTACATGGAGCCCTGACATTTTTCACAAGAGGAAAGAAAGACTGAGTGTCCTCTCTGCTTACAGAATTTTCTTTTGCTGCTTTTTGATCTGGTGGTTGTAATATATATGTGTTCCTCCTATCCAGACTGACATCCAAGAAATAGAAAGAGGCTGGGAGTGGTGGCTCATGCCTGTAGTCTCAGCACTTTTGGGAGGCTGAAGCAGGAAGACTGCTTGAGCTCAGGAGTTTGAGACCAGCCTGGGCAACATGGCCAAACCCCATCTCTACAAAAAAAGGAAATTAGCCGGGCATGGTGGTATATGCCCGTATCCCAGCTACTCCAGAAGCTGAGCTGGGAGGATGTCTTGAGCCCTCAAGGCGGAGGTTGCAGTGAACCGAGATAATACCACTGCACTCCAGCCTGGGCAACAGAGTGAGACCCTGCCTCAAAAAAAAAAAAAAAAAAAAAAATATATATATATATATATATATATCTCGATAATAATGTATCTACTTACTTCTGTAGAGATCCCAGCTTCTTCTCATTAAAGAGTAAGAATAAAGCAGAAAGGTTTGAGAACTGAAAAGAGAACCTTGCTGCTTCTAACATTATGACCTTGAGAAACTCAAACGCTTAAAGTAAAATATACAAACATTTTGAAAGATAAAAGTTTAAAATAAGCTTGATGGAGACTATTAAAATACAGTATTGTTTAGGTTATGAAGACATACTTAGCATAGTTTCATAATTTAAATAAAGTCAGGTCTTAAAAGGGTGCTACAAAACAAGTTCCCACATCATCTCACTTCCCCTAGCCCATCTCAGCACACAACACACTCTTCAATACTAAAACATCTAGCAAATGCTACATCTCTGGATAAAATGCATTACCCAAATTTCTAACAGGGCAGGGAAATGGAATGGAACTTTCAACGTCAAATTTTAGTATGCCCTGTCTAAACAAATCCATGAGCTCTGAATTTTATTAATAAAGACAATTAAAACCCATTTATGCCTGAGGTTGCAATTTTTTAAATTTTTGCATGTGTGAAAAATCAGACCTTGGCAATGAAGCTTGAGCAGTAGGATATAAATAACTCTCACATGCTTAGCGTTCCAATAATGAAACACTAGGCACAAATGGGCTAAGTTGATATCCTTAGAAAAGTTTAATCATAAAACTAAAGCTATTTCTCTGGGCCAGACATGGTGGTTCATACTTGTAATCCCAGCACTTTGGGAGGCCAAGGCAGGAGGACCAGTTGGGCCCAGGAGTTTGAGACCAGCCTGGGAAACATAATGGGAGCCTGTCTCTACAAAAAAAATTTTTAAATTAGCCAGGCGTGATAGCAAGCACCTATAGCCCCAGCAACTCAGGAAGCTGAGGCAGGAGAACAACTTGAACCCAGGAGGTCAAGGCTGCATGATGGCACCAGTACACTCGAGCCTGGGTGACAGAGCATGGTTCTGTCTCTAAAAAAATAAAATAAAATAAAAATTATTCTGGCTGATTAAATATTACTAATTTTTTTTAACATTCCATTAAATCAATGATAAATTTAAACCTATTAAACTACGGGTAAATTTTCTCATTTTAACTCATGAAATGATTGACATTTAAAATTATTTATATCATAACCACTCATAATGGCTAAAAGTTCACTACCTATATAACAATCCAGTTAGAGGTTAAGAACAAAGTCTCTGGACCTGCACTGTCTAGGTTCAAATCACATCCTGCCATTAAACAACTGTGAAACCTTAGGCAAGTTACAATCTCTCTGGACTCAGTTTCATCTCTAAAATGGAAGTAATCTTACATGTTGTTTGGAGGATTCAAGGACTTAATATATACGAAATGGTTTGAATGCCTGGCATATAATAAGCACTATACAAGAGTCAGATGCTATATTATTTTGTTCAAAATTTTTAACAAAGACAAGCTAACACTACCTCATGCTTTAAAAAGAATGCTCATTCAAGAGACCGTTTATTAAAGAGATTATTTATAATCAAAAACTTTCTCCTTTCATAAAAACTAGAATCGCATTAAAATATAAAATGCACAGTCTCACATACCTGTTTGGAACACAAGTTCTTTCCCTCCTACACCTGCTGCCTCCAGGTTAATGAATGCACGAATCAAGCTAGCCCAGGGGTGCTGAGTAATGAAACCATGACTGGCCTTAATGAGAAGGAAAAAAAACAAATATCTGTTAAGCAATCTTAAACTACCAGTCTTGATTTTGCTTAAACACAGAGAGACTATTTTGATGAGGTAAGGAATATGAAAACAAAATAATCGCTCTTCAAAGGCAGTATCCAAAGACATCTTCTGCTTCTTTTCCTATGCATAATGGCCATGCACATCATGGTTCAGAAAGTCACCCATCACAGAAGGCAGCCTGGTTACCCTCAGCGGTGCCAAACAACATCCCTGGTAAGTACAAGGCTGTGCAAAAGAAAAGGCAGAGAGGGCCAGACACGGTGGCTCACGCCTGTAATCCCAAAACTTTGGGAGGCCAAGGCGGGAAGATCACCTGAGCTCAGGAGTTCGAGACCAGCCTTGGCAACATAGTGAGACCCCCTCTTTTTTTGTTTTTTTGTTTGTTCATTTTTGAGATGGAGCCTGTGGCCCAGGCTGGAGTGCAATGGCGCGATCTCAGATCACTGCAACCTCCACCTCTCCCAGCTTCAAACAATTCTCCTGCCTCAACCTCCCGAATAGCGGGGATTACAGGCACCCACCACCATGCCTGGCTAATTTTTGTAATTTTAGTAGAGATGAAGTTTCACCATGTTGGCTAGGCTGGTCCCAAACTCCTGACCTCGTGATCTGTCTGCCTCGGCCCCCCAAAGTGCTGGGATTATAGGCATGAACCAGCGTGCCTGGCCCCCATCTTTTTTTTTTTTTTTTTTTTTTTCTTTGAGACAGAGTCTCACTCTGTCGCCTAGGCTGGAGTGCAGTGGCCGGATCTCAGCTCACTGCAAGCTCCGCCTCCCGGGTTTACGCCATTCTCCTGCCTCAGCCTCCCGAGTAGCTGGGATTACATTAGCTGGGACTATAGGCACCCACCACCTCACCCGGCTAGTTTTTTGTATTTTTTAGTAGAGACGGGGTTTCACCGTGTTAGCCAGGATGGTCTTGATCTCCTGACCCCGTGATCCGCCCGTCTCAGCCTCCCAAAGTGCTGGGACTACAGGCTTGAGCCACCGCGCCCGGCCTCCATCTCTTTTTAAAAAGAAAGAAAAAAAGAGAACAGGAGAAGAGACGATCCATATGGCTGGGCATTTATTTGTGCCTGTCTCAAAACATCTCTGAAACTTCAATGTCAAAGAAAACCTGAGGAGAGTAATTATGCCACCAAGAGCCCTTCTATCAATTAAATCCTGCCACAATAATCTGCTAAGTGGAGTTTTCCAAATAGTAAACATCTCTACATACATGGTTGTGAATTTTTTAAAGTACTGCTCATATAGTATTTTTCTGCATATCATTTTACACTACCCACAGGAGTCATAAAAAATGCATTTATGTGTTAGTTATTATTATGAATCTCATCCTTATTCAAGCCTAATATTTAAAACAGTAAAATCTCACTTGCAAGACATTTTCCTCAGCACCATTAAAGAGAAATATGACAGCATGATGCAAGGCTTCTGAAGATGTTGACAAGACGCGAAGGACTTCCAGCATCACTGAGCAGCTAACTGCATCATCACTGGCACCTTCAAATCAGAAAAACAGATTTGCTGCTCAGATTTTAAAATGTTTACAGAATGACCCATTAGGACTAGGAATGGAGCTTTCTCCCAGAGAAGCATCACAATAGCTGCATGACCAGAAGCATAGCTCTGTCATCATCAGGACAATTATACCCACCAGCAGTAAGTTCCATGAAGGGATCTTTGTCTGGTTTGCTCACTAACTTACTCTCAACACCTACAACCATGTCTGACCCACCAGAGTCACTCAATTAGCGTCTGCTAAATAAAGCAACCTGAGGGGACCTAAAGTCATACTGGAAACTGGTATTCTCAGCAAACCAAGGAAATCTGTTCTATTCTTTACCCGTATTCCATAATCTCTGTAATAGTCTCACTTCTGGTGCTCACAGCTTCCTGGATGATCTCTCACTGCAACCACTCCTTTCTTGCTTGTTTTCCTGCCAAAATCATAAAAGCTGCACAGACAGGTCACTGTGGACAGTGTAACATTCCTTTAAGGTTTCCCCAAAGGAATTATGTGATGGAAAAGTAAAAAGAAGATACCTAATCTAATAAGACACAGGAAAGGAGACTAATGACCTAAGTAGTATCCTAGATCCCAGAACACACACTCAGTTCAATTTCTGAACCTCTTCTTGATTCATAAACTTTGTTAATCAAAAGTAACTACAAAGATGACTTAACTGTCTTGCTTTTTTAAAGCACTGTAAGAGACAGTTAAAGGAACTGATTGGATATTTGATGATACTCAGGAATTACTGTTAGGTTTTTTTTAGGTGAGGCAACTGGTGGTATCAAAAAGGGCCCTTATCTTCCAGCAATACACAGTGAAATACTTTTAGAGAGGAACTGATATAGCTAAGATCTGCTTCAAAATAATCAAGAAGTTGGGAGGGTAGTGGTAGGAAAAAAACAAGATCAGACTGCTGAAGCTGGGAGATAAGTACATTGGGGTTCATTAAACAATTCTGCTTTTGAATATATTTGAAACTTTCCATAACAAAAAACTTAAAAGAGTAATCAAAGTAAATAAGCACTAACGTAACTCAGGCAATAACATTTCTGGGTTTACACATTTGAAGCAGGGTGCCAAAGAGTTTGGCATGGATTTGAGAGCAAGAAAGACTTGGAAGTGAATTTGAGCTCTGTCACTTTCCTCCACTATTTCCTGGTTTAAAGAGCAAGCTAACGAAACCAACCTCACAGGTTTGTTGTAAGAGTCACACAACATAATGCCCAGTGCCTAGCACCTGGTAGGGATTCAATGTTCATTTTTCCTACTCTTTGCAAATCTGAGGAAGGCTCTGTAGCTAGCTAAAATTAAAATGCTTGTTTGGGCTCTATTAAATTCCAGACCCCATTCCTACTTAAGAAGAAACTACCTATTAACCATACTTGTCTTGGTGGTAATTACTGGTCTGTATTTCAATCGAAGTGAAACAAGTAATAATCATTTAATTACTAATAGAAAATGTTGCTATTAGCAAAAAGTGTCACCTTTCAAAAACCTAATGAAATAAACTCTTTTTGTAAATTTGACACTGTGAGTTACTTTAAAATAGAAAGCAAACAATAAAATGTTTCTTTATTCAAAAAGAGAGAACGGAAAATTTAAAGTTATCTATACAGGGTTGATTAAAAAGTTAAATTGTCCATTCAGCTTCCCTTATTTTAATGGTTCTGGTGTGTTAGAATAGAACTACAGAAGGGTCAAATATCTTTAAGAAAGGGAAGGAAAGTTAAGACGACAGTATCTATAAGGGCTAGGTGGTTAACTGACATCCCTTTCCATTTAGAATTAACCTTGAAATTGAAGCCACCCCCAAAATAACTCAATGCCTCTTCCACCAACGACCTGGAACCACACAGAAAACTCAAGAAGATAATTAAGGCTTTTCGGTGGATAACATTACTCCTAACTGGTATCAATTCCTGAGTCCTATATACACAGATGAGAACTTAAAAAGAAAAAAGAAGTGCTTCAATTAGGCCATCCACTAAAAGGATTTAGGTGATAGTCTATTTCAGGGGTGTCCAATCTTTTGGCTTCCATGGGCCACATTAAGGGAAGAATTGTCTTGGGCTACATATGAAATACACTAACACTAACAATCTGATGAGTTAAAAAATAAAAAATAAAAATTGCAAAAAAATCTCATGTTTTGAGAAAGTTTATGAATTTGTATTGGGCCACATTCAAAGCTACCCAGGATTGCAGGTTGGAAAAGCTTGGTCTATTTGATGAAGGTGTGAAACACTATTTTTAACAATTTATTATTGACAGAAATTTCCTTGAGATTGTTGCTAAGGGTATTCCTATAAAATTTTAGTTAAAAGTAGGTTCTAGGGCCAGGCGCAGTGGTTCACGCCTATAATCCCAGCACTTTGGGAGGCCAAGGCAGGCGGATTACGAGGTCAGGAGATTGAGACCATCCTGGCTAACACAGTGAAACCCTGTCTCTACTAACAAAGAATTAGCAAGGCGTGGTGGCAGGCACCTGTAGTCCCAGCTACTCAGGAGGCTGAGGCAGGAGAATGGTGCGAACCCGGGAGGCAGAGCTTGCAGTGAGCTGCGACGGAGCAAGACTCCATCTCAAAACTAAATAAATAAATAAATAAATAAATAAATAAATAAATAAATGTAGGTCATAGGCCAGGTACAGTGGCTCTCACCTGTAATCCCAGCACTTTGGGAGGATGAGGTAGAATGATCACTTAAGGAGTTCAAGACAAGCCTGGGCAACAAAGTGAGAACCTGTCTCTATTATTTAAAAAGTAATAATAAAAAGTGGGTTCTAATGGCTCACAAAAATGCTTGCCTTTAATTATTAGACTCCACATATACAATTTGCAACATTTGGCACTATGTTTGTAAAGAGTAACTGAATATGCACTCCAAAATATGTCATTTTGACATATGGATTATTTTGATCTGAAAGCAACTGAGAAGTAGGTACTACACAAAAAAGCTCTCTACCCTCCCCTTGTTTGCCTAAAAGCAGAATATAAATTTACCAACGTGTCCCCATTTCCCCTCTCCACCAGGAAGTACAAAGGTTGATCACAAATGACAACTTTAAACTTTTGGTGGCCTGGTGACAGCACAAAAGGAATCTATGTAACACTTTACTAACCTTTATCTACCATTTATTTGCCTTCCTACAATTTGCCACCCCTCGAGACTCAAGGTCCTTTTCCTTTCTTTTGTCACTTCTCTAAAAACGTATTGTTTTGCTGAAGATGCTACATAAGCCAGATTTCTAAGACACCTCTTTGAGATTTACTCATTTTCCTTGAGTATCTCCCATGTACATGAAGTGCATGTGTTAATAAACTTCTGTTTGGTTTTTCTCTTTTTAGCTTGTCTTTTATTACAGGGGTCCACTCAGCTAAGAACTATGAAGCGTAGAGGGGAAACTGTTTTCTTTTGTCCCTACATTTCCTTCTAATTCTTGTATATACAGCCTTCGTATATAATGTTCTTAAGCAACTATGGTGTTTATTTGCCCCTTCCCAGAATTTAAGCATCGTAATAGTGGGCAAAGAGTGACATTTAATACTGCTTTGAAATGGAAATAAAAAAACCACTGGTGGCAGGGCACGGTGGCTCACACCTATAATCTCAGCACTTTGGGAGACTGAGGTGGGCGGATCACTTGAAGTCAGGAGTTCAAGACCAGCCTGGCCAACATGGTGAAACCCTGTCGCTGCCAAAAATACAAAAAAAATCAGCCGAGTGTGGTGGCATGGCAGGAGATTCACTTGAACCTAGGAGGCAGAGGATGCAGTAAGCCAAGATTGTGCCACTGCATGCCAGCCTAGCAACAGAGTTAAGACTTGGCCCCCCTACCCCCCCAAAAAAAAAACCACTAAACCACTGGTTACCCCAGCAGCACACGAAGGTACTATTGGTTTATTTAACAAATGTGTGTATACTGAGCTTTGAAAATGCAAGTTACATTACAAATGCAATTGTCAAGCTTTCTAAATATATTCTATTATGAACTATTTTATCAAGCAAATAAATTTTACTTACATTTTGTATAACTCTAGATGTTCAAATTTGGCCTGCTGTAAGTTCAAGCAATCCAGAAGTGTTAATATTACATAAGAGTTAATAGGCTGGCCGGGCGTGGTGGCTCAAGCCTGTAATCCCAGCACTTTGGGAGGCCGAGGCAGGCGGATCACGAGGTCAGGAGATCGAGACTATCCTGGCTAACACGGTGAAACCCCGTCTCTACTAAAAAAATACAAAAAACTAGCCGGGCGAGGTGGCAGGCGCCTGTAGTCCCAGCTACTCGGGAGGCTGAGGCAGGAGAATGGCGTAAACCCGGGAGGCGGAGTTTGCAGTGAGCTGAGATCTGGCCACTGCACTCCAGCCTGGGTGACAGAGTGAGACTCCTTCTCAAAAAAAAAAAAAAAAAAAAAAAAAAGAGTTAATAGAAACTTTTAAAAAACACTTTCCATGCCAGGTACTATTTCAGTGTTTTACTTAAATTTAATCCTCCAAGCAACACTATTAGGAAAGTACTATTATTTTCTCCATTACACAGATGAGAAACTAAGAAGTTAAGCAGTTTGCAAAAGGGAGTATTAATCACACTCTAATATTCTTTTTCCTTTCAAATGTAGCTGAAAGAACTGACTGGCCAGGAAACCCAGCATCTTATCCTAGTTTTGTCTCTGATCAGTGATGACCAGCTAAATTTACTCCTGTGTCAAATGAGGGGGTTGAGCCAGATACCATTTCAGGTCTCATCTACCACTAAAATGCTATGCCATTGTAAATGCTATTTTCTATCCCTATTTACAACCTCTTTAACGACTGAATACAATTTTCTGAAGAATAAATATTTTAATAAATGGAAGTTCAATTTAGGGGATTCCCATTCATTTGACAAACATTTACTGTGTCAGGCACTGTCCTAAATGCAAGTATTCTATTTTGCCAAATTATTTTCAGAGAAAGATTTACATATTAATTAGATACTTAACAGTATGGCATCCTCAGTGGACCAAAATTCTCACTTTATAGGTCAACAGAATCTGCTAGAAGAGATATCCGCCAACCCGTAGCCCAGGACAGCTTTGAATGCAGCCCAATACAAATTTGTAAACTTTCTTAAAACATGAGGTTTTTTTTTTTGTTTTTTTTTAAGCTCATCAGCCATTACTAGTTTATATTATGTGTGGCCTATGACAATTCTTCTTCCAGTGTGGCCCAGAGCAGCCAAAAGATTGGACACCCCTGCTCTAAAACCATGGAGCATCCCTCGAAGGCAGTGACTGTCCTTATCCGGTATCCCCAAAGCCTAGTATAACATCCAGCTGAGTAAAATACTTTTTAAGTATCAGAACCTAACTCCAGGACACAAGGACACACACACTGTCTGGTAACACCGAGAAAGCTGCTTCAGTCTACCAGAAACATTCCAAGTCTTGTCACTGGGCTGCTGGCATTAATGCCAAAAAATAATATTAATAAAGCACTTAAGAGAAGACAGAATGGTTAGATCCTAAACTAAATGATACTATCCTAATTATCCTGCTTTCCATCACAAAGAAAAAAGGTTTGCCCAAAATAGTCCCCACAATTGCCCAAGTAGCATGGGGTTATGTTAATAAACTTTCCGGGCTGTGACAACTTCCAAATGACTAAAAAACAGGTACATACCTGGTGAGTTTGCTACTGAGTCAAAATGACAATTAGCCAAGACAGCATGCTGGGCTCCATCTCTGGGTTCCAGCTTTACCACAACATTGGTGATGTTGTCATAATAGCTTGTAAAACCTCCCAAGAAATCAATGCTAAAAGAGCCTGTGGGCCGTTGTACATCTACTGAAATCTTATGAAGCCTGTTGCTTTGCACTTCAATCAGTTTAATCTGTTCCAAAAGGTAATGCACTGTCAGAATTTCATTTTCTGGACTTCCTGTAGTCCTGGGGCCAATGGAGGTTATGTGTTCAAGATAATCCCTGGAAGTGACCAAAAGAATAACAAAGGTTTGCAGTTAAAATTGACACTTAGCATGGATAACTCTTCCACTACACACCACTTCCTCCCCAAAAAAGCTTAGTTTTTTGACTTTTATAAAAAGGACTGCCTTTCATTATTTCAGACACCAAGTGAACATCACTTATAAAGTTCCATGATTTTATTTTTGCCTCCCACGAGGTGACCCCTTCAGTTTTCTCCACCATCCCACTCCCAACTTCTCCCCGTATCAAACCAATACAAGGACTAGGGATGCATTCAAAACGTGTGACCACTGGTCAGGCACGGTGGCTCACGCCTGTAATCCCAGAACTTTAGGAGGCTGAGGCGAGTGTATTGCTTGAGCTCAGGAGTTTGAAACCAGCCTGGGCAACACAGTGAAACCCCATCTCTTCTTAAAATACAAAAAGTAGCCAGATGTAGACTACTATTCGCCTGTAGTCTCAGCTACTCAGGAGGCTGAGGTGGGAGGATTGCTTGAGCCTGGGAGATGGAACCATTGCACTCCAGCCTGGGCGAGAGAGCCAGACCCTGTCTCAAAACAACAACAACAACAAAAAGCTGAAGACTAAGCAGGAGAGACTATAACTTCACAGTGCACACACCTGAAGGTTATAGATCCTGGTTAATGACTTTAAGTAGCAGAAACCAATGAACAAATATAATCAAGAGGTTAAATAAGGGGCGAAAAAAAAAAAAAAAACTTCTGATGGACCCAGCCCTCCGAGCTCCTCCTAGTTATTAGACTCAAGGTCTAATAACTTCAATTCAGACCAAAACCAACTGTACCCCTAATGAAAACAAAACTTTTGTCTTTTCACTGCATTCCAAGTGGGGAAAGCTGGGGGTGGGGATGGGAGGCGTTTCATAAAGTCCTTAATAAGCTTGCAACACTTTGCATTCTAGGAAAAACTTTTTAGAATACAGTAGCTGTTGAAAACTTTACACCAGCTTAATATTTCATGAGCTGTGACACACCTGGGTTACAATATCTTTGACTTAATCACCTTTCGTAGCATTCTTAAAAGTCTTAAAAAAAAAAAATAGTCAAACCTTACACAGTCACTAATCCAAGGGGCCTAAAGACAAACTGCAGGAATCTGAGAATTTCTCAGACTGCATACCAAATTTTGACTGGGTGGTGGTCCAGAAAGAGTCTCTATGGCTTTCGGATTTGGGGGCTGTAACCCTCAGAAAGTTAGAACAGTGCACTAGCGCCTTCCAACACTCCCCGCCCTCAAAGCGAATTTATAAAACAGTCTAGGTACACAAATTTCCATTTGGAAAGCAAAAGGGCTAAGCAAAGTAAAAAGTGGAAGCTGTTCCAGAATATGGGGAGATGACTCACAACCAACCATCTGCACGAAGGGCAGACATTGGAAAGCAGGTTCAATCTACCTGGCAACCCCAATCTGCACCGCGAGCTAAACGGGGGACAGGCAAGCCCCAAGTCCCGCCAACTCAGACCCCAGAAGAAGGAGAAGCAGGGGCCCCCCACCCCACGTGCAGCCTGGGAGGGGTCAGCGAGTCCCCGCGGTCCGGCAGGGGCGGGTGCACACAGGTGCGGTGCCCCGGGGCCTGGGCAGGAGCCACAAACTGACGCGCGGGCCGTGCCAGGCGGGAGCGGCCGGTACCTGGCTTGGAGGGCGTCGAACTCCCCGTGGTGTCCAGCGGCCCCGCGTAGCACGAGCTGCTGCAGCGAGAGCTGCACCAACGTCCGCAGCGCGAGCAGGTAGAGCGCGAGCCCCAAAGCGGCGCGCGCCTCAGACAGCCCGGTCCCTGCGTCCGAGCTCGCGCCGCTGCTACCCCCCAGGTTCCTCTTCCGCGTCCTCCCGCCGCCGCCGCCGCACCCATCCACCAGGGGCTCCTGCGCCCCGGCCTCCCTCTCCGGCGGTGGCGCGGCCGCAGGTCCGTCCCGACGCTCTCCTCCGACGCGGTGCCGCCTCACAGCCGCCGACTCAGAACCCCACTCCATGGCCACGAGCCTCAGGTGCCAGCCCAGCAGCCCCAGCCCGCTACAGCCCCGGCCGCCGCCGCCGCCGCCGCCGCCGCCGCCGTAGCTGCCGCAGCGCCTCCTAGTGAGCGGACGGAAACTGCAGAGGGCCAAACTTCTTCTGATTGGCCCGTGCCGCCGCGCCAAGACCCAGCTTCTTTGGCCGTTCTTAGGTGGGCACAGCTGCCGGGCCGACCCAGCAGAGGGTGGTGGATTGCCGTCTCGCGCAGGGCTTTTCCAGTCCTCTGTAGGACGGAGATTGCCAAATGGAAAGACACCTAAAAACCCAAAACGAGAAAAATGAGAGATCGCTTTTGAAAGAACACACAAGGCTCTTACGGTGCACCAGGCAGATGAAAAAAGCAATGGCCTGGCTTTCGTAAGGAAGGAATTATTAGAACATCAGGCTCCAGCAAGGTGGGTTCCTGGCTATTAAAATTAGAAATAAGACTACGCAGAGGAGGCCCGGCCTATTGCTTTCACATGCATAATCTAATCAGATTTTCATAACTCAGCAACTTAATTTGTGCTATTACTGTCTCCATTTAACAGATAAAGAAAAATAATGGCTATTATTTATTGAATACCTGCTATGAGCTAAGCGCTAGGCCAAGTCCTTTAACACATTGTCTCATTTAATTATCTTTAACAACACTTAAAAGGAAATATTTTTGTTCCCATCTAATACCTGAGAAACGTAGAGATAACAGATGAAGAATGTAAATCTAATTTCATGGGCTCCCAAAACAGCATTCTATTCCACTACTACATTAGCACTCTGCAAGTGAAGGTTCTGAAAAGCTATTCTTCCCTTGACGACTCCTTGAGGCAGTTAAGCAGCAGAGCCTTGGTTTCAGTACAGATCCTAGTGATTATCTAGTCTTCTTCCCACTTGCTGGTACCATGAGCCTCTCTGTTCCAAGGTTTTTTGTCCCCAGCTTGGAGTTGCTACTAGCATGAGCATTAACCCAGAGAACAACTGGGAGAGCACACTGCCGGATTTTGACTTAGCACATATGTCAGATTTCATACAATGCCCTATGGGCCTGCTCCTGCCCACCTCTCAGGCTCCTCTGACACCAGGATTCTTCTTATTTCCAGCTCTCCAGCCACACTGGCCTCTTTCAAAGAGTTTCTGTACACATCTTTCCTTCTACAATGAGATCTTCTCATATGCCGTTTGAATTACCTGGAGTGTTCTTCCCTCTCCTCATTGTCTTTTTAACTCCTAATTATCCTTTAAATCTCAGATTAAGTAGTACTTCCTCAAGAGAGAATCTCATTTAATTTAGCTTGCCTCCCCTATTTGTAGGCTCTCACAGCACCATGTATGCATGTGATTATTTCATATCTCCCTCATTAGACTGTAAGCTCCACGAAGGCAGGAATCAGATCTGGTTTTACTCACCATTTTATTCCTTGCTCTTAACACAAAGCATGACACATAGTATGTAGTCAATAGATATTTCTTGAGTGAATGAAAAAATGAAAATATAACACTTTTGTGGCAGCAGCATAATTTTAGCTCTATAAGATCCCTTTCAGTCTGTAAGCACTATGAGACTAAAGACAGTGTCTATCTTATTTAATCATCACTGTATCCATAGTGCTTAGCTCTGGATAAGAGCCTAGCCCATGGTCATAAATATATATATATATATATATATATATATATATTTTTTTTTTTTTTTTTTTTTTTTTTTTTTTTGAGACGGAGTCTTGCTCTGCCGCCCAGGCTGGAGTGCAGTGGCTGGCTCTCAGCTCACTGCAAGCTCCGCCTCCCGGGTTCACGCCATTCTCCTGCCTCAGCCTCCCCAGTAGCTGGTACTACAGGCGCCCGCCTCGTCGCCCGGCTGGTTTTTTGTATTTTTTAGTAGAGACGGGGTTTCACTGGGTTAGCCAGGATGGTCTCGATCTCCTGACCTCGTGATCCGCCCGTCTCGGCCTCCCAAAGTGCTGGTTTTTTTTTTTTTTAAAGAACACACACACATACACACACACACACACACACACACACACATCTGACAATATCCCATGGTACCATAATAGGGAAATACCTGGCTGTTGGGGACGGGTAAATCTGAGTTCCTGGATCTGGTACCTTTAGTATACATGGCATTATTCAAGTTACAATCTCACAGAGTCCACCTGTATTTATCTGTGGTAATGCAGATGATACCTGCCTTAAGGGACTTCAGTGAGGATCAGATAGATAGATAGATAGATAGATAGATAGATAGATAGATAGATAGATAGATAGATAATGGATGTATGTGTGTGTGTGTGTCTGAAAGATCCTCACATAAGATTCTCATTAAAAGCTATTTTTCAGAGTTTTCCTTCTTATGCAATTCTTTGTAGATGAGATTAAAAGCTGCTTTCCTATCATGATAATCATAGAGCTCTAGGTGGTGGAAGTTAAGTTACAGTTGAGTTCCTGAAAGGCAGTTTTTCTCTAGACTTGTATAGTCTACGGTATTCACATTTGAATATTTTTAGCTACCAGTTGTTGGATATCCACTTGTGTCAGATACTGATGAAGGCGGAGAAACAGAGAGAAGAACAAATCAATGTTTCTACCTTCAGAGAACTTACATTCTAACAGAGACAATAAATGTGTGTGTGTGTGTTTGTGTAAAATGTCAGAGAGTTAAGTGCCATAAAGCAAAATAAAGCAGGGAAATTGAGAGTGACAGAAGCTGCTGTTTTATTAGGGTGATCAGAGATGGTCTCACAGTCTCTCTGAGAAGATGACATTTGAGGTGACCTGAATGAAGTGAGGAACAGGGCCACATATGCCTGGGGAGAGAATGTTCCAGCAGAGGAAAGTGGGCTGGGATGTTCAGAGGCAACACTGAATAAGGCATGCACTAAAGCAGACTGAGCCAGGAGCCCTGGTAGATGTGAGGTGACAGAAGCGGGTAGGAGCCAGTGCAAGGAGGGCCTCCTGGCCCCAGTGAGGACTTTGGGGTGGTTTTGAGCAGTGAAAGGTCATGCTCTAGGTGATGTTTTATAAGACCACTCAGAGTCTCTGTCCCAGGCAGAGCAGCTCAGTGACTCCATCTAGAACACATAGGCTAATAAAAGACTTTGATAATGCCTGGCCTTTGAAGTGTTCAGTTTGATCTACAATTTTATTTGTGTTGAAAGTAGACCACAGTGAATTGGAAAATATGCTCTAGTTCTCACATATGAAACCCCTGATAAGGATGAGGGACAGATAAATGTGAAAGGTTTTGGCTGCCCCATCTGGTGAGCTATTGATCGTGGGGTTGAGTCAACTCATCTGGCTTGGGAGGCAATTATACTTTTTCGTATCTCTCTTTATGACAAAGTAAGAGCTAAACTGACTGACAGACATAGAGATGTCCCATGTCCCTTCCGTCTTGCCATCTTTTTAGTATTTCCTAGTAGTTTGGCCAAGGTAAATGGAAGGACATATAAGTTGTCAGGATTCAGGTGAACTGCCAGTTTCTGTCTTCCCCACAGGTCATTCCATAGCCAATTTGCCACAGAAGAAAACCATAGCCTATGCACTTTCTTCCTTGGAAGAGAGGCCACCAGTGCATCTGGTGAAGTTCTCTGAGGCTCAGGCTAGCAGAAGGATGCCTTTTACATGATGTTACAGTGACATTCAAATCAGGTGAGGTACCAAGCCAAGAGGTGAGAAGTGAGCCCAAACCAGTTGTAGGAAAAAAAAAAGCAATTGTCAAAAGCTGACAGGCAGAGCAAGTCAAAAGATTACAAAACCAAGTGCAAGGATTCCAAATGTGGAAGAGTTTATGGGTAAATGTAGCCAGGTGCTGTTGCGGACAGCTTGGTTTTCTGTGCTCACTGAGGTGGTATGAGAGTGAACCAGCTTTGTTTAAAGGTTCAGGGTACACCATTAGTTTTTTAGGGTTTTTGTTTGTTTGTTTGTTTAGATCCCATAAGGCTAAAGCTTGGGCCTCAGGGTGCTGTTGGACAAATGATTTTTCCAATTTTGAAGTTCTGAAATGGAACATTCAGGAACTGGTGACAATGGTTAGCTCCAGGGATCACCTCCAGCAAGCCAGGAAACCTGGGAGCTGGCAGTGCTGGCAAGAAAGGGCATTCCAAAAGGCACATGGGCCTGATCTGTAAATCTTCAGAGCTTTTCTACCCTCATGAGCTTAACCGGCCTTGGAGCCTAGGGAGAGGGTAACTGTACCCTACTTTTAACACCCCCTCAAATTCTGGGCTGGTCCCCTGTGTTTGCTAGGTCCCTGTAGCTAGGTGGGCACAGAGAAGTTAGAGAACAAGTCTGGTTGCACTGATAGCTGAAGCCACTACGTCAGGTTACCTTTTTTCCATGGCTTAGTAGAAAAGAGATTCTCTGATTTTGGAAGAATCTATATTCATCTTAAAAGCCTTTCAGAAACAAATGGGGTTGAGATAATTGGTTATTTTCTGTTTTTATAGAGACAGGGTCTAACTATGTTGCCTAGGCTGGACTTGAACTCCTGACCTCAAGCAATTCTCCTGCCTTAGCCTCCCAGATAGCTGGTACTATAGGTGTGCCACTGCACCTGGCCAATTGGTTCTTTTGGGGAAAAAAGTCAAATTAGAACCTCATACCATATTATACACCCACCCCCACACACACACAATATTCAAGTAGAATTCAGAATCAAATATCAACAACTTTTTAACTAGTACAAAAATAAGATGAATATAATTAAATATTTATAATAATTAAGATGCAAAAGTACAAGGACTCTTTAATCAAAAGACAAGTGGAAGATACCATAAAGGGAAAAATCACATATTGGCTACACAAAATTGAAAACTTCTATACATCAAAAACAGTCACCAAAAAGATGAAAAGTCAAATGACAAATGGAGGACATAATTTTCAAAAAAATTTTTTTAAAAAGGGGATAATATATGTTATATACATTATTCTCTTTCTCTTCGTGTGTGTATACACTATATATAGGTGTGTGTGTGTATATGCATGTGTGCACAAAAACCAGTAAGAAAAATATCAATGGCTCAATAGAAAAATACGTAAACCATTCACTTTTAGTAGCAAAGGAATGCATGTGAAAATGTGTACTATTTTTATCACATTGAAAAAGCATTTTTTCACTGGGCGCAGTAGCTCAGCGTGTAATCCCAGCACTTTGGGAGGCTGAGACAGGCAGATAACTTGAGGCCAGGAATTCGAGACCAGCCTGGGAAACATGGTAAAACCCCATCTCTACTAAAAATATTAGCTGAGCGTGGTGGCATGCCCCCCCTACTTGGGAGGCTGAGGTGGGAGACAAGAAAGGGCATTCCAAAAGGCACATAGGCCAGGACTTGCAGTGAGCCAAGGTCATGCACTGCCCTCCAGCCTGGATTACAGAACGAAACTGATCTCCAAAAAAAAAGAAAAAAAAAGCTATTTTTTTAAAATTATAATATGCACTGCTGGCAAACATTTAATTTCTAGGCATTTTTACGCGATGCTGGAGGAATACATTTTGAGAAGACCTTTCTGGAAAGCAATTGTGTAAGATATACCAGGAGCCTTAAAAGAATTCACAGGTAGGGTGCAGTGACTCATGCCTATAACTGCAGCACTTTGGGAGGTCGAGGTGGGTGAATCGCTTGAGTCCAGAAGTTTGAGACCAGCCTGGGCAACACAGAAAGACCCCATCTCTACAAAAAATACCAAAAAAATTAGCTGGGTGTGATGGTGCACATCTATACTCCCATCTACTAGGGAGACTGAGGTGAGAGGATCGCTTGAGTCCAGGAGGTCCAGGCTGCCATAGCGCCACTGCACTCCAGGCTGGGCGACGGGGCAAGAGCCTGTCTCAAAAAACAAAAAGAAGAATTCATGGTTTTTGATATAGTAATTTCATATATAGGCATCTATTAAAGGTGTGATTTCAAAAAATGCAAAAGGATGCTCATCTATAAAAATCAAATATATGGAAATGACTTAACCATGTAAAAATAAAAGTTAAATAAATTATAGTACATTCAGAGTTTGGAACATCATATAGTACTAAACACAACATTACCAAAGTCTCTTTAATAACATGGGGGAAATGCTCACATTATAAATACTAAGAGAAATAAAAAAAAATAAAGATACAAAATGGAGCTCTACCGGCGGGATTTGATGGCGTGATGTCTCACAGAAAGTTCTCCGCTCCCAGACATGGGTCCCTCGGCTTCCTGCCCCGGAAGCGCAGCAGCAGGCATCGCGGGAAGGTTAAGAGCTTCCCTAAGGATGACCCGTCTAAGCCGGTCCACCTCACAGCCTTCCTGGGATACAAGGCTGGCATGACCCACATCGTGCGGGAAGTCGACAGGCCAGGATCTAAGGTGAACAAGAAGGAGGTGGTGGAGGCTGTAACCATTGTGGAGACGCCACCCATGGTGGTTGTGGGCATTGTGGGCTACGTGGAAACCCCTCGAGGCCTCCGGACCTTCAAGACTGTCTTCGCTGAGCACATCAGTGATGAATGCAAGAGGCGTTTCTATAAGAACTGGCATAAATCTAAGAAGAAGGCCTTTACCAAGTACTGCAAGAAGTGGCAGGATGAGGATGGCAAGAAGCAGCTGGAGAAGGACTTCAGCAGCATGAAGAAGTACTGCCAAGTCATCCGTGTCATTGCCCACACCCAGATGCGCCTGCTTCCTCTGCGCCAGAAGAAGGCCCACCTGATGGAGATCCAGGTGAACGGAGGCACCGTGGCCGAGAAACTGGACTGGGCCCGTGAGAGGCTCGAGCAGCAGGTACCCGTGAACCAAGTGTTTGGGCAGGATGAGATGATCGACGTCATCGGGGTGACCAAGGGCAAAGGCTACAAAGGGGTCACCAGTCGTTGGCACACCAAGAAGCTGCCCCGCAAGACCCACCGAGGCCTGCGCAAGGTGGCCTGCATTGGGGCATGGCATCCTGCTCGTGTGGCCTTCTCTGTGGCACGTGCTGGGCAGAAAGGCTACCATCACCGCACTGAGATCAATAAAAAGATCTATAAGATTGGCCAGGGCTACCTTATCAAGGACGGCAAGCTGATCAAGAACAATGCCTCCACTGACTATGACCTGTCTGACAAGAGCATCAACCCTCTGGGTGGCTTTGTCCATTATGGTGAAGTGACCAATGACTTTGTCATGCTGAAAGGCTGTGTGGTGGGAACCAAGAAGCGGGTGCTCACCCTCCGCAAGTCCTTGCTGGTGCAGACGAAGCGGCGGGCTCTGGAGAAGATTGACCTTAAGTTCATTGACACCACCTCCAAGTTTGGCCATGGCCGCTTCCAGACCATGGAAGAGAAGAAAGCATTCATGGGACCACTCAAGAAAGACCGAATTGCAAAGGAAGAAGGAGCTTAATGCCAGGAGCAGATTTTGCAGCTGGTGGGGGGTCTCAATAAAAGTTATTTTCCACTGAAAAAAAAAAAAAAAAAAAAAAGATACAAAATGGAAATAGATAAGAATATACTAGTCAATAGTAAATAAATGAAAGGAAAGAACACTGAAGCAATAACAGTGGTTTTCTCTGGGTGATTTTCCCCCTCTATTCATTTCTCTATTTTCCACCATCTCTGCCATGAGTTCAGTGTTCCCTTTAAGACTCATGAGCCTGGTGTCAGTCTCCAGCAACCTTGTGCCTAGGAAGGCACTTGTCTGTAGATCACCATCATTTTAAGCCTTAGGAAGGCAGTTTATAAATTGATTCCAACATGGATGTGATCCAGGAGGGGAATGCAATGTCAAAAAGCTGATCTCCAGCCTGTGTTCCTCAAGCACATTTCTAGACTAAAAGTTTAGGGTCAAGATTCAGTAATTAATCAATTGCTGAACCAATTAAAAAAAAAACTTGAGAGAATTTTCACTTAATCATTGTTCTTTAAATTCAGCCTGTGACCTGGGAGAAGAACTGGTGCATATACTTTTTAATGGCTTTGGACTTTGAATTTACTTTTCCCTACTTCATAGCACATTCCTCATACCATAGGAGAAGAACTCATGAACCCGGAAGTCTCTAGGGATTTATTTGAGGGTCACACACCCAGGGCTCTGTTTGACTTTCTTCACTGGGCTGCAGGGGCAGGTGAGTTAGGACACAGGAGGTGACTCAGCAGTTTGGGAACAAGAGTCACTGACTCATGTGAATTTGCTCCATGCTGAAACTCGATTGCTTTAGTGTACTAAAACATTAATGAGAGTTTACATTGCCAGAGCTCAGCACATCTAGGTGTGCGCACCTGGAGACCCCCAGCTCTTCCTGAACCCCCCTCTAAGTAGCTATCTCCTCCTGCAGACCCCAGAAGCCCTCTTGCAGGCTGTGTCCTGGAACGGTTTCACTTGGCCTTCAGGCTGCATGACCTTCTTCAGGTCTTTACTGGCCTAAAATAGCCTCTGCAGCTGCTGCTTTCCAAGATGCCCAAAGGAGAAAAGAGACAACAATGGATCTTGTAGGAAAATGGCAAATAACTCTCAAAGTGTGGTCTGAGGACCATGTAATATGAGAATCACGTGGGGACTTGCTAAAAAAAATCATCTTCCTGTGTCCTACCCACCTACTTGGTATATTAGCAATCCATAGCAGAAAATCTAGGCCGGGTGCAGTGGTTCACCCCTGTAATCTCAGCACTTTGGGAGGCCAAGGTGGGTGGATCACTTGAGGTCAGGAGTTTAAGACCAGCCTGGCCAGCATGGTGAAACCCCGTCTCTACTAAAAATACAAAAATTAGCCAGGCGTGGTTGCACGTGCCTGTAATTCCAGCTACTCAAAAGGCTGAGGCAGGAGAATCACTCGAACCTGGGAGGCAGAGGTTGCAGCGAGCTGTGATTGTGTCACTGCACTCCAGCCTGGGTGACAGAGTGAGACTTCATCAAAAAAGAAAGAGAGAGAGAGGAGAGAGAAAGGAAGGAAGGAAGGGAGGAAGGGAGGGAGGAAGAGTCTACTGCATCCAGCTCTTTAGGGGAAGGATCCTGTAATCTGTGATTCCTACATAAGCTAAAATGGTAAACTATGCCATCGCCAAGGGTTCACATGTCCAAGAGGGATGTAGGCCAACTGTGATGATCCCGGGCCAGATCACCCCTTCTGCAGCTTTATGAATGTCAGATCTGCATTGCCATCTTCTCCCTCCCTGCCCATGCCCACTGCCTCTCCCTGGCCCCCAGGGCCAGAAGGACTGTGTAGCACCTTGCCACACCACATTGGAAAACAGGGATGCAAGAGTCAGTACGATGCCACAGTTCAGAGCATGGGTTCTGTGCTGAAAGCACTCCAGTATGTACTTCTCTACCTCTAACCTGCGGTGTATCCTCCAATCAATGACTTAATTTTGTTATGCCTGTTTCTTCATCTGAGAAGTGGGGTTAATAAGGTTGTCGTGAGGCCCTAGATCAGGAGACCTGTGTCGGCTGTTGCTATTATTCTGTGGTTGGAAACTTCATTTGCATGGCATTAAAACCTTCATTTGCGTGGCATTATAGAGGCCTATCACTCCTCTGCTCTGTAGTTGGCTAGGTGGATGAAAGGCAATAGAAAATGCTTGGCCAAGTTCTTTCATAGCAACCTAATTTAAAGTTGATGAAAGGCAACTTGTGACATGAGCCTGAGGCGAACTTGATTTATATTTTACTTAAAGGACAACTTTTTAATTGTTAAGTGTTACTGTTCTGCTCTCCCTACCCCTAGGAATGTAACATTCATACCCTTGCAGGTATGTACCTCTTTATTAGTTCCTTCTTGGTGAAAGGTGCTGTAAAAAAACCTGTTATCCTTTCTCATCTCAAGTCTTTAGTTCCCCTTGGTACATTAGTCATCCGTAAGCAGAAAGCCAGAAGTACCAAGAATAGGTTCTCTATTTTAAAAAATTATAAAAACTTGTTCACAATATGATTCAGCTATAAAAACGAATGAAGTACTGATACGTACTACAGTGGGATAAGCCTTGAAAACACTGTGCTAAGTGGAAGACACCAGACACAGCAGGTCACATATTATCTGATTCCACTCATTTAAAATATCCAGAATAGGTAACTCCATTAAGGCAGAACACAGGTTGGTGGTTACCATGGACAGGGCAGAGAGGAGAATGGAATCAACTGCTTAAAAGGTATGGGGTTTCCTTTCAGGATGAAGAAAATGTTTTGGGGCCAGGTGTGGTGGCTCACGGCTGTAATCCCAACACTTTGGGAGGCTGAGGCTGCTGGGTCACTTGAGGTCAGGAGTTGGAGACCAGCCTGGCCAACACAGTGAAATCCGTCTCCACTAAAACGCACAAAAAATTAGCTGGGCATCATGGCACGTGCCTGTAATCCCAGCTACTCAGGAGGCTGATGCACAAGAATCACTTGAACCCAGGAAGCGGAGGCTGCAGTGAGCCAAGATTGTGCCACTATGTGTCCAAAATTGGTTCCTTCAGGTGGGTTCTTGGTCTCGCTGACTTCAAGAATGAAGCCGTGGATCCTCGTGGTGAGTGTTACAGTTCTTAAAGATGGTGTGTCCGGAGTTTCTTCCTTAGGGTGGGTTTGTGGTCTCACTTGACTTCAGGAGTGA
This sequence comes from Rhinopithecus roxellana, assembly GCF_007565055.1. NCBI lineage: Eukaryota > Metazoa > Chordata > Mammalia > Primates > Cercopithecidae > Rhinopithecus > Rhinopithecus roxellana. The sequence continues at coordinate 57,183,480 of NC_044564.1, forward strand.
AGCCGCAGAACTTCGTAGTGAGCGCTACCGCTCTTAAGGGTGACGCATCTGGAGTTGTTTGTTCCTCCCTGGTGGGTTCGTGGTCTCACTGACTTCAGAGTGAAGCCGCAAACGCAGACCTTCACAGTGAGCGTTAACAGCTTATAAAGGTAGTGCAGACCCAAAGAGTGAGCAGCAGCAGGATATATTGTGAAAAGCAAAAGAACAAAGCTTCCATAGCCCCAACGGGGACCTGAACAGGGTGCAGCTGCTGGCTTGGGTGGCCAGCTTTTAATCCCTTACTTGGCCCCGCCCATGTCCTGCTGATTGGTCCATTTTACAGAGCGCTGATTGATCCATTTTACAGAGTACTGATTGGTCCGTTTTTACAGAGTACTGATTGGTGCGTTTACAAACCTTTAGCTAGACAGAGCGCTGATTGGTGTGTTTACAATTCTTCAACTAGGCAGAAAAGTTCTCCAAGTCCCCACCAGACCCAGAAGCCCAGCCGGCTTCACCCCTCAACTGCAGTCCAGCCTAGGTGACAAACAGAATGACACTCCGTCTCAAAAAAAAAAAAAAAGAAAAAGAAAAGAGAAAAAGAAAATGTTTTGGAACTAGATAGCTGTGGTTTGCACAACATTGTAAAGTACTAAGTGCCACTAAGTTGTTCGCTTTTAAAATAATTTTATATTATGTAAATTTCACCTCAATCAGAAACAAACATTAATTTTATATCATTCACAGCTGACTGTAGCAAGTAGACTATAAAAAGAAGTCTTAATTCCAGAGACAAATGCCTCCCCAAGTTCACTTTTAGTAAGCCATTTGCTACTCTTGCTGTTATAAATTGTGATGATAATAAGTGCCTTGGATTTCAGTAGTCTCTTACTTCCAAGCAATTCAAAGTACTAAATCAGGATTTCTGATCTCCGTTTTTTAAAGAAAATCAATAAACAGATCTGTAGCAGAGATACTGATTCTTTAGAAAACGCTAAGGAAATTGCTTAATTTATAGCCTAAAGTTTTAAAAGTGTTTCCCTCACAGATTCCTTCATGATTCTAATAGCCAGAGATAAGGCTAATCTTTAAGAAGCTTCACAAAGTTGGGAGCCCAAATTAAGGGATTCAGATACAAAAAGCCAAGTGACAAATCGACTTATTATTCAAAAGTGCTATTATGTCAGCAAAGTAATTGGGACTCATTTAGCGAACAGAACAGAGTATTTACAAACAATTTCCTGGCCCGGCGTGGTGGCTCAAGCCTGTAATCCTAGCACTTTGGGAGGCCGAGACGGGCGGATCACGAGGTCAGGAGATCGAGACCATCCTGGCTAACACGGTGAAATCCCGTCTCTACTAAAAAATACAAAAAAATTAGCCGGGCGAGGTGGCGGGCGCCTGTAGTCCCAGCTACTTGGGAGGCTGAGGCAGGAGAATGGTGTAAACCTGGGAGGCGGGGCTTGCAGTGAGCTGAGATCCGGCCACAGCACTCCAGCCTGGGCGACAGAGAGAGACTCCGTCTCAAAACAAACAAACAAACAAACAAAAAAACAATTTCCTGACATGGGCAGATAAGGAGATAGAATAAAACAAGTCAGGTTAAGGTTAGAAGGAGTGGTAAGGACTGACGTTAACTAGAACCCTGGCTCCACCTAAATCAGTAACAGTAACCATGGCTCTGCGGAATTTGGGGCTCAGCACAGCCAAATCTGCTATTTTTTCAAGAAATGACAGAAACTCAGATATTTATGTGAAACCTGCTCTGTTAATGTTGGAAACAAATTTAAAAAGAGAAGACCATTTTGTGTGCCAACGAAAACAGCTGTGTAAACTGGATTCCACCCACCGGCTGCCAGTTTGAAACCTCTGAGCCCTCACCTTTAAACCTCATATCCCTCAAGGACATACCTGCTTAAAGATAAAATATTTCCCTGAGCAGGGATCAGGTTATTCGTGGGATTCTTATCTCCTGATTTGGGGGAAAGTTTACAGTGCTAGAATATATCAGATGTAGGTAGCTAGCCAAGTCTCTTTCTTCTCTCCTTCTTAGTTGAGAGGTCAGTCTTGTCAAATTTCTCCCTCCCCGCTTGTAGCCACTGCTCTGTTTATTTTGCAGGAACAATAAATAAGTAGCAGAACGCTTTCTGAAGTTTTTGCTGATGCAGAGCTGAAGATCTCTGCTACAACAAATGTTCTGAAACGGATTCTTCTCTCTCATCCCCATCCCCTACCAAGGACAGTGTTGAACACATTGGAGTTGTAAAACTCAAAGGCAGAGTTACAGTCCTCCTAGATTTTAGACCAACCCTGGGGATATGCAGCTGTATTTACTCTTCTTGTGTGTCCTGGTGGGAGGAAGGATGGGAAGAGCAGTGCATCCTGGAACCGTGGCTATGGAAAATAACGAGCACTCCTCTACCCGCTGGCCAATACCGGCACAGACTTAATTTGAGGGGTAATCTTCTGTGAAGTATGATAGGATTTCCGGGAGAAGAATCTCAGTCAGACCTGCAATCAAACATACATTTTCTTACCAGGGGTAAGGAAAAAAATCTGTCCTCTTAAAATTAGACACCCCGTCCTGGAAAACACTAACTTCCTACATCCTGATACTTCCTTCCTGCAGCCTTCCAGCTCTTTCTGCCCAGACTCAGATATAAGTGGCCAAGTAGCCACAGGCTGCCTAGCAGAGGAGTTTTTTTTTGGTTTTTTTTTTTTGAGACGGAGTCTCGCTCTGTCACCCAGGCTGGAGCGCTGTGGCCGGATCTCAGCTCACTGCAAGCTCCGCCTCCCGGGTTTACACCATTCTCCTGCCTCAGCCTCCCAAGTAGCTGGGACTACAGGTGCCGGCCACCATGCCTGGCTAGTTTTTTGTATTTTTTAGTAGAGACGGGGTTTCACCGTGTTAGCCAGGATGGTCTCGATCTCCTGACCTCATGATCCACCCGTCTCCACCTCCCAAAGTGCTGGGATTACAGGCTTCAGCCACCGCGCCCAGCCTTTTTTTTTTTTTTTTTTTTTTAAGACAAAGTCTTACTCTGTCACCCCAGACTGGAGTGCAGTGATGCGATTTCAGTTCACTGCAACCTCTGTCTCCCAGGTTCAAGCGATTCTTGTGCCTTAGCCTCCCGAGTAGCTCTGATTATAAGCATGTACCACCATGCCTGGCTAATTTTTGTATTTTTAGTAGAGATGGTGTTTTACCATGTTTCCAGGCTGGTCTCAAACCCCTGGGCTCAAGTGATCTGTCCTGCTTGGCCTCCCAAAGGGCTGGGATTACAGGCGTGAGCCACCACACCTGGCCCTAGCAGAGACGATTACAGTCAATCTTCATGAGAGCTAAAGAGAAACTTCTGCTGTCACCTTTGCAGAGAACTGTCAAAGAGCCACTTGGTCAGAAGAGCAAGAACTCCTCTGGAAGAAGCCTGGGCATACTTCCTGCACCCCTCCTCATCCCCTTTTTGTTTATGTATGGGTGGATTTTTCAATTTTATAAGCCTTGCAGGAAACCATAAATATATTTCCAGTTGACAGTCATGTTTTCTGGTTGTGAACCTCAGGTCTTCCAAAGTCACCATATGCTACAGAAACAAAAGTCAACAAATACCACATTCTTCCCAACTGGTCTACCATAAATTATGGCTGCTTTGAGCATGTCAGCCTTGTGGTTTTCTTCAGAGGACAGGATGTGTCCTGGCCCCACTGGTGGTTTAGCTTGGTTTCCTGCCAAGGCGGACAGGGGAAAATGTCCCCCTACCCCCACTGGCTCTTCCGGGGCAGTATAGGGCCTTTGAAACTTAAACTTGCATTTGCCGAGCCTAAAACTTGAATCATCGTGTTTTATTTGTTTTTGTTTGCATCAGGAAACTTTCAGTGTTTTTTTGTTGTGGTGGTGGTAGTGGTTTAATTTTTTATAAATCATTGTTTCTTCTTAAACTTTTAATGCCCCTGAACTGTGACTCTGAGAGGACTTGACAAATTATCTGTGCTCTTAAAAGGAAGTTTCTTGTCAGGTGTTTTTGCTTGTGCCTATAATCCCAGCTACTTGGGAGGCCAAGGCAGGAGGACCACTTGAAACCAGGAGTTCAAGACCAGCCTGGGCAACATAGAAAGACCCCATTTCAAAATAATAATAATATTAAAAGTAACTTTCTTAAAGTTTGAGACAGTGGGGAGGAGGATGAAGAGCGAGAGAGAGTAACTTATTCAAGTTATCTTCTCTCTTTCTCTCACAAAACTAACTCCTGATTGATTGATTGATCGATTTATTATCAGGAGTTCTTCCAGCCTGTGGATTAATCACACTCCACCTCATCCCTTCCATTTGTTGCCAGTGTCTTTTGTTATTTCTGCCACAGATTCTCTAGTGAAGAAAAGTAAACACTCAAATTTGTTCTCCTTGATTACACCAAGGAGAGGTTGTAGGGTGCCCTCTTAGAGCAGACAGTGGAGTCAGCTCTTGCCTCAGGAGAGCACGCCTTGCTGAGGGCTCTTTGGGTATTTTTGTGAGGAGACTGAGGAGAACTGAGTAGGCCTGAGGAGTACTTTGGAGGCCACAGAACCATGGACAGGTGTAAGGGGAAGTTCTAGGAGGGAGGAAATTAGTGTAACTGTTGTTCAGGCCTCAGAGTGTTTGGATCAGGGAGAAGGGCAGAGAATAAGCTGCTTTGGAGTGTCAGGCAGGCCTTGATGGGCAAATGTGGCCGGTCAGTGCTTCTTGAACTTGTTTGTGCTTAGGTACCACCTGGGGATCTGGGTCTGGAGGGATGGGGTGGGGTGAATTCTGCTCCCCTAACACAATCCCTGCTCATGCTCGTGCTGTGCTTTACCTCACTAGGTAACCACACTTTGTGAAGCAAGATGGTAGAATATTCTGGGAGCTAGGGACAGCTTAAAGGTGAGGCCAGGGGCAGGGCCAGGGACAGCAAGCAAAAGCAGCTTGCATCCATATCACCATTAAGGCAACAGATGGACAGTCTTACTGGAAGGCTGCCAAAAGTAGAGCAAGACCCCTCTCCCGCCACCCACCCAGTGGCCCACAGATCTGCACTCAAATCCTGGCTCTGCTACTAATTTGCTATGTGACCTTAAGGAAATCATTTCATTCCTCTAAGCCTCAGTTTCTTCATCTGTAAAAACAGAGATATTAAAACCTCCCTTGGCCATTTCACAGGGTTACCCTGAAAATTAAATGAAATAAGTATGGGGAAACTGTTTGTAGCTGCCAAAGTACTTTGCAATGGAACCTGTGATTATGTCAGATTCCTCTTGGGAACCTTGCATGGTTTCACTCATGTATATGTGATTATCACGTCTAACTACATTTCCCAAAGGATTGGGCAAGCACTTACTCCCATGGGTGTGAAGGGGAAGAGTTCATATTTATTTCACCATGCTTCAAAGCCTTTGCAACTGGTCCACAGCTCAGGTACTTTGCTATCCCTTTGGTTCAACATAAATCACTTGTTTTATGGGGTGGTTATTCCTCTCTAATAGGATGGAGGACTTGTTTGTGTTTATGGACATTTCCCTGTTCTGTTTGAGTCACATTCCACCTTGACCTGGGCAGAATAGTTGATTTTCCTGTTCAGCATGGAACTGGAGGCCCTTTAATTAGGAAACTCTGAATGGGTATGCTGCAGAGATGCATGGCACACAGAGACTGTTTCCTTCAAGTTTCCCACAGCGGTACAACAGCCTCCCGCCACCAGATTCAGTATATTCTCTTCTGCATCCTCTCAGCACCAATGCTCAGCAGCCCATAGGCAGCCCTCAGCTACAAAGAATGCCCAGGGGATGGAGGGAAGAGACGCCAGTAAATTGAATTTGCTGTTTAACTCACTGTTAGATCTAGAAAATATGGGCTTTGTTTTTTTCAATTCTTATAATTACTCAATGGTTTTTGAAGATTAGAATTTTGCATCTATGTTATCAACCCAAATATCATCACTGATTGTGATACTCGATGTGAATGACTACAAACAGGCCCAGCCTCTTTCTGTTGCCCAGGCTGTAGTGTAGTCTGCTCCTCTGCCTCCTGGGCCCAAACGATCCTCCTGACTCAGCCCCCCAAGTAGCCAGGACCACAGGGGCATGTCACCACACCCAGCTAATTTTTGTATTTTTAGTAGAGAAGGAGTTTCACTGCGTTGCCCAGGCTGGTCTTGAACTCCTGAGCTCAAGTGATCACCCGCCTCAGCCTCCCAAAGTGCTGAGATTACAGGCATGAGCTACTGCATCTGACCCCCAGATGGCTTTTTCACTAAAACCCCAATTTTGTTCCTTCTCTTAGGAATAACATGTATTGAGTGTGTGCCATGTACCAGGCAGGCACTATTTACCTTATTTATTCCTCAACAAAACAAAACAAAATCGGCCGGGCACGGTAGCTCATGCCTGTAATCCCAGCACTTTGGGAGGCCGAGGGGGTCAGATCACAAGGTCAGGAGATCGAGACCACACTGGCTAACATGGTGAAACCCCGTCTCTACTAAAAATACAAAAAAGTAGCCAGGTGTGGTGGCGGGTGCCTGTAGTCCCAGCTACTTGGGAGGCTGAGGCCGCAGAATGGCGTGAACCCAGGAGGCGGAGCTTGCAGTGAGTCAAGATGGCACCACTGCACTCCAGTCTGGGAAACAGAGCGAGACTCCATCTCAAAAAAAAAAAAAAAAAAACAACCAAAATCAAAAAAAGCAAAACAAAATAAACCCCATAAGATGGGTTTATTATTATCCTGGTTTTATCAATGAAAAACTGAGGCTCAGAGAAAGGATATCATTTGCTGAAGGTCACACAGACAGTAAATGCTGAGGTGGGGTCTGAAGATGAGTCTGTGTGGTAGGCAGAAAAACAGCCCCCCAAGATGTCCATATCCTAATCCATAGGACCTGCGAACGTATTCCTTTACTTGGCAAAAGGGACTTTCAAATGTGATTAATTTAAGAACCTTGAGATGGGGAGATTATCCCAGATTATCTGGGTGGGCCCAATGTAAACACATGGATCTTTATGAAGGAAAGTAGGAAGTAGGAGAGTAAGAAAAGATGACAAGATAATGGAAGAGGAGGTCAGAGTGGCCATGAGATGCAGACAGCCTCCTACAGCTGGAAAAAGCAGGGACGTGGATTTGCTCCTAGAACCCTCAGCTCTGCTGAGCCATTTTAGACTTCTGAACTCCAGAACTCAGATAATACATTTGTATTGTTTTAGGTCCCTAAGTTTGCAACGATTTCTTAGAGCAGCCATAGGAAGCTAATACACATCCGGATACAAGGAGTGGCAGAAAGAAAACAAGTCTCCGTGGTTTTGTCAATAATTCATTTATAGGTCGTTGCTAGCCATTTCTGGTTCTCTACGAGGATTTAGGGAACTAATTTTTTTTTTAATGTTCAGAGCTTGAATGCTTACCACTGAGCTAAATGACCTGTCTCTACCTCCACCCTGAAAAATGCCTCTTGTTTGAAGGTAGTTTGTAGCTAGAATTTGGGTTTCATAGGGACTGCAACATAAAGAGTGCAAAGTTTATTTCTGCTGGAAATTATGAGTGAGGCTAGTTGAATATCACCTTTCTAAAAGAGTGAGTGGGTGAGGACTGGTTCACAGGGGTGTTGGTTTGAGTGCAGGTGGGTACTTGAAAGAGGAGGGACCTATGTGGCTTACTATGGTTAGATGAGGGTTCTGACCTAGCTGAGGAAACCAAGTGGAGAAGCCACTTGGTGCTTTAGTTTCAGTTAGTTTGATTTTTTCACTATTTTTTTTTTATTTTTTATTTTTTTAGATGGAGCCTCGCTCTGTCGCCAGGCTGGAGTGCAGTGGCACGATCTTGGCTCACTGCTATCTCTGCCTCCTGGGTTCAAGAGAGTCTCCTGTCTGGGCCTCCCGAGTAGCTGGGACTACAGGCGTGTGTCACCACGCCCAGCTAATTTTTGTATTTTTAGTAGAGACAGGGTTTCACTATGTTGGCCAGGAGGGTCTCAAGCTCTTGACCTCATGATCTGCCCAACTTGACCTCCCAAAGTGCTGGGATTACAGGTGTTAGCCACTGTGCCTGGCCCAGTTAGTTTCATTTTTACAGCCTGTGGTGAAGAGAAGGGATCTCAGAGATACTAATCTAACACCCTCATTTTACAGATGAGCAACCTGGTCCCGGGGAGAACTGACTTAGCCAAAGCAGACAGGAGGTCCTGGCCAGGACTAGAGCCCGAACCCAGTCCCAGCTCCTTGCCATGCCCACTTCCTTCATCTCTCTTCCCACACCACTTGGTGTGGTTCTATGTACATTAATTGGACATTTCTCATAAACAAGGTTATGGTTTGGTTGCTGTTCAGAAGGTGGTATTTGTAGACTCAGATCACCAAGTGATATCCACACTTCAATAAGTTGTTCTATGATTCTTGGTTAATAAAACCCATGCTGTTATAACAAGTTTATTTCTGAGCCACATATGTTATTAAAATAAAATATTCTGTTTTAGCACATTTTGGGCATGTTTGGTTCTTATAGAAGAGCCTGTGCTACCAGTGGTAAGTTTAGCTACCTGCCAATTGGATCACATATAAATCCACCCAAATCTTGACTCAAGACAGTAAAATCTAGGCCAAAGGGCACTCTTCCACTCATGTCCCAAACTGATACATACATTACTGCTCTTAGCAAGCAGACTTGAAATTAATGAACACAGAATCATATCCATGGTGGGATTGTGGATTTCAATCCTGGCCCTGCAGCGTAGGCACCACAGGTTATTTCTTACCAATGAGGAAATAAACCCAGAGGGTTTAAGGAATAGGCCCAAAAGGTCACACAGCCTGCTGTTGTCAGAGCAGGCCAGGGCCCAGGTCTCTCCCCTTTACACTCTGTGGACTAGTGTGACTCTGTGGATCATCAGCATCAGAATTACCCCGAGTGCTTGTTAGAGAATTCCGGCCGGGCGCGGTGGCTCAAGCCTGTAATCCCAGCACTTTGGGAGGCCAAGACGGGTGGATCACGAGGTCAGGAGATCAAGACCATCCTGGCTAACACCGTGAAACCCCATCTCTACTAAAAAATACAAAATAATAGCCAGGCGAGGTGGCGGGCGCCTGTAGTCCCAGCTACTGGGAGGCTGAGGCAGGAGAATGGCCTAAACCCGGGAGGCGGAGCTTGCAGTGAGCTGAGATCCTGCCACCGCACTCCAGGCTGGGCGTGGTGGCTCACGCCTGTAATCCCAGCACTTTGGGAGGCCGAGACGGGTGGATCACGAGGTCAGGAGATCAAGACCATCCTGGCTAACACCGTGAAACCCCATCTCTACTAAAAAATACAAAAAAATAGCCAGGCGAGGTGGCGGGCGCCTGTAGTCCCAGCTACTCGGGAGGCTGAGGCAGGAGAATGGCCTAAACCCGGGAGGCGGAGCTTGCAGTGAGCTGAGATCCTGCCACTGCACTCCAGCCTTGGCGATAGAGCGAGACTCCGTCTCAAAAAAAAAAAAAAAGAAATAGAGAATTCCAGGCTGGGCGTGGTGGCTCACGCCTGTAATCCCAGCACTTTGGGAGGCCGAGGCAGGTGGATCACGAGGTCAGGAGATCGAGACCATCCTGGCTAACACAGTGAAACCCCGTCTCTACTAAAAATACAAAAAAGTAGCCAGGCATGGTAGCGGGCACCTGTAGTCCCAGCTACTCGGGAGGCTGAGGCAGGAGAATGGCGTGAACCCAGGAGGCGGAGCTTGCAATGAGCCTAGATCCTGCCACTGCACTCCAGCCTGGGCAACACAGCGAGTCTCTGTCTCAAAAAAAAAAAAAAGAAATAGAGAATTTCTCGAGACCAGCCTGGCCAACATGGTGAAACCCCATCACTACAAAAAACACAAAAATTCGTTGGGCGTTGTGGCAGGCACCTGTAATCCCAGCTACTCAGGAGGCTGAGGCAGGAGAATTGCTTGAACCTTGGAGGTGAAGGTTGCAGTCAGCCAAGACCACGCCATTGCACTCCAGCCTGGACAACAAGAATGAAACTCCGTCCTAAAAAAAAAAAAAAAAAAAAAAAAAAAAAAAAAAAAAAAAAAAAAAAAAAAAAAAAAGAAAGAAAGAAATAGAAAATTCCCAGGCCTTCTGTGGTGGCTAGGGGAATTGGGAGGGAGCATGTCGCTAAGGAAACTGAATATTTAACAAATTCCTCATGTGACTCTGAGATACCTTCAAGTTCATAAACCTCTGAAAATGCTCACTGTAAGTGGTTCTCTACTCTCACTCTACATAAGAACTAGATGAAGCATCAAAAAAAAAAAAAAAATCCTGGGCCCAATCCCAGTATTCAGTTAATTTGGATGGTGCCAGGCAATTGTATAATTTTGGAAAATGGCTCAAATGGTTCTAATGTGTAGTCAGAGTTAGAAACCCATGGCCATTGTGAACCGTGGTACCAAATGCTATACCTGAAAGGGCAGCCGCCCTGTAATTCCACCCTAGCCTTCTGGCCATGTCCTAGCTTGCAGGCTCTGAGGAAATAGGGCAGGACTCTGAAGAATAGAGAATGAATGAGGAACAAGGTTGCATCCTTTGAGAACTCTAGAGCTTTGATCAGTTACCTCACCCAAAATCAATTCCCCATCCGGGAACCACCTGTGCCCTGACGTTCTCCCTTGACTTATTCCCAAGTCTCTCACACTGTGTTCCCTCTTTTAGGCACTTCAGAACAACATCTCTTTGCTGTGCTGGTATCAAGCAAAGCCTATGAGATGTTTCCAATTTGTGAACATAGTGCATCTTGTAATTGATTTGTTCTTCTCTTTGCTCTATCTACTAGGAAGCTCAGAGCCAAATTTGAGGTGCACCTTTAGCAATCATACAGCACCTTATGGCATACACTTTGCTATACCTTATTTTCCTGTCATAGCTTTTCTTTGATTTGTTTCTGTTTACCTACTTTTTACAGACAAATATCCTTTTTTTTTATTTATTCTCACATACTATAAATGAATTAATTACACTATTTAAAGACTTTTCATCAATACATTTCTCTTTCTCTTGGGTCAGACAGAGAAAAAGAAAAGAGCACGCAAGAAAGATGGAGAGAAGGAGCACATGCACACAGATAATATACAGAAGTGGGAGGAGGTAAGGGAGGGTTCGTGATCATATCAGCTTTACACAGGGTGGTGCTCTCCAAGGGGCAAGAGTCAACCTGCTTATTATAACCATTTCACAAGGATCTTAAAGGAACTTCCTTCTATGGTCAAACCCTTTTGTTCTTACTCAGAATCAGTCTAGCTGTTAAGTCTGTGGTAGCTGGAGCTACAAAACCAAGGCCTGAAAGTTGCAATACTAGGTACTGTGACTGTGAGTCACCTTTCCCCTTCACACACGTATACCCCACAAAATTGATTTTAGCACACACAAAAATTGAGAAAACACTATAATACTAAATCTAAGATGATTTGCAAAGGAATATTACTTATCGAATGGCTTGAAGTAGTTTTTTAAAAACTTGGAGAGATTTTGATTTCATAATGAGTCAACAAGTCATTTTTTCTGCCATTAAGAAATCTAATTTCTTAATAAAAACACTTAGTTTTTCATGATCTTATAAACAAAAAGCTCCCATTTCAAAGTAAAAATGAAATCTAAGATTATACAGATTTTTATGGCATTACTTTTATCTAAGCAACATACATACATGCTCAAGTAAAGTAAAAGGTTAAGTAAATTTCTGCAACAAATAGGCTGTTTTTGAAATGCAAAGAACATTATAAAGAATGCAGAATCTTAAGGGTAATCAAGTAGTCATTACGTTTTTCTTAAGTCTTCACTTTAGATGTTGTTATTTCTGGCACAGGTAAGCAGCGGAGTGTTTTTTTGTTTTGTTTTTGTTTTTGTTTTTGTTTTTTTCAGACAGGGTCTCATTCTGTCATCCAGGCTGGAGTGAAATGGAATGATCAAGGCTCACTGTAGCCTTGACCTCCCCAGGCTCAGGTGATCTTCCTCCTCAGCCTCCCTCATAGCTGGGACTACAGGCGTATGCCACCAGCTAATTTTTGTATTTTTTGTAGAGAAGGTCTTTTGCCGTGTTGCCCAAGCTGGTCTTCAACTCCTGGGCTCAAGTAATACAGCTGCCTCAGCCTTTGAAAGTGCTGGGATTGCAGGTGTGAACCACTGTACCCCGCCATAGCAGCAGCATTTTTTATGTGCTCAAATACTGGAATCTTTGGTTACTGCCATATCAGCAAAGAAGCCGATCGTTTTAAGAATGTTTTAAGTGAACACCTTGCAAATCCTAAGGATATCTACCTATTTTTTAACCTTGTTTGTATTTTAATAAGCTGCCTCAAACATGCCTTTTGAAATCAGGAAAGATATAGAAAAATTAATAACAGCAACTGATAGGATTCAATTCACCACACTGAAACATGTTTTTGTAAATGAGATAAAAATCCTTTCCTGACTACAGGGTTATCTCACCTGTTAGTTCTTTTCGCTGCAGGGGAGAAAACAAACAAACAAGCAAAACCCTTTTCCTCTACCCTCTTAGGTTCAGTGTCTGGGGCCTGAGAATTAAACTGGCAAAGGACAGATTAACAGGGGAAAAGGCATCTATTTTATGGATGTTAACATTTTTGCATACATGGAAGCTTCACAGAAAAGAAGAGAAAACCTAAAGAAGCAGTTAGACTTGGGAGCTTATAGATCATTTTAACAAAGGGGGATAAATTGTGGCCAGGTGACTGGACAAAGGAAACGGGTTTGAGCTTCTAAGGGTGAAAAATTGTAGGAAAGTGACTAGGAAGTATATAGGGAAAGTAATGGAAAGCAAGAGTTGCTTTAGTAAGGTGTCTTTATGCCAACTCGTCTCAGTGCCAGCTTTCTGTCTCTAGTGATAAGTCACTTTCTTCATTCTGGTACAGGAGAGGGGTGGAAATTTTTGCCACCTTCACAAAGGGAAATTTATGTCCTGCTTCTAGGCAGAAAAGGAAAGGGCAGAGAGCTCTTCTTACAACTGCTATTTCTCCATTGCTTTCAGCCCAAAATAATCATATGCCAAGGTGGCATACTTTGGGGTGGTATAACCTGATCCCCTTCACCATGTCACTTCTCTCTTGCCCTGTGGCTGTGCTCAGAGATGCCCTGGGGTTTCAGTGTTGATCTCCCAGAACAGCCATATGTGTCCTGTTAGGAACTATGATCTGTGGGTTAAGAAACAGCCACCTAGATAAAGTTCAAAGAATTCTGCACTCCAGATTGTGTGTGTTCCTAAATGTGGTTTGGCTTGGAGAAACAAGGACCAGGAAATCATGGAAAGCCAGGCAGATGGGAGTTAGAGAGCCTGGCAAGAGTCCTAAGCAAGTGCTCCGTGCCCACCCTCCCACTTCCCCCTGCCCATCTCTCCAGGAAGTGGTACTCAAACTCGAGCATGTGTGAGAATCACACAGAAGGCTTATGAAAACAGATACCAGGTCTTTGCCCACAGGATTTCAGATTTAGTAGATCTAGAATGCCCAGTCATTTGCAATTCTAACAAGCTTTCTAGATGTAGCCTTGCTTCTGGTCAGGGACACCCTAAGTAGCACTGCCCTAGGGTGGTGAGACTATCTGTCTTCCAGTCAGACTTTGAACTGACAAAATACAGATGAACAGAGGACAAGGCATCCATTTTATGGATGTTAATATTTTTACATAAATGGGGGCTTCACAGAAAGGAAGTGAAGAGCCAAAGAAGCAGTTAGACGTGGAGCTTATATATCATTTTAACAAAGGGGCCAAATTGTGGCCAGGTGATTAGATGAAAGAAAGGGGTTTGGGCTCCCCACTCTTTCTCCAGTGGGGAGAAAGAAGCTGCTGTGGGTGAAGTTTTACTGGGGATCTGGAGGAGGAGAAGGGGCCATGCTCATATCTGAAACTAGGTGCTAGAAGAGAACAGCTGAGATTTTCTATAAATTGTCAGTACTAGTCAGGATGAATCAGAGTGAATCTTTGGAATAGAAAAAATAAAAAGTAAAGATTTTGCTTTCTCATCATCATAAAGCTCTTCTATTCACTCTAGGCATAGCTAATGCAACCTTTTGCTCCACCCAACCAGCTTCATTCCCTTTGCCAATTATTTATAATATGCTTGGGTCACTCACGGGAGGAAAACACTGTCAGCATCAAGAGGTAGCAGCATTTTCAAAATACATTTTGCTGTCTTGAACAAAAAGCTTAACTATTTATTAGTCAGTAGTTCCATATGGTCTTACACTTTTTGTTGAGTCACAGTCTCACTCTGTCACCCAGGCTGGAGTGCAGTGGTGTGATCTCTGCTCACTGTAACCTTCACCTCCTGGTTTAAGTAATTCTTGTGACTCAGCCTGTAGCTGGGACTACAGGCGTGCATCACCATGCCCAGCTAATCTTTCATATTTTTGGTAGATATGGGGTTTTGCCGTGTTGCCCAGGCTGGTCTATAACTCCTGACCTCAGGTGATCCACCCTCCTCAGCCTCCCAAAGTGCTAGGATTACAGGTGTGAGCCACCATACCTGGCCTGGTCTTATTACTTCTATACATAAGATAGGATCTTTCAACATTTATGTAGGTGAATATTTCCCATGTTTTTTGAGGATTCCCAAAAGACTTTGGGGGTTGTCAAAAAACGTTTAGGGGTTGAATCTTTTCACAGTAACACAAAGGGGAAGCATCAATCCGTGAGAGTTCAGACCAGCAGTTTAATAACACCCTCAGTTCCCAGTACATGAAGGGATTCAAGGCAATCTTCTTGCTCTCAGTTCTTAGAAAGAAAAATTTGAGAGAGATAAAAGCAGTAATTATCTGTATTATTTAATAAATGTAATAACCTAAGAAAAAGCAGATGTTAAAAATATATAGTCAAAAAAAAAATAGAAGCCAAATCCTTTCCTCCTAGGATGTCTGAAAAAGATAGATTCTATGGAATGTGGATGAAGAAAAAAAGGAGTGATTCCTACTATGAAAGATGAACTGTGGACATAGTCACTTGAAACCACTGAGAGCAATTAGCCAATTTCATTGTCACCAGGAGGGCACATACCAGAGAATCTGGGAGAAAGCCTGGGCTAGAGCCCTTAGCATTCTCAGGCCTACTGGTGCTGTGATTCAACAAGCTTTCAGGGGATGAGGAGAACCAGAGACCACCACCATCACTTGTGAAAAAGGATACTATAGAAACAACACAATTGTCAAAAATCAGCTAGAGCTTAGACTGTATGCTGCTGAAATCTAGCCTGAGTTGCTTTCTTGTGGAGGGATTGAGACATGTGCAGAGATACCTTAAATATGTGCAGGTGGCCCTTCTTTTTAAAGGACATTTCATGAGCTCTTTCTACTCATTAGTTTTCCTAAGAGTTCACCGTTTAAGCTAGAAAGATGCTGCAAGCTATCTCAGCTAGCTTCTCATTTGGACATAGCACCAATACTACATACACAATTGAACAAGTGACCATATCTTCCTGATTCTTCTTTGGACTGAATAGATGTGATCTTGTTAAGAAAAATGTGTAGACATAGGGCCAGATTTTATCAGTCTCCATCCCAGAAAAATGGTGGAGCATGCCTGGGTTCTTGCATAATTAAATGACTGGCTTTGCCACAACCTTGTACTGTCTTATCCTGGCAGCAACGGCTTTGAGTTTATCATCCTCCTACTGGACTAACAGTTCCCCAGAGATGTCATCAATCTCATGTACACCAGGTGGATTGAAGCCCAGGTTACATACCCTAGTGCAAGAAGAGTGAATCCAACGTCGGCTGAGACAATCTTTAAGTGTTTCGAATGGAATCTTCAAACTGATCACTAAATCTACTTCATAGATTTTGTCTTCAAATGAGGGCTTTGGTTTGTCCTAACGTCCTCAGAAAACCATCTGGGAGCCAGTGCTGGGCATACCTGTTCTCCAACTCTGACACGATTAGGCATGTGATCACATGGTCTGGAACCGAAAGACCGTTCTCCGTGTATTGTTTTGCCATGTCACTAACTTCGGTGTTGGCCTTGGTGTTCTCCCGCAAGAAATGGCCACTGGAGAGATGCTGGAGGCCAAACTTCTGGGCCAAGAGTAGCGGCCAGAGGATGACCATGTGCAGGAGTTTGGAAGCCATTGCCTTTGGGAGGAGTGGCGTGGCCAAAGGTGCAGCCAAGATGACCGGAGGGAGCACCGAGAATTTTGTTTCTTGGCCCCGACCTCTGGCACCCTCTGCTGGCTCTGGTATTGTGGTTACTCTCCTACTCAGGGAAGGAGAGACTTTTAAGACAACCCCTACCCTCAGCCCTGTGCAGGGACGAACTCAGCCCTGTGCCAGTAGTTACATTTCATAACATCACTGCAAACACTGAGTTAGCAAAGACTGAACCATTGCTCCTAAAGGAAATACAAGGTTAGGTCTGGCGAGTCTCTGGTCACATTTTCACCAATCAATACATAAACTTGCTCTGTCACCCAAGCTGGAGTGCAGTGGCACAATTATAGCTCACTGCAGCCTTGATTTCCCTGGGCTCAAGTCATCCTCCCATCTCAGACTCCCAAGTAGCCGGAACTACAGACCTGTGCAATCACGCCTGGCTAATTTTTGTATTTTTTGTAGAGATGGGGTTTTGCTGTGTTGCCCAGGCTGGTCTCGAACTCCTAAGCTGAAGGGATCCTCCTGCCTTGGCCTCCCTAAGTGCTGGGATTACAGGCATGAGCCACTGTGCCTGGCCGAAATTTTTGTCAATATGAGAGCTGAAACAAGAAGGCAGAGTCTATGTCACCTTGTTTGCCTCAGCTGGGGACGTGCACATCCAGCGACTCAAAATTTTTAGTGTGTCTGAATGACCAGGAAAGTGCCATGAAAATTGATTTGGGGATTACAAATAGATTATAGTAAGTAGGCAAATTTGCAAATACAGAATCTGCAAATGACGAGGATCTACTATACCTAGACTTCACTCTTCTCCCTACTTATAATCTATTGGTACATCCCATTGACTGAACCCAAGCAGAGGTCAAAATAACCTGTCAATACCATCTTATAAAGGTCAACTTCCTGAGTACCAAACAGGGTAAGCAAGGGTGGACAATGGATCTGCAGGGGATCTAGAAAATATTGAGCACATCGGGCCACGTTATCTGTAGCCTTGACTGGGATCCCTAGGGATCTGCCCATTTTATAAGACATGAATTCACTCATTCTTTTGTTCATCAAGCGTTTACTAAGCACCTAGCAATAAGCTATGTTCTGTGAGGTGTCTAGTAGAGGCTTGAAAATATTAGAAGATGTTGACCCCATTCTCTAAGGGCTCACCATCCAGAAAGAAGAGCTGATAGTCAACTGACACATATTTGAGCACCTCCTATATTCCAGACTTTTTTAGGTGCTCAGGATATGGCAGGTCCCAAGACAAATCTTTGCCCTGGCATAACTTACAGACCAGAGCAGAAGAAAGGCAAGTGGTTGAAAGATCTCACTGAAGGAGGGTTAGTGCCCTCATAGGAGCATTCACTCATCAGGGGAACAAGTAGGGCAGTGAGGGTGGCCACAGAATAGTAGGCAAGAGCTTTCTGGAGGCAAGAAAGAGTATGGATTGAAGGGCTCTGAATCAATGCCTGGAACCCAGATTGGGGAAGTATAAATGATGAGAGATGAAAGCATGTCTTTGCAAAAATATGATTATATTATTAGTCCCAGTGCTAAGAAGTGCCAAAGAGAGGGATAGGTTAAAGCACTTGATGTTGAACTGGGAGAGCGCGTGCATTGTTATTGAACATTTCCCTGACCTCAGAACCACCATGAGGGAAATATTCCAGAACTCCTGGCTCACTGTAATAACTTCCTCAAAGACAGGGGTTCCTATCATCCCTCCCCAGCCTCTGTGCTGCACACGGTGCCCACTTGGTGGCATGCATTCTTCTAGTCCATAGCTGCCCTTAATTGCCCAGGGAGGCCCACCTCCTCCTCCGGAACACAAGAGTCAGAGTGGTAAAGAGAAGTTCTCCAAAGAGAGACTCAAAAGCTTAAAGAAGGTAAAATTGTGGGGCAAGTAGGATCCTGGGGTACTGCTCAAATCACATCATTCATGGCTCTCTTTTCCCTCATGGTGGTTCTGAGGTCAGGGAAATGTTCAATAACAATGCACACGCTCTCCCAGTTCAACATCAAGTAGTCATGCTCCATAGAAGTTGGAAGGATGGATGGATGATGGATGGATGGGAACATAGCAAAACCTAATTCTCCATACTGTGTGGGACCAGGCAGGCTTCAAGCAGTGGTTCCTTTCCCTCACTGAAGCTGGGAGTTCACCAAGTCCCTATATGCCTGGCTCTGCACTAGTCCCTCTCGCAGACGTGAACTCATTTTATACTTCCAATAACCTTGAGAGGTGACCATTGTACACTCCATGTTATGCATGGTAGCTTAGTAACCTATTCCAAACATCATGGCTAGCAAGAGGTGAATTTAGACTTGACTCTAATGCCTCTGACTGCAAGTCATGTCCTCTCTGTGTGTTCGTTTTCCATTTGCTTCCTCGTTTCTTTTCGTTTTTCTAATTATTTAGCAGGAAGTCTTTTTGAAATGGGATCTTCTCTGTTCTAAACAGAACTTAATGGAATTCTCTCCTTGGCAAAGACACTTTCATTTCTGTGAATTATGGGAGCTCTTGCTACTCTCTCGAGAGTGTCTTGTTCTTTTAACCTTTCAAAGCACTTCCCCACCCCTCATAACATTTAAACCTCCCAAGAACCATATAGGATAATTAGGTGAAGTTATGATCCGTAGTTTCAGATGAGTAAACACAGGCTCTGAGGAATTTAATAACTAATCTGAAAGTCATGCAGTCTTACCTTGAGACAAAACAAGAAAGACTCTCCAGACTTCCAGTCTCTTCCTCCTGGCCTAGAAATGGCAAGTGGGCAACATCTTTTGCTGAGAGAAGTTC
The DNA here is from genome assembly GCF_007565055.1 of Rhinopithecus roxellana. NCBI lineage: Eukaryota > Metazoa > Chordata > Mammalia > Primates > Cercopithecidae > Rhinopithecus > Rhinopithecus roxellana. Next base: position 57,202,362 of record NC_044564.1, read on the forward strand.
CGAGGTGAAGTTCAGGGAATGAGAAAGACCTGTGATCTGTTGACAATACCTGTCATGGGTGAGAAAAAGGAAAATGGAGGCACATGTGCTTGGTATTTGCTATCCCAACTTACCCATAACTATTTCAAAGCCCTAAGTTGTTTTTCACCTTAATGAGGAATTATGTTAATTCTCTTACAAGTAAGGCCTGGCACATAGTTGATGCTTACTACAGAGACGTACTATAATTTACTGAGTGACTGCTATTCATCAGGCACTGTGCCAGGTTACATAGCTACATTCAAGTTTATCATTACTAAGTATTCAGATTTACTAAATTTAAACACAGCCTTAGATATACTTTGAAAAAACCACACCCCTGTATTACACAGGTCTTAGTACCAGAATTTTTAATATCTTAATAAAGAATTCTTACATGCTAAATAAGCCCAACTTAAGTTTATTAAGGAAAGCATTGGTCAGGGCACAGTGGCTCATGTCTATAACCTTAGCACTTCGAGAGGCTAAGACTGGAAGATTTCTTGAGTCCAGTTTGAGACCAGCCTGGGCAATATAGTGAGACTTGTCTCTACAAAAAAAAAAAAAAAAAATTTATTTAGCCAGGTGTGGTAGTGCATGCCCATAGTCCCAGCTACTTGGGAGGCTGAGTCAGGAGGATTGCTTGAGCCCAGGAAGCAGAGGTTGCAATAAGCTGTAATTATTGTGCCACTGTCTACAGCCAGAGTCTGTCTCCAGAAAAAAAAAAAAGAAGGAAGGAAGCATTTATATTTATATCTGGGATAAATGCACTGTCAGTATTTTAGGGATGAAGTTTACTGCCAGCAGGCACAGTGAGGGCAGGAGCTCTGCTCCATTCATCTTTATGTCTCCAGTGTCTGGCCAGATGTACATTAATATAAAAATGGATGGATAAGTGAATAAATGAATGAAGCTTAGAGCCATTTGCTGATAATGCAACCAGTGACATACTATATGTCCTCTCTCTAGTGGTCATGAAAGTTGCAAGGACAATTTTATCAACTTCGGTCCACAATTTTTTTGTAGAGATGGGGGTCTCACTCTCTTGCCCAGGCTGGTCTCAAACTCCTGGCCTCAAGTAATCCTCCTGCCTCAATATCCCAAAGTGCTGGGATTACAGGCATAAGTAACCGTATCTGGCCTCATTAAAAAAAAATTGTAGAGACAGGGTCTCCCTATGTTGCCCAGGCTGGTCTCAAACTCCTGGTCTCAAGTGATCTTCCTGCCTCAGGCTCCTAATAATCATGATAATGGATTATTATGGTGGTGGGTTCCCTATAAAAGGGTCAGTTCACTGCTCCACCTCCACCCTCTCTCACTCTCTCTCCTTCTGTTATGTGATGATGTAGCAAGAAGGCCCTCACCAGATACCAGCATCTTGATATTGGAGTTCCAGCCTCCAGTACTATGAGCCCATAAATTTCTGTTCATTGTAATTTCCCAGTCTGTGGTATTCTGTTATAGCCACACAAAATGGACTGAGACAGGGACCTAGTAAGAAGCTATGCTCTCTGTCAAAATGTTTCTGCATTTCTGAGAGGCAGTGAACCCACAACGGCTTAGTGTGTGTGTGTGTGTGTGTGTGTGTGTGTGTGTGTGTGTGTGTGTAAAAGCTAAGAAAAAGTAAAGTACTGGAGAGGGAAAAAAAAGTCAGTTAATAACTCAAAGTATTATCCCAGGATGTCATCATTGGCGTTAGGCTGTGCTGAATTAGAGTTTAAAAAAAGTAATATTTAGTGAAATATATTCTACACTCTTTCTACTCAAGGTACAGGGTTGAGTTTTCAAAATCATACTTGCTGGGTTTTTTTTTTTTTTTTTTTTTTTTTTTTTTTTTTTTTACTATTTTATTGAGGTATTTAGTACCACCTTTAACAAGGAGAAAGCAGGAGCCATGTGTGTCAATCTTCATTAAAGACCTATTTGTCTTCTTTTAGAGATGGCACTAACAGCAGATTCCTTTCTCATTAAGAAGTGGACAGTTAACTGGAGACTCAGATCCACAAGACAGGGCCTCTGGAGACCTGGCAAGAGAAGGAGATGGAAAGTACTAAGCCAATGAGGGAGAGCTACACTCTCTTCCCAGTGCAGGCAGAGCTCTAGTGTTGACCCCAGAGAAGAGAGGAAGGGTTTTTTTTTTTGGTCTGCCCAGAAAAAGAATAGTCCAAGGTCAAAGGATCTCAGCAAGTGCAACAATAACATCAGGGGAGGGGGACTGCTCATTCTGTTTCTCCAGGCCACCTGGGGAGATGGCTCCAGGCCCCTCTCTTTTCATAAGACCAGTTGAGTGTAGTCCTTCCTGTTACCAAAAGTGGTCAGATAATCAGGGGTTGTCCCTCTAGACACAATCCAGCCACTAGTCCTTTAAAAGTTAGAGTTTTTTTAAAATCACATTTTTTTTTAAAAGTATGTATGTATGTATGTATGTATGTATGTATGTATGTATGTATTTGTTGAGACAGGGTCTCCTTCTATCACCCCAGCTGAAGTACAGTGGCACAATCATGGCTCACTGTAGCCTCTACCTCCTGGGCCCAAGTGATCCTCCCACCTCAGCCTCCCAAGTAGCTGGGACCACAGGTGTGTGCCACCATGCTTGGTTAATTTTTAAATTATTTTTGTAGAGATGGGATCCTCCTATGTTGTCCAGGCTGATCTTGAACTCCTGGCCTCAGGGGATCCTCCTGCCTTAGCCTCTCAAAGTGCTGGGATTACAGACATGAGCCACCATGCCTGGCCTACTTATTTATTTATTTTAGAGATAGGGTCTCACTCTGTTATCCACACTGGAGTGCAGTGGTGCAATCATAGCTTATTGCAGCCTCAAACTCCCGGATTCAAGAGATCCTCTCGTCTCAGCCTCCCAAGTAGCTAGGACTACAAGTGTGTGCCACCATGCCCAGATAATTTTTAAATTTTTTGTACTTTTTATTTTTTGTAGAGATGGAGTCTCTGTGTTGCCATGGCTGGTCTTAAAGCCCTGGCCTCAGGCTATTCTTTTGCCTAAGCCTCTTAACATGCTGGGATTACAGGCATGAGCCACTGTGTCAGGCTGAAAACCACATTTCTTCATTTTATACATAACATTCGGTGCCTAAACCAAAACTCTTCTATTATCATCAAGGGTCATCCTTGATTATCCGGCTTAATCCTTAAGGCCCACAACTGATCACCAAGGTGGGTTTTCATTCCAAAGTAGTGTCTACTTGTTGGGGCCATGGGTTGGTTCTCAGGTCCTATAAATGGACTTGTCCCAGGGGCCCCAACCAAGACTGTGTGACAATCCAATAAAATACAATAAGAAAGCCAGAATCGGTTGGGCGTGGTGGCTCATAAATATTTACCTCATAAATATTTATTATATGGTGTCAACAAATATTTACCTATATCATTTTTAGTGACTGAATAATAGTTCAGTAGAATAGATCTACTGTACTTTATTTGAAATATTTTATTAGGTATTTAGATCATTTCCAATTTTTTACTTCTATAAACATCACCATAGTGGACATCCTTGTAAAATACATTTGTGTTGTCTATGCCCATTTTAAATAAGCTTTTGATAGATATTGCCAAACTGCCCTCCAGAATTGTACATTTTCACTAGTCATGAAGCAGCATGTCAATTTGACTGTTGGAAATTGGTAGCTGAATGTGGTTTTAATTTATGTTTCATTGATCAATGAAGTTGAACATTTTCCTCATAGACTTGTTGCTTGAGGCCATTTTCAAAAGGAAATAGGATCGCTGGGTGAGCAGTGTTCTGTTCCTCTAGTCTCCCTATCAGTGCAAGCCACTGTTTACTCAGTAAGGGAAAGGGTCAACCTAGAGAAACATCATAAAGCAGGCAAGACTCCTCACTAAGAACCCATCCTCCCAGATGAGATTCCAGTATCCCCCCTCACCCTGCAAAACCCACTGTCAAGGAAGAACTGAAAGCTCATTTATACTAGACTAGAAGTAATTAATAGCACTTTTGCTGAGCTATCCTTCCCGGGGTGTGGGGAGGGCGGGCGGGTATTTAACCCTTCTAAAAGCCTCAAGTGAAGGGAACAAAGCTGTCAAAATTACAGGCTTTCCTCAGGGGGTGGTAGAGATGTTTGGGGCGGGTGGAAGAAGCCAGTTTTTCCAGATCCATAAGAATTCTAGCACCCTCCTCACCAGGATGTAGGCAGGCCTCCGAGAAGAAGAGGTTGATCACTGGACAAAAGGCGTATGTTTCAGCATTAACCCCTGTACTCCCTGAGGCTCCATTCTGAACTTTAGTTAGGAGGTGCCTTGCAGAGTTCTTTGCAACTATTGGTGCCTAATGTGTGTGGATGGTGAGTTCCAGTGTGGTGGCATGATATTAAAATATATGAACTAACACCTTTTTCTGCAAGATATCAGGCTGCTTCAGATGTAACATGAGATCCTAACTTGTGACTCAATATTTCTTTGGAGAGTTGTTTCATGGAAAAAGAAATTACTGAAGGAAAAAACCCTGTATTTATGAAGATGTTTGTTGCAACACAAATGGGGTAGTAAATTATAGTACAATTGCTAGATTAAAAATTACACAATCATTAAAAATAATCATCAGGACATAGGAAAATGTTCCTTTAAATAAAAGTAAATGAAAAAATTACATCTATACATATGTATAAGAAATTATGCCCAATCATACTTTAAAATTTATATGTAGGCCGGGCGCAGATCACGAGGTCAGGAGATCGAGACCATCCTGGCTAACATGGTGAAACCCCGTCTCTACTAAAAATACAAAAAAATTCGCCGGGCGTGGTGGTGGGCACCTATAGTCCCAGCTACTTGGGAGGCTGAGGCAGGGGAATGGTGCTTGCAGTGAGCCGAGATCATGCCACTGTGCTCCCGGCCCGCCTGGGCAACAGAGGAAGACTCCGTCTCAAAAAAAATAAAAAATAAAAAATAAATTTACATGCAGGCCGGTGCAGTGGCTCACGCCTGTAATCCCAACATTTTGGGAGGCCAAGGCAAGCAGATCACCTGAGGTCAGGAGTTTGAGACCAGCCTGACCAACATGGTAAAACCTGGTCTCTACTAAAATACAAAAATTAGCTGGGCGTGGTGGCACACGCCTGTAATACCAGCTACTCGGGAGGCTGAGGCATGAGAATCGCTTGAACCTGGGAGGAGGAGGTTGCAGTGAGCCGAGATCGTGCCACTACACTCCAGCCTGGGTGACAGAGTGAGGCTGTGTCTCAAAAAAAAAAAAAAAAGATAATATAAATAAACAAACAAAAAAATAAAAATACATAAAATGAGTTCAGAAGAAAATACAGCTAAAAGCAGGATTTATATCTGGGTTCTGACATTAACAGTAATTAAAATTTTCTTCCTCATTCTTTTTGCATTTTCCAAGTTTTTGGCAGTATGTGTTACTTTTAAAAATATTTTTTTAATCAAATAATTGTGAACACTTATCATTATGTGATTGTTGTATGGTAGAATATAAATGAATAAAAGCAGATTTTAAACACGTAGGTATGCTATTACACATATTACACTTCTGTTTTGGGGGGGTAAATTGCAGATGAGCCTCTCTCTTATACCAGTTTCCATTGGTGTTGGGATTATATTGTTTATAGAACTGTTACTAGTTACCTCTGTGATTTCTAGATCGAACAGGATATATTGTTTGGATAATATTTCTTCTGTTTTGGGGATCAGAACCAATATTAGCCAAACAATATATCCAAACAATAGGATCCAACAATAGTGGGGAGAGGATAAGTAGGCAGAGGATTGTTGGATCCTATTGTTTGGATATATATAAACAGAGCTGCTCCTCCAAGCAGCCTGGGGGCTGTGTGAGAATGCTATTAATACACAGATTATGACAAACAGCCCAGAATTGGTAGCTCACTTGATGCTTTTGAAATCACTTGTACACAGATTATCTCACCTCTCTCTCAACCATTCCAAAAGACTGATTTAGGTCAAGGACACATGAACTTGTAATTTCACAGAAGTGGAGACATAGGAAACTAAGGTAACCTGTAATCAAAATTGAATAGAAGGTCTTCAAACCCAAAGTACTTGATTTGAATTAATAGTGTTATAAAAGCTTTTTCAAAAATCTGAGTGGCGATGAGAGGGTCAGATGATGACTCAGCTGTGGGAAGAGAGGGTGGGGATGGGCCGAGAGCAAGGTGTATATATTAGTGCTGTGCTTCCTGTTCCTTTTCTAGTTGTGAGCCCTCAGGCAAGTTACACGAGCTCCCTGAGCCTCATTGGCCTCATCTGTAAAATGGGACTGGTAATAGGAATGGGTTGTTTGAGGCCAGGTGCAGTGGCTCATGCTTATAATCCCAGCACTTTGGGAGACTGAGGCAAGAGGATTGCTTGAACCCAGGAGTTTGAGCAACATGGTGAGACCCCATCCCTCACCATGAAAATCTAAAATTTAAAAATTACAAGAAAATTTAAAAATTACCTGAGCCATGGTGGTGCACACCTATAGTCTCAGCTACTTGGCAGGCCGACGCAGGAGGACCACTTGAGCCCAGGAGGTCAAGGCTGTTGTGGGCCATGATTACACACCACTGCACTCCAGCCTGGGCAACAGAGCAAGACCCTGTCTTGGAAAAATGGGGGTAGGGGGGTGTTGTTTGAAAACCAAATGAGTTAATTTGTATGTATAACATGTGCAGAGCATGCCCATTAAGTGATAAGTATTGTATTTCTTATTTTCTGAAAAAACCAGGAAAACAGTACTTACTTCTTTGTCAGAAGATGGGGCCAAGAGGGTGGGGAAGCCCACAGCCATTGTCTTGTCTTAGTAGGTCTGGGAGGCAGTGGGAGGGCCTCTGCCATCCTTGCATGCTTGGGAAGATGGAGAATTATACAGCAGTGACCCCAAAGGTCAACCTTGAGCAGCTGGAGGATAGGGGAGGTAGGCATCACTCACTTTGCAGTTTTGCCAGTGTGTCACTGTGGCTGACTGACCACCTCTGGCCAAGTTTGAAATAAAGACGGGTGAGCTGAAATTCACATCACTGAGAGGCAGTGGAGCAGAGAGGTTCATGGTCTAGATTTAAGAGCCAGTTTAGCTAGATTGGAATCCCTGTCTCTCCACATCCCGGCTGTGTGCACCTGGCCATGTTACTGAGTCCCCCTTTGCCTCAGTTTCCTCATCTGATGAAAAAGGAATGATGATGATGATGATGATGACAGTACCTACCTCTCAGTGTTGTTTTGAAGATTAAAGGAGTCCATCTGTATAAAGTGTTTAGAACTGCATCTGGCATGTGGCAGGAGTTTGCTCTTATTATTAGGCACACTCTATGGAATGAATAGGAGAGACAATTTAGGTCAGAAGAGGTGTCTGAGATTTTGTTTACCTGGATCACAGTTTATACTGGTAGACAGGTGACAGAGAGCTTCAGAAAGGCTTGTTCAAGTTCAGATAGTCAGACAGCAGGAGGGAGGCCGAGAACCTTGGCTCCTCAACCCTTGGTCTCTATGCTCCCTGTGTAGCCACACTTGTGAATCCAGGCAAAGGGGTGTCATGAATATGAGACATCATCAGCTCTCTCATTGCTATGTCACCTCTGTGGGACCCCAGGAATCTATAGGCTCCCCACCTTAGCTGGAATAAAAGCTGGAATAAAGCAGATAACAGGGTCAGCAGAGTGACCCAAGTCGTTTGGGACTGCAGACAAGTTCATGGGAAAGGAAAGTTACTTGTTTGGTACCAAAAGCCACCAGCCAGCTAAAGAAACAACCCTGCCCTGGGGGTTGGAATGGCAGCTCCCACTGAGCCAACTGGCCCAGTATTCCAGGGATTCATACAACCGAGAGCATGTACTCTGGAGGGAATATCGTGGCAGAAAACAGGTCCTCATGGTTACTGCTGGTCACGTGACCCTCTGGTAAAGGCTGAGCACAAACAGCAGAGAAGGAAATCTGAATTTTCCATAGGAAGATGTGTTCTAATAAGGTTCTGATCTTTTCAATATCATTCATTACTTAATATAAAATATTATGCCAAAACATAATACCAAATAAATACCAAAGTAAACCATGCTAATCATAAACAATTAGAAAATACAGAAAACATAATGAAGAAAGTAGAATTATCATTTTTGTGTGGTTCTTTTTGGCTGTTTATGTATATATAACTTGATATAATTTAGGTTATAAAGTACATTAAATTGCATATTCTGAATTTGGTATATTATTTCTTTTATTTATTATTTATTTATTCTTGAGACAGGGTCTCACTCTGACACCAAGGCTGGAGTGCAGCGGTACGATCATGGCTCACTGCCTTGACCTCCTGGGCTTGAGCAATCCTCCCACCTCAGCCTCCTGAGTCACAGAGATAACAGGTGTGTGCCATCATTCTTGGCTAATTTTTGAAATTTTTTGTAGAGCTAGGATCTTATTATCTTGTCCAGGCTGATCTTGAACTCCTGGGGGCAAGCACTCCTCCTGCCTTGGCTTCCCAAAGTGCTGGAATTACAAGGGTGAGCCACTGTTCCTGGCTTGCTTTTGGTATGTTATATCATAAGCATTTTTCATGTCATTAAATATTCCTTAAAAATATCATTTTTAATAGCTGCAAAGCATTCTGTTAGATGGATGGACCATAATTCTTTGAACTACTGTTAGGTTATTTTCAATTGTTTTTACATCTACAGGAATGCAGCCCTAGATCACTGTACTTTAATATGTGTGCACACCTCTGATTATGTCCTGAGGTTAAATTCCTGACATAGACTGGCTACTGAGGTTTTGCTTCTGCCCTTTGGAAGGACTCAAAGCTCCCCTTTCAGGGCCCCTTGGGAATGAGGAGGAGAAGGGGTGAAGACAGTGGAACAGATGCAAAATCATTCTCAGGACATGGTGGTAAAAGGTGAGGGTGTCAGTGATGGTAGGTTGGAAATGCTAGTGTCCACATGGGGGCCTCTCTCTCTAGCTTCCCACTTTTGGGGATCTGTTCTCTAGCCTCCTGACTTGCCATCTTAGAAACCTGTCTCAAATGACTTTAGCAAAAGGGAGAGTCAATTGCAAGAATCCTGAAATATTTTCTGTAATCAAAAGAAGAGCATTTGACCAAACCATGGGAAGGGCAGGGATACAGCTGGCCCTGGACCAACCAAATAACCCCCTAGGAGGGCAGGTTCTCGAAGAATATGAAACTTCCACTTTGACCTCAAGGAGTTGGGGCAGGACAGTGCTCTCAGGAAAAGGAGATACTAGTTCCTGGAGAAAGGGAAGGCTCATGGCCTTTTGGGCGTTGTTTTCTAAGAAGCTGAGGTGGCAAGATGGACCTGGGGCTGCTGCCTCCTTCTAGGGGCACTACCTGCCCATGCGTTGGAAAAGTCTAGGTGTGGGAGCCTTTGTTCTGGTTTTGCTCAAGGCCTTAGGGAGGAACATTCTTTTCTTTTAGGTTGTCTCACTGTTTGTTCCTGCTTTCAGGTTGGTGAGTCCTCTAGGACAAAGAGATTCAAGTATGGATCTTGGGGACAAGAGTGAAGGCAGCCAGTAGAGGGTCTAAGTCTCCACTCTAAGGTATACAATTAGCACTGTGGGCTTCCATAAAGTGCAGCCCAGCTCAACAACCTGAAGGTTTCACACAGAGATGTGGGGCCAAAATGAGTCAATAACAAATGCTGTGCTTTTGCCTAGAGTGTCCCCAGTGCGTATCTTCCTCCTGTACCTGTGGTAGAAGAAGGCTGGGAGTCCTAGCCAAATATCTATCCAACTCTTCATCACTATCCAGAAGGGAAGAACATGTTTAGGGCTTTTGAGACACATTGCCAAATTGCTCTGTTAAAAATGGAATATTTTGGTATCAAGCAAGAAGTCCAAACCAGGGGGCCCCTGCCAGTCCTGGGCACGTCGTCCTCTCTAGCTCTAATTAGCATGCCAGCATTCTGCACAGGATAGAGTTCTCCTTAGAATCAGTTGATCAGACATGACAGTCACAATCATACCAATGTTATTTGACAAAATATCGTATTGTTTTCTTCAATATAATGTTCTTATATCATTTTAAAAAACAGCTCCTGCTTTTTGTTAAGTAAAAAAAGTTGCTAGGGGAATGGAGTACTTTCAAATGGTGTCGAATTCAGAAGAGCTTCATTGGGACACTGTTTTGCTGTGCTTTTCGATGCCACTGAAGTTTCCTTCTTGAGCATAGGCATTAGCATTCTGGTTGTAGGCTTTCTGTTTTCTCAGGGGTTGGTATTTTTTTGAAGACTGGCCAAACATGCATGAACACCTCATTGCAAGGACTGCCTACCATGACCTCTCTAAGCAACAACATGCTGTGATTGGCAGTGAGCCAGGAGGGCATGTGACAGGCTCACACCAGTAGCCACAGACTGGTATTAGCTGAAACATCAAACCCTGTGTGGTTGTTGTATAGTTGCATGATTGAATCAAAGAACGTTAGAGCTGGAAGGACCCTTGGAGACCATAGACTTCAACCCTTTCCAGCAGATCTACCCACCTTACAAATAAAGGAACTAGACCCAGGGAGAGGAAAAGGCTTGTCCATGGTTACACAAGCAGAATAACCAGAATCAAGAATAAGGTGAGGCCAGGCGTGTTGGCTCACGCCTGTAATCCCAGCACTTTGGGAGGCTGAGGCAAGTGGATCATCTGAGGTCAGGAGTTTGAGATCAGCTGATCAACATGGTGAAACCCCATCTCTACTAAAAATACAAAAATCAGCTGGGCATGTTGGCGGGTACCTGTAATCCCAGCTACTCGGGAGACTGAGGCAGGAGAATCACTTGAACCCAGGAGGCAGAGGTTGCAGTGAGCCGAGATAGTGCCATTGCACTCCAGCCTGGGCAACAGAGTGAAACTATGTCTAAAAAAAAAAAAGAATAGGCCAGGTGTGGTGGCTCACACCTGTAATCCCAGCACTTTGGGAGGCCAAGGCAGGTGGATCACCTGAGGTCCGGTGTTCGAGACCAGCCTGGCCAACATAGCAAAACCCCGTCTCTACTAAAAGTACAAAAATTAGCTGGGCATGGTGGCAGCAGCCTATAATCCCAGCTACTCAGGAGGCTGAGGCAGGAGAATTGCTTGAACCCGGGAGGCAGAGGTTGCAGTGAGCTGAGATTGTGCCACTGCACTCCAACCTGGGTGACAAGAGCGAGACTCCGTCTCAAAAAAAAAAAGAATAAGGTGAAATTTTTACAGTGTTAAAAAACAAGAACCATCAGCCTAAGATCCTGTACCGAGTGAAATTATCCTTCTAAAGAGAAGGAGAGGCTTTCAGTTTTCACTCTGGCATGTAAGGGGCATGGAAGTCATCACTTCATCCTGGCAACAAGTAAAAAGCTAAACAAACTGAAAAACTAACTCATCCTCGATCTGTCAAGGAAGTGAGGTCACAGGACAAACTACTGCCCCCAAATTAGAGACAGACAGGCAGATAATGAGAATCCAAACTTACTGGAGCAGAAACCCACAAGCAGAAACCTCTGAGAGCCAGTGTCACTGCAGGAAAAACCTGCTCTATGATTAACGAACGAATGGCTGGAGGCTTGGTAATGACAAGTCTGACAGTTAAGAGCCCCAGGATGTGGAGAAATAGGAACACTTTTACACTGTTGGTGGGATTGTAAACTAGTTCAACCATTATGGAAAACAGTATGGCAATTCCTCAAGGATCTAGAACTAGATGTACCATATGACCCAGCCATCCCACTACTGGGTATATACCCAAAGGATTATAAAGTATTCTACTACAAAGACACATGCGCACGTATGTTTATTGCAGCACTATTCACAATAGCAAAGACTTGGAATCAACCCAAATGTCCATCTGTGACAGACTGGATTAAGAAAATGTGGCACATATACACCATGGAATACTATGCAGCCATAAAAAAGGATGAGTTTGTGTCCTTTGTAGGGACATGGATGCAGCTGGAAACCATCATTCTTAGCAAACTATCACAAGAAGAGAAAACCAAACACCGCATGTTCTCACTCATAGGTGGGAACTGAACAATGAGATCACTTGGACTCGGGAAGGGGAACATCACACACCGGGGCCTATCATGGGGATGGGGGAGGGGGGAGGGATTGCATTGGGGAGTTACACATGATATAAATGATGAATTGATGGGTGCTGACGAGTTGATGGGTGCAGCACACCAACGTGGCACAAATATACATATGTAACAAACCTGCACGTTATGCACATGTACCCTAGAACTTAAAGTATAATAATTAAAAAAAAAAAAAAAAAAAAAAAAGAGCCCCAGGGACCCAGTTATAGGTAAAACACTTTTGTGAGTTTACCTTCTGGAACTCTACCAGGTTCTCAGAGTGAAGATTGAGGGAAAATCCCTTTATGTTCCTGGAGGAGGAAGGGAAAAGGAATCATTTTGAAATATACCAGAGCATTCTGGTCCCACTTAACAAGGCCTACCCCAAGAGAAACTATTTTACCAGGATCTACCCTATTGGGGTTTAATTAGAGCTGACCCAGGGAAGGGAAATACCCAACTCCAGCCTCTTTTCCCATTCTGTCTCATGTCAAGGGGTGGAGGGGAAACGAGGAGCCCTTATAAAGTTCTCAGCCCTGATGCACAGGCTCCCTAAAAGACTGTGACCCAATCATAGGACTATAGAATGCTACCCCCACACCTCACACCACACCACTAAAGGTCTGTCTACCTATTGCATCATGCCTGCCTTTCAATAAAAAATTACAAGGCATAAATTACAAGGCAAAAGTACAAGGCAAAAAGTTACAAGGCAAAAAACACTGTTCAAAGGGACAGGGCAAGCATCAAAACCAGACTCAGATATGGCAAAAATGTTGAAATTATCAGACAACATTATTCCACCAGGAACATTATCAGGCCAGGAATTTAGAACATTGTGAGGTCAGGAATTTAAAACAACTATGACGAATATGCTAAGAGCTCGAATGGAATAAGTAAACAACATGCAAGAGCAGATGGGTGCTGTAAGAAGAGAGATGGAAAATCTAAGAAAGAATAAAAAAATCAATGCTAAAGCTCAAAAACACTGCAACAGAAATGAAGAATGCCTTTGATAGGCTGGGCATGGCTGAAGAAAGAATCTCTGAGCTTGAGGATTATGTCCATAGAAGCGCCTAAAACTGAAAAGCAAAGAGAAGAAGGAAGAAAGAAACAAAACAAAAACAAAAACCCTGGACAGAACCGTGGGACAACTGCAAAACATATATTTAATGGGAATACCAGAAGAAAAGGAAAGGAAGAAAGGAATAGAAGAAATATTTAAAACAATAATAACTGAGGCCAGGCATGGTGGCTCACACCTGTAATCCCAGTGCTTTCGGAGGCTGAGGTGGGTAGATCACTTGAGGTCAGGAGTTCAAGACCAGCCTGGCCAGCATGGCGTTTCCCCACTCAGTCTATTCCTGTGAGATCCTACCCTTTTGGTCCAATCACATATCTACATGGTGGCCAATCATGCCTTTCCAAGCTCTACTAAACATACAAAAACAATTAACTGGGCATGGTGACATACGCCTGCAATCCCAGCCACTTGGGTGGCTGAGGCACGAGAGAGAATTGCTTGAACTCAGGAGGCGGAGGTTGTAGTGAGTCGAGATCATGCCATTGCACTCCAGCCTGGGCAACAGAGAAAAACCCTGTCTCGAAAAACAAAACAAAAACAAAAACAAACAAACAAAAGATAATAACTGATAATTTCCCTCAAATTAATATCAGACACCAAACCACAGATCCAGGAAGCTCAGAGAACATCCAGCAAGATAAACGCCAAGAAACTCCTGCATTTAGCATATAATATTCAAACTGTAGAAAATAAAATATAAAGAAAAAATCTTGAAAGAAGCCAGAGGAGAAAACAACTTAGTACATGGAGGAGCAAAGATAAGAATTACATCTGACTTCTCTTTAGACACCATGCAATCGGCCAGGTGTGGTGGCTCATGCCTGTATTCCCAGCACTTTGGGAGGCCGAGATGGGAGGATCACTTGAGCCAAGGAGTTTGAGACCAGCCTAGCCAACACAGTAAGATCCCGTCTCTACAAAAAATTTAAAAATTAGCTGGGCTTGGTGGTGCATACCTGTAGACCCAGCTACTCTGAAAGCTGAGGTGGGAGGATTGCTTAAGCCCAAGAGTTCAAGGATGCAGTGAACTATGATGGTGCCCCTGCACTCCAACTTGGGGATGGAGTAAGACCTTGTCTCTAAAAAAGTTAGGAGAAAAAAAAGAAAAGAAACCATGCAATTAAGAAGAGAATGGCTTGAAACAGTATTGAGTTGAGGGGAGGAAAAAAAAACCCAACACAAACCTAGAAGTCTATAACCTGTGAAATTATCCTTCGAAAGTAAAAATGACTTTTTCAGACAAACAAAAATTCAGGGAATTTGTCACTAGCAGACCTGCCTTGCAAGAAATGTTAAAAGTTCTTCTGAGACAGGAAATGACATGGGTAAGTGTGATCATATGATAGATACATATTGGTCTTCGTCCACAGTTCCTGGTGCCTAACTCCCATAGCCCTTGTTACAGTCTTTTGTTATAATATTGGGACACTTTAGGTCTCTGAAGTAGGCCTCAGGAAACAGAATCTCTCTCTCTGACCTTTTCCTGCCCTCCCTTCATCTGCCAGAGAGGGTCCTGTCACCTACCCTGGAGGAAGGAATGCTACACAGATAGACCAGAAAGAATCTGGACAGGCCTTGCTGAGTTTCCCCACTCAGCCTATTTCTATGAGATCCTACTCTTTTGGTCCAATCACATTTCTACATGGTGGTCAATCATGCCTTTCCAGTGACGTCTCCCTAAAAGGCCCAAGATAAGTTGTGTGCTTGGCATGCACCTGTAATCCCAACTACTTGGGAGCTTGGGTGACTGAGGCAGTTGTTCAAGGCCAGCCTGGGTAACATAGCAAGACCCCCTCTCTAAAAAAAAGCAAAACCAAAACCAAAACAAAATGCCCAAGAGGACAAGGTTTGGGGAGCTTCCTGGTAGCTGAAGACCTGGAGATTCCTGGAGGGCAGTGGGTCCAGGGAGGGCATGGAGGGTCCATGCTCCTTTTTCCATACCTCACCCTATACATCTCTTCATCTGTAATATCCTTTATAATCAGCTGGTATCTGGCAGTGCTGGGGGCCAGCCTTGGGGACAGAGCCCTCAACCTGTGGGATCTGATGCTAGATAGTATTGGAGTTGATAGTGTTGGAGTTGAATCGGAGGCCACTCAGTGAGTGTCCACTGCAGACTTGATTGCTTGCTTGGTGGAGAGAAACACTTCTCATATGTGGTCACAGAAGTGTTCTGTGTTACTGACTGCTGTTTTGAGTGAGACAACAGGAAAAGCATGTTGAGGGTTAAACACACACACTCTCTCTCTCTCTCTCTCTCTCTCTCTCTCTCCCCCTTTCTCTCTCTCTCACACACAGAGTAAGGTATGCAGATCCACATGAAGAAAAGAAGAGCATTAAATGAAAAATTTCCCATCTCTGCGGTAAAATACCCAAACAAAACAAATTCCCAAAACGTCTGCTTCTGGACTGAGTGTATGTAGTTGGAAGAGGGAAAGGAAAGATGACCCAGAGTCTTTGGGGGAAAGATGTTGCCCTGAAGGAAAAGGGAAGGAAGGAGTCCCCAAGGCTAAAGGAAGGGGCTCAGTGACCTGGTCGAGCCTGGACTGGCAGGAGTTACTTCTGCTTGAGAGTGGGGCCTGGAACACCCTACCCCGGGTGGGGAGAGGAGTTAGAGGAGGGCAAAACCTGCTTGGGGAGGTCTGTGATGAGAAAAATCCCATGAAATGGCATCTCATCTAGCCACAAGCCAAGTATGGATCTCAGGGAAGGGCTGGGCATGTGGCTCATGCCTGTGATCCCAACACTTTAAGAGACCAAGACAAGAGGGTTGCTTGAGCCAAAGGAGTTTAAGCCCAGCCTGGACAACATAGGGAGGTCCCCTCTCTGTAAAATTTTTTAAAAACAATGGGCCCAGCGTGGTGGTGCATACCTGTAGTCACAGAGACTCAGCAGGCTGAGACCAGAGGACTGCTTGAGCCCACAAGTTTGAGGTTGCAGTGAGCTATGATCACACCACTGCACTCCAGCCTGGGTGACAGAGTGAGACCGTTTTTCTGGGTGACAGAGTGAGACCTTATCTCTAAAAATTTTTAAATTAAAAAACAGATCTCAGGGAGGGAGTCTCACTCTCAACTGGAGGAAAGGAAAAAGCAAGAGAAGCCATGAGCAAGGGAGCAGTGAGTCTGTGGCAGTGAGCAGTGGCTGCTCAGAGGGACCATGGGGCTGGGGGAGCAGAAGCCCTGGGCGTGGGATCTTTCTCATGGCTTCGCTGGGAAGCTGTGGGTGGGCTCCCTAGTTGGGATTCACTCTTCAGGGACTCCTCTCTATCAGCTTGTACTTCTGTCCAGGTCAGAGACCGCATGGTTTTCAATCTTTAGCTTGTGTTGGAATTACCTGCAGAGCTTGTGAAAATACTGGTGGTTGAGTTTTTGATTCAGTAGGTCCAGGGTGGGGCCTGAGGGTGTATTTTTCTAACCAGTCCCTAGGGGCCTTAAATGCTTCCCAGCCTTTGAGTGTTAAGGGTTCATGCAGTTCTTTGAGGAGTTATCCTTCTCACCCTTAACCACTAACTCAGTATCCCCCTCCCTAAGCAATCAATATGATTTTTACCGTAGAGGAATTCATATAGGAAAGGGATTGATGCCTAAGGCTGTCCATGTATTATCTGAAGAAGGCCTGCCTTCGAAAACATGTAATCACGTGATGTAGAATATTAGAGGTTCAGAAAGGGAAACAGCAACTCAGTAAGCTTTGGTGACTACTGAATCCAGTCCTTGCATATCATAGGTGCTCAAGAAATTTCATGGACTAGTTGATAGGATCTGGGCAATGCCTCTGTTAGAAATTGTTTATCACCAGGACCAGTTATAAATCGGTGTCTTCATTTATTTACTTATTTTTATTCATTCAGGAAATATCTATTGAGTCCCTACTATGTGCCAGCAACTGATAATGGAAAGGTGAATGAGTCAGTCCCTACCCCTGAGAACATTAAGGAATAATCAACACAGAGGGTCCCTGGAACCAATGTTGCTAAATAAATAACCGACCCCGGGAAAGAGTAACCACACTTAAAAAGTGTCTTATGCTGGACTGTGTTTAGTTCCTGGGAAGTGTCCCCCTCAGGGAGGCACCATGTGTAAGAATGGGAGGTGTGCCATTTGCCAGTTACTACTTATATAATCCTAAGTTATCTAAACTCATGAGCCTCATTCTCTGTAAAAGCGGCGTAATAATCACACATACCTCACAGCGCTGCTGTGAGAATTTGAGAAGAAAATTAAATAATCCATGTTATTAATCACTTTGCTCAGTTTCTGGCACTCAGTAAGAATACAAACATTTAGCAGATATTTATGGGCTGAATTCCTTGTGGAAAAGGATTACATTTTAGTCTCTTTGTTAAATACTTCAAGGAATAGGCCAATCAATCACCCAAGAGGTGGGATCTAAAATGACTCTTTGTAATGATGTGGCCCAAAGAGTGTTTCTTGGAGCACCAAAGCCAACAAGCTCTTTCTTCATAATAAAATAGTTCGAGAAACTCTGCTGGAAATGCAATTGCCTTCTCTTGAAGATTCATAATGTATATCAGTAGATTAAGGATGTTAGAATAGTTTGTAATGAAGAAACCTGTTCAGCTTTATTTAGTTCAGTGTTTTCTAATCTTATTGGACCAATAATATACCCTGGAAAAATCCAAACTCCTGAAGCTTCAACTTGAAAGGAGATTCTGGGCAGAGAGAGATGGTTGATGCCAGAGCTCCTGCCTCTCCTGAGGGTTTCTCCTTCCCCATGGAGTTCTCACTCTACTCTCTGCTGTTGCCATCTATTGACTTCAAGGGTTGTTCAGACGCCTCATTAAAACTCACAGTAGAGCTGATGCTGGCTGAAATACTACAAAGACTTTGCTAAACATCAGAGGGAGTTTAGAAAAGAAACATCAAGAAACACATCAGGCTGGGTGCAATGGCTCACGCCTGTAATCCCAGCACTTTAGGAGGCCGAGGTGGGCAGATCACTTTAGGTCAGGAGTTCAAGACCAGCCTGGCCAACATGGTGAAACCCCATCTCTACTAAAAATACAAAAATTAGCTGGTGTGATGGTGCGCTCCAGCCTGGGAAGGGCAACAGAGCAAGACTCTGTCTCAAAAAAAAAAAAAAAAAAAAAAAAAGAAAGAAAGAAAAAGAAAAAAGAAAGAAAGAAAAAAGAAAAAAGACAAAAAGAAACACATGAAAGCCTGATGGGAGTTGTGGCCCCTACACAGCCAGCTGCTGGTAGGCATTGTCCCCTTGAGACCCTGCCTCCTTTCCATCCCCAACAGGCTGGTTGACCTGTGATCAACCCAATCCCAATCCCCAATGCCAGCTGCCCCAAAGGAACCCGTCCCTTCGTGACTGCCCACACTGGTCTGGGGGCCACCACTGGCTCTTTAAGATATCACGCTTGGGCCTATAAAGCTTCTCTTAATTAACTGACAAGCAGACACTGGGCTGGACCAATTAAATGAGTTCAGGGATGACTCACTGGAAGGAAATGCAGAGATAAGGAACCAGATAATCTGATTCACGTGGTCAGCCTCTCTAGGTTCTAGCTTATTTACCTGCAGAATGTCAGAGATGATGGATTTATCCAACCTCTGACTATAATTCTAAAATATCCTATAGCTTGGATCGCCCTGTCAGATAATAAGTCAGTTCTACTGGATTATTTTTTAATGTAACAAGATAAAAATTCTATGTAGAACTTACTTCTTTTTGAGACGGAATCTCACTCTGTCTCCCAAGCTGGAGTGCAGTGGCATGATCTCAGCTCACTGCAACCTCCGCCTCCCGGGTTCCAGGGATTCTCCAACTTCAGCCTCCCAAGTATCTGGGATTACAGGCGCACAACACCATGCCCAGCTAACTTTTTTTATTTTTAGTAGAAACGGGTTTCACCATGTTGGCCAGGCTGGTCTTGCTCCTGACCTCAAGATATCTGTCCACCTTGGCCTCCCAAAGTGCTGGGATTACAGGTGTGAGCCATCACGCCCCACCAGAACTTTCTTTAAAAACAAAACAAAACAAAACAAAAAAGCCTGTAATCCCGGCACTTTGGGAGGATGAGGTAGCATCACAGGGTGAGGAGTTTGCGACCAGCCTGACTAACATGCTGAAACCCCATCTCTATTAAAAACGCAAAAATTAGCCGGGCGTCATGGCATGTGCCGGTAATCCCAGCTACTCAGGAGGCTGAGGCAGGAGATAATTGCTTCAACCTGGGGGAGACGGAGATTGCAGTGAGCCAAGATCCTGCCACTACACTCCAGCCTGGGTGACAGAGCGAGACTCTGTCTCAAACAAACAAACAAAAAAACACTGGAGTTCTTTAGCTCTTAAAAAGTCTGAATTAGTTTTCCCCACACAGACATGGTCAGGAAGAAATGAGAAAACATGACTCTGACCTTGGGCAATTTTAGTTTCTACCTGATCCCTTTCCCCTTCCCTTTCCTCCAACATTACTCTTTTTTTTTTTTTTTTCCCTGAGATGAAGTCTCGCTCTGTCGCCCAGGCTGGAGTGCAGTGGTGCGATCTCAGCTCATTGCAACCTCCGCTTCCCAGGTTCAAGCAATTCTCCTGCCTAAGCCTCCTGAGTAGCTAGGATGACAGGTGTGCACCACCACGCCCAGCTAATTTTTGTATTTTTAGTAGAGATGGGGTTTCACCATGTTGACCAGGCTGGTCTTGAACCCCTGACCTCATGATCCACTTGCCTCGGCCTCCCAAAGTGCTGGGATTACAGATGTGAATCACCATGCTTGGCCCATTACTCTTAAAATTATAAGATCTCACCCAAGGTGGAGGAAATCACTTAACTCATCCAGGGATAAGAACTCTTGTTAAAGGGTTGGTTTATTCCTTCACACACTTTGCGTATACACAATCCTTCCCACCCCCATTCCCCCGCCTTTTCAACTGTTTACGGTCTGGGGGCTACTTCCAGGTATTTTTGGGTACCAGCAGGGAGACAGAAATGAGCAGGATGTATGGGTGAGTCAAATGCCCCTCTCCAAACAATTAAAGGCCTTCCTTATAAATGGCCTCTCTCTGTAAATATAAAAACTAACTATAAGAATCTCAAACTATCAGCCCTAAGAAACCAGGTCTTGTAGGATTGTAGAGTTGGCTGCTATGAAGGGAAGACTGGAAAAAGTGCCTCCAGAGACACAGGGGAGGTCCACAGCCTAATAGTTAAAATGCTCATCATTTTCAAGAACTTTCCTAACCCCTTTAGTTCTTTGATGTTAAGCAGGGAAGAGGGAGGCTTGGAGACCAGGGATGTCCTCCCAGGTTGTGGTGGGACCTGGGTAACCCTCAGGGCTGCCCTCAGGAGCCCTCTGCCCCTCAAACACTGTGCTTGGTAGGAGTTATTGAAGGGCTGTGTATACTGAGTAAGCCCTTTCCTATCAATAAACTTCCATCAAGTCTTCAGAGCGATACCTGTCAAGAAGGATATGATACTTAGGGTGATGGTGACTGGGTAGGGAAAGGCTGATTTCTTTCAAATTCAGAAACAGAAAAATATACTGAAATAGACAATTGTTCTTAGTGTTGAAGTATCATCCTGATTTCTCTGATAGTGCTACTTCCTAGGAAGTCACTAGACATGAGATCTGAGTGACGGTTTAGTTCACTGAGGCTCTACCATGTGGCAGCCTCTGTGCCAGGCAGTGGAAATACAGAAGGATGTAATCCCCACCCTCACAGAGCCTAGGAACCAGTGGATGTGTCAGACATGAACAGGTGATGTCACAGTCATGCAGTAAGTGGTAGGATGAGAATATGAACGGAGAGCTCCTGGCAGCCTTCCATAGTCTCCTGCAGGATTTTTAGATGTGCAACCCCATTCCTCCCACAGTGCTTATTAGGAGACAGCAAAGACTAGGAAGACTTCTCAGGGACAAATCCTAGCTCAATGAACCCAGTATTGTGTAACTGTGACGGTCACCATTTGCCAAATGTTGTAGAGGGCATCTCTGTCTTTGTCTCTGTGGGATCCTTACTTCTTAATTTGGTGACAGCAATCTACATTCTTTCTGAAGAATTACTCCTTCCCTGTTGCCTTAGCCTCGATGGGGTGTTAAATACTACCCCTTACACCCCAACTCCAGCCAATTTATGCCTGAGCAAGGATTTCTCATGAGACCCAAGCTAGCCAAACAAGTGTGAAAGTAGTCAGAATCAAAATGGAGTCACTAATGTCAAGAAAACCCTGAAAAATTGAACCCTGACAAATGAAAGAGGCTTCTCATGCTTGTATGCCTGATAACAAAAGACTGCAAAACCACAGCCTTGCACAAAGGCCATCATAACCTTACACAAAAAATACTGCAAGGACAACAGCCTAATTACTGCCTGTCCAGTATCACACTGAAGTCACCCTTGTTATTGATCTTTGTAGTCCAAAATAATTATTTCAAGACAAGTATGTAATCCTCTTCACTGTTCCTGTAAAAACCCTCGTCTTCCTTTACTTTCCCACATATGTACATAGTTTGCTATGGCACATTACCATTGCAATGCTTTATTCCTAAATAAACATCTTTTGTTTTAGAGAACCTCTCTGTGTATTATTTAGTTTGATGCAAGATTCTCCAAGGAAACTGAACTTGTACACAGACAAAGATGACCATGAACAAAGCTGATTTCATTCTGATGGCAGCAACCTGGAAGGTCATCCATTAATTCTTGCTACCTGTATCCCACAAAACAACTTTGTCCTATTCCTTCTTCTTCTTTTTGTTGAGACAGGGTCTTGCTCTGTCACACAGGCTGGAGTGTAGTGCTGCAGTCATAGCTCAGTACAACCTCATTCTTGTGGGCTCACGTGATCCTCTCACCTCAGCCTCCTGAGTACCTGTGACCACAGGCATGCACCAACGTGCCCGGCTAGTTTTATTTTCTTGTACAGACAGGTTCTCACTATCTCTCTATGCAGCCCAGGCTGGTCTCGAACTCCTGGACTCAAGCAATCCTCTCACCTCGGCCTCCCAAAGTGCTGGGATTACAGGCATGAGCCATTGCACCCACCCCCTATTCCTTCTTAAGGACAGGCTTGCTCATATTTTTCTGTAGTTTTGGGGACACCTGCATAACCTCCTATTAATTTTCTTAAGTAGCCAGAGTTTCTGTTGCTCACAAGTAAAGAACCTGGACTGACACAAGAGTTTGCTCCATGCCAGACACACTAGGCCTCACGCTCCCTGAGAGAAAGAATTATTAGGTTTCCATTTTGCAGATAAAGAGACTGATGCTGACAGTCTTACACACCAAAAACACACAGCCAGTCAATGCTGGAGCAAGCATTTAAATCAAAATCAGAACCCAGAATGCAGGCTCTCTCCTTTTTGTCCCTTCATATCACCAATCCAGAGCCCTGCCATTCAGGTATAAGCTGCTGCTTCTAGAACTCACATTGGTATGACTTACAGTTTACACAATATTTTCACACACAATAACACAGGTAATCCTCATGGCCACCTGGGATATCTTCATGACACAGGAAAATAGATATGCTGCAAGTATGGTCAACCCACTTTTTTCCCTGCTTAAAACCCTTCTGTGACCCAACAGACCGTGCAAAATCAGTCCAAAGGCTCAGCGTGGTATTCCAGGTCCTGTGGCACCCAGGACTGGGGCCTCAGGCCTGCCACTCCCTTTCTTGCACTTGGAGCTCCAGCCATATGGAACGACTCACAGTTCCCCAAAGCTCACCAGACCGTTCTGGGGCCCTGAGCCCTAACCCACTGGGATGTCACCTTCCCATCCTCACCCCAAGTTACTGTTGGTGAATGCCTACTTAACCTCCACCAAAATGACCTTCATCTCATGCCTATGAAGGTGACCCCTACTTACCTTCCAGACACAAACACAGCCCATCTTCCTCTCAAGGCTCTTCTGCTCCCAAGTAGAACCAATACCCCCATTGTACCCTAGACAAGAATCTGGGGTAGCTCTAGCATTACTGGATATTGTAATGAGCCCTGGTGTTGACTCTTCAATATCTTTCCACCCCAAAGGTCATTTTAATCCATTCCTGTAATCTCAAACTTCCTGACTGTGACTAGTCACAAATGGCCATGAGATATACCGTGTTTCTGATTTATTGCTGCTCTTCTCTGCTCACCTGCGTAGCCTTGGGCCATGTTCTCAAGACTTCAGCCAGCTCTGTGCCCCTGTTCACCTGGAACCCTTTCCTAATAGAGCAGGGGAACTGATGGAGCCTCCTCTGCTGCTTCCTGAGAGGGAGCCACACTCAAGGCCAGCCCGAGGCCACCAGGCCACAGCTCTTGCTCTCGGGTGTCTGAGGGAGGAGGGAGCCCCTGTGGTCCTCTAGTTCCCCCACCCTCCTGGCTGCTGGGGTTTCCCTTTTGGCCCCTGCCTAGCCATGCCTCGATTCTGTTCCCTTCTCTACCTCACCACTATCGCCCCACCACCAGAATCTCTCTGTCCTGGGTCTCTTTACGTCACAGACAGTCACTTGTTGGCTAATTAACACTTAGCCATGGCCGTGAGCTCATAGGCTCACCCCAAGGACTGGGCACCCCTCCGCACTATTTGTACATTCACAGGGAATTCCCAGAAGCACTAGCCTTTATCAGTGAACAACTTGTCAGGCACTGTGCTAGATGAGTTGACATATGTTATCCTTTTTTTTTTTTTTCCAGTTTCACTCTGGTTGCCTAGACTAGAGTGCAATGGTGCGATCTCGGCTCATTGCAACCTCCACTTCCCAGGTTCAAGCGATTCTCCTGCCTCAGCCTCCTGAGTAGCTGGGATTACAGGCATGTGCCACCATGCCTGGCTAATTTTTTGTATTTTTAGTAGAGACAGGGTTTCTCCATGTTGGTCAGGCTGGTCTTGAACTCCTGACTTCAGGTGATCTGCCCACCTCGGCCTCCCAAAGTGCTGAGATTACAGGTATGAGCCACCATGCCCAGCCCGTATGTTATCTCATTTAATTCTCACAGCAATTCTGTAATTATTCTCTATTCCCATGTTGTAGATGAGGATGGTATTGCTCAGAAAGGTTAAGTAACTTGCTCAGGGTCTCACAGATAATAACGAGAGCTGGGATTCAAGGCACCCATGAAGCATAGGGAGGGAGGACTCGGTAGTAACTGGGACGTGGCCTTGCCTTCTCTGCCTTCTGAAGAGCCAGTTCTGCTTGTTCAGCTCCTCCTATGAAAGGGCAACAGGACTTTCTGGGATTTTCAGGCATAACCCTGAAGTTCAGGTAGAAGATGCTTTCCCCAAATCTATTGAGCCAGGGGCTTGTAGCCTTCCCAAAGGGGAACATAGTGGACGCATGGCTAGCGGGGACCGAAAAGGGAAGCCCAAACAGCCGGATATCAACCCCCATTTATAGCAATACCTCTGTGGGGTATGTGAGAGAGCAAAAGCTCACAATATTATGGGGAGCACTGAAGAGGGCCTAAGCCCCAAGCAGGATGAGTCAAGAGGATTCTGGCTCCTGAGCACTATAAGCAGATGCCAAAGAGGCATCTCTGGCCCCTTCATGAGGTGGGCCTGCGGTGCCAGGAGGCCAAGCCCACTAGGTGGCAGCAGAGAACTAGTCAGTGGCTAGCGAAGTCTAACAGGTACAAATCCTAATCCTGGGGCTGGTGTGGGGGCCGGGGTAGGGGCTGTGTCATCTGAGCTGCCTCACAGTAACAGTTCACACTATTGTTGCTAGGCATATTCTGTGCTGGGTGCTATACCAAGCACTTCCAACAGGATCTCGTTTAACTCTGACCATGAACCTATGAAGCAGATGCTGCTATTACCCCTTTCATTTCAGATGCATGCACTGGGGCTTTCAGAGGTTTGCGAGTTGCCCAAGGTCACACACACTGAAGAGATGAAGTGCAGGTGGTTTGGACTCTAGAGCTCCTGCTGTTAATTTGGGACTATATTGCCAGGGGACAAAAGGAAGCCACTTGAAGTGTTGAAAGTGAAGGCAGGTAGGGCCTGACTTGGGCTGGCTCTGGTGTGGACTCTGAGGCCCGAGGCCAGCTCATGAACAGACACTAAAAGCCTAGTTAAAGGGACCTTCTAGGGGGCTTCCAGGAAACAGGATGTGGTAGGATTTTCAAGTTGAGGTGCCCAGGGAACCCCTATTTGAAGAAGTGATAGCCAGCTTATCCTGTTCACATAACCCTCAAAGGGCTGGGCACCTCAGAACCTGCAAACCACTCAAAGACCCAAAGGGATACCTGTGAAAGAGCTGGTCAGGTCTCCCTCGTTGAGCTCATACAGCAAACAAGGGCCAGGTGTGGTGGCTCACGCCTGTAATCCCAGCACTTTGGGAGGCAGAGGTGGGCAGACCACTTGAAGTCAGGAGTCTGAGACCAGCCATCCAACATAGCAAAATCCTGTCTCTACTAAAAATACAAAAACTAGCTGGGTGTGGTGGTGCGTACCTGTGGTCCCAGCTAGTTAGGAGGCTGAGGCAGGAGAATCGCTTGAACCCAGGAGGTGGAGATTGCAGTGAGCCGAGATCACACCACTGCACTCCTGCCTGGGCAACAGAAGAGACTGTCCCCCAACCCACCCACCAAAAAACAAACAAAAACCTCAAAGAAGCTCAAGAGCGTGTTCCCAGACTGGTCATTGTGTGCCCAACGTACTGAGTCTGGTCCTGTAGCATCCTCTGGGGGAGGGGATGATGCCAGCTGCCTGTCATCTCCACCCTGGAAGAATGCCAGGGCACACTCAATCCCCGAGTCAGCTCACATCACCAGAGAACTTGAATGAGACCTGGGAACGTCACCTTGCCCTGAGATCCAAGTCAGTACTACCTCCTCTGTGGTCTTGCCACCAGTCATCCATGGGCCAGGCTATTGTAGAACCTAGTGAGTGCAATGGACTTTTCAGCTCAGAATTTCATCCCTCTTTGTAGACTAGTACTCACCACTAGGACTTTCTGGGATTTTTCAGGCATAAATTCCGGTTGAACGTGCTCTCCCCAAATCTGTTGACACCAGGGGCTTATATCCTTCCCAATTTTTGTGCAAAATTCCCTGAGACAGCCTCCGCTCTGGGAACCCAGTCTGAGTCATGCTCTATTGTTCTGCCTCAAGATCTCCAACTGGTTGTTCTTTCTTTCTGAAATGCTCTCTCTCCATCTTTTCATGGCTGACTCCTTCTCACCATTTAGGTCTCAGTTTAAATTGTCCCTCCTTTACAGACAGGCTCTCCCTGCCTTGCCTAATAAAGATCAACCCTTCTGTGTTTTCTTTCTCCCTTACCATTTTCAGTGGTGACTATCCAGTATCCAATGGGTTGGTACTGCCCTTACACAGGATATCCTTTGTTCATAGCTCACAATGGAAAACAGAAAAATCATAGGATCTGAAAGGAATGGGTCCTCAGGCATTATGGGGAAGGGGACCTTAGTGGTCATTTAATCTAAGTCTTGAGCTGCTACGACTGTCATATTCAGGTGGTTTTTTTTTTTTTTCTTCTTTGTTTTGTTTGTTCACAATGGCTGTGGAGAGCCGGTGAGCAAAGGTGGCTGTTGTGTCCCGCTGAAATGCTTCTGGGCTATCCAAGGTAGATCATGATGTTAAGTAGAATCAGCTATGGGATCAACTATTAGGTGAGTGCAAAAGTAACTGTGGTTTTTGCACTGTCGGACTTTGCTATTTGATATTAAATACATTCTCAAATGTGGTTATGTTATATATCATTTTAATGGGAATTTCCTGCTTTATGTATTTTTGCTAATGACTTATTACTTGCTCTTTGTTGTATGTTTATTTTAGGCTACGGAAATGATGTTAGACAAAAAGCAAATTCGAGTGATTTTCTTATTCGAGTTCAAAATGAGTCGGAAAGCAGCAGAGACAACTTGCAACATCGACAACGCATTTGGCCCCGGAACTGCTAACGAATATACAGTGCAGTGGTGGTTCAAGAAGTTTTGGAAAGGAGACGAGAGCCTAGAAGATGAGGAGCATAGTGGCTGGCCATTGGAAGTTGACAACGACCAGCTGAGACCAATCATCGAAGCTGATCCTCTTTCAACTATACGAGATGTTGCCGAAGAACTCAACGTCAATCATTCTCAGTTGTTCAGCATTTGAAGCAAATTGGAAAGGTGAAAAAGCTCATTTAGTGGGTGCTTCATGAGATGAGGGAAAATTTAAAAAATGGTCTTTTTGAAATGTTGTCTTCTCTTATTCTACAAAACAACAAGGAATATTTTCTCAATCGAATTGTGATGCACAATGAAAAGTGGATTTTATATAACTGGCAATGACCAGCTCAGTGGCTAGTCCGAGAAGAAGCTCCAAAGCACTTCCCAAAGCCAAACTTGCACCGAAAAAAGGTCATGGTCACTGTTTGGTGGTCTACTGCTGGTCTGATCTGCTACAGATTTCTGAATCCTGGTGAAACCATTACATCTGAGAAGTATGCTCCGCAAATCAATGAGTTGCACCGAAAAGTGCAACACCTGCAGCCGACTTTCATCAACAGAAAAAGCCCAATTCTCCATGACAACACCTGACTACATGTCACACAGCCAATGCTTCAAAAGTTGAACAAATTGGACTATGAACTTTTGTCTCATCTGCCATATTCACCGGACCTCTCATCAACCGACTACCACTTCTTCAAGCATCTTAACAACTTTTTGCAGTGAAAATGCTTCCACCATCAGGGTGTAGAAAATGTTTTCTAAGAGTTCATCAAATCCTGAAGCATGAATGTGTATGCTACAGGAATAAACAAATTTATTTCTCATTGGCAAAAATGTCTTCATTGTAATGGTTCCATTTTGATTAATAAAGATGTATTTGAGGCTGGGTGCGGTGGCTCACACCTCTAATCCCAGCACTTTGGGAGGCTGCGGCAGGTGGATCATGAGGTCAGGAGATCAAGACCATCCTGCCCAACATGGTGAAACCCCATCTCTACTAAAAATACAAAAACTTGCCAGGCGTGGTAGCATACATCTGTGGTCCCAACTACTCAGGAGGCTGAGGCAGGAGAATTGCTTGAACCTGGGAGGCGGAGGTTGCAGTGAGCCGAGATCCCACCACTGCACTCCAGCCTGGGTGACAGAGCGAGACTCGATCTCAAAAAATAAATAGATAAATAAATAAATAAATAAATAAATAAATAAATGTGTTTGAGCCTAGTTATAATGATTTAAAATTCATGGTCCAAAACCACAATTACTTTTGCACCAACCTAATAGATGTCTAAGTAGGTCATATTCCACCTGCAAAGAGAAAATTCCATCTATCCCTTGCAGATGCATGGAAACCCACTGTCTCCAGTGGACAGTTAACTCTAAGGGCATCACAGAGAACTCATGGAGCTCAGCTGAGGAGGTTTCAGGGATTTTTCCATTTCCTTTTCTTCATCATGAGAGTCTGGTACTAGATGCTCTCTAGACCTGAGCCTAAAGACTCTTCAATCCTTTGAGATGGAGATGAGGGAGGGAATAGGAAACCCAGTTTAGTTTGGATTTCAGATCCTTTTGTGGTTCATACGTGTGATGATTGCGTTTCCATGTTCATGTGTGAGATGTGCCTCCCTCAAACCGTGTTACAATGACATGGGTGCCTTACCTATCTGACATGAAAAAAACAAATGTGGATTTCAGACAAACAAAAAATAATGATTTTAGTTTATGTCCCATAGAATATGTGGACATATTTATCCTAAAAATATTGTATGGGACATAGTTGTATTAAGAAACTGTTCATTGTTTATCTGAAGTTCAAATTTAGCTGGGCATCCTATATTTTATGTGATGTGGCAGTCTTATGGAGGAGGGACCAACATTTAAAATAAATGCCTTCTCTAGGATAGAGCACTGGGACTGGGGAAAACAGAGGCCACAGTCAGCTGTGACTTTTTGAAGGAAGGAATGAAGTTGGTTTCTTTCATGCCAATTAAGCAATTACAGACGACCCTGTCAGAAATCTAAACCCGTGACTATCATGGGACTCAAGACCAGGAAAAAAAATAAGTAAAAAAGATTAAGAGCCAGAGGAGCAGTCTTCACACACGCGGCCAGCCAGCGGACGGAATACTCTCTCATTCAGGAAGGTAAGAGCATTGCCCTCTTGCTATAATCATACAGGATTTGGGAAATTCTGGTGAAGTCCTCTGCCTACCCTCATTGCCCCGCTGATGTGTGACATCAACAGAATTTCTCTGCAACGTTTGTCAGTCTCCAACTTCAGAGGGCTCAAAAAGTCTCCTCGTGAATCCTGTCTCAGTCCTCTAAGACTACCAAGAAGAAAAGCAATTATTCAGGATGGCAGCTTGCTGGGGAGAAGCAGCTTTCCTGAGGTAGATGTGTTCTCCTATCACTTAAAGAACCACTTCCTCTGGTCTGAGTAGTAAGTGGTGCGTTTGCTGTTGCTGCACCATTTGCCAAGGCTCTGAGCTTGAGGTATGGGATGTATGAAAACAATTTAATGAATAATTAAGTTTCCATTCTGTCATTTTGAACACAGGGTTCACCCCTATATTATTCACTTGAGAGGATCGGTGAGTTTGACTTTAATTTCTTTTTTACAACTGGGAAGGGTAAATTACACATAAAATGAGCCAGTGGAAAGGGGTCATGTGGTGAAATCACCACTCTTCTCTCCCACCCCTCCCTGTTGTTTTAAACTGGAGCTCATTAATATAATTCTATGGGGATCAGACCTTTGAAATTCCTGAGAACAGTAAGCGAGCAGAAAAATACACAATAACAAGGAAAGGAGCTTCCATTATTGGTTTTTAATGAGCATACTTGAATTACGGCCACTGCAGTTTATGGATGGTTTTTATTGTTGTTCATTTGTATATGTTATAGTTAAAAAAAAAAATGCTAGCCAAGGGACTTGAATCAGAGAGAAGCAGAAATTGACTTAAGTAGGAAGGGAAACACATTGTTAGATAAAGTCAGGTCCTGGGCTTCCTCAGCTTGTTTTGGGTGGAGTGCCTGGGGACAAGCTGAAGCCCCTGTGTGGGGTGGTTTCCTTTGCTGAAAAGCTGGGCTGGAAGATGCTGTGCTCAGCGCTCAACGTCATGCACCCTCGCAAGGCACAGGCAACAGGTGCTCTGGGAAACACACATTATGTATCATAGCCTCTGTCTGTCTGTGGACTGATATCCAATAATAACTTTGGAGAAAAATAACTCCTCTTATTAGCCATAGCCCTGGGCCAGGGAAGGTGGAGAATCAGTAAAAACGCATTTTGTTTGTTTCTCTAGAAGTTTATGGTGCAGAGTCAAACTGAAGGCACATGAGGAACATTTTTTCACCAAATAATTTGAGTCTTTTTGCTTTCGTTTGTAGTTTCTTCTTTGAACTTTAATTAGTAGGAGGGGTTAGAAACCTGAGCTATTGTCAAAGCCCTTGATATCAATGAAAGAAGCAGGTGCAAATCTCCTCACAGAGAGAAATCAAAGGGTCCTGACTGTGGATATTGGTCATTTAGTGAGGATGCTGTTGTGGGTCTTTATGAGACAATGAACAGGGTGGCTTTGGATGCATTAACGATGCCCACATGCTTCTTCTGTTAGGTGTCCTGTGCCCTGACCCTACAAGATGCCAAGAGAAGATGCTCACTTCATCTATGGTTACCCCAAGAAGGGGCACGGCCACTCTTACATCACAGCTGAAGAGTAAGTTCAAAACCAGACCCAGCAGGGCTTCCAGTTTGCCATTTGCTGACACAGCCCGCTGACTTCCACCAGCACATGCCTGCTCATAAATCTCCCTAGTGTTTATCTCCCCAGACAGTAACATCCCTGGCAACAAGGGGAGGAGATTCTGTGCTTCTACAAAGGGCTCAGTAAAGCTTCTCTGAGGCCAAACAGGCAGGAAGATGGGAATGGTATAAGGTTGGATCTTGCCATTTTTGGGTGCACTTTGACTATTGGGCCTTATCTGTAGGTTCCCAAATGGAAAAACATCTGTTCAGAATCACAATGCCTCTTTCCTCAATCCTTGTTCTGCCTCCTCCACTCAAGCTCCTGAAGGTGGTGTGCAGACAAAATAAAAGTGAGTTGCCAAGGAGCCAGTGAGGATGATGGGCAGGTGTATGTGACTCAGCCCACAGCCAGACTCGAGACGAAGACTGAAGTCACAGCCTTTGCAGCATAACTTTATCCTAAGGAAAGGCGTTGGGTATTATGAGTGAATTAAAAAAAAGTATTTATATGATTAAGCATTTCTAAATGCTAAGCATTGTATACTGGCCTGAGATACTGTTTTTATCTTTGAAAACACTCACAACCTAGTGGGAGAGTTAGGCATGAGATTAATTTCAGCAAATATAAGTGTGGTGATGAAAACCCAGAGACTGCAGGGACATACTCTGTACGTGCTGGGAGTGGGAAAGGGACATACTCTGTACGTGCTGGGCGGCAGGGGCAGGGGAGGCCCCACCCTCTGCGTGGGACTCCAGCAGGACAACACCCTCTTATGTGGTCTGTCCAGAACTCCCTGCGAACCTGCTCTTTCTTTGGAAAGAGCTGTTGAACCATCTTTAACAGTCAACCGCAGAGACCAGCAAGATGTAAGGCCCAACAAAGGTACTGAGGAAGAATTCAGCATTTCCTGAGGAAGGAAACAGCATTTCCTCAGAAGACCCTGGTATAGGATCCTCTAATATCCCTGGCCAGTTGGAGTTGAGGGCAGTGTTATCTTTTCAGAAAATGTCCTGAGAGCAAAAACATACTCTTTGAGGGAGGGGAGCCCATTGGTCGTGGTATTAGTTAGGGTATCATTTCAGCTTCCGTATAATCACTCAACAGACTCTTCTTTAAAATATAGTTTTATGTCTCGTGTAAAAATTCAAGAGTAAAGAGTTCAAGGCCTGTTCCTTTTCTTCTTGCTGGTTACTCCCCTGGGATGTCACTTTTGTCCCCATGGCTGAAGATGTTGTGCCATCACCTCCACATCTTGCTAACAGAAAGCAGGAGGTGAAGGACAGGCTAGGACCATTCCTTTCAAGGGACACATGTCACTTCTGCTTATTGCTCCACCCCCCCCCACCCCCTGCCCTGTGGCACCTGTGGGTATCATTCTTGCTGTGTTGTAAATGAAGAAAGGTTTAGAGGAATTAGAAAATGTGTGGCCAGACATGGTGGCGCTGGGATTTAAATCCAGGTCTGTTTGCCCCCAGAGTCCATGCTCTTAAGTGTTATGCTGCAGGCCAGCAGAGGCAAATATTTGCACAATCCCATCCAACGAGAGGCTAGGGCAGAGGTCAGTATCTCTCAGTGTGAAGCTGGAGGCCGATGCTTGTCAGCTCAATAGGCTGAAAGCGGAGTTGTCCTTTGCCATGTAGGGCCATCACGCCCAGCTGGGGAACCTCATAGCCAGGTGTACTCACAACCTGAGCAAGGTAACTTTCAGGGTCTAGTTAGGAAGAAACCAACTAGGTGGTTCAACATAGAGACTTTAATATAAGAAGATGGTTAAATAGGCATGGGACTGAGACTGAGGAGGCAAAGAAGGCACAGGGGTAACCAAGGCTGTACCCACAGAATGCTGCTTCTACCCCTGTGTCTAGGGGAACAAAGGGAAGGGTGAGGCCATCAGGACCTAGAATTGGGAGGAGTGAACCCACAGAAATGGGACCCAGATCTCTAAGGAGAGATTTGTGTTTGGCTAGTTCTGGTGTCTCCGGAGCTTAGAAGTGAGGGACATGAATCAAATACTCAGGCCTCTGAGGTGGGAGCACTGGTCAGCCAGTTCTCTGCTGGGGAGGGGCATAATGAAGCTGGCTCTGAGAATGCCAGAAAACGAGCTGGTGCTTGGTATGTACAGACAATGTGAGCACTGCTGGGGTGATGATGACAGGAGCAGGAAGCACACTGGAAGGAGCTGCTCCTTCCTGACCTCCTAGGTTTGCAGGCCCTCTCTAGAGTACTCCAATGGGAGCCAGTGGGCAAAGGAGAAGTGGCATTTGCAGAGTCCAGTCCCAGCATCAGAGAGCAGAGCATAGAAAGGTGGGTTTGGAGTTGAGGGACAATGTCTTAATAAAGGGCAAAGGGGGTTATGACCATTATCATGTGAAGGAATCCCTTGACTGAAGGCACAAGCTTTCTGTGTCTTGCAACTCAAATGACGTGCATAAGCAGGGTCAGGTGGGTTATCTGACATTTTCCTTGAGAACAGGAGGGAACCTCTGGATTCCAGCACAAAAGAAAAATACCCACTCAACCCATATGTGTGGGAGCCATCCCTCTATAAAGAGAGAAAGTAATTCCTTTTGACATTTTGATGTCTGTGGAAGGGTCAGATAGCCAAAGCTTCCAGCACACTGAAACACTTAACTTCAGACTGTGAGTGAAGGAACCCCTGAATACATGGAACATCATGATCTTGTGCAGGTACTGAAGGAGATCCATCCAGAAAATAAGTAACTGCACACGGCACCAATGTCAAAACTCATTCGTCTCATGAAAAGTCCCTGCCCCCGTTGCTGTTTGTTTAAATAGGTGGGATGGAGGTAGGGGAATGGGGCTATCTTCTTTTTTTTTTTTTAATTCTTTTGCATAAAATCCAGATCCTGCATAACGGGGCCATCTTCATTAAAGCAATGCATCCCTAAGATCCGAGACTATTTATCCTTCTCACAGTTGTGCCAGCAGGTGGAATGAGGAAGAATGATGCAAATTAAGTTCCCACATCCAGCCAGGAAGGACTACATACCTGCTTTGAGTATTATGTATCTCTTTGAAACCTCAGTGGAGAGCAGTTCTCACAGTTGAGTGGACACAAGTCATCCATGGAACTTGTTAAAATGCAGATTCCTAGGTGCTGCCACCTAAGAGGCTGATTGGGTAGGCCAGGGGTGGAGTCCTATGGTCTGCACCTCAGCGTGCATCTCAGGTGGTTCTGCTGCAGGTGATATTTGGAAGATACTCTGAGGAGCCCTGCCAAACTGGGCAGTGGGTTCTTCCAACGTGTCTGGCATACGCTGGTGCTTTTCACTGTCAGTCACTTGGGCATGTTGTGAGCACCATGTGATGATGCATAAAGTGCTGGAACAGAGCTCTGTCTGTGTCAAGATGTTCAAGCGGATGCCACAGGGTGAAATGAGAGCACAGGCATGTTGGGAGTTGAATCAGCTGCCTTCAGTCATGAGAACACACTTGTGACAGCTTCAGTTCAGGAAAGAATGACTCTGCAGGAAAAGCACTGGCCTGGGAGACCTGGATCTGGCCCAAATTCTGGTGCTCACTTGCTAGGCTTCCAGTGCCAGTTGATGTGAATGTTGGTTCTGCCACTTACTGGTTGTGCAGCCCTGGGCATTTGACCAGCATAACATCAGTTGTAAAATGAACATCATTCCTACCTCAGAGGACTGTGGTTAGGATGAAATAAAAGCATGTATGTGGGGCTGTCTAGCCCAGTGCCTGGCACAAATTGGTGCTCAATGAATGGTAGTCACTATGGTGATGGTAATGTTGATGAATCTTCATAGGTCTCAGCTTCCTGATCTATAAAGTGGGTGGACTGACCTACATAAGTCAGAGTTTCCATCTAGCACTGTCATCCCATGGTTCTCTCCATCCCGTTTGCAGACGGACAGGATAAGCTTGATGTCTCCTCAGCCTTGAGACAGAAGTTGTCCAGTAGATGATACTGAGCAAAAGTCTCTCCAGGAGAAGCCTTAAACTTTGCTTCTCCTGTAGCTGCTCAGTCTCTTATGAGTCACTCAGCGCGGCAGAAACTGTCTTAGCGAGTTGACAACCACAGATAACAGAGTCAGTTCTGTTGATTTTGATCATGCTGTGATCAGGTAGATGTTAGCTAACTGAAGATGCTTGCCAGGAGTGAACAGCTCCAGGCCCTGTTTTCAGGGTCTCTGTGGTAACTGTAATGCTTCCCAGGGGTCACTGAACACAGGGCCCAAGAGGCTGGTGTAGACCCCCAGATTGGCACCCTGCTGCTTAGACACGATCCTTCTCAATAAGTAATGCTACAGCTTTGCTGTAGGTTCAGCCCAGACACTTCTCCCTAGGGCTGCAAGGAGCAAAGCGGGGAGTTTAGGGAAGGGAGGGCACAAACATAATTGAGACGGATTCAGGTTCAAATCCAAGCTCTGTTTTGTGTTAGCTCTGTATGATCACCAGTGAGTCATGTATCCTCGGCCTTTTATTTCCTCATCTGTGAAAATAGGGGATGATAAATGGTGTCTATCCTCCAGTGTTGATGTGAGAATTGAATAAGCTAATGAATGTTTAGTACAGCACCTGGCTTTTAGTAGATGAGTCAGTGTTAATTTCTATTTTCTTTTTGTGGGCTGAATTGAGAAAATGTTCTAAAACAGCCTGAGGAGAAGAAAAGATAATTTAGTTCCAATAAATACACTGTCCACATAAAGACCAGTTACTATGGCACTTCTTGTACCTGGAACTTGGTGTCTGGGCCATGTCAATTAGCAGTGCTCCTGTGGGCACACACTTGAGAGGCTCCTAGATAAAGACCTGCGCTAGATCCAGGTGCTGGAGGCCTGGTGGGGTGCCCAGTGTGGGAGGTGGGAAACTACCTGGACACCGGGAGATGCTGCTCTGGGCAGTCAAAGCCCACATGAAGAGAAAGATTGATTTATGCTTCATCATAATGTAGAACAATGTTTCAATGACAAAGCGGATTTGTCTATGTCTTGGGCCAGGGCCGCTGGGATTGGCATCCTGACAGTGATCCTGGGAATCTTACTGCTCATCGGCTGTTGGTATTGTAGAAGACGAAACGGATACAGAGCTTTGATGGTTGGTATAGTTCCCACAGCTGAAATCCCTCCAGGTCCAGGGCCCTCTTTCCAGTTCTTTCCTCTGAGTCTCTGCAGAGTCAGATAATTGCCTTATTACAACCTCTAGCTCTGATTCCAGCTTCTGATGCCTCTTTTGCTACATTGTACTTTGGCAACTCTTCCTTTGCTTCTGCTCAGGCATGAACCCCAACCAGGAACTTGCCCTGTGTCTTAGTCTGTGACTATAATAGAATACCAGAGACTAATTTATAACTAAATGACATTCATTTGGTTTACAGTTGTGGAGGCTGGGAACTCCAAGATCTAGGGGCCACACCTGGTGAGGCCTTCCTGCTGTGTCATATCATAGTGGAAGGCATCACATGGGCAAGAGAGTGAGAGCAAGAGGGAGCTGAACTCATGTTTTTTTTTTTTGAAACAGGAAATCCTGGGATGGAACACAGTGGTGATCATGAGTCACTGTAGCCTTGACCTCCTGGGCTCAAGCCATCCTCCTGTCTCAGCCTCCAGAGCAGCTGGGACCACAGGCGTGTGCCACCACACCCGGCTAAATAAAACAACTTTTTTTTTTTTTTTTTGTAGAGACGAGGTCCCAGTATGTTGCCCAGGCTGGTCTCAAACTCCTGGGCTAAAGGGATCTTCCTGCCTTGGCCTCCCAAAATGTTGGGACTACAAGTGTGAAACACTCCACACACGGCCCAAACTCACTTTTATAACAAACCTACTCTTGCAATAACAAACACACTCCTGCAATAACATTAATCCATTCATGAGGACAGAGCCCCCGTGACTTAATCACCTCTTAAAAGTCCTACCTCTCACCACTGTTGCATTGGGTATTAAATTTCCAATACATGAATTTTGGGGGACACATTCAAACTATAGTACCTGTCTTTTTGGTTCTACTCACAGCAAACTTGGGTACCTGGATGTTGTGTATAGCTAAGCACTGACGGTTAATAGGGCACAGGGGAAGGGGGTTGAGGTTCCCTTATAGCAAACAGGAGTATTCTTAGACACCTAAGGTTTTACCACTTCTGAGAATTCTTGCTGGTTCTGTTACTCCACTTTGTGACCTGGTCATCCTACCTTGCTTCTTTACCCCTTTGCTCACTGGTTACCTGTGAATTCCAAATTCTTCTGACTCTACACTAAGCATCTAAGGATATCATCAGTGCAATGAGGAAACCATCCTCCCTGCATCAGCACAAAAGGTCACTGTGTGTTTTTTAACAGGCTGCATCCTTCTTAGATGGCCAAAGGTTTTAATAGTATTTTCTTTCTTTTTTACCCAAATATACAGGAAGCTAACACAATTACACAATCCAGTCTTCTGGTACCAGTATCCTCCATGAATGGGAAACATCAACTGAGTTTATAAGCTATAAAAACTACAGGTTTCAGCAATCTTGCTTCAAAGCTAGGTAGCACTTTAGCACTTCAACACCCAAAGGCATTCTCCATAGATCTCGATCTCTCTCTCTCGTTATTACAGATCTGAGAGCTTTTCAGGTTGATGCAAAATGGAAAAAAAATATCTTTACAAAAGATGTTGGAAAGTCCCATTCCTCATTCAGCAAGCACTTCATTTAGAGGAAAAGGTCCTGTGAAAGAGAGGAGGGTTGGTGTGGGGTGGGGATTGAAGCTTGGCAAGCTGATGAGAAGGAGAAGGTGAGAGATGCAACTCTGGATTCCTTCCCTTTTTGCCAAGAAATTTGGGCAGTCTCATGTCTCCTGTTCCCCAATGTCTGTCTTTCCAGTGCATAAATACAAATACAAACCATAAAAGGCAGGGCAAGTTTGGGGGCTGACACACCCACCGAGCATAGCCCTCTAGTGTGCTGACATTTAGTGGGAAGGAGGAGGAGTTGATGAATCTGAACAAGACTCCAATATTGGAGGAAATACTTGAGGAAAGCCTTGGGTTAGAAAGTTAGGGATAGAATTCCTGCTCATATGGCTGTCCACAACAGGTTAGTATGGGAGGACTTTAATCTCTGCCATAGAATTCCATTTGTAACTCTAGCATGGGGTTATGACACTGCCTTGTAATTAGCTATTTACTTTTTGCCTCTTCCACCCTTCCGCTTTCCCCATGTATGAACCAGAACAGAGAATATTTCTTACTCATCTTCATATCTCCAATGCCCAGCACAGTGCCTGGTAGTCACTTAATTGTGTGGCATTAGGACTTGGTCCCATTGTCTGCCATTGAGTTGCTTGGAGACTAGAATGCAACTTCTCCAAGACTCACTAGCTCTATCGTACACCCATACACGTTGGAAATCTGTGATGTAACACAATGTATATCCATTTTTATTTAATACATATTTTCTTCTATATTTTGATTTCATTATATATTTGTAT
The DNA here is from genome assembly GCF_007565055.1 of Rhinopithecus roxellana. Classification (NCBI taxonomy): domain Eukaryota; kingdom Metazoa; phylum Chordata; class Mammalia; order Primates; family Cercopithecidae; genus Rhinopithecus; species Rhinopithecus roxellana. The sequence continues at coordinate 57,240,602 of NC_044564.1, forward strand.
ATCAAAAACATAATGTTTAGTCTTCCAAGAACTAAAGCTATACAAACTCAATATATTGGTACTCATTTCCTAACTAACTATAATTATTAGCTTGATCCTACTGAACACAAATGCAATAATTTTTCTTTTCTGCTTCAATGCTCTCATCTTAAATTCATTCAATTGAAAAGTAACAGAGAGTCTTAATGTCATGTGCTCAGACACTGTGAACATTTTGCTTGGTAAGTTTCAAATTCAAACTCTATGCCTCCATTCCTCTAGGATTAGATCAGTGGTTTGTAGTTTCTGAGACTTTTTATCGAGAGGGAAATGTGTTTAAATTTCTTGGTTTATTTAATTTCCATATTTATTTTTTAAATTAATATTAAAATCTTATTTTGAGATTTTCATATACCTAGAAAAGCCAGTTTGGCGATCAGAAATCTAAGTTTACTCAAAATTATGTAAAATAGTGTATTAAGTATTGCATTTAATTACATAATTACCTCCCTTTCTGTCTTCAGTGATTCTATTTTCATTTTAAAGTAAAGGGATATAAATGACATTAAATATAAGCTTTGGGCATGTGAATTACTTCATCTTTAACAATCTTCATTAAGCTTGAAATGTCTACTTTTCAATTTCCATTTGACCACAGAATAGTAGAGAGGCTGGTTGGAATTTAGATCTCTTAAAATTTCTCCCTTGGCTAACAATTCCCCTGAGCCCTGGAAAACATCTTTTGAAAGGAAAGGCTGCTTTTTGTAGCAACCTGTTTCTGCAAGAGGAAGTGGGAAATGATTTGTAATAAACTGGACAGCGGTTTTTATATTAACCAGTTTTACATCTTCACTTGGAAGTTCAAGACAAAATACTTTTGATTCTTGGAGAATTTCATAGCCCTTGCTCTCAGCTCAGTTTACACTCATGTGTCAAGGCACTGTGTTTCTTAATGCATGGTCAGTGGTCACCTGCACTGGAATACTTTGGGGTTCTTGCTAAAAGGCAGATTCTGGGATCATCTCTGGTGGTGGGATTCGGGAATCCGTATTTTAAAATGTACACCCAGTTTTAATGTAAATACAGAGAACTGGCAGTGAACTGGTAGAGTGGATCATACTCTTATCCTATGGTTAGTGAGAGGCTTTAAAAAAAAGAAAAAGAAAAATTGATAAGGGCAGTTTTATTTTTTTCTTCCCAACCAGTACACCTTTTAAATCCTTTTCCAGTTTATTGCATTAGTTAGGACTTCCAGTATGATGTTGAAAAGGTGTGGTGAGACAGGACATCTTTGCCTTGTTGCTGATCTTAGCAGAAAACCTTCAAGTATGATGTTAACTGTTGATTTTTTGTACCTAGATATTCTTCAGCAAACTTGGGTAAGTTTCCCTCTATCCCTAGTTTATTGAGAGTTTTAAATGATGAATGCGTGTTTTTCTTTTTTTTTTTTTTTTTTTTTTTTTTTTTTTTTTTTTTTTTTTTTTTTTTTTTTTTTTGAGACGGAGTCTTGCTCTGCTGCCCAGGCTGGAGTGCAGTGGCCGGCTCTCAGCTCACTGCAAGCTCCGCCTCCCGGGTTCACGCCATTCTCCTGTCTCAGCCTCCCGAGTAGCTGGGACTACAGGCGCCCGCCTCGTCGCCCGGCTAGTTTTTTGTATTTTTTTTTTTAGTAGAGACGGGGTTTCACCGTATTAGCCAGGATGGTCTCGATCTCCTGACCTCATGATCCGCCCGTCTCGGCCTCCCAAAGTGCTGGGATTACAGGCTTGAGCCACCGCGCCCGGCCGAATGCGTGTTTTTCAAATGCTTTTTCTACATCGATTGATACAATCTTGCGAATTTCTTCTTTAGTCTATTGATGTATCAGAATAATTCATTTCTCTCTTTTTTCTTTTCTTTTCTTTTCTTTTTTTGACATGGGGTCTCATTCTGTCACCTAGGCTGGAGTGCAGTGGTGTAATCTCAGCTTACTGCAACCTTCACCTTCCAGGATCAGGTGATCCTCCCATCCAAACCTTCCAAGTAGCCGGGACCACAGGTGCAAGCCACTACGCCTGGCTAAATGTTTTTGTATTTTCTGTAGAGATGGGGTTTCACCATATTGCCCAGGCTGGTCTCGAACTTCTGAGCACAAGCGATCCACCTGCCTCGGCCTCCCAAAGTGCTGGGATTACAGGTGTGAGCCACCACGCCTGGCCTGATTTCTCAATATTGAACCAGGTTTACATACCTGGGATAAATCCCACTTTGTCATGGTGTGTAATTCCTTTTATACATTGTTAGTTTGACTTGATAATATTTTGTTGAGATTTTTTGCATCTATATTCATGAGAGATATTGAGCTATAGTTTTCTCATTTTGCAATATCTGTCTGGTATTAGGGTAATGCTGGCCTCATAGCAATGAGTTACATATTATTCCCTTTGCTTCAATCTGTGAAAGAGGTTATAGAGGGTTGGTGTAATTTCTTTCTTAAATGTTTGGTGGAACTCACCACTGAACTCATCTGGGTCTGGTGCTTTCTGTTTTAGACAGTTATTATTGATCAGTTTTTATAATAGATATAAATATCTTCAGATGGTCTAGTTCTTGTGTGGATTTTGACAGATGTGTCTTTCAAAGAATTGTTACATTCACCTACGTTTTCAAATTTGCGAGCATAGTTGTTCATAGTATTTCTTGCTTATCCTTTTAATGTCCATTACTATTTCTGATAATAGCAGTTTGTGCCTTCTGTTTTTTTCTTAGCGTGGCTAAAGGCTTATCAATTTTATTGATCTTTTCCCAGATGGCATTTGGTTTCATTGATTTACTCTACTGACTTTTTCTTTCTTTTTTTTCTAGAGACAGGGTCTCATTCTGTCACCCAGACTGGAGTGCAGTGGCACAGTCATAGCTCACCGTTACCTTGAACTCCTGGGCTCACGCAATCCTCGTGGGTCAGCCTCCTGAGTAGCTAGGACTACAGCTAGCTACTGTAGTAGCTAGGACTATAGCATGTGCCACCACATCTGACTAATTTTTTTTTTTTTTTTAATTTGTAGAGATAGAGTCTCACTATGTTGCTCTGGTTGGTCTCAAACTCCTGGCTTCAAGCAGTCCTCCTGCCTTTGCCCTCCCAAAGTGCTGGCATTATAGGCATGAGGCATTGTGCTCTGCTGATTTCTTGTTTCCAATTTCATTGATTTCTGCTCTAATTTTTATTTTTCTGCTTACTTTGGATTTAATTTGCTGTTCTCTTTATTTTCCTAAGGTGAAAGCTTAGATTGATTTTGGATCTTTCTTATTCTCTAATATACACATTCAATGTTATACATTTCCCTCTAAATACTGCTTGCACTGCTAAGCAGTATCCCACAAATTCTGACATCATATTTTAATTTCATTTAATTCAAAATATATTTAAATTTCTCCTGAGATTTCTCCTTTGACCCATGTGTTATATAGAAGTGTGTTGTTTAATCTCCAAGTGTTTGGGAATTTTTCAGTTATCTTTCTGTATTGATTTCTACTTTAATTCTATTATAGTCTAAGTGCAAACATTGTATAATTTCTATTCTTTTAAATTTGTTAAGATGTGTTATGTGGCCCAGAATTTGGTTTATCCTGGTGAATGTTCTGAGCTTGAGAAGAAAGTGTATTCTGTTGTCATTGGATGAAGTAGCCTACAGATGTCTATTATATCTAATCAAAGATTTTGTTGAGTTCCACTTTTATACATTATTAGATTTGATTTGCTAATATTTTGTTCAGATTTTTTTGTATCTATATTTATGAGAGATAATGAATTGTAGTTTTCTTTTCTTGTAATATCTTTGTTTTCGATATTAGGGTAATGCTAGCCTCACAAAATGAGTTAGTCCTTACTGATTTTTTACCTGCTGGCTTTGTCTATTTCTGATAGAGAGTTGTTGAAGCCTCCAACTATAACTCCAACTTCATAGTGGGTGCAAGTACTTTTTCTTGCAGTTCTATCAGTTTTTATCTCATGTATTTTGATGCTGTGTTCTTAGGTACATGCATGTTAAGTGTTGTTATGTCTTCTTGGAGAATGAACACCTTTATCATTAGGTAATATCCCTCTTTATTCCTGATAACTTTCCTTGAAATCTTCTCCTTCTGAAACTAATATAGGAACTTCTACTTTCTTTTCATTAGTGTTAGCATGGCATATCTTTCTCTATGCACTTACTTTTTCTTTTTTTTTTTGAGACAGAGTCTTGCTCTGTCACCTAGACTGGAATGCAGTGGCGTGATCTCGGCTCACTGCAACCTCCACTTCCTGGGTTCAAGTGATTCTCCTGCCTCAGCCTCCCAAGTAGCTGGGATTACAGGTGTGTGCCACCATGCCTGGCTAATTTTTGTATTTTTCGTAGAGATGGGGTTTCACCATGTTGGCCAGGCTGGTCTCAAACTCCTGAGCTCAGGCCATCTGCCTGCCTCAGCCTCCCAAAGTGCTTGGGATTACAGGCGTGAGCCACCATGCCCAGTCCAGTTATACTTCTTTTGGTTTTTTTTTGAGACAGAGTCTCGCTCTGTTGCCCAGGCTGGAGTGCAGTGGCGCAATCTTGGCTCACTGCAAGCTCCGTCTCCTGGGTTCATGCCATTCTCCTGACTCAGCCTCCTGAGTAACTGGGACTACAGGTACCTGCCATCACGCCTGGCTAATTATTTGTATTTTTAATAGAGACGGAGTTTCACTGTGTTAGCCAGGATGGTCTCAATCTCCTGACCTCGTGATCCACCCGCCTCAGCCTCCCAAAGTGCTGGGATTACAGGCATGAGCCACCATGCCCAGCCTTACACTTCTTTTTTACTTTTTTTCAGTGGTTTCCCTAGAGTTTGCAACATACATTTACAACTAATTCAAGCCGACTTTCAAATAACACTGTACCATTTCATAGGCATTATGAGCATCTTAAAATAAAATAATCCTAATTCCTTCCTCCTGTAAACTAAAAACAAAACCTACATCCTCCAACCAACTGAATGGACCCCCTCTTGGCCAAGGGGACTCCAGGGAAACCTGAAAAACTGAGTCTTGGCCATGATGGGAAGGGAGATGAGAGATGCCTCATTATACACCCTCCCTTTTAGAGTTTTAGGTACAACTGACCAGCATTAATTTTAAAATAGAGATTATAGGACTGACAGAATTAACTCTTTGTGGCAATATCAAATTAGGAACAAGACAATGCAAGGAAAGTGTTAAATCATGCCCATAAATTTATGGTTAAACCATAAAATGTTGTTTTTTAAAAAATTAACCCTGTATAATGTGGTTTACTTTCCAAATTGACTCTGGTATAGCATCACGTGACAGATTGCAGACTCCCTTATCTTAAGCATTCCTTTATACTGACTTCAAGTCTTAAAACAGAGCTGAACTCTTTCAACCAACTGCCAACTAAAGAATCCCTAAAACCCACCTGCGACTTGTAAGCCTCTGCTTTGAGATGTCCTGCCTTTTCAGGCTGACCCAAAATATACCTTCTGTGTATTGATTTATGATTTTTACCTACAATTCCTGCCTTCCTGAAATGCATAAAACCAAATCATAACCCAACTACCTCAGGCACACTTTCTCAGGACCTCTTGAGACTGTTCTCCTGGCCATGGTCATTCATATTGGCACAGAATAAACCTCTTTAAAATATTTTGCAGTTTTTTCTTTCTGTTAACATTCCTTTCCCTTGTATCATTGCTGTTATTCATTTCAAGTGTATATAAGCATACACAATTAAATACACTGTAGCTATTATTCATTTTTGAACAAACTATTATCTGTTAAATCAACTAAGAATAAGATAAATATGTTGGGTACAGTGGTGCATGCCTGTAGTCTCAGCTACTCAGAGGCTTAGGCAGGAGGATTGCTTGAGTTCAGGAGTTTAAAACCAGCCTGGGCAGCTTAGCAAGATCATGTCTCCTAAAAAAAAAAAAGAGAAAGAAAGAAAAAGGAAGTTTTGGGAGGCTGAGGCAGGAGAATTGCTTGAACCCAGGAGGCAGAGGTTGCAGTGAGCTGAGATCGTGCCATTACACTCCAGCCTGGGCAACAGAGTGAGACTCTGTCCCCTCCCCGCCCCCAAAAAAGTTTTTATTTTACCTTCACTTATTCCTTCTTGGATGTTCTTCCTTTATGTAGATACAAGGTTCTGACCTATGTTATTTTCTTTTTCTCTAAAGAACTTCAAGGCCGGGTGCAGTGGCTCACGCCTGTAATCCCAGCACTTTGGGAGGCAGAGGCGGGCAGATCACCTGAGGTCAGGAGATTGAGAGACCATCCTGGCTAACACGGTGAAACCCCGTCTCTACTAAAAATACAAAAAATTAGCCGGGCGTGGTGGCGGGCGCCTGTAGTCCCAGCTACTCCGGAGGCTGAGGCAGGAGAATGGCGTGAACCCGGGAGGCGGAGCTTGCAGTGAGCCAAGATTGCGCCACTGCACTCCAGCCTGGGCGACAGAGCGAGACTCCGTCTCAAAAAAAAAAGAAAACAAAGAACTTCAAATGTTTCTTGCAAGGCAGGTCTACTGGCAACGAATTCCCTCAATTTTTGTTCGACAAAGTCTTTATTTCTGCTTCACTACTGATGGATAATTTCACAAGAGTGTTCCTTTTGTAGATTCAGTCTTCTTATCCTTTCCTTCAGAAATATTCTTTGCCCACCTATTGGGTCCCAGGCACTGCACTAGAGCTTTACTTCTAGTTAATTCCCACAACAATTCTGAGAGGTAGGTGGGTATTATCTTCCTAGATGCAAACTCAGAATTCAGAAAGGCAAAGTGATGAGACTGAAGGCACACAGCAAATAAGTGGCAGAACCTAGATTAAAACTCATTCTTAAAACTTTGGCTTCCCTTCTCTTTTCTAAAATGGATTCAGTTACTTCTTCTTCCCACTCACATTTATCAATTTACATTTCAGGATAAAAGTCTTCATGTTGGCACTCAATGCGCCTTAACAAGAAGATGCCCACAAGAAGGGTTAGATCATCAGGACAGCAAACTGTCTCTTCAAGAGAAAAATTGTGAACCTGTGGTAGGTTGAGATCCTTCATCAGGGTATTTTCATGAATGGCTGTTTTTAACTCAAGTGAATACAATGATTTCCATTTAAAAAGCAAGAACAATGTGAATGTACTCATTGCCACTGAACTATATATACCTAAAAATGGTTAAAATGGCAACATTTTTGTGTATTTTATGAGAATAAAAAATAAATAATAATAAAAACAAAAAACAAGGGAAGTACAGGGATTTTCTTAACTTGTGTTGTCACATACCCAGAGTTTCCAGGGTCAATAATGAGAGCCCTACATGTAAGATCCAAAGGAAGAACTTAGTCCTGGATACAATATTCTTTTATGTTTTTAGTCATATTTGCCTTTTTAATGGATGTAGATATATACAGAGGGGAGGGATAAAGTACCTATTATTTATTGTATAGAGCTGTGCTGTCTGATGGCGTAGCCACTAGTCACGTGGTGCAACTGAACACTTATAGGAGTTTAAAATAAGATGTATTATAATACATGCCATATTTCAAAGATATTAGTATGTGGAAAAGAAGATAAATGGTTCATTAATTATTTTTATATTGATTCATTTTGAAATAAATATTCTCATAGTATTAGGTTAAATAAAACATTTTAAGATTAATTTTACATGTCTTTTTTTAAATGTAGCTACTAGAAATTTTAAAATTACATACGGCGGGACATGGTGGCTCACACCTGTAATCCCAGCACTTTGGGAGGCCGAGGTGGGTGAATCATCTGATCTCAGGAGTTCAAGACCAGCCTGGCAAACATGGTGAAATCCTGTCTCTACTAAAAATACAAAAATTAGCCAAGCATGGTGGTGCACACCTGTAATCCTAACTACTCTGGAGGCTGAGGCAGGAGAATCACTTGAACTCAGGAGGTGGAGGTTGCAGTGAACCGAGATAGTGCTACTGCACTACAGCCTGGACAACAAGAGTGAAACTCCATCTCAAAAATAAATTAATAAAATAAAATAAAATTACGTAAGTGGCTTGTACCATATTTCTATTGGACAGCACTAATACATATACAACACAGTATAATGGTTGAGAGCACTGACTCTGGAGCCAGATTACTGTGTTTGACTCTTACCTCAACAACTTACTAGTTGTGTGACCATGGGCAAGCGAGTTAACCTCTCTGTGCTCTGGTTTCCCATTCTGTAACATGAAAACAATAAAAACACTCCCAGAATTGTTGTGAGCATTAAATGAAGCCCTGACACATTTATTCTGGATACAATATCCTCTTGTTTTATATTTGGTAGTGTCAATGTGCCTTTAGACACAATTACAAGGATCTCTGTGCTAAAGATGCAATGTATATAGTGTCGGTAAATAGCATTCAATGATTTGTTAGTTAGGGCTTGAGATTTTTACTGTCATGGAAAATCCAGGTATAGCTAAGCTTTTGAGATTTTTGGGAACCCCTTAACCCTATTTTTCTCTACTCTTGCCCCCAACAATTAGCATATAAACTTGTGAAATTTAACAATTACTTCATTGGGCAGAAATTATATGTGAACACTTAGAAATTTCAGTCCACAGGGAAACTATAAATGTTAACTATTTTAACTTAATCCTTTCCTAGAAACATATACACTGTTGCCAAGACCATATTCTCCCTTTCTTGTTCTCACAGGTTCCCAATGCTCCACCTGCTTATGAGAAACTCTCTGCAGAACAGTCACCACCACCTTATTCACCTTAAGAGCCAGCAAGACACCTGAGACATGCTGAAATTATTTCTCTCACACTTTTGCTTGAATTTAATACAGACATCTAATGTTCTCCTTTGGAATGGTGTAGGAAAAATGCATGCCATCTCTAATGATAAGTCAGTGTTAAATTTTTTAGTAGGTCAGCTAGCAGTACTAATCATGTGAGGAAACGATGAGAAATATTAAATTGGGAAAACGCCATCAATAAATGTTGCAATGCATGATACTATCTGTGCCAGAGGTAATGTTAGTAAATCCATGGTGTTATTTTCTGAGAGAGAGAATTCAAGTGGGTATTCCTGGGCCATCCCATTTCTCTTTACTTGAAATTTGGCTAAAACAAACTAGTCAGGTTTTGAAACCTTGACCAACATGAACTGTACACAGAATTGTTCCAGGTGAGTCTGTACTATGGAGTGCTCACAAAGGATACTTCTACAGGTTCAAGACAGAGAGCTGACTGGCCTATTTATCTGATCAAGAACATGTCAGCAATGTCTCTTTGTGCTCTAAAATTCTATTACACTACAATAATATATTGTAAAGATCCTATAGTTTTTTTTTTTTTTTGTTTTGTTTTTGTTTTTTTTTTTGTTTTTTTTTTTTTTGCGTAGTGTGAGGGAGTTTTGCTCTTGTTGCCCAGGCTGGAGTGCAATGGCGTGATCTTGGCTCACCGTAACCTCCGCCTCCCAGGTTCAAACAATTCTCCTGTCTTAGCCTCCCGAGTAGCTGGGATTACAGGCATGCACCACCATGCCCGGCTAATTTTGTATTTTAAGTAGAAATGGGGTTTCTGCATGTTGGTCAGCCTGGTCTCAAACTCCTGACCTCAGGTGATCCGCCCACCTCAGCCTCCCAAAGTGCAGGGATTACAGGCATAAGCCACCACACCTGGCCAGACCCTATATCATAGGTAAGACATATAATGCAGTTTAATTACATTTCACTTCAAGGCTCAATGCTATCCTAACTAATGACAAGTATTTTCTATTAAACCAGAAATTGGTAGAAGGATTTAAATAAGTAAAAGCTACTATGTACTGCCTTAAATGTACCTATGGCAATTTAGCTCTCTTGGGTTCCCAAATCCCTCTCACAAGAATGTGCAGAAGAAATCATAAAGGATCAGATATTCTGGAATGGTGTCATTATTTGCATAGCAACATTGCAATTTGTTTTCCTTTGGTCACATCAACATATCACCTACACTATTATTTATCTAATATTTATCTTTCAGGCAGCTCGTTTAAACTTTTTTTTGGCTTTAATTTCTATTGCCATCCTAAGTGGAAAACCAGTATCATTTTCCATAGAAGAGGATAACTATAAAAATGAAGATAATAAAAGTAATTTTTTAAAAAATTATACTTTAAGTTCTAGGGTACATGTGCACAACGTGCAGGTTTGTTACATATGTATACATGTGCCATGTCGGTGTGCTGCACCCATTAACTCGTCATTTACATTAGGTATATCTCCTAATACTATCCCTCCCCCCAACTCCCCACATTGGACCCAGTGTGTGATGTTCCCCTTCCTGTGTTCAAGTTATCTCATTGTTCAATTCCCACCTATGAGTGAGAACATGCGGTATTTGGTTTCCTGTTCTTGCTATAGTTTGCTGAGAATGATGGTTTCCAGCTGCATCCATGTCCCTACAAAGGACACAAACTCATCCTTTTTTATGGCTGCATAGTATTCTATGGTGTATATGTGCCACATTTTCTTAATCCAGTCTGTCACTGATGGACATTTGGGTTGATTCCAAGTCTTTGCTATTGTGAATAGTGCTGCAATAAACATACGTGTGCATGTGTCTTTATGGCAGCATGACTTATAATCCTTTGGGTATATCCCCAGTAATGGGATGGCTGGGTCAAATGGTATTTCTAGTTCTAGATCCTTGAGGAATCGCCACACTGTTTTCCACAATGGTTGAGCTAGTTTACAGTCCCACCAACAGTGTAAAAGTGTTCCTATTTCTCCACATCCTCTCCAGCACCTGTTGTTTCCTGATTTTTTTATGATTGCCATTCTAACTGGTGTGAGATGGTATCTCACTGTGGTTTTGATTTGCATTTCTCTGATGGCGAGTGATGATGAACATTTTTTCATGTGTCTGTTGGCTGTATGAATGTCTTCTTTTGAGAAGTGTCTGTTCATATCCTTCGCCCACTTTTTGATGGGGTTTTTTCTTGTAAATTTGATTGAGTTCTTTATAGATTGTGGATATTAACCCTTTGTCAGATGAGTAGATTGCAAAAATATTCTCCCATTCTGTACGTTACCTGTTCACTCTGATGGTAGTTTCTTTTGCTGTACAAAAGTTCTTTAGTTTAATTAGATCCCATTTGTCAATTTTGGCTTTTGCTGCCATTGCTTTTGGTGTTTTAGACATGAAGTCCTTGCCTATGCCTATGTCCTGAATTGTATTGCCTAGGTTTTCTTCTAGGGTTTTTATGGTTTTAGGTCTAACATTTAAGTCTTTAATCCATCTTGAATTAATTTTTGTATAAGGAGTAAGGAAAGGATCCAGTTTCCACTTTCTACTTATGGCTAGCCAATTTTCCCAGCACCATTTATTAAATAGGGAATCCTTTCCCCATTTCTTGTTTTTGACAGGTTTGTCAAAGATCAGATGGCTGTAGATGTGTGGTATTCTTTCTGAGGGCTCTGTTCCATTCCATTGGTCTCTATCTCTGTTTTGGTACCAGTACCATGCTGTTTTGGTTAACGTAGCCTTGTAGTACACTTTGAAGTCAGGTAGCCTGATGCCTCCAGCTTTGTTCTTTTGACTTAGGATTGTCTTGGCAATGCGGGCTCTTTTTTGGTTCCATATGAACTTTAAAGCAGTTTTTTTTCCAATTCTGTGAAGAAAGTCATTGGTAGCTTAATGGGGATGGCAATGAATCTATAAATTACCTTGGGCAATATGGCCATTTTCACAATATTGATTCTTCCTATCCATGAGCATGGTATATTCTTCCATTTGTTTGTGTCCTCTTTTATTTCACTGAGCAGTGGTTTGTAGTTCTCCTTGAAGAGGTCCTTTACATCCCTTGTAAGTTGGATTCCTAGGTATTTTATTCTCTTTGACGCTATTGTGAATGGGAGTTCATTCATGATTTGGCTCTCTGTTTGTCTGTTACTGGTGTATAGGAATGCTTGTGATTTTTGCACATTGATTTTGTATACTGAGACTTTGCTGAAGTTGCTTATCAGCTTAAGGAGATTTTGGGCTGAGACAATGGGGTTTTCTAAATATACAATCATGTCATCTGCAAACAGGGACAATTTGACTTCTTCTTTTCCTAACTGGATACCCTTGATTTCTTTCTCTTGCCTGATTGCCCTAGCCAGAACTTCCAATACTATGTTGAATAGGAGTGGTGAGAGAGGGCATCCCTGTCTTGTGCCAGTTTTCAAAGGGAATGCTTCCAGTTTTTGCCCATTCAGTATGATATTGGCTGTGGGTTTGTCATAAATAGTTCTTATTATTTTGAGATATGTTCCATCAATACCGAATTTATTGAGAGTGTTTAGCATGAAGGGCTGTTGAATTTTGTCAAAGGCCTTTTCTGTATCTATTGAGATAATCATGTGCTTTTGTCTGGTTCTGTTTATATGCTAGATTACGTTTATTGATTTGCATATGTTGAACCAGCCTTGCATCCCAGGATGAAGCCCACTTGATCATGGTGGATAAGCTTTTGGATGTGCTGCTTGATTTAGTTTGCCAGTATTTTATTGAGGACTTTTGCATCGATGTTCATCAGGGATATTGGTCTAAAATTCTCTTTTTTTGTTGTATCTCTGTCAGGCTTTGGTATCAGGATGTTGTTGGCCTTGTAAAATGAGTTAGGGAGGATTCCCTCTTTTTCTATTGATTGAAATAGTTTCAGAAGGAATGGTACCAACTCCTCTTTGTACCTCTGGTAGAATTCGGCTGTGAATCAGTCTGGTCCTGGACTTTTTTTGGTTGGTAGGCTATTAATTATTGCCTCAATTTCAGAGCCTGCTATTGGTCTATTCAGGGATTCAACTTCTTCCTGGTTTAGTCTTGGGAGAGTATAAGTGTCCAGGAAATTATCCATTTCTTCTAGGTTTTCTAGTTTATTTGCATAGAGGTGTTTATAGTATTCTCTGATGGTAGTTTGTATTTCTGTGGGGTCAGTGGTGATATCCCCTTTATCATTTTGTATTGCGTCTATTTGATTCTTCTCTCTTTTCTTCTTTATTAGTCTTGCTAGCAGTCTATCAATTTTGTTGATCTTTTCAAAAAACCAGCTCCTAGATTCATTGATTTTTTGGAGGGTTTTTTGTGTCTCTATCTCCTTCAGTTCTGCTCTGATCTTAGTTATTTCTTGCCTTCTGCTAGCTTTTGAATGTGTTTGCTCTTGCTTCTGTAGTTCTTTTAATTGTGATGTTAGGGTGTCAATTTTAGATCTTTCCTGCTTTCTCTTGTGGGCATTTAGTGCTATAAATTTCCCTCTACACACTGCTTTAAATGTGTCCCAGAGATTCTGGTAAGTTGTATCTTTGTTCTCATTGGTATCAAAGAACATCTTTATTTCTGCCTTCATTTCATTATGTACCCAGTAGTCATTCAGGAGCAGGTTGTTCAGTTTCCATGTAGTTGAGTGGTTTTGATTGAGTTTCTTAGTCCTGAGTTCTAGTTTGATTGCACTGTGGTCTGAGAGACAGTTTGTTATAATTTCTGTTCTTTTACATTTGCTGAGGAGTGCTTTACTTCCAACTATGTGGTCAATTTTGGAATAAGTGCAATGTGGTGCTAACAAGAATGTATATTCTGTTGATTTGGGGTGGAGAGTTCTGTAGATGTCTATTAGGTCCGTTTGGTGCAGAGTTGAGTTCAATTCTTGGATATCCTTGTTAACTTTCTGTCTCGTTGATCTGTCTAATGTTGACAGTGGAGTGTTGAAGTCTCCCATTATTATTGTATGGGAGTCTAAGTCTCTTTGTAAGTCTCTAAGGACTTGCTTTATGCATCTGGGTGCTCCTGTATTGGGTGCATATATATTTCGGATAGTTAGCTCTTCCTGTTGAATTGATCCCTTTACCATTATGTAATGGCCTTCTTTGTCTCTTTTGATCTTTGATGGTTTGAAGTCTGTTTTATCAGAGATTAGGATTGCAACCCCTGCTTTTTTTTCTGTTTTCCATTTGCTTGGTAAATCTTCCTCCATCTCTTTATTTTGAGCCTACGTGTGTCTCTGCATGTGAGATGGATCTCCTGAATACAGCAAACTGATAGGTCTTGACTCTTTATCCAATTTGCCAGTCTGTGTCTTTTAATTGGACCATTTAGTCCATTTACATTTAAGGTTAATATCGTTACGTGTGAAGTTGATCCTGTCATTATGATATTAGCTAGTTATTTTGCTCATTAGTTGATGCAGTTTCTTCCTAGCATCGATGGACTTTACATTTTGACATGTTTTTGCAATGGCTGGTACCTGTTTTTCCTTTCCATGTTTAGTGCTTCCTTCAGGGTCTCTTGTAGGGCAGGCCTGGTGGTGACAAAATCTCTAAACATTTGCTTGTTTGTAAAGGATTTTATTACTCTTTCACTTATGAAGCTTAGTTTGGCTAGATATGAAATTCTGAGTTGAAAATTCTTTAAGAATGTTGAATATTGGCCCCCACTCTCTTCTGCCTTGTAGAGTTTCTGCCGAGAGATCTGCTGTTAGTCTGATGGGCTTCCCTTTGTGTGTAACCCGACCTTTCTCTCTGGCTGCCCTTAACACTTTTTCCTTCATTTCAAGTTTGGTGAATCTGATAATTATGTGTCTTGGAGTTGCTCTTTTCGAGGAGTATCTTTGTGGCGCTCTCTGTATTTCCTGAATTTGAATGTTGGCCTGCCTTACTAGGTTGGGGAAGTTCTCCTGGATGATATCCTGAAGAGTGTTTTCCAACTTGGTTCCATTTTCCCCATCACTTTCAGGCACGCCAATCAGACGTAGATTTGGTCTTTTCACATAATCCCATATTTCTTGGAGGCTGTGTTCATTTCTTTTTACTCTTTTTTCTCTACACTTCTCTTCTTGCTTCATTTCATTCATTTGATCTTCAATCGCTGATACTCTTTCTTCCAGTTGATTGAGTCAGTTACTGAAGCTTGTGCATTTGTCACGTAGTTCTTGTGTTATGGTATTCATTTCTATCAGTTCTTTTAAGGTTTTCTCTGCATTGATTATTCTAGTTATCCATTCATCCATTCTTTCTTCAAGGTTTTTAGTTTCTTTGCGCTGGTTACGTAGTTCCTCTTTCAGCTCTGAGAAGTTTGATCAACCGAAGCCTTCTTCTCTCAGCTCGTCAAAGTCATTCTCCGTCCAGCTTTGTTCCGTTGCTGGTGATGAGCTGCGTTCCCTTGGAGGGGGAGATGTGCTCTGATTTTTTGAATTTCCAGCTTTTCTGCACTGCTTTTTCCCCATCTTTGTGGTTTTTATCTGCCTTTGGTCTCTGATGATGGTGATGTACTGATGGGGTTTTGGTGTGCATGTCTGAGATGGCCAAATAGGAACAGCTCCAGCCTCCAGCTCCCAGTGTCAGCGACACAGAAGATGGGTGATTTCTGCATTTTCAACTGAGGTATGAGGTTCACCTCAATGGGGCATGTCAGACAGTTGGCGCTAGTCCGCGGGTGCAGCCCGACCAGTGAGAGCTGAAGCAGGGAGAGGCATCGCCTCACCTGGAAAGCGCAAGGGGGAAGGGAATTCCTTTTCCTAGCCAAAGGAAATTGAGACACACAACACGTGGAAAATCGGGTAACTCCCACCGTAATACTGTGCTTTACCAAGGGTCTTAGCAAACGGCACACCAGATTATATCCCACACCTGGCCCAGAGGGTCCCACACCCACGGAGCCTCCCTCATTGCTAGCACAGCAGTCTGAGATCTAACTGCAAGGAGGCAGCGAGGCTGGGGGAGGGGCGCCCACCATTGCTGAGGCTTAAGTAGGTAAGCAAAGCCACCGGGAAGCTTGAATTGGGTGGAGCCCACCACAGCTCAAGGAGGCCGGTCTGCCTCTGTAGACTCCTCCTCTGGGGACAGGGCATAGCTAAACAAAATATTAAAATATTTCCCCACTCTTCTGATACTATCAAGTCTTAACACTTAAAATAAGGCTTCCACCTCTCCCACTTCAAACAAATAAATGGATTCTAAACAAAGGAAACTTCATCAGGCATTTGGGTACCTCCTCCCCTCACCATGAGGTCTCTGCTGAATCTCAATCCTGTACACTGAGGAGCCTGTGGCTTGAACCCTACATCCCTCCAAAACCCCCAGACTGTCACTCACTGAGGGTGCTCTCATTTCTCTGTGGAAAAGACTCTCTTCACAGAGTTCCTCAGACAGTGTCCCAGGTGATGGACACGGAGACTTGGGCTGAGTCTGCCAGAAAGAAATTAGAAAAGTGAGATATTTTTGAAAGGAATAGAAGGTGCCAGATTCAGAAAGACTTACTCCCCACTTCACAGAGGTACCTACACCTCTGAAGATGACTGCTTGGATTGGAAACCAATTGCAGGGCAACCCTGGGAGCCATGTGTTAAGGATGGAAGGTCACATGATGCAAGAAACCTGGGTTATTACATTACCACTGAGAGCTCCTTACATATTCTGGTTATTAATCCCTTGTCAGATGGGTAGTTTGCCGCTATTTTCTCCCATTCTGTGGGTTGTCTCTTCACTTTGTTGATTGTTTCCTTTGCTGTGCAGAAGCTTCTTAACTTGATGTGATCCTATTTGGTCATTTTGGCTTTGGATGCCTGTGCTTTGTAGGGTATTAATCAAGAAATCTTTGCCCACTCCAATGTCCTAGAGAGTTTCTCCAATGTTTTCTTTTAGCAGTTTCATAATCTGAGGTCTTAGATTTAAGTCTTTAATCCATTTTTTACTTGATTTTTCTATATGTTAAGAGATAGGGGTCTTGTTTCATTCTTCTGCATACAGGTATCCAGTTTTTCCAGCACCATTTTTTTAAGAGACTGTCCTTTTCCCAATGTATGTTCTTGGCACCTTTGTTGAAAATGAGCTCACTGTAATATGGATTTGTTTCTGAGTTCTCTATTGTGTTTCATTGGTCTATGTTTCTTTTTCTTTTTCTTTTCTTTTTTAATGCCAGTACCATGATGTTTTGGTTGCTGTAACTTTGTAGTATAATTTGAAGTCACATAATGTGATCCTTCCAGTTTTGTTCTTTTTGCTTAGGATGGCAATTCTAGGTCTCTCTCTTTTTTTTTTTTTTTTTTTTTTTTTGGAGACTGTGTCTATCTGTTGCCCAGGCAGAGTGCAGTGGCACATTTTCAGCTCACTGCAACCTCCACCTCCCAGGTTCAAGCTACTCTTGTGCCTCAGCCTCCCAAGTAACTGGGCTTACAGGTGTGTGCCCCCATGCCCAGCTAACTTTTGTATTTTTAGTAGAGATGGGGTTTCACTATGTTGGCCAGGCCGGTCTTGAACTCCTGACCTCAAGTGATCTGCCTACCTCAGCTTCCCAAAATGCTGGGATTACAGGCATGAGCCACCATGCCCAGCTTCTAGGTCCTTTTGTGGGCTATTCTTTTGGCTATTCTGGGTCTTTGTGATTTTATATAAATTTTAGGATTATTTTTCTATTTCTATGAAGAATGTCATTGTTACTTTGATAGGGATTGCATTGAATCTGCAGATTGCTTTGGGTCTCATGGACGTTTTAACAATAATTGAGTCTTCCAATCCGTAAACAATGGATATCTTTCTGTTTTTCTGTGTTCTCTTTGATTTCTTTCTTCAATGTTTCAGTTTTCATTGTAGAGATCTTTCACTTCTTAATTCCTAGGTATTTTATTTTACTTGCAGCTATTGTAAATGGGATTACTTTCTTGATTTCTTTTTCACGTTGTTCCCTGTTGGCATACAGAAATGATACTGATTTTTTAAATGTTGATTTTCTACCCTGCAACTTTAATGAATTTATCAGTTTGAATAGTTTTTTCGTGGATCTTTAGGTTTTTCTAAATGTAACATTGTATCATCAGCAAACAATAATAATTTGGTCTTCTTTCTTCCTAATTTGAATGCCCTTTCTGTCTCTTGTCTGATTGGCTTAGGTAGGAGTTCTACCATGTCACCAGTGAAGGAGACTCTACCCCATCTAAGAACACTTGGATTACATGGAGGGGGAAACTGGCCTTGAAGAAAATTCATGAAATATTAAGACATTGCCATTCTGACACTGAAATCCAGGGCTGTTACTTTATATATTTGTTGAGACCCTTCAGTATTCTCTAACAGCCTAGACTGACTTAACACAAATGAGGAGAGGAGCCTTCAGGGAAGGGAGATCCTCATGACCTTTGCAGATAGAAAGGATGAGGCTTCCCTGTTGCTGAAGGAAACCTGAACTCAGGAAAATGAGCCTCACCCATAAACATGGTACAGGAGTCCTCTACTGCAGCGTGCCCTTCCTTTTTGCCCTGACATACCTGTGGCCTGAGAATGGGTAATGGCATGGCACTGCTTTGATCCCCTAAGCTTCCTGCAGGCCAGGGTAGGGACTAGAGTGACCAGAGCTCATGGCTGGTCTCCTCTGGCTGCAATAAGCATTTTCCACTTGCCCAAATTCATTGTACAAATAATAGTACTTTATTTGCATGGTGAGCAAAGTTAGAGAGCACTGTTTTATAGAACCTGGGGTTCCCCTTCCTGTCCAGCCCTCAGTGGTGGTGACTGATGCTTAAGACAAGGCTTAAGTCTCTATGCCTTTCCCTGTGAGATTCTGATATGGTCTCTCTGATTGGTTTTATAGTAAAGAGCAGGCATACTTTAAGGAGGGAAAAAGAGCTAGTCAAAAGATTTTCTGCCCAGGTTAAAGTCAGTGAAAATTTAGACTGATTATACAAATCAATGAAGCCTTCAAGTTATCTCTGGTGGAGACCAGTCCTCTGAAGTTACAAATGTTAAGTTTAGCATTTACTAAATATCTGGACAGGTTTACTTGTCACTTGAGAATATTGTAGGCCTTCTCAAAAAAAGAATAGAAGGGAGTCTCTAAACTTTCATTTCATGGTTCAACAGTTACTTGACGATGCATCGAAATCCCTCAATCTCAAGTAACCAGTGCCAAAAACGTCTTCAAAGTGTCTCAGAAGAACTTTCAGAAGGAAATAATGGATCGTTTGGATGAAAACACTCATTTTTAGGAAAATCTAAAAGCGCTATCCCAAGAAGCTGTGAAATGGAATACAAAGTATGAGAAACGAAGGAAAAAAATGCTTGACAACTTGAAAACATAAAGAGGTTGTAAATGATAAAGAGAGCCCTTTAAAATTGAAGGTGATATACTTGCCTGTCTTCTTTAGCAAAAATTACATGGGTGACGGCAACTTGAAATCAGACAAAGACAAATCAGAAAATTGAGAACTTCTAGGCTGTAAATCAAAAAACAGTTTGAAGAAATACACTGATGCTGTTAAATGTTTCCTTAAAAAGGCTAGAAGAAGAAAAACAAGGACTATTAAAAAGAAAATCAAATGAATCACTTACAGTTCAAAGAAATGGTCTCTCACCTGAATAAGCATCTTTGTAGTCTAAAAATGTAGCTCATATGAAAACATCAGCTGTGTAACATCAGAAGCAAGACGCCCACAGGAAGATGGCCTCGAGAAAGTCTTGGAAAGAAGCACTTTCTACTATCAAAACTTGATCATTTCCCACGAGAAAAAATGCTCAAGAAAGTTGGATGGCAGCTTGGCACACTAACAGAAAGCTCACTGAGCTAAGAAAAGAAAATGATCACAACAGACAAAGTTGACTAAAGCAGTTTAAATTTCAGGTTTTCCCAAATGGTTCCTGCTGTTCCATGTGCAGG
This sequence comes from Rhinopithecus roxellana, assembly GCF_007565055.1. Taxonomy (NCBI): domain Eukaryota; kingdom Metazoa; phylum Chordata; class Mammalia; order Primates; family Cercopithecidae; genus Rhinopithecus; species Rhinopithecus roxellana. The sequence continues at coordinate 57,260,216 of NC_044564.1, forward strand.
CGATCCCATGCATCATGTCTGCAAGGAAGGGAGAGGTTAAAACTGTAAGGGCTTACACATTTGGGTCAGTAGGTTTGATTCAGGTTTATAGCAACCAACTCCTAACTATATACTGGAGGACACCTGACCGTGTTTTCTTTACTTAATAATTTAATCTCTTTTTATTGTTTTTTTCTTAGTTGATGCTACATTTGCTTAAATTCAAGTTTGAAAGAATTACAATTCCTAAGATGGTGTTTTACAAATCTAGATGGTTTTAATAAAATTCTTGACTATTAGACCATTCTATGAGACTCTCAGAATCAGGTCCATTTAAGTACTGTATTTAGGCTGAATTAAATGGTTCACTATTATGTGAACCATAACTGAATTCTGTATGATCATGGAGATAAATAAATCAATAAAGGTCATTTATACATGCTATGAACTGTTACAAGAAATGTGAATAACAGTATTTACCTCAATAAATTTAGGTTTAATAGCGAGAACCCCACCCAAACCCAACAAAAAAAGAACAATATCCTCCAACTAAATCTATTAGTATTATTAGTTTAGCACTACATTCATAGATTTAGGGGAGGTAACACTTTGTTCATGATATTATTTGCTGTTTAAATATTTCTAAATTTTACGCAGTCAAAAATAAAAGCCTTCCCTTAAAATACCTTCTTTATCCTTCTCAATCTCAACAGGTCGTCTCATCTCTAGCATTACTAGATACCTGATAATGCCAAATATCAGGTCTTCACACCACTTTTCTGGCCCACCTAATATCCTGACGGGTCTCCCTGTCTTTAGTAAGGTCAATGATGGCAGCTACTATTTAAGTATTTACTATGTGGTAGGCAATGGGCTAAGTACTTTAGGTAAATTATCTCATCTAACCTCACAGCAATCCTGCAAGGTAATTGTCCCCATCTTATGTTTGACTATTACTACCTTTGCTCAAAAGCTTCATACTTTCAGAATATTTTTCAGTCCTCTATCAGCTAGCTCAACCTATTTTGTTAATCATTCCCTATAGGTTCTCTTAACCTACATTTCATTCAAATTCAACTGCTGTGTTCCCTACATGCTCCTTGTGCTTTTCTTAGACTCAGGCTTTGTGGGCCCAGTTGTAAACGTACTTGCAGTCATAGCACAAATGCCACCTCTTACATGAAACCTTCTCTGGAAACTCCCTGCTAAGTTCTTATAAATAAGTTCCTTATTCCTCTTATTATTATTTTACTATTTTTTGTATTGAGGACAGGATGGAATCCTACTCATTTGTATTGTTCCTGCAACATCTTCTACATTATATGGTTCTCAATAAGTGTGTAGAATACATTTACAAATTTGGTAGATGCCTTGAATTTGTTCAATAATTACTTTAAGAATGTTTTACATACATCATTCTTAATTAAGATGATTACATCATTTGATTCTCTAATACTGCTTCATACATTTTTAACTATGCTTCTCACATTCACATTTTCTCTCCAAGTTATAAGAACTTTCTAAACTATGCCATATCCTTCAACTTTTCTAAGCATCAAGCACCATGCTGTGGATAGTAAATGCTTGCTGAATAAATGTGTAAGAATAACTGGGGCAGATGATAGCATTATAGTAACAACAAGCCAATAATCTCAGATGATGGCAAAACTACTTCTGGAATGACTTCAAGTAAACTATCATTTCTAAGTTTTAGTAATTTTGGCTAACTAAAATCCCTATCAAATTTCTTAGATCTCTTTCAGAATATGCCAATTTCTCAAGCTCTTAATGTTAAAAAATTCTAAATTTAAGTTGATCTACTGGATCAAACATTTCCACTGATTTTAGTGTACATATTCTAGCTATCACTACTTTAATCATAAAACTATTTCAACTAATTAAATACACCAATAAAATTGGAGACTTGGGATGTGAGCAGGACTTCAGCTATTTAATATTACATGTGTGTGTATGTATGTATGTGTATATATATGTGGGGGCAGGAAAAACCACAGGAAATGAGAGGAAAGGGAAGCGCTAATACACCAGGAGGAGGCAGGCTATTTCAGCATCTTTTAACTTAGTGTTTTAGGTGATACAGAACACAGATATCCAAATGGCTTAATTCTATACTAAGTATAAAAACATGCCCCACCAGTACCACGAATCTTTTCAGGTGGCACTGTTGTGACATTCCTTCCTTTTCATGTATGCCTTTATAGATGCCCTTTACAGAACCCTTAATAACACTAAACACAATGAATTCAGGAATTTAACTTTGTACTCTAGCCACGATCTCAGACATCCACATGACCTACAAAACTGGAGGAAAGGAATTCGGGTTTTTGAAGATATAAATCCATTAATCAAATTTCTAGTTTAAAAAATGGAGCATTAGTTTTAAAAAGTAAACTAGACCTTAAATAAGAGGTTATCTAGATTTGTCACTCACCTACTCAACAAATATACATTGAATACAGTGTGCCAGACGCTGGCATGATGATGATGATTGATAAGGTTCGTGAAATTAAATAATTTCAAACAAGTAATTATAGTTTTGAAGAAGTGCTATGTTGTTCTCAGTCTGAGTGACTGCACAATATAATGATGTTGGCTGAGGTATGACAAGGAGAGGGAGTTTACATAACACGTAATAAGAACCTGTAATGGAACATTAGGTCAAAGAGGACATCTGGGAAGACCTTGAAGTGTCTTGAATTTTCTAGAAACTAAAAGAAAATTAGAGTACGGTGAATAAGAGGGAGAACAGGTTGAAATGAAGCTGGAGAGGTAGATGGGAACAGACTGAAGCGCTTTTTAAACTTTAAGTGGGGACTTCAACATCACATCAGAAGTTCACCAGATCACACAGAGCTTTGAAGGTCATATTAGAATTTTGGATTTAGAAGAGATTTAGTGGCTGGGCGCAGTGGCTCACACCTGTAATCCCAGCACTTTGGGAAGCCGAGATGGGCAGATCACCTGAGGTCAGGAGTTTGAGACCAGCCTGACCAATATGGTGAAACTCCATCTCTACTAAAAATCCAAGTATTATCCAGGCTATGGTGGCGCGCACCTGTAATCCCAGTTACTCAGGAGGCTGAGGTGGGAGAATCGCTTGAATCCAGGAGGCAGAGGTTGCAGTGAGCTGAGATAGCAGCACTGCACTCCAGCCTGGACAAGAGAGAATACCCTGTCTCAAAAAAAAAAAAAAAAAAAAAAGATTTAGTGGTTAATTAGTTTAGGTCCTTCACTGGGATTAAAGTTGGGCCATAGGTAATTCAGTCAATTAGTTTCTTAAAGTGGCTTAGAGAATTCTTCTGAGACAAAAGGCAAACAGTTTTGGGTCACTTTAAAAGCTGAGTAGGTAAATACATTCATTTATTGAGCACCATCTATGTGCAATGCAATGCACTTGAAACATCACCCACTTCCCAAGGGCTTTCTTAACTGACAGAAAAAGGGGGAGAGTGATTGAGTAGAGCATAAACATGACTAGGAAAAGTACTTAGAGCATAAATAGCGGTTTTTGAGAGCCTTTAGTGACTTTCTAGGAATATTTTCACTACCCTCTCCACTTTGATAACAAATACACTTTCATGTAGTCTCAAAGGAAATCTTTAGGCCTATGCTTCCCTATCATTTTCAACACCCAACAATAACTTCATGTGATGAAGTTTAACGACATTATAAATGGAAAGATGAGTATACAATTCAGTAGCTCAAGATAATGGATATAAAGATCCAATAAAGATAAAAGCTACCTTTTATTCAAAACAAGGCATATTCTTGGGTGCGATGGCTCATGCCTGTAATACCAGCATTTGGGAGGCCAAGGTAGGTGGATCTCTTGAGACCAGGAGTTCAAGACCAGCCTGGCAATATGGTGACCATCTCTACAAAAAATTAAAAAAATTAGTCAGGCATGGTGGCCCATGCCCGTAGTCCCAGCTATTAGGTTAGTGAGAAAGTAACTGCGGTTTTTTGCCATTAGTGGCACATTTTTTTTTTTTTTTGGCATTAGTGGCATTTTTGCCACTAATGGCAAAAAACCGCAATTACTTACACACCAACCTAATACTTGGGAGGCTGAGGTGGGAGGATGGCTCGAGCTCAGGAGGAAGAGGTTGCAGTGAGCTGAGACTGCACCACTACACTCCAGCGTGGGCAACAAGTGAGTCAAAAAAAAAAAAAAAAGGAATTTTCTGAAATACTCACAAGATCTAAGTGAAAGTAGTATTTGTAAGCTGGAAAGCCAGTACAAATGCTAGCTCTAATTCAGATTTCCCAGCCTTAATTCTTTCTTGTAAAGGACTATCTTCAATTACATCCTGTATTCTTTCAATGGAACAAGAACACACATTAAAAATGGTATTCAAACAAAGAAATAACAGCAACTCAGTTTATTACATGCAGACTCTTCTGCATTGTTGCTAACAGTTCACTGGTCCAAAATTACTAAAATACTTAAAAAACTATACATTATGTAAACAAAACATAAATAAGACAGCATAGTTCTTTGTACATATATTTAGTACAGGTTGTTAGGGATTCTGGAATATGTACAATTTTACATCATGGACTGCATTTTTCACAATGCATAAATATATATATATTTTTTTACAGAAACAAAAATAAGATTTCACTAATGACACAATACCATATCATAGATATGCTGCAACAGTCCAAATTCAAGAAGAAACATGTCAATGTAAATGTGCAAAAGGCTAGCTTACTCTAAACTATTCAAACTTTGTTCACTTTATGTTCTACAAACAGGTAAATCCTGACTTTAAACACAGAACCTCGAAACCTTCCTCAGAACAGCAAGTGAAATGAAACAGATTTTTCCCTCCCCAAGAAAACAAAGCCTTGTTGCAAGCTAATGAAAAGATACATTAAAACACACACACACACACACACACACAACTATGTATAGTATGCTTTCAATAGTATAATAAACATTTAAAATTTTTATGGGAGTCAAAACAATGCCCCATTATTTAAAAACTGCTCTTTTAGTCTAAATTCAAGATGCAGCTGTGTCAGGCTTCTCTAAGCCCGATGACTGAAAAGCAGGGAAGACAGACGCAGGATTTCGACTGGCAGATACAATCTGAGAGAGAGATGGAGAGAGTGAAGAAACCTTAGACGCTGGAGTGTTTATGGTATTCAAAATGGCTCCTTCTGGGCTAACCAACAATTTTTTGACAGGTGTGTCCAAATGAAACACTGAAGTGCTACTTGGCAGTGGAGGATTACTGGGGCAAATGGCAGAAACCAAAGATGTCTTAGCCAAAAGAGTAGCTGGAGGAGACTTAATTACTGAAGTCAGAGATACTGTTGGTACAGGAGGTGGAACAGGAACTTTAACAGTTGTGTTTACGATTTGTGGTGATGTATGTACTGTGGGTATAGAACCTGCATTCCCAAAAGAGTTTATAAATTTTGTAGGGCTTCTTAGAGGATGTTGTAGAGGTTGCCCACTTAAAGAATTATTTGATGCTAGTGTAATCTTCTGGGTAGAGTTATCTATTGGTGTAGACTGAATGCTTTGGCCGCTGTTAAGAACTAAGGGGGCTCCATATTTTGGATTAGTAGATATAAGGAGAACATGGCTCCCAGCTCCAAGACCTTGTGGTGGAACAATAAACCGGGTTCCGTTAATCATAATCTGAGTACCAGGTGCCAAAGGTGTACTGGTATTGATGACTATTTTTTGCTGAATACAAGGTTCAGTGAACTGACTCCCGACTAAACTAGTTACATTAGATGGTGCCGAAGCCGTGTGAATGGTGGCGCCACCTGGAGCAGAACTGTAACTGGGGGTTTTTACTAAAGCTTGCTGGTTCGGCAGAGAAGCAAAATTGGAAATATTAACTATTTTACCTGGATTTGGTGAAAGGGATGACAATTCAGTTTGACGTTTATTTGTGTTTACATTTGTTGGCACTGTAGTTGAAATCCCTGGTGACTGAAACTGGAGCGAAGTCCGAGATTGTCTTTTAGAAAGAGATATAGAACGTGTGGCTCCTGGTGCTGTTGCTGAATGTGGAACTGTGTTTATTATTTTGGGGGATGTAGTCGCAGGTGCAGGTAAGGCAACTGTAACAGGAATTTGCAAAGCTGATGTTAAACATTTAGGAGACACTACTGGTTGTGTAGTTGAAATGAGAACAGATGATGCAAGGTGTCCTGTTTTCACAGTTGATATAGCCACAGTGTTTCCGAGACTTGATGAGCAAAGTCTATTTGACAAAATAGGCATAATCCTTGAAGAGGTATCATTTCCACTGACTAAAACAGGAGGTCGTGTCCCAGCTGAAGCAGAGGCTGAGGTCACTGAAAGGGAACCCAAAGATAAATTCGCTCCGGTAACTGAAAGCATGTTTACTGCTCTTGCTGCAGAAACCACTGATTCATTAACAGGGGTAATATTCTGACTCACAAAATTTGAGCTTACTGGAATTGTATTACCACTTGTTGACAATGGCAAAATATAGCCCTTGCTACTTTTGTCTTCTCCTTTTGGGGTTACATTTTGTAGTATGTTAATTGATGGTATAGCTGGCACAGTGCCTGAAGTATTTACAATTGCTTGACCTATGTTTAGTCCAATTTTCACATCTTTTATCTGAGACACAGCTGGTGATGAATTTATTTTTATTGGTGTGCCCACTGTAGATGGAATCAGTACTATCTGGGGTTGCTCTGGAGTCTTAACATATGCTTTATTCAATGGAGGAGGAAGAGTTTGTTTTAATGATTCTGCAACAAGAGTCGGGGTTGATGTACCACTGGCAACTGGGGCATTAATAAAAACTAATTTCTGGGCAGAAACACCTGTAGATGGCAGTGCAGGTGTCATATTAATTGCAGTTCCATTGCCAGAAGAAAGAATAGATGGAGCTGATACCAGCATAAGTTTCTGAACTGGAGTCCCACTGATTACATCTCCATTTGTTGTTGCTGTTGCTTCTGACCTTGTAACAGGGTAACTTTTTGTGATATAATCTACTTGTTGCTGTTTAGTTGGAGTATGAATAATATTTGCATTGTTTTGTCCAAAATTTGCTGCTGATATGCTAATTACACTTACTGAACTACTTGTTGTTGATGGTAGTAGAGTGCTAGAACAAACAGAGGACTTCAAGGGAGAAGAGGGCATGTGTGAAGTTTTATCTATCATGTGGCCCAAATCACCACTGCCAGTGGGGTAGCCTAATGTAAGTTTCAGATTTTTCCCCACAGATGGAGCAAAGCTAGCTGGAATGGAAACAGAAGTCGGTGTTTGGCTGAAAGGTGAAAGACTAGATGTAGTAGTTGTTCCAGCTACAGGTGAAAAAGCAGAGGAAGAAGTTGTTGATTTTGGCACCAGAAATGCCTGAAGCTGAGGAGCAAAAGTGAAAACTGAACTTGAAGTTACAGTATTGGGTGAATTTTGATCTGGGTTGGTCTGTACTTTTACAACTCCAGTGTTCCCACCTCGTGTCCTAACAAGAATTGACTGTGAATCTCTTATGCACACAGTTTTCAGCTCTTGCTTTGCTTCAGAAGAATCAGCAGTCTGTTGTGCAAAACAGTTGAAGGAACTACCAGGATTTGTAGACCCATTTAGTGTTGTTGTTGATAACAGAGGCTGACCTGTGGAGGAAATGATGGGTGAAGCACTGGGCAAGGAGAATGTGGCTGCTGAAACTGCATTCTTGGCTTTTCCTGCCTCACTCTGGCTAGTCTTAACTGATGGTGTTAGTAAGTTATTTACAGAGGTTACAGGTGACAAAGGCTGTGGTCTAGCACTACTTACATTTGATAAAGGTGTAATTGTTTTGTTGAAAACTGTATTTGATAGTTGGGTAGAAATAGTTCCTGATGAGTTGACAAGAACTGATGCTAAAGAAGAATTTCTATTTGTTGTCTGTGGGAAAGATGAACAATGTTGTTCTGTACCTTTCTGTTGAAGTGGTGGTATCTCTTTTGCAACTGCTTTTCCTTCTTTATGCTGAATCACAAAATTCTTAGGCAGAATAAGAACTTGCTGCATGATTTTTTCTCCTGTTTTAGGATCCACCACAGGCTGCATCTGAATCTTTACAGAGCTATTTTGAAGATCTATTGGCAACCACTGGCCACAGGGCATTTTGTATACCATTTGTAAAGGACCTTTTGTATTGGTGTGGCAGGTCAATGCTGGCTTTATGGGGCTTGCTTCTGGAGGAGATAAAACTGGTTTTTCCACAGCAGGAGCACTTCTACCTGTGGAAGGAGGCAGTTGATTTGTTAAGGTCACTTTGTTCCCAATATTCTTTGCGAGCAAAGCCTGAATGGGTTTGGTCCCTTTCTGGAGAGTACACACAGGTACTGAATCCAATGAGGCAAATGACTCTGGAAATGATGGCTCTGTATGCTTTGATTCATTGAAACAGTCAATCTGCACATCACCTTCTAGATTCTCAACTATTGTCTCATTTGTGCTTAACTTTGCTTTCTTCCTTGGAGAAAGCTCTTTTGTGCTGTCATCCACATAACCAGTCTGTTTGGACTGTCGTTTAAGTGTTTTAAGCAGTGTCTTCGGTAAGTCTTTTGAAGGTAATTCCTTTTTCAACAGTTTGCTTCTAGCCATAGGAAAATCTATTTCTGACAACTTCATATCATCTGAAAATCATAAAAATAGGCATTTTGTTTATAAAAAACAGCAACTAAATAATAATAACATCAACTGTAAAAAAGAAAGTGAATCTTTGAGTTGGCAATGTATTAAGAAATCTACTGCAGGGTGATTCAAAAGCCTTAGCACCACTGATGAAGATAAAGGTAAGGTCATCTTTGACATGATAACCTAGATATCATAACCATGCCCAATAATAACCTATTATTGAGAAAATTTTTTTGGTCAAAATTTTTCGTCAAGAATTCTGCTAATTCTTCTGCCAGTGTAAGTGCAAAAAACTGTTTCATTAGAAACACCCAAGTCAACAATCCTGGCTCAGAATTAAATTTGGAAAGGAATCTAGTTCTCTTTTTCTAGCTAGGAACATTTTGATACCATAGAGAGATGGTTCTCCAATCTATTCTATTTCTAGAGACTCTAAAGGACAAAAAATATCCAGCTTTTTCTGATGTTCACCCTTATAGTAAAAAAATTTATGTTCATATTCGGTCAAACTAGGTTTATAAGACATTACTCTTATTTGCCAAAGATCAAAAACAATAGGTTAATGCATTTCTAACCACATACTTTCATATTAACCTCTATATAACCAAAGAAAGTCATTAAACTAGATTTACATAATAATGTAATCTGATAAATGGAAATGAATTACAGGTAATCTAATCCAGCCCTTTATCCTTATTAAAATGATGTGTTCATTCTGGTCTCATTAGGCCATCAACCTTGGTAATTCCTCAAAAAATAACCTTCACAATATTAAGAACTTGTCAAATTCTATTTCTAAAGTAAATCTCAGATACAATGCTTCAAAAATACTAATAATAAAAAGAAGAGCATGAACCAATTTCAAAGGGATTACAGATCAAGGGCATGTGGTTTATAATGGGCAATGACAGGCCTACAGTTTGGAGTCAAGCACTGGCTCCTGAAACTCCTAGAAATGTAATAATGACTCCAAGAAACTTTTTGTTTTTTTTGAGACAGCATTTTGCTCTGTTGCCCACTCTAGAAAGCAGTGGACAGCTCACTGTAACCTTGAATTCCTGGCCTCAAGCGATCCTCCTATCTCAACCTCTTGAATAGCTGGGACTACAGGGATGCAACCACCATGCCTGGCTAATTTTTATTTATTTTTTTGTTGAGATGGGGTCTTGCTATGTTGCCTAGGCTAGTAGAAACTTCTTATAAGGATGTGGACAGTACTTCTTCAAAACGTAACAGATTTCCCCAATGAATGTATTTCATTGACCATATTATCTTTTGCCTTCATAGCAAACAAAAACTTCTCTTTGTGCTTTCTGTGCTGATTTAAAAAAAAAGGTTTAATGCTTACCTGAATCAAAGTGATCTTTCTCCAGGATATCCAGAGGTTCTGTTAAGTCAATAGACTTACTGATTTCTCCCTTAGGAGAGTCTTTTCCAAGATCTCCTTCACCTTCATCAGTAGTCCATAGTTCTCTAGTAAATTTATCATGATCAGGTTGTCTTCTGAAATCATCATAGTCTTTCTTTAGGCGGCTCCTGAAATAAAATGCCCAACATAACAAATAATACATATGCATTAAATTCTTGAAATCTAAACTAACTTTTAACATTCTAAACTACATACGAAAATATTTTTTATTAAGTCACTAGAAATTATGCTTTAATCTTAAAGTGTGTCTAAGATGCTTAGTTCAGTCTTGCTCAGGAAGACAGAACCTATGGTATAGGCGTAAGGCACTTGAAACTTAAAAAATTATATGTATCTGGCCAGGCATGGTGGCTCATGCCTGTAATCCCAGCACTTTGGGAGGCCGAGGTAGGTGGATCTCTTGAGCCCAGGAATTGAGACCAGCCTGGCCAACATGGTGAAGCCCTGTCTCCACTAAAAATACAAAAATTAGCCAGGCGTGGTGGTAGGCACCTGTAATCCCAGCTATTCGGGAGGCTGAGGGATGAGAACTGCTTGAACCCGGGAGGTGGAGGTTGCAGTTAGCCAAGATCATGCCACTGCACTCCAGCCTGGGTGACAGAGCGAGACTCCATCTCAAAAAAAAAAAAAAAAAAAAAAAAAAAATATATATATATATACACACACACACACACACACACACATATCTGCAAATTTCAGAATACAGATTTGAACATACCATCTGCCATCTGATCATCTTTTTTTTTTTTAAGACAGAGTCTCGCTCTGTCACCCAGGCTGGAGTGCAGTGGCGCCATCTCGGCTCACTGCAAGCTCCGCCTCCCAGGTTCACGCCATTCTCCTGCCTCAGCCTCCAGAGTACCTGGGACTACAGGCGCCCACCACCATGCCCAGCTAATTTTTTGTATTTTTAATAGAGACAGGGTTTCACCATATTAGCCAGATGGTCTCGATCTCCTGACCTCGTGATCCACCTGCTTCGGCCTCCCAAATTGCTGGTATTACAGGCATGAGCCACGGTGTCTGGCCTGATCATCTTTATAAAGATTGCTGTTAGACCAATTAAATGAGACAACAATAATTTTTTTTCTAGCTGCACTGACAGATTAGAGAGTCTTAAAATTACTGACTATAACACATCTTAAAAGGTCATTTAAAAAAGTTTAAGCCAGAAATTCTAAGCACCAGTATCTATTTTTGTGACTATTATGCAGAGAGTAACAAATCTATCACTTAATCCTGGGAGTAATTGTATCTAAACCCTTCAGTCTTAATAGAAATATTTTTAAAAATTAAGCCTAGGAAAACAAAGCTGAAAAGTAATCTTTCACAGAGATCTTTTTCATATAAAAACATAATAGCTTTATTTCTGAGAAACTAGAGATGGAAACATCTAGTATTTTAGAGATCCTTTATTATTCCTTTTGTTTTCAACGAAGTTTTCTACCCTATCCTCAACTTTTACCCTTAGTGTTGTTTATTCAAAAAAGAAATATGAACATATGTTCTCTATTTCCTCCCTCCTGCTCTGCCTCCCTTCCTCCCTTCCTTCCTTGACAGAGTCTTACTCTGTCACCCAGGCTGGAGTGCAGTGGCACGATCTCAGCTCACTGCAACCTCTGCCTCCTGGGTTCAAGCAGTTCTCCTGCCTCAGCCTCCTGAGTAGCTGGGATTACAGACGCACACCACCACACCTGGCTAATTTTTGTATTTTCAGTAGAGACAGGGTTTTACCATGTTGGCCAAGCTGGTCTCAAATTCCTGACTTTGTGATCTGCCCACTTTGGCCTCCTAAAGTGCTGGGATTACAGGCATAAGCCACCACACCTGGTCATGTTCTCCAATTTATTTTTACTACACATTCTTATTTGTGCACATTAGATTTTAAGTCCTACCTCTGTTACTTACTAGTTGTAAGACGTTCAATTTTAATTTAGTTTTTTGAGATAGGGTCTCGCTTTATCGCCAGACTGGAGTACAAGTGGCACAATCTTGGCTCACGGTAACCTCCACCTCCCAGGATCAAGAAATGCACCCACCTCAGCCTTCTGAGTAGCTGGGACCACAGGCATGCACCACCATACCTGGCTAATGTTTGTATTTTTTATACATACACAGTTTCACCATATTGCCCAGGCTTTAATTTTTTTTTTTTTTTTTTTTTGAGACGGAGTCTTGCTCTGTTGCCCAGGCTGGAGTGCAGTGAAGCAATCTCGGCTCACTGCAAGCTCCGCCTCCCGGGTTCACACCATTCTCCTGCTTCAGCCTCCCGAGTAGCTGGGACTACAGGCGCCTGCCACCACGCCTAGCTAATTTTTTGTTTTTAGTAGAGACGGGGTTTCACCATGTTACCCAGGATGGGCTCCTCTCCTGACCTCGTGATCCACCCACCTCAGCCTCCCAAAGTGGCTTTTAATTTTTAAAACATTAAAATTCCTTAATTTTCAAGCATCAGTTTACTTATTACAAATGAGAATAGTAACAGTACTTACCTCTCAGTATGTGTGGCACATAAATATTCAACAGATGTTAGTTAAAAATTGCTTTCAATTTATTTATGTTTTAAATTATTGTTAAGGGTTTTACGGAAGCACATGAGGGCTGTGAAAGGTATGAGAATGGGTTACTAAATGATAATCACAAAATGAATTTCCCTTTCAATCTATAAAATTGGAATGAAAAAATATCTATGTGGAGATAGTATAAAGTTCTCCTCCCTTCTCACTCTCAGTAACCTTCTTGGTCTCAGTTAATGGCTTTACTTCTTATTTCAAGAAAAATGGAGGCAATCAGAAGAGAACTTTCACATGCTCACACCTCATGTGCAACTCACCTTAATGTATATTCCTATTCTCCATCTCCCTACCTAAGCTAACACCTCCATTTAAATGCATCCTCTTACCTAATCAAGGATAACACTCTACCAAATGTCCCTTCCTTTACCTGAATCCATTTTTTGTCTACTAGATCATTTCCATCAGTACACAAACATGTTACTCTATAACATCAACAACGACAAAACACATTCTCTTAACCTCTTTTCCTTCCAGATACTGCTCCATTTCTCTATTCCACCTTATAGCAAAACTCCATGAAAGAAGACTCTTCCATATCTTTCCCCTAATTCTCCTAAATAGACTTCTAAGACTTTTATCCACTTTTCTACTACCACAGCTCACCAAGGTCATTAATATGATCCTCATGTTGCCAAATTAAATAATAAATTCTTATTTCTCATTTCCTCAACCCATCATGAGCAGTCCTCCTTTATGAAACATTTCCTTACCTGGTTTCCAAAACACTTCTCTTCCTTGACTATCCTCCTATTTTATTGAGCACTCCTTCAAAGTCTCTTCTGCTGAGTCCTACTCATCTTGGCCACTTCTACATGCTGGAAGATCTAGTACTCGCTTTTGTTTTCTTCTCTATCTATGCTCATATACTAGATGATTTCTACCAGCCTTATGTCTTTAAATACAATCAAGATGCTGACAGCTCCCAAATTTGTACCTCCAGACTCCTTGAACTCAGACTCCTATACCGAACTGCCTATTCAATAACACCAATTAGATGTCTAAAGAGCATATCAAAGTTAACATGTTCAAATCCAAACTCTTCAATCCCCTCTACCTCTCAAATTTGCTACTCCTTGAGTTTCCCCTATCTCAGTTAATGGCAATTCCATTATTCCAGTTGTTTAGACCAAAAATAGTGGGTACCATTTTTTTCACTCCTCACTTTCTCTCATATCCCATATATCCAATCCTTAAGCAAATTCTACCAATCCTACTTTCAAGATATATCCAGAATCCAGCCACTCTTTGGTATCTGCACTGCTACTATCCTGGTCCAAGCCTCTACCATTTTTCTCCTGGATTACTGCTATAGTATACTGGTAATCCAGTATAGTATACTGGATTACTGCTATAGTATACTGCTAAAGTATACTGATTAAATGACTATAAGGTCCTTAACAATAATTTAAAACATAAATAAATTGAAAGGAATTTTTAACTAACATCTGTTGAATATTTATGTGCCACACATACTGAGAGGTAAGTACTGTTACTATTCTCATTTGTAATAAGTAAACTGATGCTTAGGAAATTAAGGAATTTTAATGTTTTAAAAATTAAAACCAGCTTTCATCTTTGTACCATATTTATCTCAACCCAACAGTTAAGAGTGATCGCTTTAAAACATAAATCAGATCATATCCCTTCCCTGCTTAAAACCCTTCAATGACTTCTCATCTCCCTCAGTGTAAAAACTCAAATTCTTAAATATCTACATGATCTGGCTTCCTTTCTCCTTACCTCTTTGACTCTTGCCTGTTACCACATTTCTCTTCACTTGTTCGGCTTTGGATACACTTGCCTCTTTGCATCTCCACTAAACGCCAAACATGCTATCAACTCTAGGGTTTTAGTGCCTTTTATTCCCTCTGCTTTCCCCTCAGAAATCCACACAGCTCCCTTCCTCATTTCTTTAAGGTCTCTGTTCAAACACCAACTCACCAGGGAAGCTTTCCCTGACACCTGATTAAAGAGTATCCTTCATCCCGCCCAAATCGGCCATTTCTTAACCCCCTTAGCTTGCTTTATTTTTCTTCACAGCATTTCTTTTGCCATCTGACATTTGAGTGTGTTTTTTCCCATGAGAATGTAAGTCACAGAGTAGGGGCTTTGTTTAGTCAACAGTATTTTCTCAGGGCTTAGAAAATGCCTTGCACACAGTGGGCAGTCAAAAATATCTGCCGATTTACAAATGACTGGAAAACTACTCAATGATTCCAGGACATCATCCAAAAATCATAAATTAAGGACCATAAAATAAGTAAAACAGATTATAACGTTTGAATTACCTGTTTCTTTGGAAAGCCTTCATTAACTTCGGTTCCCATGGCAGCAATTCATTTAAAAGACGTATCAATGTACTATGTAATTCTTTTACAGCTTGCCTCCGATGATACCATTTTCCCTAAAAACAATGTTTAAAGTAAATCCCTTAGATTTATTCTAAAAATAAATGTCGAAACTTATTTTCTGAGTAAAATACAAAAACACCAATACTCCATAAAACATATGTCTTCTTCAGAAGTTTGAAGAAAGGGGGAAAATATCCTGTAATAAATTTCATTCAATATATGTAACAATTCTCAATTCTACCAGAGAAATCTGAAACCTGTTTCATCCAACTGGAAGATAAAAATTTTAAAAATGTTTTAAAATTGCATCAACTGTAAATGTTTTAATAAGTCATTTGTTAAATATATGTAAAAATACAAACATTTACATAAATTCATTAAATAAGTATGACATGGGTCATTTCAGTAAAGCTATTGTAATTTTCCCAGAGTGGGGAAAAGGGAGAGAAAAGGTATGTCTGTTATCAAGTCCAAAAGCAGTCTTTTAAACAAACTTCCTAGGAAATTTTACAATTATTTTATTTTACAATGTTTCTAGCCCAGAAAAGCAATCAAGCAGTTACTGTTTTCAATACTCTAATGCTATAGTAAGAGTTAGTAATTACTGATGTCCTCTCAATCTGCTAAGTATTAACCTAGGTATTTCACATCTATATATCTAGAGAGAGCTCTAGCATTTACAAAAAGGCTTCTGAGATATGTGCAGTGTTATGTTCACTTTACAAATGATGAAAATAAGGCTCATAGAGATTAAATGACTTAAGGTCCTATAACTTAAACCCATATCTGCCTGATTCTGAAGTCCAAGCTCTTAGAATCACATCACTACCTCTTAAAAAGTACATCACATAAATTCAATCTGACACAGGCTATAAAAACCTCTAGAAGATACACCTCACCTGTATATACAAAATTATTTGAATAACATAGGAACAATAAATTTATAGCTGCTGAGCCACAGTATATACCTGTTATTACCATCATCTACTGTTACATAATCATGTTGGGTTTTTTTTTGAAATGGCTTTGAGATATAATTCACACATCATACAATCCACGTTTTCTAACAAAAGATACATAATTATATATATTATGGGTCACATTTAACATGCATAAACTTAGATTCTGTCCTATAGCAACTGTTGAGTCCATTTGCATATAAGTAGAACACTAAGGCAGAAAAATTACCACTATCTAGAGCAAAAAGTATTACAAACATGTGCATAAATTTCCCAATATACATAAGGTTATACATATACATATATATATGACCTTCAAATTTCAGTCATGAAAATTTTAGTCACATATAAACCTGTGTGATGAACAGCATAGTTTTACAAAAAATATTCTGTGCTTTAAACCAGTAGAATGTTTAAGCACATAAACAGATAAATTTCTACCTCTGAGGTTTTTATATCTTAGAAGAGAAATTGCTTACTAGAAGAGTGGGAAGATATGAGATTATATATGTGCATGTGCACATAATGAATATGGAACCAAGGCTCATGACTAATTCTTGTTTCTTAATGGTATGATGAATCATAGTATTAAGAAAAAAAATTCAAGAAAAGTAATTTTTATTTCAAATATTAATTTAGATAGGCCTCTTTCTTGTTCAATGTGTTCTAAAGTACACAAAGGACCCAACTTAAAAATGAGCTACACCTTACAAGTTTACTTTTCTCAAAGAGACATTATAAAAGTGCTTATTTTAAGCCATGAAAACAGAACTATTAAACTGGTACACAACAAAATCGAACAAAAAATAACTTTCATTTAGAAAAAGTGAACCTAAAATAGAAAATAGGTATCTTTTCCCTTTAATAAGGCACGTACACCTTGAAAGTTTTTCTCAAAGAAATGTTATAAGATAGTAAAAAGTGCTTATTCTAAACCATGAACACAAAACTATTACATGATACATTATAAAATTGAACAGGAAGTAACTTTCATCTAGAAAAAGTGAACTTAAAATTGAAATCAGGTAGACTCATAACCAACATTCTTCCACTTCTCAACTATTTGGCTTCAAAAAGTGAAATGGTGAGAGTGGAAGTAAATCTTTCCTAAGTTAAAGAGAGAAGAAAGAGGAAAGGTATGATGGTAGGGAGACTATACTCTTTGTGGCAGAATTAACTGGAAAACTGTTCAAAGGCTAGGGAACACCAGGCACGCTGAATTCCTCAGCGGGAGTTACAGGAGAAAAATGACAGTTGTAGAATTACTCTGGGCAGTATGACTGCTGCCTGGATTAGCATGTGGTAGTGCGGTGGGGGATGCAGAAGGACTAGCAGTATCGTGGCACAGAAGAACTTACTTAGGTCTAGGTAGATGAGGCACAGGATGGGGAGACTGTGTAGCTGGGATGTTGTTATTTCAAGATATTTGTCAACTGTATTTCTGTCTCTGTTGAATTATTAATATTAATTTTGTAGAAAAGAGTTTTTAAATGATTAGAAAGTTTTTACCTTTTAATTTTATTTTTATTACTAATCTTAGAAATTTAATCCAACATGGATAAATATACTACTGAACTAGAAGACTGTGTATAAGGAAGGAAGCTTAAATATTATCAGAGAACAGACTTCTTTCATACAACTCTGTCTCACCCAGTAATCTGTTTTGAAATGTCTGTTATCTTTTAACGTTATATGTTTTGTGGCCTTCTTCTCTTTCTTTATATATTTTCAGCCTAAGGTAGTGGTGGTATAGTATTTCATTCATAATTTGAAAATGCTTATTGAATCATTCTATATTTGGAAATCAAACCACAAAGTTTATTATTTTCATAACACAAATTACAGGAAAGTAAAGATTGATAAAATGCTTTGTCTAGCAGATACATATGAAAAATAATGACCACAACAAAGGGCACCCCTATACCCTGCCATGGAGAATGTGAGTCAAGTTTTTATGTTGCTCAAACGCATGCAGAGGTTTAAAAAAGTTGAAAATTAACTGTTCTGGGATTGCTATTTGAGCTAAGGTGTTTTAATTACTGAGAGTAAAAGGGAAACTCACATTGCCTGTTTCATGTATCATCTTCTTTGGTCAAAACATGGTGCTTACAACCCCAATCAAATTAAAATGACATTGTCCCTTTCTACTTAGTAGGGGTCTCAGAGTTTCATGGTATACAATGAAATTAACGTGAAGAGAAGAAAAGTTATATAAAAGAAATTAGAGATGATAATCTGCCTTATCTTGGGTCTAATATAAAAATCTATTTAAAAATCAAACAAATATTTATTGAACGTTAAATCAGGTCATTAACTAAAATCTACTAATAGCTTTTCTGACTGATCAACTTTATTCATATACACGGACAAGGGAAAAACAAAGAACAATGATCATGTTTCATCTAGGATGAAATTATTAAAGTTGAAAGGAAACTCAAAGGGCGTTTATTTTCTAGAAGAAAATGGTCTAAAGTTATACAGCGAAGTACAGTTGACCCTCTGTATCCAACCACAGATATATTTGGAAGAAAAAAAATAATGAATGGTTGTGTCTACACTAAACACATACAGCCTTTTCTTTCTTGTCATTATTCCCTAGGCAATATAGTATATCAACAATTTAAATCACATTTACATTGTAGTAGATATTGTAAGTAATACAGAGATGATTTAAAGTCTACAGGAGGATGTGTGTTAAGTTATAGAGACTATACCATTTTATATAAGGCACTTGAACATATATGGATTTTGGTATGAAGGTGGGGTCCTGGAACCAATCTCCCAAGGATACTGAGACACAACTGTATTTGCAGATAAAAGCAGCCATTAGACTAGAATTCTACACTCTAAATACTAGTATCTAATCTCCTTCCACTATACAATGCTGTATCTCTTGAACCCCACAAAGACAATTCCTAAAGAAGAAATAGATTATATTGTGTAAGTACCTATATTTACACGTAGGTATCTCTGTATTGTAAGAATTAAAGTCTCTAAAACTTATTTTAACTTTTATAATTACAATAATAATTAAAATTATAATGATCTAAATAAAGTTAAGAGTGAATTAAAAGCAAAACAGCAAGTTCTTCTATCTTCAAACACAAAGAGAGAATATGGATGTAATAAAAATCAGAAAGGCTCTTAAGACTTTCTCTATACTGTTTAATACAGAAACAAAGATAAAAATGGCAGATAGATAATTTAGTAAAAGATCATTTGTGGAGTAGTGCTATGACTTTCTCTACCAAAAATATATTTAATAAGCTTTATGCATCTAATTTTAGTTCTGACTTTCCTTTATAAACAAGTATGTGAATACAGGGATAAGTTAACTGTTTCCATGTTAGAATTTTCACTATTTTCATAGGCAAAAAATACTTTCTAAGAGGATCTCAATGCGTTATATGAATTTAATAATTCAAATATTTACTGAAGGTCACTTTATAAAGTGGCAAGTAGTATTTTTCTTTTATGAATCAACAAAAGTATGAATTTCAAGTGTACATTATGGAACCAAAGGCATACAATATAATTTAAATTTGAAGCTTACCTTTCATGGTTTCTCATCCAATGTCCACTGCAGCTGCAGATTGCCAGCTCCCTTTCCGTGAGATGGCCCAACTACCAAACACTGGAGGTTTTATGACCCCATAGGGATTGCTACAAAGAAACTGGTCTATGGTCACAAGATAAGTCCTTCATTATATTATGCAGTTTTATAAGTTTTTGAGTGTAACGGATTAATAACTTAAGGAATCATAAAGGAAAATAAAAAGTAACTTACAAAACTACACAATATTGTAAAAAGAAAAGTTGCATCTCTATGTATGTGAAATGAGTGGGAAGGGAAACTTACCTCACAACTAAAGAACAACTCCATTCTGCTACAGTAATCTGGGATGGGTATGACAGCACCAGCATAACACTGGCTGGGGTGTGGCAAGGAGAGGGAGTTGGCAATCTACTGATGCTGGGGACATTGGATACCTAAAAAGGAAGAAAAAGAGGGACATAAATAAATTCTACATTAAATGTTTCATTACTACAAATATATTTTGCACACCTTAATTTAGATGTTTTGTACATTAAACTTAGGTGAAAGTCACTTGTTTATACAAGTCATACAGTTACTTGCAAAGATTTTTCTTATATCTAAACAAAACAGGTATCAGCAGTCATATGAAGAAAACATGAAAATCATATAAAAATATACAAAGAATGCTTTTTTAAATGGAGATGGTATAACTGTGGAGATAACATTTTTATTAAAAAGAACAGTACAAAACACGACTTATACAAGTATGAATGCTATTTTCCTATGTGCTTTTATTTACAAATATGTTGTTAGATCACAGACACATGAAGCACAAAACATTTTTTGTTACAAGTTTAATTCTTGTCACAGACATAAATTCTGTGGTAGAGAAGGTACTAAATATCAATATCTTATGCTTTCCTTTTTTTTTTTTTTTTGAGACAGGGTCTTGCTCTGTCGCCCAGGATGGAGTGCAGAGGTGCGATGTCGGCTCATGGCAACCTCCACCTCCTGGGTTCAAGCAATTATCCTGCCTCAGTCTCCCTAGTAGCTGGGATTATAGATGCCTGCCACCACACCCAACTAATTTTAAATTTTTGTATTTCTTTTTCAGTAGAGATGAGGTTTCACCATATCGACAGGCTGGTCTTGACCTCCTGACCTCAAGTGATCCACTTGCCTTGGCCTTCTGAAGTAGTGGGATTACAGGCACGAGCCACTGCGCCCTGCCATATTATATTTTTTAATTAAAACGCAAATACCTTTTAGAAAAGCTAAATGGATCCCTATAAAAAGAAGTCTTATTTAAGGGTCTCGTGCTCTACTGACTGAGTTAGCTGGGCACTTAAAGATGTCTCATTTAAAATCACTAACTATATCCAAAGGTATAATCTAAACTCACATGTATAAAAACAGCATATATATAATAAACTGTAACTAAGTATTTTAATAAACTAATTATTTGACATTCTCCTTAGTCTAAGTACTATTAAATGAAAAGGTAATACTATATTCAATAAGTATTCACTTATTTTTCTTACTGCTTACCTACAGAAACTACCACCATATTAACATATTCCTGCATATTCACAGTTTTGAGAGTAAAACATCATGTTAATCATGTTGGCGCACAGTACCTGAAAAAGTGCTATTTTGATAGTATAATCCATATAAATATGAAAAAAGTTAAAAAGTATTTTAACACTGACAGAAGCTCTAACATGAACTATTATATATGCTATTATTTTCTCTTGATAGTTTTACCAATTTTTACTTAGGACTAGGAGAAAAGGAACGTGTTTGTATTTTAAAGGCATCCCACACTGAATACATTGAATAGTATATCCAACATTTCCATTGTATTTCTAAATCAGCATTTAAATAGAAAGCATGAAGGCAAACTACAACAATAACAATAATGATAACATTGCAAGTTTCTCTGTCTTCTGGCTTTGTAGAGGGGGAAAAACTGGGTGACAGGTCACATTCCTGGTAAGGTAGTTCGCTATCACTGGGGAAGAAAATCTAACAATATACATTTCAGAGATAACGTGCTACCGTTTTCATTTATAAAGAAGAACGAACTGTGGACTAGAAATTAACCACTGGTTGAGTATCTGAATTTGACTGTTTTCAATAAATTGATGTTAGCCAACAAATTGATGAAATTTTAACACATCTATATATGCTATCAGAAAGATGGGTTCTCAAACAATTCACAGCACAATCTAAACCACAAAGTAATGGTATTTTTTTTGGCATAAGAGGGGCATAAAAAGTTCCACATAAGTGACATTAAGACGGGAAATATTTGAAAAGCAGGGACAGAATCTTACTCACTTTTATTTTTTCATATTCTCTCACAATGCCTAACACAGAAAAGGCCCACAGTAAGTGTTCCATTACATAAGCACATTTCTCATGTAACTGAGGTTTCTTCCTTAGATACAAAAGATTATTTTAAAATTGATTAAAATGTTCCTAAAATATGTCTTTCAGATTTTCTGACAATATAATGAATATAATCTAACTCTTGATGACTTCGGTCATCATTACAAACAAATTATTTTGTTAGTTTTAAGCTCCTAAGACCTGCTTTTATGCTTTTTTTTCAATTGTCTTTTTAAAAATTATTCATTAGCCAGGCATGGTGGCTCATGCCTATAGTCCCAGCATTTTGGGAGGCTGAGGCAGGTAAATCACTTAAGCCCAAGAGTTTAAGACTAGTCTGGGAAACACGGCAAAACCCTGTCTCTACAAAATATAGAAAGATTAGCCAGCCATGGTAGCCTGCACCTGTAGTCCCAGTTACTGGGGAGGCTGAGGTGGGAGGACTCCTTGAGCCTCGGAGGTGGAGGTTGCAGTGAGCCAAAATCAAACTACTGCACTCTTGCCTGGGTGACAGAGTGAGACCCTGTCTCAAAAATAAATACATAAATAATTTATCAGTGTTTCATGCTGTCAGTAAATCTGCCTTAAACATCTCTTGTTCTAATTAAAAGCAGCTGCTACTACTTGTTAGAATTACATCTTAGGCCGGGCGCAGTGGCTCAAACCTGTAATCCCAGCACTTTGGGAGGCTGAGACGGGCGGATCATGAGGTCAGGAGATCGAGACCATCCTGGCTAACATGGTGAAACCCCGTCTCTACTAAAAAATACAAAACACTAGCCGGGTGAGGTGGTGGGCGCCTGTAGTCCCAGCTACTTGGGAGGCTGAGGCAGGAGAATGGCGTAAACCCGGGAGGCGGAGCTTGCAGTGAGCTGAGATCCGGCCACTGCACTCCAGCCTGGGCGACAGAGCGAGACTCCGTCTCAAAAAAAAAAAAAAAAAAAAAAGAATTACATCTTAAAGAACTGGTTTCCCATAAGGTCTTTCTATTTTAAAGTGGTGGAACATCCACACGTGTACTCTGTGCTCTCTATTTAGGCTCCTTTGTGCTCTCTGCTGGATTCTGGGTTAATTTTCCTTCAATATATAATGTATAATTTTTTTCTTTTTCTAGAGTCTAGTAAGATGCTAGGAAAGTTTTATTAATGTTCAGTCTATTCAGTTTTGACATAATTTCCCAGCTCACAAAAGGCACTGAATTAAAGTCTTTCCAAAGATTTTTATATCTTCTGTAATACAAAAACTCAGAATGATGTAAAGATTCTTTTTTTTTTTTTTTTTTACCTTAACCTCCATAGATTTAAATTCAATTTTCCAGAACTGTGGAAAGTAGTAAAGAAACTGTTAAACAGAAGACAATACAAATTTATTGGGACTTTGAAAAATGTTTGACATTTACAGCGTCACTTATATATGAAAAAGGGTATGTGATACGTGATTCAAAAAGGTTAAGGCGGCCGGCCGGGTGTGGTGGCTCAAGCCTGTAATCCCAGCACTTTGGGAGGCCGAGACAGGCAGATCACGAGGTCAGGAGATTGAGACCATCATCTCTACTAAAAAAAAAAAAAAAAACTAGCCAGGTGTGGTGGTGGGCGCCTATAGTCCCAGCTACTCGGGAGGCTGAGGCAGGAGAATGTTGTGAACCCGGGAGGCAGAGCTTGCAGTGAGTGGAGATCGCGCCACTGCACTCCAGCCTGGGCAACAGAGCGAGACTCTGTCTCAAAAAAAAAAAAAAAAGGTTTAGGCTGGGAGCGGTGGCAATCATGCTTGTAATCCCAGCACTTTGGGAGGGTGAGGTGGGTGGATCACAAGGTCAGGAGTTCGAGACCAGCCTGGCCAAGATAGTGAACCCCGTCTCTATTAAAAATACAAAAATCAGCTGAGTGTGGTGGCCTGTGCCTATAGTTCCAGCTGCTCAGGAGGCTGAGGCAGGAGAATCACTTCAACCCAGGCGGCGCAGGCTGCAGTGAGCCGAGATCACACCACTGCACTCTACCCTGGGCGATAGAGCAAGACTCTGTCTCAAAAAAACAGGGTTTAAAGCAAATTATAAAAGACACACTAGCCTGTAATCCCAGCACTTTGGGAGGCTGAGGCAGGTGGATCACCTGAGGTCAGGAGTTTGAGACCAGTCTGGCCAACACGGTAAAACCCCGTCTCTATTAAAAATACAAAAATTAGCTGGGCATGGTGGCACATGCCTGTAATCCCAGCTACTCTGGAGGCTGAGGCAGGAGAATCACTTGAACCTCGCAGGCAGAGGTTGCAGTGAGCTGAGATCATGCCACTGCACTCCAGCCTAGGCGAACGAACAAGACTCTGTTTCCAAAAAAAAAAAAAAGTAAAAAGAAAGACTAGAAAGCTCTTGACTACAGAAGCATCTGTACCTAGGGCAACTCCTTTGAAACTCAACTCTGTGCTGGGATATATGGAATATACAGCATTAACTACCTGCCTGATGAAAAAAACAATGTACAATCTTTTTTCCCTTTAATGGGAACTTTGGAAGAGAGAGGTTTTCAAACATTGTTTTCATGCAAGTTTCCCTGGTGGGATTCAAACCATCAAGCCAAACTGCAGTAAGTAGAAACAGTGAGCACTGTAAACAAAGGTTAAAATCTAGTTCTTAGTTGTGTAGAGTAGGATATGAATGCAGATCATGCATTTTCAAATAATTCAGTGACTACAGTCAACAGAAACTTTGTTTGCCTGACCAGTCATATATGTCTGGTTCACATTTCCTATCATCTAGGTCCCCTTTTTCATGATTATTCTGAACATGTCAGTTAACATTTGATTCTCCATAAAATTCATGTTATTTGCCCTTTTACCCTACTGCCAAACAACATATTAATACAAACACGTAATTAAGGGAAGTGAGCAAATGTCTATGGTGTCTGGTGACTTATGAATAAACACAGCTTGAAAATAAAAGATTAAATCTTTTATAAAAGGACAGGGGCTAGCCCAACCAACCCTAATTAAAAATAAAAATTTTAGCACTTTGGGAGGCTAAAGCAGGAGGATCGATTGAGCCCAGGAATTTGAGACCAGTCTAGGCAACACAGCAAAACCTTATCTCTACCAAAATATACAAAAATTAGCCAGGTGTGGTGGTTTGAGCCTCTAGTCCCAGCTTCTCTTGAGGCTGAGGTGGAAGGATCACTTGAGCCCAAAAGGTCAAGGATGCAGTGAGCTATGATTGTGCCACTGCACTCCAGCCTGGGTGACAGAGCAAGTAGCCCCTACCTTAAAAATAATAATAATAAATAAATATTTTAATCCACAGGTTGAGTATAAAATCTTAAAACTCTATAAGTGAATTCCTTGATGACAGGGACTTAGTTTTAATCTCTGGATTCCTACCAAGTTCCTGGTACTATACATAGCACATAGAAGACATTCAGAAAATAGTTACCTAATAAATAAGGATAGAATCTGTAACTAAGCAGGTAAAAAGCACATTTTATCTGTTGTGCAACATTTCCAAAAGGTCATTTTAATTTTTAAAAGATTTAGTATAACTATTTAAAGGAAAATTGATTTTCTCCCACAGCTGAGATAGTTTTCAGTTTTGTTAACCATTAACGAGTTTACCAGAAGATCTAGAATAAAAAACATATTTTACACATGATTTGACTATTAAAACCTTAAATAAAACTAATTTTAAGAATAACTTAGAGATTATTACAACCATACTTACAACTAAAGCCATGAAGTAAAGTAATTAGGGCTTACTGAGGACTCTGAATGTACTTAAAGCTACTTACACTATATTCTATACAACTGGCTATAAAATAATATTAAAAATATTGACTTGAAACCTCACTGAGAAAATGGGACATGAAATGGAGAGAAGAGGGAAAATTCCATTATCCTTCAATATAACAGAATAAAATTTCTTTTTTACAGGTGTTAGAAAATAAGATTAATGCACAATAATTTCTTTGCCTTATATCAGTATGCATATAGTGAAAGCTGTTATTAATGTTATAAAACCACTTATTACAAGTAGTTTTAAGTGGTTTTATAACATAACACACTACCATTACATGTGTAATAAGTGGTTTTATAACATTAAGTGGTTTTATAACATTATATGTAGTTTTATAACATTGTTATTTTATAACATTTGTCAATATTTTTCCATTTACTTATATTATCATTCCTTACAATATTTTAAGAACATATCACATCATATTTCTAAAACTGAATAAAGAAAATACATATATAACCATATTGTTTATAACATTTCCTATACTAAGGGAAGCCAAGGTCAAGAATCTTTATTAATCATCGATGGAATTATGAAGGGTAAAGGTTAACACAGACATTCACAAGTTCCATCAAGGACAAGTCTTAATTAGAAGTATATTATGTAATAGAATACTCTCTATGATGAGATCTGGTATTATCATTTCACTGATTTCTACCTAACTTTCAAAACATCAACTTAGTAAGTTGGCAGCAGCAGACAGAATGAAAGAATAAGGCCCTTAGCAAATACAGGCTTTTACCAGGGTTTTACAACCTCAGCACAACTGACATTTGGGACAAGACAGTTCTGTGTTGTGGTGGAATGTCTGTGCATTGTAGGATCATTACAATGTAGGATGTTCAGCAGCATCATCGGCCTCTATCCATTAAATGCCAGTGCCACTTCTTCAACTATGACAATCAATGTCTCCTAGGGAAGGGGAGCAAAATCATTCCTGATTGATAACCACTGGCTTATACAGAACTCTGTAACCAAAACACTGGGGGGCGGTTAGCATCTCTGATCTAAGCTTCTGACTTCCCTAATATTCAGTCTAGCTAATGTATACCCTTTAGTTAGGTAAGAGAAGTATTATTATTGTATTCTGAATTTACATTATTTTAAGAACATAATAAAGATGAACTTTATCCATTACTTGAAATTCCTTTATAATTCTTTTTAACATACCTTTTTACATACTGTAATCATTATGTACATATTATTTTGTATGTCTTTTTGTTTTGAGACAGAGTCTTGCTCTGTTGCCCAGGCTGGAGTGCAGTGGTACAATCTCAAGCGCAGTGGTACGATCTTGTCTCATGGAAGCCTCTGCCTCCCGGGTTGAAGCTATTCTCCTGCCTCAGCCTCCCGAGCAGCTGGGATTACAGGCACGCACCACTACAGCCTGGCTAATTTTTGTACTTTTAGTAGAGATGGGGTTTCACCATGTTAGCTAGGCTGGTCTCGAACTCCGAAACTTGTGATCTGCCCACCTCGGCCTCCCAAAGTGCTGGGATTACAGGTGTGAGCCACCACGCCTGGCCTATTGTGTATGTTCTTAAAACTTAACATTTCACAAATATTTCCATGTTGTAACAATGATCTACCAATTTTATAGCCATATAACAGTGTGTTAATATTGTTTGGTTATCATCTCCCTACTGCTGGACATACGGATTGTTTCCAAATTTCCACTACTAGGGGTGGTCTGCTAAACACATCATTGCATATATTACTTTTTGTGGTAGGGAGAAGAAATGGGGAGAACAAAAGTTAAATTGTAAATAGCATCACAGGATCAAAGTGCACAGGCGGTTGTGCTCAATATGTATAGCTTTCCTTACATATTGATTATACAATTTAGAAATAAAATCTTAGATCCTACACAATGTTGAGGGGCTTATCTGATAAAAGACGTATTAGAAAAGATGTGGTCTTACATTTAGAATTTACTTATCAATATTTATATAAGACTTTCATTTATTATCACATAACCCAGAAGAGGTTTTTTTCCTTATAAATTTTTATTGCAAAATTTTCACTTTTCCTCATACCCAATCTCTACAAGGGTCTTCCTTAATTGAAAAAGATTGAAACTTCTTTGAAAATCAGAACTATGATACAGAACATAAAGGACATTAAACAAATATGAGGGAAAAGGGGATTATATGAAAAACTTAGAAATATAAGTTTGGTGAAATCTTCCAATTTTTATTATTTAGAAAGCAATACTGTGTATTTCAAATACATAAGATCAGGTAAAGTTATCAATATCTTAGCTTTATCTTTCAGGAAAACTAATAAATTTCCTACACTAAAAAAGATATTTTTAAAATAATTAAGCAAAATGCAAATTTTATCTGCTAAAACCACAAAAATAAAAACAAAATGTTCCAATTTCTTCTTTAGATCATGAAAGAATGCTATGATGTAAATAATGATGAGAAATACATTGTTGTATATTTATCTCAACCAGAGGTCTCACTTTCAACAAATCTCTGGTAGATAATTAAGTTCAGTACCATAGGATCTAAAGGATGATGAGGACTTTTTGGACTAAACCCCTATATGGACTGATGGGATCAAGTGAACTGAGTATAAATTTCAGGAAATTAAAGCATTTTTCTCTTCATATTATTAACCATAAACAGTATTAGATGTTTTGCAAGAATGAGTAAACAATCTAAATTTTAAAACACTAAGTCTTCCAGTACAATGAATAGTTCAATGACAAAACCTCTAAAAGGTTAAAAAGACCTTGTTATGTAAACATAAAGCTGCTCTAAAAAATAAAGTTCATTAATTAAAAAAAAAAAAAACTTTTAAAATGGAATATTCACCTGAGTGAATAAATGGGATCCTTCTTCCCTGTTGCTTTTCTACTTTGGTAGGAAAAACTGTCTGGAAAGTCCCTGCAGAGAAGTCTCCTGAAGCAGCTAGGTGTTTGTATTCTATGAATCCATGTTAAATCCTCTATCACATGTGTAATTTCTATATTTAGTAATGACATTTACGACAAACAAATATTTATAACAGAATATATCTTCTTTGTTACTGGAACCATTATCATAGATATGAATGTTAATAATAAAAGAATTGTTTTGGCTCCAGATACTTAGTTTTGACAGTGATATACTCTTATGAAGATCAGTATTAATACTTCATTTGTCTGACAATAGTGAAGGAAGGCCATAAGACAAGGAATCAGTCAAAAGAGTTGTCACTATTACCAAGTTTACACACTTCATTGTTAAGAAAATCCTTCAGGTTCTCACTATGAACTTAATTCTAGTAAGTATGGTTACCTGCTTTCTTAATCCACAATATATCAGCTAGGGCAAGTATATGGACACACACAAGAAATGACGGGTGACAGCCTGGCAATGAAAAAAAGAACAAAAGCAAAAATACAAACAAAATCCTTCAAAATATACTAACATAAAAGCCTTTTGGTGAATGTTTAATCAGAACTACTAATACCAACAGATTTTTAGAGTAACAATACTGTTATTCATAATGATGACCCTCAAGTCATAAAGAAAAGGTTAAATTGTGTTTAGTACAAGGAGTCAGGGAAGTTTTTCCATTAAAATTAAGTTTTAGTATCAAAGGTTTAAGTTTCTGTTATCTAGAAATTCAGTTAAGTGGAACACCTTACTCCCAAATGATGCCAAACTGGTAGTAAACATAAATAACATAACATAACATACATTACATAACACAAACATTCAATAAAGTTAATTCTTAGAACATCTATCACACTCACTATTAGCTTTTGTAAAAAATAAGGAACGATAGATGCAAACTTCTATTGTCTATTTGCTTTATGCTATGTGGCCGTTTCATTGGTTAAGATAATCTGTTCATGTAAACAATCTTTTAAACAGTTTAAATTAAGGAGAAAGAGCTCTTATGTTGGTAATCTCAGTAAGATTATCCCTGCTAAGTACAGTTCAAAGAATTTCTACTTTTTGAAGGGTGGAAAACATATTTTAAAACTAATATGCAAACATCAGGGGGCATGGACAAGTTAAAAGTTTAGAGATACAAATCAAATCAACTAAACCCTAGGGTAATCTAAAATTTACTGATTAACATGCCCTCAAGGAATACAATGTCAAATATTTGTAGTTTATGTTTTCTTCTTTTTTTTGAGTCAGGTTCTGGCTCTGTTGCCCAGGATGGAGTGCAGTGGCATGATCACAGCTCACTGCAGCCTCGACCTCCTGGGCACAAGTGATCCTCCTGCCTCAGCCTCCTGAGAAGCTGCGATTACATGCATGCACCACCACGCTGAGCTAATTTTTTATTTTTTGTAGAGACTGGGTCTAGCTATGTTGTCCACGTTGGTCTCGAGCTCCTGGGCTCAAGAAATCCTCCCACCTCAGCCTCCCAAAGTGCTGAGTTTACAGGCCTGAGCCACCACGCCTGACTGTGGTTTATGTTTTCTTTTACTCTTCTTCTACACAGTACCAATGGAAATGAGGTGAATGGCTTTACAGAAGCCTCTAGAACGCTTGCAGAAGTCTTTTTCTCCTATAATATATGCCATAAGTATATAATTCAACTATGCTTGAAAGTATGCATTAAAAAACCCTCTAATTTATAATATGGGAATAAATAAAACTTACGTTTAACTGTAGCATAAAAAAATTGGCAAATTTATTTAACAGAATTGTTTAGAATGAAATACGGACACCTCCCTAAAAACAACTTCCGCAAAAAACAGTAACACTCTGATATTTTAAAAAGACTATTCCTTCCTATTAGCGAACAGAATTAGTCCTTTCTGAGCATAAAACATAAAAAAAACAAAAACAAAAAAAACCCCTCTGGCTACAAAGTAACATTTACATAGTATAAATGTCTGAGGAATATATCACAGCAGTAAATTTTAATGAAACACATAGTCTTCCACATCAAGAGACTGCCTATACACCTAAAGTGTATGTGTATAAAAATATAATAATCTAAACAATTTTTAATGAAAATATTTCCAAAATATGCAGTTTTCCACATTCTCAAGTTAATTACCGAACATAATGTTTTCTTGCTAATTGATGACTATCATTATGAGCATTTATTCTCTCTCTTAAATTACCATGATACTCTCAGGGTTATCTATCACACATGAGACTTCTGGAATGCTTAAGGCTGTTTCACCCCAGTCTAAGTAACTTCAGAAGGTTGTATTTTTATGGTACTGCAATATCCTTTCAGAGTGCTACCAACGTGTCTTTCCTAACAACATATATATGTTATACATATAACAACATATAAATGACTAATACAAATCTGCCGATATCAAACTTGCTGAATCACTAACCATATTTTACACATATTTATATTAACAGGTTCTGAGCACAGATCTAAAAGTGGCTTCATGATATTCCTAAGGCGCAAAACGAAAGGTTTAAAAAAAATGATTTTCTTCAGGTTTAAAGCCTTTCCCATTTATTTATTGGTATGTAATTGTGTTTAAAATCTGTGCATAGCTCAACTATAAATGCTAGTTAAACAGGTGCTACTGATTTAATAAATAGTAGAATTGAGTGTTTTACCAAGTATCGGGTGAATAAATATATGCCCTTAAACTCTAGTCTCTCAAGAACAATAAAAATATTAGAAAATGAAAGTAAAAATTACAATTTAGACGATACAGTGAAAGTTAAAAAACCTTTCACCAGATAAAGGTTCTTAAAAAAGTCATATTGTTAAGTATGTATCAAAATCATCTGGGGCAGTATTAAACAATTTATATCTGTTTTTATGTTACACTGAATTAAAATTTTATGTTACTAAGCAATAAACTTCCATTAAAAGCATATAACTATTAAGAATATTTGCAAGGCAAACATTAACCAAAAAAGCACCAGTCAGAAAACAACCAGCCAGTATACTGGGAAATATCTAAAACTATACCTGATACAAACCAGGCAAACAAAATTAATTTAACTGCCCTGGCATGATTTCTGTCTATTAAAAATGAAAACTAGATCACACAGGAGAAATAAAAGAAACAATGTTTCTATCTTTCATTGTAAATTTTCATGTAATCCAGGAAAACAAGATTTCAAAAAGGCTTTAGGAAAAAGCAGGAATAAATTTTAATGCTGACAATAATAGATAGAACTTTTGGATCAACACCTACCGATTTTTTTCTACTGTTTTCCAGATCTTTGAGTTCATTCTCGATTTTTGTGATTAATTCCCTGAGTTCATCAAGATTAGTGCAAATAAGCTAAAATAAAACACAAAAACACAGCTTGATAACACATAATATAAAACACCCAAAATGTGGTAACAGAAGTTGTTTTAACACACACTGAATTCACAATTATTTTTCTCTGTAATAGTAAAAAGCAAGGAAAGTTCTGCAGTTTATATTTTAAAATATATTTATTTACTTGCTATGATATATGAACTTCAGGCTTAGTATAAAAGAAGCTGAAATTTCAACACTGGTGGTTTTATCCCACATCCCCACCTTTCAGTTTGCTTTATAATTCGGGTACTTTCTTAACATTATTAACTTTCAGCCCAGAATGACAAAGATCTGGAAACTCACCCTAGATTTCACAGGTTGTCAAATCACCTTTAAGAAATGCTTCATCAGGCAGTCTCCCAGTAGGTGAATAAACACACTCCTGGAGAACTGTTATACCTTTTCCTTGGTTTTCTAACTATACAATTTAACAAACCTTAGTTATTGCTGTTGGGGTTGCTAAAAGGACTGCAACTATATGTAATACATTCAAAGACAAACAAAATAAAGTACACATTCTTAATATCAGTTTAGTATTCTTTAATAAAACCATCTCCACAGATAGCATCTATTTCCTTTCATAATTGTGTGGCTCATTTTATTTCACCTGGTAACACTGGCAAATGGCCAAAACAATTATTAGTCATTAACAACTAAACTAGCTTGGTTTAATTACTAAAGTTTTAGTGAAGTGTCAGCAACAATAGCAAAAATATTATTAACGACATCTTCGTTTTTGTAAAATTATACTGAATTTCTCCAATTCGTTCAATATATTTTTTTCCTAAAATAATTTAAGCTATTTTTTAAAAAATTGTGAAAAAGAACTAGATTTCTGAAACAAAACTGCAACCAAATAGACGGGAAAAATCTCAGATTAATGAAAATTAATGAAAAGTCTTGTTGTAATGTTTATACATGTGTTGTAATGTTTTTTTTTTGTTTGTTTGTTTGTTTGTTTGTTTGTTTTTTTTGAGGCGGAGTCTCACTCTGTCGCCCGGACTGGAGTGCAGTGGCCAGATCTCAGCTCACTGCAAGCTCCGCCTCCCGGGTTTGCGCCATTCTCCCGCCTCAGCCTCCCGAGTAGCTGGGACTACAGGCGCCCACCACCTCGCCCGGCTAGTTTTTGTGTTTTTAGTAGAGACGGGGTTTCACTGTGTTAGCCAGGATGGTCTCGATCTCCTGACCTTGTGATCCACCCGTCTCGGCCTCCCAAAGTGCTGGGATTACAGGCTTGAGCCACCGCGCCCGGCCTTGTTGTAATGTTTATACCATGTGATAATTTAAAAAACATACTGTACTTATAAATTACTAATTCACCATTAGCTTTTATCAGCCCCATGTTTGTTACATTCATTAATTTCCATGTAAGGGAATTGTTTTCCTAAAAGGCACTTTGTTTTGTTAGAAGAGCTAACAAAAACAACAAAAGCAAAAGTGGGTTACAACAAAATAATTCCTTGTGGCTACTGAGTGACAAAAATAAGACAGAGCCCCTTAAATTTCTTTTACTAGGTTAAACCATATGAAATTGCTGATACGCTTTTTATCTACAAAAATGGCAAGACAGTTCAACCTAAGAGACTAAGAAAAAATTATCACAGATAATTTGTATTAACAATTACCTATTAGGAATATCTATACAATTTCAAACTCATAGAATTGACCAAGCAGGGAAAATATGTACTTAAATAATCCAGATTAAACAATTTGAGAGTATAAACAATACAGTGATGTAGTGGGACAGTGTAGCTGATATTTATTAGAAACTACACATTCCAATTTGCCAAATTTACTTATGAAAGAAATGTTGATGGTCAAGCAGTGGACTGGCCAACCAGGTAAGTGGGTCTAGAACTAGAGAGCCTCTTCATCTTCTAACTATGAAGACTTGGAACAATGTTGTCCCTACAGTGTCTTCATCTTCTATTGTAACTATGAAGACTTGGAACAATGTTGTCCCTACAGTGGATTTTTATTAAGTATTCAGTGAGGACTCAACTTTTCATAGTAAAATCTGCTATTATGATGACTGTGTCAAATTTGCCTCAGAGCTTGCAGATGGATGGCTATTTCTCTTTTCACTGAACTTGGTGTACTTGTTAATATCAAATCATAGATTTCTTATTTGCACATATGGCAAACCTTAGAGGAATTTTTACTTGCATCTCAATTGTCTCACTACACAAGGAATAAGGGTACATTTTGCATGCAGTTTGTAGAAATTTACAGGAACAATGAAGACATATACCCCTACAACTAAACATGGCCTAAGACATTTTGAGATCTTTCAATTATCAATTAGTTATGAAGTCAACAAATAATTATGTTCCATTTAAATCAAGAGATAACACAGTTCTGAAGCCAAACCATGAATGAAATCATATAGCTTAAGAGCTACCTGAAATAACACTTTCAAGTGGCTTACCTAGTTAGTAAACTACTAAATTAGTACTTCTCAAACTTTAATGTGCATAAGAATTGCATGGGGATCTTAATAAAATGGTTTTTTGTTTAGTATGTCTGAGGTGAGACCTCGGATTCCACATTTCTAACAACTTTCCAGGTATTGTCTACAGATAACATTTTTGAGTAGTAAGGTACTAAATGACTATGAATTACAAATCAACATGGCTACTGGAACATTCTGGTACCATGGAGCTAATGAGTATAAAAATATAAAAAGATTAATTTCCAAATAGGGAATGATATATTGAATTAAATGTACAATGATAAGACAATTGTTTCTTAAAATATTTTTAGCTATAATATTCTGAGGTTATATTAAAATGACCTTAATAGCTACATAACAATTTATACTTAATATATTAATACTAATATATATTCTCTCTATATATATTTAATATATATACCCAATATACAGAGTCAAATTAACCTTTTATAAAACTGAATAGGAACACAATTAATGTGATTTATGCCAACTCAATGTCATAAACAACTCTACTGCCTCTGTTCTACCTCCAAAATAAGGCATATATGTGGCCATTACATTCAACTCAACTTCGTATGATGCTTTTAAAAACAGAATCAACCCAATAAACAAAGTTCAATTTTAAAAAGGAGAATACAGATTTTTTTTTTTAACAAAGCAAAACACCTTATTAAAACCTCCTTCTCATTATCTTGCATTTGAAAAACATATCTGAGGCACAGGGCCTGCAGGGGTGAACAAGAAACTCCATAGCAGCTCAGATTACAGTCAGGTCACAATGCTAACACTCCTGAGAGGAGGTTTTCAGTCAAGCCGCAGAGGTTACAAGAAGAGTTTTATCTTCCAGGAAGAACCTCTCCAAGGCTGTCACACTCCCTCAAGTTAACCTTTCATTTAATACAATCCATGGCAGAGTTACAAAATCACAGATCTCAGAGCTGAAAGGGACTAAAAACATGTAATTTGTCCAAGCCTTAGCCTAAGCTAAAGAGACCTATCTCTAATTCATATAAAAGCTAATTAACAGAGGTAAAGTGACCTAAAATGACACACTGATAGAGGAAACCACAAAACCCAGGACTTCTCCTACTATATTATATTCTTTTTAAAAGGGTCTTTATAAACAAAACAAAATAAAGAAATCTAACAACTGAACTTGTATTGTAGTTTTAGGATTTAGTTTATATCTAAGCTTTCACTTTTATTAAATGGTAATATTAAAAGGTCCTCTCTTCAACTCAAGAAGCAGCAATGTATGTATATGGTAGGAGTGGGGAGGCCCTGTAGAGATCAAAAAAACATAACCACATCTCAGAACAACTACATAATCAATCATTCCTTACTTTATTGATACTTCAAACTAGAAATTATTTGGATAAAAACTCAATAGGTTTGACAGATATTTACTTGCTCCAAAAAAGGACATAAGGTAATATTTAAAAAATACAAACAACACGGTAGATTGTATTAAAAAGCAAAGCAAAAGGAAAACAATGTAGAAAAGTAAAAATGAAAAAATCCAGACAAAAGGGATCACATTCACTCCCATTCTAATAAAAGATCCTAAGGCCGGGCGCAGTGGCTCAAGCCTGTAATCCCAGCACTTTGGGAGGCCGAGACGGGCGGATCACGAGGTCAGGAGATCGAGTCCATCCTGGCTAACACGGTGAAACCCCGTCTCTACTAAAAAATACAAAAAAAAAAAAAAAAAAAAAACTAGCCAGGCGATGTGGCGGGCGCCTGTAGTCCCAGCTACGTGGGAGGCTGAGGCAGGAGAATGGCGTAAACCCGGGAGGCGGAGCTTGCAGTGAGCTGAGATCCGGCCACTGCACTCCAGCCTGGGCGACAGAGCGAGACTCTGTCTCAAAAAAAAAAAAAAAAAAAAAAGATCCTGTAATAAGTAAAATACTAAATGCACGGTATAAATTCAAAATTTATATTGTATTTAAACTAAAATTATAATAGCATCTGCTAAAACTATGCAGATGGAAAAATTCCTTTTTATTTCTTATCATCACCATACCAGCAATAACGACTACTTAAAAACCTGCAAATAAGGATATCACTTGTGATATGAAAGCCAAATAAGTGTGATAAACAACCATGTGATTAAACACAGGTGTTTCTCTCAATGAACTATATATATTTTTAAGGGAGAACTATATTAATTTTAAGAGAGAATTAAGAACTCCTGCTGTTAAAAGTGAAACAAAAAGCCGAGGTTAAAAATATTCATTTTAACAGGGAGCAATTCAAAATAATGATATAATCAAAAGGTCTTCAATACAGTGAAGCAGTTAAAAAGCTGATTAAACTAACAGAGGTAAAATGACCTAAGATGACACACTGATAGAGGAAACCACAGAGAATCGCTTGAACCAGGGAGTCGGAGATTGCAGTAAGCCAGGATCATGCCACTGCACTCCAGTCTGGTGGCAGAGCGATCCTCCGTCTCAAAACAAACAAACGACGACAATAAAAAAAAACTAATTTTAATTTTGGTTTCAACTTGTTATGCTGAAGTGCTTTATCTCTTATCCCTTAGTTTCTCCATTGGTTAGATGGAGAAGTACA
Source organism: Rhinopithecus roxellana (assembly GCF_007565055.1). Taxonomy (NCBI): domain Eukaryota; kingdom Metazoa; phylum Chordata; class Mammalia; order Primates; family Cercopithecidae; genus Rhinopithecus; species Rhinopithecus roxellana. Next base: position 57,297,143 of record NC_044564.1, read on the forward strand.
GTTTTTTCAGAGATATGTTAAGGATCAGTGAGTTTTTGCTTATGTTTGAAAACAATGTTAATATAAGTCTTAGCAGCTGGATTCTGGAGTTCTGCAAAGCAGCCTTTAAAATCAATCAGGCACATGAAATGGGAGCAAGTGCACATTGCATGAAAGATTTTTTTTTGGTTATCAATGAAAATCAGACTTAGGGTAACTAAGGCTGTTAAATTATTTTTAAAACTTATGTCATTGAGACCGAACACATAAGTTTTTAAAAATACTTTCTGTAACTGTCATAATTATGCACGAAAGATAAATCATATAACATTAGATATCTCTCTTAAATGTTAAATGAAAAGACTTTTTAGAAAAAGTAACTATTAGGAAAACTGACATTCACTTTTCAGTCTAATAGTCTTTCTTTTATTACAAAACAGGTAAGGAAAAGAGAGTTTTACCAAGTTAACAAAGTCATAAGTAAATGTTAAAGTTGATATAAAAACTTAAATCACCAATAATTATTACTAAAAAAATCCAATAATTTCCCCTACATGCCAAATATATAATGCATCGTAACAATAAAGAAGGTATAAACGTAAGTTTTTACTCTCGTCAAACATCATGATGCAAATACTATTACTTGGTTTTCCACTTTTCAAATTCTTGTAGGCTTAATCAGGTGCCACTTTCATTAAGACCAAATCCAAGATTTATTTCAAGGTTTTAAGTAAATGGAAAGAGTGCTAAGGGTCAATAATAGATGTTTTTATGCCATTTTAAATTGATTTTCCTATTCATAATTCAGTGTTTTTCATCAGAAGCAACTGACCTGCTTATTTGAAAACATAGTAAAAATGGCTAAAACAGTAAGCTGTATCATTCAATCCTCACAACTCTACAAGGAAGGTACTATTATTACCCCACTGTACAAATGATAAACTGGAATCATAGAGAGGTTAAATAGCTTACCCCACAGAGTTAATCAGTGGCAGAGCTGGCATTCAAACCCAAGTAGGTAGCCTGGTTGCAGAACCCTTGTATTTAACCACTATGCAGATTACTGGTACCCACTGAATCAAGGTCTTTGGAGGATGAAACCAACAATCTTCATTTTAAATGAAGGTATCACATTATTTTTATTTGAGAACCACTGACATAACTCTTAGGAAAAAGTGGCACACATTTGGTTAGCCCCTTTACAATATACAGTCGTCCCTCAGTATCCGTGGGGGACTGGTTCCACGACTCACCTCTGAACCCTGTGGATACCAAAGTCCAAGGATGCTTAAGACCTTGATATAAAGTGGTATAGTATCTGCATATAACACATCCTCCCATATACTTTAGGTCATCTCTACATTACTTACAATACCTAATACAACGTAGCTGTGATATAAATTGTTGTTATACCATATTGTTTAGGGAATAATGACAAGAAAAAAAGTAAGTACATGTTCAGTACAGACATATTTAAAAAAATATTTTCAATCCAAGGTTGAATGCACAGATGCAGAACCCACAACCCACAGATATAGAGGGCTGACTGTACACACACACACACACTCCCACCCCACCCTGCCACACACACAAATCCAATCCATCATTTGAATGCTCACAGTGGATACTCTAAATAGGAGTGGGATGAGCATTTTCTAAACCTGGGTGCAGATACTAGGTATGTATATAAACATGGATTCTTTCTGAAGCAAATAGTGGGGCAAGTTCAACTTCTAGCTTTAAAAAAAATCAACAAAAACACTGGCAAACTAAAAAGAAGCTGAGGTCAAAATACATTTTTAAAAACTCATTAGGACTTAAAAAACTTCACAATTTAACCCTTTCATTTATCTCTATCTAAGCATGCTGTCAATTTAAAGAAGACCGGTCCTTTGGCAAATCGGTCAGGTTTTACAAAACGGATCTATTATCTATCCAAAAACAGGTTCATTGTTCTCAGAAGCAAGGTATTTCAGAATGAATAATATGAAAATCTTCTGGCTAAATATTTCTATATTTTTATGTTTAATACTAGAAATGTGACATTTAAAACACCTTGGACAAAACAAATAATTTGCAGAATCTGAGGTGCTAAATACCGTATCACTAGAACTTTTGGGCAGGGAATAAATTCACTTTATTACATAATAGTCTTCCTACATGTGGAAGACTTTCAAATAAAGTAACACACTACATAAAATTATTTTGAGAGACAAAACTAAGCTTTGCATTTAATAGCAAAGTTTACTAGTGACTAGCACTATCTATTTTATTGATGTGCGTATTTGAAGCAAATGATGTTTCCCTGTGAGATAGTTGCCAAGTTTCTTTATGAGTAATGCCGTGGCATTCATATTGTAAACTAGGCATAAGAACCACTGTTTTCATGAGACTATTACTCCTCTCTATTCTCTCTCTCTCTTTTTCCCTCTCTCTGTTTTCTCTCCCTCTAGGACACCTTGAGAATCAGGAAGAGACTTATTTATTTATTTATTTATTTATTTATTTATTTATTTATTTAGAAACAGAGTTTCCCTCTTGTTGCCCAGGATGGAGTGCAATGGCGCGATCTTGGCTCACTGTAACTTCTGCCTCCCAGATTCAAGCGATTCTCTTGTCTCAGCCTCTGGGTAGCTGGGATTACAGGCACATGCCACCACACCCAGCTAATCTGTTTTGTATTTTTAGCAGAGACGGGGTTTCATATTGCTCAGGCTGGTCTCGAACTCCTGACCTTGGGTGATCCGCCTGTCTCAGCCTCCCTAAGTGGCGTGAGTCACTGCTCCTGGCCAAGACTATTTTAAACAGCTCAATCTAGCAAAATATTTTGACCATGACCCATGGTCAGCAACACATTTTACAATGCATGTCCTTGTGTACACACACATAACTGAAACCAAAGTTTCATGAAACAATATATGTGAGTGTACATATTCACACTGCTATATGTAGCACACTTACTATATGTAACTGTGTTGATTTCTAGTTTAATTTTGTTAGCTTAAAAAAGAAACACTGGTCATGCAATCTACTAAAATGATTTCATGCCTCACTAATGAATACTATTGCAATTTAAAAAAACACTGTCTATGCAGCCTGTGCTACTTAATACATGGAGAAGTCTATTCACTAAGATGGGTATAGTGGAAATATTACCAATGGGCCAGATTTGCTCTAACATCTATATTCCCAGGGCTGATACTTTGAGGACTGAGAAAAAAATAAGTGGGAGAAATAGTAAACACAGGTGTGACATCAGAGGAAGCATGATGATATAATACTAAAGCATTAAAAAATATGTTACAAGAAGTGGTATAAAGGCCTCTAAGTAAACAGTAAAATTGTTATTTTTGTATTGACTATTCTGGAACCAAGGTTATATAATATATAAAAGGATTTTGTAGAAATGTTTGTAATTCATCCTAAAAATACCATTAAAAATATTCTATTATAAAGTACTAACAGAAAAACATGTCTATTTTTTAACTGTTGATTTAAAAATGTTAAATTTTTACCAGTTAGTAACTTCCATAAAAACACTCTCCAAAATAGAATTTTTACTGAAAATGAACGTGTCCACATTTTTAGATATATCTAACTATTAAACTCACATTACATATTATCAATATTTTCATGATTATTGTCCCTTTATTTTCATCTCTACTTGAGACTCACAAATTCATTTTAACATCACTTTTATCTTTTGGTCATTAGGTATGAGTTTATAAAACTTTTGAAAATTGACTGGACACATGAATACAAAGACGTTTTTAAAGGAAGTGTTTATTGAAGAAAATACATCTTTTATAAAATAGAAAATAAAAGCATTAATTAGGATAAGATTCTCTGCTCAGTATTAGCTACCAATAAAAAACTCTTCACTTAATCATATGGCAGTAAATAGTTACTTTTTCTTTTCACTTAAATGTTTAAAGACCATTTCAATTAACCTTTACTTAACATTCTCTCTGAAGATCATATACAGCTAACAGTTGAAAGATTTGTTTTCCAAGTTAATAAATATACCATTTATTTCTACAATGCCCAAATAAATGAAAATGAATTACCTAGGCAATATTACCATCTTCCAATTATGATTTGTTCTTGGAAGAGTTTCATTCACACATTGCTTTTATGTATATAATATATATATATACACACACACATACATATACTATATAGTGTATATACAGATATATTTTTTCTATTAAACTGCTTCTAGGAAACGTAGTAGAGATTAAGATATAAAAGAGGGCTTTTACTATTAAAAAACAAAAACAGAGATAAAAATTATGAAATACTAGCAGATTAAATCTTGGCTACATCTGCACTTGCAGGGGGAAAAGTCATTGTCAGAAATATTTCATTACAAGTATGTGTGCTACAGTTTCTTGGAATTCAGCCAAACTCTCGAGGAATGATATGAACACTGAAACAAAAAATTTAAAAATTTTGAGACAAAGTTGAAACATTTACCTGAAACTCTGGTACAGTAGGTGACTTTGTGACAGTTTTCCTCTTCTTTGTGATTGCTTTTTTAGAGATGGATTTTTTTCCTTTCAAGATTAAAAGAGAAAAGCTTCATAATGCTGTTTATAGCACTTCATTAACAAAAAACAAATTACGCAGAGCCTCGAAAGTTAAATTTTAACTAACAGACGGCTGCTAGTGAGTCAAATAAAAATGATGAATCAAAACAAGCCCCAGTAAAAGCAAACATTAAACTATTAACTACTTGTTAACAGACATATTAACAAATGCTGTTTTATTTTTATATAAACCGAACTATTACCATTTCCTAAGTGTTATACAGTAGAATTTATTTCAAGATTAGGCAAAAAAGTCATACTACTACTGCTTAATTAAAATCTACATTTGCAACTTAAAATGAGACTACATAGGGAGAAAAACTTTACCTTTAACATTGACTTCGCAGTCAGGAACCAGTATAAGAACTACAGCTGAAGACTATGGTTTCTAGCCAACCCAATGTGAAAATCCCCTTAGTAGCTTAGGTAACTAAGTTTTTCTACTCCTTTAGCTCTGCACTCACCTAATAGGCTGCCCTTGGTGGTATCAATACCCAAAGTTTTAAAAGAAGATAAATATCTACCTTTAAAGTGCACCTAGTTGTTTGTGGAACCAGAAACCACTGGGAAAAATAAACCTCTTATACTTAAAGCCAATTCACAATATACACTGAAATATATCTACTTTCTGTATTTAACTTGACAAAAAAATATACATACATGCATAAAAATTCTATTTTTAGGCCAGGCACGATGGTTCACGCCTATAATCCCAGCACTTTGGGAGGCCAAGGCAGGCAGACCACCTGAGGTCAGTTCAAGACCAGCCTGGTCAACATGGCGAAACCCCGTCTCTACTAAAAATACAAAAATTAGCCGGGTGTGGTGGCGCGCGCCTGTAATCCCAGCTTCTCGGGAGCCTGAGACAGGAGACTCGTGTCAACCTGGGAGGTGGAGGCTGCAGTGAGCCGAGATCGCACCATTGCACTGCAGCCTGGGCAACAAGAGTGAAACTCTGTCTCAAAAAAAAAAAAAAAAAAAAAAAATTCTATTTTTAGTTAGAAACATATTAAACATTTTCCCCCAATTTGTAATTAGCAAAATCAATTAACAAACTGTTAATTACTCAACAAATACTAGATATAGGACACTGTACAAGTTACAGGGACAAGAAGGAATTAAAAAATTATAAAAAAGAAAAATCCTATCCTCTAGGAGCTTACAGTCTACATAAGGGCATAAAAATATTCAGAAATACTTTTTTGTCGTTTTTAGTTCACAACCATTTGCAGACTAAAATCCCCTTAAAAGTCAATACTTTTCTCAAAAGGGAAAATGAGTGAGTACATAAAGTAACTTTGCTGTACATAATCCTAATGCTCCTTTCCAAACATTTTCCTATATAAATACGATCATCTTGCAAGAATATGTCAACTCAACTCAACTGACAATTCCAGTTTATAATTGTGTTTTTTGTATTACTTTTTAATCATATCACAGGACTGTAATTTATAAAATTTCTAACTTTTGGCTCAATAAAATCCATGTATACTATGACTGAACTGCAAATTGTGAGTTGCTGAGGTTCATGGGGGTTTAACTGTCTTATTTTAATAAGTATTGATGGGTGTCATTTGACATTTGCTTTTAATTAAATTAAAATAACCCAACATATATTTCTTTATTCACCATTGTTATTTACTTCTGTGCTTACACAGTACCTTATAACAGAAGTAAACGCCTACAAAGATAGGTAAGTGGGTGGGCTGCTTAAATAGCAATACTCAGGGAGAAATGATTAAATTCTTGGTATCTCTATAATACAGCTAGTAATTGATTTCTAAGCTGAGTGCCGTTAAGTATTGCTGAAAGGGGCTCATGAATTTGAATGCCAAGATGCCTTTCCTTTATACACTGCCTTTACCATTTTTTAAAGTTCACAAGAAAAAATGAATGGTCTTGCTGACCTATGTATGGGAAGGTTTTATAAAAACAGTAATTTGAAGGAAATAAAATTATTCCTCAACCTCTCCCCACCAGCCCTACTCTGATTAGCTTTAAAAAAAAAAGCCATTTGATTTTGCATTCATTTATAAGCACAACAGAGGTCACCCTTGATAGTCCCATGAATTTCATCTTATTTTTACACAGGCAGTAAACACAGGTACTAAATTCTCAGTTAACTCTAGCAGCTACTCTATTTGAATGGACTGAGAAGCTAAGGTGGTTACTTGGTATTTCAGTTCACCATGTCATTAGGATGCTTAAATGTTATTAGGAAATTGGAAGTAATGTTATATATTGGTTATAAGCTTGAGTTTTAGAACTAAACTACCTGGGTTTGAATACCTGCTACAACCACCTACTATTATAGAGGTCATTTATAATAGCTACACACATGACCTTGAGCAAACTGCTTTATTTCTTTGTGCAGTTTCTTCATCTGTAAAACAGGGATAATAGTATTATCTACTCTGTGAGAATGAAATGGGTTATAACATCCCAAAAGCTTATACTATTGCTAGGCACATGGTAGGTGCTCAATAAATGTTAGCTATTGCTTTAGCTTCAGCTAAGCTATGGTGAGAAAAGCCTAAACAGAAAATCTTTTAACCTTCTTCAAATTCTTTTTACTTACTCCATCTCAGTTCTTCTTATGCATATGTCCTCTAAACTACCACTCTACTTTGTACACAAATCAATGAATGTTAATAGAATATTATAATTGTCTGTTCTTATGTTTGTCATCCTTACTATAATGTAAATTATTGGTGACAGAAATCACATTTTTCACTTTGTATTTACAGCATTTAGCACACATAAGTTCTAAGAAGTGATCCCTAAATATAAGAATCCTACCTTTTTCAGAAACATCACCACCAGTTGGGGGGTAGGAAAAGGGATGCAGGTAATTGTTTACGATTCTGAGGGTCCATTTAAGTCTATTTTATAGTGAAGAAAACATTGACGATGATTTTAAATAAACAAATTACCAACATGACCTAGTAGTGGTAGTAAGAAGATTAACATTTACTGAGAACCTACTATGTGTCAGATACTTAGTAAAGTGGTCTGTATAAATTAACTTATTTATTTCTCAATATAACCCTCCCAGGTAGGTAGTAACTCTATTGTAATATGGAATAACTGAAGATCAAAAAGATTAATTAACTTACTCATGTGTCACACAGTAAGTAAGTACCACAGTCAGGGATTCTAACTACAAAGTTCAAGCTCCTTCCATTATGCAATTTTACCGCACAAATATCATAAGTTACCATTTATTGATTCCCACCATGTGCCAGGCTCCATGTGACATACTGTGCATTTGCTATTCTAATTAATCTTAACAATACAGCCAAGTAGGTATTACCTCACTTATCACAGATAAAGAAACAGGCTATAAACAGGTAAAGAAACTGATGGAGGAGCTGTAGCTAATATGCACTAGGAGCATACATGTGAAATTAGGTCTGTCTCACTTCAAAGCTTACTCTTTTTATGGTAAAATATTGTATTCTTTCAAATTTTTGAAAGGGATGTAATCTGCTTCTGCTTGCCTCAGAGCACTCCTTTTGATTAGGGTTGGATGATTTGTACATTTACTGTTTTTTAATACCTTCAGTATATATCCTCAAAAAGACAATTTCAGTATAAATTATCATTCTTCAGTAAAAAATCAGCAGTTAAAAAATAAATATTATTTTATTTTATTTTATTTTATTTTATTTTTTTTTTGAGACGGAGTCTTGCTCTGTCGCCCCGGCTGGAGTGCAGTGGCCGGATCTCAGCTCACTGCAAGCTCCGCCTCCCGGGTTTATGCCATTCTCCTGCCTCAGCCTCCGGAGTAGCTGGGACTACAGGCGCCCGCCACCTCGCCCGGCTAGGTTTTTTTTTTTTTGTATTTTTAGTAGAGACGAGGTTTCACCGTGTTAGCCAGGATGGTCTCGATCTCCTGACCTCGTGATCCGCCCATCTCGGCCTCCCAAAGTGCTGGGATTACAGGCTTGAGCCACCGCGCCCGGCCAATAAATATTATTTTAAAAATCGAGCATGATATACTACAAAACCACGCCTTTATTTGGTAACTTGTTTTTTGCTTCAGGACAAAATATATACAGGGCAAGTTACATACTGCCCCCCAGTGGGCTTCCCTTTCCATATCACTCAACTTGATCATATCCCAGGTATTTTACTCCCACTGCCCTAAGTTACCTTGTCATATAAAACAGAATAAAATTCTCAAATCTAAAATTATGCTGAAGTCAGAAGTCAAATTAAAACATACACAGAATTTCAACACCACTCTTGAGCCTCAAACAGGAAGTGTCAACCTGTACCTGGAAAATGCATAAGGAAACATTAATAAACCTTAATAATAAACCTTAGTAATTAATGTTTCAAAAGTATACCCTAATGAAGCTTTCTAAAACATCATGCTTAGAAAAACTTAAGAAAAGAATGCCCAATCTGAGAGGGAAAATCATAACTAAAGATATATTTTATACTGTAACTGAGGCATAAAACTCTTCTAGAATCTGGAAATATGCCTTTTAAAAAAATGGCATATTTCTTTACACAAGAAGGTGATTATCATCCCCCTTTCAGTTCCCCTTTCTCAGTTTCTTATTCCTCATCTTTACCCCTCTCCTTCATCTGGTTTTCCTGTCTTCACTCCTCAGACCACTGGGCTACTCATACTCAGACTTCCATTTTAAGCCAAGTGTGGTGGTGCATGCCTGTGATCCCAGCTCGCCTGTGGTCCCAGCTATTTGGGAGGCCGAGGTGAGAGGACTGCACCTTGGAGTTCGAGGCCGGCTGGGCAACATAGCGAGATCCTGTCTCTCAGGGAGGGAAAGAAGGAAGAAAAAGAAAAACAAAGGTACTTCAATGCTTTCCTAGATTCAGCCTTTCCATGTTTTAAAATTATCCCAACACATTCACTCCTCCCTCTGTGTTTTCATCTTAGGAATCTTAATAAATAGATGAATACTATATATTAATCATTGCTGCAAGTGAAAACTCAAGGGTATTTATATTATTAAATAGTGAATCTGCAAAGTGCCTGGGATGTAAAGTCACAGAACTAGAGCCTAAACTTGTCTTTTATTTACTAAATGTGCATGTCTTGAGCTAACTATATTCTAGGAGTTTCTGGAGTTCTATCTCAAGTAAGCAATTTGACCTTAACAAAACAGTTTATTTTCCTTTTATTCTCCTTACCTATAAGCAAATTTCTTATCATACTGGAATTCTTTAACCCTATCACATAATTTAGTAACTCCTAAACACCCATTTCTTTTAACTTTTAACTGAGAATATTGAATCAGTTGCCAAATTCTGCTACTTATTGCAGCATCTCTCTCAAAATAGAATTTTCTTCTATCATTATGATAGAAAAGTCACATTATCAATCCTTACCTGGATTTAGAATTTTCTCTTGTTAAAGTTATCATCTACCCCTTCATCTTACCCCTGCCAGCTTCTTTTCATAGCTCTTTAATGGTATCCTAATTATCTTGCAAGACCCTTTCTCCTAATCCTGTCACTTACTAGCTCTAGCTGTGTGACCTTGGACAAGTAAATCTCTTTGTATCTCAATTTTTAAAAATCTCTAAAATCTGTAATAACGGGGAATAATAGTAATATTTATTTTTTGAAGTTTTCATGAAGATTAAATGAGATAATATGTATAAAGGCTTAGAACAGTGTCTGGCATACAATAAGCACTCAATGAGTACTAGGTTTTTTAGAGAAAAAGTAGGATTGAAAAAATAAAAGGACATGAAGCACAGTAAATCCTTGCACTCTTATATTTTGAAATCCTCAGCTGGTATGCTAAAACTTTTCTCCATAAGACACATGTAGTTAGGGTCTCTAGTGCTGTCACTATAGAACTACATAATAACCTTTTCACAAATACGGGCCTTGAAATAATCAAACACTGTAGATTACATTACCTTCTCAGTCATTTCCTATAAAGCAGCTCATTACTTTTTACACATCTGATATATCTTATTTCAAGCTCAATTCCCTTGCCCTGGACTCTTGATTCAATCATTTAACATAGCACCACATGCCTAGAAAGATGACCCAAAAATGACACCCTTCTGTCATTCGAACAGCTTCTAAAACCTCAACTTTTCCACAAAAGCTTTCTTTAATTGTGCTTCTTCCAGCGACACTTAATTATACCTCTATGCTTTTGCTCGTGTTATTCAACATTTTCCACCTATTCAATCCCCAATATTCTTCAAAGCCCTTCATCCCTTGTAAAACCTTCCCAGACTAGCATAGCACACTGATTTTTTCTCTACTTGACCTTACTGTGTTGTCTTTATCTGTACTTAACTGTTATTCACTTGAGGTCACTGACCACTTTTTAACTTAGTTTTTTCACCTATAAGAGTTTTTAACTTAGTTCTTTCACCTAGAAGAGAATAAGACCACTTGTCTTATCCATTTTAGTCAGTTTAGAGGTGACACCATAAAATGATTTGGGTGAAAATAATGACTATTGGCCGGGCACGGTGCCTCACGCCTGTAATCCCAGCACTTTGGGAGGCCGAGGCGGGCGGATCACCTGAGGTGAGGAGTTCGAGACCAGCCTGGCCAACATGGTGAAACCTCATCTCTACTAAAAATACAAAAATTAGCCGGACATGGTGGCACACGCCTATAGTCCCAGCTACTCGGGAGGGTGAGGCAGGAGAACTGCTTGAACCCGGGAGGCAGACGTTGCAGTGAGCAGAGATCACGCCAATGCACTCTAGCCTGGGCAACAAGAATAAGACTCCGTCTCAAAAAAAAAAAAAAAAATTCCAAACAAAACTGGTTGAAAGCATCTTAAAACACCATAAGCTTTTTGTAATTGTTAATGCAACTGTAATCTTTTTTGTGTTTTTTCAGATTTTATAAAAAGTCCCCTAATTTTTAGAATTCCTAATTCATTTTAGCCAACTCTACTTGCTCTACACAATCTATAATAACAGTACATTATTGAAAACAACCAAAATGTCCAATAAGGAGATTGGTTAAATTAACTGCAAAATACACACAACAGAATCCTACACAGCCATTTAAAATGATGATGCAGGGACCTATTTATTGCACAAAGATGTTCATGGTATACTGATAGGTAGGGGAAAAAAGCAGATTGTTAAAATGGTATGTATAGTATAATCCTATATAAACAAATATAGTCTTTGAAAAAGTGTTGAAATAATAAGTAGTTAATAAGTAGTTAATAATAAGTAGTTAGTTTAAGTTACATCTAGGTGAACCATATTACATGTGTTCATTTATTTATTTAGTATATTCCCACACAATGCATCAACCAATCTGCTAAAGTGCCAGGGATGCTAAACCAGAAATAATCCTTCTGTCCCTAAGAATGTTACAGTATAGAGAGGAGACAATCATCAAAATAACCCAGAAGTAAAGGCAACTATAATAAGTATCATGAAGGAGAAGTGTCTGGTGCTATAAGCATGAATAACAGGGAAAACTTTAACAAGTCAAAAGATAATGGAGGCTTCCTTAAGGAAGTGATAAAAGAATAAACATTTACTAGGTAATGAGGGAAGGGAAAGGGCTATTCTTTTTGCTTGTCTCTATATTCTTTAAAGAAAATGGATTGCTTTTATAATAAGAAAAAACAATGAAAGAAAACCAAATGATCTGAATTTTTTTGCTCTGGGTTTTTTTTACTCTTAAATAGTTATGTTTAATTTATGCACAGCTAATCTTGCTTGTCTTGCTTAAATGACAAAGTTTTCAGAAACGTTTATATTTTGAAAACAGGTCATCAAGGAAAAATTTCTAATCGCCAGGTCATATTTTTCTTATTCTATGATTGAATAAAAACATAAGATCAAGCATGAGATAACGGACATTATATTGTTTCCATTGTCTTCTATTTATTCCATAATGTTTCCAATAGTAAGGAACAGGCCTAAATGAGTAAAAATGAATTCAAAATTTAAAAAGGAGGAAGGAAATCCCAATTCTGAAAAGTAGATTAAAATGCTTAAATGTTACCCAAACTGCCTCAAACTGTGCTAAAATTATCAAGTCATTTTCAACCAAATTGTCTTTGTGCCTTCTACTAAAAATCACCTACCAATACAATAAGGCTTACTAAATTTGGAGATCCCACCAAAAATTAAAGCCTGTATTACGTAACATAAAACAGACCAGATTAATTGCATGTAGAACTTAGTCCACCCTAAGTGAAGGTTCATACATCAGTCATAAATGACACAGCTTATCCCAGAGTGTATTCTACAGAATACACAGGTTATTGGTAACTATTACTTGAAAAAAAGCTGTGTTAAAATAAATTTGAAAAAAAATACGTTAAACAAAATCAAGCAGTTTTCTTTTCTTCAAGACTTTCCAGAGTCTTTAATAAACAGGTCCAGAATAACTTAACAAATTAGAAGTTCAAAAGGTTTTGAAAACTAAAAGTCTCAAATATAATTTATATGGTAACAAAACCTGACTTGAACTTAAGGTTTTCTAGTCTTTGTTTTATTTAGTCTAATTCATACATTTTTCTGTAGAGATTGTATGTTTGATTACAGGAGTAATTCCCACTGGGGATATTCCTTAACCTAAGCCCCAATGGGGATAACTTAAACATTATATACACCATAACACCGTTCTAATATTGAAAGAGTTCTGAATTTCAAAACAAATCTATTATCAGTTTTGCAAAATGAATTGTGAACCTCTACTAAAGCACAATGTGAATCTTCAAGAGGAGTATTTTCCAAACCTATGATGATAGAGCTCACTTTTAAAAAGAGTGAGAAAGTAAAGACTGGATTAAGGTATGCCCCAAACTGATTATGAAAGGCCAGGATGTCTCACACTTAATAAAGAAGAACAGGGCAAAGCCTCAGATAGACAAGTGGACTGAAAATTACATAAAACAATGTTTAATTGTTATTATAACATTTTATGTAACATTGTTACATCAACAAGGAATTCAGTAACTGAGGAAAAAAGGGAATTGGCCGATGTTTACCCAGTATTAACTAGGTAAGCAGACAAAACTGGATCTACCAGATCCAAACATTTTTGTCACTTAAGACCTGACTTTCTAAAAATTGCTCTGAGAATAAAATAAGTATACAAACAAGTGTATTCTTTTCGTCTATTTCAGGCATGTAAGTCTTCTCTCCTCAACTAAGACTTAGAGTACTTGCTGAATACAATGTATAAATTTGCCTTCCAAGTGTTTCCATTCATTTTTCTAGAACTGGATACAAAACTCCCTCCAATTTTCTCTCTGATCTACAGCAGAGTCTATTTTATAAACCACTTTACTGCCTTTGAGCACATGAATAGCAGTGTAATAAACAATAAAGGATTTTGGGTTACAATTACATTAATGTATTATATATTTGAGTTGGGAAGTAGTTCTAATTTTAAAATATTATTTAATATTTTAGAGACTAACATTTTTTTCTTTTTTTTTTGAGACAGAGTCTCGCTCTGTTGACCAGGCTGGAGTGCAGTGGTATGTAATTTTCTTATATTCCACATATTTTCTTGATATAACAATATATACTGAAAACAGAGTTCTGAAAAATATATGATGTGGAAAAAAACAGACTCAGGAAGATAATCTGACTATCCTTGGTTTAAGTAGCTAGTTGCTATGAACTTTAGTCCTGGGAATGTTACTTCCTGAAACCAGTGCTTTTCCTACTACACCGTACTGCCCTACACCTGGCAGGGGGAGGGGGAACCACTGCATAAGTGATGGGAAAGAAATTGGTTCAGAGAAAGGTAAAAACATAATGCCCAAACATGTTCAACTGAAAATTAAATTCAAACATACTGCATCAGTACTTTTTTTGTTGTAAGTATATAAAACGACATCTACTCTGCCTTTTTAACTCATGGAATATAAAATAAAATTTGACCCTCAAGTATACACGCATGCATACATGTGCATTTCAGTCTCTCAATCAAAGCACCCATGATGAATAATTGAAAAAACAATTTGAATTATACTTAAACATAACTGCCATCCATTTGTGTTAGCTTACCAGATTTGTGCTTCTTGTGTTTTGCTTTTTTTTTGATGATCAATAACTTATTCTGGATCTCAGGTTTGTAAGACTTGAATGCAAGAGAATGAAGACCTTCACGCTTTCTCTGTAAGTTTTCATTCAAAACATCTTTCAATTTCTTTTTTTTCTTTTTCTTCTTTTTGGCCCTCATTTTAGTTAGTTTGAGTTTCTTGTGGCTCTGTAGTGACTGCTCTAATAGAATTTCCCTTACGACTTTGTGGCAGTTAATTTCTGGATGATCACTGTGACTTCCATTTACATGTATTTGGCAAGATTTCAGAGTATTTTCTTTTAATGGACTGGGTTCAATCTTTATTCTGGAAGCTTCACCATATTTTTCCTGATTTTCTATAAACCTTATTTCACCTGGACTGAGAGGCTCTCCAAAGCCAGTAACTTCCCCTGGACTCCCTGGTTTCTCTAAATTTTCTTTACAACAATCAGTTTTTTTAATTTCACAAGGCCTGCGAATTCTAATTTCATAGTTGGATTTTACTTCCATTTCAAGAGAGATGTCATGATTATCCAAGATCATTTTAGCAGGGCAGCAAGCTGGATCAAAATTATTTTCCTGCTCTTTCTTGAAGGCAGAGGGCATGCTGTCTCTACTACATCTATGTTCTCCATTACTTGTACTAACATAGTCACACTTCAATTTCTCCAATTTAATCCGAGGTACTCTTTGTATTTTAATGGGTGGAATTGGAAATTCTGGGGCCTGAAAGGGTCTCTGTTTATAAATCCGTACGTCTGCACCACAGAACTGTGGAAAATGTACATAAGCATTCTCCAAATAATCATAACCAAGAATAACTTCTCTGCATTCATGGATAGGCTGTCCAAGTACAGCATCTTGAACTTCTTTTTGTGTTTCATACACAAAGTCACAAAGACCCTTAAGTAGCCATACTTTTTGGTAAAAAGGTAGTTCGTGAAAAGGTTTTTCTTCTAATGGATTGACTTCTCCAAGAACTTTAAAAAACTGAGGACACAACCCCAGTTTTTCAGCACAGTTATCAGGATTTTCAGTCTGCCCTACAGCAGTGTACCACTGTTGTACTTTCTGCCTCAGTGCTGCTTCCCAGGTCCTGTAAGGCAAAGTAGGTCTTCGATGTAAGGTAGGTCTGCGATGGGGAGGACTTAATAGAGAAGTCATTATTTTAGATAGGAAAACATTACACTGAGGCATCAGAAGACAACGTTCCAATTCGTAAAAGACTATTTCTGGCAAATTTAGAATTTGTTGAGCTAAACAAAGGAAATGCCCAATAGCTGGAATTTCCCACATGGTCTCCATACAAGTTGGAGCTGCTTGAGCTAGAAGTTTTCTTTCCCATTCTTCTATTTCCTTTTGACTAGCTTCTTCTGCTTCTTTTCTTTCCTGCTCCCGAAGCCTAAAGAAATTTAACAAATTATACTATTATTATTTAGAGGGTACCATAAAATGTGAATTTTAAGTATATTTATCTTTAGTCAAAAAGGCAACTAACTGTCCTAGATTTATTTATTTATTTATTTATTTATTTATTTATTTATTTATTTGAGTCTCGCTCTGTCGCCCAGGTTGGAGTGCAGTGGTACAATCTCAGCTCACTGCAACCTCTGCCTCGCAGGTTCAAGCAATTCTCCTGCCTCAGCCTCCCAAGTAGCAGTCACCTGCCACCACGCCCAGCTAACATCTTGTATCTTTTAATAGAGATGGGGTTTCACCATGTTGGCCAGCCAGACTGGTCTCAAACTCAGGTGATCCACCTGCCTTGGCCTCCCAAAGTGTTGAGATTTACAGGCACGAGCCACCATGCCCAGCCTGTCCTAGTTTTAAATATCAGTACAAAGTGTCTCATAAAAGTACCATTTTGCTTTTTTCAGATGAAGAAATACACATATCACTTCACTCTGAATTTGATGGAGGATTCCTGACATAATTATCCTCAAGGTAAATTCTTCAATTTATAATATCAATTACATTTACTAAACGAAAGCACAGAATTTGATTACAATAATTTCTAGAAGTAATATGACTTCATTTAAGAGCTGTAACGATATTTACATCCTTTGACCCCGTAATTCCATTCCTAGAAAATTATACTAAGAAAATAAGTCAAACAGAAGCAAAAAGTTATGTACTTACCAATGTTAATTGGAGTTTTATCATATAAGCAAAACAAAACTATGAAAAATATTGTTTTAAAATTGGGAAATAAACTTGAAATATTATGTAGCCTTAAAAATTAAAATTATTAATATGTATAAATATAGAAAATGTCAGAATACAACATAGTACTTAATAGTCATAAAGAAAATAGGTATATACTGAGCAGGGAGGTGACAGTATTGCAAAAGTAAATAATTTCTAGGTTAATGGGAATATGAGTGCTTTTATCCCCCTTAAGATTTTCTTTATTAGCACTACTATAAAAACTTTTTAATTCAAAAAAAATTAAATTATATGCAAAGATAGGCATTTAAGTCTTTGCGACCTTAGATTAGGCAATGGTTTCTTAGATCTGACATCCAAAAAATAAGCAACAAGAGAAAAATAGATAAACCGGGTATCACCAAAACTAGAAAATTTTGTGCTTTTAAAAGACATCATCGGCCAGGCACGGTGGCTTAAGCCTGTAATCCCAGCACTTTGGGAGGCCGAGACGGGCGGATCAGGAAGTCAGGAGATCGAGACCATCCTGGCTAACACGGTGAAACCCCATCTCTACTAAAAAAAAAAAAAAAAAAAAAATACCTAGCCAGGCGAGGTGGCGGGCGCCTATAGTCCCAGCTACTCGGGAGGCTGAGGCAGGAGAATGGCGTAAACCCGGGAGGCGGAGCTTGCAGTGAGCTGAGATCCGGCCACTGCACTCCAGCCTGGGCGACAGAGTGAGACTCTATCTCAAAAAAAAAAAAAAAAAAAAAAAAAAGACATCATCAAGAAAGTAAAGACAACTCACAGAATGGGAGGATGTTTTTGTAAATTATATACTTAATAGACTTGTATATAGAACATATAATGACTACTTACAACTCAATAATAAAAGGACAAATAGCCCAGTTAAAAAATGGACAGGTTGGGTGCAGTGGCTCACGTCTGTAATCCCAGCATTTCGGGAGGCCTGAGGCCTATAATCCCAGCATTTCGTGGATCACCTGAGGTCAAGAATTTTGACTCCAGCCTGGCCAACATGGTGAAACCCCTTCTTGACTAAAAACACAAAAATTAGTTGGGCATGGTGGCACATGCCTATAATCCCAGCTACTAGGGAGGCTGAGGCAGAAGAATCGCTTGAACCTGGGAAGCGGCGGTTACAGTGAGCTCACCATTGTGCTCCAGCCTGGGAAACAAGAGTGAAGCTCCGTCTCAAGACGTCTTGAGCTCCAGCCTGGGAAACAAGAGCGAAGCTCCGTCTCAAGAAAAAAAAAAGAAAAAGAAAAAAAAAAGGAGAAAGAAACTTGAACATGAATAGGTATTTCTTTAAAGATGTGAACAATAAAATGAACAACAAAAGCACATGAAAAGATGCTCAACCTCATTATCAATTAGATAAATGCAAATCAAAACCAGAATGAGATACTACTCCAAACTTACGTGGATCGTTATTATACAAAAGACAGATAGTAACAAGTATTGGTGAAAAAGTGAAGAAACTAGAAACCTCATACACTGTAGGTAGTGTAATTGCTGTTGAAAATATTACCATGTGATCTAGCAATTCTACCCCTGCATATATACCCAAGAGAAATAAAAACACTTATTCACATGAAAACTTGTATAGAAATGTTCTTAGCAGTATTATTTACAAGAGCCAAAAATGGGAACAAATCAGCGTCTGACATTGGCTATTTTTCTACAAATCAGATTGCAATCCAGTAAGATAATATATAAATAGTAAGAACACTACTTTGGCAAATATCACAACTTGCTCTTTTATAGAACAGCCTACTTTTATATTTTTGGTTGAAATGTCATACTACAACTGTCATTAGTGATTTGGTATTTATATATATTACATTTGAGTACCTAAAAAATATTAAATATTCTTAATAAAATTCAACTTTTTTCAAATGTGCTTAGAGTTTTATGGAATTTTATTTTTTACTGCATGAGGATGGTAGTGGGCAGGTAGAATTTGGCTTCCTCTGTACAGAGCTGGGACTCCAAAAGCACAAACACTCAGTAGAGGGGCATACTAGAAAAAAGTCCCTTCCCCCAATCCTCAACTAGAGGACTGCAAGAAAAATTTTTTTGTCTTCACAATAGGAGTGGTGAGTGGAAAAAAATAAAATCTAAAGAATTTGTAACTATAAGCTGACTCATATGGATTTATCGCCCAATTTCACATTTCCTGAGTGCTCAGAAAAACATCACACTAAGAAATGAGTTTAATGTGGTTTCATGCCAATATTGCTGTCAGGTACATGAACAACAACAAAAAAATCAAATCTCTAAGGGAATGCACCTTAAGCCCAGACTTTAAGGAACTCCTACTGCTATAGTGTATAGACATGAAATGAATTCACAGTCAAAGATAAAACATAAAAGGAGTTAAGACATTAGGAGGGATAGGAAGAAAGAATCTGGCCCCAAGATAATAGATGTAAGAATTACAGGACACAAGGAATACAATGTTCAGTGAAAAGAAACTGAAAACATGAGCAAAGAGAAGGAGATTATATAAAATGACAAAGTAGTTTTGAAAACGAATTAAAAAGAACTTCTAGAAATGAAAAATACAGAAATTAAAATAAAAACAGATTTACAGCTAACTCCTTGATATAGTTTGGATATTTGCACCCTCCAATTCTCATGCTGAAATTTTATTTCGGGGCCTAGTAAGAGGGTGTTTGGGTTATGGGGGTGGATTCCTCATGAATAGCTTGGTGCCATTCTCACTGCAGTGCGTGAGTTCTCACTCTACTATTTTTCACGAGAAATAATTGTTAAAATGGGCCTGACACCTTCCTCCTCTCTCTTGTTCCCTTTCTCACCATGTGGTATGTTGGCTCCCCTTTACCTTTTGCTAGGAGTAGAAGCAGTCTGAGGCACTCTCCTGATGCAGATGCTGGCTCCATGCTTTCTGTACAATCTACAGAACCATGAGACAACCCTCTTTTCTTTATAAATTACTCAGCCTCAGGTATTCCTTCACAGCAATGCAAAATGGACTAAGACATTCTTCAACAGCAATAACAGAAGCCAGCACACAATGGAGTATCTTTAATATACTCAGAAAATAAGTGCCAACAGAAATTGTTATTGAATAAAAATATCTTTCAAAAATATAGAAAAAAAGATATTTTCAGACCAAAAAAATGTGATATTTGTGACTAAAAAACACAATCTAAAGGAAATTCTAAAGAATATGCTTCCAGTGGAAGAATAGTGATCCCTAACTGAAGCACAAAGATGGGGGGGGGAAGTGGTAATACATAGGTTAATTTACATAGATATGGCATAAATGATTAAAATGTTCTATGGAGTTTAAAAAGAAGACAAGATAGAATTAAAATACATGAAACAACGGCTGGGCCCTGTGGTCTGTGCTTGTAATGCCAGAACTTTGGGAGGCCGAGGCAGGCAGATCATCTGAAGTCAGCAGTTCGAGACCAGTCTGGTCAACAAAGTGAAACCCTGTCTCTACTAGAAATACAAAAATCAGCTGGGCGTGGTGGTGCACGCCTGCAATCTCAGCAAGGCAGGAGAATTGCTTGAACCTGGGAGGCAGAGCCTGCAGTGAGCTGAGATAGCACCACTGTACTCCAGCCTGGGCGACACAGTGAGACTCCATCTCAAAAAATAATACTAATGCTAATATAAAATAAAATATATTACAATAATAGCAGATAAGCTGGGAGAAAAATGATTAAACTGAAAAGGAAGAGACAGACTAAAGAAGCACAAATCAATAACTAACATAAAACAAATTGATTGGGCTGGGTGTGGTGGCTCACACCTGTAATCCCAGCATTTTGGGAGGCTGAGGTGGGAGGATAGCTTAAGCCCAGGACTTCAAGATCAGCCTAGGCAACACGGTGAGATCTCACCTCTTAAAAAAAAAAAAAAAAAAAAAAAAAAAAGCCTGTTATGGTGGCACAGGCCTGTGGTCCGAGCTACTTGGGAGGGTGAGGTGGGAAGATTACTTGAGCCCAGGAAGTCAAAGTTGCAGCGAGCTGTGTTCATGCCATGGCACTCTAGCCTGGGCAAAAGAGCAAGACCCTGTCTCAAAAAAACCAAAACAAATCAAAAGCAAGGGACAAAAAACAAATTGGAGCTCCAGAAAATAAGAATAGAGAGGCAGGAAGGTAATGGTGATGGTGATAGTTGAAGACACAATGGCTGAGAATTTTCTAGAACTAATGGGCACAAATCTTCATTTCAGAAAGCTCCAAAAAACAAATGAAGAAAGTAAGCCACATTTGGGCACGGGATAAAAGAATAATAAAACATCAAAGACAAAAAAAAATTCTTATAAGATGCAGAAAAAAGGACAGAGTACATACACAGGAATGATAGACTGAGAGATCTATTAATAGCAACAAAATAAACCAGAAATGACAGAACAGTATCTTTAAAGTGCTGAATTAATATAACTGTCAAACTAGAGCTGCATAACCAGCTAAACTATCATTTATAGATCAAAGTAAGTTAAAGCCATTTTCAGTTAGACTGAAATGAAAACTTTCATGTAGTGTCTTCTGCTTCCATCCAAAATGAAGTAACAAAGAATCAAAATTATACTTTCATTTGAACCAACAAAAAAAATCCTAATACATGAAATAATGGTTTTCAAGCAAAGGACAGTGATCCATGACACATGAGAAAGAGATGAGGTTAGTCCAAACATTGTTTCAGTTTATTGCCTTGAAAGAGTATCCAGATCATGATGCAGACAGACAGAGGGTACCCAGGCAAAGCCCAGCGGACTCCCTTAATTGAGAAGAAGCCAAGAGTCCAGAGAGTTCAAGGCAACTAGAGTCTGCAGGACATAGTGCCTGCACAGTACCAATGAGTAGACAGTTGCATAAAGACAGAATGCTACAGATGTGCAGAGAATCTCCCAGGAGTATTCAGAGTACTGATTAGTAGAGGGACAAACTTACAAAATATTAGAGAACATAGTGCCCGTTCCCACTAGCCACGCTAGAAAACTAGACTCATAATTCATAGAATATTGTGTAGAATATTCAGGAAGGTCTTACCTTGGTAGTAGAGAATAATTAGACATGGACTAGTGCTCAGGATCCAAATAACAAATTATAAAAGGTCAGAATAATAAAGTTGTTTCCAACTAACTTAACTGCATTCCAGGAAAAAGCTCAAGATTTATAGAGATCCAAAAATATCCAGCGCTCATCAAGGTAAAATTTACAATGTTTGGCATTCAAACCAAGGCTACCAGGCATACAACAGTGCAGAAAAATGACCCATGATGAGAAAAATCAACCAAAACTGACCCAGAAATGATACACACATTAGAATTAGCAATAAGGGCCGGGCATGGTGGCTCACGCCTGTAATCCCAGCACTTTAGGAGGCTGAGGTGGGTGGATCACTTGAGGTGAGGAGTTTGAGACTAACCTGACCAACATGGTGAAAACCTGTCTCTACTAAAAAAAATACAAAATTTGCTGGGTGTGGTGGTGCGCGCCTGTAATCCCAACTACTTGGGAGACTAAAGCAGGAGAATCACTTGAACCCGGGAGGTGGAGGTTGCAGTGAGCCAAGCTCGCACCATTGAGCTCCAGCCTAGGCAACAAGAATGAAACTCCATCTCAAAAAAAAAAAAAAAGGAAAAAGAATTAGCAATAAGGTCATTAAAGTAGTTATTAAAACTATATTTCATTTGGTTAAAAACTTAAGTAGATATGAAAGATATAAAAAAGACCCAAAACTTTTGGAGATAAAAACTGCGATGTCTGAGATGAAAATACACAGAATGCGATTTATGACCGATTAGACACGGCAGAAGAAAAGATGAGTGAAGTTGAAGACAGCAATAGAAACTATCCAAATTGAAATGTACAGAAAAAATACTTCTACAGTATATACGTAGAAGAAAAGAGATGATTACAGAAAGAAGTTTGAAAATGTGAGAAGAATTGGGAACAAACTGTTAATCATGGGTAAATATGAATAAAAATTATATTATAAAAACAGTAATGCTTAGTTTAGGGGATAAAAAATGACACAAAGCTAAATTATTAATCAACAATAACATATGAGATGGACGAGGCAGAAGAGAACAAAATTAAGAAGAGGAATAGAGGTTCCCTATCAGTGGAAGCAGGTGTAAAAGAATTCCACAGATAAATAGCAATAGATAATGCCAAATGGAAAAATCAAGAAATAGCAACATAGCATTTATTTAAAAATGTGAACATGATTACCAGAAGGAATAGCTAAAAGTTAAAGGTCGCTGATTCTGAGTCACAGTCTTGAAGTTGAGTTGAGTAAGACTGATGCCTTTTAGTAGCCTTAAAGATACACTGCGACTTTTAAACTAGAGAGTCTGTAGAATAAAATAAGTCTTAAATCGATTTTTCAAAAGCTAAAAAAAAAAAATCAGTCAAATGACTTAATCATGTTTATGTTAAATTTATAGATACTGTGTACTTTACCACGAAATTGAGTTTCTCTACACTTTATGTATTGAGAAGGATAGAATATTTTTCTGGGTAGAATATTTTTCTTCAATATACTGTTGTTAACAATATACAAAGTTTTCAAGTTATTTCCCATAAAATTTAATTCACAGTTTGTTTAAAAGTTTGTAATAGGATACTATATCTTAGAATCAATCATCAGAAACTGGGTTTATTACTATTCTTGGCAGAGAAAACTGATTTTGGTTAATCCTGTCATAATTAATTCTATGAGCTCGCTATAAAATCACTTATTAGTTAGAAAACATCTCAGACTGTAAGTCTGGAAATTCTCCCTTTTTGGTTATACATACAAGTAAAATATAATGTTGTTTAAGGCAGATTTCTGTTTTCAAAATTAAATGTGATACCTTGCTTTTTTCCAAAGGAAGTAAGATTAAAGGAACTAGGAAGCACCAAATAATAGAATAGATATGAAGAGTCAACACCAAGTAGGGAAAGGATAGCAAAAAAAAAATCTGGGAATCCTGAAGGCAATGCATACATGACTAACATCAATGAAATACATTTTGTTCTGACAGAGAAGAGTGTTATATGTTCTGCAGAAGTGAAAGAGTGACAACTAGTGCTTGGGAAAGAAAATGAAAGGGAAAGTTGGAGTAGATGAAAAAACTTTTATGGACTTGCTTTGCCTAAAGCAGTGAAAAGCAACTTTTGGCCAATATAAAGACTGGTGATAAGGTAATTTCACAAACTATTTACCTGCTGCGGATATTAAGGGCATACAGAGGGGTGAAATAACTTCCCCCAGGTTTTCCTAGCAGGTCAGTATAAGAGACAGAAACACAGTTTGCCTGGTAGGCCAAAGTTAGCACCAATTGGCTTGCTCCTAGAAGAGAAGAAAATTCATGATACAGTTGAAGCATGATGCTGCCATCTGTGCGCACTATCTGAAGTTAATCAAGGGCTGCTACCCACACTGCTGCTGTTCCTCATACACTGTACCTTTCAGGGGAAGATTATGGAATCTAGCCTCAGACTATGAATACTAAAGAGATGTGAGGAAGCACAAAAAAGTACATGGCTGGTATAGGCCAGCATAAGGCAGAAGAGCACTTTACCTTTAGAAACACAACTATGGAGTCTCTTTCCTGATCCTCAGTAGTGTAGTAAATAGGGAACGGGAGCCTGCTGAAGATCTCTAGAGTTAATATATATAATCAGCTATTTTTTAAAAACTTTAACACTTACAGTTAAAAAATTTAAAATAGTATCTTAAAAATGCTGAAGTACATCACATTTTGCTGGTAAGGCAGATAAAAAACCACCTTCCAGAATTATTTTCATTTAAAAATTTTGTCCAAAAGTACAGTACTAAAGACAGATAAAGCAGTCATGTTTCTAAAATACCAGCTCAAAAAATTAACCCTTCAATGTTGGGAAAATACCAAAAGACTGCCTCAGGATAACTGCAAAAACAACATTTGCTATTTTTAAAAAGAGGGTACATAAACAATACTGAATCAACAAGAAAATTGGTTCGATTTTTTTTTTTCTGGATCAGTTCTCATTTTTGATGTTGCTCCTTACTGGGTTGTGGCATGCTTGCATGTTACTCTGTGAAATACTAATAGAAGCTGTGCCTAAGGTTATTTTAGCCATGCACAATTTGGCAAAAACACTAGCTTTCCAAAAGAAAATTAAGTTTTAAAGTATCCTAACTTTACTATTATAGTTTTATAAACTTTTATTGAATGCTTACCATGTGTGATGATACAAAGAGGTAAGAAAACATGGACCTCACTCTCAAAGACATTACAATTTATTAAAAAAAAAAAAAGGACCTTTAATCTAAAATAATCCATTAATTGAGGAAACAATACAACGTATACAAATTGGTGGCATGAAAAAAGGAAGCAAGACATTTACTTACATTTTCTAAGATGAATAACACATAATATTATATTTCAGAAAAACTAACCATTCACATCAAGTCCATCAGTCAAGCTTCTTATTTATCTGCCAACAACAGAATCTCCTCTGGCTAGTTGAAACAGAAAATGAATTTATTTAAGGATTATAAGGGAGCTTATAGAAGCTCTGTTAAGAGTCAGAGAGCCAAACTTAGATGACAAAAAGCCAGAAAACAAGTCCAACCACACTTAGGAGGTTCTCCAGGAAAAACCAGACAGTCAGCACTAGTTGGCACCTTTGATACCAAGAACCTGGAACAACCAGAAACTCGTACCACCAGCTTTACCAAAATATAAAACCTCTCACTCAAGATTGCTACCTGATGTTATTTCCATACAATATCAAGTAAGAAGTATATGCCTGTTCATATAGCTCTACCTTACCTGTGAATGGGTTTGAGAATATAAATTTTCTGGCATCTATCCTGGGAAGTTAAGACTTGTACTATAGGAAATTAACAAAATGTAAGAAAGCTATTTAAAAATGCTGGGTGGCCACAAATGATGAATATATATTTAATTAAGTCACTGTTACTTTGTGTTATAGAGAATATGAAAATAAATCACTTAATTATAAAGTCACAGTATTTATTTTACAAAAATAATCACTGGAGTTAAAAAATCTGTTTCAATTCCAGTGATTTCCAAATCAGTAAAATACTAGTAATAAAGAGTACTTACAAAATATACACTGGCTGGGAGTGGTGGCTCATGCCTGTAATCCCAACACTTTGGAAGACCAAGGCGGGAGGATGGCTTGAGCCCAGGAGTTCGAGACCAGCCTGGGAAATACCGTGAGACCTTGCCTTTACAAAAAATGTAAAAATTAGCCAAGTGCGGTGGTCATGCCTGTAATCCCAGCCACTTGGGAGGCTGAGGTGGAAGGATAACTTCAGCCTGGGAGCTGGAGTCTGCAGTGAGTCGTGATCACATCACTCCAGCCTGGGATACCCTGTCTCAAAAAAACCCAGAAACTAAAAAAACCCACTATTTCTGGTAATCCAAATAGTTTTGCAAAAAAGGAACAGGGAACAGATCTAGTATTTTTAATATAACTAAAATAGACTTAAGTTATTAAAAGTGCTACCTAATAATGTCATATTCCAGATTAATAGAAATTTACTTGAGGAGAACCAATTGCCAATTTTCATCAATTTTATTTTATTTTTTAAGCATCTATAATGGCCAGTATGGTGGCTCATACCTGTAATTCCAGCACTTTGGGATGCCGAGGAGGGTGGATCACCTGAGGTCAGGAGTTCGACACCAGCCTGGGCAACATAGTGAAATCCCGTCTCTACTAAAAATACAAAAATTGGCTGGGCATAGTGGCAGGCGCCTGTAGCCCTAGCTACTCAGGAGGCTGAGGTGGGAGAATCACTTGAACCTGGGAGGCGGAGGTTGCAGTGAGCCAAGATTGCACCACTGCACTACAGCCTGGGCAACAAAGCAAGATTCCATCTCAAAAAAAAAAAAGACACAAAAAAAAAGGTATCTAAAATGTGTTATTTACTTTCCTATTTAATAAACAAAGTATACAAAATATTATTCAATCATTCCTTAATGGCTTTAGGTCATCATTATAAACAGAATGTGGTGGTGGTTGTGATTAGCTTAAAGATTATCTTAGCAATAAATTAATCAGCTCTTTCACTCAATTTTCTCAGACTTTCACTTAGAGGGCTGCTGTCTCCTAAATCAATGGGGTCTCTCTATACCAGTTCCCCCAAGACTGACTGTTGTCCTATCAGCATTTTCTTGAAGATGGCTACAATACCAAGCCTTTCTCAGTATTTATTCCTCTCTGTTCAACAGGCCATCACTTGTTATCTCCTTTATACTGGTTTCCAGTGCTGTCCAAACTAATAAAGACAGCAATAAAAGAATGCCAGGATTTTAAATCTGGCAATCTAAGAAGCCATTATTTTGATGGCATATACTGTACAAGGAAGGAAATCAGCCTACTTTATAAAAATTTATATAGAGTGGGGAGCTTCCTTCCTTTAAATGGAATAGGTAACAAATTAGAAATGAAATTGCTACATTTAAAGATTGCAAAAAATTTCTGTAGACCAGGGTTGGTTTAAAAAACACTTCACAGGCCGGGCGCGGTGGCTCAAGCCTGTAATCCCAGCACTTTGGGAGGCCGAGACGGGCGGATCACGAGGTCAGGAGATCGAGACCATCCTGGCTAACACCGTGAAACCCCGTCTCTACTAAAAAAAATACAAAAACTAGCCGGGCGAGGTGGCGGGCGCCTGTAGTCCCAGCTACTCGGGAGGCTGAGGCAGGAGAATGGCGTGAACCCGGGAGGCAGAGCTTGCAGTGAGCTGAGATCCGGCCACTGCACTCCAGTCCGGGCGACAGAGCGAGACTCCGCCTCAAAAAAAAAAAAAAAAAAAAAAAAAAAAAAAAAAAAAAAAAAAAAAAAAAAAAACACTTCACACACACACACACACACATATATATCGAGAGAGAGTAAAAATTTTTTAAAAATCTACTTTTGAGTTTGTGTCTGCCCAGATGATCAGCTGAAAATTATCAGAGGTCCATCAGGTACCAGATAAAGTATTACCATATTAAAATATATACTAAATTTTCAGCCTGTTGCTATCTGGATCTCAAATTTCTGATATAACAGGTACTTTAACCTACTTAACAAAATGAAAACTGTTTTCCCCAAAGGTTTTAATTAAAACAACAACAACAAAAACACCTTCCTCTCTCTTCTAACATGACCCTTCCTATGATTTCAAAGTCCTTTCCCTACCTAAATTTATAAAATCTATACTCTCAGCTAGTCTCTAACTCTTGACAGGATATTAAATTGACAGACTGCCGGGCGCGGTGGCTCAGGTCTGTAATCCCAGCACTTTGGGAGGCCGAGGTGGGCGGATCACGAGGTCAGGAGATCGAGACCATCCTGGCTAACACGGTGAAACCCTATCTCTACTAAAAATACAAAAAATTAGCCAGGCATGGTGTCAGGTACCTGTAGTCCCAGCTACTTGGGAGGCTGAGGCAGGAGAATGGCGTGAACCCGGGAGGCAGAGTTTGCAATGAGCCGAGATTGAGCCACTGCACTCCAGCCTGGGCGACAGAGTGAGACTCCGTCTCAAGAAAAATAAAAATAAAAATAAATAAATAGAAAAATTGACAGATTAGATTGTTTGCCTCTAGATCCATTCTCCATCCTTCACTGTAATGTTTATCTGTATCAATAGGCAACCTCATTCTCAGTCTTCCCTTGAGTTCATCAATGGAGAGACCTGGGAGGTGATCAGAAAGATAAAAGAAAGTGGGATGAAGCATTTATTTCCCTGGCTCCCTCCTCATGAGGTTGCCTTGGGCTTTGTCCTTCAACAGAAGGTATCGTCTCAAAACAGTCTCTTCTCTATAACTGTTTCCTGGGTAGCAGTTACTCTCTCTGCTTGCCTTTCTTACAGCCTTATTTCTTAAGATTCTGCTACACTGTAACCCCTTTGAAAATAAACCCTCTTTGAAATATCCTAACTTGAATGTGCCACATGTTTCCTGGCAGAGGACAGACACTGATACCAACACTGATAGATACAATATCCAGAGAAGATATTAAGCAGGCAATTAGGTCTGAAACTTAAAGAAGAGATCTGGACTACCTATCTGTCTATCTATCTACCCATCCATTCATTCTATCTATCTATCTATCTATCTATCTATCTATCTATCTATCTATCTATGTATCTATCATCTATCTATCTAATTTAATCTATCTATCTGTCTCCATCCTCAAGGAAGACACAAGAATGCTTACTATAGCATTCTATAATAATGAAACAACAGAAATACTTCAAAATGTCCATCTCTTCTGGAAAATGGATACACTGAAATATAGTCACATGATGTAATACTATCATACAGTTATTCTATAACACTTGAAATAAACTAGAACAAAACAGTTCAACATGAATAAAGCTCAGACACATAAATAAATGGAAATAGAAAGTTGTGAGGGATAAAAGACTATACTTTGGGTAAAACGTACCCTGCTTGAGTGATGGGTGCACCAGAATCTCAGAAATCATCACTAAAGAACTTATTCATGTAATCAAACATTACCTGTTCCCCAAAAACCTATTGAAATTTTATGTATGCATGTATGTATGTGTATATATATATTTTTTTAAATTGCCAATTATATGAAGGTTAAAGACATGCAAAACAATGTTATATATTATCTACAAATATATACCTATGTAATTAAAACATTAAAAATGCGTGGAAATGACCACTTTTTATAGTCATGATGAAGTAATTGAACCAAACTTACCCTCCTACTGTAAGCAGCTACAAACTGACCACAATATATAAAACATACATTTCAGACACTGGACAAACAGTGCAGGACTGTGATCACCAAGAGAAGTGAAACAAATGAGATGATCCCTACAACTGCCCAGTGCTAGGACAGTTAGTTTGAATAGCTGTCCCCTCCAAAACTCGTGTTGAAATTTAATCCACGATGTGGCAGTATTGAGAGGTGGGGCTTTCAAGGGGTTATTGGGTCATGAGGGTTCTGCCCAAACTCATTAATGACCAGATTAATGCGTTATCATGGGAATAGGGCTGATGTCTTTATAAGAAGAAGAAGTGAGACTTGAACTAGCACTCAGCCCCCTCACCATGTGATGCCCTGTGCAGTTTCGGGACTCTGCAGAGAGTCGCCACCAGCAAGATGACTACCAGATGTACTTCCTGCCCTTGGACTTCACAGCCTCTATAACTGTAAAAAATAAATTCCTTTTCTTCATAAATTACCCAGTTTCCAGTATCCTATTATAAGCAACAGAAAATAAACTAAGACATACAGCTTTCCAAGTGAAGGCGGTTTTTAGACTATCAGCACAGAAAGTCGGGAACAGAGAGTCCAGTAGAGTGGAGTTGAAGGGATAGAGATCGGCATCTGGAGAGGATGAAGCACCTGGAAGTTGTGAGATAATTCCAAAAGGAAGGCAGTTATGCAGAACAGAAATCTATTGTGTATTTTAAATTTTGAATTTTTAAAATTGTGGTATTGTTATTTTTATTGTTTTTTCCCCAAATATGGGAAATATGCAGTTGGTTGAACAGTGCACGTGGAACCTGCTGACATGGAAAGCCGACTGTCCTAAAGTTAAACTCCACAAAGCTGATTCTGACCAGAAAATTATAAGGTAGCAATTCAGACACCACACAAACTTGGGAGGTAACTGAGTTCTGACCAGCTGAAGCAGAAAGTCCTCAGTCACCACTTAGGGGCATTTAGCAGAGGCCTGAGAGGGATAATGCTGTCACAGGGCTCAACTAGAGTGAAGGCTATTTCAGACACACCCTAAAACAGCTTAAAACCTAGACTTTTCAAACTGTTCTACAAGAAATTTAACTGCTTGCCAGCATAAAGCCTACTCCTCTTCAAAGGAAGTAAATAAAACTCCAAACTCAATAAAGCAATGTTCACAATGTCTAATTTCCAATAAAAATTACTGGACATGTCAAAAAGCATGAAAATACAACCAGGAGAAAAACAATACAAAGACTTAGAAATTACAAAGATGGGCCGGGCGCGGTGGCTCAAGCCTGTAATCCCAGCACTTTGGGAGGCCGAGACGGGCGGATCACGAGGTCAGGAGATCGAGACCATCCTGGCTAACACGGTGAAACCTCGTCTCTACTAAAAAATATAAAAAACTAGCCGGGCGAGGTGGCGGGCGCCTGTAGTCCCAGCTACTCGGGAGGCTGAGGCAGGAGAATGGCTTAAACCCGGGAGGCGGAGCTTGCAGTGAGCTGAGATCCGGCCACTGCACTCCAGCCTGGGCGACAGAGCGAGACTCTGTCTCAAAAAAAAAAAAATAAATAAATAAATAAATAAATTACAAAGATGATGAAGTTAGAGATTAGAAATTAAAACATGAAGATAATGAGATAAATGAAGATACATAAAAAACAGAACTAAATGTAACTTTCAGAGACGAAAAAATTATATTCAGTAAACAGTTCGCTGGATTAGACACTGCAGAAGAAAATATGAGCAACCTTGAAAACTTAGCACAAAGAAGACTGAAAGTCTATGGATCAAAGAAGCAAAATGAACCTCAAGCAAGATAAACACAAACACACATACATAAGCTCACACCAAATGCACATGACAAATTGCTGAAATCTAATAATAAAGAGAAAATCTTAAAGGCAGTTAGAAAAATAAGATAGACCACCCATGTAGGAACAAAGATAAGGAAGTCAGCAAGCTTCTCTTAAAACACTATGCATAGTAAAAGATGTCATACTTAAAGTGCTGATAGAAAAAAACCTGTCAATACAGTCATATATATATGCATTACGCACACACACACACACCTCTCCATTCTTCAAGATGTAAGGAAAAATAAAAACTTTTTCAGACAGGAAAAAACTCAGAATTCATTGTTGGCAGACCTATATTACAAGAAAAGCTAAAAGAGCTCTTTAGACAGTAAAAAAATGGTATCAGATGGCAACAAGGATCAATATAAAGGAAGGCAGAATGTTGGGAAGGGTAAATGTATGGATTAAATATAAAAAACTTCTCTTCATTCTTTAATTTCTTCAAAACACAACTATTTAACGCACATATAATAACAGTGTATTGGGGGTTTAAAACACATGTAGAAGGAAAGCATATGACAACAGCACAAAGAATGAAAAATGGTATACAGAGGCATACTGTGAAGTGGTATAGCATTAATTGAAACTGACCATGATAAATTAAAGCACATTCTGTAAATCCTACAGAAACTACTTTGAAAAAATAAACCAACGAGGCAGAGCATTATAATAGGCCAACACTGGAGATAAAATGGAATATTAAAGAATGTAAGAAATATTACCAGGGATAAAAAGGGACATAATAAGAAAGAAGTCAATACATTAAAAAACACAAAAGCCATAAATATCTATGCATCTAACAACACAGTTTCAAATTACATGAAGCAAAACCTGACAAAACTCAGAGAAGACAAAAGGTTACTGTACTAAAATTTGTATTTCTAGATATACTAGTAACAAATAATTGTAAATTACATTTTAAAATGACTTACAATTGCATAAAAACCATGAAATATGTAGGGAAAAAGGTAACCAAATAGGTAAAAAATGTGCACACTGAAAACTACAAAATACAGCTAAGAAAAAAAGAAAACAAAACAATTATCCAGAAATTGATAACTTCCATGTAATCTTAATCAACCTTCCCAGGCTTTTTCTGTAGAAATTAACAATATGATTTCAAAATTACACAAAAAGTGAAGGTCCTAGTATAGACAAACGAATTTGAAAAAGAACCCCATAAAGTTGGAAGACATGCTATTTAATTTGAAGACTTACTGTAAAGTTATAGTAATCAAATCAATATAGTGCTAACATAAAGATACACCTATAGCTAAATGAAACAGAACACAGTTCAGAAAGACTCACAAATATACGTTCAATTGCTTTTCAACAAAGATGCAAAGGTAATTCAGCGGTGAAAGAACAGTTTTTTTTTTCAACAAATGATACTGAAGGAACTGGCTATCCATATAGAAAAAAGTAAAGTTTTTCCTTAATTCATACTACACACAAAAATTAACTTCAAAAGAATAAACACAATCAGAAAAACTAAAATTTAAAAATTTCTAAGAAAAAAAGGTCCATAACCTTGGGTATGCAAAGATTCCTTAGGTAGGTTCACAAAAACATTTAAAAAATGGATGATTCAAACTTCCAAGACAAAAAAACTTCTCCAAAAACACTGAAAATCAAGGCCATGGACTGAGAAAACACTTGCAAACACATATATCTGACAAAGGGCTTGTATCCAGAATACATTAAGAATTCTTGGCTGGGCACGGTGGCTCACACTTGTACTCCCAACACTGTGGGAGGCCAAGGTAGGCAGATCACCTGAGGTCGGGAATTCAAGACCAGCCTGACCAACATGGAGAAACCCCATCTCTACTAAAAATACAGAACTAGCTGGGTGTGGTGGCACATGCCTGTAATCCCAACTACTCGGGAGGCTGAGGCAGGAGAATCGCTTGAACCTGGGAGGCGGAGGTTGCGGTGAGCCAAGATCGCATCACTGCACTCCAGCCTGGGCAACAGCAGCAAAACTCTGTCTCAAAAACAAACAAACAAACAAACAAACAAACAAATTGAATTCTTACACTTCAATAATAAAATGCACGGGAATGAAAAACAAAAAAGTTAAGATAGGGGTATCTTCTATAACAGAAGTACAGGGAAACTAGATGGCATTTATGGCTAATTCTTAAAAAAAAATAAATTGTTGGGTTGTGGGCACATAGGCTTTTTTTTTTTTTAATTTTTATTTTAAGGTCCAGGATATAAGTGCAGGACGTGCAGCTTTGTTACACAGGTAAACATGTGCCATGATCGTTTGCTGCACCTATCAACCCATCACCTAGGTATTAAGTTTAAGTTCAGCATGCATTAGCTGTTTATCCTGACGCTCTCCCTTCCCCTACCCCCCCTACAGGCCCCAGTGTGTGTTGTTCCCCTCCGTGTCCATGTGCTCTCACTGTTCAGCTCCCACGTATAAGTGAGAACATGTGGTGTTTAGTTTTCTGTTCCTGTGTTAGTTTGCTGAGGATAATGGCTTCCAGCTTCACCCATGTCCCTGCAAATGACATGATCTCATTCCTTTTTATGGCTGCATAGTATTCCAAGGAGTATATGTACCACATTTTATTTATCCAGTCTATCATTGTTGAGCATTTGGGTTGATTTCATGTCTTTGCTATTGTGAAGAGTGTAACAATGAACATAGGCATGCATGTACCTTTATAATACAATTATCTATATTCCTCTGGGTAATACACCCAGTAATGGAATTGCCGAGTCAAATGGTTCTAGATCTTTGAGGAATCATCATACTGTCTTCCACAATAGCTGAACTAATTTACAAGCACAGCAACAGTGTAAAAGCCTTCCTGTTTCTCCACAGCATAGGCTTTATTTTAATTTTATTTATTCTTTGTTTTATGTTTAAAATATTTTATAATTTAAAACGTTAACACTAGAAGAGATAGCTTAATTCATATAACTCCATTAAGTTATCATAGTTGCTACGATACTTAACAGAGGGTTTTCCTCCCATGGCTTATTCTCCTATGTTTATTTGATGTCAGGGCACACATAGATTGATTCATAGTCATAGTTTCCTACTACCCATTCCTGCTTGGATATGTAAATGTTTTCATTATCATATTAAAGAATTTATTCAAAATGAGTTAACTGCTTTTTCCCCTACCTGGACTCACATTTTCAAGCTCTTCTATTTTCTTTGCTAGTTTTACCATTTTACAAATCACAAAATGGTATACTGCTTAGGAGCACAAGCTCTAGAGCCAGACTGATTGGGTTCCAATCTTGAGTTCACTACTCAAAAACTGTATGACCTTGGGCAAGTTACTTAATCACTCTGTGCCTCAGGATAAATGCTGAATACAAGGAAGGTGCTTAGAGCTAAATCTGGCAAATACTCATGCTCAATAAATATTACCCATTCTTTTTTTTTATCGTAATTGTTTATATCACTGCTATTATTACAACTACTTTTTGACTTATCTTTGTCTCTTCCTTTGTTCTCCCTATATCAAGGAAGATACTAAGTCCTATTAATTGTTCTCAGGACAATGTGATCTCTTCCAATTTCTGGTGACCAGTATTGGAGGTGGTGACCAGTAGTGAAGATGCAGACTACTACAGCCTTCTTCCTACAAGCCTTCCTTTTCTTCAATTCTCCCCATTCCAATCTACTGTACACTACTGTCAAGTTAATCTTTACCCCTTTCCATAAGCCCTCCTTTCCTATAGCAGTAGTTCTATGAAGCTCTGCACAAGGAAAAAAAATACTTCACAGCAGGTTTCCAAATTAATCACTGCTAGAAAAAGTATGATGGTAGAAAGTCTCAAGGCTGAGTTTTAATCCCACAAATTTCAAAGCAAGTTACATTTATTATTACAAGAAGAGCAACAAAATATTACAAATTGCCTCTGACCAGCATTAACAAGTCCTTATAACATTAGTAATCACTCCTAACATAGTTTGCAATTTGATTTAGTACTATAAAAAGAACTAGTCCTTTTTTTTTTTTTTTTTTGGCCAGTATAGAAACATGAGTGCCACTTACCTCTCTGGGCCCTGGTTCTCTTTTTATAAAATTAAAATGTTATATAAATACCATCACTCTTATGCTCCCAGACCCTAGAAGCTACCACTAATTGAGTACAACACTTTTTCCTGATGCGCCCAGAGTAAGCACAGTTATCCAGGATATTAACACCAATGGAGGAACAGGCAGAGGTGAATTTATGTCATGCTTGAACTACATAATCTCTGGAGTTTCTCCTGATTTTAAAGGTCTGTGCTTCTGTTCTAAAACTACAATCTATAGAAAATTCCTCTAATTTAAAACTTACAATTCACTCAAGAATGAATACTACTAGAAATCTAGAAAGCATTCTGAAATATTCTATAGAAATTATTTTTGTATAGCCTCAAGATAAGTGGTTTTAAATTTTAAAATTATATTTTAAACAAATTTTATTGTGATAGTTCATTATGAATGCATATTTTTGAACAGTGCATTTTGGAACACTACTAAAATGGGCCCAGAAATTTGATATGGGCACATAAAAATTATGCAGCTGAAATTATGAAATTTTTTTTTAACGTTTACCTTTTTTCTTCTTTTGCTCTCAGTTGTTCTTCCTGTCTCAAAACTTGAACCATTATAGATTCAAAAACTCCACTTGTCAAGCCTGCCAAACTTCGCGGTGTTGACCGACGCCTTGTTGAAGTACATGCAGTTCCCTTCTCATCCTCCAATCCATAATAGCCTCTAGATGTAACTGCTATCGTTGTCTTTTCTCTCAAGTGCCTTGGAGAAGAATAAGCCAATTCACAAGGTCAAATCTTCTGAATAAGCAATAAACCCCCTTAGACAGCAACTTAAGAATCCCTTTTGCTAAATACATAAAAGTATTTAAACCTTACTTACTTAGCATTGTTCTAAATTTTTATCTTCCCTACACAATTTCTCATACTCCTTATGTCATAAAATCAGAGTGACAGTCTCTTCCCTATATTAAAAAAAAAATCTGAGATTCAAGCATTTAAAATATTGACTAAAGCACTACCTCTTTAATGGAAAACAAAGTTTATTGTTTGCAATATATTTCATACTACCTATTATTGGTATGAGAAAATGTACAATAATACAGAAACATTTAGAAAAAGAAAATGTAAAATGATACATAAACACTTTGAAAAAATTATAAACAGCCCGGTGCGGTGGCTCACGCCTGCAATCCCGGCACTTTGGGAGGCCAAGGCAGGCACATCACCTGAGGTCGGGAGTTCAAGACCAGCCTGACCAACCTGGAGAAACTCTGGCTCTACTAAGAATACAAAATTAGCTGGGCGTGGTGCCACATGCCTGTAATTCCAGCTACTGGCAGAAGAATCACTTGAACCAGGAGGTGGAGGTTGTCGTGAGCTGAGATTGTGTCACTGCACCCCAGCCTGGGCAACAAGAGAGAAACTCCATCTCATTAAAAAAAAAAAAAAAAAAATTTGCCAGGCATGGTGGTGAGCACCTGTAGTCCCAATTATTAATATATGAATACTTGGGAGGCCAAGGTGGGAGGACTGATGCTTGGGAGGTTGAGGCTTCAATGAGCTATCGTACCACTCCACTCCAGCCTGGGTGACAGAGATCCTGTCTCAAAAAAAAAAAAAAGAAAGAAAAAAATTTATATAAATTAAAAGTTGACCCTATAGTTATATTTCCCTGCTTTCCTATAGGCTTTAACATAAAATAGGCTAAAGGTTTATTAAAATGTAAATCTTTATTTTTTTGAGACAGAGACTCTGTCACCCAGGCTGGGGTACAGTGGCATGATCTCAGTTCACTGCAGCCTCAACCTCCCTGGGCTCAGGTGATCCTCCCACCTCAGCCTCCTGAGTAGCTGGGACCACAGGCATGTGCCACCACACCTGACTAACTTTTGTAATTTTGTAGAGACAGGGTTTCACCATGTTGCCCAGGCTGGTCTTGAACTCCTGGGCTCAAGCAATCAGCCCACCTTGGCCTCCTGAAGTGCTGGGATTACAAGCGTGAGCCACCCTGCCCAGCCAAACATAAATCTTTATGACGTAAAATATAATAATTGAAGTCCTGTCCTCTTTGGACTATGTCCAGAGTGATTTATTATACTAAATTAGAATAACTTTATAACAACCTTACCCTCAGTGCCATCTAGGTCCCATGAACAGTATGAGTGTAGGGTTCTACAAAACTGTAGCACCACTATGTGTTTTCTCTGTTATAAGGAGATAACACTATAACTAATTCAGCTTTAATTAGGGCATGAATGTTAAATTAGTTTTCCAAAAATACTGAAGAATTTGGGCTCATCTAGCATACCATTTTAGGCTGTGATCCTTCAGTATACAATGGCATACATCTATATGATAGCTAATTGGGCTGGGAGTAAGGAATTGTGGACCCAGGGAAGATAGCTAACTGGCAACAATAGATACTGAATGGGTGTACTGGAATTTATTTTAGTATAATGTTTTCAGCAGATGAATTAATTAGCTATGTAATTTTAACTACTTCTTCAATACTGATGAAAGAGAACATAATGGACAATATTGCATTGAAAACTAATGACATCTCAGAGGTCACAGTAGGTATGTAGAGCATTGAGGATAAAATCCAGTAAGTACACAGAACACTGGGGATAAGGAAAATTGAGAAAAATGGCAAGTAATAATGGCTAAATTGTTAATATAAAGTCAGAAACCGTATTTTACTCTTTAATTTCAGTTTTATAAGTAGACAAGATGAAGGTATAGACTTTCTAAATCAGTATTTTCTCAGAATGAAGACCAAAGAGAAAGTAATACCCTTTATTACTCATCAGAAATTAAAATTTATAATAAATTTATAATGTATATATATTTATATATATATATAAATTTTATATATATTTATTACTCATAATTAAAAGAAAATCCAACCAACCATGATGCTGTTTCTCTCTTACCAACATGTAAAGATTAAAAAGACTGACATTACTCAGTGTTGGAAAGGATGTAAGGAAGGAAAAATTCTTAAACAACATTAGTAAAAGTGTAAACCGGCAGTCTTTCTAGCAGTCAATTTAGTAATAATCATTAAAATTTAACATGAACATATCCTTTGACCCATCATGCTTCTTGGAATTTATCCTACAGACGTACTTCTACAACTATGACCAAGAACACTCAGAGTATTGCCTGTTATTTTTTAAAAACACTGGAAACATAAATGTTTTTCAATATGAGACAGATTAAATAATGTAATGAACACTACAATATGGAATAACATCCATCCATTAAAAGGAATCAGGCATACGTATATGTACTCACTGTTAAAGATGTCCATACTATACTCTACATGTAAAAAAGAAGTTTCTGAATAAATTATATTTTTTAACCCAAAAAGAATTATGTGCACGTGTGTTGTGTGTGTGTGTGTATACATATCTCTCACATGTACAGACACATTACTAGATGCCATGTGTGTATTAGTTTTCATATGATATGTACACATACATCTAGTAGTATATCTCTACATGCATCTAGTAGTGTGTCTATACACGCATGAGTTCAAACTCTCATCTAGACTACTGCAGTTGCTTTGTGACAGGCCTCCTCGCTTCTGCTCTGATATTCCTAGAGTCTATTCATATAGCAACCCAGGTAATCCTTTTAAAAAGCAAATCAGGCCCACATATGGTGGCTCATGCCTGTAATCCCAGCACATTGGGAGGCCAAGGTGGGTTGATCACCTGAGGTCAGGAGTTCCAGACCAGCTTGGCCAATATGGTGAAACCCCATCTCTACCGAAAATATAAGAAGTAGCTGGGGCTGATGGCATGTGCGCCTGTAGTGTAAGCTACTCGGGAGGCTGAGGCAGGAGAATCACTCGAACCTAGGAGGCAGAGGTTGCAGTGAGCCAAGATCGCACCATTGCACTCCAGCCTGGGCGACAGAGAAAGGCTCCATCTCAAAAAAAAAAAAAAAAGCAAATCAGATGCCATCAAATCAGATGCCATTACTTTGCTTTGTCTCCTCCAAAGTCTTCCGGTCAGAATAATCTGAAGTTCTTATTACTTCCAAGACCTAGTATGATATGGCCTTCACCTGCCTCTCCAGGCCTAATTTTCTGCCACTCTGACCTTAGCTCTTTGTATGCCAGCCACAAAATTCTCCATTTTATTCTCAGCCATACCAATACATCCGCTTCCACGCATCTTTGCACTTGATCTCTCTCCTTTAAGACACTCTCTAGATACTCATATGGCTACACTCTATCACTTCATTCAAGTCTCTGTCCAAATGCCACAACATCCGAAAGACCTGCCCTAACTACATTATTTAATAAAAGATACCCTATCACTCTCTATTCTTATACTAGTTTCTTTTTCTTCATGTCACTTATCACTACATTGCATTATATAATTACTATTTATTTGGTAATTATCCATCTAACAGAATTAAAGCTCCAGGAGGATAGGAACTTTGTTGTTTTTTGTTTTTTTTTTTTTTTTTTTTGAGGCGGAGTCTTGCTCTGTCGCCCAGGCTGGAGTGCAGTGGCCGGATCTCAGCTCACTGCAAGCTCTGCCCCCCGGGTTCACACCATTCTCCTGCCTCAGCCTCCTGGGACTACAGGCGCCCGCCACCTCGCCCAGCTAGTTTTTTGTATTTTTAGTAGAGACGAGGTTTCACCGTGTTAGCCAGGATGGTCTCGATCTCCTGACCTCGTGATCTGCCCGTCTCGGCCTCCCAAAGTGCTGGGATTACAGGCTTGAGCCACCGCACCTGGCCAAACTTTGTTTTGTTAATGACTGTCATCAGGCCTTCAAATTGTGCCCTATATATCTATATGCACATAGAAAGTATTTGGAAGAACACAAGCCTATTTTCCATTTTAAATTTACACATATAATTAAGGTTTAAAAATTTCAGTCATCTATACTGTCCACAGTAAAAGAATCCTGATTAAACATGTTACTATCTACTTGAGTTCCATTAATCAGTGAATAAAATAACATAAAAAAAATCTTACCTTCCAAATAGGATTGTCAAATATTCAATGGCCAAATAAATGCACTAAAATAGCTCTCCCATTGCAAAATTCAAGGTTTTTTTCTGTCTATTAGGGAAATCATTTCATGAAATCAATCTGACAATAGTTTGAAAATAATAATACAGTGCCATCCATAAGCAAACACTAAGAAATAATTATGGTTACTTACTGAGTTTTACACTTACTTTCTTTCCTCTCCCCCCCCTTTTTTTTTTATAACACAAAGGATGTAAAGTCTTTTCTGTGTTGATACATTCCAAATTTCAGAATTCAGAGGCTTGATTCTGTTTAAAATTATTACAATAAGTCTTAACAAGAAAGTGAATTGATACTAAGCTTTACTTATAGTTAATATACAAACTGACACCTATTCCCCTACTAAAAATAGATGTTTGAACACTTTTGCATTATGTGATTTTCTTTTGCTATCAGAAACAATATACATGTGTCACCTATAAAAATTCTATCAGCACACTTAAAACTCGGGGTTATCTAATCTGTTTAAAAATATTCTAAATGGGCCGGGCGCGGTGGCTCAAGCCTGTAATCCCAGCACTTTGGGAGGCCGAGATGGGTGGATCACGAGGTCAGGAAATCGAGACCATCCTGGCTAACCCGGTGAAACCCCATCTCTACTAAAAAATACAAAAAAATAGCCGGGCGAGGTGGCGGGCGCCTGTAGTCCCAGCTACTCGGGAGGCTGGGGCAGGAGAATGGCGTAAACCTGGGAGGCGGAGCTTGCAGTGAGCTGAGATCTGGCCACTGCACTCCAGCCTGGGCCACAGAGCGAAACTCCGTCTCAAAAAATATATATATATTCTAAATGAAGCCGGGCGCGGAGGCTCACGCCTGTAATCCCAGCACTTTGGAAGGCCAAGGTGGTGGATCAACTGAGGTCAGGAGTTTGAGACCAGCTTGGGCCAACACGGTGAAACCCCATCTCTACTAATAACAAAAAAAATTAGCTGGGCGTGGTGGCACACGTCTGTAGTCCCAGATACTTGGGAAGTTGAGACAGGAGACTTGCTGGAACCTGGGAGGCGGAGGTTGCAGTGAGCTGAGACCTCGCCACTGCACTCCAGCCTGGGTGACACAGCGAGACTCCGTTTCAAAAAAAAAATCTAAATGAAGAGTTTCAATCACTTAGTTCACCTATCCAGTTAAAAATATTAAAATGCAACTTTAGCCCTAAGGGTCCTGGCAAGAAATAGATAATATGTAAAAAGATGTGATGCTTGCTTAACGAAGGGACTATTTACAAATGTGCAGGCAAGGTTGAGAGAAAATAGGAAGGGTCAGTGAAGCACTTCGGGGCTAGCCACAGCAGAGAACTATTTTACCACTCTAAGCCCATTGGGGGGGGGGCGAGTGAATAGTTACTGGAACCCAGAGAGCACTGACTGTAGGAGAGGGCCATAATGATGGAGCACAGTTACTGACAACTTGCAACCCAGCAAAAAGGAAGCTGTAGGAATAAATATGTCTGTCCCCTCAGTCCTCCTGTCAGTCCCTCCTATTGGCTGAACCCAATCAGAAGTCAGAGGTCAAGGCATACCAGTTTGATCCTTATAAATCAGCCTTCTGGGGCATAAAGCACAGTGCACAAGGGTGGAAAATGCATTTAGAGGGGCAAATGGAGATTAACAGCACAGCACACCTTAGTATTAGTATTAGTCTTCAAGAGCAACTAATTAAATTAGGAAAGACAGAAAATTTTACTGAGGAATTTCGACAAAAAATTTTGCATATTTGATAGATAAGCATCATCCATCTAAGCTTCTGTCTACATTTATGTATCTTTACAAGCTCTGTGCTACAACAGCCATTGAAACCAAGTATCAAAATAAACCTAGCTTAAAACAAGTCTTTCAAATAGCTCTACAGCCAAGTATGAAACCAAGATTCTCAAAACTAAGGAAGCATCACAATGCCCTCACCAAAAACAACTTTTTGTACCATCGATAATGTTAAAAAT
This sequence comes from Rhinopithecus roxellana, assembly GCF_007565055.1. Taxonomy (NCBI): domain Eukaryota; kingdom Metazoa; phylum Chordata; class Mammalia; order Primates; family Cercopithecidae; genus Rhinopithecus; species Rhinopithecus roxellana. The sequence continues at coordinate 57,339,476 of NC_044564.1, forward strand.
TTTTTTAAATATGTTTATTTACTCTCTCATTTTAAGTATCTAGTTTAGCTTATGTTTTATAACATAAAACATAATAGTAAAGTATTCATATATGATGTATAAATAAATATGCATAATTGAAAGTACATATTGAAAATGTTTGCTGCTTGGGAAGCCGGATCATGAAAGTTTGGCACTGCTCTTATCTGCAGCTATAAACTATCTCATATACAAAATTGTTTTCAGGAAAAGAAGACTTCATACCCACAAAAAAGGATTTATCAAAGACCATTAAACTTACTTTCTACTTGATCTTTACCTTCTACTTTCCCAGTCATTACTCTTATTCCCCCTGAATTTCTTTTTCGTCTTCCTTCAGACGTCCAGTCCCGTCTGACTCTCATTTGCTGTAACATAATTCAACTTCTTTTAGCTAGTCACAGAGATAACCAGTTGAGACCCATCATACATGACTAACCTCTTCTCTTATCTCCCTGGACCAATTATATTTCTGTCTCAGGCACATAGCCTCTCTCTTACATCTCAGTCAAAAGCCCCTTCAATCCTATACCTCTCCTACTGAGCAGTGTAGGAAAAAATAACCCCCTTGTAGTCTGTTGTCTAACCATAACCTCAGCTGGGCTCAACTGTACCTAATATGATTTCTTTTTTTTTTTTTTTTTTTTTTTTTTTTTTTTGAGAAGGAGTCTCACTCTGTCACCCAGGCTGGAGTGCAGTGGCCAGATCTCAGCTCACTGCAAACTCCGCCTCCCGGGTTTACGCCATTCTCCTGCCTCAGCCTCCCGAGTAGCTGGGACTACAGGCGCCCGCCACCTCGCCCGGCTAGTTTTTTGTATTTTTTAGTAGAGACGGGGTTTCACCGTGTTAGCCAGGATGGTCTCGATCTCCTGACCTCGTGATCCGCCCGCCTCGGCCTCCCAAAGTGCTGGGATTACAGGCTTGAGCCACCGCGCCCGGCCTATGATTTCTTTGAAGGTGGTCAACTCCTTCTTTCATTCTCCATAACAACAATTTCAAATGCTATCATTATTCACTTTATTTTATTTTATTTTGTGAGATGGAGTTTCACTCTTATTGTCCAGGCTGGAATGCAATGATGCCATCTCAGCTCACTGTAACATCCGCCTCCCTGGTTCAAGTGATTCTCCTGCCTCAGCCTCCCGAGTAGCTGGGATTACAGGCACGCGTCACCATACCCGGCTAATTTTATATTTTTAGTAAAGACGGGGTTTCTCCATGTTGGTCAGGCTGGTCTCGAACTCCCAACCTCAGTTGATCCACCTGCCTTGGCCTCTCAAATTGCTGGGATTAGAGGCATGAGCCACCACGCCGGCCCAAATGCTATCATTATTCTAAAGCTTCATTCCATCACCTTACAGGTGACTTTGCCCACAACTTATTTCAGAGAAAATGGCAGTTTTTAAGTAAGAGCTCCATTAACTTCCTGCTTCTCAAAAACCAAAATTATCTAAATCCAGGCCCATCCTTACTTTATGTTTCAGTGAAAAATGTGCCTCCAATCCTCTGATGAAAAATGAATCACTACACAGGTCTTCAGAATTTGTATTTCATTAATTATCTTCTGAATCTTCAAACTCTCTTTCTCTACCTGTTAGTTGCTTTAGCATATAAACAAGTCCAAGTTTATATTAAAAACACACTATTCCCCGAGTCACATCTAAACTGCTGATCCAATTCATCTTTCATTCACATCTCAATCTATAATGTGGCATCTGCTTGGAGCTACTCCACTGAAATCCCTCTTCCCAGAGATCTCCCAGTTATGACATGTAAAGGATATTTTTCAGTTCTTATTTTAGTCAACCTTTCTATACCATCTGGTCACTCTTTTGTTAAGAACCTGAATTGGACTTTGCAGAAAGAACAGTTTTAGATAGATAGGAAAGAGTGAAGATAGAATACTAAATAAAGACAAAAATGTTCATTCATATTATTCAAATATATTTTTCAAAATATTTACTGAGCAACAGGGATTTAGCAAAAAACACCCTAACAATCTGTATATATGGAATGAAAAGTATAAACTTCAAAGATGACTGACATATTCAGGCTGAAACAATGATAACACCACTGACAAAAATGTGAAAGTCAAAAACAAAAATGGAAAACTGGAAAGGAGATCTGGGTTAGAAATATACTCAGTTTTTAACATTTTGAGATAACAATTGCACAACCAACTGGAAAAGTTCTATGGACAAAAATATGAAACTAAAACTAAAGGCGGGGGGTTCAACATACTGATTTAGGAGTCCTTAGTGGTAAGTAAAGCCATTAAACAACAAAAATAAATAAACATATATATATAAATAAATATATTTATTCCCCTCCGGAGGAATACATATAGGTAGATAAGATCTTACAGCATAGTTTTAGGAATTATCCATAGTTATTTGCACTGCTATTGAGCAGTGCAATGGCACAATCTCAGCTCACTGCAACCTCTGTCTCTTGGGTTCAAGCAAGCCTCAATCTCCCAAGTAGCTAAAATTACAAGCATACACCACTATGCCTGGCTAATTTTTGTATGTTTAGCAGAGTCGGGGTTTCACAGGGTCTCTCACCACATTGGCCAGGCTGGTCTCAAACTCCTGACCTCAGGTGATCTGCCCACCTCGGCCTCTCAAAGTGCTGGGATTATAGGCATGAGCTGCCATGCCTGACCCGTGTAACTAATTTTTAAAAAATCATTTTGCTTAGAATATATTTCTTCTGTTTTTCTGAATTTAGGAAAGGCACAAAGGCAAATGCAAAGTTTTTATTTACAGAGAAATTGTATTTGAAAAGTGCCTTATCAACATTGACAAGTTTGATAAGCATTTTTAGTAAGTTAGGGCTGCTCTGCTTAACATATTACTACTGCTACAGCTATTCCTTACCACAGAGAACCACTCAGGAGTTCTCAATGCAGGCAGAACAGAAGCTCTCTAGGTCACTAACTCTCATACTGTCTCGATATGCTAATGTTCCCTAGAAGATGCTAAAAATGTAATGAGTCTGCAAAGTAGGCAGGTAAATACCTTGGCTTCCTCTTCCTGGCCAACTCTTCTATTTATCTCCTAAGCATTGATGAGGCTTTAAAGTAGCAGATCGTAAATTTAGGACACTTTAAGATTCAGACAATGGCCCAAGGAAGAAAGGCAGGAAAGCTAAAGCAAGTCTTGGCACCTGCCTACCTGAAATAACAGGTCTTAACAAAGAGAGATAGGGCTTGGCAAGAGCTAAGGACATAATTAAAATTAGAAGAATGTGGCATGTGGCTATTACAGTGTCCACAGAAAATAAGCAATGCTATCAACTTTTCATCTTTCACTTCACGAATGAGAAGAATACCTTTCTTATTCCCCAAAAACTAGTGATTTCTATTGTTTTCCTGCATATTTCTTATGCGAAGTGAACAAAACATTGGTGATGCAAATGTTGATTCTGCTATACTTTTTTAAAAGCCACATATCTAATGGAAAAGTAAATACATGAAAATAACAGGTTTTTTTTTTTTTTTTGGAAGAGGACTCACTATACCAAATATATTAAAATAAATTTTAAAGTCACAGTAATAAAGTTTAATATTAGAAGATGAATAGTTAGATCAACAGCATGCCAGAGAAAGCTCCAAATACACCTGAGACATACTATAAAGAAAAATAGATCCAAATACACCAATAACATATTATAAACATGGTAACTCAAAATAATGGAGAAAGTTGATGTTGCGACAACTGGGTATTTGAGAAAAAAATAAAGCTGGATTTCAATCTCACTTCTTCACTAAAACAAATTTCAGGCAGATCCATCCATCCATTCATTCATTCCTTCATTCAATATTAACTAAGCACTTACAGGTACTGGGGTAGGTTTGGCAACAACACAGGCAACATTCCTGTCTGCTCTGAGCTTACATGGATAGTAAAGAAGATACACAAAAAGTAAGCAACCACAATACATAATAAATAAGTTCAAACTGTGTTACATACTATACGTTTTATAAAGGACAGTCAAGTACACTTACATAAGTGGTAACAGTAGAAAGAAATAGGCAAGATTTAAAATATACTTTAGAAGTAGGAAGAATCAATGAAAAATACTAGTTTTTTGGCTAGAGCAACTTGGTGGATGGTCAAATCTCTAAGACTAAACTTAGTAAAAATAAACAAAAAAACCAAAAGTTCTGTTTTGAACATGTTAAAGTTTGAGGTGGCTATTGGACACTCAACTGGATAAAAGAAACTATTAACAGTAGGACTGGCCTCTTAGCAGTAGGAGACCTGGAGACTGGTGAAAGAGGGAGATTTTCTCTTGTACTGTTCTTTTATTGCCACTAGATATACACATTTTAAATTAATAAACTATTACGAATATAAACACTTATCAATGGATTGCTAAAAAGTCTACATATATTAGTTACAATTCAACTATTTTCTTTAGACTCCCATAATATGTATACACATAATAGTTGTTAATAATCTATATTGCAAATACTGTCAATCCCACCACCACAGGTATCTAAACGTATCTATTCCTTGAAATCTTTTATGATCCTTTTCTCTCCTGTCTGCCTCTCAGGAGAAAAGACTCCCTTCTCTCAATCCTTACAGCTTTTGTTCATAAGCAACCAAGCATGATGATTAAGTGCTATATAACAAATTCAAACTTTGCATTTAATTTTTTTGTATGTAAATAAATAATACATGTACATAGATGAGATAAAAAGGGTTTAAATTGTTAATAAAAAATTAAGAGATTTCAGTTATCCTATAATTTATATACTCTTCTCATGAAACTTTTAAAATAAGTCTTGGATATAACTAAGAACCTTTGACTTAAATATTACTATCAATCAAATTCCCTAGCCTGGAATTAATAAGTAGTAGAAATCACTAGCGTACTAGAATTGTACGAAGGATTTAGATAAACTGAAGAACATAAATGGTTCTCATACTTGTCAGTAGTCTGTGGAATACCTTGAAATACTATCATATTTAATAGTTTTTAAATACCTTATACCAGCAATGTTGTATTTTTTAAGGATTATGTTCTTCTAAGTATTAAATTGTTACAAACACAAATTTGAGTCTAAAAAACTAAGCTGTCAAATTAAGCATATTGATACTGTCAATATGTTTATAATTTATTAATTACATTTGCCATAATTCTTTTTTTGGTTATTGGCAAAGTTGCTAAAACCAACTTGGCAGATAGACTAACTTAAATTGATAAAATTCTGTATTTAACGTATTTTTTCCCTGAGAACAGAAAGAAGATTGAAATGATTCAAAGAAACAAAACAACTAAGTCTAACAAATTATTTAGAGATGTAAATTTGCATATTATCTCAATTTGGCAAAATTTCTTTCTAGCACTGCTCTAGGATTTCTGCAATATACAAAACTAATTTTTCCTGATACATTTATATATATAATCAAATTTAAAAGAAACAAAGTCAAATGCAATTATTTTAACTTGGAAGTCACGAATAAGCAAAGCCGAAAATTAAGGGATGGGAAAAGATCAAATTGAGTCTAGTTTTCTCTTTCTCTAATTCATTTCATCTATGCATCCCTTGTAATTCCCTAGCTTAAAATTCTTCATACAACTCCCTAATACTAGCACAGCATATTAGGCCCTCTGTGATCTGGCTACATAATCTGGCCCTCACAGTCACACTTGTCACTACTTTTCTATATATAATTACACTCTAGCCAAACTAAACTACTGGCCATTCCCTAGCTACATACAGTAGCTCTTTCTGCCTTTGCACTTTTAGATATGCTATTCCTGTTGCCTGGAATAACCTCTACACCAACTTAGTTCATCCACTCGTGTCTTTCCATATCCATCTTTGAATATCCCTATAGTGCCTATCAAATAATAAGCACGGTAAATATATGCTAAAAATAATGAACTGAACTTGTCTTACCACATTAACCACATACTACCTTCTATTATGCTTTTGAACACTGTGTCCATCCATCCCTTAAGGGAGGGTATGGTGTCTGTGTTCAATTTTTAACTTACATGGTTTATTCAGAATTGTAAATATTAACTTCCTTTCAATAGAATACATTTTTAATATAAAAGTAATATGCTTATTGTAGAAAACCTAGGACATACAGAAAAGTTAAAAGAAGAAAATGAAAAATACTTAGGATCTTTCTAGTTAACAATAACTATTAACATTTTCTTGGTTTTCCTAAATCTTTTTTCAAAGTGTACCTACTTAATATTCTGACTGTAATGTATGCTTATTTCTTGAATATTCATAGGTCTCAGGTGGAAGACAATATAACAAAGGATTTGGTGATAGATATTACCACTGGGGCTTATTAGCCTTTCCCAATTAAAAAAAAATTTTCTGATAACTTAATATGAATTTTAAGATTCACATTATTATACAAGTTCCTGGAAAATGAAAATGGCTATGATTTGTTGTAGGCAACTCTCATCTTACAGAGATAGCCTAAAGATGATCTGAAAGCTAAAATAAAACTATGAAAGGGATGACATCTTCTCTCCAAGATATGATTTTTCTTCCCTGCTCGTGTTCTTTGGGAAATAAAAATAAATACAAGGGCACAAATACAAGGAGAAAAACTATAAGGCAAAATACATTAGAATCTATTAGGATATCTTTATCGTCTTAATTCTAAATCATTCTCAAATTAATATTTTCAAATGAAAGAACAATCTCTCTAAATAGTCTGTAAGTTCAGCATATTTCAAATAATGCCTTTTTACTTATTCCAAAATAAATTCTTTTCAGCTTCATTAACTACCTTTTCTAAATTAAGCATTTCAGCGTTTAATATACATTATACAGATTATAATCATAACTCTAATCTTTTTTCTTTTCAGTTTGAAGACATTCAATCCTCACACAAAGCTCTGCCATTGGCTCCCTTGTATTTTTACTAGACTGTCCCGAGGATTCTCATTTACTCTATTTCTTTATCATCCTTCAGCAAGTTACCCTCTAATTAAACATTTCTAGCCCTTGTCACTATGCTGGTCTCCATATGCACTCTTACAATTCTCAGCTGGATTATCTTCAAATGAATGCCTCCTCTCAGGTTCCCTAAGCATCACCATCAGCTGGGCTCAAATGCGCCTATTCATTTTGGACATCATCTGCTCCTTCACACTCCACATTCAACAGTTTGCCATTTACCACTGATACCTGTTGCATTTACCTCTTTTGTATCCCCATCCACCTTTCTATTCTTACTGTTTATTATCTCTTGATGGAATTAACTCAATAATCTTTTAATCGGTTTTCTTCCCTCATTATCCTTTCACTTCTGCCTTCAAACCTCAAATACTACTAGTAAAATCATCACGTTACTCTCTTAGTTGCAACCTGTGATGGATCTACACTGCCTAGATTCTAAATTCCCTAGCAAGCATTCACGGTACTTTATAATTGGCCCCAGACTATCTTTCTAGACTTAGCTGCCACTACATATCCTTATCACCCTATACTCTAACCACGGGGTATAAGCTGTTCCCCTAAACTACTCTGTACTCTCCTGCCTCCATACTGTAACTTTTAATTATGCCCCCAAACACCTAACTTCTAATTATGTGTTTCTGTTTACCTATCACCTTGAAGAGACAAAGTCATGTTTGTCATTATATCTACAGGGCTTTACATATTATCTAACACATAACAGTTCAAATAATTGTTCAATGAACTACACATCTTCACCTATCATTATTCTACTCACTCTTCAAAACCTAGCTCAAAAACTATAATCTCTTGAATAAAATCTAATAAAATATTTTTAATCCCAGCTACCCACTCCCAATAGTTATCCCTCCTCTGCACACTATAATATAGCTCATCACAGTAGTATACATCCTCAAAGTATGCTCCTTGGAACGTGGTCATTCATGAGCTGAACCAAGATTTATCACCTAAAATCCAAAAGTGATTATGTTTTCCCAATTTGTAGGGGGGAAAAAACGAAGATACTATATAGAATCTCTTCAATTAAGGGTTCCCTCCCATTATTTATTTTAAACCTTTTAGATGTCCTAGCAAAAAAATCATATGATATAATTAAAAATAGTGGCCGGGCGCGGTGGCTCAAGCCTGTAATCCCAGCACTTTGGGAGGCCGAGACGGGCGGATCACGAGGTCAGGAGATCGAGACCATCCTGGCTAACATGGTGAAACCCCGTCTCTACTAACAATACAAAAAAAAACTAGCCGGGCGAGGTGGCGGGCGCCTGTAGTCCCAGCTACTCGGGAGGCTGAGGCAGGAGAATGGCAGGAACCCAGGAGGCGGAGCTTGCAGTGTGCTGAGATCTGGCCACTGCACTCCAGCCTGGGCGACAGAGCGAGACTCCATCTCAAAAAATAAAAAATTAAAAAAAAATAATAATAATTAAAAATATATTTCAGGATGCTGTGCAAATAGTACCATGACTTCTAAGTGTTCTGACAATGGAACAAGTTTGAGACTCACAGTTTAAACATACTTTACCTTTACTATGCCTGTAATACGTGTTTCTTCCTACCATCTCTTAAACCTGTTGGGGCTGGGGACTGCCCCCCAAACCCTAGAACAAAGCGGGTGTTCAATAAATGTCTTGTTAATTGAACTTTTTCATACCTCTGTTACTGCACTTAAAAATATTTTCTGAACCTTCTTGAAATAACACTATTTTTAAAACAATGGCTACTATAATAAATAGAACTACATGGAATATCAAGTTCTAACATTCTATAGGTTCTGAACATGAGGCAAATCCAGATTCTATTACCAAAGATCCCCAATATTTAAAGATTTATATAAAAAAAAGAATTACAGAATCCAGTGGGAGGTAGGATGGGTTAGACTTACTGAGGAGAAATAAACATCTTGTTAAAATTCCCAATTAATTTATAGGTTTTGATCTTCACTGAGCATAAGCAAGCCAGTAAGAATTCAAATTTAACTCAGGAAAGGATTAAAATAAAAATTCATTTTTAATTTGATTACTATTTGTACTTGGAAACCACTATTTTTAAATTTTTGAGGCTTCATGAGGATGTTGTACTTTTTTTTTTTTTCCACTCTATCACCCAGGCTGGAGTGCAGCGGCACCATCTCGGCTCACTGCAACCTCCACCTTCCAGGTTTGAGCGATTCTCGTGCCTCAGCCTTCCAAGTAGCTGGGATTACAGGTGTGTGCCACCACACCTGGCTACTTTTTTTTTTTTTTTAAGTAAAAATGGGGTTTCATCATGTTGGCCAAGCTGGTCTCAAACTCCAGGCCTCAAGTGAACCACCCGCCTCGGCCTCCCTAAGTGCCAGGATTACAGGCGTCAGCTGCCACACTTGGGCAAGGATGCTGTACTCTTACCCCAATCCAAAAAATATTCTGCCAACTAAAAACCAATTACAAAACCAAATAATCTTCAGATATATTTTAAGAAAGTCTTTTTATCTCATACATGTACCATTTTTTAACAGTAACAATATGGAAATCAAGAATAATTTTAACAAAGACACTAGCTTATTTTCGCCAAGATATTATCTTAAATGACAAAACTAAAAATTCAAATTTTAGCTCTATTAATGTCACTGGTGATGCATCTTTTCTAATGACAACCGTTCAAAACTAGAAAAAACATCTTCAGGCTACATGAAAATATTCTTAAAGTTTTCAAAAATATCATCATTTAAAAATCAGTTTTGGAAGATGTAAAAATTCAAACTAATATTTGACGTTTTCTAAAGTTCTGTTCATAATTTCCTATTAAGTATTTTCTATTCCTTTCCACTTACATGATCTTCTCCCTGTTTCTAATGTTAATTGTTATTTCTCACAGTTGCCTCAAAGGGATGAATGAGATCCCTTCTAAAATATAACTTTCTTGAGAATAGAGATGTTGTCTAACAGAGAAAATAGTATCTATAGCAATGCACGGTCAAAACTGTATTTTTAATACTAAAAATTTAAAAATCTGTGTTAGGACTTTCAGAATATGTTATCACCTTTGAAAAAGGCAATAGACACACCAGTAGCTCAATTTGGAATTCATTCTGAGAATTAATCAGCTTTTGGAAACTGAAAGAGCAGACCTGAATTTCAGTCCTACTTCTCTTGAAAATATATATAGAAAAAAAAACAAAAAAAGAAAATATATATAGATAATATAAAAATCATATTTATAAATTATTTATAGATTATATACATGCATTGCTGCTTTAAACATCACAAAAAGCAAACAAAAAGATATTTCAAAAGGATGAAATAATAATAGAACATACTTAGGTTCTAATATTTTTCTTCTCTCACCCCAGTGGGTCATCCTGTCCACTTCCTGAGGTGCAGAGACCACTCTGGAAACCACAGTGAAGCACAGAGAATTATTTGTAGTTTCCAGAAATACTATGCTGTTTCATGCCTGTAGTTCAGCATTCTGGAATGCCCCAGTTAAACCTTCCTAAAAAGTTCAGTAGTGCCGGGCGCTGTGGCTCACGCCTGTAATCCCAGCTCTCAGGGAGGCAGAGGCGGGAGGATAGCCTGAGCCCAGGAGTTCGAGACCTGCCTGGGTAATACAGCGACACCCCATTCTCCACAAAAAGGAAAAAAAAAAAAAAAAAAAAGACAAAAAAAAAAGTTCAGTAGTAATATTCAACTCCTTCAAGAATCAATTCAAATATAAACACCTCTATGATAAGACTAGTCTTTCTCCTTTTCCTTACCTCCTCTCACTTGTCATCCCCATATTCACCCCTTCCGCTTCAGATTTATGTCATTTTCCTTTAAATTCCCCTTGTACTTCGTTCCTATGTCCATTACAGAATTATTTTTAAGTATTTGTTTCCCTACTCAACTACAAACCACTTAAGGACAGGGAACCTGCCTTTTGATCTCAGGGGCATAAATGCCTAATTCTAGCAGATACTTAAATACTTGCACAATTATTCTACCCTAACACCCTCATTATACAGATAAGGAAACTGAGATTCAAGTTGTATGCTGTGTTGCCGGGCATGGTGGCTCATGCCTGTAATCCCAGCACTCTGGGCCGCCAAGGCAGGTGGATCACTGAGGTCATGAGTTCAAGACTGGCCTGGACAACATGGCGAAACCCCTTCTCTACTAAAAATACAATAATTAGCTGGGTGTGGCGGCACGGGCCTGTAATCCCAGTTACTCAGAAGGCTGAGGCAAGAGAATCACTTGAACCTGGGAGGCAGAGGTTGCAATGAGCCCAGATCACACCACTGGTCTCCAGCCTGGGTGACAGAGCAAGACTCTGTCTAAAAAAAGAAAAAAAAAGGTAAATGCTATGTCCAGGGTACTAATGCTATTGGGCTGTTCTCTAATGAGAATGCGGTATCTTCTTCACCTAATGTACCTCATTTATTGCTCACTAGAAAGCTCAGCAGTATATGGAACAGCTTTAAACTCTCTTTACACTTTGAAAATAAGTTCCTTTAGTGTCTTACATATTCCAGAAGACAGAAAATTTAAATAATATCTAAGTGATTCATTGGTTTCATTTCTAAAATACCATATACCACTTTGAGATATTTACAAATAAGATATCTGAGTCATCTATGTGCTGAAAATCATACTCCCGTGAACACTCTATAGAATATTGTTTTGAAACATCTATATATCTTAATTGCATTCCAAACAGCTGTGACCCATGCTTTTCTCAAAGTTGTGCCCATTGGAAGCAGTTAGTAATGACTCAGATTTTAGGCTAGAAGAACTGATGTCCCACAGTATCCACAAGCGTGGTCTCGCAAACCTGATGTGTTTGCATACATCAAATACAAAAAAGTGAAGGACTCCAACTTTAATTAACTATTTGAGGTCATGATACTATTTTTTGCTACTAAAATAGCAAGAATTTTCTCTCTATTGGCCTAAGGAATGTCAGAAGTACATTACATTTATAAACTATAAAATGCTGTAAGTTTAATTTCTAAATATGGATACTATTAGATCACATGGGAATATAAGTATTCTGAGCATTAACCACTGAGAATGATGATTCTAAGCATTTAGAAATTTACCTTTATTTCTAGGTAAATAAAGTTTCTAGGAAACTTTATTTAAGGAAATAAGAGAAAGAAAAGGAGAGTAAGGAAAAGAAGAAAGAGACTAGTCTATCGTAGAGATGTTTATATTTAAATTGATTCTTGAAGGAGTTGAGTATTACTACTGAACTTTTTTGGAAGGTTTAACTGAGGCATTCCAGAATGCTGAACTACAGGCATGAAACAGCATAAATATTTCTGGAAACTACAAACAAATAAATAAAGTTCTAGGAAAAATTAGTTTCTTAGTCTGCTCTTTTGTAAGACTAAGAAATGTTTATTACAGGCCGGGCGTGGTGGCTAGGGCCTGTAATCCCAGCACTTTGAAAGGAGGCGGAGGTGGGCGGATCACCTGAGGTTAGGAGCTCCAGACCAGCCTAGCCAACATGGTGAAACCCCATCTCTACCAAAAATATGAAAATTAGCCGGGCGCGGTGACAGCTGATCCCAGCTACTCTGGAAGCTGAGGCAGGAGCATTGCTTGAACCCAGGAGGGGGAGGTTGCAGCAAGCTGCGATCGCGCCACTGGACTCCAGCCTGGGTGACAGAGCGAGACTCACAGAAAAGAAAAGAAAAAAATAAATATTTATTACACACAGAGCTTTTGAAAACACCAGTAATTCAAACCCACATGTTATCTCTTAGCACTTTCATTCAGTCATTCTATTGCCTCATTCTAAATCCCTATTCCCACATCTGATAAATTAGATGAACTCTAAGGTTCTTCCGGGTCTAAAATATTGTGACATCAATCAGAAGGATACTTTATAACTTCAAATAATAACGTGAATAGATTGTTTTTTATATGAGTCACAGCAACAATGCACTGTGGCGACAAGGGTAACATACCACAGAAATATAAAATTACTAAAGTATTAAAAGTAATTTACAAAGCAAATATGTAAATAATTATTCTATTACTAAATAATCCTACTCTATGAAAGGATTCAAGAAGAGTTTCCTTTTTTTTTTTTTTTTTTTTTGAGACGGAGTCTCGCTCTGTCACCCAGGCTGGAGTGCTGTGGCCAGATCTCAGCTCACTGCAAGCTCCGCCTCCCAGGTTTACACCATTCTCCTGCCTCAGCCTCCCGGGTAGCTGGGACTACAGGCGCCGCCACCTCGCCCGGCTAGTTTTTTGTATTTTTTAGTACAGACGGGGTTTCACCGTGTTAGCCAGGATGGTCTCGATCTCCTGACCTCGTGATCCGCCCGTCTCGGCCTCCCAAAGTGCTGGGATTACGGGCTTGAGCCACCGCGCCCGGCCAAAGAAGAGTTTCCTTAAAGAGAGTTCCCTTAACGAAGACAGACACTATGTTAACTGTTTTTGGTGAAAAAAATCAGTTAGTCTGGAAAATAGCATACGGGAAGCCAACGACAAAGGTTACAAAAAAAAATTACAAATCAAGAACCAAAAAATTAACACAATTTTTAGGAGCTATTCTTTAAAAGCACAAGTATAATGCCCAGTTTCAGATATGAAGTATACACTCATTATTCAACGACTGCTACTACTTACATTACAATGGCTAACACTTATATTGGGCTACCTATGGGACCAGCACTGTGGATTTCACATTTATTAACTCATTCAATCCTTAAAGCAACTCTATGCGAGTACTAATATTATCCCCGCTTGATAGACGAGGAAACTGAGGCCAAACAGGTTAAGTGACTTGCTCAACCTCATTCTGATAGTGAACAAACTACTGTTCCACTTCAACTACCAATTCCAAAAACATTGAATTTTTCCACTCCGGAAAAATTTAAACTTTAGAACTTGACTGACATCGACTATACAATTATTATAAAACAACACATTCATTTTAGTATCCTCCTCTTAGTGTTAAATAATTGGATATATGGGTGGTGGATACCAACAGCACAGTGTCATCTGACTTGCCTATGATTTCTGGCAGAATAAACATAAACGTGTAAACTTTAGAAAATGTGTGTTGACGCATTCCCTATTATTGCAAAAATTCGGTGTCCTCAGATGAAATGGAGAGAAAAGATCAGTAGTATGCAAGAGTAACCATTAACCGTTTAGTAACACTCCATAAATCTTCAATGACCGACATGGGTAGTAAATGATAAAATTATTTTTAATGGTTTCAGACACCCTTTTACATAAGCCAAAATTATTTTTCTAGAGATATTTCGTCCTAAACGTTGTTTTAAATGTCATGTTAAACTGTCTAAAAGTTGCAGGTCCAACCTCCATCCCACAAAAACTGTTCCTCTGCCTACACGTGCAATTCTTCCTACAGGACCCATTCCACCTTACATCTGCAAACTTTACCCAGCTCTTCAGCGATGCAGACCCGGGTTTCCTTCTCTGTTATCAGTCTACGCGCACGCCGGGTTCGGCCCACACCCACCACACCCCTCCGGTCCCCGCCCAGCGCCGCTCCTCCTCCCGGGCTTCTCCAGCACCGACTCAGCCCCTATCAGCACCGCCCTCAGGCCCCTGGCCCAGCCCATCCTCGGACACGTGTGAGGGTGTGTTTGTGTCAGTCTGTCAGTCCCACCGGGGATCGGGCTCGCTTACCGAGAAAGAAGCGCTAACTTCTGCTCCAGCATCATCTCCAGCTTCTGCCCCTGTTTAGAGATCCAGTGGTCCACTCCGTGCAGGCGGTAGCACGTCTCCAGCATCAACCTGAAGTCCGCCACGAACTCGGTGATGCCCCCGTACTGGCCGCTGGCGAACTTCTCCTCCATCTTCAGCAGACACATGCCCTGCCCCGGCTGCTGCGGGAAGGCGCGACCTCCCCGGCCCCCGCTGCGCGGCCCTTCCGCCACCTCTTCCTCCGCGGTGGCAACGCCCCCCAAGGGCTGCAGAAAGGGGGCAGTGAGGCCCCGGTGCTTCTCCTGCAGGAACTCGCCCAGGATGCGGTAGCCCTGCTGTAGCTCGTAGGTCAGCTCCTGCTCTTTGCAGCCACCGCCTCCGATCACCATCGCCTCCATCTCTTCCTCCTGATCGTTCGCGTCCTCCAGCAAGGAGGCACTCCTTCCGCGGGCCGGCCCTGAGGCCGTGGCCGCCGCTGCCACCTCCTCCTCGTCGTCCTCTCCTTCGGCCGCCGGTGGCGACCGCTCTTCCTCCCCGGCCGGCTCCATCGCTCCCGGCGTCCCGGGCACGCTCATGCCCCGACAGGCCTAGGCTGGGCGGTGTGGAGCGGCCGCTCGAGGTGCTGGGGGACGCGTGAGCACGAGCCGCTTCCTCACGGCTCGGCCGCGGCGCGTAGCCCCTGCCACATCGGGCCTGGCTCTCCTCAGCCGCCGGCTAGGCTTGGTGCGCGCGGGGGTCTCGAGCTCACCGCCAGCGGGGCGGGGTTACATGGCGCGCGGGGAGGGGGGAGAGAAGAGGAGAGCCTAGGTGCCCTCCTCTCCCCTCCCCCCGGCGGCGGCGCGCGCACGGCCCTCGCCGGCCTCACCCCTCCGCACCCCGCCCGCCTGCTCTTCACCGGCCAGGCCCAGCCGGGTCGCCGCAGCCTAGGCGCCCCACCCCCTCCCGGGCCAGCGGGGGGCTGGGAGGGGGCGAGGAGGAAGGGGGTTCTCCTCTCCCTCCCCGGAGGGGGCCGCAGTGGCGGCTCCGGCTCCTCCTCTCCCTCACACCCCCTCCCGCCCCTCTCTACCTGCGGGGGACACGGGCAGGAGGAGGCGGCGCGCGGACCGGGCCCGGCGACAACTGTCAGTTAGAAGCCCCGCTGGGCGGTGGTGGGGGGAGAAAGGGGAGGAGCAGGGAGAGAAGGGGGAGGGCACTCAGCCCCCCGACTGGGAAGAGCTGTGGAGAGAAGCAGAGAAAGAGGCCCCGTCGCCATCCCCGGTGCGCATGCGTAGTAGAACAATTTCTTCCCCCTCCCGCCACCATCGCGCTCCGCCCCGCTACGCAAAAGGAAGAGCTTCGGCTCAGCTACAGGCCCAGAAGCCTGCTAGGGTTGCGCGGACCAATGATGTAATCAATCGTAAGCGAAACTAAGAGGCTGATGGAAGGGGAAGCAAGGCGCCTGCGTAGCTTTATTCACCGCCTCCTGGGAAGGTGGCCAAAAGGGTTTTTTTTTTAAAGCAAGTGCTGCAAGAGGAAACTTCTTTTGCAAGGCCCTTGTTAGCCCCCCAAACTAAAATTAAAGTTGCTAGATAACCTTTGTTAATGGCAAAGGTTAAAGCGCAAAATGTAAATCTACTATAAAATTTACATTCTATTCCCACTCTTTCTCCCTTGTGACTGCGAGTCTTTTACATATAACCAGAATTTTGAGAAGTTTAGAAAGTTTAAGGACTCGACCATAACGTTCACATGCAGAAGAAAAGGAGGTGATTTTTAGAACCCCAGCTCTTAACATCAATTCATATTTTGGAACTAATTCCATGTTTTCAGTTAAAAATTTCCACCTTCCCGCCGGGCGCGGTGGCTCAAGCCTGTAATCCCAGCACTTTGGGAGGCCGAGACGGGCGGATCACGAGGTCAGGAGATCGAGACCATCCTGGCTAACATGGTGAAACCCCGTCTCTACTAAAAAAAAAAAAAAAAAAAATGCAAAAAACTAGCTGGGTGAGGTGGCGGGCGCCTGTAGTCCCAGCTACTGGGGAGGCTGAGGCAGGAGAATGGCGTGAACCCGGGAGGTGGAGCTTGCAGTGAGCTGAGATCCGGCCACTGCACTCCAGCCTGGGTGACACAGCGAGACTCCGTCTCAAAAAAAAAAAAAAAAAAAAAAAAAAATTTCCACCTTCCCGATTCCTGAGATCTGTTAAGAATAAAGAGAATGGAACGTCATTTAAACAAATTCTTGGAACTGAAAACAGTCAAAATAGTTCATGTCTGAGCTGTACAGCATTAAACAGTTGTTTGCATGGGCTGACAATCTCACTACATTTTACAATTACTGTGTAAATAATGACTAAAAAGTGGACTCATCATTCACATTGGTTTACATCTTACTTAAAATTAGTTGAGAGGTAGGAATTTATGGTTCCGTAAAGCAAATATTACTATTTTCTCATGTTCTATTTGAAAGACGCACGTTATTTTTTCTAGGTACACAGAACCCTCGTTTGAAACCTGGAATTACCTAAACACAAAAACAAAATTACAGAAATCATGCATTTTAAAAGTAAAATGTGTATAACTAAATGGGATACTCTGACCCTTGCAATTGTTTACTTCTCATTAATGTGAATTTTAAAGCAGTGATAAAAAGATAAAAATTTGTTTAACCTCAAAGCTGTTTTTTGTCCAGTAAGTTAAGTATCACTCTTAGGTAAAATAGTGAAGCGAGAACACTCTTTTAGTTAAGGTATTGACACTGTCCTCCACACAGACCTTTTATCTAGTACTCGAGGTCTCCTCTCATCAGACATTTGTAATATATAATGCACTTACAGGGTTCTCTTCCCTCAGAGTCCACAAAAGAACTTCAGCTTACAGAAAAAAAATGCAGGGATCAATCTTACTTCAGCACCTGGCAACCAGAAAGTGTGTCTGACTAGACATTCCTCCTTTCTTTTGACAAAGCCCAGGAATCTGAAGCCCAACATACCCAAGCAAACATCCTCTATTCCTCTTTAGTCATCAGCCCTATTTCATGACTCTTGGACAATATTAGCTTATATTTATTGAACCCTGTGCTACTAAGCACTTTATATTCATTATCTCCTTTAATTCTCACAACAATCCTATCAGCTAGGTATTAGGCTTATTTTTCAGATGAGGAAACTGCCTCTTAGTTTAAGAAAGTTAACCAAAATTAAAATCTAGGTCTGTCATACTTCAAAAACTCCAGGTGCCTAATTCCAAGTCATCTGGCAGAATTTCTAATTCCTCATACATAAAAGTATAGGGAATTGCTAGAAATGTTGACAAAGGGTTTCTTAAGATTATATAAAAGAGAAAAGTGTGGGTGAATAGAAGGAAACTCAACTCTAGGTTATTAAGAGGTCAAGATGATAGCAACTTAACTGTAAATGAAAGTAGGATGGGGTCTTTGGTCTTAAAAAAGAAACTTTGTTACGCAAGAAATATGGGCTAGGCGCGGTGGCTCATGCCTGTAATCCCAGCACTTTGGGAGACTGAGGCGGGCAGATCACCTGAGGTCAGGAGTTCGAGACCAGCCTGGCTAACATGATGAAACCCCGTTTCTACTAAGAGTACAAAAAATTAGCTGGGAGTGGTGGTGGGCACCTGTAATCCCCACTACTCAAGAGGCTGAGGCAGGAGAATCGTTCGAACCTGGGAAGTGAAGGTTGCAGTGAGCTGAGATTGCACCATTGCACTCCAGCTTGGGCAACAAGAGCGAAATTCCATCTCAAAACAAACAAAACAAGAAATATGTTGGTTGTAGGTATGTACGTAAATTAGAAAATATAGGTAACTGAGAAGAAAAATTGCTACTTAATCCTACTACCTAGAGAAAA
Organism: Rhinopithecus roxellana; assembly: GCF_007565055.1. Lineage (NCBI taxonomy): Eukaryota > Metazoa > Chordata > Mammalia > Primates > Cercopithecidae > Rhinopithecus > Rhinopithecus roxellana. The sequence goes on from NC_044564.1 coordinate 57,357,946, forward strand.
TCTCTATTAGTACTTTGGGGTGGGATTTTTCTTTTTTTTTTCTTTTTTTTTTTTTTTTGAGACGGAGTCTCGCTCTGTCGCCCAGGCTGGAGTGCAGTGGCCGGATCTCAGCTCACTGCAAGCTCCGCCTCCCAGGTTTACGCCATTCTCCTGCCTCAGCCTCCCGAGTAGCTGGGACTACAGGCGCCCACCACCTCGCCCAGCTAGTTTTTTGTATTTTTTAGTAGAGACGGGGTTTCACCATGTTAGCCAGGATGGTCTTGATCTCCTGACCTCGTGATCCACCCGTCTCGGCCTCCCAAAGTGCTGGGATTACAGGCTTGAGCCACCGTGCCCGGCTGGGGTGGGATTTTTCTATTCATTCATCTATACTTTATTTATCTTAAATATACTAAAAAGTGTGATCATACTATACATGTCCTTAATTTTCCTTTTAGCCTAAATAGCCTGCCAATATGAATGAGCAGGGAATGGATTGGGAAAATTCTGAAGTAAAAGGAGTTCCAAACTATAAAAGAACACAATAGAGGTACAAACAACAACAGCAATAACAGCTACTTTTTATTGAGCACTTACTAGATCTTAAATATTTGCTAAATACATACACAGTACTCATAATAGCCCCAGGAAATTATAGATTTATTTAAGTTTTGGATCAATGATTAATGATTAGCTGAGTAGAAAGCTATTTTCTACCCTACCATAAGCTCGACATTAAAGACCGACATTCCAGTTAATATAATTAACCTCAGATTTATGGAACTGTTTTCTCATAATAATGCACATCTACTGCTAAATGACTACTCTCAAAGTTGCTTTCTTTTTCATATTCAAAGAAAATTAAATTTGCTTTCCTCTCACTTTTACAATAGAATACTCTTCAGTGCTACTCTAGAATCTATTAGGAAATTCTTTGAAATAGAAATCAATTTAAGCCCTATAACTACAGATTTTTCTCTTGTTGAGATGCTTTGCTGGGGGAAAATGTCATACATATACAAAATAATACTCTGCTGAAACACACAACACTGACTCCCAAGAATATTGCTTACTTACTCTTTGTCAAACACTGTTACATGCTACCAATATTAGATGTATCAGGACTCCCTTGCCAGTAACTATGGTTCTTAGAGTCCTGGATAACTTAAAAAAATAGAGACCTGTCTGGCTAAAGAAATTTAAAAGTTCTCTAACTCTCAACCAGACACGCTGGGAACTACAATATGGGTATGTCCCACCCAGTTCCCAGGAGTATATTATGAAAAAGTTCATATACATCCCATATCCACTGCAATATCTCAAAGCTCTCCTAGTACCAGCATCTTCCCATCACCACAAATACCAAGAATATTAATCAAAGAGGGACAAGCCTGCCACTATATCCTTCATTCACAATTCCAAAGATGTTTATCCTGGAAATTCTATCTTATTTTCGTGAGCTCTTAGCATATTGTGATAGCATGACATCTTCACATCAAGTATACTGCTTGGCTAGCATCAATAACAGTTCAATCAAATAGCAACAATTTATATACTTTACATCAACTAGGGGAAAAGTGACAAACTTTGTAAGACAGTTTGAAGCACAGATTATCACCAAGGTCTGTGTTTGGAAGATAAAACATGCAAGATAAACAGAGGACTAACACTGACTAATTCTAGAGAAACATGGGGAAGAACTATAAACTGCTTAGCAGGGAGAAAACAGTTCTCTGATTTATAATAAAATCTATTCACAACACTTATTTGTAGTTACTTTTATGGTAGATAATATTCAAGTTATATTAAAGTGCTTCAAGCAAAATTTAGCAACTCCTCTAAGGCTTCCTGCTGTTCATCGTCAAGTTGCGATACACATTCCAACCATAAATCTTCAGAAGTCTGTACCTGACGCACGACATTAGCTAGACGTTTGGCACAAGGATCTTCATAGTTAATAGTCTCATTAATTTTTCCTTCTGCAATTATACTGATTATTTTGGGAAGATTGGAATTATTTGGGCCAATTACAACTGGGTGGTTACTTTCAATTAGGTCACAGAGAAAACTCAAAGTCTGAATAGCTTCCTCTTTATCTTCATGCAGTGGAAGCCATGATAACCAGTGTGGAAGAACTTCATCTACATTTACACAGTTAGGCTTAAACTTCAAAATCTTCCCTATTGCTGAGATACAGTTCTCTGTAGCAATGACATTTTTTTTGGTTTTGGAATTTGCACACTTAATAACTTTTACCAGCAGTGGAACAGCTTCTGAACATAAAGAACGATAATCATCTCCACCAAACTGTGCCATGACACCCAGGCCATAAGCAGCAGCTTGCCTGACTTCAGGGTTGTTATCTCGCATATTTAGTAGCATTGGCCACCGAAAATATTCTACATATTTAAATGAAGTTGGACTGCAGTGCTCTATGATGTCATCAAATATGCACAATCCCCACTGTCTGTCTGGCCATGGTCTACTTGAACAAATTAGATTTACAATTAATGGAAGTAGTTGTTCAAACCATGGTAAAATCTTTTCCCTATAAGTACTAAATAATGAGTGCAAAATATCTGATACTTTGGTCAGAATATAAACATCACATTCATCCTCATCTTGCAGAGACATCTCAACCTGTTGATCATAGTTTTCTTCCTGTCTTTTAACCTGTCTCAATTCTTGGTTTTTAAAGTGCCCTTCAAGTTTTGCTTTCAGTATTCCTCCCAGTTCTTCCAAGTGTTCATCATTAAGGCAACCATCTCCCATAACTTCAATGGACTTTGCAAAAGAATTCATTATTTCCGAGAGCACATCTGTATCCGGTTCAGTACCAATAGCCTTGATTAAGGGGTCACATATGAATTGCCACATCTGTGCAAGATACTCTGGGCCACGAATTCTTGCACATTCCAGGAGAAAAGGCATGGACTCTGCTGCTGCCACTCGAACATTGTCATGGAAATAAAATTTCAGTAAAGGAACCATCAGCTTCACAACTTGTTCTGTATATTCCACAAACCCTTCCCTTAACTCCTTAGCATAGTAAACCAACATTTGGCAAGCAGTTGCTTTTGCTTCAAGTCCTGAAGTTTTAATTCCAAAACTCTGCTGGTCTCCAAGATTTACAAATTGCCAGCCATCATCATCACTCATATTCTCCACATCCTGTGTGTCTAAGAGAGCAACATCAGGTTTAGCTGAAGCAGTCTTAATAAGAGGCTCGATAACTAGTGGAAGGTACTGTTGAAAATCTTTTCCAAGAATTTTACACATTCTAGCCCATGCTGAAACCATGTAAGAGGTCTGAGGGTCATCATCTTCCATATTATTTAAGTCTGATTGTGTCTTCAACAACAGCTGCATCACATTTGATGCATCTTGCATAAATTTTTCCTTCCCAACGGCAAGACCAATATGGCTAATGCACTCAATAGTTTTTCCTCTCAGAAGCTTAAGTTCCTTCTGAACAGCAAGCTCAACGATGTGCTTTAGTGAGGGCATGAATATATCATAATATGGGACAAATTTTTCTTCTATTGTATCTGCAACTGATGCAATGGTTGTCACAAGTTGTTCCAAAGCCAACTTAGTTCCATTCCGAATCAACTCTTGAAGTTTAATCACCAAGATGGAATGTAGATTTTTCACCATACTATCCAAATATAGAACTAGCAATGATTTGGGGCAGTCTTCAATAAAAATAATAAGAGCAGAAGCTGCATGTGATTGCACACGCTGATTACCTTGATTTTCCATGGTACGTAACAGAGCTGCAATCACTGTTTCATGAAATTTCTTTTGGAAATTAGGTGCAAAATCTGTAGCCATCTGTCCGAGTGTAGTACAGGCTGCAGCCCTCACCCTTGGATGAGGATCCTGAAGAAAAAGCAAAACGGAGTTAACTGTTTCATCTAGAATTGATTCCATTTGTTGATGGCATCCTTCTCCAATGGCAGATAAGGCCATTAATCCAGCATGTCGATACTTCCAGTCAGGGCTCTGAAGCATCTGCATGATATGCTCCTTGGTCATTGGTAAAACAACTTTTCCACCAAGCCCACAAGCCAGTCTGTCTAGTGCACTCTCCGCAGCAACTGCATTGCTGTCAAAATCATCTTCTTCCATTTCATCAGCATTTACCCAGTCCTCATCATCTTGTAGATCAACCATCATTGCTAATATATGAGGAACTGCCTGTGCAATAATATTTGTATGTTTTTTCAACATCGGAGTGGCAGTTTCAGACAAGGTCACTATAACTTCGAGGGCCAGCTGGCGCTGCAGATTACTAAGCCTAGAGTCTCCACATAACTTCAAACTCAACTGTAGAGTATCTTCTAAATAAGGACCCAAGTACTTAGGTACGGTATCTGCAATCTCGACAAGGGATTCTAGCACTGAATCATCATCCTGGTAGCATGAGTCATTCACAGCCTGTAAGATTCCAGGAAGCAAGTCTGCAAAGTCTTTGAAAAGAGCAATATTATTCTCATTAGCAAGTACAAATGCAGCTGCAGCTCTAGCGGATAATGTCCTGATTGCTGGATGTTCTTGATCTTGAATACACTGGTCCAACAACCGTTTGATGATATCCAAATCATGCCGCTCTTGGGTCCCAAAAATCCCAGGAAAGTGCCAGAAAACGTGAAGTGCAACTTCCCATAAAACCACATTTTTAGAGTAGATTGAATCAATAAGAAACTTCAGACCTTCCGGCCAGTGGTTAGTACCATCCTCATCTATCAAATTCCTGGCCAGCACTGCAAAAATATCACAAAGTTTTTTCCTCATGCTAGCATGTGTTTCTAACTTAACAGCCAGAATCAGTTCAATCTTGACATCCCTCTGAACATCAGCAGACAGATTTGGATAAACCTCCTCAAACCCAGAGGACAAAAGCCGTCGTAGCAGTGCGGCAGCCATTTGTCTCACCTCATAACCTGCTCTTCTATTTCTGACGGCATCTAAGAGGAAGGTAGTCTTACACAGACCTGGGATATTTTCATAGATTTCCTCTGCTTGCCTCCGCACCATACAGCTTGGATTGATCAGGTTCTTCAGAAGCTGATAAAACTCTTGCTTTTCTGACACGGTTGCCGGCACCCCTGCAGACGCGGTCGCCGCCATTGCGCTCTGTCAAAGCTACCGCGACCGGGAAAGAGGGAGGGGGTCTGCGGCTCGAAGCAGTGACGTAGGCGAGGCGCCGGCGGGGATGGGCGGGGTGTTTCTCCCTCCTCTGCCCAGAAGCTTTCGCTGCGCTCTGGCAGGCAGCGAGCTAGGTTTTGGAGAGAGGTGAGAGCCGTGTGGAGGCCAATGGCATCCTCCATTTGTTTTTCAATAAGATAAACGTGCACTTGCAGAGGAGAGAAGAAAAGCATTGATTAGAATGGGATTATGACTGATATTTTTTTTTTTTGATAGAAGGTCTCGCTCTGTCACCTAGGCTGGAGTGCAGCGGCGCGATCCCTGCTCACTGTAGCCCCAACATCCTGGGCTCAAGGGATCCTCCCCGCCTCAGTTCCCCGCAGTAGCTGGGACCACAGGCGCGAGCCACCACGCCTGGCTAATTGTTGTGTTTTTTATAGAGACAGGGTTTTGCCATGTTGCCCAGGCTGGTCTCGAACTTCTGGGCTCAGGTGATTCGCCCGCCTCGGCCTCCTAAAGTACTGGGAATACAGGTGTGAGTCACTGCTTCCGGTCAGATTATGAGTGATTTTTTTCTTTTTTATTTCTAAACTTATTGTTACTTTGATAATTTTAAAACAATAAATGTATCTTGAAAACATGCCAAGTGAAAGAAGCCAGTCGTGACCACATATTGTATGATTCCATTCATATGAAAGGTACCAAACAGGCAAATCTGTATAACAGAAATTAGTGGTTGCCAGAGGCTGGGGGGAGGAGGATGGAGAATGACTACTATCAAATAGGCTGTTTCTGAGTGAAGAAATGTTCTAAAATTAATTGTGATGGTTGCACAATTCTGTGATTATACTAAAAACCATTGAGTTGTACAATTTAAATTGGTGAATTGTATGGCATATAAATAATACTACAATAAAGCTGTTTATAAAATAATAAGTGTGATAATAAAAAAAATAATTACTTCCCCACTACCACATCTAATGCAGTAGAGTGGTAGCTCAAAATTTGGTGTGTGTCAGAATCACCTGACCTGCAGGTTATAATAAAGAATGGGAAAGACAACTGAGTAAAGTATGGTAGAAAGTGATCTGAACTAATAATCAGAAGACAGACTTGCATCCTGACCTTGTCGCCAAATTAATTTTGTATCCTAGGACAAGTTACTCAAGATTTTCCCTGCATCTTGTCTAAACTGAAATATGAAGGGATACAGTTACTAGAATCCTAACTACCCATTAGTGGGAAGCTGCTGAGGTTATTCCAAGAAACAAATGTTGATGAAACTAAATTTGTTTCTTTCTTTTTTTTTTTTTTTTGAGATGGAGTCTCGCTCTGTTACCAGGCTAGAGTGCAGTGGTGCAATCTCGACTCACTGCAACCTTCACCTCCTGGGTTAAGCAATTCTCCTGCTTCAGCCTCCTGAGTAGCTGGGACTACGGGCGCATGCCACCACATCCAGCTAATTTTTGTATTTTAGTAGAGATGAGGTTTCACTATGTTTGGCCAGGATGGTCTCGATCTCTTGACCTCGTGATCCACCCACATTGGCCTCCCACAGTGCTGGAATTACAGGTGTGAGTCACTGTGTCTGACTAATTTGTTTGTTTAATTCAGGCAGGTGTGTCAATCAAAAACAAATTTTATTCCTATAACAATGATTAGGTCTTACTTTTGTATTAGCACTTACCACACTCATTTTGACCCTTATACAGAATTGAGAGATTCCTAGGATAGGTATAATACTAAATTTAGGTGAGAAGTGGAAACTAAGGGAAGTTACAGGATTTGCTTAGGATAACACACCTGAGTCTCAATTCTACCTCTTCTGAAAGTGACACTGATGCCCTTTTCACCATATTGCTTCCCCATTAACTACTCTTGGTTTTGCAGCATGATCAGAGGCTTCACTTACTTCAAAGTCTGTTTTAAACTTTTCCAAGTAGTCTTAATTTTATTTTTGTAAAGTGCTGCCACATATACCCATAAAAATTAGAAAATCATAATTTTATATTAACCAGATGATAGACAAAGTAAGTAGTCTCATAAATTACATTGTAGGCCGGGCATGGTGGCTCACGCCTGTAATCCCAGCACTTTGGGAGGTCGAGGCAGGCAGATCACAAGGTCAAGAGATCGAGGCCATTCTGGCCAACGTGGTAAAATCCCGTCTCTCCTAAAAGTACAAAAATTAGCTGGGTGTGGTGGCGTGTGCATGTAGTCCCAGCCAGGAGGCTGAGGCAGGAGAATTGCTTGAACCTGGGTGGCAGAGGTTGCAGTGAGCTGAGATTGCATCACTGCACTCCAGCCTGGAGACACAGCAAGATGGCATCTCAAAAAAAAAGGAAAAAAAAAATTACATTGTAATATGAAACAGAGCTATTCTCTAAAATAACATTTCTCATCTGTAGACTGAAAACCAACTGCATTAGAATTGCTTGGGATACTTATTTTAAAATATAGAAGTTAGGGCCCAAGCTCCTATTAAACCTAGAATTTTGGGGGGACTGAGGCCTAAGAATGTACAATTTCAACCAGCACATAGGGTTTTTATATAAATACCAACATTTCAGAATCACTAATGAGATCAATTCTGGCTCTAAGATTATGACTACAGTTGTGCATTCATTGGTTTTCTTTCTTTCTTTTTTTTTAGATGGAGTCTCGCTCTGTCACCTAGGCTGGAGGGCAGTGGCGCGATCTCAGCTCATTGCAACTCTGCCTCCGGGTTCAAGAAATTCTCCTGCCTCAGCCTCCCAAGTAGTTGGGATTACAGGCATGCACCACAACGCCCAGCTAATTTTTATATTTTTCATAGAGACAGGGTTTCACCATGTTGGCCAGGCTGGTGTCAAACTCCTGACCTCAAATGATCCACCTGCTTCACCCTCCTGAAGTGCTAGGATTACAGGCATGAGCCATCACACCTGGCCCATTCATCAGTTTTCTTACTGTTCCTTCATTGGTTTTCTTATTGTTCCTTCAAAAAGTTGAACTGGAGGGCCTTTGCATTTGCCATTTCAGGAAATGTTAATAAGTGTGTGAAAAAAAGTTTTTTTCTTAACACTACATCCATTAGCATATGAAAGACATTGAAAAAAACCACAGTGATACACCACCACAGACCTACCACAATGCTTTAAGTTTAAAAGTTGGACAAAGCTGAGGGTTGCTGAGGATGTGGAACAACAGGAAACTCGGTTATATTTTTGTTGAGAGTATAGGTAAATTGGTACAACATCTTTGAAAAAAATGTTTGGGACTGGCGCGGTGGCTCACGCCTGTAATTCCAGCACTTTGGGAGGCTAAGTTGGGTGGATCACCTGAGGTCAAGAGTTCGAGACCAGCCTGGCCAACATGGTGAAACCTCGTCTCTACTAAAAATACAAAAAAAAATTAGCTGGACGTTGTGATGCGCAACCCTCCCAGCTATGCGGGGAGGCTGAGGCAGGAAAATTGCTTGAACCCAGGAGGCAGAGGTTGCAGTGAGCCAAGATTGCACCACTGCATTCCAGCCTGGGCGACAGAGGGAGACTCCGTCTCAAAAAAAAAAGAAAAAGAAAAAAATGTTTGAAAAATTCTGGGTTAAGGCCGGGCGCGGTGGCTCAAGCCTGTAATCCCAGCACTTTGGGAGGCCGAGACGGGCGGATCATGAGGTCAGGAGATCGAGACCATCCTGGCTAACACGGTGAAACCCCGTCTCTACTAAAAACTACAAAAAACTAGCCGGGCGACGTGGCGGCGCCTGTAGTCCCAGCTACCCGGGAGGCTGAGACAGGAGAATGGCGTGAACCCGGGAGGCGGAGCTTGCAGTGAGCTGAGATCCGGCCACAGCACTCCAGCCTGGGTGACAGAGCGAGACTCCGTCTCAAAAAAAAAAAAAAAAAAAAAAAAAAGAAAAATTCTGGGTTAAGATTATGCAATTATTCAGCCGGGCACACTGGCTGACGCCTGTAATCCCAGCACTTTGGGAGGCCAAGGCAGGCAGATCACGAGGTCAGGAGATTGAGACCATCTTGGCCAACATGGTGAAACCCCGTCTCTACTAAAAATACAAAAATTAGCTGGGTGTGGTGGCACGTGCCTATAGTCCCAGCTACTTGGGAAGCTGAGGCAAGAGAATTGCTTGAACCCGGGAGGCAGAGGATGCGGTGAGCTGAGATCATGCCACTGTACTCCAGCCTGGTGACGGGGAGAGATTCCGTCTCAAAAGAAAGTAAAAAAAAGATTATGCAATTATTCAATTATTCTCTGAGCAAGCATGGTGCTGAGTGCTGGCATTAAAGATTAAATTTGTGAAGATATGTGAATCTCATAGTAAACAGAGATAGCAAATGTGACATAGTGTAGTGATCACTGTAGTAATGATAAGCCTGCCATGGAGCCATATGGGGTTATCGAGGCAGCTAATTTACTCTGGGTATGGATTGACCAATTAAGGCTTCCCAGAGGAGGTATCAGAGTTGACTTTTGAAGGATGAGTCCTCATTAACTGTTTGAAAAGAGAGAAAGTTGTTTTAAGTAAAGGGTACAGCTTTTTCAGACACAGAGAGGCCTTCAGGTGTACTGTGATGAGAGTCCTGCCAGTGTCTCAGTAATGCTGCAGCAGTGAGCATGGGATTTGAGGGGGTCTGGGGATAACACAGGAAGCTGGAAGGAGGAAGACAGAAAGTTAAATAAAGGCCAGATCAGGAAGGGCATCATATTCCATATGAAGAAACTGGAATTTTTTCCAAGGATAAGGAGCTGATTTTAATCAAAGGCTATGAAATGATCTAGTTTTAGAAATATAACTTTCACAGGAGTGTAAAAATAAAAACTCGAGTGTGAAGACTGGAGGCATTTATGAGGCCAATAACCTAGTTCAGATAAGCTGGAAGTTTAAACCATAGCAGTGGTAGAGGGAAAGAAAAGAGGGCATGGATTGAAAAGATTTTAAGGAGTAGAACTGAGAGCACTCAATGGACCAGGTGAAGCCTAGGAAATCTCCCCAAGTTCTGGCCTGGGTATCTGGTTGGAGATGCTGCTATTTACCTATTTATGTACCTATGTATAAAGAAAGAACAATGTTAATGCAGATCAAAAGACTAGTAACTCTTCCGGAGGGAAAAGAGACTTTGGTGAGTCCCAGGGTCTATATTTTGTTCTCTAGTTGCTCTCAAGTTCTATAGTGATGGTCATCATCTCAGCAGTAGGAGCTAAACCGCATGCACTTAGGAAAATTACTTATGATCTTGTACTTCAGAGAAACATAAACTGATTCAAAATCTTAAGTTGCTTCCTTTTTAGATTACATAGTTGTTTTTGCATTGTTATTTTCCCCCTCCTAAAGAACACATATAATACCCAATATTCAAGACTGGACTTGCAGATTTGGTTAGAGTTGAACAACTGTATTATAGTTTGTAATTAAAATTGGCTTTGTTTGCACTGGTGAGAGACCATCTCAAGAATGTTCCCACAAAGTGGCTCAATACCAGACAATTCAGGTGTTTATTAGCAGCTTACCAGGTGGACAAAGTTCACTGTAAGTTGCAAATATCTTCCAGGATCTGAGAGATTTAGAATCAAATGAGAGGGACTGTATTAAATAGGACATAGTTGACATTTTTTAAAAGAATAATTCAGAACCAAAAAACAAACCCAGAAAACAAAAAATACCATGAAAGCTCCCACTGACCAAAGATGGGACCATCTGAATATAAAAAAGAATAATGCCTGCAATGGATTAAAAAAATCAAATATATAAACAAAAGTGATGAGTATCTAATACGAAAAAAGGTCACTAACTCTGATCATCTCTGGAGATTGCTAGGTCACTGACTCTTTTTTTTTTTTTTTTAAGAGATGGGGGTCTCACTTGTCACCCAGGCTGGAGTGCAGTGACATGGTTCACTACAGCCTTGACTTCCTGGGCTCAAGGGATCCTACTGCCTCAGCCTCCCCAGTAGCTGGAACTATAGGCATATGCCACTATACCCAGCTAATTCGTTTTTAATTTTTTTTTTTTTATTTTTAGTAGAGATGAGGTCTCACTATGTTGATCACGCTGTCTTGAACTCCGGGGCTCAAGCCATTCTCCCACCTCAACCTCCCAAGGTGCTAGGATTACAGGTATGGGCCACTGTACCTGACCCAACTCTGAAATTTGATAAAGAGAAATAATCAAGATTTTTCTGCCTTTCCTGTACAAACTGTATTTCAAAATACCAAATAGTTGATGAGGAAATGTTCTTCTTTGTAGAATTCCTGCTAATAAATGCATAAAGGATATTAAAATCAGAAAATTGCTGTGTTGTGGCCACTAATGAAATAATAGATTATCTAGGTAACAGTAACCAATGGATGTTAAAACCATTAGATGAAACACTGAGAATTTAATAATAGAAGGATTAGGCTAAAGTCACCTAAAATCACTGATTAATCTTTATATGATTAAAGGTAGGATTAAACCAGAGATGTCATTTACCTGTTGTCTTTTAGCTCCACTTCCATACTTTCTATAATTGATTCTCTGATGCTGAGGTTAGGCCCTGGAAACAAAATTTCTCCTTTCATGGCTGGGTCACTGTTAGGTTCCACCAACAGAAGCCACTAGTGATTGAAGGATAAAAAGGGGACAGAAAAGGGATTAATCCTTCCTGTTTTTCCTGTTCTTGACTGAATTGCTCCAACAGTGGCCCTTCCTCCTGGTGGCAGCAGTTTCTTGCTTCTTGCAGGACTCTTAGAAACAAAAAACAGAAAACCCAGTCACATCCCATGTCTGAGAGGTACCAGCAGTAGCCTGGGGTCAAGCCCTCCTCAATAGTTTTACCCACAGCTCTGGCAAGCCCCTCTACGGAGTTCAAAAGTGCCAGTTCCACTTTGTTCCCTCAGCTTTAGGGGTGGTAACAGGTGCTGCAAGTTGTCATCTTTCAGTTACATTTTGCATCACTGCTCTTTGATCGTTGAGCTCTCTCACACCTGTGTAACCAATCCCCTAAATTAAATCTCCTCTGGAAGTACATAATGTGGTTTCTGTTTTCCTGATTGGACCTTGACTCATATGTCATTGAATAATGCAATAGGCAGTACACAGAACCACCTAAAAAGAATTTTTGTTTTATTCAGGTTTGTTGAGGTATAACTTATATGCAAGAAAATTCACCAATTGCAAGTGTATAATTACTAAGATGGATTTTGACTGTGAAGTTATCATTACCATAATCATATATAGACCATTTTCATGATCTCAGAAAGTTCCTTTGGGTCCCTTTCCTGCCCCTGGCCCCAGGCAACCACTGATCTGATTTCTGTTGCTATAGCTTTGTTTTTTCTAGAATTTCATATAAATAGAATTATTCAGCATGTGGTTTTTTGTATCTGGGTGCTTTCATTCAGCACAATGCACCGAAATTCATCCTGATTAGTGCATATTTGTTCCTTTATATTCATATATCATATGAATAGTGTTATTTCATCATATGAATATACTACAATTTGTTTATGTATTCATCAATCAATAGATGTTTGGGTTGTTCCCAGTTTTAAGATGTGAATAAAGCTCCTATGAATGTGTGAGTACAAGTTGTTGTGTGAAAATATGTTTGCATTTCTCCTGATAAATACCTAGGAGTGGAATGCCTTGGTCATATGTTAAAGGTAGTTTTATAAGAAACTGCCAAATGCTTCCCAAAGTGGTTGCACCATTTTTCATTCCTAACAGCAGTTTATGGCAGTGCCAGTTGCTCCACATTCTTGACAATACTTAGTATGGTCTTTTAAATTTTAGTCACTCCAGTGAGGATTTTAGTTTGCCTTTCCCTAGGAATGATGGTGTTGCATATCTTTTCATATGCTTATTTCCCATTTGTATATCTTTGGTGGAGTGTTTATTCAAATCTTTTGTGTATTTGAGGAAAGACAGAGAACCTCTCATATTGTTTTATATTGTTTTACACTCACTACCTGTTCTAAGAGAAAAACAATGAAGTAAACCAAAGACAGGCAGCCTGGCGCCAAGCCTGGAACCAGGCCTGGGTCTGCCTGACCTAAACCCAGTAGTTAAAAATCAACCCATGACTTAGAAACCAATGTTCCTGACATTGTATAGAAGGACATTGTGAAACTCCCTGCCCTGTTCTGTTTCTCTCTGACTACCAGTGCATGAAACCCCTGTCACGTATCCCCTAGATTGCTTAATCAATCACAACCCTTTCATGTGAAATCTTTAGTGTTGTGAGCCCTTAAAAGGGACAGAAATTGTGCACTTGGGGAGCTCGGATTTTAAGGCAGTAGCTTGCCGATGCTCCCAGCTGAATAAAGCCCTTCCTTCTACAACTCGGTGTCTGAGAGGTTTTGTCTGCGGCTAATCCTGCTACATTTCTTGGTACCCTGTCCCGGAAGCGAGGTAACTGACAGACGGCAGAGGCAGCCCCTTAGGCAGCTTAGGTCTGCCCTGTGGAGCATCCCTGCGGGAGACTCCCGCCAGCCTGAGTGACGCAACCCAAAGAGCACTCCTGGGTAGGCAATTGTCCTAGTGGATCGCCTCTCCAGAGCAGCACATAGCAGGCCCCGGTGGAGGATTAACACAGTGGCTGAACACTGGGAAGGAACTGGCACTTGGAGTCCGGACGTCTGAAACTTGCTAAGACTAGTCTTTGGAACTTGCCCCACTCCATTTGAATGGAAGTGTGGCCTGATCACCCACGGTGTGCCTGGATTGGCACTTTTGTTCTAGTTTTGGCTTGGCTTGACTTGGTAAGACTAGTCTTCAGAACTTGCCCCACTCCATCTGAGTGGAAGCGTGGCCTGATCACCCATGGTATGCCTGGATTGGCACTTTTGTTCTGGTTTTGACTTGACTTGGTAAGACTATTCTTTGGAACTTGCCCCACTCCATTTGAGTGGAAGCGTGGCCTGATCACCCACAGTGTGCCTGTATCGTCACTTTTGTTCTGGTTTTGTCATGACTTAAATTGCCGGATAATTTGGTTTTGGTTTTGACTTGGCTTAAATTTCTTGGTACTCGGATTTTGAATTTCGTGGTATTCTGATTTTGGTTTGGTATAAACGATAGAAGTGTGCGTGTATAAACGATAGAAGTGTGCGTGTGCGCCCTCTTTACCCATTCTTTGTTTTTTTTTTTTTTTTTTTTTTTGAGACGGAGTCTTGCTCTGTGGCCCGGGCTGGAGTGCAGTGGCCGGATCTCAGCTCACTGCAAGCTCCGCCTCCCGGGTTTACGCCATTCTCCTGCCTCAGCTTCCGGAGTAGCTGGGACTACAGGCGCCTGCCACCTCGCCCGGCTAGTTTTTTTTTTTGTATTTTTAGTAGAGACGGGTTTTCACCGTGTTAGCCAGGATGGTCTCGATCTCCTGACCTCGTGATCCGCCCGTCTCAGCCTCCCAAAGTGCTGGGATTACAGGCTTGAGCCACCGCGCCCGGCTACCCATTCTTTGTTTTGTGGTGAGTGTGTGTGGTATGAGTGTGGTATTTTGTCTTGAGAAAACATGGGTCAGGTGCAAAATAAGCCCACCTCACTAAGAACTATGTTGAAAATTTTTTAAAAAGGAAAAAAAGGGTGGAGGAAGCAGAATGTATGTAAAAAGAATGTTATATGGTAAATTCTTGTCGTGAAATAAATTAACTGGTTATTTAAAAAAAGAAGTTTGTAAAAAGTCAGAAAGTTGAGACATGTCAGAAAAAAATTGTCTGCGAAAGTCGTAAAAGAAAAAAGTTATAAAAAAATTTTTTATGCAAAAAATGTTGTGTAATTTAAAAGTAATAAGGCCTCCTGAGTACTACTGAAGAAACAGTTGATGTGCAAGGTGTATAACAAAGTAAAATATACCTTTGGTAAAAAGATTATAGGCCGGGCGCGGTGGCTCAAGCCTGTAATCCCAGCACTTTGGGAGGCCGAGACGGGCGGATCACGAGGTCAGGAGATCGAGACCATCCTGGCTAACATGGTGAAACCCCGTCTCTACTAAAAAAAATACAAAAAACTAGCCGGGCGAGGTGGCGGGCGCCTGTAGTCCCAGCTACTCGGGAGGCTGAGGCAGGAGAATGGCGTAAACCCAGGAGGCGGAGCTTGCAGTGAGCTGAGATCCGGCCACTGCACTCCAGCCTGGGCGGCAGAGCGAGACTCCGTCTCAAAAAAAAAAAAAAAAAAAAAAAAAGATTATAAGGAGGCATAAAAATGTGGATTTTTACCAACATTAAAAGGTGAAAAAAATTATACTGTTTTAAACATTTAAGCAAGTTTTAAAACGTTAATTGTAAAGAAAATTCTGTGTGTAAACATATTAGCTAAAGTTAAAAAGGTATCATCCAGTTTTTCTGTGAACTGGACATTAAAGTAAAAATGCAACAGGTTTTTCTTAAAACATCAGCCTGCTCTTTAACAAAAATTATAAAAGGTTAAAAAGAGTATATAAAATCTTACCTTATGGTCAAACATGAAAAATTGGATAAATATGTCTACAAGGTTTTATTAAAATTAATAACACACTAATATAAAGGTAAAATTTAGCTTATCTGGTATAAAAATCATACAAAACATTATTAAATATAAAATGGTGTTTACCTTTTTTTTGGTCTAAAAACTAATAAAAATAGGTGCTAAAGAAAACATTCATTTTACTAGAAGATCATAGAAGTTAAAGACTTAAAACAAACTTTGGCAATTAAGACAGCATACCAAGATGCAAATGCCTGGTTGAAACGGATCAAATATTCCATCTGCATGTTAAACAAAAGCAATTGTTATGCTTGTGCACATGGCAGGCCAGAGGCCCTGATTGTCCCCCTTCCACTAAGGTGGTCCTCCAGTCAACCAGGCATAGGCTGCATGGTAGCTCTTTTCCAGGATTCTACAGCCTAGAGTAATAAGTCATGCCAACCTCTCTCTGCTATATCCCAAAGTCCCTGCGGGTCAGCCCCCAAGGGCCATCCAGCTTCCATCTCCCAACACTAAGTTCACTTTGTGTCTCTCATGGCAAGGAGGAGACTTAGTATTCCTTGGAGACCTGAAGGGATGCAGTGAGCTTAAGAATTTTCAAGAGCTTATCAATCAGTCAGCCCTTGTTCATCCCTGAGCAGATGTGTAGTGGTATTGTGGTGGATCTTTACTGGGCACTCTGCCAAATAACTAGAGTGGCACTTGTGCTTTAGTCCATTTGCCTATCCCTTTCACACTAGCATTTCATCAACTAGAAATAATAATAATAATAATAAGACATCATAAAGTGAGAGAAGCCCTTTATAGATCTTTCAACTCTCACATCCATTTAGATGCAATTGGAGAAATACCAGATCAATTTAACCTTGAAATTAACCACAAGAAATGCCATATCAAGTTAAAACTTGAAATCAAACAGTTACAGGATTTAAATCAATATTTTGGTAAATGATAGTCAATAAAAATATAGATTAAACTACATCTATTACAACCAACAGCAACAAGCTTTTCACGAGTTAAAAAGAAAAACTCATGTCGGCCCCAGCCCTGAGGCTCCCTGACCTGACAAAACTCTTTACACTCTATATGTCAAAAAAAAAAAAAAAAAATGGCAGTTGGAGTTTTAACCCAGACTGTAGGGCCCTGGCCAAGGCCAGTGGCCCATCTCTCTAAACAACTAGACGGGGTTTCCAAAGGCTGGCCCCCATGTCCAAGGGCCCTAGTAGCAACGGCCCTGTTAGCACAAGAAGCAGATAAGCTAACTCTTAGGCAATACCTAAGCATAAAGTCCCCCCATGCTGTGGTGATTTTAATAAATACCAAAGGACGCCATTAGCTAACAAATGCTAGACTAACTAGGTACCAAAGCTTGCTCTGTAAAAAATCCCCGCATAACCATTAAAGTTTACAACACCCCAAACCCACCACCTTGCTCCTGGTATCAAAGAGCCTAATTAAACATAACTGTGTAAAAGTATTGGACTCAGTTTATTCTAGTGGGCCTAACCTCCGAGACCATCCTTAAACATCTGTAGACAGGGAGCTGTACGTGGATGTCAGCAGCTTCGCTAACCCCTGTAAAGTGATTCTGAAAAAGACGACAAGCCCTGCTCCAGTCACACCCAGAAGCTGACTGGTCCATGCATGGCCAAAGCATGAGGAAACTCATCGTGGGACTCATTTTCCTTAAAATTTGGACTTGTACAGTAAGGACTTCAACTGACCTTCCTCAGACTGAGGGCTGTTCCCAGTATATACATCAAGTCACTGAGGTAGGACAAAAGATTGCTACAGTCCTATTATTATTATTATTATTATTATTATTGAGATGGAGTCTTGCTCTGCCACCCAGGCTGGAGTGCAGTGGCTGGATCTCAGCTCACTGCAAGCTCTGCCTCCCGGGTTTACGCCATTCTCCTGCCTCAGCCTCCCGAGTAGCTGGGACTACAGGCGCCCGGCTCGTCGCCCAGCTAGTTTTTTGTATTTTTAAGTAGAGACAGGGTTTCACCGTATTAGCCAGGATGGTCTCGATCTCCTGACCTCGTGATCCGCCCGTCTCGGCCTCCCAAAGTGCTGGGATTACAGGCTTGAGCCACCGCGCCCGGCCCTGCTACAGTCCTATTATTTTATGGTTATTATAAGTGTACCAGGACTCTAAAAGAAACTTGTTTGTATAATGCTATTCTATCCAAGGTATGCAGCCCAGGAAATAACCAGCCTGATGTGTGTTATGACCCATTTTAAGCCTCCCATGATCACAGTTTTTAAAATAAAATTAAGGACTGGTCCTTTTCTAAGTGACACAGTAAAGTAATAGCTAAAACAGAAGAAAGAGGGGTCCCAAAAAATGTAACCTTAAAATTTGACATCTGTGTTGCTATTAATACTAAGCAGCATGGGATGGGATGTGGTTCTCTAGATTAAGAAAAAAGTTACACAGCAAAAAGTAAGTATATCTGTCAAGAATCAAATTTATGTGAAATGTGTCAATACTGGTCTTGTGTCATTTGGGCTACTTAAAAATAAACAAATAAATAAAAAAGATCCTGTTTGGCTCCAAAAAGGAAAAGTCAGCCCCTCCTGCATGAGTGGGAGCTGCAACCCTTTAGAATTGGTAATCACAAACCCCTCAGACCCTGAAGCCATATTTAAAAATTAGTTCCCAGTGCTAGGAGGATTTAAAACTCTTATAATAAAAGTTATAATAGTAATAAGAACCTGCTTACTGCTCCCTTGTTTGCTACCTGTACTTTTTCAAATGATAAAAGAGCTTCATCACTACCTTAGTTCATCTAAATGCTTCAGCACAAGTGTACTACATGAATCACTATCAATCTATTGCACAAAAAGACATACATAGCAAAAATAAGAGAACTCCCACTAATAAAGAGTGTGAGTCTCAAAAGGGGGGAATGAGGAAAGAGAGAGAACCTCTCATATTGTTTTATATTGTTTTACACTCACTACCTGTTTTAAGAAAAAAACAATGAAGTAAAACCAAAGACAGGCAGCCTGGCACCAAGCCTGGAACCAGACCTGGATCTGCCTGACCTAAACCCAGTAGTTAAAAATCAACCCATGACTTAGAAACCAATGTTCCTGACATTGTATAGAAGGACATTGTGAAACTCCCTGCCCTGTTCTGTTTCTCTCTGACTACCAGTGCATGAAACCCCTGTCACGTATCCCCTAGATTGCTTAATCAATCACAACCCTTTCATGTGAAATCTTTAGTGTTGTGAGCCCTTAAAGGGGACAGAAATTGTGCACTTGGGGAGCTCGGATTTTAAGGCAGTAGCTTGCCGATGCTCCCAGCTGAATAAAGCCCTTCCTTCTACAATTCGGTGTCTGAGAGGTTTTGTCTGCAGCTTGTCCTGCTACATATTTTTTAAAAATCTAGCTTTTTGTCCTCTTAGTGTTATATTTCAGGGTTCTTTATATATTCTGAACACAAGTTTTTATCAGATATATGTTTTCAAATATTTTTCTCCTTTTTTCCTTAACTGTATCTTTTGAAAATCAATAAATTTTAATTTTCAGAAAGTTCAGGTTAAGTTAAAGTGTTAAAGTTTGTGCTTTATGGCCTATTTAAGAAATATGAAGAGTTACCCAATTGAAGGTCAAAAAGATTTTCTCCAACGTTTTCTTCTATAAATTCTGAAGTTTTGCTGGGCATGGTAGCTCACACCTGTAATCCTAGCACTTTGGGAGGCCAAGGCAGGCGGATCACTTGAGGTCAGGAGTTTGAAACCAGCCTGGCCAACATGGTGAAACCCTGTCTCTACTAAAAATACAAAAAAAAAAATTAACGAGGTGTGGTGGCACATGCCTGTAATCCCAGCTACTTAGGAGGCTGAAGCAGGAGAACTGCTTGATCCCGGGAGGCAGAGGTTGCAGTGAGCTGAAATCACGCTACTGTGCTCCAGCCTGGGCAACAGAATGAGACTCTGTCTTCTGTCTTTAAAAAAAAATTGAAGTTTTAGCTTTTTTTTTTTTTTTTTTTTTTTTTTTGAGACGGAGTCTCACTCTGTCGCCCAGGCTGGAATGCAGTGGCTGGATCTCAGCTCACTGCAAACTCCGCCTCCCGGGTTCACGCCATTCTCCTGCCTCAGCCTCCCGAGTAGCTGGGACTACAGGCGCCTGCCACCTCGCCCGGCTAGTTTTTTGTATTTTTTAGTAGAGACGGGGTTTCACAGTGTTAGCCAGGATGGTCTCGATCTCCTGACCTCGTGATCCGCCCGTCTCGGCCTCCCAAAGTGCTGGGATTACAGGCTTGAGCCACCGCGCCCGGCCGAAGTTTTAGCTTTTATATTTAGATCTATGATTTATATCAAGTTGGTTTTTGTATATGGTATGAGGTATGGATTGAGGTTCATTTCTTTTTGCATATGGATTTACACTTGTTCCACTTTTCCTTCATTTAATTACTTTGGCATCTTTGCTGACTATCAGTTGAACTATAAATTCTGAGCCTTTTATTCTGTTCCAGTAATCCATCTATGTCTGTCCTTTCTCTAATACCACACTGTCTTGATTCCTATTCCTTTACAGTAAATCCTGAACCCAAGTATAGTTTCCATCACTTCATTACTTTGAAAATGATCTAGTTTCTCATCCAACAAGGGAAGGAGAATTGTTGTAGAATAAAAGAGATATAAGACATAAAATATGCACCTCTCCACTCTCCCATTGAAAATGTAAATTTGGGAAAATGTCTAGCAAAAATATTCATTATTTGTTCATTTATTCATTCATTCTAATAATGTCTCTTTTGTTTAGATCACATTTATTTTAAAGTTTCTAATTCTGGCTTTAGCATAAATAGGAAATATCCGTAACCCAATACGTTAACTTAGATCTTTTTTCCTAGCTTTATTGTGAAGAATAATTACTAAATAAAATTCTAAAAATCATTGAACACTGTAATTTTTAGAAAGTACTTTCTAGGCTACAATAAGTTGAACATTTAAACTACTTAAAGTCCACACAATTTGTAAAATTTGTATGTAATTAGGAACTTTTTGCAATCTATACTTACTGCATCTTGAAAGATTAAATATTAAGCTAGATAAAACTAAAAACAAATTCCTTAATTCTTTTCATTGTGAACTTACTGATTTAGAATAATATCTCAACTTCTTCACCCTACCCAGATCTTCTGCAAAAAATAGCTGAGGACAAAGATGTTCCTGACATCTGGGACTACAACCTTAAGCAGCTTGTGTTTTAACTTAAAATAGTTATGTAAATATGATGTTATAACTGCTGATATCTTCAAGTTTTTAAATACAAAACTGCTATCTCTCTCAGCCTTTCACTTCATTCATTTATTCGGCAAATATTCATTGAGTACCTACCATATGTCAGGCACTGAGCTGGGGCATTGGGGATGCAATGCTGAATAAAATAGAATTTCTGTCTTCATGAAGTTTACAATCTAGTCTGGAACTCCTTAGCTCATGCCAGGAAGAATAGCCATGTTGAACCTGTGGTTACCTCTTACCTCTAGGTGTATGAGAAACACAGTAGTAAAACACTATTATAACCTTTAAGAATTGTGTGGCAATTTGGAATATCCAAAGTTGAATAAAAATGTAAAACTCTACATGAATACTCAATTGAATTATTCTCCAGATGATTGAGAATACTTACGTAGTACTTGCAGGTATTAATTGATTTAATTCTTATAACAAATTATTTAAAGGGTAGAAACAGGCATTGGAAAAAATTTTAAATACAGATTTAATAACTGACTCAGAGGAAAGTTATAAGAGTATTGGAGGATATCTGCCATCCAGACATTTGATGCTCATTTTGTTCTCCTAAAATAAGAATGTTTGAGCTGGGTGTGGTGGCTCATGCCTGTAATCCCAGCACTTTGGGAGGCTGAGGCAGGTGGATCACCTGAGGTCAGGAGTTCAAGACCAGCCTGGCCAACATGGTGAAACCCCATCTCTACTAAAAATATAAAAATTAGCTGGGTGTCGTGGCACACGCCTGTAGTCCCAGCTACTAAGGAGGCTGAGGCTGGAGAATCTCTTGAACCCAGGAGGTGGAGATTGCAGGGAGCTGAGCGATACACTGTCTCAAAAAAAAAAAAAAAAAAGAATGTTTGGCTCCTCCCAGGACTACAGAATGCCCAGTAGAAGGAATGCTTAGTGGGAGGGATGGTGGAGAATGAGGAAAGAACCAAAGTGGAAATTAGATTGACATTTATTAAACATTTTATTAGCTATAAATTTAAGGAAAAAAAAACTCAGAAAAATATCTTACACTGTAGACATATTAAACTGTATTGTAAAAATAAAGCACTCAGAAAAAATATTTATAATAATACTAGCAGGGTTACAAAAGTGAAAATGTATCTGATTGATTAGACCTACTGTTTTAGACAGTTTCTTGTGTAACAGAAAAAATAAAAATTATACAAAGGACCCGCCCAGTTGGGTAGTGTACTTAGTAGAAAGACTTAAGATGCCAAAACATTTTTTTTTTTTTTTTTGAGATGAAGTCTTGCTCTGTCGCCCAGGCTGGAGTGCAGTGGCCGGATCTCAGCTCACTGCAAGCTCTGCCTCCCGGGTTTACGCCATTCTCCTGCCTCAGCCTCCCGAGTAGCTGGGACTACAGGCGCCCGCCACCTCGCCCGGCTAGTTTTTTTTTGTATTTTTTAGTAGAGACGGGGTTTCACTGTGTTAGCCAGGATAGTCTCGATCTCCTGACCTCGTGATCCACCCGTCTCGGCCTCCCAAAGTGCCCGGCCCACCAAAACATTTTTATCTGCATCTTCAGCTGGCATGAGAAATAATGTCCGGGTGTGGTGGCTCACACTTGTAATCCCAGCACTTTGGGAGGCCTAGGTGGGCGGATCTCCTGAGGTCAGGAGTTCTAGACCAGCCTGGCCAACATGGCGAAAACCCATCTCTACTAAAAATACAAAAGTTAGCTAGGCATGGTGGCACGCGCCTGAAATCCGAGTTACTTGGGATGCTGAGCAGGAGAATTGCTTGAACCCAAGGGCTGGAGGTTGCAGTGAGCCAACCTCGTGCCTCTGCACTCCAGCCTGGCGACAGAGCAAGATTCTGTCTCAAAAAAAAAAAAAAAAAAAAAAAAAAATCCTGGCCAACACAGTGAAACCCCATCTTCACTAAAAATACAAAAAATTAGCCAGATATGGTGGCAAGTGCCTGAAATCCCAGCTACTCAGGAGCCTGAGGCAGGAGAATGGCATGAACCCAGGAGGCGGAGCTTGCAGTGAGCCGAGATGGCGCCACTGCATTCCAGCCTGGGCGACAGAGTGAGACTCCGTGTCTAAAAGAAAAGGAAAGAAGAGGAGAGGAGAGGAGAGGAGAGGAGAGGAGAGGAGAGGAGAGGAGAGGAGAGGAGAGGAGAGGAGAGGAGAGGAGAGGAGAGGGGAGGGGAAAGGAGAGGAGAGGGGAAGAGAGGAGAGGGGAGGGGAAAGGAGAGGAGAGGGGAGGGGAGGGGAGGAAAATTATTTAGCCATTGAATTAGAAGTCCTGTTAGTATAAAACTACCATTAGTGTACTGATCTGTTTGCAGCCATTGTATCATGCTATGTCTAATGCATTATTGTGTATATACTTTTCAAGAGCTTGTGAAATCTGATATATTAGAACTGTGACGTGTGATTGGTTACAAGAGTAATTGGTTAAACTTGGCCACCATGTTGGCCAAACGAATTACTTGCAAATTAAGGGTGCCCAGGACCAGGGTTTCTTGATGGAGGACTTTTAGTCCTGGGAGAGTCCTAGGCAAAGGGGGACTCTAACTTTTCCCTAAGTTTCGTCAACTTTTAAGTGTCAGAAAAATATTTGTTGCAAAAAGATATTAACTATAAAGGTTAAACCAAATTCAAGTTAAACATTTTTAACAAGAATCCTTTGTAAGTGATGCTTTGTAATTCATATGCATTACATCATGATGAACATAACATTTGGTTGTCCTTTGATTATTGTTGCTAAGCTTTAAGTGTTGACTGCCTGATCCTTCTATTTTGTTTTTCTCTTTGAGATCAATAGCTTATTTTAGGGTGTTGATACTTTGACAAACTTCAGATTGTCCTTGTCTGAATCAGTTATTTCATCAGGAGTGGGGACAAAGGTGATTGTTTTTCTAATTCTGTATTTCTTCCTATATTTATAAGCTGCTGTTATTCTGTAAAGAGGAGCTCTCCCTCATTTTCTAAGGCTAATTGGCCACTGTGAGGAGTGCTTAATTCTTACTGTTTAATTACAATTTGCAGAGTAAGGAGTTAGTGTAACAGCCACCTCCAGTGATGACAAATGTGGTTGTTTTGTTATGTTTTGTTTGATTTTCTTTTTTGTTGATTCACCAGGAACTGTGAAGAGTCAGATTTTACCCTACTTCAAAGTGAACAAGCTGGCCTTCCAGTTATATTTTTTATCTCTGATGCAGAAGTCTCATATCTTTTACCAGTGCTAGTAAAAGCTACGAGATTCCTGCATCAGAGATAAAAAATAATAATTTATTACTCACACAAGAACAGTAGTCAGAGTACCAACATTTTTTCCCACCAATTCCCAACCCCCAATTCATACAGAATGATTAGAAGAGAATGACAGCTGCATGCACTGTGGGTTGTGTACAGAAGAGAAATGCAGAGCTTAGAGTACTGGAATCTTTTATAATGAAAAAGCTTGACTTTTCCAAAAGCTTGACTGCTTTTGCTCCAAAGGAGGACATTGTCTTTTTATTCTTGACAGTAACCATGCCTACCCTTTGCTCCAGAGGGAGACATTATTTCTGTCTTCCAAGGCTGTTCACTATTCAAACGTCCTCAAAAAGGTAGTTCAGAATGTCTTCACTCACAAGACGTGTATAAGTGTGAGAGACCATGAGTATCATTACGTGCTAGTTGTTATCCATCCTGGCATAAACCAATGGCAGTCAGGCTTCTTTGCTGTCTGGCTTCTGGTTGGATTAGCCAGATAACAATCAGCAAGGGACTGGAAAGGGGGTTAGGGTATTTATTCCCATCTCTCCACCCCATTGTCTCCCACCTTGCTGCAGTTCTGGTTCTGGCTGCATTCTATAGTTACATTTCTTATGAGAGGACCCTCTTTCAGGCTACACACTCTTTCTAGGCTCATTCTCTCCCATATCTCCTTTAGGCCTACAGGTGGTAAAAGTATATCATTGTTGCCAGATTCTGTCCCTTATTGTGTTCTCATAACCTTGCCTATATCTCTGTTAACAATCCCTTCAGTACACTTTCTTCAGTAACACTTTCTAAATATACTTTCTGTTTCTTGCCAGGATCCTGACAGGAACTTACAGATTTAGTTAAGTTTCAAAAGAGAAAAGTTAGAAATTAATAGAGCCACAGGTTAGAAAAGTAGTAGTTTAACAAAAAATGATTTTAGAATATAGAAATATTATCCTGATATGCTAATATATGCTAATATATTTGCTAATCAAGGTTTATAATTTATCATCTAAGGTTGGTATCATATAAAGAAAGGTAATAATGTAATTTATTACATTAGCAGGAAAAATAGTAAGAATCATGTGAACATAGCAATAGACACCAAAAAGGATTTAATCAAATTAAAAGTCAAGGAAAATGAAGTATAAAGGGTGTTTTATAAGTGAAGAGCCTTAGAATGAATTGTAAAATTCATTTAAAATAATTTCTTTAAACCAAACCATCATAAATAACAGAAAAACACTGCAGCACTGCTGTTTGAAGTCTGATCCCCTGACCACCTGAAACAGGATCACCTAGCACATTTGTTGAAAACACAGATCCCTGGCTTCCACCCTGAGCTACTGAACACATTTTTGAATCTGAATTTTTTTTTTTTTTTTTTTTTTTTTTTGAGACGGAGTCTCGCGCTGTCGCCCAGGCTGGAGTGCAGTGGCCGGATCTCAGCTCACTGCAAGCTCCGCCTCCCGGGTTTACGCCATTCTCCTGCCTCAGGCTCCCAAGTAGCTGGGACTACAGGCGCCCGCCACCTCGCCCGGCTAGTTTTTTGTATTTTTAGTAGAGACGGGGTTTCACCGTGTTAGCCAGGATGGTCTCAATCTCCTGACCTCGTGATCCGCCCGTCTCGGCCTCCCAAAGTGCTGGGATTACAGGCTTGAGCCACCGCGCCCGGCCTGAATCTGAATTTTTAACCAGCATCTCAGGTTCTCAGGTGATTCTTAGAACCACTGTAGTATGGTCATTCTTTTTTTTTTTTTTTTTTTAAGAGATGGGGTTGCCTAGGCTGGTCTTGTAATCTTGGGCTCAAGCAATCATCCACCTTGGCCTCCCAAAGTGTTGGGATGACAGGCGTGAACCACCATGCCCGGCCATTCTTTTATAATGCTTTTACATTTTGAAAATTCATGTTAAAAATCAAATAGTACAGCACAGAATGTAATAAAAAGCAATGGTTCCTGGTTCCATATCTTCCAACCCTGAGTCCTGCTCCTCAAAATCAGCTGCTTTTAAACTTTTCTGTTTTTACATTTTCTGGTGGTTATTTCCATAATTCTGATTAACAATCATTGTCTTCTAAAACAGTAACAAAATGAGACAGGCTCCTGTTACCATTCTAGGAAAAACTGTGCTAGAAGTGCTGTCAAAATTTCTTTAGATTGAACAGAGAAGGAAACAGTCTAATTATAGGAAAATAAAAATCACTGAACTTTTTTTAATTTAATTTTTTTTTTTTTTTTTTTTTTTTTTTTTTTGAGATGAAGTTTTGCTTTTGTTGCCCAGACTGGAGTGCAATGGCATGATCTCAGTTCACTGCAGCCTCTGCCTCCCAGGTTCAGGGATTCTCCTGCCTCAGGCTCCTGAGTAGCTGGGATTACAGGCGCCCGGCCACCATGCCCAGCTAATTTTTGTATTTTTATTAGAGACAGGGTTACACCATGTTGGCCAGGCTGGTCTCTAACTCCTGAGCTCGTGATCTACCCATCTCGGACTCCCAAAGTGCTGGGATTACAGGCGTGAGCCACCGCACCTGGCCTCATTGTCACTTTTTATTTATTTTATTTTTATTTATTATTATTATTTTTTGAGATGGAGTCTCGCTGTCTCCCAGGCTGGAGTGCAGTGGCGCAATCTCGGCTCACTGCAAGCTCTGCCTTCCGGGTTCACGTCATTCTCCTGCCTCAGCCTTCGGAGCAGCCGGGACTACAGGCGCCCGCCACCACGCCTGGCTATTTTTTGTATTTTTAGTAGAGATGGGGTTTCATGGTGTTAACCAGGATGGTCTTGATCTCCTGACCTCTTGATCCACCTGCCTCGGCCTCCCAAAGTGCTGGGATCACAGGCGTGAGCCACCGCGCCGGGCCTCATTGTCACTTTTTAATGTGGCATGTATGTTTAGCTAAAAGCACTAGAGATAATACTTAGATAAAAATACAGAGGATAAGGGCTGGGTGTGATGGCTCATGCCTGTCATCCTAGCACTTTGGGAGGCCAAAGCGGGTGGATCATGAGGTCAGGAGATGGAGACCCTCCTGGCTAACGCTGTGAAATCCCGTCTCTACTAAAAATACCAAAAAAAAAAAAAAAAAAAAAAAAAACAATTAGCTGGGCATGGCGGCAGGCACCTGTAGTCCCAGCTACTTGGGAGGCTGAGGCAGGAGAATGGCGTGAACCTGGGAGGTGGAGCTTGCAGTGAGCCGAGATTGCGCCACTGCACTCCAGCTGGGGCGACAGAGCGAGACTCTGTCTCAAAAAAAAAAGAAAAAATATATATACACACACACACACACATATATATAGGGAGAGGATAAGGTAAATACTCAAAAATCAATAGCATCTTCTATTTTCTACTGACCCAGGCTTAGGGAATACAATAATTTTTTTTTCTCCTCTCTGTCGCCAGGCTGGAGTGCAGTGGGGTAATCTCAGCTCACTGCGACCTCTGCCTCCTGGGTTCAAGCTGTTCTCTTGCCTCAGCCTCCCGAGTAGCTGTGACTACAGGTGCGCACCACCATGCCCAGCTAATTTTTGTATTTTTAGTAGAGATGTGGTTTCACATCTCTACTAAATGTTGAGGGTGGTCTTGATGTTGGCCAGGGTGGTCTCGATCTTTTGTCCTCCTGATCCACCTGCCTTGGCCTCCCAAAGTAAAATAATTTTATGGAGTACAATGAAACAAATACTTGGATAACTAACTTTGAGGGGAAAGAAGGTTATTTTGAAATTGTAGGAAGAAAATAAATGAGTGAAAGAGTCATAAATTTGCTTCTAATGTTAAAGGCTAAATGCAATAGAAATAACAATTTTCATATTAATGTACCAGTTAAAGCACTACCTTTAATAAAAAGAGCCTTTTATTAAAGGCTCTTTAGGATTTTATACAAGTTGGTGACACATTGATAAAGAAATTGCTTTGAAAAATAAAAGGTCAGATACCAAAAATATTAATGTTTATTTTATTTTATTTATTTATTTTTAAAAACAGTCTTACTCTATTGCCCAGGCTGAAGTGCAATGGCACAATCACAGCTCACTGCAGCTTCCACCTCTGGGCTCAAACCATCCTCCCACTTCAGCCTCCTGAGTAGCTGAGACTACAGGCATGCACCACCACACTTGGCTAAATTTTGTTTAATTTTTATGCTAGAGTACCAATACCAGATACTGTTTTACAAAATGGAAATAATCCAAATCAGTTGTTATTAAATCAAATCCATGGAGAATGTAATAAAATATATTTCAAAAATAAATCCCAACTATCATAAGAATTTAGTATGTGACAAGTCAAAGGCAAAACAATTGCTAGTCCTGGCGTGAAGGATTTGAATGAGGTGGAAGTCTGAGATATCTCTCTTGCTGTCAGATGAATTCCATCAGGTGACAGGTGTCCTACATAATCTGGGAGATGTGTCACAAGTGGCAATTAGAGATATATATTTTGGCAATTGGAGACATCCAGTGTTTTGTGGTTACTAATAAAAAAATTAAATTAGTAATATTAAAATATTTTTACAATGTGAAGTTCACTGATAAAGGCCAAGTCAAACATTAGGAAGAACAAAAGTAAATCAGAAACAAAGTAGCAAGTGAGTCACAGGACAACTCAAACTATCCAGGCAGTTTTTACCAATGTTCCTTGCAAGTTACTTGGGATACATTTTATTCACATGTTCATATATGAGTGAATTTCATCTGAGGATGTTTTAAAAGCACCGATTGGCCTGGCCTGGGCACAGCGGCTCATGTTTGTAATTCCAGCACTTTGGGAGGCCAAGGCGGGTGGATCACCTGAGGACAGGAGTTGGAGACCAGCCTGGCCAACATGGTGAAACCCCTGTCTCAACTAAAAATTCAAATATTAGCCAGGTGTAGTGTGATTACAGGTGTGCGCCTGTAATCACAGCTACTTGGGAGGCTGAGGCAGGAGAATCACTTGAACCTGGGAGGCAGAGGTTGTAGTGAGCCAAGATCGTGCCATTGCATTCCAGCCTGGGTGATACAGTGAGACTCCGTCTCAAAAAAAAAAAAAAAAAAAAAAAAAAGAACCGATTGACTTCTGACAGAAAGTGACAAAAAACAATTAACATTTAATAAATATTTATGGGTCAATTAGTTTAACAGTATGAAGGGATGGTACATCTCACACCATATACATCAAAATAAGCTCTAGGATTCCTGCACCAAGATAGCTGACTAGACACAGCCAGGAGGAGCATCTCCCACCAAGGAACCAGATCTTCAGAGGGAAGGCATTGAGAGGGAGTAGAGGGAAGACACAGAGGCGGGCTGAAGGGAGAGGAAGCTGGGAACCCTGTGTGGGGCTACCACTGCTTCTTGCCTGTGAGTTCAATAGGCAAGAAGCAACTCTCTCTTGTTATGGACCTCTGGAATCCTAGCAAGAGGAGACCCCTCTACCATTAGGGATACTTGAATTGGCAGGGAAAGCTGCCTAAGGAAGTGGTAGAGCCAGAACTCCAGCTGGAGAGGAGCTCAGAGGATTTGGTGAGGGAGTGTCTGGAGACACCAGGGACACCCATCCTGTCAGCTCCTGTATCATTTTATTGTGATTCATAGCTTCCTTAGATTGGGTTTCCGTGTTCTCCTGAATCTGATCTTCCTTCCTATCTGTATTCTGAATCCTATTTCTGTCATTTTAGCCATCTCAGCCCAGTTAAGAACCCTTGCTAGAGAACTAGTGTGATTGTTTGGAGAAAATAAAGTTTGACTTGCTCCCATAGGATACTTTAGCCCTGGGTGAACTGTTAGACCTGAACTCTTAATGGTGGTCTTACCCATGAGATGAGGCTAGTTGGACCTGGACAGCCCTTGCTCTGCTGGCCTCTCCTGGGGCCCCAGCCTGGCCGTGTCTGCTTGCATGGCAGCCCCCAAGTACCTCTTGAGGGCTGCATCATAGCTTCTGCACTGGCACATCAGGCCTGACTAGCAGAGTGCTCCAGCAGAGCTGCCCATAAACACACAGCAGCCCACCTGGGCCCTCCTCTCACTGCAGCCTCCTCCATCTGCCTTGCATGCAGGCACTCGCCCATAGCTATTCCCTCTCCTCACAACACTTTGCCAGTGTATGTGTGTACTAGAGGTCCTAGTCTTCCCTTTTCCATCAGCACATACGTGCACATACATCCTACCATGCCAGTGCTGCCAGAGTGAGTGCACCCTACTCCCTCTCTCCCCACTGCACAACCATTGTCATAAGAGTATTGGCAGCACAGGGCCCACTAGTGTTAACATGCACAGAGCATGCACACAGTCCTGTACCCACCAGTGCCCTGCCCCTGTGTTAACACCACCAGTAAGAACACATGCACAGTCACTGGCAGGAGCCCCACCCCCTTAGTCGTACTGCTACCACTGCTGCTGCAAACACTCACATGAAGGCCAGTACCCCAGCACCCACTAACATCCTGCTGCAGCTGACCAGGATGTACTCTGTTGTGCTGCTGCTGACACTGCTGCTGACACGTGCAAACGAGGACTGATCTGACTGCCACTGCTCTACAAAGTGCTTTGACTGGCACCATCCATCGCAGTGTTGTGACCAGCAATCTGGGAGCATTTTGGTCCCTCCAGTGCAACAGGTTCCTAACTTTGAGGAGCCAGAGAACAAAGCTAGGGTCTGATACCAGTACCCCAAAGTTAGAGCATGCAGTCAGGAGTCCTGAGCTGAGCCTTGCCCCACTAAGACCTTCCAATAATGAAAACAGTCCACTGAACCCTCCTTATACCACAATCAAACCCCCAATGTCATCAAACAAGATAAAAGAAAAAAAAAGTCCATCCAAAGGATAGCAACTTCAGACATTGAAGGAACATCACCCCACACAAATAAGAAAGAACCAGTGCAAGAACTGTAACAATTCCAAAAGCCAGAGTGTCTTATTTTCTCCAACCAATCATACTAGTTCTCCAGCAAGGGTTCTTAACTGGACTGAGATAGCTAAAATGACAGAAATGGGATTCAGAATACAGATAGGAAGGAAGATCATTGAGATTCAGGAGAACACTGAAACCCAATCTAAGGAAGCTATAAATCACAATAAAATGATACAGGAGCTGACAGACAAAATAGCCAGTATAGAAAAGAATGTAACTAACCTGAGCTGAAAAACACTCTACAAGAATTTCATAATGCAATTTCAAGTGTTAACAGCAGAATAGACCAAGCTGAAGAAAGGATCTCATAGTTTAAAGACTTGCTTTCTGAAATAAGACAGACAAGAATAACAAGAAAAGAATACAAAAGAATGAAAAACTCTAAGAAATATGGTACTATGTAAAGAGACTGAATCTACAACTCATTGGCATCCCTGCAAGAGAATAGGAAAAATGGAAGCAACGTGAAAACATATTTCAGAATATCATCTGTGAGAACTTCCCCAACCTGGCTAGAGAGGCCAATATTCAAATTCAGGAAATACAAGAACTCCTGAAAAATACTTGACAAGAAGATAATCCCCAAGACACACAATCATAAGATTCTTCAAGGTTGAAATGAAAGAAAAAATGTTAAAGGCAGTTGAAATAAAAGAAAAAAGTGTTAAAGGCAGTCAGAGAGAAAAGACAGGTCACCTACAAAGGGAAGCCCATCAGACCTCTCAGTAGAAACTCTACAAACCAGAAGTGAACGGGGGCCTGTATTCAATATTCTTAAAGGAAAGAAATTCCAACCAAAAATTTCATATCTGACCAAACTAAGCTTCATAAGCGAAGGAGAAATAAAATCATTTTCAGACAACCAAATGCTGAGGGAATTTTTACCACCAGACCTACCGTACAAGAGCTCCTGAAAGAAGTAGTAACATGGAAAGGAAAGACCATTACCAGCCATTACAAAAACACATTTAAGTACACAGACCAGTGACAATATAAAGCAACCACACAAACAATTCAGCAATAAATAGCTAGCAACATGATGACAGGATCAAATCAAGGCAAATCAATACTAACCTTGAATGTAAATGGGCTAAATGCCCCAATAAAAAGGCACTGCAAGTAGTAAGCTGGAAAAAAAAAAAAAAAAAAAAAAAAAAAAAAGAAGCAAAACCCAATGATGTGCTGTCTTCAAGAGACCCATTTCACATACAATGACACCCACAGGCTCAAAATAAAAGGATAGAGAAAAATATACCACCAAATAGAAAATAGAAAAAAGCAGGAATTGCCATCCTAATTTCAGACAAAACAGATGTCAAACCAACAAAGATCAAAAAAGACAAAGAAGGGCATTACATAATGGTAAAGGGCTCAATTCAACAATATCTAATTATCCTAAATATATATGCACCCAACACAGGATTCATAAAGCAAGGCCTTAGAGACCTTCAAAAAGACTTAGACTACCACACAATAAGAGTGGGAGACTTCAACACCCCACTGATAGTATGAGATCATTGAGGCAGAAAATTAACAAAGATACTGAGAACTTGAACTCAGCACTGGACCAAATGGACCTGAAAGACATCTACAGAACTCTCCACCCAAAAACAATAGAATATACATTCCTCTCATTTGCACATGGCACATACTTTAAACTTGACCACATAATTGGACATAAAACAATCCTCAGAAAATTTGAAAAACCTGAAATAATACCGTCCACACACTTGGACCACAGTGCAATAAAAATAGAATTCAATATGAAGAAAACACCTCAAAGCCATACATTTACATGAAAATTAAACAACCTGCTCCTGAATAACTTTTGGCAAATAATAAAATTAAAGGAAAAATCAGGAAGTTCTTCAAAACTAATGAGAACAAAGATATAATATACCAGAATCTCTGGGACACAGTTAATGCTGTGTTAAGAGGGAAATTTATAGCACTAAATGCCCACATCAAAAAGTTAGAAAGATCTCAAATTAACAACCTAACATTACAACTAAAAGAATAAGAGAAGCAGGAGCAAACCAACCCCAAAGCTAGCAGAAGACAAGAAATAATCAAAATCAGAGCTGAACCAAAGGAGATTGAGACATGAAAAACCACTCAAAAGATTAATGAATGCAGGAGCAGTTTTTTTTTTTTTTGAACAAAATGAGTAAGACAGATAGACTGCTAGCTACAGTAACAAAGAACATGCAAGAGAAAATGCAAATAAATACAATCAAAACAAAGGGGATATTACCACTAACCCCACAGAAATACAAATAATCATCAGAGACTATTATGAACATCTCTATGCACACAAACTAGAAAATCTAGAAAAAATGGATAAATTCTTGGACACATACACCCTCCCAAGACTGAATCAGGAAGAAACCAAATCCCTGAACAGACCAAAATTGAATCAGTAATAAATAGCCCACCAACCAAAATAAGCCCTGGACAGTCAGAGTCCCAGCCAAATTCTACCAGATGTACAAAGTAGAGCTGGTACCATTCCTACTGAACTTTTCCAAAAAAAGTTTCTATGAGGCCAGCATCATCCTGATACCAAAATCTGGCAAAGACACAACAACAATAAAAAAAACTACAGGCCGTAGCTGGGTGTTGTGGTGTGCACCTGTGATCTCAGCTACTCGGGAGGCTGAGGCAGGAAAATCGCTTGAAACCAGGAGGTGGAGGTCTCAGTGAGCCGAGATTGTGCCACTGCACTCCAGCTTCTGTGACAAGAGCAAAACTCGGTCTCAAAAAAAAAAAAAAAAAAAGAAAGAAAGAAAAAGAAAACTACAGGCCAATATCCTTGATGAACAATTGATGCAAAAAACCTCAATAAAATACTAGCAAATTTTATCCAGCAGCCCCTCAAAAATCTAAGCCACCACAATCAAGTAGCAATAATATAGAAAGGAATTATTTCTGGGATGCAAGGCTGGTTCAACATATACAAATCAATAAACATGATTCATCACATAAACAGAACTAAAGACAAAAACCATATGATCATCTCAATAGATGCAGAAAAGGCTTTTGATAAAATTCAATATCTCTTCATGTTAAAAATTTTCAATAAACTAGGTACTGAAGGAACATACTTCAAAGTAATAAGAGCCATATATGACAGACCCACAGCCAACATCATACTGAATGGGCAAAAGGTGGAAGCATTCCCCTTGAAACTGGCATAGGACAAGGATACTCTCTCTTATCACTCCTATTCAACATAGTATTGGAAGTCCTAGCCAGCGCAATCAGGCAAGAGAAAGAAATAAAAGGCATACAAACAGGAAAAGATAAAGTCAAACTATCCTTGTTTACAGACGGCACGATTCGATATGTAGAAAACCCCATAGTCTCACCCTCAAAGCTCCTTCAGCTGATAAACAACTTCAGCCAAGTTTCAGGATACAAAATCAACGAACAATAACCATTAGCATTCCTATACACCAACAACAGCCAAGATGAGAGCCAAATCACGATGGCAACCCCATACACAATTGCCACAAAAAGAATAAAACACCTAGGAATACAGCTAACCAGGGAGGTGAAAGATCTCTATAATAAGAATCACAAAACACTGCTGATAGAAATCAGAGATGACACAAACAAATGGAAAAACATTCCATACTTATGAATGGAAAGAATCAATATTGTTAAAATGGCCATACTGCCCAATGCAATTTACAGATTCAGTGCTATTCCTATCAAACTACCAATAACATTCTTCATGGAACTAGAAAAAACTATTTTAAAATTCATGTGGAACCAAGAAAAGAGCCTGAATGGCCAAGGCAATCCTACTCAAAAAGAACAAAGAGGCATCATTCTACCCAACTTAAAACTATGCTAAAGGGCTACAGTAACCAAAACAGCAGGATGCTGATACAAAAACTGACATACAGTCCATGGAACAGAATAGAGAGCCCAGAAATAAGGTTGCACACCTAAAACCATCTGATCTTCGACAATACTGACAAAAACAGGCAATTAGGAAAGGACTCCACTTTCAATAAATGGTGCTGAGATAACTGGCTAGCCATATGCATAAGACTGAAACTGGACCCCTTCCTTACACCATACACAAAAATCAACTCAAGATGAATCAAAGACTTAAATATAAAACCCCAAACTATAAAAACCCTGGGAGACAACCTAGGCAATACCATTGAGGACACAGGAATGAGCAAAGATTTCATGAGAAAGATGCCAAAAGCAATCACAACAAAAGCAAAAATTGACAAATGGGACCTAATTAAATTAAAGAGTTTTTGCACAACAAAAGAAACTGCCAATGGAGTAGACAACCTGCAGAATGGGACAAAATACTTGCAAACTATGCATCTGACAAAGGTCCAATATCTAGCATCTGTAAGGAAAAACAAACTTACAAGAAAAAACAACCCCGTTAAAAAGTAGGCAAAGGATACGAACAGACAATTTTCAAAAGAAAACATACATGCAGCCGATACATGTATGAAAAAAAGCTCAATTTACTAATCATTAGGGAAATGCAAATCAAACCGCAATGAGATACCATCTTACATCAGCCAGAATGGCTATTTAAAAGTCAAAAAATAACAGATGCTGGCAAGGTTGCAGAGAAAAGGGAATGCTAATACACTGTTGGTGGGAGTGTAAATTAGTTTAATAATTGTTGAAAGCAGTGTGTTGATTCCTCAAAGAACTAAAATAGAACTACCATTTGACTCAGCAATCTCATTACTGGGTATATATCCAAAGGGACATAAAGTCATTCTATCATAAAGACACATGCACACATATGTTCACTGCAGCACTATTCACAATGGCAAAGACATAGAATGAATTTAAATGCCCATCAATGGAAGAATGGGTAAAGAAAATGTGTTACATATACACTACAAAAAGGAATGAGATCATGTCATTTGCAGGAACATGGATAGAGCTAGAGGCCATGACCCTTAGCAAACTAATGCAGGAACAGAAAACCAAATACCACAGGTTCTCATCTATAAGTTGGAACGAAATGTTGAGAACACATGGACAAAAGGAGGGGAACGACATACATGAGGGCCTACCAGAAGGGTAGAGGTTGGGAGGAGGAAGAAGAGCAGAAAAAATAACTCTAGTACCCGGGTGATGAAATAATCTGTTCACCAAACCCTTGTGACACAAGATTACCTATATAACAAACCTGCACATGTACCCTTGAACCTAAAATAAAAGTTAAAAAACAAAATAAAAAACCTAAATAGATGAAGACAAAATGTTTTCCAAAGTCCATAAAGCAAATAAATTGTGTATCTATGCAACTTTGTTGGGGAAAAATAAGTTCTTCATCTTCAATGACATGTTGAATACTGGAAATCTTGTAAGTATGTTTAAATAAATATAAGAAACTCAATTAGGTATAGCAAAATACATATCAGTTAGAAAGCAACAAAATATAAAACCATATGGCAAATCTTTTAAGAATGTACCCTTTAAAGAAATGATACAAATATGCTAGACCAATAAATACCAATAAAACTCTTTTAGGATAATTTATAGAATGTGACTACACAGTAACTGTGAAATTACTTAAAAAGTCAAAGGGTCAAAGGTACAAAACATTTATATACTATATGCTAAATGACCAGAGAAGATAATTTATTGACAAAGAAATATACACTCTAAGTCACAACACGAAAAATTCCAATTTGGTAGCAATTAAAGCAAAGCAAAATGAAGATACAACCACATTTCTACATAACTATCTAAGATAAATCAAACCAACAACACAGCATTGGTGAACTGTTGAAAAATAAATATATTGCTGGTAATCCTTGAGGACTTTGCTGAGACTCTAGAGCAGTGGTTACAAAAGTCTTTGATGTAGCAATTTTGTTTTGAGCACTAAATCCTATATATGATATAAATATAATGAGATTTATATATATTTATATATGATATATATTTATATGATATATATTTATATATAGATGATATATAGATGATTTGTATATATAGATGATATAAATGAAAACAAAAATCAGATGTATGTTTCTCTACAGTAGATGTATGTTAGAGTACTGAAAATTGAAAATAACTCAACGATGGGTGGAATAATTGTTGAATAAACCATGATAATTTTTCCAAAATATATATACATATTTTTCAATAGCTTTTCCAGTACAAGTGGTTTTTGGTTACATGGATGAATTGTGTAGTGGTGAAGTCCAAGATTTTAGTGCACTTGTCACCCCAATAGT
This sequence comes from Rhinopithecus roxellana, assembly GCF_007565055.1. Taxonomy (NCBI): domain Eukaryota; kingdom Metazoa; phylum Chordata; class Mammalia; order Primates; family Cercopithecidae; genus Rhinopithecus; species Rhinopithecus roxellana. Next base: position 57,395,102 of record NC_044564.1, read on the forward strand.
TTACATTGTACTCAATATGTAGTTTTTTTACTCCCCACCTCCCTTCCATTTTACCCTCTTCTAAGTCTCCAATGTTATATCACTCTGTATGCATTTATGTACTCATAACTTAGCTTCCACTTACAAGTGAGAACATACAGTATTTGATTTTTCATTCCTGAGTTACTTCACTTAGAATAATGGCCTCCAGCTCCAACCAAGTTGCTTCAAAAGACATTATTTTATTTCTTTTAATGGCTGAGTAGTATTCCACAGCATATATACACCACATTTTCTTTATTCACTCATCAGTTGATGGGCACATAGGTTGGTTCCATATCTTTGGAATTGTGAATTGAACTGTGATAAACACATGCATACAAATGTCTTTTGATATAATGCCTGACTTATATTCCTTTGGGTAGATGCCCAGTAGTGGTATTGCTGGGTTAAATGGTAGATCTACTTTTAGTTCTTTGAGAAACCTCCATTCTGTTTTCCATAGAGGTTGTAATGTTCCCTTTCCACCACATCCACACCAACATCTTTTTTAAAAATTTTTTTATTTTTCAATAATGGCCATTCTGGCTCAGGCAAGGTGGTATCTCACTGCGGTTTTTATTTGCATTTCCCTGATAATTAGTGATGTTGAATATTTTTTCATATCTTTGTTGGCCATCTGTATATCTTCTTTTGAGAAGTATCCACAACATTTGCCCACTTTTTTGATGGGATTATTTGTTTTTTTTCTTGCTGATTTGTTTGAGTTCCTTGTAGATTCTGGATGTTAGTCCTCTGTCAGATGCATAGTTTGCAAATATTTTACACCATTCTGTGGGTTGTCTGCTTATGCTGATGATTATTTATTTTGCTGTGCAGAAGCTTTTTAAATTTAATTTGGTGCTATTTACATGTTTTTGTTTTTGTTGCATTCACATTGGGGGTCTTGGTCATAAATTCTTTTCTTAGGCCAATGTCCAGAAGAGTTTTTCCCAGGTTTTTTTCTAGAATGTCTTTGGTTTAAGGTCTTAAAGTCTTTAATTCATCTTTAGTTGATTTTTGTATATGCTGAGAAACAGGGGTCCAGTTTCATTCTTCTACATGTGGCTTGCCAGTTATTCCAGCACCATTTATTGAATAGGGCATGCTTTCCTCAATTTATATTTTTGTATGTTTTGTCAAAGATCTGTTGGTTGTATTTGGCTTTATTTCTGGGTTCTCTATTCTGTTCAGTTGGTCCATGTATCCACTTTTACACCAGTACCATGCTGTTTTGGTTACCGTAGCCTCATAGTATAATTATGATTTGAAATTAGGTAATGTGATGCCTTTGGATTTGTTCTTTTTGCTTAGGATTGTTTTGGTAACTCAGGCTCTTTGGTTTTTTTTTTTTTTTATTCCATATGAATTTTAGGATTTTTTTTTCTAATTTTATTAGAAAAATGATGTGAGTATTTTCTTCCCTTTTTTTTTTCCCCCTCTTTTTTGAGACGAGTTCCACTGTTGTTGCCCAGGCTGGAGTGCAATGGCGTGATCTCGGCTCACTGCAACCTCTGCCTCCTGGGTTCAAGGAATTCTTCTGTTTCAGCCTCCCGAGTAGCTGGGATTACAGGCACCCACCACCATGCCAGCTAATTTTTGTATTTTTTAGTAGACACGGGATTTCACCATGTTGGCCAGGCTCATCCTGAACTCCTGACCTAAGGTAATCCACCTGCCTTGGCTTCCGAAAGTACTGGGATTACAGGCATGAGCCACCTAGGCTGGCCTGATGTGGGTATTTTCATAGGAATTGCATTGAATCTGTACATTCCTTTGGGCAGTATGGTCATTTTCACAGTATTGATTCTTCCAATCCAGAGCATGGGATGTATTTCCATTTGTTTGTGTTATCTATGATTTCCTTCAGCAGTGTTTTGTCATTCTCCTTGTAGAGCTTTTTCACCTTCTTGGTTAAGTACACACCTAAGTATTTTATTTTATTATTTTCAGCTAATTGTAAAAGGAATAGAGTTCCTGATTTAATCCTCAACTTGGTCATTGTTGCTGTATAACAGTGCTACTGATTTGTGTACATTGGTTTTCGTAACCTGATACTTCACTGAATTAATTTATCAAATCTAGGAGTCTTCTGGAGGAGTCTTTAGGGTTTTCTAGGTATACAATCATGTCATCGGCAAATAGATAGTTTGACTTCCTCTTTTCTAATTGGTGTGCCCTTTGTTTCTTTCTCTTGCCTGATTAGTCTGACTACCACTTTCAGTACCATGTTGAATAGAAGTGGTGAAAGTGGGTATTCTTGTCCTGTTCTAGTTATTAGGGGGAATGTTTTCAACTTCTCCCCATTCATATGTTGTTGGCTGTGGGTTTGTCATAATAGCTTTTACTGTTTTGAGATACGTCCTTCTATGCCTAGTTTGTTGAGGGTTTTTAATCATAAATGGAAGGTGGGTTTTACCAAATGCTTTCTCTACATTTATTGAGATAATAATATGGTTTTTGTTTTAGATTCTGTTTATGTAGTGAATTACATTTATTGACTTGCATATGTTGAACCATCCCTGCATCCTTGGTATGAAACCCACTTGATCATGGTGAATTTTCTTTCTGATGTGCTGTTGGATTTGGTTTGCTAGTATTTTATTGTGTTGAGAATGTTTGCATCTGTTTATCAGGCATATTGGTCTTTAGTTTTCTTTTTTCATTATGTCCTTACCTGGCTTTGGTATCAGGGTGATATTGGTGTCATAGAATGAATTAGGGAGGATTCCTTCTTCCATAATCATTTGGAATAGTTTCAGTAGGGTTGATACCAATTCTTCTTCCTCTTCTTCTCCTCCTCTTCCTTCTCCTTCCTCCTCCTTTCCTTCTCCTCCTCCTTCTTTTTCTTCCTTCTTCTTCAACTTCTCCTTCCTCCTCCTTCCTCCTCCTTCTTCTCCTTCCTCCTTCTTCTCCTTCCTTCTTCCTCTTCTCCTTCCTCCTCCTTCCTCCTCCTTCCTTCTTCTTCCTTCTTCTTCTCCCTCCTCCTCCTCCTCCTTCTTCTTCATGCCCCCCCCCTCCTCCTCCTTCTTTTTTTTTTCTTTTTTGAGACAGAGTCTCACTCTGTCACCCAGGCTGGAGTGCAATGTCATGATCTCAGCTCACTGCAACCTCCGCCTCCTGGGTTCAAGTGACTCTCATGCCTCAGCCTCCCAAGTAGCTGGGACTACAGGAGTGCACCACTACACCTGGCTAATTTTTGTATTTTTAGTGGAGACAGGGTTTCACCTTGTTGGCCAGGCTGGTCTTGAACCCCTGACCTCAGGTGATCCATCTACCTTGGCCTCCCAAAGTGCTGAGATTACAGGCATGAGCCACCACACCCAGCCCGAATTCTTCTTTGAATGCCTGGTTGAATTTGGCTGTGAATCTATCTGGCCCTGGAGTTTTTGTTGTTGTTGGCATTTTTTTTCTGTTACTGATTCAATCTTACTGCTTGTTATTGGTCTGTTAGGGATTTTTATTTCTTCCTAATTCAAGGTAGAAGAGTTGTATGCTTCCAGGAATTTAACCATTTCCTCTAGATTTTCTAGTTTGTGTGCAGAGTTGTTCATAGTCATCTCAAATGATTATTTGTATTTCTGTGGTGTCAGTTGTAATGTCTCCATTTTCATTTCTAGTTGACCTTATTTGAGTTTTCTCTCTTCTTGGTTAATTTAGCTAATGGTCTATCAATTTTGTTTATCTTTTTAAATACCAACTTTTTGTTTCATTGATCTTTTGTATTTTTTGTTTCCATTTCATATAGTTCTGCTTTTATCTTTATTTTTTATTTTCTTCTGCTAGCTTTGGGTTTTTTCCTTGTTGCTCTAGCTCCTTGAGGTGTGATGTGAGGTTGTCAATTTGTGATCTTTCAGGCTTTTTGATGCAGGCATTTAGCACTATAAACTTTTCTCTTAGCACTGCTTTTGCTCTATCCCAGAGGTTTTGATAACTCATGTCACTACTGTCATTCATTTGAAGAATTTTAAAATTCCCATCTTGATTTAATTGTTAACCCAGACATCATTCAGGAGAAGGTTTATTTCCATGTATTTGTATAGTTTTGAGGGTTCCTTTTGGAGTTGATTTCTAATTTTATTCCACTGTGGTCTGAGAAGATACCTGATATAATTCCAATTTTAAAAAGTTTATTGTTTTGTGGCCTATCATATGGCCTATCTTGGAGAATGTTCCATGTGCTGATGAGAAGAATGTATATTCTGTAGTTCCTGTGTAGAATGTTCCATAAATATCTGTTAGGCCCATTTGTTTTAGAGTGAACTTTATTTCTAGTGTTTATTTTTTATTTTCTGCCTCAATGATCTATCCAGTGCTGTCAGTGGAGTGTTGAAGTCCCCTACGATTATAATATTGCTGTTGAGCTCTTTTCTTAGGTCTAATAGTAATTGTTTTATGAATCTGGGAGCTCAAGAGTTAGGTACATATATATTTAGGACTGTAATAACTTTTTGTTGGATCGATTACATTATTATTATATAATGACCTTCTGTGGTCATTATAAAATAATAGCTACTCCTGCTTGCTTTTGGTTTCCATTTGCATGGAATATCTTTTTTCACCCCTTTACCTTGAGTCTATATGAATCCTTATGCGTTAGGTGAGTCTCTTGAAGACAGCAGATATTTGATTTGTGATTTTTTAAATCCATTCTGCCAATCTGTAGCTTTTAAGTGGAGCATTTAGAACATTTGAATTCAATGTTAATAATGACTATTCCAGTCATCATGTTGATTGTTACCTAGATACTTTAGTTTCCTCACTGTGTTATTGTTTTATAGGCCCTGTGACTTTTCTGCTTTGAAAAGTTCTATTCTGGTGCACATTGACCTTTTATTTCAAGATTTAGAACTCCTTTTAGCATTTCTTGTAGGGCTAGTCTGGTAGTGACAAGCTCCCTCAGCATTTGCTTGTCTGAAAAAGACAACTTCTTTTTCTTTTATGACACTTAGTTTTGCTAGATTGAAAATTGTTGACTAACAGCTATTCTGTTTAAAGAGGCTAAAGATAGGACCCCAATCCCTTCTGGCTAGTAAGGTTTCTGCTGAGAAGTCTGCTGTTAGTCTGAAAGGAAAAGCCAAAAGTCTGGAAAATTTATTTGAGGGAATAGTTGAGGAAAACTTCCCTGGCCTTGCTAAAGATTTAGACATCCAAATACAAGAAGCTCAAAGAATTCCTTGGAGATTCATTGCAAAAAGGACATCAGCAATGCATACAGTCATCAGGCTGTCTAAAGTCATCATGAATGAAAACTTCTAAGAGCAGTGATACAAAAGCATCAGGTAACCTACAAAAGAAAAAAAAAAAAAAAACTTTCCTCTGCATTTTGTAATCCCCTAAATGTGTCTTTCATTTCCAAAAGTTCTGGTTGGTTTTTCTTTAAAATACATATATCTGTTTAGAAAATTTTTCATCCATATCCTGAATGTTTTTAAATTTTATTTATGTTGATTTTCACATTTCTCTTGTATCTTCTTGAGTAACTTATTAATCAAATTTTTGAATTCTTTATCTGGTATTTCAGATTTCTTTTTTCTTTCTTTTTTTTTTTTTTTTTTTTTTTTTTTGAGATGGAGTCTCACTCTGTTGCCTAGGCTGGAGTGCAGTAGCAGGATTTTGGCTCGCTGCAATCTCCGCCTCCCAGGTTCAAGCAATTCTCCTGCCTCAGCCTTCCAAGTAGCTGGGATTAAAGGCGTCCACCACCATGCCCAGCTAATTTTTGTATTTTTAGTACAGACGGGGTTTCACCATGTTGTTCAGGCTGGTCTTGAAATCCTGACCTCAAGTAAACTGCTTGCCTTGGCCTCCCAGAGTGTTAGGATTACAGGCCCGGCCTGGATTTCATCTTGGTTTGGATCCATTACTGGATAGCTAGTGTGATCTTCTGGGGATATTACAGAACTCTGTTTTGTCATATTGCCAGATTTATTTTTCTGGTTCCTTCTCATTTGAGTATACTATTTCTTCTAATTATTTTTGAATTTATTTTTTATTCAACGGTATTTATTTTTTAATTTTTTTTTCTCCCTTGAGGATGTGACTTTAATGATTACAGTTTTTTTTTTTTTTTAATAACCTAATTCAGCTATGAATGCTTTCAGGGTTAAACATTCTTTACGAGTTTCTTAGTTATGCAGAGTCTTTTTAGGATGGCTTTCTCAGATGCTGGGTGTAGTAGCAATATGCATGGTGTGTGAACGGATTCACTGTCTCTTGTTGGAATGGCAGAGGCCTCTTGAAGCTTATCTCACTCCCCAGTGGTGTGCACTTTTCATTTATTTTTCCCCCAGTATTTTATTTACTGGGTTGAACAGTTCAGGCTTCAGGCCAGTAGAGCAGGTGTCCATGGTTAAACACTGGCTGTGGCTAAAGCAGTTGGGTAAATTCAATACCCAATGGTGGGCAGAGGTCCCAGCCTTGACAGAAGTCACTGGGGGAGCTCTCAGTGAAACACACTGATGTCTTGTCAGGAGGAAAAGTGGGAGCCACCTCAGCTTCCCTGCCAGTCCAGCAGAAAAGTTATCCACCTTCCAGTCACACTCCTGACCCAGTGTTCTGGCTATTCAGATCAGACAGTCACCTCTTTTCATTTGCAGGAATGTTGATATTCCATGTAGAGAGGGATGGTGGCCTCTACCCCTCATGCAAGTCTGAGCCTGGAGGGTACTCATTCTGTGGGGATGCAGTCACCCTAAATTGTTCCCAAAAGGCTGTCTACTGTTTCCACCCATGCTGAGCTCCTATGGGAGAAGTCCCAGCTGTGTCTGCAGTGGTGGGTGAAGGGAAGAAGAAATCCCCTTCTCCAAGACCCTTCATGAGCACCAGGGCTGCCTGCTGGGGCAGAGTCACAGACTTTCCCCCACTGGGTTCAGCACTGCATCTGTACTTCTGCTGAAACAAACTTCACACAAGAAGAAAGTCCTGGGACTCACAGCTTGCCACCTGGATTCTTTTGTCCCATGGGAGTGCTCCCTTGATGTGGTGTACCCCCCTTTCCCCAGGAGTAGGAGTCTCTGAAGGCCAGATTATTGTGAATGCTGCTGCTCCTCTGTGTCCAGCTGCCCAGTTGGGCTGCCATCCTCCAGGCCGGTGCTGGGGAATGTCTGCAAGGGATCCAATGATGTGACCTGTTCTCAAGTCTCCCAGCACTGGGTACCAGCACCAGATCAGATAGAGGTGGCTGGGGAGTGATACAGACTCTGTGAGATTCCTTGGTTATAAATAGCCTTGGTGTGTTGGCTTTCTCAAATGCCAGCTGTAATAGTAATGAACTGGTCACATGGACAGACTTAGGACCTTCTGGTTAGTTAAGGTGATGCAAGCAATTGTGATAGCTGAGGTCATACACAAGTTTTTGCCTTCCTGAGCACTGTGTTCTTCTGCCTGAAGATTCTGTAGTGGCTGTATCAGCTGACCTCCAGCTTTGATCCTTTCATCACAACACTTCCTAAACTCTGTGCTCATGTGCCAAGCCACCTCTCTTCCTTCATTCAAGTATTTCCTGAAATGTGACCTTCATTTGTGCTTGCCTTCCGTTACCCAGGAGAAGTACTCTGATATCTCAGGCAACGAGCAGGGCCATAGGGCTCCCAAAAGTTTCTGTCCTTTGTGTTATGTGACCAGCATGGGTGGATGGGCAAAGCCAGGTAGGGGCTGGGTCAGGCAAGTCTGTGTTCTGGTTCTCGGTGTGCAGACACAAGCAGTGGCCCCAGTGGGGATCGGAGGGCAGTTCTCTGGCTGCTGGAGTAATGTTCCATGGGGGAGTACAGTGGTTTCTGCTGCACAGAAGAGTCTACAAGGGGAGTGGGGAGCAGCAGGTGGCAGTAAGCCCCACCCAGTTTCCATGCATTTGGCAAGGCAGGTCTCACACCTGGAATGTTCCACTAGCAGCAGCTCACTGGGTTCCAGGCAGCCTATGCTCAAAATTCAAAACTGCCGCAGACCATAAGCCTTCCCCATGGAGACAGATATTGAGGCTCTCAGGCCACACTCCTCCTGGTCTGCCCAAGAAGCAGGGGCACTCAGCTCCTGCTTAATCTCCATTGGGAGCTTCTCCCATCCTGTGACTGCTGCCTGAATTAGCTGGCTGACTTCTAAAGTAAAGTACCCTGTGAGGCAGGATCAAGAATGGCTTCCCTCTGTCCCTACTGGAGACTGGGAGTGCACACACAGCATGTCCCAACGCTACTTTTTCTCATATACTCCCCACCGTTCACTACATTAGCTCTAGCACTGGGTAGGGTTAAAAAGCTTCCCTCGTGGCCTGGATTGCCAGGTTCTCCGATGGAAATGTATATCCCAGAGGCAGCTTCTCCCCGCTCACACTCTGGGGATTTTCAGGTTTACACCTGGCTCATGGTGTAGGCTGCAGCCTGCTGCTTCTTTCAAAGGGTCTGGTTTCCATCAGTTTTCCTGTTCCTGTGTTGCTTCTTGAAATAAAGTTCACAGTGTGAATCTCTACACACTACTTTGTCTTTCCAACTGGGAGAGGCATGCTAACGATGCCTCCAATCTGCCATCTTGGAAAAACACCCACCATACTTTAAGACATGCTGAAATATTTATATGGAAAAAAGAAGATACATAGTATGTACACACTGTATATACTTTGTATAAAAATATGGCTTTATGTTCATTGGTTTCTTTTTGTTTTCCTATAAAGTTTCTTAGAGCTCTGATTTGTTTTAAAGATGTTGATTTGATTTACGTAACAATTTAGTGCAGGCCGGGCGCGGTGGCTCAAGCCTGTAATCCCAGCACTTTGGGAGGCCAAGACAGGCGGATCACAAGGTCAGGAGATCGAGACCATCCTGGCTAACCCGGTGAAACCCCATCTCTACTAAAAAATACAAAAAAAAAAAAAAACTAGCTGGGCGAGGTGGTGGGTGCCTGTAGTCCCAGCTACTCGGGAGGCTGAGGCAGGAGAATGGCGTAAACCCGGGAGGCGGAGCTTGCAGTGAGCTGAGATCCAGCCACTGCACTCCAGCCTGGGCGACAGAGCGGGACTCTGTCTCAAAAAAAAAAAAAAAAAAAAAACAATTTAGTGCAACATTCTAAGCTTGTGGCATTTACTCGATCTTTACCAATTTTTTTTTAATGGAGAAAATGATGTATTGTTAAAAATAAAGAAAATGTGATAGAAAGATATGTCATAATGGCTGGACCAGTGAATATTCTCCTTCTCATATACTCCCCACCTCTCACTAAATTAGCTCCAGCACTGGGTAGGGTTAACACCTACTTAACTCTTTGAGAATAATAAAAGACCTTTTTGATTAGCATCATCACAAGTGATTCATTGACTGTAGGTCAGAACATTTCCTACTCTCAAAGAAGTTAACTTGTCTGAAGTCATACAATTAGAAAGTGGCAGAACAAGACTGGAACTTAGCCTTTCTGGCTCTCAAGCTGTCCCTGGTGTGGGAATGGGATGCAAAGAACAAATGGAAAGGATAGAACATGAAGGAAAAAATGGACACGCTTTTACTGAAAAGGGAGAGAGCCTGGATGAGATGCATGTGAGGTAAGTCTGCAGTTGAAGTAGTAGGTAGGCAGTAATTGAAGGAATTTTTTAAAAATAATGATTAGGCCGAGGAGGGCAGATCACCTGAGGTCAGGAGTTCGAGACCAGCCTGGCCAACATGGTGAAACCCTGTCTCTACTAAAAATACAAAAATTAGCCAGGCGTGGTGGCAGGCATCTGTAATCCCAGCTACTCAGGAGGCTGAGGCAGGAGAATCGCTTGAACCTGGGAGGCGGACTTTGCAGTGAGCTGAGATCACGCCATTGTATTTCAGCCTGGGGGACAAGAGTGAGACTTCAACTAAAAAAAAAACTAATAATCTCTATGTCTTTATTATTTATTGATTTAGAGATAGGGTCTCACTCTGTCACCCAGGCTGAAGTGCAGTGGTGTGATCTCAGCTCACTTGCAGCCTTGACTTCCCGGGCTCAAGTGATCCTCCTGCCTCATTGTCCTGAGGAGCTGGCACCACAGGTGTGCACCACCATGTCTGGCTAATTTATTTATTTATTTTTATTTCTTGTTGCTATTTCTTAGAGAGGATGTTGTCTATAAGTGAGAGGGCAATAGCTTGCCATGTTGCCTAGGCTGGTCTTAAACTCCTGGGTTCAAGCAACCCTCCTGCCTTGGCCTCCCAAAGTGCTGAGATTTATAGTCAGGAGCCACCACACCTGGCCATGGTTGCTATTTCTTAGGGAGGATGTTGTCTATAAGTGAGAGGGCAAGAGTTTGAGGAAAGAGTCAACGGTTTAGAAGAAGCCATGGGAATGGTGGGGTGAGAGGTGAGGGAAATGAACAAAGATAAATATAAGAACAGAAAAGAAAAGAATTTTCAATCTTTATCCAGTTGAGATTAGAAACCAGGTATTTACAGTGGTGACAATCCACCAATTCATACTCTAAAGTGAAAAAGGTATATCATTGGTTTGATTCCATTTTATAAAAAACAAAACCTGTAGTGTGTATAACACATGTGTAGGAAAATGTATCCCTCCTAGGGAAGAGAGTGCTTTATTTCTAGAAGAAGAGTATCTTTGAGATTAGGAGAAAGGACTTTCACTTTTACTGTCTATACTTCTATATGGTTTGAATTTTTTATGACAGAAATGTATTTTTTCCAGTACTTGTGTAAAACATGCACAATGTGAAATGATGGTCTCGTAAGGATTCCTGAGATGGGTGCATGTCTCTGTCTCCACAGAGATCATTTAAGACCTATTCTACAGTAACTTGAAGCTTCAGAGCCAGCAAAAGTCCCACCTGGCTCCTTCTAGCGCAGTGTGCACCTCAGCCTCCCAAGTAGCTGGGACTACAGGTACCTGCCACCACGCCTGGCTAACTTTTTTTTTGTACTTTTAGTAGAGACGAGGTTTCACCATGTTAGGATGGTCTCCATCTCCTGACCTCGTGATCCACCCGCCTTGACCTCCCAAAGTGTTGGGATTACAGGCATGAGCCACCGTGCCCGGACTAGAACAGCTTTTAATAAACAGATGCGGCCGGGCACGGTGGCTCAAGCCTGTAATCCCAGCACTTTGGGAGGCCGAGACGGGCGGATCACAAGGTCAGGAGATCGAGACCATCCTGGCTAACACGGTGAAACCCTGTCTCTACTAAAAATACAAAAAAATTAGCCGGGCGTGGCGGCGAGCGCTTGTAGTCCCAGCTGCTTGGGAGGCTGAGGCAGGAGAATGGCGTAAACCCGGGAGGCGGAGCTTGCAGTGAGCTGAGATCCAGCCACTGCACTCCAGCCTGGGCGACAGAGCGAGACTCCGCCTCAAAAAAAATAAAAAATAAAAATAAACAGATGCAAGCACTATGGCTAGCTGAAACCTCCCACCCCAGCAGCAGTGGGATCAGGTATCACCTTCCAGCGCAGACTCTGTTTTAGGCCACAGGTGCACGCTGTGCTAGAAAGAGCCAAGTGGGGCTTTTGCTGGCTCTGAAGCTCCAAGTTACTGTAGAATAGGTCCTAAATGATCTCTGTGGAGACAGAGACATGCACCCAGCTAAGGAACCCTTTTTGTGATATTAATTCATATGGGTTTTTTTTTTTTTCTTTTTCTTTTTTTCTCTTTCCCATTTCCAAGAAGATCCATTATGTACCTTTTCCTTGGGGATTATCTAGTAGGAGAAAAGCAGTTGTTCAAAGACAAAGACTTCTCTTGTGTTTTGTGAAAGCTTCAATTCATCAAGGAGATTGTATTAGGCAGGGAGGGTGGCAAGGAGGATGAGAAGGTGGGAGTCCTTGCATGGAAAGATGTAGAAACAGAATGGATATTTCTGCTAACTTGATGAAAAAGATGAAAGATGTTCCATGAGAATCGGGAGCTACTGTTCTGGTGTGTAGATTTCCACAGGTGTGGGGTATATAGGTGAGACTGGATGGTAATACTGAGGCTCCCAGCCCTGGAAAATATTACGGTGCCCAAAAGGAAGTGGTATGTTAACTACATACTTCTAGGAGACTAGTGGGCTTGGGTAATGAACATCTCAGTGGTGGCTTAAGTGGATCAAAGCCTGGAGAGGGTTTTCTATTTATTTTTCTCTTGCTAAGACTCATGGGAACTTTTGTGTTACTCAGTTGGATATTACCTTGAAGTCACAGTTTGAGGTAAGGGCTTGGATGCAGGTAATTTACTTAGGAATTAATCCAATGGAACAAGAGTATGAGACAGAAAGTAAAGGAAAGTTAACATGAGGTTGCATTATTTAGTTGGTTACAGCTACAGCCTCAAAAATTGTTTACTTGAAGGGTCAAGGAACAAGCAAGAGAAGCATTCCTTCATCTGCTCCTGCCCCCTACAGGGTTGGGGCAAAAACCTCTCGGTTTGTGTGTCTGGTAAGTGCTGAGTAGGCACCTATGGGCACACGTAGCAAGGAGTCAGAGAAGCCCTGAAGCAGGAAGTGAGAAAAACAAAGGTTAAGTCTGAGGTGAGATATTGTCAGTGCAAAGAGGTGGAAGCCTTCAGGGACCTTTTTGTCACAGCTGGATTCTGAGCTGAGGCTTAGAGGATGTGAAGTGGGGCTGATACATGTTTCCTGTGGTGTCTGATACAGGGAAAGGGGCTCAATAATGACTAAGCAATATGGGACATAGAGACTTAAACAGTTTTTTTTTCTCCTGATTAAAAAAGTAATACAGGCTGAGTGTGGTGGCTCACACCTGTAATCCCAGCACTTGGGGAGGCTGAGGTGGGAGGATCACTTGAAGCCAGGAGTTTGAGACCAGCCTGAACAACATACTAAGACTCTGTCTCTACAAAAAAGGTTTCTTAAAAAATAACTGGGCATGGTGGCACATGCCTGTAATTCTAGCTACATGGGAGGTTGATGCAGAAGGATCACTTGAGCCCAGGAATTTGAGGTTGCAGTGAGCTGTGACTGCACTACTGCATTCCAGCCTGGGCAACAGAATGTGACCCCTCAATTCTAAAAAATGTAATACATATATTTTTGGTGTCAAAATGAATTTAATTTGATTAAATGGAACTGTAATCTTTCTGATTTATCCTTGTTTCTAGACTAAGGTTTATTCCTGTTATAGTAACACAATGCCATAAAACAGGCATGTCTTTTTTTTTTTCTTTATTTTTATTTTTATTTTTTTTTTTTTTTGAGACGGAGTCTTGCTCTGTCACCCAGGCTGGAGTGCAGTGGCCAGATCTCGGCTCACTGCAAGCTCCGCCTCCCGGGTTTACGCCATTCTCCTGCCTCAGCCTCCTGAATAGCCGGGACTACAGGCGCCTGCCACCTCGCCCGGCTAGTTTTTTGTATTTTTTTTTAGTAGAGACGGGGTTTCACCGTGTTAGCCAGGATGGTCTCGATCTCCTGACCTCGTGATCCGCCCGTCTCGGCCTCCCAAAGTGCTGGGATTACAAGCTTGAGCCACCGCGCCTGGCCTCTTTTTTTTTTTTTTTGAGACAGAGTCTTGGTCTGTTGGCCAGGCTGGAGTGCAGTGGTGTAATCTTGGCTCACTGCAACCTCCAACTCCCAGGTTCACGCCATTCTCCTGCCTCAGCCTCCTGAGTAGCTGGGACTACAGGCACCTGCCCCCATGCCTGGCTAATTTTTTTGTATTTTCAGTAGAGACGGGGTTTCGCCATATTAGCCAGGATGCTCTCGATCTCCTGACCTCATGATCTGCCCGCCTCAGCCTCCCAAAATGCTGGGATTACAGGCGTGAGCCACTGCGCCTGGCCAACAGGCATGTCTTAGTCTGTTTTTGGTTGCTATAACAGAATACCTGAGACTGGATAATCTATAAAGAAAAGAGGTTTGCAGTCAGAATGGTTATAATTAAAAAGTCAAAAAATAATGGATGCTGGCAAGGAGAAAAAGGAATACTTATACACTATTGGTGGGAGGGTAAATTAGTTCAACCATTGTGGAAAGCAGGGGGTGATTCCTCAAATTTCTAAAAACAGAACTACTGTTCAACCCAGGAATCCCATTACTGGGCATATACCCAGAGGAATATAAATCATTCTATCATAGAGACACATGCACGTGTATGTTCACTGCACCACTATTCACAATAGTGAATACATGGAATCAATCTAAATGTCCATCAGTAATAGACTCAGATAAAGAAAATGTGGTATATATATACCATGGAATACTAAGCAGCCATAAAAAAGAATGAGATCATATCCTTTGCAGGATCATGGATGGAGCTAGAGGCCATTATCCTTAGCAAACTAATACAGGAGCAGAAAACCAAATATTGCATATTCTCACTTATAAGTGGGCGCTAAATATTGAGAACACATGCACACATAGAGGGAAATAACACATGCTGGGGCCTATTGGAGAGTGGAGTGTGGGAGAAGGGAGAGGATCAGAAAAAATAACTAATGGGTACTAGGCTTAATACCTGGGTGACAAAATAATCTGTACAACAAACCCCCATGACATGAGGTTACCTATATGAAAAAACTGCACATGTGCCCCTTAAGTTAATAAAAAGGAAGAAGAAGAAGAAAGAGGAAGAAAGAGGAGGAGGAGGAGGAGGAGGAGAAGGAGGAGGAGGAGAAGGAGAAGGAGGAGGAAGAGGAAGAAGAAGAAGAAGAGAATAGAAGAGAAGAGAAGAGAAGAGAAGAGAAGAGAAGTATTTTGGCTTATGGTTCTGGAGGCTGGTAAGTCCAAGATTGAAGACCTGAATCTGTTGAGGGCCTTATGGTGCTTCTTAACATGGTGGAAAAACAAGGGATTGCATGGCAAGAAAAGAAGCAAGAATGAAACAAGAAAGCTGAACTCACTTTTATAATAACCCACTCTTGTGATAATGAGGTTCCCTCCCATGAGAACTAACTGACTCTTGTGAGAATGGCATTAATCCCTTCATGAGAGTTGAACCCCTGTGACATAAACACCTCTTATGGACCCTACCATCTTTTAACACCATTACTTTAGGAACCAAATTTCAACTTGTGCCTTGGAGGGAACAAACCACATCTAAACCATAGCAAAGCACTAAACAACAACAACAACAACAACAACAACAACAACAACGTTAGTTCCTTTTTTCTAATCACATCAATTAAGCACACATATGTATATACATACCTGTCTAAAAAATATGAGGAAAAGTTCTTAGGAAGTTCTGTGATTCCATTGTGAGTTTATACTGGTGTCCTGTCAGCATTTGGCTCTGAATTTTCAAGAAACTGACCTGGTATCTCTTTGCTTCCCAAAATAGTTGTTTTGGGATTTGGAATGTATCTGTATTCATTATCTGTAAAGAATCCCTGTAAAGATGGCTCCATGTAGAGTACAGCTTCTCAAACTTTTTTTTTTTGTTTTTTTTTGTTTTTGAGACGGAGTCTCGCTCTGTCACCAGGGCTGGAGTGCAGTGGCCGGATCTCAGCTCACTGCAAGCTCCGCCTCCCGGGTTTACGCCATTCTCCTGCCTCAGCCTCCCGAGTAGCTGGGACTACAGGCGCCCACCACCTCGCCCAGCTAGTTTTTTTTTGTATTTTTTTAGTAGAGACGGGGTTTCACCATGTTAGCCAGGATGGTCTCGATCTCCTGACCTCATGATCCGCCCGTCTCGGCCTCCCAAAGTGCTGGGATTACAGGCTTGAGCCACCGCGCCCGGCCAGCTTCTCAAACTTTAATGTGCACACAAATCACTCAAACTGATGCTCATCTACCATCTCTGCTTTATGTTTCTCCTTATCACTTATCTTCTAACATACTACATACATAACGTACTCAACCTGTTTATTGTTTGCCTCCTCCACTAGAATGTAGACTTAATGAAGGCTGACGTTTTGTCTGTGTCTCTGGTGCCTCTCACAAAGTAAGAACTCAGTGTCAGCACTCCAATACATATTTGTGGAATAAATGAATAAATATGTAAATTCATCAAAGTAAGTTGCATTTTAAAGTATAATGAGTATTTGCTAGATATTAAGCATTGTGGGAGGTAGTTTGTGGAATCCCAAGATAAAATAACACTGGAAATACTTGGAGTCTGAAAACATGCTCAGACGAGATGCCTCTGCTATGTGACCTCTCCTGGCTCTCAGTGAATTTAAACAAGTTTGGTGCTATCAGTCATGCTCTTACGTCATGAAAGCAGCTTACCTAGAAGCTTTGTACTCTTATACTTGAAATAAGGTCAGCTGAGGAGGGTAGGGTTTTACTAGTACTGTTATTAAATTTTAGGAAAAAAAAGTAAGCTCTCAATTCAGCCTTTCTTATTAAAAATAAATCCAATCCCTGCCCCCCCCCACCCCCGCCACCCAACACACACACACACACACACACAAAACACTGGGCAAAAAACAAAAACAAAAACAAAACACTGGGCCCCCTCCCTTCAGGAGCTGACAGGTTAGTGGGGAAGACAGACATGTATAAATAAATGTAATAAAGACAGAATTATTAAAACTCTGGTACAGATAGAAGCTGAATACTGGAAGAGCCCAAGGAATCAAGTCTGAATTGTGATTTGGGGCAGCAGGGGGAGACTACATGAAGGTGGAAACATTTGAGTGATGGTAGAATTTTTACTATTGAGGATGAGGAAGAAATTTCAGGGAAAGGGAACAACTGGAGCAGAGGCCTGGGGACATAAATATATTCTTAATGTTTTATTCAAGGGATAATAATCTCTATTGTAAGTGACCTGTGGAGCACTGTGTGGACAATAAGTGAGAAAAAGTTAACTGGGACCTGATAGTATAGAAGCATGAAAATCAGAGTCTTTCATATTAGGGTCTTCCATTGTAGCCACATACGAAAAAAAATACTTACTCAGGCCCTACGTGAATTATGCATGTGTACTTGAAAAGCTCCCTAGGTGGTCCTGCTGGGAGCTAAGATGATGACTTAAAAGGTGATGTGGAAGGCAGTGTGAGAAGTGAGATGACTGGAGGAGTCAGGAACTGGAGGCAAGGGATCTGGGTGGAAGATTTGCAAAACCAGGGTAGAGTTTGTGGAGAAAGATGAATCCAGTTCAAGTTAGTGGAGAGATTGGTAGCACTCTTATCTGCTAAATATTGAGGGTGGCTCAAGATCCATAGGCTCGAAGCTAGCTTAAGTGATCCCTCCTCTTGTGTTTGTGGTTCCATGAATTTCTCCTTTCTTTATTGGGAACATGTGACACAGATTCTAACTGGTCTTGGTATATAGTATAACACAGTAATTAAGAAGCATGATATAAGGTCAAAGGACTTACCTTGCTCCATGACCTTGGGTAAATCCTTACAGTTTCTAAGTCTCAATTTTCTCATCTGAAAAAAGGAAAAAATAAATATATTGAGAGGATCGAATATGCAGATACTTGGTTGAGTACCTAGCTGTGATAGTCAAAGTTGTGTATGCTCTGCTGCAGTAAGCATTAATCCCCGAATGCCTGTGGTTTTAGATGAGATTTATTTTTCAATCACGTTACTTGTCTACTGTGGATCAGCAGGGGGACTCTGCCCATTGTAGTTACTCAGGGACCCAGGCTGACAGAGTAGCTACCATCTTGAATATTGTTAGTACCTATATCAAGGGGAAAGAGAACTCTGGAGGGTCTGGCACCAACAACTCAATGCTTGGTGAAGAACAGATACATATCTGTAATCCCAGTATTCTGGAAGGCCTAAGGAGGAGGATTGCTTGAGGCCACGAGTTCAAGATCAGCCTTAGAAACATAGTGAGACCCTGTCTCTACAAAGTTTAAGAAAGAAGAAGAAAGAGGAGAAGAAGAAGGAGAAGGAGAAGGAGGAGAAAAGAGATACATACCATCCCTGCTGACAACTTATTGGCTGTTGGCCAGGGCCAATCATATGGTCCCACCCATTACAGGAGGATTAAGAAGTACAACCCTACCATGTACTCAGTAGATGGGGGAGTCTGAAATATTTGGTAAGCCTTTATTACTACTATTTACTTATAACCTAAGATCTGCAATGTTAACTGTCTTCCTTCCTGCACCCCTGCCTCATCCTTGAGTCCGCATTCCAGGGGGCAGCCATCCAATAGCTCTCCTCACCTAACTAGCAACAGAGTCCTCACAGTGCCCTCTAGTGGCACTTAGACCTATTTCATTGGCCCTAGGCGGGAACTTAATTCTGAGGCATCTGGAGCAGAATTTACTGAGCAGGGTTGAATAACATTAATTACATTAATTAATGTTAATTAATGTACAGGCTGAAAAACATTAATTGTCCAGTTTGCCTTACTTTGTAAGCCTCATAAAAGCATTCAGGATAAGCCCTTATGCCCCGAGACTACCCTTTCAGGAGAATTCTGGAATCTATCCTTCCTTTTTGGCAAGAATATCTAAACTTCAATAATTTAAAGAACCTAGATACAAAACCCAACATGTTTTCACTATGTAGATGGATTCTATTGTATAAACCCCCCTTCTGTCTCCAACAACCTTTCCTTTCTTATAAACCATATAAATATTTATAGAGATGGAGCCAAAACCATTATGTAATTCCTGAAAGCCTACCTGCAAACTCAACTAGAATAATTATCCTTAATTATAAGAATAATAGGGAGGAGTTGCTTCTGAAGGAACCAAACTGTCATGTTCCCAGCCTCCTATTATGGCTTCCTAACTAGAGTCCATGGACACCTGACCACAACAGTATTTTCATATAATTGATTTCCTTTGTAATTCCATGTATTGTATTTTATACATTTAAAAACATTAATCTGAGAAGAGGCTCAAAACTTCATCAGTCCCCTAGAGTCACTTGGCATCTTAACGTTGTAAGATTGAAGTTGTATTTGCCAGTGTGAAGAAACATTTTAAATTTTGCCACAGGGTGGTGGTATTGCTTTAAGGGTAAGAAAGAGTAAGTCAGCAGGTTGAACAAGAATCTGTTACCTCCGAGAAGATTGAGAAACAAAGTGGTGATGTGGTCACAGAAACTTTAGTCTTAGTCTTAAGTGGCAGTTACAAATTCCTAGCAGATAAAATGCAAATCCATTAACTAAGACATTTTGGTCTAGTATATAAGATGTGGTTGGTAATGGGTTTTCCTATTTTAAAGTAGTGTATAATACAAACATTATATACCCCTCAAGATTTTGAGGAGCTGTTAGCCAAGCAATTACGTAAACATTCATTCTACACAAGATTAAAGATTTTCTTCAATACACAGGTGGGTGACCGTGGTATCATTTCTCTCACCCGTGTTGTCAGAGTTTTATTTTTCCCCTTGGCTCCATTCTGGGTGTGGACATCATACTTCACATGTACTGAATTCCAGCAAGGCACAATCATGATGAGATGCACACGGCAAGTTCAAAAGTAGAAGACCAACTCCTGAATGGGAACTGATAATCAAATGATGAAAACTGCACAAAGAACCCAAGGAACAAACATAAAATGGAGCTGGTTATGCTGGCAAAAGCAACATACACTTACAGATAAGACAACTTACTTCAAAACAATCTGGGGGAGAAGGTGGTGATGGAGAAATGGGTAGTGGTATAGTCAAAATAAGATGATTATGTGATAATTGTTAAAGTAGGGAGGTAGGTAATTGGGAGTTCCTTATACAATCTATTTTTTTAATACATTTGAAGTTTTTCATTAAAATAATTAACATATCCATAAAATAACATAATGTTAAACGACTGAATTTTTGGTGATCAGTAAGTATATACCAATAAAATAACACAATGTTAAAGGGCTGAATTTTTGGTGATCAGTGAGTATATACCAAGCTACAGAATTACTGGAAGGGAAGGAAGGATGTACACTGATACAGAAGAAGTTGTAAGTTACAGAAAATGGATAAACTTCAGAAAGGTGTGATACTGAGTTGTGGTACTCAATCCCCATTTAGATTAGACTTTTTTTTTTTTTTTTTTTTGAGAAAAAGGTTTTGTAACTTTTTTCTTTTTTTTTTTTATTATACTTAAAGTTCTAGGGTACATGTGCACAACGTGCAGGTTTGTTACATATGTATACATGTGCCATGTTGGTGTGCTGCACCCATTAATTCATCATTTACATTAGATATATCTCCTAATGCTATCCCTCCCCCTTCCCCCCACCCCACAACAGGCCCCAATGTGTGATGTTCCCCACCCTGTGTCCAAGTGTTCTCATGGTTCAATTCCCACCTATGAGTGAGAACGTGTGGTGTTTGGTTTTCTGTCCTTGCGATAGTTTGCTCAGTATGATGGCTTCCAGCTTCATCCAGGTCCCTACAAAGGACATGAACTCATCCTTTTTTACAGCTGCATAGCATTCCATGGTGTATACGTGCCACATTTTCTTGATCCAGCCTATCATTGATGGTCATTTGAGTCAGTTCCAAGTCTTTGCTATTGTGAATAGTGCTGCAATAAACATAAGTGTGCATGTGTCTTTACAACAGTATGATTTATAATCCTTTGGGTATATACCCAGTAATGGGATGGCTGGGTCAAATGGTATTTCTAGTTCTAGATTCTTGAGGAATCGCCACACTGTTTTCCACAATGGTTGAACTAGTTTACAGTCCCACCAACAGTGTAAAAGTGTTCCTATTTCTCCACATCCTCTCCAGCACCTGTTGTTTCCTGATTTTTTTTTTTTTTTTTTTTTTTTTGAGACGGAGTCTTGCTCTGCCGCCCAGGCTGGAGTGCAGTGGCCGGATCTCAGCTCACTGCAAGCTCCGCCTCCCGGGTTCACGCCATTCTCCTGTCTCAGCCTCCCGAGTAGCTGGGACTACAGGCGCCCACCTCGTCGCCCGGCTAGTTTTTTGTATTTTTTTTTTTTTAGTAGAGACGGGGGTTTCACCGTATTAGCCAGGATGGTCTCGATCTCCTGACCTCATGATCCGCCCGTCTCGGCCTCCCAAAGTGCTGGGATTACAGGCTTGAGCCACCGCGCCCGGCCTGTTTCCTGATTTTTTAATGATTGCCATTCTAACTGGTGTGAGATGGTATCTCATTGTGGTTTTGATTTGCATTTCTCTGATGGAGGGTGATGATGAGCATTTTTTCATGTGTTTGTTGGCTGCATAAATGTCTTCTTTTGAGAAGTGTCTGTTCATATCCTTTGCCAACTTTTTGATGGGATTGTTTGCTTTTTTCTTGTAAATTTGTTTGAGTTCTTTGTAGGTTCTGGATATTAGCCCTTTGTCAGATGGATAGATTGTAAAAATGTTCTCCCATTCTGTAGGTTGCCTGTTCACTCTGATGGTAGTTTCTTTTGCTGTGCAGAAGCTCTTTAGTTTAATTAGATCCCATTTGTCAATTTTGGCTTTTGTTGCCATTGCTTTTGGTGTTTTAGACATGAAGTCCTTGTCCATGCCTATGTACTGAATGGTATTACCTCTTTTTGTTAGTTTTCCTTCTAACAGTCAGGACCCTCAGCTGCAGGTCTGTTGGAGTTTGCTGGAGGCCCACTCCAGATCCTTTTTGTCTGGGTATCACCAGCGGAGGCTGCAGAACAGCAAATATCATAGAACGGTAAATGTTTCTGCCTGATCCTTCCTCTGGAAGCTTCATCTCAGAGGGTACCCAGCCGTATGAGGTGTTAGCTGGCCCCTATTGGGAGGTGTCTCCCAGTTAGGCTACTCGGGGGTCAGGGACCCACTTGAGGAGGCAGTCTGTCTGTTCTCAGATCTCAAACTCCATGCTGGGAGAACCACTACTCTTTTCAAAGCTGTCAGACAGAGATGTTTAAATCTGCAGAAGTTTCTGCTGCCTTTTGTTCAGCTATGCCCTGCCCCCAGAGGTGGAGTCTACAGAGGCAGGCAGGACTCCTCGAGCTGCGGTGGGCTCCACCCAGTCTGCGCTTCCCAGAGGTTTGCTTACCTCCTCAAGCCTCAGCAATGGCAGACGCCCCTCCCCCAGCCTCTCTGCTGTCTTGCAGTTTGATCTTAGACTGCTGTGCTAGCAGCGAGCGAGGCTCTGTGGGGGTGGGACCCTCCAAGCCAGGTGTGGGATATAATCTCCTGATGTGCTGCTTGCTAAGACCGTTGGAAAAGCACAGTATTAGGGTGGGAGTGTCCCGATTTTCCAGGTATGTCTGTGGCAGCTTCCTTTGGCTAGGAAAGGGAATTCTCCAACCCCTTGTGCCGCCCAGGTGAGGTGATGCCCCGCCCTGTTCCGTGGGCTGCACCCACTGACTGACAGGCCCCAGTGGGATGAACCCAGTACCTCAGTTGGAAATGCAGAAATCACCCGTCTTCTGCATTGCTCATGCTGGAAGCTGTAGACTGGAGCTGTTCCTATTCGGCCATCTTGGAACCTCTGTAACATTTTTTTCTATCAGATCTAAAACTTAGTTTTTATGAAACTTTAAGTCTCCTGGACCTTTGTTTGGGAATAGGTGAGTGTAGAGTAAGGGAATTGGTGAGAGTCAGCAAAAACCAGGTGTTAGGGAAGACAGGAGACTCTTTTTTCAGCATTTTTAGGCAAAAGCGTCAGGAAGAAAGCTGGTCTTTCCTACTATCCTTGTAAATTCTTCATGGTTTTTAAAAAGAAGAGACTTAATTAGTTTATTTTTATTAACTATGATCCACTTGAAGATATTTATTTTGAGAAATCTATTTCATGTTCACTGACAAAAGAACTTTCCAGGTTGTTATAAATGCATGTCCATGGAATTTAGTATTTTCAAAAAGGTCAGATAGAAATGTTTTTTTATCCATGAATGCCTCCATATCTGCTCTAACCATGAGAGAAAAAAATGCCTTTAAGTTGACTCTTTGTAGCATTCAGAAAACCACTCATTTTTTACTTTTAGCAGGATAACTAAGGAAGACCGTTCTATTTTTAGTTTTACAGGGACAAGTAGGAATTGCAACTTAGTCTCTATCAATACAAGAGTAGTACTTTACCCTCTTGTATAAAAGAAACCATTTATTAATGGTAATGCAATATAGCTTTATTTAAACCAAAAATACCTATAAGCCAATTAGTAATGCAGTCATTTAAAAATCATCTAATTGGCAAGCTGATTTTTTTTCTCCCATACCTTGTCTACCATTAAGATTCCACCATGAGGTTGGAGTCTGGAAGGAGAGGATGTGACTTAGATGAAGTGGAAAGCGTGAAAGTTGCCCCTTCTGGTTCCAGGGGATTGTGGGGGAGAAGGCAAACAGATTGAAGAGAGATGAAGGTGGAGGATCAAGTGGCCTAGGCCCCGCTCTCTGAGCTTTGACCAGAATGGGAGCATCCATGTTGAGGGGCATTGCCTTGATTCACATTTGGGGCTCCAGAGGGAACTTCTATACCAACTGGGAGCAGCCACAGCAGAGATCTCTGTGGCACAGACTGCTTGCACAGACTATGGGCCTGAGTTCAGTTTTCCTGAGTTGTCCTTGGTTTCTAGGTGGCAAAGATGAAAAGTCCCTGTATATTGCTGAAGGGGCATGAGGAAGGTGGGCCTGCTATGGGGTCTGCTATGGTGAAAGTGGCACAGCTTAGATAGGCATTATAGGTCAGGGCTGGATAGGGAAAAGGCAGTGTCTTAGAAGAGTCTTCAGCATCAGTTGAAAGCCAAGGCAAGGCTGAGCCGTCTGAAAGAGCATAACCTGGTTCTGATGAAGCTGAGAGATGAAACCACCATGACGTACCCCACTGCACTTCAGCAGCACTGGCTAGAAGAAGGCACAGGGATGGGACCAGTCACCCTTGAGCACTCACCAGGCAGCACTGTGGAATAGCCACTCAATGGCAAAGAAAAGCAGTGGTCCAGGTTCCATCACAAGGATTTGAGGACTTCATGTCACCTCTGCTGTCATTGAACACCCAGCTATTGTCCTTGTTCTATGAACCCAGATGACAAAAAAGAGAGGCTCCGGAGGAAGGTGGTGAAAGTTTGAGAGATTAAACTACTAAAAGAGATTTAGTGCTTATCTAAAGAGGGTATTTAAATTATTTCAGTAGATTAAGTTTATTGGAGTGGCCTAACAGTTAGTGGTTTCCCTTGCCCACAATGCCTGACAAATGGGAGCACATGAAAGAAATCTGATTCATTATACACCAAAAAAAATTTACTGTACATGTTCTCTACACATCTAAGTGTAGTATAAGTATTTCTGAATCCTTATTTATACAACTGCTGTAAATAAATGCAAGTATTTTATGTATAGAAACTAAAGACCTTTAAACAATCAGAACCCTGTATTATGAAAAGATTAATGAAAACTCCTTTAGTGGTTTCTTCATAGTTTAAGTTTATGATTGATACTGCCTCTACTTCAGATAAGAAGTAGAGATAGTTAACAACAGAATAAGAGTAGCAAATGCTGACTGAGTGGTTCTTCTTTCTGCTAGGCACTGTTTTAGATGTTCTAAAATATATTGTTGAATCTACAAGGCAGCAGCATTGTATTATACCTATGTGACAGATGAGAGAAATTAGGCTGGGTGGAGCAACTGGCCCAAATCTTCATAGCTAGGAACTGGGAGAGATGGGCTACAAACCTACTTAGCTTTCAAAGCTTGTGTTTTTAACTACTATGCTATCAAAATAAAAACTTAAGTACCTTAGGGAAAGAGGCAACAATTATATCCAAAGAAGGCTAGCGTAGTCTTCATAACCAAACATTAAATTTAGTTTACCAAACATCCAGAGCAACTAAAACTTATCTTTGTTTATCAGATGACCAGGAACTGAACTCAAAAGGAAATTATGAAAAGTAACATTGGACATTCTGCTTGATAAATATCGTTTACAAAAATTTTGCCAAAGAGCTCAAGAAAATAAGCATATCTGCTAACTAAGAAAATAAAAGGAGCTTGGACTTTTTTGCAATGTGTCAGATATTATGCCAGATCCTTCACATGAATTATCTTCTCTAATGCTCACAATAAAGGCTCTGAAGGTAGGACTTTATTGTTTTTATTTTACAGATAAGGAAACTGAGGCTCAGGCAAAGCTTCTTGAGGCCCTGCAGTTAGTAAAGGGTAAAGTTGGGATTTGATCTTGCATGCTTTACCATATCACATCATACTGCCTCCTGCTACTACAGAACACCACAATGTTCATCAGATGGTCACTGCCAGGA
Organism: Rhinopithecus roxellana; assembly: GCF_007565055.1. Lineage (NCBI taxonomy): Eukaryota > Metazoa > Chordata > Mammalia > Primates > Cercopithecidae > Rhinopithecus > Rhinopithecus roxellana. Next base: position 57,420,113 of record NC_044564.1, read on the forward strand.
CCAAGATGCTGCTAATGTATACTGGAACAGCCCCACAGTTTACCTGTGATTCCATCCATCCTCAGTGGTCTGTCCCTATGTTCTTACTTGTTATACATTTTAAATATCATCTCTGTCAACTTCCAGTGAAAAGGTTAGGGAGTCAAGATATGTCCTAAACCAGTGAGAGCAATCCCTGCTTTGAAAGCACTTTTGCACAAATAAAATAGAAATATATAAATAAATAAATTCCAAAAATGTAAAGCCATTATTTCAAATGATTTTAAATGGCCAAATTGAAAGTTTTGGCGGCTGGGTGACTTTATGGAAAAAAATAAATTGCTGATGAATCAGCAATTTGGTTAAAGTCCTTTGGGGAGTGGGAATCAATAAAATGGGAGGATCAGAAAAGAGCAATTTATAATCATTAGGTTTGCTATAGGTCACATTTTGTTTCTGATGTATGGTATCAGGGACGTTGGTGGTGAATTTAAGTGCTAGGCATAACCCCGGGGCCAAGCAAATGGTGGGCAAGTATAGGAAATAGGAGTTTGGCTCAGGCAGAATGAGTGGGAACTGAGGGGAGCCACTCTAGTAAGCATGAGTTCAATGAGGATGTCAAAGCAGGTCCAAGTATGGCCTGACTATCATAAGGTGAAGAAAACGAAAACAATTGAAGACATAGTAAATGCCTGCTGAAGTTTTAACAGAAACACAAGTTTTTCCCTTGGGCCTTCAACTCATGGGAGAGTCTTTTAGAAACAGCACAAGTGTGCTCTTTGTTTCTTCTTGTTTCTTCCTCCATCTTGTTGTACAGAATGTGGATACTGAACGTGATCCATCTTGGACCATGAAGTCAAATCTCTACAGAATGGAGCAAGAAGATTGAGAGAACTTGATCTCTGCACCAAACCATGATGCACCATACTACCTTTAGATCTCTGATATGGACTTTGATTTGGGGGGAATAAATTTCTGTGCTACCTGAACCATTATTGTGTTGGTTGTTGATCACCTGCATCTGAACTTGATCGTAACTAATAAATACCACTTACCATAGGTGAGGCTTACCAGGAAGCAGACTGCAATGAAGATTGGTATGAGGAAGTATATTAGGGGGTGCCCTTGGAATCCACAATTGTGGAAGGGAAGGAGGCAGAATTGGACAGATGGAGAAGATGAGCTGTGATGTAATCACAACAAAGGCACCAGCTGACTACATGAAAAACTCTCATGCTGGCATGGTCATTGAGAGTTGTCCTGAGTAGGGGATAGGTAGCCCAGCCTTTATGTGCTCACGCTGACCAGTCATTCTGTGTTGGCTGCATCCAGGGAAGGGAGTGTGACTTTGGTTGAGGTAGATCTTTATATTCAAAGAACTTCCCAAAGAGGGATGACAGCTGAGGTCTTACAACAGGTTGGGGAACCTGTTCCTGGTAGTTGAACAGGATGGCATGGCACAGCCCCCAGTCTACCACTTGTCCTTATTTTAAGATGATGTATTTTTGAGTTATTGATGGTTTAAAAGTGGTACTCAATCAGTTTTAATGCTTTCAGTTGCAAGTAACAGAACATCCATCTTAAAGGAAAGGGGCAAGCTTGCAGGAAAGGATCTTTAAGTCATCTACATTTGGGTATAAATGACAGCCACAGAATATTTACCCTCTTTTGGAAGTAATTTTATCAGTAGACCAAAGCTTTTAGCTAAAAACATGAATTTCAAACAATAGGACAGTCATTTTATAGGAACAAAATAAATAATTTCAAAGAAACTATTACTTTCTCAAAGACTAGACTGCAATTGTGAGCCCCTGAAGTATCCACAGATCCTGAGGAGTGCCCAACTGTCTTAACAAGGAAACAGAGAGTCAAGAAGTTTAGTGAGGTCAACAAGAATCCTGCAGCATCTCATCTTCCAGATCTGCAGCAGCTTGTGTTGCAGTCCTACTAAGCTGAAGGCTTAACCATGTCTGCCAGTTAAGGGTATAGAACCCTGGTTACTATTTGTTTTCCTTCTTTCTTCCTGTAGTGGATATTCTCCTTCAGTGGCCACACAATGTCAAAGATTCTCCTTCATTTTAGTAATTTTCTACATTCTGTGTACTACCTTCTCAAGGTAGAAGCCAGAAAACTTATACATGCTCAGCTTCCTGTATAGAGTGCAATCATGTGACCTATATTCTATGAATCATATGTGTCCACATGAGACCCAGATTTCTTCAAGTGCAGTGTGACCAGATAGTCACAGACAGTGGGACTGATCTTCTGGTACTTTATCCTGAGCATTATAGATGTTTAATGACAATGACAGTGATATACCCCCAAAAGCACCCCCACTCCCACCTCATCCAAAGTGTGGTCTGGGCACTGGGTTTGGCTATGTGGCCTCAGAGTCTGGCCTCTGATGCTCCCAGAGAATCTGTGAGCTATCAGTTATTGCTTAACGAAACTCTCCACCTTATTTTTTTCTTAGGCTAGCTATAAAGGATTCTATTGTTTGCAGCTAACAATATACTCCTGAAAGGCAAATACAGTCAGTAAGGGCCCATATCAGCCAAATCCCACCTTACATGTAGTAATATATTCTGAATTTTTTTCACTTGTTAATATCCTGATTTCTGCTTTAAATCTATAGCCTTAACCTTGTATCACATGTCTTACGTTCACTTTCTCTTTCCTATAAGGAAATGGTGCTAACTGAATGACACGGGTGTCAGCAGAACATGCTGCAGCTTTACAACAATGCTTTGTAATATTATGAGATAGCTTTGTTCCTTTTCCTTTTTGTTTCTGATCTGTTTTTGTTTTTCAGGCAGATAAAATTGCTAAGGTAGTCTTCAAAGGCAAGGCATCAAAATGGTCCTTTTTTTTTTTTTTTTTTGAGACAAGTTCTTGCTCTGTCACCCAGGTTGGAGTGCAGTGATGTGATCATAGCATAATGCAGCCTCAGATTCCTGGGCTCAAGTGCTCCTCCCAGCTCAGCCTCCCAAGAACTAGGACTACAGGTGTGTGCCAATTTTTTAATTTTAATTTTTGTAGAATTAGGGAGTCTCGTTATGTTGTCCAGGCTCATATAAAATCTTGGCCACTAGAAATACCATTTATGGCCAAAACCACATACGAAGGACTTGACTGCCCTTTCCCTACATGGGTATTTCCCTGAACTGCTTTTTTTTTTTTTTTTTTTTTTTTTTTTAGACAGTCTCTGTTGCCCGGGCTGGAGTGCAGTGGCACAATCTCGGCTCACTGCAACCTCTGCCTCCTGGGCTGAAGCGATTCTCCTGCCTCAGCCTCCTGAGTACTGGGATTACAGGCCCGTGCCACCACACCCAGCTAAATTTTGTGTTTTTTTGCAGACACCGGGTTTCACCATGCTGCACAGGCTGGTCTTGAACTCCTGAGCTCAAGTGATCCACCTGCCTCTGCCTCCCAAAGTGCTAGGATTACAGGTGTGAGCAACCATGCCCGGCCCTGAACTGTTCTTAACCTTCACAATAGCGAGCAACAACCACTTCTGGCCTGACACCCAGTCCACAGGGAGACTCATGACTGTCTCCTCTCTTATTACTTAACAGAGATTGATTTTGAGATTGGGCAATGTTATGGGGATTGACTTATTGAAAGTATTTTCTGAAGTGTTCTTTTTTTGGAACTGTGTTAGAAGTGATAATGTGAACATTCTCCAATGATACATGCTTTTGCTGCTGCAATTATATAAGCGCAAAGAACTGTAGCGCTTGGATGTGCACAGGACCTACACTCTTTCTCTTTGTGCACGATACGTGGGAGCTCAGGCATGGAGATAAATATCAGAAAATCAAAGTTCTGACGGGATTTGAGAGGGCCAGGTTAATATATTTTTAGTTTTACTTTTGTTGAGATTAGGTTAAAAGTTCCATATTATCATCATCTTTGAAAGGTGCTATTTACGAGATTTTCAATGAAGAATTCGAATAGGATAATCCGTATTTAAGATCTGCAGTAGACTGAATTAAAGGCCTAAATTCTTCATCTTTTCCTGTATCCATGCCATTTGTCACCTAACTTTTCAGTTTCTCCCTCTAAAGCAGGGTTTCTTAATCTCAGCACTATTGACATTGGGGCTGGATAATTCTTTGTTGTGGGGAGCTGTTCTGGACATTGTAGGATGTTTAACTGCACCTGTGACTTCTGCCTAGTGGATGTCAGTATCATTACTCACCACCTGCGATTGTGACAACCAAAAATGCCTCTAGACATTGCCAATGTCCTCCCATGGGGGACAGAATCTCCTCTCGCTGGGAACCACCACTGTAAATGTGGGTAGCTCTCACACTGATTTCAGACTTAAGCAATGTAACTTTCTGTGTCAAATAAAAACTTGAAATATGTTTGTGTAGTGAAGCTTGCTCTCTTATGCCTCTTACATCACCATGAGTAGAAGTCTCCAGGGAAGTTGCTCCGTCTTCATTCTAGGCCCTAGAATGAAGCATTTGGGGCACAACCACCTTGGCTGATTCAAGAAGTGTGTATCGAAAGAAGTGTGATCCAAAGAAGTAGGACCACCCCAGCTACCAAGTCCTGAAGTAGAGTTGTTTCATCCAACCTCAGACATGTGAGAAATAGATGGACATTGTATGCCACTGAGATTTTGTGATTGGTTGTTATGCAGCAAAAGCTGACTGATACAGACCGCTCAGCCAAAGTAAAGTGCATCCAACTCTTAGTTATATTGTGTTGGATTTTTTTAGTTGTTTACTATATCTTGAGATTCTCCCTTACTCCTGTTTCCTTCCCTGATTGTAGCTAATCCTCTCTGTCAAGGATGCTTCTGCTTCAAACTAATCCTTCCAGCTCTCTTCTGAGAGATACCTGCAACGACTTGACCACTTACTTGATGTGAATTTAGGCAATGAAACTGGATTGTTTGTCCTGTTAGGATTGAGTTTTATAGGCATTCTTTATACATTCTGGATACAAATCCTTTGCCAGATATATAAATTGCAAATATTTTTCCCAATCTGTTGCATTTTTTCAGTTTAATAGTATCTTTTGATGAGCAAAAAATAAAAGTAATTTTGATGAATCTAATCTATCTTTTTTTTGTCTTTTCTGGTTAGAGCATTTTTTGTTCTAAGAAGGCTTTGCCTAGATTGCAAAGATATTCTCCTATCTTTTCTTCTTTATAGGTGTAGCTTTAGTGTTTAGCTTTTATAGATTAGCTTCATAGTCTTAGCTTTTGTATTAGGGCTATGAGCTACCTTGAATTAATTTTTGTGAATGGTGTGAGTTGTGGGTCAAGATTAATTTTCATTCATGTAAATACCCAGTTTTAGTAAATTTTGATATAATATCTTATGTTATTGAAAAAAGCAGGATGTAAAATATATACTGTAGGGTCAGAACCATTTTTAATCTTATTTAAAGAAATAGGAAATAAAAGCAATCAGATTAATAGACATTATCATTGGTAGGACGTAGGTGAGTTTTTTCTTCCTACTTTTCTGTATTTTCCAGTTTTCTATGCTAAAGTTACATTAACTTAATAATTTGGAGAAAAGCTCTAGTTTTCTTTTCTTTTCTTTTTTTTTTTGAGACAGAGTTTTGCTCTTGTCACCTAGGCCGGAATGCAATGGCACAATCTCAGCTCACTACAACCTCCACCTCCCGGGTTCAAGCAATTCTCCTGCCTCAGCCTCCTGAGTAGCTGGAATTACAGGTGTTCACCACTACGTATGGCTAATTTTTGTATTTGTAGTAGAGACGGGGTTTCACCATGTTGGTCAGGCTGGCCTTGAACTCTTAACCTCAGGTGATCCGCTCACCTCATCCTCCTAAAGTGCTGGGATTACAGGTGTGAGCCACTGTGCCTGGCCGGAATTGCAAGAACCTTTAAGGTGATCCCCCACAAACTGGAGTTAGGATTAAGGTGGTCCTCAGGCCTTTGTTCTGCCTACAATGTTCCTGAGAGTTGCTTTCTAGGTTTGACTGCTGCTCAAACATTCAAAATCTGAAATAGCCAAGAAAAAAAGAGGAAATCCATTCCAAAGCAGCTACTGTAACTGAAAGTTGAATGCATGCCAGGAAGCAGTATTATAATTTGATATAATTTGATATTTCAACCTTATTTATTCTGAATTCCTAAAGCTTTGTAGGTATCAAATGCATTATGAAAAAATATTGTTCACCTAGAAGCTTAGGGTGCCAAAGTGTATACCTTCTGCATTTCATTTAGCCTGTGGACAGGAGAAATATTACATAATTCTAAAACTAAGGCCATCTCTCTGCAACTTCTCCATAGCATTCTGTGTCCTTGTCCTTTACATGGTGGGCTGTGCTGTCCCTGTCACAATGCTTGTGCATTATTCTTCTCTTAACCAGACCTCCTTATTTACTCCTAAGTAGTTAACTCTTATCTTAATATACTGTCCGTAATCCCCATTCACTCCACCCAGACCTTTGCGCCTTCCTTTCCTCCTAGACTACATGGTTAATTACTTCTAGTAGATTTGTTCTCTTACCACAACTGCCTTTCCTCCTATAGTTTCCTTCTTGACAGTGCTAGCTTCCAGAAAATATTTTGCTGCACAGCCATGTAACATTGCCACCTGTCATATTACAACTGACACAGGAGTGCTGGGAAGGGAAGAGCATCGTTCCTTTAAATGATACGGAAGCGGAGAAGGGAAGTGCTGGGTAAGTAGGACGTGGTTCCTGGCTAGGGCTCCACCCCCAAGGACCTAGCAGAGGACAGGCACTTCTGCCTCGGAGCCCAAATGTTGCATTTCCCAAGACCCCTCTGTCCTGCCATGCCCATCCTGTGCCTATAAAAATCCGAGACCCTAGCAGGCACACACACACAAGTGGCTGGACATCATGAGGAACACATCGGCAGAAGACACAAACAGCTGGTTGTGGAGGGCACACTGCGGAAGAGCATGCTGACAGGCACCAGCAGGCCATCAACCGGCAGAAGATGCGAAGTTTGGCCAGAGCAGTTGGAGAAGGGTCCAGTGGCAGGACTCCAGGGAAAAACGATCTCCCTTCTGGCTCCCCGATCTGCTGAGAGCTACTTCCACTCAATAAAACCTCACACTCATTCTCCAAGCCCACATGTGATATGATTCTTCCAGTACACCAAGACAAAACCCCCTGGGATACAGAAATCCCTCTGTCTTTGTGATAAGGAAAGGGGTCTAATTGAGCTGGTTAACACAAGCCTCCTATAGATGGCAAACTAAGAGAGCACCCTGTAACACAGGCCCACTGTCTATAGACATTCACCCCTAGACACTGCCATGGGGTCGGAACCCCACAGCCTGCCCGTCTGTATGCTCCCCTAGAAGTCTGAGCAATGGGGCACTGAAGAAGCGAGCCACACCCCCATTGCATGCCCTGTGAGGGGGACAAGGGAACCTTTCCTGTTTCACAACCAGAAAACAAATGGGGTTGGAGGTAACATGGGAAGAATTAGTAAATAAAAATCAACAGAACTGCAATTCTATAGAGAATCTGACTAACCAGGATAGCATCAAATTTCAGAAATATGTAATCTGGGCAATGAGAATAAAGACATAACTTTAAAAATATAAGCAGAAAAAGTAGGATATCATATAAAGGTGGGTCATGTAGGGAAAATTTGGGAAAGACTGTAATGTCTGAGTGTCTTCAATGGAAAATTAGGCCTCATTTAGCATATAACCTCCAGATTATCTGATTCTGTGAGGTTTGTGCCTTTCATTATCTTTGTAAATTTAGACAATGACTGGCGATGCAAATTATTCTTTTTTTTTTTTTTTTTTGAGACGGAATCTGACTCTGTCACCCAGGCTGGAGTGCAGTGGCCGGATCTCAGCTCACTGCAAGCTCCGCCTCCCGGGTTTACGCCATTCTCCCGCCTCAGCCTCCCGAGTAGCTGGGACTACAGGCGCCTGCCACCTCGCCCGGCTAGATTTTTGTATTTTTTTAGTAGAGACGGGGGTTTCATCGTGTTAGCCAGGATGGTCTCGATCTCCCGACCTCATGATCCGCCCGTCTCGGCCTCCCAAAGTGCTGGGATTACAGGCTTGAGCCACCACGCTCGGCCAGCAAATTATTCTTGCTCCTGATGTGCAAATGAGTTCTTTCTAGTGGAATGACAATTGTTTTCCCTATCCCATCCCCTGTGGAATAAGCCAGTTTTACTTCATTTGTTAATTCATTTCAGTATTCTTAAGTGTCTCTATACATGTGTGTATGTATGGCTCTTTGAATTCTCCTTTGAACTGGTTGTCATGACTTACTGGTCCCTTGGTTAAGAGTAAAACAAGGCCGGGCACAGTGGCTCATGCCTCTAATCCCAGCACTTTGGGAGGCCAGGATCACTTGAGGCTAGGAGGTCAAGATCAGCCTGGGTGATATAGCAAGACTCCATCCCTAAAAAAAAAAAAATTTGCCTGGGGGCAGCAGCACTTACCTGTAGTCCTAGCCACTTGGAAGGCTGAGGCAGGAGGATTGCTTGAGCACGGGAGGTCGCAGCTGCAGTGAGCCTTGATTACGCCACTGCACTCCAACCTCAGCAACAGAGTCAGACCCTGTCTCCAAAAAAAAAAAAAAGAAAAGAAAAAAAAGAAAAACATCTTTAACAATAAAGACATTAGTTAAAAAATAAATTTAGGAACTGTGACAATAAGGTCTTCCATTCACAAATGGGCCTAGCAGAAATTATGGCAAAATGTGTTCCCACTCCAATTAGGTGCCAGAACCCTGATTTAGTGGAGAAATGCCATGTACTCTAGAACTCAGATTTGGGGGCATTATGTGTGATACCTGGCCACCCCACATTGCATTTAAGAGGTTTACCACCTGGTGGTATTCCCCAAAACTTGGGGCTTCTGTTGTCATACAAGGAACAGCTATGGTTATTTATAAACCTTGTCATTTTGTAGGTGAGTATTATGGCTGTTAGATTTGGCTGGCTGCTTCTTGTTTCAGCACAAAGCGGTGCAGCCCCCAGAGAGCTGCACCTGGAATGGAGTTGTGTCAGTACAGGGATTCACTAATTTTTTTCTGAGGTCCAATCCTGGATTGTGGTGCTATTCTCTTCCTCTGTTCCTATTCCTGTGTTTCAGAGTTCAGAATGTTCCTAAAAGAAATTTCAGAATGAAGCAGACTGAAATAAGAAAATTCATTATTTTTTCCAGTCTACCATGCTGCTGTAATCTAATTGACTTCCTGGTTATACTTTCCTTTCCTCCCTACTTCCCTCCTCCAGGTTCTCTTTGCTTCCCTTTCAGCTAACAGACTCATTAGGCACAACCTCTTTACATATACTTTCCTGCCTTCATTCTTTTACCTTTCTTCTCCTTACTCTTGATCAGCCTGAATAATTTCATCAAGCCATCAAACACCTCAACCGTCACATTTGCACTGCATAAAAGGGGAGTGTTCACCTCACCCAAATTCAAAGACATAGTCCTGAACTACTTCTTCCATCTTTTCTTTCGGAGGCAGTCTTACTCTGTCGCCCAGGCTGGTCTCAAGCCATTCTCCCACCCACCTCAGTCTCCCAAAGTGTTGGGATTCCAGGCATTAGCCACTGCGCCTGGCCTCCTCAATCTATTTTTTACTCCTACTGTTTTCTACTTTCTGATTCTTTTGGCTATTGACTTGACTGCCATATTGACCTGTACTTTGGACTGATGCTAGATATGATTTATTTTCAGCTTTATTAGTTTTTCTTAGCAATTATGATTTTCTGCTTTGCATGTATTGCCTTCAAACTGTCTTGAATAAACACTTTCTCAATTTATCTTAGTCCTAAAATCCTTCCCCTCCTGTCCTGCATCCAATGGCAAAGCTTCCTGCCAGCTCACCCAGGGCTTCATAAGAAAGTGATCATTTCCAGCTGGGCATGGTGGCTCACACCTGTAATCCTAGCACTTTGGGAGGCCAAGGCAGGAGGATCACGAGGTCAGGAGTTTGAGACCAGCCTGGGCAACATGGTGAAACCCCGTCTCTACTAAAATACCAAAAAAAAAAAAAAAAAAAAAAAAAAAAAAAAAATTAACCAGGCATGTGGCATGCACCTGTAGTCCCAGCTACTTGGGAGGCTGAGACAAGAGAATTGCTTGAACACAGGAGGCAGAGGTTGCCGTGAGCCGAGATTGTGCCACTGCACTCCAGTCTGGCAACAGAGCGAGACTCTGTCTCACACACACACACACAAAATTCATTTCCGTTCCATCTCAGAAGAGTCATCCAATCCAGTGCAGTCTATATAGTAGTTACTCAATAATGTGAATGTCAATGATGGCTGCTAGGAGTTTCCAAGTAGAAGAAGAGTGGCTCAAATTTTCTGTTATTTGCCTAAATTTCTACAGCCACATTCTGTTAATTTCATCCTAATGGCCCTCCTTCTGGAACCATAATCTACCCTTAGAAATATACACTCACCAATCAGGACAATGGTTTCCCAGCAATCCTAGTTATGGTTAAATTATTTTCAACCTATCCTTTTCCCAAAAATGCCACATTTCCTCTCAATTCCACCCACATAATATGACTCCTCAACTTACACAAAGTCATGTATTATTTCTATTTTTTTCTTCTCAGAAACATTAGTCATCTTTAAGACTTCCTCTTCCAAGTTTCCCGTCATATGCATAGTTGCCCAAACCTGAAGGCTTTGTTGTCATCTTCCAATCTTCTTTCTCTCCCACTTCACTTCTTCTTCTCTCAACCGAATCAATCCCACTTCATCCCCTCCTTTGTACTAAGACTCAGACTGTTTGAGTTCAGACACTCATTACTCCTTCCTGGTGTTAACACAGTGTCTTCATATCACTCTCTAGAGGTGAAGATAGCGTCCTAAAGATTATCTCTGTCCTTTCTTTGCTCTTGCTTTTTCAGTGATCTGTATTGCCTTCAGAGACATTTTTCTTTTCCTTTTTTTTTTTTTTTTTTTTTTGGCAGGGTGTGTTATAGCAGCAATAGGACAGAGACATTTTTCAAAGGATGTGCCAAGGAACAGTTACATCAGGGCTTGTTAATTATTATTTGTAAAAACAATTTATGGGCTCAAATAACTGGGGAATACTGAGTTAAACAAAGATGATATGGTTTCTCCACTTAAGACTTTCGGGCCAGGCATGGTGGTTCATGCTTGTAATCTCAGCCCTTTGGGAAGCTGAGGTGGGAAGATCACCTGAGGTCAGGAGTTTGAGACCAGCCTGACCAACATGGTGAAACCCCGTCTCTACTAAAAATACAAAATTTAGCCGGTCATGGTGGCAGACACCTGTAATCCAAGGAGGCTGAGGCAGGAGAATCGCTTGAACCTGGGAGGTAGAGGTTACAGTGAGCCAAGATTGTGCCACTGCATTTCAGCCCAGGTGACAGAATGAGACTCTGTCTCAAAAAATAAAAATTAAAAAAAAAAATACTTTCAAAGCCTGTAACATGTTACTCATTATGAATTGCTAAGGGAATATGGGCTCCAACCTATTATTCAAGTATTATCTCATTGTATATTCTGAACAAAATATAAATTCTATTCTACTTTCAGCCTCAGTGAGGAAAATCAAAAAAGCAGTTTGAAAGGTTAGTTTCCAGAATTTAAGATACAAGTATTCAATTGCAAAGGCTTTATATTCTAAAATTTCATTAGAACAGGAAATAAACGAGATATGTGGATGGGATTTCTTTGCAGCCCAGAAGAAATTCAGAAGGGGTCATTGGGCAAAAACACCTTCAAATGTCTGAGCCTCCAGGCTCTGACAGAGAGAAGATTAATCTCAAACCTACTTATTATATCACAATTGTGCAATCCAATGGATACTTTTCAGTGCTTGCCTTACTTGTGTCCCTGTGGTCTTTCTGTCTTGGAACTCTTTCCTCTGTCAACTTCCATTACCCCATCTTACTATTTTTCCTTTTACTTTTGAGACTGTTCTTTCTCAGCTTCCTTTCTGTATTTTTTTACATAGTAATATCCCTAAAGAGTCCTTCTTACTCTGGCTCCTCTTTTCATTCTCTGTACTCTCCTTCAACTATACTACTTGTCCTGATAACTCAACGGCCCACCAAATATCTCTGCAAAGGCCGCACATCCACTGTGAACTCGATGTGTACAAACCTAAACTCACCATTCACCCTAAACCACTAAATTCTCTAGATTCCAAACCAGAAGAGTCTCTTGTCCCCTCCAGTTTAGTAAATGATACCACCAGTCTTCTACAGCTTTTTAAGTTGTGGGATACAATGAGGTTTCTCTTCAAATAGCCTCATCAATCCTTTATTCTTTATTCATAGTACCCCCCACCCCTTTTTCCTTTTTCTCCTTTTTTCTTCCTTTCTGCCTTTGTTACATGCCCAGACATGCCACAGTACCAGGTGTTATCAGTACCAGCTCACATTCCTTTCTTTATTTGGAAAGAAGACTAGCTCTCTAGCTCATTGCAGACACCCCTGCCCCTTTCTCCTATCTCCTTTATGTGTCCACCTTATCTAAAAAAGGTTCAAATGTTTAGCCAACTGGGACTAGTTTAGATTGTAGGGCCCGACCCTGGCCAATGGGGAAAGGACACAGGAGCAGGACTTGCATTAGGAATAAAGGCTCTCATGCCCCTTTGTTCAGGTGTGCTCTCATGGTGACTGGCCAAGGAGAAGCACCCCCCTGCGCAAAAGTAAAATTGCTTGGTTAAGAATCCTTTGTTTGAGTGTTCAGTTTCCTTAGGATTTTGAGCATTATTCCCAACAATTCTGGCACCCAAATGTGGGGCTCAAATATTCTCCTTTGGGAAGGGGGTCTTTGGTCACCCCACCCAGGGGGGATGCATCCCACTGTCTAGATCCCCCAGAGGGTGAGGGGGATCAGGGCCCACCTATTGTGATGAATAAATCTGGGTTTTCAGCAAAGTGGGGAGGAGAGACTTGCAAGACCGTGGCAATAAGAGGACCAGGTAATTCTTGTGCATGGAATAAGGTAGGAGACTTCACAAAGGTGACAAAGTATTTCCTTGGTGGTCAGGATGATTTGGAGTTTGACAGTGTGTGAATGGGGCTAAGCATTGTGGTTGTGTGGAGTGAGTAAGTCTTCTCTGCGGTTTCGTGCTGACTAGGGGCAGGAACAGTCAGAGTAGACGAAGAGAAAGAAGGGTGTAAGGAGCCTCCAGAGGGGTGAGCTACAGGATATGCAGGAAACCCTTAACTGGAGAGGCTAAGCCTCCAGAAAGGGGGAGGTAAGACACCTCTAACACAAGAGGTTGAACCCCCTCTTAAAGCTTCATTGAGCCTCTGGAAAGACGGGGGTAAACACCTCTAACAGGAGAGGTTGGAACCCCCCCAAAATCCCTAAGATGGGGAATGTTTCATGTAAGACAGGAAAACTAAAGAGTCAAGAGAGCAATGAAATTCCTTCTGATAGCCCCTTGGGGCTTATGCTAAAGTATTGGAAAGATAATGAGAGGACCAAGTATAAATGAAAACAGCAGATGATAAAATATTGTTTTATTTGGCTTCGAGAACCCATCCTTAAACCCTCACTTTTCTGGCCAAAATTTGGGTCTAATGAGGAGCGGATTTGTCAGATTTTAATGGAGCATGTTAATGATAAGAGCCTGTTTCCCAGGAAAAAATTGATTACGCCCTTTGTTGGTGGCAGGGACTTGTCCTCCTTTACCCTTTAGACTCCACAGGGAGAAAGCCAGAAGCCAACCCCTCTGGAAGGGAAAGAGTTCCCATGTCTAGACAACCCACACCCACTAACACGTGGGACCCTCCAGATCGTCTTCCTCCATTCAGTGCCCCTGATCCCGCTCCTCCGGTTCCTGTTTCAGGTCCCTTCCCTGCTTGTGTCACTCTTCCAGCTGCCCCCAATCCTGCCCCTCTGGTTCCCGTTTGAGGTCCCTCTCCTGCTTGTGTCACTCTTACAGCTGCCCCCAATCCCGTCCCTCCCGTTTCCATTTCAGGTCCCTCCCCTGTTTGCATCACTCTTCTGGTTGCCCCCAGTCGTGCCCCTCCAGCTCCCATTTCCATTTCAGGTCCCTCACCTGCTTGTGTCACTCTTCCAGTTGTCCCTGATCCCGCTCCTCTTCACTCCTCCAGTTTCCATCCCTCCGGCTGTGGTTTCGGGTTACTCCCCAGGTGTTTCAGGCCACTCCCTCACCTGTGTCACTTGCCCGTGTTCCATTCCCCTAGCTGCTGCTGCAGATCCCTCCCCCACTTGTGGTGCCTGTACTCATATACTCATATTGCTCCTCCTCCCTATAATCCTGACTTTGCAGAATTACCATCTTGTGAGCCTGCCCCCCACCCCCAACCAAACTATTAAGTATCCCTCTTTAAAGGGGTTTCAACGTGAGATAGAGCAACGTAAAAAAGATATTCAAAACTTTCCATTTCCCTCCATACCTAAAGAGCCAGATCCAACTTTCTTTCCTCTAAGAGTGGTACCACAAAGGGTTGGGGAGCTATTGGCTTTGTAAACGCTCCCTTGACTAGTTCAGAAGTCCAGAATTTAAAAAAGGAGCTTAAGCCATTACTGGATGACCCTTATGGAGTAGCAGATCAAACTGATCAATTTCTAGGTCCTCAGATATACACTGGGCTGAGCTGATGTCCATTTTGAGCATCCTCTTTTCAGGGGAAGAACAAAGTATGATTCGAGGGGCTGCTATGGTGGTTTGGGAACGTGAGCACCCTTCTGGTCAAAATGTTCCTCCTGCAGACCATAAATTTCCCACACGAGACCCCCAGTGGGATAATAACAATGCAAATCGCCGGGAAAACATGCAGGACCTAAGAGAGATGATAATAAAAGGAATTCGAGAATCAGTACCCTGAACTCAAAATCTTTCTAAAGTATTTGATATTCAACAGGAAAAAGATGAGGGACCCGCTAGATTCGTAAATAGATTGAGGGAGCAAATGAGACAATATGCAGGCCTTGATTTGGAAAACCCCCTTGGACAAGGAATGTTAAAACTTCACTTTGTTACTAAAAGTTGGCCAAACATTTCAAGAAAATTACAAAAGATAGAAAATTGGCAGGGCCATCCTCTGAGTGAACTGCTCAGGGAGGCTCAAACAGTATATGTGAGAAGAGATGAGGAAAAACAAAAACCAAAGACAAAACTTATGTTTTCTGCCTTCCAGCAGATGGCTCCAAATCCATATATCTCTAAGTAGGGCTTTCAAGGAGTCAGAGATTATAAGGGGCCGCAACCCTCCTTTAGAGAACCCAAGCCTCCATCTGGAAGGTCAAGGTCCTCATTTAATAAGCTCCCTAAGGAGTATAGGGGAGCAAGGGCAGAGAATGCTAAGACTGAGAAGGAAGAAGGACAAGATAGATGCTACAGATGTGGAAGAACACGCTACTTCAAGAGGGAATGTCCTGAACTAAAGAGAGAGAGAGAAACTTTTACACTCATGACTTCTGAAGAACAATGGGGGGTGGGGGGGAGGCAGGGGCTCCACCTCTTTTATTCTGAGTCCCACCAGGAGCCCTTGATAAATTTGGAGGTGGGACCTAAACGTGAATTTATCACCTTTTTAGTCAATTCAGGGGCTTCACACTCCTCTGTTTGTTTCCCTCCACCTAGTCTTACCTGCTCTTCAGAAGAACTTTTAGTCACCGGGGTAAAAGGAGGAGGATTTAAGGCAAAAATTTTAGAAAGCACAGAAGTCAGATATCAAGATCGATTTACTCATATTCAGTTTTTATTA
Organism: Rhinopithecus roxellana; assembly: GCF_007565055.1. Lineage (NCBI taxonomy): Eukaryota > Metazoa > Chordata > Mammalia > Primates > Cercopithecidae > Rhinopithecus > Rhinopithecus roxellana. The sequence continues at coordinate 57,435,776 of NC_044564.1, forward strand.
ATTCCTGAAGTGGGAACTAATATATTAGGAAGGGACTTAATGCTAAGGTTAGGTATAGGCCTTCAAGTGGACCCTGAAGGATTCCTCACTTCACTACATTTACTCACTGCTGTAGGTGAGAAATATATTCATCCTGATGTCTGGTCAAAAGAAGGAAATAGTAGGAAATTCCATGTCCTTCCAATACATATCAAACTAAAAACTCCTGGGGAAATACTAAGGAGAAAGCAGTACCCCATTCTTTTAGAGGGCAGAGTAGGGCTAAAGCCTGTAATTAAGGGTTTCCTTAAAGATGGGCTTCTTGAATCCTGTATGTCTCCTTACAATACCCCAGTCATGCCTGTCAAGAAATCAGATGGGTCGTATAGATTAGTGCAAGACCTTAGAACTATTAATCAAATAGTCCAGACCACTCACCCCATTGTTCCTAACCCTTACACCATTCTTAGCAAAATTCTGTACAATCATCAGTTGTTTACAGTGATAGATTTAAAGGATGCCTTCTGGCATGCCCGTTGGCTGAGGATAGCTGAGATATATTTGCTTTTGAGTGGGAAGACCCCCATTCAGGACAGAGACAACAATATCAACAGACAGTCTTGCCCCAGGGGTTCGCAGACTCCCCCAACCTCTTTGGTCAGATCCTAGAACAAGTACTAGAGAAAGTCACAATCCCTAAGCAAACATGCCTAGTTTGCCTTCAGTAGGTAGATGATCTTCTTATATCTGGTAAAGATATAAAAGGAGTAGGTAACTTCTCTACACATATTCCCAATCACTTGCAATGTGAGGGGTTGCAGGTCTCAAAAGGGAAACTTCAGTATGTAGAACCTGAAGTTAAATACTTAGGTCACCTAATCAGTGCAGGTAAACTAAGAATAGGACCTGAAAGAGTGGAGGGAATTGTTTTCCTACCCCTGCCTCAAAATAAACAAGAATTCAGGACATTTTTAGGACTAATTAGATATTGCTGTTTATGGATTGACTCATACGCATTAAAAAGGAAACTTCTACATGAGAAACTTGCCCAGTGGAAGCCTGATTGTCTCTGGTGGACTTCTGAGGAAATCCAGGAAACTGAAGAATTAAAAGAGATGCTTGTAACTGCCCCTATTCTAGCTCTACACTCCCTAGAGTTTTTGTTAATGTAAATAACGGGGTAGCTCTAGGAGTGCTTACCCAAGGGCATGGAGGCCATCGACAGCCTGTGGCCTTCTTGTCAAAGGTCTTAGACCCAGTCACTCGTGAGTGGCCCCAGTGTATCCAATCCATGACAGCTACAGCAGTATTAGTTGAAGAAAGTAGGAAGTTAACCTTCGGAGGAAAGTTAACAGTAAGCACACCCCACCAAGTTAGAACTATTTTAAATCAGAAAGCAGGAAGGTGGATCACTGACTCACAGATTTTAAAACATGAGGCTATCCTACTGGAAAAAGATGATTTAATATTAACTACTGATAATTCACTTAATCCAGCAGGCTTTTTAACAGGGGATCCAAACTTAAAAAGAGAACACACATGTTTAGATCTGATTGATTACCATAAAAAAGTTCAACCAGACTTAGGAGAAACTCCCTTCAAGACAGGGGGGCACTTATTCATAGACGGGTCCTCCTGGGTAATTGAAGGGAAAAGACATCATGGGTATTCAGTGATTGATGGAGAAATGCTTGAAGAAGTAGAATCAGGAAGACTGCCTAATAATTGGTCTGCCCAGACGTGTGAACTGTTTGCACTCAGCCAAGCTTTAGAACATTTACAAAACCAAGAAGGAACTATCTATTCTGACTCTAACTATGTCTTTGGGGTAGCACACGCATTTGGAAAAATTTGGATGGAGAGGGGTCTTACCAATAGTAGAGGACAAGATTTAGTTCATAGAGAACTAATTGCTTGTGTCCTCTACAATCTCCAATTGCCAGAAGAGATAGCTATTGTACATGTCCCAGGGCATCAAAGGGACTTGTCTTTCTTTCACAATTCGGGGAAATAATCTCACAGATCAGATAGCAAAGCAAGTTGCCGTTTCTTCTGAAATGCCTGTTTTTCATTTAACTCCATGCCTGCCTTCTCCTACTGCAACCCCCATTTTCTCTTCAATTGAAAAAGAGAAGTTAATAAGAACAGGAGCTAAAGAGAACGCAGAAGGGAAATGGTTATCACCAGATCAAAGGGAGATGTTGTCAAAACCTCTCATGAGGGAGGTCTTGTCTCAATTACATCAGGGGACCCATTGGGGGCCCCAAGAAATGTATGATGAGATTCTCCGGGTTTATGGATGTATAGGAATTTACACCTTCGCCAAACAAATTATAGATAGTTGTTTAATATGTAAAAAAGACTAATAAGCAGATTCTAAGGAAATTGCCCCTTGCAGGAAGGAATCCAGGGCTGAGACCATTTCAAAGTGTTCAGATTGATTATACTGAAATGCCCCCAGTTGGTCGTTTAAAATACTTAGTAATAATAGACCACTTTATCCACTGGGTAGAGGCTATTCTATTCTCAAGTGCAACCACCAATAATGTAGTTAAAGCATTAATTGAAAACATCGTACCCAGATTTGGACTAGTAGAAAATATTGATTCAGATAATGGAATCCATTTCACTGCACATGTCATTAAGAAGTTAGCCCAGATAATAGATATAAATTGGGAATACCATACCCCTTGGCATCCATCCTCCTCAGGAAGAGTAGAGCTGATGAAAAAGTCTCTAAAAAGCCACTTAACTTAGTTTTAGAAACCCGATTGCCATGGAATAAATGTCTTCCTATTGCTTTGTTAAGAATCCAGACTGCCCCTTGGAGAGATATGGCCTTTCCCCTTATGAATTGCTCTATGGACTGCCCTACTTACACTCCACTGCTGACTTCCCTACATTTGAAACAAAAGATCATTTCCTCAAAAATTATATACTTGGTCCATCCTCTACCTTCCCTTCCCTTAAGATTAAAGGTCTCCTAACACAGGCGCCACCCCTGGAGTTTCTAGCACATCAGCATCAGCCTGGAGACCATGTCCTCATCAAAGGGTGGAAGGAAGAGAAACTTGAACCAGCTTGGGAAGGACTCTACCTAGTGCTCCTAACTACTGATACTGCAGTCTGGACAGCAGAAACAGGATGAACTCATCACACCCAAATCAAAAAGGCACTGCCACCTTCAGAATCATGGACTGTCACTCCAGGGCTCACCCCCACCAAACTAACTCTAAAAAGAGCTTAATAATCACGTGTTTATTTTCTTTTTTCTTTTCAACAGAAGGTCCTCTTGTCATCAATGTAACTAAGGCTAGCCATCCTTTAACCCTTCTGTTCGATGCCTGTTCAGTCATCCCATACAGAGAGGAGCAAGCTCAAAGGAAGGTATCCCATGTTGATAAATATCTATGTCCGTACTCTGAAGAGTGAACCAAGTATAAGTATGGAGCTTTAAAAGGGCCCTGTAGTGACCAGGCAGATGTTTGGTGGACCACTAAGTACAAAGGGTGGACAGCCATGCCCCCTGCTTCAAATAGGTTACAGGGACTAAGACAAAAACTCCAACTAATCCATGGTCCCACCCCACCAAATTGTAAGCCATTGCACTGTAACCCCTTGTTGCTGATTATAGATCATACCTGGACAATGGCCCATGAACCCTCTATATTTGAACGGTATGGGTTAGAAGCAGATGTTTCAGGACAAGACCCTGTAGGAATCTTCTCCCTAAGGTTAGTTAAACTACTGGTTAACAATAATAAAGGAATTCAGACCCAGAGTCCACGAGACACGTGGAGCCCAACGCTCTCCCCAAGTACAGCAAGTCCAACATCCTCCTCCCATCTCCAAAATGACCCAACCAAGGTACTAGTTTGGAGGTAGAAAACTTAAGGCAAACTATAGCTCTAGAGACAAGGTATGAAGATGCAAATGCTTGGCTGGAAAGGATTAAATATTCCATCCACACTTTAAACAAAAGTGAATGTTATGCTTGTGTGCACAGTAAGACCAGAGGCCCAGATTGTCCCCGTTCTGCTTAGATGGTCTTCCAGCTGACCGGGCATGAGCTGTATGGTAGATCTCTTCCAAAACCCCTCAGCCTGGGGCAATAAATCATGCCAAGCTCTTTCTCTGCTGTTACCTGAAGTTCGACACCTTGTGGATCAGCCCCCAAAGGCCATTCAACGTCCATCTCCCAATGCCAATTTTACTTCATGTCTCTCTTTACAGGGAGAAAACTTGGCATTCCTGGAAGCCTTAATGGGATGCAGTAAGCTTAAGTTCTTCCAAGAGCTTATCCATCAGTCTGCCCTTAGCCATCCTTGAGTGGATGTGTGGTGGTATTGTGGTAGACCAATACTGGACACTCTGCCAAGTAACTGGAGCGGAATTTGTGCTGTAATTCAATTGGCCATCCCTTTCACCCTGGCATTTCATCAAGCAGAAAGGATAGGAACCAAATATCATCAAACAAGAGCGGCCTCCCCATGGATCCTTCTATTCTCATGTTTATACAGATGCCATTGGGGTCCCAAGAGGAGTGCCAAATGAATTTAAGGCCCAAAATCAAATAACTGCCAGATTTGAATCTATGTTCTTCTGGTGGTTAACTGTAAATAAAAATGTGAATTGGATACATTACATTTATTACAATCAACAATGACTTATTAATTATACTAGAGATGCTGTTAAAGGGATGGCTGAACAACTAGGACCCACCAGTCAAATGACCTGGGGAAATAGGATAGCATTAGACATGATATTAGCAAAGGAGGGTGGAGTTTGTCATGATTGGGACGCAATGCTGTACTTATATCCCTAATAATACTGCTCCTAGCAGGACCATAACTAAAGCATTACAAGGTCTTACTGCCTTATCAAATGAATTAGCCAAAAATTCTGGACTAAACAATCCCTTCACAAATTTAATGGGATATTGGTTCGGTAGATGGAAGGGACTTACGTCCTCAATCCTCATCTCTCTGGCCATCGGAATAGGGTTGCTTATTCTTGTAGGATGCTGTATTATACCCTGTGCTCAAGAACTAATACAAAGATTTATTGAAACAGCTCTCACTGAAACCTCTTACGATCCTCCTCCCCCTTATTCAAATGAGCTTTTCCTTCTAGAAGATCAAGTAGATCAACAGAGCCAAATTATGCTAAAAAGATTTGAAGAGAGGGTTATAAAAAGAAGGGGAAAGCTGTGGGATATGATGAGGTTTCTCTTCAAATAGCCTGATCAATCCTTTATTCTTTAATTCATAGTACCCCCCCACCCCTTTTTCCTTTTTCTCCTTTTTTCGTCCTTTCTGCCTTTGTTACATGCCCAGACATGCCACAGTACCAGGTGTTATCAGTACCAGCTCACATTCCTTTCCTTATTTGGAAAGAAGACTAGCTCTCTAGTTCATTGCAGACACCCCTTCCCCTTTTCCCTCTCTCCCTTACATGCCCACCTAATCTAAAAAAGTTTCAAATGTTTAGTTAACTGGGAATAGTTTAGATTGTACGGCCTGACCCTGGCCAATGGGGAAAGGGTATAGTGGCAGGACTTGCAGCAGGAATAAAAGCTCTCATGACCCTTTGTTTAGGTGTGTTCTCATGGCGACCGGCCAAGGAGAAGCACCCCTCTGCGCAAAAGTAAAATTGCTTTGCTAAGAATCCTTTGTTTTGACTGTTCAATTTCCTTAGGATTTTGAGCGTTATTCTTAACATATGACTTCTAAAACTGTTATTTTTTTGTGTAGTAATAATTCTTTATTTTCATTTGCCTAGTGTGCTGTGCCTTTATTAATTAGTCCCAATTTTTCATGGAGCAGCATAGCTACTGTCAGCAGGAACAAATGTATCGAATAATTGCTTCCATTTTGCTCCTAGAGTCTTTAGTATTCCTGACTCAATCTGTATCTGTTTCTCTCTAGGCTTTCTACATAACCCTCATTCTTCACTGTCAATCTGGAAAGTCTACTTTTCTCCTGTAATGGATTCTACATTTCCTATATCCCATGTCTTCTCCTTTTTGGGTTTATTTTTATGAAGAGACTGATGGTGTATACTTAATATTCAATTTTTTCTATTTCTAAGGGGAATCACAATTTATTTGTAGGTGGCAGCATGTCCAGTCAAAACCTCGATTTCTGAGTCCACCTTGCAGATAAATATGGCCCTGTAACATGGTTATGGTTGCTGTAATATAAGCAGAAGTTTTTGGATAAGGCTTCCTAAAAAAGCTCTTAAGAAGGTGGGAGGGGCAGTCTCAGCTGGCATGCACGTTGTATCCTTAACCCTTCCCTTTCTTCTTGCAGGGAATAAAGATGTGAGTCTTCCCACTGAGAGAGAAGGTATAAGTCCAATGGACTTAATAATTCAGTTCTCTATAATTTAAAATTTCTCACCATAAATTGATAAATTGACATTCTAGTGTGTACGCCACTCTATGGACCTATGTAATTAGAGTTTACCTTGAGAGATGAACCCAGTCTTGGCATTTTTCAAATTAGTTTTCTTAGACTACAAGATTGAGGAAAAGACTATGAGAAATTCTTCACAGCTTGTGAAGCCTTTTAGGAGTTAGATACTAGCCTCACTTGGCAACAATCTAAATACAAAAATAAAAATATAAATTAAATATATAATATAAAAATAAAGGTTTTCTTTTGAACTTCAGGGGATTACATATTTGTATTAATAATACATAAATGCTCCACTGAAGAAAAAATAAAATGTGACTTAGAGGCAATCCATGAGGAGGAGTAAAAGCTTTCTTCTTCACAAGGCTACACCACATTGGTTAATGATTTTTTCAACCAATCATATTCTCTCTTGGGGAATTTGAATGTGAGACATATAGAGAAGTACACAAATGGCAGAGAAACACAGAAACGGTCAGCAATGCAGAAAACACTATATAAAAAGTCATGAGGTAGCAAAGTCATGAATAAGCCGAAAATCATGAATAAGTTGAAACAATATCAGGTGGTATGAGTTGTGTCATATCTTCATGATGATCCGTATCTCTTTGAAACCTGCTGAAAATATGTAGATAATTTCATATTTCTTATTTTCTCATTCATCTTTAAATATACCACTTAAGATGATCTGAGTGGGCCTTTTAATAACTTTTAATAGTTATTAGCACAAATATTTCCCAAATCTGTTACCTCATATCCATGCCCATTTCCCTGCCCAGGTTAAGCCTTCATTCTTATTCACATAGATGACTAGAAAAATAATTCATAGCTTCCCAGCTTTCACTCTTCCATCACGTAACACAGATCTTATCATGTCACTCTCTCTATGTTCATCAATAATGCATATGTGAGAACTGGCATGTCATACAACAGTGAATCATGGGGTTGGCTGTAGAACCATTCCATCTGTGTGTGTGCATAGGCCTGAGAGATTGAGAGTTGGAGAAGCCTTATCATACACTTTGAGTAGGGAGGTGAGGACCAGAAAATTAGAGGCAGTTTCATTCACTCCTCTGATTTCCATCACCATGTACATGCTGATGATCTCTACTTCAATTTCTCCACCCTCTTCTGACCTTAGATGCAAATAGCCAACTGTTTACCCCAGATCTCTGCCAGGAGGACTTACAGGCACCTGAATCTCAACATGTCTAAAACAAAGGTCATCAGCTCTCCCTTCCTGTGAGGGTGACTTCATTTCTCTTTAGAGATTGGCATCACTATTTGTTCGAGCCAAAAAGCCAAAAGTCGTCTTCTTCTCCCTCATTCTTCATTTATAAGAAATCACCAAGTTCTCTTAATTTTACTTCTTTCATATTTTTTGAATCTGAGCTTTTCTCTCTATTTCACTGAATTACTTTAATCTGATCCATCTCTCTCACGTAGGTAATTCACAGGTCTTTCTCACCTAATCCAGGATCTTCCCGAATGTATTCACTACTCTGCATCCATCCACAGGTGGCTATTTAAGCAAATTATGATACACCTATACAATGTGACACTGAGTAGCCTTTAGAAAGAATGAGGCAGATTTGCATGTGCTGAATATTTGATAAATATTTGATAAAAATGCAAATAACTGAATCGCATGTATTGTATTATCTTCCTAGTTAAATTTACAAAGTATATGAAATGTTGTTGCTATAGTTTCATTTGTTTGCCCCCTCCAAATCTCATATTGAATGTTGATGCCCAATGTTGGGAGTGGGGTCTAGTGGGAGGTGTTTGTATCATGGGACCAGATCCCTCACAATGTCTTGGTGCCATCCTCTTTGTAATGAGTGCGTTCTCACTGTGCTAGTTCCTGCAAGTGCTGGTTGTTAAAAATAGCCTGGCACCTCCCAGCTCTCTCTCTTACTTCTTCTTCACCATGGGACCTCTGCATACACCAGCTTCACTCTGCTGTCTGCCACAAATGAAGGGGGCCTGAGGCTCTCATCAGAAGCAGATGCTGGTGCCATGGTTCTTGTACAGCCTGCAGAACCATGAGCCAAATAAACCTCTTCTCTTTATAAATTACCCAGCTTCAGGGTAATTTATAAAGTCTGTTGTGTTGTTATCACAATACAAACAGACTAAGAGAGCTGTCATATGCACATGTAGATGATTTTAATTATTTTTCTAAGGATTCCAAAGAAAATGATTGCCTACAGGGAGAAATACTCAGAGCCTAGGGTGGTTGAGGCAGAGAATGTGGATACTTTCCTTAAAAAACAGAGGGTGTGGTGACCTTCTATTATGAAAAATTCTAAACATACACATAAGTAGGGAGAATAGATAATTCCTTTCTTCATGATCACCCAGCTTCAATAATGATTAACTTGTAGTCAATCTTGTTTTGTTTATGTCCTCACTCACTCTACTTCTAATTCTACTGTTATTATTTTAAAGCAATTTTCAGGTGTTACAGAATTTCATTAGTGGAATTTTTCATTAGTGGAATACTTCAGTATGTATCTCTAAGATAATGTTGTCCAACAGGATTCTCTGCAATGATGAAAATATCCTATATATGTACTTTCCAATACAGTATTCACGAGCCATACAGGGCTAACTGATCACTGGAAATGTGACTGATGTGGCTGAGGAACTAAACTTTTAAAGTTTTTCCTATTTCAACTGACTTAAATCTAAATGTAAACAGTCACATGTGGCTAGGGGCTACACAACTGGACAGTACAGCTCTTAGATATAAGGATTCTTTTAAAAATTTGTAACTAAAATAGATAGACCAGGCCAGGGTGGCTCATACCTGTAATCCCAGAAATTTGGGAGGCCCAGGTGGGAGGATCACTTGAGGCCAGGAGTTTAAGTTTACAGTGAGTTGTGATTGCGATGCTGCACTCCAGCCTGGGCAACAGAAAGAGACCCTGTCTAAACAAACAAAACAAAACATAACTGAAATATGTCACATCTAAAAATTAGTACCATTTCCTGAATATTATCAATTTTCAATTGCAGTGCTCAAATTTTTTCAGATATATCATAAATATTTTTTGTTTCCTTTTTTGTTTTTGAAATGGGTCTTGCTCTGTTGCCTGGGCTGTAGTGCAGTGGTATGATCATGGCTCACTGCAACCTCAGCATCCTGAGTAGCTGGGACTGCAGGTGCACATCACCATGCCTAGCTTTGTTTTGTTTTGTAAAGATGAGGTCACTATGTTGCCCAGGCTGGTCTTGAACTCCTGAGCTCAAGTGATCCTCTTGCCTTGGCCTCCCAAAGTGCTGGGGTTACAGGCATGACCCATTGGCCATAATTTTAATAGTTACTTTGCTTGCATCTAAATCCATACACTTTATTGTTTGTCGATATGTTTCTTAAGTTCTTTTAATCTAAAGTTTTGATAAGGATGCATTAATTTTCATTTTATATCAATCTATGTAGTTTGAATTTTTAAACCATTTTAAACCATGAATATATCATTTTTAATCACTAGTATACCATCAGAGATTGTCTAGGTGGTAGGACTGTATGTCAATACTTGTTATTCTTAAAGAATTCTTGCCTTTTTTTAAGTATAAATCTTTTAATATAATTTCTGTGCCCTAAAGGGCTCTTATTTTAAGCTTCTAAAATTTAATATCCAAATTCTTTTTTTCTATTTTTTTTCAACTTTTATTTTGGATTCAGAGGGTACATATGCAGGTTTGTTATATAGGCGTATTGTGTGATACTGAGATTTGGGGTATGGAAATTATCCTGTCACTTGGGTAGTGAGCATAGTACCCAATAGTTAGTTTTACAGCCCATGCCCCTCCCTTCCCTCCCATTTCTAGTAGTCCCCAGTGTCTGTTGTTCCCATCTTTATGTCTATGTGTACCCAGTGTTTAGCTCCCACTTATAAGTGAGAACATGCAGTAAGGGTTTCCTGATCCTTTATTAGTTCACTTAGGATAATGGTCTCCAACTGCATCTACGTTGCTGCAAAGGACATGATTTTATTCTTTTTTGTGGCTGTGTAGTATTTCATGGTGTACATATACCACATTTTGTTTATCCAATCCACAATTGATGGGCATCTAGGCTGATTCCATGACTTTGCTATGGTGAATAGCACAGTGATGAACATGTGAGTGCACGTGTCTTTTGGTATAATGACCTATATTCCTTTAGAATATACCCAGTAATAGAATTTCTGGGTCGAATGGTAGTTCTAAGTTTTTTGAGAAATCTCCAAACTAATTTACATTCCTACCATAAGTATATAAACACTCCCTTTTCTCTTCAGCATCGTTTTTTTTTTTTTTACTTTTTAACAATATAATGGCTATTTGGACTAGTGTGAGATGGTATCTCATTGCTGTTTTGATTTGCATTTCTCTGATGGTTAGCGATGTGGAGCATTTTTTTTCATATGTTTGTTGGCCACCTGTATGTCTTTTCTTGAAAAGTGTCTGAGATAATTTCTCTTGCTGTGCAGAAGCTCTTTAGTTTAATTAGGTCCTGGTCCTGCTTAATCAATTTTCAGTTTTGGAGACTTAGCCATAATTTATTTACCAAAGCTGATGCTGAGAAGGGTATTTCCTAGGTTTTCTTCTATAGGTTTTGTAGTTTGAAGTCTTACCCTTAGATATTAAGTTTTATACATGGTAAAAGGTAAGGGTCCAGCTTTATTCTTCTGTGTATGGCTAGGCAATTATCTTAGCACCATTTATTGAATAGGGAGTTCTTTCCCCATTGCTTATTTTTGTCGACTTGGTTGAAGATCACATGGTTGTAAGTGTGCAGCTTTATTTCTGGGTTCTCTATTCTGTTTCATTGGTCTATGTGTCTATTTTTTTGCCAGTATCATGCTGTTTGGGTTACTGTAAACTTATAGTATAGTTTGAAGTTGGGTAATGTGATGCCTCCAACTTTGTTCTTTTACTTAGGATTGCTTTGGCTATTCAGGATCTTTTTTGGTTTGATACACATTTTAGAATATTTTTCTTTCTATTCTGATAGGAATATTGAATCTGTAAATTGCTTTGGGCAGCATGGCCATTTTAATGATATTGATTCTTCTAATCCATGACCATGGAATATTTTTCTATTCATTTGTGCTGTCTCTGATTTCTTTTAGCAGTGTTTTGTAGTTCTCCTTGTATTGCTCTTTCACCTCCTGGGTTAGATGCATACCTAGGTATTTCAGTCTTTTTGTGTGGTTATGGTAAATGGGATTGTGTTCCTGATTTGGCTCTCGGCTAGAATTTTATTGGTGTATAGAAATACTACTGATTTTTGTACATTGATTTTATATCCTAAAACTTTACTGAAGTCATTTATCAGTTCTAGGACCCTTTTGGCAGAGTCTTTAGGGTTTTCTAAGTATAGAATCAAATAATCAGCAGAGATAGTTTCACTTCTTCTTTTCCAATTTGGATGCCTTTTATTTCTTTCTCTTGGTTGATTGCTCTGGCTAGGATTTCCAGTACTATGTAGAATAGGAGTGGGCATCCTTGTCTCGTACCAGTTCACAAGTGGAATGGTTCCATCTATTGCCTGTTCAGTATGATGTGGGTTTGTTATAGATGGCTCTTATTATTTTGAGGTATGTTCCTTCAATGCCTAGCCTATTAAAGGTTTTTATCATGAAAAGAAGTTGGATTTTGATATGGTTTGTCTGTGTTTCTACACAAATCTCATTTTGAATTATAGCTCCCATAATCCCTTATGTTGTGAGACGGACCCAGTGGGAGATAACTGAATCATGGGGTCAGTTTCCCTATACTGTTCTGGTGGTAGTGAATAAGTCTCATGAAATCTGATGATTTTATAAGGGGAAACCCCTTTTACTTGGCTCTCATTCTTTCTTGTCTGCCACCATGTAAGACGTGCCTTTCACCTTCTGCTATAATTGTGGGGCCTCCCCAGCCACGTGGAACTGTGAATCCATTAAACCTCTTTTTCTTTATAAATTACCCAGTGTTGGGTATGTTTATATCAGCAATATGAAAACGGACTCACACAGATTTCATGAAAAATTTTTTCTCCATCTATTGAGATGATCATATGGTTTTTTTTTTTTCTGTTTATATGGTGAGTCACATTTATTGATCTTTGTTTGTTTAACCAACCTTGCATTGCAGGAAGAAAGCCTAGTTGATCATGGCGAATTAACTTTTTGATGTGCTGTTGGATTCCGTTTGCCAGTATTTTGTTGAGGACTTTTTTGTCTACATTCTTCACAGATATTGGCCTGAAGTTTTTTTTCCACTGTGTCTCTGCCAGATTTTGTTATTAGGATCATGCTTGCTTTGTAACACAAGTAAGGGAGAAGCCCCTTCTCCTTGATTTTTTAGGATAGTTTCAGTAGAATTGGTATCAAATTCTCTTTTGTATGTGTGGTAGAATTCAGCTGTGACTCCATCTGGTGGTCCAGGGTTTTTTTTTGGTTGGTAGGTTTTTTTTTTATTACTAATTCAATTTAAGAATTTGTTATTGGTCTCTTCAGGTTTCACTTTCTTCCTGGTACAATTGTGGGAGAATGTGTGTTTCAAGGAATGTATCAGTTTCTTCAGATTTTCTAATTTGTGTTCATAGGGATGTTCATAAGTCTCTAAGGATATTTTGTATTTCTGTGGGATAAGTTGTAATGTCATCTTTGTCATTTCTGATTGTGCTTATTTGGATCTTCTCTTTTTTTGTTTCTTTGTTCTCCTAGCCCTAGTGATGATAGCTGCTTTCTTCAATATCCGTATCCAGGATGCCTTTAGTGTTGTCTATTTGTCTTGCTAGTTCTCCAATGCCTGTCAACAATTTTTTAAATATTAAATAGGTAATAAGATATCATGTAAGTAATCATCAGTAAACTTTCAGGTCATCTGTCCATTTATCAATTATCTATCTTCTCCCCTGTTTACCTATTTTTTTTCTATTGATCTAGCCAATGCATTTTTATTAGAAAATTTCCATTTTTTTTTGTTTGTTTTTTTGAGACAGAGTCTCCCTCTGTCACCAGGCTGGAGTGTAATAGTGGTGCAATCTTGGTTCACTACAACCTCTGCCTCCCGGGTTCAAGTGATTCTCCTGCCTCAGCCTCCCAAATAGCTGGGACTACAGACGTGTGCCACTATGCCCAGCTAATTCTTGTATTTTTAGTAGAGACGGGGTTTCACCATGTTGGCCAGGATGGTCTCAAACTCTCGACCTCGTGATCTGACCACCTCGGCCTCCCAAAGTGCTGGAATTACAGGCGTGAGCCACCACACCCTGCCAAAATTTCCATGTTTTGTGGAGACCACTTGCCAGTCTGACTTGATGTAAATAATTATCTTCAGAGTGTAGTTTGAAGGATAACTCTGGTCCCAGCATATCTCCCCCACTGCCTGTTGCCTACCAAAATTTCCACCATTAGGGGAATCATCCTCTTGGGATGAATTTTCTATCTCTGAGGATTCTCTTAAAATGCAGATGTAATCACCTGATGAGTTCTTCCTGCCTGCATCACAGACAAAACTAGCTCACTGAGACCATGGTATTGGAGTAGAGAAAGATTTTGATTAATGCAAAGCCAGCCACATGGAAGATGGAGTTATTACTCAAATCTGTCTCCTCAAAGCCTTGGAGGTTAGGGTTTTTCAAGGATTGCTTGGGGGGCAGGAGGTAGAGAATGGGGCAATCAACCAATGTTGATTTGTTGGGGATGCAATCATTTGGGTGTGGAAAAGAGTCCTCCTGAACTGAGCCAGCCTCTGAGTTGGGGCCACAGACTGGCTGAATCATGGGTTGTGTGTTCTGACCTGGATCCAAGAACCATATTTCAACCAGTCTTATGGCCCCCACTCGGAGGCAGCCAGTCAGCCAGTTATCAGAAATGCAAAAGTATGAAACAAAATCTCAAAAGGCCCATCTTAGTTTCTACAATAATGATGTTATCCACAGGAGTAACCAGGGAAGTTACAAATCTTTTTTTTTTTTTTTTTTTTTTTTTGAGACGGAGTCTTGCTCTGCCGCCCAGGCTGGAGTGCAGTGGCCGGCTCTCAGCTCACTGCAAGCTCCGCCTCCCGGGTTGACGCCATTCTCCTGTCTCAGCCTCCCGAGTAGCTGGGACTACAGGCGCCCGCCTCGTCGCCCGGCTGGTTTTTTGTATTTTTTAGTAGAGACGGGGTTTCACCGTATTAGCCAGGATGGTCTCGATCTCCTGACCTTGTGATCCGCCCGTCTCGGCCTCCCAAAGTGCTGGGATTACAGGCTTGAGCCACCGCGCCCGGCCGGAAGTTACAAATCTTGTGATCTCCGGAACAATGGTTGGTAATTGTTTAACTATGCCTACATCTTAGCAGAATTCAGGACCCTCTGGATGGTGACAGGAGGCAGCCAAATGCCTAGGCAGATAGGGGTGGGTCTCCAGTGAAACCCCACCTCCAAGCCAAAAACAGCCTGAAGGCTGAAAAACCAGACTGCTGGTCCCTGATGAAATCCGTAACCCAGAGGGAGAACTTCTGTTCCTGTTTGCCTGCACTTTCCTGATTGATTCTTTCTGATTAATGCCTTTTAACCAATCAATGTTGCCTTTCCAATACTACCGAGGCCTGCCCCTTCCCCATTCTGAGCCCGTAAAAAGCCCCCAGACTCAGCCATATTGAGGGGGCCTTCGCACCTTCGGAGAGGGAACCACTCCCACATCCTCTCTCTGCTGAAAGCTGTTTCATCACTCAATAAAACTCCCTATCTTGCTCACTCTTTGAATGTCAGCACACCATCATTCTTGTTGGGTGCAGGACAATAACTTGGGAACCACTGTATAAGCCAGACTTGGCCTGGGTGGGCTGAATAGGCAGGCCAGCTCCTGCAGCAGTTAAAGGCCATCTCCAGCAGCAGGTAGTGTGGCTGAGTGATGCCCAGGTGGTGCATCACCAGAGAGAGGTTCCTGGCTTCCAAAGTGACCAAGAAGAAAATTTTGCGTTACTCTCATAATCCTAACCTTGGCCTTTTGTTAGTTTTACAAAGGGGGTTTAGTTTTGGGGAGGACTATCATTATTCTTGCTTTAAGGTTAAACTATAAATTAAACTCCTCCCAGAGTTAGCTTAGCCTAGGTCCAGGTATGACCAACGACATCTTGGAGGTTAGAAACAAGATGATGTTAACTATGTCAGATTTCTCTTTCTGACACAATTTTGCATAGGTGGTTTCAGAGATATTCCTCAGCTTGTAGAGTATGGTATCACTCATATCATAACATAGATTAGCAGATCATATTGTTTATTCACCTGTCAGAGCAATGGCAAAAAGGAGCATAGAGCATTGTAAGTTTTCATAACTTGACCATGAGCCCTTGTTTTCCTACATCCTTGGGATTTTCTTGGTGACTTGTATACATTATACTCTGAATGAGTATGTGTGAATAGCATGAGGCAGTTGAGGTAGTAGAAAATGAAGCAGAAGATGGAGTGTGGCACCGGAGGCAATGTTAGAGTGTGGCAACTTCTCAGCCAGGAGGTGGTCTCAGAGCCACGGCCACCTGAAAAAGGGAAAGGAGCAGAGAAATGGCAGGAAGGAGTGCTGAGGGTAAACTCTGCTTATTTCAAAAGTCCTGTCTCAGACTGGTCCCCTGACGCAGAGATTGTGCTTAAAGGAAATTAAATTGGCAACAAATCATCTTTTCCGAATACTGTGAAAAGAAATTGTTGCTTGCACCATAGCACTGACCTTCCTTTCCTGTACTGTCATTCTATATCAGTGTAAAGTTAGTCGTAAGATCATGTTTATGGAGGGTCCTTGACCCAGGCAAACTCAGGATGTGGAATAATCTGTAGATTGAGAAATTGTATCTCTTCTCGTATTAGGAAGGACTAGTTTCCCTTAAGCAGCTGTGGGATAGAAAACTGACAAAGACTTACTCATTTAGGCTCTGTTATTTACAATTCTTTCTCATTCCTGCTTACAAGGTTTTCAGCACTGACACTTTTTATCAGCCTTGCACTTTTCTCCTCCTCTCCAAAATTTGTCAGAGAACTGTTTATCTATGTCAATATCTATGTCCAAATCTATATTTATTTTTTTTTTCTCAGCAGAGCTTCCCTTACAGAGGTCTTCTTCGTATGCTAAGCAGCATTACAGAAGTACTAGAAAACTATAAAAAGATGGATCACTCTCACTATACAGGTATTTGATTGCTCTTAGGTTTTCAGAGCGATTTTATGGTCTGGAGCCTGGTGTCCTGATTGCAGGCTGTGAGCAGAAAAGAGGAGAAAGGAAACTAATGTGATAAATAGAACAATTATTGGACTTCCACTCATGTAGGCAGAGTGATGGGTTAATACTGAGTGTCAACTTGATTGAATTGAAGAATACAAAGTATTGATCCTGGGTGTGTCTGTGAGGGTGTTGCCAAAGGAGATTAACATTTGAGCCAATGGGCTGGGAAAGGCAGACCCATCTTTAATCTGGGTGGGCACAATCTAATCAGCTGCAAGCGTGGCTAGAATATGAGCAGGCAGGAAAATATTAAGAATATGAGGAATGGAGTTCTTTCATTGTTTGGGGGTTTTCTGGAGTTGGCTGCTTAATATGATTAGACCCCAAAATGCTAAGGACTCTACTTCTAATATTATAGAGAACACTGATAGTCCTTGGTGTGAACTGTAGAGAATTATGCAAAATAAATGCATTTGCCACTCCCGATTCATCACTCATGAGAGGCAAGGAGTTTAGTGACTCTATACATAATACCTTTGACCATATGTGGAGAACCAAGGAACATAATGAAGCTGGTTGTTTGCTCCTAAGTTCAGTGGACAAAGTGATGAAAGAAAATGTTGAACTCAGGGATTCTGTCTCCTGGCTTCAGAAGCTGATACTGAGCCTCAAATCTGCTAAGATTGCCCTGAGTGAGAGTCTTATCTCTTATAGAGAAAGAGTTGAAATTGTGGAAAAACAGACACAAGCTCTTATCATGCAAGTGGCTGACCTGCAATGAAAGGTACATTCACAGCCTCACCATGTGTCTATTGTTAAAGCAAGGGCATTTATTGGAAAAGAATGGGAGCCTGCAACTTGGAATGGGGATGTTGGGAGGATGCTGATGAAGCTGGGGACACTGAGTTTGTAAACTCTGATGAAACTTTTTTGCTAGAAGAAACAGCTTCCCCATCCCCAGTAGTGGCAACATCCCCTCCCCATCCCATGCTGCCATCAGCCTTTCCATCTTTGTCTGAGGAGATAAACCCTGCCTTGCCTGAGGCAACAATGATAGCCTCCCCTGATGGGCAGTTGCCAGGCAAAATAATGTTGATTCTCCTCAGTAGCCACTACTAACACCCCTGTTTTGCTTCTAGACCTCTAACTAGACTAAAGTCCTGGGGGGCCCCTAAAGGTGAGGTTGAGATTGTGAACCATGAGGAGGTGCCCGCTTGAAAAGAACTGCTTGAGTTTTCTAATTTACATAAACAGAAATCTGGAGAACAGGCATGGGAATGGATATCAAGGGTGTGAGATAATGGTGGAAAGAACATAGAGTTGGATCAGGATGAATTTATTGATTTGAGCTCACTAAGTAGGGACTCTGCATTTAATGTTGCAGCTCAGGGAGTTAAAAAGGGTTCTGGCCGGGCGCGGTGGCTCAAGCCTGTAATCCCAGCACTTTGGGAGGCCGAGACGGGCGGATCACGAGGTCAGGAGATCGAGACCATCCTGGCTAACACGGTGAAACCCCGTCTCTACTAAAAAAAAAAATACAAACAATTAGCCGGGCGAGATGGCGGGCGCCTGTAGTCCCAGCTACTCGGGAGGCTGAGGCAAGAGAATGGCATAAACCCGGGAGGCGGAGCTTGCAGTGAGCTGAGATCCGGCCACTGCACTCCAGCCTGGGCGACAGAGCGAGACTCCGTCTCAAAAAATAAAAAAAATAAAAAAAAAAATAAAAAGTGTTCTAATAATTTCTTTGCTCGGTTAGCTGAAATATGCATAAAAAGATGGCCCACTGTGAATGAGCTGGAAATGCCTCATCTCCCTTGGTTTAATGTAGAGGAAGGGATCCAAAGGCTTAGGGAGATTGAGATGGTGGAGTGGATTAGTCACTTTAGACCTACCCATCCCAGCTGGAAGGGTCCAGAAGATACACCCTTGACTGATGTCTTGTGAAATAGATTTGTGAGGGCAGCACCCACATTTTGAAGAACCCTGTAATTGCTCTTCTCTGTATGTCAGATCTAACAGTGGGAACCACAGTCACTCAACTGCAAAATTTAAATACAGTGGGAATAATTGGATCCCAAGGTGGCAGGGACCAAGTGGCAGCACCCAATCATTGAAGGCAAGTTGGGCATAGCTACCATAATGGATGGCAGAAACAAATGAATAATCTGACCGGTGTAGGGCTCTGGCATTGGCTAATTAATCACGGTGTTCCTGGAAGTGAAATTGATAGGAAGCCTACTGCATTCCTACTTAATTTATATAAGCAGAAAACTTCTAGGTCAAATGGACAAAAGACTTACTTGAATTTGAATAACAAAAACAGAGAATCATGGCCCTTCAATCAATTTCCAGATTTAAGTCAATTTACAGACCCAGAACCCCTTGAATGAAGAGGAGGTCATGTCCACTTGAGGAAGGACCCCCCTACATTACCGAAAATTTATGCAGTAAATCTTTCTCCCATCCTTCCCCAAGGAGACCTCTGGCCTTTTTCCATGGTAACTGTGCATTGGGGAGAGGGAAATAATCAGATATTTCAGGGACTACAGGACACGGCTCTGAGCTGATGTTGATTCCAGGGACCCAAAACGTCATTGTGATCCTCCAGTTAAAGTAGGGGCTAATAGAGGTCAGGTAATTAATGAAGTTTTAACTCAGATCTGACTTATAGTGGGTGCAGTGGGCTCTTGGACTCATCCTGTGGTAATTTCCCTATTGCCAGAATGCATAACTGGCATAGACATACTTAGCAGCTGGCATAACCCCAACATTGGCTCCCTGACTAGTAGGGTGAGAGTTATAGGGCAAAGGGTCAAATGGAAGCCATCAGAGCTGCCTCTACCTAGAAAAATAGTAAATCAAAAACAATATCACATCCCTGCAGGGGTTGTGGAGATTAGTGCCACCATCAAGGACTTGAAAGATACAGAGGTGGTGATTACCACCACATCCCCATTCAACTCTCCCATTTGGCCTGTACAGAAGACAGACAGATCTTGGAGAATGACAGTGGATTATCGTAAGCTTAACAAAGTGGTGGCTCCAATTGCAGCTGTTGTACCAGATGTGGTTTCATTGCTTAAGCAAATTAACACATCTCCTGGTACCTGGTATGCAGCCATTGATGTGGCAAATGCCTTTTTCTCCATTCCTGTTCATAAGGCCAGTTTGCCTTCAGCTGGCAAGGTAGGCAATATACCTTTACTGTCCTACCTCAGGGGTGTATCAACTCTCTGGCTTTGTGTCATAATCTTACTTGCAGAGATCTTGATCACTTTTTGCTTCCACAAGATATCACACTGGTCCATTACACTGATGACATGCTGACTAGATCCAGTGAGTAAGAAGTAGCAAACACACTGGAATCACTGGTGAGACATTTGCATGCCAGTGGATGGGAAATAAATCTGACTTTCAGGGACCTTCTGCCTTGGCAAAATTTCTAGGTGTCCAGTGGTGTGCGGCCTGTTGAGATATTCCTTCTAAGGTGAAGGATAAGTTGCTGCATTTGGCCCCTCCTACAACCAAGAAAGAGGTGCAAAGCCAAATGGGTCTCATTGGATTTTGGAGGCAACACATTCCTCCTTTGGGTGTGCTACTCCAGGCCATTTATCAAGTGACCTGAAAGGCTGCCTGTTTTGAGTGGGGTCCAGGAGAAGGCTCTGCAACAGGTCCCATCTGCTGTGCAAGCTGCTCTGCCACTTGGGCCATATGACCCAGCAGATCCGATGGTACTTGAGGTGTCAGTGGCAGACAGAGATGCTGTTTGGAGTCTTTGGCAGGCTCCCATAGGTGAGTCACAGTGGAGGCCTCTAGGATTTTGGAGCAAGGCCCTGCCATCTTCTGCAGATAACTACTCTCCTTTTGAGATACAGCTCTTGGCCTATTACTGGGCTTTGGTGTAAACTGAACGTTTGACTATGGGTCATCAAGTCACCATGCATCCTAAACTGCCTATCATGAACTGGGTGCTTTCTGACTCATCTAGCCATAAAGTGGGTCATGCACAGCAGCATTCCATCATCAAATGAAAGTGGTAAATACGTGATCAGGCTTGAGCATGTCCTAAAGGCACAAGTAAGTTACATGAGGAAGTGACTCAACTGCCCATGGTCTCCATTCCTGCCATCCTACCTTCTCTCCCCGAGCCTGCCCCAGTAGCCTCATGGGGAGTTGCCTATGATCAGTTGACAGAGGAAGTGAAGACTAGGACCTGGTTCACACATGGTTCTGCACGATATGCAGGCACCACCCAAAAGTGGACAGCTGCAGCATTACAGCCCCTTTCTAGGACATCTCTGAAGGACAGCAATGAAGGGAAATCTTCCCAGTGGGCAGAATTTCGAGCAGTGCACCTGATTGTGCATGGAAGGAGAAATGGCCAGTTGTGCGATTATATACTGATTCATGGGCCGTAGCCAATGGTTTGACTGGATGATCAGGGACTTGGAAGAAGCATGATTGGAAAATTGGTGACAAAGAAATTTGGGGAAGAGGCATGTGGATGGACCTCTTTGACTGGTCAAAAACTGTGAAGATATTTGTATCTCATCTGAGTGCTCATCAACAGGTGACCTCAGCAGAGGAGGAGTTTAGTGATCAAGAGGACAAGATGACCCATTCTGTGGACACCACTCAGCCTCTTTCCCCAGCCACCCCCCATCATCACCCAATGGGCCCATGAACAAAGTGGCCATGGTGGCAGGGATGGAGGTTATGCATAGGCTCAGCAACATTCTGCTCACTAAGGCTGCCCTGGCTATGGCCACTATTGAGTGACCAATTTGCCATCAGCAGACCAACACTGAACCCTCGATATGGCACCATTCCTCAGGGTGATCAGCCAGCTACCTGGTGGCAGGTTGATTATATTGGACCTCTTACACCATGGAAAGGGCAGAGGTTTGTCGGCACTGAAATAGACACTTACTCTGGATATAGGATTTCCTATCTTGCATGCAATGCTTCTGCCAAGACTAGCATCCGTGGACTCATGGAATGCCTTATCCACCATCACGGTATTCCACACAGCATTGCCTCTGACCAAGACACTCACTATTTGGCTAAAGAAGTACAGTAGTGGGCTCATGCTCATGGAAGTCATTAATCCTACCATGTTCCCCATCATCCTGAAGCAGCTGGATTGATAGAACGGTGGAATGGCCTTTTGAAGTCACAATTACAATGCCAACTAGGTGACAATACTTTGCAGGACTAGGACTAAGTTCTCCAGAAGGCTGTGTATCCTCTGAATCAATGCCCAATATATGGTACTGTATCTCCCATAGCCAGGATTCACGGGTCCAGGAATCAAGGTGTGGAAGTGGAAGTGACACCACTCACCATCACCCTTAGTGAGTCACTAGTAAAATTTTAGCTTCCTGTTCCCGCAACATTATGTTCTACTGGCCTAGAGGTCTTAGTTCCAGAGGAAGAAACACTGCCACCAGGAGACACAACAATGATTCCATTAAACTGGAAGTTAAGACTGCCACTGGGACACTTTGGGCTCCTCCCACCTTTAAGTCAACAGGCTAAGAAGGGAGTTATAGTGTTGACTGGAGTGATTGACCCAGACTATCAAGATGAAATCAGTCTTCCACTCCACAATGGAGGTAAGGAAGAGTATGTATGAAATACAGGAGATCATTAGGGCATCTATTAGTATTACCATGTCCTGGGATTAAGGTCTTCCATCATGTAAAGGGCAGAGGTTTATCCTCACTGGAATAGACACTTACTCTAGATAGGGGTTTGCCTATTCTGTATGCAATGCTTCTGCCAAGACTACCATCCGTGAACTCACAGAATGCCTTATCCACTGTCGTGGTATTCCACACAGCATGGGAAATTACAACAGCCGCATCCAGGCAGGAATACAAATGATCCAGACCCTTCAGGAATGAAGGTTTGGGTCACTCCACCAGGTAAAAAAAACACAATCTGTTGAGGTGCTTGCTGAAGGCAAAGGGAATACAGAATGGATAGTAGAGCAAGGTAGTCATCAATACCAGCTGTGATCACGTGACCAGCTGCAGAAACGAGGACTGTAATTGTTTTTTTTTTTTTTTTTTTTTTTTTTTTTTGAGGCGGAGTCTCGCTCTGTCGCCCAGGCTGGAGTGCAGTGGCCAGATCTCAGCTCACTGCAAGCTCCGCCTCCCAGGTTTACGCCATTCTCCTGTCTCAGCCTCCCGAGTAGCTGGGACTACAGGCGCCCGCCACCTCGCCCGGCTAGTTTCTGTATTTTTAGTAGAGACGGGGTTTCACCGTGTTAGCCAGGATGGTCTCGATCTCCTGACCTCGTGATCCGCCCGTCTCGGCCTCCCAAAGTGCTGGGATTACAGGCTTGAGCCACCGCGCCCGGCCTGTAATTGTTATGAGTATTTCCTCCTTCTTTTGTTAAAAACATGTTTGTGCATGTATACATTTGTACTAAAAAAATCTTCATTTTATTTCCTTTCTCCTTTATCATGTGACATAGATTTATGGACTTCACATCAGCATTTAAGTATTAACTTTATGTAATAGTATTTGGTTTGGGGATTGGTGTGTTTCCAGTTGTATGAAGGATAGTTGTATCATGTTAGGCATAATTATGACCTTATTATTATCTTTATTTGGAGATTATGTATGATCTCCGGAGATGTGTATGGGTTCAAGTTGACAAGGTATGGACTTGTTATAGTTAATACTGAGTGTCAACTTGAATGGATTGAAGGATACAAAGAATTGATCCTGGGTGTGTCTGTGAGGGTGTTGCCAAAGGAGATTAATGTTTGTGTCAGTGGGCTTGGAAAGGGAGACCCACCCTTAATCTGGGTGGACACAATGTAATCAGCTGCCAGCATGGCTATAATATAAGCAGGCAGAAAAATGTGGAAAGAGAAACTGACTTAGCTCCCCCAAGCCTACATCTTTCTCCCATGCTGGATGCTTCCTGCCCTCAAACATCAGACTCCCAAGTTCTTCAGATTTGGAACTGGGACTGACTCTCCTTGCTCCTCAGCCTATAGACAGCCTATTTTTGGACCTTGTGACTGCATGAGTTAACACTTAATAAACTCCCCTTTATATATATATATCTATTCCATTAGTTCTGTCCCGCTAGAGAACCCTGACTAATACAGGCAGCAAATACGTAACTGTTAACAGCATTTCACTTCATTCCCAGAATTGACAGGCAAGCAGTCATATGTCCTTCCTTCATGCTCATGGGTCCTACGGATGCAAGGTAGTGTTTTCTAAAAAAAAATAAAAACATAAAAAAATAAAAAAGAGACAAGAAAATTTGAAGGTAGCAGGGCTGGTTTTGAATCCTGGCTCTGGTCTGATGCTTATTCCACACTGCAGAACAAGTTATTTAATGCCTGTAAGTCCCGCTGTGCTCATCTATGAGATGGGAATATCAATCTCTACAATGTTGGGTTGCTGGAAAAGATACATGAGATAGCACCCGGAACAGAGCAAGTACTTCATAAAAGTTGTTTCTTAGCCCTAGCCCTTTATGCCTCCATTTCCTGCCTTTGATCATCACTGGTGTGAACTTTTCTGCCTATTGAATAATAGAGAAATGCTTTGTGATGACAACAACACAGCAAAGAGTGAGGTGTGTAAATTCTGGGGCAGAGAAAATTCTCTGGACTAAACACACTTTAGCATACATGAACATCCCTCCAAATTTTATCAGACTGGTGTTTATATGTTTCAGCTTAAAATACATTTCCTGATAAACAGAAAGACAGTTTCAAGTAATAGATAAATAACGTGTACACATGGACATACAGTGTGGAATGATAGACACTAGAGATTTGGAAGGTGGGAAGAAAGTGTAGGGTAAGAAATTACTTAGGGGGTAAAATGTGTATTATTCTGGCAGTGAATACACTACAAATTCAGGCTTTACCACCACTCAGTATATCCATGTAACAAAATTACACTTGTACTCCCTAAATTTATACAAATAAAAATTAACTTCTCTCTCTCTTTCTCTCCCTGGAAGAAAAGAACTAGTAGGTTTCTTTTGGGTTGGATAGGACTTACTTGCTTTTCAATATCCAAAAAATAACTTTGAAAATGTTATTTTCAAAATAAATTGTGTGTTCCTTGGAAGTTTTTGTATTTTTTTAATTGGTCATTTTGGAGTAGTCTAGAAGACATCCCTACAATTATTGTTTAAGGGTGAAAATAAACCCTTTAGTAGGCAAATTTGAAAATATTAAAGCTTTCTTGAAAATAGATTTATACATACTCTATCAGAGTCCAAGCAAGAAACAGAAACTACACCAGTTACTTGAAGAGACTTTAAGGAAGGGTTGGTAACCAGGTAACTGAAAGTATTAAATTAAAAAACAAACAACAATGAAAGCAATGTGGAGGTAGCAACTGCAGGAAGCAGCTACCACTCCTGGGGCTGGGGGTAGCAGAGGGAAGTGCTTGGATTTAGTAAAAGTTAGAAACTTTGAGAAAGGGCCCCACAGTGTGCACTGTCCGTGAGCTGGGATAAGCAGCCCTGTGGGTCTGCTACCCAAATCTTTGAGGACAGGGCACTATTGATAGCCACTAGTGTCTATGAGGTGGGGGCATGATGAAGCTGTTTTTGCAAAAGTTGGAAAAACTGCAAAGTGGATTCAGCTGCTGTTATGGAACGGCATGGGTGAAGCAGCAATGCTGGAGTGATCTTACAGAAATCATAAGCTGACAAGCCTACAGGGAACAAACTGAAAGGAACCTGTCCTTTCTCCTTCAGCCTGGCTGTCTCCCTCTGTAACATCCTCTAGTGACAGAGCCTAACTGGAGCAGCTGGAAAAACTAAAAATGGTGTTTTGAGTCCCAGGCCTGCATTGCACCAGTGTATAGAGAAGGGTAGCTGAGAGACAATAACTTAACGTAAAACTTGTTTGAAAATAGACCTCTAATGCAAAGGTAGGACATGTTGAGGAACTGATATCCTCTCGTTCCCTTTTCTTCCCAACTCCTCATTCAAGGCTAAGAGAATGTTCCAAACTGTAATGGTATTTGGAGGATGATACAAGATGAAATGTGACCCAACATTTCTTTTCCACCTTGCCATGACTCCAGTGGCTCCAAGACATTTGTATTCCACAGATTGGTAAAATTTTCTATTTGTGGCAACTGACTTAGAGTTGATTGCTTTTTATTTTGTCTAGTGATAGCATTAAGTACCCAGTAGTATTTCATTAAAGAAAGAATATTTCAACCACCAAAACTCAGGAAGAACATAATCTCAGAGTAATGAGTAGTTCTTACTCGGATGATTTTGCTTTTTTGAAAAACCCACTATTAAAATGCAAATACTGAGGGAGAGAAATAATATTTTTTCTTTTTCTTGTTTTAAAAAAAAACTTTATCTTATCTTATTTTATTTACTTATTTTTTTGAGACGGAGTCTCGCTTTGTCACTCAGGCTGGAGTGCAGTGGCGTGATCGTGGCTCACTGCAAGCTTCGCCTCCTGGGTTCACATCATTTTTCCCTACTCAGCCTCCCAAGTAGCTGGGACTACAGGCGCCTGCCACCATGCCTGGCTAATTTTTTTGTACTTTTAGTAGAGATGGGGTTTCACCGTGTTAGCCAGGATGGTCTCGATCTCCTGACCTCGTGATCCACCCACCTCGGCCTCCCAAAGTGCTGGGATTACAGGCGTGAGCCACCGTGCCCGGCCTCTTTTGAGACACAGTCTTGCTCTGTCACCCAGGCTGGAGTGCAGTGGTGTAAATACAGCTCACTGCAGACTCAAATCACCTGGGCTTAAGCGATCCTCCCACCTCAGCCTCTTGAGTAGCTGGGACTATAGCCACCACACCTGACTAACTTTTAAAAATGTTTTGTAGAGATGGGGTCTTGCCAAGTTCCCTAGGCTAGTCTTGAAATCCTGGGCTCAGGCAATCCTCCTGCCAAAGTGCTAGGGTTGCAGGCATGGGCCACCATGCCCAGCTGAACAATCGTGATATTCATAAATTTGCATGGGTTTTACAGTTACAGTAATTGTAATAATAATCTGTAATTATTGAGAGCTTCCTATGAACTGGGATTATGATGAACACTATATATATGATTTAATCTTCCTCGTAAGTCTCCCAAGTGGGTCCCATTATCATCCCCATTACACATTAAGGAAAATGAGAATTGGTGAAGATATGTGCCTAAGGTTACACAGCTAAGTGGCAGAGCTATGCCTAGAAGCCAGATCTTCTGACAACAAAGTCTGGCTGGACTGCCTGGCTACCCATACCTCTCTGTCTGGAATCCCTTTTACATATTCCCTACATGGGTTCCTATTGAAGGTATGGGCCACGGGCCCAGGCGACCACTGACTTTATCATATGGCCCTGCCCTCCTAGACAAAGCTTGTTCTAACTTCCAAGACAAAGATTATATAACTTTCAACTACGTCCTGGCTACATGTTGTTCCCTGCCCTTGTATTATCTGAGTTGTTTTCTTAAAATGAACAAACTTCTCTTAGCTTGAGATATTTATGTTACCATTCCTTGCATTCTTTCTATTTTTATATTCTTTGCAAATAATCCTTGCTTGAAGTGTTCAAAATCTCCCCGCAAGTGGACACCCCTGGTAGACCCAGAAAGCCTGAGCTGCTGCTGTGCAGTCCAACATCTACTCATACTGTTGAGGCTGGAGAAGGGGAGATGGAAATGGTGCTCACAGCCTTCCAGCTTTGTCTGTTTCTGTGGCTCAGTGGCTATTTGCAGATGGAGCTTTTGGCTGGGGCTCAAGCCCTAAGGTTGGAATACTAGCTTCCCTGACTGTGTTTCCTGTTCCTTCTCTCACTGTTCTGAGTAGTGGTTCTGTATCATCTGCTTAATGCAAATGATGCAGTATTTTATCTCTCTTTAATGAACGTAGACAGTTGTGATAGAAAGACACATAACACATAGCACGGACAGGGAGAGGATTTATGAGTTCTGACCCAAAGTCGGGGCAGTGAATGCAACCTCTTCCACGGAAATTCATCAGAAAGTCTCCAATGTCAACATATGGCACTTTTTACTCAGTACTGTCAGGTAGCTTTTATTTCATCCCTTTACTCATAAAAAACCAGGCTCAGATAGCATTTGCCACAGGTATCATAACTAGCTAGCTACTGGCAGAATCATGATTACAATGGAAGGATTTTGATTCCTGTTCCAAGACTATACTACCTCTTGTCAAAATAAAAGCATTCATTCATTCTTCATTTATTCAGCACATATTTATCTAGTACCTTTTCTGTGCTAGGTTTTGGGGAATTCCAAAGGGAGCAGAATATGATCACAGATGTCATGGTCACTACAGTTCTGTGTCAGATCAGACATGAGCCAGATAATCATATAAACTTATTAATTTCTGTTTAGAAATAAGGGAGGGATAGATAGCCCCCAGAGAACAAGATGACAAAAGTAAGGTTAGTAAGATTTCATGTAAGTTGGGTTAATCATATTTAAAAAGCAAGAATTTAAATAAACACCAAGCAAAAAAAGTTTCTTTTCTGAAATCATCAATGACCAAGAAATCACCACTACACAATATATCTATGTAACAAAACTGCATTTGTACTCCTTAAATTTATACAAATTTAAAAAGAAATCTTTGATGTGTCAGTGTTTGAAGAAAATCATATCTTTTTCATCTGTGATGCCACCAATCAGATCACAGCTGATCTGATTAGAGGCTAGATTGCTAACAGCTGCTAGCTCCTTTGGGCCGCAGAGCTTATGGTTAAATTTGATACTTAGGAATACAATTTTTAAAAAATAAATTGCTTATTCTGGTTTCTTTTAGCAGAGACTTTTCCTCTCTTGTCACCAGGCAAGTCTACTTGGATTATTCCCTACAGTTACAGTAAGAAAACCTTCTCTTTTCCTTGCCCTTTAGCTAGGCCTAGACTCAGTGGAAGCAGTGGAAGCTAAAAGACATGAAGACACAGGCCTATTAGCCCTCAAACCATCTCTTCTACATAGGACACAGTCCCTCTGGCCTTTTCACTTCTGGAAAGTTGCTTTGCTATCTCCCCTCCCAGTCCTAGAAGTCTACATATTCATCGCAGCCTGTTTCCTTTGTGGGCTTCATGCAGATGAAGTGCTAGGTGACATTTTATGTTTTTCTCTTTACAAAAGTAATACAGGTTTCCTATAAAAAACATAGAAATGTGAGATGTCACCACTCGTCCTCAAGTTTCTGTTGTTTCTCTTTGTTTTTCAAAATTGAGAAAGAATGGAATTATAGACTCCTAAATTTCCTTTTGCTTTTAAAAGCTATTTCATAAAATAATTGCCCCCAACCTAACCTTTCTGGTTCTTTTAGGCTTTTAGACAAAGCAGATCAACTGAAAACTGCAGTTACAGTGGAATGCGGGGTGCGGGGGTGAGGAGAGAGGGGAGACGGTGGGTTTTAATCTTGCTTTTACTCTATATTATACTTTGCGGTCTCTGACAATGTGAAAAAGTCTTGGGCATTCCATCACTGTTGGTATAATTGTCTTAGAACTCCAGAGCCACTACTTTTACATGTGGTAGTCTTGAGTTGTGCAGTACACAATCTCCACAGCTGTACCCTTCCTCACTCTTTCTGCTCTGTTCCGGGTCTATTCAACTTCCTAGCCTTTCTCTTGGTCTCTTATTTCCTGTTCAGCACCCCTTGGCCTGAAACTTCCTGAGTAAATTTGGCCTTCCAAGTTTGGCCCTTTTATACACTATTTGTCCTTATCAGTGTGGCTAGATTTAGCAAATAAAAATATAGGACACCTGGTTACATTTTGGGGACATATTTATAATAAAAATTATTCACTGTTGGACTGCAATTGAGATTTATTATAGTTGGGCATCTTATATTTTATCTGACAACCCTTACCCTGACCCTAGCTCTTTTAGGCCTTGGATGTGTTTGCTGATCCCTCTGCCTGCTCAGGTCTCTTCGACCCTACCCTAGGGAATGTTCATGTCCTCTAGGGGACAATCGATTTTCTCACAAGAAGTGTAAGAAGCAAAGTTGTTCTGACTGAGGAGCATGGATGAACACTGTCTAGATTCTAAACGAATCTTGCCTCACAATTGTCAATTCACTAGCAATTTCCTATGTGTTTATATATGTTACATTGCAAGTTCCTGGAAGTCAGGGACTTGATTTTTTTCTTTAGTGTCACAGTAGGGTTTGTTAAGATCAGAGAGATTCAATTACAATCAAATCAATAAAGCTTTAATATATTGGCTAATAGACTTCTAAGAAAACCAAACTTCCCTGAAAAAAAAGAACAATTAAATATTTTTTTAAATTCAATTTATCATGCAAGGATCTGAGTAATTTACTTTTGTTTGTTCAGTTCTCACATAGCTCAATTTATAAGTATTGGTGTGGAGGCTATAGGTTTAAGAAACATATTTGTGTAAAGTTGCTGACCCACATAGCATTTACCACCATACTATGTTGTTTATCTTGAGAGGCTGAATATACAAATAAACACTGACCAGACCATATATGACAAAACAACTTTGACCATAATCTCTGTAGCAACCAGCCCGGGAAGCCCAACCACAACCTTTGTAGCCATTGGCCCAAATTGGTCAGAATCTGGTCAGTGACTCCCAACTTTCCTAATGTTTGCCCTCACTTCTAACCCAGAACCAACCAGAGCAAGAAAATATGCTCCCCAAACCAATCATAGAAGATGCCGGCTTCCACATAGCCCACATCCAGCTTCCCTGGGCCAACAGCTTTTCATCAGGGCACACCTGAAACTTTTCCTTTTTTTTCTGCTGTAAAGTTTTCCCACTCCTCTGCCTGTCTGTGAGTCTCTGCCAAACAAAAGTGATGGTACCTGACTTCCTTGCAACCCCTGGATGAATAACCTCTGCCTGTTCTAGATCAGATTGTCTTTGTCTATTTCCACAGTGTTTATTAGGATCTCTATACATAATCTCTTAAATGGCAAGATTAACCCTGCCCAGGATTAGGAAATCATTTAGGGCCACTGAATATCAAATATGGTGCCAGAAAAAGTGTTGACACTGGTTCAAACTTGGGTCAAGAGTCCTTTGATCTAGATCAAATCTGTGATAAGCTGATATTACTCATTCCTCTTTCCAGTTCATCTCAGCAAAAGTCTCACTGCTTGTGAGTGTCCTGCATACAGTCTGATTTGGGTGCTTGTTTTCTTTGTGGAACTACTCAGAGGTCATATGACATTCACCTGTGGATAGTTCAAAATGATTCTATTTCCTTAGGTCCATTTTGCCCTATTCACTGAGAAATGTATGGTCGTTGATGTTCAATTGTTTCAATTTGAATTCTGCCAATATCTTTTATTCATCTTGTGAGTTTGGAAAAGTATATAGACTTATTTAAGTCTTAAATTGCTTATTTAAAACTTGTTATAGTGACATTAGCACCTACCTTATAGGGTTGTTTGAGAACAAAAGCATAATTTCTGTAGGACAATTACCAAAGTCCTAACATGTAATAGTTATTCAGTAATGGCTATCATTATTACTATTATTACATCAAAATAGGTACTTATATTTCCAAATTAACAATCTTTTATACTTTTGCTGTGACAATATGTGCACTAAGTGGTACAAAGAATTAAGGCACTGTCTTCATAATTAGGTGATAGCAACTTTCTTCTTTATTAGAAATCAAGCATCTCAGGACCATCATGATTGACTATTAGGCTTTTTGACCTCAGCATTGTCAATGGCTTTTACTGGTAGGGCAAGTTACAGCTAGTAACTTGGCTTTTACTGGTAGGGCAAGTTACAGCTAGTAACTTGGTCAAGGTTTTTGGACATGAACTTTACTTTTTAGAGTTTAGACCAATGTACATTTAAGATATGATACTCCAGAGGCACAGAAAGGTACATGACACAGCCAACTGAAGAGGCATTCTCTTTTGAGACCTGTTATAATCAAAGAAATCTTCATGATGAAATGCTCATTTTGCAGACATGACATGTGTTTTAATTTCAAAATTGAACAAAGGAAAAATCCCTGGGCATTTTATCTGCATTTTTGTCAATGTGATCACAGGCAGTCATTCAATCCCAAATGAGACATGATCTCACTGGGAGGGAAAGGACACGTCAATTGCACTGCCCATGCACTCCTGTCTCCTCACTGACGTCAGAAATTTGTTCTAGGAAGTCTATAGCAAACTTTTTTGGAACAGGTATTTTGTGAGAATCTCACCGTTTTTGTCACAAAAGTCATTCAGTGGTCTAACTGGAACCAAGAATGGAATGAGTTACCTTATTAAAAATTTTAAATCAAAAAGTGTTTATTTTGTTTGGTGGGTTTCAGAAGAAATTAGAGGAGCAGGTCATGATGGAGAAGCAGGGGATCTATCACGAGCACCACGAATGCTTTTTCAAAATATATATATTCTATTAGATCAAATGTTACTAAGAACAGGCCCTCAACACAGCCCCATATAGCGTATTTTCCCACTTTTCTACAGTGACTATTTCAAGTATTTTCCATTCTCTTCAAATCTCTACTCCTGTCTCCTTTATCAACTACCCCTAATGATGGCAGCAGCAGGCCATTTGGAGCAGCCACCACCATCACACTGGCTGCAGTAGGGAGATGTGGCCGGGGCTGCACACGCTGTGGATCCAGTGGGAGCTGGGGACAACTGGGAGCCCTACCCCTTTCGAGTTGGGGTGGGAGCTCCCTGGGTGCCGCTGCAGCTGCCCAAACTGCAGCTGCAGACCCAGGCCTCCTGCTCCACAGAGTAGGCAGGAGCCCCACCCCCCCCACCCCCCAGGCACAGTTGCAGCCACCTAAACTGCAGAGGCTGTGGACCCAGGCATCCCTGCATGTTGGGGGCCTGGGAAGGCCCCTTCTGCCATCACAAGCTCAGAAATGCCTGCTCCCACTGACTGGCTTCTTCCTACTGTTGGCAACCACTCTGATCTTGGAGCAAAGTCAGGGCCAAGCCTGGCCACTGTCACAGCCCAGCTGAATGTGCACACACTTGGGTAAGTGCTGACATGCCAGCCCCCTGCCACCTTGGCCCCCTCTGGACTTTGGGCACTGACAAGCATAGGAGGGAAGCTGATGGACGGCTGAGGGCAGCTCGGTGCTTGTCTCCAGGCACCCCTTGGCACCTATAACCTGGATGCCATGAACGGCAGCAGGAGCCAGACACGTTCCTTGGAGGAAGAGGGTGGCCTGAAGGCTAGGGGCCAGGCTGCCAGTCCCACGAACTGAAGTGGGAACTTGCGATGTCTTTTCTGGGCCCACTCATGGCTGCCCATGGACCAACTAGTGTGTGCACTTCCTCCCCTCTGAGGTCCATAGCCCCGGGGTCCAGAGCTGAGCAGATGTCAGGATGACTGGTTGCAGAGAGAAGCTACCCAATCCAGGGCCTCCCTCTCTGCTGAGAGCTGCAGAGACAACAGGACAACCAACCTGCCGAGAGGGACTACTCACTCCAGGGCATCCTCTGAGCTACTGTTGCTCAATAAAGCTCCTCTTCATCTTGCTTGCCCTCCATTTGTCTGTGTCATTCTTCCTGGGTGCAGGACAAGAACTTGGGATCCACTGAATGAGGTTAAAAGAGCTGTAATACAATCAGGGCTAAGACACATCCCTTGCTTGCCACATTGTGGGTGAAGAGAAGAAAAGAAGAGCTGAAGCTCTTTGGGGAGCCTAGACATGGGAGCTCCCTGAGCCCGGGCTGTGACTTCCTCTTTGGGGCCCTGTGGTTCCTGACATCTCCAAGCTTCTGGGTGCCACTGTGTTCCCAGTGCTAGCTGTGGAAGCTGTTTGCAGTGTGCCTGGTCCAGCTGCAGCCTCACAAAGAGCTGGCACCTGTGCTGGCACCTGGAGCTGCCTGCCCCACTGCAGCAGCTAGCATGTCTGACTGTGCAGTGGCTGGACCCCATGCTTGCTCACACACCCCTTGCTGTTCCATGCAGACTCCCCTGGCAGGCGTGGGATCCAGACCAGTAGTGTGAGCCGAGTGCAGTCTGCCAGGCAAAGTGGGCAGAATGAGCCCAGCGGGCCTAAGCAAAACTCAGGCAAA
This sequence comes from Rhinopithecus roxellana, assembly GCF_007565055.1. Lineage (NCBI taxonomy): Eukaryota > Metazoa > Chordata > Mammalia > Primates > Cercopithecidae > Rhinopithecus > Rhinopithecus roxellana. Next base: position 57,469,386 of record NC_044564.1, read on the forward strand.
GGTGCCACCAGCCACAGGTTTCTGACCAGAAAAGTGACGCTGCAAAGATCCTGTAACACTATTTAACAGGAAAAATATAATCACAAACTTCTTGTCTCCCAACCCATATACCTAATTGCATCTGTACCAATTCTTTCCTTGGAAAAAGACTTGACTCTTTCCCATCCCTCTACTCTGCTTCTTCTTCTCCTTTACTTTCCCTTTCCTCCATTATGAATTTCTAATTTTAAAATTTTTTTAATTTTTTATTTCAACAGGTTTTTGGGGGAACAGGTGGTATTTGGGTACATGAGTAAGTTCTTTAGAGATGATTTCGGAGATTTTGGTGCACCCATCACCTGAGTACTGTACATTGTACCCATTGTGTGAGCTGAGATTGTGCCATAGCACTCCAGCCTGGACAACAAGAGCAAAACTCCATCTCAAATAATAATAATAATAATAATAATAATAATAATAATAATAGTAATAGTAATAGTCTTTAATCCCATCCTGGTTGCCATGAATGCCATTATTTCATTCCTTTTTATAACTGAGTAGTATTCCATGTTGTATATATACCACATTATCCACTCATTGATTGATGGGCATTTAAGCTGGTTCCATATGTTTGCAAATTGTGCTGCTATAAACATGGATGTACAAGTATCTTTTTCATATAATGACTTCTTTTCCTCTGGGTAGATACCTACTAGTGAGATTGCTGAATCAAACAGTAGATATACTTTTATTTCTTTAAGGAATCTCCACACTGTTTTCCATAGTGGTTGTCCTAGTTTACATTCCCACCAGCAATGTAGAAGTGTTCCCTTTTCACTGCATCCACACCAACATCTATTATTTTTGGATTTTTTGATTATGGTCATTCTTGCGGGAGTGAAGTGGTTTTGTGGCATTGTCATTTTGATTTTTAATTTCCCTGATAATTAGTGACGTTGATCATTTTTTCATGTTTCTTGGCCATTTGTATATCTTCTTTTGAGAATTGTCTATTCATGTCTTTAGCCCACTTTTTGATGGGATTGTTTGATTTTTTCTTGCTGATTTGTTTGAGTTCTTTGTAGATTCTGGATATTAGTCGTTTGTTGGATGTAAAGATTGTGAAGATTTTCTCCAACTCTGTGGGTGGTCAACTTTGCTGATTATTTATTTTGCTGTGCAGAAGCTTCTTAATTTAATTAAGTCCCATCTATTTATCTTTGATTTTGTTGCATTTGCTTTTAGTGTTGATCATGAAGTCTTTGCCTAAGCCAATGGCTAGAAGGTTTTTTTCCAATGCTATCTTTTAGAAACTTTATGGTTTCAGATCTCAGATTTAAGTCTTTGATCCATCTTGAGTTGATTTTTGTATAAAGTGAGAGATGAGGATACAGTTTTATTCTCCTACATGTGGGTTGCCAATTATCCCAGCAACGGTTGTTGAATAGGGTGTTTTGTTTGCTTTGTTGAAGATCAGTTGGCTGTATTTGGATTTATTTCTGGATTCTCTATTCTGTTCCATTGGTCTATATGCCTATTTTTATACCGGTACCAGGTTGTTTTGATGACTATGACCTTACAGTATAATTTGAAATTATGTAATGTGATGCCTCCAGATTTGTTCTTTTTGCTTAATCTTGTTGTGGCTATGTGGGCTCTTTTTGGTTCCATATGAATTTTAGGATTGTTTCTTTTTAGTTCTGTGAAGAATAATGGGGTATTTTGATGGGAATTACATTGAATTTATAGATTGCTTTTGGCAGTATGGTCATTTTCACAATATTTATTCTACCTATCCATGAGCATGGAATGTGTTTCCATTTGTTTGTGTCATCAGTGATTTCTTTCAGCAGTGTTTTGTAGTTTCCCTTGTAGAGATCTTTCACTTCCTTGGTTAGGCAAGTTCCTAAGTATTTTATTTGTTTTTGCAGCTATTGTGAAGGTGGTTAAGTTCTTGATTTTATTCTCAGATTGGTTGCTGTTGGTGTATAGCAGAGCTACTGATTTGTGTACATTGATGTTGTATCCTGAAGCTTTGCTGAACTCATTTACCAATTCTAGGAGCTTTTTGGAGGAGTCTTTAGGGTTTTCTAGGTATACGATCATATCATCAGCAAACAGCAAGAGTTTGACTTCCTCTTTACTGATTTGGATGCCCTTTATTTCTTTCTCTTGTCTGATTGCTCTGGCTAGGACTTCCAGTACTATATTGAATATAAGTGGTGAAAGTGGGCATCCTTGTGTTGTTCCAGTTTTCAGAGGAAATGCTTTCAACCTTTCCCTATTCAGTATTATGTTGGCTGTAATTTTGCCATAGATGGCTTTTATTACCTTACAGTGTGTCCCTATGATGATTTTGCTAAGCATTTTAATCATAAAGGAATGCTGGATTGTGTCAAATGCTTTTTCTGTGTCTATTGAAATGATTATGTGATTTTTGTTTTTAATTCTGTTTATGTGGTGTATCACATTTATTGACTTATGTATGTTAAACCATCCCTTAATCCCTGAAATGAAACCCACTTGAGCAGTGGATTATCATTCTGATATGCTGTTGGATTCAGTTCACTAGTATTTTGTTGAGGATTTTTGCATCTATGTTCATCAGGGATATTGGTCTGTAGTTTTCTTTTTTTGTTATGTCTTTCCCTGGTTTTGGTATTAGGGTGATACTGGCTTCACAGAAATTATTCAGAGAGGATTCCCTCTTTCTCTATCTTTTGGAATAGTGTCAATAGGATTGGTACCAATTCTTCTTTGAATGTCCGATGATAGAATTCCACGGTACATCAGTCTGGTCCTGGACTTTTTTTGTTGGCAATTTTTTAATTACCATTTCAATCTTGCTGCTTGTTATTGATCTGTTCAGAGATTCTTCCTGGTTTAATCTAGGAGGGTTCTATATTTCCAGGAATTTATCCATCTTCTCTGTTTTTTCTAGTTTATATGAGTAAAGGTGTTTATAGTAGCCTTGAATAAGCTTTTGTATTTCTGTGGTATTGGTTGTAATATCTCCTGTTTTGTCTCTAATTGAGGTAATTTGGATCTTCTCTCTTCTTTTCTTGGTTAATCTTGCTAATAATCTATCAATTTTATTTATCTTTTCAAAGAATCAGTCTTTTGTTTCATTTATCTCTTGTATGTTTTTGTCTCAATTTCATTTAGTTCTGCTCTGATCTACGTTATTTCTTTTCTTCTGCTGAGTTTAATATGGAACAAAAAAAGAGCCTGTGCAGCCAAGACAATCCTAAGCAAAAACAACAAAGCTGGAGGCATCATGCTACTTGACTTCAAACTTTACTACAAGGTTACAGTGACCAAAACAGCATGGTACTGGTACCAAAACATATAGACCAGTGGAACAGAATAGAGACTTCAAAAATAACACTATACATCTACAACTATCTGATTTTCAATAAACCTGAAAAAAACAAGCAATGGGGAAAGGATTCTCTATTTAATAAATGGTGTTAGGAAAACTGGCTAGCCATATGCAGAAAACAAAACTGTAACTGGATCCCTTCCTTACATCTTATACAAAAATTAACTCAAGATGGATTAAAGACTTAAATGTAAAAACCAAAACCATAAAAACCCTACAATAAAACCTAGGCAATACCATTCAGGACATAGGCATGGGCAAAACCTTCATGACTAAAACACCAAAAACAATTGCCACAAAATCCAAAATTGATAAATGGGATCTAATTATACTAAAGAGCTTCTGCACAGCAAAAGAAACCAACATCAGAGTAAACAGGCAACCTACAGAATGGAAGAAAATGTTTACAATCTACCCATCTGACAAAGGTCTAATATCCAAGATCTACAAGGAGTTTAAACAAATTTATAATTAAAAAAAAAACCCATCAAAAAGTGAGTGAAGGAAATGAACAGATACTTCTCAAAAGAAGACATTTATGCGGCCAACAAACATGAAAAAAATCTCATCATCACTGGTTATTAGAGAAATGCAAATCAAAACCACAATGAGATATCATCTCATGCCAGTCAGAATGGCTAAAATTTTATTTTTTTTTTTGAGATAGAGTCTCACTCTGTCACCAGGTTGGAGTGCAGTGGCGTGATCTCAGCTCACCACAACCTGTGCCTCCCAGGTTCAAGTGATTCTCCTGCCTCAGCCTCCCAAGTAGCTGGTACTACAGGCGAACGCCACCACACCCGGTTAATTTTTGTATTTTTAGTAGAGATGGGGTTTCACCAGGTTAGCCAGGATATTCTCGATCTCCTAACCTCGTGATCCACCCGCCTTGGCCTCCTAAAGTGCTAGTATTACACAGAATGGCTATTATTAAGAAGTCAGGAAACAACAGATGCTGGTGAGGATGTGGAGAAATAGGAATGCTTTTACACTGTTGGTGGGAGTGTAAATTAGTTCAACCATTGTGGAAAACGGTGTGGCAATTCCTCAAGGATCTAGAACCAGAAATACCATTTGACCCAGTAATTCCATTACTGGGTGTATATCCAAAGGATTATAAATCTTCTACTATAAAGACACATGCACATGTATATTTATTGCAGCACTATTTACAATAGTAAAGACTTGGAACCAACCCAAATGCCCATCAATAATAGACTGGATAAAGAAAACGTGGCACATATGTGCCATGGAATGCTATGTAGCCATAAAAAAAGAATGAGTTCATGTCATTTGCAGGGACATTGATGAAGCTGGAAGCCATCATTCTCAGCAAACTAACACAGGAACAGAAAACCAAACACCACATGTTCTGACTCATAAGTGGGAGTTGAACAATGAGAACACATGGACACAGGGAGGGGAACATCACACACCGGGGCCTTTCAGGGGGTGGGGCGCAAGGGAAGGGAGAGCATTAGGACAAATACCTAAAGCATGCAGGGCTTAAAACCTAAATGATGGGTTGATGGGTGCAGCAAACCACCATGGCCCATGTATACCTATATAATAAACTTGCACATTCTGCACATGTGTCTTGGAACTTAAAGTAAAGTAAAAAATAAAACTAAAAATAAAAAATACGTTTTATGGTGTGTACTTAAGGTATACAACATGACAGCTTTATTGAAATATAATTTACATATTATGCAATTTATCTATTTAAATTATACAATTCAGACATTTTTAGTATATTCCTAGAGTTGTGTAGGCATCAGGAAACTAATCTTTCTATCTCCATAGATTTGCCTATGAATCATATAAATAGATTCATACAATATGTGGTCTTTTGTGACTGACTTCTTTTACTTAGCATGATGTTTTCTTGGTTTTTTTTATTTTTTATTTTTGTTGTCGTTTTTTATTTAAAAAATTTTTCTTTTTAGCATGATGTTTTCAATGTTCATTCATTTTGTAGCATGTATCAGTACTTCATTTTTTGTTTGTTTTTTTGAGACAGTGTCTCGCTTTGTCACCAAGACTGGAGTGCAGTGGCAGGATCTTGGCTCACTGCAACCTCTGCCTCCCAAGTTCAAGACATTCTCCTGCTTCAGCCTCCGGAGTAGCTGGGACTACAGGCACATGCCACCAGGCCTGGCTAAATTTTGTAGTTTTAATAGAGATGGGGTTTTACCATATTGATTGGGGTGGTCTCGAACTCCTGACCTCAGGTGATCCACCCGCCTTGGCCTCCCAAATGCTGGGATTACAGGCATGAGCCACCATGCCAGGCCAGTACTTCATTTTTTCAATTACATAATTATATTACATTGCTTGGATATACTACATTTTATTTCTCCATTCGTCAGTTGCTATACATTTGGGGTGTTTCTGCTTTTTGGCCATTATGAATAGTGTGGGTAAGAACATTCATATACAGGACTTTATGTGGACATATGTTTTCATTTCTCTTGGGTATATAACTAGGAGTGAAACTGCTGGGTCATACATGAAATCTATGTTGGACCTTTAGAGGAACTGACAGACTGCTGCATATTACATTCCTACCAGCAGTATATAAGCAGTATATGAGAACCTCACTCTAGAGTATTAACTAGTTTTTCCCTCTCTCCCTCTTTTCTTTCCTTCCTTTCTTTCTTCCTACTTTTTCTTTCTTTTTATTATAGCTATCCTAGTGGATGTGAAGTAGTGTCTTACTGTGGTTTTTATTTGCAATTTCCAAATTCCTAATGATGTTGAATACCTTTTCACATTATTTTTGGACACTTGTATGTCTTCTTGTATATTTTTTTGAAGAAATGTATACCCAAATCCTTGACACATTTTTAAATTGCTTTTTTTATTGTTGAGTGTTAAGAATTCTTTATATATGCTAGATGCCAGTCTCTTATCAGATATGATTTGCCAATATTTCCCTCATTCTGTGAATTGTCTTTTTATTTTCTTGATGGTATCCTTTGAATCAGAAAAGTTTTAAGTTTTGATGAAGTCCAATTTATCTAATTTTTTTACTGTTTGTACTTTCAGTGTTATAGTTAAGAAACCACTGCCTAATCCAATATCAGGAAAATTTAACCTTATGTTTTCTCCTAATAGTGTTATGTTTTAGCCATTACACTTAAGTATTAGATCCACTTCTAGTTAATTTTTGTACATGGTTTACAAAAGGGAAGATCAAACAAGGGATTTTATGGCCAGGACTGAAAATGGAATGCATGAGTTCTTCTCACATTCTAGTGGTCACGACCCAGTCACATAGTAACTACAGTGGAGATAAGAAAATTTAGCCTTCCTGGGCGCGGAGCAAGATGGCCGAATAGGAACAACTCCAGTCTTCAACTCCCAGCGCGAGCGACACAGAAGACCGGTGATTTCTGCATTTTCAACTGAGGTACTGGGGTCATCTCACTAGGGAGTGCCGGACAATCGGTGCTGGTCAGCTGCTGCAGCTTGACCAGCGAGAGCTGAAGCAGGGCGAGGCATCGCCTCACCTGGAAGCGCAAGGGGGAAGGGGATCCGTTTTCCTAGCCAGGGGAACTGAGACACACAACACCTGGAAAATCGGGTAACTCCCACCCCAATACTGCGCTGTAAGCATACAGGCATTCCAGGAGAATATATCCCACACCTGGCCGGGAGGGTCCCACGCCCACGAAGCCTCCCTCACTGCTAACACAGCAGTCTGCCGCGATCTATCCGCAAGGCAGCAGCGAGGCTGGGGGAGGGGCGCCCGCCATTGCTGAGGCTTAAGTAGGTAAACAAAGCCGCTGGGAAGCTCGAACTGGGTGGAGCTCACAGCAGCTCAAGGAAGCCTGCCTGTCTCTGTAGTCTCCACCTCTGGGGACAGCGCACAGCTGAAGACCAACAGGGGAAGTAGCGGGAGCCGGTGCAGACGCGAACGACTCTGTCTGACAGCTTTGGGGAGAGCCGCGGATCTCCCAACGCGGAGGTTGAGATCTGAGAACGGACAGACTGCCTGCTCAGGTGTGTCCCTGACCCCTGAGTAGCCTAGCTGGGAGAAATCCCCCACTAGGGGCAGTCTGACACCCCACACCTCACAGGGTGGAGTACACCCCTGAGAGGACACTTCCAAAGGAAGAATCAGACAGGTACACTCGCTGTTCAGCAATATTCTATCTTCGGCAACCTCTGCTGCTGATACCCAGGCAAACAGGGTCTGGAGTGGACCTCAAGCAATCTCCAACAGACCAACAGAGAGTCCTTCTGACTGTCAGAAGGAAAACTATCAAACAGGAAGGACACCTATACCAAAACCCCATCAGTTCGTCACCACCATCAAAGACCAGAGACAGATAAAACCACAAAGATGGGGAAGAAGCAGGGCAGAAAAGCTGGAAATTCAAAAAATAAGAGCGCATCTCCCCCTGCAAAGGAGCGCAGCCCATCACCAGCAACGGATCAAAGCTGGTCAGAGAATGACTTGGACGAGAGGAGAGAAGAAGGCTTCAGTCCATCAAACTTATCAGAGCTAAAGGAGGAATTACGTACCCAGCGCAAAGAAACTAAAAATCTTGAAAAAAGAGTGGAAGAATTGACAGCTAGACTCATTAATGCAGAGAAGATCATAAACGAAATGACAGAGATGAAAACCATGACACGAGAAATACGTGACAAATGCACAAGCTTCAGTAACCGACTCGATCAACTGGAAGAAAGAGTATCAGCGATTGAAGATCAAATGAATGAAATGAAGCGAGAAGAGAAACCAAAAGAAAAAAGAAGAAAAAGAAATGAGCAAAGCCTGCAAGAAGTATGGGATTACGTAAAAAGACCAAATCTACGTCTGATTGGGGTGCCTGAAAGTGAGGGGGAAAATGGAACCAAGTTGGAAAACACTCTTCAGGATATCATCCAGGAGAACTTCCCCAACCTAGTAGGGCAGGCCAACATTCAAATTCAGGAAATACAGAGAACGCCACAAAGATACTCCTCGAGAAGAGCAACTCCAAGACACATAATTGCCAGATTCACCAAAGTTGAAATGAAGGAAAAAATCTTAAGGGCAGCCAGAGAGAAAGGTCGGGTCACCCACAAAGGGAAGCCCATCAGACTAACAGCAGATCTCTCGGCAGAAACTCTACAAGCCAGAAGAGAGTGGGGGCCAATATTCAACGTTCTTAAAGAAAAGAATTTTAAACCCAGAATTTCATATCCAGCCAAACTAAGTTTCATAAGTGAAGGAGAAATAAAATCCTTTACAGATAAGCAAATGCTTAGAGATTTTGTCACCACCAGGCCTGCCTTACAAGAGACCCTGAAGGAAGCCCTAAACATGGAAAGGAACAACCGGTACCAGCCATCGCAAAAACTTGGCAAAATGTAAAGACCATCGAGGCTAGGAAGAAACTGCATCAACTAACGAGCAAAATAACCAGTTAATATCATAATGGCAGGATCAAGTTCACACATAACAATATTAACCTTAAATGTTAATGGACTAAATGCTCCAATTAAAAGACACAGACTGGCAAACTGGATAAAGAGTCAAGACCCATCAGTCTGCTGTATTCAGGAGACCCATCTCACATGCAGAGACATACATAGGCTCAAAATAAAGGGATGGAGGAAGATCTACCAAGCAAATGGAGAACAAAAAAAAGCAGGGGTTGCAATCCTAGTCTCTGATAAAACAGACTTTAAACCATCAAAGATCAAAAGAGACAAAGAAGGCCATTACATAATGGTAAAGGGATCAATTCAACAGGAAGAGCTAACTCTCCTAAATATATATGCACCCAATACAGGAGCACCCAGATTCATAAAGCAAGTCCTTAGAGACTTACAAAGAGACTTAGACTCCCATACAATAATAATGGGGGACTTCAACACTCCGCTGTCAACATTAGACAGATCAACGAGACAGAAAGTTAACAAGGATATCCAGGAATTGAACTCATCTCTGCACCAAGCGGACCTAATAGACATCTATAGAACTCTCCACCCCAAATCAACAGAATATACATTCTTCTCAGCACCACATCGCACTTATTCCAAAATTGACCACATAATTGGAAGTAAAGCACTCCTCAGCAAATGTAAAAGAACAGAAATTATAACAAACTGTCTCTCAGACCACAGTGCAATCAAACTAGAACTCAGGACTAAGAAACTCAATCAAAACCGCTCAACTACATGGAAACTGAACAACCTGCTCCTGAATGACTACTGGGTACATAACGAAATGAAAGCAGAAATAAAGATGTTCTTTGAAACCAATGAGAACAAAGATACAACATACCAGAATCTCTGGGACACATTTAAAGCAGTGTGTAGAGGGAAATTTATAGCACTAAATGCCCACAAGAGAAAGCAGGAAAGATCTAAAATTGACACTCTAACATCACAATTAAAAGAACTAGAGAGGCAAGAGCAATCACATTCAAAAGCTAGCAGAAGGCAAGAAATAACTAAGATCAGAGCAGAACTGAAGGAGATAGAGACACAAAAAACCCTCCAAAAAATCAATGAATCCAGGAGTTGGTTTTTTGAAAAGATCAACAAAATTGACAGACCGCTAGCAAGGCTAATAAAGAAAAAAAGAGAGAGGAATCAAATAGATGCAATAAAAAATGATAAAGGGGATATCACCACTGACCCCACAGAAATACAAACTACCATCAGAGAATACTATAAACGCCTCTATGCAAATCAACTAGAAAATCTAGAAGAAATGGATAATTTCCTGGACACTTACACTCTCCCAAGGCTAAACCAGGAAGAAGTTGAATCCCTGAATAGACCAATAGCAGGCTCTGAAATTGAGGCAACAATTAATAGCCTACCCACCAAAAAAAGTCCAGGACCAGATGGATTCACAGCTGAATTCTACCAGAGGTACAAGGAGGAGCTGGTACCATTCCTTCTGAAACTATTCCAATCAATAGAAAAAGAGGGAATCCTCCCTAACTCATTTTATGAGGCCAACATCATCCTGATACCAAAGCCTGGCAGAGACACAACAAAAAAAGAGAATTTTAGACCAATATCCCTGATGAACATTGATGCAAAAATCCTCAATAAAATACTGGCAAACCGGATTCAGCAGCACATCAAAAAGCTTATCCACCATGATCAAGTGGGCTTCATCCCTGGGATGCAAGGCTGGTTCAACATTCGCAAATCAATAAACGTAATCCAGCATATAAACAGAACCAAAGACAAGAACCACATGATTGTCTCAATAGATGCAGAAAAGGCTTTTGACAAAATTCAACAGCCCTTCATGCTAAAAACGCTCAATAAATTCGGTATTGATGGAACGTACCTCAAAATAATAAGAGCTATTTATGACAAACCCACAGCTAATATCATACTGAATGGGCAAAAACTGGAAAAATTCCCTTTGAAAACTGGCACAAGACAGGGATGCCCTCTCTCACCACTCCTATTCAACATAGTGTTGGAAGTTCTGGCTAGGGCAATCAGGCAAGAGAAAGAAATCAAGGGTATCCAGTTAGGAAAAGAAGAAGTCAAATTGTCCCTGTTTGCAGATGACATGATTGTATATTTAGAAAACCCCATCGTCTCAGCCCAAAATCTCCTTAAGCTGATAAGCAACTTCAGCAAAGTCTCAGGATACAAAATTAATGTGCAAAAATCACAAGCATTCTTATACACCAGCAACAGACAAGCAGAGAGCCAAATCAGGAATGAACTTCCATTCACAATTGCTTCAAAGAGAATAAAATACCTAGGAATCCAGCTTACAAGGGATGTAAAGGACCTCTTCAAGGAGAACTACAAACCACTGCTCAGTGAAATCAAAGAGGACACAAACAAATGGAAGAACATACCATGCTCATGGATAGGAAGAATCAATATCGTGAAAATGGCCATACTCCCCAAGGTTATTTATAGATTCAATGCCATCCCCATCAAGCTACCAATGAGTTTCTTCACAGAATTGGAAAAAACTGCTTTAAAGTTCATATGGAACCAAAAAAGAGCCCGCATTGCCAAGACAATCCTAAGTCAAAAGGACAAAGCTGGAGGCGTCACGCTACCTGACTTCAAACTATACTACAAGGCTACAGTAACCAAAACAGCATGGTACTGGTACCAAAACAGAGATATAGACCAATGGAACAGAACAGAGTCCTCAGAAATAATACCGCACATCTACAGCCATCTGATCTTTGACAAACCTGAGAGAAACAAGAAATGGGGAAAGGATTCCCTATTTAATAAATGGTGCTGGGAAAATTGGCTAGCCATAAGTAGAAAGCTGAAACTGGATCCTTTCCTTACCCCTTATACGAAGATTAATTCAAGATGGATTAGAGACTTAAATGTTAGACCTAATACCATAAAAACCCTAGAAGAAAATCTAGGTAGTACCATTCAGGACATAGGCATGGGCAAGGACTTCATGTCTAAAACACCAAAAGCAACGGCAGCAAAAGCCATAATTGACAAATGGGATCTAATTAAACTAAAGAGCTTTTGCACAGCAAAAGAAACTACCATCAGAGTGAACAGGCAACCTACAGAATGGGAGAAAATTTTTGCAACCTACTCATCTGACAAAGGGCTAATATCCAGAATCTACAAAGAACTCAAACAAATATACGAGAAAAAAACAAACAACCCCATCAAAAAGTGGGCAAAGGATATGAACAGACATTTCTCAAAAGAAGATATTCATACAGCCAACAGACACATGAAAAAATGCTCATCATCACTGGCCATCAGAGAAATGCAAATCAAAACCACAATGAGATACCATCTCACACCAGTTAGAATGGCAATCATTAAGAAGTCAGGAAACAACAGGTGTTGGAGAGGATGTGGAGAAATAGGAACACTTTTACACTGTTGGTGGGATTGTAAACTAGTTCAACCATTATGGAAAACAGTATGGCAATTCCTCAAGGATCTAGAACTAGATGTACCATATGACCCAGCCATCCCACTACTGGGTATATACCCAAAGGATTATAAATTAGTCTACTACAAAGACACATGTACACGTATGTTTATTGCGGCACTATTCACAATAGCAAAGACTTGGAATCAACCCAAATGTCCATCTGTGACAGACTGGATTAAGAAAATGTGGCACATATACACCATGGAATACTATGCAGCCATAAAAAAGGATGAGTTTGCGTCCTTTGTAGGGACATGGATGCAGCTGGAAACCATCATTCTTAGCAAACTATCACAAGAAGAGAAAACCAAACACCGCATGTTCTCACTCATAGGTGGGAACTGAACAATGAGATCACTTGGACTCGGGAAGGGGAACATCACACACTGGGGTCTATCATGGGGAGGGGGGAGGGGGGAGGAGGGAGGGATTGCATTGGGGAGTTATACATGATATAAATGATGAATTGATGGGTGCTGACGAGTTGATGGGTGCAGCACACCAACATGGCATAAGTATACATATGTAACAAACCTGCACGTTATGCACATGTACCCTAGAACTTAAAGTATAATAAAAAATAAAAAAAAAAAAAAAAAAAAAAAAGATACAATGGAGATACAATGTTAGATTGGCTGCTATCAAAAGATAAAAGATAATAAGTACAGATGAGGATGCAGAAAAAACAGAACACTTATACACTGTTGTTGGGAATATAAATTAATACAATCATTATAGAAAACAGTATGGAGGTTCCTCAAAAAATTAAACCTATAAGTACTGTATGACTCAGCACTCCCACCACTGGTTATGTATTCAAAGTAAATAAAATCAGTATGTTGAATAGAAAAAAAAAAAAAAAAAAAAAAAAAAAAAAAGAAAATTTAGCCTTCCTGTTTATTCAGGAAAAAGAAATTGGATTGGTCAGCATCTAGCCAATTTATGTTACAAGAGGGTTTTGGTTGTGTTTCTGTTTCAATTTTTTTCATAGTAGAAAAAGTACCTGGCATCCTGGCAGTCTGGATTTTTCAGCTGGAAGCCAACATTTTCACATGTAAAACAGATTCTTACAGTGGTGTTTCTTTTTAGCCATGGAGATCTTAAGAAATCAGGTGCCACCTTGAGAGGAGGCTTATGGGAGAAGGCTTTTTGTCTCCGATCTTCACTTCTTATCACAACACATCTGTTTTAAAATTATTCTTAAGTTTGAGGGTCCTATGTAGAGTGTTGTTGAAAAAATTTCTATTACTAAAAAATATATATTTTCAAAACCACTTAACTAGATGATCAATAAGCTTACTTTCAGCTCTGATACTTGCAATACAGAATTGGGGTTAATTAATTCATACATGAATTCAACAACCTACCTTGTATTATAAACTGGACTACGTGGTGAGGACATCTCTATAAAGCATATACTGTAGCTAACAAAACAAGGAATTCATACCTTTTGTAAGGGTTTCTTGTATGTGTGCTTTCTGGCTCTCCACAAAACCAATTTTTCTCCAAATACAAATCTCTTCAATAAATGTTTACCTGAGTTGTATAGAAAGGAAAAATAGGCTTTGTTAAATTATGATTATTTTCACCTCTTTATCATTGTATTCATTCTTTCTTTTTCAATTTTTTTATCAACACAAGTGATATAAGAAAATTATTTTTCATTTTTATCAAAGCAATATGTACACATAGTTTTGAAAGTCACATAATATTAAATGGCTTGAAATAAAAATCAGTAGTACCCATCTTATTTTTCTCCACTTTTGGTTCCTGTTCCACAAATTGCTTCCTTTCTTCACTTTTTGTTTTCTGATCTACAAATATTTAAAATATTTTAGGGGGGCGGAGCAAGATGGCCGAATAGGAACAGCTCCAGTCTCCAACTCCCAGCGCCAGCGACACAGAAGAACGATGATTTCTGCATTTTCAACTGAGGTACTGGGGTCATCTCACTAGGGAGTGCCAGACAATCGGTGCTGGTCAGCTGCTGCAGCCTGACCAGCGAGAGCTGAAGCAGGGCGAGGCATCGCCTCACCTGGAAGCGCAAGGGGGAAGGGAATCCGTTTTCCTAGCCAGGGGAACTGAGACACACAACACCTGGAAAATCGGGTAACTCCCACCCCAATACTGCGCTTTAGGTGAACAGGCACACCAGGAGAGTGTATCCCACACCTGGCCGGGAGGGTCCCACGCCCACGGAGCCTCCCTCACTGCTAACACAGCAGTCTGTGGCAATCTATCCGCAGGGCAGCGGCGAGGCTGGGGGAGGGGCGCCCGCCATCGCTGAGGCTTAAGTAGGTAAACAAAGCCGCTGGGAAGCTCCAACTGGGTGGAGCTCACAGCAGCTCAAGGAAGCCTGCCTGTCTCTGTAGTCTCCACCTCTGGGGACAGCGCACAGCTGAAGACCAACAGGGGAAGCAGCGGGGACCGGTGCAGACGCGAACGACTCTGTCTGACAGCTTTGGGGAGAGCCGTGGATCTCCCAACGCGGAGGTTGAGATCTGAGAAGGGCCAGACTGCCTGCTCAGGTGGGTCCCTGACCCCTGAGTAGCCTAGCTGGGAGACATCCCCCACTAGGGGCAGTCTGACACCCCACACCTCACAGGGTGGAGTACACCCCTGAGAGGAAACTTCCAAAGGAAGAATCAGACAGGTACACTCGCTGTTCAGCAATATTCTATCTTCGGCAACCTCTGCTGCTGATACCCAGGCAAACAGGGTCTGGAGTGGACCTCAAGCAATCTCCAACAGACCAACAGACAGTCCTTCTGACTGTCAGAAGGAAAACTATCAAACAGGAAGGACACCTATACCAAAACCCCATCAGTACGTCACCATCATCAAAGACCAGAGACAGATAAAACCACAAAGATGGGGAAGAAGCAGGGCAGAAAAGCTGGAAATTCAAAAAATAAGAGCGCATCTCCCCCTGCAAAGGAGCGCAGCCCTTCGCCAGCAACGGATCAAAGCTGGTCAGAGAATGACTTTGACGAGATGAGAGAAGAAGGCTTCAGTCCATCAAACTTCTCAGAGCTAAAGGAGGAATTACGTACCCAGCGCAAAGAAACTAAAAATCTTGAAAAAAGAGTGGAAGAACTGACAGCTAGACTAATTAATGCAGAGAAGATCATAAACGAAATGACAGAGATGAAAACCATGTCACGAGAAATACGTGACAAATGCACAAGCTTCAGTAACCAACTCGATGAACTGGAAGAAAGAGTATCAGCAATTGAGGATCAAATGAATGAAATGAAGCAAGAAGAGAAACCAAAAGAAAAAAGAAGAAAAAGAAATGAACAAAGTCTGCAAGAAGTATGGGATTATGTAAAAAGACCAAATCCACGTCTGATTGGGGTGCCTGAAAGTGAGGGGGAAAATGGAACCAAGTTGGAAAACATTCTTCAGGATATCATCCAGCAGAACTTCCCCAACCTAGTAGGGCAGGCCAACATTCAAATTCAGGAAATACAGAGAACGCCACAAAGATACTCCTCCAGAAGAGCAACTCCAAGACACATAATTGCCAGATTCACCAAAGTTGAAATGAAAGAAAAAATCTTAAGGGCAGCCAGAGAGAAAGGTCGGGTTACCCACAAAGGGAAGCCCATCAGACTAACAGCAGATCTCTCAGCAGAAACTCTCCAAGCCAGAAGAGAGTGGGGGCCAATATTCAACGTTCTTAAAGAAAAGAATTTTAAACCCAGAATTTCATATCCAGCCAAACTAAGTTTCATAAGTGAAGGAGAAATAAAATCCTTTACAGATAAGCAAATGCTTAGAGATTTTGTCACCACCAGGCCTGCCTTACAAGAGACCCTGAAGGAAGCCCTAAACATGGAAAGGAACAACCGGTACCAGCCATTGCAAAAACATGCCAAAATGTAAAGACCATCGAGGCTAGGAAGAAACTGCATTAACTAACGAGCAAAATAACCAGTTAATATCATAATGGCAGGATCAAGTTCACACATAACAATATTAACCTTAAATGTAAATGGACTAAATGCTCCAATTAAAAGACACAGACTGGCAAACTGGATAAAGAGTCAAGACCCATCAGTCTGCTGTATTCAGGAGACCCATCTCACATGCAGAGACATACATAGGCTCAAAATAAAGGGATGGAGGAAGATCTACCAAGCAAATGGAGAACAAAAAAAAGCAGGGGTTGCAATCCTAGTGTCTAATAAAACAGACTTTAAACCATCAAAGATCAAAAGAGACAAAGAAGGCCATTACATAATGGTAAAGGGATCAATTCAACAGGAAGAGCTAACTCTCCTAAATATATATGCACCCAATACAGGAGCACCCAGATTCATAAAGCAAGTGCTTAGAGACTTACAAAGAGATTTAGACTCCCATACAATAATAATGGGAGACTTCAACACTCCACTGTCAACATTAGACAGATCAACGAGACAGAAAGTTAACAAGGATATCCAGGAATTGAACTCATCTCTGCACCAAGCGGACCTAATAGACATCTATAGAACTCTCCACCCCAAATCAACAGAATATACATTCTTCTCAGCACCACATCGCACTTATTCCAAAATTGACCACATGATTGGAAGTAAAGCACTCCTCAGCAAATGTAAAAGAACAGAAATTATAACAAACTGTCTCTCAGACCACAGTGCAATCAAACTAGAACTCAGGACTAAGAAACTCAATCAAAACTGCTCAACTACATGGAAACTGAACAACCTGCTCCTGAATGACTACTGGGTACATAACGAAATGAAAGCAGAAATAAAGATGTTCTTTGAAACCAATGAGAACAAAGATACAACATACCAGAATCTCTGGGACACATTTAAAGCAGTGTGTAGAGGGAAATTTATAGCACTAAATGCCCACAAGAGAAAGCAGGAAAGATCTAAAATTGACACTCTAACATCACAATTAAAAGAACTAGAGAGGCAAGAGCAAACACATTCAAAAGCTAGCAGAAGGCAAGAAATAACTAAGATCAGAGCAGAACTGAAGGAGATAGAGACACAAAAAACCCTCCAAAAAATCAATGAATCCAGGAGTTGGTTTTTTGAAAAGATCAACAAAATTGACAGACCGCTAGCAAGACTAATAAAGAAGAAAAGAGAGAGGAATCAAATAGACGCAATAAGAAATGATAAAGGGGATATCACCACTGACCCCACAAAATACAAACAACCATCAGAGAATACTATAAATGCCTCTACGCAAATCAACTAGAAAATCTAGAAGAAATGGATAATTTCCTGGACACTTACACTCTCCCAAGACTAAACCAGGAAGAAGTTGAATCCCTGAATAGACCAATAGCAGGCTCTGAAATTGAGGCAACAATTAATAGCCTACCCACCAAAAAAAGTCCAGGACCAGATGGATTCACAGCTGAATTCTACCAGAGGTACAAGGAGGAGCTGGTACCATTCCTTCTGAAACTATTCCAATCAATAGAAAAAGAGGGAATCCTCCCGAACTCATTTTATGAGGCGAACATCATCCTGATACCAAAGCCTGGCAGAGACACAACAAAAAAAGAGAATTTTAGACCAATATCCCTGATGAACATCGATGCAAAAATTCTCAATAAAATACTGGCAAACCGGATTCAGCAGCACATCAAAAAGCTTATCCACCATGATCAAGTGGGCTTCATCCCTGGGATGCAAGGCTGGTTCAACATTCGCAAATCAATAAACGTAATCCAGCATATAAACAGAACCAAAGACAAGAACCACATGATTATCTCAATAGATGCAGAAAAGGCTTTTGACAAAATTCAACAGCCCTTCATGCTAAAAACGCTCAATAAATTCGGTATTGATGGAACGTACCTCAAAATAATAAGAGCTATTTATGACAAACCCACAGCTAATATCATTCTGAATGGACAAAAACTGGAAAAATTCCCTTTGAAAACTGGCACAAGACAGGGATGCCCTCTCTCACCACTCCTATTCAACATAGTGTTGGAAGTTCTGGCTAGGGCAATCAGGCAAGAGAAAGAAATCAAGGGTATCCAGTTAGGAAAAGAAGAAGTCAAATTGTCCCTGTTTGCAGATGACATGATTGTATATTTAGAAAACCTCATTGTCTCAGCCCAAAATCTCCTTAAGCTGATAAGCAACTTCAGCAAAGTCTCAGGATACAAAATTAATGTGCAAAAATCACAAGCATTCTTATACACCAGTAACAGACAAGCAGAGAGCCAAATCAGGAATGAACTTCCATTCACAATTGCTTCAAAGAGAATAAAATACCTAGGAATCCAGCTTACAAGGGATGTAAAGGACCTCTTCAAGGAGAACTACAAACCACTGCTCAGTGAAATAAAAGAGGACACAAACAAATGGAAGAACATACAATGCTCATGGATAGGAAGAATCAATATCGTGAAAATGGCCATACTGCCCAAGGTTATTTATAGATTCAATGCCATCCCCATCAAGCTACCAATGAGTTTCTTCACAGAATTGGAAAAAACTGCTTTAAAGTTCATATGGAACCAAAAAAGAGCCCTCATTGCCAAGACAATCCTAAGTCAAAAGGACAAAGCTGGAGGTGTCACGCTACCTGACTTCAAACTATACTACAAGGCTACAGTAACCAAAACAGCATGGTACTGGTACCAAAACAGAGATATAGACCAATGGAACAGAACAGAGTCCTCAGAAATAATACCACACATCTACAGCCATCTGATCTTTGACAAACCTGAGAGAAACAAGAAATGGGGAAAGGATTCCCTATTTAATAAATGGTGCTGGGAAAATTGGCTAGCCATAAGTAGAAAGCTGAAACTGGATCCTTTCCTTACTCCTTATACGAAGATTAATTCAAGACGGATTACAGACTTAAATGTAAGACCTAATACCATAAAAACCCTAGAAGAAAATCTAGGTAGTACCATTCAGGACATAGGCATGGGCAAGGACTTCATGTCTAAAACACCAAAAGCAACGGCAGCAAAAGCCAAAATTGACAAATGGGATCTAATTAAACTAAAGAGCTTTTGCACAGCAAAAGAAACTACCATCAGAGTGAACAGGCAACCTACAGAATGGGAGAAAATTTTTGCAACCTACTCATCTGACAAAGGGCTAATATCCAGAATCTACAAAGAACTCAAACAAATATACAAGAAAAAAACAAACAACCCCATCAAAAAGTGGGCAAAGGATATGAACAGACATTTCTCAAAAGAAGACATTCATACAGCCAACAGACACATGAAAAAATGCTCATCATCACTCGCCATCAGAGAAATGCAAATCAAAACCACAGTGAGATACCATCTCACACCAGTTAGAATGGCAATCATTAAGAAGTCAGGAAACAACAGGTGCTTGAGAGGATGTGGTGAAATAGGAACACTTTTACACTGTTGGTGGGATTGTAAACTAGTTCAACCATTATGGAAAACAGTATGGCAATTCCTCAAGGATCTAGAACTAGATGTACCATATGACCCAGCCATCCCACTACTGGGTATATACCCAAAGGATTATAAAGTATTCTACTACAAAGACACATGCACACATATGTTTATTGCAGCACTATTCACAATAGCAAAGACTTGGAATCAACCCAAATGTCCATCTGTGACAGACTGGATTAAGAAAATGTGGCACATATACACCATGGAATACTATGCAGCCATAAAAAAGGATGAGTTTGCGTCCTTTGTAGGGACATGGATGCAGCTGGAAACCATCATTCTTAGCAAACTATCACAAGAAGAGAAAACCAAACACCGCATGTTCTCACTCATAGGTGGGAACTGAACAATGAGATCACTTGGACTCGGGAAGGGGAACATCACACACTGGGGCCTATCATTGGGAGGGGGGAGGAGGAGGGAGGAGGAGGAGGGATTGCATTGGGGAGTTATACATGATATAAATGATGAATTGATGGGTGCTGACGAGTTGATGGGTGAAGCACACCAACATGGCATAAGTATACATATGTAACAAACCTGCACGTTATGCACATGTACCCTAGAACTTAAAGTATAATAAAAAATAAAATAAAAAATAAAAAATAAAAAAAAATATTTTAATGTACTTTTTAGGGTTTATTTCCATGTATAATATACTTCTTGATTTGTAAGATTCTGGCATTATGTACAAGGTTTATTTTATGGTAGTGGGTTGAACAGTGTCTCTCCCAAAATTTAATGCCTGCCTGGAACCTCAGAATGACACTTTATTTGGAAGTAAAATCTTTGCAGATGTGATTAGTTAAGGATCTTGAGGTGAAATTGTGCTGGATTTAATGACTAGTGTCCTTATAATAACAGGAGAGGATACCTAGACATGGAAAGAAGTCCATGTGAAGATAGAGACAGAGATTGGAGTTATGTTGCCACAGGCCAAGGAATTCCTGGGGCTACCAGAAAGTAGGAAGAGGCAAGGAAGGATTCTTTGCTAGAGCTTTCAGAGAAAGCATGACCCTGTTGAGATTTCAGACTTTTGGCTTCATGATTGGTGATCATATACATTTCTGTTGTTTTAATTCACCTACTTTGTGGTACTTTGTTACAGCAGCCCTTGAAAACTATTAAAGTGAGGGAGGAATTGGCTTACCCACCCCTGCCCTGTCTTAGCCCATTCCTTTCATTCTCATGCCCACTCTTCTATTCCCAGAAGTTTCATGAAATTTCTTGGTGAAACCAGTATTTACATTATTATGTTCACATACATATTGTTTCCTGCTAAGCGAAGTATACTATGTGATATGGTTTGGCTCTGTGTCCCCACTCAAATCTCATGTTGAATTGTAATCCCCACAAGTCAAGGGAGGGACCTGGTGGGAGGTAATCAGATCATGTGGGTGGATTTCCCTCTTGCTGTTCTCATGACAGTGAGTTCTCACAAGAGCCGATTGCTTAAAAGTGTGGCAGCTCCCCCTCTGCTCTCTCTCTCTCCTGCTTTGCTGTGGTGAGACATGCTTGCTTCCCTTTCACCTTTGGTCACAATTGTAAGTTTCTTGAGGCCTCCTAACCATGACTCCTGTAGAAGCTTCCTAGCCTGTGAAACTGTGAGTCAACTAAATCTCTTTTCTTCATAAATTCCCAGCCTCAGGTAGTTCTTTATAGCAGTGTGAAAACAGACTATTACACCATGATTTATTTCCTTCATTGATAATGACCTCCCATACCTTTTCTTCTTTATTGCTTAATTTTCTACAGATATATTACAATTCTTCCACACTGCACAACAAACGCTAACACATTTCCCATATTAAACACTGTATCAGTATTTTTGTTGTTGGTGTTGTTGGTGTTTTTCCCTAGAGTCCTCTGGCTGTGGTCTAAATTGGTGCTCTCTGCTACTGCTACACAGCTATCAACCTAAATCTTGCTTTGCCATCATTCTGAGTAATAGCATTGTCTCTCTGTTGTTTGGCATTACTCATTTCCCCGTGCCTTTCACTTTTTTGCTTATTCTCTTATTTGGTGAAGCACATTCCCATGGCTTTCTGAAAAAAAAGATAGTTGGAGGTAAAGGTATTGATACAATATGCATCTAAAATGTCTTGATTCTGCCTTTGTTAGTGTGGCTAGGATGAAAATAATTTTCCCACAGAATTTTAAACAAATTTCTCAATGCATTCTATATCTAGTGTTGGAAAGTTAGGTACTTTTCTGATTTCTGTTCCATTGTGTATGACTTCCCTCTGCTTCAGAAAGCTTTTAGCATCTTGTATTTACTTGAAACATGAAATATCATTATGATGTATCTTTGCATGGGTGTTTTTTAATCTTTTGTTTACATTGAACACTAGCAGACAGCCCTTTAAGTGTGGAAACGGACATCTCTCGTGTTTTATATTCTTCCACATTTCCATATGCCTTCCCCTGGGCTTGTGAAATTCTTGTTAGTTGGTGGATGTTGGACTTCCTGGATTTATGCTATATTTTTCTTTACTTTTCTTCTCCATTAAAAAAATAAACTTACTTTAGAATAGTGTTATATTTATTAAAAAGTTGTGAAGATGGCCGGGCACGGTGGCTCACGCCTGTAATCCCAGCACTTTGGGAGGCCGAGGCAGGCGGATCACCTGAGGTCAGGAATTTGAGACCAGCCTGGCCAACGTGGTGAAACCCTATCTCTACTAAAAATACAAAAATCAGCCGGGCGTGGTGGCAAGCGCCTATAATCCCAGCTACTTGGGAGGCTGAGGCGAGAGAATCACTTGAACCTGAAAGGTGGTGGTTGCAGTAAGCTGAGATCGTGCCACTGCACTCCAGCCTGGGTGACAGAGCGAGACTGTCTCAAAAAAAAAAAACAAAAGTTGTGAAGATAGAACAGAGTTCCCATATTACCCTACATCCTGTTTCCCTGATTATTAACCTATTAGTATGGTACTTTTGTTATAATGAACAAATATTGATAAATAATGTCCATACTTTATCAGATTTTCTTAGTTTTTACCTAATGTATTTTTTTTTTTCTGTTCCAAGATTCCATCCAGGATACCACATTATATTTAGTCATCACATCTTAGGTTCTTCTTGGCTTTATAATTTCTCAGATTTTCCTCGTTTTAGATGACCTTGAAATTAAAGAAGAACTACTAATCAGATATTTTGTAGAATGTTCCTCAGTTGAGATTTGCCAGGTATTTTTTCTTGTGAATAGATTGGGATTAGGGTTTTTGTTTGTTTGTTTGTTTGTTTAGTAAGACCATGTAGCTAAAGCACTATTCTCATCATATCATATCAAAGGCACACATTGTCAATATATTTACCACTGTTGATGCTAACTTTGATTACCTGGTAGTGTTTGTCAGGTTTTTCCACTATAAAGTTACTCTTCCTTCCCCATTTCCATACTGTACTCTTTGAAAGGAAGTCACTGTGAACAGCCTACACTTAAGAAGTAGAGAGTTATGTTCCACTTCCTTAAAGGCAGATTGTATATAGAAATTATTTGGAATTCTTCTGCATGGGTGATATTCTTTTGCATGAGAGATTTGTCTATTCTCCCCCATTTATTTATTTACTTGATAAATCATCTATATCAATAGATACTTATTTTGTAATTTTCCATGTAATTAAATACTATTTTATATACTTTGTTGCTCAAATTGTTCCACTTTGGCCATTGGGAGCTCTTTCAGTTGGTTCTTGTGTCACTTTGACATATTCCAATTATTGTGTTTTGTTTGGTTTTATGTTTTGGCACTTCCTTACTTCTGGCACTACTAGATGTTCCAGGCAGCCAACACACGTATGAAAAAATGCTTAACATCACAAATCATCAGACAAATGCAAATCAAAACCACAATGAGATACCACCTCACACTGATCAGAATGGCTTCTATTAAAAAGTCAAAAAACAACAGATGCTGACGAGGGTGCAGAGAAAAAGGAACACGTATACACTGTTGGAAGGAATGTAAATTAGTCCAGCTACTGTGGAAAGCAACTTGGAGATTTCTCAAAGAACTTAAAACAGAACTACCATTCAACCCAGCAATCCCATAAATGAGTACATATCCAGAAGAAAACAAATCATTCTACCAAAAGACACATGCACTTGTATGTTCACTGCAGTACTAGTCACAATAGCAAAGACACAGAGTCACCCTAGGTGCCCATAAACAGTGGCCTGGATAAAGAATGTGGTAGATATACACTATGGAATAGTATGCAGACATAAAAATAACAGAATCATGTCCTTTGCAGCAACATGGACGCAGCTGGAGGCCATTATCCTAAGCACATTAATGCAGGAACAGAAAATCGTATAACCACATAGTTCTCACTTATAAGTGGGAACTAAATATTGGGTACTCGTGGACATAAAGATGGCAACAATAGATACTGTGAAGTACTAGAAGGAGGGGGGAGGGAGTGGGGCAAGGATTGAAAAACTAAGTTTTGGGTACTGTGCTCACTACCTTGGTGATGGGTTCATTTGTGTCCCAAACCTCAGCATCATGCAATATATTCATGTAACAACCTGAACATGTACCCCCAAATCTAAAATAAAAGTTGAAATTATTTTTTTGAAAAAAGAATCAGAGAGATATATTGGGGAACTGACCTCATAAAGCCCAATGGTGGCCAATTCTCCAAGGAAAAAATAAACATACACAATTTGGCTAAAAATAATAATTTTAAAAAGATGCTCCAGGTTTATCTTGTATATTCCCTGCCCCAGTCCTAAATTTAGCCATTTCCTTTTTTTTTTTTTTTTTTTTTTTTTTTGAGACAGAATCTCACTGTGTCACCCAGGCTGGAGTAAAGTGGCGTGATCTCAGCTCACCACAATCTCCGCCTCCCGGGTTCAAGCGAGTCTCCTGCCTCAGTCTCCTGAGTAGCTGGGACTACAGGTGCCTGCCACCAAGCCTGGTTAATTTTTGTATTTTTAGTAGAGACGGGGTTTCACTGTGTTAACCAGGATGGTCTTGATCTCCTGACCTCATGATCCGCCCACCTCATCCTCCCAAAGTGCTAGGATTACAGGTGTGAGCCACCACGCCCAGCAAATTTAGCCATTTCTTCAATGAGTCCTGGTTCCTTTTATTAGAGAATGGTATTAGACACCAATATCTGGGTGCTAGATGTGCTCATTGACACTCATGTACTGTGACTTCTAGGCCCTTTCAGCTAACAGAGCAAGGAAATATGTATTTATACTTATCTATCTATCTATCTATCTGTCTGTCTATCTATCTATCTACCTATGGAACAATCTCTATCAATATTAAGCTAAACATGAGCCCATACAGACATATCAACTAACCCATTATTACACAGATCACCCTAGCCTTCTCCCTGTGCCTATCTGTAAATTTTCACTCCAACAGTGAGAAACCTAGTTGCCGACCACCTACTATCTGCTTACTTAATTGTTCAATTCCACGATATGAGTATAGCAGCATCAGAATTCTTCATCTGTATCCCTGTGTAAAACAACTTTATCAGCTAGAGTACAGTGCTTATATGCAGTTGCTTTTACTTTTAGTTTTACAGACTATATTTATTTCCAAATTTACTTAGGTTACATCTTTCCTTTATGGCTTTTAGTGAGGTTGTTTGATATATTTGTAATACAATTAGATTCTTTTGTGACAGTGTGGATTAATTGCTGAGCTTTCCTCAACCTCCTGAATGATTTTTAAAAATTTGCATCTATTAAGGCTACTCTTTGTATGGTAAGGTTCTATGGGTCTTGGAAATTGCATAGTGTCATGTATTCATCATTATAGTATGATACAGAATAGTTTCTCCACCATGCAAAATAGTCCCCTGTGCTTCACCTATTCAATCTTCCCCACCCTTAAATCATGGCAACTGCTCAACTGTTTGCTATCTCTATAGCCTTTCCAGGATGTCATATAAATGGAATTGTATAGTGTGTAGCCTTTTTAGATGGGCTCATTTTACTTAGCAATATGCACTTAGGATTCATCTATGTATTTGCATGACTTTCTAGACCAGTCCTTCTTATTTCTGAATTGTATTCCATTGTACAGATGTACAACACTTTGTTTACCTATTTCCCTCTTAAGGACATTGTATTAGTCCATTCTCACATTGTATTAGGATCTTTATAGATATTAACTGAGACTGGGTAATTTATAAAGAAAAGAGGTTTAATTGATTCACTGTTCTGCATGGCTGGGGAGGCCTCAGGAAACTTACAATCATAAGTGGAAAATAAAGGAAAACCAAGGCACATCTTCTTATGGCGGCCAAAGAGAGAGATAGTGAAGGAGAAATGGCCAAACACTTTTGAAGCATCATATCTGTGAGAACTCCCTCAATATCATGAGAACAACATGGGGAAACTGACCCCATGATCCAGTCACCTCACATCAGGTCCCTCCCTTGACACATAGGGACTACAATTTGAGATGAGATTTTGGTGGGGACATAGAGCCAAGTCATATCATTCCACCCCTGCCCCCTCCCAAATCTCATATCCTTTGCACATTTTGAAACCTATCATGCCTTCCCAATAGTCCTCTCAAATCTTAACTCATTCCAGCATTAACTCAAAAGTCCAAGTCCCAAGTTTCATATGAGACAAGGCAAATGCGTCTGCCTATAAATTTGCAAAATCAAAAGCAAGTTATTAACTTCCAAGATACAATGGCAATACAGGCAATGAGTAAATGTTCCCATTCCAAATGGGAGAAACTGACCAGAACAAAGGGGTCACAGGCCCTATGCAAGTCCAAAACACAGGCAGGCAGACATTAAATCTTAAAACTCCAAAATCTCTTTTGACGCCATGTCTCCATATCCAGGGAATGCTGATGCAAGGGGTGGGCTCCCATGGCCTTGGACAGCTCTGCCCCTGTGGCTATGCAGGGTACAGTCCCTGCAGCTGCTTTCATGGGCTGACCTTGAGTACCTGCAGCTTCTCCAGGCACAGGGTGCAAGCTGTCTGTGAATCTACCTTTCTGGGGTTTGGAGGACAGTGACTCTCTTCTCACAGATCCACCAGGCAGTGCCCCAGTGGGGACTCTGTGTGGGGGTTCCAACTCCACGTTTCCCCTCTGCATTGCCCTAGTAGAGGTTCTCTATGAGGGCTCTGGCCCTACAGCAGACTTCTGCCTGGACATCCAGGCATTTCCATACATCTTCTGAAATCTAGGGGGAGGCTCCCAAAGATCAACTTTTGTCTTCCGTGCACCTGCAGGCCCAACGCTATGTGGAAACCACCAAAGCTTGGGGCTTGCACCCTCTGAAGCCACAGCCAGAGCTACTCCTTGTCCCCTTTTAGCCACAGCTGGAACTGTAGTAACTGGAACACAGGGTGCCCTGTCCCAAGGCTGCACAGAGCAGCTGGGCCCTGGGCCTGGCCCAAGAAATCATTTTTCCCTCCTAGGCCTCTGGCCTCTGGGCCTGTGATGGGAGGGGCTCCCTTGAACATCTCTGAAGTTCCCTGGAGACATTTTCCCCATTGTCTTGGTGATTAACATTTGGCTTCTCATTACTTATGCAAATTTATGCAGCCAGCTTGAACTTCTTCCCATTTGGGTTTTCCTTTTCTACCACATGGTCAGACTGCAAATTTTCCAAACTTTTACACTCCACTTCCCCTTTAAATGTAAGTTCCAATTTCAAACTATCTCTTTGTGAGTGCATATAACAGTATGCTCTCAGGAAAAGCCAGTCACCTCTTTAATTCTTTGCTGCTTAGAAATTTATTCTGCTAGATACCCTAAATCATCTCTTTGAAGCTCAAAATTCCACAGATCTCTAGGCTAGGGACAAAATGCCACCAGTCTGTTTGCTAAAGCATAGCAAGAGTGATCTTTGCACCAGTTCCAAATAAGTTCCTCATCTCCATCTGGAACTACCTCAGCCTGGACTTCATTGTCCATATCACCATCAGCATTTTGGTCAAATCCATTCAACAAGTCTCTAGGAAGTTCCAAATTTCCCACATCTTCCTGTCTTCTTCTGAGCCCTCCAAACTGTTCCAAACTCTGCCCATTACTCAGTTCTAAAGTTGATTTCACACTTTCAAGTATCTTAGACCAGTGCCCCACTCCTGGTACCAATTTCCTGTATTAGTCTGTTCTCATACTGCCATAGAGATAGTACCCAAGATTGTGTTACTTATAAAAGAAAGAGGTTTAATTGACTCACAGTTCCACATGGCTGGGGAGGCCTCAGGAAACTTACAATTATGGCAGAAGGTGAAGGGGAAGCAAGGCACATCTTCTTATGGTGGCAGGAGAGAGAGAGTAAAGGAGGAACTGCCCAGTGATTTCTTTTTCAAAAAGGTAAATAACTATTTCAAAAAGATAAATAATTATTGATTCCATTTCTTCAGTAAATGCAGGGCTATTCAAGTCATCTACCTGTCTTGTGTTTTGGTATTTTGTGTCTTTCAAAACATTAGTCCATCTCAAACAAGTTGTCAAATTTGTGGGCACTGAGTTTTTCATAGAATTCCTTTCTTAAATATCATTTTAACATGTTGGAACCAGTAGTGATGATCTCTGTTTTCTGATATTGGCAATTTGTGTCTTGTTTTTAATTGGTCAGACTAACTAGAGTTCTGTCAATTTCATTGATGTTTTCAAAGAACCTATTTTTGGTTTCATTGATTTTTCTCCATTGATTTTCTTTTTAAAATGTCATTTATTTCTGCTCTAATTTTTATGATTTCATGTCTTCTGTTTGCTTTAGGTTTAAATCACTCTTTTTTGTCTACTTTCCTAAGGCAAAAGCTAAATAATTTTAGGGCTTATCTTCTTTTTTAACCTATGTATTTAATGCTTTAAATTACCCTCAGTCTCACAAATTTATGTTGCATCTCACAAATTTTGACAAGTTGTGTTTTCTATTTTCATTTGGTTTAAAATATTTTTTACTTTCCCTTGATACTTGTTATTTGATCCATGTTATTTAGAAATGTGCTGTTTACGATTCCTCAAGGATCAAGAACTAGAAGTACCTTATGACCCAGCCATCCCATTACTGGGTATATACCCAAAGGATTATAAATCATGCTGCTATAAAGACACATGCACACGTATGTTTATTGTGGCACTATTCACAATAGCAAAGACTTGGAATCAACCCAAATGTCCATCAGTGACAGACTGGATTAAGAAAATGTGGCATATATATACCACGGAATACTATGCTGCCATAAAAAAGGATGAGTTTGTGTCCTTTGTAGGGACATGGATGCAGCTGGAAACCATCATTCTCAGCAAACTATTGCAAGAACAGAAAACCAAACACTGCATGTTCTCACTCATAGGTGGGAACTGAACATTGAGATCACTTGGACTCGGGAAGGGGAACATCACACACGGGGGCCTATCATGGGGGGGAGGGGGAAGGAATTGCATTGGGAATTATACCTGATGTAAAGGACGAGTTGACGGGTGCTGACGAGTTGATGGGTGCAGCACACCAACATGGCACAAGTATACATATGTAACAAACCTGCACATTATGCACATGTACCCTAGAACTTAAAGTATAATAATAAAAAAAAAAAGAAATGTGCTGTTTAGTTTCCACATATTTGGAAAATTTCCATGCATCTTTCTGTTCCTTATTTCTAGTTCTATTCATTGTGGTCTGAGAATATTCTTTGTATGATTTTTACTTTTACATTTGTTAAGGTATGTTTTATAGCCCAGAATGGGAATATTCCAAGTGAGCTTGAGAAGAATGTGTATTCTGTAATTCTTGGATGAAATAGTTTATAGATGTCTATTATATCTTGTTGATTGATAGTTGTGTTGAACTCAACTATTTTCTGTAGTTTGAATATGATATGATATGCTTAGCTATAGCTGCTTTGTCTTGTTTTTGTTTTGGAATTTATCCTCCTTGGTGTTTTTTGAGATTTCTAGATATTAGGTTTGGTATCTGACATTAATTGTGATATTCTCAGTCATTAATGTTACAAATACTTATTCTGTTCCTTTCTTCTCTTTCTGATATTTTCATTACATGTATGTATGTATTATTACATTATGACTTTTGTAGTTGCTCCACAGTTCTGGAATACTCTATTCTGTTTTTTTGCTCTTTGCTTTTCAGTTTCAGAAGTTTCTATTGACATATCCTCAAGCTCAGAGATTCTTTCCTCAGCTGTGTCTTGTCACAAAAGGCATTCTTCATTTGTGTTACAGTGGTTTGCTTTTGTTTTGTTTTGAGACAGGGTCTCATTCTGTTGCCCAGGCTGGAGTGTAGTGGTGCAATAACGGCTCACTGCAGCCCTGACCTCCCAAGTTCAAGAAATCCTCCTGTCTCAGCCTCCTGAGTAGCTGGGACCATAGGTGCATGCCACCATGTCAGGCCAATTTATTTTGTTGTTTGTTTATTTTTTTTGTAGAGACGGGGTTTCACCATGTTTCCCAGGCTAGTCTTGAACTCCTGGGTTCAAGCAATCCTCCTGCCTTAGCCTTCCAAAGTGCTGGGATCACAGGCATGAGTCACTGCATCTGGCTCTTAAAATGTTTTTGATCTCTAGCATTTCTTTTTTTTTTTTTCTTAGAATTTCTATCTCTCTGCTTACATTACCAATCTTTTTAAAAAACTGATACATAATAATTGTACATACTTACAGGGTACACGGGGTATTTTGATGCATGCAAACAATATATAAATTATCACATCAGGTTAGAATATTCATCACCTCAAACACTTATCATTTCTTTGTATTGGGAACATTGTAAATCTTCTCTTCTAGCTATTTTAAAATATACAATAAATTATTGTTACCTATATCCACCCTACTGTGCTATCAAACAAAACTAAAACTTATTCCTTTAATCTAATTATATTTTTGTACTTATCAAAGAAATTCTCTTCATTCCCCCCTTTCCTCCCCTTCCCAGCCTCTGGTAATCACCATTCTACTGTCTACCTCCATGAAATCAATTATTGTAGCTCCCACATATAAGTGAGAACATGTGATATTTGTGTTTCCATGCCTGGCTTATTTCACTTAGTGTAATGTCCTACAGTTCTATCCACGTTGCTGCATATGATAAAATTGTATTCTTTTTAATGGCTGAATAATATTCAATTGTGTATATAATGCTACATTTTTAAAAATCCATTTATCCATTGATGGGCACTTAGGTTGATTTCATATCTTGGCTATTATGCATAGTGCTACCATAAACATGAGAGTTCAGATATCTCTTTGATAATACTGATTTTCTTTCTTTCGAATGAATATATACCTAGCAGTAGGATTGCTGGATCAGTGGTGGTTCCATATTTAGTTTTTAAAAAAACTTCCATACTGTTTTCCATAAGGCTGTACTGATATACATTCTCACGAACAGTGTATGAACATTGTCATTTCTCCACATCCTTGCCAGCATCTGTAATTTTCTGTCTTTTTGACAACAGTTAAAATTGGAATGACATGATATCTCATTGTGGTTTTGATTTGCATTTCTCCGGTGATTAGCGGTGTTGAGAATTTTTAATATAGTTGTTGACCATTTCTATGTCTTCTTTTGAGAAATACCTATTCAGATCTTTTGTCTAATTTTGATTGGAATTTTTTTTTTTGTTCTTGAGTTGCTTGAGTTCCTTATATATTCTGTTTATTAGTTCCTTCTTGAATTGAGATTTTGCAATTATTTTTTCTCATTCTATATGTTTTCTTTTTGCTTTGTTGATTGTTTCCTTTGCTGTGCAGAAGTGGGCTTTGTGTAATCCATTTGTCTATTTTTGCTATGCTTTTGATATCTTACCCCCCAAAATCTTTGCCCAGACCAATCACCTGAAGTATTCCCCCAATATTGTCTTGTAGTAGTTTCATAGTTTCAGGTCTTACATTTAAGTCTTTAATCCATTTTGATTTGATTTTTGTATGTGATGAGAGATAATGGTTTAGTTTTATTCTTCTGCATATGATTATCTAGTTTTCCTAGAACTATTTATTGAAAAGACTGTCCTTTTCCCAATGTATGTACTTGGTCTTGGCACTTTTGCCAGAAACAAGTTGACTGTAAACATGTGGATTTATTTCTGGGATCTCTATTCTATTCCATTGGTGTGTGTGTCTGCTTTTATGTCAGTACCATGCTGTTTTGGTTACTATAGTTTTGTAGTATATTTTGAAGGCGAGTAGTGTAATACCTCCCAATTAGTTCTTTTTGCTCAGGATTGCTTTGGCTGTTTGGGGTCTTTTGGATTCCATGTAAATCTTAGGATTGTTTTTCTATTTCTGTGAAGAATGTCATTGGTATTTTTGTTTGCTTGTTTACCTTTACAGTTCAATTTACTATATGTAAATCATTTGGGTTTTACATTTTCAGTTAACTTTTGAACTGAGGTTACAATAGTGTAAAACTTTTTTTATTAATCAAAATGTTTTAGATTAATAAATTAAATTAAATTATTAAATTAAAATACATAGGTTAAAACTTCAAATATAATACTGAATGTCTTAAAGTTACCACATCATTCACAAGTGATATGTGCAACTCTGAGCTGTTTCACATAGAACAGCTCTCCTGCAGATATGGCAAAATTGATATGCCAGGAAGTTCAAGCCTGTATAGTCAAGCCAAGGACTCAAAGTTGCACGGTCTTTTAAAAGCTTTGGCATTTCTGGAAGACAACAATGCATTAACATATAAAGAAGATAGGAAATAATTCTTCTTCCTTGTTATGGCAAAAAATACAAATTCCATGGTAGCTTAGAATTCTGCATAAAACCCCATATTATACCTCAGAAAAGTCCAAAGGCAATTAATGACAATGGATTGAGGTTCTACATTTTTAAAATTAATAGAACCCATGAAATTCAAATGGGCATTAGTCAAATAAAAAATTATTAAGCACCTATTGATTTAAGAGACTGAAATTTATTAGAGATTCATGATCAATTTCTTTAATCCTTGAAGTCAAGGTGTAAAAACCAGCTAATAACCCATTTCTCATTTGCCCTTAAAATACTCTTGTCTCTAATACTAATATAACATCATATACATTTCTGTTACATTAGGATTAAAGACAAGTTCTGTTTAGAAATAACTCCAAGAACAGCTTTTGTATTTTATTTTTACATTGAAAATCAGTCAGATTTGCTTCAGCCTCAAAGAGTGTGTTTATATAAAATTATATAAGCTCTGGCAATGAGCTGCACCTTTTTTTCTAAATAGGAAATGGACTAAGTGCATTCCAAACTTCTCCTATGTAGCACAGATATAATTTTCTGTCCATTGGCACCAAAGTGAAATCACATTTCCTCTTGGGAGACAGAAATTCCACATCTGGACATAGAGTAAGTTAAGAAAAAATGATCCCTGTTATGTATTACTATGGTGATTCTGAGATCTAGGATTACTAATATACCAGTCATAAACAAAGCAAATTCCTGGCAACAACTGTCAGGTTATTGACACTAACAATCCTTCCCTAACAACCCTACAATTTTAGTATGAAAAGAATTAAAAGTAATGACTAAGCTTTACAAATGGAAAATAATAAGAAACTAAGGGAATAATTCAAATCAATAATAAAAAAGATCCTAAATTTGAAATCACTGTAATTGAAGAAAATAAATGTGCTTTATCCCAACTCTGAATTTAAATATTCTGAGCAAAAGAGCATCAGGTTTCTGGATAAAGATGTAGCCCTTCTCTAAGTTTTAATGCTCTTCAGTTTTCTGCAATTTTATTTTCTTCTCCCCATGTTTATTCAAAGTATTTAATAGACTCTTCCATTTCAGCTACAAGATTTGTGATTCAGAGATTTACTAAGGTACTCTGTACTCTTTCTATACAGAAACAACTATTAATTATTACAACTGATTTACACAGGATTAACATATTGGTGTTAACATTGTTAAACATCATGCTTATTGCACATCAACTCTCCATAATGAATCTGAACTTCACAATAATTTACCAAACACTTTACTTAAATTACGAATCAAATAACTGAAAAACGGACTGAGCCCAACGAAAATGGGTATAAAGAAAAAAAACCCTTCAGAACAGTTCATATATACATCTATTTTAAAATCTTTGCTAGCTGGCCCCTTTCTCAAAGTTTTAGCCTGAAAAAAAGTAAAATCTACACAAAATTTAATTGCAATCATACAAGGGTAACATTAGGTCAAATACAACAAATACTATGATGCAATTTTACATTTATTAAACTACAGTTCAAAGTATAAATTTACACATTCTAAATACACTCAATGTATCTAATGAAGCCATACTGTTCTTCCACTAACATTTGATATATCTGTGTGAAAGACAACTTTATAAGACTTTTAAACACAAATCTTTAGTATTAAAACTGTGTGCTTGTATGTAAATGTTTTAATAGGGAACCTAATTAATGGGCTTCCATCTCCACTAAGTCATCCATTTTGTTGCACATTTTATTTTAAATGCTTAAAGGGCAGGACAGACTGGTAGGTTTAAATCTGGAGATATTACCTAAATCTCTCATTACTTCCTATGAATTACAGATGAAAGCTGATTTTTTTCTGGTCCCATATAGCTATTACTAACAGCTTTTGTTTTCAAGAGAACTAACAAAATAAGATTGTTTGATTTTTTTTTTTTTTTTTTTTGCTTACTGGAATGCTGACCAGACAAGCTTAACCTGCAACTTCAGATCTAAAGAAGTGTTAATGTGGAGAAAAATGGTGGATAAGAGACAAGCCTAGATTGGAGCTCCCTCTTGGACAGACCAAGCAGCATGTGGAAACTCATATGATGAACTTTTGCTCCAGAACTCCTGCAGGAATATACTAGGAAAGCCTAGAGAATCCACAGATCCTCTGAAGGAAGCAGACTGCTCCTGCAGAACTTGGAGACAACCCAAATACTGTGAGCGCTCAAGCTAAGTGGGAAAGGGGGATTATCTGCCCCCAAACACATCTTCACTGGGGAACCTGAAGGTCTGGATCACAGGAGAAGGATTTGACCTTACTTGGAACTGAGTTAATTTAGAGAGCCAAGCAAAATACAGGGATAGAGAAAGTGGCGGGAAAAGCCCTGTGGGCTCTCTGGGTCCCCAGGGAAACGATTTCTGATTTGTCTCACAAAGGTCCCTGGGGAGGGCTGCTGTAGGTACTAGAAAAAAACCACAGTGAGAAGGAAACTTCCAGCTGAACTCTGTAAGAACTCCAACTGAATGCAAAGTCTCCTGGCCAGAACTCAGGGGAGGGTGTGAATCCTGTGTGCTGACAGGTGGGGAGGTCAGAAAACCCTGGTTGCTTTCTTAGCTGGGAGGCTGGTAGCCGGGGGGAATTTCTCAGCTTTGTTCTATCACTGCCTGTAAACAGACTTGGTGCTGTTGTGGGTGGGAGCACAGTGGGAGTGAGACGGACCTTTTGGATTTCCCTTTTGGATTTCGTGGAAGCTAGGGGAGGCCTGTAACTGCCAGCTTTCCCCTACCTCCCTGACAACCTGCATAACAAAGCAGAGACTGCCATAATCCTCCTGGGAACATATCTCCATTAACCTTGAACCATACTCCCATGCCCCACAGCAGCTGCAGCAAGCCCCACCCAAGGGGAGTCTGAGCTCAGACATGCCTAACCCTCCTTGCACATGATGGACCTTCCCTAGCCACCCTGGTAGCTGAAGACAAAGGGCATATTCTCTTGGGAGTTGTAGGGCCCTACCCAACACCTAATCCTCCCTATGCTACCATAGCCAATGCTCTCTTGAAAGTGCCATCTCATGGCAGGAGGCCAAACAGCAAAAAAAAATAGTGCATTAAACAACCAAAATTAAGGACTCTCAGAGTCCATTTCACTCCTCTGCCACCTCCACCAGAGCAGGTGCTGGTAACCACGGCTGAGAGACCTGCAGATAGTTCACATCACAGGATTCTGTGCAGACAATCCCCAGTACCAGCCAGAGCCTGGCAGCTCTCCTGGGTGGCTAGATCCAGAAGAGAAATAATAATCACTGCAGCTCAGTTCTCAGGAAAATGAGAAAAAGGGGGAGAGTAATACATCAAGGGAATACCCCTTGGGACAAAAGAATCTGAACAGTAGCCTTGAGATCCAGATCTTCCCTCTAACATAGCCTACCCAAATGAGAAGGAACCAGAAAAACAATTCTGGTAATATGAAAAAACAAGGTTCTTTCACACCCCCAAAAAAATCACACTAGCTCACCAGCAATGGATCCAAACAAAGAAGAAACCCCTGATTTACCTGAAAAAAAAAAAAAAAAGTAGAAGGTTGATTATTAAGCTAATCAAGGAGGCACCAGAGAAATGTGAAGTCCAATTTGAAGAAATCCAAAAAACGATACAAGAAATGAGAAGAGAAATCATCAGTGAAGTAGATAGCATAGATAAAAAACAATCACAACTTCAGGAAACAAAGAACACACTTAGAGAATGCAAAATGCACTGGAAAATCTCAGCAATAGAAATGAACAAGCAGAAGAAAGAACTTCAGAGCTTGAAGAATTAACCCAATCTGACAAAGAAAAACGAATTTTAAAAAATGAAGAAAGCCTCCAAGAAGTTTGGGATTATGTTAAATGACCAAACCTAAGAATAATTGATGTTCCTGAGGAAGAAGAGAAATCTAAAAGTTTGAAAAACATATTTAGGAGAATAATTAAGAAAAAGTTCCCTGGCCTTGGTGGAGACCTAGACATCCAAATACAAGAAACTCAAAGAACACCTGGGAAATTCATCACAAAGAAATCATCACCTAGACACACTGTCACCAGGTTATCTAAAGTCAAGACAAAGGATGTAATCTTAACAGCTGTGAGGCAAAAGCACCAGGTAACCTATAAAGGAAAACCTATCAGATTAACAGCAGATTTCTCGGTAGGAACTAGAAACTAGAAGGGATTGGGGCCCTATCTTCAGCCTCCTTAAACAAAACAATTATCAGCCAAGTATTCTGTATCCAGCAAAAAACTAAGCTTCACAAATGAAGGAAACGTACAGTCTTTTTCAGACAAACAAATGCTGAGAGAATTCGCCACTACCAAGCCAGCACTACAAGAACTGGTAAAAGGAGCTCTAAATCTTGAAACAAATCCTGGAAACACATCAAAACAGAACCTCTTTAAAGCATAAATCTCACAGCATCTGTAAAACAAAACTACAAAAAAAAAAAAAAAAAAAAAAGGTAGGCCAAGCATGGTGGCTCAAACCTGAATCCCAGCACTTTGGGAGGCCAAGGCAGGTGGATCATGAGGTCAGGAGATCAAGACCATCCTGATTAACATGGTGAAACCCCGTCTCTACTAAAAATACAAAAAATTAGCTGGATGTGGTGGCTGGCGCCTGTAGTCCCAGCTACTTGGGAGGCTGAGGCAGGAGAATGGCATGAACCCAGGAGGCGGAGCTTGCGGTGAGCCAAGATCGTGCCACTGCACTCCTGCCTGGGCTATAGAGTGAGACTCCGTCTCAAAAACAAACAAACAAACAAACAAAAACAAGGTATACAGGCAACAAATAGCACAATGAATAGAATAGTACTTTACATCTCAATACTGACATTGAATGTAAATGGCCTAAATGCTCCATTTAAAAGATACAGAATTGCACAATGAATACTAATTCACCAACCAAGTATCTGCTGCCTTCAAGATACTCAACACAAAAGGACTCACATAAACATGGTAAAGAAATGGAAAAAAAACATTCCATGCAAATGGATACCAAAAGCGAACAGGAGTAGCTATTCTTATATTAGATAAAACAAACTTTAAAGCAACAGCAAAAAAAGACAAAGAGATACATTATATAAAGACAAAAGGCCTTGTCCAACAGGAAAATATTACAATCCTAAATATATATGGAACTAACACTGGAGCTCCCAAATTTATAAAACAATTACTACTAGACCTAAGAAACAAGATAGAATGCAACACAATAATAGTGGGGGACTTCAATACTCCACTGATAGCACTAGACAAATCATTGAGACAGAGAGACAACAAAGAAACAATGGATTTAAACGATATCCTGGAACAAATGAACTTAACAGATATTTACAGAACATTCTACCCAACAACTGCAGAACATACATTCTATTCAACAGCATGTGAAACATTCACCAAGATAGACCATATGATGGTCCACAAAACAAGTCTCAGTAAATTTAAGAAAATCAAAATTATGTCAAGTACTCTCACAGACCACAGTGGAATAAAACTGAAAATCAACTCCAAAAGAAAACTTCAAAACTATGCAAACACATGAAAATTAAATAACCTGCTCCTGAATTATCATTGGTCATCAATGAAATCAAGATGAAAATTTAAAAAATTCTTTGACCTGAAAGGTAATAATGACACAACCTATCAAAACCTCTGGGATACAGCAAAGGCAGTGCTCAGAGGAAAGTTCATAGCCTTAAATGCCTACCTCAAAAAGTCCAAAACTGCACAAATACACAATCTAAGGTCACACCTCAAGGAACTAGAGAAACAAGAATAAACAAAACCCAAACCCAGCAGAAAAAAGGAAATAACTAGATCAGAGCAGAACTAAATGAATATGAAACCAACATAATACAAAAGAATTATGAAACCAAGAGCTGGTTCTTTGAAAAGGTAAATAAAATTGATAAGCTATTAGCAAGATTAACCAAGAAAAGGAGACAGTCCAAGTAAGCTCAATTAGAAACAAAAATGTTACAACCAACATTACAGAAAAACAAAAGATCATTCAAGGCTACTATGAACACCTTTACCTGCATAAACTAGAAAATCTGGAGGAGATGGATAAATTCCTGGAAATGCACAAATCTCTTTACTTAAATCAGGAAGAATTAGAAACCCTGAACAGACCAATAACAAGCAGTGAGACTGAAACAGTAATAAAAAAAATTTTCCAACCAAAAAATAAAAAATAAAAAATCCAGGACCAGATGGATTCACAGCTAATTCTACCAGACATTCAAAGAATTGGTACCAATCCTATTGACACTGTTCCACAAGACAGAGAAAGAGGGAATCCTCCCTAAATCATTCTGTCACCCTAATACCAAAACCAGGGATGGGCATAACAAAAAAAGAAACCTATAGACCAAGATCCCTGATGAACATAGATGCAGAAATCCTTAACTAAACACTGGCTAACTGAATCCAACAGCATACCAGAATAATCCACAATTATCAAGTGGGTTTCATATCAGGGATGCAGGGATGGTTTAACATACACAAGTCAATAAATGTGATACACCACACAAACAGAATTAAAAACAAAAATCACATGATCATCTCAATAGATGCAGAAAAAGCTTTTGACAAAATCCAGCATCCTTTATGATTAACACTCTCAGCAAAATTGGCATACAAGGGACATATCTTAATGTAATAAAAGCCATCTATGACAAACCCACAGCCAACATTATAGTGAACAGGGAAAAGTTGAAAGCATTCCCTCTGAGAACTGGAAGAAGAGAAGGATGCCCACTCTCACCACCTCTATCCAACACAGTACTGGAAGTCCCAGCCAGAGCAATCAGACAAGAGAAAGAAATAAAGGGCATCCAAATCAGTAAAAAGGAAGTAAAACTCTTGCTGTTTTACTGATGATAGGATTGTATACCTAGAAAACCCTAGACTCCTTCAAGCAGCTCCTAGAACTGATAAATGAATTCAGCAAAGTTCCAGGATTCAACATTAACGTACAAAAATCAGTAGCTCTGCTATACACCAACAGCAACCAATCTGAGAATCAAATCAAGAACTCAACCTCTTTCACAATAGCTGCAAAATAAAATAAAATACTCAGGAATATACCTAACCAAGGATGTGAAAGACCTCTACAAGGAAAACTATAGAACACTGCTGAAAGAAATCACTGAATACACAAACAAATTGAAACACATCCCATGTTTGTGAATGGGTAGAATCAACATTGTGAAAATGACCATACTGCCAAAGGCAATCTACAAATTCAATGCAATTTCTGTCAAAATACTACCATCATGCTTCACAGAACTAGAAAAAAAAAAATCTTAAAATTCATATGGAACCAAAAAGAGCCCACATAGCCACAGCAAGACCAAGCAAAAAGAACAAATCTGGAGGCATCACATTACCTGATTTCAAACTACGCTATAAGGCCATAGTCACCAGCACAGTACTGGTATAAAAATAGGCATACAGACCAATGGAACAGAATAGAGAACCCACAAATAAACCCAAATATTTATAGCCAACTCATCTTCAACAAAGCAAACAAAAACATAAAGTAGGGAAAGGACACCCTATTCAACAAACGGTTCTGGGATAACTGGCAAGTCACATGTAAAAGAAAGAAATTATCCTCATCTCTCACCTTACACAAAAATCAACTCAAGATGGATGAAGGACTTAAATCTAAGACCTGAAACTATAAAAATTCTAGAAGATAACAATTGGAAAAAACCCTTCTAGACACCAATAGGCTTAGGCAAAGATTTCATGACCAAGAACCCAAAAGTAAATGCAATAAAAACAAAGATAAATAGGTGGGGCTTAATGAAACTAAAGAGCTTTGCATGACAAAAGCAACAGTCAACAGAATAAACAGAAAACCCACAGAGTGGGAGAAAATCTTCACAATCTATATATTCAACAAAGGACTATAAAGAACTCAAACAAATAAGCAAAGAAAAAACAATCCCATCAAAAAGTGGGCTAACAACATGAATAGATAATTCTCAAAAGGAGATATAGAAATGGCCAACAAACATATGACAAAAATGCTCAACATCACTAATGATAAGTGAAACGCAAATCAAAACCACACTGCAATACCACCTTACTCCTACTAAGGGAGGAGACCACCCTCATATTGTCTTATGCCCAATTTCTGTCTCCAAAGAAAGAAGCAAAAACTAAAAGGCAGAAATGGAACCCACAGGCCGACAGCTCAGCACCGCACCCTAGGCCTGGTAGTTAATAATCAACCCCTGACCTAACTGCTTGTGTTATCTGTAGATTTCAAATACTGTATGGAAAAGCACTGTGAAAATCCCTGTCCTGTTCTATTCTGTTCTGTTCTGTTCTGATTACTGGTGCATGCAGCCCCAGTCACATACCCACTGCTTGCTCAATCGATCACGACCCTCTCATGCAGACCCCCTTAGAGTTGTAAGCCCTTAAAGGGGACAGGCATTCTCACTCAGGGAGCTCAGTTTTTGGAGATGTGAGTCTGCCAATGCTCCCAGTTGAATAAAGCCCTTTCCTTCTACAGCTCAGTGTCTGAGGGGTTCTTGTCTGCGGCTTGTCCTGCTATGCTACAAGAATGGTCATAATCAAAAAATTAAAAAATAATAGATATTGGTGTGGATGTGTTGAAAAGGTAATACTTCTACACTGCTGGTGGGAGTGCAAACTAGTATGAACACTATGGAAAGCAGTGTGGAGATTCCTTGAAGAACTAAAAGTAGAACTACCATTTGATCCAGCAATCCCACTACTGGATATCTTCCCAGAGCAAAAGAAGTCACTATACAAAAAATGATACTTGCATGTGCATATTTATAGCAGCACAATTTGCAGTTACAAAAATGTAGAACCAGCCCAAATGCCCATCAATCAATGAGTGGATAAAGAAACTGTGGTATATATATACGATGAAATACTACTCAGCCATAAACAGGAAAGAGTTAATGGCATTTGCAGCAACCTGGTTGGGATTGGAGACTACTATTCTAAGTGAAATAACTCAGGAATGGAAAACCAAACATCATATGTTCTCATTCACAGGTGGGAGTTAAGCTATGAGGATGCAAAAGCATAAGAATAATACAATGGACTTTGGGGACTCAGAGGGAAAGGGTGAGAACAGGGTGAGGGATAAAAGACTACAAATTGGGTAGAGTGTATACTGTGATGGGTGCACCAAAATCTCACAAATCACCACTAAAGAAATTATGCATGTAACCAAATACCACCTGTTCTTCAAAAACCTATGGAAACATAAAATTTTTAAAAAGTGTACATACATGTGATTTTAAAAAAGCAATAATGACTGTTTACGCTTCAGTGGAAATGCTGTCTTCTTGGCTCAGCTGAATGCATGAAGGCACAAAGAAGAATTTCTTCATCATTGTGTCTGAAGTAATTCCTGCATCTTGCATCTCATACCAATTAATAATTCCCATGAAGCCTCCACAAATATCTAACATGTTCATCATAAAACCAAAGTCTCTAACCATGCCAAACACACATCGAGCATCAGATAGAGCATGTGCATATACTTGAGATTCTTTGCAAGCACTTAAAACATGAAATTTTAACCCCAATCATTTGGACATCAAGTTTCTTAGCACATTCCAAAAAAATGCCTACAGTTATTTGGGGAAGTGCCAAATTTCATGCTACCCTCTTCACCACCAATATTATCTTCTGTTGCAAAATGTGGCAAGACCCTAAGAGAAGAGGAGATGATCAAGGCAGAGTTCATTTACATCATCATCTGCACACGTGAAGCCTGAAGATTGTAAGAAGTATGTTGGTTATGTTGTTAGTGCTCACAAATCCAGCAATAGGTGAATCAAATAAACTTAAGGAAAAACAGTCTTGGCATTTGGGTGATTACATACAGTTTTCTTCAATTCAATTTTATTGTTTCATGTCATAATATTTGCTCCAACTTCTGCTGCATACTTTATTTGAGACACTTGCTTGTAAGGACTGACATAAATGTTTTCTGCGGATACACATGACTCTTTTACTAAAGCCATTTCATTTTTATTGGAATAAGCAAATCCAGTGCCAAGAGCTGTTAAAATCTCAAGTACAGCTGGAGTAGAGTTGCACTTCACTGTGTAGAATGGCTTTATCTGAGCCACTACATTCTGCCATTGACTGTGTTTCTTCACAGTCTTTCCAAGATCTCCCACAAAAAAAGATTTTTGCCTTGTCAGAGAATGTTCAAAAAACATAGTTATCAATAACATTTATAAGGTTTGTTCCTTCATCCAACAGACCAATGAAATAGTTTGCATCATCAATAAATCCCGTCATCTCAGCTGAATTTTCACAAAACTAAGTCATAAACCAGGAAAAATAAGGAATGGGTTACAAGCCTATGTCTTGGTTCTTAGAATATGCAACAAAATGGACAAGTTGAGAGATGGAATCCCCCATCATCAGCTGGGTTCCCAAGGTGGCTCATTGTCTGAAGTTGAACTGC
Source organism: Rhinopithecus roxellana (assembly GCF_007565055.1). Classification (NCBI taxonomy): domain Eukaryota; kingdom Metazoa; phylum Chordata; class Mammalia; order Primates; family Cercopithecidae; genus Rhinopithecus; species Rhinopithecus roxellana. The sequence continues at coordinate 57,512,256 of NC_044564.1, forward strand.
TGTCTATACAGCAATTCTCCTAGGCCCTCTGGGTAGGTGTATACTTGGACAGAAAGTTTGCCATGAGATAATGGCTCAAAGATTTGGGTAAAGCATCTTCTCTTTTTTCATGATATTTTTAAGGAGAGATGTGGTTACTTTCAGCAGAAATATCCAAGGTGGCCTGGGTCATAGGCTGTGGGAACAACGTGGAGGTAAAAACATGCAACAGCATGAGAATGGATGAGAAGAGGCAGAGATGGCGATGGCAGGAGGAAAAAAGGAAACACTGCTGCTGGCTAGAGAAGAGCCAGATATTGTAGTTCTCATTGGTATTTTGATAGGGATTGAATTGAATATGTAGATTGTATTGGATAGTATAACAATATTAATTCTTTTGATCTATGAGCACGGAATATATTTTCATTTGTTATGTCCTCTTGAATTGTTTTCATTAGTGTTTTACAGGTTCCATTGTATAGATCTTTACTTCTTTGGTTAAATTTATTCTTAAGTGTTTTATTTATTTATTTAGTAGCTATTGCAAACGGGATTGCTTTCTTGGTTTCTTTTTCAACTTGTTCACTGTTGGTATATATAAATGCTATTGTTTTATGTATGTTGATTTTCTATCCTGCAACTCTACTTAATTTGTTTATCAGTTCTAATAGTTTTTTTGGTGGAGTCTGTAGGTTTTTCCAAATATAAGATCATGTCATCTGCAAACAAGGATAATTTAACTTGTTTCTTTCCAATTTGAATGCTCTTCATTTTCTTCTCTTGCCTAATTGCTCTGACTAGGACTTCAAGTACTATGTTGAATAAAAGTGGTGAAAGTGGGCATCCTTGTCTTGTCCCAGATCTTAGAAGAAAGACTTTCAATTTTCCCCCATTAAGCATGATATTAGCTGTGGGCTTGCCATACATGGTCTTTATTTTTCTGAGGTATGTTCCTTTTATAGCCAGTTTGTTGAGGGTTTTTATCATGAAGAGATGGTGAATTTATCAAATGCTTTTTCAGCATCTATTGAAATATATTATTTTGACCTTCATTCTGTTTTTTCCTCTTTTTATTTATTTATTTATTTATTTATTTATTTATTTATTATTATACTTTAAGTTCTAGGGTACATGTGCATAACGTGCAGGTTTATTACATATGTATACTTGTGCCATGTTGGTGTGCTGCACCCATCAACTTGTCAGCACCCATCAACTCGTCATTTACATCAGGTATAACTCCCAATGCAATCCCTCCCCTCTCCCCCCGACCTTCATTCTGTTAATGTGATGTGTCACATCTATTGATTTGTATATATTGAACCATCCTTGCATACTGGGTTGAATAATGGTGAATGATCTTTTTAATGTGTTGTTGAATTCAGTTTGCTAGTATTTTGTTGAGTATTTTTAGATCTATGTTCACCAGAGACACTGGCTTGTAGTTATCATTTTTTGTTGTTGTTGTGTCCTTGTCTGGTCTTGGTATCAGGGAAATACTGGCCTTGTAGGATGAGTTTAGCAGTATTCTCTCCTCTGCTAATTTTTGGAATCATTCAAATTGGGTCTGTATTAGTTTTTCTTTAAAGTTTGGTAAAATTCAGCAGTGACGCCACTGGATTCCAGGCTTCTATTTGATGGCAGACTCTTTACTACTGCTTCAGTCTCATTGCTCATTATTGGTCTGTTCATGTTTTCTATTTCATGGTTCAATCTTGGTAGGTCATGTTTCCAGAAATCTATCCATTTCTTCTAGGTTTTTCAATTTGTTACAATATGGTTCTTCCTAATAGTCTCTAATTATCCTTTGTATTTATGTAGTATCAGTTGTAATGCCTCCCTTTTCATATCTGATTTTATGTATTTGGGTCTTCTCTTTTTTTTTTATTTTTATTTATTTATTTTTTCTTATTCCAGCTAGATTGATATTATCTTTTTTAAAAAACCAGACTTTTGGCTGGTCACGGTGGCTCATGCCTGTAATCCCAGCACTTTGGGAGGCCAAGGCAGGCAGATGACGAGGTCCAGAGATGAAAACCAACCTGGCCAATATAGTGAAACCCTGTCTCTACTAAAAATATAAAAATTAGCTGGACATGGTGGCATGTGCCTGCAGTCCCAGCTACTCAGAGGCTGAGGCAGGAGAATCACTTGAAATTGGAAGGCAGAGGTTTCAGTGAGTGGAGATCATGACACTGCACTCCAGCCTGGTGACAAAGCGAGACTCCATCTCAAAAAGAAAAAAAAAAAAGCAAACTTTCATTTTGTTGATTCTTAACTGCTTTTTTAGTCTCAATTTCATTTATATCTGCTCTAATCTTTATTTCTTTTTTTTTCCACTTATTTTGAGTTTGGTTTGCTCTGGCTTTCTTAGCTCCTTTATGTATTTTGTTAGGTTTTTATCTGAAGTCTTTTTTTCTAAATGTAGGTGTGCATTGCTAAAAACTTCCCTCTTAATACTGCTTTTGCTGTATCCCATAGATTTTGATATTTTGTGTTTCCATTTTCATTTGTCTCAAGACATTTTTCAATTTTTTTTCTTAATTTCTTCATTGATTGACAGGTCAATGAAGAGCATGATATTTAATTTTCAGGAGCATGTTATTTAATTTTCATGTATTTGTGCTGTTTCCAAAGTTCTTCTTCTAACTGATTTTTAGCTTTATTCCATTGTGGTCAGAAGATATATTTGATATGATTTTGACTATTTTGATATTGCTGATACTTATATAGCGGCCTAAGATATGATCTATAGTGAAGAATGTTCCATGTGCTGATGACAAGAATGTGTATTCTGCAGCAGCTGAATGATATATTCTGTAAATGTCAGGACAATGTGGTCTGGAGTGTAGTTTAACTCCAATGTTTCTTTGTTGATTTTCTCTCTGTCTGGATGATGGGTTCATTACTGAAAGAGGATGTTGAAGTCCCCTACTACTATTGTATTGCAGTTGATCTCTCTTTAGATTAATATTTACTTTATATATCTGGGTGTTTTGGTGTTAGGTGCATATGTTTACTATTGTTATATCCCTTGCTGAACTGACCTCTTTATCATTATATGGTGACCTTCATTGTAATTTTTTTTTCTGTTTTTGACTTATACGTCTGTTTTTGCACTGAAGGATTAATTATTTATTCCAGTCTCTGCTATCTGGCTTGGTTTGGCCTTTCTTGAGGATACCTGCTTAGAGGTTCTGAGAAGTTTGCCTATTGAGTTCCTTTAGCCCTAAATCACTGCCACCTTATCAAAACTAGATGGTACCCTAAGCCCAGATTTGTCACAGCTCTTACAAGTGCTCAAAGTGCTGCCTTTCCTGGATTAGGGGAGTCCCAAAAAGAATACTTCAGCTGTGTTAGAAGGCTGGCTAGGGATTTGTGCCCAGAGGACCTGTGAAGTGCACCTCCTACAGCACAGTACTGCTGAACTTCATCTCTAATTTGGCATCTCCTTTGTCTAAGTTGGAGAGCTGCTCCTGTGTTTCATGTGCTGGGATTGTTAGTCCCATCTTCACTGTCTGTCTCTAGCTGCCCTCAGGGGTTTCTCTCCTTCCAATCACTCATGATGTTTCCTGTAAGTTGAGGCAGGAATGGCTTTCCTGTAAAAAAGCCCAAGATGATGGGGAGGCTGACTATCCACTTTGGTCTTACTTTTTCTAGTGGAAACCACGAGTCTGGGGGGACTTTTCCTCATGATGCTTGGCAGCTTGGGATAGTGCAGTCATGGATTCCATTTCTTATTGTCTGATCAAAGTTCCTCATTCCTCTGAGCCCCCAGCGGTCATCATCCCCTCAGTTTGGAGTTCTGGAATATTTCTGGTGACAATCTTGGCACCAAATCAATTATTTGTGGTTTTCTGCGGGGAAGAATGAAGCCAGATTGATTCTACTCCACCATTTTGGTCATGTCACTCACCTACCCATCTGTTCTTGAATGCTACCTACTTTATCCATTGGATTCATTAGCATATTAATCATAGTTGTTTTAAATTCTGGATCTGATAATCCCAATATCCCCGGCTGCTATGGTTTCAATGTCTGTGTTCCCTCAAACTTCATCTTAAAAATTAACCTCCAATGCAATAGTATAAAGATGTGGGGCCTTTAGGAGGGGATTAGAGCATAAGGGCTCCTCTCTTGTGAATGGGATTAGGCCTTTAAAAAAGATGCTTCACACAGCATTCATCCTGTCTATCATTCCATCTTCTGCCATGTGAGGGTGCAGCAGTAAGGAACCATCTTGGAAGCAGAGACCAGGCTCTCACCAGAGCTTGAACCTGCTAGCATCTTAATCTTGGACTTCCCAGCCTATAGAACTGTGAGAAATAAGTTTCTGTATATTATAAATTAGCCAGCCTAAGGTATTTTGTTATAGCAGCAGGAAGAGACTGTGGCGCTGCCATACCTGGTTCTAGTTCTGATGCTTACTCTTTCTCTTCAGACTGTGTGTTTTGCTTTTTAGTGTGTCTTGTAATTTTTTTTTTTTTTTTTTTTTTATAGCTGGACATGTTGTACTGGGTAAAGGAACTGTTGTAAACAGGCCTTCATTAATGTGTTGGCAACATGTGTTTGTGGAAGGTGTGTTCTATAGACCCATGACTAGGTCTCGTGCCTGTGGACTGAATATCATATGTGCTTCCCAATTTTCTACCCCTTAGGTAGAACAGAATGACTAGTGTGAGCTGGAATTGGGTATTTCCCTTCCTCCAGGTCAGTTAGACTGTCATAATACACCAGGAGATTACGCTTAGGTTAAATAGTTTCTCCTGACAAAGGAGAGCTTATTAGGCTGTCCTTGAAGTAGAGGAAGGTGGTATTACTGCTAAATAAACAATTATTTTTAGTTCTTTTTTTTTTTTTGAGACGGAGTCTTGCTCTGTCACCCAGGCTGGAGGGCAGTGGCGTAATCTCAGCTCACTGCAACCTCCACCTCCTGGGTTCAAGCAATTCTTCTGCCTCAGGCTCCCAAGTAGCTGGGACTACAGGTGCACACTGCCATGCCCAGCTAATTTTTGTATTTTTAGTAGAGACGGGGTTTTACCATATTGGTCAGGCTGGTTTTGAACTCCTGACCTCGTGATCCCCCTGCCTTGCCCTTACAAAGTGCTGGGATTACAGGCGTGAGGCACCTGTAGTTCTTATAGGTGTGGATTGAAGTTTTTCAATTGTTTTGTTTTATTTTGTAAATAAAATGACAAAAGACCAATGAGTGCCTGGTTAAAGATAAGTATAATGTGCTATCTCTTTAAAAAGCTTTTCCTTCTATTATGGAATTTTGGAAAAATGTTAAAAACCTTTTGAAGACTTTCTCATTACAGAATCTTCCATAGTAGTGTCCAAGCTAGTCATCCGGTTGTTGTGCTCCCTAAAACATGGGATTATTTAACACTATATACAAAAATGTTTGTCAATATTATTACTCTTAGCTCCAAAACAGAAAAAAATGACTGCCCCCACTACCACCTGCAATTTGTTGAGTCCTATTATATGCCAGATATTAGTCTAATCTTGGAAGATAGCTAGTATTATACTCAAATCACAGTAAAGGAAACTGAGGCACAGAGTGGTTATGTAACTTGCTCAATGCCTTAGAGCTAGATTAGCAGGAAGCTAGAATTCTGTTCCAAATCCTTCTGGGCTTCTTGTCACTATACCTTTTCTATTTCTAGAGCTCTGCCATTTTCAGGGGTCTGTTAACATTGTGAATACTTCTGTGTAATTTTCTGTTTATTATTATTTTTTCATTCAGCTAAGAAATTTACATTTCAAGATCTCTTCATTTGAAGTCTTCAGAATTAGTGTTTTTTATATCTGTATAAAACCTCTCTCACTGCTCCATTTAAATATACTTTCATGTGTAAGACTTCATAGGGGTAAAGAAGGCAGTCACAAATGCAAGGATCAGGAAAGTGTCACCTATAGGATCCTCTATCAATTTTTCTACCTACCAAGGCTTCTGTGAGACTGGACGTATAGGTTATCTTTGAAATAGAGGAAGAGTTTGGGAACCACTATTACAAGTCAATCACTGTGAGACTTCACTGGGAACATGAGTTAGAACTATTAAAGATGGCTGAGTTTACCCAAACAGTGGACTTGTTGACAACAACAACAACAACAAAAACCACACCAAACTATTACCTCATAAGAAATAACCACTTGCTTTCAGACAATGTAGTTACCATTCCCCTGAAACACTAGAGGAAGATGGATTTAAAAACTTTCCAAGAGATAAGAAAATATAACTGTCATTGGTCCACTGTGAAATAAGATGAAAATCAGATAATTAATCTAGTGTCCAGAAGAACCTGCCTGATCTTGAGAAGACAGAAATGTATCCAAAAATGTATCCTCAGGGAGGGCCAACCTTCCTCTTAAAAAAACAAAGAAATGGCAATTCCACAAGAACCTAAAACTCCAAAGAATTATAGAAACTTCACTTCCTCATGCATAAAATCTAAATAAGTTGACACATTTTTCTAGAGTTAATGAATAGTTAAATGGATATATGGTATTAGTTATAATCGTATTTTTATGTCAGACATTATTCTTTACATTTGAACTAGCTTTTTATATCTCATTATTTCAGCTCCAGAGAAATAGAAATCTGTGTCCACCTAATTGAGACAAGCTGGTTCTCTACAGGAAGGTGCAAATTAGCTTAGAAGTCACAGACTGGTGGGGCACGGTGGCTCACGCCTGTAATCCCAGCACTTTGGGAGGCCAAGGCAGGCAGATCACTTGAGGTCAGGAGTCTGAGACCAGCCTGGCTAACATGGTGAAACCCTGTCTCTACTAAAAATACAAAAATTAGGTGGGTGTGGTGGCACATGCCTGTAACCCTAACTATTAGGGAGGCTAAGACAGGAAAATTGCTTGAACCCGGGAGGCAGAGCTTGCAATAAGCCTATATCTTGCCACTACACTCCAGCCTGGGTGACAGAAAGATTTCGTCTCAAAAAAAAAAAAAAAGAAAAAGAAAAAAAAAGAAGTCACAGATTATCGATTAACTGTGACATGGTGGGGAAAAGGTATTGGACATTGGGAAGACAGCAGCATGCCTAAAATTTTAAAACCAAGAGAGCCCTTTTTGGATGCCGCCTCAATTTAAAAGGGATTTATTATCCAAACTTAGTATCAGAATAACCATTTCCCCTCTCTTGTTTTTAGTAACAGTTGTTTTAGGGTATAATTAATATAGCATAAAATTATCCTTTTAAAGAGTACAATTCAGTGGTTTTTAGTGTTCACAGAGTTTTGCGTCCATCACCACTGTCTAATTCCTAAAAATTTTCATCATCTCAAAAGAAATCTATACTCATGAGCAGTCATTCCCCATTCTCACCTCCCCTCAGACACTGGTAACCACTAACATACTTTCTGTTGGTCCCGATTTCCCTCTTCTAGACATTTTTTAATAAGTCAAATAATACAATGTGTGCCTTTTTGTATCTGGTTTGGAACTATTTATTTTTGCATTCATCTTCTAGACAAAGCTTTACAAGATGTTCCTGTCATGCCCAGGAATTTTGTACTCACTGTTTTTTATAAATTTCTACACCCTGTGCTTGAATCATCCATGTCAACTCTGAGTCCTCCCAGCCTTTCTCTGTGGGCTGTATTGCTGATATTTCCAGTCTGGGCCCAACATGACTGATCTGACCCTACAGAGAAAAATCCCAATCAGATTGCAGTTCCACCAGTTGTGCTCAGAAAGGTCATGAGAAGACATCTATCTGCTACTTCCTGTGGTTTTCCAAGGCATATATTAATAAATATATTACTTATATTTATTCCAAATAAAAATCCAAATAAAAATTATTTGGAATTACAGTTGCTAAAGAAAGCTCTATGCGGCAGATTATGTTATTTTGGAGGCCAGTTTTTGAAACAGATCCTTACAGTTTGATTGATGGGTTTAACACTATTATATACATATTCCTGCTTTGCCAAATGAGTAAAACATTCCACAAGGGTTATTTATAATATCAGATAACTAATAAACTAAACTAACAAAACTAAAAAGTAAAAGAAAGTATAAAAATCAATTGAAAATCATCCATCCAATTACTTTGTAGTTAACCATTCTCACCTTTAGAAATGACTTTTTAATTTTCTGTTATTTATATTATCATTTTCTTCAACTACCTCAAGTATTATTTAAGGAATATGCTTATTCCTTTTTAATCCAACACACTAGATTTTATTTTGTTTCTATTTTAAAATAATGATGGCATAAAAGCAAATTTTTAAAGAAAAAAATTCATCTATAATCCTCATACTGCTAGAAAAATTGCTGCTATTTCCCTGTTCATTTTTTTCTTTGATTTCCAGAAAACTTTTACAATTAATCGCCTTAAATGCCTCGATAATACATTTTCTTCTATATTTTTGTAGAAAAATGTGGGGAACCCCTGCCCATCTAGTTTCTTTTATATACCAGCTAGAAAAGATATATTTGCTGTTTCTAAGTTTCTTATAAGTTTGTGCCTGCAAACACTGGAATCAGATAAATTCTATGTTACAAGTTTACATAATTTTAAAAGTTTATTTCCATGCGGACCTTCCCATAGAATTTCTCCCAAGCGTGCCAGCTGGCTTCATTAGAGCATGCAAGCAAGAGGGCAAGAGAGCATGAGCCAAAGAGAATATGCTCCCTTTCCGCTTTTCTACATACACCTTTTTGTTATAACTATAACACAGCTTGCATTCATTTTTGTGTTGTTCTTGTTCCATTTAACCCAATTAATTTATCCCATATACTACAGAATGACTTTTAAAGTTTCACAACAGATTATTCTATATTTTACATAATATTTTACTTACAAATTCTCCAACTATTGTGTGATATGGTGGTTTCAAATTTTTCTGAAGCATAATTTGGGTAAGGAGCATGCTGAGTCTACCTGGGGGAAGAAATGAAGGAGACTTTGGGCATGGGCAGGGCCCCAGACACTGTTTTTAAAACTCCATCAAATAAAGGAAGATTAAGGCTAAGTTTAGAGCCTGAAGGTAGTAGGACAGAAGGTCCTGGCCAGGACCTCTTGCAGATGTTAGAGGTGAGAGATTTGAGGTCCTCCTCGGCTCCTGGCACTGAATTAGAGGAGAGTGCTCACAAGATCACTCCTCTTCTGTCATCCACTTCCCAAAGAACTTCCTGTTGACTCCTCCCTAGGAGCAGCCACAAACTTGGGTTACCCAGATAGCTGCTTAATGGTTACATCATGTACAGGTCATTCTTCCTGAGAATTGGTGGAAGAGATGGCTCATCTGCAGGGAGCAAGCTCTCTCCACTGGGAAAGGAGCACCATGGCCTTTAGGGCAGTCGTTGGATTCAGCAGCACTGGCAGGAGCAGAGCTGGTGACTGTCGTTATTTTCTGAAGCCAATGTATCCCTTCTCCAACTCTGCTTGAGTTCAGCTCTTCCTCCTGGTTCCCTGATTTAGTGCAGGATCCACTATCTACCCCATCAGCCAAATCTCATGCCTGGATGTCCGTGTGACACTGTCAGCTTCCTCAGCTCCTCAAATCCATTACGATGAAAAAAAAAAAAAGGTCTTGATGCTTCTGACCAAGTATTTCGTACTTACTTTACAGAGGAACACTTCTGTAAACAGACAATCTACTCCATGACCACATATTGTCAAATGGTCAAAGGAATTAGTGAATAAGTGGATGAATAAATAAAGGCTTTTCTGTGTGTAGAAAATGGGAAGCTGTAGTTCTAGACTCTTTAGTACTAGACTCTTCCATTTAGATTAAGCTTCAATTAAAACAATTCTGACCAGTCACAGTTTACTGTGGATTGTTTGCATCTGGCACGTAGGAAGAGTTTAATAGAACTAGTCTGGTTTTCACACTATGTTCACAATCACCAGCAACTTTCTTTCTTTCTTTTTTTTTTTTTTTGTTCTGGTCAAAGACAATTATTCAAATTGGCAGAACTGCTTTTTTGCCATGTTTAAAATCATAAAATTTAAAAAATATTCCGATCTGGTTTCTTTAACAAATAAATAACAAACAGAAAAGGCGAGGAAGGTCAATCTTTAGAGAACGAAAGAGACTTTAAAGACATAACCAAATGCAGAAGAGGCTTTTGTTTGGAACCTGATGTAAACAAATAGAAGGTTAAAAAATATGTGAGAGAGACAAGAAAATCTGAACTCTGATAGGAAATTTTATAACATTAAAGAATTACTGAGGCCAGGCACAGTGGCTCATGCTTGTAATCTCAACACCTTGCACAAAGCCAAGGCAGGAGGATAGCTTAAGCCCAGGAGTTTGAGACCAGCCTGGGCAACATAGCAAGACCATATCTCTACAAAAATTAAAACAATTAGCCAGGCATGGTGGCATGTGCCTGTAGTCCCAGACACTCTGGAGGATGAGGCAGGAGGATCGCTTGAGCCCAGGATTTGACATTGAGCTATAATCACACCACCACACTCTAGCCTGGGTGACAGGGCAAGACCCTGTCTCTAAAAAAAATTTTTTTAAATTAAAATAAAGAATCAGTGTAATTTTTAAGGTGTGATAATGGAGTTTTTCTATTTTAAAAAAGAGAGTCCTTATCTTTTATGGAAACATAATAAATTATTGACAGATCATTTGAGATAATGTCTGGGATTTGCTTCAAATGATCCGGAGGGGTGGTGAGAGTGGGTGGGTAGAAAGTGGACTAAACAAGACTGGCTCATGTGGCTGGTAGGCTGGCCATGACCTCTCTTGTCCCACTTCACCTCGAGGCCCTGACTCTCCCCACTTCCTGGCTACACCTTGTATCCTTTCAACTTCAGCTCCTGCTGTTAACTACCTCAGTTACTAATTCAGAAGCAGCAGGAACTTGGAGCCAGATGTCCCATCTCTTCCATAATTACATCTGACAGCTCAGGTTACTCTCTGCAGCACAGAAATAATACTCTCCATGCATCTGACAGGCTTAATTTAGCTCAATGTCATTCAAACTTTTCTCATGGGCAGAAACCTGTTCTCAAAATAAAATCATACACAAAATATCTGTATACGAACATATGAAAGTTGAGCCACTTTGATGGGCACTGCTCAGCCCTCTCCAGGCCTGTGTCTCTGCCTCAGTACTCAAGGGTTCTGCAGAAGAGAATGTGAAAACCACACATCTGTGTGCTGGTTCATGTCCGAGAAAGTGCGTGTTCTAAGACCAGCCAGGAGGGATGAGAGATGTGGGGCTATACCAAAGAAGGGCTCCTCCTTGGAGTGTGGCTGGACTGAGCATGATGAGAAATGAGGCAGGAGAAGACACAGTTAAGGGTCTGTAGTCTGGCTTTGGGCACAGCTTCTGCACCAGTCTATGGTCATGTTTTTCCTCCAGGTCTGCTATTGTGGAGCCAGCCTTGGGCAACTTCATCCTCACTGTGAGACCCGCCCTACTCTTGCCCACTATGGTAGTTTGCCCATCCTACCTTGATATGCAAAGGCATTTTCCATTCCAGCTGCCCCCACTTGCAATCACTTTCATTTTCCCCTGTACATGAGGATTTATTTTCTCACTGATTTACTAATGAGTCCAACCCCAGCATACGTCATGCTTTACAGAAAGTCTATGAGTTTTCTTATTTCTAAGAACTGGATAAATATTGGTCAGGTTTAGGATAGCTTACCATGTATAGGAGAATCATTTATTTGGGAACCTGTGATTTAGTAAGTGCTAAGCTACCTGGAACAATTCATGATTTCCTTCTATTAGAAGCATACCTGGAATGTGCCTCCTAAGGCCCAAGATTCTTTGTCAAAAAATAGCTGAAGAAGAATGCTATAAATATGGATTTTAAGGGCTTAACTTTCTGGATTCTTATTAGTATATTATGTTAATGGACATTTGCAATTTTTCTCTTTGTCAACTTTAACATATATTCATCAGCTAACAAATTTAGCTGTAGTACTGGTGAGGCCAAAAACTTGATGCTCCTTATTAGTTGTTGTTGTAATTGTGGTTGTTGCTTTTTAAAATACTTTATTTTTAAAGTTTTAGATTTATAAGAAATGTTATTGTTTTAACCTACACATGGTCCTTGTGTTAATGACACAGGATCCTTTTTTGTTGTTGCCATTATGGATGTAACTAAATATTCAATCCATTTCATGCCTAAAAATATCGATCTCTCTAAGACTTTAAAAACATCTTTTTTTTGTTTTTAACGCCCCTTTTGTTTACCCTTCTTGGGTTACCTAACAGTAAGAAACCAGAGAAGCTAAATTGTCTGCCTGATTGCTTAAAGCAGTGCTTGCCAAACTTCACTGAATAGCACACATAGCAAATTATAACGTGTACAGCCAGCTGGGATAAGCAGGAGAGGCATCTCCAATCTAAACTGACCTGGGGATTCTGGTTCAAGAAGAGCCTGAGGAGATCATATGTCCTCATATCTATAACTCTTCCACACCACACGTGGTGGAAAGCCCTAGAATGCTGTGACCAGTAGAAGAGCACTAGGATGGTAGATGGAACAGGAAACAGTTCATGGTGACAGGTGGTCTAAACACACCATGCTACATGCTCTAGGGCAGCAGATGCTAGTGTTTGAGAGTACTGACTTTGTTAGTCAGATCTGCCTTTCTATCTGGGCTCTATCTTGTTGTCATTCATTCATTCATTCATTCATTCATGGAATGTGTCAAAGGTTACCAGCAACAGAGTGAAAAGACAACCCAAAGAAAATGAAGTATTTCCAAATCATATCTAAGAGATTAATGCCCAAAATATAAAAATAAGTCTTAATAACTGAACAACAAAACAAACAACTCAATTCAAAAATGGGCAATGACTTGAATAAACATTTCTCCAAAGAAAATACACAAGTGGCCAATGAGCATATGGAAAGATGCTCAACATCACTACTCATTAGGGATATGCAAATCCAAACCACTTCATACTGGTTAGGATGGCTATTACCAGAAAAATGAAAAATCAAGTGTTGGCAAGGATGTGGAGAAATGGGAATCCTGGTGTATTGCTAGTGGAAATGTAAAGTGGTGCAGTCACTGTGGAAAACAGCAATGTCAGTTCCTCAAAAAGTTCAACATAGAGGCTGGGCGCAGTGGTTCATGCCTGTAATCCCAACACTTTGGGAGGCCAAACACAGGCAGATCACAAGGTCAGGAGTTTGAGACCATCCTGGCCAACATGGTGAAACCCCATCTCTACTAAAATACAAAAAGATTAGCCAGGCGTGGTGGAGCGTGCCTGTAGTCCCAGCTACTCAGGAGTTGAGGCAGGGGAATCGCTTGAACCCAGGAGGCAGAGGTTGCAGTTAACCGAAATCGTGCCACTGTACTCCAGCCTGGTGCCAGAGCAAGACTCGGTCTCAAAAAAAAAAAAAAAAAGTTCAACATAGAAATACCACATGATCCAGCAATTTTACTTCTAGATATACATCTGAAACATTGAAGGTAGGGACTCAGATACTTTCACACCCATGTTAATAGCACATTATTCACAATAGCCAAAAGATAGAAACAACCTAAATGTTCATCAACAGATGAATGGATAAACAAAATATGGTGTAGATATACAATGGAATGTCATTCAGCCTTAAATAGGAATGACTTTCTGGATGTATACTATAAGATGAATGAAACTTGAAAACATTATGCTAAGTGAAATAAGCCAAATACAAAAGGACAAATATTTTATGATTCCACTTATATGAGTGTATTGGTCCATTTGCATTTCTATAAAAGAATACCTGAGACTGAGTAATTTATAAAGAAAAGAGGTTTGGTTGGCTCACTGTTCCACAAGCTACACAGGAAGCATGGCACTGGCATCTGCTCAGCTTCTAGTGAGGGCCTCAGACAGCTTACAATCATGGCAGAAGGTGAAGGGGGAACCAGTGCATCAGACAGCGACAGAGGGAGCAAGAGAGCATGGGAGGAGGTGCCAGGCTCTTTAAACAACCATCTCTCATGTGAACAAATAGAACAAGAACTCACTCATTACCATGAGGAGGGCATCAAATCATTCATGAAAGATCTACTACCCCCATGACCCAAACACCTCGCACCAGATCCCATCTCCAACATTGGGGATCACATTTCAATATGAGATTTTGGTGGGACAAATCTCCAAACCATATCAATGAGGTTCCTAGAATAGTTAAATTTGTAGAGACAGAAGGTATAACAGAGGTTAACAGGAGCTGGGAGAAGGGGAAAATGGGGAGTTATTATTTAATGGGATAATGAAAAAGTTCTTTGTGATGACTGAAAGTTCTGGAAATGGGTAGTGATGATAATTGCACAACACTGTAAATGCATTTAATGATGGTAGATTTCATGTTCTGTAAAAGTATTTTTAAAAGATGAAATAAACATCCTCAGATATATGAAAGCTTTGAGAATTTATTAGGCACTATGCTTGAGGCTTTATTTGTATTGTTTTACTTAATTCTAATAGTTCTATAAAGAAGATATAATCTCTATTGTACAGTTGAGGAAACAAAGACTTAAAAGACAGACTTGCCTAAGGTCAAAAACCTAGTAAGAGGGTAAACAGTGATTTAAACCTCGGCCCCCATGTTTCTAAAACTCATGGCTTTTCCACTATATTATTTTTTTAATTAGGTTGTAAACTCCTAAAGGCTGTGATTATTGTACTTTCTCTGGTTTTATAATATCCCTCCCTTGACTTCTAATCACATCCAATAGCACATAGCACTCTTGATTCAAAATATTAAGATAATTTATTTCTACTGGAAATTTCAAATACTCAGACACTTTTAAGTATGTAAATTACATATAATTCACCATTTTATATCTAAAATTTGATTATTTCTCCTTTTAAATATTCTTTTTATAAATATAAATCTATCTTTATCATAAATATGTTGATTTTTAAAATATTTTAAAAGTCCAGGCAACTAAAAATGTCCTCATAATCTTATGCCCCAGAGATAATCCTCCAAACCATCATTTGAAAATTTGATCATTTTAACTTCATGCCAACTTAAATAGTTTTCCACATTTAAAAAAATTAATTTTAATTTCCTGTTTCAGTACCTCTGGTTGAAATTAGCAACCACTATTGAAACAAAAAATTTAAAAGTCACACATTCAAAGTTTACAAAGCTAAGTACAAAAGAAATATAAGTAAACTTATAAGTTTTTAGCATTTGTAACTCTGAGATAAATCTTAAAAGTTCACTAAGATTTTTGGCATATCTGTATTTCTAAGTCAGTACATAAAACTTCACCTTATATTTTTAACTACCAGATACCTTATTTTGAATAGCTGTATCATAGTTCAATGTCTCAGGGAGACCTCGCTTTGGTTTCCATCTTTATGAATCAAAAGATTTCTCTCCTTATTTTTCTTTTAATCAGGAGAAGGGGGTTTGGTAAGCTGAGATATCTCCTTTGAGGATGCAAGGGTCTGTGGCAGGGTGGAAAAGCAGAGAGGAAGAGGCCTCCCAAGACACAAGAACCACACATTCCTGCTCACGTGATCTTGCTTTCACTTCTGGATTGGGGTGCAGGTGCTGCTCAGCTAATACACCACACAGGCTGCAGGGAGGCAGAGCTGGCAGCGGTGAGACTTATTGATCAGGGAATCACCCCTCCCTAGCTACTCCCACCTTAGAAAGAGCTTCAACGGTCCAGGATGCTTTGGCCAAGCTAGGAGCCTGTGCTTTGTCAGCAGATTCTTAAAGCACAAAATCTGGTTTAAAAGCTTCTTGCATCAGACTTAACTGTTAAGTGAATCCTACGATATAACCCAGTAACTACGCTAGCTTCAGTTGGTCAATAGGTCAAAACTAAAATGGACAAACTGAGCATCAATAATGTAATAATTGTTGTGGATTGAAACATATTAAATATGTTTATAACTTTGAGTTCATAATGATGCCAGTCACTTCTTGGTCTTTTGGCTAAGATCAAACATAATGATGGGAAAAAAAAAAAAACGCTAATTGTTCACCTGTGGAAGATGCTAAGGAACCAACTATTTATTTTGAAAAGTAGTAGTAAGTAAAGTGCAAGGCTCAAACATTTATCCTGACTTTACAATACAAACTGTACTATTGGATAGCTAAATACCAGACGAGGAGACGTGTCTCTTGACATAATATGCAAAAAAGTAAATAAAGAAAAAATGATAGAATTGGAATACCATTTTGCAATATCTAATGAAGTAAGGATATAAACACTGAGCTCCAGGGCTGCTAACAATGCAAACCAGACAGTATGTGCCTCTTGGTGAACAGCCCAACATCATCTTTGAAGCTCTCTTCATTCTAAAAAATCAACCTTCATTCTGATTATCTTTTAGATCCAACTACCGATGTGTAGAAAGTATAGAGGGCAGAGACGCACATTTGGGTGATAAAGCTATAAATAAAAATAAGGAAGCAATTCCACAAAAGGTTAGAACCATGATTACTCTTAGTGAGATGCAGGGGCCTGTATTTGGAAGAGGCCTCATAGAGAACTTCTGGGATGGCTGGTGAGGCTCTATCTCCTTTCATGGGTGCTGGTTAAAAGAATGTTTGCCCTCTAATGATTCATTAAGTGGCACATTTGTTTCATGCCTTTTTCTGTGTATGTGTTATTTTTAACAATAAAACACTTCTAAAACTAAGCTAAGTCTGAAGACAATCTTGGCAGATTTAGGCTTGCAGTGATATCTAGGGAGCAGAGTCAAGAATCAGTTCCAGGAGAGCAGGGTGGACAGAGGCATCATGTTCCAAGGGTTCTTCTAGAAAGCAAAGGGAAGTTCCAGCTGCCTGCTGGGAAATAAGAACCATGAGCTGTAGCTCAGGCTCTGGGGACCAGAGAAGAATGGAGGAATTCTGGGAACTGTTGGGCTAGAGGGAAATTGGTACAGAAGGTGCCCGGACTCATAAAATGTTAAGAAGGACAATATGATATGGCTTTGGATTCCATCAAGACCTATTCCTGCTGTGAAAACGGTTTGGCAGTCTGGGTGCAGTGGCTCACACCTGTAATCAGGAGTTCGAGATCAGCCTGGCCAACATGGCAAAACCCCACCTCTACTAAAAATACAAAAATTAGCCGGACATGGCGGCACGTGTCTGAAATCTCAGCTACTTGGGAGGCTGAGGCAGGAGAATCACTTGAACCTGGGAGGTGGAGGTGGCAGTCAGCAGAGATCGTGCCACTGCACTCCAGCCTGGGTGACAGAGGGAGACTCCATCGAAACAAACAAACAAATAAACAAACAAAACAAACAAAAATGGTCTGGCAGTGCCTCAAAAACTTAAACATAGAATTACCACACTCTCTAGCAATTCTATTATTCTATTCCTAAATAAATGTACTTAAACAAATAAATGCACATACATGTTCAAAGCAGCACTATTCACAGTAGCCAAAAGGTAAAAGCAACCCAAATGTTCATCAAAGGATGAAAGGATAAACAAATTGTCATATACATGTAACTATAAATATTATTTGATCATGTAAAGAAATAAAGTAGTAATACTTGCTACAACATGGTTGAACTGTGAAAACATCATAGTAAATGAAAGAAACCAGATACAAAGGGTCATATGTCATATGATTCAATTTATATGAAATATCCAGAATAGGTAAAATCCATAGAGAAGAAGGCAGATTGGTTGTTGTCAGGGGATAGGGGAATGAAAAATAACTGTTTAATGAGTATGAAGTTTCCTTTTGGGGCCAGATAGAGGTGGTGGTTGCACAACAATGTGAATATACTTAAAATCACCAAACTGTAAGCTTAAAAATACTATAATAGTTATCTTCATGTTATGTGTATTTAACACATTTACTACAATTAGAAAAATCTCAAGTTAACAACCTAACACCACAACTAAAAGAACTAGAAAACCAAGAGCAAACAAATCACAATGCTAGCAGAAGACAAGAAATAACCCAAATCAGAGCTGAACTGAGGGAGCTAGAGACACAAAAAACCATTCAAAAGATCAACAAGTCCAGAAGCTGGTTTTTTGAAAAAAAATTAATAGAATAGATAGACCACTAGCTAGACTAGTAAAGAAAAAAAGAGAGAAGATTCAAATAAACACAATCAGAAACAACAAGGGGGATATACCACTGACCCCACAGAAATACAAACAGCCATCAGAGAATATTATTACTACCTCTATGCACATAAACCAGAAAATCTAGAAGAAATGGATAAATTCCTGGACACATACACCCTCTCAACACTGAACCAGGAAGAAACTGAATCCATGAACAAACCAATAAAGAAACAAATTTTCTTCCAAACAGAGGAAACAAATTTCCTCTGAAATTGAGGAAGTAATAAATAGCCTACTAACCAAAATAAAACAAAACAAAACAAAAAGCCCAGGACCAGGACCAGAAAGGTTCACAGCTGAATTCTACCAGATGTACAAAAAAGAATTTGTACCCTTCCTAATGAAACTATTCAAAATTTGAGGCGGAGGGGGGCTCCTCCCTAACTCATTGTATTAGGTCAGCATCATTCTGATACCAAAATCTAGCAGAGATACAACAACACAAAAAACTTCAGGCCAATATCCTTCAAGAAGATCTATGCAAAAACTCTCAACAAAATACTAACACACTGAATCCAGCAGCATATCAAAAAGCTTATCCACCATAATTAAGTAGGCTTTATCCCAGAGATGTAAGGTTGGTTCAACATATCTAAATCAATAAATGTGATTCATCACATAAACAGAACTAAAGACAAAAACCTCCATGATTATCTCAATTGATGCAGAAAAGGCTTTCAATAAAATTCAGCATCCATTCATACTAAAAACTCTCAGTAAACTAGGTTTTGAAAGAACATACCTCAAAATAAGAGCCATCCCAATACATAAAGGTGGGTATGTAAGAAATAAAATGTTTTATTTTTATTTTATCCAACCTCATTCTTAT
Organism: Rhinopithecus roxellana; assembly: GCF_007565055.1. NCBI lineage: Eukaryota > Metazoa > Chordata > Mammalia > Primates > Cercopithecidae > Rhinopithecus > Rhinopithecus roxellana. The sequence continues at coordinate 57,531,129 of NC_044564.1, forward strand.
CTGAAGATTTTATTTCATCAGAGTGGCAGAAACAAGATTTCAGCAAATCTGGATTCTCCTCTCCTTTTTCCAGGGCTGTATCTAAATCCCCGAGGCTTATAAAGTGCAGAGACCTGGAGAATGCAGTGGGTACATTAGGATCTGTCTCTGCCTCCCTGATAGCTCTGGAATCATCCAGAGGCCGAACTGGCTACTGGACTAAAAACATTGGTGCTGAGATAATATAATAATAATGACAGATTATCTTTTCATGGTGCTTACCATGTGCCAGGAATTAACTAAACACTTTGCATACATTAATTAATTTAATTTAAACAGCAACCATTCAAGGTGGCACTCTCTTAACAAATGAAGTCAAATGACACATAAGTTGCCTGATTTGTACAAGGTCACACAGGCTGGTGAATGGCAGAGCTAGTACAGGAACCCTTGGAGTCTGGATCCAGAGTCTGCATGTTTAAAAAGTCCATCATACTATCCCTCAGGCTTGTCTGTGAGACTCCCGTCAAGAGGTCAGCAATCACTGCTGTTTCCCTGACACACTTGAGGTCTCAAGAATCTTTCTGCTGCTTCTATCTCTGGCCCCCTGTTTTGCGTATGCTCTGTTTGCTGGCCAGGCACGCTGCCCAGAAATTAGGCACAGGACCACTTGCCTTTCAATTCTCACCTACCTCCTTTTCTTTTTCTCTGACCTTCCCTGGGGAATCCTATTCTAGTCTCTAAGGGGAAAGCCTTCTCTCTATTAATTTTGCTACTTTCTTTAAACAATTTGTTTTGTTTTCAGACTTTGTTAGAAGGCAAAGCAAGAAATAGTCTCCTTAAAGTATTTGTGTAAAAGGAAAGGGAATGGTAGGAGGTTAGGGAAGAAGACAGAGGGAAATATCAAAAAGAAAAAAGAAGCTAGGTAAAACATTCTGCCAGAGTGGCCTCTGGTTAAAGTGAATGGATTGACTACCACGTTTATTGTCTTTCTGAGTACTGCTAGTTTTCTCAGGGTGTCCCTAAAGATATTTCATAAGTGTACTTAACCAATCATCAACAATACTTTGTTCTCTTCCCTGGAGTCACTGGATGTATACTTTTTAGTATCTGGGACTACCATCTCATCACTGATGTTAGTGTGGCTTTAGTCATTCTTTCTCTGTCACAACATTGAGGTAGGAAAAGGGCGCTGTTTTTCAAAAAGCTGGGAATCTAGTTTGGTGGATTGATTACAAAATGGCCTCTCTATTCTACTTTCTTATACTCATGCCCTTTGTGATAAGACTTTGCAACCTTTCTCATCAGAAAGTGAAGTCTATTTCCCTATTTCTTGAATAAGGGCATGGCTATGACTTGTCTAAGTGGCAGAAGTGTCTGTGCTCTTGCCCTGAGCCAAAGGCCTCAAAGCCCTTGCCCAGTCTACTCTCCCTTGCTCCTCCGCCTGCACCACAGGACACATGGAGCAAAGCCATTCTTCCCAGCCGAGGCTGTCTTCATCAACCAAAGGCCAGTCAACCACCAACAGGTGAGTACCAGCTATGACAGAACCACTGACAAGATCAGCAGAATCCACAGACTTGAAAGAAATGGTTGTTTTGAGCCACTGAGTTTGGGAATGGTTTGTTATACAGCACTACTGTGGCAAGAGATAAGTGCTCCAACTGTGTACTCTCAGTTTCTTCAAAGTTTTCTGGTTTGGGGACTGTATCTGTTTTAAAAGCTCACCTACATCAGTACTCTGGCACAAATCCCTTAAAAGACGGACTTGAGAGATAAGAACACTCCACCTTAGGGCAGGGGTATAGGAACCTATACTTTTGTGCTGTAAGTGGGGAGCAAAGAGTCAACTTACCCATTTCAAATATTGCAAAACATTGTCAGCCTTTCCTTAATTGGGACCATATCAATTCACTTCTGTTCTTTTCTCTTTGGTCTGAGACAAGTAAATTGGTATTGCTTGGTTTCAGCAGAAATACCAATGTGGGTACTGGAATCCCAGACCCTAGTTTGAATATGATTGTTAAAATCATCTACTATTATTTCTCTTTCCCCAGTAGACCAGCCACTCTTCAAAGACCAAGACCATTCATCTGTGTCCTCAGAACCCAGAAAAATGCCTGGTCCAGAGAAAATATTCAGTATAAGAATTAAAGAATAAATAGATCAGGAGTGTCAAGACATTCAAATCTAAGAAAAGGTAGGCAGACGAGAGTGCGGCAATCAGAGATTGCATATGTTAAGACTGGCTCACAGAGGAAACTGGGATTTCTAGTGGGGAGGACAAGCTGGTGAGGCAGGATGTGGTAAAGAATAGTCAATAGGGCCTGGCTAATGGTGTCAGATGCAGATGCTATGAAAGATGTGGAACTGGTAATTGCTTAATCAGAGAGTCCTGGTTAAAATACAGGAAATCTGGGGTAATGAGGCAGAGAACCAGAGTACTTTGAGGTCAGGGATGAAAACTAGAAATTTTTTTTTTTTTTTTTTTTTTTGCCTGAGAAACTTGCTGCTTTGAAGAGGCCCAAGGATTAATTGCTTTGATCTTCCTTTTCTTACAGCTCTTTCAAGGGCAGAGCCCTCCTTATCCTGAAGGACCCTTATTCTTAGCTACAGTATGTACTCTCTGCTACTAAAAAAAGGAGAAATCTTGAGGCCTATTGGCATTCTCCCTGAACATCATGAAGGTCCTCTTTGTGTGTGTGTGGTGGGGGGGTGTGGGGGGGGGGGGTGGATGCGCGAGCGCGCAAGTGTGACGGGGTCTTGCTCTGTCTCCCGTGCTGTAGTGCAATGGCACAATCCTGTCTCACTGCAGCATTGACGTCCTTGGGCTCAGGTGATCCTCCTACCTCAGACTCCAGAGTATCTGGGACGACAGGCATGCACCACCATGCCAGGGTAATTTTTAGGTTTTTTTGCAGAGGCAGGGTTTTGCTGTATTGCCCAGGCTGGTCTTGAACTCCTGGGCTCAAGTGATCTGGCCACCTCCACCTGCCAAGGTGCTGGGATCACAGGCATGAGTCACCAAACCCAGCCAAATGTTCTCATTAATATAGTAAACACAAATTGCTAATGGCCCCTTGAATAACTGAGATATAATTCTGTTAATTATAGATTAATTTTTGTTGCCATATTTCTGGATTTCACAGAACTATAATTTGTTGTTACTGTAGTTGGGTTTGGAGGACTGACATAGGGTTGCAAACATCTCTTTTAACAATCAAGTAGGAATAAAATAATATCATAATAAATATCAGTATTGACCAAAAAGGAATAGTTGGCCACATTACACTCACACATGTATCTTGCATTGTCTTCATTTTTCTCATTTTTCTTCTAGCCCAGTGAGAGCATTGTCTTGGGTCCGTACCAGTCTGTTGGTCTAAAACTGCTAGAATGAAGACTGGAAAATTGTTTAGTAGGCAGCAATAACAAATCTTGCACTTTAGTGGACTATAACAATGAACCACCAGAGAAATATGGCATTAACAATCTGGAGTTAACCACTCCCCGCAACATTTATTGCCCCTATAGAAAATGCAGTGACTTTTCTGTTGCCCTGGAGCTATGGAACCATACCTAAAGTATTTCGATAAAGAATTATTTGCCAAACCTGAGTGTGCCCCAAAATTAACCCTCAAGGTAATGGGAGGATTTGCAACCATATTATACAATGAACTAAGACTATGAGCTGAGAGAACACGTGGGTATATTTGCAGGAATGAAGGGAATAGTAATTAAAGGGTATAACTTTTGAATGGTCTGCCCAGTGTACAAACCAATGACTTATCCAGGAACCTTCCACAGAGGACCTCAGAGGCCCACCTTTTCCCCAGCAACCAAACTATGACCTTGCTCCTCGAGCCACGGTTGACCAAACCCAGGCCAGCTGATTGTCTCTCAGAGTTTGGAATTGGGACTGAGGTAGTTTGAGTTGGTGTTTGGCTAAGGGAGTGTCAAGAAGAACTTATAGAAAGAGCTCTTCAAAATAAAAAAGCCTTCTCAGAGAGCAAGTATGTGTCCCTTACCTGAATCAAATCTCTTCTCTCCCTCTCCTCCTCTTAAGTAGAGAAAGCTGGCAGCCATTTGCCAAGGTTCTCAGGCTGAGGGATTCACACATCAGAAAATTATTTCAATCAGCTAAAACCCTTAAGGAACCTACAAACTCTGAGAGGCTGTAGTACAAGATGATGTCAGGTGATTCCATGGATGAATGCTTTTACTTTAATGCTTATGTTGATTAGTTTATTTTCATGATGACAGACTTGAACATAAATATACAAGAACTCAACAAACTCCAAATAAGAATTCAAAGAGATTCACCCAAAAACACATTATAATCAAACTTTTGAAAACCAAAGACAAAAACAGAATCTTGAAAGTGGCAAGAGAAAAGCGATTTTTCACTTACAAGAGATCCTCAATTAGAATATCATCAGAATTCTCATCAGAAACTTTGGAAAACAGAAGCCAGTGGGCTAATAAATTCAAAGTGTTAAAAGAGAAAAAAACCAAAAACCTGTAAATCAAGAATCTTTTATCTTGCAAAACTCTCCTTCAAAATTGAGGAAGCAATTAAAATATTCCCAGATAAACAAAAGCTGAGTGAGTTCACTACTAAACCTGCCCTGCAAGAAATGCTTACATCTTGCAAGGTGAAATGTAAGAACACTAGACAGTAACCCCAAGCTGTATGAAGAAATAAAAATCTCAGTGAAGGTAAATACATGGACACTTATAGAAGCTAGTATTATTGTAACAATGGTTTGTAACTCTATTTTTTGTTTTTTGCATGGTTTGAGATTCATACATTAAAAACTATTAGTCTAAAAGCTAGTATTACTGTAACTTTGGCTTGTAACTCCTATTGACTGAAATTAAGGCTGTTGAGGCAGAAATAATTTGATAAAGGTTTATTGGTAGCCAAATGTGAGGATCAACCTGAGAAGACACATCAGAAAGTTGGGAATGTTCCAGAATCTGTTACAAGTTGGAAGGTTTTTATAAGTAAGTTTAGGAGAAGGGAGAGGGACTCCTTATAGTGAAGTTGTCCTTTTTCATTGGCAGGTACAATACAAAGATTGGCTGCAAAGTACAACATACAGGGCAACATACATGCTAAAATGTCTATGCACAAGACAATCAGTGAAACTTCATGATTCAGAAACAAATCACCAAAACTTTATGATTCAGAAACAAATCAGCAGCCTTTTTGATGTCAGCAGGTTACAAATTAATCATTATACGTCAATAATTTGAGAAACTCAGATAAGATTCTTTACTCAGGAACAGGATGTTGCCATGAATCACAAGATGGCCCCAAGATGGATTAATTTAATAAGTTCTGTTTACTTTTAAAGTAAACTGCCAAATGTGACTTGTAGGTTATCACCCCACATTTTATTTTCTACATTTTTTTTTTTTTTTTTGAGACAGCAGAGTCTTGCGCTGTTGCCCAGGCTAGAGTGCAGTGGTGCAATCTTGGCTCATTGCAACCTCTGTCTCCTGGGTTCAAGAGACTCTCATGCCTCAGCCTCCCCATTAGTTGGGATTACAGGTGCCCGTCATCATGCCCGGCTAATTTTTGTATTTTTAGTAGAGACAGGGTTTCAACATGTTGGCCAGGCTGGTCTCAAACTCACGACCTCAGGTGATCCACCCACCGTGGGCTCCCAAACTGCTGGGATTACAGGCATAAACCACCATGTCTAGCCAATCTTCTACATAATTTAAGAGACTAATGTATGTAAATAAATTATTACTTCATGTTTTGGGGCATGAAATATAAAAGATGTAATTTTATGACACTAACAACTGAAAGAGGTGGGGACAGGATTGTAAAGGAGCCGAGTTTTGTATGTTATTGAACTTAAGCTGGTATAAATTCAAATTAGAGTGTTATAACTTTAGGATGTTAAGTATAATCCCCATGGTAACCATAAAGGAAATAGCTAAAGAATGTACACAAAAGGAAATGGAAAGAAATTTTAAAATTTCACTACAAAAAATCAGCTAAACATAAAAGAAGACACTCAATAAATGCAGGAAATGAAAAGCAAGCTATAAGGCATAAAAAACAAATAGCAAAATGAAAAAAATTAAGTTTCTCCTTATCAGTATATACTTTATATGCAAATGGGTTAAACCCTACCATCAAAAGATAGGGATGAGCAGAATAGATAAATACATGGTCCGACTATTTACTGTTTACAAAAGACTCACTTTAGATCCAAAGATATAAACAGATTAAAAGTGGAAGCATGGAAAAAATATTCCATGCAAATAGTAACCAAAACACAGCAGGAGTGGCTATAATAATATCAGACAAAATAGATTTATTTTTTTTTTTAACAGGGTCTCACCCTGTCACCCAGGTTGGAGTGCAGTGGCACAATCTTGGCTCACTATAGCCTTGACCTCCCAGCTCAAGCAATCTTCCTACCTCAGTCTCCCAAGTAGCTGGGACTACAGGTAAGCGCCACCACACCCTGCTAACTATTGTATTTTTTGTAAAGAGGGCATTTCACCATGTTGTCCAGGATAGTCTAGAACTCCTGGGCTCAAGTGTCCCACCTGCTTCAGCCTCCCAAAATGCTAGGAGCACAGGCATGAGCCACTGCTCCCAGCCAAAATAAACTTACAAGGCTATAGTGGACAAAGAAGGACATTATACATTAATAAAAGACCCAATACAGCAAGAAGATATTCAATTATAAACATTTACCCACCTAAGGACAGACCATAAAAACATATAAAGCAAAAGCTTACAGAATGAAAGGGAAAAAGAGATAGTTCTGTAACAATAGTTGGAGACTTCAATACCCAACTCTCAATAATGGTTAGAACAACCAGACAAAAAATAAGCAAGGAAACAGAAGACTTAAACAATGTGATAAACCAACCAGACTAACAGGTATACTCAGAATCCTCTATCCAACAACCACAGTATACAAACTTTTCTCAAGTGCGCATGGGACATTTTGCAGGATACATCATATGTTAGGCCACAAATTAAGTCTCAACAGATATTAAAAGACGGATATCATACAAAGTATCTTCTCTGACCAATGACATAAAGTTAGAAATGAATAACAGAAGTGAAACAGAAAATGCATAAATTTGGGGAAATTAAACAGCAAACTCTTAAACAACCAATAGGTCAAAGGAAAAATCACAGGGGAAATTAGAAAATACTTAGAGACAAATAAATATGAAAACACAACATGCTAAATCTTATGGGACAAAGCAAAAGCAGTCTGCGGGTGGAAATTTATAGCTATATATGTTTACAATAAAAAACAAGAAAAATGTCAAATCAACATCCTAACTTTACAAGTTTAGAATAAGAAGAACAGGCTGGGTGTAGTGGCTCATGCCTGTAGTCCCAGCATTTTGGGAGGCCAAGGCAAGCAGATCACTTGAGCCCAGGAGTTCAAGACCAACCTGAGCAACATAGTGAAATCCAATCTTTATAAAAAATACAAATATTATCCAGGCATGGTGGCACATGCCTGTGGTCTCAGTACTCAGGGGGCTGAGATGGGGGAATTGCTTGAGCCTGGGAGGTCAAGGCTGCAGTGAGCTATGATTGCACCACTGCACACCAGCCTGGGTGACAGAGTGAGATCCTGTTGCAAAAAAAAAAAAAGAAAAAAGAAAGAAAAAAAAAAAGAAAAGAAAAATAAGAACAAACAAAACTCAAAGGTAGCAGAAAGAAGGAAATAATAAATATTAGAGTAGAGGTAACAAAATAAAGAATAGAAATCAAGAGAAAATCAATAAAACCAAGAGCTAGTTCTTTGACAAGATTAAGAAAATTGACAAATGTTTAGTTAGGTGTATTAAGAAAAAAAAGAGAACACTCAAATTACTAAAATCAGAAATAAAAATGCGGACATTACTCCTTATTCTACAGAAATAGAAAAGATTATAAGAGAGTACTATGAACAATTGTGTATTGACAGATTGGATAACCTAGATGAAATGGACAAATTCCTTGAAACAGAAAGCCTACCAAGACTAAATCAAGGAGAAATAAATAATCTGAATAGACTTACAACTAGTAAAAATATCTAATTAGTAATGAAAAATCTTACAAGGAAAAGCCCTGAACCTGATGACTTCGCTGATGAATTCTACCAAACATTTAGAGAAGAATACCAATCCTTCTCAAACTATTCCCCCAAAATTGTAGAGGGAACCCTTCCTAACTCATTCTATAAGGCCAGCATTACTCTGATACCAAAGCCAGACAAAGACACTACAAGAAAAGAACATTATGTCATAAAATTCATTTTGCTAATATTTTGTCAAGGATTTACAAAAACCCTTTTAATCTTTTAAAAGAATATATTTTATGATTATTGATGTAAAAATCCTTGACAAAATATTAACAAAATTGATTGAGCAGCATATTAACAGGACTACACACCATATATACCATTACCAAGTGGTATTTATTCCTGTAATGCAAGGATGATTCAACATATGAAAACTGATTAACAGAATATACCACATTAACACAGTGAATAGAAACAACCACATGATCATCTCAATTGATACAGAAAAAACATATGACAAAATTCTATACCCTTTTATGATAAAAACACTCAACAAACTAGGAATAGAAGGGAAGTTCCTCAACATGATAAAGGGCATTTATAAAATTTTCATGGCAGCATTCCACTCAATGGTGAAAGATTGAAAGCTTTTCCTCAGAGATCAGGAACAAGGAAAGATGTCTGCTTTTTCTGCTTCTATTCAACATAGTACTAGAAGTTCTAGCCAGAGAAATAAGGAAAGTGGAAGAGGTAAAAGGTATCCAAATCTGAAAGAAAGAAGTAAAATTATCTCTGTTTGTAGATGATATAATTTTATATGTAGAAAACCCTAAAGATTCTACAAAAAACTGTTGGAACTAATAAATAAATTCAACAAAGTAGCAGGATACAAAATCAACACACAAAAATTAGTTTTATTTCTATACACTAAAAATGAACAATAAGAAAAAGGAATTATTAAAATTCTGTTTATAATGGCACCAAAACGAATAAAATACTTAGGAATTAACTACGTAAGTAAAAGACTTGAACAATAAAAACAATAAAAACTACAAAACATTGCTGAAAGAAATTAAGACACAAAGAAATTGAAACAAATTTCATGTTTGTGCATTAGAAGACAATATTGTTAAACTGTCAATACTACAGAAAGAGATCTACAGATTCAGTGCAACCCTAGCAAAATCCCAGTGATTTTTTTTTTTTTTTTTTTTTTTTTTTTTGCAGAAAAACCCATCCAAAAATTCATATGGAATTTCAAGGGATCCTGAATAGCCAAAACAATCTCAAGAAAGAAGAAAGCTAGAAGATTCACACTTCCTAATTTCAAAATTTACTACAAAGCAACAGTCATTGAAACAGTATGGTACTGGCATAAAGGCAGTGCCATAAAGTCATAAAGTCAGACATACAGATCAAATAAATATGATTAGGAGCCCAAAAATAAACCCTTACATGTACGGTCAAATAATTTTTGACAAGGAAGCTAAGACCATTCAATGGGGAAAAGAATAGCTTTTTCAGCAAATGGTGGTGGAAAAACTAGATATCCACATATCAAAGAATAAAGTTGAAACCGTACCTAATTATATACAAAAATTAACTCAAAATGGATTAAAGACCTAAATGTAAGGCTTAATAAAACCCTCAGAAGAAAACATAGGGGAAAATTTCACAACATTGGACTTGGCAATGATTTCTTGGCTATAATAACAAAAACACAGGCAACAACAACAACAAAATAGATTGGTCATAAAAATTTGTGCATGAAAAACTACTATCACCATCTGCTGCATAAGCCACCTCTAATTGATTTGTGAGTTTCCTTTCTTATACATGAAATTCTTGTATTATTTGAAATGGTTTCAGAGTCATTTATTCAGCACACATCCCACCCCCTGACCCCCACCCTTTCCTTAGAGACAGGATCTCACTCTGTCCCTCAGGCTGGAGTGCAGTGGTACAATCATAACTTGCTACAGCCTAAAACTCTTGGGCTCAAGTGATCCTCCTGCCTCAGCCTCCTGAGTAGCTAAGATGACAGGCTCATACTTCCATACACAGCTTCCTTCCTTCCTTCCCTTCCTTCCTTCCTTCCTTCCTTTTTTTTTATTTTTTAATTTTTTTTCTAGTGACAGTTTCTTGCTCTGTTGCCCAGACTGGTCTCAAACTCCTGGCCTCAAGCAATCCTCCCACCTTGGCCTCCCAAAGTGCTGAGATTACAGGCATGAGCCACTGTGTTTGGCCTTTTTTTTTTTTCTCTCATTAATTTGTTCATTAATTCTTGTTCATACAGCCTTTTTACTTCCTTAGGTTATAATCCATTTATACCCAGCTAAGAAAGTATCTGTTTTTATCTTAATTTTTTTTTCCAAACATTTTATAGTAATCTCACTTGTTAATTTCCCAGGTGAAATATAACCAGGAAAATTTTGTCCATTTCTAAATTCTGATTGTGTTAAGTTCTTCTAGAATTTCAACTGGAAGTGTGGTAAACTATGAATTACTCAATTATTCAGAGAGGAATTGAAGTTTTTAAAATGAGCTTTCCATTCAAGAATACATATTTTTATATATATTTACTCAAATCTTCTTTTATATTTTGTATACATCCCACACGGTTTTTTTTTAGGGGTATTTGGTGTCTTTTTTAATTGCTACTGTGGCTGGAATATTTTTTTGCCATCATACCTTTTAACAGGTTATATAGAAACAAGGTAAACAGTAAGTAAAAAAAAAAAAAAGGCAACAGAATGAGAGAAAATAATCTGCAAATTACATATCTGATAAGAGATTAATATCCAGAATATATGGCAAACTCCTAAAACTCAAAAACAAACAAATGAACAAAAAACACAATTCAAAAATGGGCAAAGGAGTTCAATAGACATTCTCCCAAAAGAAATATAAATGAAAAGGTGCTAAACATCACTGATTATTAGAACAATGCACATCAAAACTCCAATGAAATACCACTTTACACTCATTAGGATGGTTACTATCCAAAACAAAACTAAACAAAAGTAAAGGTTGGCAAAGATGTGCAGAAATTGGAACATCTGTGCACTGTTGGTGGAAATGTAAAATTATACAACCACTGGAAAACAGCATGGCAGTTTTTCAAAGTTAAAAATAGAATAAAAAATAGAATTACCATATGAACCATCAATTTCACTTTTGGGTATACACCCAAATGAATTGAAAGTTGGATCTCGAAGATTTGTTTGTACACTTATGTTCATAGAAGCATTATTTACAATAGCTAAAACACGGAAGCAATCCAATGTCCATCAATGAATGACTGGATAAGTAAAATGTGGTATATCCTTACAACAGAATATTATTCATTCTGTTCAGCCTTAAAAAGGAAGGAAATTCTGCAGTATGCAACAACATGGATGAACTTTAAGGACATTAGGCTAAGTGAAACAAGTCAGTCACGAAAAAGACAAACACTGAATGATACCACTTATATGAGGTACTCAAGAGCAGTCAAAATCATAGTAATAAAGTAGAATAGTGGTTTCCAGGAGCTGGGAGTAGGAGAAATAGGGGGTTATTGTTTGTTTAATGGGTATAGTTCTTATTTTACAAGATGAAAAGAGTTGTGGAGATGGATGGTGGTGATGAGTGCACAAAATTATGAATGTATTTAATACCACTGAACTGTATACTTAAAAATGGTAAGATGACGCTAGGTGCAGTGGCTCATGCCTATAATCCCAGCACTTTGGGAGGCTTAGGCAGGTGAACCACCTGAGGTCAGGAGTTCCAGACCAGCCTGGCCAACACGGCGAAACCCTATCTCTACTAAAAGTACAAAAAAATTAGCCAGGCATGGTGGCACCCACCTGTAGTCCCAGCTACTTGGGAGGCTGAGGCAGGAGAATTACTTGAACCTGGAAGGCGGAGGTTACAGTGAGCCAAGATCACGCCACTGCACTCCCAGCCTGGACAAAAGAACAAGACTCTGTCTCCAGAAAAAAAAAAAAAAAAAGGTAAGATGATAAATTTTATGTTATATATATTTTATCATCATAAAAAACTGGAAAAAATATACAATCTGCCTTATTTCATTTATTTCTATGTAAGCTTTCTTTTCATTATCAATGCTTTAAATATATTTTTATCTTTGGTATCATAATACCAGTGTCTAGTCATGAATTGCTTTATTCTGATGTGTCTAAACATGACTTGCTTTTTGAAAAAACCCTAAATGGTATACAATATGCTTCCTCACCATGTGGACTCATGTATTTCATCAATTCTAAAAGTTCTCAGCCATTATCTCATCAGATTTGGCCCTCCTTCATTTTCTCTAGTCTTTTCTTCTAGGACTCCAATTAGACATATATTAGATCTTCTCATACTATCTTCTAAATTATAAACTTCTTTTTCATGTTTTTATCTCTTCTCTTCTCTTTTCTTCCACCTACCCTTTCCTGAATTCTAGGCATTTTATCCTGTTCTGCTTCTAGTTAATCAATTATCTAATCACCTAAACCACTGTTAACTTGTCCATTAAAGAAATTTCTATAATTATACTTTCATTTCTAGAAGTTTCCATTGTTTGTATTAAAAATAGTCATTTATTATAGTCTATTTACATACTCATCTTTTGTGAATTATGCTTTATTTCTTTAAACATTTATAGATAGCTTTCTTACATTATGTATTTGAAAATGCCCATATCTGTAGTTCTTAAAGCTCTAAATCTATCATTTGTTGTTGCTGCTGACTCTTCCTCATGGTGGCTTATCTCCATGCATGCCTAGTGACCTTTGATTATCTTGACCATCTCTTCTCCATTAACATATGAGAAGAAACAAAGCCCTGGGAGAATATTTGGAAATTAGAGGAGTGCTCCCATTCTATCTCTGTATATGTATCTGTCTCTCTTTCTCCCTGTCTTTTTCTCTCTCCCCCACCTCTTCTCAGTCTACAGGTTCTCCCATCTCTGTTTCTCACTCTATGTCATTTACATTCTCTTTCCTTTTTCTGAGGTCATGCAGTTCTCTACTTCTTTTTACATTTCATAGAAGATGGCTGTCCCACAGTTTATATAATCCTCAGTTTCAGTCACATATGGGGACTAACTGATTGAGAAATAAAGAGTACCTGATTGGTCCATCTCAGGCAAATATACCCCCTGATCCAATCAGCTGCAACTACAGGGTCAAGAACACATGGCACAAAGATGGCTGTGGACTTTCCAGCCCTGAGGAAGAGAGGAGCAATTCTCAGGCAGGAATAGTTGAGCTTCTATATGTCTTCCCAACACCCTGTCCTCTCAATCCCTGCTGTTGTTTCTGCCTTCATTCATCATTTCACAATGAATGGCTGCAAACATTTCCTCACAAATTGTCTTGCTTCTAGCTTTTTCTTCTCAATCCACTCCCTACCAGAGTGATCTTTGTACACTGAAAATTGCACCATGTTACTTTCCTAATGAAAACCCTTCAAGAATTCTCCATAACCTCTATGACAAATTCCAGACTTCTTAGGTTGGCTAGAAGAAGTAATTTACTAATTTGAGTCCTAACTCCTAATCTTTTTCTTTACTATAATCCGTCCACCCTAATTCCAGACGTTCCAAACTATATTTTGCTTCCCAAAATTTCCTGAGTCTCTCATTCCTCTCTGCTTTCACTCATGCTGCTCCATCTACCCACAAGGCCCTTCTTCCCCTTGCCAGCTTGCCAAATATCTATCCATCTATGAAGAACCAACTTGCTTCTTCTGAGAGGCTTTTTTTCTAAATCCACTTATCTATTGGGAATTGACCACATTTTTTGTGTCATCCCTATTCTTTTTTTCTTAGACAGAGTCTCACTCTGTCACCCAGGCTGGAGTGCAACAGTGTGATCTTGGCTCATTGCAACCTCCACCTCCCGCGTTCAAGCAATTCTCCTGCCTCAGCCTCCCAAACAGTTGAGATTACAGGTGCCTGCCACCATGCCCAGCTAATTTTTTGTATTTCCAGTAGAGACAGGGTTTTACCATGTTGGCCAGGCTGGTCTCAAACTCCTGACCTCAGGTGATCCGCCCGCCTCAGCCTCCCAAAGTGCTGGGATTACAGACATAAGCCACTGCACCCAGCCATCATCCCCATTCTTATAAGCCATACAGTACCTTTCATATTCTAACCCAGTGATTTGTTTGCCTGCCTGCTTCAATCATCATTGAACTATTGGCATTTTAAAGGTAGGAACTGTGTCTTATTATCTTCATATTTCCATTTCCTAACACAGAACCTGGTACATACAGTGTTCAAAGAAATGCTTGTTGAATAGATGAATCATTCCTTCTTCCTGTGCTTCTGTGGATGTCACAAATCAAAGGATCTCGTAGCCGTTGGACTCGTATTCTTAAAGAAAGAGCTAACATAGAATGCCAACTCTAAATTTTTTCTAGAAATATACGTATTGTATCTTTTTCAAATTGCCATTGTTAATTCCCTCTGACCATGGAGGATACCTGTGAGTGGACTAAAGATTAGGTTTTCTAAAGCTCTCAATGAAAGACCCCAAGCCAAATAGAGAACCAGTAGCATTTGCAATCTAAAATAATTTAAAACCTCCAACATAGGTGTCACTGAACTAAAGCTAAGTGAGGAGAGCTTAAATTCCAGCCCACTAGGTAAAATGGCATTTGAATAATCAAATTCCAGGAAGGGCCCCAGTTCAGGGCTCAGCACACATTTGAGGGCCTCAACTGTGTGTGTGTGTGCATGTGTGTGTGTGTGTGCATGTGTGTGTGTGTGTGTGTGTGATCTCCACATTTCCTAATAAGATCTTTTAAGTGAAAATTACTGACTGTAATTTTTTCGAAATACAGAAGTAATTTTTAATAAAATAAACAAAAAAGTTAACTTTATGTGCACTCAGCATACACATACACAAAACAGTTTTATTCAATATCTTATTCAATTGTGTAAGCTGCATTCTTCACTCAACATATTTCTATGTTAATCAAGTTTTTATGACTCCCTTATATTCCACATTATGGATGTAACATAATTCATTTATCCAATTCTCTATTAATAGAGAATAGTGCTTACTATGAGTTCTAGACATCTTATATATACAAACCAGCTTATTGTTCACAATCCTATGAAGTAGGTACTATTATTACCCATATTTTGTATATAGGGAAATTAAGGCACAGAGAACGTAAGCAACTTGCCCAAGGTCAGATACTTTATACGTGGTAGAGGTAGGCTCCAGAGTCTGCTTTTGATGATTATGCAATATGATTTCTCTGAAACTGGGATTAAATTGATTAGTAGCTGGTTGTGAGCAAGGATAAGTAGGAAGGTTACATTTTGCTGAGACCTTGTGTTAAATATGGCTAAGAGTACATGTTCTAAGTCAGGCTGTCTGGCTTCAAATTCCACCTTTGCTACTTATCAACCCTGTAGCTTTGGGTTATTTGATTCACTTCTATATCTCACTTTTCTTATCTGTGAAACAGGGTTAATAACAGTGCCTACTTCAGTTAATGCTATTAGGGCCAACTATTAAATACTTAAGCCTTCAAATAGATGATAACTTTTATTAAAACACCTTGATTCACCATGGGGCAATTTTCCTGAATTGTAGAATGACTCCCACAAAAAAGCAAAACAAAACAAAACAAACAAACAAACAAAAAAACCCTGCCTTTTTAAAACTCACTTGGCCTTCCAAGTCCAGTCTTAGGAGATAAGAGAACTAGCCCTAACTAGTAATACTGACAAACAGAAAGAAACATATCTGCAAATCAGTGGTGCTATATTATATATAGTGGGGAGGAAATGGTTCCATAATATACAAAAAGTATCTGAACTGAAGTCACTATCCTTAAAGTTGAGTCTTTGACATTGTCCATTTCCTCCTGATGTCAAGAGGGCTGGCTCAGGGTCCAGAGAAATCTAGACAACGGTGGAGTGGAAATGACAAGGCAGCTTTCCCAAGACAGAAAAGCATGTGAAAAAGTGAGCAT
Source organism: Rhinopithecus roxellana (assembly GCF_007565055.1). NCBI lineage: Eukaryota > Metazoa > Chordata > Mammalia > Primates > Cercopithecidae > Rhinopithecus > Rhinopithecus roxellana. Next base: position 57,547,151 of record NC_044564.1, read on the forward strand.
TAACTCTTTTTCCCCACTAGCTTTTAAATTTGTTAATTGTTGGCATCCTTAAAGTCTCACTTCCCTAGAGCACGGCCTTAATTACCCTGCCTTAGCTGTGATTCAATAATAAGGAAGAGTTATCGAGTGCATGCAATGGGCTAGCACCTACCCTTGACATTTATTATCTCATTAACTCACAGCAACCCAGTGAGGTGGAAGGAGCCAATGTATGCCAGAGGTTTTTGTGTGTGCGGTTTTTTGTTTTGTTTCGTTTTTAGAGACAGGTCTCTCTATGTTGACCATGCTGGCACTCCTCCTACCTTAGCCTCCCAAGTAGCTAGGACTACAGGTGCATGCCACTACATCCAGCAGCAAAAGGTTTCAAATGACATGCCCAAGTTTACTAAGGTAACAAATGACAGAGCCAGAGTGAATCCAGGAAGCCCACACACTTAATGGCACAGTTTTACATGGCACAGCTTCTCTGTGTGGTAATGGTCAACCAGTTAGAAATGTTAAAGATGGAAGGAGCCTTAGGAGTTCCCTAATCCAAAATTTCTCAAAGTGCAATATATATCCCTATCTGGTATAAGAGGTGACTTTAAGGGGTGTAGAAATAAACATTTTAAAAGTAATATGTATGTTTTTATATTAACGTATAGTAGAAAATATAGCTAACATATCAAAACTGTGATTTCAGTCACAATGTATTAATATGTGTAAAGTGTTGGTATATCATAAGTGTTGTGTAAGTGTTTGCTATGACAACCTAGATCATTACGATGAGACTAATTTTTTAAGAGTCAATCTTGAAAATAATAATAGTAAAAGCAGTACATAGAAATAGCAAAAGTCATGAAATTGATTCTTAAGTTACTAAAGTTTGAAAATACTAAACTCTTCCAACTTCTTTGTAACAGTACAAGCTTTGAAATACTGTTCAGAATTATTAGGTTGAGCCATATTAAATTGCCATTTGTATAGCTTCGGTATGTTGACTGGAAATGCTGTTTGGCTCAACCTATTATTCAAGGCTCTTTCTATGCTTATTAACTGTGAGAACGTGGGCAAGTTATTTAACCAGGCAATAAAGAGGGTCTAGCTCTTTGTCTATATTGGCTATTATTGCTCCTTTTGCTTCTCTTGCTAAATGTCTCTGCTCTCAGGCCTGGTCCTGCACTACGTATCATCTCCTGCTCTGGGTGGGCTCAGAGAAAGCCCCATTGTGGCCCTTTCCACTGACCACAGGCATGGCCATGGAGGCTTTCACTGCCTTTCTCAAGATCAGAATAATTAGTGGTTGCCTCTTCAGGTGTCTCCTAGCCAGCCCACGCTGAGGGTGCTACGAGCAACTGGGGGATGATTTTTATCATTCATGAAAACCTTGATTCAGTGTTGGGGAAGCTAACTCTTCCACTCCCTGATAAGGTTTGTTTTCCCTGTATCAACTCACAGTATAAGCTTCCATCCCAATCCTCTGTACTCTATTCAGTTGAGTTTACCCTTATAAAAACACAGATGAAATCCGTCATCCTATCATATGACAATTTCTGCCCTGAAACACACAGAAAATTAACCATGTGCCCTCATTTAAAACAAAACAGCTCCAAACTCAGACTGCTAAAGCTGGTGTATTCTACCTATAAGGAGATGCAGAAAGTAAAGGGTATTTTCCATTATTGTGTGACCTTCTTATATTGGTTAAGAACTTGACTGAAATTGATATCTGTAAGTATCCTGCCACTTGGACCTTTCTCTATTAGTCTTGGAGTGACATGAAAAGAATATTATTTCAATTATTGCTGGGGTAGGCTTCAGTGAGGCAAAAATCACATGCACAGGAAGGTATTTTTCTTTGTGAAGAACAAGAATGTGAGTTACCAGGCTAGGTGTGGTGGCTCACGCCTGTTATCCTGACACTTTGGGAGGCAGAGGTGGGCAGATCACGAGGTCAGGAGATCGAGACCATCCTGGCTAATTTGGTGAAACCCTGTCTCTACTAAAAATACAAAAAAAAAAAAAAAAAAATTAGCCGGGCATGGTGGCGGATGACTGTAGTTCCAGCTACTCCGGAGGCTGAGGCAGGAGAATGGCATGAACCCAGGAGGCGGAGCTTGCAGCGAGTGGAGATAGCACCACTGCACTCCAGCCTTGGTGACAGAGCAAGACTCCGTCTCAAAAAAGAAAAAAAAAAAAAGAATGTGAGTTACCAGATCAAAACTGACTTGGAAGGCAGAATTTTAACACATTCTTTTTTGTAAACTAAGTGAGAAAGACACATTTGGAAAGTGATCACATGCTGTTAATGAGCAACTTAATCAGTTTTGTTCTGAGTTTGAGGGTAATTAACTGTTAAGAAATCATGGTTCAAAACAATAGAACTTCAACACACAACATGAACATGTTCCAGGATGGTCACAAATGTCCATATTTGTGAACACAGAAATGTTTAGGCAGATGCCTGACCTTCTCTCAAATCATAGATCCCACTGAGAGTCTCCTGTTTTCTGTGCATATTCTCAAGCCACAGGTGTTAACTCCCTTTCAACTTCTACTAAAGTTTCCTGTCCTCTGATAGACATTTTTCACATGTGAAAACTCGTTTCCATCTTTCACAAATGCTACAAAGAGTGGAATTCAGCAAAGGCAAGACGAGACACAGCTGAGTGGTCAGCTAGGCATGCTCTTTGTCAAAATAACTCCAGTTTTCAAATACCTGTGATTCAGGATCACTTGAGGCCAGGAATGAGCTAATATGATTCAAGCGGCCTTACAATCTGTTCAACAAATATTTTGGCATTACAAAAAGAACCTTTTCAAATTTATTTTTTAGTTTCCTTGGCAAAGGGGTTAACCAAAAGGATTTTCTGTAGGTGGACAAAGATTGAGAAAACTAAGTAATTAGATCCCTTGAACCTATTGTGACAGAAATGCAGTGGTTTTGCATGGACCTAAATAACTTGGGCAACATAGCAAGACCTCGTCTCTGCAAAATAAAAATTGAGGCCGGGCGCAGTGGCTCACGACTGTAATCCCAGCACTCTGGGAGGCCAAGGCAAGTGGATTACGAGGTCAGGAGATCGAGACCATCCTGGCTAACACGGTGAAACCCCGTCTCTACTAAAAAATACAAAAAATTAGCTGGGCATGGTGGCGGGTGCCTGTAGTTCCAGCTACTCGGGAGGCTGAGACAGGAGAATGGCGTGAACCCAGGAGGTGGAGCTTGCAGTGAGCCGAGATCGTGCCACTGCACTCCAGCCTGGGAGACAGAGCGAGACTCCATCTCAAAAAGAAAAAGAAAAAGAAAAATTGAAAAATGAGCCAGGCATGACATGTTTCTGTGGTTTCAGCTATTTGGGAGGCTGAGGCAGGAGGACTGCTGCTTCAAACCCAGGCAGTTGAGCCTGCAGTGAGCCATGATTGCACCACTGCACTCCAGCCTATGCAACAGAGTGAGAGCCTGACTCCAAAAAACTAAAGAAAATATATGTAAATAAGTGACACAATAAATATAAAATACTCAAACACACATGATGGGAAGGTGTGATCTCAAACACACATGATGGGAAGGTGTGATCACTTGCAGAAGAGTTATCATTGAAAAAGTTAAATTCATAAAAACTAAGCGTCTACTGTAGCAAAAATTACGTATCAAGTGAGAATGTAATTGTTTAAAAGTGCCTGAAACAGGTGCAACGGCACATGCCTGTATTACCAGCTACTTGGAGAGCTGAGATGGGAAGACTGCTTGGGCCCAGAAGGCGGAGACTACCCTGCGCAAGATAGCTAGATCCTGTCTCTAAAAGGAAATAAAAGTGGCTGAAAGAAAAAAAAAAAAAAAAAAAACTTGCTGAACATCCTTGTGAACATCCTTGTGTTCCAGTGCCCCAACTGCAATCCATACTATAGAACTGTTCAGAGCCTGGAAGCTGCTGGAGCCAGAGGGTAGAGATGAGCCATAGGAGAAAACTGACCAGAGCTGCTAGAAGAAATAGACAACAATTTGACCTAATAACAAGGGCAATTAAAGAGATATAAATATAGCAAAATCAAAATATATTGGGGGGCTAACAAGCCATTATTTGTAAACCTCCCTTCCCACCCAAGCCACCTCCTTTATGTGTGGTAGGATGTCCCCAGTCTAAGATTTAATATATGTTCAACCTTCCAGGTTCTGTTTTAAACAGGTATAACCCTAGCTTTGGGATTTCAGTAAAGACTAACCCTTTTCTCACCATGGACTTTCAAAAGCCTGGTTTGAAACTCAGAGCTGAGCAACTCCTTTCTGCCTAGACAGTATCTGCCTTTCCTTTTCTAGGGCAATAAACCTCAGCCTCAAATTCTAATCTTCCTGTCAGAGGGGTTATGAGAAGAATCCATTATCAAGAAAAGAAAATACTTCAAGTGGCATTTTGACATGATACCAGGACACAAAAAATGATTATACCCAATTCCCAGATAAAATTGTATTATGAGCACCTCCTCAAATTTGCATTCTCTGGGACCTAGGGATACCTCCTTTAAAGGTGCATCAGGAGGGAACATGTCAGAGCTCAACACTCTTTCTTTCCTAAGTCAAGTGCATGAGACTCCACACTCCTTCTGATTGTATGAACTCAAGGACTGTGCGTCATGTTTCTTTGTGTCCTCTCTGCTTTAAGCAGCACAGTGCACATTGCAGTTGTTTAGATCCATATAGAACCACTGCATTTCTGCCACAATAGGTTCAATGGATCTAATTACTTAGTTTTCTCAATCCTTGTCCACCCACAGAAGATCCTTTTGGTTAACCACTCTGCCAAGAAAACTAAAAAATAAACTTGAAAAGGTTCTTTTTGTAATGCCAAAATATTTGTTGAACAGATTGTAAGGCCACTTGAATCACATTAGCTCACTAAAACATCTATCGCAAAGTCACAGTCTTACATTACTGGATTCTTAGAATTCTTATTCTCCTCTAATCCCACAGAAACAAAAATTGCTTAAAGTTCAATCTATCTTTAAAGAAAAGTATTCAAATTTGTAATATCTGTGGATAACTAGGAGGCAAAAAAGTTGAAAACTGAAACCCTGCATCATATATCACTAGTAGGTCTTACCTCTCATTGTTTCTTGACATAAAGCAATTATTGGATAATTCAGCTTGGTAGAGAGGCTGAACTGTGATATTTGGGGTATCATAAAAGGCAGTATTTGCAAGATCAAGTGGGAGACATAATGCACACAGTAAAAAATACCCAGGGATGGGAACTAGACTACAGGCTAGATAAACCTAACCCATGGATAACTGAAGTTCTAGAATGAGAAATAAAAACAGATAGAGACAATAGAGACAAGGTAATAATACTAAACTATTAGAAGACAATTTTCCTGAAATTAAGAAAAATTTAAATCTGCAGTTTGAAGTATTCAAGTATGTATAGGAATGCTGAAAAAAAAAAAGCCTGATAAAATTTCTAAACTTTTAGGATAAATTTTAAAACTTCCAGACAGAAAGAATCTATGCTATTATATTAATAAAGATGCTTTGTGGTGGCAAGTATCAGAAACATCAAAGTAACTTTAAAAATAAGGAAACTGTATATATGCATATCTCATGTACACACACGTGCACACATATACACACAAAGCCCAGGGTAAAACCACTCTAGAATTAGTTAATTCAGTGGTCTAACTGCATTAGTAAAGAAAGACCAGGGTTTTTTCAAACTAATAATTCTGCCTCTATCCTCACACTACCTTCTTTCATGGCAAAAGTTACAGCATCACAATTTCCAAAAGCAGCAAATGAATTGTCTCTCCTCCTGTCTTAGTGGCAGTAGTTGTTGATTACGTATCCAAGATCCACCATCCTCTTCTTCTTCACTAAAAGAACCTTGATTTTGTGCCCAGCTAAACACACTTTCTAAGACTTCCTTTTGGTCAAGGGTGACCATGTGATATAATTTTGGACTATAAAATGTAAGCAGAAGTTTGTGTGATGGTTAATTTTATGTGTCAACTTGACTGGACCATGGGGTCCCCAGATGCTTGTTTAAACATTATTCTGAGTATATCTTCAAGGGTGTTTATGGATGAGATTAACATTTTAATCTGTAAAGCAGATTGCTTTCCATAATGTGGTTGGGCCTTATTCTATCAGGCCTAAATAGAACAAAAAGTCTGACTCTTCCCTGAGTAAGAGAATTTTCCGCCAGACAGCCTTTGGACTTCATCAGAAATATCAGCTCTTCTGACTGACGACCTTTAAAGGGGGACATCAGCTATCCTTGAGTCTCCAGTCTGCAACCCACTTTGCAGATTGGACTTGCCAGCTTTCATAATACTGTGAACCATTCCTTATTTATATTTATTCATCATATATATGTACACACACATACACACATATATATAGGTAAATATATATATATACAATATTCCATATATATATTCTGTTTTTCTGAAGAACTCTGACCAATCTAATATATTTTGCTAAATGGTTTCTGGGAAACTATAAGCTTTCTTAATATGAAAGGACAGTAGCATGTGGTATAGACATTATCCTACCTATTTTTCCTTCTTGCTTTGAAGCGATGACTGGAGCTAGAACTGCAGCAGCCGTCTTACAACTATGAGGGAAAGGTCAAAGAAACTGCAGATATATATACCCTGATATCAGAAATGCAACATCAGCAACTGCCTGCCTCTGGGCATTTTTGCTATGTGAGAAAACTATCCCCCAATTTTTAAAGGTCATTTTTGTTTTATGTTATTTTGACTTGAAAACTTTCCTAATTGATAGAGTAGTGATCTCAAATGCTACAAAACTTTCCAAAAAAATATTTCTTAATAGACTTTCCTTGATGTATCATTGACTAGAGCACAGTCACATGCTCACTTCTAAGCTAATTAGAAGTAAATGACCTTTCCATGATTGACTTAAACAAGTCAAAATTCACAATTCCAGAACAGGAAATATGATAAATACCATGGAGAATGGGATAATACCTGAGAAAATCAGTGCTGATGTTAGGAAGCCAGTAGATGTTGAGTGGGTAACCAAGAGTGTCTGCCACACTTATAAAAGAAAAAGAATTAGATTGGCCTCAAACTTCCCGAATATATACTAAAATCTAAAAACTAATTAGGTTATTTCTATAAGCTACCTCCAAAAATGAGCTGAAACCCAAAAATTCAATCTCTAGCCCAGTCAGGATAAAAATATATATATAGGCTGGGCGCGGTGGCTCAAGCCTGTAATCCCAGCACTTTGGGAGGCCGAGGCAGGCGGATCACGAGGTCAGGAGATTGAGACCATCCCGGCTAACATGGTGAAACCCCATCTCTACTAAAAAATACCAAAAACTAGCCGGGCGAGGTGGCGGGCGCCTGTAGTCCCAGCTACTTGGGAGGCTGAGGCAGGAGAATGGCGTGAACCTGGGAGGCGGAGCTTGCAGTGAGCTGAGATTCTGCCACTGCACTCCAGCCTGGGTGACAGAGTGAGACTCCGTCTCAAAAAAAAAAAAAAAAAAAATGTATATATATATATATATTTGCAGACACTCAGGAATTCAGAAAACATTAATCACATACTTCATGTGAGAAAAACACTGCTAAACTACAAATGTTAGAACAGAGATTTCAAAATGAGGGGAGAGGAGAAGTAATAAGTATACATCTGTCTCTATATGTAGAAAAATATAAGCGAATAGTGGCAGAGTGGCCAAGAAATTATAATTTTAATTATAAATAAGGATTTTTGAAACAAAAACTACATACTGCAAGAAAAAATATAAAAACCTTTGGGTCTTAGAGTAATGAATATTTCAATACTTGGATCTTAAAATATGATTTAAAAAAACTCCAGGATTTGATAGTAGTGGGTGGAAAACAGATTATGGGAAATAAAAGCATTCCAACAACAAATTAATTAGTTACAGTTTCTTTTCTTTTTTTTTTTTTTTTTGTAATTTTTTTTTCAGGGATTTTTTTTTTTTTTATATACTTTAAGTTCTAGGGTACATGTGCATAATGTGCAGGTTTGTTACACATGTATACTTGTGCCATGTTGGTGTGCTGCACCCATCAACTCGTCAGCACCCATCAACTCGTCATTTACATCAGGTATAACTCCCAGTGCAATTCCTCCCCCCTCCACCCTCCCCATGATAGGCCCTAGTGTGTGATGTTCCCCTTCCCGAGTCCCAGTGATCTCATTGTTCAGTTCCCACCTATGAGTGAGAACATGCGGTGTTTGGTTTTCTGTTCTTGTGATAGTTTGCTAAGAATGATGGTTTCCAGCTGCATCCATGTCCCTACAAAGGACACAAACTCATCCTTTTTTATGGCTGCATAGTATTCCATGGTGTATATGTGCCACATTTTTCACTGGCCATCAGAGAAATGCAAATCAAAACCACAATGAGATACCATCTCACACCAGTTAGAATGGCAGTCATTAAAAAGTCAGGAAACAACAGGTGCTGGAGAGGATGTGGAGAAATAGGAACACTTTTACACTGTTCGTGGGATTGTAAACTAGTTCAACCATTATGGAAAACAGTATGGTGATTCCTCAAGGATCTAGAACTAGATGTACCATATGACCCAGCCATCCCATTACTGGGTATATACCCAAAGGATTATAAATCATGCTGCTATAAAGACAGTTTCTTTTCTTTTCTGTGTGGCTTGTTTTCTTTTCTTTACAGCTGGCTTTCATTTCCTTTCAAATTTAAAAGAGTGTATTTAACATTCCATGTTAAGGCAATGTGATAACCATGAAGTCTTTGCGTGAGAAAGGAAAGAGGGAGGTTAATTTATAATGAAAGTTGATAGTGTAGAGGAAAGGGCGTCTTCCCTGGCATCCTTCAACCATTTACAACATTTTACAAAACAATGCAGGTAAGGGAAAAGCTTTCACCCATAACGAGGAAAAAAGGTTCTAACTGCCTACATTACAGCAGCCTGTGATGTGACTCAAGCCTCGTAATTCACATTTTTTTAAGGCTCACAATAATTTAGAGTTCCAACAGCTTTGATTTTGAATTACTTATTTTTACAATAACACAAATAAAACTTGATATAATAAATGCATATATCCTTAGAATTGACAATATATATTTTATATGACCATGATTTGTACAAAAATTATATTTGCTGCAGAAAACATTAAAATATAAAACAGTAAAAGTTTTTAAAACCACAAACTCTGATCCTAATCCAATAAAATCAGAAACATATCATATAAAAATGAAGTGACCGAGATGGCAGAATAGAAGGTAACCCACTCACATCTCCCTACAGGAATTCTGCATCCATCTATGGTAAAAAGTCACTCTGCAGGAGCCTCAGGATTGAGGTAGGAGTTTGTGAAACCCTAGTGAAGTCCAAGACATCAGAGGATCACTTGCAGAGGGAAGACTTACACATAGGTGGCTGATCCACCAAGCTTGTTCCTGGGTTCAAGCCAGAAAATGACCCAGTCTCCCAAGGGATTTGGTTTCAACCCTACTTGGCCTTGATCCTGCAACCAAAGCCATCTGCCAAGGAGTCAAGAACAAATTGTGCACACTAGTAGAAACGCTCATCTACCCACTGACAGTCGTGTTGGCAGTCAATCTGAACACTGCTGTCTGGTTCTGCTCCAGCCCCCTCAGGTGAGGTACCAGCTCAGAGCTACTCACACAAGGACCCAGAGGGAGACTTGTCCATAACTTGCCGCTCAGTAGTCTGAGCCTCTCGGACAGGCTAGCGCTCATAAACTTCTGTTCCACAACAGATACCAAGGAGGCCCAGTCTCAGCTCTGGCCTCTCATACTGCAACCAAGGAACTATTCCATCTGTACAGAAACTTGCAAGGAGAATGTGCCTCTCTGAGCCAATGAGACAGGGCTCTCCAGCTTCTGCCCCACAGCAGATGTCAAGGGGGCCCCATCTCAGCTCCAGTCCATCCTGCTGCAGTTGGGGAACTATTAAACATCTATGCTGAGACCTGCTTGGAGATGTATACCTGTTTGAACCAATGAGAAGGGCTCTTCAGCTTCTGTCCCACAGCAGATCCTGATGGGCCCCAGTAACCGCTCTGACTCCTCCTGCTGCATAGAACTATCCCATCTACCTAGAGACCTACTATAAGATGCATACCCATATAAACCATTGGGATAGGCATGCCAGTATCTGTCACACAGCGGGTCCCTTGGAGGTCCAGCCTCAGCTTTGGCTTTTCCTGCTGCAAAGAATTACTGCTGGGCGATACATACATGTCTCAGCCAACAAGACAGGCCCATCAGCTTCCTTCCCATAACAGATCCTGATGAGAGAAGAGAGACAGACCCTGGCACCTAGGAACCAGACCCAAAACCAAGAAACAGACTGGAAACCAGGTCTGGGCCTGCCTGACCTAAGCCTGATAGTTAAAGATTAATCCCTGACCTAACCGGTTATGTTATCTATAGATTTCAGATATTGTATAGAAAAGACATTGTGAAACTTCCTGGTCTGTTCTGTTTCACTCTGAATTACCAGTGCATGCAGTGCCTGTCACATACCCCCTGCTTGCTCAGTCAATCACAACCCTCTCAAGTGGACCCCCTTAGAGTTGTGAGTCCTTAAAAGGGACAGGAATTGCCCACTTGGGGAACTCAGCTCTTGAGACAGGAGTCTTGCCCAATGCTCCCAGCTGAATAAACGACTTCCTTCTTTAACTTGGTGTCTGAGGAGTTTTGTCTGCAGCTCTTCCTGCTACACTTCTTTGTTCCCTGACCGGGAAGCAAGGTGATTGGTGGATGGTTGAGGCAGCTCCTTAGGTGGCTTTCTGTCCTGTGGAACATCCCTGCTGGGACTCCGACCAGTCTGAGCGACGTGCATCCTGAGAGCGCTCCCGGGTAGGCATTTGCCCCGGTGGGACGCCTCGCCAGAGCAGTATGTGGCAGGCCCCCATGGAGGATCAACATAGTGCCTGAACATTGAGAAGGAACTGGTACTTGGAGTCTGGACATCTGAAACTTGGTAAGACTAGTCTTTGGAACTTGCCTACTCCGTTTGAGTGGAAGCATGGCCTGATCACCCATGGCGTGCCTTTATCAGCACTTTGGTTTGGTTTTGGTTTTGACTTGATTTGAATTGCTTGACAGGACCAGTCTTGGGAACTTGCCCACTCCATTTGAGTGGAAGCGTGGCCTGATTACCCATGGAGTGCCTTTATCAGCACTTTGGTTTTGACTTGGTTTGAATTGCTTGACAGACTTGTCTTGGGAACTTGCCTACTCCATTTGAGTGGAGGTGTGGCCTGATCACCCACGGTATGACTGTACTGGCACGATGGTTTTTGTTTTTGACTTGACTTGGATTGCTTGATACTTTGGTGTTGGTTTTGACCTGGCTTGGATTTCTGAATACTCTGATTCTGGTTTTGATTTTGGTTTGGTGTAAACTGCAAAAGTGTGTGTGTGCCCTTTTTACCCATTCTTTGTTTTGTGGTGTGTGTGTGGTGTTAGCATGAGCATGGTGTTTTGTCTTGAAAAAGCATGGGTCAGGCACAAATAAGCCCACCCTACTAGGAACTATGTTGAAAAATTTCAAGAAAGGATTTAAGGGAGACTATGGAGTACTATGACACCAGGAAAACTTAAAACTTTGTGTAAAGTAGACTGGCCAGCATTAGAGGTAGGTTGGCCATCAGAAGGAAACCTGGACAGGTCCCTTGTTTCAAAGGTATGGCACAAGGTAACCTGTAAAGCCAGGGCACCCAGACCAGTTTCCATACATAGATGCTTGGTTACAGCTGGTTTTAGATCTCTCTACAGTAGTTGAGAGAACTGCAGCATAAGCGAGAAGAGAGAGAGAAAGAGACAGAGGTAAAAGGAAAGTCAAAGAGAGAGAGATAAAGTCAGAGAGAGACAGACAGAGTCAAAGAGAGAAAGGAAGAGAAAGAGATATATACAAGTAGTTAAGAAAAAAAACAGTGTACCCTATTCCTTTAAAAGCCATCTATACCAATTCCAAATTAATTTAGACAAAATAAGGTCTTATTAATAGCAAAGGATAATTAAAATCCCAAACTTACAAGGTTTTCAACAAAAGTAAAGTTTGCTAAAAGTTAACAGTGTAACATGTATTATACTAACTTCTATTCTTGTGACCTTAGACAGTCTAGCCCACAGACATAAAAGAAGTTCGCTTTAGAAAAGAATGGTTACCATCTTCAGAAAAAAGGAAAAAAAGGCGGGGCAGGGGCAGAATTTATGTAAAAAGAGTATTATATGGTAAATTCTTGTCCTGAAATAAACTAACTGGTTGTTTAAAGAAAAAATTATTCGTAATAAGTTAGAAAGTTAAAGCATGTCAAAGAATTGTCTGCAAAAGTCGTGAAAGAGAAAAATGTTATAAAAAAAACTTTATGCAAGAAATGTTCTATAATTTAAAAGTAACTAGGTCTCCTTAATATAAAACTAAAGAAAAACCAAACAAACAAAAAAACAATAGTTTATGTGTAAGGTATATAAGGAAAGTAAAATATACCTTTGGTAAAAGAATTATAAGGAGGCATAGAATATAAATTTTTACCTACATTAAAAGGTTAAAAATATGTGTATATTATTTTAAAGGTTTAATCAAGTTTTAAAATGTCAATTAACATTTTAAAGAAAATTCTGTGTTTCTGTGTGTAAACATTGGCTAAAGTTAGAGGTATCATCCAGTTTTTCTGTGAACTGGACATTAAAATAAAAGCAAAGCAGGCTTTTCTTAAAGCACCAACCTGCTCTTTAGCAAAAATTATAAAAGGTTAAAAAGAGTCTATAAAATCTTACCTTATGGTCAAACATTAAAAATTGGATAAATATGTCTACAAGATTCTATTAAAATTAAATTTAACATTAAAACACACTAATATAAAGGTAAAATTTAGCTTATCTGGTATAAAATCATACAAAAAGCATTGCTTAAATATAAAATGGTACTTGGTTTTCTTTGGTTTAAAAACTAATAAAAATAGGTGCTAAAAGAAATTACTCAGTAAAAAGGCACTAAGGACTATAAAGTCCACTGCGAAGATTCCCACATTTAAAACAAAAGGTCAATTTCTTAAAAATTATATACTTGGTTTATCTTCCACTTTCCTTTCCCTCAAAAACTAAAAGTCTTTTAGCACATGTACCACCCCTAGAATTGCCAGTAAACTAGCACCAGCCTGAAGATCATGTTCTCATCAAAGGGTGGAAAGGAGAAAAACTCAAGCCAGCCTGGTAAGGACCCTACCTTGTGCTGCTAACCACCAAGACTGCTGCTCGTACAGCAAAAAAGGAGGTACTCATCACATCCGAGTCAAGAAAGCACCACCCCCTCCAGAGTTGTGGGCCATAGTCCCAGGGGAAAACCCTACCAAACTAAAGCTAAGAAAAATATAACTCTTTTCATCTATTCTATTACTCTTTCTTCTTTCCTTGTTCTATTGCTAACAATCTAGTTATTAACATACCAAGTCAATTTCACCTCAAACTATTGCATTTAATGCTTGCCTTGTTATACCCTGTGGAGACTTGCCTAGTCAAAGACAGCTTTCTACTTCAGAAAAGTAATTCTGTCCCTCCTGACTCTCCTCAGACTAGGCATTAGTAAACTAGGACCATTTAATCTGGGGAGATTTTGATAAAGACCCCAGTGCCAACCAAGAGTCTTGCCCCCAATATAGAGCTTTTATGCTGTAGTTGGTCCAACATTCTGTGGACCTCTAAAGAGCAAGGATGGGCAGCCCCAACCAGTTTTTGTAATTTCCTAAAATCATACATTCATTTTACTAGAGGATCATAGAAGTTAAAGACTTAAAACAAACTTTAGCAATTAAGACAGGATACCAAGATGCAAATGCCTGGTTAAAATGGATCAAATATTCCAACTGCACGTTAAACAAAAGCAATTGTTATGCCTGTGCACGTGGCAGGCCAGAGGCACAAATTGTCCCCCTTCCACTAAGGTGGTCCTCCAGTCAACTAGGCATAGGCTGCATGGTAGCTCTTTTCCAGGATTCTACAGCCTGGAGTAATAAGTCATGCCAAGCTCTCTTTGCTATATCACAAAGTCTGGCACCCTGCGGGTCAGTCCCCCGAGGGCCATCCAGCTTCTGTCTCCCAACACTAAGTTCACTTCGTGTCTCTCACAACAGGAAGGAAACTTAGCATTCCTTGGAGACCTGAAGGGATGCAATGAGCTTAAGAATTTTCAACAGCTTATCAGTCAGTCAGCCTTGTTCATCCCTGAGCGGATGTAAGTGGTATTGTGGTGGACCTTTACTGGGCACTCTGCCCAGTACCTAGAGTGGCACTTGTGCATTAGTCCACTTGGCTATCCCTTTCACCCCAGCATTTCATCAACCAGAGAGAATGTATAACCCTAAAAATTGATAGAGCTAGACTCGATCTTCAAGTAAATATCGTAGTTTGAGAAAAAGTTTATAAACGCTCTCCTGAGCCAGTATTTCAAACTTTCTATGATGAACTGAATGTGCCAGGACCAGAAATTCCAGGAAAAACAAGAAATTTGTTTTTGCAATTAGGCAAGCATATAGCCCAGTCTCTCAATGTCACTTCATGTTATGGATCAGCACAAGTGTACTATATGAATCATTAGCAATCTATTGCACAGGAAGACATAAGTAGCAAAAATAAGAGTGAGAACTCCCACTAATAAAAAGTGAGAGTCTCAAAGGGGGGGAAATGAGAGAAGGGAGACAGACCCTCTCATATTGTTTTATACTCAGAAAAGAAAAGAAAAGAAAAGAAAAGAAAAGAAAAGAAAAGAAAAGAAAAGCAAAACAAAAGGCAGGTAGCCCAGTGCCTAAGAACCAGACCTGAAACCAAGGAACCAGACCTGAAACCAGGCCTGGGCCTGCCTGACCTAAGCCTGGTAGTTAAAGATCAACCCCTGACCTAACTACTTATGATATCTATAGATTCCAGATATTGTATAGAAAAGACATTGTGAAACTTCCCGGTCTGTTCTGTTTCACTCTGACCACCAGTGCATGCAGCCCCTGTCATGTACCCCTTTCTTGCTCAACCGATTATGACCCTCTCACGTGGACCCCCTTAGAGTTGTGAGCCCTTAAAAGGGACAGGAATTGCTCACCTGGGGAGCTCGGCTCTTGAGACAGGAGTCTTGCCCGATGCTCCTGGCCAAATAAACCACTTCCTTCTTTAACTCGGTGTCTCAGGAGTTTTGTCTGCGGCTCGTTCTGCTACACTGAGAGGGCCCAGTTTCAACTCCAGCCTCCCTTGCTGCAGTTGGGGACCCATCCCACATGTGCAGAAACCTGCTGAGAGTCATGCACAGGTGAGATGGGTCCCCAACTGGGGATAGCCATCCATCTTGGCCACCAGGACAGTCTTCTGGATTCAGGTCCCTGGCCAGCATTCCCACACAGCCCAAGTGCCCTCCTTGGGTCTTCCCCTGATCCATCTGGGCTGGAAAGCTGTGCCAATCTCATAGTCCTCACAAGACTTGCAGCAAGCCTGTACTTAGAGCATCTTCTAGTGCTGAGACAGCTGCAGAGGGCAGAAGCTCAGTGAACACAATAGTCAGACTGTATAGAATCCCTACAAGGATAGGCATAAACAAGGCTAGACTACAAAGACTAAAATATTAAATAAATACCTAATCTATCAATACGCAGACATCATTTCGTGTTCATAGCATCAAAAACATTCAAGGAAATATGACTCATCATATGGAAAAAATAAGGTGCCAGAGGCTGACCCTAAAGTGATAGAGATATGCACTTTCTTAGACAAATAATACAAAATAGCTGTTTTAAGAAGCTTGATTGACTTCCACGAAATACACAGAATCAATTCAGAAACTTATCAGAGAAATTTAACAGAGATTAAAATAATTTTTTAAAAAAATCAACCAGAAATCCTGGAGCTGAAAAATACAATGAATGAAAGGAAAAATGCAACAGACATTATCAACAGCAGAAGTGATCAAGCTGAAGAATCAGTGAGCTTGAAGACAGAATATTTGAAAATATACAGTCAGAGGAGAAAAAAGAATGAAAAGTATAAAGAAAGCTTACAGGAATGACAAGACAACATCAAAAGAGCAATCATTCATGTTATTTAGTTAAAGAGGGAAATGAGAAAGACAGGAAGGTAGAAAGTTTATTCAAAGAAATAGTAACATAAACCTTCCAAACCTGGAGAAAGATATAAATACCCAGGTACAGGAAGGTCAAGGGTCACCAATCACTTTCAACCCATATAAGAATACACTTAGGTATTATAATCAAACTGTCAAAGGTCAAAGACAAAGAAATGATTATGAAAGCAATGAGAAAAAAGAAGCAAATAACAGATAAGGCAGATCTGAAATGCCTGGCAGCAGACTTCTCAGTAGAAACTGTAGAGGCCAGGAGAGGTGAGATGATATTTTCAGAGTGCTGAAAGAAGTAAACTGCAAAGCAAGAATACTGTTTCCAGTAAAGCTATCCTTCAGAAATGAAGGAGAGATAAAGCCTTTCCTAGACAAACAAAAGCTGAGGGAATTTGTTGCTACCAGACCTGTTCCACAAGAAATGCTAATGAGAGTTCTATTTAGGTCAAAAGAAAAGGATACCAATGTGATTGTTACACTAATATTGTAATTGTGGTGTATAAATCAATTAAATCTTTACTAAGAAGACTAAAAGATAAAACTACTAAAAATAATAACTACAACAATTTATTAAGAGATTAGCAACATAAAAATGTAAATTGTGGTATCAAAAATTCAAAATGTGTGAGGAGAAGGGAATTAATAAGTATAAGGTTTTATTTTGTTTGTTTCTTTTTGTTTTTTGTGATCAAAACTAAGTTGGAATCAGTTTTAAGTAACTTGTTATAACTATAGAATTTTTTGTAATCTTCATGCTAACCACCAAACAAAAACTTATAATAGATATACTGAAAATAAAAAGCAATGAATTAAAACATACTAAAAAATCACTTAACCACAAAGGAAGACAGTGAGAAAGGATGGAACTGGAGGTCATTGGTAAGCCAGGCACAGAAAGACAAATATCGCATGTTCTCATTCATATGTGGAAGCTAAGAAAGTGGATCTCATGGAGGTAGAGGTTAAAATGGTGCTTACCAGAGGATGTAAAGGAAAGGGGAGAGAGGTAGGGATGAAGAGAAGTTGGTTAAAGGATACAAAAACATAGAAGGAATAGGTTCTAGTATTTGATGTAGAGTAGGGAAAGTTAACTTATTATAACTTATTGTGCATTTCAAGGTAGCTGGAAAAGAAGATTTATAAAGCTCCCAACAGAAAGAAAACATAAATGTTTGAAGTGATGGCTATCCTCATTACCCTGATTTGCTCATTACACATTATATGTAGGTATCAAAATATCTCATATACAACTTTATATATCAATTTTTTAAAAATTTAAAAATCAAAAAATACTTTTCTAAAAGAAACCTGTAAGTGCTAATGCCTGTGGAGTAACCATAATACACATGAAAGGAAAATAAATTTCTATTTGGATAAAAGAAATACATAATATAAATATGATCTTAAAAATCAGAAAAAGCAATCAAAAACCCAAACTAAGAAAATAAAAGCTAAAATTGATGAAACAGAAATTTTTTTACATGCAAGAAGAATGCATCAACTGAAAAGCTATTCCTTTGAGAAAACCAATAAAAACAACAAGCTTCAGAGCCTGATTATGGCAAAAATAAAATATGCCCACAAGAAAAAATATACATGATTAGGTATGCAAAATGATAACTATCAAAGAAATAAAGATTTTTTAAAAATTGTTTAAGAGCCAGGTATGATGGCTCATGCCTGTAATCCCAGCACTTTGGGAGGCCAAGGCAGGAGGATGGCTTGGGACCAGGAGTTCAAACAGCCTGTGCACCATGGTGACACCCTGCTTCCCACAAAAAAAACTAAAAAATTAGCCAGGCATGGTGGCTCATACCTGTAGACCTAGCTACTCAGGAGCCTGAGGCAAGATGATTGCTTGAGCCCAGGAGTTGAGGATGCAGTGAGCTATGATTGCACCACTGTACCCTAGCCCGGGTAGTAGAGTGAGACTCTGTCTCAAAAAGAAATATATATATATATATATATATATATTATATGCAAATCTATAGAAACAAGTTTGAAAACTAGGAGGAAATTGCTGATTTCCTAGCAAAATACAAATGTCTAAAATTGACCTAAGAAATAGAAAACATTAAAGGGCTAATTTCCATAGAATAGATTTGAAAGGTGATAAACCATAGCTCTCCAAAGATGTCTGTGCTCTAATCCCTGAGTATGGAATAAAGTATGTTATTTTATATGGCAAAAGGAACTTCACAGTTGTGATTAAGGATCTAGACATAGGAAAAGTGCCTTGCATTATTCAGGTGGCCCCAGTGATGTAATCGCAAGGGTCTTTACAAGAGGGAGGGTGGTACACTGAATAATGGCTCCCAAATATATCCAAGTCTTGATCCTTGGATCCTATGAATATTACCTTATATGGCAAAGGGATTTTGCAGGTGTGATTCTATTAGGAATTTTTTAGATGAAGAGATTATCCTGTATTAGCTGCGTAGGCCCTAAATATAATCACAAGTGTGCTTGTAAGAAGGAGAAAGAGGGAGATTTGACCACAGTAGAGGGTGATGTCATCGTGGAAGCAGAGAGATTTGACGATGCTATACTGCTACCTTTGAAAATGGAGGAAGGTGCCATAAGCCAAGTATTTCAAATGCCCCTAAAAGCTGGAAAAGGCAAGGAAACAGATTCTCCTCCAGAGCTTTCAGAGGGAGTGCAGTCCTGCTGACACCTTGACTTTAGCCCAGTGAAGCTGATTTTGTACTTATGACCTCTATAACTACAAGATAATAAATTTGTGTTATCTTAAGCCCCTAAATTTGTGGTAATCTGTTACAGTAGAAATAGGAAACTAACACAGGTGAATATTGATCTACCATTAAAACAAGGTGACAGGACCAGATGCTTCATAAAGGTGCTCTCTCTAACTCTTAAATAACAGATAGTTCTAATCCTATTTAAGTTCCTTCATTTATTTTATGAAGTTAGCATAATCCTAATACCAAAGCCAGATGGAGAGTATAAAAACGTAAAACTCTTACAAACAAATCTGGATATAAAAATGCAAATAAATTATTAGTAAACAAAATCTAGCCTCTAATAAAATGAATATTACTAAGTTGTGTATATTTTAGGAATGCAAATGTATTGAGAGGGGACAATGTGCTAGCAGCCCTCACTCTCAGCACCTCCTCGGCCTTAGCATCCACTCTGGCAGCGCTTGAGGAGCCCTTCAAACCACCACTGCACTGTGGGAGCCCCTCTCTGGGCTGGCCGAGGCCAGAGCCGGCTCCCTCTGCTTGCCAGGAGGTGTGGAGAGAGAGGTGAGGGTGGGAGCCAGGGCTGGGCGTGGCGCTCACGGTCCAGCACGAGTTCTGGCAGGCGCGGGCTCGGCAGGCCCCACAATCAGAGCAGCCAGCAGGCACTGCCAGTCCAGGGCAGTGAGGGGCTTAGCACCCAGGCCAGCCGCTGCGGTGGGTGTGCCGGAACCCCCGCAGTGCCAGCCCACTAGGGCTCTGCTCGAGTTCTTGCCAGGCCTTACCTGCCTCCCTGCCGGGCAGGGCTCCGGACCTGCAGCCCGCCATGCCCTAACACCCATCCCTGCCCGTGGTGGGCTCTTACGGAGCCCGAGCCTCCCCAACGAGCATCACCCCCTGCTCCTCAGTGCTCGGTCCCATCAACTGCCCGAGGGCTGAGGAGTACGGGTGCACTGGTAGGCAGCTCTGTCCACGGCCCCAGTGCGGAATCCACTAGGTGAAGCCAGCTGGGCTCCTGAGTCTAGTGGGGACTTGGAGAACTTTTATGTCTAGCTAAGGGATCGTAAATGCACCAGTCAGCACTCTGTGTCTAGCTCAGGGTTTGTAAATACACCAATTAGCACTCTGTGTCTAGCTCAGGGTTTGTAAATACACCAATCAGTACTCTGTATCTAGCTGACCTAGTGGGGACTTGGAAAACTTTTATGTCTAGCTAGAGGATTGTAAATGCACCAATCAGCACTCTGTGTCTAGCTCAGGATTGTAAACGCACCAATCAGCACTCTGTCAAAATTGAGCAATCCGCTCTCTGTAATATGGACCAATCAGCTCTCTGTAAAATGGACCAATCAGCAGGATGTGGGTGGGGTCACATAAGGGAATAAAAGCAGGCTGCCCCAGCCAGCCAGAGGCAACCCGCTTGGGTCCCCTTCCACACTGGTGGAAGCTTTGTTCTTTCGCTCTTTGCAATAAATCTTCCTACTGCTCACTCTTTGGGTCCACGCTGCCTTTATGAGCTGTAACACTCCCCACGAAGGTCTGCAGCTTCACTCCTGTCAGCGAGACCACGAACCCACCAGAAGGAGGAAGCTCCAGACACATCTGAATATCTGAAGGAACAAACTCCAGACACATCATCTTTGAGAACTGTAACACTCACCACGAGGGTCCACGACTTCATTCTTGAAGTCAGCGAGACCAAGAACCCACCAATTCCAGACACAGTATGATCTAAAGTCAATCACTTATCACTCATTACAACAGCAAATTATGAAAGATAAACTACATAATCATATCAATTCTTACTGAAAAGGTATTGATAAAATTCATCCATCTCACCTAATAAAATCTCAACATAACATAGAAATAGAAGGAAATCAATGAAAAAACAATGAATGGCAAATACATGAGATATAGTAAGTTCTCATTCATTTAAAATATATTTAAGTAGTTCCTAGTACCGGGCACACACTGGTGATACAACAGTGAACATGATAGATACAATCTGTGCTCTGCAAAGCTTACAGTACAATGGGAATAACTGGAAATTTACTGGAGGCTTTGACGTGGAAGAAGGATATGGAAACCCATCAAAAAACAGTAAGCTCAGTCAGGGCCATGTGACAAAAGAATTCCTGCAGACAGTGACAATTAAATTGAGATCTGAAAACTGAGAAAGATGTATACAGATTAAAGGGAGGTTGGTTGGAGAAAATATTTCTGGGATACAGAATAATCCTTACAAAGGCCTGGATAGGAAAGAACCAAAGTAAGTCAAGTATGGCGGAAGCACAGAGCAAGAGCTCAGGATGAAGTATGTGATACAAACTGCTGAGAAAGGCTCAGCCCAGATCAGGAAGGCTTTGGAAGCCAAATCTAGCAGCTTGGACTTTACACTATATGCAATGTGAAGACATGGCTGAGTGTTAAGTAGAAGAGTTGCACTAGTTCTTTTGTTTCCCATACCTCCAGATCCATTCTCCACCCTGGAAATTAGATCCCCATAGGGTCTGTCACCCACTCTCCCTTGCATACTGGCTTCCAGATGGGATCAGTCAATGTGGTGCCTTTTCCCTGGGTCCCCTTGCTTCAGTGCTACACCCCTGATAGTAAATGCATCCCTCCTTTAACATAGGCCCTGCCAGGCAGCCCCTTTGTGGCTCCAGCTTTCACTGAGTAACTATTTCTTGTCTCTTCAGGCTACAGATAAATATGGCTTCCCCTGTTTCTAGTCTCTTTAATTCTGCCCACACCTCTGTAAGCAGCCCTTTCATCAAAGCTTTTCATTTGAACCATTTGAATTAAAGTATATTTCCTTTTGGGACATTATAGATACTCAATAAATGTGCACAACCTTCCTTTCTAACTTTGTATATTTCTCAGGATTGTGTTAAGAATCCCGAGTTAATTAAAGTTCCTGGCTAAAGACAAAGCTATGTCTAAATGAAAGCAGCTGTTATCATACTTGCAGATGCCATATTTCTTTAAATAATGAGTTTTACATATTTACTGTAAAGGATTCTTTTGGTTCACATATTATTTCTCCTAAACAGCAAAGGATACCACCTTTAAACCAAACCAAATGAAATCATGCCTCTGAGTAAAGTCGTAGAATAATTTTTTTGAAACTTTAAAATTTTAATTTTCTATCAGTAAGCTAAAACAAAGCAGAGGCTACATTCCACAGTCTCCAGAAATATGGGAATTGCTATATGTAAGTGTATTAGTCCATTTTCATACTGCCCAAGACTGGGTGATTTATAAAGAAAAAGAGATTTAGAAACTGGGTGATTATATAAAGAAAAAGAAGTTTAATCCCAGCTACTCAGGAGGCTGAGGCAGGAGAATGCTTGAACCTGGTAGGTGGAGGTTGCAGTGAGCCAAGATCATGCCACTGTACTCTAGCCTGGGTGGCAGGGTGAGACTCTGTCACAAAAAAAAAAAAAAAAAAAAGAAGAAGAAGAAAAGGAAGGAAGGAAGGAGAAAAAGAGGTTCAATGGACTCACAGTTCCACATGGCTGGGGTGGCCTCACAAACATGGTGGAAGGCAAAGGAGGAGCAAAGGCATATCTTGCATGGCAGCAGGCAAGAGAGCATGTGCAGGGGAACTGCCCTTTATAAAACCATCAGATCTTGTGAGAGTTATTCACTATCATAAAAACAGCATGGGAAAAACCTGCCCTCATGATTCAATTACCTCCCATCGGGTCCCTCTCATGACATGTGGGGATTATGGGAACTACAACTCCAGATGAAATTTGGGTGGAGACACAGCCATATTATATCAGTAAGTTCATCCTGAAAGGCTGAGAGTAAAGCAATCATAAAGATGGGGATTTCCTGCTTTTCTCATTCTGTTTATATTTTTACATACTGTTTTGTCTAAAGTGTTCTTTCGAAACAAAGACCTGGAAAGAATTCCAAGTAGACTCTGACCTCTCTTGCATCTCCTGTACCCATATTGGATGTATTACAGATATCATACTTCTATGAAAAGAATGCAGGTCTTGGAATCAGGCTGACTTGGGCTCAAATATGAACTTCATCACTAACTAGATATGTGAGCCTTAATTCTTCTATCTTTGTAATGAAAACTTCTTTGGGGTTCTGGTCTGGATTAAACAAAACATTGTGTATAAAGCCCCAGGCACATAGTAGCTGCTCAACATAGTAAGTGCTCAATAAGTGGTAGTCACAGTGATATTTATTATGAAGCGGGCCAGACTTTGGGAGGAAGAAAGAATGGAAAGAAAGATATAGACCAAGTGGGAAGATAATGTCATGGCTTTAATTCACTTTTCGTGGAAATTAGAAGAGATTGTGAGTAACAGAAGGTCACTTGGGGAGCTGTCCAGGGTGCAGAGGATGCCAAGAAATATTCATCTGATTGAAGAAGAGAGTTCAAAGTTCATTAAAACTTCTGTTTACATTTGAGCAAAACCTCCTCTTAATGATTACTCTCAAAAGTTGCAAGCTAAAGTAACTAGATAATTTAATAAGTATATAGATACCAGGTCTGAGGCTCAGAAGGACTGTCCAGGGTGGGTCACCAAGCTCCAGACCACCAGACTAGGGACAAGAGTTAGGCTGCAATTCCCAGGAAGGAAGAATGGAAGCCATTATCCCAGAGGAATATAGAATAGGCTATATTCTATAGGGTGGAGGGAGGAAACTAGAGAACAGTACCTGGCAACAGGGACTGCAGGGGTAGCTGGTTTTGTTTGTGTGTTTGCTTCCCAGGAAGAATTCCATATCTTTGGGTGACAGATCCGTATTTTACTTTGCCAAAATTACCTCTCCTAGTGAAGGTGCAGGCCTTCCCAAGACTGACTGATTCATTTTCTTCCTTTGAATGTTGAATCTTCAGGAGATATTTAAAAATGAAAAATGGTCAGTATGAATTCCTCTGAGCAGGAGTGCTTTGCCGAGCCCCTATTCCATCCTTATTACCAGATCCTGTTGTTTCCTAAGCTAGATTCTCCAGGTTTCTTGTAGTTCTGTGAATTGTTCAATATCCTTCCAACAAATCCATTTTCTGCTTAAGTAAGTAAAAGACAGAGACCCAGTCACTCATCCCTGGGACACTGACTCACAACACAGTTTATATGAAAAGAGGGGATGCTCACCATCCCCTGAAGTTCAAGACCAGGCTGAGAAACATAGTGGGACTCTGTCTCTACAAAAAAAAAGAATTCTAAAACTTAGTCAGGCTTGGTAGCATACACCTGTACTCCCAGCTACTCGGGAGGCTGAAGCCAGAGGATCACTTGAGGCCAGGATATCGGGGCTGCAGTGAGCCATGATTGCACCACTGCACTCCAGCCTGGGTGACAGAGTGAGACTTTGTCACAAAACATAACAAAACAAATAACTAAATAACAAAACAAATAACAACTCCTGGGAAAGCTGACTTTTAGCTTAATTCCTGCCCTTCAATATTCTCTATATTGTAAGGTGCTAACAATTTGCAAACTAGATTCCTAAGTTTCCTAACTAGGTGGTTTCCAGTTAGATTTTCCCAAAGGCAGGTCTTGGAGAAAGACCAGAAGGCAAAAGGAAGAGAGAAGCTATTTTTTTCCCCCATTTTCTGTTTCTGGATCCGGCAGTAGCCACAGGCAGCCATAGGATACAGAAGTCTTGGCAGTGAGTCCAGTAACATCAAGGGGACTATGGGCTCCCAAGTTCTTGCAGCTTCTGTAAATGTACAAATTCTCACCCTCTTGAAAGGTAACAGCAGCAGTGGTTTTAATAGCAACAGCAGCAGCATTCACAAAAGGATGCTGGCAACCTCAGCAACACAGTTCTTTTGAATTCTGGGTACCATCACTGGCTCTTTTTGCCCCTCCTTGGATTTTATTCTCTCTGTTTGAATGCCTAGAGAAATTCTGCGTTTCTAATTGAACACCAATTAATAACTGAGAGTGATTTACTAGTAAACTTTTGGTGGGAATGTTAACACATGAGTACAATCAGTAAGATGCAATCCAATTGAACAGACTTGTGTTTGAACCAGGCTCCCCCACCTATTAGCAGTGTCATCTTAGGCAAATAACTTAACCAAGCCTCAGTTTTCCTTATCTGTAAAATAGGGATGATAGAATTCCTCATAGGAATGTTACATAAATTATGACATAAGGTTTTATATATAATGATATAATGTATGTAAAAAGTACCTGGCACAAAGGCATTCAATAAATTTTGGTTTCCTACATCTCTTTCACCCAGCACTTGCTTGGTTATGGCTTGGGTGCATGAACACAGACACATTCCAGAGATGTTTGTCTCAGTCAAGCTTCTATCAGGAACTAGGGTACAATAGAAATGGATTACATGAGGAAGTCAGATATGGAGGAAAAATTAAGTAGTTGCTGACAGGGAGTGTTAAATGGGATTTCCAGAAAGGACACTTCTCAGAAGAGAAACATGATGGAAAAAAATTTTTAAACCCTCACTTAGTGACAACCTAGTTCAAATCACAAACATAGGTCTATACTTAGAAAAATTATGTTCCTACATAAGCATGGGAATTAGACATTCTTTGGAAGAAAGAAACTCTGGCTGCTGGTCTTATTGTGGATACCTTTGTAATTCACTTGGAAGATGGAACAGATTGTTGTTGTTGTTGTTGTTGTTGTTGTTATTTGAGACAGGGTCTTATTCTGTCACCCAGGCTGGAGTGCTGTGGCACAATCTAGGCTCACTGAAACCTCCACCTCCCAGACTCAAGTGATCCTCCCATCTCAGCCTTTCAAGTAGCTGGGACTACAGGCATGCCACCACACTCAGCTAATTTTTTGCTTTTGTTTTTTTGTATTTTTGGTAGAGACAGCTTTTCACCATGTTGCCCCAGGCTTGTCTTGAACTCCTGAGCTCAAGCAATCTGCCTGTCTTGCCCTCTTATAGTGCGGGGATTACAGGCATTGAGCCACCGCACCCTGGCCAGAAGATACAAAATTATTTTGTATCTGTCTGTGGAGATATTTCACACTTACTATAATTTAGTGTAAGTCATGGTGAATGTAAAGAGACAAATATGGCTTTTCACAAGGTGCCCCTTTGATTCTTCAGAGCACTACATCTCTAAAATGAAGTATTTGGAGTCCAAAAGATATAAATAAGATAAGAAGTCATAACGGTGTCTTCATGAGAAAATATTAGGAATTAAAGATGCCTATACTGAAACAGAATTATAAGATATAGTACTGGATGATGCTTTAAAGACTCTCACCTCCCACACTTATACTTTAGATGAGAAAACCTAAGCTCAGAAGAGGAAACTGTTCTTAAATTACACAAAAATTTGGAGGCAGAAATGTCACCAGGTTTCTTATATCCAGGAAAGAGACCCAAAAAAGGTGTTATCCTTCTGGAACAGTCTTGGCCAGAGGCTTTCTCCTCTAAGAGTGGGACTGGACGATGGAGCCAGGTCAGTGGTGGCTGTGCCATTGGCTAGTGGAGAGCTCTCACATAAAAATATGCCACCCTTTGAGTGCAGCCACTGATGTTACAATCTAGTACTGAGTAAATGGACACTTGATTTTTACATATCTCCTTCAATATATTTCATCATAATATTAACAACTGCCATAACTACAAATTATCAAAAATTCCCTACTTTTGAAAAATATACATAAAATGAAGAATGATGGCTCTTCTCTGTCCTAGCAAGGGACAAAGATTGGCCTAGAAAGCAGGTCTCTTGATATCCAGTCCGATGTCTTTCCAGTTTCCCCAAAATAATAGTAGTATTCAAAGGTATTAAAATATAGTGCCTTACATGGGTCCAAAAGGCAGATTTTGTTCTTGCTTGAAAAAAGAGCTGTAATAAGTAGTCTAAATTTCTAGCAGGCACAGTAGAAGAACCTAAGGTAAATGTTTTAATTTTATGCTAATGGTTACTAAGGATTATCATAGAATTACCATTTTTGGAGAGCTTGAAAAATAGGTGTGACAATTTGAGGGATGAAAAGATAACCAAAAAATAAATTTAGCTCCTGCTGTTGCCACTGAATGTGATGACAAGTGATACAGAGAGGTCATTCTCACAAGACCTAGGCTAGGCCAAGGAGAGTGAAGAGGAGACATCGCACCAGCATTTAACTTAAGAAATCAGGTGTGTGGGTGGCTGTTGTGGTTGCTTTTAACGACTAGTTAAAAAAAAAAGCTTTATTTGAAATACACTAATAATTCACATACACACAATTCACTCACTTAAAAGTGAACAGATTGATGGTGTTTACTATATTCACAGAGTTGTGTAACTTCCACCAGAATACTGGAATATTTTGATGACCTCAGATTAAACCCCATACCCATTAGCAGTTCCTCCCTTTCTCTCCCTTCATCCCACCCCAGACCCTGGCAACCACTAATCTTGCCTATTCTGGACCTTGCATATAAATAGACTCACACAAAAAAATCAATGATATGTAGTCTTTTGTATCTTGCTTCTTTCACTTAACATAATGTATTACAGGCTCCTTCATGTTGCAGTATGTACCAGTACTTCATTGCTTTATACTGTCAAATAATATTCCATTGTATAGAGTGTATACTGAGGAGTGAATAACTGGGTCATACAGGAACTCTACGTTTAATCTTTTGAGGAACTTCCAGATTATTTTCCAAAGTGGCTGTACCATTTCACATCCCTACCAGCAAGATCTGAAGGTTACAACTCTCCACATCTTTTTCAATACTTGTTATTATGTCTCTTTTATATTTTAACCATCCTATCATGTATGAAGTGATATCTCACTGTGGTTTTGATTTGCATTTCCTGATAGATAATGATATTGACTCTTTTCATGTATTATTGGCTATTTGCATATTTTCTTTGAGAAATTGCCTTTTATTGAAAGATAGTTTTGCTGGACATAAATTACTTGATTAACGACTTTTTGTCTTTCAGTACCTTCAAAATGTTACCTTCCTGCCTTCTGGCATCCATTAGTTCTGATGAGAATTCAGCTATAAGTAGCATTGGCATTTCACTATACATGATCAGTCCTTTTTCTCTTACGCTTTCAATATTTTTGCTTTGGCTTTGCCTTTGGCTTTGAACATTTTTACAGTAATGTGCTGTGTGTGGATTTCTTTGCATCTATCTCACTTAGAATTAATTGAGTTTCTTAGATACATAGAGTAATACTTTGTATAAAATTTGGGGACTCTTCGACCATGAATTCTTTGAATAGTTTCTGCTCTATTTTCTGTCTCCTCTCCTTATAGTACACCAATTACACTTATGTCTGCACTGTTAGTGGTGTCCCACATTTCCCTGAGGCTCTGACACTTTTTTCCCATTATTTTTCTCTCTGTTCTTGAGACAATATAATCTCTCTCAGTCTCTCTTCAAGTTTACTGATTTTTTTCTTCCACCAAAACCAATACTTGAAGGTACCAAATAGAGAACAAAAACAGATAGATACTGAGGGAAGTCAATGCTGCGCAGAAAAGAACAAACATCAGCTCCCATTTTGTGTGTGGGGGTTTTCACCACGTGGGGTGACTAACACTCTGATAGAAAATCCTAGTTTTGCCGGGCGCGGTGGCTCAAGCCTGTAATCCCAGCACTTTGGGAGGCCGAGACGGGCGGATCACGAGGTCAGGAGATTGAGACCATCCTGGCTAATACGGTGAAACCCCGTCTCTACTAAAAAATACAAAAAACTAGCCGGGCGACGAGGCGGGCGCCTGTAGTCCCAGCTACTCGGGAGGCTGAGACAGGAGAATGGCGTGAACCCGGGAGGCGGAGCTTGCAGTGAGCTGAGAGCCGGCCACTGCACTCCAGCCTGGGCGGCAGAGCAAGACTCCGTCTCAAAAAAAAGAAAATCCTAGTTTTACTGGCTTAAGAATCAGAGAAAAGGACTTGTGTTTGGAGAACTAGATCCATTGCAAAGTGAAGAAGGAACTCCCAGAAAGGATAGAGCCAAAGAATGGGTCTCATACTCTAGGTACAAAATTTTCCCAAATCTCTGTGTGATCCTTAAACATGACTATTGGGGAAAGACTCAAAGCGAATTAGTTAAAAGTAAAAGAATTGAAGTAAAATTTCAGCTACACTCATCACAGTGGAGATACAGTGCTACAGTTTGATTCTATAAAAGTTAAATATATGCTTAAAATCAGTAGTATTCAGAGGAACATTCAGATTCTGGAACTTCTACAACACATCATTCACAATATTGAGGGTGCAATCCAAAATTATACAACATTCAGGCCGGGCACAGTGTCTCACGTCTGTAATCCCAGCAGTTTAGAAGGCTGAGGCAGGCAGATCACCTGAGGCCAGGACTTCAAGACCAACCTGCCCAACATAGTGAAACCCCATCTCTACAAAAATACAAAAATTAGCTGGGCATGATGGTGGGTTCCTGTAATCTCAGCTACTCAGGAGGCTGAGGTAGGAGAAACGTTTGAACCCGGGAGGTGGAGGTTGCAGTGAGCTGAGATTGCACCATTGCACTCCAGCCTGGGCGACACAGCAAGACTCCATCTTAAAAAAAAAAATTATACAACATTCAAAGAAGCAGGAAAACATGACCAATTCGTAAGAGAAAGATTAATAGAAAACAAGCTAGGATGACCCAGATGTTGGCCAACAATTATTTTAAAGTGTATATTAAAATGATGCTCAGTAGTAAAAAGGAAAATATGCTCACAGCTAATAAAAGGTGGGAAATTTCAGCAGAAGAAAAGAGATTATTTTTTTAAAGCCCAAATACAAATTCTAGAACTGAAAAACAAAACAGCTGAAATATAAAATGAACTGGGTAAGCTTAAGAACAAAATGGAATGATGTAGGAAAGAAACAATGAACTTAAAAGTCAATAGAAATTATCTGATTTGAAGACTGCAGAGAAATAAATTTTAATTAAGAAACCCCATGGATCTGTGAGACAATTCAAAATTGAAGACCTGAAAGAAGAAGAGAGAGAGAACTGAGAGGAAAATACATGGCCCAAATTCCCTAAATGTGGCATAAAACATAGAGTTACAAATTTATGAAGCTTAGAAAGAATAAGTAGAAAAAACACTCCTACTTATATCATACTCAAGCTATGGAAGAAAAATATTTGAAGGCAAAGAAAAAGGACACATTGAACACAGGGAAACAATTAAAATGATGGCTGCTTTCTCATAAGAAGCAATAGAAGGGGGGGTCAGAAGACAGTGAAACAGTATCTTTAAAGTACAAGGGAAAAGCTTGTCCACTTGGAATTCTGTATTCCGCAAAAATATCTTTCATTATTGAAGGTGAAATAAGAGTTTCAGAGAAAAAAAAATAAGAGAATTTATAACCACCATATCTGTGGTGAAACAAAACAAACAAACAACAAAACTGAAGTAAATTCTTCTAGTCTAAAAGGAAATAAACCTTCCTACGTGCCAGGGCCAACCTTAGGCACAGAAATACAAGTTTGAGTATAATGAGGTTCACTAGGGAGTTTATAGCTTACAGATGAAATGGAAACCAAACATTGTACTTCATGGCAGTACCAATGGGAGCAGGAATGCCTGGTCTCAATAATAATAGGAGCCAGAAACCACACATGTATTTACTAAAACATCTTTCAAGAGGGCACACCTATAAGTCTCTGCATTTTGCCACTTACACAACTTCATCTTTGAGTGCTTACATAGGGTCAGATTACCTAACAATAGCTGTAAGCCAAGAGAAAATTGGAGGAGGAGAGAATTAATAGATACCTGAGACAGGATATGAGGGCTAAGCTTTAGATTTTTCTATCCTGACTCGACCCAGGGTATTTGGTTTCTATTGTTTTTCACTAAATGAAGATAGGTTTTTCAACAATCCCACCTTCTGTGGAATTGGCGGAAAATAAACCAAGAACTAAAGACTCAAATGTACCTATTTACAGTAGGTACATTGCTGAAGTCACACTGTAACTGCCCAATGGGTTCCTTTTGCCTGCTGCCCAGATAAACTCAATGTATTAAGACAGGAATTGTAATAGACAAATAGTTTAATTCATGCACAGCCAGCTAAACAGGAGACAGAAAATTCAGAGATTGGAGTTTTTTAAGGGCAATTTGGCAGGTAGGGGGCCAGAGAACGAGGAGTGCTGATTAGTTGGGTTGGAGATGAAATCATAGGGGGTCAAAGTGGGTTCTTCTTGCTGTCTTCGGTTTCTGGACAGGATTGCAGAACTGATTTAGCCAGATTACTGGCCTGGATGGCGCTAGCTGGTGCATCAGAATTTTAGGGTCTGAAAAATATTTCCAGCCCCAATCTTAGGTTTTACAATAGTGGTGTTATTCCTAGGAGCAATTGGGGAGGTTTGGAATCATGTGGCCCCTGGCTGTATGCCTCCTAAACCATAATTTCTAATCTTGTTGCCAATTTGTTAGTCTTACAAAGGCAATCTGGTCCCCCGGCAAGAAGGACATTCATTTCTGGAAAGGGCTATTACCATCTTTGCTTCAACGTTAAACCACAAACTGAAGTCCTCCCAAAAGTTAGTCTGGCCTTTGCCCAGGAATGAACAAGGGCAGTTTGGAGGTTGGAAATCAGATGGAGTCAGTTAGGTCAGATCTCTTTCACATCATAATTTTCTCACTGTTACAATCTTTGCAAAGGCAGTTTCAATACCACAGTTAGATCAACAAATATTTTGAAAATGGGAAAAAGGGCCTTTTCAAATTAATTTTTTAAAGAGATAACCCCAGAAGGTCTTGTATGGGGTGGAGAAGCAATAGGAAAATGATATAATATGATGGTTCTGTGAAACAAGTGGGTCAGAAATAAGTGTTTACAGGTCAGGGCCTGGCGGCAACAGAATGAGCTCTTGGAAGTGGCTGGCTTTGTGTGTTGGGTCCATATGCTGGTGCACCCATGTGACTGCACACCTGATCTGGGTGGGTGCTGAGGCTAGGGAGCCTGAGGCATTGTCATCCCTGACCATTGCCTAGGCATTTCTTGTGGCCTGCTAGAGACCAGTCCCACACCCTTGTACCCTCCCTCCCCTGCACTCTCTAAGAATTTCATCTGCTCCTTCCAGGACTGTATGTAGCACTAATTACAATAAGGTCCAGATGCTTGAAGAGCACCTATGCAAGCACACGAGGAAGAGACCATTCATTTGTGACTATGAAGGGTGTGGCAAGACTTTCCTCAGGGTCTACCGCCTGAGTCACAACATCCTGATTCATATAGGAGAAAAGCTGTTTATGCACTAGTGACTGTGACAGAAAATTCAACACAAAATCAAACTTGAAGAAATATTTTGAACACAAAGATCAGATTCAGCAAACAACATGCATACAATTTTGAAGGCTGTAAAAAGATCTTTAAGGATCAGTAGCTGAAAATCCATCAGTGCCAGCATACCAACGAACCCAGAAAGGATGTGGGAAATACTGCCTGACCCAGCAGGCTAAAACAACACATGGAGGTCCAGGAGGGCTAAATGTCAAAAGAGATGTTCCTTTGTGGCAAAAACATGGGTTGAACTTCCAAAATATGTGAGGCAAAAAACCCATACAGAGGAAATAACATGGGAATATGGCAGAAAACTTTTAAACACAAAGATTATCTTAAGCAATATATGAAAACTCTTGCTCCAGAGAGAAATATTTGCCAATGTCCAAGAGAAGGCTGTGGTAGAACTCACATGACTGTATTTAATCTACAGAGCCATATCCTCTCTTTTCATGAGGAAAGGCCCCTATTTGTGTGTGACCATCCTGGCTGTGGCAAAAGGTCTGCAATGAAAGTCTCACATAGACATACCATTGCGACAAGAAGAGAATTAAACTCAAAGTAAAACCAACTCATGAAAAACGGAGTTCGGTGGGGTGTATGGCTCATGCCACTTTGGGAGGCCGAGACAGGTGGATCACTTGAGGTTAGGAGTTTGAGACCAGCCTGGCCAACACAGCAAAGCTCTGTCTCTACCAAAAATACAAAAATTAGCTGGGCGTGGTGGCGTGTGCCTGTAATCCCAGCTACTCAGGAGGCTGAGGCAGGAGAATTGCTTGAATCTGGGAGGCAGAGGTTGCACTGATTCCAGTCACGCCACTGCACTCCAGCCTGGGTGATGAAGCGAGACTCCATCTCAAAAAATAAAAATAAAAATAAAAGTAAAACCGGAGTTTGGCCTCTGGTCTCAGTGGATATACCCCTTCTAAAAGGAAACAAAAACAAGGTTTACCTTTGTCTAAAAATGGAAAGACAGTGAACTGTACTAGAGACATGGTGCAATAACTTACCCTCAACTAAATACCACATTACTTTATTTAAAGGACTACAAACCAGTGAACTTTCTTTCTTTCAGAAGCATATTTTTTAATTAAAATCACTGAT
The DNA here is from genome assembly GCF_007565055.1 of Rhinopithecus roxellana. Classification (NCBI taxonomy): domain Eukaryota; kingdom Metazoa; phylum Chordata; class Mammalia; order Primates; family Cercopithecidae; genus Rhinopithecus; species Rhinopithecus roxellana. The sequence goes on from NC_044564.1 coordinate 57,580,289, forward strand.
GCAGAACAACAATGTGTTTTCCATGTGTACTTGGTTAACACCTACATCTTTACTATGTCTCCTATGAGCAGGTACTGGGCACAGAGGATGCAAAAAAAATAGAAATAAAAATGAGGCACCATCAGGGATTTCCTCCAGGAGGCAGTGTCACTTTAGGAAGACACCAGTGACCCAGGGATTATGTTACCAGCTTCAATTCAGTCTAGATTCCTGGCCCTCAGAGAGACATGACTGCTGAGGGCAGTAGCCTAAAAAAGGAAACCCCTGGCCCTTTGGCTGGATGCCTCTGTGCACCCCTCTGGGCCCACCCTCCACCTCCCACAACCCTGCTTTATAACCACAGAGGCTGACTTTCTAGGCTGCTCCACTGGGCAAACTTGCTGTCAGTCAAGGTGGTAGGATTTAGTGAGCTTTCACCAAGCGATGCTTCACGTCCAACAACCTCAAATTATTACACTAAATATCTCTTCCCGTTTCATGTTACATAAGGGCTTGGGGTAGGTGGTACCTCTGTGGCTCTATGGCTCAGCTGCAGTGTGGTGACACCGCAGGTCTGTTCCATACGTCTGTCTTCTCATCCAGGGACTCCTGCTAAAGGATCAATCACTCCTGGGGCATACACTGAGGTTACAGCTTTTCTTTCCTGAGCTTTCTCCTTACCAGGATTTTGTGGTTGGCAGATTCCCTGTACTGAATCCTTAGCTGCTGCCTAACAATCCCTTCCTAGAGCTGTGTTCTCTAGGCCCAGTCTCTGCTCCTCCTTGACTCTTGGCTACAGAAAGTAGCACCATCCTTGAAAGAAATGCAGCCCTGCCAGTACTGCGATCCTTGTCTGGTGAGCCTGGTGTTGGACTTCTCTGACCTGTAAGATTATACCTTTGTATTGGTTTGAGCCACTAGGTTTGTGGTTATTTATTACGGAAGCAATAGAACAGTAATAAACTCTCTCTCCTGTTTTCAGGAAGTAGATGAAATCTTGAGCCTTGAGAGGCACACCCCTGGAATGATTAAAAGAATGCAACCACTGAGTGTGCCAAGTAGCTTAGCATCATCCGCTTAGCTCTTCCTGAGATTGTAAACTGCTCTTCCTGAGATTTTAAACCACTCTTCCTGAGATTGTAAACATTGCTCAAGGCATTTACCTTAGACATAAGGAAATCTGCAGACTGTATAAAATATCCCCTACAGTGGGTAAAACTCATTGCTCAATCAGTCAAACAATAAGGCCTTGTGTAAAAGGAAAAATAATGTGAGTTGGGGCAGCCCAAGTGGGAAATGCCTCTGCATAGGGGAGTGGCATGGGAAAACAACACTAATGGAAAGGAGTAGGGTGGGTTCCATTGTGGGGATGAAGTTGCCCAAAGTAACTACCCTAACAATAGATGGTCTGGAAGAAAAGGACCATAGGCTGGTGCAGAAGCTATACCCAAAGTCAGACTACAAATCCTTGACTGTATCTTCTCCCTCCTCATTTCTCACCATGCTCAGTCCAGCAATACTCCAAGGAAGAACACATCTTTGGTGTAGCTCCCACGTATCTTCTCTCCTGGCTTGTGATATGCACCTGTCATAACTTCCTGGGAGTTGAAGACTGAAGGCTGTTGCTCTTAGAATATGCTGTTTCCCTTAAAATTTTCTCAGATATGAACCAATTCTGGACATTCCTACAGATTGGTGGTTCTCAAATCTCTTCTGCAGACACCTAGAATCTCGAGGCCTCCCACAAATGGGATAGTTTAAGCAATAGTGATTTTCCCCTTACTTCTCCTTCGACTGTAGGAGCTCTGCATCTATATGTTGACATGTATGAATTCTGTGTTAAGATTTTATTTGATGAAAGCTTGTTCTTTTAAGAAAAATCTGAAAACTACTGAGCTACCAAGTTTAGTAGCACATGGAGAGAATATTTTCTGTCCCAGACTTGCCTGAGAGCTCACTGTAGAAAAGACTGGGCATTTGATCCCAAGTACAGTAGTCCCCCTTATCCATGGGGGATACATTCCAAGATGCCCAGTGGATGCCTGAAGCCATGGATAGTACCAAACCCTCTATATTATATCATTTTCCCCCATATATACATACCTTTGGTAAAGTTTAGTTTATAAATTGGTACAGTAAGAGATTAATAATAATAAAATAGAACAGTTATAACAAAATACTGTAATAAAATTTATGTGAATGTGGTCTCTCTCTCATTCTCAAAATACTGTAATATTTTCAGACCACTGTTAAATGCAGAAAGTGAAACTGCAAATAATCAGGGAGTACTGTATCTGCTATTTCTCAACTGGTGCAGCTTATGGATTACTTTTCTAGGCACCAGGGATGGAAACAGAGAGGGAACTTGACCTCTGTGATTTCCACAAAACAAACAAAAACCAGGCTTATTGGTGTATAGCAGACTAGACGGTTCTAAATCCTGGCACCATTCATTTGACAGGCAGCATTTTCCTTTCTAACTGCATCTCTTTTCAAAGAAAGAATGAAAAGAGGTTCACAGTAAAATCAAACATTGGCTTGATGATCTCCCAGGAGGGCAGTTGTCTGCTGCCCAGCACTTCTCTTCACGCATAAATCCACAATACAGTAGGTTGGTATCTGTCCAGTGATCACTGAATAAAGGGCATGAGGAGCACAGGCAGACTACATATTCCAGAGATTTTCATTTTTATATACTGGATGCTAACGAGCAAACTTCTAATGGAGGATTCACTGATTATTTTTAAAAAGGGTTAAATACATGTGCTAAAAAAAAGTGTGAAGTAAAATTTTTCAGAATTGGCTACGGAGCATGTAACTCACTCTTCATACCATGTGGGGATGGTAGGCATTCTAGAATATCTTCCCTCTATCTCTCAGCTCCTCTCTCCCTCCGTCTTCTTCTCAATCCAATCATCTCCCCCTCACAGAACTCTCACTATGTGTCACGTCCTGGTATCCCTGTTCCCTTCCTCAAGACATACCATCCTTATCTCTCCACAATACAATGTAGATTCCAGTCCTATGTCGTCCAGAATCTTGCAACCTGTCACCCGAGACTTTGTATGGCTGTCACTAGGGGATCTGCTTTGGCTTCTGCTCAGTGTCCTCCACGAGGAAGCTCTGGTACCTTTGAAAGGGAGAGAAAGGAAATGATGGTGCTTCAATTTCAGCTCAGTCTCTTTCCATTAAGTTTCTTCACAAGAAGGCAAACACAACTTATTAATGAAAGAATGTCTCTTTTCTTCCTACTAGCTGTTCTGGTCTATGTGAGGAACATAGATCTTTACCATCTCGATTGTGACCCGACTTCTTGTGAAATAATCGCCTTGGTCTAATGATGCTAAAATACTTGACTTCTTTCCTGACCTGGATTTTTCAAATTAATGGTGTTTTATCATAATCTTTTTCTTGTAAGGACTAGCTTATTTGCCTTGTGACCAGAGAACATGGTTTGGTTGAAACAGCTTTTAAAAAAATGTCCACTTAAAAGTAATTTTTTAAAACTGAGGTAAAATTCACATGATATAAAATTAACCAATTTAAAATGTACAATTCAGTAGCATTTAGTACATTCACAATATTGTGTAAACATTACCTGTGTCTAGTTCCAAACAGTTTCATCACTCCAAAAGGAAATCTTGTATGCATAAAGCATCCATTCCCCATTTTCCCTTACCTCTAGCCCCTGGCAACCATCAATTTGCTTTCTATTTCTGTGGATTGTCCTTTCTGGATATTTCATATAAATGGAATCATACATTATGTGATATTTTGTGTCTGGCTTCTTTCACTTAGCATAATGTTTTTATTCATGTTGTAGCAAGTATAGCTACCTTATTTCTTTTTATGTCTGAACAATATTCTATTATGTGGATATGACACATTCTGCTTATTTATTCATCAGTTGGTGAACATTTTAATTGATTCTACCACTTGGCTATTGTGAATGGCATTACTGTAAACATTTAGGTACAAGTTTTCATTCAAATACCTGATTTCTATTCTTCGAGTATATACTTTGGGATGGAATTGCTGGGCCATATGGTAATCCCATGTGTAACTTTTTAAGGAACCACCAAACTGTTTTATGTAGTGGCTGCACCATTTTACATTCCCACCAGAATATATGAGGGTTGCATATTCTTCACATACTCAACAATAGTTATTTTTCCTTTTTTTTTTTTTTAAAAGAAGTATACGCATCCTACTGGATGAAAAGTAGTAATTCACTGTGGTTTTGATTGGCATTTCCCCAATGATTGATGAAACTGAACATGTTTTCATGTGCTTGTTAGCCATTTGTATATCTTCTTTGGAGAAATACCCATTGAAAACTTTTGCCCATTTTAAAATTGGGTTACCTTTTTGGTTTTGAGTTATAAGAGTTCTTTATATATTCTGCATATTAGATCCTAATTAGATATATGATTTGCAAATATTTCCTTCCATCCTGTAGGTTGTATTTTCACTATCTTGATAGTGTCATTGAACCACAAATATTGTAATTGTATTGAAGTCTAGATGTGGTGGCTCATGCTTGTAATCCCAACACTGTAGGAGGACAAGGCAGGAGGATCACTTGAGACAATTAGCTTAGGAAACATTGCAAAACCCTGTCTCTATAAAAAATACAAAAATTAGCTGTGTGGGCTCGGCGCAGTGGCTCAAGCCTGTAATCCCAGCACTTTGGGAGGCCGAGACGGGCGAATCACAAGGTCAGGAGATCAAGAGCATCCTGGCTAACACGGTGAAACTCCGTCTCTACTAAAAAATACAAAAACAAAAACTAGCCAGGCGAGGTAGTGGGCCCCTGTAGTCCCAGCTACTTAGGAGGCTGAGGCAGGAGAATGGCGTCAACCCGGGAGGTGGAGCTTGCAGTGAGCTGAGATCCGGCCACTGCACTCCAGCCCGGGCGACAGAGCGAGACTCCGTCTCAAAAAAAAAAAAAATTAGCTGTGTGTAGTGGCATGCACCTGTCATCCCAGCTACTTGGGAGGCTGAGGTGGGAGGACTGCTTGGGCCCAGGAGGTCAAGGCTGCAGTAAGTCATGCACTCCAGCCTACGCAACAGAGCAAGACTCTGTCTCAAATAAATAAATAAATAAATAATTGTAATGAAATTCAATTTACCTATTTTGTTTTTACTTCTGCTTTTGTTGTCATATCTTAAAAAATCTATTACCAAATCTAAAGTCATGAAGATTTACTCCTATATTTTCTTCTAAGAGTTCTATAGCTTTAACTCTTATATTTAGATTTTTAATCCATTTTGGTATATTTTATATATGGTGTGAAACAGAGGTCCAACTTCACTCTTTTGAATGTTGATATTCGGCTGTCCCAACAATGTCTGTCAAAAAGACTATTGCTCAAGACAATTCCTTTCCTCATTGATTTTTACTCCCTTGTCAAGAACCAATTGATCATAGTTGTGAAGGTTTATTTCTAGACTCTCAAATTTATTTCACTTATTTATATGCACATTCTCTGTCAGTATCATACTTTATTACTGTTACTTTATGGTAAGGTTTGAAATTGGAAAATGTGAGTACTTTATTCTTTTTCAAGATTGTTTTGGCTTTTCTGGGTCTAAAATTCTATATCAATTTTAGAATCAGCTTCTCAATTTCTACAAATAATTCAGCTGGAATTCGGCCTAGAGAATGTGTAGAATATTTAGATCAATGCGAAGCATGTTACTATTTAATAATATTAAGCTTTCTTGGTGATAAACATAGGATGTCTTTAAATTCATTAAAATCTTTTTAAATTTATTTCAACAATATTTTGTAGTTTTCAGTATTCAATTCTTTCACCACCTTAGTTAAATTTATTCCTAAGTATTTCATTTTTCACACAATTGTAAATAAAATTGATTTCTTAATTTTCTTTTTTGAGACATTTATATTGTATAAAAATACAATTGATTCTTTTTTATGTACTTATTATTATTATTTTTTATTATTATACTTTAAGTTCTAGGGTACATGTGCATAACGTGCAGGTTTGTTACATATGTATACTTGTGCCATGTTGGTGTGCTGCACCCATCAACTCATCAGCACCCATCAATTCATCATTTATATCAGGTATAACTCCCAGTGCAATCCCTCCCCCCTCCCCCCTCCCCATGATAGGCCCGGGTGTGTGATGTTCCCCTTTCCGAGTCCAAGTGATCTCATTGTTCAGTTCCCACCTATGAGTGAGAACATGCGGTGTTTGGTTTTCTCTTCTTGTGATAGTTTGCTAAGAATGATGGTTTCCAGCTGCATCCATGTGCCTACAAAGGATGCAAACTCATCCTTTTTTATGGCTGCATAGTATTCCATGGTGTATATGTGCCACATTTTCTTAATCCAGTCTGTCACAGATGGACATTTGGGTTGATTCCAAGTCTTTGCTATTGTGAATAGTGCCGCAATAAACATACCTGTGCATGTGTCTTTATAGCAGCATGATTTATAATCCTTTGGGTATATACCCAGTAGTGGGATGGCTGGGTCATATGGTACATCTAGTTCTAGATCCTTGAGGAATTGCCATATTGTTTTCCATAATGGTTGAACTAGTTTACAATCCCACCAACAGCGTAAAAGTGTTCCTATTTCTCCACATCCTCTCCAGCACCTGTTGTTTCCTGACTTTTTAATGACTGCCATTCTAACTGGTGTGAGATGGTATCTCATTGTGGTTTTGATTTGCATTTCTCTGATGGCGAATGATGATGAGCATTTTTTCATGTGTCTGTTGGCTGTATGCATGTCTTCTTTTGAGAAATGTCTGTTCATATCCTTTGCCCACTTTTTGATGGGGTTGTTTGTTTTTTTTCTTGTAAATTTGTTTGAGTTCTTTGTAGGTTCTGGATATTAGCCCTTTGTCAGATGAGTAGATTGCAAAAATTTTCTCCCATTCTGTAGGTTGTCTATTCACTCTGATGGTAGTTTCTTTTGCTGTGCAAAAGCTCTTTAGTTTAATTAGATCCCATTTGTCAATTTTGGCTTTTGCTGCCGTTGCTTTTGGTGTTTTAGACATGAAGTCCTTGCCCATGCCTATGTCCTGAATGGTACTACCTAGGTTTTCTTCTAGGGTTTTTATGGTATTAGGTCTAACATTTAAGTCTCTAATCCATCTTGAATTAACTTTCGTATAAGGAGTAAGGAAAGGATCCAGTTTCAGCTTTCTACTTATGGCTAGCCAATTTTCCCAGCACCATTTATTAAATAGGGAATCCTTTCCCCATTTCTTGTTTCTCTCAGGTTTGTCAAAGATCAGATGGCTGTAGATGTGTGGTACTATTTCTGAGGACTCTGTTCTGTTCCATTGGTCTATAGCTCTGTTTTGGTACCAGTACCATGCTGTTTTGGTTACTGTAGCCTTGTAGTATAGTTTGAAGTCAGGCAGCGTGATGCCTCCAGCTTTGTTCTTTTGACTTAGGATTGTCTTGGCAATGCGGGCTCTTTTTTGGTTCCATATGAACTTTAAAGCCGTTTTTTCCAATTCTGTGAAGAAACTCATTGGTAGCTTGATGGGGATGGCATTGAATCTATAAATAACCTTGGGCAGTATGGCCATTTTCACGATATTGATTCTTCCTATCCATGAGCATGGTATGTTCTTCCATTTGTTAGTGTCCTCTTTTATTTCACTGAGCAGTGGTTTGTAGTTCTCCTTGAAGAGGTCCTTTACATCCCTTGTAAGTTGGATTCCTAGGTATTTTATTCTGTTTGAAGTAATTGTGAATGGAAGTTCATTCCTGATTTGGCTCTCTGTTTGTCTGTTACTGGTGTATAAGAATGCTTGTGATTTTTGCACATTGATTTTGTATCCTGAGACTTTGCTGAAGTTGCTTATCAGCTTAAGGAGATTTTGGGCTGAGATGATGGGGTTTTCTAAATATACAATCATGTCATCTGCAAACAGGGACAATTTGACTTCTTCTTTTCCTAACTGAATACCCTTTATTTCTTTCTCTTGCCTGATTGCCCTTGCCAGAACTTCCAACACTATGTTGAATAGGAGCGGTGAGAGAGGGCATCCCTGTCTTGTGCCAGTTTTCAAAGGGAATTTTTCCAGTTTTTGCCCATTCAGTATGATATTGGCTGTGGATTTGTCATAAATAGCTCTTATTATTTTGAGATACGTTCCATCAATACCGAATTTATTGAGCGTTTTTAGCATGAAGGGCTGTTGAATTTTGTCAAAAGCCTTTTCTGCATCTATTGAGATAATCATGTGGTTCTTGTCTTTGGTCTGTTTATATGCTGGATTACGTTTATTGATTTGCGAATGTTGAACCAGCCTTGCATCCCAGGGATGAAGCCCACTTGATCATGGTGGATAAGCTTTTTGATGTGCTGCTTGATTTAGTTTGCCAGTATTTTATTGAGGACTTTTGCATCGATGTTCATCAGGGATATTGGTCTAAAATTCTTTTTTTGTTGTGTCTCTGCCAGGCTTTGGTATCAGGATGATGTTGGCCTCATAAAATGAGTTAGGGAGGATTCCCTCTTTTTCTATTGATTGGAATAGTTTCAGAAGGAATGGTACCAGCTCCTCCTTGTACCTCTGGTAGAATTCAGCTGTGAATCCATCTGGTCCTGGACTTTTTTTGGTTGGTAGGCTATTAATTATTGCCTCAATTTCAGAGCCTGCTATTGGTCTATTCAGGGATTCAACTTCTTCCTGGTTTAGTCTTGGAAGAGTGTAAGTGTCCAGGAAATTATCCATTTCTTCTAGATTTTCTAGTTGATTTGGGTAGAGGTGTTTATAGTATTCTCGGATGGTAGTTTGTATTTCTGTGGGGTCGGTGGTGATATCCCCTTTATCATTTTTTATTCCATCTATTTGATTCTTCTCTCTTTTCTTCTTTATTAGTCTTGCTAGTGGTCTGTCAATTTTGTTGATCTTTTCAAAAAACCAACTCCTGGATTCATTGATTTTTTGGAGGGTTTTTTGTGTCTCCATCTCCTTCAGTTCTGCTCTGATCTTAGTTATTTCTTGCCTTCTGCTAGCTTTTGAATGTATTTGCTCTTGCTTCTCTCGTTCTTTTAATTGTGATGTTAGAGTGTCCATTTTAGATCTTTCCAGCTTTCTCTTGTGGGCATTTAGTGCTATAAATTTCCCTCTACACACTGCTTTAAATGTGTCCCAGAGATTCTGGTATGTTGTATCTTTGTTCTCATTGGTTTCAAAGAACATCTTTATTTTTGCCTTCATTTCGTTATGTACCCAGTAGTCATTCAGGAGCAGGTTGTTCAGTTTCCATGTAGTTGAGCGGTTTTGATTGAGTTTCTTAGTCCTGAGTTCTAGTTTGATTGCACTGTGGTCTGAGAGACAGTTTGTTATAATTTCTGTTCTTTTACATTTGCTGAGGAGTACTTTACTTCCAATTTGTGGTCAATTTTGGAATAAGTGCGATGTGGTGCTGAGAAGAATGTATATTCTGTTGATTTGGGGTGGAGAGTTCTATAGATGTCTATTAGGTCCACTTGGTGCAGAGCTGAGTTCAATTCCTGGATATCCTTGTTAACTTTCTGTCTCGTTGATCTGTCTAATGTTGACAGTGGAGTGTCGAAGTCTCCCATTATTATTGTATAGGAGTCTAAGTCTCTTTGTAAGTCTCTAAGGACTTGCTTTATGAATCTGGTTGCTCCTGTATTGGGTGCATATATATTTAGGATAGTTAGCTCTTCTTGCTGAATTGATCCTTTTACCATTATGTAATGGCCTTCTTTGTCTCTTTTGATCTTTGATGGTTTAAAGTCTGTTTTATCAGAGACTAGGATTGCAACCCCTGCTTTTTTTTGTTCTCCATTTGCTTGGTGGATCTTCCTCCATCCCTTTATTTTGAGCCTATGTATGTCTCTGCATGTGAGATGGGTCTCCTGAATACAGCAGACTGATGGGTCTTGACTCTTTATCCAGTTTGCCAGTCTGTGTCTTTTAATTGGGGCATTTAACCCATTTACATTTAAGGTTAATATTGTTATGTGTGAACTTGATCCTGCCATTATGATATTAACTGGTTATTTTGCTCGTTAGTTGATGTAGTTTCTTCCTAGTCTTGATGGTCTTTACATTTTGGCATGTTTTTGCAATGGCTGGTACCGGTTGTTCCTTTCCATGTTTAGGGCTTCCTTCAGGGTCTCTTGTAAGGCAGGCCTGGTGGTGACAAAATCTCTAAGCATTTGCTTATCTGTAAAGGATTTTATTTCTCCTTCACTTATGAAACTTAGTTTGGCTGGATATGAAATTCTGGGTTTAAAATTCTTTTCTTTAAGAACGTTGAATATTGGCCCCCACTCTCTTCTGGCTTGGAGAGTTTCTGCCGAGAGATCTGCTGTTAGTCTGATGGGCTTCCCTTTGTGGGTAACCCGACCTTTCTCTCTGGCTGCCCTTAAGATTTTTTCCTTCATTTCAACTTTGGTGAATCTGGCAATTATGTGTCTTGGAGCTGTTCTTCTCGAGGAGTATCTTTGTGGCGTTTTCTGTATATCCTGAATTTGAATGTTGGCCTGCCCTACTAGGTTGGGGAAGTTCTCCTGGATGATATCCTGTAGAGTGTTTTCCAACTTGGTTCCATTTTCCCCCTCACTTTCAGGCACCCCAATCAGACGTAGATTTGGTCTTTTTACATAATCCCATACTTCTTGCAGGCTTTGTTCATTTCTTTTTCTTCTTTTTTCTTTTGGTTTCTCTTCTCGCTTCGTTTCATTCATTTGATCCTCAATCGCTGATACTCTTTCTTCCAGTTGATCAAGTCGGTTACTGAAGCTTGTGCATCTGTCATGTATTTCTCGTGTCATGGTTTTCATCTCTGTCATTTCGTTTATGACCTTCTCTGCATTAATTATTCTAGCTGTCAATTCTTACACTCTTTTTTCAAGATTTTTAGTTTCTTTGCGCTGGGTACGTAATTCCTCCTTTAGCTCTGAGAAGTTTGATGGACTGAAGCCTTCTTCTCTCATCTCATCAAAGTCATTCTCTGACCAGCTTTGATCCGTTGCTGGCAATGAGCTGCACTCCTTTGCAGGGGAGATGCGCTCTTATTTTTTGAATTTCCAGCTTTTCTGCCCTGCTTTTTCCCTATCTTTGTGGTTTTATCTGCCTCTGGTCTTTGATGATGGTGATGTACTGATGGGGTTTTGGTATAGGTGTCTTTCCTGTTTGATAGTTTTCTTTCTAACAGTCAGGACCCTCAGCTGCAGGTCTGTTGGAGATTGCTTGAGGTCCACTCCAGACCCTGTTTGCCTGGGTATCAGCAGCAGAGGTTGCAGAAGATAGAATATTGCTGAACAGCGAGTGTGCCTGTCTGATTCTTACTTTGGAAGCTTCCTCTCAGGGGTGTACTCCACCCTGTGAGGTGTGGGGTGTCAGACTGCCCCTAGTGGGGGATGTCTCCCAGTTAGGCTACTCAGGGGTCAGGGACCCACCTGAGCAGGCAGTCTGGCCCTTCTCAGATCTCAACCTCCGTGTGGGGAGATCCACTGCTCTCTTCAAAGCTGTCAGACAGAGTCGTTTGCGTCTGCAGAAGTTTTTGCTGCTTTTTTTGTTGTTGTTGTTTAGCTGTGCCCTGTCCCCAGAGGTGGAGTCTACAGAGACAGGCAGGTTTCCTTGAGCTGCTGTGAGCTCCACCCAGTTCGAGCTTCCCAGCGGCTTTGTTTACCTACTTAAGCCTCAGCAATGGCGGGCGCCCCTCCCCCAGCCTCACTGTTGCCTTGCGGTTAGATCACAGACTGCTGTGCTAGCAATGAGGGAGGCTCCGTGGCCATGGGACCTTCCTGGCCAGGTGTGGGATATAATCTCCTGGTGTGCCCGTTTGCTTAAAGCGCAGTATTGGGGTGGGAGTTACCCGATTTTCCAGGTGTTGTGTGTCTCAGTTCCCCTGGCTAGGAAAAGGGATTCCCTTCCCCCTTGCACTTCCCAGGTGAGGCGATGCCTCACCCTGCTTCAGCTCTCACTGGTCGGGCTGCAGCAGCTGACCAGCACCGATTGTCCGGCACTCCCTAGTGAGATGACCCCAGTACCTCAGTTGAAAATGCAGAAATCACCGGTCTTCTGTGTCGCTCGCACTGGGAGTTGGAGACTGTAGCTCTTCCTATTCGGCCATCTTGCTCCGCCCCTCTCAAAAATACAATTGATTCTTAAGTGCTGCTCCTGTATCTGCAGCTTTGCTAAATTCATTTATTATCTCTAACAGTTTTTTGTGGGTTCTTTGGGATTTTCTATATATAGAATTATGTCATCTGCAATAAACATAATTTTATTTCTTTCTCTTCCAATTTGACTGCCGTTTATTTCTTTTTTTCTTTTTTTGCCTAATTGTTCTGGCTAAAATTTCTGGTATGATGTTGAACAAAAGTTTGAAAAAGGGCATTCTTCAGCAGACACCTCATATAGGAGAGCTCTGGCTGGCATCTGGGAAGTGCCCCTCTGGGACAAAGCTTCCAAAGGAAGAACAGGCAGCAATCTTTGCTGTTCTGCAGACTCCGCTGGTGATACCCAGGCAAACAGGGTCTGAAGTGGACCTAAAGCAAACTCCAGCAGATCTGCAGCAGAGGGGCCTGTTAGAAGGAAAACTAACAAACAGAAAGGAAGAGCATATGCATTTAGAGACCCCATCTGAAGGTCACCAACATCAAAGACCAAAGGTAGATAAATCCACAAAGATGGGGAGAAACCAGAGCAAAAAGGGTGCAAATTCCAAAAACAAGAATGCCTCTTCTCCTCCAAAGGATCATAACTCCTCACCAGCAAGGGAACAAAACTAGACAGAGAATGAGTTTGATGAATTGTCAGAAGTAGGCTTCAGAAGGTGGGTAATAATAAGCTCCTCTGAGCTAAAGGAGCATGTTCAAACCCAATGCAAGGGAGTTAAGAATGTTGAAAAAAAGTTAGATGAATTGCTAATTAGAATAACTAGTTTAGAGAAGAACATAAATGACCTGACAGAGCTGAAAAACACACCACGAGAACTTGGTGAAGCATACACAAGTATCAATAGCCGAATCAACCAAGCAGAAGAAAGGATATTAGAGATTGAAGATCAAGTTAATGAAGTAAAGCGTGAAGACAAGAACAGAGAAAAAAGAATGAAAAGGAACGAAAAAAGCCTCTAAGAAATATGAGACTGTGTGAAAAGACCAAACCTACATTTGATTGGTGTACCTGAAAGGGATGGGGAGAATGGAACCAAGCTGGAAAACACTCTTCAGGATATTATCCAGGAAACTTCTCCAACCTAGCAAGACAGGCCAACATTCAAATTCAGGAAATACAGAGAACAACTCAAAGATACTCCTCGAGAAGAACAACCCCAAGACACATAATCATCAGATTCACCAAGGATGAAATGAAGGAAAAAATGTTAACAGCAGCCAGAGAGAAAGGTCGGGTCACCCACAAAGGGAAGCCCATCAGACTAACAGTGGATCTCTCTCCAAAAACCCAACAAGCCAGAAGAGAGTGGGGGGTGATGTTCAACACTTGTAAGGAAAAGAATCTTCAACCCAGAATTTCATATCCTGCCAAACGAAGCTTCATAAGTAAAGCAGAAATAAAATCCTTTACAAACATGCAAATACTGAGAGATTTTGTCACCACCAGGCCTGCCTAAGAAGAGCTCCTGAAGGAAGCACCAAACATGGAAAGGAACAACTGGTACCAGACACTGTAAAAACATACCAAATTGTAAAGGCCATGGACAGTATGAAGAAACTGCCCATTAGTTGATATGGGCAAAATAACTAGATAGCATCATAATGACAGGATCAAATTTACACATAACAATATTAACCTTAAATGTAAATGGGTTAAATGCCCCAATTAAAAGACACAGACTGGAAAATTGGATAAAGAGTCAAGACCCATCAGTGTGCTGTATTCAGGAGACCCATCTCACGTGCAGAGGCACACACAGGCTCAAAATAAAAGGATAGAGGAATATTTACCAAGCAAATGGAAAGCAAAAAAAAGAAAAGAAAAGAAAAAGCAGGAGTTGCAACCCTAGTCTCTGATAAAAACAAACTTTAAACAAAGATCAAAAGAGACAAAGAAGGGCATTACATAGCGGTAAAGGGATCAATTCAACAAGAAGAGCTAACTCTCTGAAATATATATGCACCCAATACTGGAGCACCCAGATTCACAAAACAAGTTCTTAGAGACCTACAAAGAGACTTAGACTCCCACACAATAATAGTGGGAGACTTTAACACCCCACTGTCAATATCAGACAGATCAACAAGACAGAAAATTAACTAGGATATTTAAGACTTGAACTCAGCTCTAGACCAAGCAGACCTAATAGACATCTACAGAACTCTCCACCCCAAATCAACAGAATATACATTCTTCTCAGCACCTCATCGCATTTATTCTAAAATTGACCACACAATTGGAAGTAAAACCCTCCTCAGCAAATGCAAATTATAACAAACAGTGTCTCAGACCACAGTGCAATCAAATTAGAAATCAGGATTAAGAAACTCACTCAAAACAGCTCAACTACATGGAAACTGAACAACCTGCTCCTGAATGACTACTGGGTACATAACAAAATGAAGGCAGAAATAAAGATGTTCTTTGAAACCAATGAGAACAAAAGACACAACATACCAGAATCTCTGGGACACATTTAAAGCAGTGTGTAGAGGGAAATTTATAGCACTAAATGCCCACAAGCAAAAGCAGGAAAGATATAAAATCAACACCCTGACATTAAAATTAAAAAAACGAGAGAAGCAAGAGCAAACAAATTCAAAAGCTAGCAGAAGGCAAGAAATAACTAAGATCAGAGCAGAACTGAAGGAGATAGAGACACGAAAAAACCTTCAAAAAATCAATGAATCCAGGAGTTGGTTTTTTTTTTTTTTAAAGATCAACAAAATAGATAAGACTGCTAGCCAGACTAATAAAGAAAAGAGAGAAGAATAAAATAGATGCAACAAAAAATAGATACAGGGGATATCACTACTGATCCCACAAAAATACAAACTACCATCAGAAAATACTATAAACACCTCTATGCAAATAAACTAGAAAATCTAGTAGAAATGGATAAATTCCTGGACACATACACTCTTCCAAGTCTAAACCAGGAAGAAGTAGAATCCCTGAATAGACCAATAACAAGTTCTGAAATTGAGGCAGTAATTAATAACCTACCAACAAAGAGTCCAGGACCAGATGGATTCACAGCCAAATTCTAACAGAGGTATAAAGAGGAGTTGTTGTCATTCCTTCTGAAACTATTCCAATCAATAGGAAAAGAGGCAATCCTCCCTGACTCATTTTATGAGGCCAGCATCATCGTGATACTGAAATCTGGCGGAGAGACACCAACAACAACAACAAAAAATCTCAGGTCAATATCTCTGATGAACATCAATGTGAAAATCCTTAATAAAATACTAGCAAACTGAATCCACCAGCACATCAAAAAGTTTATACACCACGATCAAGTTGACTTCATACCTGAGATACAAGGATGGTTCAACATACGCAAATCAATAAGTATAATCCATCACATAAACAGAACCAATGACAAAAACCACTTGATTATCTCAATAGATGCAGAAAAGGCTTTCAACAAAATTCAACACCCCTTCCTGCTAAAAACTCTCAATGAACTAGGTACTGTTGGAACTTATCTCAAAATAATAAGAGCTGTTTATGACAGACCCACAGCCAATATCATACTGAATGGGCAAAAGCAGGTAGCATTCCCTTTGAAAACCGGCACAAGACAAGGATGCCCTTTCTCACCACTCCTATTCAACATAGCATTGGAAGTTCTGGCCAGGGCAATCAGGCAAGAGAAAGAAATAAAAGGTATTCAATTAGGAAAAGAGGAAGTCAAATTATCTCTGTTTGCAGATGACATGATTGTATATTTAGAAAACTCCATCATCTCAGCCCAAAATCTCCTTAAGGTGATAAGCAACTTCAGCAAAGTCTCAGGATACAAAATCAATGTGCAAAAATCACAAGCATTCCTATATACCCCAGACAAACAGAGAGCCAAGTCATTAGTAAACTCCCATTTACAATTGCTACAAAGAGAATAAAATACCTAGGAATACAACTTGCAAGCGATGTGAAGAACCTCTTCAAGGAGAACTATAAACCACTGCTCAAGAAAATAAGAGAGGACACAAATAAATGGAAGAACATTCCATGCTCATGGATAGGAAGAATCAATATTGTGAAAATGGCCATACTGCCCAAAGTAATTTACAGATTCAATGCTATCCCCATCAAGCTACGACTGACTTTCTTCACAGAATTGGGAAAAATGCTTTAATCTTCATATGGAACCAAAAAAGAGCCCGCATAGTGACAGTAATCCAAGGCAAAAAGAACAAAGCTTGAGGCATCACGCTACCTGAATTCAAACAATACTACAAGGCTACAGTAACCAAAACAGCATGGTACTGGTACCAAAACAAAGATACAGATGAATGGAACAGAACAGACGCCTGAGAAATAACACCACACATCTACAACCATCTGATCTTGGACAAACCTGTCAAAAACAAGAAATGGGGAAAGGATTCCCTATTTAATAAATGGTGCTGGGAAAACTGGCTAGTCACATGCAGAAAACTGAAACTGGACCCCTTCCCTACACCTTATACAAAAATTAACTCAAGATGGATTAAAGACTTAAATGTAAGACCTAAAACCACAAAAATCCTAGAAGAAAACCTAGGTAACACCATTCAGGACATAAGCATGGGCAAAGACTTCATGTCCAAAACACCAAAAGTAATAGCAACAAAAGCCAAAATTGACAAATGTGATGTAATTAAACTAAACAGCTTCTGCACAGCAAAAGAAACTATCATCAGAGTGAACAGGCAACCTACAGAATGGGAGAACATTTTTGCAATCTATCCATCTGACAAAGGGCTAATATGCAGAATCTACAAAGAACATAAACAAATTTACCAGAAAAAAATGAACAACCCCATCAAAGAGTGGGCAAACGATATGAACAGATTCTTCTCAAAAGAAGACATCTATGCAGCCACTAGATATATGAAAAAATGCTCATCATCACTGGTCATTAGAGAAATGCAAATCAAAAACACATTGAGATACCTTCTCACGCCAGTTAGAATGGCGATCATTAAAAAGTCAGGAAACAACAGATGCTGGAGAGGATGTGGAGAAATAGGAATACTTTTACACTGTTGGTGGGAGTGTAAATTAGTTCAACCATTGTGGAAGATAGTGTGGTGATTCTTCAAGGATCTAGAACTAGAAATACCATTACTTAATTGAGGTTCCAAGATGGGCAAATAGGAACAGCTCCAGTCTACAGCTACCAGCATGAGCGATGCAGCAGATGGGTGATTTCTGCATTTCCAACTGAGTTTTGAAGACAGTATTGGCTCTCCCAGCATGGAGTCTGAGATCTGAGAATAGACAGACTGCCTCCTCAAGTGGGTCCCTGACCCCTGAGTAGCCTAACTGTGAGACACCTCCCAGTAGGGGCCAACTGACACCTTATACAGCCAGGTGCCCCTCTGAGACAAAGCTTCCAGAGGAAGGATCAGGCAGCAACATTTACCAGTCTGCAATATTTGCTATTCTGCAGCCTCTGCAGGTGATACCCAGGCAAACAGGGTCTGAGGTGGACCTCTAGCAAACTCCAAGAGACCTGCAGCTGAGGGTCCTGACTATTAGAAGGAAAACTAACAAACAGAAAGGACATCCACACCAAAACCCCATCTGTATGTCACCATCATCAAAGACCAAAGGTGGATAAAACCACAAAGATGGGGAAAAAACAGAGCAGAAAAGCTGAAAATTCTAAAAATCAGAGCACCTCTTCTCCTCCAAAGGAATGCAGCTCCTCACCAAAGTCTCAGGATACAAAATCAATGTGCAAAAATCACAAGCATTACTATACATCAATAACAGACAAATAGAGAGCCAAAACATGAGTAAACTCCTGTTCACAATTGCTTCAAAGACAATAAAATACCTAGGAATACAACTTAAAAGTGATGGGAAGGACCTCTTCAAGGAGAACTACAAACCACTGCTCAATGAAATAAAAGAGGACACGAACAAATGGAAGAACATTCCATGCTCATGGATAGGAAGAATCAATATCGTGAAAATGACCATACTACCCAAGGTAATTTATAGATTCAATGCCATCCCTGTCAAGCTACCATTGACTTTCTTCACAGAATTGGAAAAAACTACTTTAAAGTTCATATAAAACCAAAAAAGAGCCTGTATCACCAAGACAATCCTAAGAGAAAAGAACAAAGCTTGAGGCATCACGCTACCTGAATTCAAACAATACTACAAGGCTACAGTAACCAAAACAGCATGGTACTGGTACCAAAACAAAGATACAGACGGATGGAACAGAACAGAGCCCTCAGAAACAATACCACACATCTACAACCATCTGATCTTTGACAAGCCTGTCAAAAACAAGAAATGGGGAAAGGATTCCTTATTTAATAAATGGTGCTGGGAAAACTGGCTACTCATATGTAGAAAGCTGAAACTGGATCCCTTCCTTACACCTTATACAAAAATTAATCCAAGATGGATTAAAGACTTAAATGTTAGACCTAAAACCATAAAAAACCTAGAAGAAAGCCTAGGCAATACCATTCAGAACATAGGCATGGGCAAGGACTTCATGACTAAAACACCAAAAGCAATGGCAACAAAAGCCAAAATTGACAAATGGGATCTAATTAAACTAAAGAGCTTCTGCACAGCAAAAGAAACTACCATCAGAGTGAATAGGCAACCTACAGAATGGGAGAAAATTTTTACAATCTGCCCATCTGACAAAGGGCTAATATCCAGAATCTACAAAGAACTTAAACAAATTTACAAGAAAAAATCAAACAACCCCATCAGAAAGTGGGCGAAGGATATGAACAGACGCTTCTCAAAAGAAGACATTTATGCAGCCAATAGACACATGAAAAAATGCTCATCATCACTCGCCATCAGAGAAATGCACATCAAAACCACAATGAGATACCATCTCACACCAGTTAGAATGGCCATCATTAAAAAGTCAGGAAACAACAGGTGCTGGAGAGGATGTGGAGAAACAGGGACACTTTCACACTGTTGGTGGGACTGTAAACTAGTTCAACCATTGTGGAAGACAGTGTGGCAATTCCTCAAGGATCTAGAACTAGAAATACCATTTGATCCAGCCATACCATTACTTGGTGTATACCCAAAGGATTATAAATCATGCTGCTATAAAGACACATGCACACACATGTTTACTGTGGCACTATTCACAATAGCAAAGACTTGGAACCAACCCAAATGTCCATCAATGATAGACTGGATTAAGAAAATGTGGCACATATACACCATGGAATACTGTGCAGCCATAAAAAAGGATAAGTTCATGTCCTTTGGAGGGACATTGATGAAGCTGGAAACCATCATTCTGAGCAAACTATCGCAAGAACAGAAAACCAAACACCGTGTGTTCTCACTCATAGATGGGAATTGAACAACGAAAACACTTGGACACAGGGTGAGGAACATCACACACCAGGGCCTGTCGTGGGATGCAGGGAGACGGGAGGGATAGCATTACGAGATATATGTAACGTAAATGACGAGTTAACAGGTGCAGCACACCAACGTGGCACATGTATACATATGTAACAAATCTGTATGTTGTGTCCATATACCCTAGAATTTAATGTTCAATTAAAAAAAATGAAATAAATAAATAAATAAATAAAGGGTGACAGATTTTGTCAAGAGCTTTTTCTGCATCAATTGAGATAATTATGTGGGTGGGTTTTTTTTTCCTTCATTTTATGTGATTTATTACATCGACTGGTTTTTATATGTTGAACCACTCTTGTATTTTTGGTATTAACTTTCCTTAGTTATGACATAGAACCTTCTTAGAATGTTGCTGGATTTATGCAGCAGTTCTTATAGGGCAGGTCTACTAGTGATGAACTCCCTATTTTGCTCTGTTTTTCTTTATCTGATAACATCTTAATTTCTTAATGTCTTTCTCTCTCATTTTTAGAGAATAGTTTTTCCAGATATAGAATTGTTGGTTGACAATGTTTTTCTTTCATTCTTTTAAATATGTTGTCCCACTGTCTTCCAGCCTCCATGGATTCCGAAGAGAAACTAGCTAGTAATCTTATATATGAGTATCCCTTATACATGGTGAGAAACATCTCAGTTACTGCTTTCAAGATTTTCTTTTTGTCTTTGGCTTTTAACTATTTGGTTATAGTATATCTCAGTGTGAATCTTTTGACTTATCCTGCTTGGAGTTCATTTAGTATTTTGAAAGTTTAGAATCTTGGTTTCTCATCAAATTTGGAACATTTTTACCATCATTTTGCCAAATATTCTCTCTGTTCCATTCTCTCTCCTTTCCCTATAGGACTCTCATTGTGCATATGTTGGTATGCTTGATGATGTCCTACGGGCCTTTTAGACTCTGCTCATTTTTTCCCCAGTCTTTTCGCTTTCTGTTCCTCAGACTGGACCATTTCAATTGACCTATCACTGGTTCTTGCTTCTGACTGCTCAAATCTGCTACTGAACCCCTCCAGTGAATTTTTTCCTTCAGTTATTCTACTTTTCAACTTCAGAATTTATATTTGGTTCCTTTTTATATTTTCTATCTATTATTGATATTCTCTATTTGCAAAGACATCATTTTCATGGTTTCCTTCAGCTCTTTAAACATATTTAAGACATTTGATTTAAAGACTTTGCCTAATAAGTCATATATCTGGTCTTTCTCAAGAATGATTACTGTCACTTTTTAAAGTCCATACTTCATTGTTTCTTGGAATGTCTCATAATTTTGTGTTGAAAAGTAGACATTTTACACATTATAATACAGCAACTCAGGAAATTCAATTCTCCACATCCCCATGGTTTGTTGTTGCCGCTTGTAGTGGGTTGTTGTTATCTGTCTGTTTAGTGACTTTTCTAAAGTATTTTTCTACAGTCTGTATTCTTTGTTATGTGTGGTTACTGAAGTTGGTGTTCCATTAGCTTAGAGGTCAGCTAGTGACAATGATTTCCTTAAACTAGAGCCAAAAATAGAAGCTGAAGAAAAGAAAAAGAAAAAATTACTCTCCTAGTTTTTTCAGATTGGCTCTGTGTTGGGACACACCTTCAATGCATAGCAAAGCCATTTACAACTCTGCTTTGGTCTTCACTTCCAGAATGCGTGTAGCCTGAAAGTCAGCCAGAGGTGAAAACTTGGGGTCTTCTCAGCACTTTTCTGAACATGTGTACATTCCTAGCACTGAGTATTGTCTTCTTGATTCCCCAGTACCTGTGGGAACTTTTTAAAGTCCTTATTCCCCCTCATGTATCTCCTTTTCTAACCTCTTCCTTTCCTGGCTTTTTTGATATGTCTATTGCTTGTTCTGACTGTTATCCCTTGCCCCAGATTGCTGCAGCCAATATTTTTACCTTTTAATGCTTTTGACAAATGCCACCTGAGAAGCCATGCCAGCCCTGGAAACATTTTGAATCAGATTAAAAAAAGGCAACTCATCACACTAGTCCTTAACGGAGCCCCAGACAGGCTGAAACACACAATCACAATTCTTTGAGAAAAACGTCCATTTAGTCCCTCTGGCACTAGCAGCATGCACCTGGAATATGGGCTACCATCTTGATAACTACCATTGATCTGGGGGATGGCAGATAGGGATAGCAAGTAGGCAATTTAAAATGCCACAGCACTCTCTTCTGCACTGCATCAGCTTCTTCTTTCTTCATTAACTTTTCCATGGCTGTCACAAGTTTTCGACTATATGCAGAGTTCTGTGAAAGTTGATTTTGACAGTTTTTGCCAGCTTATTAGTTGCTTTTGTGGAGAAGTTCCTTATTCTGCCATTTTTGGTGACATCAATTGAAATAATTCTACAACTGACTTGATAGATAAGAATATGTTTAATACTGAAAATGTTCCATGTGTGCTTGAAAGGAGTATGTATTCCCCACCTGTTGTATTATTGTTTATATATCCATGTGTCCCAGCTCATTGTGTCAGCCAAAATTTCTATGTTCTTCCTAATGTTTTTCCTGCTTGGCAACATTGCTAAGACACAACAAATTTCCCACTAGGATAACAGATATTTGTATCTCTCCCTGTAATTACCTTTATTTTCACTTTATGTGGTTAAGACTGTGTTAACAGGTGTTTGTGAGTGGGGATTTATTTCTTCCCAATGAATTTAATGTTATCATTATTCAGTAACTCCTGTTTTGTTTTATTTTGTTTTGTTTATGAGATGGTGTTTCACTTTTGGTCTATGCCTAGTCTAGAGTGCAGTGGTATGTTCAAAGCTCATTGAAGCCTTAAACTCCTGGTCTCAAGCACTCCTACCGCCTCAGCCTCCCAAGTAGCTGGGACTACAGGCATGTGCCTCCATGCCTAGCTAATTTAAAATTTTCTTTTGTAGAGACAAAGACTTACTATATTGCCCAGGCTGGTCTCAAACTCCTAGGCTCAAGCAATCTGCCCACCCCAGCCTACCAAAACACTGGGATTACAGGAAGGAACCACCACGCCCGGTATATTAGTCAGGGTTCTCTAGAGAGACAGAACTAATAGAATAGATATATAAAGGAGTTTATTAGGTATTAACTTACACAATCACAAGGACCTACAATAGGCTGTCTGCAAGCTTGAGGAGCAGGAGAGCCAGTCTGAGTCTCAAAACTGAAGAACTTGGAATCTGATATTTGAGGGCAGAAAGCATCCAGGACAGGAGAAAGATGTAGGCTGAGAGGTTAGGCTAGTCTCTCTTTTTCATTTTTCTGCCAGCTTTATATTTGCTGGAAGCTGATTAGATTGTGCCCACCATAATTAAGGGTGGATCTGCCTTCCCCAGTCCAGTGGCTCAAATGTTCATCTCTTTTGGTAACACCCAGACACACCCAGGATTAATACTTCGTATCCTTCAATCCAATCAAGTTGACACTCATTATTAACCATCACACCTGGCCAGTAACTTCTTTGTATCTTTAGTATATGTCTCTTTAAAACAGCACTACATGGATCTTTTCTTTTCAAGTCTATTAGTTTCTTCGACTGGTGCCTTTAGTCCATGTAATGAGATTACTGATATATTTGTGTTAAATCTATCATGTTTTGTTTTTTCTCTTGGTATTACCTTTCCTATGCTTTGTTGTCTCTTCTTTCTTGATTTCTGCTGGATAGACTGCTATTTTCTTCTCGTTCTATTTTTCTCCTCTAATCATTTGGAAGTTAGTTACATGTCCAATTTCTATTATTCTGAATTTTTTTCTAGAAATTTAAAAATGAATACAGAGCCCAAAACTCAGGAATATTTTTACCCTCTTCCTGAGCAATACAATATACTTGGGAACTCTCATTCCTATCATCATCTTTCCAGACGTATAGGCTATTTTTTGTAATGTATTTGGTTCTAGTTTGTTTTTCTTAAACTTACAAGATATTATCATCAGTATTTACCACTAATATTGGTTAGCATTACCTCAATATTTATCATACTTTTTATTCTTCAATTCTGCTTATATCTCAGACATACCATTTAGGTCCACCTTCCTCCGTGTGAGGTATATCCTTTAAATTTTCATTTTTTTAAGGTCTATTGGCACAAAACATCAATTTAAACTTTCTTTCTTTGGGAATGAAATAGTGTCACCAAATTAAGTATATGTCTATGGGTCAGCAAAATTTTAGACAGTCACCCATATAGCTTGCATCTAGCCTGAAAGGAGAAAGTTAGTAAGGCAGATTTGGGATTTGGGAAGTAATAGGGTTGGGGATGAGGAACTATAAAAGTCATAAAACCTGGGGTGACCATATCTCAGTGTTTTCCTACTATTCTGGGTCAAATGATTAACAACATTCTTTTCATTCTCAAAAATTTATGATTCAGATAACAAGTTATATGGTTACTAGAATAAAGTCTGTACGACCTAACCCATAGTCATCCTGCCTTCTAGAGCCATGCTTTCATCTTCATTCAACTAGCTACTTGAGTAGCATGGAGTAACTTGTGGCAGTCCAATGTTACCATTGAGAATAACCAGAAAGGCAGATAAGGGGAGAGAGCTGCTGAAGCACTAAGGATGAGGGGCTAAGATTCCATAGAGAGATTAGCTAACAGTTATGCCTACTTGTCATAACAGTTACAAGAGCATTTGCCAAGGCAGGGAATCTGTATTTTAGCAAGGTAGGAGGTCAATGCCAGGAGACAGAGAAATCACTGTTGATTGGTGCTGTGGGAATGAAGAGACAAAATTAGAAATTGGAAGGGCCAATCCCCCAGCAAGAAGAGAGGGCTGGAGAACTCAACCTACATATAATGAGTTTCCTTTTCAAAACACCAGCTGAATTATGCAGCTGCATGGGGGTAAAGGCAAAAAAAAAAAAAAAAATCAGAAAGCCTCTTAAAAGCAGAGCTGTGGTTTTGGCAGGCTTTTTGCTTTTGTTCTTGTTTCATAAAGAGACTAGAGTTATAGTTCATGACTGCTGGGAGAAAATTGAATAATTTGTAAAAAATTGTTTCATCCATGCCGGACATGGTGGCTCACGCCTGTAATCCCAGCACTTTGGGAGGGCAAGGCGGGTGGATCACGAGGTCAGGGGATCAAGACCATCCTGGCTAACACGGTGAAACCCCGTCTCTACTAAAACATACAAAAAATTAGCCGGGCGTGGTGGCGGGTGTCTGTAGTTCCAGCTACTCAAGAGGCTGAGGCAGGAGAATGGTGTAAACCCAGGAGGCAGAGCTTGCAGGGAATTGAGATCGCACCACTGCACTCCAGCCTAGGTGACAGAGCATGACTCCGTCTCAAACAAAAAAAAAAATTGTTTCATCAAAAAAAGAGTATAAGACAGGGGGACGAAATAGGGGGAAAGAAAGCAAGATAGTAGAAACAAATTAAAATTTATCAATAATTACAACAGATGTTCCAGTTCAAAGACAAATGATTGTCAAACTGGTAAAAAAACAAACAAACAAAAAACTGTACACCTCATATATGTGACATATCTTAAATATAAGGACACAGAAAGTTTGAAAAAAAAAAAACATGAAAAGAGGAACACTATATGAATACTAACCAAAAGAATGTTGGCAGAACTCTGCTAATGGAGAAAGCAGACAAACGGACAAAGCAGACTTTAAGGCATGAAGCATAACTAGAGATAAAAAGAGAAATTTTTGAAACAATGAAGGAGGGTTCAATACATATCATAAAGACACATTATTCATCCTTTGTAATTTCCTCAGTATTTCCAAGAATTCCCAGAGTAGAGTATGCTAATATTCCCTGGGCTGTTACTCGTCACCCCTCCCTCCTATTTATTGCACACAGCTCAATTCCTGAGTAACTTTTGTCATGTTGGCATCCCATCTGCTTGCTTCACTGCTTTATCCAAAGGGCGGACACAGCCATCTTTCTTCATTTCTCACAAACACAACACTATCGCTTGTAGCAGATGATTGCTCAGGTTTGGGGATGATTAAAGGGGATTACTGCACAGAAAATGAAACAACTTTAAACAAGATAACAGAGTTCCTTAGTTGTTTTTTCCAAAGGGGACTCCACCACAGTCACATTTTTCCAAGCCTGGTCAGCCATCTATTGCTGTCTTATTTTCTCTTTCCCCTGGATTCCAGAACCCTAACATTCTATCCCTCAAAATGCCATGAGAAAAACTAAAAAATTCCTAATTCATTTTACAGTAAACTTTTTTCTGCTGTCCCTTTGTTTCAAGCTCACCCTTCTAATCTTATAGACTGAATGGCTGTAGGGGCTTGCTAGGGTAACAGTCCATCACAATATCCTTCTAAGTACAGCAGCAGTCTTCCTTCCAATGCATGATCTTAGGATGTAGAATCAGTCCAAGTCTTAAAAGAGCATCACCTCACCCCTTTATTTTCTGCTACAGATGCCAAACGAAATGGAGAGAGGATGAGTAGGAGCAAAATTTCGCATGAGGTAAGAACAATTTCTCATGGGATCTACAGTACAGGATTTGCTTTTGTAATAAAGTATTATCTTCTGTGAGATTTTTTAGATGAATAAAAAGAAAAGATGAACAGGAGCAGGAAGACACGTCAGATATGTTGGAATACAGAGTGTCTGACAGCTTTTATTTGCAGACGAGCTGCTTATTACTGATATGCCAAAGAGGGTCACAAATTTCTATTATAAAGGAATTTGGAATAAACTGATCTCTTAATGAAGGTTGTAAATTAAGAAGCCAATGGCCAAAAGTGAAAATATAAATGGCAAAAGAATTTCAAAATGAACAGTGCTGAAGTTGAAGTTTAGTTTAACTCCAAAGAGAGCCAAAACGTAAAGTTTAGGGGCAGAAGAATCGTAATTGCTGGTTTAAAATATTAAGATGGAGGGAGGACACAGAAAGTAATGAGCCTTAGAAGTTGACAGAATTGCAACTTTGTTGGCTCTTTACATGAGATTTCAAGCCTGCTAAAATCTCACCCGCCCAGATCTCCCTTCTAAGGCAATTTGGTTCTCTGCCAAACTTTGGTTAATAAAAAGAATCTAGACTCCTCTGAACACAGAGCTGCAGCTCTTCAGGGAAGAAATCAAAACAAGACCACAAGGTAAGACTGAATATTCCGGGAGATTTTTAGTCAGATTTTGCAGAGTAAAACCTTGGGAACCATGGAGAACTGTGTTTTTTTTTTTTTTTTTCCTGAAAAATAAATGATAAGGCCAATTTGTTATTATTGGTAATAGCAGTAAAAGTTGATGGAAATAGCTGTTACTAACATAATTCCATTTGCTTTCCTTTGGGTGATTTCTAAAATTAATAAATTGCTAAAAGAGATTATAATGGTTTTTATAGTAAATTCTGCCCCCTCCATGAAACTTTATTTTATTTTATTTTATGTTTTTTAAGAGAGAGGATCTTGCTCTATAGCGCAGGCTGGAGCACAGTGGTGTAACCCTAGCTCACTACAGCCTCCAACTCCTGGGTTCAAGCAATCATTCTGTCTCAGCTTCCCAAGTAGCTGGAACTATAGGCACACACCACTGTGCCTGGGTAATTTTTTTATTTTATGTAGAGATAGGGTCTTTGCTTTGTTGCCAGGCTGGAAACTTTATAAAGCAAGTTGATAATTCTACTTCAAACTCCTAATGCTTACTTAAGACAAACATGCTTGCAATTGTTTACAAGTGGTTTTCAGTAAAGCGGGGACATCGCCAAGCGTGGTGGCTCAAGCCTGTAATCCCAACACTTTGGGAGGCCGAGGCGGTGGATCGCCTGGGGTCAGGAGTTCACGATCAGCCTGGCCAACAGGGTGAAACCCCATCTCTACTGAAAACACACACACATACACACACACACACACACACACACACACACACTAGCTGGGTGTGGTGGTGGGTGCCTGTAATCCCAGCTACTCGGGAGGCTGAGGCAGGAGAATTGCTTGAACCCAGGAGGTGGAGGTTGCAGTGAGCCAAGATCATGCCATTGCACTCCAGCCTGGGTAACAAGAGCTAAATTTGGTCTCAAAAAAAAAAAAAAGTAAAAGAGGAACAAACATGTAATTGCCCGATGGGCTCTTCCTGCCCACTGCACAGACAAAACCAATTCGCTGAAACCATGGCATGGCAGTGAAGAGTTTAATTGACCCAAGGCCAGTCATGCCACAGAGGATTTAAAGTTATTACTCAAATCTCCCCAAAAATTTGGAGGCTAGGGTTTTTCCAGGTTAGTTCGACAGGCAAAGGGCTTAGGGGAATAGGTGCTGCTGATTGGTTGGGAATAAAATCATAGACATGTGAAAAATAGTCCTCGTGTGTGCGCTGAGTCTATTTCTGGGTGGGGGCCACAGAGGAGTCACTGGTCATCAGAAATGCAAAAACCTGAACAGACATCTCTAAAGGTCAATCTTGGCTTATGCAATAGTGATGTTATTTACAGTAGTCACTGGGGAAGTTGCAAATCTTGTGACCTCCAGAATAATGGTTGGTAATCATTTTTCTATGCCTACATCTTGGCAGAATTCAGGCCCCTCTCTAACTCCTAACTTGGTGGTCTTTCATTAGTTTTATCAAGGTGATTTACTTTTGGGGAAGGGTTATTATCATTTAAACCATACACTAAATTTCTCCCAAAGTTAGCTTGGCCCAAGCGCAGGAATGACCAAGCAATTTGGAGGTTAAAAGCATGATGGGGGTTGGTTATGTCAGATCTCTTTCACTGTCATAATTTTCTCACTGTTATTTCTCACTGTCAGTTTCAAATACAAGAACTGAGAGGTACCACCCCCTCAAAAATAAACTTTTGTGGAAAAATAAGGAATTGATACCCTAAATGGAGAAATTCAAAAGCTCATCAGTTTTGCTACTATTCTTCCTTTACAGACTTTCCTTTGAAGATTGTTTTCTTTTCTTTATTCCTTGCTCTCTGCCTCCTCACAATTTTCTCTGCCTTTTCTTTCCACACATGAATATATGCCTCCATACTATTTTAATTAAGAAAATAGCACAAATCCAAAAGTATGTCCTGTGGCTGCATACAAGTCCGAGACTTGAGAGTGAAGAATCTAGGGCAAAGACCCGTACTTCCTCTTCTTCACTGTGCTTCTGCCACCTGAAGCATCCTTCTGTGCCACACTGGGGTTCTATACTGTTTCCAACATTCTTACTTATTGCTTCTCAAATTTGTTTTTTGAATACTTAATGCTCCTCTTTTGATTTCCACCCAGAAAATGTACCGCTCTGAGTTCAGAAAACTTCAGAATCCTCTATTTCCCGAAGTTTAGGGTGCTTGAACTGAATCACACAGCTCGGTAGTGTCTTAAACAGTTAAGAACTTCTAGCACAAGCATCACACTTCCCTCAGATCAAATTTCACATTTTCTCCATTCTTCTCTGAAAGGATCCTGGACCTTCTACCAATCTTTGGTTACTTCGTAATTGATTTCCTAAGCAACCTAGATGTTCATCTCTTTCCCATCACTGTTTAGCTTACAGTATCTACAGCCAGAAAGTACCTCTTTCCCTTTCCCATTTATAGAGAGAAAAGAATCCTGAGGCAAACTTTCACTTAGGGTTTGAAATAGCCAGAACTGAAAATAAGGGAAGAGATTGAGAAACAGGAAATGTCACTCTTGGTCAGGGTTTCCCAGGGATTAAGGAAATAGAGCTTACAATTAACTTCGGGGAAATAGGCATGAAATTCAATTGTGAAAAGTTAAGTTCCATCAGGGAATTAAATCATTACAAAGAAATACTGAAGAGGAGTCAGCACTGGGAGAAGATAGATAGATAGATATCCATATATATAGATATTCTCCATATATATGTGTGTGTATATATATATATGTCTACATCAGAAAATACATATGTCAGTAAATCTGATACCATAAGGGTTTTTCTGGAGATGTGAGTCAGACTGTGCCAAAATCAATGTATCTTTCATTCAAGTTGAAATTTTGGCAAACATGGTGGAAATCAAGAGGATTATTGGAATTCACCTTCTTTGTATCTCAGTTTGTAGCAGGAACATTTAGAAACATTAAGACCAAATATAAACTCCTGGAACAGCAGAAAGAAACATACCTTAATTGTATCAACAACAAAATGATTGGGTTAGGTTCAAGAACTTCAGGAAATCATGGTAGAACCTCTAATCTCTTCGGTTTCCTGTAGGTTCTCTGGTGCTGACATCTGTAAGCAAAAGTAACTTTTAAGGGGACACAACCTTAGTGGGCCTCAAAAAGTTCAGGCAAAGTTCAGTATGCAGGGATTGGTAAGGGGGAGTGAGGAATTGGGGGTGCTTCCTGGCTATAGCAGACTCCTGGCACATGCTGCTCATGTTATTATTGGTAGATTACACTATACCTATGAAGGTATTTATTTTTGTTTTGTATTTTTTTAAGTGAAGAGTGCAATATAGCATAATAGTAAAAACACAAATTTTTAGAGGCAGTCAGGCCTCCAGTCCATCATCCATCAGGGATCAGCTATGTAATTTTGGATCTTACTTAACTTTCCTGAGCCTGAATTTTTTTCTCCTGTGTAAAATCTGAAACAAACAAGCAACAAAATCCCACTCAAGACAGGTGTTGTGATGGGTAAAACAAGTTAGAAGTAGTCATCAAATGTAGTTTATTAATCACTGACCATTTACTAAAAGTGAGACTTTTATCTTCCACATTAGCCCTCACAGCACCTCTGTGAGGTAAATACTATCTCTGTTTATGAAATTGAGACAGTGGGATTTGAAAAGATTGTAGTACTAACCCAAAATCACAAAGTCAGTAAATTTCAGACCAGAGATTAAAGTCCAGGGTCAGGTCCCATTAAGAAAAAAGAACTAAAGAACAATTCCAAACTACTTCATTTAGTGCATCTCTAATCCTCTTCGTGAAGCTGTTTTTTTACTCAAAGTTTCCATCATTTTCAAATATGAAAATATTAATGAGGTGACATTAAAACTTTCTATCTATTTCCTTCAGGGCTACATTCACTGTTGCCTGAGGGAAAGAGTTCCTGCCAGCCATCATTCTCTTCTGTAACTTTTTTTTTTGCCATTCCCATTGCTATTTTCAGAACAAAGGAGAAGTTCACTTACAAACTTGGCAGAGTGCTTTACTTTTAATCAGCACCCAGTTTACATCTAATTCCCCTCCACTTTGAACACTCCGTAAATTAAACGATTGTCATAATTTTCCCTAGCCATATTAGTGCATCTGAGACCTTTTGCAATGGTAAGAATGTTTTGCTCATTATTTCCCACGTAGTTCCTAGCAAATATTCAATATTTCCTTAAAAAGTTTCACAGAACTTCATAGTTTTGTGTGTCTGTTGTGCTCAAATCTCAGCCACTCTAACTTCTTAGCCTGCTGACTTATTAATGGCAATTGTTTAAGAAATGCCATTTAAGTTGTTTATAATTTCTTTTTAGAGGACTATATGCTTTTCTCCCCTTGTTCTTTTCTTTGGAGAATTATTAGACCCAAACATGAACTTCCTCAAATCTGAATTTACTAGTTTCAAAGTTTTTCCCCCCTAAATTTTATTTTTCCATTATCTCTTATACATATATATTATTTGTCCACATTCTTTAACAATCCTGTTTAACAATACTTGATCAGTAGTCAGCATCACTACTTCATATTGGTAAATAATAATTATTATTATTATTTATTTTTGATACAGAGTCTGTCACCCTAGCTGGAGAGCAGTAGCTCAATCACAACTCACTGCAGACTTCACATCCTGGGCTCAGGCTATCCTCCCACCTCAGCCTCCTAAGTAGCTGAGACCATAGGCCTGTGCTACCTCACCTGGCTAGTTTTTTTACGTTTTATAGAAATGAGGTCTCACTATGTTGCCCAGGATGATCTCAAACTCCTGGGCTTAAGTGACCCTCCTGCCTCAGCCTCTCCAAGTGCTGGGATTACTGGTGTGAGCCACTGTGCCTGATTCATAATTTTAAAATTTCCTTTAGTAATACTTCATCCTAAGCTTTTGAACAAGTTTCAGGCACAGAAATAAGTACCAATATTCATTCTTATGTAATTTAATGACTATCTCCAGCTTCCTGTTTTTTCCCCTATAAGAAAAAAGGTCCATATTACCTGAATGTATGGCGGCATTATTTTTTCTTCACTGACTTATTCAAGAGCCATATGGTGTGTGGAACCTTAATCATAATTATCAGTATGTAGTGGTCATTTAATATAATAAATTAGATGCTATTAAGTCAAAGGAGTATCAGCTGTTTTACAAAAAATGTTTGGAGGATACCATGCCTAGGATATGACAGGTAATGCTTACATCTGGCTGTCCAATTATTATTACTTTTCATTATGTCAAGTGGAAGAATTTCTGCTCAGTGCTATAAGGCCCATGAAAGCAGATTCAACATTTAGAAGCATTTAAAGTCATTTGCACTGTGATGTGACAGAAAAAAATATTTTTAAGTCTTTATATTTCTTAATTCATAAAAGTATCTTAGACAGAAGTCTAATATTTTGTCAGCATTCAATTTTTTTCTAGGTATTTATGGCAAAAGCTGGTAAAAGGGCATCTGGGTTTAGACCCATTGGTTCTCCCTACTGTCTAGGTGGAACCA
Organism: Rhinopithecus roxellana; assembly: GCF_007565055.1. NCBI lineage: Eukaryota > Metazoa > Chordata > Mammalia > Primates > Cercopithecidae > Rhinopithecus > Rhinopithecus roxellana. Next base: position 57,612,404 of record NC_044564.1, read on the forward strand.
TGCAGCAACTAGTAACCTCTAGAATGGCAGTTCACTGTACCTATTTTATGAAAAGTCTCTTGGCAAAGGAAAGGCTACCAGTTATATTTATTTATCTGTACATCAGTGGGTACACTCAAGAAGAAGTCATCTGTCCACAGTGGGAAAATAATTTAGTCTTATCTTTGGGGAGAAGAGAGGTGTTTAACAGAGTCTTTTCACTTTAGTAGATTTCCCACTAAGCCCAGCTACCAGGTAAGTAAGGCTGAGCCAACTAAGAATTCCACAGAGAAATAATGAAGTCAGCAATCTGGGGAATAGCTGGAGCAGCCCATGAAGGAGACAAAGTGAAAAGCTTGTCATACCATGGTGGTCAAGCTTCCAGACCTTTGAGTTGCATTTTCAGATCACCACACAAGGCAGTTCTGTTAAAACTTTATGGAAATGAAATATCCAGGGTGTAGATTGTGGCTTATTTTATTCAGATAAATGGCCAGGAAGTTTCATATCTATGAGAAGAAGGCCTCTATACTCTTAAGTTTTAAATGGCTTGTAATAATCACATTTAATTTCATCTAACAATGTTGTGTGTTAGCAAGCAGCCAATTGGTTGTACAAGAAAATCTCATGCTTTCTACCCAGGTGATATTCAAAATATTTAATAGCTGGCATGGCATTAGCAAAGACAAATAAGAAAGGAACCAGCCTTGCAGCATACCAGCTAAATACTAGCATTGGGAGGGACTCTCATTTTGGCTTTTGACTATGCCAAATAAGTTGGATGGTGTGGCAGTGAAAGTGTTGTGGAATATATTACATGCTTTACAAAACTTTTAATAACTTGTGCTATAATATCAGTTATTTCTGTCACTATTCAAAAAGCATACCTCAAACACAAAAAGAAAAGCCTGCAACAGTTATGCTATCTGTAACTTTAGTCTTGGCACAAGGAAAAACTTTCACATATTTTTTTGTTTTAGTCAAATTGTCACCATTTAGCACACGGAATCCCCTTTATACTAGCTCACTTGTTCTTTTAAAATATAACCACAGAATTTTAAATAATGCATTCCTGCTGTCAGGCAGCAATTTCTTTTTAATTTTGAAAGTGTTGATGTCATATTAACTGATTTTTTTTTTTTTTCACTTGGTAGCTACATTTGTTCCTGGAGGATAGGGAGTCTGCTTAACAGTTGACTTTATGAGTAGAATGTTAACTGAAGATTGATTTTCTTTCTTTCAAGCTTTTTAATTAAGAAATATATCATACACATAAACTAATATATGGAATGTATATGTAAGTGTAGGTTCTGGAGAAAAATAAGGAAACAAATACCTGTGTATTTATCATGCAGTTTAAAAAATAGAATATTCCTTATACCTTTGAAGGCTCCTCTGTGTCACTACCTAATTGCATCTCCTTTGGTTTCCCCCAGACGTAACAACCAAGAATTTGTTTATTATTCCTTCCTTTGCTTTAGGATTTTATGAAGTTTGATTTTCAAAGTCTTGGCAAGTCATTTCATTTTGTCACTATTTGTCCCACGATGACTTAAGGCGTGACTTACATGTATACGATATTCATAATCATTTTATAGACAAATTTATATACACTAAATGTTTTGTAAACAAATATAACTGATGTTTTACTGTTTTGCAAAAATAAAATAGTAATAACAGCACTATTACGGGTAATCTGCACTTGTTTTTTTTTTTTTTTTTTTTTTTTTTTTTTGAGACGGAGTCTTGCTCTGTCGCCCAGGCTGGAGTGCAGTGTGTTTTTTTTTTTTTAAAGAGTACCTCAAAGAGTTACTTATAAGTTTTTAAAATCTTGTTCTGAGACAACAGATTTTCAGTTTATTTTTTCTATTTTTTGATATATCATGCTTTTCTATCATATTTAATATTATTTTCCTGATTTTTAGCACATGAATTTACATATCCATGTTACACTAAAATTTTCTTTAAAACATAACATTATTTAAACATTAAAATGTTTAAACAATTCAACTATAATAAAGACATTATTAAAGCAATGTCCAGAATACATTAGTTATTTGCCATTTCTTTTTAGGATTTAGAAAAAGTCAACGCAGATTATACTTACACAAAAAATAAAGAGAATTTATATCACTTGATATACTTTTAGCTGCAACTGGGGAACACAAAACTGAACGAGGCTTAAAATATAAGGACACTTTTTGCTCACTTAATCAGAAGCAGTCTCAGAGTTGGTGTCAAAAATCAAGCATATCATCAAGGACTCAGGGTTTTCCCACCCTTCTACTCTACCATCCTCAGAGCATCTACAATCTCTCTTCATGGGAAAAGATGGTTGGCCCAGCTCTGAGCATCAGACACTCAGAGGAGCCAAAGGAGTAGAGGCCAAGAAGCACTTACTCCTCACATGCCCCTTATTTCAAGGAGAAAAATGTTCCCAGAAGTCCCAGGCCAACCCCTTCTCTTGGTCCTAAGTTTTAGAGACTAAAGTCCTTCTTTCCCTATTTCTATAAGCACCTAATTCATCCTTTCAGAAACTCCTCTTGTTATTCCTTGTTATTTCCTAAAGCTGCCTTCAGATGAAGTCTCCCAGAATCAATTCCAGAAGCATCTAGTGGCATCTCTATGTAGTGGGAATAGAACTTAGGCACACTTTCACTGGCTCTAACTATATAACGGTAAAATCTGGAATAAATATCTTATTAATGTTTTATGTGCTTGAAAAATGTGCCATACCCAAATTAGCCTGCTTTCCTACAAAGAAACTAATTTAAAAATATATATTGCATTCTGTTTCGAAGATGGGTATCAAAATCCAAAGCTTTGCCATCTGCAAATCTCATGCTTCTCTTTCAAAACAGACAGCAAATCAGCTGATAGGATTTAGAGTACTGCCCAAAGAACTATTCTTGTTAGCTTTTGTAATTAAGTCATGCAAACCACTTTAGGCTTTAGAATCTGGGTACTATTCCCAGAATCAAAAGTGACTTAATAGGCAAGTTCTCATCCTTGGTTAAGCAATTTGCTTGATTGTACTGTTGCCAATTACAAATGCTCTCCTACTTTTTGGCATGTATCTGTGATAAATTATGTATAGAAATAATTTTTCATGCATGCATGCACATACATGCAATAGTATCTTTTCATGAATAAACAGGGTGATACATTTTGATATATCGGCGTTACCTACCCTTGCAAATTATTTTCCTTTGTGGATCTAAGGTACGAACTTTTCAGAAAGCAAACCAAGCCAGGTCCAAAGCAGTGAACTCAGGCAGAATAGATTCTTTTATTTTACAGTTTTGTGAATTTATTTGACCTACTGACTCAGGTATATATAATACATGCTGTGACTTGGCACCTGCCTTTCCCCTATGTATTTCTCAGCAAAGTCTTTGTATGTGCTGAGATTTGCACCCACCTTTTGTTACCCTCACCACCTTCTACAGAATGCTGTGCCATAACTGATTTCCATGACTCAGATTTAATCACATTTTCTAAAACTTTCTTACACTCCCCTCATACTATGTTATAAGCTATAAGGGAACAAATCAAGACTGCATCCCCTTACCCCCATCCAAAAATGTGAGCAGTTTCATTGGTTCCTGGCGATGGGATATTGCACTGTGTAAGAATGTATTCAGTTATTAAATTCTATACATAAAACATAAGGAATCACCAAAAAGTTCCAATGTAAACTGAAACTCTACTTTTCTTCACATTTTGTTTTTCTTTGTTGTTGAATAAAGAAATGGCAGCAGGATGGAGGGAAGAGCAGTCACAACTATTGCTCTGTGAGTTGAGAGACCTGAGTTCTGGTCCTGGCTCCACCACATACCCATTCACTAGCTGTGTGACCTTGGAGAAGACCCTTCGCCTGCTCTAAGTGGCACTTTCCTCATCTGTAAAATAAGGAGTTTTAGGCCACCTCTGCAGTTTTAAATAATGCTCAGTTGACTACAAGATGCACCTTGGTTCTGCAAATATCAAATGTTTATTTCACAAGTTCTAGGGCTACTCTATAAGACTGTAAACTTCCATCCATATGGATGGGTGATTTTTTTCCTCCTCCAAATAGTTTTATTGTCCTCAATGACTGACATTACAATCTTCTCTCTTCTTTTTTCTTTTGAAACAAGGTCTCACTCTGTCACCCAGTGGCTAGAGTGCAGTGATGTGATCACAGCTAACTATAGCCTGGACTTGTCTAGCTCAAGCGACCCTCCTACCTCATTCACCTGAGTAACTGGGACCACAGGCACATACCACCATGCACAGCTAATTTTTCTTTTTTATGTTTTGTAGAGATGGGGGCTCATTATGGTGCTCCGGCTGGTCTTTTTTTCTTTAATAATCTGCAATTGCAAAACTAATATATCAAGATGTGGATTTTTCTTTTCTCTCTCTCTCTTTTTAGACACAAGGTCTTGCTCTGTAACCCAGGCTGGAGTGTAGTGACATAATCTTAACTTACTGCAGCCTCAAACTCCTGGGCTTAAGCAATCCTCCCACCTCAGCCTCCCTACCAGCTGAAACTACAGGTGTCCGACACCACATCTGGGTCATTTTTTTTTTTTTTTTTTTTTTTTTTTGAGACGGAGTCTCGCTCTGTCACCCAGGCTGGAGTGCAGTGGCCAGATCTCAGCTCACTGCAAGCTCCGCCTCCCGGATTTACGCCTTTCTCCTGCCTCAGCCTCCGGAGTAGCTGGGACTACAGGCGCCCGCCACCTCACTCGGCTAGTTTTTTTTTTTTGTATTTTTTTAGTAGAGACGGGGTTTCACCGTGTTAGCCAGGATGGTCTCGATCTCCTGACCTCGTGATCCACCCGCCTCGGCCTCCCAAAGTGCTGGGATTACAGGCTTGAGCCACCGCGCCCGGCGCTGGCTAATTTTTTTAATTATTATTTTTTTGTAGAGATGGGGTCTTACTATGTTGCCCAGGCTGGTCTTAAGACTCCTGGCCTCAAGAGATCATCCCACCTCAGCTTCCAAAAGCGCTGGGACTACAAGGCTTGAGCCACCACCCCCAGTCCTTTCTTTCTCTCTATCTGCTTGGGATTCATTGAAATTCTTAGATCTGAGGATTAGGATCTTTCAACAATTCTGAAATGTTGTCAGCCATTATTTCTTCAAATATTGTTCCATCTCTGTCCTAGCACCTCCTTCTACCATTCCAAATAGACACAAAACTGTCTCATTTTTCTTCCAAGTCTTTTGCCCTCTTTTCATATTTTCCACCTCCAAGTATCTCTGGATTGTATTCTATGGAATACTTCAGACATGTTCTCTAGGTCACTGACTCTTTTCACTTGTGTTTAATCTTCTGTTTAATTGAACCATTGAGTTTTAATGTCAATAATACATCTTTTATATCTAGATATTCTATTTCGATCTTTTACAAATATACATGTTTATTGTTTGTATTTTCAATCTTTTAGAATACTATCTAACAATATTAAAATCAGTTATTTTATGTTATTTCTGCTTGTTCTAATACACAAAGTCTTTGTGGCTGGTTTCTGCTACCTGTTCCTTTTGTGGGTTCTCACCATGGTGTCTAGTATTCTTGTTTGCTTTGCAAATTTTGACTGCAGACTACTCATTTGTCCTGAAGGCTTTTCTGAGGAAATGCTTGGTGGTTTGTGTAGCAGCTGAGTTCTTCAAGATAAGATTTGTATTTGCCTTGGGGCACTGCCAACCTAAAACTATGTTATACTTAATTCTCTATTTCAGGCTTTCGGAAGCACACAACTAGTATGATTTCAGACTACAAACCCATGTAGGGGCTAACTTGTCCTGAGAAGATAAATTCTTAGAGATATGTGTTTCCTTCCAGCAAGGGCTGGAGCTGAGACAGACAAGGTTTCCGGCGATTCCCTTCTTTGGAGTTTATTTATCTTGATCACCCTCCTATTGTGAATGTGGCCCTTTGAGAGTCCAGGTTTATGCAGCAGTTTCCTGTTAGACTCCCCATCTTAGACATATCCTGAGCTTTATCTCCTGGTCTTGGTTCTTTATATAATTCTTCCTCTTTGTCTCTAGGATATAGTAGACAACTTTAGAAAAAAGCCAAGGTTGCTAGCCTCCCATTCATGCCCCCTCAATGTTGTTTGAAAATATATTTTAAAATACTTCTTGCAGCATTTGAGTTGTTTTATCAGGAGGGCTGTTCATGGCAATTAATCCATTATTATGCTGGAAACAGTATATTTCATTAAATAACTTTATAATGAGTAAATATAAATGTAAACTTATGAAGCATATTTATATTAATAAATTAATGATTTTGTCTTATCTATTTGGCTTCCTATGCAATTTTTTTTTTTCAGAAAAGGATTCTACTCTTTACAAAGTTTTGCAAACTTCTTCCAATCATTAAGGATTTAGTGGCATCCTTACGATGCCACTAAATCTTCTCTAGCTTGACTACCACGGATGGTATATGAACTGGGTCTCACTCTATCATCCTCCTTATAGGGTCAAATAATTCAGGTAGCATGGGCCTAATGACATATTTTCAAAGTTTTAATTTTGTTTTCTTACCAGTAAAACCTCTTCTACCTAGAAAACTTTCCAGGTAGGCGTTTTCTGATCTGGATGCAGGGGCTAGGGAGGAAGATCTGGAATGCAATGGATTTGGATTCCTCCAACCGTTTCCTGAAGCACCTCATGAACTCTGAAAATGTTTGCTTGGGGTTTCAGCTATGAGGCCTTGGGCATTTACTTGATTCCTCTGTACCTCAGTTTCCTCATATATAAAAAAGGGATAACAATAATGCTACCCTAACAAGATTGCAGTAATAATTGAATAAGTTAAATATGTGAAGCAGTTACTACAGTTCTTGGCACATAGTAAACACTATATAAGGGCTAATTATAAAAAATACAGGAGAGCTAGGTGGCTCATGCCTCTAATCCCAGCACTTTGGGTGACCAAGGCAGGAGGATCACTTGAGGCCAGGAGTTCAAGGTTGCAATCAGCTATGCACTTCAGTCCAGGTTACAGACCAAGACTCTGTCTCTAAAATAAAAAACAAAAACAACGAAAAAAGGAGAAATTTTATTTAACTCTACATACTCTTGCTAAATATTTCATACTCCTTTGAATTTTTACATTACTTGTCCAATTTTATGTAAAATGCATTTAAAAAGTAAAAGAAAAAACTGATCCCAACTTTAAACTAAAACCAAAGGTCTCTATGCACCATGTTGGATTTTTTTTTTCCATACATTGCTTTCTTCCAGCACTGAGAGCTTTCTGAATCCATTAAACAATAGCCAGGCATGGTGGCTCACACCTGTAATCCCAGTGCTCTGGGAAGCCAAGATGGAAGGATCACTTGAGGCCAGGAGTTTGAGACCAACCTGGGTAACAAAGCGAGACCCTGTCTCCACAAAAATGAAAAATTAACTGGGCGTGGTAGCACAGGCCTGTATTCCTAGCTACTTGGAAGACTGAGGCAGGAAGATCCCTTGATCCTAGGAGTTCAGTGAGGCTATAATCATGCCACTGCCCTCCAGCCTAGGTGACAGAGCAAAACACTAACTCAAAAAAAAAAAAAAAAAAAAAAAAAAAAAAAAAATTCAGCTTTCAGATATTTGGGTACTAAAGAAAAAAACAAATAAAAACAAAACAAAAAAAATGCTGCAGACTCTGTTGACTTTTCTTTTCACTGTAATTTTGTCCTGCTGTAAGGTTAGTAGAAAGAAGAGGAGATCACAGGGCTGAGGCAGAATTTGTATGTTTTCTGAGGATGGCACCCTTTGTGTTAGTGGAGCTGCCAGGATAGAAGGGGCCCTGGGAAAAGGAAAAAAATGGGCTAAATGAGGAACCTGTACAGGAACACAGGAAATAGTCAGGGAGGAAAATGCTGGCTTTAGCATACCCTCCTTGTTTTGAAGACAAGGAAACTGAGACCTGGAGAGCTGCAGGGACTTGAGGGAAGGGAGAAAATCCTGGGTCTAAGCTTGGGAAGGGGAGGCCAATCTACCTTTGCTTCTTCAAAGATTACTACAGACTTGATCCACTGGGGCTCCCAAAGTATGTGAGGCATGGGCGGGGGCCCAGGAGGGGAATAAAACAACTTGAACTGAATAATTTGAAATGTTCAGTCACACTAATACTGCAGAGCCACAGGCCAGCTGGAAAGTCAGCTTTTGAAAATGCTTTACAAAGAGCACTGACCCAAGAACAAAAAGATGTGAGTCCTAGGAGACTGAGGCATATAAGACTGTCATTTCTGTAGGTCAAAAATGGTGAAGTAGTGCCAACCTTATAACAGCTCAACCAGGGAGTCTAGCTCCACTGCTCTGCAGATCTTTGGGATTTGGGTAGGATCCCCACATCTGCCTAGTGGATGATGCCTGCCTTACTTAGTTTATAGTGTTTCCGTAAGGACTGATCCAAATTACAGAACATTTACTGAGTGCCTGCTGTGGATAATTTCTGGGGAAATAAAGACGATTAAAGCACAACCCTTGTTCCCAAGGACCCAGCAGTGGAGGAGGTAGGGAAACAAACAGAGTTGGATATATTATGTATATAATATATGAGGAAGGGAGAGAGGAAACAATAAAGTCAGCTTGATTGTGGGTTGTCAGGGAGATCAAAACATTTGAATTGGGCTCCAACGGTTAAACAGAAGTTTCCCAGATCAAGGGAAGAGGTAGCACTAGCAAGAGAAATAGTTTGAGCAAAGCTATGGAGGTGTAAGTGCATGGTGAATTGAGGAACAGTAAACAGTCTAATCGGTCAAAATGTAGAGAGTATGGAGGAAGGGGTAAGTAAGGTTGGAAAGGTTGATGGGGCAGGTAGTGCCAATGTATAAAAATGACTGGATAAGACCGCATCCAGGAAAACCAAGGCAAAGCATAGACGTGCTTTACAAATGATAAGTACTGTTTACCTTAAAGACATAAAAGAAAGCTTCCCTAAAATCTCACACCATCCCTCCCTCTTCTCACAAGGAGTTTGGCTTGACTCATAGATTGATCAACTAGATATCTTTATAGAGTATTTCCTTTCCCTAGGAGAAGTGTTCTCCCCAGGGTCCAGGAAAGTAGCAGATGGAAACTTTCAGAGTGGTGGAGGGTAGCGGACTGGAAGTGATCCAGTTTGGGTGAGGAGGGTGCTATCTCATTGTTCCCCAAACTTCAATCTTCCCTTCTTCCATATCACGTATTCTAATCTCCCTTAAGAAAGAAGTGAAACTGCTACACCCAAGGGAGTACAGGATTGGTGTGACATCCTCCTCTGTGCTGCCACCCCCGCTTCTTCTCCACTTCTGCCCCTTTGCAAAATCTCCCAGAATGAAGTCATATTGTGTTGGCAAACTTAGTCATAATCCCCATTTTCTCTCCCTATCAGCCAGGACCAGTCTTCTTCCACTGGTTCCACTGGTATTGCTTCCAGTACCCAGCAATATGTTCATTCATCCCACTATATCCCCATAGATCCTATTCCCATTCAAGGAAAAGCAAGCTTGACAAAGAGGTGAATGAAATACAAGGTCCTGGGATTCAATTATGCCCCATTCTACCTATGTTCTCCATGAACTAAGAGGAAGAGCCAGATAGCCCTAATATCAGATTCTGGCTTTGCTACTTCTTACCTATGTGACCTTTTGCAAGAGCCACTATTTCTTCACTTCTAAAAGGGAGACAATCATACCCAAACTCCAGAATCACAGTGACATTAGAGATAATATATGTAGAGCATCAGTCTTACAGAAGACGCCAAACACTGTAGCTAGTACTATCATCATTATCATCATCACCACAACCACCATTATTAAGCATCTGAATTAATGCAGACTCCTGGCTGGTCTCATCCCTTCCCTCTTATTGCCCTCCGTCTGTTTCTCACATGATAGTCACAGCACTAATTTAAAAATAAAAATCAAATCACATCCATGTTACTCAAAACTCGTCTATGGCTTCTCAATACACTCTGAATAAAATCCAAGCTTCTTCCTCTGGCCTCCAGGGCCCAGCCCAACCGAGCTTCTATCCCCTTCTGTCTCCAACCCCTTCACATTATACTCTCCCCATTGCCCATTCTGCTCCAGCCACACTAGCACTCTCTGTTTACTGAGCACTGCGGCTTCTGTCCATCTCAAGGCCTTTGCCCCTGAGGTTCTCTCTTCCCTGTGTCTCTTCCCTTTCATATGTTCCTCGTACCCTTTAGGGTGCAGTTTAAATGTCACCTTCTCTGACTACACTACCTTAGTACCATTCTACTTTATCTTCTTTACCAGTCCAATTCTTATTTATCACTGTTCATTAATAACATATTTGTACAACTATGTGAGCAACTTCTATCTCCCCAATAGAAAGTAAACTCCAGGAGGGCAAGACAGTTTGCTTTGTTTAGTACTGTATCCCCAGCACCTAGCCCAGTGCTAGAAGTAGTATTTTATTTATTAATGTTTTTAGGCAGCACTCCATGCTGTAGTACAAACAGATGCAAATCCAGCATCATTTGTGCCCTCAGGATCTCAGGGAGGTTAGGATTTCCTTACAATGATTCCCAGTTGTGTCTCTTTTCAGATAATTTAACTACTCTCTAGGACATCAAAGGTCAAACTTTCTCTTTTCTGTATTATCTAAATTTTCCATAATGAGTATGTATTTTTAGTAAGAATTTCTCATAAACTCTGCATTGTAACAAGACTCATCACAGCAAATCATCTGATCAAATGAATTTATTTTGAAAGTAAAATTCAGAATAAAAGAAGAAAGGCCAACAGCCAACTTAACATTCTTAAATGTATTAGCATTTAAAAGTGGAAAATTGCTAATCAAAGAGCATTGTCCAACATATAAGAGGTGATTCAATAAATGATTTTCCAGCTGATCAGATGTAGATAATATGACAATGTGAAATGAAAATATTCATGCAGCACCTCATGAGTTAATGCTGGTGGAATACAGAGTCCCTGGCATGTAAAGGGTGCTCAATATTTCTTGAATGTAAGTTTCTGGAAGATTTCTTCAGCCAAAAAGACAACTATGTGAATTTGCAACTTTGAAAAAGACAATACCTCATATATTTCTCATTGTTGTTGTTGTTCAGAGGTGAATGACCAACTAATAAATTTCTATTTAAATTATTTTATTTAATTATCATTTCTTGACAGGTTAAAATCTTTCACGTTGTTTCCCTAATTTAAATGTATGTCATTTCCTCTGGGATGTTCCCCACCCACCCACATGCATACTCCTTACTCTCTCCCTCCTTTTCCTTCAAAAGCACTATTTCCTATGATTATCTAAAATGTGACTTTCCCCTGGTGATGCCATATTCTGAAAACCCACTCCATTTTCTTGTGTGCACATTTCCCAGGGCTAGTAGAGAAGGCCTTTCTAACCCCATCCCCAACCCTGGGCCCAACTACTTATACTAATGTCTTTCCTTTGCGGTCACTAGGGACCCTGACCTCCTTTTCTGTCCACTGTTGCCTCTGCTGTTGTCACCCTTGGCAACTTCATTGCTGTTGTCACTCTCAGTCATTGCTTTGACTCTTTAATATTCCTCAGCAGTTCACCCAAAAAATCTCATTCTGACCACCATCATCATCAGAACATCTTTCTCTCTAAGACAAGGAACACTGGAATTCTTCCATTTATGAACAAACTCCCATCTTTCTACTTCTTACACTCCCATTTAAAAACTCTTTTTTGAACCATTTTTTAAAATTGTGTTAAAACATACATAATATACAATTTACCATTTTGACCATTTTTTAAGCGTACAGTTCAGTGGCATTCACACTGTTGTACAATCATCACCACCCTCCATCTCCAGAATACTTTGTTATCTCCCAAAACTGAAATTTTCTATGCTCACTGAACAATAATACCACATTCCAAAGTTAATTCTATTTTATATTCTCTAAGGATCTGTTTCAGATTTTTCCCACTTATCCTTAAAACTTCAAACCAATGCTTATTTCTGTAAATCTCTGTAACTCTTTCAGAACCTACATTACAAAGATTGAAGCCAATTTATAAGACCCTTAAGTTCACGTCCCTAGACCTTAAAACCTCACATCTTCTCTCATTCTCTCACTAGTTCCTCCTCTCCTGCAGGAAGAAGTGTGCCTCTTCCTTTCCAAGCTGATCCTTCCACTCGTGTTCCTTCCCCCTCTCTTCTCTGTCTCCTCTGGAAATATTATATAAATTTTCCTCTTTTCATTGGCTACTTTCTTTCTGCATTGAAGCATACTCAAGAGTCTATCACATCCCAATATAAACCTCAATATTAATGACAATAATAATAATAAACATATTGAGTTTCTACTGTGTACCAGCTACTGTGCTAAGTGCTGAAAATATATCTTCTCATTTAATTCTCACAACAACCAAATGAGTTAAAATTATTATGAAATTATTATGGGTAATATAACAGTTATTATTATGAAAATTATCATTATTATTAAGAAACTGAGGCTTCAGAGACATCAAGTAACTTGCCCAAAGTCACCTAGCTAGTAGGTAGCATCTTCCCTTCTCCACACTACTATGTAAAGATACCATTCTTTCTTTCCTTGTTCCCTTTCATTACTGTATTATACCTCTTGGAAATGTCGTACTTCCTCCTTCTCCGCTCTGTGCAGTCCAGTGCAGTTGTTTTGAGAGTCCCACCATACTTAAATGACTCCTCCAATGTCTCTTAATCTCCAACCAAGTCTCTATAGTACTCATTACCAACTGTTCCTGCTTTTTGAGACAGTGTTCTCTCTTAGCCTTCATAACATGAACTCTTTTTTCTGCTTCTCTGCCTGGTCTTCTTACTAACTTCGTTTCTCCTCTTTCCCCTTACATGTTAGATATCCCAGAGTTTTATCTTCTCAGAGCTTTCTCTTCCTGCTCCACACTCAGCCAAGACAACCTCATTCACTCCCACACAATCAACTATCATGCCTTCACAAATGAAGAGCAAATCCACACGGCTAATTTTGGCCTCTGGCCACCTAGTTCCAACTCCCTGCTGAAATGTCCATATAACTGTTCCTCACGTATCTCAAACTCCATCTGCCCCACATCAAACTCATTCACCATCCCTGTCACTGAACTCCCCACCTGAGTTTCCCATTATTAACCGCTAGAATTATGTTTACTTCCCTTCACCACCCTGTTTCCCCTCTTCCCCAGTCCAGAGCAGGTACACCCACATCCAGAAAGAGCTGAAGAAGTATTGTGGCAGATATGCCCCTAAAATGGGAGTGAGACTTGGGTTTTAATCCTGACTCAGCCACCCGGTAACTGCATGACTTAGTGGAACTAGAACAGGAATCTCTGGGGCTCTTACTCACACCAACCTGCAAGGACTCTATGAAGTACGTGTAGCACTCATCATTCCATCCCCTCCTCATTAGTCCCATTAACATTGCCCTCACTAGGTCCTCACTGCTTTTTGCCTGGGATATTTTAATTGGCCTCCTAACTATTCATTCATTTCGCCTCCCTCTCCCTTCTTTCCTTCCTTCAGATGGTGCTTCACACAGACATAAAATTATATTCATAAAACACTCTCTAGATGATGTTTCTCATTTGCTTTAGAGACTTTCAAAAGATTCGTGTTGCCCATAGGATAAAATTCAAACTCCTTATTGTAGCATTCATAGCCCTCTGCATACTGGTCCCAAAATAACATGTGAAACTTCACTTTGTCTGAATTGAATTTCAAATGTAGTTGGGGTATGTATTTGGAAGAAAAAAAAAAAATCCCAAACGTATTCTTTTTTCATTATCTTTATTTTTTTCATTTTTGGAGATAAAAGTCTCACTCTGTGGTCCAGACTGGAGTATAGTGCTATCAGAGCTCACTACAACTTTAAACTCCTGGGCTCAGGTAATCCTCCCACCTCAGTCTCCCAAGTAGCTAAGACTGCACATGCACACCACCAAGCCCAGCTAATTTTTTAAATTTTTTTTTCTGTAGAGACAGGGTCTCTTTATGTTGCCTAGGCTGGTCTTGAACTCCTGGTCTCAAGTGGTCCTCCTGCTTAGGCCTCCCAATGCACTGAGATTACAGGCATGAGACACACACCCAGCCCTAACTTATTCTTTATACCAAAAGTAATAGTGAGTCAATCAAAGATTTATGTATAACGTATTAAACAATAAAGTTTTAGATAATATCGTAAGTAAATTTATTTATAATCTTGGAAGAGTAAAGGTATTTTGAAGCAGAACACAAAACCAGAAGTTCTCAAAGAAAATACTGATTATATTTTACCACATAATATTTGAAAACTTACGTATGACCAAAAAATGCCGCTACCAAAATCTAAACATAAATTACACAGGGGAAAAAGTTGTAACACATATCACAGACAAGGGTCTAATTTCTTAGTTTAGATAGAGTCCTTAAAAAATCAATAATTTATAGAAATTGACAATACACTTTTTTTTAAAGATAATCTTACAAAATAAAGGAATAAAATTCAAAACTATAAGATATTTTACACTATTTAGAAAGTCAAACATTTCAAAGGTAATGACACTCATTGCTTCTAGAAGGATGGAGAAAAGGGCACTCCCCAGGATTGTTGACAAAACTGTAAATACAAGCTTTCAGAAGTCAACTCATTAGTATCTGTCAAGCTATAAGATACATGTACTCTCTGATCCAGCAATTCCACTACTAGGAGTTTATGCTACCAATGAACTTATAAATATTTTCAAAGAATCACAACACCTACCCACTCACACCCATAAACCCATACACACACACACACACACACACACACACACACACACAACTCTCAGTTGCAACACTGGCAATATTAGAAAACAAAAACAAAATCTGGAAACAATATTAGATAACAAAAACAGTTAATCAATAAAAGACTGGTTAAGATCTATTTCTATGATTGAATACTATGTATAATGTTACTTGTAAAAGAATGTTTCTAATATGTGAAAATATTTATGATACAGTATCAATTGGAAAATGGAAAAAACAGCTTATAATATATTTGCAGTATGATTCTATTTTTTAAACAAAAGAGATGTGTATAATTTTTTTCTCCTATCATTTTATTTTATAATTATACTTCAAGTTCTAGGGTACATGTGTACAACGTGCGGGTTTGCTACATATGTATACATGTGCCACGTTGGTGGGCTGCACCCATTAACTTGTCATTTACATTAGGTATATCTCCTAATGCTATCCCTTCCCCTTCTCTCCACCCCACGACAGGCCCCAGTGTGTGATGTTCCCCTTCCTGTGTCCAAGTGTTCTCATTGTTCAATTCCCACCTATGAGTGAGAACATGTGGTGTTTGGTTTTCTGTTTTTGCAATAGTTTGCTGAGAATGATGGTCTCCAGCTGCATCCACGTCCCTACAAAGGACATGAACTCATCCTTTTTTATGGCTGCATAGTATTCCAGGGTGTATATATGCCACATTTTCTTAATCCAGTCTGTCACCGATGAACATTTGGGTTGGGTCCAAGTCTTTGCTATTGTGAATAGTGCTGCAATAAACATACGTGTGCATGTGTCTTTACAGCAGCATGATTTATAATCCTTTGGATATACACCAAGTAATGGTATGGCTGAGTCAAATGGTATTTCTAGTTCTAGATCCTTGAGGAATTGCCACACTGTCTTCCACAATGGTTTAACTAGTTTACAGTCCCACTAACAGTGTAAAAGAGTTCCCATTTCTCCACCTCCTCTCCAGCACCTGTTGTTTCCTGAATTTTTAATGACGGCCATTCTAACTGGTGTGAGATGGTATCTCATTAAGGTTTTGATTTGCATTTCTCTGATGGCGAGTGATGATGAGCATTTTTTCATGTGTCTGCTGGCTGCATAAATGTCTTCTTTTGAGAAGTGTCTGTTTATATCCTTCACCCACTTTTTTACCGGGTTGTTTTTTTCTTGTAAATTTGTTTGAGTTCTCTGTAGGTTCTGGATATTAGCCCTTTGTCAGATGAGTAGATTGCAAAAATTTTCTCCCATTCTGTAGGTTACCTGTTCACTCTGAAGGTAGTTTCTTTTGCTGTGCAGAAGCTCTTTAGTTTAATTAGATCCCATTTGTCAATTCTGGCTTTTTTGCCATTGCTTTTGGTGTTTTAGACATGAAGTCCTTGCCCATGCCTATGTCCTGAATGGTATTGCCTAGGTTTTCTTCTAGGGTTTTTGTGGTTTTAGGTCTAACATTTAAGTCTTTAATCCATCTTGAATTAATTTTTGTATAAGGTGTAAGGAAGGGATCCAGTTTCAGCTTTCTACATATGGCTAGCCAGTTTTCCCAGCACCATTTATTAAATAAGGAATCCTTTCCCCATTTCTTGTTTTTGACAGATTTGTCAAAGATCAGATGGTTGTAGATGTGTGGTATTGTTTCTGAGGGCTCTGTTCTGTTCCATTGGTCTGTATCTCCGTTTTGATACTAGTACCATGCTGTTTTGGTTACTGTAGCCTTGTAGTAGAGTTTGAAGTCGGGTAGCATGATGCCTCCAGCTTTGTTCTTTTTGCTTAGGATTGTCTTGGCAATGCGGGCTCTTTTTTTGGTTCCATATGAATTTTAAAGTAGTTTTTTCCAATTCTGTGAAGAAAGTCATTGGTAGCTTAATGGGGATGGCATTGAATCTATAAATTACCTTGGGCAGTATGGCCATTTTCACAATATTGATTCTTCCTATCCATGAGCAAGGAATGTTCATCCATTTGTTTGTGTCCTCTTTTATTTTTGGGGGCAGTGGTTTGTAGTTCTTGAAGAGGTCCTTCACATCCCTTGTAAGTTGGATTCCTAGGTATTTTATTCTCTTTGAAGCAATTGTGAATGGGAGTTCAGTCATGATTTGGCACTCTGTTTGTCTGTTATTGGTGTGTAAGAATGCTTGCAATTTTTTTTTTTTTTTTTTTTTTTTTTTTTTGAGACGGAGTCTCGCTCTGTCGCCCAGGCTGGAGTGCAGTGGCCAGATCTCAGCTCACTGCAAGCTCCGCCTCCCAGGTTTACGCCATTCTCCTGCCTCAGCCTCCCGAGTAGCTGGGACTACAGGCGCCCGCCACCTCGCCCGGCTAGTTTTTTGTTTGTTTTAGTAGAGACGGGGTTTCACCGTGTTAGCCAGGATGGTCTCGATCTCCTGACCTCATGATCCGCCCGTCTCGGCCTCCCAAAGTGTAATCCCAAAGTGCTGGGATTACAGGCTTGAGCCACCGCGCCCGGCCGCTTGCAATTTTTGTACATTGATTTTGTATCCTGAGACTTTGCTGAAGTTGTTTATCAGCTTAAGGAGATTTTGGGCTGAGATGATGGGGTTTTCTAAATATACAATCATGTCATCTGCAAACAGGGACAATTGGACTTCCTCTTTTCCTAATTGAATACCCTTTATTTCTTTCTCTTGCCTGATTGCCCTGGCCAGAACTTCCAACACTATGTTGAATAGGAGTAGTGAGATAGGGCATACCTGTCTTGTGCCAGTTTTCAAAGGGAATGCTTCCAGTTTTTGCCCGTTTGGTATGATATTGGCTGTGGGTTGTCATAAATAGCTCTTATTATTTTGAGGTACGTTCCATCAATACCGAATTTATTGAGAGTGTTTAGCATGAAGGGCTGTTGAATTTTGTCAAAGGCCTTTTCGGCATCTATTGAGATAATCATGTGGTTTTTGTCTTTGGTTCTGTTTATATGCTGGATGACATTTATTGATTTGTGTATGTTGAACCAGCCTTGCATCCCAGGGATGAAGCTAACTTGATCATGGTGGGTAAGCTTTTTGATGTGCTGCTGGATTCGGTTTGCCAATATTTTATTGAGGATTTTTGCATCGATGTTTATCAGGGATATTGGTCTAAAATTCTCTTTTTTTGTTGTGTCTCTGCCAGGATCAGGTATCAGGATGATGCTGGCCTCATAAAATGAGTTACGGAGGATTCCCTCTTTTTGATTGGAATAACTTCAGAAGGAATGGTACCAGCTCATCTTTGCACCTCTGGTAGAATTCGGCTGTGAATATGTCTGGTCCTGGACTTTTTTTGGTTGGTAGGACATTAATTGTTCCTTCAATTTCAGAGCCTGTTATTGGTCTATTCAGAGATTCAAATTTTTCATGGTTTAGTCTTGTGAGGGTGTATGTGTCCAGGAATTTATCCATTCTTCTAGGTTTTCTAGTTTATTTGCGTAGAGGTGTTTATAGTATTCTCTGATGGTAGTTTGTATTTCTGTGGGGTTGGTAGTGATATCCCCTTTATCATCTTTTATTGCATCTATTTGATTCTTCTCTCTTTTCTTCTTTATTAGTTTTGCTAGCAGTCTATCAATTTTGTTGATCTTTTCAAAAAACCAGCTCCTGGATTCATTGATTTTTTGGAGGGTTTTTTGTGTTTCTATCTCCTTCAGTTCTGCTCTGATCTTAGTTATTTCTTGCTTTCTGCTAGTTTTTGAATGTGTTTGCTCTTGCTACTCTAGTTCTTTTAATTATGATGTTAGGGTGTCAATTTTAGATATTTCCTGCTTTCTCTTGTGGGCATTTAGTGCTATACATTTCCCTCTACACACTGCTTTAAATGTGTCCCAGAGATTTTGGTACGTTGCATCTTTGTTCTCATTGGTCTCCTGAATACAACACACTGATGGGTCTTGACTCTTTATTCCATTTGCCAGTCTGTGTCTTTTAATTGGAGCATTTAGCCCATTTACATTTAAGGTTAATATTGTTATGTGTGAATTTGAGCCTGTCATTATGATGTTAGCTGGTTATTTTGCTCGTTAGTTGATGCAGTTTCTTCCTAACATTGATGGTCTTTACATTTTGGCATGTTTTTGCAGTGGGTGGTACCGGTTGTTCCTTTCCATGTTTAGTGCTTCCTTCAGGAGTTCTTGTAGGGCAGGCCTGGTAGTGACAAAATCTCTCAGCATTTGCTTGTCTGTAAAGGATTTTATTTCTCCTTCACTTATGAAGATTAGTTTGGCTGGATATGAAATTTTGGGTTGAAAATTCTTTTCTTTAAGAATGCTGAATATTGGCCCCCACTCTCTTCTGGCTTGGAGAGTTTCTGCCAAGAGATCCACTGTTAGTCTGATGTGCTTCCCTTTGTGGGTAACCCAATCTTTCTCTCTGGCTACCCTTAACATTTTTTCCTTCATTTCAACTTTGGTGAATCTGACAATTATGTGTCTTGGAGTTGCTCTTCTCGAGGAGTATCTTTGTGGCATTCTCTGTATTTCCTGAAGTTGAATGTTGGCCTGCCTCGCTAGGTTGCAGAAGTTCTTCTGGATAATATCCTGCAGAGTGTTTTCTGACTTGGTTCCATTCTCCTTGTCACTTTCAGGTACACCGATCAGATGCAGATTTGGTCTTTTCACATAGTGCCATATTTCTTGAAGCCTTTGTTCATTTCTTTTTACTCTTTTTTCTCAAAACTTCTCTTCTGCTTCATTTCATTCATTTGATCTCCAATCACTGATATCCTTTCTTCCAGTTGATCGAATCAGTTACTGAAGCTTGTGCATTTGTCATGTAGTTCTCGTGCCATGGTTTTCAGCTCTATCGGGTCATTTAAGGACTTCTCTACATTGGTTATTCTAGTCAGCCATTCGTCTAATCTGTTTTCAAGGTTTTTAGCTTCTTTGCGATGGGTTTGAACTTCCTCTTTTAGCTCGGAGAAGTTTGATCATCTGAAGCCTTCTTCTCTCAACTCATCAAAGTCATTCTCTGTCCAGCTTTGTTCCACTGCTGGCAAGGAGCTGCGTTCCTTTAGAGGCGAAGAGGCACTCTGAATTTTAGAATTTTCAGCTTTTCTGCTCTGTTTTTTCCCCATCTTTGTGGTTTTATCTACCTTTGGTCTTTGATGATGGTGATGTACAGATGGGGTTTTGGTGTGGATGTCCTTTCTGTTTGTTAGTTTTCCTTCTAACAGTCAGAACCCTCAGCTGCAGGTCTTCTGGAGTTTGCTGGAGGTCCACTCAGACACTGTTTGCCTGGGTATCAGCAGTGGAGGTTGCAGAAGAGTGAATATTGCTGAACAGCAATTGTTGCTGCCTGATGGTTCCTCTGGAAGCTTTGTCTCAGAGGGGTACCTGGCCGTGTCAGGTGTCAGCCTGCCCCTACTGGTGGGTGCCTCCCTGTTAGGCTACTTGGGGGTCAGGGACCCACTTGAAGAGACAGTCTGTCCGTTCTCAGATCTCAAACTCCATGCTGGGAGAACCACTACTCTCTTCAAAGCTGTCAGACAAGGACATTTAAATCTGCAGAGGTTTCTGCTGCTTTTTGTTTGGCTATGCCCTGACCCCAGAGGTGGAGTCTACAGAGGCAGGCAGGCCTCCTTGAGCTGCAGTGGGCTCCACACAGTTGGAGCTTCCTGGTGGCTTTGTTTATCTACTCAAGCCTCAGCAATGGCGGGCACCCCTCCCCCTGCCTCACTGCAGCCTTGCAGTTAGATCTCAGACTGCTGTGCTAGCAATGAGGGAGGCCCCATGGGCGTGGGACCCTCTGAGCCAGGCGCGGGATATAATCTCCTGGTGCGCCATTTGCTAAAACCCTTGGAAAAGCACAGTATTAGGGTGTGAGTGACCCGATTTTCCAGGTGCTGTGTGTTACGGTTTCCCTTGACTAGGAAAGGTAATTCCCTTACTGCTTGCGCTTCCCGGGTGAGGCGATGCCTTGCCCTGCTTTGGCTCTCGCTTGGTGGGCTGCACCCACTGTCTGGCACACACTGTCCGACACACCCCAGTGAGATGAACCTGGTACCTCAGTTGGAAATGCAGAAATCATTCATCTTCTGCATTGCTCATGCTGGGAACTGTAGCCTAGAGCTGTTCCTATTTGGCCATCTTGGAACTGTCCCCCTAATTTTTTACACAGAAAAAAGAATGTCAGGGTCTACCACACATACACTTTCCTCTCATTTACACATTTCCAGCCTGGGCAGCAGAACAAGACTCTGTCTCAAAAATAAAATAAAATAAAATGAAAGTGCTGCAGCTAAAATAATCTCTGTTTAGGATCTGATGGTAGGAAAAAGATAAGCTCCCACATGTTCTAATGCATTTAAGTAACTCCATCTGCATTGCCTCATACATCAAATGCTGTCATCCAATGTTGCTTAATCCATGTGTGTGTCTATATAAGTAGTACTGGGATGTAACTGCCTTAAATACTACAATTGCTGACTACAGGAAACCACATCATCTGAGACAAGCACTTTATAACTTAGGTGAGTATCATAACCAGTGTGCAGGGATATTTGCTGTATATCACTGGGAATAGCAGCAAAAAAGAACCAGTGATGTTTCCATTTCCATATGTTCTAAAATATTTCTGTCATAAAAATAGGAGAGTAATGAGTAAATTTTAGTCTGAAAAAAAATGGTGAAAACAGTGATCAAGGCAAAGAATTTGCAGGTTATTTGAAGAAAATACTTTTTCAGAATAGGATTTGAAAATACTATGCTTTTGACTTATCATGCGGTTCTATAAAGGGCGTTGACTTTCTCTGTGTCAATGACTCCATTGTAAATGTAGTATTTTCAGCTTCTCTATCTTGCTCAATTATGCAAGCCAATACTGGTTTATGGTAAAGTTCTTCCAAGTGCATTCTCTCAAACTAGTCCATGAGGGTGATTAGAGGGGAGAAAAAGGTTATGAGATCAAATAACTACTGAAAACAATAGTTAAACAAAGGTACCCATGATTCTTCAATAAAGGACTATCAACACCTTTTCTATGCTAACATGAGTCTGACTCTCCTAGAGATAGAACGTAGATTGGAACGTTTCCCATATTTATTTGAAAATGTAACATTTTTATTTTTAATTTTTTTTTTTTTTTTTTTTTTTTTTTTTTGAGATGGAGTCTTGCTCTGTCGCCCAGGCTGGAGTGCAGTGGCCAGATCTCAGCTCACTGCAAGCTCCGCCTCCCGGGTTTACGCCATTCTCCTGCCTCAGCCTCCCGAGTAGCTGGGACTACAGGCGCCCGCCACCTCGCCCAGCTAGTTTTTTTGTATTTTTTTTTAGTAGAGACGGGGTTTCACCATGTTAGCCAGGATGATCTTGATCTCCTGACCTTGTGATCCGCCCATCTCAGCCTCCCAAAGTGCTAGGATTACAGGCTTGAGCCACCACCACACCCAGCCAGAAAATGTAACTTATTTTTATTAAAATATTCTAAGATTATAACAAAAGAAAAAGTAACTTTCTTTAATGACCAGGAATTGTTTTTTCTCGGATGTAAGTATCCTTGGGTAGAAGAGAAAACAAACAACATCACGGCAATGCAGTTTTTATGTTAGTAAAGTGTTACTTCATTATCTACTGTGTGCAGGTTACTATTTAAATTATTTTATGTACAACTTAAAATGTAACTACAATTGGATTCCCTATCTTATTATTCCAAATGTGTGATTACAAATTAACAACCATATTCAGAAACTTATTATTTCCAAGAAGTTGGACAACTGCTTTGTGTATAAGAAAGGCTGAGTGTTTGGAGTTAAATTCCCAGTTCTGATTATTTTCTTCCTATTTTGAGGAGGAAAGGGAGAAAGAACAGAGGCAGACAGGATGGGGAAGTACTGGCATCAAGATGGAAGTCAGGAGGCTAGATTCTGTTCCTGGTTCTGTTGGTTCTGTTTCATAATCCTGGGCAAGGCACTTAATCTTTAGAGTTTCAGTCTACTCATCTGTAAAGTTAGGGGCTCAGTAAAATGATATGTAAGATCCTCTGTTTCTAAGCATTCTTGACCAACAAAGGTGGGAGAATCAGAGGAAGAAAATAAGGTTTGATGTGAAGTCTTCAAGCTGTGTGAGCACAACACTTACTCCCATGGCAAGATTGAGGGGCAGAATAGGTAGTCTTTAACTGGCTGACGATCGAGGATTTTGCCCATGGGACTGGATGTAAATAGGTAGCATGCACATAAGGTTATAGCAGTTCTACCTAGACAAGATCATTTGGAGTTTCAGCCTCCACAAGTTTGTCCAGGAACAAAACAAGGGTGCATAAAGTTTACCTTCTAATGAGTCCTCTAACCCAAGAACTCAATGCTCTTCTTTTAACTGCTAGAAGAGATTGTTCATATGAAGTTTGTAAGGGATTTACGTTGTAACCACTGCTGGCATAATTTGGTTTGTTTGTTTGGTTTGTAGTGTAGCAAAACAAGAGGCCAATACTTAAAAAGAAGAAGCAATAATTATTGATAGAATTGCAGGCAATGTCAGAGAGTTTAAGACTGGAGAAGAAGTCCTGCTCCCTCCACAAACCACAGCACAGTGTCATACCCTAATGCTGAAGCCAGATTGCAGAACCATACTAAGAGAATATGGAGTTTTCTTCAATTTATGATACAGAACTCCATATTTTTTCAGTATGATACAGTGACCCAGCTTGATCATCAAGGTTTCATATCAATTGATGTCCCTTGCTTGAATCAAGTATTAAATTGGAGGTTGCAAGATGGTGATTTGTCTGATTCTGAGACAGAAAGAAAGAAGAAAACAGCTAGGCAAATAGATCAAGCCACAAACATAGATAAGGAAGCAAGCTCCAGTACAAAAGAGTGCCTTCTGTGTAATTTCATATACATTCAGTTGGCCTCAGTGAACACATTCCTTTCCTTCTTTGGATATATTCAAAAAAGGAAGCCTGCTTAAGAGGGCATGCTTGGAACATGCCTGTAGCTACACAGAGAAGAGGAGTTACAATGAGCTAGGCATGTCCACAATGGAGGATTCTACCCCCAACACATGTGCAGTAAGGGAAGTTAAACAACATGAAGTAACTTAGGCTACGAGCCCACATACACACCGGAAGGACAGGGTGGGGGGTTGTTGTCAGGAATTCATGCCTTCTGCAAATGACACACCTAGACCTAACCAGTTTTTCACACCTTATGTAAATAAAGCACCCCTTTCCCACTAGTTCGTTTATAAAAACCCTTGTATTCCACTATAGAATAGCAACCCTTACTCAGGACCCCTCTCCACAGCAGAGAGCTTTGTCTCCTTCTTTCGTTTATTAAACTTCTGCTCTAATCCCACCTTTGGTGTGTCCACCTTCCTTGATTTCCTCAGTCATGAGACCAAGAACTCTGGGTGGCACCCCAGACAATGAGGCCAGTTTAAATGCTATCATTCCTTCTGTAATGACTAGACCCCTCCCTATTCATTCAATTCCTGAGAAATGCTATGAACTTCTGGGTTTCTTTAAATGCTTTATGGTCAATTACCACCATTATTCTTTTTGATCCTTAAATTGTATCAAGTTTGGCCAGCAGGAGATTTTTCCTGGTGGCTTGTGTATATGCTTCTGACACAACCTCACTAGTTTTTTAGTGACTCTGCTTTGTGGCACAACAAGATGTTCCATGTTCACCACTATTTTACAGCTCCAGATCTGGAGCCGCTGTTCCTTTCAGTGCAGAAAGTATTAAGAAACTAAGATATGGGCACACTGATATTGCTGACTCAAATTTAACATTCCATAGGTTTTCTCATGACTTCTTTTATGTTTGTATCTCCTTTCCCCTACAGTCAAAACCATGTAACATAATATATCTCCTTATTTCCTCTATACTAAAGTATAACAAAACAGTCTCAGAATTGCAGTACCAATATTTCCACTGTCTACAAAAAGAGTCAAACTTTGTAAAATAGTTGAAGAGATTTATTCTGAGCCAAATATGAATGACCATGGCCTGTGACAAAGCCCTCAGGAGATCCTGAGAACATGTACTCAAAGTGGTCGGTGTGCAGCTTGGTTTTATGCATTTTAGGGAGACATGAGACTTCAATCAAATACATTTAAGAAATACATTCATTTGGTCCAGAAAGGTGGGATAACTTGAAGCAGGGGATGGAGGGGTTCAGCTGGGAGATGGGTAAGGGATAAAAGGCTACAGTCAACTGGGATCAATAAAAAGGAATGTCTGGGTTAAAATAAAGGATTGTGGAAACCAAAGTTCTCATTTGCAGAGGACGCCTTCAGGTTGCAGGCTTCAGGAAGAATAGATTATAAAATGTCAATTCTAACACAGCAGTATTTGTGTATCTAAACATATTTAAACACAGAAAAAGTAAAGTAAAAATATGGTATGAAGATTAAAACATGGTACACTTGTATTGGGCACTTAACCATGAATGGAGCTTGCAGGATGGAAAATTAGTCTAGGTGAGTCAATGAGTAAGTAGTGAGTCAATGTGAAGGCCTAGGTCATTACTGAGCACGACTATCAACTTTATGACCACTGTACACTTAGGTTAAGCTAAATTTATTTGAAATTGTTTCCTTTTTTCCATAATAAATTAACCTTGCTTACTACAACTTTTTTACTTTATAAACTTTTAATTTTTTTAATGTTTTGACTCTTATAATAACACTTAGCTTAAAACACATTGTACAGCTGTACAAAAATGTCTTCCTTTATACCCTTCTTCTATAAGCTTTTTTCCATTTTTGAAATTTTTAATTTTAATTTTTTACTTTTTATGCTTTTTCCTTAAAATCTAAGACACAAACACACACACCCTAGTCTAGGTCTACACAGGGTCAGGATCATTAATATCACTGTCTTTCGCTTCCATATCTTGTCCTACTGGAAGTTCTTCAGGGGCAATAACATGCATGGAGCTGTCATTTCCTATAACAATGTCTTCTTCTGGAATACCTTTTTGACAGACCTGCAGGAGGCTGCTTTACAATTAATTTATTTTTTTTATAAGTAGAAGGGAGGGGCGGAGCAAGATGGCCGAATAGGAACAGCTCCAGTCTCCAACTCCCAGCGCGAGCGACACAGAAGACCGGTGATTTCTGCATTTTCAACTGAGGTACTGGGGTCATCTCACTAGGGAGTGCCGGACAATCGGTGCTGGTCAGCTGCTGCAGCCTGACCAGCGAGAGCTGAAGCAGGGCGAGGCATCGCCTCACCTGGAAGCGCAAGGGGGAAGGGGATCCGTTTTCCTAGCCAGGGGAACTGAGACACACAACACCTGGAAAATCGGGTAACTCCCACCCCAATACTGCGCTGTAAGCATACAGGCACACCAGAATATATCCCACACCTGGCCGGGAGGGTCCCACGCCCACGAAGCCTCCCTCACTGCTAACACAGCAGTCTGCCGCGATCTATCCGCAAGGCAGCAGCGAGGCTGGGGGAGGGGCGCCCGCCATTGCTGAGGCTTAAGTAGGTAAACAAAGCCGCTGGGAAGCTCGAACTGGGTGGAGCTCACAGCAGCTCAAGGAAGCCTGCCTGTCTCTGTAGTCTCCACCTCTGGGGACAGCGCACAGCTGAAGACCAACAGGGGAAGTAGCAGGAGCCGGTGCAGACGCGAACGACTCTGTCTGACAGCTTTGGGGAGAGCCGTGGATCTCCCAACGCGGAGGTTGAGATCTGAGAACGGACAGACTGCCTGCTCAGGTGTGTCCCTGACCCCTGAGTAGCCTAGCTGGGAGACATCCCCCACTAGGGGCAGTCTGACACCCCACACCTCACAGGGTGGAGTACACCCCTGAGAGGAAACTTCCAAAGGAAGAATCAGACAGGTACACTCGCTGTTCAGCAATATTCTATCTTCGGCAACCTCTGCTGCTGATACCCAGGCAAACAGGGTCTGGAGTGGACCTCAAGCAATCTCCAACAGACCAACAGACAGTCCTTCTGACTGTCAGAAGGAAAACTATCAAACAGGAAGGACACCTATACCAAAACCCCATCAGTACGTCACCACCATCAAAGACCAGAGACAGATAAAACCACAAAGATGGGGAAGAAGCAGGGCAGAAAAGCTGGAAATTCAAAAAATAAGAGCGCATCTCCCCCTGCAAAGGAGCGCAGCCCATCGCCAGCAACGGATCAAAGCTGGTCAGAGAATGACTTGGACGAGAGGAGAGAAGAAGGCTTCAGTCCATCAAACTTATCAGAGCTAAAGGAGGAATTACGTACCCAGCGCAAAGAAACTAAAAATCTTGAAAAAAGAGTGGAAGAATTGACAGCTAGACTAATTAATGCAGAGAAGATCATAAACGAAATGACAGAGATGAAAACCATGACACGAGAAATACGTGACAAATGCACAAGCTTCAGTAACCGACTCGATCAACTGGAAGAAAGAGTATCAGCGATTGAAGATCAAATGAATGAAATGAAGCGAGAAGAGAAACCAAAAGAAAAAAGAAGAAAAATAAATGAGCAAAGCCTGCAAGAAGTATGGGATTACGTAAAAAGACCAAATCTACGCCTGATTGGGGTGCCTGAAAGTGAGGGGGAAAATGGAACCAAGTTGGAAAACACTCTTCAGGAAATCATCCAGGAGAACTTCCCCAACCTAGTAGGGCAGGCCAACATTCAAATTCAGGAAATACAGAGAACGCCACAAAGATACTCCTCCAGAAGAGCAACTCCAAGACACATAATTGCCAGATTCACCAAAGTTGAAATGAAGGAAAAAATCTTAAGGGCAGCCAGAGAGAAAGGTCGGGTTACCCACAAAGGGAAGCCCATCAGACTAACAGCAGATCTCTCGGCAGAAACTCTACAAGCCAGAAGAGAGTGGGGGCCAATATTCAACATTCTTAAAGAAAAGAATTTTCAACCCAGAATTTCATATCCAGCCAAACTAAGTTTCATAAGTGAAGGAGAAATAAAATCCTTTACAGATAAGCAAATGCTTAGAGATTTTGTCACCACCAGGCCTGCCTTACAAGAGATCCTGAAGGAAGCTCTAAACATGGAAAGGAACAACCGGTACCAGCCATCGCAAAAACATGCCAAAATGTAAAGACCATCGAGGCTAGGAAGAAACTGCATCAACTAACGAGCAAAATAACCAGTTAATATCTAATGGCAGGATCAAGTTCACACATAACAATATTAACCTTAAATGTTAATGGACTAAATGCTCCAATTAAAAGACACAGACTGGCAAACTGGATAAAGAGTCAAGACCCATCAGTCTGCTGTATTCAGGAGACCCATCTCACATGCAGAGACATACATAGGCTCAAAATAAAGGGATGGAGGAAGATCTACCAAGCAAATGGAGAACAAAAAAAAGCAGGGGTTGCAATCCTTGTCTCTGATAAAACAGACTTTAAACCATCAAAGATCAAAAGAAACAAAGAAGGCCATTACATAATGGTAAAGGGATCAATTCAACAGGAAGAGCTAACGCTCCTAAATATATATGCACCCAATACAGGAGCACCCAGATTCATAAAGCAAGTCCTTAGGGACTTACAAAGAGACTTAGACTCCCATACAATAATAATGGGAGACTTCAACACTCCGCTGTCAACATTAGACAGATCAACGAGACAGAAAGTTAACAAGGATATCCAGGAATTGAACTCATCTCTGCACCAAGCGGACCTAATAGACATCTATAGAACCCTCCACCCCAAATCAACAGAATATACATTCTTCTCAGCACCACATCGCACTTATTCCAAAATTGACCACATAATTGGAAGTAAAGCACTCCTCAGCAAATGTAAAAGAACAGAAATTATAACAAACTGTCTCTCAGACCACAGTGCAATCAAACTAGAACTCAGGACTAAGAAACTCAATCAAAACCGCTCAACTACATGGAAACTGAACAACCTGCTCCTGAATGACTACTGGGTACATAACGAAATGAAAGCGGAAATAAAGATGTTCTTTGAAACCAATGAGAACAAAGATACAACATACCAGAATCTCTGGGACACATTTAAAGCAGTGTGTAGAGGGAAATTTATAGCACTAAATGCCCACAAGAGAAAGCAGGAAAGATCTAAAATTGACACTCTAACATCACAATTAAAAGAACTAGAGAGGCAAGAGCAAACACATTCAAAAGCTAGCAGAAGGCAAGAAATAACTAAGATCAGAGCAGAACTGAAGGAGATAGAGACACAAAAAACCCTCCAAAAAATCAATGAATCCAGGAGTTGGTTTTTTGAAAAGATCAACAAAATTGACAGACCACTAGCAAGGCTAATAAAGAAGAAAAGAGAGAGGAATCAAATAGATGCAATAAAAAATGATAAAGGGGATATCACCACTGACCCCACAGAAATACAAACTACCATCAGAGAATACTATAAACGCCTCTACGCAAATCAACTAGAAAATCTAGAAGAAATGGATAATTTCCTGGACACTTACACTCTCCCAAGGCTAAACCAGGAAGAAGTTGAATCCCTGAATAGACCAATAGCAGGCTCTGAAATTGAGGCAACAATTAATAGCCTACCCACCAAAAAAAGTCCAGGACCAGATGGATTCACAGCTGAATTCTACCAGAGGTACAAGGAGGAGCTGGTACCATTCCTTCTGAAACTATTCCAATCAATAGAAAAAGAGGGAATCCTCCCTAACTCATTTTATGAGGCCAACATCATCCTGATACCAAAGCCTGGCAGAGACACAACAAAAAAAGAGAATTTTAGACCAATATCCCTGATGAACATTGATGCAAAAATTCTCAATAAAATACTGGCAAACCGGATTCAGCAGCACATCAAAAAGCTTATCCACCATGATCAAGTGGGCTTCATCCCTGGGATGCAAGGCTGGTTCAACATTCGCAAATCAATAAACGTAATCCAGCATATAAACAGAACCAAAGACAAGAACCACATGATTGTCTCAATAGATGCAGAAAAGGCTTTTGACAAAATTCAACAGCCCTTCATGCTAAAAACGCTCAATAAATTCGGTATTGATGGAACGTATCTCAAAATAATAAGAGCCATTTATGACAAACCCACAGCTAATATCATACTGAATGGGCAAAAACTGGAAAAATTCCCTTTGAAAACTGGCACAAGACAGGGATGCCCTCTCTCACCACTCCTATTCAACATAGTGTTGGAAGTTCTGGCTAGGGCAATCAGGCAAGAGAAAGAAATCAAGGGTATCCAGTTAGGAAAAGAAGAAGTCAAATTGTCCCTGTTTGCAGATGACATGATTGTATATTTAGAAAACCCCATCGTCTCAGCCCAAAATCTCCTTAAGCTGATAAGCAACTTCAGCAAAGTCTCAGGATACAAAATTAATGTGCAAAAATCACAAGCATTCTTATACACCAGTAACAGAGAAGCAGAGAGCCAAATCAGGAATGAACTTCCATTCACAATTGCTTCAAAGAGAATAAAATACCTAGGAATCCAGCTTACAAGGGATGTAAAGGACCTCTTCAAGGAGAACTACAAACCACTGCTTAGTGAAATCAAAGAGGACACAAACAAATGGAAGAACATACCATGCTCATGGATAGGAAGAATCAATATCATGAAAATGGCCATACTGCCCAAGGTTATTTATAGATTCAATGCCATCCCCATCAAGCTACCAATGAGTTTCTTCACAGAATTGGAAAAAACTGCTTTAAAGTTCATATGGAACCAAAAAAGAGCCCGCATTGCCAAGACAATCCTAAGTCAAAAGGACAAAGCTGGAGGCGTCACGCTACCTGACTTCAAACTATACTACAAGGCTACAGTAACCAAAACAGCATGGTACTGGTACCAAAACAGAGCTATAGACCAATGGAACAGAACAGAGTCCTCAGAAATAATACCGCACATCTACAGCCATCTGATCTTTGACAAACCTGAGAGAAACAAGAAATGGGGAAAGGATTCCCTATTTAATAAATGGTGCTGGGAAAATTGGCTAGCCATAAGTAGAAAGCTGAAACTGGATCCTTTCCTTACCCCTTATACGAAGATTAATTCAAGATGGATTAGAGACTTAAATGTTAGACCTAATACCATAAAAACCCTAGAAGAAAATCTAGGTAGTACCATTCAGGACATAGGCATGGGCAAGGACTTCATGTCTAAAACACCAAAAGCAACGGCAGCAAAAGCAAAAATTGACAAATGGGATCTAATTAAACTAAAGAGCTTTTGCACAGCAAAAGAAACTACCATCAGAGTGAACAGGCAACCTACAGAATGGGAGAAAATTTTTGCAACCTACTCATCTGACAAAGGGCTAATATCCAGAATCTACAAAGAACTCAAACAAATATACAAGAAAAAAACAAACAACCCCATCAAAAAGTGGGGAAAGGATATGAACAGACATTTCTCAAAAGAAGATATTCATACAGCCAACAGACACATGAAAAAATGCTCATCGTCACTCGCCATCAGAGAAATGCAAATCAAAACCACAATGAGATACCATCTCACACCAGTTAGAATGGCAATCATTAAGAAGTCAGGAAACAACAGGTGTTGGAGAGGATGTGGAGAAATAGGAACACTTTTACACTGTTGGTGGGATTGTAAACTAGTTCAACCATTATGGAAAACAGTATGGCAATTCCTCAAGGATCTAGAACTAGATGTACCATATGACCCAGCCATCCCACTACTGGGTATATACCCAAAGGATTATAAATTATTCTACTACAAAGACACATGCACACGTATGTTTATTGCGGCACTATTCACAATAGCAAAGACTTGGAATCAACCCAAATGTCCATCTGTGACAGACTGGATTAAGAAAATGTGGCACATATATACCATGGAATACTATGCAGCCATAAAAAAGGATGAGTTTGCGTCCTTTGTAGGGACATGGATGCAGCTGGAAACCATCATTCTTAGCAAACTATCACAAGAACAGAAAACCAAACACCGCATGTTCTCACTCATAGGTGGGAACTGAACAATGAGATCACTTGGACTCGGGAAGGGGAACATCACGCACTGGGGCCTATCATGGGGAGGGGGGAGGGGGGAGGAGGGAGGGATTGCATTGGGGAGTTATACATGATATAAATGATGAATTGATGGGTGCTGAGGAGTTGATGGGTGCAACACACCAACATGGCATAAGTATACATATGTAACAAACCTGCACGTTATGCACATGTACCCTAGAACTTAAAGTATAATAAAAAAAAAAAAAAAATAAGTAGAAGGAACACAAACTACAATAATGATAAAAAGTATAGTATAGCAAATATATAAACCGGTAACATAGTCATTTGTTATCAAGTATTATATACTACGCATGATTGTATGTGCTACACTTTTATACAACTGGCAGTGCAGTGGGTTTGTTTACATCACCATCACCACAAACACGCAAGTAATGAATTGTTCTAGGATGTTACAATGACTACAACACCACTAGGTGATAAGAATTTATCAGCTCCATTATAATCTTGTGAGACCACCATTGTATATGCAGTCCATTGACCAAAGCGTCATTATGCAGTGCAGAGTACCATATCCTAGTATGAATGCATAGTTAGAATACTATGTTCAAACTTTACTGAAATAATTATTTCCTCTATATGGTTATGTTACCAATTTGGTAGTAAGCTAGCCACAGTTGTTTCTATTTGTTTTTAAGTTGAGACAAATGAACTAATATTATATTTTAATCCAATAGAAGCCTGAAAAATGAAGCCAAAAATGAAGTATTCAACCAACAAAATTTCCACAACAAAGCAGAAGAACACAGCAAGCAAAGCCTTGTGTTTCAAGCTGGGAAGTAAGCACTTAAGTGTCTCTGAATGTTTTACACACATTTTTATCTGTTATCAAATATTTACTACTCCAATGTTTATACATGCTATCTTATCAAAATCTACTAAGAATAGAAGAACTGAAATAAAAAGGGATGGCACATAAGGATATAATACAGCAGACTGGTTTTGAACAGACCATATATAGCCAACTTTGGCATATTTGATACATCATCGGGCAGGAATAGCTAAGATAATCTGAACCTGTGAATAGTGATACACTTAGTTATAGCCTTTTATATCAACCATTTCTTGCTCCACACACGTCCTGCCGCCAAACCCCCAAAACCTTTTCCCTGATAAACTAGCAAAATTTTAAGCAGGTCCACTTTTATTCAACAAATATTCATTAAGACCTTTGGTGGTATCAGGCATGTGGTCTTAAGTTGCAACTACTGATGAAGAAGAGAATAACAGATGAAGATATTTGAATAATGATCTTAGTCAATTTGTGTTGCCATAAAAATATACCTGAACCTGGGTAATTTAACCCTTCTCCCATTTAGAAAAAAAAAGTGCAGCTTGCTGCCAGTCCTTATTTAATTTTACATAAACATCTCTTTGAGGCAGAAGCAAATCTGATTTTCAATGCAAAACCAGAATATAAAAACTGTTCTTGGAGTTATTTCTAAACAGAACTACCATCAGCATTGTCTATTTCAGATAAAATGAGATTCACCAAATGAAACATGAAGGGGGCCAGCCCCTCCACACCTGTGGGTATTTTTCATCAGGTGGGACAAGAGACTGAGAAAAGAAATAAGACACGGAGACAAAGTATGGAGAAAACAGTGGGCCCAGGGGACCAGCGCTCAGCATACAGAGGACCCGTGCCAGCACTGGTCTCTGAGTTCCCTCAGTATTTATTGATCACTATCTCTACCATCTCACAGAGGGGAATGTGGCAGGACTATAGGGTAATGGTGGGGAAAGGGTCAGCAGGAAAACATGTGAGCAAAGATCTCTCTGTCATAAATAAGTTTAAGAATAGGTGCTATGCCTTGATGTGCAGGTAGGCCAGATTTATGTTTGACTTTACACAAACATCTCGGTGTATTAAAGAGCAGTATTGCCTCCAGCATGTCTTACCACTAGCCATAAGGCGGTTTTCTCTTATCTCAATAAATAAAATGTACGATCAGGTTTTACACCGAGACATTCCATTCCCAGGGACAAGCAGGAGACAGATGCCTTCCTCTTCTCTCAACTGCAAAGCGGCTTTCCTCTTTCACTCATCCTCCTCAGCACAGACCCTTTACGGGTGTCGGGCTGGGGGATGGTCAGGTCTTTCCCTTCCCACGAGGCCATATCTCAGGCTATCACATGGGGAGAAACCTTGGACAATACCTGGCTTTCCTAGGCAGAGGTCCCTGGGGCCTTCAGCAGTGTATTTAGAGAACGGTGATGACTTTTGCCAAGCATACTGCCTTCAAGCACTTTTTTAACAAAGCACATCCTGCACAGCCCTAAATCCATTAAACCTTGAGTCAACACAGCACATGTCTCTGCAAGCACAGGGTTGGGGCTAGGGTTACAGATTAACAGCATCTCAAGGCAGAAGAATTTCTCTTAGTACAGAACAAAATGGAGTCTTTTATGTCTACTACTTTCTACATAGACACAGTAACAGTCTGATATCTCTTTCTTTTCCCCACATTTCCCCCTTTTCTTTTCAACAAAACCGCCATCGTCATCATGGCCCATTCTTGATGGTCGCTGTCTCTTCGGAGCTGCTAAGTACACCTGCAGACTAACAACAGACAGAACAGGCACACAAGGATTAATATGAATTTATAATAGTAGTACTTTCGATGGTCTTAACCCAAGTGACAGGGTTAAGATTTGCGAGGCCATCAGCAACTCCCGCGATTGTCTCAGTTCCTGGTACCAAATTTAAATGGGCTTTTGATGCTTCAAAAATTTGTTCTCTTCTCTGTAGATGGCATCTAACCATGTCCCAGTAATGCTCAGACTCATTATAAACTCGGGGTGTAATACAAAAATCTGACATATTCCAGTCAAACTGTAACTGGAAATGATGTTCTAAGCTCATGAGCCTATCTCCCATCCAAATGGCAGTTTATCTAAGATCATTAATTTGATTTGCTAATTTTTGATCAATACCAGATTGTGAATTCCACAATC
Organism: Rhinopithecus roxellana; assembly: GCF_007565055.1. Taxonomy (NCBI): domain Eukaryota; kingdom Metazoa; phylum Chordata; class Mammalia; order Primates; family Cercopithecidae; genus Rhinopithecus; species Rhinopithecus roxellana. Next base: position 57,647,026 of record NC_044564.1, read on the forward strand.
TTGTAGAATTCTTTTGCCAGTCGTTAACAAAGTTTACTGTCTTAACAGAAGAGTGCAATGCAACTCCTGCCACAGTGGCCGTAGCTGTGGCTGCAATTAATCCCATAATCATTGAAATTAAAGTAAAAATGAATCTTTTGGATCTATTTAAAATGGCTTTTAATACTTCAGTAAAATATGGATGGATGTCAAGGCCTCCCACAGTTGGTCCATGGACACAGGAATCCACATGCCTTCTCTTGCTCTCATTAGCAGAATACAGTGTTGCCAATGCCTTCTCTTGCTCTAATTAGCAGAATACAGTGTTGCCAATTGAAAGTGGAATCAATGCAAGTAAACAATCTGCAATTTTCACAGGTTGTAGTTTGGAAGTCTGGTTTAGTAACTATATTTCCTAGAACTAGAATATAAGGGGGCTTTATACAACTTTGCAAAGGAACGGTTAGACTGGAATTTAGGTCGATAGTATAAAATGGCTTACGATCTCTTGATCTCTTGTTTCTACAGCTTGATTTCCAGACCAAATTCTAATGCGGTATGAGGCCACAGTACGCCTCCATAATTCTGGATGTTCAGGGCCAGAAACAGGACTTATTATTTTTGGTCTTGGAGTAGAGATTCCTTTTTCTCCCCATTCCCAAGGGTAGAAAGACTAATTTTTTGTGCTTATGTTCATTTAAACTTTCTGTTAAGTCACTATCAATAGCTGGACTCACTTGTGCACTGGGACACGATTGAGTTTGTCCGTGCAATTGTGGTGGGATTGACCTCAAGATGCCCAATCTATAATAGTTTCGAATTCATTGTTTTGTAATATCACCACACTATTGGCCACACATTCTTCCCAAACTAAAACTTCTGTGCCTTTTGATCTTTTTGGAATGTCTTTGGAGCAAGGCTTTCATTTAGGCCTAAATTTTAATGATCTTTGATAAGAAAAGTCCTATAAATAATTTACCTGTACCCTGAGTGACATTCCACTTACCATGTGATAAGTAAATCTACTGATGGTACTGACAGTAGGTACTTCTACCAACCAATTTTGGATTGCAGGGAATATGTACCAAGACACCCAATAGATACCTAAACAATGGATAGTACCTAACCCTACATATACTATGTTTTTTCCTAAAAATACATACCCATGATAATGTTTAATTTATAAGTTAGGCACAATAAGAAATTAACAATAACTAATAAAAAAGTAGAGCAATTAGAACAACATACCATAATGAAAACAATGTGAATGTCTGCGCACTCTCTCTCTCTCTCTCTCAAAATATCTTACTGTATTTCACTGTGGGCAACTGAAATCATGGAAAGTAAACTCACAGATGGGGGCAAGTGGGATAGAGCTACTGCACTAAAACTGTGATTGTTTAAACAATCCTGGTGAAAAATCTGACAGATATCCCTGGGGTATGTGACAGGTGTAAACTGCTTCTCAACTCAAAATGCAAGATGTGTCATACCTTGTTTTTCTAAATAAGCTTCTTCTCTAAGATCCCAAGAAACAAGGCAAGAAAGCACATTTAATTCCTTCTCTTCTCTTTAGCTACCAGGATCTGACACAAGTCACAGTTCACAATGCCACAAAACTTAGTAGCCAACCACTGCAGGTGTCCCCACAATCAGTCCCACATTGTGGTCACCCCCACGGCATTTTGCCTCTAATGTCAACAGGGTACAGGACTTCATGGCCTGGAGGAAAGCCTCTCTCACAACCCTTCCCTTCCCAGTTTCCAGGAAGCTACTTTCCAGGGTCAAGTTTTTCTCTTCTCCTACTTTCTCTCCCCCACATCTGTCAACACTTTCTCTTCCCTAAAAATCCAGCCGTCTTCATTCATGGATCTAGCCAGAGGTCACAATATGGGAGCCTTGGGATAGATCCATCCAGCAGGAGTATTTTATTAGGACTGAACAGTGTTACTGATATTTTCTAATTGAGTCAATTTTTTAAAAATAGGATATTTTTAATGAAAATCTAAATGTGTATAGTTTCTCTAAAAAATCCAAAGATCTAGAAACACTGGGTCCATATGTTGCATGGCAATAGTTAGCTAGAACTGAGTAGAGATCAAACTCTTTAGCTTGAGTCTATCCATAGAAGATCTTCTGTTACAGTAAAGGAGATTTGACTTTATCCTGTAGACAGTAGGGAATCATTGAAAATGTTGAACTGAGGAATGATAAAATATTTTTACTTTACAGATACCACATTGGTGAAGTGTGATGATAAAGTGAGGAGGCAAGAGTAGAAACAGAAACTGGTTAGAGGTCTACTGCACTAATCTAAGGGACTAATGATGAAGGCGTGACCTAAGACAACAGAATAGAGAGGACAGACTAGATTTCAGATATATTCAGAAGGTGAAATCAAAAAGACTTAAGGACAGATTGAATGAATTGTAAGAATGGAAAGAAGGAAAAATAAATGATTCTCAGCTTTTTTTATTAAAGAATTGGGTAGAGGCCAGGCGTGGTGGCTCACGCCTGTAATCCCAGCACTTTGAGAGGCCAAGGCAGGCGGATCACAAGGTCAGGAGATCGAGACCATCCTGGCTAACACGGTGAAACCCCGTCTCTACTAAAAATATAAAAAATTAGCCAGGCAGGGTGGCAGGCGCCTGTAGTCCCAGCTACTCGGGAGGCAGGAGCTTGCAGTGAGCCGAGATCGTGCCACTGCACTCCAGTCTGGGCGACAGAGTGAGACTCCATCTCAAAAAAAAAAAAAAAGAAAGAAATGGGTGGATAATGATAGATAGCTCTACTATTTCTCAAGATAGGCAATTCAGGAGAAATATATCGGGGGTAGAAAAGAAAAAGAAATTTTTTATTGTAAGTACTGCCATGGTTTGAATGTCCCCTCCAAAACTCATGTAGAAATTTAATTACCATTGTGATAGTATTAAGAGGTGGAACCGGCCGGGTGCGGTGGTTTATGCCTGTAATCCCAGCACTTTGGGAGGCCAAAGTGGGTGGATCACAAGGTCAAGAGATTGAGACCATCCTTGCCAACATGATGAAACCCCGTCTCTACTAAAAATATAAAAATTAGCTGGGCATGGTGGCACACCCCTGTAGTCCCATCTACTCGGGAAGCTGAGGCAGGAGAATCGCTGGAACCTAGGAGGCAGAGGTTGCAGTGAGCCAAGATTGCACCACTGTACTCCAGTCTGTCAACAGAGCAAGGTTCCATCTCAAAAAATAAAAATAAAAAAAATAAAAAAAGGAGAAGAAGAAGAGAGGTGGGACCTTTAAGAGGTGATTAGATTATAAGGGCTTTGCCTTCATTAATGGATTGATGCCATTGTCGTGGGAGTGGGTTAGTTACTGCAGGATTGGGTTTCTGATAACAATGATGAAGTTCAGTCCCCATCCTTTCTTTGCCTCATGTGCACTCTCACCATGTGATGCCTTCCACTATGTGACGACACAGCAAGAAGGACCTCATCAGCTACAGCCCCTCAATCTTGGACTTCCCAATGTCCAGAACCAGACACCAAATAAAACTCTTTTCTTTATAAATTACTCAGTCCATGGTATTCTGTTATGGCAGCAGAAAAGAGACTAAGACCAGTGAATCTTAGTTTAAGGTAGCTGTATCTCACCCAGGTAGAGATATCCAGAATTCAGAAGATATACACAGAAAGAGACAGCGATGCTTTAAAGTAGCTGGGTCAAAATGACTTGTGGAGAAAGAACAACAGATAGAAAGCTCAGGAAAAAGACCAAAGATAGAGTTACAGTCTAGGGAGTCATCAGCCTCTAAAAAGGTGATTGAAGTCATTGAAGCAAGCATGATTTCCCAGGAAGAAAGTTTAGAGTGAGAGAAGAAGAAAAAGTCAAAACCCTGAGAAACACCAACATTTATGAGCAGACACAAGAGGGATAACTAACAAAGAGACAAGGTGCACTAGTCAGAGAGAAACAAGAAGAACCGAGGGAAACTGGTGACATGGCATAAGGAAAGAGGGGTTCAAAGAAATAAGTAGTCCTGAGAGTCCATTGCCACAGACAGGTAAAGGGTAGTAAGCAGTAAGAAGACACCTTGGTAAAATCCGTGCTTGGGGAGAAATGAAAGATGGAGTGCTTCACCTCTGTGGTTTCTATCAGCCATAGTCTTGTTCTCTGAGTGGCAGAATTATAGAAAGATTTCCAGGATCCTTCCTATTTACTCACCAGAAATTCCTGAGGGATTTATGCTGCTGTTATGATGAAATTAGCTATGGGAATTTTCTTAAAATTCATACTAAGCTATTGCCCTCAGGGAGCAGGCAGGATAGAAACATAGAAAGTGGTAACAGCCCTTATATACATTAGAGCTGGCTCTTTGACCCCAGTGGAATGCTCCTTCCTGCAAAGTCCACATGTCCATGCCAGCTTTACACTTTCCTCTCCAGAACACAAACCTCACACTTTCAGCTTCCCAAAACACCAAAGCATATGTTCTTCAAAATTCTCCTGATGCAAAGTGTTTTCAATACTTCAAATGTAGTAACCCCCATCCTTGAACTGTAAGCAGTGCTTGTCCAATAGATGCTAGCCCTCACACCTGTATCTTTAACTCTCTTCTTATCTCCTAAAGTCTTCTACATCTTCAGTACTTCCTCAGTATTGTGATCCTCACTTTTAACTACCCAGACTGATATCCTGTTCCCCCAGAGCCCACACTCAGTATTAGGCATGCCTATCATGTTCCCATGTGATGCTGACTAAAATATAAAGAATATAAGGAGTGAGCATTCTTTCAGTTATCATATTATGCCTTTTAGCTTTGAAAAGACAATGTGGTATAGTTGCTATGGTTTGCATGTTTCCACCAAAACTCATGTTAAAATTTAATCACCATTGTAACAGTGTTGAGAGGTCAGGTCTTTTTTTCTTTTCTTTCTTTCTTTTTTTTTTTTTTTTTTTTTTGAGACAGAGTCTCACTCTGTCGCCAGGCTGGAGTGCAGTGGTACTATCTCGGCTCACTGCAACCTCTGGAGAGGTCGGATCTTTAAGATGTAATTAGGTCATGAGAACTCCACTATCATGAACAGATTACTGCTGTTATCATGGGAGTGGTTTGGTTATCAAGAGACTGGGTTTGTTATAAAAGTGAGTTCGCCGGATTTCCTCTCTGACTCATGTACTCACTGCTGCCCTCCACCATCAGATGATCCTCACCAGATGCCTGCACAATATTCTTGGATTTGCCTGCCTCCAGAAGTGTAATAAATAATTTTCTCTCTGTTTTTTCTTTTTTTAGAGACAGGGTTGCACTCTGTCACCCAGGCTGGAGTGCCATGGCATGATTATAGCTCACTATAGCCTCAAACTCCCAGGCTCAAGCAATCCTTTGGTCTCAGCCTCCCAAGTTGCTGAGACTACAGAAGCAGGCCACCATGCCCAGCTATTTTTTTTTTTTTAATTTTTTGTAGAGACAGGGTCTTACTGTGTTGCCCAGGCTGGTCTTGAACACCTAGTCTCAAGCGATTTTCTCGCCTCAGCCTCCCAAATTGCTGGGATTACAGGTGTGAGTCACAGCACCTGGCCAACAAATTTTTTTCCTTTATAAATTACCAAGTCTATAGTATTCTGTGAAAGTAGCAGAAAACGAATTAATACAAGGGTCAGTAAAGTACTGCATTAAATTACTTGCTAGGAGAATAAGTACAATGCTGGCTCTAGCACTAGTTTTCTTTATAAATTATCTTTGTAAGTGTAAAAGCACTAAAATATAAATACAAGATACCACAGTTGATATTTCTGAATTGAGAATCAATGGCAAAGAGTTCCAGAGTGGGTGTGAATATAATTCAGTGGTCTTCCCTTGTTAAATCAGTTGAAGATAGTTAAAGGTACCTACTCTGAATTGGAGGCAAGATGTGGATTAATTCAAAATAACAACTAATAAAAGCTTTTCCACTTATCTTTGAAAAGCATTATTTTAGGAAGGCAAATCCTCTGGAGAATTTTTTTAATTCATAAAATGATTCCCAAAGTCACAAATAATTATTTTATTTTCTGAATTACTGTGACTAATTGAAATTTGACTTTACTGTGTAAATTGCTTGATAATTAATTTACTATATAATGTTAAAAATTGAGGTCCTGTGACTCATGTGTTATAATTTTCTTTTCTACTTGATTCTGAAAGATTTTTTATGATTTTCCAAGTAGCAAATTCAATTTTCCTTTTGAGACTTAGATTTTTCTTTAGCAAAATGAAATAATTACTGAATAATCAATTAACTTTTTTACTTCAACTGATTTAATTTGAATTTGCATTTTGTTAGTCCCTCAAATTGTAGTGTAGCATTTTCTTAGATGACGGTAAGTGGATGGTAATGGAAAGAATAGGTTTGATTTTAGACACACTTCAATCACAACTTCTCGCCAGCCCTGTAATCTTGGGCAAGTGTCATGACTGACTCCTGAGAGCCTCAGATTATCATCTGTAAAATGGGGTCAATAATGCCTATCTTGCAAGATTATTATGAAGAATTAAATGGAGACATATGTAAAATCATTAGCATGGTGTTTGGCTCACTGTAGACACTTAGTAAACAGTAGTTATTTTAATATCAATAACCTTCGTAGACTTCAGCAATCCCCCCAAAATTATTAAAAGTGTATTCTAGATAAGGAGAAAAGATTGCACATTTCATATGAGTAAAAGATCCCCCTCAATTAGGCAAAGGTTGATATATGTTGGATACAGGTTCACACTCCCTCATATGGAATTCTGAAAACCAAAATTTTTTTCTAAAGACCTAAAGTTTTTCAGAACTTATTTGACAGCAAAATATGACCTAACCTCATTTATTAGTTAACTCCTGATGTGAACTAACATGAGGTCTTTATTTTACTTTGTGTAAATTTTCCTATGTTTCAACATAAAATTAACTAATTTTGATTATGGAGTCCTGCCCTCTCTCTTCTGGGGTGCTACATATATACAGTATATGCTCTCTATTACAACCCTAAAACCTAAAAAATTATGAATTTTGAAACACAGCTGACCTAAGGGTTTCTGATAAGATACTGTGAACTAGGACTTGCTTTCTGGGTCTGCTACACTCAGGATTTGTAAAAGGATAAAGATGAATGGAATGAAACAGTCTCACAAGTTTTTCAATTGTTTAGAATCCCAACAGAAGGCCAAAGAAGTTTGCCACGTGTACTTTATGAAGCTCCGCTCTGGCCTTACGATAAAAAAGGAGGCCTGTTACTTTAGGAGAGAAACCACCAAAAGGCCTTCACTGAAAACAGGTAAGGGGAACTGTACATTCTCTGGCAATAGTGATGGGGATCTATTTGCCTTTGCTTACCACATCTAAATATGCAATTATTTTTCCTCACTCCAAGGTTCCTTTTAGAAAATATTAAGGATGACAAACTGGTTTTTAGCTATTTTAAAAAGGGCAAAGAATTTTCAATAGCATGAGAGAAATGATTATGTTATAATGTTAAGTGAAAATTAAAGATACACAACTATGTGTAAATATGTTTACAATATTTTTAAGTGAATTTTTTTAATTTAAAGGAAGTAGGTTTAAGTGTTAATAGTGCTTACCTTTTGGGTGTTGAGATTGTGGGTGACTAGTTTTCTTCCTCCTGATCTCTAATGAATGTGCTTCTACTGGGGTATAAGTGTGCCAGGAGCTATCAATCCCTTTGGTCCACGGAGTGGCCAAAGCCCTGGAGTCAAGCACTACTCTCAGCAAGAAACCTTCACTGGGAATTCTCAAAGGGGTGTTTGTGCAGAGTGGGGATTGATGGTCCATCCCTAATCCCATCTGGTCTGCAGGTAGAAAGTACAAAGGACATCTGGTACTCGCTGCCTGTCAACAGCAGTCTACTGTGGAGTGCTTTGCCTTTGGTATATCAGGGGTCCCGAAATATACTAGAGCACTTCATGATTCAAGTATCACAGGTATGACTGGTTACAGGAGTGATGTGGGAGTGAGGAGGGAGGTGTGACACAGGACCGTGGAAAGTGCTACTCCAGGTAGCAGTCCCAAGTCTGTGTCTTTAATGTGTACCAGAAACTTCTGCCCATTTGCAGCTGATGTACTCATCTAATAGTATCCAAAGTGGCACAAGGTAGCTGTTCTAATAATGCACAGGCATTCTTTAGTTAGCACACCATCATTATTTTGAAATACTTGCTATGGATTGGAATCCCATGGTCATTAGTTTTGGTGAAAATATGTTATATTTTGGGGAAAAAACACATTTCCCCCCCAAATTTCAACATTTTGACCATTAAAGAAAAAAGCTATTGTATTTTTAAACGTAATTCTAACACTTTATACACTTTAAGTAGTAGTTACAATGGTTTTAAATTTTATCACATCCTTGTACAAGGTTCCAAGTTGATGATGACTATCAGGAAGTGAAGAGATCATCATTAAAAAAAAAAAAAAAAACTTGGCCAGGCGTGGTGGCTTATACCTGTAATCCCAGCACTTTGGGAAGCTGAGAGGTTGACGGATCACCTGAGGTTAGGAGTTCAACACCAGCCTGGCCAACATGGCGAAACCCTGTCTTTACTAAAACTAGAAAAATTAGTCAGTTGTGGTGGTGTGCACCCATAATCCCAGCTACTTGTGAGGCTGAGGCACAAGAATCGCTTGAACCCTGACAGAGGTTGCAGTGAGCCGAGATCATGCCAGGGCACTCTCGTCTGGGCAACAAGAGCAGCTGTCTCAGAAAAAAAAAAAAAAAACTTTTCCTGGAATTGCAGTTGCCATTTCAAGCATTATTCCTGCTATAAATGTCCTAAATTCCCACTGAAGTTTAGAAACACTGAAGTTTCTCATTCAGTATTTCTAAATCATTTACTTTAGAAGTTCATGTACAAATTCAGTATTTAACATTCTCCTTAATATTTTGTATACTATTTTTTTCCAGGCCCCATATAGGTAGTCCCTAAATCTGCTCCAGTTTACCACAGCAGCCTATAAAAATATTATCATTTTCTATGTGTATTTTGACACTTTTTAAAAGTTAAGAGCACTGCACTAAGTGTCCCCGTGATTTAGCCAGAGGAGAGAACAGAGCTCATACCCACATTCTCCAGGACTGCCAGAAACTTCTGGGTAACTCCATACTTTATAGATGAACATTTATTTATCCATGTCTATCAAAATACAGTTCCTTCTTTACCACAGTCCCCAGACCATGTGGTGTCATGAAGTGAAGTTTTCCTCAAGCAGTGTCTGTTGGTTTCCATTTTCTTTTTCCCCACCAAACTCTCCCATAAGCACACTCACATGGCCTCCCAGGGCCTTTGTGCAGGACACTAGCACCTTTAATCCCATTCAAGGGTTACATCTCAGCCTTTGAGCTATGTAAAACTTATGCCAAAGGCTTTCATCTAGCCAACGGTGACATATAAAATGCAACTCAAATTGCAAAAATGTTTTTTGAGAGAGCATTTTTTAAAAAGGTTGCCAAAAGAATTGTACCTGACAAGTTTTTGAATTCTTAACAACAGGAATTTCACCTATTACAGAATCTCTTGCTTCTCTAAGCACATACAATGATCAATCCATTACTTTTGCTTTGGAGGATGAAAGTTATGAGATATATGTTGAAGACTTGAAAAAAGATAAAAAGAAAGGTAGATTATTTTCTTTTTCTATAATGATGTAATAATGACTAATAAAAGTAAAATGTTTTAATAAAACCAAATCTACCAAACTTTAAACAATAGATTAACTTAGACATGGCAAACAAGTCATGCTGTATGCTAACTCTAATGCATTGGCAGTGGATGCCTGAATCCACTTCTATGTTAAGATGGATTCAGAAGTTTTGTCAGGTTCATCAGAGAAGAATGCTGACATTGAAATGTAGTATCTGTTGTGAAAGATGGAAAGAGGGACCACAGGTATTTGCTATCTTTAAATTATCCAGCAGATCTTTCTAGCCTTATTAGTATCACCAAAGTACAACCTCTTTGTCAATGCTATGAAAAATATTTTAAATATTTTAATAACAACTATATTGGAAAATTTGTCAGAGCATATTCATGCATTTTTGAGACCTTTCTCAAAACCACAAAAGTTTTGCTTTTATTGATATATAATAAAACGGGAGGATATTTTCTGATGTTATATATGTGTTGGAACTGAAAACTTAAGAAAATTGTGTCTCACCAGAGGGATTTTCTGTATTCTCTTTCAGATAAGGTGTTACTGAGTTACTATGAGTCTCAACACCCCTCAAGTGAATCAGGTAATTTGGAGGGCTGGGTAGCTATAATGCTTGAATTCTTAAGTATGGGGTAAAGATAAATAAAATCCTTTTTGCCCCATAGGAAAAAAGATAGTCTCAAAAGGTTATCTCCAACCCAAGCTCATGGTAAAACCTTAGATTCTCAGAGGATGCATTCTCATCCATTTTACAGCTTAATCGTTAGGATAAAGTTTTGGCTATACTTAATAGAGATCCAAAACAAGAGTGGCTTATGCTAGATAAAACTTTCTGTCTTAGCCAGGGCTGGAATGGCTCAACAAGTTGTCCAGGGAACCCATCTCCTTCCATCTTGTGGTTCTGCCAACATCTACGTGGTTCAAGAGTACTTGGGAGCATGACAATGCCCGGTCAACAGGACAGAGAAAAACAGATGCATGCATTCTATTTCCCTTTAAGGGTACAACCTAGAAGTTGCATATAACACTTCCTCTCATCTCACATTGGTCAGAACTCAGTTGTATTACTACACTTAGCCATAAGAAGGCAAGCTGGGGAATGTTGTATTACCATCCCAAAAGAGGAATGAATATTGGGGGACACTATGAGTGGCTTTACATGCAGACAGGAAATCTGATGCCCAGAGAAGTACCCATTAGGGTCACAACTCTCCAGTTAAAAAAGCATATAAGAAAACTAATTTCTCTCCGGTTTATAAGCACCCTCTACTTATCAGTCCCTCTTGAATTTGAGTACAAATACTTCTAAGTTACCTGTTAGTGAATGAAGTAATTATTTTAATGTAATGTCTTAGAGTCTTTTCCTGGGTGCTGAATTCATTTAAATAAAGATGAGTTACAGTTCTTAACTTTATCATTTATACTTTCTTAATTGTAAGGTGATGGTGTTGATGGTAAGATGTTAATGGTAACCCTGAGTCCTACAAAAGACTTCTGGTTGCAAGCCAACAACAAGGAGCACTCTGTGGAGGTAAAAAAAAAAAGAAAAAACTTATACATATATATATGATTACATAACTGTCATGCATGACGCCACCAACTTGTGTAGATTTGGGTGTTGGGGTATTTTGCAGAAGGATTTCTTTTGTGCTATTGTATATAAAGCACAATCACTTACTACAAATGACTTTCTTCTAGAGTAAGGAAGGCAGGAAAGTGGCATGTATGACTTTGCTACTGAAAGTCTGCTCTCTGCCAGCAGCACAGCATCACCTGAGAGCTTGTTAGAGATACAAGATTCCAAGCCTCCCAGAAATAAATCGGAATCAGCATATTTTAACAAATCTCCAGGAAATTCATATGTGCCTTAAAGTTTGAGAAGCACTGTTATATAGAATGATCTCAAATCCTTGCTATTTGGCTTTAGGAACTACTATGTTCCTCTAGGAAACATTTCTTTGTATAATATCGTTTTCTTAAACAAATATGAAAAAATAATTTTCCATTCTGAGCCTGCTTAAGGGAGGGTCATAAGTGTTTCCATGTGCCAAGATTTATAAATAATCTAACATCTACATTCTGAACATAGGATTCATTGCATATTCTTCTTTAGTTAATAAATGGTATTATTATATTGGTCATGATGTGTAATTATAACTATTTTGACAAACAAGTCAAAGGTAGAGGCATGGAAGAAAACAGAAGAGCATAATATAGAAGATAAATTATATAAATACACAAAATTATAAAGCTAACTAACACAGCCATGTAAGGCCTTATTAACATAAACAGTGGATAGTAACCAGTATCTTCCTAATAAAATATTCCTAAACATATATAATCCAGTGTTTGGAATGTATAACTACTCAATAATAGAGCTACTTAGACTGAGCTCTATTATATAGCAAGCACTGTGCTAAATGTTTTACAAATATTATTTTATTTAATACTCACAGTAACTCTACAATGGAGTTGTTGTATTGGTCAACTGTTGCTATGCAACAAACCATCCCAAAACTCAGTGCCCCAAAATAATAATCATTTATATTTATTCATATTCTGTAGGTATTTTGAGGATTGACTGATCTAGAAAACTAGTTAGACTAAAAAAATGAGGCTTGAGAGATAAAGCAACATGCCCAAGGTCTCAGAGATAGTACATGTCAAAAGAAGGGCACAAATCCAGAACTGCTGCATCCAGATCCAATCACCCCAATCCATACTGCCTCTCTAACTATATTGACTATCAGTGAATCAAATCAAATCCACCCTCCATCCCTCTGGCCCTGTACTCACTTCTCCTCATCTCCCCTCTGCTACTCACTAAGCAAGTGTGTTAGAAATATCAAGTCATACATAAGTATTCCCCTTTAGTTTCCAATACAGGCAGGTAACGTTGACTCTGAACTTCCCATTCACATATGGATTGCTTTCTCTCTTGTTTCCTCAGCTCCATAAGTGTGAAAAACCACTGCCAGATCAGGCCTTCTTTGTCCTTCATAATAAGCCCTTCAACTGTGTTTCATTTGAATGCAAGACTGATCCTGGAGTGTTTATAGGTGTAAAGGATAATCATCTTGCTCTGATTAAAGTAGACTCTTCTGAGAATTTGTATAGTGAGAATATCTTGTTTAAGCTCTCTGAAATTTAGTTGATGGAAACTTGTGGGTCTTGGGTTGAGCACCCAAATGCTACCACTGGAAAAGGAATGAAAGATAAAGAAAGAGACGGTGACATCTAAGGGAAATGAAGAGCGCTTAGCATGCTGTGGAATGTTTTCCTTATTATACATAAAAATATTTTTTCTAATGTTTCAGTTCTTTTTTTATTTCCCTCTGTATAACTGCATATTCAATGCAAATATCAGTATATTAAATAGGGTATTGGTAAAGAAACTGTCAACATTCTAAAGAGATACAGTCTGACCTTCACTTTTCTCTAGTTTCAGTCCAGAAAGAACTTCACATTTAGAGCTAAGGCCACTGAGGAGAGACAGAGCCATAGCTTGTCTCTCTGTATTCAAGGATCCATTTTAAAGAGCTACTTGGAGAAATAATTTTCCCCCGTTCCAAACAATAGGCTCAAACACTAGAGCTGCTAGTAAAAACAAGAGCAGATGCTTCACAGAGTTATCATTTTTTCAACTGGAATAAAACACCAGGTTTGTTTGTAGATGTCTTAGGCACCACTCAGAGCAGCTGTCCCTTACTGTCAGGGGATACGGAACTTCAAAGGCCCACATGGCAAGCCAGGTAACATAAATGTGTGAAAAAGTAAAGATAATTGAAAAATTAAGACAAATAAATTCAGTACTTATAAAGTGAATAACTTCATTTCTAATTGTTTAATTTTTAAAATTCTGGTTTTTATATATTGAGTTTACTTTAAGCAAGGCATTCTTACATCAGGAAGTGAAGTAAATTTTAGTTCAGACATAAAATTTCATTTATTGGGAATATGTAACATGCTAAAACTTTTTTTTTTTTTTTAAGTACTAAGCCACAACATGTTTTAGAGCATTCGGGTACCATATAATCCAACTACCATGGTAAGGCCAGAAGTCCTCTAACCTACCAGAGCCTAGATGAGATACCGAATTAACATTAACATTTCAGTAACTGACTGTCCCTCATGTTCGTGGCCTACCATCCCTTCTGACCCTGGCTTCCACGGACCTATGTCTTTTGATATACTCGCAGTCACACTGGGTGAAGTTGCTTTTAATCCTTGCTTCCCATGTGCTCAAGTCTTTTTGTTGTCCAGATTCCTGAAAACCCTGCTTACTGCGGAATATTCATTTGACATCTGTCTCTTTTCATTTCTTTTAACTACCATGTCCTTGATATATCTTTTGCACCCCCTGAATTTCATTTCTATATCACCTGACCTCTGGATGCCAACACCTTTATTCTGCTTTTTCTATTGTAGAATTTTAGATAAACCTATTAATGGCAATATTTTTTGCTAAACATCTTTGTTTTTTACTGTCACTAGGGCAATACAATTTATACTCAACGATATAACTTTTTTTAACTACTAAAGGAATAGTTTTAAAAGTCTTAGCAATTTCTTTTGCAATTTTTCTTAGACTTAATACTTATGATAAATGACTAACATAGTAACAGAATATGAAATATGACCTTTTCTGAAAGTATGTACTTTTAAATTTCTACTTTATTGAAACCTATTAGATGTAAGTGCTGGTAGAATATAAGATAAAAAAGGCTGAGAATTACTATACCAGGGTATTACAATTGTAAAACAATATATCTTTGTTTCATTGTTTTGTCAATAATTGTTACCAAGAGATAAAAATAAAAGCAGAATGTATATCATCCCTTCTGAAAAACACTAATTATTGACGTGTGCATCTGTACGATAAACTTAAAATGATTATTAAATAACCAAATGTATCTACTACATTGTTTATATTATTGAATAAAATATATTTTCCAAGAGTATGTGAGACTATAATGATTTTATCATACGATGACTTAATATTCTGAAATTCTTAAGTGAAAGTAAGCATATTCCAACCTACCAATGTTGGTATCCGGAGTAGGTCATTACCTGATAATTTTGGTGATTCAAAACTAAGTAACATTTTCAAGAGAAGAGATTGTGTCTTTTTCACCTGTGTACTGTCAGTGCCCATACTGGTGGGTGACACAAAGGTGTTCAGTGACTTTTACTCAGGATCAAACAGCCAACAGGTCCTGCACCAGAACCTTGATCTTATTATTCTGACTCCTTATGTAGATAACTTTCAACTCAGCACACTTATTTTCTGTGTTTAATTTTCCTTTTTTTAAGAAAAAAATTCCACCATCATTATAGTCAGTACAATTTGATTAAAATATTCAAATGTGGGGTGGCATTTTTGTCACTTACCTGTATGTGTTTTGATGGTCCAAATACACATTACTGGAAATAATTTGTTCATTTAATTGTATCAGAAAGGATAATTGTGTCAAAACTTACTTTTTCCTCATTTTATTTGTGTTCTTTAGGTTTTTATGTATTTACTGAATATCTTGAAATATTGTCAAGAAAATTTTATCTGAATGAGTAAAATGACTTAGAATTGGGAAATAATAGGTAAGAGTTGAGATTTAGGTGGAATTTGGAAAGAAAATTGCCAATCTAATTAGAAAACAGCAGCTTAATTTAAGACTAAAACAATTTATTCATAATCCCCACTTTGCAGAACAAAATAAGCCAAAAAATAATTTCAATCTTTGTGCCTCATGCTGAAAAATTTCATGATGGATAGAAATCTTCAGCTGCAATCCCATTGCTGGGTATATACCCAGAAGAATAGGAATATAAATCATTCTACCATGAAAATACATGTACACAAATGTTCATTGCAGCACTATTCACAATAGCAAAGACACAGAATTAACCTAAATGTCCATCAGTGATGGACTGGATAAAGAAAGTGGTACATATACACACTAGAATACTATGCAGTCATAAAGAAGAACAAGATCATGTCTTTTGTGGGAATATGGATGGAGCTGGAGGTCATTATGAACTTATAAAGACAAGCAGACTGGGGTCTACTTGAGGGTGGAGGGTGGGAGGAGGGAGATGAACAGAAAAAATAACTATTGGGTACTGGGCTTAATCCCTGGGTGATGAAATAATCTGCACAACAAACTCCCATGACATGACTTTACCTATGTAACAAATCTTCACAAGTACCCTCAAACCTGTAACAAAAATTTTTTAAAAATTAAGTAATTTAAAAAAAAAGAAATCTTCAGATGTGGTACTCCAGTGGGAGTTGGAGCAGTAGGCTTGTCCCAAAACTCCTTCTCCCTTCAAGTATAAGCCTATACAGCCCTGAAATCTCATCTTCCAGCAGTTATACATCAAATAGGCGCCATATGTACTAGACTTTGCTAGGCACCATGACAGCACAAAAGAAACCTAAGCCATGCTCCTTGTTCACATAGAAATTAAAACATATAAAATATGTAGTATTATTACTCTTTTTAAACAGAGTCTCACTCTGTCACCCAGGCTGGAGTACAGTGCCATGATCTCAGCTCACTGCAACCTCCGCCTCCCGGGTTCAAGCGATTCTCCTGCCTCAGCTTCCCGAGTAGCTGGAACTACAGGTGCCCACCACCAAGCCCAGCTAATTTTTGTATTTTTTAAGTAGAGACAGGGCTTCACCATATTGGCCAGGCTGGTCTTGAACTCCTGATCTTGGGATCCACTTGCCTTGGCCTCCCAAAGTGCTGGGATTACAGGCGTGAGCCACCGTGCCTGGCCCCCTAAAACATGTACCATATGTATTATAACTCCAATTCTGCAGTACAGTTGTGCAAAAGTGAGAAAGATCAGTGTGGGTTTGTCATCAGGGAAAGAAATATAACTGAATTGTCTATCCCCATACCCTAAAACCCACCCTGATCTATTATATCCATTCTCAAGGTCTTGTTAAGCAGGTTCCTCATGCAGGTCTTAGGTAAAAGGGGTAAATTCAGTTGTTTTAACCCCTTTAGTGGTCAGGATTTGGTATGGGGACTTAGGAATCTGAGGAAATACATCAAGAGATGAAAGTGAATGCAAGTTGGTAAAGAGAAAATCGATGAATTATTTCCTGCTGAAGTGCCAAGATGACTATGATGGTTAATATTAGGTGTCAACTTCACTGGATTGAGGGATGCCTACATGGCTGGTAAAGTATTGTTTCCGGGTGTGCCTGTGAAGGTGCTGCCAAAGGAGACTGACATTTTTGTTTGTTTGTTTATTTTTGAGACAGGGTCTCACTCTGTCACCTAGGCTGGAGTACAGTAGAGCAATCTCAGCTCACTGCAACCTCAGCCTCCCAGGCTCAAGCAATCCTCCTACCTCAGCCTCCTGGGTAGCTGGGACTACAGGCGTGTGCCATCACATCCACCTAATATTTGTATCTTTTTGTAGAGCCATGGTTTCACTATGTTGTCCAGGCTGGTCTCAAACTCCTGGGCTCAAGCAATTCGCCTGCCTCAGCCTTCCAAAATGCTGGGATTACAGGCTGAGCCACAGCATCCTGCCAAGATTGACTTTTGAGTCAGTGGACTGAAAAAGGAAGAACCACCCTCAATGTCGGTAGGCACCATTCAATCAGTCACCAGCACAACTAGAACAAACCAGGTGGAAGAAGGGTGATAAACTTGCTTACTTAGTCTTCTCATTCTCTCTTCCCTTGCCAGGTACTTGCTTCCTCTCCTCCTATCCTTGGACATCAGACTCTAGGTTCTTCAGTTTTTGGACTCTGAGATTTGCACTAGTGGCCTCCTAGGGGCTCTTGGGCCTTCGGCCTCAGACTGAGGGCCACACTTTCAGCCTCCTTGGATTTGAGACTTTCGGTCTTGGACTAAACCACTCTACCAGCTTCTCTTTTTCCCCCAACTTGTAGAGGGCCTATTTTGGGACTTTACCTTGTAATTGTGTGAGCCAATTATCCTTAATAAACTCAGATAGATAGATAGATAGATAGATAGATAGATAGATAGATAGATAGATAGATAGATAGATAGATAGATATAGAGTGTATATATACATTGTGTGTATGTGTGTGTGTATATGTCCACATATATATATATATATATCTCCTACTGGTTCTGTCCCTTTGGAGAACCCTAATACAAAGATGAAACACTCATCCAAGCTTAATTACAGTCCCTAGCACAGAGGATGCTCCCACAAAGAGATTATGTGAATCAGTGTCCAGTGGATTAAGAACAGGGTTGGTTTGCTGCTTATAGGCTGTGCAACTTTGGCAAGGTAAGTAACCTCTCTCAATATCTATTTCTCCTCTGTAAATAGGGAGCACCAAATATTGTAATTGTCTACCTAATATCCACAACCACCACCCTTACTGCTTTACCAATAGACCCTCATTTTTTTTTTTTATCAGATAACAGTGCACATAACTAAAAATACACTCTTTCCCAGATTCCTATGCAGCTAGATGGGGTAACCATTTGGCATAGTTCTGGACAATAAAATATAAGCAGGATAATGGTTTAAGAAAAACTTCTTTTAAAAAGACATATTTGACTGGCATGCCCTTTTTCAGTCTTTTACTCCTTCTTCTCTTCCTGCCTGAGCCATAGATAGGATGCTAAATGCAGAGCAGCCAACTTCTGACCACAAGGTGATGAGCATGAGGACAAAGGCCTCCACATTAGAAGAAGTGGCAGGAGGGGCTGGACCAGGCTCACGCCTATAATCCCAGCACTTTGGGAGGCCAAGGCAGGCAGATCACTTGAGGTCAGGAGTTCGAGACCAGCCTGGCCAACACGGAGAAACCCCATCTCTACTAAAAATACAAAACTTAGCTGGGTGTGGTGGTGCACTCCTGTAATCCCGGCTACTCAGGAGGCTGAGGCAGGAGAATCGATTCAACCTGGGAGGCAGAGGATGCAGTGAGCTGAGATAATGCCACTGCACTCCAGCCTGGGTGACAAAGCAAGAGTATATCTCAAAAAAATTAGGGAAAAAAAAAAAGGCAAGAGGGAAAGATAAAGGAATCCTGGTGTAGTAGATGATATTGGTGCTCTGCCCAAATTCCCTTGAATTTCTTTATATTGGATTATTTGATACCATTACCATATGTGCCACACACCCATACCACCACCATCTTCCATGTTCTTTCAATATCCAGCACTTGCAGCTCTTACAAGGATTGCCTTTGTTGTAGTGATGCTGCTTTGCCCCCTTGCACAGAGAGATGAAAATGTCTACGAGTGTGCATCACTCCCACCAGCCTCACAAGGTTTTTGAAAGCCCAGCTTCCCAATTCTTGGGTGGAATACCTCTGTCTTAAATTTCACTCAAAAATTATCCTATGGGGCTCATGCTAAATCTGCCCTGTGCTGCACTTTAGCATGAGATCACATTCTTAGATTCCTGTTCATTCCTGCCCTGTCTTGCCCTGTCCTGCCCTGACTGCCTTATCAATATTTCTCGGGAATACTTCCTTAGTAAGTCACATTATCATAATCCTTAACTCAGGATCTGCTCCTGGGGAACCTAATGTAAGATACCAGGTCACCGGTGACATTGGAGAGCTGCCACATCAATCTTCTAGTACTAACTGCAAACTTTATGTTGAGAGAGAAAAATAAACCCATGTGTGCTTAAACTAGTGTTGGGCTTTCTGATGAATATGCCTTAAAGCAAAATTTACCCATAGAAGACATGATGTTAACACCTGCTCCTTAGGCCACTGATAAGAATTTCCTGGAACACAGCAAGCACTCAGTGAAAGTTAGCTTAGAAAAACAAACCAACCTGACTGATAAGGATAACGACTTTTCTTAGGTACAATTAGAACACAGAAAGACAATCAAATGACTCCACAACTTTAAGAGAACTTATTTTCTGAGAGATAAAGTAGGAGGCAGAAATTAGAAGATGAAATCTGCCAGGTATTAATCTACAAAACAAATCTAAGAAACAAATAGGTATTTATTTATACTTCTCAACCTACAAATAGGTTACATAAATTCTGTCATATATGTCTTAGCTCATTCAGGCCACGATAACAAAACTGAGTAGCTTAAAAACAACAGCAACTTATTTCTCACAGTTCTGGAGGCTGGGAAAACCAAGATCAAGGCACTGGCAGATTCATTGTCTCATGAGGGCCTTTTCCCTGGACAGTGTCTTTTGGTTATAACCTCACACGGCCAGAGTGAGGCCACCTAACTCTCTGGGGTCTCCTTTATAAGGCACAAATCCTACTCATGAGGGCTCCACCTTCATGACCTAATAACTTCCCAAAAGTCTCACCTCCCAATACCATCACCTCGTGGGTTAGGATTTCAACACATGGGGGGACACAACCATTCAGACCATAACAATATGCATCGAATATTACATTATAAATATAAGAAAATTTAATAGTAAAAATGAAAGACTGATAGTCCTTCAAAAGATCATTGGACAAAAGTGCAGATGTTCCAAGATACAGGAATTGGATAACTAAAAATTTATATAATAATTTATTAATATTAAATAGGTCAGAAAAAAATAGAGAAATCAAAAGCTGTATATTGAAGAAAAATCAATAAAATTGGTAAACCTTTGTCCAGACCGATCAGGAAAAAAAAAAGAAAGAGGACACAAATTACCATTATCAATAATAACAGAGTTGACATGAGTAGAGATTCTAAAGATATTAAAAAGAATAAGATGGAAGTATTATAGACATCACTACATCAATAAATTTGACAACCCTAATGAAAACAGACAAATTCCTTGAGAGGCACAGACTACCAAGATTCACTCAAGAAGAAGCAAGAAACATTAATAGCCCTCTATCTATTAAGGAAATTAAATGTAAAGTTCAAAGTCTCATAAGAAAACTTCACCCTTCATTAGTGAATTCTTCCAAACATTTAAGGAAGAAATAATATGAAATCTACACAAACTCTTTCAGGAAAACTGAAGAGGAGGAAGTTTTATTGAATTTTTCTATGAGGCAAAATACACTGATATCAAAAACAAACAATACAAGAAAACTACAGACCAATGTTTTTCATCAACATAGACACAAGAATTCTACAGAATTCCACAAAAATTTTTAGCAGCCAGGCATGGTAGCTCACACCTATTATCCCAGAACTTCGGGAGGCTGAGGCAGGAGTATCGCTTGAGAAAATGACACTGTCAGAAACAGAAGTGAGGAGGTGGAAAACAAATAAGTACGAAGGAAGATAATGAGTTTGTTGGGACAGGTTGAGGGTGAACTGACAATGGGATTATTAAATGGAAATACAGTTGGAAATATAATTGGTACATTCGAAAATCTTGAAGCACAGTTGGTAATCAAAACATTAGTTATCTTCCACCATCCCTTTATTCAACTCCTCCCTCTTACAGTTTTCCATTCATTCTTAAGTAGTAGACAGTCCTGTTGTCATATTAAGTTGCAAATACAGCCTCAATTCAATAATTAGAATGTCCAGGTCCATGAACAGACAAACCTCTGAACTCAATTTAGCCTCCCAAAGCCTCTGCTGGTTCACTTTGCTCTATGTGGCCCCTGATGGCATGTGGGGGTGCTCTTTCCCCACCCTGTGTGTACATGTGACTAATAAACCACTGCCAATCTCATCTGACCGGTGCTGGCTGTTGTGTGTTCAGCCATCTCAAGGTCCTCCCTTCCCTTAACTAAGAGAGTGGATAGGAAGTGTTCAGAACAGCTGGAAGCCTGCTGCCGGTTGAGGAAGGAGTAATTAACAGACATCAAGGACTCTTAGACCCCAACCCTCTTCATTCCTCACTCCACATTGCCTTCCACACTCCCCTGCCCAAGATCATCAGCTCCCAGGGTTTTAGCTGCCCTTTTATTTACTGATAACTCTCCAGACCAGATATCTTTCCTGAGTTGCAAGTCAATGGTGCTTCCAATTGCCTATGGGACAGCATCATTTAGATATGATGCATGGTCACTGATCACCTGGACTTTAGGTTACTTCTTTGCATGATCTTCTCTCTCATAGCACGACCTTTTGGGTCTATAATATCTGAGACCCAAAAGGATTTGTTTTATCCTGAATTCTGACACCTGGAGTTGCCTGCCTGCCTGTAAGCTTGCTCTTTGTCAATCTTTGGACTTTCCTAGTCCTCCCTTCTTGCCTAGGCTGAGGCCCTAAGCTGCTGCTCATTGTTCAATCCTGACATTGAGCCTAATATTTGCAAAGGCTGGAGTCCAAAGAGATGTCAGTATTGTACAACGTCAAACTTATCTAAGACAAAAATATTCAGGTTCTGCTTAAGTTACATGACATGATCAAAGCTTCCCTAACACACTGAACCTAAAGAGAAATGTGGCATTTTTATGGATTCAACTGCCAATCACATTTGAGCAGGACCATTCCAGAAACCACAGAACTAATCAATAAATCAGCCATGGATTGTGGGTTACTTTTGTGCTGGGCCTCCATATTGGTAGAAGCATGATGGACAACAAAGAGTATGAACTTTGGTACTAGAGAGATCCTGGTTCTAATTTCAATTTCTTCCAGCTATGGGACTTCATTCCACTCCGAACCTCAGTCTCTTTGCCTATAAAATGGGGCTAATATTTCACTTAAACAGAGATCTTGAGAAGATGGGATAAGGACATGGCCGTAAGCACTTACCACAAAGCCTAGCGTATATTAGGTCAACCAATGTTAATCCTATTTCTCCTCCTCTGCATTCATTTATAATTTAAAACCCACCAGCCTTTTCCTTTCCCCTCAAAAGAGGCCTACTTATCAAAGAGTCACACTTAAGGAAAACAAACAAAAATGGCTAAGTTTCCTGTTCCTTAGGCTCAGAGGAACTGGCCAGATGTTCCCTTAGGTCAGAACGTTGCAGCTGTATGAGTCCTCAAACAGAGTATTTTTTAAGTTAAACACAGCCAAGAGAGCTAAGTATGTTTCTATTTGTTGGTGTTGATAATATGATATTGTGCAATACTGGCCTTTGCTTCTGTGAAAAGAATTATTTTATTCTATGACATTAAACAAACAGTTTGGAATTTTGGAATGAGCCTTAGCTAGGACACTGCCAGTTTGGCCTAAACAGTGTCTACTCAGTGAGAAATCTTAAGTAATTATGGTAAAGCATTTTAAGGAGAACAGGATAAACTGATTTAGTAATTCAGTTTCATGCAACTACAACTTATTTAATAGAATTTTTCCTATTTTTCCCTGGAACTATCACTAAGACCCCATTGCTGGAAACAATAAAGTATCCAATATTTGAAATTCAGCTATTTGGGGCAGCAATCTCTCCTTTGACACATCCTTCCCCTTCTGTATAAAAGAGCACTAGGAGGTGACAGAAAAGTCATGTTACTTTTTTTTTTTTTTTTTTTTGAAGCAGGGTCTCGCTCTGTTGCCTAGGCTGGAGTGCAGAGAGGCAATCATGGCTCACTGCTGCCTCAACCTCCCACCTTATTAAATGATCCTTCTGCCTCAACCTCCTGAGTTGCTGTCACTACAGGTATGTGCCACCACGCCTGATTAATTTTTTTCTTATTTTTTGTAGAAATGAGGTCTCACTATGTTGCCCAGGCTAGTCTTGAACTTGTGGCCTCAAGTGATCCTCCCCACTTGCCCTCCCAAATTCCTGCGATTACAGGTGTAAGCCACTGCATCTGGCCAAAAAGTCATCTTTTTGAGGAACACCAAGTTTGTAAAGAGAAAAAAATTCCCTTCCCTTTATTTCTTGGAAACCAAAAGTGAACATTTCCCATAAAATCATAAAATATGGCTAAATTTGGGGAGCCAGCCAAAGGACACAAATATTTGATTACTTGGCTGGTGCCTGCTCTACTACAGGCCCTGCCCAAGTACTACTGAGCCAGGGAAGGCATGTTTAGGAAAGAATATGCAATGGTCACAATAACAGTTTGAGAAACTTTATAAGACTGTTCTTTCAGTATTTGACAGAATAATTATACTTAAAAAAAAAAATAATTAGGGAGAGAGAAGACTGACTATCAACTAAACACTATCAACTAAATTGACCTAGTAGGACATATACAGAAAATTCTACCTAACAATATCCATTATTTTCAAGGCACCTAGAACATTCACCAAGAAACACAAAACAACTAAAATCATATTAAGTATGTTCTCAGCCCAGGGGCGGTGGCTCACACCTGTAATCCCAGCACTTTGGGAGGCTGAAGTGGGTGGATCGCTTGAGGCCAGGAGTACAAGACCAACCTGGCCAACATGGCTAAACTCCAACTCTACTAAAATACAGAAAAAATAGCTGGGCACGGTGGTCCCCACGACTGTAGTCGTAGCTACTCGGGAGGCTGAGGCACAAGAATCTCTTGATCATGGGAGGCAGGGGTTGCAGTGAGCCGACATCATGCCACTGCACTCCAGCCTGGGCAACAGAGTAAGTTTCTGTCCAAAAAAAAAAAAATTATCTGACCACATTGGAATTAAATTAGAAGTCAATAAGAGAAAGATATTTGGAAAATCCCCAAGTATTTGGAAATCAAACAATACTTTTCCATAACTAATTTTCTAACAAAAATTAGTAAATATTTTATTTAAATGAAAATAAATATAATATGACAAAATGAGTGGGGCACAGCTACAGTAATGCTTAAAGGGAAATTTACAATATTAAATGCTTATTTTAGCAAAGTCTCAAGTCAATGCTATAAACCTCCACCTTAAAAACTAGCAAAAGAAAAGCAAATTAAGCCCAAAGCAAGAAAAGATATAATAAATGGGAGAAATCAGTGAAATAGAAAACAAACAAACAAACAAAAAATAAATAAACCCTGGTTCTTTGGATAGCTCAGAAAAACTGACAAACCTGCCACTAGACTGACCAACAACAACAAAAAGATGTAAATTATCAATATCAGGAATGAAAGAAGAGGCATCACCATCAATCCCATCGGATAATAATAGAATACTTTTTAAATATTTTTGTTAATGTACTTGAAAGCTTAGATGAAATGGACAAATTCCTTGAAATCATTACTACACTCACTGAAGAAGAAATAGATAACTTGAATAGCCATGTTTATGAAAGAAATTGAAATCATAGTTAAAACTTTGCCACAAAGTGAACTCCAGGCCTAAATCAGTTCACAGGTGAATTCTAGCCAACAATTAAGGAAGAAATTATACCAATTTTACACAAACTTTTCCAGAAAAATAGAAAGGAGGGAAACACCAACTCATTTTATGATGACAGCATTATCCCCAATAGCAAAACCAAATATGTTTCAAGAAACTAAAACAGAACAACCAATATCCTTCCTGAATATCAACTCAAAAATATTTAACAAAATATTGATAAATTGAAACCAGTAATATATAAAACATAATACATCATTAAATGTGATTTATTCCAGGTATGCAGGGTTGGTTCCACATCTGAAAATCAATCACAATCAAATTCATCATATCAACAAATTCAAAACCAAAATGGTATCTTAATAGATACAGAAAAAGATTTGCAAAATTCAATATCCATTTGGGATTAGAAACTATTAGCAAACTAGAGAGAAAAGGGAACTTCCTCAACATGATAAAAATCATCTACACAAAACATAAATTTAACCTCATCTTCAATTCTGAAAGGCTGAACACTTTCCTTCTATAGCAATCAGCAAGGACGTCTGTTCTCACCACGTCTACTTTAATATTGTACTGGAGATACTAACCAGCACAATCAGGCAAGAAGAAGAAATAAAAGACAATAGATCAGGAAAAAGCAAAACTATCTTTGTTTGCAGATGACATGATCCTATATATTGAAAATTCTAAAGAAGCAACGAAAAAAAGCGATTAGAACTTACAAGTAAATTTAGTAAGGTCACAAGACATAGGGCCAATATACAAAAATGTGTTCAGTATACATTTCTTATATACTATCAAAAATAATTATAAACTAAAATGTGAAAAAATATATACAATAGAATCAAAACAAAAAATATATAGGAATATACTTAACAAAATATTTCAAGGCCTATACCACAAAAACTATAAAATATTACAAAAATTAATTTTAAAAGACACAGACCTAAATATAAGAACTAAAACTATAAACCCTCCCTAAGAAAATGCACGAAAAAAATATGTACGAAAGAAGACATCTGTAAGAATCTGTAAGGACATCTGTAAGAAAGAAGAGGGAGGGAGATAGGGAGGGAAGCAGGACAAAAGCATGGAGAGAGGGAAGGGAAGGAGAGGAAAGAAGAAAAGGTAAAGAAGCAAAGGAAAAAATGAACATCTGTCTTTATTTCATGTTATACACAAAAATTAATTTACGAAGACACAGACCTAAATATAAGAGCTAAAACTATAAAACTTCCCTAAGAAAACACAGGAAAAAAAATTGGCACCTGACACTGAGCAGCCGAGTGTGGGACATGGCCTGCACCTTGCACAGGGCCTAGGAACCCGTGGCCGCCTTGAGGGCTGAGGGCAGGCACTACTGACGCTGCCACGGCCAGGTTCAGCCCTTGTTGCATACATTCACCAAAAATAAATAAATAAATAAATAAAAATAATAATAATAATAATAATAATAATAATGAATGGATAAGAGAAAATGGTATTGGAACAGTGGGAATCAGCAATTTTGCACAGGAAGCTTTGTGGGAGATGTTTACTGTAGTCTGCCTGAAATTGGGACAAAATTGAACAAACAAGACTAGTTCAGTGCTTTGGAAAGTGTGAAAGCTGCTACTGAACTTTACTCTCCTATATTAGAAGAAGTTACTGAAATTAATGAAGCTCTTGCAGAAAATCCAGGACTTGTCAACAAATCTTGTTATGAAGATGGTAGGTGGATCAAGATCACACTGAATAACCTTTCAGAACTAGATGAACTAATAAGCACAGAGGCATATGAGAAATATGTAAAATCTACTGAGAAGTGAAACTGGAACCCCTAGAAAAACTAGTATGAAACAAAATTATTTAAAAAGAGTGCACACTCTATGATTCTATTTATATAGCATTCTAAAAAGCCAAACACTATATAGACAGTAGTGGTTGCCTAGGGCAGGGATGGATTACAAAAGGACAACCTTTTGCAGTGATGGAAATGTCCTACATCTTGATTGTGGTGGTGGTTATACATCTGTATATTGCTAAAACTCATCAAACTATATACTTTAAAATGATGAGTTTTACTGTATTAAAATTATCATTCAATAAACCTGACTAAAAAGTAAAGTAGAATGGCAGTCAGACTGATGCCATGCAGTGTGGAATTTATGTACTAGCCTGTGAGTGAAACCTTTTGACATTTTTAGAGAGGACTGAAAGTACAATGGTTTTTATAGGGTCTCCTTGTTTGTTTGTTATTAACCAGTTTGAAGTCTGGTACAATGCTAAATTCCGCAGTGGGATTGGAATTTGGTTTTGCCTAGAATAACAGGAAGATGAACTGCTGCTTATAGTGAGAGGTGGTAGAATATAATGGTTAAAAAGAAAACATGATTAAAATGAGATACAACTACATACCTATTCAAATGGCCAAAATCCAAAACACTAATAATACCAAATGCTGGCAAGGATGTGGTGCAGCAGGAATTCTTATTCTTTGCTGGTGGGAGCAAAATGATACAGCCACTTTGGAAGACAATTTGACAGTTTCTTACAAAAGGAAACATAGTCTTACCATATAATCCAGCAGTTTTGCTCCCAAATAATTACTCAAATACTTAGTTAAATTCTAGTCAAATACTTGAGTTAAAAACTTAAATCCACATAAAAACCTGCACATGAACATTTATAGCAGCTTTATTCATAATTGCCCCAAATTAAAAGCAACCAAAATGCCCTTCAATAGATGAATGGGCAATCCAGACAGTGAAATACTATTCAGCAATAAAAGGAATGAGCTATTACGTCACAAAAAAATATGGAGGATCCCTACCTTGCTAAGTGAAAGAAGCTAGTCTGAAAGGCTACATACTCTGATCCCAACTACAGTCATGTACCACACAATGACATTTCAGTCAACGATGGACCACATATATCACTGTATCACAGAGGATTATAATGGAGCTGAAAAATTCCTATTACCTACTTATGACATAATCATAACATCCTAGCACAACACATTCCTCATGTTTGTGATGATCCTGGTATAAACAAACCTACTGCACTGCCAGGCATATAAAACCATAGTACATGCAATTATGTACATAACTTTTTTTATGTACATACACAAACATTGTACAGCTGTATAAAAATATTTTATTTATATCCTTATCTATAAGCTTTTTTCTATTTTTTACATTTTTAAATTTTTTTACTTTTTAAACTTTTTTGTTAAAAACTAAGACACACACACCTTAGCCTAGGCCTACACAGAGTCAGGATCATCAATATTACTGTCTTCCACCTCCACATCTTTTCCCACTGGAAGTTCTTCAGGGGCAATAACACACATAGAACTGTCACCTTCTATGATAATGATGTCTTTTTCTGGAATACCTGGAAAAATCTGCCTGAGGCTGTTTCACAGTTACCCTTAAAAAAACAAATAGAAAGAGCACACTAAAATAATAAAAAGCCTAGTATGGTAGATACATAAACAAGCACAAGAGTTTCTTTATTATCATTATTGATTACAGACTTTAGTTAGTAACAATGTACCAATATTGATTCATCAATTATAACAAATGTAACACACCAATGCAAGATGCTAATTATAAAGGAAGCTGTTGGGAGGTGGGAAGCAGTATACGTGGGAATTCTCTCTACTTTCCACTCAATTTTTCTATAAGCCTAAAACTGCTCTAAAAATAAATTTTATTAATTTATATATATATTTGTAAATGTGGATGACAGATGCAGACTACCTGAGTTTAAATCTTGGCTTTGTTCCTTAGTTGGGTGAACTAGGCTAGTGATTTAATCTCAACTTTCTTGTGTATAAATTAGAAATACTGCAGTGACTACATTATAAGATTGTTTTGTGGATTAATATGCATAATTTCCTTAGAAACTTCCTATTTAAAATACGGTTCTTAGACATACAACATTCTCATTCACCTGGGAGCAAGTTAGAAATGGAGAATTTCAGCGGGGTGCAGTGGCTCACACCTATAATCCCAGCACTCTGGGAGGCCAAGGCAGGCAAATCGCTTGAGCCCAGGAGTTCAAGACCAGCCTGGGCAACATGGAGAAACCCCATCTCTACAAAAAATTTAAAAAATTAGTGAGTGTGGTGGCCCGTGCCAGTATTCCCAGCTGAGGTGAGAGGATCGCTTGAGCCTGGGGAGGTCAAGGCTGCAGTGAGATGATTCTGCCACTGCACTCTGGCCCGGGTGGCAGAACAAGACCCTGTCTCAAAAAAAAAAAAAAAAGAAAAAAAAAAAAAAGAAAGAGAATGGAAAATTTTACACCTCATCTTGGTCATACTGAATCAGCATTTTAACGAGATATACAGACTACTTATACACACATTATTGCACTGATTCATGTGAATGGTTCTCCCTAGTCATGCAACATAGGGTCTCTGAGGAAAGCACAATAAAATTTGAGCTCTATCCTAGCCTCCCAGAGATTTTTAACCTCTACTTCCTCCATGAGTTTTTGTTCCTGGACTTAGAAGTCAGGGCAGAGGCAAGCCAAGAAAGGCAGCAAACCAGTTTAAACCCCTCCTCTCTCGTTGTCTTATATCTTCTTTTGCCCCTTTGCTGTCTGCCCCAGTCCTCACATTAGTTAACAGCTACTTTACCCAAAAATCAAACTAGCCAGTGAAGCTACTGAACATGGTCATTAAAAAAAAGAACTCTCTTGGCCAGGCGCAGTGGCTCAAGCCTGTAACCCTAAGCACTTTAGGAGGTCGAGGTGGGCAGATCACGAGGTCAGGAGATCAAGACCATCCTGGCTAACACGGTGAAACCCCGTCTCTACTAAAAATACAAAAAAAATCGCCGGGCATGGTGGCGGGCCCCTGTAGTCCCAGCTACTCGGGAGGCTGAGGCAGGAGAATGGTGTGAACACGGGAGGCAGAGCTTGCAGTGAGCTGAGATTACACCACTGCACTCCAGCCTGGGAGACAGAGACTCTGTCTCAAAAAAAAAAAAAAAAAAATTAAATTAAAAAAAAAAGAAGAACTCTCTCAACCAGTGAAGGGGTGGCCTGGCCCTCCACACTTGTGGGTGTTTTTCGTTAGGTGGAACGATAGACTTGAGAAAAGAAATAAGACACAGAAACAAAGTAGAGGGAAAGAAAAGCGGGGCCCAGGGGACCGGCGCTCAGCTTACAGAGGACACACCCCGGCCCTGGTCTCTGAGTTCCCTCAGTATTTATTGATAATTATGTTTCCCATCTTAAAGATAAGGGAGTGGCTGGACAATAGGATCATTGTAGGGAGGAAATCAGCAAGAAGACATATGAACAAAAATCCCTGTAACATGAATAAGTTTAAAGGAAAATGCTGTGCCTTGAGATGCATATGCAAACATCTCCATAAACCTTTTAGCAGCATTGCTCCAGCAAGTCCCACCTTATTCCTAAAGGCGGTTTTCTCCTTGCTCAGTAAACAAAGCACACAATGGGTTTTTACACTGAGATGTTCCATTGCCCAGGGACGGGCATGATTTTTAACCAGCAAGCTGCCTTCAGGTACTTGTTTAACAAAGACACATCCTGCACAGCCCAATATCCATTAAGCCTTGAGTCACCACAGCACATGTCTCTTGCAAGGACAAGGTTGGGGGTAGGGTCACAGATTAACAGCATCTCAAATACAGAACAAAATGGAGTCTCTTATGTCTACTTCTTTCTATATAGACACAGTAACAGGCTGATCTCTCTTTCTTTTCCCCACAAACCAGGAAACCTCTTTAGCCATTACTCTTCATGGTTGGGTTGTTTTTGACAATACTAGGACTTGGCCAATCTAAAATTCTAACAAAGCAACTTGCCAAAACTGAAAGGATACTGACAATCTGCCAGACATTGCCATCACAGCTTCCATTCTCATGCTCAAAAACAAAGGCTCCTTCACAGTGTGCCAAAGATTTATAATGTGTCAGTCAAATTCTAGCTAATAAGACCACAATTGACTGAACTCTTTGCTAAAGCAACCGTCCTCCATACAGATGCCTTTGTTTTTTTAAAAAAATATATTTTTAATTTTTGTGGGTACATAGTAGGTATGTATATTTATGGGTTACATGAGACATTTTGATACAAGCATGCAATAATAATAATAATCACATCAGGGTAAATGGGATATCCATCACCTCAAGCATTTACCTTTTGTGTTACAAACCAATTATACACTTTTTAGTTATTTTTGAATGTACAATTAAATTACTTTTTACTATAGTCACCCTGTTGTGCTAGCAAATACTAGGTATTATTCATTCTTTCTATTTTCTTGTACCTAGTAACCATCCTCACCTCCTCCCCAACTCTCCCTGTTCCATTACTCTTCCCAGTATCTAGTAACCATCATTCTATTCTACTCTCTGTCTCCATGAGTTCAATTGTTTTTAATTTTTATCTCCCACAAATAAGTGAGAACATGCAAAGTCTGCCTTTGTGTGCCTGGCTTATTTCACTTAACACAATGACCTCCGGTTCCATCCACATTGTTGCAAATGACAGAATCTCATTCTTTTTTATGGTTGAATAATATTCCATTGTGTATATATGCTACATTTTACTTATCCATTCATCTGTTGATGGACACTTAGGTTGCTTCCAAATCTTGGCTATTGTGAATAGGGCTGCAATAAACATGGCATAAATACGTCTTCAATATATCAATTTCCTTTCTTTTGAGCATATAACTAGGAGTGGGATTGCTGGATCACATGGTAGCTCTACTTTCAGCTCTTACAGGAACCTCCAAACTGTTCTTGATAGTGATTGTACTACTTTACATTCCACCAACAGTGTATTAGAGTCCCTTTTTCTCCATGTCCTCAACAGCAGTTGTTATTGCCTGACTTTTGGATAAAAGCCATTTTAACTGGGGTAAGATATCTCATTGCAGTTTTGATTTGCATTTCTCTGATGAGCAATGCTATTGCACACCTTTTCACATACCTATTTGCCATTTGTATATCTTCTTTTGAGGAATGTCTATCCAGATATTTTCCCCATTTTTATCAGATTATTAGATTTTTACCTACAGAGTTGTTTGAGCTCCTTACATATTCTAGTTATTAATCCCTTTTTAGATGGATAGTTTGCTAATATTTTCTCCCATTCTGTGGATTGTCTCTTCACTTTGTTGATTGTTTCCTTTGCTGTGCAGAAGCTTCTTAACTTGATGTGATCCTATTTGTCCATTTTTGCTTTGGTTGTCCGTGCTTGTGGGGTATTACTCAAGAAATCTTTGCCCACTCCAATGTCCCAGAGAGTTTCTCCAATGTTTTCTTTTAGTAGTTCCATAGTTTGAGGTCTTAGATTTCAGTCTTAATCCATTTTTATTTTATTTTTGTATATAATGAGAGATAGGGTCTACTTTCATTTTATGCATATAGGTATCCAGTTTTCTCAGTACCATTTATTGAAGAGACTGTCCTTTCCACAATGTATTAAATATGTTATTGGTACCTTCATCAAAAATGAGTTCACTGTAGATGTATGGGTTTATTTCTGGCTTCTCTATTCTGTTCCACTGGTCTATGTGTCTGTTTTTATGCCAGTACCATGCTGTTTTGGTTACTATAGCTCTATAGTATAAATTGAAGTCAGGTAATGTGATTCCTCCAGTTTTGTTCTTTTTGTGTAGAACAACTTTGGCTATTCTGGGTCTTTTGTGGTTCTGTATAAATTTTAGGATTGTTTTTTCTATTTCTGGGAAGAATGTCATTGACATTTTGATAGAGATTGCACTGAATCTGTAGATTGCTTTGGATAGTATGGACATTTTACCAATATTGGTCCTTCATATTCATGAATATGGAATCTCTTTTCAATGTTAAGGTCCTTTTCAATTTTTTCATTAATATTTGATAGTTTTCATTGTAGAAATCTCTTACTTCTTTGATCAATTCCTAGGTAATTGTTTTATTGGCAGCTATTGTAAATGGAATTGCTCCACTGTTTCTTTCTTACATCGTTCACTCTTGGCATATAAAAATGCTACTGATTTTTGTATGTTGATTTTGTATCCTGCAACTTTACTGAACTTGTTCATCAGGTTTTTTTGGTAGAGTCTTCAGATTTTTCCAAAAATAAGATTATATGATCTGCAAACAAGGATAATTTGAATTATTTTTCAATTTGGATGCCCTTTGTTTCTTTCTCTTGTCTGACTGCTCTAGCTAGGACTTGCAGTACAATGTTGAGTAAAAGTGGTGAAAGTGGGCATCCTTGTCATGTTCCAGATCTTAGAGAATAGGCTTTCAGTTTTCCCCACTCAGTATGATACTAGTTTTGGGTCTGTCATATATGGCTTTTATTATACTGAGGTATGTTCCTTCTGTACCCAGGTTTTGAGGGTTTTTATCCTGAAGAGATGTCAAATTTTATCAATGCATTTTCAGTATCCATTGAAATAATTGCATAGTTTTTGTCCTTCATTCTGTTGATATGACGTATCACACTGATTGATTTGCATATGTTAAACCATCCTTGCATATCTAGGATAAATCCTACTTAGTCATGATGAATGATCTTTTTAATGTGCTACTGAATTCAGTTTGCTACTATTTTGTTGAAGATTTTTGCATCAATATTCATCAGGGACATTGGTCTGTAGTCTTCCTTTTTTGATGTGTCTTTGTCCAGTTTTGACATCAGGGTAACACTGGCCTTGTAGAATGCATTTGGAAGTATTCTCTCTGCTTCTATTTTTTGGAATAGTTTGAGTAGAATTGATATTAGTTCTTTAAATGTTTGGTAGAATTCAGCTGTGAAGCTATTAGATTCCAGGTTTTCTCTGCTGGGAGACATTTTATTATGCCTTTAATCTTGTTATTTGTTATTGATCTGTTCAGTTTTTGAATTTCTTCATGGTTCAATCTTGGCACGTTGTATGTGTCTAGCAATTTATCCATTGCTTCTGGATTTTCCAATTAATTGACATACAGTTGCTCACAGTAGCCACTAATGATCCTTTGAATTTCTACAGTATCAGTTTTAATGTCTCCTTGTTCTTCTCTATTTTTTTTTATATGGTGTATTAGTCAGGGTTCTCTAGAGGGACAGAACAAATGGAATGTGTGTGTATGTGTGTGTGTGTAGCATGTGAGTTAACACTTAGTACACTTAAGTCACCACTTTATATATAAAGGGGAGTGTATTAAGTATTAACTCACACAATCACAAGGTCCCTCAATAGGCCATCTGCAGGCTGAGGAACAAGGATAGCCTGTCCGAGTTCCAAAACTGAAGAACTTGGAGTCTGATGTTCAAGGACAAGAAGCATCCAGCACGGGAGAGATGTAGGCTGGGAGGTTAGGCCAGTCTCTCTTTTCACATGTTTCTACCTGCTTATCTTCCAGCTGTGCTGGCAGCTGATTAGGTTGTGCCCACCCACATTAAGGGTGATTCTGCCTTTCCCAGCCCACTGACTCAAATGTTAATCTCCTTTGGTAACACCCTCACGGATACACTCAATATCAATACTTTGTACCCTTAAATCCAATCAAGGTGATACTCAGTATTAACCATCACAAGTCCACCCCTTGTCAACTTTAACACATACACATCTCCTAAGATCACACATAATCTTCAAATAAAGACAATAATGAGGTCATAATTACACCTAACCTAACACAACTATCCTACATACAACCAGAAACGCATCAATCCCCAACCCAAATACTATTACATAAAGTTAACAACACTTAAATGCTGATGTGAAGTCAATAAATCTTATGTCACATGATAAAGAAGAAAGGAAATAAAATGAAGATATTTTCTTAGTACAAGTGTATACATGCACAAACATGTTTTTAACAAAAGAAGGAGGAAATAGTCATGACAATTACAGTCCCCATTTCTGCAGCTGGTCCTGTGGTTGTAGCTGGTACTGACAACTACCTTCTTCTACTATCCATTCTGTATTGCCTTTGCCTTCAGCAAGCACCTCAGCAGGTCATAGTTTTTTTCCTGGTGGAGTAACCCAAACCTTCATTCCTGAAGAGTCTGGGTCATTTGCAGTCCTGTCTGGATTGGGCTGTTGTAGTTTCCCATTTACCTAAACCACAGAGCATGATAATACTAAAAGACAGCGTAATGGATCTCCTGTATTCCATGCATACTCTTCTTTACCTCCATTGTGCAGTAGTAGACTGATTTCATCTTGATAGTCTGGGTAAATCACCCCAACCAATACTGTAACTCCCTTCTTCTTAGCCTGTTGACTTACAGGTAGAAGGAACCCAAAGTGTCCAGGTGGCAATCTTAACTTCCAGTTTAATGAATCGTTGTGTCTCCTGCTGGCAATTTTCCTCCCTCTGGAACTAAGACCTCTAGGCCAGCAGAACATAATACCGTGGGAACAGGAAGCAACTATTTTGCTAGTGGATCACTAAGGGTGATGGTAAGTGGTGCCACTTCCACTTCCACCCCTTGATTCCTGGACCCATGAATCCTGCTTATGGGAGAAACAGTACCATATATTGGATACTGATTCAGAGCATACATGGCCTTCTGGAGAACCTTGCCCCAGCCCTGCAAAGTACTGTCACCTACTTGGCATTGTAATTGTGACTTCAAAAGGCCATTTCTCCATTCTATCAATCCAGCTGCTTCAGGATGATGGGGAACATGGTAAACTTGAGTACACTGCTGCAGTTCTTTAGCCATAAAGTGAGTGCCTTGGTCAGAGGCAATGTTGTGTGGAATACCATAATGGTGGATAAGGCATTCCATGAGTCCACAGATGGTAGTCTTGGCAGAAGCACTGTGTTCAGGGCAGGTAAACCCCTATCCGAAGTGTTTATTCCAGTGAGGACAAACCTCTGTCTTTTCTATGATGCAAAAAGTCTAATATAAACAACCTGCCACTAGGTTGATCACCCCAAGGAATGTGCCACATTGAGGGCTCAGTGTCGGTCTCTGCTGCTGGCAAATTGGGCACTTAGCAGTGGCTGTAGCCAGGTCAGCCCTGGTGAGAGGAAGTCCACATTGCTGAGCCCATGCATAACCTCTAACCCTGCCACCATGGCCACTTTGTCCATGGGCCCACTGGGCAGGAACAGGAGTGGCTGGGGAAAGAGGCTGAGTGGTGTCCACAGAATGGGTCATCCCATCCTCTTATTAAAATCCTCCTCTGCTGAGGTCACCCATTGGTGAGCACTCACATGGGATACAAATCTTCACAGTTTTTGACCACTGAAAGAAGTCCATCCACTTACCTCTTCCCCAAATTTCTTAGTCACCAATTTTCCAATCACACTTCTTCCAAGTCCCTGACCAGCCAAACCACAGGCTACAGCCCAGTAATATAATCACACATCTGGCCATTTCTCCTTCCAGGCAAAGTGCACAATCAGGTACACTGCTCAAAGTTCTGCCCACTGGGAAGATGTCCCTTCACTGCTGTCCTTCAGAGATGTGCTAGAAAGGGGCTATAGTGCTGCAGCTGTCCACTTTTGGGTGGCACCTGAGTATCTTGCAGAATCATGTGTGAACTAGGCCCTAGTCTCTTCTTCCTCGTCAACTGATAATAGGCAAATCTCCATGAAGTCATCACTGCAGACTGAGGGAGAGAAGGCCGGGTGGCAGGAATGGAGACCAAGGGCATTTGAGCCACTTCCTCATGTAACTTACTTGCACCTTCAGGACCTGCTTGAGCCCTATCACATATATACCACTTCCATTTGATGATACAGTGCTGTTGTGTACGACCCACTTTATGCTAGATGGGTTAGAAAGCACTCAGTTCATGGCAGGCAGTTCAGGTTGCATGGTGACTTGATGACCCATAGTCAAACGTTCAGTTTCCAACAAAGCCCAGTAACAGTTGAAGAGCTGTCTCTCAAAAGGACAGTAGTTACCTGCAGAAAATGGCAGAGCCTTGCTCCAAAATCCTAGAGGCCTTCACTGTGATTCACCTAGGGGCACCTGTCAAAGGCTCCAAACAACAGCGCTACATGCCACTGACACCTCAAGCACCATTGGATCTGCTGGGTCATATAGCCCAAGTGGCAGAGCAGCTTGCACAGCAGCCTGGACCTGTTGCAGAGCCTTCTTCTGTTCTGGATCCCATTCAAAACTGGCACCCTTACGGGTCACTCGATAAATGGGCCAGAGTAACACACCCAAATGAGGAATGTGTTGCCTCCAAAATCCAAATAGGCCCACTAGGTGTTGTGCCTCTTTCTTGGTTGTAGGAGGGGCCAAATACAGCAACTTATCCTTTACCTTAGAAGGAATATCTTGACAGGCCCCATACCACTGGACCCCTAGAAACTTTACTGAACTAGAAGGTCCCTGCATTTTAGTTGGATTTATTTCCCATCCTCTTGCACTCAAATGTCTCACCAATAAGTCCAGCGTTTGCTACTTCTTGCTCACTGGATCCAATCAACATAATGTCATCAATGTAATGGACCAGCGTGATATCTCACAGAAGCAAAAAACAATCAAGGTCTCTCTGAATAACATCATGACACAAAGCCAGAGAGTTGATATATCCCTGAGGTAGGACAGTAAAAGTATATTGCTGGCCTTGCAGTTACCCTGATAAAAGGCCAGAGGTCTCCTTGGGGAAGGATGGGAGAAAGGTTCACTGCATAAATTGTTGGTAATGTAGTAGGGTCCTTCCTCAAGGGGACAGGGCCTCCCCTTCATTCAAGGGTTTGTGGGTCTGTAAACTGGCTCAAGTCTGGAAATTGACTGAGGGGCTGTGATTCTGTTTTTAGAATTCAAATTAGTCATTCATCCATTCAACCTAGAAGTTTTCTGCTTATATAAATTAAGTAGGAATGTAGTAGGCTTCCTATCAATTTCACTTCTAGGAACACCATGATTAGCCAATGCCAGAGCTCTACGGCACTCAGACTATTCTGGTTGCCACTTTGCCTCTGCTGTCCATTATGGTAGCTATGCCAGCTTGCCTTTGACAGTTGAGAGCTGGGACTTGGACCCTGCCACCCGGGATTCAATTATTCCCATTGTATTTAAACTTTCTAGTTGAGTGACTGTGGTCCCCACTGTTAGATCTGACATACAGATCAGAGCAATTACAGAGCTATTCAAAGATACATGCACTGCCCTCACAAATCTATTTCAAAGGGTATTGGTCAAGGGTGTATCTTCTGGACCCTCCGAGCTGGGATGAGTATGTCTGAAGTGACCAATCTACTCCACCATCCGAATCTCCCTAAGCCTTTGGATCCCTTCCTCTACATTAAACCAAGGGAGATCAGGCATTTCCAGCTCGCTCACAGTGGGCCATCTTTTAATCCATATTTCAGCTAACCAAGCAAATAAACTATTAGAACCTTTTTTAACTCCCCAAGCTGCAACATTAAATGCATAATCCCTACTTAGTGGGCTCAAATCAATAAATTCATCCTGATCCACTTATATGTTCCTTCCATCATTATCCCTCACCCTTAATATCCATTTCTGATGCCTGTTCTCCAGATTTCTGTTTATATAAATGAGAAAACTCAAGCAGTTCTTTTTCTAGTGTAGTGTACCTTCTCATGAGTCACACTCCCAGCTTCACCTCTAGGGACCCGCTGAAACTTTAGTCTAGTTACATGTCTAGAAGCAAACAGGGGTGTTGGGGGATGGCTCCTGAGGAGGATCAACATTATATTGCCTGGTAAGTGCCTCAAAGGAGGCCATTACTGTTGTCTCAGGCAGCACAAGGTTTATCTCCTCAGACAAAGGTGGAAAGGTTGATTGCAGCAGGGTTTGGGGAGGGGATGTTGCCACTACTGGGGATAGGGAAGCTGTTTCTTCTGGAAAAAAAGGTTCATCAGAGTTTACAAACTCAGTGTCTCCAGCTTCATCAGGGTCCTCTCACACATCCCCATTCCAAGTTGCAGGCTCCCATTCTTTTCCAACCAATGCCCTCACTTTAACAGTAGACACCTGGTGAGGCTGTGCATGCACCTTTCATTGCAGGTCAGCCACCTGCACAATAAGAGCTTGTGTGTTTTTCCACAGTTTGAGCTCTTTCTCTACAGGAGATTAGATTCTCACTCAGGGCAATCTTAGCAGATTTGAGGCTCAGTATCTGCTTCTGAAGCCAGGAGACAGAATCCCTGAGTTCATTTTCTTTCATCACTTTGTCCACTAAACTTAGGAGCAATCAATCAGCTTCACTATGCTCCTTGGTTCTCCATATATGGTCAAAGGTATTGTGTACAGAGTCACTAAACTCCTTGCCT
Organism: Rhinopithecus roxellana; assembly: GCF_007565055.1. Classification (NCBI taxonomy): domain Eukaryota; kingdom Metazoa; phylum Chordata; class Mammalia; order Primates; family Cercopithecidae; genus Rhinopithecus; species Rhinopithecus roxellana. The sequence continues at coordinate 57,685,999 of NC_044564.1, forward strand.
CTCATGAATGATGAATCAGGAATGTCAAATGTATTTATTTTGCATAACTCTCTAACCTGTTCATGCCAAGGACTATCAGTGTTCTCTATACTATTAGAAGTAGAGTCCTTAGCATTTTGGGGTCTAATTATATTAAGCAGCCAACTCCAGAAACCCCAAAACCAATGAAAGATCTCCATCCTTAATATTCTGTTCTTCAAGAACCACTCCTGGTACCAAACTCTGTATTAGGGTTCTCTAGAGGGACAGAACTAATGGAATAGATATACATAAAAAGGGGAGTTAATTTATTAAGTATTAACTCACACGATCACAAGGTCCCACAATAGGCCATCTGTAGGCTGAGGAGCAAGGAGAGCCAGTCTAAGTTCCAAAACTGAATAACCTGGAGTCTGATGTTCGAGGGCAGAAAGCATCAAGCACAGGAGAAAGATGTAGGCTCTGGGGCTAGGCCAGTCTCTCTTTTCACATTTTTCTGCCTGCTTTATATTCTAGCTGTGCTGGCAACTGATTATATTGTACCCACCAAGATTAAGGGTGGGTCTGCTTTTCCCAGCCCACTGAATCAAACGTTAATCTCCTTTGGCAACATCCTCTCAGACACATCCAGAATCAATACTTTGTATCCTTTAATCCAATCATGTTGACACTCAGTGTTAACCATAGCCTAAGGATTCACATCCTTCCCCAACTCCAAAACAAAGTAGAGAAAAATTCACTTCTGCCCTGTATTGACAGGACAGGGCATTATTAGATTAAGAATCTTGCAAAACACTCAATACAACAAAAATAAACAAGAGCAAAATTAACAAATCTACAATGTTTAATGCTAAATGTCGTAATTCATGATAAAGATATAACAAGAATATTTATGGATTAGATATTACAGAAACCAACTTTATGAAACAAAATCTACGTGAGCTGCAAGGTGACTTAGAAACATGCTAATAATAGAGTATTTTAAAATACTAACTCTCAGCACAAAACAAGTAAACATTAAAAGTAAGGAGATAGCCAATCCAAACAACATATGTAATAACATATCTCTTTTAGACTTATGTTGAACCCTATACCTCAAAATAGAGAATATAACTTTTCAAGAGCCTATGTGACACAAATACTGATCATATATTAGATCACAAAGAAAACACTACTAATTTTCGTAATGTAGAAGTATTACAAACAACACTCTGATCACAATATGATAAAACTAGAAAATACTTACAAAAATAAAATCAGAAAGGTCTTTCCACCTGGAAATATTAAAACCTTCTACTATTAAACAACTCTGGGTGAAAGAAGAAATACAACTGAAATTATAGAATATTCAAACAATGACAATGAAAACAACTACATATCAGAATCTGTGGGATACATAATAACAGCCATCAGAGGAAAATCCACAGCAGCTGTTAAGAAAAAAAAATTACCCATGACATTTGTTAAAACAGTAAAGCAGAATTTATTCAGGACTATTGCAATAGTTACAGGGACTACTACAGTAAGGTTTTGAAGTAAGGGAGGGTGATCGGGCCCAGCTCCAAAAAGAATAAGGAAAAGGGGGAATTTATAGTCAGGGAGCAGAGTTGGGGGTGAGGGGAGGTCAGTAGATAGAAAATTACTAAGAGGTAGGGTAATCCTTGCTAAACTAACCTAAAACGAATCTTGCTAACGACAGGCCATAGATAATTACTAAGAGGTAGGGTAATCCTTGCTAAACTAACCTAAAATGAATCTTGCTAACGACAGGCCAGAGTAATCAGATATTACCTGGGAGATGGTGGAGAATGAGGAATTTGATCATATATTCAAGGGTAATCAAATATTGAGGGTGGAGGATTCTAGCTAAGCTGACTTAGCAGGATACTTGCTAAAATTGGGCTCTTGAGGACATGCCTAAAGACAGTGCCTACTTGAAAAAACAGCTGAAAGGAATCTAATTGGAATTTTACCAAGGAAAGAATCTTTGCACAGTGAATACTTTTAATCAGTGAAGATAAATGATTGAAGATAAATCAATTAAAATTTCAGCTTAAAAAAAAAGCAAAAACAGCACAATAAAATAAGCCAAGATAAAGCACAAGGAAGAGCCGGGCACAGTGGCTCATGCCTGTAATCCCAAAACTTTGGGAAACAAAGGCGGGCGGTGCACTTGAGGTCAGGAGTTTGAAACCAGCCTGGCCAACATGGCAAAACCCCATCTCTGCTAAAAGTACAAAAACTAGCCAGGTGTTGGGGTGGGTGCCTGTAATCCCAGCCATTCAGGAGGCTGAGACATGAGAATCACTTGAACCCAGGAGGTGGAGGCTGCAGTGAGCCAAGGTCATGCTATACACTCCAGCCTAGGTAACAGAGCAAGACACTGTCTCAAAAAAAAAAAAAAAAAAGCAGCATAAGGAAGGAACTAACACAGATAAAAGCAGAAATTAATGAGGAAGAGAATAGAAAATTACAGTAGACCTAATTAATAAATTAAAATTCTGGGTTTTTAAAAGAACTAAGAAAATACACAAGCCACTAATTAATGTGATCCAGAAAAAAAGGAAATCACAAATCTGCAAAATAAGAAGTGACAAAGGGAAAATAACTATTGAAAGAAGAAATTTTAAAAATTATAAAATACTATTTTGTTACATACCTCTATGCAAATAAATTTGAAAAACTAGATGGAGTGGATAATTTCCTAGAGAAATACAGATTACCAAATTATAATTAGCTTAAACAAACCACTTTCCATAGGAAAAACATAGAGAAAGTAAGAATCGCTCCTTACACAAAAACTATCAAGCTCACATGGTTTTCCAGGGAAGGCTTGGTAAGCCTTCAAAGAGCAGATAGTCCTAATGCTCTATAAATTGTTCCAGAACATTAAGAAACAAGCAAAACATCTCAATTCCCTTTATAAAGCAAGTGGCACTGGTACCTAAATCTGATGTACATCATATATACCTAAAATCTACATCTATCTATCCTAGAACCAATATTTTATTTAATTGGGAAAGACTAGAAGCATTTCCATTAAGATCAGAAAAGAGACCTGGATGCCCACCATCTCGATTACTATTCAATACTTAATTAGGGATATTGGTCAATGCAGTTAGACAAGAGAAATTACTTCAGAGCATAAGAATAGGTAAAGAATAAGTAAAAATATTTCTACATTCCAATGAAAAACAGTATCCCTGGATGACCCTAAAGTATAATAAAACCAACTTAAGCATTTTAAAATATAATAAGGTAGCAGAATATAAAATTAACAAACAAAAATCAATAGCCTTCACATATACAAACAACCAGTTAGAGAAAATACCACTTTTGATGACAACAAAGAAAACTAAATATTTAATAAGCTTAGCATGAGATGTGTAAAACCTATATGAGGAAAATTTTTTAAATACTTTCAAAAGACACCAAAGTAGACTTGAACAAATGGACATTGCCTGTTCTTGGATAATAAATTAAATATTAAATTGTCAGCTCTTCCTACTTTAATTTATAAGTTCAACAAAATCTCAATAAAAATAACAATAAGCTTTTCTATGGTATCAGACAAGTTAAAACTACAACTTAGCCAGGCGTGGTGGCTCATGCATGTAATCCCAGCATTTTGGGAGGCCAAGGCAGGTGGATCACCTGAGGTCAGGAATTCAGGACCAGCCTGGCCAAGATGGTAAAACCTTGCCTCTACTAAAAACACAAAAATTAGCCAGGCATGGTGGCGCACACCTGTAGTGCCAGTTACTCAGGAGGCTGAGGCATGAGAATCGCTTGAACCTGGGAGACAGAGGTTGCAGTAAGCCGAGATCACACCACTGCACTCCAGACTGAGTGAGAGACCAAGACTCCTTCTCGAAAAAAAGAAAGAAAGAAAGAAAGAAAAAGCTACAACTTATATGGAAAAATAAGTATAAAAAATTAGCCAGAAGAATACAAAAAAAAAAAAGCAAAAGAAAGCAAGTAAATAATAATAAGAGAGCAGACGCTATAACATACTATGAAGTCTCTATAACAAAAATAGGGTGGTTCTGGTATATGAATATACAAATACACCAATTTAATACAATAGAAAGCTCAGAACAGACTTGAGAGCATTTGGAAATTCAGATCTGATAAAGGTGACACCTCAAATCGTTAAGGTAAAGATGGGTTTTTTTAATAGTTATCCTGGGAGAACTAAGTAGCCATTAGAAAAAGATAAAATTAGATGCATACATCACATGACACACAAGAATAAACTCCAAATGGATTAGGAAACTAGATATAAAATATAAAGCCAGTTGAAACTCAAGCCCCCACAAAAAACTGCACAAATGTTTATAGCAGCTTTATTCATAATTGCCAAAACTTGGAAGCAACCAAGAAGCCCTTCAGTAGATGAATGGGTAAATACACTTTGGTACATCCAGACAATAGAATATTATTCAGAACTAAAAGAAAAGCAGCTATCATGCCACAAAAAGATGTGAAAGAAACTTAAATGCATATTACTAAGTAAAAAACCAATCTGGGCCGGGCATGGTGGTTCACATCTGTAATCCCAGCACTTTGGGAGGCCGAGGTGGGTGGATAGCCTGAGGTCAAGAGTTCAAGACCAGCCTGACCAACATGGTGAAACTCTGTCTCTACTAAAAACACAAAAAAAATAGCCAGGCATGGTAGCAAGCGCCTGTAACCCCAGCTACTCCAGAGTCTGAGGCAAGAGAATCGCTTGAACCCAGGAGGCAGAGGTTGCAGTGAGCCAAGATCATACCATTGCACTTCAGCCTGGGCGACAGAGCGAGTCTCCATCTCGGAAAGGGAAAGGAAGGGAAGGGAACGGGGGGAGGGGGAGGGGAAGGGAAGGGAAGGGACGAAGGAGGGAGGGGAAAGGAGAGGAGAGGAGAGGAGAGGAGAGGAGAGGAGAGGAGAGGAGAGGGGAGGGGAGGGGAGGGGAGGGGAGGGGAGGGGAGAAAGAAGCAGCAGCCAATCTGAAAAGGCTATATACCATATGATTCCAACCATATGACATTCTGGAAAGGCAAAACTATGGAGACAGTAAAAAAAAAAAGTACAATAGTCACTACTGTTTTTAAAAAAAAAAAGTATATACACACACACACAAGTATTCTGATCATCTTCACTACCTCTCTAGTCTGGTTGAATACCTCTCCTGTATACTGCCATGACAATATGCTTCCTTTACTCTTCTTAGACAGTATTATAATTGTTCATTTCTCTGTTACAGTAGGCATCACACCAGTCATGTTCACCATTTTAGCCCTAGCTCCAGCAGAATATAACAATATGGTAGGTACCCAAAAATTATCTGTTGAATGAATGCAGTAATAAGTGAATAAAACAAATCTATCCTCACTCCAGCTGATGACTATATAGCAATAATTCCTTGAACCATTCTTTTCCGGAAGGGTCTGATTTAAGTCTATGTTGGAAAAACATAGCAAAGTTCCAATTAGAAAAGTTTCTCTGAAGGTCAGACTGACCCCAGAGTGAGCAGCTAATTTTCTAGTGGCCTGGGGGCCAATCATACCTTTTATTACTTTTCCAAACATATGAGGGAAACATTAAATAGCTTGGTTGAGCTTCATCTGTGAAAATGGTCCAGCTCTGGCCCCTGGAATAAAGCATACCAGAGCCCCAGTTTAACATTCAGGTACTACTGCTATTTTCTTTCTTTACCTTTAAGAATTTCTGAATCCCAGCCACCCTGACCAGGAACCATTACACTATATATAACGATAGCTGGAACGTTCTTTTGAGTTCTCAGCAGGCATCTCTCCTGGAGAGGAATCCATTTGAGACAACTTTAAAGCAGTCTCCAACTCAGGTAGAGACCAGAAATTTACACATGTATCCAGGGTAGGTGACTCACACTCATGGATGATTCATGGGTCAGTCTCTGACCTCCAGCCCAACTTATCTTCCTAAGAGTCCCTGTGCATTTTCTTCTGTCCCTTCCTTCTGTGAGGAGTGTCCCTGTAATCAGCTATCCTGAGGCACCTAGGACCCACAGCTCACATCTTTTTAGCATGCTAGGCTCATAAATATGTGTGTTTGAATATTGAGTATCTTTTCATATTTTCCTTAGAGCAAAGCAGTACTCTATAATACACTCAATTGAAATCAGACAAAGGCTTAGTTCGTGGCCGGGCACAGTGGCTCATGCCTGTAATCCCAGCACTTTGGGAGGCCGAGGCAGGTGGATCACTTGAGGTCAGGAGTTCAAGACCAGCCTGGCCAACATGGCAAAACCCCATCTCTACTAAAAATACAAAAATTAGCCAGACGTGGTGGCTCATGCCTGTAAGTCTGACTACTCAGGAGGTTGGAACAGGAGAATCACTTGAACCTGGGAGGTAGAGGCTCCAAGATCATGCCACTGTACTCCAGCCTGGGCAACAGAGTGAGAATCTGTCTCAAAAACAAACAAACAAAAAAAAAATCAGATAAATGCTTAGTTTACCTTTTGGCCCCTCTTTTTTCAATATGACACATTAACATCACAGACGCCTTTTCTTGCTTCCCTATTATTGTTGAGGGCCCTTATCTTATAGGGAAACTGTCAGACAGCTCTGGTTACAGGGGACCAATAAGGCCAAGGTTCCAAATACAAGTTTCGTATGGATCAAACAGCTTCTCTCTACCCCATGGGCACAAACTGCATCTGAACTGTTTTTACTCACAATACTTCTGATACCAAATGGGGGGATGGAGGGGGTAGGTTCTCACACCAACCAGTTCTCCAACTCTCCAGATACCAAATGAGTGTCCCACAATTCACTTCAATTCTGACACTAACTACCCAGAAGTAGCATCAGACTCTACAGGCTTAAGGGCTCAGTCCCACAAAACTACCCCCACTTTCAGACACAAGTCATGAGTTCAGGGGTTCACACAACCCCCTCTTCAGGTTCCATAATTTGCTAGAATGACTCAAAGAACTCAGGAAAACACTTTATTTGCTCTTACCAGTTTATTACAAAGGATACAGCTCAGAAACAGTCAAAGGCATAGGGCAAGGTATGGAGAAAAGGGTGCAGAGCTTCTATACCCTCTCTGGGAGTGCCACGCTCCCAGCACTTCGATGTGTTCACCAATCTGAAAGCTCTTAGAACTCCATCATTTAGGGGGTTTTATGGAGATTTCATCACATAGGCATGACTGAAGAAATCACTGGCCATTGGTGACTAACTCAATCTCCAGTCCCTCTCCCTTCCCCAGAAGTAGTTGGGGAACTTCCTTTTTGAACATACGATAACAACGCTTTTGTTTTTTGTTTATATTATGTCTCATTTCCTTTATTTTTAAAATTTTTTATTTGAATGGCTTTAAGAGTACAACTGGTTTTGGTTGCACAGATGAATTGTAGAGTGGTGAAGTCTGGGTTTTTAGTGTACACATCACCCCAATAGTGTACATTGTACCCAAACAGTGATTTTTCATCCCTCACTTCCCCTATCCTTCCTCTTTCTGAATCTCCAGTATCCATTGTACCACTATGTATGCCTAAAAGATACTTTTTTTTTTTTTTTTTTGAGATGGAGTCTCTGTCACCAGGCTGGAGTGCAGTGGCGCGATCTCAGCTCACTGCAACCTCTGCCTCCTGAGTTCAAGTGATTCTCCTGCCTCCAAACGATTCTCCTGCCTCAACCTCCTCAGTAGCTGGGATTACAGGCATCTGCCACCACACCAGGCTAATTTTTGTATTTTTAGTAGAGACAAGATTTCACCATGTTGGCCAGGATGGTCTCGATCTCTTGACCTTGTTATTCCCCCACCTCAGCCTCCCAAGGTGCTGGGATTACAGGTGTGAGCCACCACGTCTGGCCGATACTCTTAGGACTCCAGAGATTCTAAGGGTTTTAGGAGCTGTGTGCAAGCAACCCCAAATTTTTTTTATTATTTTACAGCACCCTAACTTCTACTCAGTTTTCCTAATTGATCAAACAATTATATTAGCAATAAACTCTTTCATTATATGTCCTGCTATTTGTAGCCCTCTGATATTGTCATTCTTATTTATTTTAATTTTATTTTATTATGTATTTATTTATCTTATGACAGGGTCTCACTCTGTTACCTAGGCTGGAGTGCAGTGGCGAGATCTCAACTCACTGCAACCTCTGCCTCCCAGGTTCAAGCAATTCTCTTGCCTCAGCCTCCCGAGTAGCAGGGATTACAGGTGCACACCACCATGACTGGCTAATTTTTGTATTTTTAGTAGAGACGGGGTTTTGCCATGTTGGCCAGGCTGTTCTCTAACTCCTGACCTCAGGTGATCCACCTACCTTGGCCTCCCAAAATGCTGGGATTACATTCCATCGCTTCTTAATCCAGTCCATCACTCAGGAAATTTCCAAGAATTTGGAGGTCTCTTCCAAGAACCAGGGACAAAGACCAGCCAAATCTCCCATTCCTATTCATATTTTAACCATTCTGAAATAATGAAATCATACTTTTAAATATTTTAATAACTTAATGAAATCATAATTTTAAAAATGTGCAATAACTTAAGAACCTGCTGCTCAGCATCCCAAAGCCCAATGGTTTAGAAGCCACGTGTGTCTGACCCCTCCAATATTTCACTGTTTGCTTGGGGTTTATTGTTTTGCATAATATAACAACCTAAAATGTCTCTCATATTGTCTTTCTTTAGAATATGAAACATGACTCTCCTCCCCTTCCCCATCTCCCTGTTTCCCCGCCCCGAGTTTTCTTTCTTTCTTTTAAAAAACATAGAAACATAGCTTCTATCTGGAGCATAAAGAAAGACAGATGAGTAAGATTCAATTCTTTTAATGATGTGGGTAAAATTATGTTTTCTTAAGGGTGCTGTGAAATATGTGAGCTACATGGAGAAAATATTCACCCTGACACTGCTGCCTTCACTAGAAAAGCTGTTATGATTTGATGGATGGGAAATGAACAAGTCCTACAACTGCTGTTCTATTCATCAATTACTGAAGTAGGCTCAGCTATGAGGGAAAGGTAGTCCTCTCAGGCATTAGCCTGTTACCACTGCAGAAACAACTGACCACACCCTCCACATGGCCTTTGTGTTCTCAATTTACTAGGGTGTAAGTCAGCTTCAAAAGGAAGATGGAGTTAGAGGAAGATGCAAGTTAGAGACTGACAAACTGATTTCAAAGTCAGCCTTGAAACTGCCTTTAAAAATCTTTTCATGTATACTCCCATTCTAGACTTGCCAAAATGCAGAGATTCAATTCAGCAAATTATTCCTCTTTTATAGCCAGTTGTTGACACTGTACTCTTTATCCCTAAAGGCTTGTGAATTATTTTTAAAGTGGAAGGAAAAAGAAGGAACATGATAAACCATGTTAACATTTCTTGAGTTAGAAATAATTCATTTTGAATTTTCCTGCTAGATGAAATGGCAGACACTGTTCATGAACTGTGTAACAGTTGGGATAGTCATAACATCCTTCCTCCTTGTTCATGAACAGGGAGGCTTATACCTGTCAATAAACATTTGAGTTGGTTTCCATTTCTTGCTATTACAAACTGCACTGCTATGAACATTCCTGCACTTCCTTCATATGTCTCTTAGTGCAAATGTGCAAGTGTTTCTCTAGGGGTGGGACTGCTGAGTCATGGTTGGTATAAGCATTTTTATGCCACATTTTTTCCAAAGTGGTTATACCAGTTTATATTCCCACTCAAAGTATGTGTGTTCCTCTTGCTTCATCTTCTCATCAACACTATTTATTGTTAGATTTAATTTTTGCCAGTCTCATGGGTGGGATAACATGGTATTATATTATGGTTTTAATTTGCATTTCCTTAACTACTAATGAGGTAAAATATTTTAATAGGTTAATTTTGGCTGTTCTGCTTTCTTCTTCTATGAAATGCCTATTCCAGATTTTGCCCACTTTCTATTGAATCTTTTTCTAACTGATATATAAAAGTTATGTGTATATCATGGGTACTGACCTTTCACCAGTTATATCAATTGTAAATGCCTTTTCCCAGTTTGTGCCTGTGTTTTCATTCTCTTTGCTGTCTTTTGGTAAATAAAAATTCTCAATAGAATTGAATTTACGAATCTTTTCCTCTACGGTTTGTCCTTTGTCTCTTATTTAAGAAATTCTCTCCTACTTCAAGTCATTAAGATATTTTTCTGTATAATTGCTAACAATTTCATAATTTTCTCTCTCAGATTTAAATCTTAATGCACCTACATGGGGTGCAGTGGCTCACGCCTACAATCCCATCACTTCAGGAGGCTGAGGCAGGTGGATCACTTGAGGTCAGGAGTTTGAGACCAGCCTGGCCAACATGGTGAAACCCCATCTCTACTAAAAACACAAAAATTAGCCAGGTGTGGTGGCAGGTGCCTGTAATCCCGGCTACTCGGGCTGAGGCAGGAGAATCGCTTGAACCCAGGAGGCGGAGGTTGCAGTGAGCTGAGAGCATGCCACTGCACTCCAGCCTGGGTGATAGAACAAGACTCAGTCTCAAAGAATATTTAAAAATAAAAAAATAAGTCTTAATGCACCTAAAATTCATTTTTATCATATGGATGGATAGTCAACTTCCTTGGCATCATTTATTCAAACATCTACTCTTTCTCTGCTGATTAGATTTAAGTTTCCATATATGCAAAGATCTATTTCTTACTCTCTATTCTATTCCATTAGTCTCTTTATCTATCTTTGAATACGTAGCTTTATAAATCTTAATATCCAGGATTCCAGTATAGCAAGCCCCCCAGCCTGTATTTCTTCAAACATGGCCTGTCCATTCTTGATCTTTTGCATTTACATATGAATTTTAAAATTAGCTCTTCGACCTTAAATATACAATTGAGACTTTGATCAGAATTACATTGAATTTCATGCTCCTGTGACACTAGCATGAGTACTTCCCCCAGTTCTACAATTAAGACTCCTAACAATTCATTTATCCAGCCAAAAAATACTTACAAGAGCCTAGGATATGGCAAAAATTATAGTGAACAACAAGGATACAATAGTGCAGAAAACAGAATTAGTCCCTGCATTTGTCAAGGCTTCAGAGAAGTGGAAGCTGTGGGAGAGGGACGGAGGGAAGAATAGTAGTGTACTAATTATTTTTCCATTTGCTTTCATTCCATTTTTCATTTGTAAACTAGGTGAATCATTTTGAAGTCCCCTAGCTTACCTAGCCCTTTACTTTGTGTATTAGTCAGGGGTCTCTAGAGAAACAGAACCAAGAGAATATGATAGAGAGAAAGTGAAGGTTATTTTAAGAAATTGGTTCATATGATTATAGAGGCTTAGTGAGTCCAAAATTGGATGAGACAGACTAGCAGGCTGGAGACTTAGGTAAGAATTGCAATTAGAGACCAAAGGCAGTCTGCTGGCAGAGTTCCTTCTTGCTCAGTCTTTGTTCTATTAGAGCCTTCAACTGATTGGACAAGGCCCACCCTCATTATGGAGGGCAATTTGCTTAACTCAAACTCCACCAATTTAAACGTTAATCTCATTCAAAAACACCCTCACAGGAACATCTAGAATAATATTTGACCAAATATCTAGGCACTGTGGCTCAGCCAAATTGACACATAAACTTAACCATCTTTTATTTATTTATTTATTTATTTATTTACTTATTTTTGAGACAAGGTCTGGCTCTGTTGCCTAGGCTGGAGAACAGTAGCACACTCATGACTCACTGCAGTCTTGACCTCCCAGGCTCAAGCAATCCTCCCTCCTCAGCCTCCCTAGTGGCTGGGACTACAGATGTGCATCACCATATCTGGCTAATTTTTGTATTTTTTGCAGAGACAGGGTTTCACTACATGGCGGAGGCTGGTCTTGAACTCCTGAGCTCAAGGGATCCACCTGCCTTGGCTTCCCAAAGTGCTGGGATTACAGGCACGAGCCACTGAGCCTAGCCAAACCATCACATTTCTTATCCTTTCCTCTTTCCTATGTCCTTGAATCTACTTTTCTTTTTTATAAAAAAGGAGAACTTGAGTAGGAGGAGGGGAAAAGGGATAAAAGGAATATGTGTCAAGAACAAACCATCTGATTCTTTCTTTTTCTTCAGGTTTAGGCTGTGAGGAAGAGTTCAACTCTTTAGCCTGCCTGACTGACCCCGAAGCCCCTGCAAAGTAGCACTGTGTTCATATTCACCTCCCTCAAAAACTCCTAGTACGTGCATAGATTATGCTGCCAACCTTGCTGTAACTAAAGAAAACAAATCTTATAAAGCAGAGTGTTTCTTAGGAGACTATAAAGTTGTTTGGAGTTTTTGTTTGCTTATTTCAAACCTGAAAGGGCCCGCATAGACTTTCTATACTAAAACAAATTTAGTTTTCAACCTGGAATAATAGAAATAACAGAAACTGATTATTTAAAGTTCTATAAAATAAGAATCTGGAAAAGAAAAATTTGTTGAATACAAAACAAGAGGGCTCTTTGGGGGATACTGGCAACATATGTGTTTGTTTGCTTTTATTTTTATTTATTTAGTTATTTATTTTTTATTTTGAGACAGAGTCTCGCTCTGTCACCCAGGCTGGAGTGCAGTGATGCAATCTTGGCTCACTGCAACCTCCGACTCCTGGGTTAAAGAAATTCTCCTGCGTCAGCCTCCCAAGTAGCTGGGGTTACACGTGCCGCCACCATGCCCAGCTAATTTTTGTATTTTTAGTAGAGACAGGGTTTCACCATGTTGGCCAGGCTAGTCTCGAACTCCTGACCTCAGGTGACTCACCTGTCTTGGCCTCTTAAAGTGCTGGGATTACGAGTGTGAGCCACTGAGCCCAGCCTGTTTGTTTTTAATTTTTTGTAGAGACAGGGATCTCCCTATTGTTGCCCAAGCTGGTCTTGAGCTCCTGGACTCAAGTGATCCTCCTGCCTCGGCCTCTTAAAGTGCTGGGATTACAGGTGTGAGCCACTGCACTAAAACTTATTTGTTTTTCTAAATCTCTCTTTCACACACATGAAAAAAAGACATACCAAATAACAAAATGTATCCTGCTTGTACAATAATGTGAGTTACCTAAGTTTCTTCAAGATGGGCATAAAGCTCAGCTTATACATACAGAATAGCAATGTACAGCATTATAAGATAAATGTGCAAATACACAAACCAGAATTCACCTTGGCTCAGTGGAACAGTCCACCATCAGAAGAGTTTACACTACCATCTAGTGGTTCATTTAGTGAAAAGACATTTGTACTCTTCAAAATGTTTCAGCTAGATAGGCAATCTAGTAGATACAAATAAACCACTTTGTCCTGAGGAAAAAACAGGCTAAGATCAACAAAACAAACACTTAGATACATATTAGACCATGGTGGACAGGCTACTGGATTAAAAGCCTCAGATTTGACTTCTAGCTCTGAGATCTATTATTCACAGCTGTGTGATTTTAGACATGTTATTTTACCTCTCAAATTTTGTTTCTTATTTATTAAATGAAGTGACTGCACTAGATTGGTGTTTCTGAAGTAGTAAATTATAACATACTAGCCAAAATCAATATAACAGGTCATGACCAGATTTTTTAAAATTTAAATGGAACAAAAAAATCAGAGTACATCCATTACTATGGGTCACAGCTAAAAGAGTTGGAAAGCCTCATCATGCTACCTGACTTCAAACTATACTACAAGGCTACAGTAACCAAAACAGCATGGTACTGGTACCAAAACAGAGATATAGACCAATGGAACAGAACAGAGCCCTCAGAAATAATACCACACATCTACAACCATCTGATCTTTGACAAACCTGACAAAAACAAGAAATGGGGAAAGGATTCCCTATTTAATAAATGGTGCTGGGAAAACTGGCTAGCCATATGTAGAAAGCTGAAACTGGATCCCTTCCTTACACCTTACACAAAAACTAATTCAAGATGGATTAAAGACTTAAATGTTAGACCTAAAACCATGAAAACCCTAGAAGAAAACCTAGGCAATACAATTCAGGACATAGGCATAAGCAAGGACTTCATGTCTAACACATCAAAAGCAATGGCAACAAAAGCCAAAATTGACAAATGGGATCTAATTAAACTAAAGAGTTTCTGCACAGCAAAAGAAACTACCATCAGAGTGAATAGGTAACCTACAGAATGGGAGAAAATTTTTGCAATCTACTCATCTAACAAAGGGCTAATATCCAGAATCTACAAAGAACTCAAACAAACTTACAAGAAAGAAACAACCCCATCAAAAAGTGGGCAAAGGATATGAACAGACACTTCTCAAAAGAAGACATCTGTGCAGCCAACAGACACATGAAAAAATGCTCATCATCACTCGCCATCAGAGAAATGCAAATCAAAACCACAATGAGATACCATCTCATACCAGTTAGAATGGCCATCATTAAAAAGTCAGGAAACAACAGGTGCTGGAGAGGAGGTGGAGAAATAGGAACACTTTTACACTGTTGGTGGGACTGTAAACTAGTTCAACCATTGTGGAAGACAGTGTGGCGATTCTTCAAGGATCTAGAACTAGAAACACCATTTGACCCAGCCATCCCATTACTGGGTATGTATCCAAAGGATTATAAATCATGCTGCTATAAAGACACATGCACATGCATGTTTACTGTGGCACTATTCACAATAGCAAAGACTTGGAACCAACCCAAATGTCCATCAATGATAGACTGGATTAAGAAAATGTGGCACATATATACCATGGAATATTATGCAGCCATAAAAAAGGATGAGTTCATGTCCTTTGCAGGGACATGGATGAAGCTGGAAACCATCATTCTCAGCAAACTATCTCAAGGACAAAAAAACAAACACCGCATGTGTGTTTGAATTGAACACTCATAGGTGTGAATTGAACAATGAGAATACTTGGACACAGGAAGGGGAACATCACACACCGGGGCCTGTCATGGGGTAGGGGGAAGGGGAAGGGATAGCATTAGGAGATATACCTAATGTAAATGATGAGTTAATGGATGCAGCACACCAACATGGCACAAGTATACATATGTAACAAACTTGCACGTTGTGCACACGTACCCTAGAACTTAAAGTCTAATTTAAAAAAAAGAAAAAAAATGTTTAAAAAAAGAGTTAGAAAGCTCTATGGTTCCTATCAGCTCTAAAATTCCATGTTCCTATGAATTGTGGATATCAGTCCCACCTCAGATTGCTGATACAGAGTTTATAGCTGCCTAATTTACAGTTAGAGATAACTTAGAACTGTCTGCTGACCAGTGGCAATATCTTTTATTTCTCTCCTATAACTCAAAAAGACTCCAATCAAAATAGATGCAACTATTTGCCTGGTTGTGTTTATATGTTTTGTTTTCTTTTCTTCCTCCAGAGACTACCACCAGTCTTTCTAATGCACTGTTTCTCAAATCATGGTCCGAGAACCAACTGCCTCAGATTCACTTGGGGTGCTTCTTTAAAATACGTATCCTTTGCCTCCCCTATCCCACTACCAGACCTACCAAATTAGGACCTCTAAGCATACAGCCTAGTGATCTGCACCGTTTTCAAGTACCCTAGATGATTCTTATGTATCCTAAACCTGGTGAAATTTGAGTTTGAGCTCTTGGCAGGTAATATTGTTGATCCATCTCTATCTTAACATCCTCTCCGCTATCTCTGTCCTTTCTCTACTCTTTACTCCTCCTAAAAGAACATACTTGCACGTTGCTAGCTCAGAAGTACAGATCTCTAGTATCTAAGAAGAATTAGGCCAACTGAAGTGCCAGTACTTTCCAGGTCTAAGATCTACAGTAGCTAATATATTACCTGAAACAAAATACAATTTTTAACACATTAAGCTATACTGAACAGATAGTAAGTAGCCATTGTTCCTTTCCACATAATCAGGCTTGATACTTATAAACAAAGCCCAAATCCTTTTTCTCCCAAATTTCTTAATACTTTTGAATATTTGGGGTCTTTATCCTTGCTACTCAAAGTGTGGTCCATATACCAGCAGCATCAGCATTGCCTGGGAGATTGTTAGAAATCGACTCTCAAATTCTACCCCAGAATTGGAAACATCTGCATGGTAACAAAATTCTCACAAGTGAATTGTATGTACTTTAAACTTTAAGAAGCACTGCTCTATAAATAGTGGGCATGAAATAGTCAAGCAGTAAATGCAAAGCAGCTGCAGCCAGGATTTCCTTCTTTTTAAAGGTCTCACCCTGTTGTCCAGGCTGGAATGCAGTGGTGCAATCCTGGCTCACTGCAATCTTGACCTCCCAAGTTCAAGTAATCCTCCTCCCTCAGCCTTCCAAAGTGCTGGGAGTACAGGTGAGAGCCACTATGCCTAGTCAACTGTTTTTTAAAACGTGGTATCTGTTCTCTTTCTTTTCAAGAAGGTGAGGGCCCTAACACCCCTTCTGCCTACATAGGAAAGCTCAGAGCAAACCATAGGAGGGGAAGTCAAGAGCGGGAGGGAGAAGACCCCGAATCTCCATGTAGTTGTTGAAGGTTCTGAATTAAATGAAGTGATTGCAGGTGGAGAAACAGAAATGGTTTAACTATGAAGTCCCTGATATAAGAAAATAAGCAAGTCAACCCTAAAATAAACAGACACAGAAAAAGACCAACCTAAATCTGGTAGCGTGCTAAAACAGACTATAGTAACGCTTCTCTAACTTGACAATTGCAGCAGAGACTCCGTTAGCTACCTACACTCACTAAGGAAGATATTATTGTTTCCTGAATGTTCACCTGTTACATAACTCCTGTCACTGATGTCACAGTATTTCAGTGAAACTGAGTCTGTTTGGGGAAACTGCCTGGACAGAAAGAACACAGTTTTAGGATTTGAGGCCTAAAGGGCTGATGTTTTTGGTGCTAATGGAAATTGAAAATAAAACTGTTCAAAACCAGCCTGGCCAACATGGCAAAACCCCATCTGTACTAAAAATACAAAATTAGCCCAGCATGGTGGTGCATGCCTGTAATCCCAGCTACTTGGGAGGCTGAGGCAGGAGAATCACTTGAACCTGGAAGACGGCGGTTGCAGTGAGCCAAAATTGTGCCATTGCACTCCAGCCTGGGCAACAAGAGCGAAACTCTGTCTAAAAAAAAAAAAAAAAAAGGTTAAAAAAAAGATAAAACCATAATTGTAATATCCTTGACATTAGAAGTAACTTCTTTCTTAAGTAAGGATGAATAGAGAAACCAAGTATCAATATTAATAAGTGCCCAGTAAGATCATATATTCCATCTGGCTCTTGGAACAAAGGAATCTCCTTCCTGTTATTAGGTGGTATCTCCTATGCTGACATCTCCTGCCCTGCTTAAACTAGTCTGCAGGTCTGTATCCATTTTCAGCTTTCTCGTTGGCTTGAATTTGAATTAACCTCTTTGTGAGCAGCCTAAATCTCTGTTTAACACATTCATTTGTATCATGTATTCTATCAGTTACATCTTCTTAAAGAAGCCTTTTCCAGAGTCTTCTGAAATGCTCCAATCTGGACTAGTTGCCTTCAATGCCTTAGTGCATTACCCTCATCCTAGAGTCTACATCATTAATCCTGGGAATTCCTTTGGTCTCATCTGTATCACCCGTTTCATGTACCCTAAGTCTTCCTCTTCCTTGTTTTGGTGGAGCATATCCTCCAGTAACTTTCTGAGTATGAAAAGGTCTACATGGTAGGTAAACTTAAAACTTTGCATGTCTTAAAATGTCTTTATTCTACCTTCACATTTGATTGATAAGTTGACTGGGTACAAAATTCTAGGTTAAATTTTAAAGGCATTGCTCCATTGCCTCCTAGATTCTACTACTGCTTTTGAAAAATCTGAGGCCATTAAGATTCCTAGCCTGTTATATTTGACCTTTTTAAAAAAGAAAACCTCTTTCTTTCTAGGAATTTATAGAATCTTCTCTTTGTCTCCTAAGTTCTGAAATTTCACAGTGATGTACCTTACAAACTTAGGTTGAAATGGATTCTTTTAGTTCCAGGGAATTTTCTTGAATTATTACATTGACAGTTTTCTCAGCTCTATTTTCCCAGTTCTTGTTTTTGGAACCCCTTATACTCAGGTGTTAGACCTTCTAGAATGCCTTAATTTTTTTTTCTTTTCACTCTTATATTTCATTTCCTTTATTTTTTGCTCTATCATCAGAGATGTCTTCAACTTTATTGCCTAATCCTTCTATTGAGTTTATTGCTTTTGTGATCACATGTTTAGTTTCCAAGACCTCCTTTTTATTCTGTAAATATTCTTTTATAGTGTTCTCTTTTTTCATTATTATATCTTCCCTCATGTCTCTAAGAATATTAATGATAATTTAAAATTATTATTCTTCTCCCTACATTGTCTTTGTCTTTTCCAAATTATTTTTATGTTTGTATGTTTTGTTTTATTTCTTTTGTATATAAAACCTTCCTCAAATGTCTGATAATCTTTGGTTGCCTTCTCATATTTAACAGTGAGGGACTAAAAAGCTAAATGGAAGCACTGAGTATCTGAGTAACACCTCCCTCTGTGAACTCTGTCATTAGATATTCTACAGGGCCCTCGTAGTTGGGAACTTCCAATATCAGTATGTGATATGCCAAAAGCTGTTTGGTAGCTAACCTGTCAGCCACTCTTCCTTCCATCTTCACTAATAGAACTCTGATTTTTTTAGATAATTTGTCCAATACAAAGTATGCAATAGTCCCATGGAAGCAGCTAAACAGTGTATAATACAGCATCCAAAGGGCACAGCAAAGCTTTGCCATGGATTGGGGAAGCATCAATGCTAAAGGAATGCAATCCAGGAATGGATAGCAGAGCTGAGGTGACAGGTGTAACTAAAACCACATAGGTAGCTATATCATGACTCTAGGCTATGTCTGTCCACTTGCAGCAATACTACAGGAAATGACTGGGGAAGAGGACAATCAAAGGAAACAGGAGGCACCAAAAAATATCAGAGGTACAGATACTGGGGAGGAAAACTGAGGCCAAAGGCTACTATACCCATAAAGCCAAGATTGAAGGATGGAAGGGAAACCTACAATTCAGAGATTACCTATGCAGCTTGGGCTCTTTTTGGAAAGCAAGCATCAGGTTGCTGGTGTTACTGATTAGACTGCCACCATCTTCAGGACTGCCTCAGGAATTGGTGAAGGCTTGAGTCTGTAGTGGGAATCATCATCTGTAGAAAGCTGGGACAGACATTGAGCAGAGGAAATAAGACAGTGACAGACAACATGTAGAGCACGCTAGAAAGGGAAAATAATTCATATAAGGGCAACATAGTTGAAGCAAAAGGGAAAAGACATAATTATTTATACATACCATTATGGCCATACCTACTGTAAAATATAAAAATACTTCCTTACTAGTTGGCAAACGGCAGCTCTACTAAGTCCTCAAAGTGTCCTCCTTTCCTTACCCTGCCACTTCTTAGTCCCTCCTGAGATGGTCGAGTATATAAAGGGATATCATGTGGCCCAGCAGAAGGCCTCTTGGACCCTGCTCTAGTCACTGTCCATTCTCGTTGTTAATGCTCATGCATCATCAGTTATTCAATATTTTGCTATGTTCCTGAGAGGCTTAGCCTACATTGTGGATATAGGTATGCCTGTCTGATTCATTTGATTGCATGCAAATGGACAAATTCACAAATATTTTTGCATAAGCAACCCAACCATTTAATATCTTTATAAATATGAGTGCAGAGATATTCCAAGAGGTCATGGAAAGAATTTTCATCAATAAAGAGATCTTTCTCACACTAATCTGAGGCAACTTGTAGGCTCTCTGGTCTACACAGCGATCCTTTATATCTTTCCAGGTCTACGAGACATCTGTAATATTTACCAACCTAACAAGCCCCAGTAAAACAGTTTCAACTCAGGTTTTCCTGTTAAAGATGGAAGATTGAACACAAGAATGTATCTCCACATCCTCCAATAAGATAATTAAAATGAAGTAGAGGGAATTATATACTTTTAAGGCATAATCTTTAAGGACAAAGAGATTAGGAGAAGAGACAACCACAACAAAAATGAGGAAGCTGAAAAGTAGATGGAAGAGTAGCAACCTACTTGGAAGACATAAGAAATTTGAAGTGGTAGTGCAGAAAGTAAAGAATCAAAGCAAATCACACTGTATAATCACCAAAAAGCTCAAGAACTGGCAGCACCAGGTGTCTCTAGAAATGAGAGGGAGAAGGGCAGTGGTGCGACTAAAACACTGGTTGAAAATCTTGTTAAGGAGCTAGACATCCCTACAACTTTCCCCAGACTGTAGTCAAGTAACCATGGTAAAGATCACTGCAGAATGCTGAATGTTTATTCTCTGGTGAGGGCAAAACAGATGGTCTGTGGATTGAAGGGCACCAGGCATAAATGAAAGCAAGTGTTTTATACGACAACAAGGAGATAATTTAACAAAGCCACAGATGGCCAGTAAAGAGTTTTATTTTTAAATTTGACTATAACCAAAGAAATATAAATAAAAACTGCAAGATATTTTTCTAATAACCTGGCAAAGACTAATGATAATACCTAATATTAATGAGGACACAGAAAAACAAGCTCTCTCACATTCTGCAGATGGAAGGTAAACTGCTAAAATTTTTCTGGAGATGATATATATCAAAAATCTTAAAATTGGAGCCCAGACAATCTACTTCTATGAATGTATCATATGTAAATTGGAATAGACACGCAAGATTTAAATAAAAGAATGTGTATAATAAGCAAAAAGAAAAGCTGGAATCAATCTAAATGCTCAAAAGTAGATGATTAAACAATTACATATTTAAACAATTAAATATCATTGAACTGTATATTTTGTTTGCTTCTGCAACTTCAAACTGTACCCTTCTCTACTTTCTCCATTCTTTACCACCGTATTCCATGCCCTAGAAGGCTAATCTTTAGAGACTGCATCAAACAGGTTCCCTCACCCTTTGGCTTCAGGTTGGGTTTATGCAACTTTTATGTAAATCTAAAACTATTCTAAAAAGAAAAGCTTATTTTTTAAAAAGCATGTAACCAACTAATTTGGTTTTTACTTCCCATATCCACCCATCCCTTGAAGTATTTTTTGGTGAGATGTTCAACAGATAAGCAGCCAGGGTGATATAAACACAGCGAGGGAACCAAATGAGACTTTGTTTACCATGCCAGAGAACAAACTCCAGACAAAGAGGATGGGTTTTGTCTTGTTGCTCTTAGAAAAATTCTGAAATCTAGATAAAAATCTCGAAGGCAAATGAAAATAACATGTAATTTATCCAGCTCTTTTTCACCAACAAGTACGTAATTTGTGCCTTAACCTAAAGACGTTTGAAACGTTGGTACTGACAATTCTAAGCGGTATTTCCATGCTTCCTGTTCATTACAACTACAACTACATAAAACAGACCTTTCATACAGTCTTTCCCGGCACCAAAGTGCAACTGTGGGGTTTTATTCTGTAATATATTTGACACTTTGAAAAGGCAACTCTGACTAACCCTTAAGATGACAGTAGGACATCTCCTCTGTTAAGGAAAAGCCCCAAACTAGACTGTCATGGAGGGAAGCTTCCCTAACTAGGAGACACCTGAAAGGAGGGCAAGAGTCAGGCAGGAAATGAGCATTCCAGGAAGAGACAACAAAACTGACAAAGACCTGACAAAGACCTGAAGGCAAGAGAGCATGGTGAATGTATTAGTCCGTTTTCACGCTGCTGATAAAAACATACCTGAGACTGGGCAATTTGTAGAAGAAAGAGGTTTAATTGGGCTTACAATTCCATGCAGCCGGGGAAGCCTCACAATCATGGCAGGAGGTAAGGAGGAGCAAGTCCCGTCTTACATGGATGGCAGCAAGCAAAGAGAGAATGAGGAAGACGCAAAAGCGGAAGACCCTGATAAAACCATCAGATCTCATGAGACTTATTCACTACTGCGAGAACAGTATGAGGGAAACTGCCCCCATGATTCAATTATCTCCCACCAAGTCCCTCCCACAACATGTGGGAATTACGGGAGTACAATTCAAGATGAGATTCAAACCATAGCATGGTTTGAGTACGGTTTGCTTTTTAATCTTATCTTTATTATTTTAAAATTTTTTTAGAGTCAGGGTCTCACTCTGTCACCCAGGCTAGAGTGCAGTGGCATGATCATTGCTGCAGCTTCAAACTCCTGGGTTCAAGCAATCATCCTGCTTTACCACACCCAACTAATTAAAAAATTTTTTTTGAGGGAGAGCTCCTGGGATAATGGTGGATGGAAGGCAGGACTAGATTGCAGCTCCAGATAGAGCAGCAGGCAGGGGGTCACAATGTGAATTTTAGCTCCAGATTGACTGCAAGAACAAACCTGCAATCCCGAGAGGACCCAGAGACCCTCTGAAGAAAGCAGGCTGCTCCGGCAAGACCCAGGAAACGCCCAAATAATGTGAGTGCCCCAACTGCAGAAGTGGGAAAGGGAGACCCTCCTTTCCTGAACACACACCCCCACTGGAGAAGCTGAAGGTCTGTTTGCAGGAGAAGTTTCTGACTTTACCTGGAACTGAGTCAAGTTAGAGAGCCAAGCAAAATACTGGGGTAGAGGAAGCAGCAGAAAGGCCCTGCAGGCTCGCTGGGTCCCCAAGCAGCCCGTTCCTGCGTGGCACCACAGAGATCCATTGGGAGGGTGGCCAGAGGAGCAGGGGGTAAAACTCCACGGGAGAAGGAATTCTCTAGCTGAACTTTGTAACAATTATGAACGGGGTGAGAAGCCTCCTGGTCAGAACACAGGGGAGGACATGAATCCAGCGTGCAGACTTCACAGACAGGGGAAGAACTAAAGCCCTTTTCTTTTGCAGCTGGAAGGTGGATAGCGTCAGGACAGTTTTCACGCCCATCTTGCTCTCTACCTGGAAACAGACTAGGGGCTGCTGGGGAGGACACAGTGGGATTGAGACCGGCCCTTCAGTTTGCATGGGAGCTGGGTGAGGCCTATGACAGCCAGCTTTCCCCTACTTCCTGACAACCTGCAAGACTCAGCAGAGGCAGTCATAATCCTGGGTATACAACTTCAGTGACCTGGGAATCTCACCCCCATCCCCCACAGCAGCCTCAGCAAGACCTGCCCAAGGAGAGTCTGAGCTCAGACATGCCAAGCCCCACCCCTACCCAATGGTCCTTCCCTATCCACCCTGGTAGCGGAAGACAAAGGGCATATAATCTTGGGAGTTCTAGGGCCCTGCCCACCACTGGTCTCTCTCCACACTACTACAGCTGGTACTATAGCTGATGCTTTCTGGAAAGTGACACCTCCTGGCAGGAGGCCAACCAGTACGAAACTAGAACATTAAATCACCAAAGCTAAGAAGCCTCACGGAGTCCACTGCACCCACCACCACCTCCACTGGAACAGGCACTAGTATGCATGGCTGAGAGACCCATAGATGGTTCACATCACAGGACTATGCAGACAACCCCCACTACCAGTCCAGAGCTAGGTAGACTTGCTGGGCAGCTAGACCCAGAAAAGACAACAATTACTGCAGTTTGGCTCACAGGAAGCCACATCCATAGAAAAAGGCGGAGAGTATTACATCAAGGGAACACCTCACGCAACAAAAGAATCTGAACAACAGCCTTCAGCCCTAGATCTTCCCTCTGACAGAGCCTACCCAAATGAGAAGCAACCAGAAAACCAACCCCGGTAATATGACAAAACAAGGCTCTTCAACACCTCCCCAAAAATCACACTAGTTCACCAGCAATGGATCCAAACCAAGAAGAAATCCCTGACTTACCTGAAAAAGAATTCAGGAGGGTAGTTATTAAGCTAATCAGGGAGGGAACAGAGAAAGGCAAAGCCCAATGCAAAGAAATCCAAAAAATGGCACAAGAAGTGAAAGGAGAAGTATTCAAGGAAATAAATTAAAGAAAAAAACAATTAAAAAATTCAGGAAACTTTTGACACACTTGTAGAAATGTGAAATACTCTGGAAAGTCTCAGCAACAGAATTGAACAAGTAGAAGAAAGAAATTCAGAGCTTGAAGACAAGGTCTTCAAATTAACCCAATGCAACAAAGAAAAAAGAATAAGAAAACATGAACAAAGCCTCCAAGAAGTCTGGGATTCTGTTAAATGACCAAACCTAAGAATAATTAGTGTTTCTGAGGAAGAGGAGAATTCTAAAAGCTTGGAAAATATATTTGGGGGAATCATTGGGGAAAACTTCCCCAGCCTTGCTAGAGACCTAGATATCCAAATACAAGAAGCACAAAGAACACCTGGAAATTCATCGCAGAAAGATCTTCACCTAGGCACGCTGTCATCAGGTTATCCAAAGTTAAGACGAAGGAAAGAATTTTAAGAGCTATGAGACAGAAGCACCAGGTAACCTATAAAGGAAAACCTATCAGATTAAGAGTAGATTTCTCAGCAGAAACCCTATAAGCTAGAAGGAGTGGGGCCCTATCTTCAGCCTCCCCAAACAAAACAATTATCAGCCAAGAATTTTGTATCCAGTGAAACTAAGCATCATATATGAAGGAAAGATACAGTCATTTTCAGATAAACAAATGCTGAGAGAATTCGCCATTACCACGCCACCACTACAAGAACTGCTAAAAGGAGCTCTAAATCTTGAAACAAATCCTGGAAGTACATCAAAACAGAACCTCTTTAAAGCATAAATCACACAGGACCTATAAAACAAAAATATAAGTTAAAAAGGAAAAACAAGAGAGAAGAAAACAAAACAAAAAACAAAGTTGACAGGCAACAAAGTGCATGATGAATGCAACAGTACCTCACATTTCAATACTAACATTGAATGGAAATGGCCCAAATGCTCCACTAAGAAGATACAGAACCACAGAATCGATAAGAACTCACAACCAACTATCTGCTGCCTTCAGGAGACTCAACTAACACAAGAGGACTCACATAAAATTAAAGTAAAGGAGTGGGGGAAAAAAAAAGGCATTTCATGCAAATGGACACCAAAAGCCAGCAGGGGTAGCTATTCTTGTATCAGACAAAATAAACTTTAAGGCAACAGTGGTTAAAAAAAAAAGAGGTACATTATATAATGGTAAAAGGCCTTGTCCAACAGGAAAATATCACCATCCTAAACATATATGCACCTAACACTGGAGCTCCCAAATTTATAAAACAATTACTTTTTTTTTTCATTATACCTTAAGTTCTAGGGTACATGTGCACAACGTGCAGGTTTGTTACATATGTATACTTGTGCCATGTTGGTGTGCTGCACCCATCAACTCGTCAGCACCCATCAACTCGTCACTTACATCAGGTATAACTCCCAATGCCATCCCTCCTCCCTCCCCCGTCCCCATAACAGGCCCCAGTATGTGATGTTCCCCTTCCCAAGTCCAAGTGATCTCATTGTTCAATTCCCACCTATGAGTGAGAACATGCGGTGTTTGGTTTTCTATTCTTGCAATAGTTTGCTGAGAATGATGGTTTCCAGCTGCATCCATGTCCCTACAAAGGACACAAACTCATCCTTTTTTATGGCTGCACAGTATTCCATGGTGTATATGTGCCACATTTTCTTAATTCGGTCTGTCACTGATGGACATTTGGATTGATTCCAAGTCTTTGCTATTACGAATAGTGCTGCAATAAACATACGTGTGCATGTGTCTTTATAGCAGCATGATGTATAATCCTTTGGGTATATACCCAGTAATGGGACAGCTGGGTCAAATGGTATTTCTAGTTCTAGATCCTTGAGGAATCTCCATACTGTATTCCATAATGGTTGAACTAGTTTACAATCCCACCAACAGTGTAAAAGTGTTCCTATTTCTCCACATCCTCTCCAGCACCTGTTGTTTCCTGACTTTTTAATGATTGCCATTCTAACTGGTGTGAGATGGTATCTCATTGTGGTTTTGATTTGCATTTCTCTGATGGCCAGTGATGACGAGCATTTTTTCATGTGTCTGTTGGCTGTATGAATGTCTTCTTTTGAGAAATGTCTGTTCATATCCTTTGCCCACTTTTTGATGGGGTTGTTTGTTTTTTTCTTGTAAGTTTGTTTGAGTTCTTAGTAAGTTCTGGATATTAGCCCTTTGTCAGATGAGTAGATTGCAAAAATTTTCTCCCATTCTGTAGGTTGCCTGTTCACTCTGACGGTATATATGTGAATGCTCTATAATAAAAAGTTAAAAAATTTTGGCCCCAAACGGATCACCTGAGGTCAGGAGTTTGAGACCAGCCTGGCCAACATGGTGAAACCCCATTTAAAAAAAAAAAAAAAAAAAAACAATTACTAATAGACCTAAGAAATGAAATAGACAGCAACACAATAATAGTGGGGGACTTCAATACTCCACTGACACTAGACAGGTCATCAAGACAGAAAGTCAACAAGGAAACAATGGATTTAAACAATACCTTGGAACAAACGGACTTAGCAGATATATACAGAATATTTCATCCAACAACCATAGAATATACATTCTATTCAACAGCGCATGTAACTTTCTCCAAGATAGACCATAATATGATAGGCCATAAAATAAGCCTCAATAAATTTAAGAAAATTGAAATTGTATCAAGCACTCTCTCAAACCACAGTGGAATAAAACTGGAAATCAACTCCAAAAGGAACCCTCAAAACCATGCAAATACATGGAAATTAGATAACCTGCTCCTGAATGAGCACTGAGTCAAAAACGAAATCAAAATGGAAATTTAAAAATTCTTCAAACTGAATGACAATAATAACACAACCTATCAAAACCTCTGGGACTGGACGCAGTGGCTCACGCCTGAAATCCCAGCACTTTGGGATGCCGATTCAGGTAGATCATGAGGACAAGAGATCGAGACCATCCCGGCCAACATGGCGAAACCCTGTCTCTGCTAAAAATACGAAAATTAGCTGGGTGTGGTGGTATGCACCTGTAGTCCCAGCTACTTGGGAGGCTGAGGCAGGAGAATCACTTGAACCCGGGAGGTGGAGGTTGCAGTGAGCCGAGATCGTACCATTGCCCTCCAGCCTGGTGACAGAGTGAGACTCCGTCTCAAAAAAAAAAAAAAAAAAAAAAGGAAACTTCTGGGATACAGCAAAGATGGTGCTAAGAGGAAAGTTCATAGCCCTAAACACCTACATCAAAAAGTCTGAAAGAGCACAAACAGACATTCTAAGATCACACCTCAAGGAACTAGAAACTAGAACAAACCAAACCCTAACCCAGCAGAATAAAGGAAATAACCAAGATCAGACCAGAGCTAAATGAAATTGAAACACAACAACAACAACAACAACAACAAAAATACAGGCTGGGTGCAGTTGCTCACGTCTGTAATCCCAACACTTTGGGAGGCCAAGGCAGGTGGATCACCTGAGGTCAGGAGTTCCAGACCAGCCTGGCCAACATGGGGAAACCCCAACTCTACTAAAAATACAAAAATTAGCCAGGCATGGTGGCGGGCACCTGTAATCTCAGCTACTCGGGAGGCTGGGGCAAGAGAATCACTTGAACCTGGGAGGTAGAGGTTGCAGTGAGTCAAGATCGCCCTCCAGCCTGGGCAATAAAGTGAGACTCCATCTCAAAAAACAAACAAGAAGAGATGGATAAATTTCTGGAAAAATACAACCCTCCTAGCTTAAATCCAGAAGAATTAGATACCCTGAACAGAGACCAATAACAAGCAGCAAGATTGAAATGGTAATTAAAAAATTACCAACAAAAGAAAGTCCAGGACCAGACGGATTCACAGACGAATTCTACCAGACATTCAAAGAAGAATTGGTGCCAATCCTTTTGACACTATTCCACAAGATAGAGAAACGAGGAAGGAACCTTCCTTAATTCATTCTATGAAGCCAGCATGACCCTAATACCAAAACCAGGAAAGGACATAGCCAAAAAAGAAAACTACAGACTGATATCCTTCATGAACATAGATGCTAAAATCCTTAACAAAATACTAGCTAACAAAATCCAACAACATATCACAAAGATAATCCACTATGATCAAGTGGGTTCCATACCAGGGATGAATGGATGGTTTAACATACGCAAGTCAATAAATGTGATACACCACACAAGCAGAATTTAAAACAAAAATCACATAATCATCTCAATAGATGCAGAAAAAGACTTTGACAAAATCCAGCATTGCTTTATGATTAAAACTCTCAGCAAAATCAGCATACAAGGGACATACCTTAATGTAATAAAAGCTATCTATGACAAACCCACAGCCAACATAATACTGAAAGGGGAAATGTTGAAAGCATTCCCTCTGAGAACTAGAACAAGACAAGGATGCCCACTCTCAGCACTCCTCTTCAACATAGTATTGGAAGTCCTAGCCAGAGCAATCAGACAAGAGAAAGAAATAAAGGGAATCCAAATCAGTAAAGGGGAAGTCAAACTGTCACTGTTTGCTGACGATAAGATCATTTACCTTGAAAACCCTCAGGACTCCTCCAGAAAGCTCCTAGAACTGATAAAAGAATTCAGCAAAGTTTGCAGATACAAGATTAATGTACAAAAATCAGTAGCTCTTCTACACACCAACAGCAACCAAGTGGAGAATCAAATCAAGAACTCAACTCTTTTCACAATAGCTGCAAAAAAAAAAAATACTTAAGAATATACCTAACAAAGGAGTCAAAAGACCTCTACAAGGAAAACTATAAAACACTGCTGAAATAAATCATAGACAACACAAACAAATGTTAACACAACCCATGCTCATGGATGGATAGAATCAGTATTGTGAAAATGACCATACTGCCAAAAGCAATCTACAAATGCAATGCAATCCCCATCAAAATACCACCATCATTCTTCAGAGAATTAGAAAAAACAATTCTAAAATTCATATGGAACCAAAAATGAGCCCACAACCCACATAGCCAAAGCAAGACAAAGTAAAAAGAACAAATCTGAAGGTAGCACACTACTTTATTTCAAACTATACTGTAAGGCCATAGTTACCAAAACAGCATGGTACTGGTATAAAAATAGGCACATAGATCAATGGAACAGAATATAGAACCCAAAAATAAACCCAAATGCTTACAGCCAATTGATCTTCAACAAAGCAAACAAAAAACATAAAGTGGGGAAAGGACAACCTTTTCAACAAATGGTGCTGGGATAATTGGCTAGCCACCTGTAGGAGAATGAAACTGGATCCTCATATCTCACCTTATACAAAAATCAACTAAAGATGGATTAATGACTTAAACCTAAGAGGTGAAACTATAAAAATTCTAAAAGATAACATTGGAAAACCCCTTCTAGACATTGGCTTAGGCAAGGATTTCATGACCAAGAACCCAAAAGTAAATGTAATAAAGCAAAGATAAACAGCTGGGACCTAATTAAACTAAAGAGCTTTTGCATGGCAAAAGGAATAGTCAGTAGAGTAAAAAGACAACCCACAGAGTAGGAGAAAATCTTCACAATGTATACATCTGACAAAGGACTAATATCCAGAATCTACAATGAACTCTAACAAATCAGTAAGAAAAAAACAAACAATCACATCAAAAAGTGGGCTAAGGACATGAATAGACAATTTTCAAAAGAAGACAGACAAATGGCCAACAAACATACGAAAAAATGCTCAACATCACACACTAATGATCAGGGAAATGCAAATCAAAACCACCATACGATACCTTACTCCTGCAAGAATGGTCATAATCAAAAACCCAAAAAACAGTAGATGTTGGCATGGATGCAGTGAAAAGGAAACACTTCTACACTGCTGGTGGGAATGTAAACTAGTACAGCCACTATGGAAAACAGTGTAGAGATTCCTTAAAGAACTAAAAGTAAAACTACTATTTGATCCAGAAATCCCACTACTGGGTATCTACCCAGAGGAAAAGAAGTCATTATTTGAAAAAGATATTTGCACACCCACGTTTATTACAGCACAATTAACAATTGCAAAATTGTGGAACCAACCCAAATGCCAACAAGTGGATCAAGAAACTGTGGTGTGTATATATATATATATATATGATGGAATACTACACAGCCATAAAAAGGAGTGAATTCACAGCATTTGTAGTGACCTGGCTGAGACTGGAGACCATTACTCTAAGTGAAGTAACTCAGGAATGAAAAACCAAACATCACATGTTCTCACTGATATGTAGGAGCTAAGCTATGAGGATGCAAAGGCATAAGAATGACACAATGGACTTTGGGGACTCGGGGGGGAAGAGTGTGAGGAAGGTGAGGGATTAAAGGACTACAAATATGATGCAGTGTATACTGCTCAGTTGATATGTGCACCAAAATCTCACAAATCACCACTAAAGAACTTACTCATGAAACCAAGTAACACCTGTACCCCAATAACTTATGGCAAAATAAAAATAATAGTAATAATAATAAAATTTGGTGTAGAGAGGGGTCTTGCTGTTTCGCTCAGACTGGTCATTGCTTGAACTCCTGACTTTAAGCAATCTTCTCACCCTTCCCAAATGGCTGGGATTACAGATGTGAGCCACCACACTCAGCCCTGGATACAGTTTGTTTGGCCCTGTCAAGTCTCAGGTTGAAATCTGACCTCCAGTGTTGGAGATGGGTCCTGGTGAGAGGTGTCCGGATCATGGGGATGGATCCTTCATGAATGGTTTGGTGCCATTCTCAAAGGAGGGAGTGAGTTCTCACCCTTAATTCCCTAGAAAACTGGTTGTTGAAAAGAGCCTGGCACTTCTTTTGCCATATGAGGCTAGCTTCCCCCTCACCTTCCATCAGGAATGGAGGAAACATGAGGCCCTGAAGAAGCCAAGCAGATGGATGCTGACACCATGCTTCTTGTACAGCCTGCAGAACCATGAGCCAAATAAATCCCTTTTCTTTAAAAACTGCCCAGCCTCACGTATTCCTGTATAACAACACAAACAGACTAAGGCAGGATTGTATCTTAAAATAAATGTACAATATAGATTTTTCCTCCTAGAAACCTCCTATTAAAACAAAGATATGTCTTACAACTGATTGTGCCTCAGAATCAAGAAAATAAAATAGTTATTATGCTATAGAAGGCATGACAGTTTTAAGACAAAAATAGCTAAGCTCCTAGGGAATAGAGTACAGGCTGTAGGTTTATTACATTGCAGCAAATTCACCACAATGGTCATAACCTTTAAAAAGATTGTAACTTTTCCATTAATAGCCTGATCGCCGCCAGGGTTGTGTATGTACAATCACAGCACTTTGGAGGCCAAGGCAGGAGGATCACTTGAGCCCAGGAATTTAAAACCAGCCTGGGCAACATGGTGAAACTCCGTCTCTACTAAAGAAAAAATTTTAATTAGCCAGATGTGGTGGCACACGCCTATAGTCCTGGGTATTTGGGAGTCTGAGAGCTGAGATGGGAGGATCACTTGAGCTTAGGAACCTGCAACACAGCACTCCAGCCTGGGTGATGGAGCAAGACCCTGTCTCAAAAATATAAAACAAAATAAAAATGTAAAATAACCTGATTGTCCTCAGGCTTCTACAGCCTGTAGATACAAATGAATCTAATTACTCTGGCCACCACATTTTGTTAGTTCCAACCCCTCAGTGCCAAGCTTCAGGACTTCAAGACTCCCTTCCCTGAATATCCCCAGTTACTTCTGGGAGTCCTCTATGCTCAGGACTAACTCTTCCATGTGCTTCTGCTCTGTCCTCTCTGTAGATGTCCATTCTGTGTCCAGCCACTTGATAGAAGTATCTCCTGCTGCCACTCTTAACCCTGCACTCTGAGAACCCTACCTTCCCAGGAGAGAAAATATATATATGCCTGATCTAGGAGATGTATCTCCTGGTACTCAAAATTTGTACATCTTTCAAATAAATGTCTTGCTAAATTTTCCTGCTTAGTTAAGGGTCATACATACAGAAAGCTACCACTAGCTCCTTCAAGTAATCTGGATCCCCTACAGACTTTTTAGCAACATAGTTATCTTAATCAGTTTTATGCTACTATAACAGAACATCACAGACTGAATAATTTATAAACAATACAAATTTATTTCTCATGATTCTGGAGGCTGGAAAGTCCAATATCAAGACACCAGCATCTGGTGAGGGCCTTCTTGCTGCATCATCCCATGGAAGAAGGTAAAAGAGCAAAAGAACATGAGAGGAGAGAGAGAGTCAAACTCTCCATTTATTAGCAACCCACTCCCAGAATAATTAACCTATTCCAGTGATAATTGCATTAATTCATTTATGAGGGCAGAGCTCTCATGACCTAACCATTTCTTAAAGATCCCACCTCTCAACACTGTTGCATTGAGGATTAACTTTCCAACACATAGGTTTTGGGGGACACATTCAAACCACAGCAACAATCTATGCCTTTGCTGTAACTCCATGTAATTCAAGGAGAGTGTTGGTTGGGCTGAAGGGGGTGAAGGAGAGTGAGAAGCAAGTGACAGTCATATCCTTTTTCAATCCCCTGCTCCATTTTAAGGCATCCTCCAAATTTCTAGATCATCACTAGAGAAACATACCTAGATCCACCAGTGTTTCTGCAAGCATTGGAGGAAAACTCCAGTCTCTGGAACAAAATACAGTGTTTACAGAGTCCTTACTAGTCTACATAGGACTTTATATACAAAGCTTTTATGTTTCAACAAGAAGAATCCTCACTTTTTAGTCTAGGGAAGTTTGATCATTTTTCTACCCTTCTTTCCATCCCTCATTCTCCTTATGATTCCTCTTCTACCTCTAAGACCTGAAACAAACAAACAAGCAAACAAACAAACTTCCTCCTTGAAAGTCCCTTCCTCCCTTACATATTAACCCATGTAAGTGGGCATGACAGAGGAGGGGAATACAGTTCTTCAGGCACAACCAGACTCTGAATCTTAATTTGATTCCCCCAGTATCCCTACCACCTTTATATACCACCAAAGAGGATGAATAACAGCAATAAGCTCTAATGTTGATTTAATACACTGATAGTGTATTTTGGCATCAGAGAGGAAAATCCTATCCTATTTATCTTTTAAGCTAATTAGTTCAAATAGGAGAGCTGCTGAAAAAAAATATCATCCTTATCCTAAATGATGATCAACTTAACCACTGAAATATGAAAACTGATAGCAGTAATGCTTGCTGCTGTAAAGTGCAGTCAGTATTCCTGTTCATGCTGGAGAATATCTATGGAAAGGTGACTAACTACATATATTATTGATGGAGCTGAGCTATGATGTGAGACAATAGTGAAAATAACTTGCAAACTGAAATAAAATAAAATATTCTGGCTTTCCACAAGAAAAGCCCAACTACCAATTTTCTCTTACTCTTAAAACATTCTGACTGGAGTAGGGTTTCAGTTATATGCCTTATTTTCAGGTTCAATTTGATATTTAAATATTTTTCCTTGCATTCAGTTAAAATTATGGTAGTTGAATACCAGAAAAAAGTGTTTAAATATTAGAAATAAAGCCTTAGAGAACTCACTTAAATCTAGCAGTGCAAATGACCAGACTGCAAGGTGAGTTGTCAGTTCTTTAGAAGCAATCCGAATCATCAATGTAATCAGAAAGCTCTATATTGATCATTTATAACAAAAGAAGTCAAATGGTTAAAACTGCCGGCACTGATACAAGTTTATAATCATTTCCAAACTTGAGTATCACTCGCTATGATCTAACTTCTCCTATTCCCAAATAACCCAGACCTGGTGGAGGATATGGCTTTGTTTTCATATTCAAGCGTTAGGAAATTATTTATAGAACATATACAGGCTTCTACACATAAAGAGAAAAAAATCATTTTATTATACCACTTACCTTTACTTTACAAAAGATTATTATAATCCATCACCCTTACTAGAGAAATAACTCAGTTCTTTATCAAAAATGGGTCAGTGGTGTCCTCCTTGGAAACAAAGGATATCAAACCGTTGTAGGATTATAAATAATCTCAAGCATTTTCTTTATAGTTCCTGAATCAAATACTTTGGCTATTTTTAGTACTTAAATAAATAGCATCAAAAAGCTTTCAGTTTTATATGAAAAGTTTTATGAGCCTTTCTGTGTAATATAGAGGATTCCATTGTCTAATCTAGAGATGTGAAATTTTACAATCATGGGGTGAGTGTTTGGTATTTTACACCTTAACAGGATAGCTTTTACAAACAGTTGGCTACTATCACTATAAATTAAATAAACTTTCATTTGATAGATCTATATTCTCAAAATATATATGTTGTTTTGTATGTGCTTATGCATACGCCTAATAAAATGGATTGTTTAGCCAGATTTACTCAGGAGATTAGAACATTGCCAATAAGGAGTATCCCTTCCAGAGGCTATTGTCTTTTTTTTTTTTTCTACTTTTATTTTAGATTCAGAGGTACATGTGCAGGCTTGTTACTTGGGTATATTGGGTGATGCCAAGGTTTGGGTTACGAATGATTTAATCAGCCAGGTACTGAGCATAGTACCCAATGGTTAGTTTTTCAACCCTTTCCCTGCCCACCCACTTCCCCCTTCTAGTAGTCCCCAGTGTCTATTGTTGTCATCTTTATGACCATGAGTATCCAATGTTTAGCTCCGACTTATAAGTAAGTACATGTGGCATTTGGTTTTCTGTTCCTGTATTAATTCAATTAGGATAATGGCCTCCAACTACATCCATGTTGCTGGAAATGACATGATTTTATTCTTTTTTATTCCTGTGTAGTATTTCATGCTGTATATATACCACATTTCCTTTATCCAATCCACTATTGATGGGTACTTAAGTTGATTCCATGTCTTTGCTATTGTGAACAGTGCCGTGATGAACATACGAGTGCATGTGTCTTTTCAGTAGATGATTTGTTTTCTTTTGCATATACACCTAGTAATGGGATTGCTGGATTAATGGTAGTTCTGTTTTAAGTTATTTGAGAAATCTATAAACTGTTTTCCACCGTAGCTGAATTTACATTTCCCACCACCAGTGTATGAGTGTATAAGTGTTTCCTCTTCTCCACAGCCTTCTTAACATCTGTTGTTTTTTGACTTTTTAAGAATAGCCCTTCTGACAGGTGTGAGATGTTATCTCATTACGGTTTTGATTTGAATTTCTCTGATGATTAGTGATGTGAAACATTTTTTCAAATGTTTTTTCATATGTTTGTTGGCTTGAAGACACTTGTATGTCTTCTTCTGCAAAGTGCCTGTTCATGTCTTTTGTCCATTTTTAAATGGGGTTATTTGGGTTTTGCTTGTTCAATTATTTAAGTTCCATATTGATTCTGGATATTAGACCTTTGTCAGATGCATAGTTTCTGAATATTTTCTCCCGCTCTGTAGGTTGTCTGTTTACTTTATTAATAGTTTCTTTTGCTGTGCAGAAGCTCTTTAGTTAGGTCCCACTTGTCAATGTTTGCTTTTGTTGAGTTTGCTTTTGGGGACTTAGTCATAAATTCTTTCCCAAGACTGATGTCCAGAATGGTGTTTCCCAGGTTTTCTTCTAAGATTCTTATAGTGTGAGGTTTACATTTAAATCTTTAATCCATCTTGAGTTAGTTTTTGTATATGGTGAAAGATAAGAGTCTAGTTTTATTCTTTATATGGCTAGCCACCTATCTCAGCATGATTTATTGAATCAGGAATCCTTTCCCCACTGCTTATTTTTGTTGACTTTGTCAAATATCAGATGGCTATAGGTGTGTGGCTTTATTTCTGAGTGTCTATTCTGAGTCTCTGTTCCATTGGTCTATGTGTACCAGTACCATGCTGTTTTGATTACTGCAACATGCTTCCAGCTTTGTTCTTTTTGCTTAGGGTTGCTTTGGCTGTTTAGGCTCTTTTTTGGTTCAATATGAATTTTAGAATAGTTTTTTTTCTAGTTCCATGAAAAATAACATTGATAATTTGAAAGGAATGGCACTGAATCCACAGATTGCTTTGCACAGTATGGCAATTTTAACAATTTTGATTCTTCTAATCCATGAGCATGTAGTGTTTTCCATTTGTTTGTATCATCTATGATTTCTTTTGGCAGTGTTTTGTAGGTCTCCTTGTAGAGATCTTTCATCTCATTGGTTAGATGTAGTCTGAGGTATTTAATTTTTTTGTGGCTATTGTAAATTAGATTGCATTCTTTATTTGGTTCTCAGCTTGAACATTATTGATATATAGAAATGCTACTGATTTTATATCCTGAAACTTTACTGAAGTCATTTATCAGTTTCAGGAGCCTTTTGGTGGAGCCTTTAGGGTTTTCTAAATATAGAATCACATCATCTGCAAAAAGAAATAATTCCACTTTTTCTTTTCCTACTTGAATGACAGGGTATGTCTTGATGTGGGATCTGGAAACCAAGTATCTGAAAAGTTCAGTTTTGCTATGAGAAAAAAACCATTACTCTATCAAAAGGAATCAAGGCTTAATAAAATATTTCATATTTTACATTGAAGGATGAGGAAGCATATAAAGAAAATAGGCATCAAGGTTGGTGGCTGAAATAATGCAGAGAAGTAAAATCAAGTGCAAGTTCAGATTTGGTGACTTGGAGTCTCAACTTTGAATAGACAATGTATGTTCCATATTATGTAGCGTAATTCAGGGATTTCTTTACCCTTTAGTCTCAGGTTTGAAAGAGGAGTTCTGATTCAGAGTCTGGGAGTGTTCCTGAAACCACCAATGTTTCTACAGGCAATGGAGGAAAAGTCTAGCCTTTAGAACAAATTGGTTTTTAGGGAGCCCTTGCTGCCCTTTTCATGCCTTTAAACACATAGCCAAATCCTCCATCAGCCTTCACGTTTACAACAAGAACAATTCTCATTTTTTAACTTAGGGAAACACACCATTCAGGACAAGACAATAATAAACACTACTAAATTATGTGAAAGGGTTATAGAACATAAAGTCAAAGGAGGGCTGAAGTTGGTTTGAATGCATAGCTGGATGCTTCATTGTAGCCACATAGGCATGAGAAGGACAAACTGCTGAAATTTGCTGAGGATTAAATTATGCTCCACAAGATCATGCTCGCAAGAACTACCAGAATATCCAACAAAATCACTAGAATCTAAGACTTGCTCAAGAATATTTCTCTGAGAATAGGCAGCCATAGAATGAGTAAAGTGAAGCCGGACCACAAGACCTCACTGGATTAACGTCCTGATTTTTCCATTGCATAAGTTTACTCTGGGCAAAATTATGGTTGGGGGGAGGTTAGGGTGGGAGGTTGGAGTGGGAGAGTGGATCCACACTCTGATAGATCCTATTTAACTAGTTTTACTTTACTGTGCAGACTACCTCCCACAACTGGTAACCTTGAATGTGGGCAGGCATGCTTTCAGAAATGTGAGTCGAGGCAGGGGGGAGTAAAGAAAATGCAACTACAAAATTGAAAACTCATACTAGCACAATGATGTTTAAATGATTTTCAAGTGCTGGAAAATCGCTGGTGTGGAAGAGAGTTGCCTGACGCTTTGGCTTGAAGGCCAGGGCTTGTCACTTACCGCGTCAGGAGAAATTCCTCTCCTTTCGACAATAATCTCTGCACTGCCTACCTCATGAGGTCCTTGCGATGCCAAGATGCCGCCAGTGTGGGTTGCACCTCAGCTGAGCACAGATTCTGCAGCCTCGTGCTTTGGGCGGGAAGTTCCACCCCCGCAACCCTGACCCGACCGGCTCCTCACCCCCACCACCTGGAAGTGAACACCATGAGCTAGCGCATCTACTTCACAGGCCAGGCCATCAACTCAACTGCCAAGGGGTCCATTGTACCAGCTGGGTCATGGATCTCTCCCACCTGAAATCTGACTCCACCCACCAAAAGTCTAAGCCTGCAGGCTTAGATTTCGACTCTGCTGGCCAAGATTATTTCTCTGCAGCCCAAGGATTGGACTCTTTCTACCAAGAATTGAACCTGGACTCTCTTAATGAAGATCTTCTTTCCCAGTCCATGCCACATGCCAGGACAGAGACCTCTGTGGGCACATATGAATCCCACTCGACTTCTGAACTGGAGGATCTGACAGAGCCTGAGCAAAGAGAGCTCAAAGCCAAACTCACTAAATTGGAGGCTGAAATTGTAACCCTACGCCACGTACTAGCAGCCAAAGACAGATGCTGTGGGGAGCTCAAGAGGAAGTTAGGCTTCACGGCCTTGGTAGGGCTGAGACAGAATCTATCCAAGAGCTGGCTTGATGTTCAGGTCTCCAACACCTATGTGGAACAGAAGACGTCAGCTGCTCTGTCCACCATGGGCACTGCCCTCTGCAGGAAGCTTGGAGGCATAAAGAAGTCGGCCACATTAAGATCTTTTGAAGGTCTGATGGGGACAATCAAGTCCAAAGTGGCAGGGGGCAAAGAGCTTGGCCCTGGCTGTCTTTCTTCTGCAGAGGGTGGGGATGATCCGCTCTCAGTTTTGGGGAGTGGGGAAGACCCACTCCAGATTCCGGGGAGTGGGAATGATCCACTCCCAGTTCTGGAGAATGAGGATGACCAGCTCCGCTTTCTGGAACCAGAATGAGCCCCCTTGGTAACCTTGCCTGGTACTAAACCAAGGCAAGAACCCCCTTCCCTCATTACATTTGCAACTCTGCCCAACAAAAACAAGCAAGCAAACCACAATGGTAAAGTGGTTAATTCCAGAAATTGACAGAATCCAGTTTTGAGAAAAGAACATAGATATTTGCTGCTCTTAAGATAGAGAACCCAAAGTTTTGTACCTGGTTATTTTGCACTTAAGTTTATAGATGAAATGTGTCATTATATTAGCTTTCCTGAGACTGTATCTAATGGGCAAGTCAGTGACTCCAGAGCGGTCTTAGCCAAAGCCCAAACTCTCTTTTGGAAAACTAGTCTATTAGAAAGCCAAAGTAGATTTCTGTTTAAGCTTGAAAGAGGTATGAAGTAATCTGTAGTTTTTTGGTTTTTTCCCTTCCCCATTTCCTTCCTTCCCTCAGTCTCAGACAAAGTCACCTTGAAAGCTCTACCTGGCCTGCAACTTTTATTTTAAAAAGATGATCAAGAAAACTTCATCTTCTCTGAGACCCAGAAAAAGAGAGGAAAATAGTAATAGTGCACTTAATGTTACATTATTAATACAGGTTTTGTAAAACTTGTTTGTTTTCAAAGCTCTGGACTAAGCAAAACAACAGCATCAGTTTAGGAAATTGTTACTACTTTGCATACAAACTGAAATTGCAACTTTGCTTTGTGCTTTGTTTATAATTTCTTTATATATCAAAATGAGTGTTTTAAAGTTTAACCCTTGAAGCAGCATGTCTTTGCCATAGCAGCACTTCACTTAAAAGGAAAAAATTGTTTCTCTGGCAGCAATTCCTAGTTACTTACCACCTCCAGCTGAGGGGCTGGAGGAAAACAGGTATAGCCAAATTCAAGAAAGATACACCCCTGTCTCAAGGAACATTTAAAAAGAATGTCTGTCCCCTGTGATGCTGGCTGTTATGTCTTTGAATGGACCTAACTATACATTTTTGCTCTTAACTCCAAGTCTGCCCTTCTTTTTAGGTAACCCTAAATGAGAAGGAAGCAGAATATAACCCTCTGTAGAGCTCAAGACAGTAGGAACCTGGACTGTGCTTGTTTCAATTTTCTGGTATCTGATTTTCACAGGAATATACATTTTGTTTGTTTTCCTTTTCCATTTCCAAAATGCCAAGATCTGGGAGCCTTTTTCATTCCTCTAGTCACACTGCCTGAGATAGAGGTTTGTGTTTTATTGGCTGTGGGCAGAGACTAGGACTCTTCTTTGCTTGGGTACATTTCAGTAACCTCTCACTGCCTAAAATGGTAGTCCCACCAGCCTAAGAAGATGATTCTGTTTTGTTGACTCTTGAATGCTCCCCCAACATTCCTTTGGTTTTCCTATAAGCAAAACCAAATACCACTATAAATACAAAAGCATTTGGTAAACTGTAAAGTTACTCATGTATCCCAACCCTCTACAGATTTCTGAAGACAAAATTTTGCTTGGATTAAAACAAGATGTTTTACTATTTTGCATGTTTGATTTTTAATTTGTTGTGTTTATCAACCAAAATGGCTTTGTATGCTGAAGAACAAGAGGTGAGCCTGCAGCATACAAGAAATGAAAGTAGTCCAACAGGCAAAGGTTTTGACATATTTCAGGAAAGCTTGTGTTAGGGACAATCTCAGACTATTATCATGGGCCAAACCTGAGAGATGTTATATTTTCTTTAATAATTTCTAAAACAGTAGTAAGTTTCCCCAATAAATTCTCAACTCTGTAAAAGTAGTAAAGTACGTATTTATTTTTGTTGATCATTGTTTTCCCATTTCTGGCCTAGGATAGATCTTCAATAAACACATGTTAAATCAAGGAAGGAATTAATATCATATACTTCAGACATCAAATCTTGAATCTAAGAGATTATCAACAACATGAACTTGTTGACAAGTTCCTTTTGCTTTTAAACAAAAATATCTTGTTTATTCAAAGCCTATCTGAGACCCTACTATGTATCAAGAGCTGTCCCAGGTTCTCAAGGCATAGAAGTAAATTAGACATTGTATGTGCTCTCTAGAAACACTCAGACTTTCAAATCATTATAATTCAGTGAGTGCTAAAATAGAGCTGTGTGCCAGAGATAAAAGAAGTCTTGAGGAAGGGGTGTTCAACTCTGTCTTGGTAGGTCAGTAAAGCCTTTAGAGAGACAGAAAGTCTTAGAGGACTAGGAGAAGTTTGCAGACAGACAAGAATAGAACATTCCAGACAACATCCAGAGGAACTGAGTCACAAAGGAATGTATAAGAATGGCATATTCTAGGAACTAACAGTACATCACTGCGGCTAGAGAGGAAGGGGAAATGGTGTTACATGAGTGAGGGAGGGGAAATGGTGTTACATGATTAAGAAAAAATAAGCAGGGGGCAAAATCATAAGTAGTCTTACATACTACCTTAGATATTAATATTTAAGCCTGTAGGAAATGGGAAGCATTGAAGCACTTAAGTAAAAAAGTAACTTTCAAATTTTTGTTTTAGATTACTCTGGTCATCAGAGAAATAGATTAAGTATTAAAGAGGTAGAATCTCTCAGACTTAGGAACCAACTGCATAAGGTCGGGGGAGGGGGATAAATTTGCAAGATAATAAGGATGTAGAATTGAAAAGACCTGATATTATTGAAACTGGAGTTGCACATTCATTTTGCTTTGGCTTTTTTGTATCAGTGGTCATGGGCACCAAATAAAATGCTTCCATGAACATTTGGATTCTGGCTCTAAAGTTTCCTCGAGATTTCTTTTTTCCACCTGCTTCTACCCTTCCTATGCATTGGCTTTCTTCATCCTCTACCCTGTCTGCCTTCATAACTTGATCGTCTCCACTCATCTAGGCCTATTTGGATTTTGCAGCCCAACTTAAGTCTATTTAACTTGGCCAATTCAGGATGCAATTTTCAATAGTTCCTAGAATATGTGTACACCCAAAGATTCACATCCCTAGGTTTCACTCAATACCTGAGAACTACTAGATGGGAATGACACTGAAACAAAATTTCCTGAGGCCCTCAGTTTTCTGGGACTTTAATTGCCCATATGAGTGAAGGGATTAGGATAGAAAATTGAGACAAGATGACACGGCCTTGATGTTTATGTCTTCCCACCCCAAATTCATAGGTTGAAATCCTAACCAAGGGTGATGGTATTGGGAGATGGGGCCTTTTGGAAAGTGATTAGCCCTATAAATGGCTTATGAACAAGCCAAAGGGAGCTTGTTTGCCCTTTTCACCATGGGAGAACACAGTGAGAAGGCACCATTCATAACCCTGGAAACAGGCCTTCACCAGACACTGAATCTACAGATAACTTGATCCACCTCCAGAAAAATAAGAGATAAATTTCTGTCAAGCTACCCAGTTTATAGCAGCCCAGATGACTAAGACACAAGAATTGAAAGTTATGCTTCCCAGAGATAACACTTCCCATGCTGCTGGCAAGGATGATGATAGAATACCAATCCCTATGTTCATTACTATCATACATGTCCCAGAAAAGTACTAGCATCACTCCCAAATAAATTTGCCAGCATTTTCTAGAGGCTCCTCTGCTTTCTGATTCATCAAAATGCCAAGTTCCATATTTGAAAAAAAGTACTTTTATTACATGCTCTACTCTTCATGGCTTGTGCGGACTACAGAGAGGTGATTAGCAATCACTGATCCAGAACTGTGCAGGTTTCCTGATAGTGCCAGGCAATGTGCTTGATGGCTCCACCTATCAAGGGGACAATGATGGCACAGGTTGATTCTGCTAAGGATTTGCATCTGGGCACAGAATTTCAGTTTCTTGCCTGTGGACTGTAATGTAAGGAAAAAGGATGAGCATCACTCTATTGAAACAACTGTGGAAAGAGGATTCCAGAAGGATGATAGAGTGGGAAGCACAAGGAATCTGTCTCTCTACTTAGATAACAATTGAGCTGGCAAATCAGTGTGATGTAACAATTTTGGAACACTAGAATATACTGAAGGCTTGCAACTTCCAGGGGAAGGCTTGAAAAATAAATTGTAGTTAATTTCAGTACTCTGAACACAGTACCATCTACCCATTCCCAGTCCCAGCCCTGTAACTGGTAAATGTGCACATGTTTCTGGAACAACCTGTACATAGCTTGTGAGAGACAGGGTTGGCAAAAAGGACCCTGTCTTCCAAATAGTAGAGATCTGTGCTCTGATCAATCATTGATTGCTGCTTCTGCTCACAGAGGTACAGACAAAGAGGTGGGCAGCCATTGTTGTTGTACCTAGCCCCACTGTGGCAAGCCCCTCCCTACTAGCTGAAGTGACTTCTAAGGGACTTAAAGGGCCAGTGCTCTTTTTTCTCCCCTTCATTTTTCTCTTTTTCCTCTTTTGGGAGCCAGATATTCAAAAACAACTGCATATATGGGAGAAATTAGAAAGTGATTGTGCATGTCCAGGAAAAAACTCAGAAAATACCTGAGAAGACCTTAAATTTATATTTCAGGTTAATCCTTGGAACAGAGATAGCCTACAACAATAAAAAATAATAACAATAAACAAAAACAATAACAAAAAAACATTAAATTCTGGGAAATGAGGGGAATCTAATTACCAGAGTTACCACGTTACTAGATTCAAATGTCCAATTTTCAAAAAAAATCAGAAAGCATACAAAGAACAGGAAAGTATGGTCCATTTAAAGAATAAAAATAAACCACCTGTCCTGAAAAAAAAACACATGGCAGATACAGTAGACAAATACCTTAAAACTAGCTTAAAGATGATCATAGAACTAAAAGGAGAATGTGGAGAAAAGAAAATTATGAGGCCGGGCACGGTGGCTCAAGCCTGTAATCCCAGCACTTTGGGAGGCCAAGACGGGTGGATCACTAGGTCTCAGGAGATCCAGACCATCCTGGCTAACGCGGTGAAACCCCGTCTCTACTAAAAAATACAAAAAACTAGCCAGGCGAGGTGGCGGGCGCCTGTAGTCCCAGCTACTCTGGAGGCTGAGGCAGGAGAATGGCGTAAACCCGGGAGGCGGAGCTTGCAGTGAGCTGAGATCCAGCCACTGCACTCCAGCCTGGGTGACAGAGCGAGACTCCGTCTCAAAAAAAAGAAAAAAGAAAAAGAAAACTATGCATGAACAAAATGGAAATATAAATAAAGATACAGAAAACCTAAGGAGAGAAAAAGAAATTCTGGAGTTAAGAAGAACAATAATTGAAACAAAAAATTCACTGGAGGGATTCAAAAGCAGATTTGACAGACAAAAGAAAGAACTAGTGAATCTGAGAAAAGAAAATGAAACTTATGAAGTCTGAAGAACAGAAGGAAAAAAAAATTGAAGAAAAGTCAATAGAGCCTAAGGTACTTATAGGACACTATCAAGCAGACCAACAAATACAATGTGAGAATTCCAGAAGGAAAAGAGAGAGAGAGAGAAATGAGCAGAGAGTATATTTAAAGAAATAATGGTGGAAAACTTTACAAATCTGAGGAAAGATGTAAATATAAACGTCCAAGAAGCTTAACAAACTCCAAGAAAAATGAACTGACAGAGACTCACACAAAAACACACTATAATCAAACTTTGAAAGACAAAGACAAAGAAAGAATCTTGAAATCAGAAAGAGAAAAGCAATTCATCACATGCAAGAGATACTCAATGAGATCATCAGCAGATTTTTCATCAAAAACTTTAAGGCCAGAAGGCAGTGGTTCAATATATTCAAAATGTTAAAAGTAAAAAAAGCAAAACTGTTGTCCAAGAATCCTATATTTGGCAAAACTGTCCTTTAAAAGTGAGGGAGAAATTAAGACATTTTCAGATAAGCAAAAGCTTAGTTAGTTCATTACACTAGACCTGTGGCTGTAACTCATAGCCACATGAAGAAATAAAGATATTAATAAAGGTAAATACAGAGGCACTTATAAAAGCTAGTGGTTTTACAAATTCATCAGCTAATGGTTTGTAACTCCACTTTTTGTTTTCTATACAATTTAAGAGATTAATACATTTAAAAACATATTAATCTAAAAGTTAGCATTATTGTAACTTTGCTTTGTAACTCCACATTTTATTTTCAAATAATTTGAGAGACTAATGCATTTAAAGAAAGTATTCATTTACATTTTCAGACACACAATGTTTAATAACATAATCTTGTGACATTAACAATCAAAAGAGGTGAGGGCAGAGCTATAAAG
This sequence comes from Rhinopithecus roxellana, assembly GCF_007565055.1. Taxonomy (NCBI): domain Eukaryota; kingdom Metazoa; phylum Chordata; class Mammalia; order Primates; family Cercopithecidae; genus Rhinopithecus; species Rhinopithecus roxellana. The sequence continues at coordinate 57,730,581 of NC_044564.1, forward strand.
GAGCAAAGATTTTGTATGTTACTCAAGTTAAGATGGTATAAATTCAGAGTGTTATAACTTTTTGTTTTATTTTGTTTGTTTGTTTGTTTTTCAAGATGGAGTCTTGCTTTGTTGCCCAGGCTGGAGTGCAGTGGCATGATCTCGGCTCACTGCAAGCTCTGCCTCCTGGGTTCACACCATTCTCTCACCTCAGCCTCCCAATTAACTGGAACTACAGATGCCCACCACCACGCCTGGCTAATTTTGTTTTTGTATTTTTAGTAGAGACGGGGTTTCACCATGTTAGCCAGGATGGTCTCGATCTCCTGACCTTATGATCCACCCGCCTCAGCCTCCCAAAGTGCTGGGATCACAGGTGTGAGCCACTGCACCCAGCCTAGAGTGTTATAACTTTAAATATAAAATGTAATTCCCATGGCAACCTTAAAGAAAATAGCTGTAGAATGTATACGAAAGAAAATGAGAAAGGAATTTAAATATTTCACTACAAAAATAAACTAAACACAAAAGAAGACAATAACGCAGGAAACAAAAGGTAAATAAGATGCACGGCATATAAAAAACATGTAACAAAATGAAAGAATTAAATTCTTCCTTATCAGTAATTACTTTAAATGTAAATGGAGTAAACTCTCTAATCAAAAGACACAGATTGCCAGAATGCATAAAAATACATGATCTAGAGAGATTCCAAGATGGCCGAATAGGAACAGCTCCAGTCTGCAGCTCCAAGCATGAGCAACACTGAAGACAGGTGATTTCTGCATTTCCAACTGATGTATCAGGTTCATCTCACTAGGCTTGTCAGACAGTGGGTGCAGTCCACGAAGCAGGGCAGGGCATCACCTCACCCGGGAAGCACAAGGGGTCAAGGAATTCCCTTTCCTAGCAAAGGGAAGCCGTGAGAGATGGTACCTGGAAAATCGGGACACTCCCACCCTAATACTGCACTTTTCCAACAGCCTTAGCAAACAGCACATCAGGAGATTATATCCCACGCCTGGCTCAGAGGGTCCCAGGCCCACAGATACTTGATCACTGCTAGCACAGCAGTCTGAGATCAAACTGCAAGGCAGAAGCGAGGCTGGGGGAGGGGCGTCCGCCATTGCTGAGGCTTGAGTAGGTAAACAAAGTGGCCCGGAAGCTCAAACTGGGTAGAGCCCACCACAGCTCAAGGAGGCCTGCCTGCCTCTGTAGACTCCACCTCTGGGGGCAGGGCATAGCTGAACAAAAGGCAGCAGAAACTTCTGCAGACTTAAATGTCCCTGTCTGACAGCTTTAAAAAGAGTAGTGGTTCTCCCAGCACAGAGATTGAGATCTGAGAATGGACAGACTGCCTCCTCAATTGGGTCCCTGACCCCAGAGTAGCCTAACTAGGAGACACCTCCCAGTAGGGGCTGACTGACACCTCATACAGCCGGGTGCCCCTCTGAGACAAAGCTTCCAGAGGAAGGATCAGGCAGCAACATCTGCCGTTCTGCAATATTTGCAGTTCTGCAGCCTCTGCTGGTGATACCCAGGCAAACAGGGTCTGGAGTGGACCTCCAGCAAACTCCAAAAGACCTGCAGCTGAGGGTCTTGACTGTTAGAAGGAAAACTAACAAACAGAAAGGACATCCACACCAAAACCCCATCTGTACGTCACCATCATCAAAGACCAATGGTAGATAAAACCACAAAGATGGGGAGAAACCAGAGCAGAAAAGCTGAAAATTCTAAAAATCAGAGCACATCTTCTCCTCCAAAGGAACACAGCTCCTCACCAGCAACAGAACAAAGCTAGATGGAGGATGACTTTGACCAGTTGAGAGAAGGCGGCTTCAGATGATCAGTAATAACAAACTTCTCCGAGCTAAAGGAGGATGTTCAAACCCATCACAAAGAAGCTAAAAACCTTGAAAAAGATTAGACGAATGGCTAACTAGAATAAACAGTGTAGATAAGTCCTTAAATGACCTAATGGAGCTGAAAACCATGGCATGAGAACTATGTGACAAATGCACAAGCTTCAGTAGCTGATTTGATTAAGTAGAAGAAAGGGTATCAGTGATTGAAGATCAAATGAATGAAATGAATCAAGAAGAGAAGTTTAGAGAAAAAAGATTAAAAAGAAATGAACAAAGCCTCCGAGAAATATGGGACTATTTGTGAGAAGACCAAATCTACATCTGATTGGTGTACCTGAAAATGATAGGGAGAATGGAACCAAGTTGGAAAACACTACTCAGGATATTATCCAGAAGAACTTCCCCAACCTAGCAAGGCGGGCCAATGTTCAAATTCAGGAAATACAGAGAATGCCACAAAGATACTCCTCGAGAAGAGCAACTCCAAGACACATAATTGTCAGATTCACCAAAGTTGAAATGAAGGAAAAAATGTTAAGGGCAGCCAGAGAGAAAGGTCGGGTTACCCACAGAGGGAAACCCATCAGACTGACAGCAGATCTCTTGGCAGAAACTCTACAAGGCAGAAGAGAGTGGGGGCCAATATTCAACATTTTTAAAGAAAAGAATTTTCAGCCCAGAATTTCATATCCAGTCAAACTAAGCTTCATAAGTGAAGGAGAAATAAAATCATTTACAGACAAACAAATGCTGAGAGATTTTGTCACCACCAGGCCTGCCTTACAAGAGCTCCTGAAGGAAGCACTAAACATGGAAAGGAACAACCGGTACCACCCACTGCAAAACCATACCAAATTGTAAAGACCATCAATGCTAGGAAGAAACTATATCAACTAACAAGCAAATAACCAGCTAACATCATAATGACAGGATCAAATGCACACATAACAATATTAACATTAAATGTAAATGGGCTAAATGCTCCTATTAAAAGACAGACTGGCAAACTAGATAAAGAATCAAGATCCATCAGTGTGCTGTATTCAGAAGACCCATCTCACATGCAGAGACACACATAGGGTCAAAATAAAGGGATGGAGGAAGATCTACCAAACAAATGGAAAACAGAAAAAGCAAGGGTTGCAATTCTAGTCTCTGGTAAAACAGACTTTAACCAACAAAGATCAAAAGAGACAAAGAAAGCCATTACATAATGGTAAAGGGATCATTTCAACAGGAAGAGCTAACTATCCTAAATATATATGCACCCAATACAAGAGCACCCAGATTCATAAAGCAAGTCCTTAGAGACCTACAAAGAGACTTAGACTCCCACACAATAATAATGGGAGACTTTAACACCCCACTGTCAATATTAGACAGATCAATGAGACAGAAAGTTAACAAGGATTTCCAGGAATTGAACTCAACTCTGCACCAAGCGGACCTAATAGACATCTACAGAACTCTCCACCCCAAATCAATAGAATATACATTCTTCTCAGTACCACATCACACTTATTCGAAAATTGACCACATAGTTGGAAGTAAAGCACTCCTCAGCAAATGTAAAAGAACAGAAATTAAAACTGTCTCTCAGACCATAGTGCAATCAAACTAGAACTCAGGATTAAGAAACCCACTCAAAACCGCTCAACTACATGGAAAATATACACCATGGAATACTAGGGAGTCATAAAAAAGGGGGAGTTCGTGTCCTTTGTAGGAACATGGATGAAGCTAGAAACCATCATTCTGAGCAAACTATTGCAAGGACAGAAAACCAAACACTGCATGTTCTCACTCATAGGTGGGAACTGAACAATGAGAACACTTGGTCATGGGGCAGGGAACATCACACACTGGGGCCTGTCATGGGGTCAGGGGAGGGGGAGGGATAACATTAGGAGATATACCTAATATAAATGAGTTAATGCGTGCAGCACACCAACATGGCACATGTATATATATGTAACAAACCTGTACGTTGTGCACATGTTCACTAGAACTTGAAGTATAATATTAAAAAAAAATACATGATCTAAGCAAGATGGCTCACTAGAAGCCCTAGTGCTTGTCCTCCTCACAAAGACAGCCAAAACAACAAATAAGCTATATTTTAACAAAAATAATGGAGAGAGAGAGCAGAAGTACACCAGAGGAATAACAGAAACTTGGGATGGCCATATAAAGAATACAAGAAAATGCCAGGATTGAACCATCTCATTCCCCAACTGGAATCAGCTGGGAACAAGGAGGAACTTCTTCCTACAGTGAGGAAATAAAGCAAGAAATTCCCAGCAGCCCCCATCAACTCCTTGGACACCTACAGACCTCAGCACTGGAGTCCTCTGGAGTCCTCACAGACACTAAACCCAGCTAAGGGAGATTCCTGGAGTCCACATAGCTGTGTTCTTCCCAGAGAAGGAGCAGACACTGTGGCTCACACAGCTACTGCACTATACCATCTTAGTATTGGTACTATGGCTGGAGTGTGTCTTGCTCTGGGGTTGAGTAGCCAAGGCTCCCTTTCATCTCTGAGGCCAAGCCACCACTAAACCACCCCATCCCAGTGGCCTGACATACTCAAGCCAAGATGCAAGCTGCTGTTATACCCTTTTCCACAGAACCAAGCAGTGGTGGAGCCACTCTACCTACCCCTACCACTGCCCCCTTGGGCTGGAGCTAAAGTAGTACTCTGCTTCGTGGGAAAATGATACCTTGGCAACGCAGGTCAGTCATACCTCCCCAGTGCCTAAGTTGAATCAGTGCTCTGCATTCCAGGAAATGGTGCCTTGGCTGCTCAGAGTAGTCATAACCCCAGTATCTAACCTGAAGTGGTACCCTGCATCCAGGGAAATAGCACCTGGGCTGCCCAGAACAATCACACACAACCAGGCCTCAGTTGAAGTGGCATGTTTCTCCCTGAAGAATCAATAACCTGGATCAAGTTGAGCAGTTGTGTTAGGGCTGAGCTGACATAATAAAAAGGGTCATTATATAATGATAATGGGATCAATCCAGCAAGAGGAGTATATAACAATTTTAAATGTACCTGCACCCAATACTGGAGCACCTAGATATATAAAGCAAATATTATTAGATCTAAGGGGAGAGATAGACTCCAACACAATAATTGGAGACTTCAACACCTTGCTCTCAGCATTGAACAGATAATCTAGAAAATCAGCAAAGAAACATTGAATTTAAGCTGTACTGTAGACCAATGTCTCACAGACATTTACAGAACATTTAACCCAATAGCTGCAGAATACAAATTATTTTCATCAGCATATAGACCACTCTCCAGGATAAATTACATGTTAGACTATAAAACAAGTCTCAATATATTTAAAAGAATTTAAATCATATTAAGTATGTTTTCTGATCATAAGGGAGTACAAATAGAAATTAATAAAAAGAGAAACTTTTGAAATCATACCAATACATGGAAATTAAGCAGCATGTTCCTGAATAATTAATTGGTCAATAAAGAAATTAAAAAGGAAATTTAAAAATTTTTTGAAACAAATGAAAATAGAAACAATATACCACGACCTATAAGATGCAGAAAAAGCGGTATTAAGAAGTAAATTTATAGCAATAAATGCCTACATCAAAAAATAGAAAGCTTTCAAATAAGCAACATAGCAATGCATTTCAACAAACTAGAAAAGTGAGACCAAACTAAACCTAAAATGAGAAGGAAAGAAATAAGATCAAAGCACAAATAAAACTGAGACTAAAAAAAGTATCAATGAAACAAAAAGCTGGTTTTTAAAAAAAGATAAAATCAGTAGAGCTCTACAAGTTAGACCAATCATGAAAAGAGAAAAGATCCAAATAATAAAAATCAGAAACAAAAAAGGAGGCATTAAAACTGATACCACAGAAATAAAATCTCCTATCAAAGAAAAACCCAGGACCCAGTGGCTTCACTGCTGAACTCTACCAAACATTTAAAGAACTAATTACCAATTCTTCTCAAAGTCTTCCAGAAAATTGAGGAGAATAGAATTCTTCCAAACTCATTCTGTGAGGCCAGCATTGCCTTGATACCATAACTAGACAGTAACGTAACAAAAAAAGAAAACTATAAGCCAATATCCCTGATGAAGACAGATGTAAAAATCCTCAACAAAATACTAGCAAACCAAATCTAGCAGCACATTAAAAAGATAATTCACTATGACCAAGTAAGATTTATCCAAGGGATGCAAGGATAATTCAACATATGGAAATCAATACACACGATACATCAGATTAACAGAACCAAAACCAAAAACCATATAATCATTTCAATAGATGCTGAAAAAGCATTTGATAAAATTCAACATCCCTTTATGAAAAAAACCCACAACAAACTTGGTATAGGAGAAACATACCTCAAAATAATAAAGGCCATATATGGCAAACTCAAAGCTAACATCACACCTAATTGGGAAAAATTAAAAGCCTTTCCCCTAAGATCAGGAATAACACAAGGGTTCCTATTTTCACCACTTTTACTAGACATAATACTGGAAGTCTGAGTCACAGCAATTACGCAAAATAAAGAAATAAAGCACATCCAAATTGGAAAGGAAGAAGTCTAATTGTTCTTATTTGCAGACAACATGAACTTATGTGTAAAGAAATCTAAAAGCACCACCAAAAAATCTCTTAGAACTGATCAACAAATTCAGTAAATTTGCAAGATACGGAATCAACATTAAAAAATCAGTAATGTCTCTATCCACCAACAGAGAACTATCAAAGAAATCAAAAAAGCAATCCCAATTACAATCACTACCAAAAAATACCTTAAAAAATTAACTAAGGAGGTAAAAAATTTATAAGAAGAACTATAAAGCACAATGAAAGAAATTGAAGAGGACACACAAAATGAAGACACACTCCTTCTTTTTAAAAATAGAAAAAAAAAAAAAAAAACTAAAATATGCATGGAACCACAGAAGATCCTGAACAGCCAAAGCAATCCTGAGCAAAAAGAATAAAGTTGGAACCAGGCATAGTGGCTCAAACCTGTAATCTCAGTGCTTTGGGAGGCTGAGGCAGGAGTATTGCTTGAGGCCAGGAGTTCAAAGCCAGCCTGGGCAATATAGCAAGACCCCATCTGTATGAAAAAGAAAAAAGAAAAAAATGAACAAACCTGGAGGCATCACACAACCAGACTTCAAAATATACTATAAAACTATAATAACCAAAATAGGATAGTACTGGCATAAGAACAGACATATAGACCAGTGGAACAGAATAGAAAACCCAGAAATAAATCCATGTATTTAAAACCAACTAATTTTTTTTTCTTTTTCTTTTTCTTTTCTTTTTGAGTCAAGGTCTCACTTTATTACCCAGGCTGGAGTGCAGCGGAAGGATCATAGCTTACTGCAGACTTGAACTCCTGGGCTCAAATGATCCTCCCACCCCAACCTCCTAAGCAGCTGGATTATAGGCACAGGCCACCATACCTAGCTAATTTTTTGTCGGCTTTTTTTTTTTTTTCTTTTAGAGAGATAAGGTTTTGCTATGTGAACCAAGCTGTTCTCCAACTCCTGACCTCAAGCAATCCTCTTGTGTTGGCCTCCCAAATTTCTGGGATTACAGGTGTAAGCCACCATGCCCAGTCTGCCAATTGATTTTTGACAAAGAAACCAAAAACACTGATAGAGAAAGGGACAGTCTTGTCAACAAATAGTGCTGGGAAACTGGATATCCATAAAGAGAACAATAAAACCAGGCCAGGCATGATGGCTCACACCTGTAGTCCCAGCACTTTGGGAGACCAAGGCAAGCAGATCACTTGAGCCCAGAAGTTCATGACCAGCCTGGGCAACATGGTGAAACCCTATCTCTACAAAAAATATAAAAAATTAGCCAGGCATGGTGGCACAAGCCTGTAATCCCAGCTACTCAGGAGGCTGAGGTGGGAAGATCACCTGAGCCTGGGAGGCAGAGGTTTCAGTGAGCTGAGATCATGCCACTGCACTCCAGCCTGAGTGACACAGTGAGATCCTGTCTCAAAAAAAAAGAAAAAGAAAAAAGCAAAAAAAAAACCAGACCCCTATCTCTCACCATGTACAAAAATCAACTCAAAATGGATTAAAGACTTATGACCTGAAACTATGAAACTATTAGAATGAAATATAGGGGAAATACTTCAGACATTGGTCTGAGCAAATATTTCATGTTGAAGACCTCAAAAGTACAGGTAACAAAGAGAAAATAGACGAATCACATTATACCAAACTAACACAGCAAGAGAAACAATCAACAGAGTGAAGAGACAACATACAGAAAACTTGGAGAAAACATTTACAAACTAGTCATCTGACAAGGGATTAGTATCCAGAAAACACAAGGAACTAAAACAAGTCAGCAGCAAAAATACCAAATAAACCAATTTTTAACTGGTCAAATGAACTGAATAGACATTTATCAAAAGGAGACATATAACAAATTGCCCACAGGTATGTGGAAAAAAATGCTCAGCATCACTAATTATCAGGTAAATACAAATAAAATCACAATGAAATATCATCTCATCCCAATTTGAATGATTATTATATTTTTAAAATGCTGTTGAAGATTCAGAGTAAGGAGAACCCTTTTACACTGTTGGTGGGAATGCAGATTAATATAGTTATATCAAAAACAGTATAAATTATCCTCAAAAAACTAAAAATAGAACTACCATATGATCCAGCAATCCCACTATTGGGTACATATCCAAAGGAAACAAAATTAGTATGTTGAAGAGATATCTGCACTTCCAGGTTTACTGCAGTACTATTCACAATAGCCAAGTTATTGTATCAACATAGGTGTCTACCAACAGATGAATGGATAATAAAAATATGGTATATATACACAATGAGATACTATTTAGCCAGTATCTTTAAAAAGCACAAAATTCTTTCTTTCATGGCAATATGAATGAGTTTGGATGGGATAGCATTATGTTAAATAAAATAAGCTAAGCCCAGAAATATAAACATGACATGTTATCACTGATATGTGGAAGCTAAAAAAGTTGATGTTATAGAAGTAGAGAATAGAATATTGGTTACTGGAGGCAGAGAAGGATAGGAGGGAGGGAAGGATAGACAAAGCTTGATTAACAGATACAAAAGTACAGCTAGAAAAGAAGAATAAATTCTAATGTTTTATAGCATTATACAATGACTATAACAATTTATTGTATATTTTTAAATAGCTAGAAGAATTGATTTCGAATGTTTTCAACACAAAGAAATGATAAATGTTTATGATGGCAGATATGCTAATTATGCTGGTTGGAGCATTACATATTGTATACATGTATCAAAATATCATAATGTACCCCATAAGTATGTACAATTATCACGTATCATTTAAAAATAATGATAAAAGTAAAACATATGTAACCTAACTATATACCATCTGTAAGAGACTCAATTTAGATTCAAAAACAAACAGATTGAAAGTGAAAAGACAGAAAAAGATATTCCATGCAAACAGTAACAAAAAGAGAGCAGGGGTTGCTATACTAATATCAGACAAAATAGACTGTAAATCAAAAAAGCTCATAAGAGAGAAAGGATAATATACATCAATAAAAGATTCAATATAGAAAGAAAATATAAAATGGTAAACATTTACTCATGTAATGACAGACCACCAAAATACATGAAGCAAAAACTGACAGCATGAAAGAGAAAAATAGATAGTTCTGCAATAATAGTTGGGGATTTAAATACCCCACTGTAAATAAAAGAACAACCAGGCAGAAGATAAGCAAGGAAATAGAGGACTTAACACAATAAACCAACTAGATCTAACATATAGAGAACACTCTACCCAACAACAGCAGCATACACATTCTTCCCAAATGCACATGGGACATCTTCCAGGATAGATCACATATTGGGCCACGAGTTAAGTCTCAATCGATTTTAAGAGATACAGGTCATAGGCCGGGTGCGGTGGCTCACACCTGTAATCCCAGCACTTTGGGAGGCCAAGGTGGGCAGATCATGAGGTCAGGAGATCAAGGCCATCCTGGCTAACACAGTGAAACCCCATCTCTACTAAAAACACAAAAAATTAGCCGGACCTGGTGGCGGGTGCCTCTAGTCCCAGTTACTCAGGAGGTTGAGGCAGGAGAATGGCATGAACCCGGGAGGTGTAGCTTGCAGTGAGCCACGATCGCCCTGCTGCACTCCAGCCTGGGCAACAGAGAGAGACTCCATTTCAAAAAAAAAAGATAGAGGTCATAAAAAATATCTTCTCTGACCACAACAGAATAAACTTAGACATCAATAACAGAAGTAAAACTAGAAAATTCTTAAATTTGTAGAATTTAAACAACATACTCTTAAATAATCAATGAGCTAAAATGATATCAACTTATCAACAAATGAAATACTTACCAACAATGAAAACCAAAACACAATATACCAAAACTTATGGGATGCCACAAAAGCAGTCCTCAGTTGGAATTTATAGCTATAAATGCCTACAACAAAAAAATTAAAAAGATATCAAATTTTTTATACAATGTAACTTCACAACTTAAGAAACTAGAAAAAAGAAATACAAACGCAACATGAAGCTAACAGAAGGAAATAATAGAGACTACAGCAGAGATAAATGGCAGAGAATAGAAAAACAATAGGAAAAATTAATGAAACTAAAACTGATTTTTTGAAAGATCAACAAAACTGACAAGCCTTTAGCTAGCTGGGGGAAAAAACACAGAAGACTCAAGTTATTGAAATGAGAAATGAAAATGGAGATATCCCCATAGCTTTTACAAAAGTAAAAATGATTATAACAGACTACATAAGCAAATTGGAGAAAGTGGATGAAATGGACAAATTCCTAGAAACACAAAATCTACCAAGACTGGGTCATGAATAAATAATCTGGATAGACCTACAACTAGTGATGAGATTGAATCAGTAATGAAAACAATTTCCCAACAAAGAAAAGCCCAAGACTGATGGCTTCACTGGTAAACTCTGCCAAACATTTACAGAATTAATACCAATCCATCTCAAACTTTTCATAAAAAAGTTGAACAGGAGGGAACACTTTCTAACTCATTCTATGAGGCCAGTATTGCCCTAATATCAAAGCAAGAAATCACTACAAGAAAAAGAAACTGCAGACCAATGTCCCTTATAAATACTGATGCAAAAATCCTCAATAAAATGTTGGCAAACTGAATTTAGCAGGATAGTAGAAAAGATTTTGCATCATGACCAAGTGGAGTTTAATCTTGAAATGCAAGGATGGTTCAACATAGAAACGATCAATATAAATACCACATTAACAGAATGAAGGCCAAAAAAAAAAAAAAAAAAGATCATCTCAATTGAAGCAAAAAAAAAAAAAAAGCATTTGACAAAATTCAGTACCCTTTCATGATAAAAAAAACACTCAATAAATTAGAAACGAAAGGAAACTATTCCAATGTAATAAAAGCCACATATGAAAAACTCTCAGCAAACACTCAATGACAAAAGATTGGAAGCATTTCCTTTAAAAAAGGTGCAGAGACTTGTGTGACCACCTAGACTCACACCTTAGCCAGGATTAGGGACAGGATACAATTCCAAATAAGTGAATATGAATCAGGTCATGAACTTATCTACCACAGAAACCCTCTCTACTTGTTAAATCTCATATCCCTGCTGGAAATGAGAAGGGTCACCAAGGTTAAGGTAATAGAAATCACCAATCCTTGTCTTCTGATTCTCCCTGAACATCTTCATGTATATCTACTCTCTCAGTTTTCTGGTGCCCTCAGACCATATTCTTAACTATGCCACTTCAGTCTCCCTTAACAACCCTGTGAGGGGAACCTGAGTATCTCATTAACGGGGTTCTGGATTTAGGGTCACCATTGTCAAAAATCTGGTACCTGTTCTCACTAGAAAGTTATGGGTCAGAAGGGCAGTCTTGGGAACCACTGGGAAAGCTAGAGAAACACTACCACCCTGACCAGGAGGAAGAGCCTATGTTCATAGCATATTGTTGTTGTTTTATGAAAAAGTTTATTTGTTCACCCAACAAATATTTGTTGCATTTTTACTATGTGTCAGGTACTGTTTAGGTGCCAGGGATACAGCAGGGAGCAAAACAGACCAAAATTCTGTTTTAGGCAGTGTGGTGGCTCATGCCTATAATCCCAGCACTTTGGGAGGCCAAGGTAGGAGGATGACTTGAGGTCAGGAGTTCAAGACTAGCCTCAACAACATAGCAAGACCCTGCCTCGCTCTGTCGCCCAGCCTGGAGTGCAGTAGCACAATCTCGGCTCACTGCAACCTCTGCCTCCTGGGTTCAAGTAATTCTCCTGCCTCAGCCTCTAGAGTAGCTGGCATTACAGGCATGAGCCACCACACCTGGCTAATTTTTGTGTTTTTAGCAGAGACGGAGCTTTCATGGTGTTGGCCAGGCTGGCCTGGAACTCCTGACCTCAGGTGATCTGCCCACCTTAACCACAGGTGTGAGCCACTGCACCCAACCAAAAAAAATTTTTTTTTAATTAGCCAGGAGCTATGGCGCATGCCTAGAGTCCTAATCAGGTGGTTGAGGCAGAAGGATGGCTTAAACCCAGGAGTTGGAGATTACAATGAGTTAGTTACAGTCATACCACTGCACTCCAGACAGGGTCAGAGCAAGACCCTGCCTCTTAAAAAAAAAAAAATAACTGTCTTCATAGAGTTTATGTTCACATTGGGGGTGAAGTAAATTAAATGATAATATGATAAACATCCATATATCCCTCGCAAGCTTAAGACCCAGCATAACTATTTACCAGCCTATTTACATACCCTTGACTCTCACCAGAGCCTTTCACGTAGCCTCCTGATGGGGTTGGTTGAGGAGCTGAGAAAAGGGTGTGCCTTCGCAGCAGTCATTGTGGACACCTTCTCATTTATTCCTGGCCTGCTGTCACGCTGAATCTTTTTTCTCCCTTTAAACTCTGTCCTTGCTTCTGTCTGACTCCAAACCTTTGGCTCTGTACAGCCCAAATTTTGAGCCTACCTGTGGCCCTTAAAACTTGGTATTTAAACCAGGTATTCCCATCAAATGCCTCTTATCTTTTCCTAACAGATTTTTTCTGACTTAGTTTGCCCCTTGATCTCTAACCTTCTTGCTCTCTAAGAAAGCCTGATAAGCCCATCAGAATCTTATAGAAGAAGATAGGCAACTCATGTGTTTGGGGTCACCAAAGATTGGCTAACTTGCAATATGTACATTTGTCAAGGAGGCAAACATATTTATAAAAATAAAAGCTAGCATTTATATGCCACTTACTATGGACCAGGAACTATTATAATGTTTTTCATGCCTTAATTCATTTAATCCTTATTATAGCTCTTTAAGATAGGTTTTTAATTATTCCTATTTTACAGATTAAGAAACCAAGACTCAAAGAAATTGATGGGGCTCAGGACATGCTACCTCAAAAATATGGCACCTGGACATTGTGAACATTTTCAGCTGAAGAAATTTGAGAAAACAATCTGGGCATGGTGGCACCCACCTGTAATCCCAGGTACTCAGGAGGCTGAGGCAGGAAGAAGGTTGCTTGAGCCCAGGGTTTCAAAGGTACGGTGAGCTATGATCACATCACTGCACTCCAGCCTGGGCAAGAGAGTGAAACCCTATCCCTTAAAAAAAAAAAAAAAAAAAAAAAAAAAAAAAAAAAAAAAAAAGGAAAGAAAAGAAAGAAATTTGAGAAAACAGCAGAAGCAGGAAGGCCAGTCTCACCTTCCCCACCTCCCTTCTCCCATAAAGCAGATCATAAAACCTAGGAAGGATTTTCTGACCTTCCCCTGAAGCAGGTTATAAGACCCTCCTGTGAGAAGTATCCTCCTATGCCTGGGAGAGAGGAACATCTTTATCTCTGAAGATAAAGGGTCACAGAGAAGAATCTGGCTTGCTAAGATTCTAAGGACTTGCTAAGTTTCCCCCAGTTTATTACCATTAGATCACACCCTTTTTGCCTGTCATATTTCTCCACAACTATCCAATCTTCATCAAACCTAGCATTAAAAAAAACCCACACACAACCCTCAGGTTTAATTGTTTCTTCAGATTTTTATTTCTGTATGAAGTCTCCAAGTCATGTAAAACTTACATTAAATAAATTTGCAGGCTTTTCTCTTATTAATCTGCCTGTTTGTACAGGGACCTTAGCCATGAACCTAAAATAGGTAGAAGGAAAGATATTTTTCCTTCCCTATGAGGTAAAGTAACTTTCCCAAAAACACACTGCTAATAAGTGGCAGAACTGGGGTTTGAACAAGGATTCTGAATCTAGACCACCACCCTCCTTATCCATTATATGGCGTATTTATAACACTTGACCCTCCAACCAACTAATCGACCTGGGCCTTGTCTGAAAGGCAATTTTTTGTGTGTGTGATTAAAATAAATGTTCTTCCTTCAGATATCCATACAGCTAATTCCCTCACATCTGTATGGAATAAATTATGTCCCTCCCCAAATTTATATGTTGAATCCCTAATTCCTAGCATTCAGTGCAGTATCTGGCACATAGCAAGTGATCAATAAATAAATGACAGGAAGAAAGAAAGTTCAGGAATTAGCTGAGTCTTCCTCAGACCAAACTCCATGGGACAGGAAGGAGGCAGGGCTGAGCCAAGAAGAAGGACCTGGCTTGTGCTTAGAAATGGGGTAAGCATGATGACAAATTACTGCTTCAACAAAAGATCAGGGTAGCTGGAGTCAGAAAGACAAATGGATCCAAACCAAGAAGGCATCTTAAGTCGCTAAAAACTGAAGGGCATGAAGGAAGCCAAAGTCTAATTCTGGTATAGACCTGGTTGTTAAGCCTCATGGCTCTTAATCCTCTGCTCACCTCACCTGCTCAGGTGTTGCCTCCAGAATGCTTTAAAGTATTGTCTTCTGACACTCTTTTGACCTTAGCCCAGGCAGGATTGATGGTGATCTAAGGAAAGATACACATGTCTACTCAGCTCCTTCAAAAGTTTCCTTCTGCCTGAGCATAGTGGCTCATGCCTATAATTCCAGTGCTTTGGGAGGCTGAGACAGAACAACTGCTTAAGCCCAGGAGCTGAAAACCAGCCTGGGCAACATAGCAAGACCCTGTCTCTACAAAAAAAAAAAAATTAGCTGGGTATGGTGGCACATGGCACATGCCTGTGGTCCCAGCTATCAGGGAGCCTGAGGTGGGAGGATTGCTTGAGCCTCAGTTCAAGGCTTCAATGCGTTATGATTGCACCACTGCATTCCAGCCTGGGTGACAGAGTGACACCCCATCTCTAAAAGAAAAGTTTCCTTCCCTTCTAGAGCTTCAGAGTTTTAGAAAAGAAAATCCTTAGCGTGCTCTTCCAAGTGACAGCTCAAGGAGTCTCTTAAGACTCCACTGGAAATCTCTTGCTTGGGTCAACCTTCCCCCACTGTCCATCTCATTGCCACTTGAATTTCACCTCTCTCCATGGTCACTTTTGATGGCATCTTAGTTGTGGTTTTCACTCCTAGGTACTGTCTCTTGAATTACTTTACTCAGCAGTCTCTGAGCAGCTGAACCCTGCATCCCGGGCTCCTGCCCCTGCAGGAAGGGATTTAGTGAAAAGGAATAAAAAGAATATCTGTAATACACCCCTTCTTCCAGCAACCTCCCACACTCACACCTCTTCTTCAACACTAGGGGGTGATACTCACATGGTCGTTTTACACTATTCTGCACTACACAAACTTCATTGTCATGCTCTTCAACCCCATGCCTCCATCAGCAACAACTCTTGAAGAAATGTTTATGAAAGCCTAAATCTAGGATTCCCCCTGAAATGTGGATGAATTTTACACCAGCTCCTTAAGTAGAAAAATATTTGCCATTAATGAGGGCTTCAACATTACCTGTAGAAATAATTTGCAATACAAGAAAAGGGTCAGGGAAATTTTTTAACTCCATAGAGTATGGGACTAATCCATGTATTTACTTCCAAGTCAGGCAAGTAGAGGGGACTCTATTCTGATCTAAAACGAAAAGAGAAAAATGCTTCTCTCAAGGAAGAGGTTGTTTGTGGCAGTGAAGGGAGAAGTAAGAGGATCAATTTTGAGGGTCAGCAGACGAAAAGAAAGGAAGTGAGCCAGGAGCTGCTGAAGCTGATCAAGAAAGATTCATAGCTTCTCATGAGGTGGCATCCTCCAACTCCCAAACTCTGAAAGCCTCCAGCTCCACACCTCATTACCTTTCTCCTAATCATCTTGTAGGGAGAATTTTCTGCCCTAGGCTACAGAGACTCAGAAGTGAGGGAAGTTGGGGAAAGGAAGAGTACCCCATTCCTGGCATCCTTAGCTGGTCCCACACGTCTTCCTGTAAAAATACTCTTCATGGACCAGGCGTGGTGGCTCAAGCCTGTAATCTCAGCAGTTTGGGAGGCCAAGGCGGGCAGATCACAAGGTCAGGAGTTCAAGACCAGCCTGGCCAACATGGTGAAACCCTGTCTCCACTAAAATACAAAAATTAGCTGGGCATGGTGGTACGCACCTATAATCCCAGCTACTAGGGAGGCTGAGGCAGGAGAATTGCTTGAACCCAGGAGGTGGAGGTTGCAGTGAGCCGAGATCGTGCCACTGCACTCCAGCCTTGGTGACAGAGCAAGACTCCATCTCAAAAAAAAAAAAAAATACTCTTCATGAGGTGGTCAAGTCCTGTAATTCTGGAACTCTACTTCAGAGGATTAGAAGTAGAGGCATAATATGGTTACTATGGAGAACGCATTCTAAGTCCCATATAACTCACTTCTGCAAACGAACTGCTGGAATTCTGCCATTCTGATATGGGGGCTGTTGTGTAACTCTCAAATGAGGGAGGAAGATGCACTGACATCTTTTGGACCTATAAGATTCATAAGACAAGGAATAATTCTGTATCCTTTTTGCTTGAGAGCTTTTCATATTGCCTTTTGATCATTCTGGAGATCAAGAAATACGTTCCCTTCCTTCTGGTCAGGTTTTAAAGAATTCTGAGGCCTCTGGCTGGCACATTCACTGATACCTACAGAATCAAAGCAATGACTTTGAGTCTCACTTGCTTAGAAATGTAAAGGAATGAGTAAAAGTCGGAAGGAAGTTTAATTTTAGCTTCTTTGGGTTTTTTGATCATGAAAACTAAAGCATATCTGATACAAATACACTTCTTTACTGAAGTCCAGAGAGTTAAGTTTGTCTAAATTCAAATTATTAAACTGCATTTTAGCTGCTTTAGCATAACTGTGTGAGAGAGAGAGCACATGAGACAGAGACAGAGAAAATGACTCATGCAGTCTTCTCAGTGAATCTGAAAAGTCTAGTTAACCCTGAAAAGATGCCATTACTAAGTGAGTTCTAGCTCATTGTTTATATGCAAGCTAACCACCAAATCATATTTATCCTTTTTGGGAGGCCCTTAGCAAAACAATGCAATCAATTTCTAGTACATGAGAATATTTCCACACTGCAAGTTTTTCTGAAAAAAAAAGAAACCATATTACGATTTGAAAACAGCAAGAGATGAAACTGGCTTTTTCATATGACACTTCAGTAACAAACATTTTCACGTGTAAGAAATGTCCTGCACTTTTTTTTTTTTTTTAGAAATTAAGGTTTCACTGTGTTGCTCAGACTGAACTTGAACTCCTGGGCTTAAGCTATCCTCCCACCTCAGCATCTCAAGTAGCTCAGCTTACAGGCACTGCACCTATGTTTTGCAAATATTTAAAGATTATTAATAAGTGTGAGGACAGTGATAGAGTCTAGTAAATGTCCATATCATGCATTTGAGTACTTGCTATGTGCCAAGGACTTCACATATATTATCGTCTTTAATTCTCAGTAAAGCCCTTTGAGAAAGGAATTAATACTCCCATTTTACAAATGAGAAAATCAAGGCATATGTTAAGGAAACTGCCCAAGTCTTCATAACTTATAAATGGCACTGCAGACATTTGAATCCAGGTCCACCTGACTTAGGGCCAAGTTCTTAGCTACTCTGTTGCCTCTCAAATGGCAGAAGTTCTGTTGCCACTATTAAACATTAGCCATTATTACAATACAAAGATTGCCCAGGAGCTTCTGTATAATGCAACATCACATGCAAAGCATTTCCAAAGGTTTTCTCTAGAAGGAAGAGGCCACTTGCTAAAGGAAGGCATTCTTGAATATTATCACCAGTTAAAAAAACCTCTAAAATTAAAATAATATACACTTTTTATGCAATAGGTACTCTTTAAGCAAGCATCTTTTAGAAGTGGAGTATGAATAATGCAGTCTGCATCAAGAACAGGCATTATATTTTGTAGGAATATAGATGACCTGCTTAGAGGTAGGGAGACAGGCAGAAACAAATGGACATGCACATACACACTACTCTGCTACCACCCAAGAGAAAGAAGAGGAATGGTTGTGTGCCAGTCTCACTGTTAGCCTTGCACAGAAGCTTGTTAATATTGGGAAGCTCAAGCCTGGTGACCTGAGTCAGTTCATTGCATAATCCTCTCTTGAGGTTGTGGCTGAACTGTGAAAGTTTGTATTAGTCCCTCTCACTTCCCCCAGGATAGCTGAAAAAGCTGTGGAGGTCTTAACCCTTCCTCCTGGTAGATGAGCAATCCCTATCAGTTCTTGCGGGTGGACCTTCATTCACCCCCTCTAAAAATGACTGTGGGGCTTCAGGAGCAGGACCATCACCCTCCATGTCTTCTAAAGTACAATATGTTGGAAACATAATCAGTTTGCACCCACCATTGCCCTTGTCCATTCCCAACCAAAGCTCTGGATATTCATAAATCATCATGACTGTTTGATTTCAGAGAGTTTTTGCTGAATTGCCTCTAAATTCCTCTGGATTGGTGAATAGAGGTAGACTTGGCTTCCCATAGCAGCTGCTAGCCCCAGCTGTATCTCCATCCCAACCTCAACTGATTGGGTGGACCCAGCAGAAGCCTGTACTCAGGGGTCTGAACTTTCCCCCCTATAATATCTTATTCCCTAGGTTCAGGGAGAAAAAAAAAAAAAAACAGACCATTGCCTTCAAGCAGATTTCTCTGAATTCAGTGGCTCATAACAAAATATTCAATTTCGCCTTGCTGAGAGGCAGAGGTTGTTCTAGCTAGGGTAGAAGGTACTTTCCAAGGAGACAGAAGTGAAACAGTATTTGCTATGTGGCATCAGGAGGTCAGAAAGGCCAAGTAAGTCAGAATCCATTAGAGAAGACTACATTTGAAAGCGGCAAGACAGAGAACTAATATGTAACCCAAATGCCAGAGATTGAAATGTCAGGCAAACTGGATTCAGTTTATAAAAAGGTAAGAGGCAAATGAAGGCGTCCAAGGGCATTGTTGTAAAAAAATCTCAGGGTGTTTGTAAGTAAGGCGAAGACATCATGAAACACAAAAGGATACTCAGCCAGAGTTTTCAGCCTCATAGCAAAGTGTGCAGCCTTCTACCTCCTGCCCAGCTCTTGGGTTAGTTGGAACAGGTACTGTTTCCAGTTCTAGGTCCAAGTGTGTGCATCAGTGAGTCATATAATAGAAAAGCTCCTTCCTCAGGGCTGTGATATCACCTTGGCTACATCCTTATACTGTGGCCTACTTTAACCTCTACTTGACCACAGACTAGTTAAAATCTCAAGCTCTTTTTGCAGAAGGTCTTATCTCAAAGCTTTGCAGATAAACTCAGACAAGATCCCAAGTCAGCTCCCAGTTAAGGGTCTGCAGCTGTTAAGTGCTGTCTGACTGGCAGACAACCACATGGTCTTCAAGGTTTGGCTCATCAATTTTATCTTATTACCAAGTTTCCCATGCTTACTTTCATCCAGCTCAACAGTCTTTTTGTTCCCTGATTATGCCAAGCTCTGGTATCACCTCTAGATCCAGACCCTGCCCTGAGTCCCAAACTTTATAGGGTCCCATCCTGCTGAATTTATTTCTGCAAACTCCCTCACTGTAGGGTGAGGTCTACAAGCCAAGGGACACGCCTAGCAGGACCCAATACCTCCCACACTTCCAGATCACACTTGGGCTTCCTGGGACCACAGAATGCTCTGCCCAAGTAGCCTCAAAAATGCTCCTAGGGCCTGCAAAACCCTCTTCCCTAGGTCCAACCCCCTGCAGAGACCACTCTCACTGGTATGTACATCTCTAGACTCTGTCACATGGCATATCATGGAATACAGTGAAATGGAAAATAACAGTTAAACAAAGGAAATTACTCAACGTGTTTAGTTAGTTCTGCTCAGAAAAATAGAGTTAAATTAAAAGCTGTACCTTCAGCTGTGCCCTGAAGGTCAACTCACTAAAGCTTTGTTAAACCAGAAAGCCTGGGAACCTCAGAGCTTGTCTCCCCTAAGAGGCCTTTAATTCTTGCCTTTTTTGTTGAAAATCAAGAAACTTGCTCCAGGTCTTCCAAATATGCCCAGCACCTCAGAGGTTTGAGGATTAAACTCAGCATTTCACAGGTTGGCTGCTAAACTAATGCTACAACCCAGCTTTTATCATTAATGGTAGAGACTGTCTCCTTAAAATAGTTTCCAAATCAGAATGCCAATCATATTTGGATTCTGGTGCAGAGATTTTAAATATTTAGTACTTGTTATCTTAAAAAGAACAGTTCATGAACACTGGCTTGCTGACACATATTACATGATAAATGTAAGTAAAAGTTATCAGATGCTACATGGCTATTCAAAGCCTCTATACCTCCAAGCAATGTTAATTTTATTAAGGAATAGTAAGTCAACTTATAAGCTAAGATATCTGGCTCATTATTCCAGAGGAAAATAGAATTCATATTTCTGTTGTGCAAGTATTTCTAAATGCCACCTGCTTTTAACTTTTAAAAGCAATCTATTTGATTTTTACTTCATTCTATTAATTTTCATAGAAATAGCAGAGAGAAACTGTATTTCAAAACGCAGTTCTGCTTATCTACACAGATATTTTCCTTTCTAAAGTCAACCACCTTGTTGGGCAAGGTGAGGGTGAGGGCCATTTTCTTAGAAAACAGAACATGAAGCAAACTTTGTGCTAATTCTTTGTTAGCGATTCAGTCCCAGGAAGGCAAGAGTGAGGGGAAAAGGCAGGTGAGGCAGGAAAGGGGAAAATAGTAACACAAGATTGATTGTGTGTTTACTGAGCTGACCACACCTGTGGTCAAAGAGATCTAACAAGTTTCTTGGTAATGTGGGATATCTCCAGAGAGGTCAGTGGGAATTCCTGCCCCTTGGAATCTTTGTGGGGTTTTTTGGTTTGGTTTTGTTTGTTTTGCTATGTTTTTTATTGAGATGGAGTCTCACTGTATTGCCCAGGCTGGAGTGCAGTGGTGTGATCTCAGCTCACTGCAACCTCTGCCTCCACCTCTCAGATTCAAGCGATTCTCCTGCCTCAGCCTCCCAAGTAGTTGGGATTACAGGTGTATGGCTAATTTTTTTATTTTTAGTGAAGACAGGGTTTCATCATGTTCACCAGGCTGGTCTCGAACTCCTGACCTCAAGTGATCCACCTGCCTCAGCCTCCCAAAGTGCTGGGATTACAGGCGTGAGCCACCGTACCTGGCCCTCTTGGAATCTTTGAAGGGCAAGCAGTTTATCTACCAGCTTTTTCCCACGTCCTTTCTCCAGTTGGTAAAATTTGCCCCATGGGACATTAAATTCATGCTTTACCTGCCTGTCCTATAAAGACAAATTGATTTGATTCCTCCTACTAATGGAAATTAGTAAAAAAAAAAAAAAGCATTAAACTGATCCTGCATAAATCCTAGAGGATAAATTGATGTGCTTCTGTAAAGATAATCATATCCACCAGGCGCAGTGGTTCACGCCTGTAATCCCAGCAGTTTGGGAGGCCAAGGCGGGTGGCTCACTTGAGGTCAGGAGTTCGAGACCAGCCTGGCCAACATGGTAAAACCCGGTCTCTACTAAATACAGAAATTAGCCAGGCATGGTGGCGGGCACCTGTAATCCCAGCTACTGGGGAGGCTGAAGCAGGAGAATCACTTGAATCCGGGAGGCAGAGGTTGCAGTGAGCCAAGATAGCACCATTGCACTCCAGCCTGGGTGACAAGAGCAAAACTCCGTCTCAAAAAACAATAATAATAATCATCATCATCATATCCTACCCCCGGCCATGAGTGGAACCGCCACCGGTTCATATGGGGGCTCACCATCATCTGCTGTGATCCATCTGGTTTTAAGAGAAGTGGCAAGAATTGAAAGGGAGTGGGATGATGGACCACCCTACCCCTCTTCTACAGGCATACATTCTTCAAGTCTGATAGTGGTGCTAATTCCTGCAATATTTTCTGGGTTAAGATATGGTTTTAATTTACATTCTTGATTGAGGGTGAGGGTATAGTCAGTTTCTGACACTTCTACTTGGCTATTCTGAAAATAACTTCCCTACTGTGAAGTGAATTGGAGCTAAAACTCCATTTATCATCTGACCATCATGACTCCTATTGTAACTAGAGGACCAGAATGGCATCCAGGATCTCCTAACATATGTACCAGCTTAGGCTTTATATCTCACTGATTTTAAAAGCCTGGATATTCCCCTTCCCTCTGGCATAGTTACTCTGATAAATGGCCAATGGTCCTTTTAGGGAAGGATCACAAAAATATTTGGTGGCATTACCAGGTTCTTCTTCAAGGGGATGATTTCCTCTTGAGTCAATGGACTCTAGGCCTATAAATCAATTTAGTTCTCGGGATTGGGTGATTTTTCCATAGCAGTATTGATGTCAGCTTTCTACTTTCCAGCTTTCAATTTTCTTTTGTCATACAAATCAGGCAACAACCTGGTCAGTTACCCATTTATCTTGCCCCTAAAATTGCCACATATCAGGCCGGGCGCGGTGGCTCATGCCTATAATCCCAGCACTCTGGGAGGCCGAGGTGGGCAGATTACGAGGTCAGAAGTTCAAGACCAGCTTGGCCAAGATGGTGAAACCCCGTCTCTACTAAAAATACAAAAAATTAGCTGGGTGTGGTGGCAGGTGCCTGTAATCTCAGCTACTTGGGAGGCTGAGGCAGAGAATTGCTTGAACCCAGGAGGTAGAGGTTGCAGTGAGCCAAGACCGCACCACTGCACTCCAGCCTGGGCGACAGAGTAAGACTCTGTCTCAAAAAAAAAAAAAAAAATGCCACATATCCATGTAAGTCAAAACACTCTAATTACCACCCTGACTTTGATGCCCATTACAATAATTATGCCCATCCCACCTCTGAGAATTAAGTCCTGCCACTGGTCTCTATCATTCTGGAATCCCATCATCCCCATTGATATTAGGCAGCCTGATTCCATGAACTGCAGAGAACAGGTACCACCAAGCTTCCTAAAGAAATGATATACCCAATATTAGTATATCTCCCATTGTTTTGGAAATTGGAATTTTCTCAGGGTCCTTCCAGAGAAGACAGTAATTGGTTCTCAGATATATCCATTCTAAAGTTCCTACATCTTTGATTCATATGTCTCCTTTACTCATTGTAATGCCAAGATGTCTGACAACTTTACCTCACATACACTAGGGCATTATCATGTCCAAGCTTCAAGGAGCCAACCTAATAGTATATTTAGACCAGCCCTAGGTCCCAGAACATTGAATCCCGAGTCATGGGAGAATATTCCCATAACCAGTGAATTCTCTTCTATTCATCTTTATATTCTTCCCCCAATGCGATATCCTCAAAATCAACTCCTACACATGTTTGCTGGGTTTCCTGCTTGTATACAATGGTCAAATTCAGTCATTTGTTTGATAAGTAAGCTATTTCTTCCCTGAGCAAGGACTGTACCTTCCCTCAGAGGCTATGCTGAAGTACAATCCTGGTTATGGCCTGGAAGCAGTCAGGTGTGGTGGACTCAGTTTGTGAGGCGAGCAAGTATCATCTTGTTAGGTACCTGCTTCAGGTGAGGTTCTTGCATAGTTTTGAGACCTCGTCTCTACTAAAAATACAAAAAATTAGCCAGGCGTGGTGGTGGGTGCCTGTAATCCCAGCTACTCGGAAGGCTGAGGCAGGAGAATCACTTGAACCCAGGAGGCAGAGGTTGAAGTGAGCAGAGATCGCACTACTGCACTCCAGACTGGGTGACAGTGCGAGACACAGTCTCAAAAAAAAAAAAAAAAAAAAAAAAAAATAGCTGGGTATGGTAGCATGCACCTGTGGTCCTAGCTATTCAGGAGACTAAGATGAGAGGATTGCCTGAGCCCATAAGTTTGAGGCTGCAGTGAGCTGTGCTCGTGCCACTATGCTCCAGCCTAGGTGACAAAGAGAGACGCTGTCTTTAAAAAAAAAAAAAAAAGACTGGGCGTGATGGCTCATGCCTGTAATCCCCACACTTTGGGAGGCTGAGGTGTGTGGATCACTTGAGGCCAGGAGTTTTAGACCAGCCTAGCCAACATGATGAGACCCCATCTCTACTAAAAATACAAAACCTAGCTGGGCATGGTGGTGCGTACCTGTAGTCCCAGCTGCTTGGGAGGCTGAGGCAGGAGAATCACCTGATCCCAGGAGATAGAGGCTGCAGTCGGCTGAGATCCCACCAATGCACTCCAGCCTGGGCAACAGAGCAAGACTCTGTCTCAAAAAAAAAAAATAAATAAAAAATAGGCCGGGCATGGTGTCTCACGCCTGCAATCCCAGCACTTTGGGAGGCTGAGGCAGGTGGATTACCTGAGATCAGAGGTTCAAGACCAGCCTGGTCAGCATGGTGAAACCCTGTCTCTACTAAAAATACAGAAATTAGTTGGGCGCAGTGGCAGGCACCTCCCAGCTACTTGGGAGGCTAAGGCAGGAGAATCACCTGAACCTGGGAGACAGGGGTTGCAGTGAGCAGAGATCACGCTATTGCACTCCAGCTTGGGCAACAGAGTGAGACTCTGTCTCGAAAATAAATAAATAAATTAGTTAATTAATTAAAGAGTAGGGCAGGGAAGGAGAAAGGGCAAACACAAAGGAGTGTATTACTAAGTTGACCACAGCTTTACAAGGCACACAACTAGCCACTCGGTGTCATGGGATCTTTCAAGAAAGACCACATGAGTCCTGTGTCTTGAAATCATCTGTCAGGGAGAAGTAGGTAGACAATTTATCTGCTGACTCCTTTCTGACTCCTGTCTCTCTTTAGTCCAGTTTGCCCCATATGGCATAATGCCTCTGTACTTCCATGTTCTCTCTGGACATCCCTTGGTTCCAGATGGATCAGACAGGGGTCTAAAGTTCCTGCCATTAGCAGCCAAGAACCATGGAACCCACAGGGTTAGATGGATCTGTAAAGGCACATAACCTAGCACAAGTGAGGGGAAAATGAAATCTCACAACTAGAGCCACACAAACTTATAAAAGCTGTCAAAGAGAAACAAAGCTGGACACAGTGGTTAAAGAAACTAAAGTCAGATTCTACTCAGTAATTACTGCAGTAGGGAAGAGAGTCCAGTGTAATCAGAGCTCAACTTCAGTCCACATAGAAGTCACTGGTGTTTTAGAGGAAGAATGAGGGAGTAAGGAGGAGAAACGAGCTGGGGCTTGAGCAGCCAGGGAAGTGAGAAATTACAAAAACTATGTTGGTGGGTTGGTCAATGTGATTAAGCCATGTGGGTTTGTTAATTGGTGCTTATCTAAGTTAGGCTCCTACCCTCCCACAGAGACTAGGAGATTGTTGCCCTATCTTCAGGTGTTGACTGAAACAAATTCTTTTGGCAGCGTTGAGCTTTCCCAAGTAGAAACTTAAAAGGAAGGAGAGGGCTGCAGGTCATCCCAGGATAAGACCTTCAGCAACAAACTATGCTAGGGTTTATTCAGTTCTCTTAGTGTGTGTTTTAGGTGGCAGGAGGCTGTGGGGGGAGGTGGGAAGGGGGATGAATGAAATCATTTATACTGAGTGTCTGCAACTCTTATAGGCCAAGGTTGAGGCTTAGTCAAGAAGAGCCTGAGTTTGGTCAAATAGAGTCTTTGTCAGGACATCCATGAACTAAGGGCTGTATAGTGTCTAATACATATCACTATCTGGCATCAGCCAATTCTCTTGTCTAGAATATTCCATACCATCATACAATACCATAGATGCAAAAGTTAGCCTTATAAAGCTAGTACCTTTACTGCCTTTCACTCATTTATTCATTCATTCAATAATTTACTTACTTATTACTTACTAACTTTCTTTGGCCTTTTATTTCAAGCATTTTCTAACTTCCGGAGAAATGATTACGTTCAATTAGATATATATAAGATAGCATCAATAAATGTTAGTTCTCTTTTCTGTCAAACTTCACTAAGAGATCCTCTGATACCAACTCTTCGTTTTCCCAGGTGATTCCCTCACCAAATTTCCTGTTTAGTGGAGCCCTGGATTTTCTGACTCATGTTCATGTATTTTGTCTCACACTTCTCTGAGTAGGCTAGGGCATTTAACATTTTCCTGCCTGATTCACAGATGGAGTCAGGCCTTCTGTGACTCCTACTTTGGCCTTCTAGAGCCACAGATGCTCTCTTTAGATTTCAACTCTGCCCAGACCCCTGGGCATTCTCTTGCTAACATTCATTGACTCTAGCAGGCCAGCCCTGGCTCTTCAGGCCAACCCAGTGTCCTAGGGCCCTGGTTTGGAAAGGAAAGTTCAAAAAACCTTCACCCTAGTAAGAAAAGCATCTTCCTTTGCAGCTGGGTACCATTCCCTCAACCTTTACAAAACAGCAAGAAAACCTGATAAATATTTCCCACTCTTCTCTGCAAAGCACTGGATAGCTACATTGCAATTCAGTCAAGATGGATGAAGCCACTGAACCTCTAAAGGAGTTAGTAAATTAGCTCTGGTTTTCCACTGTCCAAGAGAAATGGGTGTTGTTATTGCTGTTGTTATTTAGGGGATAACAGGCATCACCTCCTACTTATTACAAATTCAGGTTTTAGCATTATTGACTTATTAGATATGTGATTTTTAGAAAACAATCTCCTGGGCCGGGTGTGGTAGCTCACGCTTGTAATCCCAGCACTTTCAGAGGCTGAGACAAGCAGATCCATTGAGCCCAGGAGTTTGAGACCAGTCCAGGCAACATGGCGAAACCCTGTTTCTACAAAAAAAAAAAAAAGAAAAAAGAAAAAAAAAGAGAAAAATTAGCCAGACATGGTGGCATGTGCCTCTAATCCCAGCTACTTGGGAGGCTCAGGTGGGAGGATCACCTGACCCTGGGAGGTGGAGGTTGCACTGAGTCAAGATCACGCCACTGCACTTCAGCCTGGGTGATAAAGTGAGACCTCATCATAAAGAGAAAGAAAAAGATAGAGAAAGAGAGAAGGAAGGGAGGGAGGGAGGGAGACCCTTAGTCTATCTGCTTTAGGTTTATGTAAATTCAGTTTAATGGCAAAGTGACTTTGTGATACAACTAAGAGGAGGTTGCTACTCAGAAACTGTTTAATATTATAGTCAAGAATCTAAGTTAGCTGAGTTACCTCCAAATTCTAATCCAACTTTGTGAAAAACCTACATGGTGTGCCTCAGAGGTTATACCTCTACTACTAAGATGCATTTAGACTTTTCAAACCTCTAGCTTCAATTGTTTTAAGAAATCTAAACATAAGATTGTCAAAATTACTATCACCAGAAAACATGGGCCAGGAGAATTCTTTTCCTGAGAGTCATTTATCTAGAAAAAATAGGTTGGGAATAATAGGTTGGATAAAGAGAAGGAATTAGCTAGATGGGTTATTTTGTTTTTATAACCAAATGATTAGAAGACTGTGGGCAAATAAGAATCATAGTATCTCATCCTTGAGTTAAACATTTTTACTAATCACCTACTTAAGAAATGCCTGGTTTGCTTTTTTGCAGACATTTTGGACTTGCTCCAAATCAGAATCTCTTAGTATGGTGTGTCAAGAATCTACATATTTTTGGCCGGGCACGGTGGCTCAAGCCTGTAATCCCAGCACTTTGGGAGGCCGAGACGGGTGGATCACGAGGTCAGGAGATCGAGACCATCCTGGCTAACACGGTGAAACCCCGTCTCTACTAAAAAATACAAAAAACTAGCCGGGTGAGGTGGCGGTCGCCTATAGTCCCAGCTACTCGGGAGGCTGAGGCAGGAGAATGGCGTAAACCCGGGAGGCGGAGCTTGCAGTGAGCAGAGATCCGGCCACTGCACTCCAGCCTGGGCGGCAGAGCGAGACTCAGTCTCAATAAAAAAAAAAAAAAAAAAAAAAAAAAAAAAAAAAAAAAAAAAAAAAAAAAAAAAAAAAAAAGAATCTACATATTTTTAACAAAGTTCTCTAAGTGATTCTTGTGAACACTAGAGTTTGAGAACCAGGGCAAAAGGAGACGAGCACCCTCATACACTGCTGCTAAGAGGGCAAATCAAAACTCTCCTGGAAGGCAGTTTAGTAGACACTCTCAAGCAGCTCTAAGTTACCCAAGTCACCAGATAAACTGACACTCTTTTCCCTCTATAGAACACACTGCTGGCCATGGTCCATCAAGTTCTTAATGGCAATAGGCTACTCTTTGATCTGCTCTTCAAATCGTGAATCATCTGCTAACTAAGGATCAGTTGTGTGTATCTTTTAAAAACTTTTATGCTGACTGATTTATAATATTATGTAAAATAAAAGAAAAAATGTTGTTTCAGGGAAAAGAAATTTGAATACTTTGGACAGATTCTAAAGGCAAATTGTACACATACAAATGATGTCAAATCACGAGTAAAAGATTGGGGGAGGGGTAGCAATTTTGAATGACTCTATACTCAGATTGCTTTATAAATTTTTTCAGTTCTTGCTCTGCCTTAAAAACAGAAAAAGTAAAAATATTTGACAATTTATTGTAGATGTCATTTATCTAGGAATGATTACATAGACCATTGTAATCAGGGAACCCATTGTCAACAATAATAAATTCCTTGGCACTAAAAATAAATTTTAAAATTTCATTTAAATGAGGAGGAGGTAGAGCAAGACAGCTAGATAGAAGCCTCCACCAATCATTCTCCCCACAGGAACACCACATCAAACAATTATCCGTACAAAAAACATCTTCATAAGAGCCAAACTCACATGAGTGATCACAATACCTGGTTTCAACTTCATATCACTGAAAGAGGCACTGAAGAGGTTAGGAAAGACAGTTTTGAATTTCCAGGGCCACTACTCCCCCATCCCAGGGCAGCAGCTGTGTGGCATGGAGAGCATCTGTGCACTTGAGGGAGGGGGAATACAGTTTTGCATTGGAACTCAGTGCTGCCCCGTCACAGTGGAAAGCAACACTTGGCAGAACTTAGCTGACATCTGCAGAGGAGCATTTAGACCAGCCATACCCAGAGGGGAATCACCCATCCCAGTGGTTGGAACCTAAGTTATGGCAAGCCTTGCTGCCATAGGCTAAAGTGCTCCAGGGTCCTAAACAAACTTGAAGGCAGTTTCAAGTTTATTAGGCCACAAGGACTGCAATTACTGGGCAAGTCTGGTGCTATGCTGGGCTCGGAACCACTGGATTTGGGGGACAAGCAACCTGGTGAGACACCATCCAGGGCGACCAAGGGAATGCTTGCATCACCCCTCCCTCAACCTCAGGCAGTACAGCTTGCAGCTCCAGGAGATATTCCTTCCTCCATTTGAGGAGAGAAGAGGGAAGGGTAAAGAGGACTTTGTCTTACATTTTGGACACCAGCTAAGACACAGTAGGATAGGGCACTGGGCAGAGTCCTG
Organism: Rhinopithecus roxellana; assembly: GCF_007565055.1. Taxonomy (NCBI): domain Eukaryota; kingdom Metazoa; phylum Chordata; class Mammalia; order Primates; family Cercopithecidae; genus Rhinopithecus; species Rhinopithecus roxellana. The sequence continues at coordinate 57,760,141 of NC_044564.1, forward strand.
ATACCCCTATTTCAGGCTCTAGCTACCAGATGATATTTCTAGACACACCTTGGGCCAAAAGAGAACTTAGTGACTTGAAAGGAAAGGTCCAGTTCTGACAGGATTCATCACTTGCTGACCAAAGAACCCTTGATCCCTGAATAATCAGCAGCAATATCCAGGCAGTACTCTCCATGGGTCTTCAGTAAAACTCAGAAATGTGCTGGCTTCAGGTGTGATGCAGCACATTCCTAGCTGTGGTGGCTATGGGGAGAGACTCCTACCTGAGAAAGGGGAAGTGAAGAGTAAAGATGACTTTGTCTTGTAGCTTAGGTACTAAATTGGCCTCCATGGGGTAGAGCACCAAGCAGGCTCTTAGGGTCCCTGATTCCAGGCCTTGGTTTTTGGATATCACTGAAAGAGGCACTGAAGAGGTTAGGAAAGACAGTTTTGAATTTCCAGGGCCACTACTCCCCCATCCCAGGGCAGCAGCTGTGTGGCATGGAGAGAATCTGTGCACTTGAGGGAGGGGGAATACAGTTTTGCATTGGAACTCAGTGCTGCCCCGTCACAGTGGAAAGCAACACTTGGCAGAACTTAGCTGACATCTGCAGAGGAGCATTTAGACCAGCCATACCCAGAGGGGAATCACCCATCCCCTCTGGGGATGGTAAGCCCTTTCTGGGCTTACCTTGAGCCAAAGGGGAGCCTGCTGCCTAAAGGGTGAGTCCCAGGCCTGGCAGCATTCACTACAAGCTGACTGAAGAGCCCTTGGGCCTTAAGTGAACATCAGTAGCACCCTGGCCCATGGGCCTGGGGTGATGATGGATGCAAGGAGAGGCTCCTATGCCTGCAGAAAGGGGAGGGAAGAGTGGGAAAGACTTTGACTTGTTTCAGTGCCAGCTTAGCCACAGCGGGATAGAGCACCAGGTGGATTTCTTGGGTTTCAAACTCTGGGCCCTGTCTCCCAGATGGCATTTCTGGACCTGCCTGGGGCTGGGGGGGATCTTGCTGCCCTGAAGGGAAGACAAAGTCCTGACTGGCTTTACTACCTGCTGATTGAAGAGCCCTAGTGCCATGAGTGAACATAGGCAGTATAGCTAGGCAGTGGTTACCAGAGACCTTGAGTGGGACCCAGTGCTATGCTGGCTTCAGGTCTGACCCAGCATAATCCCAGTGCTGGGGGCCACAATGGTACTTTTGTCACCCCTCCCCTAGCTCTAGGCGGCTCAGCACAGAGCTGGGAGAAAGCTCAGCTTTGTGTGGGAGAAAGTAAGGGAAGACAACAAGAGTCTTATGCCTGGTAATCCAGAGAATTCTTCTGGGCCTTATCCAAGTCCACCAATATGGTACCTCTATGAGCTTGCAAAAGCAACAGTAATACTGGGCTTGGGGTGCCCCCGAATGCAGATATGGCTGCCATAGGCAAAATCTTAAATCACAACACCCGGCCAGGTGCGGTGGCTCAAGCCTGTAATCCCAGCACTTTGGGAGGCCAAGGTGGGCGGATCACAAGGTCAGGAGATCGAGACCATCCTGGCTAACACGGTGAAACCCTGTCTCTACTAAAAAATACAAAAAACTAGCCGGGCGAGGTGGCGGTCACCTGTAGTCCCAGCTACTCAGGAGGCTGAGGCAGGAGAATGGCATGAACCCAGGAGGTAGAGTTTGCAGTGAGCTGAGATCCAGCCACTGCACTCCAGCTTGGGCAACACAGCGAGACTCCGTCTAAAAAAAAAAAAAAAAAAAAAAAAAAATCACAACACCCAAGTCCCTTTGAATACCTGGAAAGCTTTCCCAAGAAGGGTGGGTACAACAAGCCCAGACTGTGAAGACTACAATGAATACTTGACTCCTTAATGCCCAGACACTGACAAACATCCACAAGAATCAAGACCATGTAGGAAAACATGACCTCACCAATTGAACTGAATAAGTCACCAGGGACCAATTATGGAGAGACAGAGATATATGTGACCTTTCAGACAGAGAATTCAAAATAGCTGTCTTAAAGAAATTCAGTGAGATTCAAGATAACACAGAGAAGGAATTCAGAATCCTATCAGATAAATGTATTTATTTATTTATTTTTAGACAGGGTCTCACCCTGTCACCTAGGCTGGTGCCCAGTGGCATGATCCCAGCTCACTGTATCCTCTGCCTCCTGGACTCAAGCAATCCTCCCACCTCAGCCTCCCAAGTAGCTGGGACTACAAGTGGGTGCCATCATTCTCAGCTAATTTTTGTATTTTTTTTTTTTTTGTAGAGATGAGGTTTTGCCATGTTGCCCAGCTGGGTCTCAAACTCCTGGGCTCAAGTGATCCACCTGCCTCAGCCTCCCAAAATGCTGGGATTACAGGTACGAGCCACTGCACCTAGCCCTATCAGATAAATTTAACAGAGGCCCACTGGTCTAGAAGGAAAAAATGGTTTTCTGGGATAGGCCCAGGGCCCCCTGCTTTGTGCAGCCTGGGGACTTGTGCCCTGTGTCCCAGCAGCTCCAGCTGTAGCTAAAAGGGGCCAAGGTATAGCGCTCAGGCCATGGCTTCAGAGGGTGCAAGCCCCAAGCCTTGGCAGCCTCGCACATGGTGTTAACCCTGCAGTTTCACAGAAGTCAAAAATTGAGGTTTGGGAACCTCTACCTGGATTTCAGAGGATGTATGGAAACGCCTGGATGTCCAGGCAGAAGTTTGCGCAAGGGTGGGGCCCTCATGGACAACCTCTGCCAGGGCAGTACAGAAGGGAAATGTGGGGTCAGAGCCCCCACACAGAGTCCCCAATGGGGCACTGCCTGGTGGAGCTATCAGAAGACAGCCACCATCCTCCAGATCCCAGAATGGTAGGTCCACCAACAGCTTGTATTGCATGCCTGGAAAAGTCACAGACACTCAATGCCAGCTTGTGGAAGCAGCTGGGAAGGGGGCTATGCCCTGCAAAGCCACAGGGGTGGAGCTGCCCAAGGTTGTGAGAGCCCACTTCTTGCATCAGCATGCCCTAGACGTGAGACATGGAGTCAGAGGAGATCATTTTGGAACTTTAAGGTTTAATGACTGCCCTATTGGATTTTGGATTTGCATGAGGCTGTAGTCTCCACCTCAGTGGAGTTGGTTGGAGTTTCTCCAGGGAACCCCTCCCACCTGCTGTCTCATTCCCCTCTCTAAAGAAGTACATCTAACTGCTGTTAGATTAAGGATAGGACAAAGACTGATCTTAACTGCTTCCTGCTGACAGGGGGCACTGTTTTTGGGGAAACAGTAATCAAAGTTCCCTCAGAGGCCTATTTAAGGGTTCCCAGCAGAAAGGCCATCATCAGAGGCTCCAGTTGCATGACTGTTTGGAGTCTGATGGCCTGAAGGCAAAAACAGACAAACCGGGTTATTAGAAAACATGTATAAAATGAAACAAGGGGAGGGGTAAGGATAGCTCGAAAATTCCGTGGCCTTTTACCAGTTTGTATAGAGAGAGGGAAGCCAAAAGGCTGACTGGCAAAGAAACTTTACCCTTTTGCCGGCACGTTGGGCTTCTGGGTTCTCTTCCCCTGAGCCCAATACTAAGCCAACCAGTTTAAGGTTTGAGAAATTCACTTTTTCCAGTTTGGAAGATCCATCTGACGCAAGTGTCCTGGAGGCACAATTGCCTAATTGTGAAAAGAGGACAGAGGAGGAGAAAGGAAAAAAAGAGGGCTTTTTTTAAAGGAGTCTCAGGGTTCAGGATGCATTCAAAAGAGGTACAGACTGAAGATGAATGGCTACCCATCTAGAAAGCGGGAAGCAGGTATCCCTGGTTTCCTTCTCTTCCTAGCAGATACCCAAGGTACATGAGGGAGGGAAGGAAGAGTGTCCTCTTTCCCTCTTCCATCCCTGCATCCCTGAATACCGGTGACCTTGGCAGGTCCCACCATGAGTGCCAAACCAGCTTCCACCCATGAAGCAGGGTATGCCTAGAGAATAGGAATTATCCAATTTCATGCATGCCTCTATTCGTCCTACTATCAGTAGGCTTGGAGTTCCCTAGACCTCATTTATGCCATGGATATTAATGTGGCCTTTATCCATGAAACAGGAAACTTGGGCTTGGCTTAGTTGGCAGGAATCAGCCATGCTCACCTGCACTGTGCCTTTTAACCTCTGTTGTCATTTGGCTCTGGATCCATTAGGTCCAGTTTTCTTTCATAGGGCCTTGACCCAAAACTTGGAATTGAGTTTGGGACAAAAATATGTCTCAGGGGGGTTGCATGGACTCCTTGTCATAAGCCAAATGCTAAGATGAAACTGTGGAACTAAGTCCTCCGACAACGGACAGGAAAGAATGTCTTGTGATACACCCAGAAAACTGGTGGCTACAGTTATGCTTGCTAAGATTTGGGTGCATAGTGTTTGACTTTGGTTAGCTCCTTTGGTCTTACTTTCCCAAAAAGGAAACCTCCGATTGTTGGGTATCCTATTTATTCCAATCACCTGGCAGGATTTGCAGGATAATTGCTCAACTAGAATATTGATTCAGATTTTAACATTACTCATCCCTTTTGTTCTTTTTGAGCTGCAGCCAGGGATTGCTGGTTGGTTCACAGGAGTAAGCAGGGTTAGTCTAAAATGTAGGTGAAAACTTAAAAACAAATAATGAGTTTAGAATTTAATGATAAATGTATGATAAGTTTTGAAACATGATTTCTCTCTCTCCAGTCCTCATTTTTGTTAAAAAATCATCATAAGACTGAATGGTTTGCAAAATAGACTTTAGTCTTATACTTGGCCTGATTATTTGCATAAAGTGTGGCAAGAATAATTATTTCTACATAGGCCTTTTAGATTGGCTTTGACGGAAGTTTATTCTACAAGTAATCTCAGATAATACCTTTTAAAGTTGAGCCCAATCATGGGTTTGTATCCTTAAACACCTGTGATTTGGGTGATCCTTTCCTCTTAAGTTCCCATAATAAACTTGGAGCTCCTGAACCTGTTAGAAAGTGACATTCTTTACTGACCATAGGTCAGGAACACTATGCAGGGACTGGATAGACAAAAGCATGAGGCCAGTTTCCCCACTGGACTTTTATTGGCTCTGCAAGTTGAGATTGACTCCTTAAACAGAAGCATACCCTTCCAGGCAAAGCCTTGGTAAAATAACCACTTTCTCCAATTGTGTTCTGTTGCAAAAGAAAAACGAATTCTTATTGCACTGATGCAAACAACAATATTGCCATAAGAATACTCACAGATAGTTTCCAAATTCTAGAGGAACCAGGCACAGAGAAACAAACATGCTCCAAATTTTGATCACAGGAGTGTATACCTTACTTAATTATTAAAGGCCATAAATAGTTCAAAATAAGTTTCCTTGACTCTGAAAAATACAACAAGAAGCAGTAATATTCCAAGCAAAAGCAAAAAAAAAATAAAATAAAATAAAAAGCTTAAGGCTGGGCACAGTGGCTCACGCCTGTAATCCCAGCACTTTGGGAGACCCAGGCAGGCAGATCACTTGAGGTCATGAATTTGAGACCAGCCTGGCCAACATGGAGAAACCCCGTCTCTACTAAAAATACAAAAATTAGCCAGGCGTGGTGGCACGTGCCTATACTCTGAGCTACTCAGGAGGCTGAGGCAGGAGAATCACTTGAACCTGGGAGGTGGAGGTTGCAGTGAGCCAAGATCCCACCACTGCACTCCAGCCTCAGTGACAGAGTAAGACTCCGTCTCAAAAAAAAAGAAAAAAGAAAAAAGAAAAGGTTTGCTTTAGCTTCCTGAGTTAGTCCATTTAGTTAAATCTTGTTTTGCTTGATATTCATGAACATTTCTGCTCTTTATGAGCCATGTACATTTTCCTTTATTCCAATGTTACAATCTCTAAAATTATCAGAAGCCTGTATGTGACAGCACCTGTTAAAGTTCAATAGCTTATTATTAATCATCTTTGAAAAGGATTAAAACAAGACAAAAATTGTCTGTGAATAGGAAAATAGCCAGGATAGTTACAGTGAGAAACAAAATTGACCAAGAAGTTTGGTTGTCTCCATGGTTTACAATAACTCAACATGAAAACCTTAATTATGATCAATAGCATAAACTCAGACATTAGAAGTTTAGAAATGCCATACAATTTTGGAACATATATTAGCATTATTCACCAAGATATAACCTAAAGAAGATTGAGCATCATTTTGGCAATCCCATGTAACTAGACATGTCGAATAATCCTGTTTATATCTCTTTTCTGGACACTTCAGGGGCCCTCTGATGTATTCAAAAAGCCAGGTGCCAGGGAAGACAATTTTGAAACTGAAGTTTTATTTTGGGAAGGTTGTTAAGTGTTTGAGGTTTAAAACACTTGATATTATGAAATAGAATTCCAGACTACCATAAGTTATTTATTTTGCCAAAATGATGACTCAGAAATTTTAAAGAGCACAAACCTTTTATAACCCTTTACAAATTTTGCCACAGAGCAGATTAGTGCCTTAGGAAAACCTTGTTATGCTTTTATTTCAATGCTCAATTTACAGAAAAACCAGATAATGCCCTTTTTTGAATTTAGTCAATGTGTTCACACAAAGAACCTCTTCTGCAAGATTTCCACAATTCTTCCACCACTTCTTTGAACTTTCAGTTTTTTCCTAATTTAACTCAAAACAATACTTTAACCCTAAGCAAAAGTTTATATTTCCATGCCTTCTTATAACCTTTTACTAAAAAATACATTTTACTGTTCTTACAAACCTTAAATGTAAATCTATTTCCAGTAGCTCCAATTAACTCCTAGCAATTTTTAACTTAAGGTAAAACTTGGTTGCCTTAATTGTGTGCCAACTGCAGCCAAAGTTAGCCTTCTTAGTTAAGGACATGGTTAGTTCCACATGTCCCCAGGCCTTACCAGTTGTGAAGCTAGCAAGTCAAATAGCTCTCAAAACCCAAAAAGCAATTTGTAATCTCAAAACACTTAGCAAATCTTGCATCTGACTTGCATTTTACCAATAGTCCTTAGGGTTGCTTTTATTTCTTAAAGATTAAAGTCATGTGAACTTTTTCCTAAAGATTAAAGTCTGGCTCACCCCTGTAATTCCAGCACTTTGGGAGGCCGAGGTAGGCAGATCACGAGGTCAGGAGATCGAGACCATCCTGGCTAACACGGTGAAGCACCATCTCAACTAAACATACAAAAAATTAGCCAGGTGTGGTGATGGGCACCTGTAGTCCCAGCTGCTTGGGAGGCTGAGGCAGGAGAATTGCATGAACCCGGGAGGCAGAGCTTGCAGTGAGCTGAGATCACACCACTGCACTCCAGCCTGGGTGACAGTGTGAGACTCCATCTTAAAAAAAAAAAGAAAGAAAGAAAGATTAAACTCATGTGAACTGAAAAGTACCACAGTTTTTAACTTCCCTTTAAAAAATATTAGATCTAAGTGCTTGTTTTTCTTTAGGTCAAATTAATTAGAGCTCTTTTTACAGACATCACACACATTAGAAGAAAACTCAGGCACTGGGTGGGGCCCTTTAAGAGACAGCACTAGGAAAACATGCAGATATCAAACCAGAAAGAAACTTATTCCCTAAGACAGGATTGCTAAACAAAGCCCTGCCACCAAAGTTACAAGCCATGCCCTTAGAATGTAAAACAAGATGGAGGCTTGATTTTACAACCATAACTTTGCAGAAAATATAAACAGTGATAGTTGGGTGGACTGGCCTAGCAAAACATCTTCTAAAAGAAAAAATAAATAAACGTTAAAAGTTAACTTGTGGATGGGATAGAGAAGGGGAAAGAAAAGAAATAGTTTAAAATTGACTGGGGAAGAACCTTATTCTTATGGAAGTGGTTTCTCCACCAGGGAGAAAAGTTTAATTATTTTCTAATGGAGCCGAATCTCTTGGCCAGGGAAGGGGAAGGCTCCAATGGTTCATGGCAGAAAATGCCAGTCAGCTGCCCCCAGTGCCTTGGGCCATATATCCAAGCCTGGCAGGGAGTTGGGGGGTGGAGGGTATCTGCTGTTCACTTGTCAGTCCCGAAAAAGGAAGGAAAAGGTCATGAAAAGACCTGGGAGCAATGAGGGATGGAGGTATGGTTTCCCCTACCCTCAGAAGTCTTAGGATGAAAAGGCTTAGAAGCAACAGTGAGAGATTTTGAGTTCCCATTTCACTCACCACTTCTTGAGCCCCACATTGGGTGCCAAAAATATTGCAGGACTTTTCCTTAGTTCAGCTAAGGATGGGGTCCATGTCTGTCCTACAGCCACAAAAATTTAGGCTCATAGACTGAGGGGTGAGTAAAGCGGGGTTTTATTGGGTGAAAAGGAAGAAAAGGAGGAAACAGGGACTCTTGCTAAAACAGAGTCCTTGTTAGAGTGCTTCCCACCCACTGTTTGAATCTCAGGTTCCACACAGGAAGAGGAGGGGTCAGCCTCCATCTCACTGAAAATGGCATGAACCTCCCGAGACTCCACCCAGTGGAAAGGCTGGTTGGAGCTTCTCCAAGTAGTACCTCCCACCTGGCTGTCTCATTATGTGCAAGTCTCATGATAACCTTAAATCAAGAAACATAGAACGTATACAAAAAAAAATTAACAACAAGAAATTAAAGCATACCACCAGAGAACATCACCTTTACTAAAAGGAAGACAGAAAGGAAGAAAAGAAGGAGGAGAAGACTACAAAACAACTAGAAAAAAAAATGGCAGGAGTAAATCCTTACTTATCAATAACATTGAATGTAAATGGACTAAACTCTCCAACAAAAAGACATAGAGGCTGGGCTTAGTGGCTCATGCCTATAATTCCAGTACTTTGGGAGGCCAAGGTGGATAGATTGCTTAACCTCAGGAGTTCAAGACCAGCCTGTGTAACATGACAAAAACCCTCTTTTTGGAACAAAGAAACTAAAAATTAGATGGGCATGGTGGCAAGTGCTTGTAGTCCCAGCTACTTGGGAAGCTGAGGTGAGAGGACCTCTTGAGCACAGAGGTCATGGCTGCAGTGAGCCATGTTCACACTACTGCACTCCAGCATGGGTGACAAAGTGAGACCCTGTCTCAAAAAGGAAAAGAGAGAGAGAAAAAAAAAAAAAAGACCCAAGGGTCTGTTGTGTAAAGATACACATAGACTGGTTCATCTCTTAGTCTTTCTACTCAAGAAAGACATAAGTAGCTTACACACCACAATTACAGCATTATAATATTCTGTGACATGCGAATGGAAACCAAAAAAAAAAAAAGCAGAAGTAGCTATACTTATATCAGACAAATTAGATTTCAAGACTAAAACTATAAAAAGAGACAAAGAAGGTCATTATATAATAATAAAGGGGGTCAACTCAGCAAAAGGATATAACAGTTGTAAATATATATGCACCCAATACTGGAGCACCCAGATATATAAAGCAAATATTATTAGAGCTAAAGAGATAGATAGACCCCGGCTGGGCGTGGTGGCTCAGGCCTATAATCCCAGCACTTTGGGAGGCTGAGGCGGGCGGATCACCTGAGATCAAGAGTTCAAGACCAGCCTGGCCAACATGGAGAAACCCTGTCCCTACTAAAAAATACAAAATTAGCCAGGCGTGGTGGGGCATGCCTATAATCCCAGCTACTTGGGAGGCTGAGCAGGAGAATCGCTTGAACCCAGGAGGCAGAGGTTATGGTGAACCAAGATTGCACCACTGCAATCCAGCGTGGGCAAAAAGAGTGAAACTCCATCTCAACTAAAAAAAAGGGATAGATAGACCCCAGTATGATAATAGCTGGAGACCTCAACACCTAACTTACAACATTGGACAGATCATCCTGACAGAAAATCAACAAAGAAACATCAGATTTAATCTGTGCTGTAGGCCAAATGGACCTAATAGATATTTCCAGAGCATTTCATCCAATGGCTGCAAAATATACATTCTTCTGTTCAGCACATGGAATATTGTCAAGGAGAGGCTATATGTTATACCACAAAACAAGTCTTAAAAATTAAAAAAAAAAAGAAATTAAGTATCCTCTCTGACAACAATAAAATAAAACTAGAAATCAACAACAAGGAATTTTGGAAACTATACAAACATATGGAAATGAAACAATATGCTCCTGAATGACGAGTAGGTCAATGAAGAAATTAAGAAGAAAATTTAAACATTTCTTGAAACAAATGATAATGAAAACAAAATATACCAAACCTATGGGAAACAGCCAAAACAGTGCAAAGAGAAAACTTTATAAGAAGTGCCAACATCAAAAAAGAAGAAATACTTCAAATAAACAACCTAATAATGCACCTTAAAGAAAAAAAAAGGCAATAGTAAACCAAATCCAAAATTACTAGGAGAAAGAATAAGGATCAGAGCAGAAATGAATGAAACTGAAATGAAGAAAACAATATAAAAATCAATAAAACAAAAAGTTAGTTTTCTGAAAAAATGAACAAAATCAATAAAACTTTAGCCAGACTGAAAAAAAAGAGAGAAGACCCAAATAAATAAAATTACAGATGAAAAAGGAAACATGCTTTTCTCCAACTGATGCCACAGAAATTGAAAGGATCCTTAGTGGCTACTATGAGCAACAGTATGTCAATACATCAGAAAATCTAGAAGAAATGGATAAATATCTAGACATATACAACCTACCAAAATAGAACCATGAAGAAATCCAAAATCTGAATGGACACATAACAAGAAATGACATCAAAGCTGTAATAAAAATTCTCCCAGCAAAGTAAAGCCCAGGATCCAATAGCTTCACTGCTGAATTTTACCAAACATTTAAAGATGTTTGGTAAGTACCAATCCTACTCAAACTACTTTTAAAAAATAGAGGAGGGGGGAATACCTCCAAATTCATTCTATGAGGCTAGTATTTACCCTGATACCATAACTAGACAAAGACACATTTTTAAAAAAAAAAAAGGTAACTACAGGCCAAGATCCCTGATGAACACTGATGCAAAAATCCTCAACAAAATACTAAGAAAGAAAATTCAACAACACATTAAAAAGAATATTCAAGCCAGTGTGGTGGCTCCCACCTTTGGGAGGCCAAGATGGGAGAATCGCTTTAGTCCAGGCATTTGAGACCAGCCTAGTTTTGTAGAGACCCTGTCTTTATAAAAAATAAAAAATGAGCTAGGCATGGTGGTGCATGCCTGTTCTCAGCTATTTGGGAGGCTGAGGTGAGAGGGTTGCTTATGCTTGGGAGGTCAAGGCTGAAATGAGCTATGTTTGCACCATGGTACTTCAGCCTGGACAAAAGAGTGAGACCCTGTCTCAAAACAATATGTAAATAAACAAATAAATAAATATAAAGACCATTCATCACGACCAAGTGGGATTTATCCCAGGAATGCAAAGATAGCTTAACATATGTAAATCAATCACTGCGATAAATCATAGCAACAGTATGAAGGAGAAAATCCATATGATCATTTAAATCAATGCTGAAAAAGCACTTGATAAAATTCAACATCCCTTCATGATAAAAACCTTCAAAGAGCTGGGCCTAGAATGAACCTACCTCAACATAATAAAAGCCATATATGGCAGACTCACGGTGAGTATTATACCAAATGGGCAAAAACTGAAAGCCTTTCCTCTAAGATCTGAAAGATGACAAGGATGCCCACTTTCACCACTGTTATTCGACATAGTACTGGAAGTCCTATCTAGAGCAATTAAACAAGAGAAATAAATAAAGGGCAATCAAATTGCAAAGGAAGAAGTCAAATTATCCTTGTTTGCAGATGATATGACATTATATTTGGAAAAACCTAAAGCCTCCACCAAAAAACTATTAGAACTGATAAATAAATTCAGTAAAGTTGCAGGATACAAAATCAACATACAAAAATCAGTAGCATTTCTATATGACAACAGTGAACAATCTCAGAAAGAAATCAAGAAAGTAATATCATTTACAACAGCTACAAATAAAATTAAATACCTAGGAATTAACCAAAGAAGTGAAAGTTCTCTACAATAAAAACTATCAAACATTGATGAAATAAATTGAAGAAGACACAAAAAAATGGAAAGATATTCCATGTTCATGGATTGGAAGAATAAATATTGTTAAAATGTCTACTCTACTTAAAGCAATCTACAGATTCAGTGTACTCCCTATGAAAATATCAATGACATTCTTCACAGAAAAGAAAAAACAATCCTAAATTTTATATGGAACCACAAAACACCCAGAATAGCCAAGACTATCCTGAGCAAAATTACACTACAAAAACTGTAGTAACCAAAACAACATGGTACTGGCATAAAAACAGCCACATAGGCAAATGCAACAGAATAGAGAAACCAGAAACAAACTCATACATCTACAGTAAACTCATTTTTGATGAAGGTGCCAAGAACATACATCGGGGAAACGACAGTCTCTTCAATAAATGGTGCTGGGAAAACTAGATACTCATATGCGAAAGCATGAAACTAGACTCCTATCTCACATCATATACAAAAAGTCAAATAAAACTGGATTAAAGACATAAATCTAAGACCTCAAACTATAAAACTACTGAAACAAAATATTGGAGAAACTCTACAGGACACTGGAGTGAGCAAAGATTTCTTCAGTAATACCCCACAAGCATAGGCAACCAAAGCAAAAATGAACAAATAGGATCACATCAAGTTAAAAAGCTTCTGCACAGCAAGGAAACAACCAACAAAGTGAAGAGACAACCCACAGAATGGGAGAAAATATTTACAAACTATCCATCTGACAAAGGATTCATAACCAGAATACCAAAGGAGCTCAAACAACTCTGTAGGTAAAAATCTAATAATCCGATTAAAATGGGCAAAAAACCTAAATAGACATTCCTCAAAAGAAGACACATAAATGGAAAACCAGTATGTGAAAAGGTGCTCAACATCATTGTTCCTCAGATAAATGTAATTCAAAACTACAATGAGATATCATCTCACCCGTTAAAATGGCTTTTATCCCCAAAGACAGGAAGTAACAAAGGTTGGCAAGGATGTGGAAAATAGGGAACCTCTGTACATTGTTGGTGGGGATGTGAATTAGTAAAACCACTATGAAGAACAGATTGGAGATTCCTCATAAAACTAAAAATAGAGCTACTATATGATCCAGCAATTCCACTTCTAGGTATATACCTAAAAGAAAGAAGATTAGTATATGGAAGAAATGTCTGCATTGTCACGTTTCTTGAAGCACTATTCACAATAGCTAAGATTTGGAAGCAATCTAAGTGCCCATCAACATATGAATGGATAAAGGAAATGCGCTACATATACATAAAGGAGTACTATTCAATTCAGCCATAGAAAAGAACAAGATCCTGCCATTTGCAACAACATGGATGGAGCTGGAGGTCATTATTTTAAGTGAAATAAACCAACCACAGAAAGACAAACTTTGCATGTTATCACTTATTTGTGGGAGCTAAAATCTAAGACAATTGAACACATGGACATAGAGAATAGAATGATGGTTACCAGAGGCTGGGAAGGGTAGTGGCCAGGAGAAGAGGGGATTGGTTAATGGGTATAACAACATAGTTTGATAGAATGAATAAGATCAAGTATTTGATAGCACAACAGGATGACTACAGTCAACAATAATTTGTTGATCATTTAAAAATAACTAAAGTGGCCAGGCACAGTGATGAACACCTGTAATCCCAGCAGTTTGGGAGGCTGGGGTGGGCAGATCACTTGAGGTTAGGAATTTAAGACCAGCCTGGCCAATAAGGTGAAACCCTATCACTACTAAAAATATAAAAATTAGCTGAGCATGGTGGTGCACACCTGTAATCCCAGCTACTCGGGAGGCTGAGGCACAAAAATTGCCTGAACCCAGGAAGCGGAGGTTGCAGTGAGCCAAGATCATGCCATTGCCTTCCAGCCTGGGTGACAGAGTGACAGTTCATCTCAAAACAAAACAAAACAACAACAACAACAAAAACTAAAGTGTACAATTGGATTGTTTGTAACACAGAGAAAGGATTAATGCTTGAGGTGATGGATACCCCATTTACCCTGATGTGATTATTATGCATTGTATGCCTGTATCAAAATATCTCGGGTACCCCATAAATACATACACCTACTATGTCCCCACAAAAATTAAATACTATTTTTTTATTTCATCTAATTTTAGTGAGTGAATGTGCGTGTGTGTGTGTGTGTGTGTGTGTGTGTGTGTGTGTACAGAAAGAGAGAGGGGGAGAAAAAGAGGGTCTTGCTCTGTCACCCAGGGAGTGGCTCAACCATTGCTCACTGCAGCCTCAACCTCCCAAAATCAAGAGATCCTCCCATCTTAGCCTCCTAGGTAGCTGGGTCTACAGGTGCATGCCACCATGCCAGGCTAATTTTATTTATTTATTTATTTATTTATTTATTTATTTATTTATGTAGTAAAGACTGAGTTTCACTATGTTGCTCAGACTGGTCTTGAACTCCTGGGCTCAAGCTAGTCTCCCACCTCAGCCTCCCAAAGTGTTGAGATTATAAAGATGAGCCACTGTACATTTATATTTTTAACATATTTTTAAGTTAAAATAGAATGTTAAATATATATTTATAAAATATTATATTTCTCTATTTAACCAGTTCTTTTTATTAACAGATCACTTACCAGCTTCTGTCTCTTTGGTTAAGTGAGCTTCTATTCTTTGTGTCAAAATATTCACGTTCTTTAATTCAATAATTATATGTACATCTAGGCTGGGCATGGTGGCTCACACCTGTAATCCTGGCACTTTGGGAGGCTGAGGCAGGTGGATCGTTTGAGGGCAGGAGTTCAAGACCAGCCTGGCCAACATGGTGAAACCCAGTCTCTACTAACAATACAAAAATTAGCTGGGCATGGTAGCAGGTGTCTGTAATCCCAGCTACTTGGGAGGCTGAGGCAGGAGAATCACCTGAGCCTGGGAGGCAGCGGTTGCAGTGAGCTGAGATCACACCATTGCATTCCACTCTGGGCAACAGAGTAAGGCTCTGTTTCAAAAAGCAAAACAAAAAAACATGTACATCTAGGAATTTAGTCTAAGAAAATAATCATTTATGTTCATAAATATAGATGTGTGTGTGTGTTCACGTTGGCATTGATTATAGTAGCAAAACTAAAAGCTTCCTAAAATGTCTATCAATTGAGGTGTGTTATAATGGAATATTATGCAGTACCATCAAGAATATTAAAATAGGTTTACATATAATGAGAAGGAAATGTTCAGGTTATTCTGTTAAGTGTTAAGTGAAAGTTATATACACATAGAAAAATGTCTGAGAAAGGGTGCGGAGGGGAGAAAGAGGTGGACAGGGGGGAAAGGGGAGAAATCTTCTTTGTTTTCGAGAATATTAAGGTGAGGCATACATGTATATAAAGATTTATTTTCTCTCAGAACACATTATAGAGCAAAAGCAATAAAGATATGTTACCTGGATTTTCAAAGAAAATTAAGATATTTACAGTGGATATCTGTAAATATTCACTAAATAAACTCTGTGGTTATAGTTGCTGGGGAAAAGGACAGATTGTAAATTTTTCTGACTTGAATGTTGAAAATTAAAAATTAAGAATGCCTGCCGGGCGCGGTGGCTCAAGCCTGTAATCCCAGCACTTTGGGAGGCCGAGACGGGCGGATCACGAGGTCAGGAGATCGAGACCATCCTGGCTAATACGGTGAAACCCCGTCTCTACTAAAAAATACAAAAAACTAGCCGGGCGACGAGGCGGGCGCCTGTAGTCCCAGCTACTCGGGAGGCTGAGACAGGAGAATGGCGTGAACCCGGGAGGCGGAGCTTGCAGTGAGCTGAGATCCGGCCACTGCACTCCAGCCTGGGCGGCAGAGCAAGACTCCGTCTCAAAAAAAAAAAAAAAAAATTAAGAATGCCTTCTATATCTATAACTTTAAATGATCATAATATCATATTTGAAACTCTGATGACGGCTTTGGACTTTTTAAAAAGAGGAAGAATTATCTGAGAGCAAGCACACCAAAACTTGCCAGCACACAGGAAGCACTTCAGATCTGCAGCGTGAACAGCCACAGGCCTCTTCTCTTGTCTCTATACTGTGTTTATTTATAAAGCAGGAAAGCCAAGTCAGAACAACAATCACGTTTCAAAACAATTTATCTCAGCACACTCTTTGTCTTTGAGTTTTGTGTGCACTACATGTTTGTTTTCTCACTGCATACTTTTAGAATGTATTCATTTGAATTATTGGGTCCTTTGTTTTTTCAAGAAAAAGATTTAATCTTAACTACCTAGCTTTAGAAAGCAAAATCTCTTTTTTTTTTTTTTTTTTTGAGACAAGGTCTCACTCTGTCACTCAGGCTGGGCTGCAGTGGCATGACCACTGCTCACTACAGTCTTGAACTCCCAGGCTCAAGCAATCACGACCTCAGACTCTCAAGTAGGTGGGACTACAGGCATGCGCCAGCATGTCCAGCTAATTTTTAAAAAATTTTTGTAAAGAAGAGGGCAGTCTCACTATGGTGTCAGGACTGGTCTTGAACTCCTGGGCTCAAGTGATCCTCCCGCTTTGGCCTTCCAAAAAGCAAAATTTTTTACTAATTTAGGATTTAATATGAACCACTAAAAAAAGGAGCTTTGAAAATAATCACATCTAGATTTGTTTTTTAACTTGTAAAGTAAAAAGATCAGTATTCTTTCTCACAGCGTCAGCTTTCTATTCAGTTGTTGTTATTTGCCAATGATCTTATTTCTAGTTTAGATAAGTTGACCGAATTTTCTAAGCTCAATATTCAACATTTGGCTACAATTCATTCCATTTTTAGCCATCTGAAGATCTATCTGGCTGAAGTAATTTTTAAATCCCTAAATTTGTTCCAGGGGTTTTTCTAATAGTAATTCATCCTTTATTTAAGGCATTTTGCTCTTTATAATTGGGAGTAAGTTGTAATCCTAAAAGGAAGGTGGTTAATGAAAGAATTTCAAGTTTATGAGTGTAGCATTATCTCATTGGCTTTTCTAGCTGCCTAGTTCATGGACAAACATTAGATCCCTGTTTGTGGATAGGAAATAAAGGAGAAAAATAGGGAAGTTCAGGAGAGTCTCCAAGACTGAAGAAAGCCTTTAAGAATGAAGCCAGGCAGTCCTGAAATGGAGTTAGACATCAATTGTGGACTGAATTGTGCCCCCAAACCCAAATTCATTATGTTGAAGTCCTAACCCTCAATGTGACTATATTTGGAGAGAGGGTCTTTAATGAGGTAACAAGATTAAGTGAGGACATAAGGGTGTGGCCCTAGTCCAACTTGACTGGTGGTGTTAGAAGAAGAGGGAGAGACACCAAGGATGCACATACACAGAGAAAAGGCCGTGTGAGGACACAGAAAGCAAGCAGCCATCTCCAAGCCAAGGAGAGAGGCCTCAGGAGACAACCAACCTGCTGACACCTTGATCTTGAACTTTCAACCTCCAGAACTATGAGAAAATAAATTTCTGCTGTTAAGCTACCCAGTTTGTGGTATTTTGTTGTGGCAACCCTAGCAAGCCAATACAATGTCTGAAGCATTTAAATCACCAATATTTTAAAGCCATAGATAAATGCCTGCCAATGAGAATAGAAAGAAACACTTCTAGCTGGACACGGTGGCTCACACCTGTAATCCCAACACTTTGGGAGGCTGAGACGGGTGGATGACCTGAGGTCAGGAGTTTAAGACCAGCCTGGCCAACATGGCAAAACCCCGTCTCTGCTAAAAACACAAAAATTATCCAGGCATGGTGGCACTTGCCTGTAGTCCTAGCTACTCAAGAGGCTGAGGCAGGAGGATTGCTTGAACCCAGGAGGTGGAGACTCCAGTGAGCTGAGATCATGCCACTGCATTCCAGTCTAGATTACAGAGTGAGACTCCGTCTCAAAAAAAAAAAGAAAGAAAGAAAGGAAGGGAGGGAGGGAAGGGAAGAAGGGAGAGAGGAAGGGAGGAAGGGAAAGATGAAAGAAAGAGAGAAAGAGAGAAAAGAAAGAAAGAAAGAAAGAAAGAAAGAAAGAAAGAAAGAAAGAAAGAAAGAAAGAAAGAAAGAAAGAAAGAAAGAAAGAGAGAAAGAAAAAAACGAACAAACTTCTTACAAGTGCTACAACATAAAGTAACTAACTGAAGACTATAATAAACTGGTTCTATACACAATCGAGAGTAGAATGACCATGGGTCTGGATGCTTTAATGATGACACCACCATGGTTGAGTTGACTGCTCCTGAACTGAGCCCTCTTCAGAGCTATCATCCTAGTCACTATGGACTGGAACTGATCCAGAAAAGATACAAGAAAATTAGAGGAATTCTATTTCCTCTATGCACTGCTATTATATCTGATATTGGCCTGACTAGACTTTCTTCTTTGATGGAGACAGTCAGGAGTCTCTATTCTACATCTACTTGCTTTCTAAAACTACAGAACCGTCAGGTGCGGTGGCTCACACCTGTAATACCAGCACTTTGGGAGGCCAAGGCAGGAGGATTGCTTGTGCCCAGGAGTTCAAGACCAGCTTGGGCAACATAGCAAGACCTCATCTCTACTAAAAATAAAAAAAATTAGCTGGGCATGGTGGTGCACACCTGTAGTTGCAGCTTCTCAGGAGGCTGAGGTAGGAGAATCGCTTGAGCCTGAGCAGTTAAGGCTGCAGTTAGCTGTGATTGCATCACTGCACTCCAGCCTAGGTAACACAGCAAGATCCTGTCCAAAACAAAAAACAATGAAAAAAACAATGGGACATAAAAAATTGTTTATCAATATTTTCATAGTTGTAGTGAAAGTCGTTTATCTGAAGTTCTTGAATACAAAATCTGACAACGGCACATTCACTGCCTCAATTACATTCACTCTGTCTTTTGACCTTTTCATAATTAAAATTCATTTAGCATATTTGCTGATTTTTGTATAAAGTTATTGATGATATGTGCCAATTTCAACCACATTCATTTCCTAACCTATGACTTTTCTTCCATTGCTCTATGAATTTCAGAATAATTGAAATCCTCAAGGAATATATGTTAGGTATAATCCCCTCTTTTAAAAAAAGTTGTATCTTGCTTCAGTTTATCCCCGCCAATCTCAATTTCAGAAAGCTAAATGAAAATGCATTCTGGCTCTTTATTTTGGCTTTTAAAAATTACACACATCAGGTATTTTCAATACACACACACACACACACACACACACACACACTCCAGTAGGTCTCATTCTTTTCTATCTTCTCTTTCACAT
Source organism: Rhinopithecus roxellana (assembly GCF_007565055.1). Taxonomy (NCBI): domain Eukaryota; kingdom Metazoa; phylum Chordata; class Mammalia; order Primates; family Cercopithecidae; genus Rhinopithecus; species Rhinopithecus roxellana. The sequence continues at coordinate 57,779,305 of NC_044564.1, forward strand.
GCCCCTTTAGACCCTTCATTGAAGAACCTCAACCACATTGTAAGTCAAGCTCACTCTCCTCTACTTTCCCTACCCTTGTCTCACCTCAAGGGGTTCATCTCCATCCAGTCCTGCATTTGTCGATGCTGCAGCAGTCTGTGTTCACATGGCTCCTAACCACTTCTTTGCAATGGAGTTCAGCTTATTTCACTCCTGGGGGACCTTGTAAATTTTAGAATCACCACCTTCCCTCTCTGAATCATGTGGTTCCAGTTATATTGGTTTTGGGAGAGAGGTGAAGCAGGTCAGGCTGCTCTGCTGTTTACAGCCTGTCTCTTAATTATCTGTCCACTGCACCCATAACAGGACTAACATGAGGCTAAAGAATGGCTAACAGTTTTCTGAAGAATTGGGAATAAGCTAGAGTGAATTACAGTGTAAGAAAAGCATAGAACTAGGTATGGTGGCATGTGCCTATAATTCCAGCTACTGGGGAGGCTGAGGCTGGAGGCCGAGGCTAAATTCCTGGCTTGAGCCCAGGAGTTCAAGAGTGGCCTAGGCAACATAGCAAGACCCTGTCTTAGAAAAAAAAAAAAAAAAAAAAAAGCTCAACTGAGAAAAAAAAAAAAATTAAAGAAAAGACAGAACTGGTGCTATGGGTCCAAAGGAAATTAGCCTTTCATATGGGTCTCCTAGGGTGAGCACCACAGTTTCTAGACTTGCTCCCACGTTGTTTCAAAGTTCACTCTGCACAGAGAGCTTCTTCTTTACCCTTCTCAGTGAGATTCTACACTTTGCCACTTTAGGACTATCCTATTCCCTAACACAGGAATGATGTACTTGTCCTAGACTCTGTGCCCTGTGCCCTACCACACCCTAGGGCAATTCATCTGAAGGTAAACATTTCCCTAAATTTTCATTGTGTTTAGAAAGATAGTACACTGAAGCTTCAGCAGAATTGTTTGATTTTTGGAGACTCAAAGTATGTACACTTTCATAAAATATTTGTTAGTTTAGAGTGAAGCTATGCCTCCTTACTCCTCTGTAAATTCGGTGGAAAACACATGTGCATGCACACACATGCATCACACATGCATGCACAGCACACATGTTCACACAGTCAGACCTACCATATATGTGTGCATATACACAGCACACATATGTGAATGTATACATACATACATGCCTGCATGTGCATGTATGCACAGCACCATACCTTTCAAAAATCAGAACTAATCAATCTCTCATCAATATCCTTAGCTGCAGAACCTATAGAAGATTGTAAAGTTAGCTTTTCTTTACCTTTGGTCACATTAACTTTTTGTTGTTGTTGTTTATTTTTGAGACATAGTCTCGCTCTATCCCCAGGCTGGAGTGCAAAGGCATGATTTCGGCTCACTCCAACCTCTGTCTCCCAGGTTCAAGCCATTCTCCCACCTCAGCCTCCCGAGTAGCTGGGACTACAGGTGTGTGCCACCACTCCCAGGTAATTTTTGTATTTTTAGTAGAGACGGGTTTCTCCATGTTGGCCAGGATGGTCTTGAACTCCTGACCTCGGTAATCTACCTGCCTCAGCCTCCTGAAGTGCTGGGATTACAGGCATGAGCCACTGCCCCCAGCCTCCACATCAAATTATTATGCTGGGTTTTCACCCTAATTAAACTGTGAAAGAGGGGGAAGAAATCTTTTCCTTTTTAATATCTCAATACAGGTCAATCTTGAGGCCAGGGATAAAATTTATGCTTTCATTTATACCATCAATAGATAAAAATAAAAAGTCCCATTTTTCTAATAAGAACATCTATATAATTATGTGAATATAGGCATGCATAAACAATGTACATACATTAAAGTGAACAAATCATAGGTGTATAGTTCAATAAATGTTTATATATATAAATCACCCTGTGGTCACTACCCAGGTCATAATATAGAATATTATGATCACCTAGAAGGTTCCTTTGCACCTTTACCAGTTAATACCACCAATTTCTCCACTCCCCAAAGCTTTTACTTCTAACACTATGAATTACTTTTGCATATTTTTGAACTTTACATGAAGTTAATCATACAGAATGTGCATTTTTTTACTCAGTGTAATGATTTAGAGAGTAATTCATGTTGTGGTGTGTATCAGTAGTTCATTCTTTTTCATTGCTATGTAGTATTCCATTATGTAAACATACTATAATTTGCTCATCCATTCTCATATTTGTAGACATTTAGGTGGTTTTCAATTTGGGCCTATTACAACTAAATCTACTACAAACATTCTTACACCTATTTTATCAGACATATGCACTAATTTCTATTGCATGTATAACTACGAGTAGAACTGCTCCTAGAATAGGTATATAGAAACTACCCAGCAGGTTTCCAACTTGGTTTAATCAACTCACACTCCACCAGCAATATATGAAAGTCCCAGATGCTCTATATCCTTGCTAACACTCAATATTATCAGCTTTCTAATCATTAGTACTTTCTAGCGGGACATATATTTCCTTGATAGTGATATTTAGGATCTTTTCATAGGTGTGAAGGCCATTTAGATGTCCTCTTCTGTGCAGGGCCTGTGCCTATTTTTTCTCTGCCCGTCTCCCACTGAGCCTATTTTTAATTAGGTTGTTGTTCACCCATATTATTAAAATTGTACTTATTTGTGACACATTTTAAGAAACTAAAGACAGTTATCCTTGGGTTTACAGGGTATTGGTTCCAGGACTCCCATGTATACCAAAATCTGCACATGCTCAAATCCCACTATAGGCCCTGTGCATATTTGAAGTCAGTCCTCCATAAAAGTGCATTTTGAGTCCCTCCAATACTGTACTTTTTATCTGTGTTATATTGAAAAGGAAATCTGCATATAATTGAACCAATACAGTTCAAACCTGTGTTGTTCAAGGATCAACTGTATTGTGATTTTTTAAAGCAATTTTTATGAATTGCTATTCATAGCAATTACCATTAATTTTAAACAATCAAAACAATAATCCCTAATGTCTTTCACTATGACATATTCTGAGGAGTCACTCAAGAAAGTATATAGTTTTCCCTTAGCTAGGCTTAGAAAAAATTATACTGAGTCACAAAGGTTGAGGTAGATCAGAGTTTATCAGCATTAACTGGTCATCAGTATCGGCCAGAAAGAAAATTCAGCCTGAGCCAGCAATTGTATGAAACATACTTACAACAATAATCTGTGGTAGACTGAGGGATTGAAAGATTATGAAAAATAGAGGACAAGATGTTACCAAAGCTATAAAAGGTTATCGGTGGGTAATCTATGAATCAATTATAATTAGGGTTAGGAAGAGATGGTGTTTTAGATTAATTATAAAGATGACCAGGACGGGCACAGTGGCTCACACCTGTAATCCCAGCACTTTGGGAGGCCAAGGTGGGCGGATCACGAGGTCAGGAAATTGAGACCATCCTGGCTAACACGGTGAAACCTCATCTCTACTAAAAATACAAAAAATAAGGCATGGTGGCGGGCACCTGTCTGTAGTCCCAGCTACTCGGGAGGCTGAGGCAGGAGATCGGCGTGAACCCGGGAAGCAGAGCTTGCAGTGAACCAAGATGGCGCCACTGCACTCCAACCTGGGTGAGAGCGAGACACTATCTCAGAAAAAAGAAAAAAAAAAAAAAAGAAATGCAAAATTAGCCAAGTGTGGTGGCGCATGCCTGTAATACCAGCTACTCAGGAGGCTGAGGCAGGAGAATCACTTGAACCTGCGAGGAGGAGGCTGCAGTGAGCCGAGATCACGTCATTACACTCCAGCCTAGGCGACAAAGCAAGACTCTGTCTCAAAACATAAATAAATAAATAAATAAATAAATAAATAAATAAATAAATAAATAAGGTGACCATAATTATTCCCCTCCCAATATACACACTCCTTTGCATTGAGACTTTGCAGCTCCTCCTATCAAGAGGAAGAATCAATTTTCCCTCTCCTTGAATCTAGGCTGGCCTTGTGACTTGCTTTAGCTGATAAAATCTGTTGAGGTGATCCTGTGCCAATTCCAGCCTTGGACCTCAAGAGGCCTTGTAGGCTTCCACTGGCTCTCTTAGAACCCTATTCAGTCACTGTGTGAATAAGTCTAGGCTAGACCCACATGGTGCACTGACAGATTATCTCGGGTAAGAAACACTCTGCCAGAAGATCCTGAGATGTGCATGGAGACAAGTTTGACGGTTTATAAATTGTATTGCAATTTATAAAGGAAAGCATCTGAGGATGGGTTTGGTGGCTCACGCATGTAATCCCAGCACTTTGGGAGGACGAGGCAGGTGAATCACTTGAGGTCAGGAGTTTGAGACCAGCCTGGCCAACATGGAGAAACCCTGCCTCTACTAAAAATACAAAAATTACCCGGGAGCAGTGGCACACACCTGTAGTCCCAGCTACTTGGGACACTGAGGCAGGAGAATCGCTTGAACCTGGGAGGCAGAGGTTGCAGTGAGGCGAGACTGTGCCACTGCACTCCAGCAGCCTAGGTGAAATAGCAAGACTCCATCTCAAAAAACAAAACGAAACAAAAAAAACTTGAGGTCAGGAGTTTGAGAAAGCATTTGAGTATCAACAAGTGCAAGGAAAATTCTGCCCACCTTTTCATAAATGCATTTTTGTCGAAGCCCTGAAATCCTTGCCTGCCTGACAGTTTAGCTTTATTAATTTCATCATTTTAGTGTATTATGATGGGATTTGTTTGGATAATTACTTAGATAATTTGTTGCATTTTGTGTATATTACCTTATACCACTTAGTAGAAAATAGAAAAAGTGAAAGTACTGCTTATAATGACAGTGCAACTGGGAGCAAGATGGACTCATTAAGTTTGCCAAAAGCAATAGTCAGCTGGGCACAGTGGCTCATGCTTGTAATCCCAACACTTTGGGAGACTGAGGCAGAAGGATTGCTTGAGCTCAGGAAATGGAGACCAGCCTGGGCAACATGGTGAGAACTCATCTCTAATAAAAATTTTAAAAATTAGCTGGGTGTGATGTGTGCACTTGTAGTCTCAGTTAATTGGGAGGCTGAGGCAGGACGATCACCAGGGCCACATAGCGAAATCATATCTCAAACTAAACAAAACAACCAACCAAACAAAAGTTTAGTCATTAGTTTCAACCTAATGTTTATTGGACAAAAGATGATCTACTGTGTATTCAAGAATTAAGGAGGCGGAGGTTGCACTGAGCTGAGATCACGCCATGCACTCCAGCCAGCCAGTCAGAGTGAGACCCTGTCTCAAAACAGACGAACAACAACAAAAACAAAAACAAAAACAAAAAGAAATGACACTATGTGACTTTCAAAGCTAAACTATACACAAAGTCATACAACTTGCGCTTTGCTCACTAGAATTCTCCCCCTTCTTTGACGTCTTCAACCATCATGTAAGCAGTCTGACTGCCCCTGAGGTGGCAATTCTGTGAGACTGTCCAAACTAGCCCACAGAGAGAGACCACATGGAGAGATCCTGAGACTTCTTAAAGAAAGGAAGAGACAGAGGAGAGAGGACAGAGGTGAGACAGAGAGAGAGAGAGAGAGATGGGGCGGGGGGTAGGAGGGAGAAAGAGAGAGAAAGAAAGAGACTTAGCTAATTCCTAAAGATCCTTGTCCTTGTTCTTCCAGTTCTGCCCCCATCTGATAATACTGGCATGAGAGACCTTGAGCTAGATTCAGGCTTTTAAACTGAGCCATTTCTGAATTCCTGCACCACAGAAACTGTGAGAGATAGTAAAGTACTTTTATTATAAATCTCTACAATTTTTTTGCAAAGTAAGTTGCATGTGATAGCCTAAACAGAAGTTGAACCTTAAGTTAACCCTATGATTAGGATGTTGAACCGTAACTGATGTCAAAACACAAAATTACAACAAATTTAAAGATCTAATTGTCTTTCTTTTGTGATTCTGGAATTGAGTAACATCTCATTCTGTAAAATAGAATGGGTGTTCTGCCAAGCTGAGCAGAGGGGGTTGGCTTTGTAGGCAAAGGGCTGAAGAAAGCAGAAAGCAGAAAGCAGATTGACCATTTCAAAGTGCCTTTCCTCATAGGGTTAAAACAGAGTGAATTTTTTTTTTTTTTTTTTTTTTTTGAGACAGAGTCTGGCTAGAGTGCAGTGGCACGAGTTAGGCTCACTGCAACCTCCAGCTCCTGGGTTCAAGCAATTCTCTTGCCTCCCAACTAGCTGGGACAACAGGCGTGTGCCACCACATCCAGCTAATTTTTGTATTTTTAGTGGAGACAGGGTTTCACCATGTTGGCCAGGCTGCTCTAGAACTCCTGACCTCAGGTGATCCATTTGCCTTGGCCTCCCAAAGTGCTGAGATTACAGATGTGAGCCACCATACGTGGCCTAGAGTGAACTTTCTTATCATGCTGGCTCAGGTAAACTGGGGCCCCTCTGGTGGCTGTGTTGCTATGAATTTCCTGGTTTATTTATTTATTTATTTGAAAACTAGCCCCTTTCAAAGTTCAGTTTTATTACGTAGCACTTAGCACAGGTGACTCCATGCTGGTTTGGTCTGGTCTGCTGGGGGTTACTACAGGATCAGTCTAATAATTTTTTTTTTTTTTTTTTTTTTTTTGAGACAGTCTTGCTCTCTTGCTCAGGCTGCAGTGCAGTGGCACGATCTCAGGTCACTGCAACCTCTGCTTCCTGGGTTCAAGTGATTGTCCTGCCTCAGCTGGGATTACAGGCACAAGTAGCTGGGATTACAGGCATGCACCACCACGCCTGGCTAATTTTTGTATTTTTAGTGGAGATGGGAATTCACCATGTTAGCCAGGCTGGTCTTGAACTCCTGACCTCAAGTGGTCCTCCCACCTTGGTCTCCCAAAGTGCTGGGATTACAGGTGTAAGCCACCAGTGCCCAGCCCTCATAAATTTTGTTAAACACTGTCGTCAGTGTAAGAAATGAGCTAATTGATTCAAAGACGCTCAGAAACGTTCGGCAATAGGAAGGACAAATTGCAGAAGGCAGAGGAAGGCATAAGATTGAAAATGGGGATACAATGCAAGTCTTTAGTGAGAATCCCAGGTCCCCACTCCTACCTGAGCTATCAGATTGTCCAAAGAACCAGGGTCACTCACTGCAGAAAATAAGTTTATTCTTTGGACAAAGTTCAAAGTTCTTTGGACAAAGTTCAAAGTTCTTTGGACAAAGTTCAAGGGGAAGCCTCCAGAGAAACAAGAGGGTCAACTAAAAGCAAAAGAACACTGGCCAGCAAGGAAGGAGACTAGGGGTTTAAACAATAACACTCTTTCATTGGTTACATGTCCTCGTGCAAATCATTTCACCATTTCTTAAAGAGAAGTTTAGACCAGAATGAGCTCTAAAGTAGATTTTCATAGTAAAAATACATGATTATATTAGAAAGAAAGAGCACACCTTTTAAAATATGACTAATTTAAGTAATGAGCAACCATATGAAGTGCTTTTTAGCCAATGGAAATTCTAGTGCATTTCTTGTAACATGTAGTCCTTTCTAAAATAGCATTAGAGATTATAATCAAAATCCTCCAGTTAAGAGAATTTAATGGTTTCCCCGCCCCATGGGACCAATGATAAGAGTATGGAACAAGATATAGGGAATGGAAAGAATATGCATGCATCTAGGACTAGTGACTGCAAATATGTTACAACCCCTAAACCCAAAGCAACAGGGGAGGGAAAGACAGGTTACCAGAACATGGAAGAGTGAGTCATTTGGAACAGGTCACCTGAAGAGGACAAGTGACATTATGTGAAGGCAAGAGACAGTCTGACTTGGTCTTTCAGGGAGAGAGTCACAGGAATATCCTGATATCATTCTCTTCGCATCCTGCAGGTTTTTGTCTGTGCTCCCTCCCCATTGGTCAACCTCAGTTGGAAGCTTGAGGTACTGCCTCTATATTCTTCCTACTCTTGGACTCTAGGACTGCAAACGGTAGAGAGTGGCCCTGGAGGAGAAAAAGGAAGACATCCAACATAAAAGGGCAGATGAAAAGGTATTAATCATAGCTTCAGAGGATAGGTTGTAATTCACTCTTAAAAAATAAGTTACTGGCTTTGAGACAGTAGTTAAAAAACAAGACATTCTGAAGTATAAGATTCTGGAATTTGTTCCACAATCAACCTTTTTCTGTTTCGCCTCTTGACTTAAACAAATATTGGATCATAAGTGATGGTACAAACTTTAGTATTTGCTTTTCATCCATGTAAATAATTTCTCTTTATTTTTCCCTGTTCATATCCAAATAGTTTCAGCTACACACTTGGTAGTAAGGCATGATATGCCAAAACTGTCTTGGCTGAGCACAGTGGCTCATTCCTGTAATCCCAACACTGTGGGAGGCTGAGCCAAGTGGATCCTTGGAGGCCAGGAGTTCGAAACCAGCCTGGCCAACATGTTGAAATCCCGTCTCTACTAAAAATACAAAAATTTGCCAGGCGTGATGGTGTGTGCTTCTAATCCAGCTAATTGGAATGCTGAGGCACAAGAATCGCTTGAACCTGGGAGGCGTAGGTTGCAGTGAGCCAAGGTTGCACCACTGCACTCCAGCCTGGGCAACAGAGTGAGAATCCATCTCAAAAACAAACAAACAAACAAACAAACAAAAAACCAACTGTCTTAATATTGTGGTTTTTGTCAGAGAACTATTCTGTCTTTACAACTGAGCAGATGCCTAAGAACACAATAACAGTATTGTAGGCAAAGAGAGAAAACAGTACATAGTATTACGTGGAGAAACACAGGAAGGGTGTATTTTGTTACATATAGAATTATTACTTGCAATTATTTGTGTATACCCTAAGTTGCCTACTGCATATGTAAATTTATGTTTCCAGATGTAATTCATTTGGTGCGCAGGACAAACGTATCATTTTTGAGTCTTACATCTCTAAACTCTGTCCTAAACAACATAGATCGTTTGGGATCTACACACAAATCCTATACAGTCTCAGTAGATACCTAATTTTGAGACAGTAGTCTTATCCCCACCCCGCCCCAGTTCTCCATTAAAGCTCCATCACATTAAGAAAGATAAATCTCATAAGAGTGTGTACAGGAGATCTTAAAAAGCCCCTCTTTAAGAACTTTCCTATCTCTCTTCAATATTTCAAACTTCTGTTTCCAGTGGTTAGACATCTCCAGCTAGACAGATGCTATATTTCGGATGCATTTCAAACGCAACACAGCCCATTTGGAACTCACTGTATTTTCCCAACTTGCCTCCTCTTCAAGTTTAGAGCATCACCATCTGACCAAGCCATCAATTTAAATCTCCTAAGCTAGAAACTTGGGAACTGTTCTCAACATTCCATTTTCCTCATCTTTTATATCCACAATCCCACAAGTTTTACATGCTCAATTTTCTAGAATACTCTGGAATACATCCTGTCCTCTCCTACTTACTGCCACTAATTTCACCAAAACTGACACAATTGCCTCCCTAAACTTTCTGACAGTAAGTTCTCCTCCTCATCTCCCTCTTCCTTACTTTTTTCCTAAGGCATCTGTCCCGATTCCTTTTGCTATTATTTCAAATGCATATTTAATTACATCCATCTACTCCTTTAAAATCTTAGTTTTTCCCTGGGGCCCACAAAAATCATCTGCTTTGAATGCTAATTTTCACATGCTGCCTTTCTCTATTTAGTCAACCATTCTCTGATTTGCAGTCTTTTCAGACCTGTGAAAATGCATACTTTTTGTCTTTGTTTAAGCACTCTTTCCTCTTTGGGTATACTCTGTTTATCTAAATCTTCTCTATAACAACAGCACTAAAATAATTTATTGTGTACTACTAAGGAATAGTATGCAAACCACTTTACATTCATGAGGTTATTTCAAGCACCATTTTACATTGAGGAAACTGAGGATGTAATTTGTACTAGATCACATTTTAAGCAAGCAGTAAAACTGGGATTACAATTCCAGTCTATCTCACTCCATGAACTGAACATTTAAATGCTGCCTCCTACTACTATGTATCACGTAACTCATGTCAAGTTGTACAGTTATCTTTAAGCTTCCAGATCATTCCAGTTCCCCTTCTCTCATCTCTAATCATGGTTTGCACCAACATCAGTGTTTGGTACTAAACTATTCTTTAATATTTTATTTTTGTTAAATCTTATCTCAACTAGATTGTAATTTGTTTTGTGAGAGGTAATTAAAAAAAAAAAAAAACAACGTTACTCCACAAGGCCACAGAATAACCTTATAATAGTAAATAGCATAACCTTATAATAAATGGTTTTGCCTTACTGGGATAGGTAGTAAGTGTGCTTTAGGTAGATTTGGTTTGTGCAGATATAATTGCGGTTTTTGCCATCGAAAGTAATGGCAAAACCGCAATTACTTTTGCACCAACCTAAATATCTGATTTACATATGTAATACATACTCAATATTTGCTTTAATTAAAATAGGGCCAGACAAGTGAATTACATTTAGAGGTTCTAGTAACTGAAATTTTCACAGGGGCAGAAAACCAAAATATGTATGTGCAGTTAATTTTTGTCTCTCCTGTGTTGGGCCATCTTTTTTTTCTCTCTCTCTCTTCTTTTTTGAGATGGAGGCTCACTCTATTGCCCAGGCTGGAGTGCTGTGGCGTGATCTTGGCTCACTGCAGCCTCCGCCTCCCAGGTTCAAGCAATTCTCCTGCCTCACCCTCACGAGTAGCTGAGACTACAGGCACCTGCCACCATGCCCAGCTAGTTTTTAAATTTTTTTTTGGTAGAGATGGGGTTTCCCCATGTTGGCCAGGCTGGTCTGGAACTCCTGACCTCAAGTGATCTGCCCACCTCGGCCTCCCAAAATGCTATTACAGGCCCGAGTTACTGCGCTCGGCCTTTCTCTTCTTTTTCATGATATACTACTGGTCTTGTCTGTGCTTGTAATTATTTTCGCTGTATATTAGTTTATTACAAAAAAAAGATACTCTTATCTTTACGGGAATAATTGGCACCGATCTGAATATTCAAGTCACCAATTTTGGCAAATATGAAGTCCAAGTTGTCTTGGTTTTCTTTTACATCCTGTCTCCCTTCTTGCGAAGACATATTTTCATTTAAAATAAATCCACTCACCCCTACCCCAACTCCCCAGCTGTAGCAGGGAAGGATTAAGTAGGGGGCGGGGTAAAGCCCTGTTAGGTAGCGCGGCGTTGGGCCTACTTCTGAGAGTTTAATCCTAATAGGGAATTCGGAGTTCTTTCTTCGGAGGCGCGTAGCTCTGCATTATTTAAAAATGTTTTCCGCAAACCCGCAATCCCTTAGGCCAAAGGCACCCCTAACGAACGGAAATATCCCGAGCTAGAGAGCGGCCTTTCCGGCAGTAGCCCCGGCTCCTCCAAGGCGGGAGGATCGGCTGGGAGCGCTGCAGGTCAGAGAGGGCGATCCCAGCGGGACCCGCGGCCTGAGGCTGGGCCTGGGGCTGCCGCCCCCTCCAGGCGACGGGAAACCCTCGGAAGTGGGTTTCCGCGCGAAAGCAGCATTGTGGCCAGTCAGGAAACGCCTTCGCGAAGCAGGAGGGCCCCTGGGGCCTTTCCCGGGCGACCCGACCTGCATGGCCGCGTGCCGGGAGCTTTCCTGTTGAGCGCGGTGGAGCGCGCACGTTTCCTTCAGTTCTTTCTCAGAAGTTTAGGCCGCACCCGCCCGCGCCCCCTTTCCACGATTATACAAGAGCACGCCAGGGTTTCTTATTTTTGGTGTGTTTTTGAGACCAAAAACCCCTATCCGCTAAGCCTGAGGAGACGCCCGCCCCCTCAGCCCTGAAATGAGGCCACAAAACGGCAACCGATGTGGGCAGCCGCGCAACCGCCCCAAACCCAAAAGCTAGAGGGCGTGCCCAGGGGCCAGGTGCAAGCGGTGGGGAAAGTAACGGCTTTTGGTAGCCCCGCCCCTCCGTCCCGCCCTCTCCGCGCCTGCCCATTTTCTTTCCCTCGGGTCTGTAACCGTCTCTCGGGCCGCTTCCTCTTTAAGGCGGAGCCCGGCGTGGATCTCGCGAGATCCGGTTTGGCGCCGTGACCTCCATGTGGGAGCTCCAGCTCTATAAGTAAACACTCTGCGCGGCGCAGACATGGCCTCTTCCTCTTTTTGAGGCGGTGTCTGCAGCAGCGCCTCAGAGTGGTTCCGGTCGTCTCTTCTCAAGTCGGCTGGTAGGTCGCGCGGACTGAGAGTCGCCGCCGCCTGTTGGGCCCGGCGTCCGGTAGGTCCAGTGCGTGCGCTCGCCCGCCTGCCGCGGAGGGCCCGAGCCGCAGGGGAAGCGGCGCGGGCCGGGCGGGGCGCGGCGCCCCGAGCGCAGGGGGAGACAAAGGGGACCGGCTCCTCCTTAGGCGCCAAGATGTGGATCCAGGTTCGCACCATTGATGGCTCCAAGACGTGCACCATTGAGGACGTGTCTCGCAAAGCCACGATTGAGGAGCTGCGCGAGCGGGTGTGGGCGCTGTTCGACGTGCGGCCAGAGTGCCAGCGCCTCTTTTACCGGGGCAAGCAGGTGAGGCGCGCCCGCCGCGCCCCTCGCGAAGCCGGGGGCTGGAACAGCTGGGCTCCTCTGGATGCACGGGTCCCAGGGCTCGGTGCACCGCGCTCTGTTGTCACCTGGCTCCGCTGCGGGTGGGCAGCCCCCGCGAGGCGCAGCGTGCGGGGCCCCGTCCCGCCGGGTGGGAGGGAGTGGGTCCCTGCCAGCCCGAACTGGAGGTGCGCCGAGCGGGGTCAGGTGAGGGCGTCCGGGGCGCAAATACCTCGCCGTTTGTTTTTGGTAGGACAGCGGCCGTAGGCACTGGACGCCCAGGTCCCTCGCTTCCCGCGCTCGGCGGGGCCTGGGGCCCCCAGAGGGCGGGGAGGGCAGAGGGCTCTGGCGGCCATGCCTCCGCGCGGGAGACCAGGAGAGCTGGCTGACCCGGCTGAGCGTTCGCCTCGCTTCTGTGGCTCTTCCGCGTCTTCGGCTCCTAAAAGGGGGAAAAGTCAGGCATTGAGCTCTCAAGAACCATACCTCTGCTTCCTGACTGGTAGAGAATTCGCGCAAACTGAAGATTCGAAGGGTTTCCAGAACTTCTGGTCCCTCTTCCTCGCCGCCTCTCCTAGGTTTGGAATGTCTCGAGGGAGGTTAGAGACCTGGGCATGAAGCAGCTGTCGGTTTAACCGGGTGCCGAGTTTACGACTGCCCAATATAGGCCAGAGTGAAAAGGAGTATAAAACTGTTTTGCTCTTCTTCTCGCCTTCTAATACTCATCTCGTTCACGCTTTTAGCACGGCACTGCAGCATAGCCAGCAGTGCATACTTGAAGGCTGTCTGTGGGCACCTCTGGTATTTTTATGGTCTGGCCAGTCTAAGATTTTTTTTTTTCCTACTCCACAAGTCTGTTACAATCTATACCCCTAGCCACTCAGACCCATCATATTTTTCTTTGTCTTCATGTTTTTGTTAATACACTAAAAAGTTGGCATCCTGAATTGATAGACCACAGTTTGGCTCCAATCCTGTGGTTTGAAATAAGTGTAGCTCTTTGATTCGGTAGAAGTAGCCTACAGTCGGTAGAAGTAGCCTACAGTCGCAAACTACTTAAAAGGAATATTTTCCTCCCCTTCACAGGCTTAGTCTTCGAAGACTGTCCAGAAATTTCATAGTAACAAATTACACTTTGGGAAGGAGAGAGCTGCTTTTTTCCCCCCGTTTCTTTCTCTCTTTAAAATAATGTTATAGCACCTTTGATTTGTGTTTGCAGCCAGTTTTGTACTGACTCCTTAGTGTTTGACTTGTAAAACAGGTATTTAGTTGTAAGCTTTGCTTTTGAAATATTTGTACACTTGTTAAATACTACCTAGATTTGTTTTGCTGTGCCTCAGGTGGCTGATATTGTTTCCTTTTGATCGTAAGTGAAAAAGCATGTAATCATCTGATGCATTTTATTTTCTAGCTAGGGACAAATAGTACATGAATTCCTAGGACACTGGTGATTTCAGCACCAGAAATAGAAATGAAGGATGTTTCTGGGTGACACCCCTAAAATCTTTATTATCAGATATACTAAAATAATTATCACGTATGGGATTGGGTTAAATTCAAGGCAACAAAGTAGACTTTCAGTAAACCTGGAAGCTCATTCCAGATTCCAGGGAAAACTGATGATAACCGTTGAACTTCTCTTCCAGGATCCTCGTGGGTAATTCAGTACTCTGGTTTCTTCAGCCCAGTGATAAACCAGTAGGAAAGAGGAATAGACCTTTGGTGCCAGCCATTAACTTGGAGACAGAAAAGGAAGGTCATTCGTACCAGCTGTGTGTTCGCTTCCTTATGAGCTGACAAGTAGCTATGGCAAGAGTGTTCTTTCTTGGTCTTTGGAGCTCCACAGATGAGTTAGCCTGCCTGTAGCAGGTAGCTACTGGATTGGCATAACAGAAAGTCCCCATCCTGTAAAATACCGTGTCCTCATTGGGAAAAGGTACCCCTTCTTCAAAATGCTTTACTGCCACGTAGTGAAAAATGTCATAAATGGCAGACAGTACATTTATTTTTGTTTAAGTGGACCCGCCCCACATACTGCATTCGTGTGTTAGGTTGCAGCTTTTAATCTTTCGTATGTATCAGAATCTCTTATGGATATGTATTATAGATGTTCAGCTCACCCCAGAACTGCAAGTAGTTGAATTTAACAAGACCCCACGGGAGATTCTGATAACACCAAGAGTTTAGAAAATGAATGTTGAGAGATAGTCTCCTATTAGTCTCTTACTATTCAGAGTATGGTCCCTGGATTCTCAGGACTAGCAGCATTGGCTTTACCCGGAAACCTCACGCCAGACCTACTGAAGCAGAATCGGTATTTTAACGATCTCCAGGTGATCTGTATGTAAATGAAGTTGGAGAAGCAGTGTTAATTGACTCCCCCCCCCCCCCCCCCGCTTTTTTTTTAGCCGAAGTCTTGCCCTGTCGCCAAGCTGAAGTGCAGTGGCGCGATCTCGGCTCACTGCAACCTCCGCCTCCCGGGTTCAAGAGATTCCCCCGCCGCAGCCTCCCAAGTAGCTGGGACTACAGGCGCGCCACCACTCCCGGCTAATTTTTTGTATTTATTTTAGTAGAGACGGGGTTTCACCATTTTGGACAGGATGATCTCTATCTGGGACCTCAGGTGATCCGCCCACCTCGGCTTCCCAAAGTGTTGGGATTACAGGCGTGAGCTACCGTGCCCGGCCTTGACTCCACTTTTGAGTGTCAAAGTGGAAACCTGCAATACAAAGCTATAAGTTCTGGTTAGAGTGGGATAACATGCTGTGAACATTCTTACCTGGGAAGTTGAGTTTGAGGAACGCGGGGATTGGGTCTTTTCAAGGAAGAGTTATGTTGGTGGATCTCTAAATGTTTTGAGAATCCAGAGCTTTTCCTATTTTAAAGGATTCCCTCTCCTGTCATTCTTTCACTCCTTACCGCTGTAGAGATGGCCTTAAAATAGATAATAATGTGGGGTATGAACCATAGTTGAAGAAAAAAGTTGCCCCTCCCCCTTGGCTTTCACACAGAATATAAAAGTACTTGCTTGTTTAAAGGAGTATCGATGTATATATTATATATGATGTATATAATATATATATATAATAGGTGATGGATACATGAAAGTTATTAACTTATCCCTTCACTGGCAGCACTCGTCAGTAGTTGCTTGGGAATGACTTCCCACTGCCCTCTCAGCCACTTCCACTTGGCATTTGCTTTCTAGTATTCCCTTGCATTATTGTTGCAGTTCCTCTTGTTACCTGGAATTTCTTCTTTCAACTCAGTAAAATTTCGAGAGTGGTCTGACAAAAATTCCTAACAATTTTTGCTGCTTAAGTGTTGTAAATCCTGCATCCCCATCTTCAAGTATGGCAGTTCTCAAACATTTACTTTTGAGACATTGGTGGACCTAAGTTACATGCTTCTGACTCATAGATGTTTGTAATTTCTAAATGACTGCTTCCTGTTTTCCCTACTTGGAGCATAATTTGAGTGTCAGAGATAACTTTCAGTCTTCTTTCATTAAATATGGAAGAACTTCAGTACTTCTCAAGTAAATCATCTCAACACTTCACAGCTCTTCATAGTATGTGAAGCTTTGTGGAATAAAGTTGTGTGAAACTTGTTATTGCAGTAGATAAATGGTCACTATTGTAGGAAGACTGAGGGAGTACCTATGAATTAGGGAAGGAGTGGATAATCTGGGTTTAAAAAGCCTGTCATAGCAAGCATGAGGAAAGGTGGTTGTGTGTTACTGTGGATATAACTCATTATAGGGCCTCATGCCCTATTATGCTCTTACGACATTTTTTCCTGTTAAATCAAATTTTAAAAAGTACCACTTGAAACAGCTTGTATTTACTCATGACAGTCATTTAATAGAAACTAACCAGGAGTTGAATGTAGAATTACCCTCACCGTCCCTCTGACTCTGGTTACTCAAACTAAGTGGAAAAATGTTCTTTCAGTTTCCAGCAGTTTTATCACTTTAACTGCTATCTTCATTTTTGGAAATATCCTGCTAGTTAATTTGCATGTTTTATACTGTTAGAGTTTTTATTATCTTTAAACACTTCCATTTAAAAATAGTCATAATGTTTATCAGTTCTATGTTATGCTTTTTCAGCTCCTTCAGAATTAGGTATTTTGTTTGAGTTTTTTTGTGGGGGCTGTTGGAGAATGTCAAAACGATGGTGTGAATGCAGTGTTTGCTCCTTGAGTTTTTTGGGGTTTTTTCCTCCTCTATGGGAGTTCAAGACTAGAGGGTGTTCCTTTTTGTTTTTTTTTTTTTGTTTGTTTAGAGGGTGTTCTTTTGTTTTGTTTTTAATCAAGGAAGCAATATTCACATCCCTATCCTTATTAAGGCTTATTTGCTTACTGACTTGGGATACTACTTAGGCTTGTTTAGAGTAAGCATGCTAACTTGTGAGGTAGTACATAATTTAATTCCCTGACTGGGAAACTTGTGAAATTCTTGATCCCTTGTTCTACTTGCCAAATACGAATACCTATAGTGTTTGAGATTGTGCTTCTTGGGTTCTTGGACCACCAGATTTCAAATTACTGATCTAGTAGATTAAAAGTTTTAAATTCAAGACTTACTTTTATTTCCTTTTGGTTGACTTCTCAAATACGGTGTTACTTTGTTAAGAGTTGTGCATGTTGAAAAGTAATACATATGAAGAGTAGAAAATGAGCAATTTAAAAATCGATTATGTTTCTGGGAAAGTGATAGTTCTGGCCTGAAAGGAGTTTAGTTTTCTTGTTTCGTTGTATTATAGTGAAATTGCCAACTGAACTTTATAAAGAAACAAAATGGAGACTTAATTTCCTAGGGCTGTTGTATTAATGTAGCAAAACCTGGGTGGCTTAAAACAATAGAAATTTACCCTCTCACAGTTCTAGAGGTCTACCAAGTTGTCAGCAGGGCCATCCTCTGATAGCTTTAGCAGGGAGAACCCTTTACACTTTGCTGGAATTTTTCTTTCTTGGCTTGTATTAAGTACATCACTCCAGTCACAGGGCTGCCTTTTTCCTGTGTCTTCACATTGTCTTCCTGCTGCATCTTTCCAAATGTCCCCTTATTGTGAGGACACTAACCATGTTGGATTAGGGCCCTAATGGCTTTGTTTTAACTTAATTACCTCTCTAAAGACCCTATCTCAAAGTGAAATCACATACTGAGGTACTGGTGGTTAGGACTTCAACAGAAAATTTTGGCAGGGACATAACTTCCTTAGCCCATAACAGTAGATTTTACGTTTCTTTTGTTAAATTTATTTCCTGATTATCTCTTTAAAAGACTCTGTTTCCAATAAGGTCACATTCTCAAGTACCATGGATTAGGATTTCAGCCCATAACTCTTGCCAAAATATGGGTGGGTTGCAAGATAATTTATTCACTATTCATCCTGGAAGACTTCTTGATAAAACTTTATAGTTCTTGCAGATGGATAGAATTAGGGAACTTCAAGCAAGTGGAGTAGCATGAGCAAGAATTAGAATTATTCCTTCTTGGGTTTTTTTCTGCTTGACTTAAAAAATAGAAACCTACTGATAATGCTTTATTTTGCTCTGTCGCCCAGGCTGGAGTGCAGTGGCCGGATCTCAGCTCACTGCAAGCTCCGCCTCCCGGGTTCACGCCATTCTCCTGCCTCAGCCTCCCAAGTAGCTGGGACTACAGGCGCCCGCCACCTCGCCCGGCTAGTTCTTTTGTATTTTTTTTAGTAGAGACGGGGTTTCATCGTGTTAGCCAGGATGGCCTCGATCTCCTGACCTCGTGATCCGTCCGTCTCGGCCTCCCAAAGTGCTGGGATTACAGGCTTGAGCCACCGCGCCCAGCCCCTGATAATGCTTTAGAAAGATAAAATATTTAACTTAATGTCTTTTTAAAAAGTGAAACACTGAGCTGATGACTTAATGTCTTTATGAAAAATGAGGTCATAAAACAACTTTGAAAATTCACATTTCTTGAAGTTGATTCAAGCACTGATTAAAAATAAAACTTGATGAGAAATTAAATCTAGTTTAGAGTTTTTCTGTTTAAGTCATAAGGTCACAGCAACCTTGAAACATTTTGGGTTTGATTGATTGATTGATTTAGAAACAGTCTTACTCTGTTCCCCAGACTTGAGTGCAGTAGCATGATCATGGCTTACTGTAGCCACGACCTCCTGTGCTAAAGTGATCTCCCGCCTCAGTCTCCTGAGTAGTTGGGACCACAGGCATGTGCAGCCACACCCGCCTAAGTTTTTTATTTATTTTTATTTTTTGTAGAGATGGGGTTACCCAGACTGGTCTGGAGCTCCTGGGCTCAAGTGATCCTCCCACCTTGATTTCCCAAAATGTTGGGATTACAGATGTGAGGCATGAAACCCAGCCTCTTTTTTTTTTTTTTTTTTTTTTTTGAGACAGTCTCTCTCTCTCTGTTGCCCAGGCTGGAGTGCAGTGGCACGATCTTGGCTCACTGCAGCCTCCGCCTCTGGAGTTCAAGAGATTCTCTTGCCTCTGTCTCCTGAGTAGTGGGATTACAGATGCACCACCACACCTGGCTAATTTTTGTATTTCTAGTGGAGACGTGGTTTCACCATGTTGGACAGGCTGGTCTTAAACTACTGACCTCGTCATCTGCCCTCCTCGGCCTCCCAAAGTGCTGGGATTACAGGCGTGAGCCACCGCGCCCGGCTTTTTTTGTTTGTTTGTTTTAATGGCTAGCAGTGTTCTCTGTAGTGAATATGGAGTAACTATTAAGAATTTATTGGGGTCCAGAGAAGACACTGACATCAGAGGCCATTAAGTAATAAGAATGGTTTTAAAATTTCTAAATTGTAGTGCTATGGATTTTAAGTTTGACTAGGACATTTGAGCAAGTGAAAATGTAGAAAGATACATTTTAGAGAAGGATTTCAGTATTCTTTCTTTATTTTCTAGTTGGAAAATGGATATACCTTATTTGACTATGATGTTGGACTGAATGATATAATTCAGCTGCTAGTTCGCCCAGACCCTGATCATCTTCCTGGCACATCTACACAGATTGAGGCTAAACCCTGTTCTAATAGTCCACCTAAAGTAAAGAAAGCTCCGAGAGTAGGACCTTCCAGTCAGCCATCTACATCAGCTTGTGCCCATCTTATTGATCCTGGCTTTGGAATATATAAGGTATGTTGTTTTCTTCAGACTTACTGTTGTGAGAATACAAATAAATTTCTTTTGTGTTCAGGATGTTTTGAATAAGTAAACATTGATTGCCATTTGAAAATAAAGATTGGGATGTTAATACAGTAACTTGTAAAAGTAGTCTTTTAAAAATTGATATGAAATACATAGACAAATATACAAGATGTATATGTACAGTTTAAAGAACAATAATGGAAATAATTGTGTAATTGCACCAAGGTTAAGAAGTAGATTGATTTGGAATCCTTTTTTTTTTTGGATACGGAGGCTTGCTCTGTCACCCAGGCTGGAGTGCAGTGGCACAATCTTGGTTCACTGTAACCTCTGCCTCCCAGGTTCAAGCAATTCTCCTGTCTCAGCCTCCTGTGTAGCTGGGATTACAGGCGTGCGCCACGACACCCAGATAATTTTTGTATTTTTAGTAGAGACGGGGTTTCACCACATAGGCCAGGCTGGTCTCGAACTCCTGACCTTAGGTGATCTGCCCACCTTGGCCTCCCAAAGTGCTGGGATTTCGGGGGTGAGCCACCTTGCCCAGCCTTAAATACCTTTTTAAAGCCTCATATGTGTCCCTATCAGAACACTTCTCCCTCTGTCTCCCTAAGAGGTAAACTGCTTATTCTGACTTTCATGCTCATTTTGTTTTTCTTTAGTTTTGCTACTTATGTATATTTCTCTAGGCAGTATGTTTTGTCTATATTTGAATTTTATATGATGGAATTCTACTTTTCCTCAGCATTGAAAGATTCTCTGCATATAGCTGTGTTTTATTGCTTTTCACTATTATGTCATTCCATTTTATTAACCTACCACAGTATATTTAATGCATAGATACCTGGCCTGTTTCCAGTTTCAACTATTTTAAACAGTGCTGTTTTGAATCTTCTGTTATCCTGGTGCATATGTTCAAGAATTTCTACCTAGGATTAGAAGTGCTAGTTGTTCACCCACAGGGTACTGCCAAACTACTATACTTGGTTCCATTGGTCTATTTGTCTGTCTCTGTTCCTATACTGTTCTGAGTACTGTGGTCTTATGGACTGTTTTGATCTCCCTTTCTCCTATCTCCCCAATTTCTTTTCACTTTCAGGGTCTCTTGGTTTTCTCGGCTTTTAATATTTGCATACAAAAACTGTAGAAATAGCATGTAAAGCTCTACAAATAATCTGATGGGATTCTATGGGAATTGCATCTATAGATGAGCTTGGAGAATCAAGATCTTTACAATGTCGAGTCTTTTAATTCATGAATATTAAAAGACTTCTCCATTAACTTAGATCTTTTTCTTTCCTTCTTGTATTTATTTATTTACTTATTTTTTGAGATGGGGTCTTGCTCTGTTATCCAGGCTGTACTGCAGTGACGTGAACACGGCTCACTCTAGCCTCGACCTGCTGAGGTCAAGTGATCTTCCTGCTTGGCCTCCCAAAGTGCCAGGATTACAGGTGTGAGCCACTGTGCCCAGCTAACTTAGATCTTTGACATCTTAATTAGTTCTCTCTTTACATATTTAATATTTTGCTTTATTTCTGATAGCTTTGTTTTTGATGCAATTATTATATATGGTTATCTTCTAAAATAGTAATCTGTTTGCTGATATATAGAAATGAAATTGATTTATTTGACTTTTGTAACCAGCAACCTTTCCTATCTTTGTAACTTCTTAATTCTTATCAGTTGGGATAAATGGGCACCTATACTGTTTTTCAAAGCATTTAAGACCAAATATTAAAAATCAGTAGATGAAGTAAATTATTCAAAATTATTCAAATGGAGATAATTTTGGATATATGGAAAAATACCAAAAGATATAAATATGTATATGGAAAGATTAAGAAGAGATAGAACTATGTTTCCAAAGAAGGTACCAGGCTTGGGTGGCTGAACTGTTTTAAACCTATGAGGAGTAGATCATTATAATGTTACCTAAAATTACCTACAACATAAAGAAGGAAAACTTCCTATTGCTTTATAAATTGAGTTTAATACTGATAACTAAAACATGACAAAAAGCACATCAGCATCACTAACATTGATATAAAACCTAAGTTCTAGTCAGCAAATAGAATTATGGCCGTATTCACTGATTTAACTTGCTTTTAAAAAATTATGGCTGCTGGGCCGGGCACGGTGGCTCAAGCCTGTAATCCCAGCACTTTGGGAGGCTGAGACGGGCGGATCACGAGGTCAGGAGATCGAGACCATCCTGGCTAACACGGTGAAACCCCGTCTCTACTAAAAAATACAAAAAATCTAGCCGGGCCAGGTGGCGGGCGCCTGTAGTCCCAGCTACTCGGGAGGCTGAGGCAGGAGAATGGCGTAAACCCAGGAGGTGGAGCTTGCAGTGAGCTGAGATCCGGCCACTGCACTCCAGCCTGGGCGACAGAGCGAGACTCTGTCTCAAAAAAAAAATTATGGCTGCTTATTAAAAATATATTACTTAAAGCACATATGGTTTGTCAGGATGTGGGGACAGTTCATTATTATAAAATGTTTCAGTGTAATTCATTGTACTAATAAACCAAAGAAAACAAATTAATTTAAAATGTTTTCTGCATTTAAATACAAATTTGAGTCATTTGTGATTAAAAAAAAAAACTCTTGGCTGGGCACGGTGGCTCACACCTGTAATCCCAGCACTTTGGGAGGCTGAGGTGGGTGGATCATGAGGTCAGGAGTTCAAGACCAATCTGGCCAAGATGATGAAACCCCATCTCTACTAAAAATACAAAAAATAAGCTGGACGCAGTGACTGGTGCTTGTAATCCCAGCTACTTGGGAGGCTGAGGCAGGAAAATCGCTTGAACTTGAAGGGTGGAGGTTGTGAGATTGTGCCACTGTACTCTAGTCTGGGTGACGGAGTGAAACTCTGTCTCAAAAAAAAAAAAGGAACTCTTGATAAAAGGAATAGACAGCATAGGTTAATATCTTAAACCACATTCTATGCCAATATTCCCTTTAAAGACAAGCCAGATGAGGAAGCCAATTAATGCTTCCTTATTTGACATCTTTCTGGAAGTACTAGATAATGCAATTAGGCAGGAGAACAAAATAAAGTGTAAATATTAGAGAAGGCAAAGTTATAGCCTATGGATACTTGGGAAAGCTGAGAAAATGTTTTAGAAAGTTATGAGCAATCACTAAAGTGGCTATCTTCAAAGTTAACATTGAGCTACTGATAGCTCAAGGAATTACTACATCAATTAGAACAGGAAAAAGAATTGCAATAACAAGAGGTAAAATCTGGGAATAAGTTAAGACTTATGTAAATTAAAATAGTGCTATGTAGTGGTCACAAGACAGAATTTTTAGCACTGAAAGCCAACTTGCCATTTTTTTCTATATTACTCTGATTTCATCCACCTTTTAAATACCAGTACTTTCTGCATTTTTTACATTTTTACTTTTTTATTTGTGTTACCACCTCCGTCATTACTTTTAAAATAAACTTATTTTAGAACAGTTTTGGATTTACAGCAAAATTGAAGATAGTAGAGAGTTTCCGTATATCGCACACCTAGTTTTCCCTGTTAACATCTTAAGTTAGTATGGTGTATTTGTTGAAATTAATGACCCTTATTTTCTTAGCTTTTACCTCATGTCCTCTTTCTGTTCCAGAATCCCACTAGGATACTATACTGTATATAGTTATTAAATCTCCTTTGACATTGACTGTGACAATTTCTTGGGTTGGGTTTTTTTGTTTTTTTTTCCTGGTTATGTAACCATTTTGAGGAGTTCTGGTCAGGTGTTTTGTAAAATCTCCCCCATTAAGATTCATTTGTTTTCCTTACTTGTCTGCGTTTGGGGAGGAAGACTACAGAGGTGTTTTCATCACGTATATAGAGCACATACTATCAATATTCTATTTCCTAAGTATAACTTGGGTTTTACATCAGTAATAACATTAACACTGATGTGAACCTTAATCATCTGCTGGGGAGGTGTTTGTCAAGTTTCTCGACTATTAAACTCACCCCACACCCCCTTCCTGTCTTTCCATACTGTACTGTTTAAGAGAAAGTTACTGTACAGTCCACACTTAAGGAGTGGGAAGTTAATGTACGCCCTCTACAAAAATTATTTAAAATTATTCAACATGGGAGGTGTATTTATTCAGACATTTACATCAGTATGGACTCATGCTCAAATTGTTACACTTTTGGCCATTAGAAACTCATTTATTTGATGACTGTGTCCCTTTGACATACCCCTATATCCTCCATTATTGTGGGTGTTTTGTTTTTCTTAAGCATTATCTTACTTTCTGGCACTACAGCATGCTTCAGGTACATCTTGTATATTTCCTGCTTCAGTCCTAGAATCAACCATTTCTCCAAGGTTCCTTTAATTGTCAAATGATAGGGGTCGGGCAAGGTGGCTCATGCCTGTTATCCCAGGACTTTGGGAGACTGAGGAGGGTGGATCACTTCAGGTCAGGAGTTTGAGATAAGCCTGGCGAACATGGTGAAACCCCATCTCTACTAAAAATACAAAAAAAAAAAAAAATTAGCCGGGCGTTATGGCACATGCCTGTAATCCCAGCTATCGGGAGGCTGAGGCAGAAGAATCT
Source organism: Rhinopithecus roxellana (assembly GCF_007565055.1). Classification (NCBI taxonomy): domain Eukaryota; kingdom Metazoa; phylum Chordata; class Mammalia; order Primates; family Cercopithecidae; genus Rhinopithecus; species Rhinopithecus roxellana. The sequence continues at coordinate 57,803,538 of NC_044564.1, forward strand.
TGAACCCAGGAAGTGGAGGTTACGATGAGCCAAGATCGCGCCACTGCACTTCCAGCCTGGGTGACTGAGACTTTGTCTCAAAGTAAATAAATTTAAAAAAATAAAACAAAGATCTTGGCTCTAGGTATGCTTCTTACTATTGGTGTGTCATTGCTTTTAGAGCCTTCAACAGACAGCAGGGAAATAATACATATTTGTACTAACCTATGTATATGTACATCTGTGAATATTTACATAACCGTCTGTATATTAAGCTTACAATATTACTTTTCATCTTTGACCAGAGTTTAGAATCGGCTGCTTTTGAATGGATTGTTTTGGCAGTGACAGGATGAATTTGCTTTCAAAGGAGGGCCAGTTTATGTATCTGCACATCTGAGATTAATCAAGGTTCAGCAGTTCAGGTCAACTTAAATTTGTTTAGCAAACTTCTCAGTACCCCACTATTCCTTCCTCTTCCCTCCCCAGTCTAATTCAGAACAGCATCATGAGAAATTACTTCTCTCAGCAGGTCTTTGCTTTTTATTTTCGGTGTTAGTGCTTTGGCTGTGAACTACAGAATTTAAACTCTATTTGACATCTCTTCTATTTCCAATTATTGTATAGTATAGATGTTAAAGACTTGAGCTTTGCCATGAGACCTGGTTTCAAATTTCAGTTCAGCTGCTGCTTGGTTATACAAATTGGGAAGTAAATTTTACATTAAGGCTCCCTTTCCCCATTTAGGAGCACATTGAAATCTAGTAATTCTCAGAAGGCTGCTGTTCATACAGTAATAAATTTAGAGCTGTGTTCAGTCTTAGTTGAAGCTACTGTAGATTTATTTACTTTTGGAGGGATGAACCTTAGTAATTGTCATAGGTATTTGAAATTTTGACTGATGCCTTTTTTTTTTTTTCAGATAGAAGTACATATTTCTGGATAGTTCATTCCGTAAATAGTTGGATATCTAGCATATGTTTGTAATTGGTATTCTGCCTTCACAGAATTTTTATCACATACTGGCTTGTTGACTAAACTGAAAACCATTTAGAAGCTGCTGCTTTTGAAATGATTTGCTTTATTTATTTTATTTTATTTTTGAGATGGAATCTTACTCTGTCGCCCAGGCTGGAGTACAGTGAGCCATCTCAGCTCACTGCTACCTCTGCCTCCTGGGTTCAAGCAGTTCTCCTGCTTCAGCCTCTTGAGTAGCTGAGATTGTAGGCACCCGCCACCATGCCTGGCTAATTTTTGTACTTATAGTAGAGACAAGATTTCACCATATTGGCTAGGCTGGTCTTGAACTCCTGACTTCAGGTGATCACCTGCCTCGGCCTCCCGAAGTGCTGGGATTACAGGCATGAGCCACTGTGCCTGGCCTAAGTTGGTTTGTTTTAGATTTGCATTGGGTTTTTTGTATTTCCCATAGTGCAAGTCTGAGTAGTTAATATATAAAAACTTTAAGTTGATTATAAGTCACGTAAAAATTGGGTGTTTTATTGCTTTTGTCTTGAATTCTTGGTTATGCCACTTGGGAAATATATATATATTTTTTTAATAGATGTAGAGCTTTCTGTAGTTGAAATTGCTTTATGGATGAGCAAACGTTTTTGGACTTTTCCTTCTGACTGAAATATTCTTTGAATGTTATGATAAGCAGGTACAAAAGATGAATTTTCAAATTAACTTTATTCAGAACTGGCATAGGTAAACATTTAAACTATATGTTAAGATGAAATTTTAGGCCAGGCACAGTGGCTCACGCCTGTAATCCCAACACTTTGGGAGGTTGAGGCAGGCATATCACCTGAGGTCAGGAGTTTGCAACCATCCTGGCCAACATGGCGAAACTCCGTCTCTACTAAAAATAGAAAAATTATCTGGGCTTGGTAATTCCAGCTACTTGGGAGTCTGAGACGGGAAAATCATTTGAACCCAGGAGGCGGAGGTTTCAGTGAGCTTAGACCGTGCCACTGCATTCCTACCTGGCTGACAGAGCAAGACCCCATCTCAAAAAAAAGAGAAATTTTAATCAAGTTATTTATTACCCAGTATCATTATTTTGCTCTGTTTTATAACTAAGCAATATTTAACCAGTTTCAGATATTTTCATAGTTATTGCGAGAAACTAGATACCACTACCACATATGGAGAGCCTATGAAAGATTGTACAGAGGCTGGGTCCATCCGTTCACATTGTGTGTGCATTTAACATAAATTGAATCACACCGGGTCTAGATTGGGAACTGATTTTCTGCAATAAGATGGACGTTCAAACCTAAGTTGGTTTTAATTTTGGGTTTTGTATATGGAAGCTTTTTATGATACCAGAAACATCGTACTTTTCAAACGACTGTCATCCTGGCCTAAATGATGACGGTTTAGAATGACGGTAAGCCTTTACAGTTTAGCTGAACATGTGGCACTGTTAAACTTCTTACATATTTTCTTATGCTTATTGTATAATTGAAAGCACTGGAAAGAGGAGAATTATCATTGATATCTTAGTATATTATTTCTTTTATCGTAGCACAGTTCTTGATGTTTAACCTTTTTGATTATGAAATGTATTAGACAATACAAAGAGTACGATCAGTGTCTATAAACACCACCCAAGTTATGAAATAGAATAAGAATACTCCCAGGAACTTACCAATTCCCTCCTCCTGATTATAACTCCCTCTTCCCTATTTGTAACTGCTACCCACACTTCTATGGTAATCATTTCTTTGTTCTTTACTAACTTTCTTATTAATATTAACCTTTAACAACATATTAATAATCTTTTCTTTATGCAACCCTAATCGCTAATTTTCTGGTTTCTGAACTTAACGTAAATAGAACCATATTGCTTTTACTTTTTTTTTTTTTTTTTTTTTTGAGACAATCGCATTCTGTCACTCGACTGGAGTGCAGTGGCGTGATCATAGCTTACTGCAGCCCCAGCCTTCTGGGCTTAAGCGATCCTGCCACCTCAGCTTCCTGAATAACTGGGACTACAGGTCTGTGCCACCATACCCAGCTAATTTTCAATTTTTTTGTAGAGACAGGGTTTCACTGTGTTGTCCAGGCTGGTCTTGAACTCCTGGGTTCAAACAGTCCTCCTGCCACTTCCTCCCAAAGTGCTGGGATTACAGTGTGAGCCATCACACCCAGCCCAGCATTTTAAAATTTGTGATTAAAGAAAGATGGGGCTGAGTGTGGTAGCTCATGCCTGTAATCCCAGCACTTTGGGAGGCAGGGGACAAGTAGATAGATCACTTGAGGTCAGGAGTTCGAGACCAGCCTGGCCAACATGGTGAAATTCCATCTCTGCTAAAAATACAAAAAGTTAGCCACCGTGGTGGTGGATGCCTGTAATCCCAGCTACTCAGGAGGCTGAAGCAGGAGAATTGCTTGTACCTGGGCGGCAGAGGTCTCAGTGAGCCAGCATCACGCCCCACTGCACTCCAGCCTGGGCAACAGAGCAAGACTTCGTCTCAGAAGAAAAAAAAAAAAAAAGGAAGATGGTACAATGAAAGAACGATTTTCAGAGTTGGAGAACCTGTGGTCTCAGCTTAACACCTACATTTTTTACCTGTGTCCCTCTTGAGCAAATGTATTTCTTGTCTGGACCTCATTAGAAAATGGGAATTATTTTGTATTATATTTAAAGGAGGTAAAGTATGTAGTGGTAAACTGCTAATGTTTACTAACAGTATGGTAATAAGACTATACTCTGCGGTTTTTTGTTTTTGTTTTTGAGACAGAGTCTTGCACTATCATTCATGCTGGAGTGTAGTGGTGGGATCCACGCCTGGCTAATTTTTGTGTTTTTTAGTAGAGGTGGGGGTTTGGCCATGTTGGCCAGACTGGTCTCTAACTCCTGACCTCAGATGCTCCTCCTGCCTCGGCCTCCCAAAGTGCTGGGATTACAGGCATGAGCCACTGCACCCAGACTATACTCTTTGAGTTGTAATGAGTCTTAACATTGAGCATATATACTTAGTAAGGAGACAGTTGTTTCATTTGTGTGTACTATATGCTTGCTGGGTTGGCATGTTACATGAATTTTCTCACTTTATTTCAAATACACTGCAAGATGCTGGAACAAATTAAGTAACTTGTTCATGGTTACACCTAGTAGGTGATAGATGAAGAACTTGAACCTAGTTTTACCTGCAGAGCTGAAGTGTTTTCCGCAGAACAAATGATACCTAGTATATAGTAAAACCGTCAAATATTCACTGTTGGTATTTTTTTGTTGTTGTTGATTGCTCCTTGCCTCCCTTACTTTAGTTTTTAAAAATATTAGATATTTGGACAGGTAAAACCTTTTCTCTAAATGTGGCTTTTTTTTTTTTTTGAGATGGAGTTTCACTCTTTTTGTCCTGGAGTAGTGGCACAATCTTGGCCCACTGCAACCTCCACCTCCTGGGTTCAAGTGATTGTCCCGCGTCAACCTCCTGAGTAGCTGGGATTACAGGTGCACACCACCACACCTGGCTAATTATGTACTTTTAGTAGAGACAGGGTTTCGCCATGTTAGCCTGGCTGGTCTTGAATTCCTGACCTCAGGTGATCTACCTGCCTTGGCATCCCAAAGTGCTGGGATTACAGGCGTGAGCCACCATGCCTGGCCCTAAATGTGGCTATATGTTTGATGTGAATAAATGCAGCTCTTAAGTATAGAATTATGTGGTTGGCTTAAACTTTTTTTTAGCTTTTTAGCTCAGCTCCTCTTCCCCCCCATATTAATCTTTTAAAAATAATTGTATATGATGTTTTGACATCTTTGGGGGCCTTACTGGCTGAGGAGAGATTGCCCTTCTTCCTAGGGCTAGCTTATTCCTGGAGATTGTAAACAGCTGATCAGTGAGCCTGCCTTTCATATACAAAACATGTAATCCTGAGTCTATGCACTTAACTACCTCCCTTATCTAACTCTTAAACACCGAGCCAATATTCTGCCATGATCACCCAGGGTCAGGTACCAAACAACTACAGACCACCCCTACAATCCAAAGCCTACTGACATTATTCAAACTAGCCATCTTGTTTCCTCTGCCTTGCCTTTCCCATGGAAAACACAATAAAGGCTCTGGATCCTAATTTTCGCCAGTTCCCTCTGCCTCCTGACCAAACCTAGTGCTTTCCTATATGTCTCCTTCTCTTGGGAAGTAAGTAATTATTCTTTCAGTGGCATTGGCCTCTCTGTGTTGTCACTCAGTTACATCAATAAAAATCTCATGAGTACAATTCAGATGTTCCCACATAGGCAAATTCTGTTTTCCTCTTTTGTCGTCTTGTCTGCTATTTTGCTACTCCTCTAGCTAATTATTTCAGTTCTTAATTTGTGCTAGATTACTTAGTTACCATGGCAGGATCTTCTGTGTTCGTATTAATCACACAGGCCTAAGTATTTTTCCTCTGAACTGCCTTTAAAATCCAGGCTTTATAACACAGCTTTATTTATTTATTTATTTATTTATTTATTTATTTATTTTTATTTTTTTTTATTTTTTTATTTTTTTTTTTTTTTTTTTTTTTTTTTTTTTTTTTTTTTTTTTTTTTTTTTGAGGCGGAGTCTCGCTCTGTCGCCCGGACTGGAGTGCAGTGGCCCGATCTCAGCTCACTGCAAGCTCCGCCTCCCGGGTTTACGCCATTCTCCTGCCTCAGCCTCCAGAGTAGCTGGGACTACAGGCGCCTGCCACCTCGCCCGGCTAGTTTTTTGTATTTTTAGTAGAGACGGGGTTTCACCGTGTTAGCCAGGATGGTCTCGATCTCCTGACCTCGTGATCCGCCCGTCTCAGCCTCCCAAAGTGCTGGGATTACAGGCTTGAGCCACCGCGCCTGGCTATAACACAGCTTTAATATCTTGCATGCATCTTGGCCTATTCAAATTTTGCCTGACTTAGTATGTGTATTCAGTGTGCAGAAAGTTTTGAATTTAAGAGCATTTCTACCTCCGCCCAGTTTATATGCATTTCTGTGAGTGGTTACAGCAATACTTAGTAGGATACTTACTATACTTAGTAGGATAGTATTTTTTTGGCCAGGCAGGGTGCCTCGTGCATGTAATCTCAGCACTATGAGAAACCAAGGAAAGAGGATTGCTTGAGGCCAGGAGTTCAAAACCAGCCTGGGCAACACAGCAAACTCTGTCTCTGCAAGAAGTAACGTCAGCTAGGTGTGATGGCATATATCTGTAGTCCTAGCTGCTCAGGAGTTTGAGTTCAGGAGTAGGAGGCTGCAGTGAGCTGTGATCACACTGCTGCATCCAGCCTGAGCAGCAGATAGCCTGTCTTTAAAAGAAAAAAAAAGAAAAGAAAAATTCTTGTTTCCAGTTGTAAATCTAGGTTTACTATATTCAAAGAATGCCCTACCTTTGTGAGTTGATATGTTCTATGTGTTGATGTTCAAACAATGGCAGTATTTTGAGGTTGATTTAGGTTTCTGTTAACTTTAGTTTTATTTTTAGATGTTAAGGTAGCCAGCTATTAGATCTTCGTGCTAGTGTCTTACATTTGATAGGCAAATTCAGTACTTCATTTGTGCCTCCTCATGTTCCTTAGTAAGGCTGATACAGCTTAATGTATTTTTGCTGTTACCATTTTAGTATCAACTATATGCTGCATTCTTTGCAATATTTTCATAGTGATATATGAAACTTACATTTTGATTTGCTGCAAGAGTAGTAACCTCAGTTTATTCTCCCAAGTATGATGGACCTTAACATTGATTATTTTCATTTTTACTGTGTTATCTACAAGAGACTAAATGTCTTTAAATTTGTCAGTGACTAGTATGGGAGAAATGAGCCTATGTTTATTTGATACATGAATTAATTTATGTTATGTATGACATGCTCCATCTCTGTCATACCCAGCATGATTGGCTGTTAGGTTTTCATTTTTTCCTAAACTCTTCATTCTTGTGTAATATCAAACCTTATGTCTTTCAAGCTATTTTATTGCTACAGTGTTCATTACATACACTGCCTTTGGTCAAATGTACCTATTCTAGTAGTGGCAGTTGATAGTTTTTGGTTTGTCTGTATTTCTATCCTCTGTCAGTTTGTGATTTGAAACCTTTCATATTTTCAGTAACTTACATCTAAGTTCCTCACTTCCTTTGAAGTTGCTGTTTACCTGTCTTGTCATTTATCAAGGTTCATGGTATAATGGCAAGAACGTAAGCTTCAAAGTCAAGATGGCTTCAAATCCTAACCTTACATTTCATTAGCTTTAACCTAAAGGAAGTTAATTTCTCAGAGCCTTTGTTTCCATATTTTGTAAAACAGGAATTAAACTTGTTAGGGTTAGACATACCTGAGTAAGGAAACTTGAATAATATCTGGCATACTGATACTTAACTTTTAGTATATACTTCTCCCACAAGGTATGCCATCTATCAGACACCTTAGGAGTGGTGTCTTCTACCTTCAAGGAAAGGGTAACTTGATGAAATAGTGATCTTGTGTTGATTTCATTTTTTCCTTTTTAAGGGCTTAAAAAGAAGGTTGAAGGAATTTCTCTTGGTTATTGTCCTGAAAGGGCTCTGGCCCTTTTTTTTTTCTTCTTGTTTTTCTTTTTGAAACAGAGTCTCACTATGTTTCCCAGGCTGGAGTGCACTGGCACCAATCTCTGCTCACTGCAGCCTCCACCTCCCGGGTTCAAGTGATTCTCCTACCTCAGCCTTCTGAATAGCTGGGATTACAAGCATGCTCCACCATGCCTGGCTAATTTTTGTATTTTTTAGTAGATACTGGGTTTCACCATGTTGGCCAGGCTGGTCTTGAACTCCTGACCTCAAGTGATCCGCCCCTGCCTCGGCCTCCCAAAGTGCTGGGATTACAGTGTGAGCCACCATGCCTGGCCTGATCTTTTAAACAGTGTTTAAAAGGAGAGGATTTTTTATTTTAACCTTCCATTTCATAACTCTTAATTCTCTGATATACCTGTCTTTTAATACTGTTTCCTTTTGTCAGATTGCATGGGTTAGTTCTGGATCAGCCACTTGACTTGACTACATCCATTTTGTGTCTTACAGCCCTGTTCATTTTTATATTTTATCTTTGTTCTTTGAGGTGGTAGATAAATGTATTTGCCTAGTAAGTTACTAACTAGTGATGGAACTTCACCATTTCGTATAGATGTGTTCATTAGACTCTTTTTTTTTTTTTATTGTGCATAATTCTCTCATTTTCAAGTTTTGTTTTTCATACTTTACTGTTTTCTGGTTGGACTGATTATGTAAGTTATCTTTAGGATTATGAAGAAATTAATGGAACAGATTAGTCATAATAGTTTAAAGTCCTGGCTTTTCATTAGTGTCATTCTTACTTGATGACTTGCAAGAATGACTCTTAGGCACATAAGAATTACATTTTCAAAAGTCTAGTGTATACGTCAATAAGGAGTAAAGAAAACACCTATTTCATTGAAGGAAATCAGGAAGAAAGTTAGTTTTCATCTTAGTCAATAGTTTGAAGATAGCACAATTCAGAAAGAATAGTTTTGATCTAATCTTATTAATCACTTTAAACATGAGTAGCTGCAAATATTGTTTACCATGATAACCCACAAATAACTTGAGTTATATTAACGTTTATGAAGCAGTAGACAAAATTAAGCTTCATTAACTGATTTTAAACTTTTTTTAGGTAAATGAATTGGTGGATGCCAGAGATGTCGGCCTTGGTGCTTGGTTTGAAGCACACATACATAGTGTTACTAGAGCTTCTGATGGACAGTCACGTGGCAAAACTCCACTGAAGAATGGCAGTTCTTGTAAAAGGACTAATGGAAATATAAAGCATAAATCCAAAGAGAACACAAATAAATTGGACAGTGTACCCTCTACGTCTAATTCAGACTCTGTTGCTGCTGATGAAGACGTTATTTACCATATCCAGTATGATGAGTAAGTGCTCAAGCTATTGAGGACTTTATTCATATTTTCATTTGTAGAAACAAAGCCTTCTATTTCAAGATTCTTCTAAATAGTCTTTCTGAAGAAATCCTTTAGAGATTATGTTCAATTTGTTACTTTTTGGTTTTGGTCATTGTACTCTAATAAATAAGGGCCCTTTAGCTCTCTATTGTCTCTGGGTCTTAAGTGGTTTATTTTTCAGTATCATAATATTGGCTTAATTTAGGGTGTATGGGTTTCTGTTTGTCTTTTTCTCTATTAGGTGGTCTTTTTATGAGACAGAGTCTCTCTCTCTGTCGCCCAAGCTGGAGTGCTGAATGGCCTCCTACAACACAGCCTCCTGGGTTCAAGTGACTCTCCTGCCTCAGCCTCCTGAGTAGCTGGGATTACAGGTGTCTATCACCACGCCTGGTTAATTTTTCTATTTTTAGTAGAGACGGGGTTTCACCATGTTGGCCAGACTGGTCTCAAACTCCTGACCTCAAGTGATCCGACCCCCTTGACCTCCCAAAGTGCTGGGATTACAGGGGTGAGCCACTGTGTCCGGCTCTATTACGTATTTTGATAGGCATTTTAACAGTATTTTGGAAACTATTTTATAACATGTAGTGTAATAGCATTAGAGTGGCATCTGTATGTATGTGTTGTAGGGAGTGGGGACAGGATCTCACTTTGTTGCACATGCTGTAGTACAGCAATGTGATCATGACCCACTGCAGTCTCCACCTCCTGGGCTCAAGCGATCTTCCCACCTTAGCCTCCCAAGTAGCTTAGAATACAGGCATGTGTATTACCATGCTTGGCTAATTTTTTTTTTTAGTTTAGTTTTAAGACAGTGTCTCACTCTGTCACTCAGGCTGGAGTACAGTGGTGCAATCTCTGCTTACTGCAACCTCCGCCTCCCCAGGTTCAAGCTAGTCTCTTGCCTCAGCCTCCCGAGTAGCTAGCATTACAGGCGTGCACCACCACGCCTGGCTAATTTTTGTGTTTTTAGTAGACATGGGGTTTCACTGTGTTGGCCAGGCTGGTCTCGAACTCCTGATCTCAGGTGATCTTCCCACCTCAGTCTTCCAGAGTGCTGGGATTACAGGCGTAAGCCACCACACCTGGCCGGCTAATTTTTTTGTAGAAATGTGGTCTCACTATAGTGTCCAGGCTGGTGTTGAACTCCTGGGCTCAAGTGATCTCCCGCCTCAGCCTTCCAAAGTGCTGGGATTAAAGGCATGAGCCACTGTGCCCAGTGCAAAATATTTTTTAAACAGCTTTTTATTGAGATAGTTCATGTACAGTTTACCTGTTTAAAGAGTATAATTCATTGTTTTTGACATATTACCACAAACTAATTTTAGAGCATCCCCCCCAAAAGAAATCTCATATTGATTATCAGTCACTCCCCAATCCTACTTCCCCAAGAAAATAGGATTGATTGATTGATTTAGAGATGGAATCTTGCTCTGTTGCCCAGGCTGGAGTGCAGTGGTGCGAACTTGGCTCACTGCAACCTCCGCCTTTTGGGTTGAAGTGATTTTCCTACCTCAGCCTCCTGAGTAGCTGGGGACTACAGGTGCCTGCTACCATGCCTGGCTAATTCTTGTTTTTTTTTGTTTTTTTTGTTTTGTTTTTTTTTTGAGATGGAGTCTCGCTCTGTCGCCCAGGCTGGAGTGCAGTGGCGCAATCTCGGCTCACTGCAAGCTCCACTTCCTGGATTCATGCCATTCTCCTGCCTCAGCCTCCCGAGTAGCTAGGACTACAGGCACCCGCCACCACGCCTGGGTAATTTTTTTTTGTATTTTTAGTAGAGACGGGGTTTCACCATGTTAGCCAGGATGGTGTTGATCTCCTGACCTTGTGATCTGCCCACCTCAGCCTCTCAAAGTGCTGGGATTACAGTGGTGAGCCACCGCACCTGGCAAATTCTTGTATTTTTTAGTAGAGACTGAATTTGACTATGTTGGCCAGGCTGGTCTTGAACTCTTTACCTCAAGTGGTCTACCCACCTTGGCCTCCCAAAATGCTGGGATTACAGGCCTGAGCCACCATGACCGGCCCAAAATTGGCTATAAACTGTTAGGTTGGAAGTGGTACTAAGAACTTGTCTTGAGGGTTTAGATTCTGACAGTAAACTATTGTCTTTACCCATTTAAAAAATTATAGTATGAAAGTTACTGTTGGGACAGATTTAGTATGTATTAAACACACTAAATGACCTTAAGCCACTAATCAAGTAATACATTAATATGTATGGAAGATATTATGCTACCAAATTCTTATCAAGTACAAGTCCAAAATCCTAGAATGGTTGTTATTTTTCATATCACAAAACAGTATAAAAAGACTTCAGTATTCAGATTTCCAGGATATCTGGAAACGAATCAAAATTCTTTACTTTTCTGGTACTTATTGTGGTTGTGGCTAAGCTGCCAACACTGCTTATTTGACGTGGTAGATGGTAATAGTACCAACAATTATTTGAGTATTTAGATCCGGGATTGTCCAGAACTGAACAGAGGCTGGCGTAGAAAGGGGTTGAAGTTGGTGTGTAAGTGGTTGGTGTGTAAGTGGTTAAGAAGTTGGTGTGTAAGTGGTCTCTGGGTTTATAAATGCTGCGTCAAAAGAGGTAAATAAGTAGAATGTTTTAAGTTCTTGAGTTTTGTTGTGGAAATGGGAGAAATAATTAGGAAAAGTACTACCTTGAATCTGATTTTGGCCAATAAGAGTTATTGTTTGGCAAATAATAATATGCAGAATGGCACAACATAGACATAGAATAAGGAACTTTAAATAGTGAACAAAAGCTTATTAAATTTTACAATTTTAGGGGCTCGTAAAGTTGCTTTTGAAGTAAGACTATCCAATGGATAGGCCTTACACTTCAGTTTGGTGTATCTTAGAGCACAAAACACAGTACTTTAGCATTTATTTGGCTGCTTTTTTTGTCCGTTAGAATGAATGTTAAGTAAAGGGAAATCTAAATCCAACATATGTGAAAAGACTAAAATTACCTGCCCTAATAATTTTACGTGATGGAATTAAATGTTTCAGTGCTGGCAGCTTGAAGATATGATAGCTGAACTTTCTTTGAAAAATGAAAAATAACAGAAGCTTAGTAACAGGTAAATGTCACCTCTTTAAAAAGAGGAAAGGACTAGATAAGATATGAGATGTATAAAATAAATAAGCTTCTGGATAAAAGAATCGTTATGAGCCGATATGGATGTGATATGAAGCTTGTTAAAGTTTCATTCTTTGTGATAATGAGAAAAATGAATTACAAAATATAATGAAGTACATGTTGACTTCGATAAGTCATCAAACAAGTTCTTCTTTGAATGGAGGATGCATTGAAGAAAGGTGGTGAAGTATACAGCCTAACAGTAGTAATAAACAGATTTTTTATTTTATTGTTTTTTAGCCAGAGTCTCGCTCTGTTGCCCAGGCTGGAGTGCAGTGACACGATCTCGGCTCACTGCAACCTCTGCCTTGCGGGTTCAAGTGATTCTCCTGCCTCAGCCTCACAAGTACCTGGGATTACAGGTGCCTGCCACCACACCTGGCTAATTTTTGTATCTTTAGTAGATATGGGGTTTCACCTTGTTGGTCAGGCTGGTCTTGAACTCCAGACCTCAGGTGATCCACCTACCTCAGCCTCCCAAAGTGCTGGGATTACAGGCATGAGCCACTGCACCTGGCCAGATTTTTTTGTTGAGTAGTAAGCTCCAAGTGAGTTGATAAAATGTGGTTGTCATATAGTTATGCTGTAAACCTGTTTTTACTTTATTTTATTTATTTATTTTTGAGACAGAGTCTTGCACTGTGGTCCAGGCTGGAGTGCAGTGGTACGATTTCAGCTCACTGCAACCTCTACCTCCTGGTTTCAAGCAATTCTCATGCCTCAGCCTCCCAAGAGGCTAGGATTATAGGCATGCATCACCACACCTGGCTAATGTTTGTATTTTTAGTTGAGTCTGTGTTTCACCATGTTGGCCAAGGTGGTCTTGAACTCCTGAACTCAAGTGATCCACCCACCTTGGCCTCCCAAAGTGCTGGGATTACAGGTGTGAGCCACCACACCCAGCTAGTTTCATTAGAAGTAAGATACCTAGTACAAACCAGATGATGCTGCTGTTGTACTGGACCGGCTATTCCCTACTAGGAATATTGTCCTCCAACTCCCATGCCTTAAAAACAATACCATCAGGACCTGGTGCATATTCAGAGTAGGACTCAAAATGTAAAACTACAGTGAAGAGTAAAACTAAATACTTAGCTTAAAAGACCTGGATTATGGTATTTCTCTCAAAGAACTACTTTTTCATTTTTTTCTAGAGTGATAAGCATTATTTGGCAAACCTGTACACAATTGTATCTCCAAACCTCTGAGTGTAGCAGTGTAGTTTGAACAAGCCATCATTTAGCAAAAGCAGGGAGATGTATTGTACATGAGATAAAAGAAACCTGCCTCCAGAATTCTTTTGGGCTATATAATGTTTGTCAGTTAAAATGGAGCTGTTTAAAAGCTATTTTTATAGTAATCTACATATCTAATAGATTACTAGACCAGATTATCAGTCTTTGAAATGAAGCTTCATTAAAACAATTATAAATCATTAAGTGGTTAATATGAAAAAGGGAGAAAAATCAAATTTTCTCGTATTTCATTTTAGTAAGTGTGTACTGTTCAGTTTTATAGCTTCCTCAGTGTTCCATCAGTTATCCTCTCTGTAGTTAAGATATTAAAGGTTAAGATTAACATTTTTAAAGGCCCTAAACATCTGAATTCACAAAACTGACAGCAGTCTTGCAAGTAGAGACCCTGAAGCTATTGATGAAGAGTCAGGATGTTGACTGAAGGAAGTAGTGATCTTGAAGGACAGTCATTACATTAGTGTTTTTAATAATATCTGTGTCATACCTTATGATATTTTAGAGAATGTTGTCTTATGTGCCAGACTCTGAGCATAACTTCTTACACAGATGCTACATAATCTTTAGCACAACTATAATGTAGCTACATTAACTCTTGTATGAGGAAACCAAGGATTAATTACATTATTAGCCAAGGGTCACATCTATTAAATTGTCTGATTCCAGAGCCCAAGAGTTAACCAATATGCAATATTGTGATTCAGCACAGACATGGTACATGTAATTGGTAGTAGCCTACTGGTGTGTTGCCTTCAGAGGTCAACGTGTTATATAAATACTTAATTGCAAATATGACCTGAAGACTTGCTGTAGACTTTGCCTGGGATTTAAAGCAAAAAACACACGCAACTTCTATTGAGTTAAACCATAGGTATGTCAACAACTTGGGCTATCCTGTCAAATTTTATCTGTACTCATCATTTGACTGCTTTATCAGTAGACAAATGCTAAAATCTTGATCTTGCTTTTGTGTATAAGAAGCATCTGCTTTCAGTGGATTTTGTTTAGATTCATTTTAATTACTTAGACTAGTGGTACTTAACCCTGGCTACACATTGTCTAGGAAGTTTTCAAAATAATCAGTGTGTAAGACCTCTCCCCACAGAATTTGGAGATAGTCCTTCTGACGGAGCCCCCTTACCTCTCCCTGGCATTGATGTCTTCAAAAGTTCTAATGATTCTAATCATTCCCTGTGATTCTATTTCATTCCTTGTGATTCCCTGTGATAATAATTCCCTATGATTGTAATGTCTAGCCATGGTTGAGAACACCTGCCTTAGTCCATTTATTCTCAAAATATGGTCATTGGCCAGGAGCATCAACATCATGTGTTAGAAATGCACATTTTTGGCCTGTGTAATGGCTCATACCTGTAACCCTAGCACTTTGGGAGGCCAAGGTAGGTGGATCACTTGAGCCCAGGAGTTCGAGACTAGCCTAGGCAACATGGCAAAACCCAGTCTCTGCAAAACAAACTCAGCCAGCTATGGTGGTGTGCACCTGTAGTCCCAGCTACTCAGGAAGCTGAAGTGGGATGATGGCTTGAGCCCAGGAGGTGGAGGTTGCAGTGAGTGAATATTGTGCCATTGCACTCCAGCTTGGGTGACATGGTAAGAACCTGTCTCTACCAAAAAAAAAAAAAGAAGTGCAAATTCTTGGGCTCAGTCCAGACATATGATGGGTCAGTCCTGGGGGTGGCTGAGCAATATGAGTTCTAGTAAGTCCTTTGAGTGACTCTGATGCACGCTTCAGTTTGCGAACAAATCATTGATAGATTCCTTTTGACCCAGCCTTATCCATTACTATCAGGCAGCTGCTGCCAAATAGCAGTGTGGGGGAAAGTAGTTGATATATGACAGTTTAAATATATTTTAGAGACCAGAGATGATATGCAATACCTGAAGAATCTGAGCATTCATTCTTACTTAGTATGTCTAGGTGGTTTGTAGCTATTTTTTTTTCCATTTTGTTTCCTTATAGATAAAATTATTGGAACTAAGTCTTTTCTAAAATTATATTTCATTCAAGCTAAGTGATCTGTAAGTGACTTTAAATGAGGGACCATTTCTCCACTATACAGTCTTTACCCTTATTAATTTTTCTTTTTTTTTTTTTTTTTTTTTTTTTTTTTTTTGAGACGGAGTCTTGCTCTGTCGCCCAGGCTGGAGTGCAGTGGCCGGATCTCAGCTCACTGCAAGCTCCGCCTCCCGGGTTTACGCCATTCTTCTGCCTCAGCCTCCGGAGTAGCTGGGACCACAGGCGCCCGGCACCTCGCCCGGCTAGTTTTTTGTATTTTTAGTAGAGACGGGGTTTCACCATGTTAGCCAGGATGGTCTCGATCTCCTGACCTCGTGATCCGCCCGTCTCGGCCTCCCAAAGTGCTGGGATTACAGGCTTGAGCCACCGCGCCCGGCCTACCCTTATTAATTTTTCATAGAAATTAATGTCCATAATGTATTTATGGGGAAATTTGTCTGTTAAATTCTTGAGTCAGGGAAATACTATGTAATAGTTGACTGTTCTGAGATCTAAGGTTTTTCTTGCTCTGTTGCCCAGGCTAGAGTGCAGTGGCACAATCTTGGCTCACTGCAACCTCTGCCTCCTGGGTTCAAGCAATTCTCATGCCTCAGCCTCTCGAGTAGCTGAGATTACAGGTGCCTGGCACCACGTCTGCCTAATTTTGGCATTTTTAATAGAGACAAGGTTTCACCATGTTGTCCAGGCTGGTCTCAAACTCCTGACCTCAAGTGATCCACCCGCCTCAGCCTCCCAAAGTGCTGTATTAAAGGTGTGAGCCACCACCTCCAGTCAGTCCTTCTAAGACAAGCTTCCTGAATGGGAGATGGGATTGAACGAGATGTCAGATTCTTCCCTGATTGTAAAATGCTTTTCCTTGAAATGTTACCAGTGGATGAAGCAGCTCAGTCTCTGTTCATTACAGAATAATCATAATCAACCCATAAATTTTCAATCAGTTCAAAAGTTCTCTAAACATTGGCATAATTTTTTTTCTTTTTTCTTATTCTTTTTTTGGAGACAGGGTCTTGCTCCATCACCCAGGTTGAAATGTGGTGGCACAAACATGGCTCACTGCAGCCTCGACTTCTGGGCTGAAGTGAACCTCCTGCCTCAACCTCTCAGGTAGCTGGGACCACAGGTGCACACCACTGTGACCAGTTCATTTTTGATTTTTTTTTTTTTTTTCTTGGTAGAGATGGGGGTCTCACTTTGTTGCCCAGGCTGGTCTCGAACTGTAGGCTCAAGCAATCCTTTCACCTTGGCCTCCCAAAGTGCTGGAAGTACAGGCCTGAGCCACTGTGCCTGGCATGGCATGAAGTTCATAATGATATGGTCTAGGCTTTAATTTTTAGGCCATAGTTACCACACTACCACCTGTTCTCTTCATCCTCTTAAAACCAAGGATTTAGCATGTACTGTTAGTCAGTCTTACAGGTCAGTTAAAAAGGTAAGTGTAAGGCAGTTGTGCTTGTTAGTGACTTGCTTTTCCTTTATTGGTTTATTTAACTTAGTGGTCTAATTTAGAGGTCTTGGGTTATAACTTCTAGCTGATTTCTTTAAGAATCAAAGTAAGCTAGAAAACACCTAGTAGTTTGAACAAGGAGGTGTGTATGTAAAGAAGGGAAATTCTTATGAAAGTTAGTATGTCTGTAGCTCATCTTAAGAATGAACAGTTACCTTCTGCTAGGCAAGTTGCAGTCTTTAACTGTGGGCAAATGATTGCCAAGAGTCTTTTCATAGTGAAGCCCAAATTAAAGTAGCTTAATCTAGTAATTCTCTTATTAAAATAACACGGTGTGCCAAGCAGTATACAAATACTTCACCTGGATTATCTCATGTAATCCTCATAGAAACTCAATGAAGTAGATATTGTCTTATGTGAAAAGTGGGAATAACTGAGGTTTAAAGAAGTAACTTGCTCAGTGTTAGAGAGCTAGTAAGTCGTAGGCAGATTCCAAAAAGCACATGCTTGTAACTCCTCTGCCATACTACCTCTCATTTTAAGAGAAGCATGCTTTTAAAAAACTATTGTAGAGCACCATCTATCTATAGCATATCAGTTTGTTTACATAACTTAAAAATGTGTGTCTCTCAGTCAGAATGCTCTCACAGAACAGATACTATAAACCAGAGAGATTCTTTACTTGTCCATAAACACCTGTATGTACTTCTCTGTGGGGGAGAACACATACTCTTTAGTATTAAAAGGGTTGCTTAAACCAAATAGGTTCAACTGCTACTTTTAATACAGTATCAAGGCTTTACCATGGGATTGAAATCAAATGAAATGTTACAGCATCAGTTAGAATTTTGTGGGTAACTTAGGCTAGGCTATAATTAAAAACTCATCTGGCCTACGTCTTAAAATATGTTGTCATTGCTCCCAGCATTCTTTAAGATTTCTGGAGCTATTCTAAGTCTGTGGTACATGATTTTGAGTAGCCTTAATTATGGCTACTGCAAATAGAAGTCAGTGAGCCAATTCTGAATAAAATCAAGTGGTGTTTTTAGATGAAAGTAGTTTTTCCAAAAAGTAACAAAACTGATTTTCTTGAGTATATTGATGTAGTGATCTTTTCCTAAAAGGGTTCCAAAAATGTTTTTAACAGTGTCAAATGTAGTTATTTCTAGGTTTTGATGGGAGAGAGAGTAGGTTTTTCTTGAATTGTCATGTCGATCTTGAGTACAGGGACCTAGAATGAGTTGTTGAATTTTAGAACCCTGGTAAAATACCCTATCTGCTCTATTTCTTCTTGGTTGTTATTGGTGTCTTTACTAAAGACTTAAGAGTATTTCCTCTGTCTATGACTTGTAGGGTCCTGAGTGGATAGTAATCAAAAGGAGGGAGGAAGAAGTTAGATATGTATGTGATCTTCTCATTGCTCATGTGTTACAGGATCACTTAGTACTTAGAAAAAGGACTTTACAGATACCAGTTGATTTCACCTCTTCAAACTTACATATTGTCCCTTTACATTTATGTTTCTCAAAGATGGTCAAAAACACTGCATTTTCACCCATGTAAGGTGTTTAAGAAACAGATTCCTGAGGGGACCCTCTCTCCCTGCCTCCTCATTGTGTGGGTCTAGGAATCTGCTGCTTTTGTTGTCTAGGCTGGAGTGTTGTAATGGCATAATCTCAGCTCACTGCAACCTCCCCCTCCAGGGTTCAAGTGATTCTCCTGCCTTAGCCTCCCGAGTAGCTGGGATTATAGGCGTGTACCACCATGCCTGGCTAATTTTTGTATTTTTAGTAGAGACAGCATTTCACTATGTTGGCCAGGCTGGTCTCGAACTCCTAACCTCAGGTGATTCATGTGCCTCGGCCTCCCAAAGTGCTGGGATTACAGGTGTGAGCCACCACATCCAGCCTAGGAATCTGCTTTTCAAAGAGGTACCACCCTGGCCATTGAGGATACAGAGCAGTGACTCTGTCACAGGCTATATAGTTTAGGCACTGGATTTAGAATTTGGGTTGAGGCCGGGCACAATGGCTCACACCTGAAATCCTAGCACTTTGGGAGACTGAGGTGGGAGGATCACTTGAGCCCAGGAGTTTGAGGCCAGCTTGGGCAACATAGCAAAACCCCATCTCTATTAAAAAAAAAGGCCGGGCGGATCACGAGGTCAGGAGTTCGAGACCATCCTGGCTAACACGGTGAAACCCCGTCTCTACTAAAAAATACAAAAAGCTAGCCGGGCGAGGTGGCTGGCGCCTGTAGTCTCAGCTACTTGGGAGGCTGAGGCAGGAGAATGGCGTAAACCCGGGAGGCGGAGCTTGCAGTGAGCTGAGATCCGGCCACTGACTCCAGCCCAGGCGACAGAGCGAGACTCCGTCTCAAAAAAAAAAAAAAGAAAAATTGGTTTGAATTCCAGGTCTTCAGTTTATTGTTAAGTTTTTTGTTTTCTCTTAAATTTTTCAGCTTTTAATTTCCTCATCTGTAAATAACTATTTGACCTGTGTTATTTATGTATTGATTGATTGATTGATGGAGCCTTGCTCTGTCTCCCAGGCTGGAGTGCAGTGGTATCATCTTGACCCACTGCATCCTCCACCTCCCAGGTTGTATTGATTCTCCTGCTTCAGCCTCCTGAGCAACTGGGATTACAGGGGCGTTCCACCACATTTGGCTAATTTTGTACTTTTAGTAGAGACGGGGTTTCACCATGTTGACCAGGCTGGTCTCAAACTCCTGACCTCAAGTGATCCGCCTGCCTCGGCCTCCCAAAATCCTGGAATTACAGAGATGAGCCACCACACCTAGCCTCTTTCTTTATTTTGAGACAGGGTCTTACTCTCACACAGGTTGGAATGCAGTGGCACAACCACAGCTCACCGCAGCCTTGACCTCCTGGGTTCAAGTGATCCTCCTACCTCAGCGTCCTAAGTAGCTGGGATCACAGGTGCATGCCTCCATACCTGGCTAATTTAACAACTTTTTCTTTCTGTAGGGACAGGGTCTCCCTGTGTTGCCTACACTGGTCTCGAACTCCTAAGCTCAAGCAATCCTTCCCCCTTGGCCTTCCAAAGTGTTGGGCTTACAGGCATTAGCCACTGGTACTAGCTCTTTCTTCTAATAATATTGAAAATAATCTGGTGATAATGGAATAAAACTTTTTGCTTTTCATTTACTAATTAATAAAGACGGGTTTATTTTGGTAAATAACTGCCCCCACCCTCTTTTTTCCTTTTTTTGATATAGAGTCTCATTCCCGTCACCCACTCAGGAATGCAGTGGCATGATCTTGGCTCACTGCAGCCTCGACTACCCTGGTTCATGTGATCCTCCTGCCTTAGCCTCCTGAGTAACTGGGACTACAGGCACATGTCACCTCGCCTGGATAATTTTTTTTTTTTTTTTTTTTTTTTTTTTGAGACAGTGTCTTGCTCTGTCACCCAGACTGGAGTACAGTGGCTCAGTCTTGCCTCACTGCAACCTCCATCTCCCATGTTCAAGCGATTCTCATACCTCAGCCTCCCAGATAGCTGGGATTATAGGCATGTGCCACCACGCTTGGCTAATTTTTGTATTTTTAGTAAGAGACAGGGTTTTACCGTGTTGGCCAGGCTGGTCTCGAACTCATGGCCTCAAGTGATCCACCTGCCTCAGCCTCCTAAAGTGCTGGGATTACAGGCATGAGCCACCATGCTTGGTCTAATTTTTTTTTAATTTTTAGTAGAAACAGGGTTTTGCCATGTTGCCCAGGCTGGTTTCAAACTCCTAAGCTGAAGCGATTCTTCTGCCTCTGCCCCAGTCTACATATTCTTAAATAATACTTAGATCTGGGTGTGGTGGCTTATTCCTGTAATCCCAGCACTTTGGGAGGCTGAGGCGAGTGGATCACTTGAGGACAGGCGTTTGAGACCAGCCTGACCAATGTGGTGAAACTCTGTCTCTACTAAAAATACAAAAATTTGCTTGGCATGGTGGTGCGCACCTGTAGTCCCAGCTACTCGAGAGGCTGAGGCAGGAGAACCACTTGAACCTGAGAGGTGGAGATTGCAGTGAGCCGAGATCGTGCCACTGCACTCCAGCCTGCGCGACAATAAATAAACAAATAATAATACTTAGAAGTTTTATTTTGGGCATACTTTTTTTTTTTTTTGAGACGGAGTCTTGCTCTGTCACCCAGGCTGGAGTGCAGTGATGCAGTCTTGGCTCACTGCACACTCCGCCTCCTGGGTTCACACCATTCTCTTGCCTCAGCCTCCCGAGTAGCTGGGACCACAGGTGCCCGCTGCCACACCCACCCAGCTATTTTTTTTTTTTTTTTTTTTTTTTTTGCATTTTTGGTAGAGACAGGGTTTCACTGTGTTAGCCAGAATGGTCTGAATCTCCTGACCTCATGATCTGCCTGCCTCGGCCTCCCAAAGTGCTGGGATTACAGGCATGAGCCACCGCGCCCAGCTAGCATACTTATTTTTTAACCTAATTATGTTGTTTCTACTGTTAGCAAAACATATGCTGGGCAATTATAGTTTATTATATATTTGATTAACAGCTTTTTATACAAAAGCGTATTTTTCTATTTAGTAAGTTGGACATGTTTCCAGACATTTGTAGGCCTGGTCTCTCCCAGACACACTATATTTTGAACATGGTACTTGCTCCTCAATGAAAAATTGCTGTTTTACGGTACAATAGAAGTATGCATACCTAGCTTTGAGAGTACAAAGGTAGAGGAGATATTTTAGTTCCTGAAGGAGAACAGCAGTATACGAGGATCAAGAGGCAGAAAATACGGGGCTACCTGGGAGTAGATTAATATGGCTGGAGTGTAGAAAGCATATAGTGAGTAAGAAGAAATGAAACTAAAGGCAAATAAAGATTTCCAGTTAAACATGGCAGGTTAAGATGCATGTTTCTTTCCACTCCTTCCTAAACCATTCTAGAAGACAGTAAAATAATAAATCCGTAAACCCCCAAGGACAAAAAAAAAAAAGGCACAGAAACCAAGACACAAGAGAAAGCAACATTTTGGAAGGCACAACGGTAATGAATTAATATTACGTAGTTTAGCAGGCCAGAGAAAACTGAAACCTGTGGACAAGAAGCCAACAAACAAAGCAAGCAAGCAAATTGGTGTTGGAGAACCTTGGGGAAGGCTCAGGCCTTGAATTCACTAGGCACTTTGGAGGAAGGCATGTGGAATAGAACTAAAAACAAGAGGACTGGTTAATTTGTATTAAAGAGCATTTTAACCACTTTTAACCCTACCTAGTGTTAAAACAAGAAAGAAGACATGCTCTCCAGGAAATAGGATTCAATATAGGAGGCAATGGAAGGAGATGCTAGCATGAAAGCTATGGACTAGGCGTAAAGCCTATAAAGCAAGGTGTTCAGATTGGAATTTGACAGAGGCACTAGAATAAATGTTTCAAAGTTGCAAAAAGGTGGAGTACCTAAGATGTCTGAACAGTTTTACAGCTGTGTGGGAATGTAGATAAATTAATGATAGGTACATAGTAACAACCGAAAAGAGCCACCAAATTCTCAAAAGAAAACACAGATGTGGAAGGAAGGAAATGTAATTAAAGCATACTTCATTACTTATCTGTGAATACTATTTAGTTAACATGTAAAAAATATTGATTTTACAGACTACCTAGTTTCTATAATATATTTAAGAAAAAGAAAAAATTTATCAACCCCTGTTAAGTATATATAGTCTAGAGCCGGATGATCAGTTTGAATAATGTCTCTGTGCCTTATTACCATCCAAATAAATAACTTCTATGCTGCTTCTGTAAAATGGGGGTAGAATAATGCCTAACTGTCCTAAGGGTTGTTGTAAGTATATATGAACACTTAATGCAGTGCCTCGTGTTAGTAATTGTAAGAGGAGGATGGAGGCAAGTGAACAGTACTTGGTGGATGTTAAGAGTAACAGTTTAACAGCAAAAAATACAAAGCATACTGTTTGAAAATATGGCGGTATAGGCCGGGCGCAGTGGCTCAAGCCTGTAATCCCAGCATTTTGGGAGGCCGAGATGGGTGGATCACGAGGTCAAGAGATCGAGACCATCCTGGCTAACACCGTGAAACCCCGTCTCTACTAAAAAATACAAAAAAACTAGCCGGGCAAGGTGGTGGGCGCCTGTAGTCCCAGCTACTCGGGAGGCTGAGGCGGGAGAATGGTGTGAACCCGGGAGGCAGAGCTTGCAGTGAGCTGAGATCCGGCCACTGCACTCCAGCCTGGGCAATAGAGCGAGACTCCGTCTCAAAAAAAAAAAAAAAAAAAAAATATGGCTGTAAATAAGATAAGAATGGGAAGTTTTTGCCTCTTGAGTAACAGGAGTTAGGAATGTGGTAGGTTGTGGCAGTAGACAGACTCCTTGTCTTCATTGTAAGCCTTGAGTGTTACCTTTTCAAGTTTGTACACATAAGGAAAAACTTCAAAAAATAGGAAAAGCCTTTTGTGTTTAGCCATGTTTAGATTTTCAGTTGCATAGCATTTGTATTTATTACAGAAATCTTTAAACACTGCAGAACAACAATATGATGAACCCATCACCTTGCTTTAACCATTATCAACTCATAGCCAATCTTAAGACCTTTACTGACCAGCTGCAAGTAGTGCAGTTAGCGGATCGTCTTCAACCACAGCACTTTCTAACTGCCACAGTGTTTGAAGCAAAGCTATGCTCTTTCTTGGCCTCCCTCAGCCAGTGACCAAGTATGGCAGAGCTTCTAGATTTGGCAATTTTTGCCCAATGTTAATTTCACACCTGAGCTTACCATTATGCTTTCCAAGATGTCAGAGTTGAACCACACTCAGGCTTCCTGCCCCTTCCTTCTTTCAAAGTGATAGACCGGCATCATGGTCTAAGGGCTTTTACTGCCTAGTTCTCCTTTCTTTCCCTATCTTTCATAGGTGTTACCTTCATCTTGTCGTCTTTGCCAGAGTATCCAACGGACAAAATGACTTAAAACGGATTCTTTTTAGAGTTTGCAGAAAAAAGTTAACATCAGATCTGAGACTGGTATCCCTGAAATGGTCAGCTTATATGGGTTGTCCCTTGTCTGCTGTTTGGAAACCTTCGATTTCAGGAACATTCCCATTATTTTCTGATTAAAAATGGTTCTCTTTGTCTAAACTGTTTTTGCAAACAATATGGTTTATGCTGAACACTTGCTTCTGGGAATCTGGAATTCTGGTATGTGCTAGGCAGTACATATTATCAGCCCCTAATTACCTTGAACACTTTAATCTGCCCTAGCAGACAATATTTGACCTGTGTTTTCACAGTTGGTTGTTGGAGGCATTAAGCATGCCCTGTGTGACTCCACTAGGAGATGACTCTTCAGAGAGCTTGTGTCTGGTTTCCTCTAGTCACCTCATGTGCCTTTTCCCTTTACTGATTTTGCTTTTTGTTATTGTTTGTTATTTTGCTTTTTGTTATTGTTTGTTTTTTGGCTGTATTAACTCAGCCATGGGTATAGCTTCATGCTGTAATGTGTAGAGGAGTCCTGTGAGTTCTGCTACATCAATGAACCTGGAAGTGAACTTGGAAATGCTGACATACGAAGTGTAACAACAAATGTCACATAAAATTCCCAGTGATTCCTTAACATCAGATAACAAGTCAGTGTTTGTAGTTTCTTAATTATCTGTTTAAAAATGTACTTAGGTTGTTCAAATAAGGTACAAAAACAAACCCCACCCATTGCATTTAGTTGGTAAGTCCTGATCTACAGATTTCGTCCCCCTTTCCCCCCTGTTTATTTCAATAAACTGTGTCATTTGTCTTGCACAATTTTCTCAGTCTGGATTTTACTGATCACATTACTGTAGTGATATTTGACACATTCTTCTGTTATGTGTTAGTTTCCTGAGAAGCTAATAATTAGATCTAAAGTTTGATTTGATTTAAACTCTATTAGATAAGACTACTTGAGAGACAGTGTTTGTTTACCTATGGCTTGTTATGC
Organism: Rhinopithecus roxellana; assembly: GCF_007565055.1. Lineage (NCBI taxonomy): Eukaryota > Metazoa > Chordata > Mammalia > Primates > Cercopithecidae > Rhinopithecus > Rhinopithecus roxellana. The sequence continues at coordinate 57,828,311 of NC_044564.1, forward strand.
CATCAGGAGACACATAATACTTTGGTAAGATTCAGGTATTGTCAGCCTGATACACTCAAAATTTGTTACCAGCTTGTATTGTAATTCCCTAGGATCCTTCAAAGGTTGACCAATGACACTGATACTTTTAAGTATTAGGAACTTCCAGTGCCTTTTAACACTTACTTTTAACCTATCCCAGTTGTTACTTTGGTGCTTAGATTGTCTCATCTTTAGCCTGTGGAAGATCCTTTAAGTTTAAAGTGACATAATAGTTTTTGAATGTTTCTTTATGTTCAGGTATAACAGAGTGTTCCAGCCCTGGGTTCAGCCATGTCTAGGAATCCTAGTTATTTTGAATTGGAAATGGTATTTAGAGCACATAGTCTGTGCTGCTCATGGATACGTGTTTGATCATGTTTCTAGATCTTTTCATTGAAACAGAGCTAGGAAATACTTAAATATACCATGGGTGAATATTGATATTTCCAATTAAATTTAGAGGAGGAAAGGGTTATAACTTAACCTCTGTGATTTTATATTTATTTTCTCTTACCCTGAAAATCACAGTTTCTAATGATATCACTGATTTGCTTTACCCTACTCATGGTAGTTTCAGACTAACAATACTCATACTGCAAACAATAGGACTACTGAAAAATTATTATTTTTTATCCTTAGGAAATATATCATTTGGGCTGTCTAGTGAACTTGGTGTGCTTTCACATAACTTGTCATCGTTTATCTTGGTGTTGTTAGGCTACCAGTTGTGTAGTTTCATTTTGCTTTTGGTTTTTAGGGATTTCACACATTTTGTTAATTGTGTTTATATTCATGTGACACATTACATAGTTCTGTAGTTAAATCTCCAAAACAAAGTGTACTAAGAGATGCTGAGCTTCCATCCTGATTCCTTCTATCCTGTTTCTTACCTAGTTTTGTTTTTTGAGACAGAGTCTCGGTCTTTCGCCAGGCTGGAGTGCAGTGGCATGATCTCGGCTCACTGCAGTCTCTGCCTCCCTGGGTTCAAGCGATTCTCCTGCCTCAGCCTCCCACCTAGTTTTTTAAGTAACAATATTTGTTAGTTTAGTTTATGCTTCTGTTTTAATAAAAGTGTATTGTGTATATACGCATTTGTATATATGCCATATACCCATATCTAGTGTATATATGTGTATTTATACATATATACACTAGATAGAAAATAGAACACTACACATACCGTTTTACTCCTTATGATTTTGTAAGTTCATGTATCTTGAAGACCACTTCATAGTATATGTTTCTCATTTCTTTTTTATAGGAGCACAATATTCTGTTATGTAACTGTATCATGTTATCTTGAGGGTTTCCGTTATGGACGTTTGATTGTTTTTAGAACTGTTAAAAATAGTGCAGCTGTAAATAGCCTTTGTATCTTTTCATCAGGAATTCCTGGGTCAAAAAGTAAATGTATAGACAGTGTTTCTAGTAATTAACAGATTCTCCTCTAAGAGGGGAAAATAACACTTTGTATTTGTCAGTAGTATATGAGAGTACCTGTTTTCCCATAGCCTGTCAACAAACTGTAATCAAACTTCATAAAATATTTTAAGTAGATCTATGTCTTAGAATCTTCTTTTTGGCAGAAATATGATATGGATTGAAAGGTGTGATCCTAAAGATGGGGAGATGTGTTGGGCCTAGTCTGAGAAATGTATATCTTAACTAAGGAGATAGAGTTACATTAAACAATCATTAACAGATTATCATAAGTGGGACTAAGTAACTGGATAAAGGCAATATAAGAGGAATTGGAGATAACTCTTACACTTCTAAGAGCATGAAGGGTTTTTCTCAGAGAATATTGAGCACCAGCAGATTATGGGGTAGGGAGATTCCATTTTGGATGCTTTGCATTTGAGGTGCTTCAGGGACATTTCATTTGGAGGTGTAGTTGGTTATATGAATCTGAAAAGTTAGGGCTAGAGTGGAGCTTTGGAGTTATCACTGTATATGTTAAAATATGTGTAACTGAAGATGCCTAGGAAAATATTAGGTAACATTTGAGCATATAATAGGTTCCCAAGTTTAAGAGTAGTTTTATGTTCCTTTTCTGTTTTTGTTGTTGTTGTTTTCTCCTAGCAGTTGACCTACTGTCTCCTTGGCTAGAATTCAAAAATGTACGCTTCGTTTTCATGACTTACCCTCTACAGACTTAACTATGTATATGTATGAGTACATACAGAATGTATGTATAATCCACTGCGTAATTCTCTCCTGGATTTGTACAAATTTAGTTTAGGTGCAGGTATAGCTTAAATTCTCTTGCTGTGGTGTATGGAATGATTTATTTTGCCCTGTCTCCATATAAACATAACTTTATATACAATTTTAAAACTTTGTTGAGGTTCTCTACTTGGTTCAAAATCTTTCCATTCTGGGTATTTAATTTTGACAAAGTTAGGTTAATGGAGGTGGGTTTTTTTGCCACTGATACATGCCTTTTACATGCAGAATGATGATAATGTGTTGTTCAAATAATTTTCACATTACAGCTGAGAAAGGAATCTCATCTGAAATAGAACAGGCTTCTGTCTTACATGGCCTTAAGAATATTGAGGCAGGAAATGAATTTACATCTGTGGAATTAGAAAAGCACTAAAAGATCTAGTTTAACCTCATTTTATAGATTGAGAAAAATTGTTCCTTATTTTTCTCACCAAACCATTGTGAAATAACATGAGTGTATAAACACCAGATGTTGGGCTACAGACTTTAAATTTAGGTTTGACCATTAAAAAATGGGATTGGCCAAGGCAGGCAGACCATGAGGTCAGGAGAGACCATCCTAGCTAACATGGTAAAACCCCGTCTCTACTAAAAATACAAAAAACCAACCAGGCATGGTGGCAGGCGCCTGTAGTCCCAGCTATTCGGGAGGCTGAGGCAGGAGAATCACTTGAACCTGGGTGGCAGAGGTTTCACTGAGCCGAGATCATGCCATTGCACTCCAACCTGGGTGACAGAGTAAGACTCCGTCTCAAAAAAAAAAAAGTGGGGATTGAAATGGAGAAGAGAACTATAGACATAATTTTGTACTTGTCAGGTTCCTTCTTTAACATTATTTCTGCATAATAAAAAGAATACATTTACTTACCCCATTACGTACTGTTCTAAGTGCTTTAAAAGACTTCTCATTTTAGTTCTCAAAACCACCATATGAGATACAGTTACCATTAGGTACATTTTACAGATTAGGAATATAGTCCAAAAGGTTTGGTAACTTTCCCAAGTATACACAGTGACCAGAAGCTAAGTTGAGTTGATGGAAAGTTGAGGGAGAATCTCAGTTGGGAATCTAAACCTAGGCTGGCTGAAAATAGAACATCTTTTGAGTGAAGACACCAGGGTGATACAATGATCCAAAACCTTGTCACATGAGTGGAAGGAAATTCATTAAAAATGGTTTGAATTGGGAAAGATGATGATTGAGGCTGGCAGGGACATTTAGGCTAAGTGTTATATCTGTTGTGGCAAGAGTGTGTCGATTTCTTCATGGACTTAAGGCATAGAATGAGTTCCAAAAGCTTATCTTTGATTCAGTATCAAGTACCTTCTCCTTCCTGTGTCAGAACTATGTGATCACAGAGTGGCTTTTCTTAGAGTTCTGCCCCCCAACCCCCATCACCTGCTGTAAGATCCCACACAGGATTAATATATATTTAATCTAAATGAGTTAGGTATACTATTAGATTCCTGAGCTTTCGTAGTCCTTGTTTGATTTGGAAGAGCCAGGACTAGCTGTTTCTAACTTCAGGCCCACTTTCATTTTGAGCAGGCCACTCTTATTTGGGTAATGGTTCAAGATTTCTTCCCTTAGTTCCTACCTTTTTAATGCTGCCTCACTATGATATGATATTTAATATCACAAATATTCTTATATTTCTGTGACTCTTTAAAATGAGGTTTTAAACTTGAGCATGCATCGGAATCACTGAGGGGATTTGTAAACGTAGATTGCTGGACTTCATTTCTAGAGTTTCTGACTCAGGGTCTGAGATGGAGCCCAAGAATTTGGATTTCTAGCACATCCACAGATGATGTTGATGCTGCTGATCTGGGACCATACTTGAGAACCACTGCTGTAGTAGTCTGGCCTACCTTCGATAGATTAAGCTTTTTAAGAGCACGAACCAGATGTTACTCATTTCTTTGTCCCCCTGCTACCTAGTAATACATAGGAGCAGCTGGTCTTAATTTTATAGAAGCCAGTGTGGACTGTAACTGATTTCTTTGGTCTAATGATATTAGGAAGTTAGGCCTAAAATTGAAGAACCCCGCTCAACATGATTGCTTATGCCTATAATCTGAGCACTTTGGGAGGCCAAGATGGGAGAATCACTTGAGCCCAGGAGTCTGAGACCAGCCTGGGCAACATGGTGAGACCCTGTCTCCACAAAAAGGTTTAAAACTAGCTGGGCGTAGTGACATGCGCCTGTAGCCCCCACTTCTTGGGAGGCTGAGGTAAGAGGATTGCTTGAGCCTGAGTGGCCGAGGCTGCAGCGAGCATGATCATGCCACTGCACTCCAGACTGGGTGATAGAGTGAGACCTTGTCTCTAAAAACAATAAATAAAAATACATAATATTGAAGAACCTTATAAAGCTTTAGGTTCGGGTCAGGTTAGGTTAGTGATGCTTACTATTAGGAAATACACATAAAGCCAAGATACTGCTAGAATTTTTACATGGTTTTGCTTTCTGATGAAATTTCTTGGCTTTTTCTTTTTTAAATGTTACTTTAGAGAGCTGGCTACATATGAAAACTAGAATCTGTTTTTTCCTGACTTTTTAATAATTGCCATTCTAACTGGTGTGAGATGGTATCTCAGTGTGGTTTTGATTTGCATTTCTCTAATGACCGGTGATGATGAGCTTTTTTTTCATATGTTTGTTGGCTGCATAAATGTCTTCTTTTGAGAAGTGTCTCTTCATATCCTTTGCCCACTTCTTGATGGGGTTGTTTGTTTTTTTCTTGTAAATTTGTTTAAGCTCTTTGTAGTCTGGATATTAGCCCTCTGTCAGATGGATAGATTGTAAAAATGTTCTCCTGTTCTGTAGGTTGCCTGTTCACTCTGATGATAGTTTCTTTTGCTCTGCAGAAGGTCTTCAGTTTAATTAGATCCCATTTGTCAATTTTGGCTTTTGTTGCCATTGCTTTTGGTGTTTTGGACATGGAGTCTTTGCCTATGCCTTTGTCCGGCATGGTATTGCCTAGGTTTTCTTCTAGGGTTTTTATGGTTTTAGGTCTTAGGTTTAAGTCTTTAATCCATCTTGAGTTAATTTTTATATAAGGTGTAAGGAAAGGTCCAGTTTCAGTTTTCTGCATATGGCTAGCCAGTTTTCCCAACACCATTTGTTAAATAGGGAATCTTTTCCCCATTTCTTGTTTTTGTCAAGTTTGTCAAAGATCAGACGGTTGTAGATGTGTGGCGTTATTTCTGAGGCCTCTGTTCAGTTCCATTGGTCTATATCTCTGTTTTGGTACCAGTACCATGCTGTTTTAGTTACTGTAGCCTTGTAGTATAGTTTGAATTCAGGTAGTGTGATGCTGCCAGCTTTGTTCTTTTTGCTTAGGATAATTTTGGCTATACGGGCTCCTTTTTAGTTCCATATGAAATTTAAAGTAGTGTTTTCTACTTCTGTGAAGAAAATCAATGGTAGCTTGATGGGGACAGCATTCAATCTGTAAATTACTTTGGGTAGTATGGGCATTTTCACAATACTGATTCTTTCTATCCATGAGCATGGAATGTTGTTGCATTTGTTTGTGTCCTCTTATTTCCTTGAGCACTGGTTTGTAGTCCTCCTTGGTGAGGTCCTTCACATCCCTTGTAAGTTGTATTCCTAGGTGTTTTACTCTCTTTGTAGCAATTGTGAATGGGAGTTGACTCATCATTTGGCTCTCTCTTTGTCTGTTGGTGGTGTATAGGAATGCTTGTGATTTTTGCACATTGATTTTGTATCCTGAGATTTTGCTGACATTGCTGATCATCTTAAGGAGATTTTGGGCTGAGACGATGGAGTTTTCTAAATGTACAATCATGTCATCTGCAAACAGAAACAATTTGACTTCCTCTGTTCCTATTTGAATACTTTCTTTCTCTTGCCCGATTGCCCTGGCCAGAACTTCCAATACTATGTCGAATAGGAGTGGTGAGAGAGGGCATCCTTGTCTTATGCTGGTTTTCAAAGGGAATGCTTCCAGTTTTTTTGCCCATTCAGTATAATGTTGGCTATGGGTTTGTCATAAATAGCTCTTACTTTGGGATACGTTCCATCAAAACTAGTTTATTGAGAGTTTTTAGCATGAAGGGGTTGAACTTTATAGAAGGCCTTTTCCTCGTCTGTTAAGATAATCGTGTGGTTTTTGTCATTGGTTCTGTTTATGTGATGGATTACGTTTATTGATTTGCATATGTTGAACCAGCCTTGCATCCCAGGGATGAAGCCAACTTTGATCATGGTAGATGAGCTTTTTGATGTGCTGCTGGATTCAGTTTGCCAGTATTTTATCGAGGATTTTCACATCGATGTTCATAGGGATATTGGCCTGAGATTTTCTTTTTTTGTTGTGTCTCTGCCAGATTTTTGTATCAGGATGATGCTGGCCTCATAAAATGATTTAGGAAGGAGTTCTTTTTCTGTTGTTTGGAATAGTTTCAGAAGAAATGGTACCCAGCTCCTCTTTGTACCTCTGGTAGAACTTGGCTGTGAATCCGTCTGGTCCTAGGCTTTTTTTGGTTGGTAGGCTATAAATTACTACCTCAGTTTCAGAACTTGTTATTTGTTCTATGCAGGGATTCGACTTCTTACTGATTTAGTCTTGGGAGGGTGTATGTGTCCAGGGATTTATTCATTTCTTCTAGATTTTCTAGTTTATTTGTGTAGAGGTGTTTATAGTATTTTCTGATGGTAGTTTTTATTTCTGTGGGTTCGGTGGTGATACTCTTCATTTTTTTTTTTTTTTTTTTTGAGTCTTTGATTCTTCTCTCCTTTATTAGTCTGGCTAGTGGTCTATTTTATTGATCTTTTCAAAAAACAGCTCCTGGATTCATTGATTTTTTTTTTTTTTTTTTTTGAAGGATTTTTCGTGTCTCTATCTCCTTCAGTTCTACTCTGATCTTAGTTATTTCTTGTCTTCTGCTAACTTTTGAATTTGCTCTTGCTTCTCTAGTTCTTTTAATTGTGATGTTAGATGCTGGAGAGGATGTGGAGAAATAGGAATGCTTTTATACTGTTGGTGGGAGTGTAAATTAGTTCAGCCATTGTGGAAGACAATTCCTCAAGGATCTAGAACCAGAAATACCATTTGACCCAGCAGTCCTGTTACTGGGTGGTATATACCCAAAGAATTGTAAATGATTCTACTATAAAGACACATGCACATGTATGTTTATTGCAGCACTGTTCACAATAGCAAAGACTTGGAACCAACCCAAAGACTGTCAGTGATAGATTAGATAAAGAAAATGTGGCACATATACACCATGGAATACTATGCAGCCATAAAAAAGGATGAATGTATGTCCTTTGCAGGGACATGGATGAAACTGGAAACCATCATCCTCAACAAACTAACACAGGAACAGAAAACCAAACACCGCATGTTCTCACTCGTAAGTGGGAGTTGAACAATGAAAACACATGGACACAGGGAGGGGAACATCACACATTGAGGCCTGTCGGAGGGTGCAGGGCTAGGGGAAGGATAACATTGGGAGAAATACCTAATGTAGATGACGGTTTGATGGGTGCAGCAAACCACCGTGGCACGTGTATACCTATGTAACAAACCTGCATGTTCTGCACAGGTATCCAAGAACTTAAAGTATACATTAAAGAAAGAAAAAGATAAAGAAACTGGAATCTTTCCTTTCTCTTTCAGGGAAAATGGAGGCTATTGGAACATGCTAGGTTCATGTTCTTATAAGTATTGCAAATGGCACAAGTTGATGAACTTGTACAAAGATCAGAAGGGCCATCATCTAGTCCTGTTAAAACTTAAACTTGGGGCTGGGCATGGTGGCTCATGCCTGTAATCCTAGCACTTTGTGAGGCTGAGGTGGGTGGATCACCTGAGGTCAGGAGTTCGAGACCAGCCTGGCCAATGTGGCAAAACCCCATCTCTGCTAAAAATACAAAAATTAACCAGGCGTGGTGGCACATGCCTGTAATCCCAGCTACTTAGGAGGCTGAGGCAGGAGAATCATTTGAACCCAGGAGGTGGCGGTGAGCCGAGATCTCACCACTGCACTCCATCCAGCCTGGCCGACAGAGTAAGACTCCATCTCAAAACAAAAACAAAAACAAACAACAAAAAAACTTGGGGCCTGACATGGTGGCTCATGTCTGTAGTCCCAGTACTTTGGGAGGCTGAGGCAGGAGGATTGCTTGAGGGCAGGAGTTCAAAACCAGCCTCATCAACATAGTAAGACCCTGCTTCTACCAAAGAAAAACATGTTAGCTGGGTATGGTGGCGCGTGCCTGTAGTACAAGCTACTCAGGCACCTCAGGATCGGGGATTTCTTGAGCTCAGGAGTTTGCGGCTACAGTGAGCTATTATTACATCACTATACTCCAGCCTGGGTGACGGAGTGAGACGTTGTCTCAGAAACCAAAACAAAACTTGGGTTAAAAGAATGTAGAGCATGTAGAGCAAGAGCTTGTGTTTTTATCACCCTTCCCAGTCCCCTACTTTTCCCAGCTAGCAGTAAATGTCTTAATAAGACTTTAGCAAGAATTGTTTCGCTCTGGGAAGTCAAATCATGAGTGTATATCATTTAAGTGCCATTACGAATATTCAGTCTCTCATTGAGAATATCTAGATTACAACAGTAATATGTGACTGAATAGATATGTTACTTATAGTTTATTCTAGAAAAAATAGCATATAGCTCCCTCAAAGTAGATGATTGTGGTTCTTGAATGTGGGCTGAACATTTATTTGCCTGACAACCTGCAAGCCATGAAGAGATCCACATCTCCAAGGCCTAGTGGGAATGGGGAGAGGGTTCATGCTCATACTTACAGTAACTACCCTGTAGGTATCACAGTACAGGTGAGAACCCAACATGAAGTAACCCCTGCTATTTAAGGACACTGCAACCTGTTTTACTCTTTCTTTTTGATGATTAACTCAGTAAATTAGGTTTTTCTGTGCATTGCATAAAACTTTAGTTGTCTTTGATAATCATAAGCCATGTTTTATGGTTTTCTCTCTCCTCAGATACCCAGAAAGCGGTACTCTAGAAATGAATGTCAAAGATCTTAGACCACGAGCTAGAACCATTTTGAAATGGAATGAACTAAATATTGGTGATGTGGTAATGGTTAATTATAATGTAGAAAGTCCTGGACAAAGAGGATTCTGGTTTGATGCAGAAATTACCACACTGAAGACAATCTCGAGGACCAAAAAAGAACTTCGTGTGAAAATTTTCCTGGGGTAAGATTGTCTTCACTGGTGCCGTTTAATTACGGAATTAATGAAGGAATGTATTTTTAGGTATTAAGCACGTGCACCTTAGTAAAAAAAGATGGAGTCTATAAAAGATGGAAATTTCCATACTGAAGGAAAATATTTTTATAAATTCTTAAGAATTTTTAAAAGTTAGCGTGGCTTAGATCTTCGACTTTAAGGTTGGAGATACTATTTGGTAGAATGTTAGAAATAACTGAGTGTTTTATTACAGAAATTCTTACCTCATGGGTTTCTTATAGATCGAACAAAGCAATACGTAAAAGCATTTTAGTAACTTAGTAACTATAATTGCTATGAGGATCTGTGATCTGTGTTGATGTAATAGCAGTGGATGACTACTTAACCAGCTGTCTGCTGGACTTCTCAGACTAGCAGTAATTTTCCTTCATGGTAATTTTCAACTTACAGAATTTAAACTTAATGAAGAGAATTCAGAATGCAAAATGTCACCTGAATCAAATCACTCAGATATTTCAGTCATTTCTTTTCCTTCTCCTCCTCTCCCCTTCCCTCCCCTCCTCTTCCTTTTTTTTTTTTTTTTCTTGAGACGCAGGCTCGGTCTGTCGCGCAGGCTCGGTCTGTCGCCCAGGCTAGAGTGCAGTGGCGCGATCTCTGCTCTCTGCAAGCTCCGCCTTCCGGGTTCACGCCATTCTCCTGCCTCAGCCTCCGGAGTAGCTGGGACTACAGGCGCCTGCCACGACACCAGGCTAATTTTTTGTATTTTTAGTAGAGACGGGGTTTCACCATGTTAGCCAGGATGGTCTCAATCTCCTGATCTCGTGGTCCGCCTGCCTCGGCCTCCCAAAGTGCTGGGATTACAGGTGTGAGCCACTGTGCCCGGCCTTCTCTTTCTCTTTCTTTCTTGTTCTGTAGCCCAGGCTGGAGTACAGTGGCATAGTCTTGGCTCACTGCAACCTCCGCCTCCTGGTTTCATGCACTTCTCCTGCCTCAGCCTCCGAAGTAGCTGGGATTACAGGCATACGACACCACACCCACCTAATTTTTATATTTTTAGTAGAGATAGGGTTTCACCATGCCAGCCAGGCTGGTCTCAACTCCTGTCCTCAAGTGATGCACCCGCCTCTGCTTCCCAAAGTGTTGGGATTACAGGCATGAGCTACTGCTCCCAGCTTTCTATCATTAATTTTTTAAGAAATACTTTTCAGATGTTTCCTGAAGTGATAAAGTACTAGGCGTTATTTGAGTTACTGTTTTACACTTTGGAAAACATTGTCACTCTCTCTGTGTCTGCTGCTTCTGAATAATTTGCTGACTAGTCACTAATTTACTTTTTAATAAGTAAAATCTCTATTAATGGTTTCCAGTTCTCTATTATCAGTAATTACATAAACATCCTCGTATATGCATTTTTGTGCATTTCTTTTCTTTAGAATAAATTATTAGATTTGTTGTGTTGAGCACTGAGGGTTTTAGAATAACCCTGACAGTTGTGTTTTTAAAAATAATAATAATAAGCAGCTAAACGAATATTCTTGTCAAGTTCTGATTAACTGGATTAGTGATACAAGGTGACAGATCTTGGAACAATGATTAAAATCTAAAGCAAGGATAGGCAAGCTTATGGCCCACTAGCTGCCTATTTTTGTAAATAAAGTATCATTGGAACACAGCAATGGCCATTGATTTATGTATTATCTATAGCTATTTTTGTGCTGAGTAGTTGCAACTGAGACCATCTTCTCTGCAAAGCCAAAACTACTTACTTTCTGGCTGTTTGTGGGAAAAGTTTGCTGACTCTGAGATTTAAAAATGCGAGGTGTTGAAAACTTAACATTTTAGAAAACAGGTTTCAGAACTTCTTACAAACAAAAGTGTGATTCTATTGCCAGACTAAGGGTATAGCTCAGTCACAGACTTCTAAACAACTTGAAACCCTAATAGGGATGCAAATCATGAAGGAGAAAGCCCCTAAATAAATTGGCTACGTTAGGAGTCTTATAACCTATTTGAGTGTTCAGGTGTACACAATAGAATAATGGCACACATAGCATTGAGCTAAAAAAGCTTGCTGTTAAAAAAAAGATTTCCCGGCTGGGCGCAGTGGCTCATGCCTGTAATCCCAGCACTTTGGGAGGCCAAGGTGGATGGATCATGAGGTCAGGAGTTCAAGACCAGCCTGGCCAATATGGTAAAACCCCATCTGTACTAAAAATACAAAAATTAGCCAGGGGTGGTGGTGCGTGCCTGTAGTCCCAGCTACATGGGAGACTGAGGCAGAATAATTACTTGAACCCGGGAGGCAGAGGTTGCAGTAAGCTGAGATCTTGCCATTGCACTCCAGCCTGGGTTACAGAGGGAGACTCCGTCTCAAAGAAAAAAAAAAAGTTTTCCCAAGTGATCCTGAGGTATAGTTAAGAGTGGGAATACACTGGCTTTAGAAGTGGAACTAAGACTGAGTGGGCCAGGTGCAGTGGCTCATGCCTGTAATCCCAGCACTTTAGGAGGCCAAGGTGGGTGGATCACCTGAGGTCAGGAGATTGAGACCAGTCTGAGACCAACTAGTGAAACCCTGTCTCTACTAAAAAATACAAAATTAGCTGGGTGTGGTGGTGCATGCCTGTAATCCCAGCTATTCGAAAGACTGAGGCAGTAGAATCACTTGACCTGGGAGGCGCAGGTTGCCATAAGCTGAGATCATGCCATTGCACTCCAGCCTGGGCAACAAGAGTGAAACTTCATCTCAAAACAAACAAACAAAAAGACTTGAGTGGAAATTATTAATAGGCAAATACCAGTTAGATAAAGAGAATGGTTATGTGATGGCTATCCCAACAGTACAATACAATGTAAAGTATTCTTTGTCATTAAAGTTTTTACTAGAAACATTAGGAACACAGTAGCTAAAAAGGAGCCATTGTGGCTTATGGATGGAAATTTTTTTTTTTTTTTTTTTTGGAGACGGGGTCTCGCTCTGTCGCCCAGGCTGGATAGCAGTAGCACGATCCTGGCTCGCTGCAACCTCCACCTCCTGGATTCAAGCAGTTCTTCTGCCTCAGCCACCGGAGTAGCTGGGACTACAGGTGCACCCCACCATGCCCATTTCATTTTTTGTTCAAAACCAGGCTGGTTTTGAACTCCTGAGCTCAGGCAATCTGCTTGCCCCGGTCTCCCAAAGTGCTGGGATTATAGGTGTGAGCCACCGCATCCAGAGAAATTTTTTTTTTTTTTTAATGATTAGAAATCTTTTATCCTCACTGGTAAGAATGGATAACAGGTTGAAAGAACAAATGCATTCTGCTGTTGATAGGCATTTTGGGGCTGTTAGAAACAATGCTGCCATCATTGATGTTCTTGTACCTATACCTATATCCTGGCACTTGTGTGCATTAGTTTCTGTAGAGTGTATCATGCCTAGGATTTAAATTACTAGGTTGTAGAATCTGCATCTTCAACTTGAGTAGGTAGAACCAAGTGTCTGTACCAGATTACAGTTCTGCAACAGTATGAGAGTTCCTGTTCTGTTTTCTCATCCATGCTTAGTTTTTTCAGACTTCAGTTTCCACTAATCAGGTGGGTATGTAATAGTATCTCATTTTGGCTTTGATTTGCAATTCTGTAACTCCTAATGGGGTTGAGAACCTTTTCATATTTTTATTGACAAATTGGATATATCTTTTGTGAGGACCTGTTCCAATTTGCTGACTTTTTTTGTTAATTAAATAAAGTTATTCATTTTTAGGAGTTCTAATTATGGAGACTAGGCCATTTCAGTTATATGTGGCAGAAATACCTTTTCTAATTCTGTGGCTTGTCTTTTTCTCCTTATGATGTTTGAATAGTAGTTTTCTTAATTTTAATGCAGTTGAGGTTATCAGAGTTCAAGAAAGTTTTTTTCCTTTATGCTTGTACTTTCTGTGTCTTTCTTAAAGATACTCTTTTATTACCTTCTAAAAGATTTGTGGTTTTGCCTTTCTTTAGGTCTTTAATTGACTTGGAGTAGATTTTTGTGTACAGTGTGAGGTAAGGGTCTAATTTAACTCAATACATATGAGTAAACATTTTTCCTAGCACTGTTTATTGAAAAGCCAGTTTCCCTCCCATTGATCTTCAGTATCACCTCTGTCATATCAAGAATCTTATATTTGATGAATGCTTCTGACTTCTCTATTCTGTACCATGGGTCTGTTTTTTGTGTATCCTTATATCAGTTCTACGCTTCCATAATACAACAGAGCACATGATCCTTCCTTGTTCTTCAAGTAGGTTTTGTATGTTCTTAGCTCTGTGTACTTTCATTTGAATTTTCCAGTCATCTTTTCTCTTTCTGGTATATAGGAATACAAGTATCCTTTGATCTTGGATTCAGTAGCTTTATTAGATTTACTAATTTTAATTTACATGTAGATTGTTTCAAAATGTTTACAATTATAATCATCTGTGAATTCTGAGATTTTTGTCTTTTTCTTTACTTTTGATTTCTTCCTCTTGTCCTTATTTACCATTTGGGCCTGAATTACATTGTTGAGAAGAAGTAGTGATAACAGGCATCTTTTTCCCCTGCTTTCCAAGAGAAAACATACAAAATTTCATCCATAACTATAATGTTTGATATAGGTATTTTGTGGATATGCTCTCCTAGATTTGGTTTGACGGTGTTTTGTGTAGGATTTTTGCATTGTATTAGTGTGTGAAATTTGCATGTTTATTTTCCTATCTCACTGTCCTTCGCAGATTTATACTAGTTTCACAAAATAATTTGGAATCTTCTTTTTCTTATGGTAGAGTTTTGTGTCCTTGTCTTGAATGTTTGGTAGAACTTCTCAATAAAGTCATCTGGGGTTGACTTTTCTTTGTGGGATGGTTCTTTTATGGTTGATTCGGTTTCTGTAATGATCAGAGGACTATTCATGTTTTCTATTTCTGGAACTAGAATTTAATTTTCTAGGAATTTATCCATTGCATCTAAATTTTAAAATCTATTATCATAAATTTGTTGAGTAACTACATCTTTTTAATGTGTTAATCTGTTATGATGTTTTTTATTTCCGAATTTAGTTTGTGACTTCTTGACCATTCTCACCAGAGGTCTATCAGTTTTGTTAGACTTACAAAGAACTAATCTTCAGCTTTGATCCTCTCTATTGTGTTGAAGGTGCAAAGGAAGAAGCAAATAGAGGATGTGATTTTTAATCTGCCTTGGATATTTGATAAGGGAACTTGGAGTTAAAGTTCATGCTTGTTTCTGTTTTTAATTTGTGAGTGCCAAAAAGTGCATATGCTTGAACTAATTCTAGTCATCAAATTCTATTTTCATGTTGTCATTTTCTGTTTATTTTAGCTTTGAAAAAAATTGAAAAGTTTGGAATTCAAAAACATTTTTAAAAATAATGTGTTCACTTACTATTGTAATACAATATTTAGTACCATGTGAACTTATGCTGATTTAGATTTTCATAAGTAAAGTAGTATTTGAATCCTATAGCAAGAAAATTAATTCACCTTACTGAAACTACAGATAAAGGCCAAGCATGGTGGCTTGCGCCTATAATCCTAGCACTTTGGGAGGCCGAGGCGGGTGGATCAGTTGAGGTCAGGAGTTCAAGACCAGCCTGGCCAACAGGGTGAAACCCCATCTCTACTAAAAATATAAAAATTAGGGCCAGGTGCTGTGGCTCACGCCTGTAATCCCAGCGCTTTGGGAGGCCGAGGCGGCCAGATCACCTGAGGTCAGGAGTTCTAGACCAGTCTAGGAAAACTTGATAAAAGGCCATCTCTACTAAAAATACAAAAAAGTTAGCTGGGAATGCTGGTACACCCCTGTAATTCCAAGTCCTTGGGAGGCTGAGGCAGGATAATCGCTTTAACCCAGGAAAAGGTTGTAGTGAGCAGAGATCACACCACTGTACTCCAGCCTGGACAACAGAGTGAGACTCTGTCTCAAAAAAAAAAGAGAAAAGGGCTGGGTGTGTTGGCTAACTCCTATAATCCCAGCACTTTGGGAGGCCGAGGCGGGAGGATCACGAGGTCAGGAGATCAAAATCATCCTGGCTAACAGGTGAAACCCCGTCTCTACTAAAAATACAAAAAAAAAATTAGCCAGGCGTGGTGGCAGGCACCTGTAGTCCCAGCTACTCGGGAGGCTGAGGCAAGAGAATGGCGTGAACCCAGGAGCTGGAGCTTGCAGTGAGGGGAGATAACGCCACGGCACTCCAGCCTGGGCGACTGAGCGAGACTCCGTCTCGGAAAAAAAAAAAGAAAAACCTACAGATACATTTTAGGTTTGGTGTCATTTTTATGGAGTTTATTTACTAAATTTTTTTCATACTTAAGAAATTTCTATAGTGATATACTTAATAAGCCTTTCTTACAGGATACATACTTAATATGCATATCAAGTTATAAGTCACAGGTCACTGTGCTTCGGCCATGCTGGCCTCGGTGTGTTGCTCGGTCACGCAAATATGCTCCTGCCTTGGGGCCTTTGTACTTGAGGTTCTCCCCTATGCAGATACTGATTTGGCTTACTCTGTCTCTTATTTCAGTTCTCTGCTCAAAAGTATCTTCAGAGTGACCTTTCTTGCTCACCCTTTTTAAAATCACATACATACCAGACATAAGCTATTTAAATTCTCCCTTACTCTGAGTTTTTCTGAATTCTTTATTTATGACCCCACATGTATAGTTTCCTATTGCTGCTACAACAAATTACCACAAACATGGTATCTTAAACAATAAATCATAGTACAGTTTGGAGGTTAGAAATCTTAAATGGATTTGGATTTCAGTAGGCAAAAATCATTGTCAGTAGGGATATATTCATTTTTGTGGACTCTGAGAACCCATTTTCTTGCCTTTTCCATATTTCAGAGGCCTCCCACATGCCTTTGCTTATTACCTGTTCTCCACCTTCAAAGCCAACAGTGTTGCATCTCTTTTACAATTCTTTTTGTGGATGCATCCCCTTCATATTCTCTCCTCTGCCTCCCCTTCCCCTGTGATTATATTGGGTCTGCATGGATAATCTTCCCATTTCAAGGTTTTTAATGTGCAAAGTCCTTTTTGCCATATGAGGTAACATATTTATAGGTTCCTGGAATTAGGACATGAACCTCTTTGGGGCCCATTGTTCTGCCTGTCACACCACTGGAATGTTAATGCTTTGTTTTTGTTTGCTGTTGTGTGCCAGGCCCTGTTCTAGGCACTAGTTATAGTAGATTTTCAGTACGGTATTTCATAGATTCCGAGAGAATAGTTTTTTTTTTTTTTTTTTTTGTATTTTAACATCTCTGAAATGAAAATGTGTCTTAAAATTGCTGTTGAGCTGACTGAAGTTGAATTCTTTCGAAGATTTGAATTTGCTTGTCTACCAGTCACTTGGGAGTGCCATTTAACTTTAACTTAAATTCTCTGCTTGAGCCTTTTTACACCACATGGGTAGCATGAATTCAGGTCTCTGAACCGGACTGAATCCTAGCTTATCATTTAATTCTTGGAGGATGCTTTTTTCCCCTTATACTCAGTGGCAGTATTGAAACAAGAATGTTTCTTTATCTGCAAGGTGACTTATTTCTCACTTTAACTGTGAGAACGGGTTGGTGTCTAAGCTTTATTTGAAAGTCTTCCTTAGACACCTAATCAGTCTTTTTTTCTTAGTTGAAATTACATAACGTGTCTTATAGTTGCCATTTATCATTTGGTGTTCCAGCTTTATTTGGGAGTTCTTAGACTGCCTGATTTCAGTCTAGTTTTTTTTCATAGCTCATAAATTGTTTTACAATTATCAGCCCATTAGATTCAGTGAAATAGGATATTTCTTGAGGAATGAATTGATTATATGCATGTTTTTATTATGATCAATGGTGTTTAGTTTTGTGCATAAATAATGTCTTGATAGCCTTTAACAAAAATGGTAAATAAGTGAAAAAGTGGCTTTGGCCTTGAATTTGTGACATTTA
This sequence comes from Rhinopithecus roxellana, assembly GCF_007565055.1. Lineage (NCBI taxonomy): Eukaryota > Metazoa > Chordata > Mammalia > Primates > Cercopithecidae > Rhinopithecus > Rhinopithecus roxellana. The sequence goes on from NC_044564.1 coordinate 57,845,731, forward strand.
TTGAATCATTTAAAGTAGTACATGGAAAGTACCTGTTTTCCAGATAGGGTGGGACAGCTGGCAGTAGATTAGTGCTTTTAGCTAAAACAACTAGAATAGCCTGATGAAATAGTCATTCTTTGAATGCATGAGAGAATCAAAGAGAACCACTGTGGGTATGTCTCTGGAGAGGTAAGAATCTCAGAAGGCAGGTAGCTTTGTAGTTGTGTTTTGTCCCTGGGGAATATGCTAATTCTGGATGCAGTGTAAAATCTAGTTCAGAGCAGCTAGGAGTCGGATGGAAAGAGAAATCAGTAGAGCTTTTGGCAGATATTTGGGATGCCTCAAGCATATGGCCTGCTTTCAGCTTTGGTTGAATACTGGACTTCTGCTGGGCAAGAGGTTGGAAACGTAAGTAAGAAGTGGCATTTTCAGCAGTCTTAGAAGGCATACACTAGATTTTAGGGTAACTGGTGTAATGGCTCCACAGAATATGTGGGTCTTTTAGTTTGAAAACTGGATGGCTGGCTGGGTGCCGTGGTTCATGCCTGTAATTCTAGCACTTCGGGAGGCCGAGGCGGGTGGATCGCAAGGTCAGGAGATGGAGACCATCCTGGTTAACACGGTGAAACCCCGTCTCTACTAAAAATACAAAAAATTAGCCGGGCGTCATGGCATGCATCTGTAACCCCAGCTACTCGGGAGACTGAGGCAGGAGAATCGCTTAGACCTGGGAGGCAGAGGTTGAGCCCGAGATTGTGCCACTACACTCCATCCTGGGTGACAGAGTTGAGACAGCATCTCAAAAAAACAAAAAAGAAAATTGTATAGCTAAGGCATGCAGTTAGACTAAATCTTATTTCAAGACTGTAAACCAGCCTTGACTCAGCTTAGATGCTGATTAAATGTTAAACCACCACAGTATCTCACCAGCAGAAGGAAGGTTTGAACTTTCCTTTATATAAGATAATATCTGAAGCTTTTGGCTCCATGAGCCAAAAATGCCATTCCACCAAAAGACGGTACCACATAATCAGAAAACAGAAGGAATGCCAGTTATAGGAATAGACCCATAGGTGATCTTGATAATTCCAGTTATCAGAGAGACTTTAAAGTAACTGTGATTAATATGCTGAAAACATGGTGAATTTCCACTGAGAATTGGAATTCACAAAATAATTATATGGAGATTTTAGAACTGAAAATTATAGTAAGAAAGTAAGACCTTGTTAAATTGATTTAATAACAAGTAAGGGCGGGGCGCAGCGGCTCACGCCTGTAATCCCAGCATTTTGGGAGGCCGAGGTGGGTGGATCACGAGATCAAGAGATTGAGACTATCCTGGCCAACACAGTGAAACCCCGTCTCTACTAAAAATATAAAAATTAACCGGGCATAGTGGCAGGCACCTGTAGTCCCAGCTACTCGGGAGGCTGAGGCAAGAGAATCACTTGAACCCGGGAGGTGGAGGTTGCAGTGAGCCGAGATTGCGCCACTAGAGCGAGACTCTGTCTCCAAAAAAAATTAAATATATATATATATATATGGAGTTCCTAAAGAAGAGAGTAGAGTGAAAACAGTATTTGAAAATATAACTGATTAAAGATATCAGTCCAGGTCAAAGTTCTCTAAACTCTAAGCAGGATAAATATAAAGAAAATGCACAGTGGTATATCACAAATAAGAATGCTAAAAACTAAAGATAAAAACACAGGGAATATGACCAAGTTTTCATTAGAAGCAATTTAAGCTAGGAGACAGTGGAATGGCATGTGAAAATACTAATTTAAGAACGTTCCCAGCCGGGCGCGGTGGCTCACACTTATATAATCCGTGCACTTTGGAAGGCCGAGGTGGGCGGATCACTTGAGGTCAGGAATTCAAGACCAGCCTGGCCAACATGGCAAAACCCTGTGTCTACTAAAAATTTAAACATTAGCTGTGTGTGGTAGCATGCACCTATAACCCCAGCTGTTTGTGAGGCTAAAGCAGGAGAATCGTTTGATCCTGGGAGGTGGAGGTTGCAGTGAGCTGAGATCGTGCCACTGCACTCCAGCCTGGGTGACAGAGCAAGACTCCATCTCAAAAAATAAAATAAAAAAATTCCCAACTTAAAATACATTTTTAATGAAAATACCTGTCAAAAATAAAGCCAAAATAAAAATGTTATCAAACAAAACCTGAAAGAATTCACCACCAACGAACGGACAGGCACCAGGAGAAATAATAAAGGGAGTAATTTAAGTGAGAGGAAGGAGATTCCAGATAGAAACATGGAAATATAGGACAGAATTAAGAGCAGGGAAAGGGTAAATGTATGAGTAAGTATAAGTAATTTTTTTTTAAAATAGTGAACTTTAAAAAATACATAGAAAAAATGCATGACAACAATAATGCAGAAGATGGGGTTGGTAAATGAAGTTCTGAGATTCTGGCATCATTGGGGAAGTAGTGAAAGTAAAATTTAAAGTAGATTATATCAGGTTTGCATAGCCCAATCTCTAGTGCAGCTACTAAAAATAAAAGATTTTTAACAAATTAACACACTGAAAATGAAAAAAATAAATATTAGTCTAATCCAAAAGAAGGCAATTGTGACTAAAAGAAGCAGATAAGTAGAAAACATACAGTAAAATGGCAGAAACAAACACAGCTGTATCAGCCATTATATTAACTGTGTGTGAGTAAAGCATTTCAAGACAACGATCAACAAAGTAGGTTAAAATAAAAAATCCACATCTACTCTTAAGAAAGACTCCTTAAATATAAAGTCACAGAAGTTGAAAAGAGATGGATAGTTGGGATTATAAGAAGATGTCAATAGCAAAGACTTTTCAGATCTCCTTAAATGTGCTGGTAATATAGAGCAAAATATTAGTAAATTATCTAATTAACAAACTCATGGACAACATCTACAATGAAACGGGATAGTATGGTATCATAAGCCCCAAAATAGCTGGTGGGATAAACAGTGGAAAGTTTCAAGACCTGTGTAGTATCAGTGGCTATGCAAGAGAAATGTTTGTTGCGCCCAAGAATTCCAAATAATGAATTAGTTCAGCAAACTAATTTGAAAATAGCAGCTATGGTAGCCATCTTTTAAGGTAACCCCCAATGATTCCTACTTACTAATACTCACCCTCATGTGGTTTTCAGCCATATTTTACTAGGGTGACTCTTTGTGACCAGCAGAATATGGTGTAAGTGATGCTATGCCACTTCAAGATGAGGTTTTAAAAAGATACCAGCTTCCATTTTGGGTGCACCCTCTTGGATCACTTCCTCTGAGGGAAGCCAGCTGCATGTGATGAGGCTATTCAGGCAGGTTTTTTATTTTCGCTGAGTAGAGCCTTTACATGAGACTGTACCCCTGGCCAATGGCTTAACTGCAATCTCATGAAAGATCTTAACCCAGAACTATCCAGCTAAGCTACTCCCTGATTCCTGACTCACCCCAGTATGATTAAGTACAAGCAGTTTGCAGTAAGATCTGAAGGGACTAGAGTACTCTTTAAACTCTTTCAATTGGTCGGCTAAAACTCCATTCCAGGACTAAAGCTCCATATTGAGAAGCAATGGGTGGGAATAGGATCCACACCAAGTAGGATGAGAGAATAGAGACAAAGGAAAAAGGGGTCCAGTTAGAAATAGGGGAGGAGAATACAGCCGAAAGATTTCAGTAAGTAAGCTTCCATGCTGTCTTTTGAAAATTGTTTTTGAGGTATAACTTACATTCAGTAATGTGTACTTATCTTAAGTGTATCTTAAATATAGTGAACACTGACAAATGGATATACACTTGTCACCACTAACCAAAACACAGAATGTTTTCATCACCCCTAAAAGTTCCCTTGGGTCCTGTTACAGTTACCACTACCATCTGCAGAATTGGTCCCAGACCGCCACTGATTGGCCTTCTATCAGATTAGATTTTAGCCTCCAGAATTTTGACTGTTTATCCAAGAAATGTATAATCTGGTGGGGGGTGCCCAAAATGGCCGAAAAGGAACAGCTCCAGCCTCCAGCTCCCAGCGTGAGCAACACAGAAGACGGTGATTTCTGCTTTTTCAAGTGAGGTACTGGGTTCATCTCACTGGGGCGTGTCGGACAGTGTGGTCAGTGGATGCAGCCCAACCAGCAAGAGCTGAAGCAGGGCGAGGCATCGCCTCACCTGGGAAACAAAAGGGGGAAGGGAATTCCTTTTCCTAGCCAAGGGAAACCGAGACACAACACCTGGAAAATCGGGTAACTCCCACCCTAATATTGCGCTTTACCAAGGGTCTTAGCAAATGGCACACCAGGAGATTATATCCCACGCTTGGCCGGGAGGGTCCCATGCCCACAGAGCCTCCCTCATTGCTAGTGCAGCAGTCTGAGACCTAACTGCAAGGCAGCGAGGCTGGGGGAGTGGCGCCTGCCATTGCTGAGGCTTAAGTAGGTAAACAAAGCTGTGGGGAAGCTCGAACTGGGTGGAGCCCACCACAGCACAAGGAGGCCTACCTACCTCTGTAGACTCCACCTCTGGGGACAGGGCATAACTAAACAAAAAGCAGCAGAAACCTCTGCAGATGTAAATGTCCCTTTCTGACAGCTTCGAAGAGAGCAGTGGTTGTCCCAGCACGGAGTTTGAGATCTGAGAATGGACAGACTGCCTGCTCAAGTGGGTCCCTGACCCCTGAGTAGCCTGACTGGGAGACATCCCCCACTAGGTGCAGACTGATACCTCACACCTCGTACGGCTGGGTATTCCTCTGAGGCAAAGTTTCCAGAGCAAGAATCAGACAGTAACACTTGCTGTTCAGCAATATTCTGTTTTCTGCAGCCTCCGCTGCTGATACCCAGGCAGACAGGGTCTGGAGTGGACCTCAAACAAACTCCAACAGACCTGCAGCTGAGGGGCCTGACTGTTAGAAGAAAAACTAATAGAAAGGACACCCACACCAAAACTTCATCAGTACGTCACATCATCAAGGACCGAAGGCAGATAAAACCACAAAGATGGGGAAAAAGCAGTGCAGAAAAGCTGGAAATTCAAAAAATCAGAGCACATCTCCCCTCCAAAGGAACGCAGCTCATCGCCAGCAACGGAACAAAGCTGGTCGGAGAATGACCTTGACGAGTTGAGAGAAGAAGGCTTCAGTCCATCAAACTTCTCAGAGCTAAAGGAGCAACTACGTACCCAATGCAAAGAAACTAAAAACCTTGATAAAAGAATGGAAGAATGGATAACTAGAATAAACAACGCAGAGAAGTCCATAAACGAACTGATAGAGATGAAAACCATGACACGAGAACTATGTGACAAATGCACAAGCTTCAGTAACCAACTCGATCAACTGGAAGAAAGAGTATCAGTGATTAAAGATCAAATGAATGAAATGAAGTGAGAAGAGAAGTTTAGAGAAAAAAGAGTAAAAAGAAATGAACAAAGCCTTGAAGAAATATGGGATTATGTGAAAAGACCAAATCTACGTCTGATTGGTGTGCCTGAAAGTGATGGGGAGAATGGAACCAAGTTGGAAGACACTCTGCAGGATATTATCCAGGAGAACTTCCCCAATCTAGCAAGACAGGCCAGCATTCAAATTCAGGAAATACAGAGAATGCCACAAAGATACTCCTCGAGAAGAGCAACTCCAAGACACGTAATTGTCAGATTCACCAAAGTTGAAATGAAGGAAAAAATGTTAAGGGCAGCCAGTGAGAAAGGTCGGGTTACCCACAAAGGGAAGCCCATCAGACTAACAGCAGATCTCTCGGCAGAAACTCTACAAGCCAGAAGAGAGTGGGGGACAATATTCAACATTCTTAAAGAAAAGAATTTTCAACCCAGAATTTTATATCCAGCCAAACTAAGTTTCATAAATGAAGGAGAAATAAAATTCTTTACAGGGAAGCAAATGCTTAGAGATTTTGTCACCACCAGGCCTGCCCTACAAGAGATCCTGAAGGAAACACCAAACGTGGAAAGGAACAACAGGTACCAGCCATTGCAAAAACATGCCAAAGTGTAAAGACCATCGATGCTAGGAAGAAACTGCATCAACTAGTGAGCAAAATAACCAGCTGATATCATAATGGCAGGATCAAGTTCACACATAACAATATTAACCTTAAATGTAAATGGACTAAATGGTCCAATTAAAAGACACAGACTGGCAAATTGGATAAAGAGTCAAGTCCCATCAGTTTGCTGTATTGAGGAGACCCATCTCACAGGCAGAGACACACGTAGCTTCAAAATAAAGGGATGGAGGAAGATCTACCAAGCAAATGGAAAACAAAAAAAGGCAGGGGTTGCAATCCTAGTGTCTGATAAAACAGACTTTAAACCAACAAAGATCAAAAGAGACAAGGCTATTACATAATGGTAAAGGGATCAATTCAACAAGAAGAGCTAACTATCCTAAATATATATGTACCCAATACAGGAGCACCAGATTCATAAAGCAAGTCCTTAGAGCCTTACAAAGAGACTTAGACTCCCATACAATAATAACGGGAGACTTTAACACCCCACTGTCAACATTAGACAGATCAATGAGACAGAAAGTTAACAAGGATATCCAGGAATTGAACTCAACTCTGCACCAAGCAGACCTAATAGACATCTACAGAACTCTCCACCCCAAATCAACAGAATATACATTCTTGTTAGCACCACATTGCACTTATTCCAAAATTGACCACATAATTGGAAGTAAAGCACTCCTCAGCAAATGTAAAAGAACAGAAATTATAACAAACTGTCTCTCAGACCACAGTGCAATCAAACTAGAACTCAAGACTAGGAAACCCACTCAAAACCGCTCCACTACATGGAAACTGAACAACCTGCTCCTGAATGACTACTGGGTACATAAAGAAGGCAGAAATAAAGATGTTCTTTGAAACCAATGAGAACAAAGATACAACATACCAGAATCTCTGGGACACATTTAAAGCAGTGTGTAGAGGGAAATTTATAGCACTAAATACCCACAAGAGAAAGCAGGAAAGATCTAAAATTGACACCCTGACATCACAATTAAAAGAACTAGAGAGGCAAGAGCAAACACATTCAAAAGCTAGCAGAAGGCAAGAAATAACTAAGATCAGAGTAGAACTGAAGGAGATAGAGACACAAAAAACCCTCCAAAAAATCAATGAATCCAGGAGTTGGTTTTTTGAAAAGATCGACAAAATTGATAGACCGCTAGCAAACCTAATAAAGAAGAAAAGAGAGAAGAATCAAATAGACTCAATAAAAAATGACAAAGGGGATATCACCACCGACTCCACAGAAATACAAACTACCATCAGAGAATACTATAAACACCTCTACGCAAATCAACTAGAAAACCTAGAAGAAATAGATAAATTCCTGGACACTTATACACTCTCCCAAGACTAAACCAGGAAGAAGTTGAATCCCTGAATAGACCAATAGCAGGCTCTGAAATTGAGACAATAATTAATAGCCTACCAACCAAAAACAGTCCAGGACCCAGAAGGATTCACAGCCGAATTCTACCAGAGGTACAAGGAGGAGCTGGTACCATTCCTTCTGAAACTGTTGCAATCAATAGAAAAAGAGGGAATCCTCCCTAACTCATTTTATGAGGCCAACGTCATCCTGATACCAAAGCCTGGCAGAGACATAACAAAAAAGAGAATTTTAGACCAATATCCCTGATGAACATCGATGCAAAAATCCTCAATAAAATACTGGCAAACCGAATCCAGCAGCACATCAAAAAGCTTATCCACCATGATCAAGTGGGCTTCATCCCTGGGATGCAAGGCTGGTTCAACATATGCAAATCAATAAACATCATCCAGCATATAAACAGAACCAAAGACAAAAACCACATGATTATCTCAATAGATGCTGAAAAGGCATTTGAATTTATTCAACAGCCCTTCTTGCTAAAAACTTTCAATAAATTCGGTATTGATGGAACGTATCTCAAAATAATAAGAGTTACTTACGACAGACCCACAGCCAATATCATACTGAATGGGCAAAAACTGGAAGCATTCCCTTTGAAAACTGGCACAAGACAGGGATGCCCTCTCTCACCACTCCTATTCAACATAGTGTTGGAAGTTCTGGCTAGGGCAATCAGGCAAGAGAAAGAAATCAAGGGTATTCAGTTAGGAAAAGAAGTCAAATTGTCCCTGTTTGCAGATGACATGATTGTATATTTAGAAAACCCCATCATCTCAGCCCAAAATCTCCTTAAGCTGATAAGCAACTTCAGCAAAGTTTCAGGACACAAAATTAATATGCAAAAATCACAAGCATTCTTTTTTTTTTGAGACGGAGTCTCGCTGTGTTGCCTAGGCTGGAGTGCAGTGGCCGGATCTCAGCTCACTGCAAGCCCCGCCTCCCGGGTTTACGCCATTCTCCTGCCTCAGCCTCCCGAGTAGCTGGGACTACAGGCGCCTGCCACCTCGCCCGGCTCGTTTTTTGTATTTTTTAGTAGAGACGGGGTTTCACTGTGTTAGCCAGGATGGTCTCGATCTCCTGACCTCGTGATCCACCCGTCTTGGCCTCCCAAAGTGCTGGGATTACAGGCTTGAGCCACCGCGCCCGGCCCACAAGCATTCTGATACACCAATAACAGAGAGCCAAATCATGACTGAACACCCATTCACAATTGCTTCAAAGAGAATAAAATACCTAGGAATCCAACTTACAAGGGATGTGAAGGACCTCTTCAGTGAGAAATACAAGCCACTGCTCAGTGAAATAAAAGAGGACACAAACAAATGGAGGAACATAACTTGCTCATGGATAGGAAGAATCAATATTGTGAAAATGGCCATACTGCCCAAAGTAATTTATAGATTCAATGCCATCCCCATTAAGCTACCAATGACTTTCTTCACAGAATTTGAAAAAACTGCTTTAAAGTTCATATGGAATGAAAAAAGAGCCTGCATTGCCAAGACAATCCTAAGCAAAAGGAACAAAGCTGGAGGCATCAGGCTACCTGACTTCAAACTGTACTACCAGGCTACAGTAACCAAAACAGCATGGTACTGGTACCAAAACAGAGATCTAGACCAATGGAACAGAACAGAGCCCTCAGAAATAATACCACACATCTATGGCCATCTGATCTTTGACAAACCTGACAAAAACAAGAAATGGGGAAAGGATTCCCTATTTAGTAAGTGGTGCTGGGAAAATTGGCTAGCCATAAGTAGAAAGCTGGAACTGGATCCTTTCCTTTTTCCTTATACGAAAATTAATTCAAGATGGATTAGAGACTTAAATGTTAGACCTAAAACCATAAAAACCCTAGAAGAAAACCTAGGTAATACCATTCAGGACATAGTCATGGGCAGGGACTTCATGTCTAAAACACCAAAAGCAATGGCAACAAAAACCAGAATTGACAAAGGAGATCTAATTAAACTAAAGAGCTTTTGCACAGCAAAAGCAACTACCATCAGAGTGAATAGGCAACCTACAGAATGGGAGAAAATGTTTGCAATCTACTCATCTGACAAAGGGCTAATATCCAGAACCTACAAAGAACTCAAACAAACTTACAAGAAAAAAAAACAACCCCATCAAAAAGTGGGCAAAGGATATGAACAGACACTTCTCAAAAGAAGACATCTGTGTAGCCAACAGACACATGAAAAAATGCTCATCATCACTGGCCATCAGAGAAATGCAAATCAAAACCACAATGAGATACCATCTCACACCAGTTAGAATGGCAATCATTAAAAAGTCAGGAAACAACAGGTGCTGGAGAGATGTGGAGAAATAGGAACAATTTTACACTGTTGGTGGGACTGTAAACTAGTTCAAGCATTGTGGAAGACAGTGTGGCGATTCCTCAAGGATCTAGAACTAGAAATACCATTTGACCCAGCCATCCCATTACTGGGTATATACCCAAAGGATTATAAATCATGCTGCTATAAAGACACATGCACACGTATGTTTATTGCGGCACTAATCACAATAGCAAAGACTTGGAATCAACCCAAATGTCCATCAGTGACAGACTGGATTAAGAAAATGTGGCACATATACACCATGGAATACTATGCAGCCATAAAAAAGGATGAGTCCATGTCCTTTGTAGGGACATGGATGCAGCCGGAAACCATCATTCTGAGCAAACTATCGCAAGAACAGAAAACCAAACACTGCATGATTTCACTCATAGGTGGGAATTGAACCACGAGATCACTTGGACACAGGAAGGGGAACATCACACACCGGGGCCTTTTGTCGGGAGGGGGAAGAGGGGAGGGATAGCATTTAGGAGATAATACCTAATGTAAATGACGAGTTAATGGGTGCCCCTCACCAACACGGCATATGTATACATATGTAACAAACCTGCATGTTGTGTACATGTACCCTAGAACTTAAAGTATAATAATAATAATAAAAAGTGTGATCTATGACTGCTAGCAAAAAGTGAAGTTAGACCCTTTAAAGCATTCAGGAAATTGATGAAAATAAGCAAAAGGAAAGGATTGATGTTAAATTTTATGTGAAGTTAGAGTGAGAAAGTAAGGAACAGTATAACATGCTTACAAGGAAAACATTCCAGAAAAGCATGAGTCAAGGAGAGCCAAGGATTTTAAGTCTAGCCAAAGTAGCCTTTAGTGTAACAGCTGTAGATAAACTGTCATTAACTTTCAAGAACTAGGGGAGTATTGTTCTCATGAAGCCTTCCTAAGAAATATTCAGGAGAACTAGGTTCAAATAATAGAGGTGACTGAAGATAATTTGAAATAAAGAGTTGTGCTCAATATTTAAAATATTTCTGCATTTAGAACCAGGACTAATTGAACATAGAGGAGAAAGTGTAGTATGTACTGGCTCTATGACCTGACACAGTTAGCTACATTATAACTTAAAAAATGGAAGGGATATATGCAAAAACTTTAAACTATTTTCAGTAATTGACAGCTGGCAACAATGTCTTGCATGTAATGTGGGATAAAGCAAAGGAGTATTTGTAATGTTCTAATTCTGGTATCCTTAAGAACTAGGATTTTTCTGGTTGGGGGAAAAAGAAACAAAGATACATAATTTTTTAATAAAGTAAATATCCTTTAGCCCTGAATTTGAATACAAATTATTACTATGAACTCATGAGATGTTCTGTGTTTGAGTGTGTATATTAATGTGTATGTTTAAAATTTATAGGCTACAAACAGTAATCAACCCAGTTGTAGTAAGCTTTCCTAGTGCTTAACTATGGTCTCGAAATACCTTTCCCACCAAAAGAAACTCCTGGCTGGGGGCAGAAAATGTGCAAGATGAACCTGGAATATCTTGTCATGCAAATAAGGAATCCCACAAAGTCTGCTAAGTTCTTGTCAGAAGGATTTGAGAGTCAACTGGAAGCTCCCACTGGTCAAAGATGAGACAGTTTGAACATTGATAAGAAAAATAAAGTTGATTGAGACATACCAAATATATTTAAATCCATGAGTTTATAGTAACACAAAAACTTGTCACCATGGAAGTTGATAGAGAATGATTTATTTTTAAAACTGCTGAATCAGCATTTTATCTTTGTTATATAAGCTATACTACTGGGTCACTAACTAGTTAATGAGGTCATTTTTCTATAAAATTGTGCCAAGTAAATGAGATGAGAAGGGAATGATAGAATGGGAATATCAACATTTTCTAATCCCCAATGAATTAATGTAGGCATTGAGCATTAGTAGCTGCCATCATGAGAGGAAAAGAGACAAATAACTAGGCGCTTCCTGATGGAAATAGACCTATGAAATTATCTTACCAAGAAAATGAGCCTAAATCTGATTGAGACTGAGTCTTTAGCCCAGGAGTTGGCAATATTTTTTTTTCTGTAAAGAGCCTGATAGTAAATAGTTTAACTTGGGGGCCAGATGGTCTGTCACAGCTACTCAACTCTGCTGTTACAGCATGAAACCAGCCATAGATAATACAAAAACCAAATGGCATAACTAAGTTCTAATAAAACTTTATTTAAAGATTTTTGACCTACACTCCAGATCAACTACCAGTGTACAAGAAATATGAATGACAGAAAAACCTGTTTGAACCATACTTTGGGAATGCAAATATCAAAAATCAAGACTGTGAGAAACACTTTAGGACAAATGGATGGAATTGTTAACAGATTTCAAGGAGGAAAGAGATGGCATGTGGATTTATAGATTAGAGACTTTTCAAACACAGGCAAAACTGTTTTAGGGAGGTAGACAAGTGACATGATGAAAAATATTAAGGTAAATATAACTCTTGGGAGGACACAAAGTTGTCATTGTGAGGGGACAAGGTGAGGGTTTCTGAGGCAGTTGATATTCCTCTGTCTTCTGTCATTGTTGGTGGTCACAAAGGATGTGTATATTGATAATTGGTTCAAAGCTATGCATTTATGCAGTTTTCTGCATTTGTATATATTTGACATTGAAAGTTTTTAAAGAAAAGGTGGAAGGATGGAAAAAGTCTTCAAGCAAGTGCTAACCAAAAGAAAGTAAACTTTTGATTCAGAATGCGTTGTTAGAGGTAAGCTACTCAATAAGATTTAGCCTTCTTAAATCTATACCTAATAAAGCAAAAGCCAACAGATTAAAAGGAGAAATAGGCCAGGCATGGTGACTCATGCCTGTAATACCAGCACTTTGGGAGGCCGAGGTGGGCAGATCACCTGAGGTCAGGAGTTGGAGATGAGCCCAGCCAACATGGTGAAACTCTGTCTCTACTAAAAATAAAAAAAATTAGCCAGGTATGGTGGTACAGGCCTGTAATCCAGCTACTTGTAAGGCTGAGGCAGGAGAATTGCCTGAACACCGGAATTGGAGGCTACAGTGAGCCGAGATTGCACCACTGCACTCCAGCCTGGTGACAGAGCAAGACTCCATCTCAATAAATAATAAAAACAAACAAATAAATAAATGGAGAAATGTACAAATTCACACCCATAGTAGGAAACTTTGAAGAAGTGTATACAAACAAATATGAATTGAGTCTGACAAGTATGGTTTAGTATGAAAGACTTTATGAAAAGGGTATCTTATTTTTGCCTAGAAATTTTATTTATTGGAAATTTATTTTTTGTAGATTTTTAAAATAAATTCTACAAAATTATCCCATGTAATTACATTTTCACAAAAGTATATGAAAATATATTGCTTACATAAATGTTAAAATTCTACCAAAGGACAAAACTAACAGAAAACATACCTTATTTCTTGATAGAAAGGTTTAATGTTGCACAGATTTAACAAGAAATTATTTAAATCTTCCATTGTAATTGACAGAATACATTTTACCTAGTCTTGAAATTTACAAGATAGCTACTTCTTACTGGATAAACTAATGAAACTTGTATTTTTTTTTCTCATATTACGCTATGAATGTTAACTAATCACCATGGACTTTTCCTACTATTGAAAACAATAGTTCAGAATGATTGGAATAGCTCTAATCTCAGTTTATAGATAGGTAGATTTCAGTGAGATTCCAAACTGACTTTTAGTTTTAATTTGTTTATATACCTTAGATTTTGCTGGCAGAAGTTAACCTTTCTTCCTTTTTTAAACAGGGGTTCTGAAGGAACATTAAATGATTGCAAGATAATATCTGTAGATGAAATCTTCAAGATTGAGAAACCTGGAGCCCATCCTCTTTCATTTGCAGATGGAAAGTTTTTAAGTATGGATTTTTGTTTTTGGGCTTGGACTGTATGTGTTGTACATTATTGAACTTTAGTTGTACTGGTCAGTGAATAACTTGGAAGGAAGTATAAAAGTGTAGACCATACAAATTTATTTTCAGGACAACAGTTTTGATCTAAGATTCATTTTGTTGTAATGAATTTTTCCCAAATGATAAAATGTTATTTTTGAAGAAATATATTATCTTGGTATTTTATTGCTATTCTTTATTTTAAAAATATTATGGATATATAATAGTTGTAGATATTTAAAGAGTATATGTGATATTTTGATACAGGCATACAATGTGTAATGATCAAATCTGGGAAATAGGGATATTCATCACCTCAAACATTTATCATTTTTTGTGTGTGTTGGTAACATTCCAAATCTATTCTTTTAGTGATTCTTTCTCACTGTATCTTTGCACCCTATAGCCAACCCTTCTTTATCCCCTACCCCACTTCCCTTCCCAGCCTCTAATAACCATCATCATTCTATTCTTTACCTGCACAAGATCAATTTTTTTTGGCTCCCACATATGAAAGAGAACATGTCACATTTGTCCTTCTGTACTTGGCTTCTTTCACTTAACATAATGTTCTTGAGTTTCATCCATGTTGTAAATGAAGGGTTTCTATTATTTTTTATGGCAGAATAATATTTTATTGTATATGTATATACCGCATTGTCTTTTTATCTGTTGATGGGTTTCCTGTTGTTTCCTCTGTTATAGATTCTGTCCAAAGAAAAAACCTTTTTCTGTAATTTTGTTAGCCACCCACGTTTAGTTTTTAATAATGAGATTTATTTTTACACAAGTAAAGTCTTAGAATTATAGTGCTAATTGAGCCTTGAATTTCTGGGAGGTAATAAATGAGGCTTATATAAACATTATAAGGTTAGAATGCAGCTGTACCTCTTCATTTTACAGATTTTTCTTGCTTGATATCAAACATTTGGTAACAGAGATAGAATTAGATTCTAGGTCTTGTCATTCATGGTGGAGCTTTTTTTTGTTTGTTTTTTGTTTCGAGACAGTTTTGCTCTTGTCTCCCAGGCTGGAGTACAATGGCGTGATCTTGGCTCACTACAACCTCTGCCTCTCGGGTTAAAGCGATTCTCCTGCCTTAGCCTCTAGTAGCTGGGATTACAGGTTCCTGCCACCAAGCCCGGCTAATTTTTGTAATTTTAGTAGGAACGGGGTTTCACTGTGTTGGCCAGGTTCTCGAACTCCTGACCTCGTGAGCCATGCCTGGCCTCAGGCATTTATTCTTAAAGCCTCACACTTGATTATTCTTTTTGGTTCCTTTCTTTTCATTAGAAAAGCAACTAGCCAAGCGAGGTGGCGGACGCCTGTAGTCCCAGCTACTCGGGAGGCTGAGGCAGGAGAATGGTGTAAACCTGGGAGGCGGAGCTTGCAGTGAGCTGAGATCAGGCCACTGCACTCCAGCCTGGGCAACAGAGTGAGACTCCATCTCAAAAAAAAAAAAAAAAAAAAAAAAAAAAAAAAAAAAAAAAAAGCTGTATGCTGGCCAGGTGCCAGCATTTTGGGAGGCCAAGGTGGGCAAATCACCTGAGGGGTCAAGAGTTTGAGACCAGTCTGGCCAATATGGAGAAACCCTATCTCTGCTAAAAAATAAAAAATTAGCCACGCGTGGTGGCGCATGCCTGTAATCCCAGCTACTTGGGAGCCTGAGGCGGGAGAATCGCTGGAACCTGGGAGGCAGAGGTTGCAGTGAGCCGAGATCACGCTATTGCACTCCAGCCTGGGCAACAAGAGCAAAACTCCATCTCAAAAAAAAAAAAAAATGCTATTTCCACAGACTTTTCTTTATGCGGTTCATAGATATAAAAAATGTTTTAAGACTAGGCTTGCTATAATTTTGTTCTTAATAGGGCGAAATGATCCTGAATGTGACCTTTGTGGTGGAGACCCAGATAAGAAATGCCATTCTTGCTCCTGTCGTGTATGTGGTGGGAAACACGAACCCAACATGCAGCTTCTGTGTGATGAATGTAATGTGGCTTATCATATTTACTGTCTGAATCCACCTTTGGATAAAGTCCCAGAAGAGGAATACTGGTATGATTATCAGGTTTTTGTTGTTGTTGTTCTTGCTATGTAAATAATTAAACATGAAATATGTATTTGAACCACCAGAAATAGATTTCTAAAGATACGTAATATAAAAGTGCTTAAAATGTTATGGCCAGTGGTTACTTAGCATTCATAGCTTTATTCAATTAGTGTAACAACTTCTGAACCATCTCTTGCTCCATTTTTTAATCCCTTCAGTTTCTTCTCTGATAATAGAGTCTGTGTTCATTCAAAAATGCAAATCTGATTGTGTTGCTTCGTTGCTTCAGAGGGTTTATGTTGCCTTACGGGAGTGATATTTAGTTGCTTCTCCAGCCTGTATCTCTTACCACTTTCCTCTTTCATTTCCCCAAATACTCTACACTCTAGCCAAATTAAATATCTTTCAACTCCTTAAGTAAGCCATGTTCTTTTCCAGGTTGTCACACTTGCCATATTTTTATCTTGGAAGCATTATCCTCTTTGCTTAACTTCAAGATGATACTAATCCTTCAGCTTTTCAGTTAAATGTGACTTCCTCTGGTTTATCCTTTATGGATGGTCCTCTACCCTCAACCATGCTAGATATCCTTGTTATGGTCTATAATAGTACTTAACATTTACTACACACTAACAAAGTGGTTTATATGATTATTGTATTTAATCCTGTGATGTTGATGCATCGAAGAAGACTCCAGTTATGCTTGCCAAAATCTGTTCTTCTCTTATGGCATAGTGATAACTACAAAAAGAAGTTATCAGAAAAGAGACTGGGAAAAATGTGTCCAAAGTTGATCCTTTTAATACCGTGTTAAGGAGGGTTTTTCTTTTTAAACTGTGTGCTATATTGCTACTGTTGAGCATTTTTAAGAAGGACGACTGAGTCAGAAATAACTGATGTCACAAGTGGGTAATTGGTATCTGTGAAAAATAGATTGTTCGTTTTGATCTCTCCCTGACCTGTTGGGAAGGCGGTTGCTATATTATGACAGAGGCTGTAGAGGTGAGAGAAAGGGGGAAAGGATATATCTTCTTCCTTTTACCTCCTACTACTACCTTATATGATTACACTCTGAATTTTACCATCACTAATAACTGTTTCTTCTGAAGTCTCGTATTTTCCTTCTTTCTTGTTCAGTGGATGACATATTCCTGCTTTTCTAAAATACAAACCTTTCACCTGCTCTTACAGTTCCATAGTATTTCCAGAAACTTCACTTCTTCAGTTAATTCCTCTCCCAAGTTACCATTACTTAGATCGTTCTCATTAGCATTCTAGAATCTCTTGAATTTTCAAAATACACATAAACCTCCCTTGATCCCATTTCTCCCACCAGCTGTCTACCCCATTCTCTGCTTCTTTCATGGCAAAGATTCTCAAGAGCTATCTCTACTAATTGTTTCCATTTCCTCTCCTGTTCATACTTCTGCGCTCCAGTCTAGCTTTCCTTCCACTGTATCTGCTTATGTCAGGTTCACAGACACTTTTTATGTCTACACCTAAAGGTCAGTTCTCATTCCTTACTCAGCTGCTTAGCTGGTTACTCTGTTTTATAGATTTGAGATCATATAATCCATTTTTCTACCTACTTCATTGGCCTTTCCTTCTTAGTCTCTTATTGGGTTTCCTTCACCTACCAGATTTCAGAGCCCCCCACCCTAACCCCCAAAGCACTATCCACTTCTTTTCTATGCTAGGGAACTATGCTTGTTCCCTAGATGATCTCATCCAATTATGAGATGTTAAATACGAAGCCAATAGTTCTGAATTTATGTCTTCATTTCTAATTTCCCCTGAGCTTTATATTCCTATATGCAATTGGTTAGTGGACTGGCATCACAAAATTAGTCCAGATGGAGATCTTGATTTCCACAAACTCCCTAAGATCCTGCTCCTCCCCCAGTCTTCATTAAATAGAACTAATCATTTTATCTGTTTGTTCATGCCAAAAAGCTAAACTTCATCCTCAGTTCTTTTGTTCTTTCACATACTCTACATCAATAGATTTTGACAGTTCTTAATGTTTCTTCATTCTCATCTCCCAGCCCAAACAACCATCTCTTCCCTGAACTTCTATAACAGATGTCTAACTAGTCTCTTTGCTTCCATGTGCTATCTTTTCTCCCATAGCAGCAGAGTGACCTTAAAAAGGCCTGAATTAGATCATTTGTCTGTTGGAAACTCTCTAATGTCTTCCTATTTCACTTAGAATAAAAATCTAAGCCCTTATCGTTTATGACCTGGCCCATGTCTACTCTAACTTCGGTTGCTTATCACTCTCCTGTTTACTTACTAACCTTGGTCTCTACCCACCTTTATCTTCCTCAAAGCATACCATTTCTTTTTATGCCCCAGGACCTTTGCACTTAACTGTTTCTTTGCCAGGAATGCTTTTCTTGGGTTATCTACTGTAAGAAGCATATCATTTCTAGTCACTCTTGACACATAACCCTGATGTATTTCCACTTAACACTTTCTGGAATTCTTTCCTTGTATGTACTGGTTTTCCTTAACTACTATGTACAAACATTTTTAACCTCAGCACCAAAATAGTGCCTTGCACATAGGAGGTTCTGAACAAACCTGTTGAAGGAGTGAATCAATCCCAGAGATGACTTTAGGATGATATAATTAGAAGAGTGTCTTGTATTACTCTGGAGCATATCTCTACATTCGTATCAAGGTCTTTCACTTCACCTGGAACTCCTTAATCTTAAATCTTTTCTGCTTCTCCAAATCATGTTGTCTGGATATTTAACCTATGCACTAATTTTCTCATCAAACAGATAATACTTGCTTTAAATCACAGAATCTTTAATAAAGTTAGTTATAAAGACGAGCCCATCGGATAAAATACAGCTTTTCTTTAGGACAGTTTATTTTTGGAAGCCTTTCTGATTTTCCAACTAGAGAGGACTTTAATTCATAGTATTTAGTGCCTTCTCCAACATAATTTGCTCAAGATCAGGGACTGAATTATTTAAATTTTTCTCTCCGATAGTGCTCAACAAAGTATCTCATAATTGGATTGACTTGTGGGCATAGTATTCTTCTAAAAGCTACATAGAATAGATAATTGTGAAATAGAAAGTATGGGCAAAGAAATTTGAGATTAATTGGGCAGTGGCCATTAGATCTTTGTTAGAGTATTCCTAAAGTTTCCTTTTTTTTGGTGACATAAGAATAGCCTCATCTTATTCTGTAGACATACACCTTGCTTTTTAGAAAAGTTTCAAGGTAGTTTATGAAATACAAGTTATAGTAGGGTAATCAATTACAGATAGGCTAAAGGACAAACAAGCACAAGGAATTAAAATGAAGCTAATGATAAGGTTAATATAAACAAAACATCCTTGAAGTCATGTATACTTGTTATATAAACTACCATTTTCTTCTGGGAATTCTAATAACCAGTTTAGATGGGGAGTTTTATCTGTTACACAGTTGGATGTTCTAGGAAGATCTAGCTACTTTTGTTTTAATGACAGGAACTTCAAATTTCTATTCTCAGGGTTAGTGAAAAGTTTAGAGTGCATGGTATCATTTTGAATCTCATAGCTTTGAGTTTTGAACTGAATTTGAGGATTTATAAGTTATCTAAAGGAATGACAAGGGTATTTTTAAAGCCAGCCTAACCATGTAAATATTTTGAAAAGTTTAGTATTTTAATGCCAGTTAAATCTCTGTAATGTATACCAAATAATACATCTTAAAACTTGTTCTTACCTAGGAAGGCTAATATTCTGTTACTAGCCTTAATATGGCATTGTGAAAATGTCTTCGTTCTTTTTTTCTTTTAAAGGTATTGTCCTTCCTGTAAAACTGATTCCAGTGAAGTTGTAAAGGCTGGTGAAAGACTCAAGATGAGTAAAAAGAAAGCAAAGATGCCATCAGCTAGTACTGAAAGCCGGAGAGACTGGGGCAGGGTAAAGAAGAAATTCCTCTTTTCTTCCTAGTAGCAATTATAGTATATAATGTTTTAATACCAATAGTAGTAATGGTATAAAAGATTAAACAATATCATTATTTGTTAATATCAGTGGTACTTAAATTACATAAACAGTTGGGTTCCTATTTTATTCACATCTCAGAATTAAGGGCTTTCATTAAAATTTAACTTTATGAATTTCTCAAAGTTTGTTTTGTGACTTGTAGGGAATGGCTTGTGTTGGTCGTACGAGAGAATGTACTATTGTCCCTTCTAATCATTATGGACCTATTCCTGGTATTCCTGTTGGATCAACTTGGAGATTTAGAGTTCAGGTATGTTTTAACATTGGCTTAGTTGAAAGGGGAAAATTGGCTATCAGATTATAGCAGTGTTAATGTCTGTTGATTGTAAATGACCCTAACACATGACATTGACTTGTTAGAATGAAAGATTTTATTTTAGGATGGGTATACTCTTCCTGGAGGTTAACAAAGGAACATACATCACAGAATTGGGCATTAGCTATGCATTTTCATCACTTTGTTTTTACTGTTCTGTTATAGTTATGGTAGTAACCATTAATTGTTAAGCTTTCTAAACAGCCTTTCTTGCAAAAATTTAGCATTTGAAATATTAAACTTGAATGGTATAGCAATTTCTAATTGAATGTCGATGAACTCTAAGCTTGTTTCAGGTGTTGTCTTTGGGATTTATCCTCCTGAACAAATGCTAAGACATTGGGCGAGGAAGTGCCAGCTAATCTGAGAATAAAATAATTTCCCATTTCCAATTACACCTAGGATTCTGAACATTAATTAAGAGTGACTTTAATTTTTTTTTTTTTGAGATGGAGTCTCGCTCTGTTGCCTAGGCTGTAGTGCAGTGGTGTGATCTTGGCTCACTGCAAGCTCCGCCTCCCGGGTTCACACCATTTTCCTGCCTCAGCTTCCCGAATAGCTGGGACTACAGGCACCCGCCACCACGCCCGTCTGATTTTTTTGTACTTTTAATAGAGACAGGGTTTCACTGTGTTAGCCAGGATGGTCTCAATCTCCTGACCTCGTGATCCACCTGCCTTGGCCTCCCAAAGTGCTGGGATTACAGGCGTGAGCCACCACGCGTGCCCTGGCTTTAAGTTTTATATTGAATGGCCCTGGTACTCAGACCTTTAATACAATTATAAAATTTAGATAACATATACTTATCCCTTGGTATCTGTGGGGGATTGGTTCCAAGATCACCCATAGACACCAAAGTCTGTGGATGCTCAAATTGCACACAAGCTCAGGCTTGTGTGGTAGCTCACGCCTGTAATCCCAGCACTTTGGGAGGCCACAGCAGCCAGATCACTTGAGGCCAGGAGTTCGAAACCAGCCTCGCCAACATGGTGAGACCCGTCTCTACTGAAAATACAGAAATCAGACAGGTGTGGTGGCAAGCGCCTATAATCCCAGCTACTCGGGAGGCTGAGACAGGAGAATTGCTTGAACCCAGGAGGCAGAGATTATGCCACTGCGCTCCAGCCTGGGTGACAGAGCGAGACTCTGTCTCAAAAAAAAAATCCTTTATACAGTGGTGCAGTATTTTCATATAACCTATGCACATCCTCCTGTATGCTTTTTTATTAATACCTGATACAGCGTAAATGCTGTGTGAATAGTTGTTACACTGTATTGTTTGGGGAATCATGACAAGAAAAAGTCTGGACAGATTCAGTACAGACACAGCCATCTATTTTTTTCCCCAAATATTTTCTACTCTCTAATTGGCAGGTGTAGAACCTGTGGGCTAACTGTAATACATAAAAATGGCTTAAAAAGCTATGTATATATTAAATACTAGTAAATAATTTATATTTTGAAAACATGCCCTACTTTTCACTTTTTTTTTTTGGAGACAGAATTTCACTCTTGTTGCCCAGGCTGGAGTGCAATGGCACAATCTTGGCTCACCGCAACCTCTGCCTCCCAAGTAGCTGGGATTACAAGCATGCATCACCACACCTGGCTAATTTTGTTTTTTTAGTAGAGGCAGGATTGCCTCATGTTGGTCAGGCTGGTCTCGAACTCCCAACCTCAGGTGATCCACCCTCCCAATCTCAGCCTCCCAAAGTGCTGGGATTACAGGCTTGAGCCACTGCGCCCAGCTTCATCATTATTTTCTGTTTCTCAGAGGCAGCCACATAAAAATTTTAGTTGTCTCCTATGCATTTACCTTTCCTTCCTTCCTTCCTTTTGTTTTGTTTTTTGGTAGAGACAGGGTCATGCTATGTTGCCCAGGCTAGTCTCAGACTCCTGGCCTAAAGCAGTGCTCCAGCCTTGGCCTCCCAAAGCACTGGGATTGTAGGCTTGGCAGTGGCAGCTGCTGCTGCTCCTCCTGCTCCCCCTCTCCCCCCGAACCCGCTGCCCCTGGCTGTAGTGCCATATAATCACAGCCCCCTCCTGGGCTCAAGCTGTCCTCTAGTCTGAGCCACCAGAGTAGCTGGGACTACAGGCACACGCCACCACACCCAGCTGATTTTTGTGTTTCTTTTTTTTTGAGTCGGAGTTTCACCATGTTGCCCAGACTGATCTTGAGTCTCTGGGGTCAATCCCTTCTGCCTCAGCTTCCCAAAGTACTGGGATTACAGGTGTGAGTCACTGTGCCCAGCCCTACCTTCTTATTTCTATTAATAAATAATGTGTTTATACTGTTTTTTTTTTTTTTTAATTCATCTTTTAGTTGTATTCACTTCTTTCTTTTTTTTTGAGACGGAGTTTTGCTGCTGTTGCCCAGGCTGGAGTGCAGTGGCACAATCTCGGCTCACCACAACCTCAGCCTCCCGGGTTCAAGCAATTCTCCTGCCTCAGCCTCCCAAGTAGCTGGGATTACAGGCATACGCCACTACACCCAGCTCATTTTGTATTTTTAGTAGAGACATGGTTTCCATATGTTGGTCAGGCTGGTCTCAAACTCCCAACATCAGACGATCCGCCCGCCTTGGCCTCCCAAAATGCCGGGATTACAGGCGTGAGCCACCATGCCCGGCCATATTAACTTTTTTCTATGGAAGATGAAACATTTACTTTAATACTGTCTGTGTTCTCTTATCTTTGCAATAGTTGTATTATAATTTCGGTTGAACCGGTATTCAAAGTTTAGGTTATTATGACTTTGGATCTATAAATACAATAAAATACTGTATATAAATAGAATATAATACTATAAATATAGTTAAAATATGTATTTCTAATCACCTTATTTTTTATTTGCTTTTTTTTCATATACCTGTCTGTCACATACTTACTTTCTAAACTCCGAAAGCCTCCTTATATAGTCTAAGATGACTATGAGATTGTTTTCCTGAGCAACTAGTGAGATGGATTTGCTATTTAGAAAGAAGGGAAGATTTAGGAAAAACAGATTATTTTTGCCAGGGTTGATGAGGTGGGGATATCAAATGGTCCCTTCTGCTGAGGTATTTCAAAAGCCAAAACCTTTCCAGGTTCTGTTGCTATCAACTTCTTATTGGCTTCTAAAAGCTTCTAAAGTGCCTTCCCTGCCACCCCAAATTCTTGTGCAAGCTTGAATTTCAGCTTCTTTTACTCTGCTAAGAAAATTGTATTGGCCAGGCATGATGGTTAATGTCTGTAATCCCAGCACTGTTAGGCTGAGGCAAGAGGATTGCTTAAGTCCAGGAGTTCAAGACCAGCCTGGGCAACAAGGTGAGATCCCTGTCTCTTCCAAAAAAAATTTTTAAAGACCCAATTGTATGACAAACAGATGAACTACAATACCTTTCTCAGGGAATTTGAAGTTCACCAAGAAGTGATACTTGTTTCAGTGAGACAGGAATGAAGATACGGGGGAAAAGCAGTCAGCCATTGAAGTAGAAATGAGTAAAGTAGAAATGGATAGCATGTTTGGGTAACATTGAGCAGTTTTGGCTTAGGCATATATGTTCCTTGAAGGTGAAGCTGTAGATAAGGCTAGGAAAAATAGGAGCCATATTTAGAGAGGGTAATAAATCATGTTGACTTGGGTTTAATACTATGTGACCACTTAATGTCAAAAGCAGAATTGTTTTTAAAAGAATCATCCAGTTTGTGATAGATAGGGTGGGTTTGAAGAAGCAAAACTAGAGGCAGTGAAAAAGGATCTATTGTAAACATTGATTACTCAAACTGAGACTCAAACTAATATTGAACTGTGGAAGTAAAAGTAGATGGATTTGAGAAATTTCGGAGGTAAAATCAGCAATCCTTGTAACCAAAAGGGTTTTAGGAATAAGGGAGAAGAATGGGAGTAAAATAACTCCTGCATTTTTGACTTCACAAACTAGGCAGGCAACAGAGCCACTATCCAAGACTAGTAATAAGAGAGAAACGATACAGACTGCTGATAGTTCTCTTTTAGCTGAGTTGAGCTGGAAGTTCCAATAGACCGAAGATGATTGTTTACTAGTTATTGTGCAACTCAGAATTCTACCCAATCAGTTTTAGAATTCTCAGAACCTAAAGGATATGTTTGAGGAGATTTAAAATGAGAGAGCAAAAGATAGAACTCTGTGAGAACTTCGTTCTTTAGGTACCAATAATATATATGAAAACATTTTGTAAATGTATCTTAACTAACTGTTCAGAGGTGTTTTGAGACTCTTCAATTGTTTTATAGGTGAGCGAAGCAGGTGTTCACAGACCCCATGTTGGTGGAATTCATGGTCGAAGTAATGATGGGGCTTACTCTCTTGTCCTGGCTGGTGGATTTGCGGATGAAGTCGTAAGTCATTATACAACCTTACGCATTAGTACCTGCCTTGATCATTTGTAAAATACAATAGCTTTGCCTAGGATACATCAAATACTGCTGTGTCTTTTTAGCACGGTTTTTTGTTGAAGTAATCAGTTTTATACATGTTAGAAAGTAAATCATTTGACAGTGTTTATTCTTTACATGTACTGATTTGACTTATATGTGTTGTTGTTATGTTATAAGGAAAACACTCACATTCTTGATAGAGCTTTTACTCTTTTTTTTTTTTTTTTTTTTGAGACAGAGTCTCGCTCTGTCACCTGGGCTGGAGTGCAGTGGTGTGATCTCAGCTCCCTGCTACCTCTGCCTTTGGGTTCAAGTGATTTTTCTGCCTCAGCTTCCCAAGTATGTGAGATTTCAGGCATCTACCATCACACCTGGCTAATTTTTGTATTTTTATGTTTTATTTTTTAAGACGAAGTTTTGCTCTTGTCACCCAGGCTGGAGTGTAATGGCACAGTCTCGGCTCACTGCAATCTTCTCCTCCCGGGTTCAAGCGATTCTCCTGCCTCAGCCTCCTGACTAGCTGGGATTACAAGCATGCACCACCTCGCTTGGCTAATTCTCGTATTTTTAGTAGAAATGGGGTTTCACCACGTTGGCCAGGCCGGTCTCGAACTTCTGACCTCAGGTGATCCTCCTGCATCGGCCTCCCAAAGTGTTGGGATTACAGGCGTGAGCCACCACACCTGGCCAATTTTTGTATTTTTAGTAGAGATGGGGTTTCACCTTGTTGGCCAGGTTGGTCTCGAACTCCTTACCTCAGATGCTATCTGTCCACCTTGGCCTCCCAAACTGGGATTATAGGTGTGAGCCACGGTGCCCATCCTCTATAGAGCTTTTTTTTGTCCTCCTTCTTTAAGTTTTCTCTTTAAAAAGATAAAAACTGGGCCAGGCGCGGTGGCTCAAGCCTGTAATCCCAGCACTTTGGGAGGCCGAGGCGGGCGGATCACAAGGTCAGGAGATCGAGACCATCCTGGCTAACACGATGAAACCCCGTCTCTACTAAAAAGTACAAAAAACTAGCCGGGCGAGGTGGTGGGCACCTGTAGTCCCAGCTACTCGGGAGGCTGAGGCAGGAGAATGGCGTGAACCCGGGAGGTGGAGCTTGCAGTGAGCTGAGATCCGGCCACTGCACTCCAGCTTGGGCGACAGAGCGAGACTCCGTCTCAAAAAAAAAAAATAAAATAAATAAAAATAAAAAAATAAAAACTGGTTCCAGTGTTATATATATAGAGCTTATTTTTTTAAATTGACTTATTATTTTGGGTTAGTTGTAGATTCACATGTAGCATTAGAAACAATACAGAGGGCTGAGTACAGTGGCTCATTCCTGTAATCCCAGCACTTTGAGAGGGTGAAGTGAGTGAATCTCTTGAGCTCAGGAGTTCAAGACCAGCCCTAGGCAACATGGCAAAGCCCTGTCTCTACCAAAAAATACAGAAATTAGCTGAGTGTGATGGCATATGCCCGTAGTCCCAGCTACTCAGGAGGCTGAGGCAGGAAGATTGCTTGAGCCCAGGAGGTCGAGGCTGTAGTGAGCCATGATCGTGCCCTTGCAGCACTCCAGCCTAGGCAACAGCGAGCGAGACCCTGTCTCCTTTAAAAAAAAAAAAAAAGGTGGGAAGGGGATCCTGTGCCCTCTACCCAGTTTCTCCCAATGGTGACATCTTGCCATACTATATAATAAAGTATCAGAACCAGAATATTGACACTGTACAGTCAGGGGCCGAACATTTATATTATCACAATTTCCATTGTTGTGTTGTCCTTTTATAGCTACACTATCAGACACAGCCCCTCACTGCTTCTTAACCTCTGACAACCACTAATCTTTTCTCTTTTTTTTTGAGATGGAGTCTTGCTTTTGGTGCCCAGCCTGGAGTTCAATGGCATCATCTCGACTCACTGCAACCAGCCTCCTGAATAGCTAGAATTACAGGCACCCGGTTAATTTTTGTATCTTAGTAGGGATGGGATTTCTCCATATTGGCCAGGCTGATCTGGAACTCCTAGCCTCAGGTGATCTTCCCACCTCGGCTTCCCAAAGTGCTGGGATTACAGGCATGAGCTACTGTGCTGAGCCTTTTTTTTTGTTTTTATTTTTGTTTTTTGAGAGTCTCACTCTGTTGCCCAGACTATAGTACAGCGGCTCAGTACCTCTGCCTCCCAGGTTCGAGTGATTCTCCTGTTCAGCTTTCCGAGTAGCTGGACTACAGGCATGCACCACCATGCCTGACTGATTTTTGTATTTTTGGTAGAGATAGGGTTTCACCATGTTAGCCAGGCTGGTCTCAAACTCCTGACCTTGGTGATCCGCCAACCTCAGCCTCCCAGAGTGCTGGGATTACAGGCGTGAGCCACTGCACCCAGCCTCATTTCTTTATTCCTGCAATTTTGTCACTTCAAGAATTTTTATAAATGAAATTATGTGGTATATCATATATTAACCCTTAGGACTGGCCTTTTCTACTCAGCATGATTCTCTGGAGATTGTGGCATGTATCAATAGTTCATTCCTTTTTATTGCTGAGTACTAGTCCATGGTGTGAATGTACCACAGTTCATTTAATCATTTACTTGTGGAATAACAGCTGGGTTCTTTTGAGTTTTTAGCTATTACAGATAAAGCTACAGTAAATATTTGTGAACAGGTTTTTTGTAAACATAAGTCTTTATTTCTCTGGGATAAATGCCCCAGAAGTGCAATTCCGAGGTCACATGTGGCAGTTGCATGTTTAGTTGTTTAAAGAAACTGCCAGACTGTTTTCTCCAGTGACTGTACCATTTTACTTTTCTATCGGCAATACATGAGTGATCCAGGTTCTCTGCATCTCACCAGCATTCGCTATTGTTGCTGGGTTTTTTTTTGTTTGTTTTTTGTTTTTGCCATTCTGATAGGTGTGTAGTGGTAGCTTATTGTAGGACGTCATTCATTTGCTTATTTGCCATCTGTATAGCCTCTTTAGTAGTTAGCTCTTCAGGTTTTTTGGTTTTTTTCTATTGGGTTTTTTTTTTTTTTTTTTTTACTGTTTATCGGATATGTGGTCTTCAGGTATTTACTTGCTTTCGTGGATTGTGATAAAGATGAATTAATTTGAGTAGTTACGGAGAGCACAAAATATAGTATGTTTTCAGACAGAAATAGAAAAACTTGCTGTCTTTCTGAAAGGCAGATTTGGCAGTGCATTTACATTAACATGGCAAAGTAAATGAAAATGGAAATATTTAGGTTCATCCTTTGCATACTTCTTTAGCATGCATATTTTGAAGCTATATCTTTATGTATTTGTCAGAAATACAAAAGATGTTATATAGTTTAATACAGTCAGTGTTTGGAATTTTTTAAAGGCTTTATAAATAAATCAACTAGAAATGTAGTCTCTTTAACAATTGTTTTTAGTGTCTGGGCAATTGTATTTGATCTGGTCTCTGACATTTGTTGTATTTGAAACTTGGGCCAAATTATTTAACTCTGGTAACTCAGTTTCCCCATCTGTAAAAAGAAGAAATAGTAGTATTTTATGTCGGGAAGATCATTACATTAAATGAGATAATTTATGTAGCCCTTTGCACATAGCACGGACTGAAATGTTAGTTATATTCTCTGTAGCAGAATATTACTTTAAATAGGGCCAGTCACAGTAGCTCATGCCTGTAATCTCAGCACTTTCAGAGGCTGAGGTGGGCTGATCACTTGAGGTCAAGACTTCGAGACCAGTCTGGCTAACATGATGAAACCCCGTCTCTACTAAAAGTACAAAAATTACCCATTCGTGGTGGTGCATGCCTGTAATTCCAGCTACTCGGCAGGCTGAGGCAGGAGAATCACTTGAACCCAGGAAGCAGAGGTTGTGGTGAGCCAAGATCACATCACTGTACTCCAGCCTGGATGACAAAGTGAGACTCTGTCTTTAAAAAAGAGAAAAGAATATTATCTTAAATATATGAAGTTTATTTTCTTGTTTCCATGTTTTTGAATATAGTTACTGGTCAAACGTTGAAACATTTGTGGAGATAAGTACTGATGAACTGCTAGTTGT
The DNA here is from genome assembly GCF_007565055.1 of Rhinopithecus roxellana. NCBI lineage: Eukaryota > Metazoa > Chordata > Mammalia > Primates > Cercopithecidae > Rhinopithecus > Rhinopithecus roxellana. Next base: position 57,874,233 of record NC_044564.1, read on the forward strand.
CTTAGATAGTCAAGTCTATTAAATAATGTGAAGAAGAATTTTAGGACTAAGGTGACATATAGGCCTTGATTGACAGCTAAAGTGTATCTGGAGATGTTTATATATTTTATAAGCATTTTCAACTTTTTGATCATTCTTTTGTAGGCAAGTATATCTACAGGATTAGGAAAAGGAAACCTGAATAAGCTTTTCACATTTAAGAAAAACATTTCCTGAATTCTTGAATTTGGTATAAATTTCATGAAGCCAGTGATCTTTGTTCAGTCTGGTTGAATGGATGTAATACTCTTGCGTACCTGCTGATAACTGAGTTAATATTTTAGCCTAGTAACTTAGGAATTAATCAAATGCCAGTTTTAGTGCCCTGTATTTTGGTGACCTCTTTTGAGAAGTGAGGACCCACAAAGATGATCTGTATCCTCTCAGTTGTCTTGAGAAGTAGTTTGCTCAGTGTTCAGGAGAAGACTCTGAAGCCAGAGTCTGTTTGGTTTTGTGTCCTGGGTGTGGAGCCATCTCTCTTCCTAGTTGTGTGATTTTAGGCGATTTACTGAACCTCCGCCTCATCTGTAAAATAAGATTGATAGTACTTAAAGGCTTGCTGTGAGGTTTAAATGAATTAATTATATGTAAAATGCTTCTCCTAATACCACCTAACCCCCCAGTAGTAGATGTGTGTTATACTAGCAGTGGTACAGTTTTGCAGAGATGTAAAGGGTATTATAAGAGGAACTGGTAAACTTTGAGGCTATGGTCTAGACAGCCTTGAATTAAATCACTAAAGGAGTTTGGAGAATGTTTGTCTTCATTGTGCTTTGGAATTATTTATCTGATAGTCTATAGGGAGGAGGCTGAGAAGTTTAGTATAAAGGTCTTCCACCTGATCTTGATGATGGCAAGAATAGGAGCATCTAGCTTGTTGTCTTAGGCAGTTGCTTTAGCAGCTTGGGAGAAGAATAGAGGTTGGGAATAACTGAAGAACTGAGTTACTTCAGGGCAGTGCTGTGTCCCTTGTGTAGATAGAGCTGCTTTATGTGAGCTCTTCCCAGGCACTAGAACTTGTTTAGGCTACTGCCTCCCAGGCACAATTTAATGGATCATTGACTAGAAGATGCAACAAATTTAGGCTGATTATTTTATTTTTTAATAGAGACAAGGGCTTGCTATGTCACCCAGGCTGGTCTTGAACTCCTGGGCTCAAGCAGGCCTCCTGCTTTGGCCTCCCACAGTGCTGGGATTACAGGCATGAGCCATTGCGCCTGGCCTTTCCATAGGAAAAATAGTCTGAAATAATATTGGTTGAGCTCTTACAGTCTGACAGTTTTTTCCCTTGTGGTAATATAATGTTTTTGTTGATGTAATGATTAAAGTACAAATGAGTTAAAGGTACGAAATTTTAGCCATGTTTCCTTGATTTGCTGCTTGAAGAATAATCAGAAATGTTTTAAATACTATTTAGCTTACATTTGTCTTATTATGCTCTCTTACTTTCCATTACTTTTTCTTTATGGCACTCCCATAATAACTTGAAAAGTTGACAGAGTTATGAATATGAATATTGTGGAGTCTGTCCAGATACCGGGTGGAAGACTGGTTTTGATCAGTTTAAGAAGTATTCTAAACTGTTCTAGATGTACGTATTTATTAGAATTCCTTCTCATAGAATACATACTAAAGATTAAGTTTCGTAATACCTTGTTTAAAAAATATGTAGACCTTAATATTGGATTGACAAAAAGTGAAAGTAAATTTAAGGGTTTTGGACCAATAAAAACACTGTAAGACCATGAGATTTTTAGTTGTGGCTTTTAATCCAAGGAAAAAACAAAGTATAAATAAATGACTTCTATAATAAGAATTTGGTAGACAGAAAACATTGTCTAAGTTGTCTAAACTAATTAAAATGATCTTGCATTAAAGAATCACTATTTTGCTAGTGTTAGTAGAATTAACTGTGCACTTGATAGTTACTTTTCTTAATTTGTTTCAAGTACTGAATCAGATAGAGACAATAATATCCATATAAATTTGTAGCTGCTATGGAAGTAATTGGAGAGCTAGTGCATGTAACATCTTTTTTTCAAATTTTTTCCAAATTTCTTCTTAATGGGAGGCGATTTTTTTTTACCTGAATGTGATAAGAGTGAACCCACAGAGTATGAAATAAAGGGAACTTACTATGCTGTTAGAATTTTAATATGAAAGCCAGGGCTCAGTGGCTCATGCCTGTAATCCCAGCACTTTGGGAGGCCAAGGCAGATGGATCACTTGAGGCCGGGAATTTGAGACCAACATGGCCAACATGACAAAACCCCATCTCTACTGAAAATGCAAAAGCTAGACAGGCATGGTGGCACATTGCTGTAATCCCAGCTACTTGGGAGGCTGAGGCAGGAGAATCAGTTGAACCCGGGAGGCAGAGGCTACAGTGAGCCGAGATCGTGCCACTGCACTCCAGTCTAGGTGATAGAGCAAGACTCTGTCTCCAAAAAAAAGAAAAATTGAATATGAAGTTTTTAGGTAAACATTGCTATTGTCAATGCCAGAATTTGAAATTTGAGACAGCACACTTCTGTATGGTGTAGATGTCAGTTGGAAATCTGGTTATGGAGTGTTTGTTGAAGTGGTATTACCTATAAAGAACCTACAAGCTAGTATTGTTAAGTTTTAACATTGAATTGAATAAAATATAATATTTAAACCCGTAAGACCTTACTTTGTAACATTCTGTTGATTATTTTACTACATATATAGCATGAGTCTAACCATATTTGGAGATGTAGGAAAGTATAATTTAAAGTGAAAGTGTTAGGTCAAGTTATGTAACTTGAAGGTATATTACACACAAGATTGCATTTAAATTTTGCATTATTTTGGGAGATGCCTCAAGAGAAAACATCAACTCATAACATCCTAATGAAATGTTTTGACTCTGAAATAAGCATTGGTGAAATTATACTTGGGTTTAGCTTTCTTAATAAAGAAAATCTTCTCCGACAGGACCGAGGTGATGAGTTCACATACACTGGAAGCGGTGGTAAAAATCTTGCTGGTAATAAAAGAATTGGCGCACCTTCAGCTGATCAAACATTAACAAACATGAACAGGTACTACTGTAAACACTGTTTAGAATTTGAACATTGAATAAAAGTTTCATCATAGGACTGTACATTGTAACTTATATTGCAGAGGAGAATCTCAAACTGGGAGTTAAAGATCTGAAATTAAAATTCCAGTGCCTGATTACGTAATTGTTTATCAGCATCCTAACATATCTTTATAGTATTGTTTTTTAAATGCCATAATTTCTAGTCTTACTGAATACATGTGGTATGCATTTGAAAAAGTTCACAACTTTGAAGGAAAGGAGCCTGTATAATTTAAGCGAAATTGAGAATAAGGTGGCTTGTCTACTGCCCCATTGGTCAAAGCTAAAAGTGACAAACTCCTTTTTAGAGTAAACTTAGTAACGTGAAATAAAGTTATGTTTGAGAGCCACATTTATGTACATAAATGAAGCATAAGGTAACTTAATCAAGTCTGTACTGAATGTACTTTTAGGATGTCTGCTAATAAGATATCTTCTAAGAGTTGTTAAAGGGAATGTTCATTTAGTTACAAAAGTGATCTTTTCTAACTAAATCCCCTTAAGACATTACAAAAGAGCCACCGTGTCCTGACCTTTATTCTATAGAAATACTAATGACATCTCAGCTCCTATGTGTACAGAAAATTTATTAATTTCAAAAATGTTTTGTTTTATAAATGCATGCTAATACCAATATTAATAAGTAACCCAGACCACCAGATAGCAAAAATCACATTATAGTTTGTCATACTGAAATTTTTGTGAACATTTCATAAAGTTAACAGTTTTTATATCCTATTATTAAGGGTATTTTGTGGATTGAGTAAAAATGAGTGTTTTTCACTTTGAGTCTAAATCACTCAGTTTCAAGTAGTGTCCCCTTAATTTCTGATTAGTGTGTGATGTAAAGAATATATCAATATGATTTCAAGACTTTCATGTGGATCAACTTACATAGAATCTCTGTTTTTATGTGTTCTATATTGTTTCTGACAGTAGGATTATTTTTACTGAACCAGCAGAGGAGACAGGTCAGATTTGCTGGTGAAAACATTCTTGAGACAGGAGCTTAGCTGTTCTTTTCTAGCAAGAAAGCAGTCCTTCAAGAAGAATGTCTTAAAATAAATATTTTGATGTGTTTTTGTCAATGAAAATGTATCTCAAATTTACAAAAGGACTCTTTCAAGTTGTCAAATCAGAAAATTATTTTTCCCTTTAATAATTGATAGTTTTGCTTGAAAGGAACTTCCTTCATAACCACCCACCGTTGTAATGTACATGTTAGATTCCTTTCACGCTTTTGGACAATCTAATAAGTACCGCTACAGTCTCATTAGAAGTTAATTCACAGACAGTAAAAATGTTTGCTATAAAGAGGAGATAGTGAAAATGAAGTATCAACTGAAAACAATTTAGGGTTGAATTATCAGAGAGACTTTAACATCCCATCTGTCAGTTTATACATTAAGTTGTGAATACGCCTTGTGGTTGTAAAAGTGCTTGGGCAAAGGTACCTGTATGTCTTACAAACATGAAAACTGAGGTGAGAGACCCTTTGCTCTGACCCATAGTATACTCTTTTCCCAGTAGTGTATGATTCAATTCATTTTTGCTTATTTGCTAGGAGGTAGGTCGACACCTTCTTACTTCTGAGTTTATTCCTATTTCATCCCAGCTCTTCCAACTTTAAGAAACTGAAGAGGGCAGCAAAGTAACCTGGGCATCTTTTATCAGGGCAGTCAGAGGCACCTGACTGGTTGAGCTGCAGATAGATTAATGGAGGAGCTCTGTTGCTGTATTGCCTAGTTTCATCCTCTTGGACTCTTTTCATATACTTGAATAGCCTAATTATCTGAAGTCAGAAGTGAGTTGACAGTGCCAGTTAGTAGTGGCAGTAATTATGACTGAAGGTATCTGTGAGCACTAAAGCATTCCATTCAATGACACGAAGGTAATACTTACTCTAGCTCTTTAAGATAAAATATGTGTAATATGTCAATAGATATTCTGTAAGTGAGACGTAATACTAGCCCTAGAGTCGAAGGCTGTATTTTTTTTCTACCTCCCAGAATTTTAATGCATCTTCCTTTTAGTTTAAAAAAAAAAAAAGGTAACTTGGTAAGCTTCAGCTCTTTGACCACAGCTACTATATAAGTTATTTTTAAAACAAAATACTTTTAAGTTTATTTACTCACTAAAAATATAACTATAGTCAAGACATTTCTTTTCAATAGGTTAGTCATATTCTTGGAGTCTATTTTTTAACTTGAGCCTGCATAAAAAGAATTAAACCCTGAAGACATATTTTATGTCATATCTGCTTTCACCAGATTGGGTATAATTCTGTTTTTTGGTTGTTTTTTAAACCTTAAGTGTTCTCAGTGTTTTCTTTTCATTTAAGACATAGGTGTCCTAGAGGAAAATGCTAATTTTAAACTGATTCTAAAATTGTTATTTTAAAATACTAAAAATAATTTAAATTCAGATTTTGGTACAACTAGGTTCTCCCAAGAGAAAGGTCTTCTGACATCTAATAAGTTCATTGATTTACTATTGTTAGGTGATGAATGTACATACTAAGTTCCAGCTAAGTCAGGTGCTGCTTCCAATTCAGTGTTCCTCTTTGACCATGTATTATCAGTAAAATGTAGTGATCTCAAGCAGCCAGAAATCTTCGTTGTCATTAGCACAGACATTTGGATGCTTTAGGCTTATTGAAATTTATCTTTTTATGGAGGCCTTTAAAGAATATTCTCATACAGCACTTGTTCTTAATATCTTTTAAACTTTAAGGATTCTCTGTTGTCTGGAATGTGGAAAGTAGACCTGGGAAGGTCATTTGTACCTTGCTGACAAATTTATATTTCTGGATTTCTTTCTACATTATTCCAGCAATTTACCTCACACCTTTATCAAAGATCACTATTAAAACAATCATTTGCTTTAGTTTTCCAACGTTCTCCCTTCCCCCAACAAACGTTATTTAAAGAAAAATTCCATGTATTTCTAGTTGTTTTCTATTATACGTGGCACAGATGTTATTACTTTCAGAAGAACCCTACAGGCTATCTGAGAACCAATCCCCTGGCTTGGGGGTGACATCAGAAAACTGATTTGTCTTCTCTGCTGGTGGGGGAAAGCATAATCCTATTATCTGGAATAATATGGAAAGAATCATAGAATCTTAACCATCAGGTAAGGTATAATTCACCTTTTAATTGAGCTAATGACTCGATTGTATACTTAAAGAAAAATTACGTGGTATAAAGACCTTTTTGTTGTTTTTTAGGGCATTGGCCCTAAACTGTGATGCTCCATTGGATGATAAAATTGGAGCAGAGTCTCGGAATTGGAGAGCTGGTAAGCCAGTCAGAGTGATACGCAGTTTTAAAGGGAGGAAGATCAGCAAATATGCTCCTGAAGAAGGCAACAGATATGATGGCATTTATAAGGTGCTCTATCTGGCATGACATCTTGTTTGTCATTCTTCCTGGGCTTTCAAGGCAGGGTTGTTACAAGGGACTACTGTGGGTGGGCTCGAGGAAACAGTAGCCATCTTATATTGCTACTTTTTCTGGAAATTTAACAGATACATAAAGCAAACTCCTAATTTCAGCACTTCACTTTTAAGGCTTATTTCGAGTTCTAAGGGCAGAGTTGTATTTTGGGTTAAGATTTTTTTTTTTAAATGTATGTTCTCTGTCATAAAGCCATTTAAGGAACTGGCTGTTGTATAACTTGATTTTTATATATCTTTTTAGAATAATTTTAGTTGTAATTGATTTTCAAAGCAGAGCACATTATAATAATAGATTTGCATTCTTTGTTTAGAAAGAGGCATTTGCTGCCATCTTTACTATACAAAATTATATTAATTAGCATAATCTTGTTACTCTATTAACTTTGTAGCAGTCTGTACTCACATGGGAAGTACTGTGGTAGGAATTAAGGTCAAAACTGTTTTAGCGAATATTCTTGACTTACTATCCTTACAGCAAAGCAATATATTCAGAAGTTGCATTTAATTCTGGCAAAGATTATTTTGATACCACTAATGTGATGAATAAGCCTAAATTTTAAATCTCAAACTGGCACTGAAATATTGTAATTTAGGTGGTGAAATACTGGCCAGAGATTTCATCAAGCCATGGATTCTTGGTTTGGCGCTATCTTTTAAGAAGAGATGATGTTGAACCTGCTCCTTGGACCTCTGAAGGAATAGAACGGTCAAGGAGATTATGTCTACGTTTACAGGTTAGATTACATTTGTCTAGCTACCTATGTGTTCATAAAAATATATACCTCCACTATCTACATGCCTTAACACTGGATATAACCCACAGCAATTGACTGGTGGACTATAAGGGGTGAGGAATAAGATCATGCAAATAGAGGAAAAGAAGAGAAAAAGTAGTATCCTAGATGTCAGAGTGCCCTAGGACCAAGGGTTGTGCTTGGGAAAAGCTGGACTTGTTAATTAAAAGTAAAATATTTCCAAATCAATTTGGAAATGACTTGAAGTGTGAGAGAAAGGGATTCATAAAATGTAGATATAGGAGGCCCTGGAAAAGCACATTTATCCTAGAGGGCACAGGGGATGTCTGTCTAGTAGGGGAAGGGTGGGAGGTGATTTTATAAGAGTGGTCTGCTTTCTCCCTTTCTCACTTTTCCTCACCCCTTTTCTCTCTTCCCCCGCAAAGCTGCTTCCCTGCTCTGCCATCACCTTTAGTGCTTTGCCTTTTTCCCCCTTTGCCCATGCTCTGCTGTTAACCCATAAAGACTTCGTTGATTTTGTATGCATAGTGGATGGTATGGCTGCATTTCCCCTTCACTGCCTGTATACCCTAGAATTTGTCCCTGACACTGACTTCAGTGCATGGTTTAAGTTCATCTCCCATCATTCCCCATTGTTGTGCTTCCCATAAAAACTGCCAGCTTTATCATTTCCCCTGGCTCTGCCCACACTGCATGTGTAGGGACTGAACTATGGGCAAGTGTCTGACCACCCACGCAGGTGAGTGTGTGTCTTCTAGTGCAAGTCTGTTTCTGTTTTTGTTGTCTTTTTAAACTAATAGAATTGATTGTTGAAAATAAGACCATCAGCTGCTAAAACAACTACTAAAAGAATTCTTTTTAATATAGAAAAAAATTCGTCAAATTTACTTTCAGAAGATTTTTCAGATGTCCCTGTTGAGACCATTGTTCTAGATAGGTTAGATTTGAAACTGAGCAGAAGCATGTGAGCCCATCTGCTATGATGAGTTCTAGTCATTGAGACCTGAAACATAACAGTGCTTTAGGCATGACTGTTATTACAAAGCATGCTCCTGCCACCCCACCCACCCCTCAAAGAAGGTAGCCATTGAAACATAAGGATAATAGATAGAATGTATTACTTCAAGTCTAACTCTTAGCTGATGGAAGATTTAGTAATTTAGTTGCTTTAGGTTTTCTAAAAGCTCCTCCTCCTAACTTAAGGAGATGAGAAGTTTGACCCTTAATGTTTTTGATATTTTTTTAGATCAACTCCACAATTTACTATGATCCAATCTATTTGCTTTCTATCTGTTGTGCTCTGTGATTGGTTCTCATTTACCTTCATATCTGTATTCTACTTTCCTTACACTTTAAAGAAATCTAATCACATTTCCTGAAGACTTACCTTTCTTAGCTCTGAAACTTAAGATCAGTGTATTATAAAATGGAATCTCTTAGTAGTCACAGCTATGTGATTTTACACTGAAATTGGGATTTTAATAGTTATCTGTGCTTTGAATTCTTTTCCTCTAAATGTCTATTTCTTTTATGTAAAGTTTTTCAGTTTGGGGAAAGTGTAGTCCTCCCCTCCCTTTTAATTTCTCACCAGGATCTAAACTCCCCTTCTCTGTGAAGCTTAAATCTACATTGTACTCTGCCTCCTTCCCCCATCAGTATCCAGCAGGTTACCCTTCAGATAAAGAAGGGAAGAAGACTAAAGGACAGTCAAAGAAGCAGCCCAGTGGAACCACAAAAAGGCCGATTTCAGATGGTAGGTAATTGTTGCAAAATATAAATAATAAGATCCTTTTTTTGTTTTTGTTTTTGTTTTTTTGGGAGACAGGGTCTCACTCTTGTCACCCAGGCTGGAGTGCAGTGGAAAGATCTTGGTTCACTGTAACCTTGACCTCCTGGGCTCAAGCGATCCACCTACCTAAACCCCCAGAGTAGCCCATGGCTGTACACCACCACACCTGGCTAATTTTTGTATTAGCCAGGATTTTTTCCCCTAATTTTTGTATTAGAACATGGAGTTTCTCCACGTCGCCCAAGCTGGTTTCGAACTCCTAGGCTGAAGGGATCCTCCCACCTCAGCCTCCTAAAGTGCTGGGATTTCAGGCGGAAGCCACTGCATCCGGCCGACATACTTTTTAATAAAGAGAAATATTAAGAAAATAAATTGAGAGACTTACAAGAAATGAAAGCAAAGGATTTGGCTGGGGGAGGGCGGTGGTAGAAGATGGATCATTTGTTTATTTTAATAGTGTCAGAGCCAAATAGCAGGAAATAACAGTATCCTAAATTTTAGGGGAAATGAGATGCTGTTTTATGTTGGTTATCTTTCTGCTAAACATTACTTGTGCCAGTTAACTCTTTTGTTTCATAGTTCTGCTTAGAACCACTTGTAAGTCTGCTGATACATTTTTAAAATAAATCTAGATGACCGTCCAAGCGCCTCCAAAGTATACAAAGCATCAGATTCAGCAGAAGCAATTGAGGCTTTTCAACTAACTCCTCAGCAGCAACATCTCATCAGAGAAGACTGTCAAAACCAGAAACTGTGGGATGAAGTGCTTGCACATCTTGTGGAAGGACCAGTATGTGAAGATTTTTTTAAATAATAACATTCTGATATTAACAAATGATAAATAATTGTCTCATGAAATATGTTTTTCACTTGTCAGTCAAAACTTCATCCTTTTATCTGATTTTCTCATCCAGTGCCACTACCTTTCAGAAATAATCTGAGGTAACACATATACATGCTCCTAAATTTACTTTAAACCTCTTAGATGCTGGATTTTGACTTCTCTATGCCCAAGCTTACTTTACTTGGAGGTACTGTTCTCAGAAGAATTTTCAGTTGTGAAACATGGTCAGTTTAATCTAAAAATCGCCACAAAAGTTTTTGTTACAGTTCAAGGTTACTTAACAGCGTAAGTCTTAAGCAGTTCAGCGCAATTTTCAAAACCTACATGTTAAACTAAGCGGTAAAATTAACCAGATTATCTATTAAGTATTTTATGTTTTTAAATTTTTCATTTTTTCTTAATCACATAATTTTAAAGTAAAAACAAATCACATAGTTAATTAACGTGTGGCTTTTGTGTTAAGCTGTGTTTTGCAAGCAAGCCTTTCTTATCAAATCCCTAAAGTTGGAGGCTTCAAATATGAATGTCTCTTCATTCTTTACTCACTTACTGTGTCTTTAATTTTACTTATAAATTTGAATCTTCTTTTGAATATTGACCCCTTGTCATTTCTAATACAATTACTTTTCTATTTTCTTTCTCTCCAAAGTGTTGATGTGCCCCTGTGTCTGTATGTCTTTTCTATCTAGACTTAAAGCAGCAACACAAAAACTCTACAGCGTTTCCTTTGTGAGAGATAGTCATTATTATTAAGGAAGAATTTTTTAAATATGATTTTTAAACTTTTAGAAATGCTGAAATTTATCAAATACCATTTGGATTTATATTGGAATTGTTATTTCCTTTGTCTGTAAATGTGATACATAGAGTTATCCTTGGCAAAATGAGGCTTACATGCTTACAGGACAGAGGAAAGTGGTTACACTTTGAGAAGTGTTACTTGTATTTTAGCCAGGACACCCAGGCATAAGGAGAGTCTTTGTTAGATCACACTCATTTTCACTTACAGGAAATTAAGATACAGGAAGCAGTTGTTAATCAGCCTAATTATTCTCTGGTTGGGAAAGATACTGCTTGTTAGTGATAACTGAGGTGAGTTCCCACTGTAGGTGGGAAAGAAGCAATTACAGGTGGAGGAAAAAGCCACCTGAGTACTTGTGAAAGTTGTCTTCTCTATGGGTGGTATCCCACTGGTGACAGAATCTGACCTGCCTAGGTCATATTATTGTGACCTTGCTGCTAGTGATTACTCTGGATGTTATGTACTATTGCCCTGGACAAGTTGCATGCCCATTCTCTTCAGATAGGCCAGGAACACATTTATGAAGCCAGAAAAATCAGGTGTTAGCCAACAGTAACTTTAAATAAATACCTATGTGAATATATATTTATGTCCAAACTCATTCCAAAGTCCCTGTGATCTGGAGCCCTACCTACATCTGTAGTCTCCTCTTTCTACTCTTGTGCCCAGATTGCTTGACTGCAGTGGTCACTGTTTTATTTATACACCCTCAACATCTTGATGCCCCTGGGCCTTTACATACGTACTGTTTATCTGACTGGAATTCTCTTTTCATGTGTCTCACTCTCATATCCTTTAAGTCTATATAAATAGAGATTCCTCAGAGAGGTCTTCACAAACCTCCCTTTCTAAAATAGCAGCTCTTTTTAAAATTTACTTTAAAAAAATCCACACAGATGGGGTTACTGTGTTGCCCAGACTGATCTTGAACACCTGACCTCAGGTAGTCCTCCCGCTTCAGCCTCCCAAGTAGCTGGGTTTATAGGCGTGAGTCAGTTTGCTCTGTTTCATCAGTTATTACTATCTGAAACTGTTTTTTGTTTGTTTACTCTCCTGTAGGAACATAAGTTCCAGGAGAGCACAGACTGCCTTTTTATTACCACTGTTGATAAGCACATTGTAGCTACCTGTAACTCAAAATACCTGTATTAGATATACCCATATTATAGGAACTATGGAAGTACCAGGTTAAATATTGGTCATTAACAAAGGAGTTTGTTAGGGAGAGAGTACCTGGTATAAAGTTTTCAGCATCTCCCCATAATTGCCATGTTTTAAAAATGTGTTTGTAATACTTTGTCCATAATGCATTTGACTTTAATGATCCATGTTCATAAATCAGTTAATATGAGACATCTTTTGAAATGTGACATTTGATTTTTAAATTTGAAACTTGTAAGGTTTTTGTTTGTTTGTTTTTGAGACGAGGTCGTGGTCTGTCACCCAGGCTGGAGTACAGTTGCATGATCTCAGCTCACTGCAGCCTCCACCTCCTGGGTTCAAGTGATTCTCCTGCCTCAGCCTCCCAGGTAGTTGGGATTGCAGGCACCTGCCACCGCTCCCAGCTAATTTCTTGTGTTTTTTTCTAGCGACAGGTTTTGCCATGTTGGCCAGGTTGGTCTAGAACTCCTGACCTCAAATGATCCACCCGCTTCGGTCTCCCAAAGTACTGGGATCACAAGCATGAACCAACGTGCTCAGCCTTACTTTTTCCGTTAATATAAAAAATAAATATGAAATGCACTCCCTTACTACCTAAAATAACTGAAGGATTATCCTTATGACTATTTAGCAAAAAAAAAAATACTTCTAGCTTAAAAAAACAAACAGCCAAGATGAAATGGAGCCAGTAATGGCTTTTGAAGAATATAGGGTATCCATTTGATCATGTTTACTTCAGGTGTCTCTACTTTTTATAATTTTGTCCTACCGTAAGTAAACATTAGCATGAGGAAGGTATGGGGTTTGAGGATTGAGGTAGTAAAATACCACAGAATAATCCTAGGAAAATAAATGTTTTGTGTGTGGTATTAGATACTACAGAGTATTGTTTCCTAGTGTTTTTTGTTTTTTGTTTTCAAGCTCCAAAAGACAAATATTCAAGTTTTATAACAGCAGAAGATTGGATAGATAATACATGTTCATACACTGGAATACTGTGTAGAACAGCTTTTTGAAAAAAGGCAGTCAGTATGTAATGACCTTGAGACAAGCTGCCCGTGATTTTTTTAAGTGAAAAATAGTTTATCCCTGGAATGTGACGTTTAGAGGGACATTGACTTTTTAACATCATATGTTGACTTTGCAACTTTTCCTACCTAATACTATGATTTAAAACTAACGTGTGTGGAATGGGGTTTCTTTATATAAGTTTGCTTTTTTCAGGTAGTTACAATCATGACTACTTGATGTCTTTAAATAGAAGACATTAAATGTGACTGAAACATTTTTATTGCTAAATAATAGATGGATATATTTTGGGATACATGTGAAATTTTGATATATTCATATAACGTGATAATCAAATCAGGGTAATTGGAATGTTCATCGCTATAAATATTTATCTTTTCCTTATACTGGGAACATTTGAATCATTCTCTACTAGCTGTTTTGAAATACACAATAGATGAATTTTATGAACTGCTAACTTTTCTTTCCTTATCCTTGGATACTGTTGTAGAATTTTCTGAAAAAATTGGAACAATCTTTTATGTGTGTTTGCTGCCAGGAGCTAGTTTACCAGCCTGTGACAACTGAGTGCTTCCACAATGTTTGTAAAGTAAGTGGAATTCCTTCGTCATTTTCCCTGTTAGGCATGAAGGCACACTAATCTCTATATCTGTTTTTAGCATGCTAAGAATAAGAAACATTTTCCATGAAGCAGGATAGTTGTGGAACCTTCTAGTTAAGAAGCATTTAGTTACGTCTTGGTGGTAAATTCATGTTTTAATTAGATAGTAATAATAATTCAGATATATATCATTTGAGGTATTCTGTCATGTTTGGAATTTTGAGGAGGGGCTGAAATGAGAAAGAAGGTAAGAGGTCATTGCTCTTGTCTATGTAATAACTTGTATATTTTATATATTATAGTGCAAACCGGAGTGTTTTCATTAATAATCAAACAGTTTATATCTAGCATCATGCCCAGATGAATTGAATATTGTGTTTTCAGTGTGGTATAAAAGGAAAGTTTGTGTTTTAGTCAAGCCAAGGTTTGAATCTTGCTCTACCCAGTGGTGATTATGTTTCCCTAACTTCAGAACTTCAGTTTCTTTTATAAAATGGAAACAAATCTACATATGAGTTTGTGCCTGATCTTGAGTTGATTAACTATATATTTAATGTATTTAGTACTGCTAAGTGTATATGTGTGTGTATGTGTGTATTTTTTGTTTTTTTGTTTTTTTGGGTTTTTTTGAGACGAAATCTCGCTCTGTCGTTCAGGCTAGAGTGCAGCAATGCGATCTTGGCTCACTGTAACCTCTACCTCCCCAGTTCAAGCAATTCTCATGTCTCAGCCTTCGGAGTAACTGGGAGGACAAGCATGCACCACCCTGCCCAGCTAATTTTTGTGTTTTTTAGTAGAGACAGGGTTTCACCATGTTGGCCAGGGTAGTCTTGAACTCCTGACCTAAGGTGATCCACCTGCCTCAGCCTCCCAGAGTGCTGGGATAACAGGTATGAGCCACCATGCTTGGTTGCTAAGTATATTTTTGGAAGACTCACCATATGTTAAGTGATTTGGTAAAATATACAATTCATTTCTAAGCAAGGGAATCCTGATTCTCCCCCCGCCTCCCCCAGGGCTCTGTTTGGAACGAACAGGGTTAAAATCTAACCCGAAAGATTAGGCTAGTGAGAACCATATGTAGTCTCTAACTCCATCATTTTAGTAGACGAGGAAACTGACACACAAATTAAATAAATAATTTACCTGAAGTCTGAGAATATCTGCCAGAGATGAAACCAAAGCCATGACTGTAGGCTTTTCCATAGTGCAGATTCAAGCCTTTATGTTTGTTCATTCTGTACATTTCCCTCATTACCAGTTTCTGGTTCATATTTAAAAGCGTAAGTTGCTGAGTACTTACATGCTTTATGCTCAGATTAAATTGGATGTTTTTGTTTTTACCATAGGATTGCCTACAGCGCTCCTTTAAGGCACAGGTTTTCTCCTGCCCTGCTTGCCGACATGATCTTGGCCAGAATTACATCATGATTCCCAATGAGATTCTGCAGACTCTACTTGACCTTTTCTTCCCTGGCTACAGCAAAGGACGATGATCTGTCTGCTTTCACTGTGTTGTTCATGGTGGCTTTTTGGACAATAAAGAATCTAAAATGGGCGGGGAGGGTGGAAGAAATGGTGGACTGTATCTCTCACGTTCTGAAGCAGCTAATCCTCTTTCCCACATAGCCATCATCTTGTGTGTGTAGTAAGAGGCCCATTTCTCAACTGTCTTTTAAATATCTAAAGGTAGTTCCTGTAACAACTAGTTTTAATGAGTAAAAAGTCAAAGCCTCAGCTCTAGTTGATATCCAATTTATGATTTATTTTGCAACTACCTCAGGACAGAAAAGATTTATGGGGATTTTAAAAATCATTGAATAACTAGTTAAATGAAATTTTAGCTACACACTGCCTCCCAAATATTAGTTGTGCCTGGTTCTTGTAATTTGATTTTACAGAAAAGGAAATGACATTTGAGATCCTTGGAATGAACACAGCTTCTATAGTGTGCATATAGTTTTTTAACGTCTCTTCTTCCATTACAATGTGTGTTTTGCAAGGACAGGTTCATTTTTTTAGCCCACTTTGTGAACTCCATTGTGCTTTTTTCTGGTGTTTTATGCAAGTTGACTACTAATGACTAATGAGAACAATAATGAATGCATTGTTGCTGCATTAGTGTAATGTGGTGTGGTTTTGCACTTAAAAGAGGTATTCATGCTCTAGTTGTAAATGTTCATGAAAATCCACTTCTGTACTAGTCGAACTGCTTTTAGTGTCTCACCAGTGGTTTTACATCTGCAGAGTTTTTTGAGGGCTGTGCTGACCTTTGAGAGGATTTGAAATTGCTTCATATTGTGATCCTAAATTTTATATTCACTATATTCCCTAAAGTATACCTTAATAAATATTTTATGATCAGAAAAACAGCTCATTTTGCTTTACTTTTTTACACTTGTCTGGCTTGTTACCAGTTTTAAGGGATCCTGTATTTCTGGAGTTTTTCATTGTGTATCTCTATTGAAACATTTTTTTTACTTTGCACTGTTAATGAGAACCAGAATGAAATCTTAAGCAGTCAGAACAGATTTTTTCCCCAGTTTGTTTTTTGCTTTTTTTTTGCCTTTTTTTTTTTTTTTTTGAGATGGAGTCTTGCTCTGTTGCCCAGGCTAGAATGCAGTGGCACAATCTCGGCTCAATGCAAGCTCCACCTCCTGGGTTCACACCATTCTCCCACCTCAGCCTCCCAAGTAGCTGGGACTACAGGCACCTGCCACCACGCCCGGCTAATTTTGTTTTTGTGTTTTTAGTAGAGACGGGGTTTCACCATGTTAGCCAGGATGGTCTGGATCTCCTGATCTCATGATCTGCCTGCCTTGGCCGCCCGAAGTGCTGGGATTACAGGCATGAGCCACTGTGCCCAGCCCTCAGTTTGTTTGTTTTTTTTGAGATTGAGTCTCGCTCTATCGCCCAGGCTGGAGTGCAGTGGCGCGATCTCGGCTCACTGCAAGCTCCGCCTCCCAGGTTCACACCTTTCTCCTGCCTCAGCCTCCCAAGTAGCTGGGACTACAGGCACCCACCACCATGCCTGGCTAATTTTTAAAATATTTTCAGTAGAGACAGAGTTTCACCGTGTTAGCCAGGATGGTCTCGATCTCCTTCCCTCGTGATCCGCCTGCCTTGGCCTCCCAAAGTGCTGAGATTACACGCCGAGCCACCGTGCCTGGCTGGTTTTTTTGTTTGTTTGTTTTGTTTTTAAGTTTAATAGGAAAAAAATTTAAAATAGTCACCTAGTGACCATTTTGTCTGTAGTTTCTGTTCTATGTTCAGTTTTAGTCTAATCAGTGCTACTTATTTCACAGACATAAGAATGTTTCAAAACATTGTTCTATTCTCTATACTGCTAGGCCCCGCACGGTGGCTTATACCTGTAATCCCTGTGGGAGGCCAAGGTAGGAGGATTACTTGAACACAGGAATTCCGGACCAGCCTGGGCAGCATTATAAGACCCTGTCTCTCAAAAAGTGAAATTAGCAGGGTATGCCAGTGTATGCCTGTAGTCCCAGCTACTTGGGTGGCTGAGGTGGGAGGATTGCTTCAGCTCAGGAGATTGAGGCTGTAGTGAGCCATGATCATTCCACTGCACTTTAGCCTGGGTGACAGAGCAAGCCCCTGATCCTCACCACACCCCCTCGAAAAACACTGTTTTCATCAGAGAAAAGTTTTAATGTGATCCAGTCAGTCTTTCCACGCCCAAGTTCACAGCCATATAAATATCATTCATTGAATACTTTGTACTTCGTACTAGTCACTTGTATGTATTATGTGTATTCATTGAATTCTACCAACAACAAATATTATTATCCCCATCTTATGGATGAATATCAGTGGCGCAAAAAGGTTAAGTAACTTGACCAAAGGTCATACAACAATCAAAAGGTGGATCTGTGACAAACTTAGGCAGTCTTGTGTCCAGAGCTGGTGATGTTTGCTATATAGGCAGGCCCTCACTGTTGGATATATGGCCAACTAGTTTCAGTGCTTTTCCTGAATTCAACTAAATTCCAAATCAGGTTGTGGGAAATGCCTGGAACTATTGTCTCTTAGAGGTAAACATTGGAATCATTTTTATTTTGAAGCATTGCGTTTAAATAGGACCTTCTTAAATGGAAAATGAATCATTAAGTTGCATCATTCAGTTCTATATCCCCTCTCGTATTGGCCACATTTCTGCATGAAGAGTGGGAAATATCTTCCAGTTTCAGCTACTTGAACTGGTTTATTTCTACCACTTTGATTAGCAAAATAGCTGATTCCACAGTTCTGCTTTGTATTGTCTGAGCTCTAGTTATAACTTGATAAACTAGGAAAGAAAGCTGATTGTGGCTTAGCATATTTGCAGATGTGAAGAACGGCCCAAAACTAAGCAATTATTTATTATTGAACCTTTGAATCATCACAGTTCTTTTACATAATATTTCAGTTGGTATCTAGAAAATGGTGACTTTCAGGACACAACCACAATAATATTCTTAAACATGTTAAAAGGTTAAGTTTCTTTACATCATCAAATATCTAGTAAACGTTCCAATTTCCATAGTCTCAAGTGTCATAAATTGCTGTTTTGTTTTCAGTTGGTTTGTCTGAATCAGGATCCAAATAAAGACCTCGCATTGTGATTAATTGCTGTCTCTTAAGAATATTGTAATCTGTATACATCCCCTCAATCTTTCTTCCCCCTCTTCTCCTTTGCAATTAGTGTGTTGAAATTGCGTTGTTTGTTCTGAAGCATTTCTGACAGAACATAGATAATGGAACCCTGTGGTGTAGTTTAACATGTTTCTCTTTATTTTCCGTTAATTGGTAGTTTAGAATTAAAGCATGACCAGATTCAGACTTGACTTTTGGGAGTGGGGGATGGGTACGACTTTTTTTATAGGTGATGTGGTTATCCTTCAGGAGGTGCATAACACCTGGTTGTCTCTTAGTCCTAAGTTTGAAAGATAAGCTTTTTTCACTGGAATTTATTACATTTGGTAGGTTACAGTGATTATATGAAGTAATCACTTTAATTTGGATAGGATTTAAACTTTTTTTCTGATTAGATAGGGCCTCTAGTTTTACTCACTTCTAAGTAATACAGTTCACTCAATAAATATGTGCATGCTAGTGTTTGAGTATATTGGTAAACTTTTGGAAGCCAGCAAACTTTCAGAAGCTGGCAATCTAAACATCCGTCTCTCATAATCCTGTTATAACATTTAGCTAACAGAAATGGACCCTACCTATATACTTAAAGCTTTGGATTTTAGTATCAATCCTGCTTGGAAGAGCCGAGTAGAGATCTGCTCTGATGCCCAATATCTGTTAATTGCCTATTAAGAACCAAACCTTTCCCCATTCTTCAGGACAGCCCTGATTGCAAGAATGAGCTTGATGGCCCATTCACCATGAGCTTACCTTGGAAAGAGTTATCCTTTCTTGCCCACTCTGGTCCCTACAAGTAGACTGTCACAATTCCTGAAGGAAGTGATATTTAGTAACCTGGCTTAATCTAATCCTACACAGAAAAAAGATTAAATACCTTCACTGTATATAAGAAAATCGAAAGCTTCTTAGAGGGACCATGCAGGCAGACCGAGTGACTGCTATTGAGAAAGATAAAAGAAGGCCGGGTGCAGTGTCTCACACCTGTAATCCCAGCACTTTGCAAGGCCGAGGCGGGTGGATCACCTGAGGTTGGGAATTCGAGACCAGCCTCACCAACATGGAGAAACCCCGACTCCACTAAAAATATAAAGCGCATGCCTGTATTCCAGCTACTTGGGAGGCTGAGGCAGGAGAATCGCTTGAATCCAGGAGGTGGAGGTTGCGGTGAGCCAAGGTTGCGCCATTGGACTCCAGCCTGGGTTACAAGAGCAAAACTCTGTCTCAAACAAAAACAAGATAAAAGAAGATGATCTTTCTTACTGTTTCATGACTAGATTTGCAAGTATGGAACTGCATTGCATTGACAGAATAAAACAGGCTGCCATGTGAAGAGTAATTTGAGATTAAAATTCTCGGAAGTAAACATGATTGTGAAGACAAGATGCAACAGATGAAACAATTGGATACTGCCAAAATTTGAATGCATTGCTGAGTAATATGTATGGATATGCCACGGTTTATTCATCTGATGGATATTTGGATTGTTTCCAGGGTTTTGCTGTCACAAAGCTGCTGTGAGCCATTGTCAGTCTTTGGAAAACTCTTAGAAAATTATGTACTTACCATACAACCCATCAGTGTCACTAATTGTTAAGAAAAATGACATGTTGAAAGTGGTTTATACAATTTTACATTCCTGCTGGCAGTGTATGAGATTTATGAGATATATCTCAGTGTATGAGATTAATATTTGGTTTTGTCATTTTTTTTTAATTATAAACCACTCTTGAGGGTATGTAACTCCTGTGAGAGACAAGAATGGGTTGCATACTTGGTGACAGGAGAGTGGATTGTGGTAGCCATTTGTACTGTTCGCCAGGTATCTTTGACTCAGAAGTGCACTTGCTGGGATTGTTCTTCCAAGCTTCCTTGTGTTTGGATAGGGCCATGTGACGAGCTGGCCAGTTAGTTGTGAGCAGATATGCTGTATACCACTTCTAGGCAGGGCATTTCCTTGCCCTTCAGTTTTCTTTCTTCTTCCATGGAGACTAGTAGCACTCCAGATGGGACTTTTCTGTCAGCTTAGATCTCAGAATAAGAATGATAGGAAAAAAAACCAGCTAACCTGTGGTGGACATGCAACATGAGAGAGAGGTAAATGCTTGCATTTACCCCTTAGGTTTTCGAGTTGTTAGCAGAGCATGACCTAGCCTATCCTGATTGATAGAAACATTCCTAACTTCCTCAGCCTAACAGCAGATACGGAGTTGAATTCGTTCTATATTTTTTCTTGAGATGGTCTCTCTGTCATAGTGGCGTGATCATGGCTCTCTGCAGCCTCGACCTACTGGGCTCAAGCTATCCTCCTGCCTCAGCCTCCCAAGTAGCTGGGACTACAGGCATGCGAAACCGTGCCTGGCTAATTTTTCTACTTTTTATAGAGATGAGGTTTCACCATGTTGCTCAGGCTTGTCTCAAACTCCTGAGCTCAAGCAATCCACCTGTCTCAGCCTCTGGAAATGCTAGGATTACAGATATGAGCCACCATGCCTGGCCTGGAATTGAATTGGCCTTTTAATATTGAGTCTAAAATTTTCAGTATTTTAGAGCTAATTCTTTAATACCCAACTCAGTTGACTAAGCTATTTATAAATTGGTTGGTAATATAGTAGGCACCCTCAAAGATGGACCCCAGTGATTCCTACCTTCTGCTCTTCATGCCCTGGTATAATCTCCCCTCGAGTGTGGGCTGAACTTAAATTCTATTGTAAACAACAAAATACAGCAGAAATGATCAGACCTAACTTCTGAGGTTAGGTCACAAAAATACTGTGACTTCCTACTTGGACTACCCTCTCTCTTTTAATCTGGGGGAAGCCAGCTGCCATGCAGTGAGCTGCCAAATGGAAAGGCACATGTGGCAAAGAACAGAGGTCTCCAGGCAACAGCCAGCAAGGTCCTGAAGCCTACCAAAAACCACAGAGGTGAGCTTGGAAGTGGATTTGCCTCCAGGCGGTCCTTGAGATGACTTCAGCCCTTTATTGCAACCCTGTGAGAGATGCTCAGCCACAGGTACCAAAGTAAGTCATTCCTGGATTCCTGACACATAGAAAGATGATGAATGTTGATGTTTTAATCCATTAGGCCCTGGGGTAATTATGCAGCAAAAGATTGCTAATACAGATAGGGTGACCCTGAGTGCCAGTTTGCCCAGGAAAGACTCAATTTGCACTTGTTGCTCCAAAATTATGAATACCATTTAATTTTCCTCCTTAAAGTACCCCAGATTGGATAACATCACCCAATTTACTCAATTGAGATCTTTTATGACATAACTGTGAATTCACTTTTATTTCTGAAATAGTGTTTCCTTACCATAGCCAATAATTTTTTAACTCATTGATTTTCTTTAGGAGAAAATATAGGCATTTAAAGTAAGTCTCTAGTGAAGTCTCTAGTTAATAGATAAAAATGATAGCTATAGAAAGTACAGTGATCCCATGAGCATTTTGCCTGGAAGTTCTTTGACTCTAAAAAGCTTCTAGATAGATCTTTGCCAGTTTCTAGATGCCAAGAGAAATTTTTGAGGTGCCCCATACTTCCGACATACGTTTATCCTTTATCTATTTGTGTGGAAGATTGTGAACTAGATTGTTCAAATACTTTATCGTTTGAATTTACCTAGTTGATATCTACTTAAGAAATCATAGTAAATATTAGATGAGCTTTTGGGCTCATATCCACTCACTACCAAACGACCCCCAACCCCCAACATAAACTTTTTATTTGGGTCACAGATACTTAACAAAGTGTCACAAATGTGATCTTACCAAATGCGTAAGTTATTATAAAATACTCCATTTCTATAAAGAACAATCCCCCCAGTTCATGTTAAAAACTCTATTTATTTATTTATTTATTTATTTGAGACAGAGTATCGCTGTTGTTCCCCAGGCTGGAGTGCAATGGCACAATCTCAGCTTACTGCAACCTCCACCTCTCGGGTTCAAGCGATTCTCCTGCCTCAGCCTCCTGAGTAGCTGGGATTACAGGCATGTGGCACCACACCGAGCTAATGTTTTATATTTTTAGTAGAGACAGGGTTTCACCATGTTGGCCAGACTCATCTCGAACTCCTGACCTCAGGTGATCCACCTGCCTTGGCCTCCCAAAGTGCTGGGATTACAGTTATGAGCCACTGCACCCAGCCTTTCTTTTTAAATTTTGAAGTAATATAGACTCACAAGAAGCTGCAAAAATAGGACAGAGAATTTCTATGTATTTTTCACCCAGTTACCCCCAGGGATGGCATCTTATATTATCAGTAGGTTGTCCAGACCAGGAAATTGACACTGGTATAATAATATTAAGTAAGAGCTTGAATTTCACCAGTTTTTATATGAACTCATTTTTGGGTGTATGTACATATAGTTTTATAGAATTTTACCTTATATATACATTCATTTTATACATACATACATAGGATGGTAGTGGTATGAACCACCATGATAATAGAAGATGGACTGTTTCATCATTAAAAAATTCTCTCCTGCTACCCTTTAGAGTCACAACCTTCCCTAACCCTAACTCATGACAACCATTGTTCTGTTCACCATCACTATAATTTTGTCATCTCAAGAATGAAATATAAGTGGAATTGCATAGTGTATAACTTTTTGAGACTGGATTTTTTCCCCACAGCACGATAACCTTGACATCCATCTAAGTTATTGCATATATCAAATAGTTTCATTCTTTCTTATTGTTGAGTAGTATTCCAGTTTATTAATCTGTTCATGCCTTGAAGGATTTGGGGGATGTTTCTAGTTTTTGTCTGTTATAAATAAAGATGATAAATGTTGCTGTGCAGACTTTTGTGTGGACATAAGTTTACGTTTCTCAGTGACATAATTCTAGGTGGTGATAAGTAATATTATTAGCTTTATAATAAACCATTTCCCGGAGTGGCTGTACCATTTTACGTTCCCATCAGTAATGTGTGAGTTCCAGTGCCCTGCATTTTTGCTCACACTGAGTATGGTCAGTATTTTTATTTTAGCCATTGTAATAGATGTGTAGTAGTATCTCATCATGACTTGATTTTGTATTCTCCTGATGGCTGATGACTTAGTCATCTCTTCATGTGTTTAGTTGCCATCCTACATATACATGAAGTGTCTCTTCAAACCTTTTGCCCGGGTTTTATTGGACTGATTTTTACTGTTGGGTTTAAAATTTCTTATATGTTCTGACATTTATTCTTCAACTTATAAACAATCCAATTATACTATTTAAGTTATTTTAAAATATACAATTATTATTGACTATAGTTGCCATGTTGTGCTATCAAATAGAAGGCCTTATTCTTTCTAGCTAATTTTTTGTACCCATTAACTATCTCCACCTCCTGGCTACCAGACCCCACTACACTTCCCAGCCTCTGGTAATCATCCTTGTACTTTCTATGTCCATGGGTTCAATTATTTTGATTTTTAGATCCCACAAATAGGTGACAACATGCGATGTTTGTCTTTCTGTGCCTGATTTATTTCACTTAACATAATGATCTCCAGTTTCATCTGTGTTGTTTCAAACGACTGGATATCATTCTTTTTTATGGCAGAATAGTACTCCATTGTGTATGTGTACCACATTTTCTTATCTATTCGTCTGTTGGTGGACAGTTAGGTTGATTCCAAATCTTAGCTATTTTAAACAGTGCTGCAACAAACATAGGAGTGCAGATATCTCTGATATGCTGATTTTCTTTCAGGTATATGCCCAGCAGTGGGATGGCTGGATCATATGGTAGTTCTGTTTTTAGTTTTTTGAGGGACCTCAAAACTGTTCTCCATAATGTTTGTACTAGTTTACATTCCCACCAACAGTATACAAGGGTTCTTTTTCCTTCACATCCTCACCAGCATTTGTATTGCCTGCCTTTTGGATAAAATTCATTTTAACCAGAGTAAGATAATATCTCATAGTAGTTTTGATTTGCATTTCTCTGATGATCAGTGATGTTGAGCACCTTTTCATAAACCTGTTTGCCATTTGTATGTCTTCTTTTAAGAAATGTCTATTCATGGCCGGGCGCGGTGGCTCAAGCCTGTAATCCCAGCACTTTGGGAGGCCGAGACGGGCGGATCATGAGGTCAGGAGATCGAGACCATCCTGGCTAATACGGTGAAACCCCGTCTCTACTAAAAAATACAAAAAACTAGCCGGGCGACGAGGCGGGCGCCTGTAGTCCCAGCTACACGGGAGGCTGAGACAGGAGAATGGCGTGAACCCGGGAGGCGGAGCTTGCAGTGAGCTGAGAGCCGGCCACTGCACTCCAGCCTGGGCGGCAGAGCAAGACTCCGTCTCAAAAAAAAAAAAAAAAAAAAAAAAAAAAAAAAAAAAAAAGAAATGTCTATTCAAATTTTTTACCCATTTTTAATCGGATTATTAGATTTTTTTTCTATAAAGTTGTTTGAGCTCCTTATATATTGTGATAATTAATTTGTCAGATGGGTAGTTTGCAAATATTTTCTCCCATTCTGTGGGTTTTCTCTTCACTTTGTTGATTATTTCCTTTGCTGTGCAGAAGCTTTTTTTTTTTTTTTTTTTTTTTTTTTTTTTTTTTTTTTTTTTGAGATGGAGTCTCGCTCTGTCGCCCGGGCTGGAGTGCAGTGGCCGGATCTCAGCTCACTGCAAGCTCCGCCTCCTGGGTTTACGCCATTCTCCTGCCTCAGCCTCCGGAGTAGCTGGGACAACAGGCGCCCGCCACCTCGCCCGGCTAGATTTTTTGTATTTTTTTTTAGTAGAGACGGGGTTTCACCGTGTTAGCCAGGATGGTCTCGATCTCCTGACCTTGTGATCCACCCGTCTCGGCCTCCCAAAGTGCTGGGATTACAGGCTTGAGCCACCGCGCCCGGCCGTGCAGAAGCTTTTTAACTTGATGTGATCCCATCTGTCCATTTTTGCTTTGGTTGTTTGTGTTTGTGTGGAGTATTGCTAAAGAAATTTTTGCCCAGATCAATGTCCTAGAGAGTTTCCCCAATGTTTCCTTATAGTAGTTTTATGTTTTGAGGTCTTAGATTTAGGTCTTTAATCCATTTTAATTTTATTTTCGTATATGGTGAGAGATAGGGGTCTAGTTTCATTCTTCTGCATATGGGTATCTAGTTTTCCCAGGACCATTTATTGAAGAGAATGTCTTTTTCCCAGCATATATTTTTGTTAGATATTTGATTTGTAGATATTGTTTCTAGTCTGTTGGTTGCATTTTTTGGTGGTGGTGGTATGTTAGTTGCATTTTCATCCTCTTAGTAGGGTGTTTCAGAGAAAAAGCTTTTAATTTTGATGAAGTCTGATTCATCAATTTCTTATTTTATGCATCATGCTTTTGGTGCCAAACATAATTTATTTTATTCTTTTGGGACTGAGTTTCGCTCTTGTTGCCCAGGCTGGAGTGCAGTGGCGCAATCCCGGCTCACCACAAACTCTGCCTCCCGGGTTCAAGCGATTCTCCTGCCTCAACTTCCCAAGTAGCTGGGATTACAGGCGCCCACCACCACGCCCAGCTAAGTTTTTTTTTTTTTTGTATTTTTAGTAGAGACAGGGTTTTACCATGTTGGCCAGGCTGGTCTTGAACTTCAGACCTCAGGTGATCCACCCACCTTGGCCTTCCAAAGCGCTGGGATTATAGGCGTGAGCCACTGTGCCTGGCCCAAACATAATTTTTTTTTTTTTTTTTTTTTTTTTTTTTTGAGACGGAGTCTCGCTCTGTCACCCAGGCTGGAGTGCTATGGCCGGATCTCAGCTCACTGCAAGCTCCGCCTCCCGGGTTCACGCCATTCTCCTGTCTCAGCCTCCCGGGTAGCTGGGACTACAGGCGCCGCCACGTCGCCCGGCTAGTTTTTTGTATTTTTTAGTAGAGACGGGGTTTCACCGTGTTAGCCAGGATGGTCTCGATCTCCTGACCTCGTGATCCACCCGTCTCGGCCTCCCAAAGTGCTGGGATTACAGGCTTGAGCCACCGCGCCCGGCCCCAAACATAATTTTTTAAACTGTGAAGGAGAAGAATGGTTTAATACCCAGATAGTTCTCCTTGCCATTGCTCTTTCCAAACTTAATTTTCTAAGTTTTTTTCTATTATTTCCTTTCTGCCTGAAGAACTTACTCTAGTCATTCTTTTAGATCAGGTCTGCTAGTGACAACTTGTCTTAGTTTTCCTTCATAAAAGAATGTCGTCATTTCACCTTCATTCCTAAGGGATATTTTCACTTTCCTGGGTTGGCATTTTGTTTAGCACTTGAAAATATCTTGCCATTTCTTTCTGGCTTCCATGATTTGTGATAAGAAATCTGCTGTTACTCATATTGTTTTTCCCCTGTGAATAATGCATTGCTCTTCTCTGGCTTCTTTCAAGATTTTTTGTCTTTAGTTTTCAGAAATCTGATTATGATGTGTTTGAGAATGGGTTTCTTCAGCTTTATCCTGTTTTGAGTTCAACCAGCTTCTTAAATCTAAATATTTATCTTTTGTCAAATATGGGAAGTTTCTAGCCATTACTTCTTTAAATATGGTTTCAACCCTCCACTCCTTCTCCTCTTCTGCTGGAACTCCAATGACATGAATATTAAATATTTCCTATCTGTCCCAAAAGCCTCTCAGATTCTGTTCATTTTTATTTGGTTTATATTCTGTTGTTCAGATTGGATAATTTCTAGTGATTGAGTTCACTGATTCTTTTATCTATCATCTACATTCTTCTATTGAGCCCATCCAGTAAGTGTTTTCTTTGGGATGGCATATTTTTCCATTCTGAAATTTCCATTTGGGTCTTTATAATGTTCTTTCAAGTTGAGACTGTCCTGTTTCTTGATAGGATCAGTAATTTTGCATTGTGTACTGGACATTTTGAGTACTATGAGACTCTAATTTCTATATAAATCTTCTATTTTATAAGGAAATCAAGCAGTTTAGGTTCGGAGTGCATGTTCTGGACCACTTTTATAGACTGTGTTTCAATGTAAATTTAGTTTTCAAAGCCTTTGCAGTGCTTTTCTAGTCAGCCTCGCTTGGGTGCTACCTAGAAGCCAATCTGAAACCTGAACTTTAGCCACTCACAGTTCATTTTGCTGTGTTGAATTATGGTTGATGTGATGCATGGTCTACTTGAGGGTCTGCCCAGGAGTTTCTGCAAGGATTTAAGAATTCATTTCTCTGGCTCCCTTTTCTATTCAATCCCACCTCAATCTCTACTTGGGGTGGTTGGGGTGCTGCCTTTTCGCAGCCAATCAGTCAGTGCAGGGCAGGCTAGTCTACAAGGGTCCACTCCACAGTCTTGGCCAGACCGAGTGACCAGGAAGAATGGGTGTGGTTTTCTCCCATGGTGTTCATGTGGAGTAGGCATGGTTTTTTTTTATCCTGCACGGTTACCCCTTTTCCAATTCATTTGACTTTTTTTCTTTGTCTGTATCCATTGATGTTTTCTAGTTGTAGACCATTGCACCAAGCCAAAAGAGAGCAAAAGAAAGCAAAAAGTAAGTATAGGAAAGACCCCAGGAAGCTTACTCCCAGGATATTCCACATATCCTAGATTTTATTTATAATTAGCAAGAGGAATAGGGTGGAATATACTTGGCTCCATCTTGGGTGGAATTTGAAGTGCCCAAAGTAGCCTTTCAAAGACAGATTTTTAATCTAAGAAACCATAACACTTTACCACAAATGAACTCTATTTCAGAGAAAACTATTTCATTTTATTTGTTTATTTATTTATTTATATTTGAGAATGAATCTCACTCTGTCGCCGAGGCTGGAGTACAGTGGTGCGATCTTGGCTCACTGCAACCTCCGCCTCTGGGGTTCAAGTGATTCTCCTGCCTCAGCCTCCCAAGTAACTGGGGTTACAGGTGTGCACCACCATGCCTGACTAATTTTTTGTATTTTTAGTAGAGATGGGGTTTCACCATGTTAGCCAGAATGGTCTTGATCTCCTGACCTCGTGATCCACCCGCCTCGGCCTCCCAAAGTGCTGGGATTACAGGTGTGAGCCACTGCACCTGGCCTAAGAAAAATAATATTTATTGAACACCTATGTGTCTATAGTATACGACAAACTTCCCAACAAAGAAGCTATTTCTTTTTTTGTTATAGCTAAACAAAGTCAGCAGAAGGAAAGTAACATCTATGCTGTGCTCTATGCTTATTAAGGTTTTTGTTTTTAAAATATGGAAACAACAAATACTGTAGCATGCAGACTATTCAGTATTGGTCTTTGTTACATATTTGTTTCTTTTTTTTTTTTTTTTTTTTTTTTTGAGACGGAGTCTCACTCTGTCACCCAAGCTGGAGTGCACTGGCCAGATCTCAGCTCACTGCAAGCTCCGCCTCCCGGGTTCACGCCATTCTCCTGCCTCAGCCTCCCGAGTAGCTGGGACTACAGGCGTCCGCCACCTCGCCTGGCTAGTTTTTTGTATTTTTTAGTAGAGATGGGGTTTCACCGTGTTAGCCAGGATGGTCTCGATCTCCTGACCTTGTGATCCGCCCACCTCGGCCTCCCAAAGTGCTGGGATTACAGGCTTGAGCCACCGCGCCCGGCCATATTTGTTTCTTAAATAAAAGAATAAGGCCAGGCGTGGTGGCTCACGCCTGTAATCCCAGCACTTTGGGAGGCCGAAGTGGGTGGATCACCTAGGTCAGGAGTTCGAGACCAGCCTGACCAACATGGTGAAACCCTGTCTCTACTAAAAATACAAAAATTAGCCGGGCATGGTGGTGGGCACCCAAGAGGCCGAGGCAAGAGAATCGCTTGAACTCTGGAGGCAGAGGTTGCAGTGAGCCAAGATCATGTCACTGCACTCCAGCATGGGCGACAAGAGCGAAACTCCATCTCAAAAATAAAATAAATAAATAAATAAATAAAATATTACAAATGAAGCTGGCATACAGTCACACTTCCCATTCCCCTGTGTACCCAAGAAATTACTGCAAAAATCTTGATACCTTTTCAGTCTATTTTTTGGTAGTTAATGCACCTATGTATAGGTCACAATAAACAAAATGTAGGTATTTCAAGTGTTATAATGAAAACATATACAAATGATATATTGCATGTATTCTAAGCTTCTTTTTTCATTCACTTTATCCTTTAGGATAGTCTTCTTTTTTCATAGGTAAGAAGTCTCTTTACCTTTAAGACAAGTAGCTCACACTAGTTTTACTTCCTTCCAAATTATCTTTTCTGATCTATTTGCCATGTTAGTGTTTAGAATTTTAGTTATAGCTTATTTTTAAAATCCCAAGTTATTTTTAAAATATATGACTTACTGATTTACTGACACATTTTATCTGTTTCTTTGCTGACTATTGCTTGTTGAATACTTCAAGATGTTTTTGTACCATTAGACCTTTCAGTGACAGTCTTTTTTTTTTTTTTTTTTTTTGAGACAGTCTTGCTCTGTTGCCCAGGCTGGAGTGCAATGTGGCACGATAGCTCACTGCACCCTCCACCTCCTGGGTTCAAGCAATTCTCATGCCTCAACCTCCCAAGTAACTGGGATTACAGGCGTGTGCCACCATGCTTGGCTAATATTTTTTGTTGTTTGTTTGGATTTTTTTTTTTTTTTTTTTTTTTTTTTTTTTGAGACGGAGTCTCGCTCTGTCGCCCAGGCTGGAGTGCAGTGGCACAATCTCAGCTCACTGCATGCTCCGCCTCCCAGGTTCACGCCATTCTCCTGCCTCAGCCTCCCGAGTAGCTGGGACCACAGGCGCCTGCCACCACGCCCGGCTAATTTTTTTGTATTTTTAGTGGCGATGGGTTTCACCATGTTAGCCAGGATGGTCTCAATCTCCTGACCTCATGATCCGTCTGCCTCAGCCTCCCAAAATGCTGGGATTAGAGGCGTGAGCCTCCATGCCCGGCCTCGCAGTGACAGTCTTTGAACAGTAAATATTCTCAATCTTATCAGGTCTGAAAATGTCTTCATTTTTTACACTAGTTTTAGAAAGTTAAATTGGCTGTGTTTAGAATTCTAGGTTGCTAGTTATCTTTCTTCAGCATCTTGTAGATATACCACTGTTTTGGCATCTATTGTTGCTGAAAAAGTTGAATGTCAGTTTGACTGTCTTTTCTTTGAAGGCTATGTGTTTTCTAGTAACTTCTGAGTTTCACTAAAATGTATCTAGATGTGTATTAATATCTATTTGTTCTGTTTGGTCATTGTGCCCCTTTAAGTTGAAAGTGCTTATCTTTAGTTCTGGACATTTTTTATTACCTTTTAAATATATTTCTCCCTTCCCATTATATCTCCTTCTCGATGTCTTATAAGTTTTTCTTCTATCCTACACAACTTAACATCTATTAAATCCTATTAAATCCTCCTTCTGTGCTGTGTTCTAGGTGATTTCCCCACTTCATTAGTTTTCTTTCTTCCAATTCCTTATATTTTCTCATTAATTGTGTCTAGTGCACAGTTTAACCTGTCTAAATCTAAATAATTTTTTTCGAGAACGATTTTAAGCTTGTTTTCAAGTTTATCTGTTCTTGTTTCATAACCTTCTGTTCTTATTTATGGATTTTAGTTCATGATCTCTTTGAGCATTTTTTAAAACATACTTCTTTCAGAGTTCTTTTAATCTTTCTCTCATTTCTGACTCTTGAAGAATTTTGCCATTTGTTGGTCCGTAACATTGAATTTCACTTAAAAATAAATAAATTTGTATCTGCAAGCTTATCTTCTACAGGGCTTTTCTTCTGAGAGAGTTTTGTTCATGGCTTGGTTATGGATACAACTGCTTCCTTTGGAGAAATTTTTAGATTATTTCTGCTGGGGCCTTATATGGTTTTCTGAACCTGAACCAAATGTTATGTTTTGTTAAATGGGGCTCCTTCACCATGCAGATTGTATGAATTGGCTTCTGTATTCACATGCAGCCAAGCCTCTTGTTGGATGACTTTGTTTCAACCCATGACCTGAGATGGGGACACTTATTTTTCAGTCCTCATATTGGAACAGGGCTTTCCCAATTCTAAATGTGCGCATTTCTGCTCCTTACTATCCAATGTGACTGCAGCCTCAATTCCTAATATTCATTTCCCACCTTTTTTTTTTTTTTTTTTTTTTTTTTTTTTTTAGATGGAGTCTAGCTCTGTCACCCAGGCTGGAGTTCAGAGGTGCAGTCTTGGCTCACTGCAACCTCTGCCTCCCAGATCAAGCAATTCTTCTGCCTCAGCCTCCTGAGTTGCTGGGACTACAGGCATGTGCCACCACACCTGGCTAATTTTTGTATTTTTAGTAGAGATGGGGTTTCACCGTATTGGCCAGGCTGGTCTCAAACTCCTGACCTCATGATCCTTCCACCT
This sequence comes from Rhinopithecus roxellana, assembly GCF_007565055.1. NCBI lineage: Eukaryota > Metazoa > Chordata > Mammalia > Primates > Cercopithecidae > Rhinopithecus > Rhinopithecus roxellana. The sequence continues at coordinate 57,905,769 of NC_044564.1, forward strand.
CATCCTCCCAAAGTGCTGAGATTACAGGTGTGAGCCATCATGCCCGGCCTTCCCCAGCATTATCGAAACCCCCTAATTCCTAAGGCACAACGTATCCAGTCTAGGGACCTCTATGGGCCATGTGGTTTCAAGTTCTGTGTGTTCTCTCTTTATTTCTACCACCTGCACACTTCCTTTTCTTCCTTTAGAACCTATTTTTTCTATGGAAAATAGGTAAAGAGGAATATTTCCTGAGGAAATTTAAGTGAGGAAAACAGGAATATTTCACCAGCATGTACATGTCTTTGAAGTAGGGATGGGAATATTTCCCATACATGTTCAGTCTGTATCTAAAAAGAGAAGTGAGTGCTGTTGGTATTATTCACCTCCGTAACTGAAATAATGTCTGAACAATACCAACAGCACTCAGGTAAATGTAGTTATCACCATTTTACAGACAAGGAAGCAGTTTCAGAGAGTTAGTTACTTTCCCTAAGTCACAGTTAGTCATTAGTGGGGCTAGAATTTAAATTCAAATCTATAGGTTAGTTTTCACTATTTTTTCTGCCTCACTGTTGTTTAATTATTTATTCAAGAATTTACTTTTAATTTATCTTATGTCCTTTTGCCCTAGACATCAGGTTTGGACAGTATTCCAAAGAGACCTGGCCAGGTATGGTGGCTTACGCCTATAATCCCAGCACTTTGGGAGGCAGGGGTGGGAAAATCTGCTGAGACCAGGAGTTGAGACCGGCCTAGGCAACATAGGGAGAACTTCATGCTACAAAAGAAACAAAGAACTGATATGCAACCTGACTAGATTTCATCTGAAAATACCTGACAATGATTGTTGTGTGATGCATATTTCTTTTAAAGACTCCCCTTATTTTCATACTATAATTACCATGGGCTTTTTTCTTTTTCTTTATTTCTTTTTTTTTTTTTTTTTTTTTTTTTTTTTTGTGGGGGACCGAGTCTTGCTCTTGTCGCCCTGGCTGGAGTGCAGTAGTGCGATCTTGGCTCACTGCAATCTCCACCTTCCGGATTCAAACGAGTCTCCTGCCTTAGCCTCCTGAGTAGCTGGGACTATAGGTGTGCACCACCATGACCAGCTACTTTTTGTGTGTGTGGTATTTTTGGCAGAGACGGAGTTTCACCATGTTGGCCAGGCTGGTCTTGAATTCCTGACCTCAACTGATCCACCCACCTCGGCCTTCCAAAGTGCTGGGATTACCAGCATGAGCCACCACACCTGGCCAAGCTTCATTCTTAAATGCAACTTTTTTTTTTTTTTTTTTTTTTTTTTGAGACGGAGTCTCGCTCTGTCACCCAGGCTGGAGTGCTGTGGCCGGATCTCAGCTCACTGCAAGCTCCGCCTCCCGGGTTCACGCCGTTCTCCTGCCTCAGCCTCCCGGGTAGCTGGGACTACAGGCGCCGCCACCTCGCCTGGCTAGTTTTATTTGTAGTTTTTAGCAGAGACGGGGTTTCACCGTGTTAGCCAGGATGGTCTCGATCTCCTGACCTCGTGATCCGCCCGTCTCGGCCTCCCAAAGTGCTGGGATTACAGGCTTGAGCCACCGCACCCGGCCTCTTAAATGCAACTTACTTCTGGGAAATAATTGCTTACGGACTATATTGAGCCTGTGAAACTATAGCACCTTCATTCAGCCTCTTCTCCCAAAATATCCTCATGCTTAGTAGCATTAGGCTTCAGATTGACAGCACTTCTATGAATGGCAGACACTGTCCCAGGCTAACAGCTGACTTTGTGACAAAATACAGAAATAGTGATGCTGGACCAATGCAGTAGCTTACACTTGTAATCCCAGCACTTTGGGAGGCCAAGGCGGGAGGATTGCTTGAGCTCAGGAGTTTGAGACCAGCCTGGGAAACATAGTAAGACCTCATCTCTTCTAAAATTCAAAAAAAAAATTAGCTGGGCATGGTGGCCTGCACCTGTAGTCTCAGCTACTTGTGAGGGTGAGGAAGAAGGATTGCTTGAGCCAGGAAGGTCAAGGCTGCAGTGAGCCCTTATTGTGCCACTGTACTCCAACCTGGGTGACAGAGTCTTTAAAAAAAAAAATGTTGCTAGCTAACCCTCCATTCCCACCCTCCAACATGTCTGATGCCAGAGACTATACTCACTCTTTTGCTATTTGCAAGTTTATTTAATAGCCTACCCCAACTGCCTCGTCCGTGGATAGAATTTTCTTCATTGTATTTTGGAATGCATATAACCAGTAAGCTTCTTTTAACCAATAAAAACATCTAGATTTTGTATTTTGCATAACATTGATATTCCTTTGTAGCTCATATGGGATGAAATGTCTTGAACACAAGCAAGTTGTCTTTTTTTTCTCCCCATTCTTTATGCCAGACTTTTCAAGAAAGAATCTGCATCTAGTTCAACTTTGGCTGCTTGCTGCTTCTGCTGCGAGTAGCAGTTTTAGATCAAGTTCCCAGTGGCAACACCGGTGGGGGAAGTCTGCATTTTTTTAGGATGACTGACCTCACTCCTGGAGCTGTTGGATTCCACCCTGCTTTTTGAGAGTTTATGACTTTGGTTGTTATTTAATGCACTTAAATCTTCTGAGTCTCACTGAGTATTTTGTTTTGATATTTCAAATTTTCTTCACAACTCTTTTGTAGGAAATTTAAAATGTTACACCCAGAACTGTACAAATACTTTACTAGTGAGGTTAAACTAAATGCAACAATGCAACAAACAAATGAAAAGCACACTAAAATTTCACTTGGGTCAGTTCTGAAAACCCTAGACCTCTTACAGCAACCAGAGTTGTTTCCTTTTATGCAGTTCCACTCAAAAAGGAATTTGTAGGTTTTTTTTTCAATCCTCCATAGATTCTGCTGAATTCAGAAGAAATTGCATGTAATCCCTAGCTTTGTTCCAGAAGTTAATTTGTGAAAGAATGAAAACCATGATCTTTTTCTTGATGTAGGTTGAAAATAATCATTTGTTTGTATGAATTTGTGTGGATACTTCCCATAGGAACAATAATATGCAGGAGTGTCCAGTCTTTTGGCTTCACTGGGCCACATTGGAAGAATTGTCTTGGGCACACATAACATACACTAATGATAGCTGATGAGCTTAAAAGAAAAAAGAAAAAACCTTATTTTTTTTTTTTTTTTTGAGACGGAGTCTCGCTCTCTCGTCCAGGCTGGAATGCAATGGTGCGATATTGGCTCACTGCAACCTCTGCCTCCCAGGTTCAAGTGATTCTCCTGCCTCAGCCTCCCTAGTAGCTGGGAGTACAGGCACATGCTGCCACACCCAGCTAATTTTTATATGTTTAGTAGAGACAGGGTTTCTCCATGTTGGCCAGGCTGGTCTTGAACTCCTGACCTCAAGTGATCCACCCACCTCAGCCTGTCAAAGTGCTGAGATTATAGGGGTGAGCCACTGTGCCCAGCCCACCATATTTCTTTTCCCTTTTTTTTTTTTGAGACAGAGTCTTGCTCTGTCACCCAGGGTGGAGTGCAGTGATCTCTGCTCACTGCAAACTCTGCCTCCCAGGTTCAAGCGATTCTTGTGCTTCAGCCTCCTGAGTAGCTGGGACCACCATGTCCTGCTAGTTTTTTGTATTTTTAGTAGAGACGAGGTTTCACCATGTTGGCCAGGCTGGTCTCGAACTCCTGAGCTCAGGCAATCTACCGGCCTTGGCCTCCCATAGTGCTGGATTACAAGCATGAATCATCACGACCGGCCCATATTTCTCTTTTTTGTTGAACACATACTACTTGGAAGGCCCTGGCTCAGCACTGAGAATCCAACAATGGGTAAGATATGCTAGAGAGACCAAAACACAGAGAGAAAAACTGAGTGAACATTTAAAAATTAATTATGATTGTGCCCAGGGTACAGGAGGAAACAAACCAAGGGCCAAGACAGAAGATAACAGAGAAAGCCTATTTCATGGGGATATGAAGAATGCATTTTTGAAATGATGAAATACAGAGAACGACTAGCAAAGCAAGGTGGCTGGGGACAGGGTTCCAAGGGGAGGTGCCTTTCGGGATGAGACCCGAGGCAGAGAAAGACTGGCACAAGCATTAGGTAATACATGAGCAATTAACAGTGAAGAACAAGTGATTCACTTGACTCTTAATCACCTGTGTTTGGCTCTGCTATGTTCTAGGGGCAAGTAATGGATAATAGCCATGGAAACAACCTTGGCACTCAACTATAAACACTGTGTAAAGTAAGTAGAAAAGAATTGCTGTTTGCTTCCATTATTTACTGTCATACACTTGTCCTTCCTAAGAAGGGGCCACCCCAGGCTCTGATGGATAGCTTGCACTAAGCATGGTTTCCAACTCAGGAAGGGCAGAGTCCCCAGATCTGCAGTTCCCATGGCAGCAGGGTATCCTGTTTTGGCCAATAGGTACTGGAGCCAGTCAGGCTGGGTCCAAATTCTGCCCCTCCCTCCCTCTTACTGGCTGGTAGTGGGACTTTAGGCATCTCTTCATACCTTTCCCCACATGCGTAAGAGTGGAACATTGTAAGGGTCAAATGAGGTAGTATATTTCAAACACTTAAAAGATTATCAAGCCGGGCGCAGTGACTCACGCCTGTAATCCCAGCACTTGAGAGGTTGAGGTCGGCAGTTGGAGGCCTGAGGTCAGGAGTTCGAGACCAGCCTGGCAAACATGGCAAAACCCCATCTCTATAAAAATACAAAAATTAGCCGGGCGTGGTTTTGGGCACCTGTAATCCCAGCTACTCGGGAGACTGAGGCAGGAGAATCACTTGAACCCGGGAGGCAGAGGTTGCAGTGAGCCAAGATCGCACCAATGCACTCCAGCCTGGGTGACAAGAGTGAGACTCTGTCTGAGGAAAAAAAAAAAAAAAAAATTTGATACCTGAGATGCACTATTTAATAGATATCATTTAATTATTATGTTAAAAAGGCCTATCACCTCTGTACTGCTTTGTTAGGCTAAATTGTATAAAGTTTTTAAATATAAAAATAAGTGGAATACTTGCAGATAATTCAATAGAGCACCCAGACCTTATGTCCAGACCACTAGCATTAAAGCCTAGGGATACTGAGTAATACTGGAGGAAGCCGCCATGCAAGGAACCAAGTAGTCAGGATTAGAGCATTTGCTACTTCTAGGGGAAAGTCATTTGTGACAGGCATGCTAGTTGCCGACCTAAAACCCATTCTCCCCCACTTTTTTAAAAATTAACATACTCCTGATTTTGTTTGGGGCAGTAACATGCTCAGGTAAAAGACTTCCCCACACTTCCTTGTAGCTGGGAGTGAGATTTGAACCAGTTTTGGCCAGCTGCAGCAGTTACTGAGTGGAACCTATTGGAAAACATAAGAAGCAGACTTGGATGGAATCTGCCTTTTGCTCTTTTTTTTTTTTTCAGGCAAGGTCCCACTCTGTTGCCCAGGCTGGAGTGTAGTGGTGCAATCTCAGCTCACTGCAACTTCTGCCTCCTGGGTTCAAGAAATTCTCCCACCTCAGCCTCCCAAATAGCTGGGACTACAGGTGTGCACCACCATGCCCAGCTAATTTTTTGTATTTTTATAGAGATGGGGTTTCACCCTGTTGGCCAGGCTGGTCTCCAACTCCTGACCTCAGGTGATCCTCCCGCCTCAGCCTCCCAAAGTGCTGGGATTACAGGCGTAAGCCATTGCGCCTGGCCTTTGCTCTTCTCTTTTAATCCTAACTAGAATGGGTATGTGATGCCTGAAACTGCAATAGCCATCTTGAGATCATGCGGATGAAAACTATATGCAAAGGAAGGCAGAGCAGGAAAACTGAAGGAGAACCAGTGCTTGGCTTATTACCTCTGGACTTAAATGAGAAAAGATAAATTGCTATTTGATTGAACTTCCATAGCTAGAGTACAGTTACATGCAGTCTAACTCAATTCTAACAAAAAGGGCCAAAGTGACCTTCACTGTTGACCAAGACAACAACTGTTTCTTCAGCCATCAAAGGCAAAACTGATGATGTAACAATGGCTATTGGGTTGGTTGGTCTCATTGCCCTTCAGCTCCCACTGAACCTAGGGTATAATGGTGGTAAAACTATAAAGTAGACCAAGAAAAAGAAATTCTTCCAATCAAAATGCTTTTATTAGAATACTAATAAATGCAGATAAAAAAACTCACACAGAAAAAGAGGAAAACACTCAGAAATGTGATTACAGATTAGACATATTAGAAGAAAAAGAGTTCTTCAGGGTATACAAAATGTAAACATTTGCCCTGGGATTTCCCACAGATGGCACAGTCCACGTGGACTTTTTTGGAACAAATATGTGTCTATTAAGTCTCCAGGATAGCCTCTATGATGTCTGCAAACTTGCCACATTAAAAGTTAAAGTTCCTAAAACTTTCTATGCAAAAAACAAAATGGCTCCCAATCCAGGCAGCTGGCACACGTGGAAGCAGAATACCAAAGCAAATCCATCTTCCAACCATCAGCTTCGACTCCCTCCAGCTACTGTATTTACATTTACCTTGACAGAGATTACAGAGATATACACAGTATATAAAACTCCTACTTGAGGCTGGGGTGGGAGATAAAATCTTTCCTGCTTATCAAATGATCTGGGGAGAGGCATCAAATCAGTCCCTTAAACTTAGGACTAAGAAGAGGCCCTCTTTTGTTCAGAAAATGGAGACTCATAAACTTCCATGGGTGGGCAGGTACAAACCAGGTGCTGATCTCCATATATGTCATCAATCCGGGCAATTGTTGGCCAGAATTTGTTCTCTGGTTTCACAAAGGGCTGCAAAGGACAAAAGATGGAAATGCTGTGAGATGTTCTGAGAGGTTTCTCTTAGGGAAAAGGAGTGGGCAATGCTATTCCCACAGCCTAAGACACCATCAGCCCAATAAATATTCTGAGAACCTAAAATCCAACCCTACATTACCAGTGAAAAAACGAGGCATCTCCCAGGAAACGTCCCTGATCACCACCCCTGCTAAGCATCCCCATGTGCTGTTGATCTCTGGATTGTTTATAGCAAAGTTGTGTTTGAAGGACTTCAACCTCTTAAAGAAGACTTTGGAATCTATGTTTATCTATGCCCATTATATCCTTAAGTTTGGATATTTAGCTGACCTTCTAACATACGTCTAATTTATTTACCATGTCATTTTCCATAAATTCAGTTTATTTAAAAGTTAATTTCTCTGCCAGGCACGGTGGCTCACGCCTTTAATCCCAGCACTTTGGGAGGCCGAGGTGGGCAAATCATCTAAGGTCAGGAGTTCGAGACCAGCCTGACCATGGAGAAACCCCATCTCTACTAAAAATATAAAAGTAGCTGGGCATGGTGGCGCATGCCTGTAATTCCAGCTACTCGGGAGGCTGAGGTAGGAGAATTGCTTTAACCCGGGAGGTAGAGGTTTCAGTGAGCTGAGATTGTGCCATTGCACCCCAGCCTGGGCAACAAGAGAGAAACTATGTCTCAAAAAAAAAAAAAAAAAAAGTTAATTTCTCATACTGTGCATAAAATAAAAATTTGAACAATTAAAAAAAAAAAAAGCATCGGCTGGGCATGGTGGCTCACGCCTGTAATCCCAGCACTTTGGGAGGCCGAGGTGGGTGGATCACGAGGTCAGGAGATCAAGACCATCTTGGCTAACACAGTGAAACCCTGTCTCTACTAGAAATACAAAAAATTAGCCAGGTGTGGTAGCGGGCACCTGTAGTCCCAGCTACTTGGGAGGCTGAGGCAGGAGAATGGCGTGAACCTGGGAGGTGCAGCTTACAGTGAGCCGAGATCATGCCACTGCACTCCAGCCTGGGTGACAGAGCAAGACTCTGTCTGTCTCAAAAAAAAAAAAAAGCATCATTTTGTTTGCCCTCCTCTCCAATGACAACCATTATCCTGAATACAGGATTTACCATTCTCATTATGTTTTTATACTATTACTGCACAGATCCGTAAATAGCACATAGCATAATTTGGCACATTTTGAACCTTCTCCCTATCTCACTCAAACAGACTACACAGGACCTTCTCCTCCATATAAGAATCAGAAAGGAAAGGAAGGCTGCATTGGGCACCATCTCCCTGTCCCACGGTGGAGGGAAGCACATTGGTCCACTGGGCAGGACTCATATTCAGTTTTCCCCCACTGTGTTCCCTATGAGTTCCTAGACCTGTAGTTAATACTGTATGACCTCACCTCTGAAAGCCAATTTCTTTGCTCCTCATTCCTCGTCAAGGCCCTTATTTCACAAGGTGCCCCACATACAGTTTCTATAATGAGGAAGCTAAGAGTGTACACCCCTCAGGATAGGAGCTGGCCCATGCCTTCCCAGCTGGCACATTCAGATTCAGAGAACTTACGAGTGGGAATGCTGCCACCTCTCTGGAATAAGGCCGGTCCCAGTGGGAGGAGGTAACGCAGGTCAGGGAGTGTGGAGACATCTGAGACAGAGATATGGACAGGGGAGGGGTCAGAAAAATACACTCTCTTTTCCTCCTATCCTGCACCTCAACTGTCAAGCTTCTGACAGGAGTCCAGGCAGAGAAAGCTGTGGTTTTCTTTCAATTTAGGGGGTAGAATGTGATTTGTAATTGTGAAATATTTTAAATATCAGAATGTTATGGTAATAATCATCACATCTACCACCCAGCAGAGTCTAATGAACATTCTGTCATATTGGCTTCACCTTTTAGAAAAAATTACCTACATGTTTGGAGCTGCCTGTATATCCCCTTCCCAGTGCTAACCACTCTTCTGAATTTGGTGTTTACCATTCTCATCATGCTTTTATACTATTACTGCATACGTTGATAAACAGCATATAACATAATTTGGCTCATTTTAAAATCTGATATCATCCTATGAGCAGTATTACCCACTTGTATTATAACTATTATGCTCTTTGAAATGTTTATTGCCATTTGAAAGAATAGCCTAAATCCTGAAAGAAGAAGGAGCCTTCAGAGAGAAAAGAGAAATAAATGGTGGTAAGCATAATCATCTTGTATGCCTCCGTGACTCTGTGAACTCACCTCTAGAGAGGTGCCTGCCTTCTGCAAGTCACTGGTCCCTGCCCTCTCCTGCAGGCAGGCAGTTTGGGAACCTGCCCCAGCTGCTGCAGCATATCACACTTGTTCTCTGGGTTATAGCCATGAAGACACAACCACAGCCTTCATGGTATTCTCCACTCCTGATCTTCCAGCTTAATATCTGGACTAACAAGAAACTTAGGACTCTGACCACATATACAAGTAACATGTTTTAGAAGAGGTAGAGTAATGCCCAACCAACTTTTCCCCAACATGGAGCATAAACATTGTAACATCCAGTCCAAATGCCAATACAGTTTTCTCAGAGATAACTGCTCTAATATAAGAATGTGTGCTTGTGCAGAGTTTGTGATATGAATATGTTAATTTTATTTATGCCATAATCTCACTACAGTACAACAAACAGAGACACAGAATGTTACAAATTCTCCAACTAGACAGTTGTGGACAGCTTCCACAACCACATCATCCTTGAGTAACTGCTATGCTGTTCAAGACGATGCAAACTTCAGAGTAACAACTGCATCTTCTCAGAAGAATTACCTTATTCTAGGGAAGAGTATCATCCTCAGTTGAGAGTTCAGGAGGTGCTGGTACACTGTCCAGACATCATTTTCTAGTTTAAAGAACATTTCAAGCAAAGTTCCAGGGCCTACGCACCTTCAGCGGATTGACCCTGGGGTCGATGCGGCCCTCCTCAATGTCAGCAATTTCCTGCCGAATGCTAATCATGGCATCACAGAATCTGTCCAGCTCTGCCTTGTCCTCCGACTCAGTGGGCTCAACCATGAGGGTCCCTGCCACAGGCCAGGACATGGTAGGGGCATGAAATCCTGCAAAGGGAGACAGGAGAAATTGCCTCACTGAAAGGTAGTGGCCTACCCAGTTTGGAAGAAAAGTTCCTATCCCTTCTTATACTTTATCCTAAGAAAATCATCAGATACATTTGCAAATGTATGTATATGGGGATTCATCTCAGCACTGTTTATAGAAGAAAAATTTAGGAAACAACCTAATATCCAACAATGGAAGATCAAATAAGCAAATTTTACAGAGCGCCCATACAGTAAATAGACAACCATTCAAAAGTATGTCAATTTGTTAAACTGGCTAAACATTCAAAAATATTAAGTAGGCCGGGCACAGTGGCTCAAGCCTGTAATCCCAGCACTTTGGGAGGCCGAGACGGGTGGATCACAAGGTCAGGAGATCGAGACCATCCTGGCTAACATGGTGAAACCCCGTCTCTACCAAAAAACACAAAAATCTAGCCGGGCGAGGTGGCGGGCGCCTGTAGTCCCAGCTACTCCGGAGGCTGAGGCAGGAGAATGATGTGAACCCGGGAGGCGGAGCTTGCAGGGAGCTGAGAACCGGCCACTGCACTCCAGCCTGGGTGACAGAGCAAGACTCCGTCTCAAAAAAAAAGAAAAAAAAAAAAAATTAAGTAAAAAAAGCAAGCCACATAATGATATTCCATGTCTATATATAAATAAAAGAACAAAGTACTTATATAATACATGCACATTTTATGAGGGAAGATGCCTTGAAGAAAATATAAAATGTTAACTGTAAATATGGCCAGAAAATGAGACTGGGATTTTTATTTCACTTCGATTATACTTTATAATCTTTCAGTAATTATCATGTATTACTTGTAATTAAGAGAAATAAAAATATTATAGCTTATCAAAAGTTAAATAATGAGATAACAAGAGCTAAGGACTCTGGAGCAAATCTTATTGTCCCCATTTTGTACGATAAGGAAACTGAAGTTTGGCCACTATGTGGAAAGCCTTTGCCTTTACATTGCACACAGGTTCAGTGTGTTTCTGTTTCCAAAGGTTTACACATAAGGTGATGCAACAAGACACGTAGTCAAGAGAGAGATTTCCAGGACAAAAATCAAAAACAACATTTTCCATTTCTTGTATTTTTTTCTATGAAGTTTTTTTTTTTTTTTTTTGAGACAGAGTCTTGCTCTATTGCTCAGACTAGAGTACACTGGCACACTCACGGCTCACTGCAGCCTCAACCTTCTGGGCTCAAATGATCCTCCCACCTAAGCCTTCCAAGTAACTGAGACTACAGGTGCACGCCACCATAGCCGGCTAATTTTTTTGTTGTTGCAGAGACAGGGTTTTGCCATGTTGTCCAGGCTGGTCTTCAGCTACCGAGGTCAACTGATCTGCCTGTCCCTGCCTCCCAGCATGCAGGGATAACAGGCATGAGCCACCACACTGGCCCTATGAAACTTTTAAAAGCTGAAGAACAACTCCCAAGTTGAGACACCTCTGAACTAATCTTGCCCCAATGTGCAGTGGTTCTCAAATTCTGGTGAGCATCATAATTACTTGGGGTACTTTAGAGTCACATCTGCATGATTTAAAAAATTCTCTACCAACATTTTATTTAAAAATGTTCAGGCCAGGTGCTGTGGCTCACACACCTATAATCCCAGCACTTTGGGAGGCCAAAGCCAGCAGATTGCTTAAGCCCAGCAGTTTGAGACCTGCCTGGGCAATATGGCAAAACCCCGTCTCTACAAAAAATACAAAAATTAGCCAGGTGTAGTGGTATGTGCCTGTAGTCCCAGCTACTTAGAAAGCTGAGGTGGGAGGATCACTTGAACCCAGGAGTTGAGCCTGCAGTGAGTCAAGATCACAACACTGCACTCCAGCCTGGGTGACAGAGTGAGACCCTGTCTCTATTTAAAAAAAAAAAAAAACACTAACATTCAGATGAGTTGAAAGGACTGTAGGTGAGCACCCATATACCCACCATCTAGATCCTACAATGCCGTTGTTTGCTTTATCACATATCTACTCATCTAGCTATCTGCCTTACTTTCTGATGCATTTCAAAGTACACTGCAGTCATTAGTACACTTCACTCTTAAACCCTTCAGCATACATATCATGACTAGAATTCAATATCTGTTCACATATTTTTGTGATAAAACTTACAGTGAAATGCACAAATCCTAACTGTACCACTTAATGAGTTTTGGTAAATACATATACCTTTGTCACTCAAACCAGACCGGGATTTTTTTTAAGAGAACAAGCTGATTACCTATCACATCTGCCCTTAATTCCCTGTGTGAGCAAATTCAGTCCGACGTATTCTGCTGTAGTGGTTCCCATATTTTGAACTACCTGAGTTCTTGCAAAAAAAATTCCTGCATCTGGACCCTGATTCAGGAAGTCCAAGGTAGGGCCCAAAAATCTATGGTCATAAAACATGCCAGGTGATTCTGATAATAGGTCTGATAATTAGCCTGGAACTGCTGTCTAAGGCAGTATGCCCCAAACTTGCCTGAAAGATTCATACAGAAGCTGCATGTTAAATATACAGATTATTAGCTCTCTTCCTTAAAAATTCACATTCAGCAGTTATGCTTAAGACCTGGAAACTATGTTGTCATGTTCCTTGCTTTTTGACTTAGCTATTCATTTGATCTCCCATTTATTAACACTATGTGTTGAGTGCCTACTGTGTGCCAGGCACCTGGACAATTCTGGGCTTTTGGACAAGTGTGGAAACGGTTCTATCAATCATCAAAATAACACTGAGGTCGGGAGACAAAATGATTTGGAAACACTGGGTGGTAACTTCAGTTACCATTTCCCTGTGAGCCCCTCCTCTCCTTGCAAATGCTGTTGCAGTTAGATGTGTGAAGTAGGCAAGGCATCCACAAAGTGTCTTATCCCGAATCGGCCATTACCCAATCTCTAGCCAGGAGGCTGTCAGGAGAAAGGAGTTCTACTGTCAGGTTACAAGAGGTGTCAAGCAGAGATCTTGAGGATGTGATTGGTAATTTCATTAATGAAGCCTTTCTCTGGCTTTCCCATCTATTATCAGTGTAACTGCATAATAAGAGCATTCTTTGAGAGTGAGTCACACACGTGGGATTCCTATTATGATGCATTAGTGAAACTATTAAATTTAAAAGATTTTTCTCTTTTCTTCCCAAAACAAGTCATTAAAACTCAGATAGGACTCCATATCCATCGAATGGCAAAGTTCTCCCCAACTTAGCCTTTCTGAGAATTGAAAGATCCTTGATACTATTAATATCATTTTCATATTGTTATAATAGTAATATTGGCTGGGCGTACTGGCTCACACCTGTAATCCCAGCACTTTCGGAGACCAAGGCAGGTGGACTGCCTGAGCTCAGGAGTCTGAGACCAGCCTGGCCAACATGGTGAAACCCCGTCTCTACTAAAAATACAAAAAAAAAAGCTGGGTATGGTGGTGTGCACCTGTAGTCCAGCTACTTGGGAGGCTGAGGCACAAGAATCACTTGAACCTGGGAGGTGGAGGTTGCAGTGAGCCGAGATCACACCACTGCACTCCAACCTGGGCAACAGAGTGAGACTCTGTCTTCCCAACCCCCTAAAAAGCAATATGATCTTAATATTATAATATTAATAACATTGTTCACTAGGAAAATGTAGTGAGCTGAGTTGAATGAACACCCACTAATGCACATGTCTTTCAAAATGCTTCAAAGAAAAGTTGCATTTTCTTTGTGAAAACTGCTACACTTATTTCTTCATCTCCAGAAGCAGCTGAAACAGCTACGCCATGACGGAGGTGGCTATAAAACTCCAATGCCATTTGTCTCTACCACTTCGATGGGTTATTTGCTCTGCTTCCTTCACCACTACACTCACTGCAACTCACTGGGGTTTTAATTTTAATCATAAACACTTCTTTTCTTGGCTGTTAATGGATTCAAGATGCGTATTTTAATATCTTCTGAAGGGCAGGACCAATGCGGTCATAAGGAAACTTTTTTCTCTATTATTTTGGAGGTTGCCAAGAATCCTGAGCTCCCCCATTTATCCCCCAGATCAGTTTACTGTGGTGCCTGCACTTTCCATTTGTGCATTAGGAAGTTGTCCACAGCCAGCATGGGCGGCGGCATGAATGTCAAAAGCCACTTACCATAATCCTGGAGTCTCTTGGCCACATCCACAGCCTCAATATTTGCAGACTTTTTGAAGGGTCTCGTGTCCAAAATAAATTCATGACCCACATAACCTGTTCAGGAAAGTTGTTTCAGCCCAAGATTAGCATCAGCTTATTGTTTTACCCAAACAAATGAATAAGTAATTTAATGAATAAGTGTCGGCTTTTTACGTGTATCAGTGAGGACCAAGAAGCCATGGGTACTGGGTAAGTTTATTGTTGGCAATAACGATTTCATTTAGTCTTATTACAAATAAAAATATTTAGCACATTGGGCCGATGTGTGTGATCTTCAGCTTACTACACACCTGTGAACCTGATTATGGCTAATGGCAGGTGGGAGGCATTACTGGAACATTTGACTGGAGGTGTCTGGGGATGAGATTATTTCTATTCTGCGGACGTAAAATCTACTGGCAACAGTTAAATGCGTCACATAGTCCTGATCCTTTTATACAAATATTTCTAGAGCCATTGACACTTTTTAGCAACTTTACCCTCAATATCAAATAATTACTTTTGCGTGTGTATAGATATGGATATATCAAAGATAATATCCATAAGACACATACAGAATTTTATGTTTCTTTGAAGGACCTTTTGATGTTTTGGTTTCAGGCTGCAAACAAAGAATTAGAAATACGTGATGTCAAACAATATACTGTAAGTAACAAGGAGTTAATGAGGCCAAAGTCTGTGTAACCCAGTTCACTTTGTTCTACCAATGACATATCCCTTATTTGAAATTGTAGATCTTTATTTGAGTCTCATGTTGGCACCCAAAAGTTTTGGATTTTCAGGCCAGGCACAGTGACTCATGCCAGTAATCCCAGCACTTTGGGAGGCTGAGGTGGGCAGATCATTTTAGATCAGGAGTTCCAGACCAGCCAGGGCAACATGGCAAAACCCTATCCCTACTAAAAATAGAATCACCTGAGCCTGGCAAGTCGAGGCTGCCGTGAGCCGCGATCACACGACTGCACTCCAGCCTGGGCAATAGGAGCGAGACCCTGTCTCAAAAAAATAAATACAAATTTTTAGAAAAACTTGTAGATTTTCAGATTAGGGATATGCAACCTGTAGTTCATAAACAGGCTTCTTCTCTAGGTCCAGGCTGCCAGTAGCTCCTCAGAATGAGCTACTGACCACACAACCATCATCAGGAATAAACCATTAAGTCAGCATTTTAATAAATAGACCAATATTCCTCCGGGGCTTCCCAAATTCCACGGTCCATCAACTCATGAATTGCCTTCCAGGAAAGTATCTACTCATGAGATAATGATGTACTCCTTCTTCTTAACCCACTTTCCTCACTCTCAGCAAAAATGAATCCACTTACAGAGACTCAGAGCAAGCATAACTTCTCAAGCCTGTGAAGAACAGATCCAGTAATTAATAGCCCCTGAAAACGGTCTATGAACTGCTCTGCTTCTCATAGAATGAATAAATATGAAAGAGGTCACACCTATAATCCCAGCACTTTGGGAGGCTGAGGCAGGCAGATCACTTGAGGTCAGGAGTTAGAAACCAGCCTGGCCAACATGGTGAAACCCTGTCTCTATGGGGGAAAAAAAAAAAAAAAAAATAACAAAAATTAGCCAGGTGTAGGGGCAGGTGCCTGTAGTTCCAGCTACTCAGGAGACTGAGTGAGAGAATCATTTGAACCTGGGAGGTGGTGGGTGCAGTGAGCCAAGATGGCACCACTGCACTCAAGCCTGGGAGACAAAGCGAGACTTCATCCCCCCAAAAATAAATAAATAAAAGAAGTGGTTTTGTTTGAAAATTAAACTATCAAGAGCCTAAGACTCTGAATATATTGAAACTGCATATTTTTAAACCATGCTTTAAGGAAAAAAAAAAAAAAACTTCAAAAAAAATTGAGACGGGGCCAGGCGCGGTGGCTCAAGCCTGTAATCCCAGCACTTTGCGAGGTGGATCACGAGGTCAAGAGATAAAGACCATCCTGGCCAATGTGGTAAAACCCTGTCTCTACTAATAATACAAAAATTAGCTGGGTGTGGTAGTGCACGCCTGCAGTCCCAGCTACTTGGGAGGCTTAGACAGGAGAATCGCTTGAACCCGGGAGTCGGAGGTTGTAGTGAGCCAAGATCACGCCACTGCACTCCAGCCTGGCGACAGAGCGAGACTCTGTCTCAAAGAAAAAAGAAATTGAGACAGGGTTGAGTGCTCTGTCACTCAGGCTGGAGTACAGTAGTGCCACCACAGCTCACTGCAGCCTTGACCTCCTGGGCCCAACCAATCCTCCCAGTTCAGCCTCCTGAGAGTAGCTGGGACTACAGGTGTGCACCACCATGCCCAGCTAATTTCTGTAGAGATGGGGTCTCACTATGGCTAGGCTGGTCTCAAACTCCAGGGCTCAAGTGATCCCCCCATCTCAGCCTCCCAAAGTGCTGGGATTACAGGCATGAGCCACTGCGGCCAGCCAAAACATGCTTTCTAACAGTGATGGAGAATAAATTGTAAGGAGTGTGATTCAAAAGCAGAAAATTCAGCCGGGCATGGTAGCTCACACTTGTAATCCCAGCATTTCAGGAGACCGAGGCAGGAAGATCGCTTGAGCTCAGGAGTTTGAGACCAGCCTGGGCAGCATAGTGAGAACTTGTTTCTACAAAAAAAACAAAAAATTAGGTGCAGGTGTGCCTTCCTGTAGTACCAGCTACGTGTAAGGCTGAGGTGGGAGAATCGCTTGATCCCAGGAGGCTGAGGCTGCAGTGAGCTATGAAAATGTGACTGCACTCCAGCCTGGGTAACAGAGCAAGACCGTCTCTTAAACAAAATAAAACAAAATGCCCTGATTGTGACAATGATTGGAGGACGAAAGCTAATGGAAGCTCGCTGCTCAGAATGACACCAGACAGCAGGGAGGGGAGGAAGGGAGGGACACAGTGGGGGAGGAGTCACTCTTGCTGGCAGCACAAGAGGAGAGTCTTCCAAGCAGAGGTTCAGTAATAGCTGAAAGGCACCATCAAGCCAAGCCCAACACAGCACTGCTAATACCACAGTGCCATCTGAAGAGGGCCCCACCACAGCCAAGAGGTTTAGGAAGGGCTCCATTTTCTAAATGAAGTTCAGATGTTAGTTTCTAAACCCATATTCTATTGCGTTCAAATAGAAACTACAGTGGAATTCCAGCATCTCTCTCCATCTCTACGTGAGCCCTGAAAGGGATGAAATTTCTTTTTTTTTTTGAAACGGAGGCCGGGCGCGGTGGCTCAAGCCTGTAATCCCAGCACTTTGGGAGGCCGAGACGGGCGGATCACGAGGTCAGGAGATCGCGACCATCCTGGCTAACACGGTGAAACCCCGTCTCTACTAAAAAAAAATACAAAAAACTAGCCGGGCGTGATGGCGGCGCCTGTAGTCCCAGCTACTCTGGAGGCTGAGGCAGGAGAACGGCTTAAACCCGGGAGGCGGAGCTTGCAGTGAGCTGAGATCCGACCACTGCACTCCAGCCCGGGCGACAGAGCGAGACTCTGTCTCAAAAAAAAAAAAAAAAAGAAAAGAAACGGAGTCTCGCTCTGTCGCCCAGGCTGGAGTGCGGTGGCCGGATCTCAGCTCACTGCAAGCTCCGCCTCCCGGGTTCACGCCATTCTCCTGCCTCAGCCTCCCGAGTAGCTGGGACTACAGGCGCCCGCCACCACGCCCAGCTAATTTTTTGTATTTTTAGCAGAGACGGGGTTTCACCGGGTTAGCCAGGATGGTCTCGATCTCCTGACCTCGTGATCCGCCCGTCTCAGCCTCCCAAAGTGCTGGGATTACAGACTTGAGCCACTGCGCCCAGCCGGGATGAAATTTCAACTTGGTGGCTGTCAGAAGCCGGATCCTAAGATGTTCTTTGCAGCCTTTAGGACACACAAACCTGCTATACGGCAATGCCGGGGCAATATCAAGTGGAAATTGAATAAACCACCCAGCACCAAGTTTCAGTGTTCACGGAGTAGGTGTTTCTGCTGGACCTAACTGTGACTATAGCTGAGAAGGTACCACGTGAAAGGGGCAAGGAGGACAGGAGGGGGTGGGATGAAGGAAAAGCAAAGTAAACGCTGGGCGGCTAAGTGGGAACCACCGCCCCCATATATTGATTGTCTTCTGAGGGTAAGAACAATATGGGAATGTGCTGTGGAAAAACAGGGCTTCTCAAAACCCTCCTTGAGAGAAGGGAGCAGACCTTACTTATCCCCCATCCTCAAGGTGGCTGCCGAGGAATAAATTAACTCACTCGGTAACTACTCTGGAAAGCTCTGCTGGGCAATCAATGCTTGGTCAAGCCTTTTAGCTGCAATCCACAGACCATGACTAACAGAATCAAACCTCCTGGCTGTTTCCTTGTAGTTCAAGCTAGAATGAGGTTTCCCTGAGAATGAGTTCAGGTAAGTGGGACTCAGCAGGGTCACTTGTGAGCCAAGGACATGAGGGCCCAGCCCCTGAGGCCCCTGCCCACCCATACAGCAAGGGTCACCTGGAAACCTCTGCAGGGACAAGTATTTGCAGGCAGAGTTGGGTTTGTCTGATTTAAAAAAAAAAAAAAAAAAAAAAAAAAAAGGCAGATGGCCTGAGGTCAAGAGATCAAAATAAGCCTGGCCAACATGGCGAAACCTTGTCTCTACTAAAAATACAAAAATTAGCCAGGTGCAGTGGCGGGCGCCTGTATTCACAGTGGGAGGCTGAGGCAGGAGAATCGCTTGAGCCCAGGAGGCGGAGGTTGCAGTGAGCCGAGATTGCACCACTGGACTCTAGCTTGGGTGACAGAGCAAGACTCTGTCTCAAAAAAAAAAAAAAGATAGGCTTATAAGAAATTAAAACATAAAGAAAACATTGGAATACTAACAAAGTCATCTCCTCCTACTAATGGGAACTCCATTCAGATCAAACAGTGACCTTTGCCTCCCACAAAAGTAGACAGCTATGGATTTTTGCAATTCTTCCTTTAAAATGTATCCTCTTGCCTGGTGCAGCGGTTCATGCCTGCAATCCCAGTACTTTGGGAGGCCAAGGTGGGCAGATAACCTGAGATCAGGAGTTTGAGACCAGCCTGACCAACATAGAGAAACCCCATCTCTACTAAAAATACAAAATTAGCCAGGCATGGTGGCGCATGCCTGTAATCCCAGATATTCAGGAGGCTGAGGTAGGAGAATCACTTGAACCCAGGAGGCAGAGGTTGAGGTGAGCCGAGAACGCACCATTACAATCCGGTCTGGGCAACAAGAGCGAAACTGTCTCAAAAGAAAAAAAAGTATCATCTTACCTGAGGTAATTCCTTTCTTTCCTCATTCTAGCAGAATACAGTCATGCATTACTTAATGAAGGGAATATGTTCTGAGAAGTGCATTGTGAGATGACTTTGTCATTGTGCAAACAGCATTGTGTGCTTACATAAACTAGTTGGTAAAGTCTACTATATATACCGAGGCTACATGGTACAGCCTCTTGCTCCTACTGTACTGAATACTGTAGGCAATCGTAACACAATGGTCCGAATCTGTGTATCTAAACATATCTCAACATAGAAAAGATAGAGCAAAAATACGACATAAAAGATAAAAAATGGTATACCTGTGTAGGGCACTTACCATGAACGGAGCTTGCAGGACTGGAAGTTGCTCTGGATGAGTCAGTGAGTGAGTGGTGAGTGAATGGGAAGGTATAGGACATTCCTGTGTACTACCATAGACTTTATAAACACTGTACACTTAGGCTATATTAACTTTTTTTAAAAAATTTTTTTCTTCAATAATAAATTAACCTTAGCTTACTGTAACTTTTTTGAGGCAGAGTCTCAATCTGTGGCCCAGGCTGGAGTGCAGTGGCACAATCTTGGCTCACTGCAGCCTCCGCTTCCTGGGTTCAAGCAATTATCATGCCTCAGCCACCCGAGTAGCTGGGATTACAGGCGCACACCACCATGCCTGGCTAATTTTTGTATTTTTAGTAGAGACAGAGTTTCACCATGTTGGCCAGTCTGGTCTCGAACTCCTGAGTTCAAGTGATCTGCCCGCCTCGGCCTCCCAAAGTGCTGGAATTACAGGCGTGAGCCACCGCACCTGGCCTACTGTAACTTTTTTACTTTATAAACTTTTAAATTTTTAAAAATTTCTAACGCTTTTGTAATAACACTTAAAACACAATTGTATAGCTGTACAAAAATACTTTCTTTCTCGATATCCTTATCCTATATGCTTTCTTCTACATTTAATTTCTTTTTACTTTTTAAACTTTTTTGTTAAAAACTAAGACACAAACACACACCTTTGTCTAGGCCTACAGACTCAGGATGCTCAATATCACTGTCTTCCACCTCCACATCTTTTTTTTTTTTGAGACAGGGTCTCACTCTGTCTCCCAGGCTGGAGTGCAGTGGCACCATTACAACTCACTGCAGCCTCAACTTCCCAGGCTCAAGCAGTCCTCCTGCCTCAACCTTCCAACTAGCTGCGACTATAGGTGTGTGCCACGATGGCGGTTAATTTTTTTTTTTTTTTTGAAGAGATGGGTCTCATGATGTTTCCCAGGCTGGTCTCAAACTCCTGGGCTCAAACAACCCTCCTGCCTTGGCCTCCCAAACTGCTGGGATTGCAGGCATGAGCCACAGCACTTGGCCCCACCTCCAACATCTTGTCCCTCTGGAAGGTGTTCAGGGACACTAACACACACGGAGCTGCTATCTCCTGTGATGACCATGCCTTCTTCTGGAACACCTCCTGAAGTGACTGCCCTGAGGCTGTTTTACAGTTAACATTTTTTTTTTTACAGTAGAAGGAACACACTCTAAAATAATGATGGGGGCCAGGCGCAGTGGCTCACACCTGTAATCCCAGCATTTTGGGAGTCCAAGGTGGGAGGATCACCTGAGGTCAGGAGTTTGAGGCCAGCCCGGGCAACATGGTGAAACCCCATCTCTACTAAAAATACAAAAATCAGCCGAGTGTGGTGATGAACATCTGTAGTCCCAGCTACTGGGGAAGCTGAGGCAGGAGAATCGCTTGAACCTGGGAGGCGGGGTTGCAGTGAGCCAAGATCGCGCCACTGCACTCCAGCCTGGGTGACCAAGCGAGACTCTGTCTCAAAAAAAAATAATAAAAATAATGATAAAAAGCATTATGTAGCAAGTACATAAACCAGCAGCATAGTCTTTATCATTATTATTAGGTGCTATATATAAATATAAGTGTCATACTTTTAGACAACCCATCTCAGCCTCCCAAAGTGCTTGGATTACAGGCGTGAACCACCACACCCGGCCACTACTAAATAAAAGTAAACATACGGAAGTTTAAAATATGAACAAATAAGCAATTAGGAAAAAACCAATAGGATGCAGTTATATATCTTTTTAAAATATGGAAAAACATGATTTTAAGCTGCGAAGTCAGAGAGCCGGCTGTAAAGGAGAGTGAAGTAGACAACAGATGGGGGAACACAGTTTCCCTGGATGGGCAAGGTTGGCACTAAGAACTGGGGAAACATTGACAGCATTGGCTACATATACTAAAACAATAAGGTCATAATCACCTATCAAATTGGCAACGATATATTGTTTTCTTGTTCTTCTGTCTAGTTCTCAGTCCTCACTAGGCCCCAGTGTGATGGCCACTCTCATATGTTATCACTGAGAGATAAATTGGCACAAAGTCTCTGGGAAAAAATTTGAAGCCATACGTGTCAAGAGCTTCAGTGCATTAATATCCTCTGAGATAATAATTGTTTTTCTATGACTCTCTCCTAAGGAAATTATCAGGCAAGATTCTTTAAAATTTCAAGCAAAGGATACTCATTGCCACATTGTAATAAATGCAAACAAAGGGAACAAAAACTATACAATTGGTTAAATCATGGCACATCTATACAATGGAATTGACAGTGCCACTTTCAAAGATTATTTAGTGACAGGGGAAAATGCTCATAATATACAGTTAAAAAACAGGCTAAAAACTGTATTTTTAGGGTGGGTGCAGTGGCTCACGCCTATAACCCCAGCACTTTGGGAGGCCAAGGTGGGAGGATCACTTGAGCAGAGGAGTTTAAGACCAACCTGGGCAACAGAGCAAGACCCCATCTCTACAAAAAATATATATATAAATAAATTAGCCAGGTGTGGGGGTGTGTGCCTGTGGTCCCAGCTACTTGGGAGGATGAGTTAGGAGGGTCACTTGAACCCAGGAGCTCAAGATTGCAGTGAGCTACCATGGCACCACTACACTTCAGCCCGGACAACAAACTAATAAAACTATCTGTAGTATGATCAATTGTACAAACAAAAGAGGAGAAGAAATACAGAAAATATTAGTAATGGCTATAACTGATTGATGGAACCATGGACCATTTACATTTTCTTTGTCATGCTTTATTATTTTCCAAAATTTCCATGCTGAGCATATATACTTTATTTATATAATCAGACAGGATAAATATTGAAGCTATTCCTTAAAGCCAATACACAAGCAGGATACATTTCACGGAGCAGGAGCTAAGCTAGGTTTGAATTAATTAGTAACTCTTGCCACTTCTTTAGTACCCACTTCACAGATGCATTTTATTGTGTTGCTTAGAGACATGTTGCCCACAACTGTGTTTTCTGCTCTCTGGGAAGCATTCTTAACCAGCGCTTCCGGTTATTTGATCCTATTCTTTTTCAAACTGTGGAACCACCCCTTTGGATACAGATTTATAAGGTAAGACCAGCCGTTAAATTAAAGATCACAGCTATAGAGGTATATTCCACCTGGACCAGAGAAACCAAGATCCCATAAGCACGGTGTTGCTATTGCCCAGGTGCAGGCGGGCAGGCTGGTTCCTGACGTCTGTCTCTCTGATCCAAGCTCCAGGTCCCGGTGTCTGTCCTGCTCTCACTCTGGGCCCATAGCAAGGACTCGTACCTGGTTCTCAGTTCCAGCCTTTCCCTTCCAGGGAGACTTTGTCCCCCTATCTGTTTTTCTCTCAAAGGTATCTTCACTCTCCCTTCTCACAGCTTAAAATCATGTTGTTTTCATAGCTAAAAAGAAAATATAACTACATCCTACTGAAGCAACCCCCTCCTCCTTCACTACCAAACTCCCTGCAAACATGGAATCCTTCTCTCCTCTTCTTCCCGACCTCCATCCACATCTCGGCCCATTTCCAACCAGCGTCTGCCTCACCATTGTGCCCAAACTACTTTCAAAGGCTACCAAAGGCTTCCTAATTGTTATAGACAAAGGTTCCTTTTAAGACTCATAATTTAAAATCAGATGTCAATCATACCTCAGTAAAAGTGGAAAAAATATAAATAAATAAACTTAAGTAAGATTAAATCAGCCACCTGCCCTTTACAGTGTCTCTCCTTACTATGCGTCATCACGCGCATTTGTCTGTTAACTGCCAGAGAAACAAAGCAGGCGCAGCCTCCACCCTCTCCCGGACCCTGGAGTCAGATGGACAGAGCCAGACAATACCGAGTGGGAGAGCAGCTGCTCTGGGGTGGGGTCGGGGGTGGGCAAGAGGAAGGAGTGGAGGCTGCAGGGAGGAGGTGGAGCCACACGGCAGCAGGGGGGCCAGGCAGGGGTGGGGAGGGAGACGCACTGTGCCAAGTGCTGCCAGGGTTCTAAAGCCGCCTTAGGTGTAGAGTGCCCCTCACCAGGCACCCGACTTCTGCCTCCCTCTTAATGTAGCCATCTACTTGAGGTGTTTTGTTCTGGCTTCTCACCTTCAATATTCTTTCCTGGGGCCTCACCGCTTCCAAGACTCAGCTATGAGGTTCTGAGCCCACAGCCCAGTGTGTAAAAGGCTGCCTGGTTTTTAGTTCCCTCCTATCACTTTCAGGGTGACTTTGTTCCCCGGCCTATTATTCCCTCTGTTGTAAGCCCTAGAGGCTAACCTTAAATCACAGGTGTGATTACAGGATTGTGGGTGTGAGCCACCACCCCAGCCCCTTGCTCCCTCTAAGCGCATGTTTCCCCCTTGCGCTGTCTTAATGATTGTAACAGTCTCTTCATGAATCCCTACACTCTCCTGCTCAAAAACCATTAATGGTTATTGTCCAGCTCAAGGGTGAAGTCCAGAGCCTTCCAAGACCTTCAAGGCCCCACGCTACCTTTGCAGCCTCATCGTCATTTGCTCCCTCTCCACCATCCATCCTTCACTCCAGACCAGACAGCTTCCTTTTCTCTGGTTTGCTCCTGTGTCTCTGCTTACTTAGGCTCTCATTGGCTACACTGGCTTCCGGGCCCATCTCAAATGGCTCCAGCGAGAAGGCACTCTCAACCATTCCATCCTGCCTCTACCCAGTCTGAGTTACTCTACTCTTTCAAAGCATATCCATAGCACTTTGTAAATAATTAGCTCATAGTATTTACGTATACATTTCAGTGTTGTGGACTCTTTATTGACCCGGGCTGCTGTGTGGACTAGGAGCCTAGGAGAAACTTGCATATGGTAATGTCCCTAAACTGTTAACTACAGTGGAGTTATAGCTGGGCGCGGTGGCTCACGCCTATAATCCCAGCACTTTGGGAGGCTAATACAGGTGGATTACCTGAGGTCAGGAGTTCAAGACCAGCCTGGCCAACATGGTGAAACCCTGTGTCTACTGAAAATATAAAAATTAGCCGGGCGTGGTGGTGCACACGTGTAGTCCCAGCTACTCGGGAGGCTGAGGCAGGAGAATCACTTGAACCCGGGAGGCAGAAGTTGCAGTGAGCCAAGATCCTGCCACTGGACTCCAGCCTGGGTGATAGAGCAAGACTCCATCTCAAAAATAAAAAAATAAAATAAAATAAACCGGAGTTATTTCCAAGAACTCTCCACTATTGTCTGATATGTGCTAAGAAACAGAAGTCTCTTACCCAGGTCAGAAAAGCACATCTAGATCACACTTAGTTTTGCCAAGAAAAAACCAAAGTAATGATAGATTAAAGTTGATACTTGCCTCTTGCACCCCTGAAAAGAATTCTGTAGTGTTTTTCTAATCGCTTGGCCATGTAGTTGGCATTTAATATCGCAGTTTCCGTGGCCTGTTTAAGGCCCTTGCCTCCCATCATCTGCAACAGAGGGAAAAAGAGCCATGAGCCATTGAACGGGCAAACACAAAGGTCAAGACACCAACCAAAAGACACCCCCAGATAAATTCCACCCACAAAAGAAGGCAGCCCACAATGACTCTGGAGTAAAGATGAGTGGAAAATTCCAACAAGGACATCTGTCAGATCCCTCTAAGCCTGTAACACATTTTTGTTTTCCTCTTTTAATAGTAGTTTTATGTTTTTTATTGTAGTAGCAAAGCCTACAACAGAGCAAGTTGACTACTGACTACTGTGTTATCTAAAGAGAGAAAAGAATTGTTCTCATATTACATGTGTTTTGGAGTTTTTTGTTTATTTACTATGAATTTGAGAGATCTTGATAATTGCCAGGAATCCCATGGGATCTGGGCCAATAATACCTCCACTGAAGCAATTTTGTATGGTTTATTTTCCCATTGTCCCTAGTAGAGGCTGCTTATGTTTAAAAACTGCTCAGTATTGTCCTGGTAGTTAATAGTCCCTGTGATCATAAGGGATACATATCATCACTGCAAAGAGCTTCAAATCAAGACTGCACGAATTCTGATGGCCTGCTTTCTTCCCAGAGTGCCTCACATGTGATGGAGTTGGCATATATATTAAATACATAACTAATGTAAAGAGAATGAGAGAACACCAAATAAAACAACAGTAGTACTTTGGTATCATTAAGGGGGACCAAAGTTAAAAGAAGCCACACTGCTCCAGGCTGATCAAAGAAGGGTTCCTCGATTAAGAGCCAGAACTTGGCTAGAAACTTAGAAATAAGTAGAATTTGGATAGGGAAGAGAAAGGGGAAGGCATACCAGGTGAGAAGAATGATAGAAATCAAGGCATAGAAGGGGAGGGCACATGACTGTCATCTGGGAGTGGATGTAGGGCAAGGTGAATTGTGACTCCATTTTTAAGCCCAAACCTTCTGTAGGAAGGACTTTGACTTTGTCCAGCCAACCACTGGCTCTCAACCTATATCTCATGGGGGCATTTTTAAAAAATGCAGACGGCTCAAGTCCAACCCTACATATGCTCAATTTGGTTCTCCCTGGAATGGGGCCTAGGCATGTGCATTCTGAAAGAATCCCGTAAGGATTTTGTGCAGGCTAGAGAGAACCAGGTAAAGCAATAGGAAGCCAGGAGAGGTATGTGGGTGCCTAGGGTGAGTCTAGCAGTCCTGTAGGTGCACCTGTGGAATTGCAGCAGGGAGACAAGCAGCTAAAGCTAGAGTCCAGGGGATTAGTAAAAACAGCCTGAAATAAGAGAAGGCCCAAGGCCAGAAGGGGCAGCTTAAACCCTACTTTATTTATTTAGTTTTTAAACTGAGGCACCGGCTGGTGTTCCAGGCATGTAGCCAGACCCCTTGGGGCATTTATTTTCTATATGTGGGAAGTCATCTCCAACCCAAATATGCTCATACAAATAACCCAGATTTACAGAACCCAGCGATCAAAAGGGAAGTGGGAATTTGATTCTGCTTACAAAGAAGCAGACCTTTATTCTGATTGCTTGTGTTGTTTGCAAAACAACTTGAGTATCATTTTTAAAAGCAAGTGTTAGTCTCTGAGGTACAGAATTGTTCTGGCTCCCAAGAAACTTTTTGTGAAGAATCATAAAATGCCATACTGTTCCAGAAATAAACAGCCAGCTCCACAGAGTCCTCTGGCATGATTTGCATAGCTGTGTTTTGGGGGTGCTGTTTCAGTGGGAGCACCCCTTCCTTTAAAGAGGGGCACTGCTTTGGGGAGACTGCTCTAATTAGCAGCCGAACAAGTGTTCCTATTCAGTCTTGTCAGTTCGGGAGGTGGGTAGGCCAGGCTGAACAAGAACTGTAGAAAACCAGCTCTGGCCCTGGTGTTTTTTTGGGATAAGACAAAGGAAGGAAGCCTGTTCTCTGACTAATTATGCAGAGAGCAAAGCACCACAAGCCCTAAAGGCCGAAGAGCTCTGGGAAACCACCAGAGAAGCAAATTACCGCTACTTTTCATCTTCTCCTCCGGCCCCCTCAAGAAATATATAGCA